>NC_073240.2:25472500-27972500 GCF_029281585.2 Gorilla gorilla gorilla
CTATTTGGGAGGCTGAGGCAGGAGGATGGCGTGAACCCAGGAGGCGGAGCTTGCAGTGAGCCGAGATTGAGCCACTGCACTCCAGCCTGGGCAACAGAACGAGACTCTGTCTCAAAAAAAAAAAAAAAAAAAAAAAGAATTTTTAATGTTTTTAATAGCTTCTATCAGATAATAGTTTCTTGAAAATAACAATTTATGTGATTATCTATGCACATGTATACGTATATGTGCAAGTATGCTTACGTATACTTGAAACAAATTACAGTAATAATACTAGGCACTGGAGAAGAAAGTAGGATTATTTTGTTATTATAAGGTACTCAAACTACCTGCAAAGGATATCGTATAATTTGAAAAGGGGCTTGGATTAGTTTTAAATGTAGTACTGCAAACTTCAGGATAGCTTATTACACAAAAGCACCAATTTCTTCCTAGCTGTTGACCAGAGGCTGCACTCAATTCCTTGCCAAATGGGCTTCTCTCCTATGGCAAAATGCTTCATAAAAGCCACCAAGTGAGTGAGGTTCCTAGCAAGACAGAAATCATAACACAGTATAATTACCTAAGTGATATCTCATCATTTTTGCAAAATTATGTTGTTTCCAATTGGATAAAAGTTCTTATTCTTACTCAGTGAAAACAACAGAATTCAAGGTTATGTAGATGAAAAGATAGCGATCATTGGTAGCCATCTGCCTGCCACATCAGGTCCTCTTGAGTCTGCAACAGTTTCTCAGTCTTCAGTTGTGTATCATGACCTTGACCCTTTTGAAAATCGTGGTCAGAAATTTTGTAGAATGTCCCACAATATGGATTTGTGGGATTTTATTCATGTTTAGACTAGGAGTATTGTTTAAATTGAACGCTTGCTTTTATCTAAATTTGAAGGCAAGAAAAAATGAACAATATATACAATTTAGAAATACAAACATAGAAAGAAAGATAGTAAGTAAAATGTAGAGAATGACAAAGAAAGAGTTCACCATAATAGTTCCTTGTAACAGCTAAGGAAGATGATGACATTAGAGAGATGCCCCCAGGGGGGCATCAAAATATGGTAAGGCTGTTTCTTAAACTTGGTAGTTTCTCTGCCAAGAAACTTTTAAAAGTTTCTCTTTTTAAAATTTAAGATTAGGCCAGGTAAGGTAACTCACACCTGTAGTCCCAGCTACTTAGGAGGCTGAGGTGGAAAGATCGCTTGAGCCCAGGAGGTTGAGGCTGCAGTGAGCCGTGATCATGCCACTGCATGCCAGCCTGAGTGGTAGAGTGAGACCCAATCAAAAATAAATAAATAAAATGAAATAAAGTTTTAAAAATTAAGATTAGTTTTATATGTACAAAGCAGTTGCAAATATAGTATAAAAGTTCTTGTATTCCCCACACAGAATTTCCTATATTATTAACCCCTTATATTAGCGTAGGACATTTATCACAATGAACCAGCCAATATTATACATTATCACTAACTACTTCCCATGCTTTATTCATATTTCATTGTTGCACTTAGTGTCCAGTTTCTATTTCAAGATCCCATCTAGTATACCACATCACAATTAGATATCATGTAGGCTTTTTTGACTGTGGCAGTTTCTAGGAGTTTTTTCATTTTTGATGACATGAGCATTCTTGATTTGGGATTACTTGATGTTTTTCACAAGATTTCGGTGGATTGTGGATTTTGGTGTAGAAGACCACAGAGAAAAAAAAATGCCATTCTCATTACATGATATCAAGGGTATATACTAAAATCACACTTTATCACTGTTGATGTTCATTTGATCACCTGGATGAGATAGTTGATATAAAATTTCTCCACTATAAATTACCTTTCCTCATTTTCCATGTTGTATGTATCAAAAAAGTTACTAATCACATAAGAAATGAGGAGTCATTCTCCATCTCCCAACAGGCAGAATATCTACAAAAATTATTTTTAGTTTTTCACCATTTGTGTGTATATTTTCTTCCATTTATACTTATTAAATCACTTATTTCTATAAGTATGCAAATGTATTTATTTTACACTTTATTTATTTATTTATATATTTTTGAGATGGAGTCTTGCTCTGTTGCCAGGCTGGAGTGCATTGACACGATCTCGGCTCACTACAACGTACTCTGCCACCTGGGTTCAAGCAATTCTTCTGTCTCAGCCTCCCTAGTAGCTTGGATTACAGGCACGTGCCACCACGCCTGGCTAATTTTTGTATTTTTAGTAGAGGGTTTCACCATGTTGGCCAGGATGGTCTCGATCTCTTGACCTCGTGATCTACCCACCGTAGCCTCTCAAAGTGCTGGGATTACAGGCGCAAGCCACCATGCTTGGACTCCTTCATTTATTTCATTGCTCAAATTGTTTTACTGTTGGTCATTCAAAGGTCTTTTAGTTGATCCTCTATCATTTTGAAATACTCTGGTAATTACAATTTGATGTTGTGTGATTGGTTATTTGGTTTTATTGTTGATTAGCATATTCTTTTCTGGCACTGCATGGTGTTCCAGGTTCCTTGTGTTTTGATTCCTTGCCGAAGCCTAGTATCCATCATGTCTTCAGGAAGCCCTAGTTCCTTTTATTGGAAAATAGAATTTGAAACAAAGATCTGGGCACCAGGTCCACTCATTGCTACTGGGGAATCTGTTGATTCAAAGCCTTGCCAGCTGACCGAGAAAATAAATATGTCTCTATATACTGACACATAAATATACACATATTTCTAAATATAGCAATATATGTCCATATGCATCTATATTAAATTAAACATGAATTCCTACTAATGCTCCATTACCACGTAATCTAAATTATTAGCAGATGAATCAGTTTACCTATTCCCACTTATTTGTATGTAGCCTACCATTCTAACAGTGAGACAATTGGCTCTGTAAACAGTTTTACATTCTGAAAAGACATGCACAGTGTTTCCAGAATTGGTAATCCATATGTCCATGAGAAATGACTTTCACCAACTTTGGTTTTTAGACTTAGACTCTTCCCTCATTTTTAAAGTTACTCAGGTCATTCCCCCTTCCTCCCATTCCCTTCAGTGAAATAACTCATACATTTGTAATACTGTTACATTATTTTGTGTATTTCTTTTTGGGGTCCCCCAACCTACTAAATAATGCTTTAAATTTGCATGCTTTTAGATTATTTCTTTTTGTTGTAAAATTCTATAGGATTTCAAAAACACTATTATGTATCCATCACTATAACATCACACAGAATAATTACACTGCCCCATAGAAAACCCCTGTAATTCGGCCGGGCACGGTGGCTCACGCCTGTAATCCCAGCATTTTGGGAGGCCGAGGCAGACGGATCACGAGGTCAGGAGATCGAGACCATCCTGGCTAACACAGTGAAACCCCTTCTCTACTACAAAAAATACAAAAAATTAGCCGGTGTGGTGGCGGGTGCCTGTAGTCCCAGCTACTCAGGAGGCTGAGGCAGGAGAATGGCGTGAACCTGGGAGACAGAGCTTGCAGTGAGCCGAGATTGCACCACTGCACTCCATCCAGCCTGGGCGACAGAGCAAGACTCCGTCTCAAAAAAAAAAAAAAGAAAAGAAAAGAAAAGAAAACCGCTGTAATTCATATTCACGTTTCCTCTCTCCCAAGCCTCTTGTAACCACCAATCTTTTTACTACCTTTGTACATTTGTCTTTTCCAGAGTGTTCTGTAAATGGAATTATACAGTATTTTGCCTTTTTCACTTGCTTTTTTCACTTAACAATACACATTTTAGATTGGTGAAAGGTAACTCCATCATTGTTTAAATATTCATTACCCTAATAACAAAGGAGTTGAGCAAACCTTCATGTCTTTCTTGGTTATAATTATAGCATTTTTGGAGAAATGTACATTTAAGTAATTGGCCATTTTACTTAGATATTTGCCTTTTTATTATTGAGTTAAAACATGTTTTATATATACTGAATATTAGATCCTTATGTGGCTAGCAAAAATTTTCTCCCTTCTTTGGTTTGTCTTTTTACTTTTTGATGATGCACTTTGAATCACAGAATATTTTAATTCTGATGAAGACCAATATATCTCTTTTTTATTTTGTTACTTATGCATTATCTGTCACATCTTTGAAAACATTGTTTAATAATCTAATGTCATTGAAATGTATTTCTATGTTATCTTCTATGGTTTTGGCCTATCTAGCACTTATATTTAGATACATGATTAATTCGAGTCAGTCGTGTATATGGTGTGAGAGAGGAGTTCAACTTGCATGTAGATATCCACTTGTCCCAGCAACATTTGTTAAAAAATATTTATTTATTTTTCTTATTGAATTGACTTGGCAAACTTGAAAATCAGTTGATCTTGCAGGTAAGTGTTCATTTTTGGACACTCAATTTTATTGTATTGATGTATGTATGTCTATCTTTATACTAGTTCCACAAATCTTTTTTTTTTCTTTTACTTTTTTCTTTTTGTTTTGAGACAGGGTCTTGCTGTCTCATCCAGGCCACAGTACAGTGGCATGATCATGCCTCACTGCAGCCTCCAATTCCTGGGCTCAAGAGATCCTCCCACCTTGGCCTCCTGAGTATGAAGAACTACTCATGTGCGCCACCAAGCCTGGCTAAGTTTTTTAAAACTTTTATTTTTTTTTTGAGACAGATTCTTGCTCTGTCACCCAGGCTGGAGTGCAGTGGCATGATCTCGGCTCACTGCAACCTCCGCCTCCTGGGTTCAAGTGATTCTCGTGCCTCAGCCTCCCAAGTAGCTGGGATTATAGGCATGCACCACCACACCTGGCTAATTTTGCATTTTTAGTAGAGATGGGGTTTCACCATGTTGGCCAGGCTGGTCTCGAACTGCTGATCTCAGGTGATCTGCCCTCCTCGGCCTCCCAAAGTGTTGGGATTACAGGCATGAGCCACTGCACCTGGCCAAAAACTTTTTTGTAGAAAAAGATCTCGCTGTGTTGCACAGGCTGATCTCAAACTCTTGGCCTCAAGCAATCCTCCTGCCTCAGCCTCCTGAGTAGCTGTGATTACAGGCACAAGCCACTGCACCCAGCCAGTAACACAAAACTTTATTACTATTGCCTTGTAGTCATTTTGTAATCAGGAAGTGTGCATTTAGTATGCAGACTTTATTGTTCTTTGCCAAGATTAATTTCTTTATTCTGGATCTATTCCATTTACATATCAGTTTTATAATCAACATTCAAATTTAAGCAAAATTTCATCTGGAATTTTGATGGGGACTGCATTAAATCTGTAGATCCATTTGGAAAATAGTGCTATCTTAGCAATATTAAGCCGTTCAATCAGTGAATAAAAAAGGCCTTTTCATTTATTTAGGATGTAATTGTTTTTGTTGAATAAGTTTTATAGTTTTCAATGTACATATCTAACAGTTGCTAGTGTGTATAAATGAAATTTATTTCTCTATTTTGACCTTGTTTACTGCAACCTTGATGAACTCATTTTTTATTTCTAATTATATTTCATTAAAATTCCTAGAATTTTCCATTCTCAAGACCATGTCATTTGCATCGTTGACTTTCTTTCCAAATCAGATTATTCGTATTTATTTTTCTAGCCTATTTCTCCTTACTATACCTTCCAGTAAAATGTTAAAAATAGAAGTGGCAAGAGTGGACAACTTTCAAGTAAATTATGATGTTATGTGAGTTATTCATGATTGTCTTTAAGGTGAAGAAAGTTCCCTTCTATGCCTAATTTGCTACATGTTTTTATCATCAGTTGATTTTGCATGGAGCAAGTGTTTAGTCTTCATTTTTGAGATAATCATGTGAATTTTATCCTTTATTTTACTAATATAGTGCATGAATACTAATTTATTTTGTATGTTGAACCAAATTTGCATTACTGATGTATAAACATCCTTGGTCATACTGTATAATTCTTTTTACATGTTACTGATTTGTTTTGCTCATATTTAACATCTATATTCATAATATCCATTTATAATATTCTCTTGAAATATCTTTGTTACATTTCTGTTTGAGATCAGGGTAAACTGTCTCATAAAATGCATTGCAAAGTGCTGTCTTCTCCACTTTATTTGGTCATTTTTAATTTTTTTGAACTATTGGTAATAGATTGGTATTAATTTTTTAAAAGGTTTAGACATATGCACCAGTGAATCCTAACAACAAACACATGAACTTGGAAGGGGATCCTTTTCCAAGTGAGCCTTCAGTTGAGAGCCCAGCCCTGGCCATCATCTAATCTGGATTCCTGGCCCAGAGAAACTGTGAGTAATATGTGTGTGGTTTTGAGGCACTAATTATGTGGTAATTTGTTATGCAGAAACTAATAAGTAGTACACCAGATAGTAAATGTAATGTGGCATCCTGGATTAGATCCTAGAACCAAAGAATGACATTACTGCAAAGCCTAGTAAAATATAGAAGCCTGTACTTCAGTTAAAATTTTAGTACCACGTACAACTTCTTTGTTTTCCTATATATACTATGGTTGCATTAGATGTTATCATTCCGGATATCTGAAAGATGTATAAAACTCTCTGTACTATCTATGAATATTTCTGTATATCTAAAATTGTTTCAAATAGTAAAATGTGTAGATATTATTTTGGCACAAAGAAAACAAATCAGAAACAATAACCTCATGCACAGGAAATGAATGAATGTGTAGGGAGGGAAGCGCATCCCATCATTCTGAACACAGGTTGCTTCAGGAAGACAACTTCGAGCTCCAGGGACTCTAGTCATCTTTCTTCGTTGCCATCAGACTGCCTACTCCCCACTCACCAATTTGAGTGTCAGTAACCACATCTTCAAAGATAGGTGCTTGTGCCTCACATATATATTCCAGAAAGCCTACTTTCAGACTCTATTTTGAAGTGAATCTGCAGGATCCACTAAAAACTTATTGAAAGACATGACTGCAGGATATTAAAATCCAGTATTAAGAAATGTCAGTGGCTGAGTGTGGTGGCTCACACCCATAATCCCAGCACTTTGGGAGGCCGAGGTGGGCAGATCATGAGGTCAGGAGATTGAGGCCATCCTGGCTAACACAGTGAAACCTCGTCTCTATTAAAAATACAAAAAATTAGCCAGGCATGGTGGCGGGCGCCTGTAGTCCCAGCTACTCAGGAGGCTGAGGCAGGAGAATGATGTGAACCTGGGAGGCGGAGCTTGCAGTGAGCCAAGATCGCACCACTGCACTCCAGCCTGGGCGACAGAGCGAGACTCCGTCTCGGGGAAAAAAAAAAAAAAATGTCAGTGATAGGAGATATAAACTGTATTTCTGAATTTAGGAGAGTGTTTTTTCTATGTACAAGTATTTTTTGTTTACTTGCTCAAAAGACAGATATTCCTTCAAGTCTTTGAGAAAACTCTGTGAAAATTGTTATTTTCACTTTACAGACTGAATCATGAATTATTTGGAACCCTGTAGCCTATTGACATTGATATCATAGAATTGTATTGTCCCTTGCCAAACCCAAAAGCCACAAAGTAGATATCATGGTCGCAGGTGAGCTGGCTACAAAAAATAAGTTTATAAATATGCTACTTTAGGCCAGTCCCTGCTTACAAAGACCTACATATGAATCTCCGTACACAAAGTTTTTGGCAGGTGAAGTCAGATGTTGGTATGATCAGGCTTTGTGTCCCTACCCAAATCTCATCTTGAATTGCAATCCTCAGGTGTTTAGGGAGAGACCTGGTGGGAAATGATTGGATTATGTGGGTGATTCCCCCATGCTGTTCTCATGATAGTGAATTCTCGAGAGATTTGATGGTTTTATAACCAGCAGTTTTTCCTTCACTGACACACACTTGCTTGTGCACTCTCTCTCTCTCTCTCTGTCTCTCTCGCTTTCTTGCTTGTGCACTCTCTCTCTCTCTTTCTCCCTCTCTCCCTCCCCCTCCCTGCCTCACTTGCCTGCCACCATGTAAGATGTACCTGCTTCCCCTTCCGCTTTGATTGTAAGTTTCTGGAGGCCTCCCCAGCTATGTGGAACTATGAGTCAGTTAAACCTCTTTTTTTTTAAAATGAATTACCCAGTTTCAGGTATGTCTTTATAGCAGTGTGAAAAGAGACTAATACAGATGTGTTGTATGTAAGTGGAGAAAACGAGATAGAAAAAGCGAAAGAACAAGCCATATACAACATATGCTCAACCCTCCATGCCGTGATCCAAGAGATGGAAATAGGCTGAATGAGGATTGTGCATATGTGCTGGCTAAAGAAAGAATCCCACTGCAGAGAGGACTGTCCACTGACCTGCCACCAACAGCTCCCAATTCACAGACCACAGCAACCCGATTGGCAGCACAAGGGTAATGTCCACGAAACATACCTAAAAAGCCTACAAAGCCGTGTGAATGCGTACTGCACTCCATAGAGATCCATAAGATTAGCATAATTCCTTTCAAAGTCTATAATCATGGGTTATATTCTCCACATCAAATCAATAGCGTCAGTGAGAAAAGTAGTTCACAGCTTAGAGTCTGGAGTGAGAGATACAGCTGACCTGAATCACATTTCTCATGTCTGAGATGAAGATAATAAGAGCTGTTATTTAGGCGCTGTTATTTGAGTATTTGTATTTGTGAAAATCCTTAACTTCTCCAATCTCATATACTTTACTCTTTGAGATATAAAAGGCCTCATTAATACTTCACATCTTAACACATGGAGGATTATTTATTTTAAGTGGATGTATATTAATACTTTAATGACTTGTGAAATCTCCTTTTACTCTTCGCTTCAATGCATATTTTAAAATCTGGCTGGCACAGTGGCTCATGCTTGTAATCCCAGCACGTTGGGAGGCCCAGACAGGCAGATCACCTGAGGTTGGGAGTTTAAGGCCAGCCTGACCAACGTGGAGAAACCTCATTGCTACTAAAAATACAAAATTAGCCGGGTGTGGTGGCACCTGCCTGTAATCCTGAGGCAGGAGAATCACTTGAACCCAGGAGGTGGCAGCTGCAGTGAGCTGAGATAGTGCCATTGCACTCCAGCCTGGGCGACAGAGCAAGACTCTGTCTCAAAAAATAAAAAAATAAATATTAATAATAATAATAATCTGTCATGATGTATATACTGTCAACACTCTACCTTACTGAAGTATGGATCAACAACAAAAAGACCAGAGTGGAAGGCCATAAATGAGACACAAGAGATCTGGACAAGGAGTGGTCCCTCAAACTGGAAAATCAAAATCAATCAGGTGTGAGAGCTCAGACTTAACAGAAAAAAGCAAATAGATGCAAAAGTGTACTGACATTATGTTACATGATACAATGTGGTGCACCAAGTCCCCAAACAAAACTTCCGACAGCATGGAAGATATGATTTGCCACAGTATACTAAACCACCAGATTTCACACAGATGGGCCTGGCCACAGCAGTTTTCAAAAGACATCATTGCACACAGGCCAAACTCTTACACCACATCGTGAGGCAAATGCCCAACACTCTGCACACCCTACCCTGATTAGAAGTTAGAGTTCAATGAATGAATGGCTCCTATCTTTGAGATCATAACTTGATGTTCACTTAATTCAGTCTTCCTGGAGCCTAAAACTCTGGGTAAAATTTTAGTCATAATTCTGAATCATGAACTATGTGAGTTTCTTCTTTACTCGATACATTCACGAGGAAATGGGAAAACCAATTCCAATATCCAAGTACCTCAAAGTAGAGTTGAACAAAGTAGCCAGGGGACATATCAAAAGGTTTAACAAGGACCACGAAGCATCCACATCTGCAGTGGGTCATCATGAGGTGACTTGCAGGTTCATCAGCCTCATGATTAAAAACATAAATGGAAATGAGGATATAGAGACACACACAAATATTATAGGTTGGAGAATTGAGTTTAGAATGAAGCTTACAAAGACTGTTACTCGTATTCCTAAAATAAAGGCAGGAATTATCAATTTAAAGCTTTTTCTAAGTATTTTTTCTTTTCTTCAACTTTTATTTTAGTTTCAGGAATACACGTGTAGGTTTGTTACCTGAATAAATTGCATGTCACTAGGGTCTAGTGTACAAGTGGTTTCATCACTAAAGTAGTCAGCTTAATACTCGATAGGTAGTTTAGTTTTTTGACCATCACCCTCCTCCCACCCTTGCTGTCAGGTAGGCCCTGGTGTCTATTGTTCCCATCTTTGTGCCATGTGTACTCAATAAGTCTTTAAAAAGCTAACACTTCAAGGAAAGCTTCTAGTAGCTCTTTACAATTGTTTCTTCCTCCTTAATTGATTTTTTGAATGATAGTTTTTGTTTTTTTTATTTTTTTTCTTTGAGACAGAGTCTCGCTCTTTCACCCAGGCTGGAGTGCAGTGGTGCGATCTCAGCTCACTGCAAGCTCTGCCTCCCGGGTTCATGTCATTCCCCTGCCTCTGCCTCCCTAGTAGCTGGGACTACAGGTGCCCGCCACGCCCGGCTAATTTTTTTGTATTTTTAGTAGAGACAGGGTTTCACTATGTTAGCCAGGATGGTCTCGATGTCCTGACCTTGTGATCCGCCCGCCTCAGCCTCCCAAAGTGCTGGGATTACAGGCATGAGCCACCGCGCCTGGCCGAATGATAGTTTTTAAAAAGTTCTTTGCACTTAAAACAGACAGGAACACAACCATGATGATTTAACACTGAGAAGCGGGCAGTCTCAGGGAAAACTAATGTATTTCATTCATGCTGTGGTGCACCCAGTCACATCTCTTCACAGAAAGGCATCTTGAATCTGATAGTGTTGAAACACTGTTGGCCGGAAGACAGTCATAATGAGATTGTCCTCATGGACACTGACATGAACTTGGTCTAAAAACCTCCCATTGATATCTTCAGGTAATATCATCATCAAAACTTGCAGAAGGGGTGTCAGGAGGTTGGAAAGATAATCTCACAGAGAGTAGCATAGGAATCCCATCAGAAATGCAGCATCACCAGTGCTTTTGATTAGTACAGATGATATGGGCTTAGTTATTGGCAAGATGGGTTTAAAAGTGATTCAGATAAGTTTTGCCTCAATGAGAGAAATTTTAGGAGAAAAACTTTAATGTATTTTGCCTATGTTTCATCTCACGAAATCAAGAATTACATCAGACAAAGATCCACATGTATAGAAACTGAAAATAGTTGAACTCTTTTTGAAAAGCTCAGTTTATATATATGTGGGAGGATTAAGATCATTTGATAAAGATATACTAGATGTGAGCACCATCAGAGCAAGAAGAATGCTATTTTATGGGTACTTTTACCCATGTTTTATGGGTGCTTTTGTTCTAAATTGGTAGATGGACATTTGTTTTCTCAGGTATGACAGCAGTCAGTCTTTGAGCTCCAATAGTGTACACAGATAATTTCAGTGACCAATTTTGGTAAAAAGAAGAAAAAGTACCCATCTATTTTATTACAGTGTGTCATCATTTGACTTAATTTCACTGACTATAAAGAACAGCCTGATATTTCATGCAAGCCAGATAGAAAGTGGTGTTTATGTAGTGAAGAAGAAAGGAAAAATATTTCTCAAATTTAAAAACAATGAGAATTTCTAGGGAAACAAATAGAAAAAGTTTCATTGGTTTCTTCTTCTTTTGGTGATAATTTTGTTCTGCTCTTTTAAAAAGAAAGCTTTACTGTCTTTTTTTTTTTTTTTTTTGATACAAGGTCTCATTCTGTCACCCAGGGTGACTTCAGTAGCATGATCATAGCTCACTGCAGCCTCGACCTCCCAGTATTCAAGCAGTCCTGCTGCATCAGGCTCCTGAACATATGGGACTACAGAAGCATACCATGACACCTAACTAATTTTTGATGTTTTGTAGAAATGGGGTCTTACCTTGTTTCCCACACTGGTCTTGAACCCCTGGATGCAAATGGCACACCCCCAAAAGTCCTGAGATTACAGACGAGAGCCACCACACCTTGCCTCTACTTTAGTTATTTCATAATGTAATGAGTTTATCAGCCACAACTAACAGGATAACATAGAAAAGGCAGGTTAGTGGGCCGGGTGCAGTGGCTCATGCCACCTAGCACTTTGCGAGGCCGAGGCAGGCAGATCACAAGGTCAGGAGATTGAGACTATCCTGGCTAACACGTTGAAACCCCGTCTCTACTAAAAATACAAAAACAAAATTAGCCGGGCGTGGTTGTGGGTGCCTGTAGTCCCAGCTGCTCAGGAGGCTGAGGCAGGAGAATGGCGTGAACCCGGGAGGCGGAGCTTGCAGTGAGCTGAGATCGCACCATTGCACTCCAGCCTGGGGCAGAGCGAGACTCCGTCTCAAAAAAAAAAAAAGAAAAGGCGGGTTAGTGTTCACATGGGGTGGTTCGTCTACTTAAATACATCATTTACGTCATTTCTAAGGCCATCCCTTCATCCTCAAGCTTGGTGCAAGATCACTGTCATGAACGACCTGTTGTTTTCCGTTCAGGAATAAGATGAAAAGGTGGAGGCCAAGTTCATTCAAATTACTTGGTGTGCCTTTGCCTTTTATTTATTCGCTAGTCCTGTAGTTCTGTTCACCATGTTTTAGTGGAGCAATGATGACACCACAGCCCTGTCAGTATGGATGTTGGCATCTATGCTGTCTCACATCTTTACCATTAGATGTGGAAAATGGCTTGACAAAATTCAGCCACTGTATTCTCCGGACTCTATGTTCCCTCTTGTCAACTCAGTGTGCCTTCCACAGGTTATGCTACAGCACAGCCTGGGAACTCCTAAAGCAGTATCCTTACTCAATAGTAGGTCTCAGACCATTTTTCAAATTTCTCACTTATCGCCATCCTTCACTGATGGATGTGTAGTGTCTGGAATCCATTTTCACATGTAATTCATCCAGTTTTTTTGTTTGTTTGTTTTTACATGTGGCAAGCCATGTCTAATCTCTATCAGTTGTTCCACATCTTGTTTCATTTTTTCTGGAATTACTCAGACATGATTCTTCCCCAGTTAAGTGGTTCTACTTGGCCATGTGAAGGTGAGTGAGGACAAATGTGAGTCCAGCACAGTGAGGAAGGCAGACAGGAACTGGCATTTGTAACATTAAAGAAAAGTTAAGAATTGGTGAAATGTGGCCTGGCACAGTGGCTCACGCCTGTAATCTCAGCACTTTGGGAGGCCGCGGTGGGCGGATCATCTGAGGTCGGGAGTTCAAGACCAGCCTGGCCAACATGGAGAAACCGCGTCTAATAAAAATACAAAATTAGCCAGGCATGGTGGTGCATGCCTGTAATCCCAGCTACTCGGGAGGCTGAGGTAGGAGAATCGCTTGAACCTGGGAGGCAGAGGTTGTGGTGAGCTGATATCGCGCCATTGCACTCTAGCCTGGGCAACAAGAGTGAAACTCCGTCTCAAAAAAAAAAAAAAAAAATGGTGAGATGTAGTCGCCAATAAAGATTTGGAAATATTTATCAAAGGAGCCATATTAACAGAGCTGATAGAGGTGAACAATATTTTTCTCAGTCTCAGAGGGCAGAACTGTGGTTAGGACAGAAGAGGAGCAAGTAGATGAGGTAGAAGCAGGCAGGTCAGTGAGAGGAGCTCTGCAGTGTATTGAGGTTGGGGAGGCTGGAGAAGAGGCTAAGGGGGAATTAGGATTCAGATTCTGTCCTGAGAACAGAAGGGACAACAACAACAACAACAAAAACCAGCTTTATCTTCAAGTTCAAATCATTTTCAGATAGAAAGAGACTTGAAATTTATTGGGAAGAAGACAAGAATATAGGTGAGGAGTTAGATTTGTAAATTTCTTTGTAGAATTCAATATAAAGCAGAATCTTTGTGTTGCTCTGTTAACATGTGTGGGGCTCATAGGGGAACAACATAGACAAAGTTTCCCTCTTCTGTGATATTTCAGTTCAGTGGGCACTGAGAAAACTTAACAGAAACTAAACTGTAGGTGGAGGAACTGCCCTTGGGAGCCCAGAGGACAAGTTTCAGGCCTGGGATGGGATGGGCAAGGGAGGCCTCCAGGAGGAGGAGCGTTGGAGGAGATTCTGGAGAGTAAGGATAGTGAGTTCAGCAAACGGGAGGGAAAGGGAAGAGGAAACTGTGTCTGTGGCACAGGCTAGCCCATGAGAAGAGGACAGTGGATTGAAAGGACAGCTGAGATGAGAAATATGTGAGGAGGCAGGAGCTGGAAGGGCAGACCGTGGAGGCACTGGGTAATGATCCAGGAGAGATGTTTCTCCTTGGACATACACATGTTCACACGCCTGTGACTGCATGTCCTGGTGATGTTTCTGTGTCTCTCAGATTGTAACATCTTACATAAATTTATTCTTTCATCACATGTCCCCTTTTAAATTATATTTGTACTAATTGTTAACTGTAAAAGTTTTTTACTGGTGGATTATTTGTACTTAAATGATTTGCTATCTTAGTAAATGAATGAAATTATCCACATA
Source organism: Gorilla gorilla gorilla (assembly GCF_029281585.2). NCBI lineage: Eukaryota > Metazoa > Chordata > Mammalia > Primates > Hominidae > Gorilla > Gorilla gorilla. Next base: position 25,486,884 of record NC_073240.2, read on the forward strand.
TGTTTGACTTTGGAAACTAATATAGGTACACCTGCTTCCTTTGATTTTTGTAATCATGTTATATTTGTTATACCCACTCACTTTTAGGTCATATAGGTCTTCATATTTAAAGCGAGTTTCATATAGACAACATATACTTGGGTCTTTTTGATTCACTCAGTCTTTTATCTACTGCATTTGGAACATTGACATTCAAATCATTGATATAGCTGATTAAAAATCTATGAAACTTGTCACTATCTTCCAGTTGTTTATTTGCTTTTGTTCCTATTTTTTGTATTTCACTCATTTTCTACCTTGTGTTGTTTGGATTAGCTTTTTTGTTTGTTTGTTTGTTTGTTTGTTTTTGAGACGGAGTCTCGCTCTGTCTCCCAGGCTGGAGTGCAGTGGCAAGATCTTGGCTCACTGCAACCTCCGCCTCCTGGGTTCAAGCAATTCTCCTGCCTCAACCTCCTGAGTAGCTGGTACTACAGGCGCATGCCACCACGCCTGGCTAATTTTTGTATTTTTAAGTAGAGACGGGGTTTCACCATATTGGTCAGGCTGGTCTTGAACTCCTGACCTCGTGATCCACCCGCCTTGGCCTCCCAAAGTGCTGGGATTACAGGCGTGAGCCACCACGCCTAGCCTAGATGAACATTTTATATGAATTCATCTTCTCTCCTTTCTTAGCATTTCAGCCATACATTTTTAAAACTTTGTTTAGTGGTTAAACTAGGCAATAAAAACTTTTATTTTTCATATTCTTAATTGATCTAACAAATAACAGTCTGTTAAAAATAGTAGTAGTACCAATGTATTTAATTAAGTATGCTTAAGTATGTGTCATACATAAATTAATATATATATACACACACGTATATTCTATGTAAGTGAAATGAATGACTGCAATGATACAAGGGATAAGAGAAAAGAATTAGGATTATTCTATTATTATAAGGTGTTCACACTTCCTGTCAAGTGATAGGCTGTTATTTGAGAGGGGGCTTGGATTATTTGGAAGTGTAAATTGCAAACTCTAGGGCAGGCTGTTGGTCCAGAGCCTCAGTTCCTTGCTGGCTGTTGACCAGAGGCTGCATTCAGTTCCTTCCCATGTTGGCTTCTGCCTTATGGCAGAATGAGCCATCAAAGCCATCAAGGAAGAGAGCTTGCTAGCAAGAAAAAAAAATCACACTTTTATGTAACATAATCACACATATGATATCCCATCTCCTTGTATTATTCTATTGTATCAAAGCAAATCACATCTTATCTTGTGCCCAACCTCACAGGGAGATGATTACAATACAAGGTCGTGTAAACCAACAGGTGGTGATCATTGGGTACCGTCTTAGGGTACCTGCGATATCAGGTCCTTTCTGAGGTGCAGCAGTTTCCCAGTATTCAGTTATTTTTCAGAAAAGAACTGGTCAAATATTTTGTAGGATGCATCACAATGTGGATTCATCTGATGGTTTCTCATTATTTGAATAGAACTACAGATCAATTGGAGCAGCTTTATTTATTTAAATTGGAAGACAATACAAACTGAACAATATATTATTTAGAAAAACAAACTTAGCCATAAAAATAATATAGAAAAAAGTGGGAATGATAAAAAGAAAATGGAAAATAATAGTAACCTTCATGGGTGTAAGAAAGACTGTGGAATTGGGGAGATGAACATTTAGGGCATTAACAATATTGATAATACTCTGTTTATCAAGCTTGGCAGAGAGTATTTAGAAAGAGAGGAAAAAACTCTTCTGTTTTGCATTAGCTTTGGATTTACAGAACAGTTGCATAGTCAATAAAGAGAGTTAATATATAGCCAACACAGAGTTTCCATTATTATTAACCTCTTACATTAGTGGGGGGCATCTGTCACAATTAACACACTAATATGCATTCTCATTCACTGATATACACATATCCACATATTAACCAGATTTATTTTTTCCTTTTTTCACTTAATGCCCATTTTCTGTTCCAGGAACTCTTCCAGGATAGCATATCACATTTTGATATCATGTCTCCTTAGTCTTTCTTTGTCTCTGTCAGTTTCTCTGAATTTCCTTGTTTTTGATGACATTGACATCCTCCATTTGGGATTTCCGTGATTTTTTTTTTTTCTTACAGTCAGACAGGAGTTCTGGGTTTTGGACAGTAAGACCATAGGGGTAAGTGTGATACTCATGACATTATATCAGAATGCTGTATCAACTATTGATACTAATTTGATCACCTACATTAGGGAGTTTAGGTCAGTTTCTCAACTCTAAAATTAATCTTTCTTCCCCTTTTCCATGCCATACTTTTTGGAAAACTGTTACTATGCATAGCACATACTTCACAAGTGGAGAATTGTGCCCTACCTCCTTGGGGATAGGACATCTACAAATATAATTTGTATTTCATTACTATAGGCAATTTACCTATTCTCCAGCATTTATTTTATATTAATTTAATTAGAACATATGGAATATTATGCAAATAATAAATATTTATTTCCACTGTAATTATACTAGTTTATTGTGTTACTCAAATTGCTCTAGTGTTGGTCATTAGAAGGTCTTTCAGTCAGCTGCTACTTTACCACTTTGAAATACCCACATCATTGCTGTTTGATTTTGTTTGTGTAGTTGGGTGGTTGGTTGTGGTGTTTAACTTTTTCTTACTTTCTGGCACTACAAGGTGTTTAAACTTAATAGTATTGATTCCCTGCCCAACCCTACCATTAAGCATTTCTCCAAAAATTCCTAGTTCCTTTTTTGGTGAGTGGCATTAGAAACAAAACTCTGGGGAGTAGTGTTCTCATTTCTACTAGGGACTTACTAGTTCTATGGTTTGTCATCTGACAAAGTATGTGTGTGTGTAACTCATATTGACATATGTATTTATAGGTCTACATTTCTCCATATGTATCTATGTAAAGTTAAGCATGAATTCTTCCTGTTTCTAGCACCCATGATCTAATTCAGTACCACATGAATCAATCTCCCCATTCCCACTTCTTGTATGTAACCTCCCATGTTAACAGTGAGACGGTTGGGCTACTTTATGTAATTTCAGAGTCCAAAATACATGCAGAGTTTTTTTTAGAATTGGTAATTCATACCCCGATGGGAAAGAATATTTCCAACTAAAGTAGAGTATTTATGTACAAATACTTTGACATTTAGTCTAAGAACTTGTATTTTTCTAAATTTCTTAGCTTGGTCTCCTTTGCCCCCACTTCCTTCCATGAGGTTATTTCATCTATTTGTTACACATTTATATTATTTTGACTGCATTCCCCCATAGGATCTCCTAACCTATTAAATGACATTTAAAATTCACCTTTATGTAGGTTTATACTTTTTGATGTAAAATTCTACGGGGTTTGTAAAATAGTATAATTAACATACCATTGAAGTATCACAGAAAATTATTTCACTGCACACATACAAAGTTTCTATTTCACTTATTCAACCTTTCTCTCTCAAGCAACCAGCGCTTTTTTTTTTTTTTTTTTTTTTTTTTTTTTGAGACGAAGTTTTGCTCTTGTTTCCCAGGCTGGAGTGCTGGAGTACAGTGGCATGATCTCGGCTCACTGCAACTTCTGCCTCCTGGGTTCAAGCGATTCTCCTGCCTTAGCCTCCTGAGTAGCTGGGATTAGAGGTATGCACCACCATACCCGGCTAATTTTGTATTTTTAGTAGAGATGGGGTTTGACCATGTTGGCAAGGCTGGTCTCGAACTCCTGACTTCAGATGATCCGCCCACCTTGGCCTCCCAAAGTGCTGGGATTACAGGCGTGAGCCACTGCTACTGGCCTCAAGCCCCTTTTAATCACTTACCTTTTTCCTAACTCTATAATTACACCTTGTCCACAATGTCATATACATGTAATTAATTACACAGTATGTACTTTTTTCAAACTGGCTTCTTTCACTTAAGAATATGCTTTTAAGGTTTGTGGGCCAGGCACGGTGGCTTATGCCTGTAATCTCAGCACTTTGGGAGGCTGAGGCGGGTGGATCACCTGTGGTTGGGAGTTTGAGACCAGCCTGACCAACATGGAGAAACCTCATCTCTACTAAAAATACAAAATTAGCTGCGTGTGGTGGTGCTTGCCTGTAATCCCAGCTACTCGGGGGGCTGAGGCAGGAGAATTGCTTGAACCCGGGAGGCAGAGATTGCAGTGAGCCGAGATCATGCCATTGTACTCCAGCCCAGGCAACAAGGGCAAAACTCCATCTCAAAAAAAAAATTTTGGGAAGTGTATCTCTTGATAATGTAGATTTGCATTTTAATAAATAAGTACTAAAGGTGTGGAAGATATTTTCATGTGCTTTTTGGACATTTGTGTAGCTTCTTTGGAGAAATATCTGTTCACACAATGTACTCATATTTAGTTATGATCTTTTCTTTGTTTTGTTTTGTAACAATGTTTTCTATATTCTTGACAACAGACCCCTATCAGCTATATGACTTGCAAACATTTCTCCCATGTTTGGGTTATCCTTATGGTGTACTTTGAATCACAACAGTTTTAAAATCTAATGAAGTTCAATTTATCTATTTTTTTTTCTTTTGCGGCATGTATTTTGGTGTCAATCCATTGTTTCACCTAAGCCACAAAGATTTATTTCTATGTTCTGTTCTATGGGATTTGTAGTTTCAGCTCATACATATGAGTCTATGATCTATTTTGAGTCAGTTAAGTATATTTTGTGAGGGAGGAGTCAACTTTCATGCCAATATCCACTTGTCCCAGTAATTTTACAGAAAATATTTTCCATACTAAATTATCTTGGCAGCCTTGAAAAGTCATTTTTCAGTAACTGTAGCGATTAATTTTGAATACTTTATTCTATTTACATGGTTTTTATTTACATACTTGTGTATTCTGTATACTTTCCTCTATTCTACCGGAAGCTGGGAGCAGCCTGACAGGATGTGTGGTGCCCAAGTCTGCACAGTGAGGTGGGGAGTGAGGGCTGCAAGCAGAGGGCAAGGGACAGCGGGCAGGGGGCAGGGGGCACAGGGCAGAGGGCAGCGGAGAGCCCCAGGCCTACAAGGAAAGCGAGGGCTGAGGAAGGACGGCGGGAGGACTGCAGAGGGAGGCAGGCAGAGTGAGGGCGGCAGGCAAACAGCAGGAGTGAGTGGGCGCCAAGAGCTGGGGGGGAGGCCCACAGGGAGAGAGAAGGCAGAGGGCAGAGGGCAAGGCTGACACGGGAATGTGGGGGCGGCGAGGCCCACAGGGGAACTGAGGGCGGCTCTCTGCAGGGTCAGAGGCATTGGGCTTTCAGGGTAGCTTTTCTGCGAACTTCCGCTTGTTCCCGAGGTGGTGCCTGCCAGTGTCGTCGTCCCTGTTTGTTCTCCTACAAACCTCAGGATTTTTCCATGTTTCCCAGACCTTAAGGTACATTTAAACTGCGTGCTTTCTCTCACATGTGCCCTTTTATATTATGGACATAGCAATAGTTATTTACCTAGGTTTTTTCTTTTTGAATTATTCGTAAAGAACTTACCAAAGTGGCTGGGCACAGTGGCTCACGCCTGTAATCCCAGCACTTGGAAGGCGGAGGCCGGTGGATCGCCTGAGGTCAGGAGTTCGAGACCAGCGTGACCAAGATGGTGAAACCTCGTCTGTACTAAAAATACAAAAATTAGCTGGGCGTGGTGGCGGGTGCCTGTAGTCCCAACTACTCGGGAGGCTGAGGCAGGAGAATCGCTTTAACCCGGGAGGCAGAGGTTGCAGTGAGCCGAGATCGCACCACTGCAGTCCAACCTAGGCTGGAGTCAGATTCCGTCTCAAAAAAAAAAAAAAAACAAAAACAAAAAACCAAAGTGTTTTATTTATTTATTTATATTTATTTATTTTAAGATGGAGTCTCGCTCAGTCGCCCAGGCTGGAGGTGCAGTGGCGCGATCTAGTCTGACTGCAAGCTCCGCCTCCTGGGTTCACTCCATTCTCCTGCCTCAGTCTCCGGAGTAGCTGGGACTACAGGCGCCCACCACCACGCCCGGCTAATTTTTTTTTTTTTTTTTTTTTTTTTGTATTTTTTAGTAGAGACGGGGTTTCACTGTATTAGCAAAGATGATTTCGATCTCCTGACCTTGTGATCCGCCCGCCTCGGCCTCTCAGAGTGCTGGGATTACAGGCATGAGCCACCGTGCCCGGCCCAAAGTTTTTATTTTTAATGGACATCAATTTCGTATATTTATGGATTATGATGTGATGTTTTGATTCTTATATTCATAGTGGAAGATTTAATCAAGCTAATTAACATATGCATCAGCTTACCAGCTGACCAATATTTTATGGTGAGAATATTAAAAATCTGTTATTTAGCAATTCTAAAATGTTCAGTACGACTTCGGAGCAAATGAAAGTGCCCGGCCTCGGTAGCCTGAGACTGATCATTTCTGAAGCGTGGGGTCGTCATTTCTGAGAGGGTCATGGCTGCATGCCCGTAAGCAAGGGGGGTGTTTGGGATGCTTTGTTTGCCCTGTTAATTTTGGATGCCTCTGTGTTCTAAGAACTAAGATAATATTTGTGTGAAAAATGCAGTTGCTTTTACTTTTACTTTGTTTTACTGTTAATAGTCTTACAGCTTTTCTTTAACTGAGTTTGGATTTAATATATTCTTTTTCTAAGTTGCAAAGCTGGAAACAGATGACAGATTTTTGATCTTTCATTGTTTCCTATGTGTGCGTTCAGTGCTATACGTTTCCCTATATGCTCTGTTTTCCTTTCATCTCACAAATTTTGAGAAATTGTGTTTTCATTTTCATTTAGGTTGAAAAATTAAAAAATTAAAAAATTATCTGGATGTTTTCTTTGACCCATATGTTATATGGAAGTGCGTTGTTTAATCTTTATGCATTTTGTGATATTCCAGTTGCTGCAGTTATCCTGCGATTTCTGATTTAATTCCACTGTAGTCTGGGAGCTGACATTGTATGATTTCCATTTTATTTAAATTGTTAGAGTATTTTTTTGTCCCAGAATGTGATGTATTTTGCTGAATATTCCATACAAGCTTAAGAAGAATGTGTCATCTGCAGTAGTTGAGGGAAGTAGGCCGTAAGTGTCAGTTATGCCCAGTTGCTTGGTGGTGCTGTTGTGTTCGAGTTTTCCCTCCTGAATTGCTGCCTGCTAGATCTGCCCATACTTGACATATGATAACGTTTCCAACTGTTATAGTGAATACATCTCTTTTTCCTTGTAGTTCTGTTGCTTTCTGTCTCACATAGTTTACACTCTGTTGTCAGGCTCATAGGCTTTAAGAATTATGACATCTTACTGGAAGAGTGGCTCTTCATCTCTATGTAATGCCTTTCTTTATTCTTGATAACTTTACTAACGAAAGAAGGGAATTAGAATTGTTTTGTTGTTATAAGATACAGTACCTGTGAAGCAGTGTAGTTGTATTTGAAAAGCGGCTTGGGTTAGTTTTATTTTTTTATTTTGATTATTTTGATATCTTTTAATATAATTTTGGTTTTTTAAAAAAATCTTTGGGGATACATATGCAGGTTCATTACTTAGGTAAACCCGTGTCACAGGGTTTGTTTGTTACTGAAACACCAGGGGTTTGGTCTAGGTCCTGCTGCTGGCTGCACAGAAAGCCAATCACTGAGAGGACAAAGTATTGCCAAGGAAGAAGGCCTTAATTGGGTGCTGCAGTCAAGGGGATGGGAGCTCAGTCTGCAATCTATCTCCCTGACTGACTAAAACCAGGGGTTTATGTAGCAGGGAAGAAATGTAACAATGTGTAAGAAAACACTAACTAGGGAGGGTGCAAGGAAGTAATCATGAAGAAAGAAGGGTCTGAAGTCTGGGGTCATTGTCTGCTTTCAGTTCTTTGATCCTTTTTGTGAGAGGCCTGAAGTTTGTTTCCTGGGGAGGGAATCAGATAAAACAAATACAGGTTTCAAGGTTTAACAGCAGAAGGGTCAATTTCCATGTTTATCCAAAAATAACTGTCTATGGGACTGAGGCCAGTTTTAGTTGTACAGATTATTTGATCACCCAGGTGCTAAGCCTAGTACCCAATAGTTATTTTTTTCTGCTCCTCTCCCTCCTCCCACCTTCCACCCTGAAGTAGGCCCCAATGTCTGTTGTTACCTTATTTGTATTCATGATTTCTCATCATTTAGTTCACAGTTTTAAGTGAGAACATAGCAGTAGTTCTCTATTCCTGTATTAGTTTGCTAACAGCCTCAGGCTCCATCCATGTTCCTGGAAGAGTGGAAGAGACATGATCTCCTTTTTTATGGCTACATAGTATTCCATGGTGTGTATGTACCACATTTTCTTTTTTCTGTCATTGATGGGCATTTAGGTTTATTCCATGTCTTTACTATTGTGAATAGTACTGCAGTGAACATTCACATGCATGTAGAATGGTTTATATTTTTCTGAGTATATACCTAGTAATGGGATTGCCAGGTTGAATGCTTGTTCTGATTTTAACTCTGAGGAGTCCCCGTACTGCTTCCACAGTGGTTGAACTAATTTATATTCCCACCAACAGGTATAAGTTATCCCTTTCTCCTGCAACCTCATCAGCATCTTTTATTTTTTGACTTTTTAATAAAAAGCCATTCTGACTGGTATAACATAGTATCTAATTGTGGTTTTGATTTGCATTTCTCTAATCATCTGTGATACTGAGCTTTTGTAAATATGTTTTTTGACTTTTTAATAAAAGCCATTCTGACTTGTGTGAGATAGTATCTCATTGTAGTTTTGATTTGCATTTCTCTAGTGATATTGAGCTTTTTTTATATGCTTTTTAATTTTTTCATAAAAGCCATTCTGACTGGTGTGAGATAGTATCTCATTGTGGTTGTGATGTGCATTTCTGTATCAGTGATGCTGAACTTTTTTGTCATATGCTTGTTGGCCGCATGTATGTCTTCTTTTGAGAAGTTGTCCATGTCCTTTGCCCATTTTTTAATTGGGTTATTTGTTTGTTTTTCTGTTGTAAATTTGTTTAAGTTCCTTATAGATGCCGAATATTAGAGCTTTGTCAGATGCATAGTTTGCAGATATTTTCTATTTTCTCCCATTCTGTGGGTTGTCTGTTTACTTGTTGATAGTTTCTTTTGTTGTATAGCTCTTAAGTTGATTTGGATCCCTTTTGTGAGTATTTCCTTTAGTTGCAATTACTTTTGGCGTTTTTTTCAGGAAATATTTTCCCATTCCTATGTCTAGAATGGTATTGCCTAGGTTGTCTTACAGGGTTTTTATAGCTTTGGGTTTACATTTAAGTCTTTAATCCATCTTGGGTTGATTTTTGTATATGGTATAAGAATGGGGTCCAGTTTCAATCTTCTGCATGTGGCTAACCAGTACTCCCAGCACCATTTATTGAATAGGGAGTTTTTTCCGCATTGCTTGTTTTTGTCTGCTTTGTCAAAGATCAGATAGCCATAGGTGTGTGGACTTATTTCTGGGCTATCTAGTCTGTTCACTTGGTCTGTGCTCGCCTTTGTACCAGTACAATGCTGTCTTTTTTTACTGTAGCCCTGTAGTATAGTTTGAAGTCGGGCAGTGTGATACTTCCGGCTTTGTTCATTTTGCTTAGGACTGCATAGTCTGTCTGGGCTCTTTTGTGATTTCATATGAATTTCAAAATAGTTTCTTCTAGGCCGGGCCTTGCGGTGGCTCATGCCTGTAATCCCAGCACTTTGGGAGGCCGATGTGGGCAGATCACGAGGTCAAGAGATCGAGACCATCCTGGCTAACATGCTGACACCGCATCTCTACTAAAAATACAAAAAATTAGCCAGGTGTGGTGGCACACGCCTGTAGTCCCAGATACTCGGGAGGCTGAGGCAGGAGAATGGTGTGAATCCGGGAGGCGGATCTTGCTGTGAGCCAAGATCGCGCCACTGCACTTCAGCCTGGGAGACAGAGCGAGACTGCCTCAAAAAAAAAAAAAAAATAGTTTTTTCTACTTCTTAAAGAATGTCATTTGTAGTTTGATAGCAATAGCATTGAATCTGTAAATGTCTTTGGGCAGTATGAGTCAGTGTTAAATATAATATTACCAACGGTAGAACAGTCTATTGCATAAAAAGCCCATTATTTTTCTGGCTATTGGCCATTGGCTGAATAAAGTGCCTTGCCAAGGGGACTTCTCTCACATGGCTTCATAAAATCCATCAAGCAAGAGATATTTCTAGCAAAACCAATATCATAATTGTATATAAGAATCCAAGTCATGTTTATCCACCTTTGCACTATTCTGTTGTTTCAAGGCAAGTCACAATTCCTGCTTACACTAACCGGGATGGGATTAGAATAGAAGGTTATGCATTGGAGAAGATAGGGCTAATTGGGCACCACCTTAGAATCTACTTGACACATCAGATATTCTCCTATATGAAACAGTGTCTTGGTCTTCACTTGTTTTTAAAGTGACCCTTTTGAAAAGTACCAGTCAGGTATTTTATAGCATGTCCTACCTACAATATGGTTTTGTGTGATTTCTCATGATGACAATGTAAGTATGGATGGAATTAAATACAGTCACCTAAGTTTGAAGACAAAAAAGACCTAAACAATATAGTATTCAGATTTAAAAACTCAGAGGAGAATAATTTTTAAAATAGGAAATGACAATGAATTCACAATATAGTTTTAATTCAGTGGTTAAGGAAAACTATGAAATTAAGTAGACGGCACGAAGGAGGTATCAACAATATTGCTAATGATTATTTTTCTTAAGCTTGGGAGTGACATTTAAGAAAACACTTTTTCACTTTGGGGGGTTGAGGCAGGTGGATCACGAGGTCAGGAGATCGAGACATCCTGGCTAACACAGTGAAACCCTGTCTCTACTAAAAATACAAAAAAATTAGCCGGGCGTGGTGGCGGGTGCCTGTAGTCCCAGTTACTTGGGAGGCTGAGGCAGGAGAATGGCATGAACCCAGGAGGCGGAGCTTGCAGTGAGCCGAGATTGGCCACTGCACTCTAGGCTCGGTGAGAGAGCGAGACTCTGTCTCACAAAAACAAAACAAAAAACTCTTTTTAAAGAATAGGTTTTTTTTTTTTTTTTTGAGATGGAGTCTCGCCCTGTCGCCCAGGCTGCATGCAGAGTGGCGCGAGCTCAGCTGACTGCAACCTCTGCCTCCTGGGTTCAAGCGCTTCTCCTGCCTCAGCCTCCCGAGTAGCTGGGATTACAGGTATGCACCACCATGCCCAGCTAATTTTATTTGTATTTTTAGTAGAGACGGGGTTTTTCCATGTTGGTCAGGCTGGGCTCTAACTCCTGACTTCAGGTGATCCACCCACCTCGGCCTCCCAAAATGCTGGGATTACAGGCGTGAGCCATCGCACCGGGCCATTTCTTTTTTTTTTTTAAAGAATACTTTTACATTTACAGAATAGTTGCAAATATATTAAAGAGTTTCCAACATACCCCACAGACAGTGTCCCTTATTATTTACCTTGTACATTAGTGTGGGACATTTGTCAAATTAACCAGCCAATATCATGGATTATCATTAAGTACCATCTACACTTTATTCAGATTTCTTAGTTGTCACTTAATGTTAAGTTTACGTTTTAGGATCTCATCCAGGATACCTCATCACATTTAGGTATCGTGTATTTTTAGGCTCTTCTGAATGTGACAGTATCTCAGATGGGATTGACATTTCTAATTTGTGGTTTCCCTGATATTTCTCTCATGATGAGACTGGATTTGTGGGTTTAGGGGAGGAAGATCGCAGAGGAAATGTGCCATTCTCATCACATAATACCCCGGGCATAGGGTATCAACTGGCTTTAATCACTGTTGATGTTAATTTGATAACCTGGATGAGGTAGTTACTAACAAGTCTCTTTTGTAAAATTACTCCTTTCCCCCCTTTTCATGTTGTATGCATGAAAAAAAATCACTATATACAACACACACTTAAAAGTGGGGGAATCATGCACCACTGCTTTTTAAAAAAAATTGTAGCTTTAGGATTATAAGTGGTTTTGGGTTGCATGAATGAATTGTATAGTAGTGAAGTCTGGGGCTTTTAGTGTACCTGTGACCTGAATAGTGTATATTTTACCTCATAGTGAGAGGTGAAGCCAGCTGGACTTCCTGGGTCAAGTGGGGACTTGGGGAACTTTTCTTACAACAGGATTGTAAAATGCACCAATCAGGAACTTTTGTGTCTTGCAAGAGGATTGTAAAATGCACCAATCACCGCTCTGTAAAATGCACCAATCAGTGCTCTGTAAAACGCACCAATCAGCAGGATTCTAAAAGTAGCCAATAGTGGGGAGGATTGAAAAAAGGGCACTCTGATAGGACAGAAACGGAACATGGGAGGGGACAATACGGGAATAAATAATGGCCTCCTCCCAGTAGCCGCAAGCTGGTCCGGTCCTTTTCGAGGGTGTGGAAGCCTTGTGTTTTTGCTCTTCACTATTAACCTTGCTACCGCTCATTGTTTGGGTCCGTGCCATATTTAAGAGCTGTAACACTCACTGGGAAGGTCCGCTGCTGAGTCAGTGCTATCTTTAAGAGCTATAACACTCACTGCGAAGGTCGACTGCGGAAGGCTCCCGGCTGAAGTCAGCGGGACCACGAACCCACAGGCAGGAACCAACTCCGGACCCAATGGGTGATTTTTCATTTCTCACTCCCCGCTAACCCTTTTCCTTTCTGAGTCTAATGTCCATGATCCCACTTTGATTTTGTTCTTATATTTGGTTGTATTATTGTTTCAGTTTTTCTTTCTTGGTGGCACTACAAGTTGCTCCAGGTTAACTGTGTTGATTTTCTTCTCAAGCATAGTATTAAACATGTTTATCCATATTATGAAAAACATATTAAACATGTTTATTCATAATTTATCTCCCATTTAGAAGTGATAATCTGCAGTGTTTTTCTGTTCCTGAGTTATTTGCCTTAGGATAATGGCCTCCAGTTCCACCCAAATTGCTGCAAAAGACTGTATTTTGTTCTTTTATGTGGCTGAGTAGTATTTTGTGATATAGTGATATGTATATTTTGATATATATTTATATATTTTGTGATATGTATTTTGTGATACATGTATTTTGTGATATATGTATTTTCTGATATATGCATTTTGTGATGCATATATACCACATTTACTTTATCTGCTTGTTGATGGGCACTTAGATTAATTTAATATTTTTGCAGTTGTGAAATCTATTGTGATTAACCTAGAAGTGTAGATGTCTTTTTGATATATTGGCTTTTTTTCATTCGAGTGTATACCCAGTAATGGGATTTCTGGATTGAATATTAGATCTGCTTTTAGTTCATTGAGAAATCTTCATACTGTTTACCGTACAGGTTGTACTAATTTACATTCCCACCAAGGGTGTATAAGCGCATTCCCTTTTCACCTTATCTGCACCAATAGCTATTATTTATTGACTGTTGAATAATGGCAATTCTGACCAGGGTAAGGTGATATCTTATGATTTTAATTAGCATTCCCTGATACTGACGTTGTGCATTTTTTCGTACGTTTTTGATCACTTACAAGTCATCTTTTGAAAAATACCTGTTCATTTGCCCACTTTTTAATGGGATTAGTCATTTTTTTGCTGATTTTTTTAACTTGCCAAAATAAGGTGTTTAGTTGATAAATAAGTTTAAAGTTTATAAATAAGGTGATAAATAAGGTTTTTAGTTTATATACTTTTATGTTTACCTTTTGTATAGTTTTATGTTTATCCTTTGTGTTAAAAAATTATGTAGGATTTATTCATTTACTTATATATGCATAATGTCTGATTTTGAGTTTTCTTTTGTCATTGTTCATCTTTGTGAAAATATCGTATTGTCTCAGTTAGTGAGAGATTTCCGTTTAACACAAAATTTTTGCTCCAGAGCCCCGGGTTATTATTATTATTTTTTGGTTTTGTTTTGAGACAGAATCTCACTCTGTCGCTAGGCCGGAGTGCAGTGACGCTATCTCAGCTCATTGCAACTTTGACCTCCCGAAGTGCTGGGATTACAGGCGTGAGCCATCGTGCCTGGCCAGAGCCCTGTGTGTGTGTGTGTGTGTGTGTGTGTGTGTGTGACGGAGTCTCGCTCTGTCACCCAGGCTGGAGTGCAGTGGCTCGATCTCGGCTCAGTGCCAGCTCTGCTTCCCGGGTTCACGCCATTCTCGTGCCTCAGCCTCCCCAGTAGCTGGGACTACAGGCGCCCGCCACCACACCCGGGTAATTTTTTTGTATTTTTAGTAGAGACGGGGTTTCACTGTGTTAGCCAGGATGGTCTGGATCTCCTGACCACGTGATCCGCCCTCCTCCGCTTCCCAAAGTGCTGGGATTACAGGCGTGAGCCACCGCGCCCGGCCCAGAGCCCCTTTTTAATCATCTAGCTATTCTTTAATGAAGAGAGAGAAGAAATAAAATCCGTACGTCTTGAATCTAACCAATATTCCCAGTTTAACCTTGAAGAAATTTAGGTGTATTTATAACCTTAAAACATTGTTATTCACACTTATGTCTCTAATATTCTTGTGAATCTTGGGTGATATTGGGCAGTGCCCCTAGTATCACTCCTGGTATTATTTTTTGGTGGTGATTCATTCTTAGGGAATTAAAGTCAATGTCATGCCGACTCCTTTTTTTGGGGGGGGGGGAGATGGATTCTTGCTCTGTCGCCCAGACTGGAGGTCAGTGGCGCAATCTCGGCTCACTGCAAGCTCCGCCTCCCGGGTTCACGCCATTCTCCTGCCTCAGCCTCCCGAGTAGCTGGGACTACAGGCGGGTGCCACCACGCCCGGCTAATTTTTTGTATTTTCAGTAGAGACGGGGTTTCACCGTCTTAGCCGGGATGGTCTTGATCTCCTGACCTTCTGATCCTTCCACCTTGGCCTTCCAAAGTGCTGGGATTATAGGCGTGAACCACCGTGCCTGGCCACCGCTTCCTTTTCTTTCTTGATTTCTGGAGCAAAGAATTCCCCAAAGTTGTATTCTATCTTTTAACAGTCCGTGATGGGAAGAACCTGTACAAGCATCCCTGCATCCTGCTGCACAAGCTCAGATGACACAGTGGGTATGGCCTTTACTCTATAAACCACTCCCACCAAGGATTGGGCAGCAGCTTGTTATCCCTGATAATCTTCCTTGATTCAGAATCTACTCTGTCTGACAATGTGGTTACACCAGCTATTTTTATAATTTTATATTTTATAATTGGTGTTGGCAGGATATATTTTATTGCATTCATTACTTTAGTTTCAGGTAATCATTTAAAATGGATTTCTTATGAACAACATACAGTTGTGCCTTGCTTTTTCACCCACTCCGACAATTTTATCTTTTAACTAATTTCCTGTTTAGAAGAAAAAAAAAGTGCAGCTTTGCTGCCAGTGCTCATTTCTTGGGGCAAACAGGTAATGGGTTAATTTGTAAGGTTAGACCCTTGGCATTCAGCATGAATTTTGATATAGTTGGATTAATATTTTTTATATTTGCTAATATCTTCTAGTTGTGGCCCTTTATTCTTACTTTTGTTATCTGCTTGTTTTCTGCCTTTTGTGGTTTTAATTGGGCATTTTATATTATTTCGTTCTCCTAAATAGCATATCAGTCATACTTTTTAAATTTGTTTTTTAGTGTTTAGAGTAAAAACTTTTATTTTTTCATATGCTTAATTGCTACTTAATAAATTGTTAAATACAATAATAGCAACATCATATGATTAGGTATTCTTATGTATATGTCACACTTATATACCTGTACATGAATATACATACAAGTATGCTTTATTCAATTGATATTAATGACAAGAATGATACAAAGGATGGGATACAATAATTATTATTATTCTGTTATAAGGTGTTTACACTACCTTTTAAGTGATACACTGCTATTTGAAAGGGGACTTGGGATAGTCATGAATGTAAGTTGCAAACTTTAGGGCAGGCTGTTTGACCAGGAGCCTTAGTTCCTTGCTGGCTGTTGACCAGAGGCTGCATTTAGTTCCTTCCCATGTTGGCTTCTCTCACAGGGAGATTATTTCATATTGGTCATCAAGGGCGAGAGCTTGTATGCAAGACAGAAATCACAATTGTAAGTACCAAAACTGCATTATTGAATTGTTAGCAAGCAAGTCACAATTCTTGTTTACACTCATAAGGAGAAAAGTAGAATACCAGATTGTGTATCCCTGGAGGTGGGAATTAACATCTTAGGGCCTATCTACCATATCAGATCTTGCCCAATCTGAAGTAGTTTCTCAGTCTTCACTTATTTTGCTGACCTTGGTCCTTGTGGGGAAAAAAAAAGAACCAGTCAGGTATTTTGTACAATGTACCATGATATGGATTTGTCCAAGTAGTTTCTCATAATTTGACTGGAGTTATGGATTAATTTAGGCACTACATTTCTCTAAGTTGGAAAAATGAAAAAAACTGAACAGTATATTACTTAGCAAAGCCAACTTACATAGAAAAATTTTAAAAAATGACAGAGAGACAAATAATAGTAACCTTCATCAGTTTAAGGAAGAAAATAGAATTTGAGAAATGCACTCAGGGACACTAACAATATTGATAGTATTCTCTTTTATTAAGCTCAGGAGTTAATTGGGGAAAAAAGAGAAACTGTTCTATTTTAGAATACTTTTGGATTTATGGAACAGTTGGAAATCAGTACAGAGAGTTTATTGATATCCAACACAATTTTCTTTATTTTTAATCTCTTAGTGTGGGATATTTGTCACAGTTAACAAAGGGAATGTTACACAGTTAACAAAATGAACGTTACACATTCATTAACACACATTATTTGTATATCGTTAGCTTTCACTTAATGTCTGTTTATTATTCCAGGATCCCACTTAGGATCTATATAACGTTTATATATCATGTCTAATTAGGCTGGTTTTACCTGGGCCAGTTTCTCAGACTTTCCCTGTTTTTGATGACATTAACATCCTCATGGGGAATTTTTCTGATGTTAATCATGGTTAGACTGGACTGGTGGGTTTTGGAGAGGAAGACCACAGAGGGAAAGTGCCATTCTCATTACGTCATACCAAGTGAATATACTGACAATATGCCTTATTGCTGTTGATGTTAACTTGATCATCTGAATAAAACTTACATATTTCTTCTTCCGATGTTGCACTTTTTAAAAAGAAGTTGCTATGCACAACACATACTAAAGAAGTAGAAAAACATGCTCCACTTCCTCATAAGCAGATCTTCTTCTAAATCATTTGTATTTCTTCACCAAAGATAATTTATCTATTCTTCTTTATTATATATTTATTCAATCATTTGTTTATATCGTATAAATTATATGAAGTCAATATTAGTTTTACATTTTATTGTACTAATATATTATTAAAAATTGTTCTAGTGTTGGCCATTGGAAGGTCTGTATATACTCCTTTATGGTTTCGATATATCAGCATCATCACACTTTGATTTTGTTCGTATATTTGGTTGTATTACTGTTTCACTTTTTCTTTCTTGGTGGCACTACAAGTTGCTCCAGGTTAACTGTGTTGATTTTCTTCTCAAGCATAGTATTAAACATGTTTTTCAAGGAATCTCTGTTACTCTTTGGTAATTGTATTAGAAACAAAGGTCTGGGCAGTGATTTCACTCATTTGTGTTTAGGATCTGTTGATTCTAGGTTATCTCAGCTAACGAGGGTAAAGGGATGTGTGTTTATACCAATTTACAAATGCATATGTATAGATAGTTCTACAGTTCTCTATATATGTCTGTATGAAGTTAGACATGAATTTCTACCTGTATTTCCAGTACCACATGATATAATCCAGTACCACAAGAATCAGTGTACCCGATTCAACTACATTTATGTTACCTCTCAGTGTGTGAGAAAGTTAGTCATGTTTATGTAACCATGAGTCCCAAAATACAAGTATTGTAGTTTCTGAATTGGTAATCCATACTCCCAGGGGCAATAACTTCATCAACTAAAGTGCAGAGTTTATGTTTAAATATTTTGGTTTTTGGACATAGAATCTTATCAACTTACTTAGGTCAGTAAACCTTTTTTTCTTATACTTTTCACTCAGGTTATTCTATACTTTGGTTATATAGTTATATTACTTTGTTTGAATTTCTCTCTGGGATCCCCCAACTTAATAATTATTGTTTTCTTAAAGCAATTTACATACATTATTTGGGTTTGCTCTTTGTGACGTGAAATTCTGTAGGATTAAAAAAATAGTATTAACACCATCACAGCATCATAATTTTTTTTTTTTTGAGATGTGGTCTTACTCTGTCACTCAGGCTGGATTGCAGTGGCATGGCCTTGGCAGTCTGCAACCTCTGCCTCCTGGGCTGAACTGATCCTCGCATTTCAGCCTCCTGCAGCGCTGGAACCACAGACACACGTGATCATGCCAGGATGATTTTTGTATTTTTGATAGAGATGGAGTTTCACCATGTTGTCGAGGCTGGTCTCAAACTCTTGAGCTCAAGCGATCTGCCCACCTAACCTCCCAAAGTGCTGGGATTACAGGGGTGATCCACCATGCCTGGCCCAGATAATAATTTTAATGTACAAATAATCTTTTGTATTTCTTCTAATCAAACTTTCTCTCTTCTAGGACCTTAGTAATAGCTCATATTTTTATATTCTTTATAATTTTACCTTTTCCGCAGTGTCAATATATTGAAATTGCATAGACTTTTAAATATTTCTTCAAACATTTATGAATATGCCTTTAAGATTTGTGAAGTGTGTCCTATGGTAGTTTAGATTTGTATTTCCCTGAGGAGTAAAGATGTTAAGCATCTTTTTGGGAGTTTATTGGACATTTCTACAGCTTTTTGGAAAAATGTCTATTCATTCATACAATTTACCTACTTTTAATTAGGCTGGGTGTCTTTTTAATGTTGCAGTTAAGAATGTTTCATGTGGTAAGGTGCGGAGGCTTATGCCTGTAATCCCAGCACTTTGGGAGGCCAAGGCGGGTGGATCACAAGGTCACAAGATTGAGACCAGCCTGACCAACATGGTGAAATCCTGTCTCTACTTAAAAAAATACAAAAATTAGCTGGTCATGGTGGCGCGAGCCTGTAATCCCAGGTACTCGGGAGGCAGAGGCAGGAGAATTGCTTGAACTCAGGAAGCGGAGGTTGCAGTGAGCCGAGAACGCGCCACTGCACTCCAGCCTGGTGACGGAGCGAGCCTCAGTCTCAAAAAAAAAAAAAAAAAAAAAGAATGTTTCATGTATTCTGGACGATAGTCTCCTAACAACTATATGACTTGGAAATATGTTCTTCCATTATTTGGGTTGTCTTGATGGTGTATTTTGCATCACAAAATGTGTTAATCCACATGGAGTTCAATGCATCTATTTTTTTTTCCTCTCACTTGTGTTTTCGTGTCACATGTTAGAATCCATTGTTTCACCTAAGGCCATGAAAATGTATTTCTATGTTCTCATCTATGGGATTTTTAGTTTTAGCTCCTACATTTAGACACATGCTCTATTTTGAGTTAGATGCATATGTAGTGCAGGAAAGAGTTTAACTTCCATGTGGATATCACCTTCTCCCAGTAACATTTGTTGAGAAAATATTTTTCCATCTTTAATTTTTCAACCTTGAAAAATTTGCCCTAAAGATTGATTTTGGAGTACTGTGTTCTGTTGGCTTATATGTCTTTGTTTATGTTGTTATGTGACTTTTTCATAGATGCACTTTTTTGGTTTAGAAAGTTTTCTTCTATGCCTAATTTTTCCAGAGCTCTTATCATGAATAGTTTTGGGATTTGTCAAATGCTTATTCCACCTCTTTAGAGGTGACCATGAGGCTTTTATTTTTTAAACTCTATTAGTATAGTTTATAACACCAATTGTTTTTGTATGTTTAACCAAACTTACACTCCAGGAAATCAGTATTTTCGCGGATAGTGTGTAATCCTTTTTATATGTTACTGGTTTATTTTGATAGTTTTTTTTTTGAGAATTTTTGCCTCTGTTTCATATTGGTCTGTAGTTTTCCTTTCTCGAAATGTCTTTGTTTAGTTGTGGTGTCGGAACACTGGCTTCATACAGTGCATTGGGAAGGGTTCTCTACTCCTCTGTTTTTCTTGGAAGAAATTAGTAAAAGATTGTTTTATTAAATCTCAAAAGCTTTGGAATAATTCACCAGTGAAGTCATCTTGGCCTGGACGGAAATTGGATCCTCACAACAATCACAGGAGCTTTGAAGGTGATCCTTCCCCAGGTGAGCCTTCCCTTGAAATCTCCCCCTGGGTCATCTGACCAGGAGAAACTGTAAGTAATATGTATTTATGGGTAGGTTTGAACCTCTTTGCTGTGTATACTTTGTTATAGAGCAATCAGTAGGTAATATGCCTGACAGTAAACATAATGTGGTATCTTGGATTAGATCCTAGAACAGAAAAATGACATTGCTGAAAAACTTGGTAAAATGTGAAGAAAGTCTATATTTCAGTTAGTTAGTTTTGTACCACTGTCAATTTCTGAGCTTTCATAGATATGTTGATATAAACTGTTAACATTTCAGGAAGCTTTCGGATATATGAAACCTATCTTCATAACTTTCTGTAAATCTAAAATTATTTCAAAATAAAAAATGTTTCTTAAAATGCACTATTTATTTAAAAGAAAAACAGACATAAACCACAAAGAAACCTTGGACCAGAGGATGAGTGGAGATGCAGAGAGTGAAAGGCAAAGTAGCTTGCCTCATTATCCCCCATTCCTACATAGGGCACCTGCTTGAGAAAGACACCATCAAGCTCTAGGGACTCTCATCCATTTTCTTTTTTCCCATCATCTTCCCCATTACCCAGTCACCAATTTCTGGCATCAGTAACCACTTTTTTAGAGAAAGGTGACTTTCTCACATAGGTTAGAAGGCCCTATTTTCAGGTGCTTCCTGGCAGTGTGTTTTTAGGATCCCAGAAAAGACATTTTAGACATTTTAGGCCGGGTGCGGTGGCTCACGCCTATAATCCCAGCACTTTGGGAGGCCGAGGTGGGTGGATCATGAGGTCAAGAGATCGAGACCATCTGGCCAACATGGTGAAACCCTGGCTCTACTAAAAATACAAAAATTAGCTCGGCATGGTGGCTGGCGCCTGTAGTCCCAGTTACTCAGGAGACTGAGGCAGGAGAATTGCTTGAACCCAGGAGGTGGAGGTTGCAGTGAGCTGAGATCACACCACTGGACTCCAGCCTGGCGACAGAGTGAGATTCCGTCTTAAAAAAATAAAATTAAAAAAATTAAAAGACAGAACTTCCAGACATTAGAAGACAAGATTGAGAAATTCCAGTGATGGGGAACATGAATCATATATCTGCATTAGGAGTGTTTTCTTTGTACAGGCATTCTTTTTTCAAGTTTTAAAAGAGAAGGATACCTTTAAGCCCTTGAGAAAACACTGATAATTCAGTTTTCATCATGCAGACTCCATCATTAATTCATGGGACCACATATTTACTTAGCTCAGCTGCTTTCTTCCATTTTCTTTAGTGAGGTTATTCCATATATTCATTACATAGTTATATTATATTATGGGCATCGTCCCTGGAAAGCCTCTACCTCCTAAATAAGGTTTTAAATTTGCATAACTTAGGTACACTCTTTGTGTTACAAAGCTCTTCAGGATTTGGAAAACATAATTAGGTATCCAGCATTACAGTATCAGAGAGTAATTTCACTGTCCAAAAGAAGTCTTGATGGTTAACTGATTCCACCTTTTTCTCCTTCAAGCCCCTTGTTACCACCAAACTCTTAATAATTGCTATCCTTTTGCCTTTTCTATAGAGTCATATAAATGAAATTGCACAGTATTTTGCCTTTACCAACTTACATTTTTTCACTTAGCAATATTTAGCAATATGTTTTTTTTAGAATTTGAAGTATAATCCCGTGTCTGTTTAGATTTTAGTTCCCCTAATTTTTACAGGATAGGTGACACCCAAAATTGGGGCTTCGCCTGGAGGGTTATTGGCTTTGCCAAGTAAAGAATTTAAGGGTGAACCAGTGGTGGTAGAAGTCTTTTTATTTTATGGTACTTCTCCTTGCAGAGCAGGGCTAACTCTTAGGCAGTCTCTCCAGAGTTGGCAATCTATGGCCTCTTGACAACTGTATTTACACTAATGTAAATCTGTTTTCAGTTACATGAAAATTGAGGGTTGGATCAATACAAATTGAGAGGTGGGTTATTTAGAACTTTCTAGGGAATGGGCAGTAACTAATGGGTCATTGCCATTGAAATGGCTGGTAACTTTCAGGTTGTTGCCACGGAATTTGTAAACAGTCATGGTGCTGATGGAGTGTCTTACGCTAATGAGGATGGCCAGGATCGCTTTTGTCTCTATCTACTGGTTTCTGTTGGTTTCTTCACTTTATCCTTTGTGGAACAGATCTTGTTTTGGTCAGTAGGGTTGCTAGCAGAAAACAAGTGATGCCGTTCTCCTGCCTCAGAATGGCAAAAGGCATTGAGTGTCTTTTCATGTCATTTTTGGATATGACTAGATTTTTTGAAATAATGGCTATGTGAATAATTTTCAATTTTTGATTGGTATATTTGCCTTTTTATTTTCAAGTTTTAAGATAGTCATATATTCTGAATAATAAACCATTATTATGTATAAAATTTACATACATTTTCTCTTTCCTTGGGTTTCTAATTTTGATGGTGTTCTTTGAATCCCAAAATGTTTTAATTGTAATGAAGTTCAGTACATCTATTTTTTCTTCTTTTCCTGTGTTTTCAGTGTCATATCTTGGAAAACATTGTTTCGCCTAAGATTGCAAAGATGTATTTCTGTGTTTTTTGTATGGTTTGGGCCTGTTGAGCTATTATATTTAGATGTGTGATTATTTTGAGTCAATTACATTTGTGGTGTGAGGCAGGAGTCTGACCTGCCTACGGATATCTACGTTTTCCAGAAACATTTGATTAAAAAAAAACTCCATACCTAATTTATTTGACCACATGCTAATATTATTTCCTCATAAATGTAAGGATTTATTTTTGTGCATTATATTCTATTCTGTTGATCAATATGTAAATCCTTATACAAGTACCATAAATCTTGATTTGTATTCTTTTGTATTAACAGTAAGTTTTTCTTTTTTTTTTCTTTTTTCAGGACAGAGTCTTGCTGTGTCTCCCAGGCTGGAATGCAGTGGTGCAGTCTTGGCTCACTGCAACCTCCACCTCCTGTGTTCAAGCAATTCTTGTGCAAGCAATTATCGTGCCTCAGCCTCCCAAGTAGCTGGAATTACAGGCATGTGCCACCATGCCCCATTTTTGGATTTTTAGTAGAGATGGAGTTTCATCATGTTGGCCAGGCTGGTCTCAAACTCCTGACCTCAAGTGCTCTGCCCACCTCAGCCTCCAAAAGTGCTGGGATTATAGGCGTTGAGCCACTGTGCCAGCCTGTATTAATAGTTAAGTTTTGAAATCAGGAAGTAGATGTCTACAATTCCAACCTTTTGCCTCTTATTCAAGATTATTTAGGCTGCTGTGGGTCTATTGCATTGCATATGAACTTTAACCTTGTTAATTTAGGGGAAGGAAATATCACCTGGGATTTTGGTAGATGTTGCATTCAATCTATAGATCTATTTGGAAAATAGTGCCATCCTAACAGTACTAACCCTTCTAAGCAATGACCATTCAAATATTTTCTATTTATTTAATTTTCTTCAATATGTTTTCTAGTTTTTGTGTACATATCTTACACTTAATTTGATAAACATGCCTATTTTCGATGCCATTTCAAGTGGAATGGTTTTCTGAGTTTTGTTTTTAGGTTTTTAATTGCTAGTGTGTAGAAATTCAAAGGATTTTATATGTTGACCCTATATACTGTAAGTTTGTTACTCATCTTTAAGTTTTAAATATATTTTATTAAAGTCCTTTGATTTTTTTATACATAAGATTATGTCATTTGCAAACAAGAGTTTGACTTCCCTTATCTGCCTTATTTGCTGCATGGTTTTTTTTTTGTTTTTGTTTTTGTTTTTGTTTTCTGAGAGGGAGTCTCACTCTGTCACCCAGGCTGGAGTGCAGTGGCGCGATCTTGGCTCACTACAAGCTCTGCCTCCCGGGTTCACGCCATTCTACTGCCTCAGCCTCCTGAGTAGCTGGGACTACAGGCGCCTGCCACCATGCCCGGCTAATTTTTTTTTTTTGTACTTTTAGTAGAGACAGAGTTTCACCGTGTTAGCCAGGATGGTCTCGATCTCCTGACCTCGTGATCCGCCTATCTCAGCCTCCCAAAGTGCTGGGATTACAGGTGTGAACCACTGCGCCTGGACTGCTGCATGTTTTCATCATAGTGAGTTCAGGAATTCTCAGGTGTTTCTGCATCTTTTGAGATGATTATGTGGTTTTGTTTTTTATCATATTAATGTAGTGCATGGGATTAATTGTACTTGAATGTTGAACAAAATGTTGCTTTCCTGAGGTAAATACCCTTGACATATTTTATAATACTTTTTATATGTTGCTGATTTGTTTTACTAGGATTTCCTTGATGATTTTTGGCTCTATATTCATAAGGTGTGTTCTTAATTTTCATTATTTGAAATCTGTTTGTCTAGTTGTATCAGGGTAAACCAACTCACAGTATAAATGAAATGCGATGCCTTCTCCACTTTGTTGTTGTTGTTTTTAACAACTTATTATAAATTAATATTAATTGTTAAGTGACTCCAATAACTGACTAATGAATTACCTTGACTGGGGCAAGGAAGCAAATCCTAGGAACAATCACGTGAGCTTGGAAGGAGACCTTTCCCCAGCTGAGCCTCAGCCTGGGCCATCACCTGCATCTGGACTGAAGGCCCAAAGAAACTGTGAGTAATACATGTGTGTTTTTTGAGCCACTTAGGTGTATAGTAATTTGTTACATACCAAGTAATAAGTAATATAACTGACAGTAATTTTAAGATGGCATTCTGGATTAGGCCTGGAATAGATAAATACGTCATTATCAGAAATCACGGTAAAATAGGAAGAAAGTTCGTAGATCAGCTGATGGTTTTGAAAAACAGTTAAAATTCTTAGTTTTCATTAAAACTATATTATGGTTATAGTAGATAATAACATTGTAGTTAGCTGAAGGTTATACAAAACTCTCTGTACTACCAGTGCATCTTTATGTTAATGTGCAGTTATTTCAAAGTAAATGATTTTTAAAATTATTAATTTGTTTTATAGAAATAAAACGAAGACATAAGGCAAAAATTTGGCCTCCAGAGACACAATAGCGTGTAGGGAGAGAATAGCAAACTGGCTTTTCTTATCTAGTCACCTTTCTAAACCCAGGTGCACCTGCTTCAGGAAGGCACCATCAAGCTCCAGGGACTGTCATCCTCTTTCTCCGTCCCCATTATGCAGTCACCAGTTTGAATGTCAGCAAACCCTTTTTCAAAGAAAGTTGCCTTTCCTTCACATATCCTGGAAAGACCCATCTGTGGGCGTCATTTAGCTGTGTATATGCAGTCTCCCACTGAAGCCTTTTTGGGAGATAGACTCTCAGATACTAGAAGCCAAGAATAAGAAATTTCAGTGACAGGGAACATAAATCATATTTCTGCATTCAGGATAATGTTCTTGGTACAGGGGTACCAAGAAAGTACAAGAAGTACTTGTACTTCTTCTGCAAGTAATCAAAAGACAACTGTACTTTTAAACCTTTCAGGAAACCTGTACTAATATATATTTTTTTCTTTTTAACTCTACAGACTCCATCGGGAATTGTTTGAGACCATGCATTCTGTGGACACTCATATCGTGGAATTATATTGCCAATTGGCATTCCTAAAGCTCTACACTAGCAGGTAGTAAGCAGAGTACAAAAAGTATTTCTAATAGGGTGATTTAGGCCAGTCCCTGCTTACAGAAACCTGGATATAAATTTTTACACATCACGATTTTCTCAGGGGAATGTTAGGGAGTGATACACATGCATTGTGTGTAAGTCAAGGAAGCTCAGTAGGAACAAAAACAAAAGAACAAGCAGCGTAGGATATACCCCCAACCCTCCATGCCGTGATCTTAGAGATGGGTACAGGCTGAGTGATGACTCAGTATATACTAGCAACTTTCTTTTTTTTTTTTAAAGACAGAGTCTCACTCTTTTGCCCAGGCTGGAGTGCAGCAGTGTGATGTTGGCTCACTGCAAGCTCCGCCTCCCGGGTTCATGCCATTCTCCTGCTTCAGCCTCCCACGTAGCTGGGACTATAGGTGCCCACCACCACGCCCAACTAATTTTTTGTATTTTTAATAGAGATGGGGTTTCACCGTGTTAGTCAGGATGGTCTCGATCTCCTGACCTCGTGATACTGTCTGCTTTGGCCTCCCAAAATGCTGGGATTAGAGGTGTGAGCCACCACACCCGCCCCCCCGCAACTTTTTTTTATAAGACAGGGTCTCATTCTGTCTGTTGCTCCGGCTGGGGTGCAGTGGCATGATACTAGTTCAATGCAGCCTTGAGCTCCTGGGCTCAAGTGATTCTTCTATCTCATCCTGTTGAGTGTCTAGGACTATAGGTATGTGCCACCGTGCCAGGCTAATTTATTTTTATTTTTACTTTTGTATAGATGTAGTCTCCCTATGTTGCCTAGCCTTTTGTTGAAGTCCTGGCCTCTAGTGATCCTCTCACTTTGGCCTCTCAAAGTGCTGGAATTACAGGTGTGGGCCACCATGCCCAGCTGCCTTATCATGGTTAACATTATTTGATCACCTGCATGAGGCAGTTTAGCTCAAGTTTTTCCACTACAAAGTTAATATTTGTTCCTGTTTTCATGATGTATTTTTGGAAAAAAGTCATTATGAACAACACATATGTAGGAAGTAGGGAATTATGCTCCATCTCCTTATGAGCAAAAGTTCCATATATATCATTTGTATTTCTTCAAACATTTTTATACATTCTTTTGGGTGTTCTGGATTAAATGCATTTTCCTGTATATTTTAGAACCTGCAGTCCAGTTATCGCAAAAAAGATGGAAAACATGAAAGCTAGAATTTTTGTAGGGATTATATTGAATCTGCATATACATTTGGAAAGTATAAGCATCTTGGTAAGTACCTAATAGCGTTCTCATCAAGGAAAATCTAGGTTATTTTTTTCATTTATTCAGGATTTCTTTAATACTTCAGTATCACTTGTAATCTACAGTACATGTATATATAGTCTTGTACTTTTTTTTTTTGAGACAGAGTCTTGCACTGTTGCCCAGGCTGGAGTGCAGTGGTGCAATCTCACCTCACTGCAACTTCCACCTCCTGGGTTCAAGCAATTCTCCTGCCTCAGCCTCCCAAATGGCTGGGATTACAGGCGCCCACCACCATGCCTGGCTAATTTTTTGTATTTTTTAGTGGAAACAAGGTTTCACTATTTTGGCCAGGCTGGTGTTGAACTCCTGACCTCATGATCTGCATGCCTGAAACTTATGTTAAATTTATTTCCAAATACATTTCCTTTTTGATGCCATGTTATAAATGAATTTTTTTTAGTTTCTTTATTTGATTAGTTTGTATTTTTGTATTAGTTTGTTTCCCACTGCTGTAAAGATACTATATGAGACTGGGTAATTTATAAAGAAAAAAGGTTTAATTGACTCACAGTTCCACATGGCTGGGGAGGTCTTAGGAAACTTATACTCGTGGCGGAAGGTGAAGGGGAAGCAGGCACCTTCTTCACAAGGTGGCGAGAAAGAGAGTGAAGAGGAAACTGCCAAACACTATCAGCTTTTTTGAGAACTCACTCACTATCCTGAGAACAGCACGGGGGAAACAATCCACATGGTCCAGTCACCTCCCACTCAGCCCCTCCCCCAACACAGGGGGATTCCAATTCCAGATGAGATTTAGGTGGGGACACAGAGTCAAACCATATCAGTTGTATAAGAGTGCAATTTTTTTACATGAATCTTGCATCCTACAGGATTACTGAACTTTTTTAATGGTTCCCATCTTATTTTAGTGGATTCTTTAGGATTTTCTATACACTAGATTATTTACTGGGAAACAAAGATACTTTGATTTCTTCCTTCTCAATCTGGAAGTCTTAAATTTATTTGTCTAGGCTAGTTTTATCAATTAAATCTTAAAGAACAATGTTTAGTGGGAGTAGATAACCTTTTTATGTTTGTAATTTTCAGGAAATTACTGAGATTTTCTTGATACTATTGTTATGTGAGTTTTTCATAAATGACATTTTTATGTAAAGAACATTTCATTCTGTGAAAAAGTCATTTAGTGTTTTTACTGTGAGTGGATTTTGGGTTTGTCAAGTGCTTATTCTGCATCCTTAGAGGTGATAATGAGGCTTTGTCATGTATTATATTGATATAATATATTACAATAATTCTTTTTATATGTTTTACCAAATTTGCAATCTTGAGTAAATTAATACCTTTGTGTAACATATAACCCCTGTGTCATAATCCTGATTTGTGTTGAAATTATTTCCTTGAGGATTATTGCCTGGGTATCCATAAAGTATAATGGTTTAAATTTTTCCTTTTTTGGACTGTCTTTGTCTAGTTGTGGTATCAGAGGAAACTGTCTCATAGAGTGCATTGCTTACTGGTCTCTTCTCTATGGTTTTCATCTTCTTGGAGAACAGTTAGTGAAAAATTGCTATTGATATTTTAAAGGTTTGGAGTAATTCACCAGTGAAGTCTTCTCAACCTGGGCAATCATGTGAGCTTGGAAGATGATGCATCCCCATCTCATCTTTCAGGTGAAACCTCAGCCTTGGCCATCACCTACATCTGGATTTCTGACCCAGAGAAACTGTGAGTAATGTGTGCGTGCTTTTGAGCCACTAAGCTACATGGTAATTGGCTATGCTGCAATAAACAATAATACACTTGATGGTAAATGTAATATGTTATCCTGAATTGGATCAAAAAACAGAAAAATGGCATTGGGGAAAACCAGGTAAAATATGAAGACAGTCAGTAATTTAGTTAATAGTTCTATATACCTTTATCAATTTTTTGAGTTTTCACAGATATTCTTGTTTATGTATGATGTTAATATTACAGAAAGTTGAAGGGTATATGAAACTTTAAGATCTCAGCAATTTTCTGTAAATTTAAAATTTTAAATAGAAGTGTAGACATTGCCCATATATTTGAGATCAGGACTTGCTGTTAACTTAATTGAGCCTTTGTGGAACCTAAAACACATGGTACAAATGCAGTAACGTTATAAAATATAAATGATACGATTTTCTATTTTATTCACTCCGGTTTTTTTTTTTGAGACGGAGTCTCACCCTTTCTCACAGGATGGTGTACAGTGGTGGGATCTTGGCTCACTGCAACTTCCATCTCCTGGGTTCAAGTGATTCTCCTGCCTCAGCTTCCTGAGTAGCTGGGACTACAGGCGGGCTAATTTTTTTGTGTGTTTATTTTTAGTTGAGATGGGGTTTCACCATGTTGGCCAGGCTGGCCTCAAACTCCTGACCTTGTGATCCGCCCGCCTTGGCTTCCCGATGTGCTGGGATTACAGGCGTGAGCCACTGCGCCCGGCCTATTCACTCTATTCTTCAGGGAACATGAAAGTCCATTTTTTTCCCAAAGCATCCAGAAGTACAGTTGAGCTATGTAACAAGTAGACAACACAGAAGATGGAAACTATAGTACATCTACATGTGGAGTAACTGATCTTAAAATGATTTGCATGATCATCATCCATGTGATTAAAATGACCACGGTAAAGAGGAAAAAGAAATGCAACTTTCTTGATTTAAAAATTCTAACTGGGCAGGTGTGGTGCTATGGGCATGTAGTTGCAGCTGCTTGGGAGGTTGGGCTGGATGATCACTTGACATGAGGAGTTTGAGGCTGTAGTGTGCAGTGCTTGTGCCTGTGAGTAGCCATTGCACTCCAACCTGGGCAACATAGCGAGACTCGGTTTCTAAAATAATTAAATAAATAATAAATAAATGAATAATTGGATTTAGAGTGTAAGTTACAGAGATCATTGCTTATATTTAGGGCTGCAATTCTCTAGATACAGATTTTTCTATGTCTTTAGAGAGCTACCACTCCAGCACAGACTTTCAAGTACTGCTTTGCCATTTTTATTTTTCTCTCAATGGGTTCCTGGAATTACAGTTTGTAAAGTTATCTCATAGCGTATGTTTCATTTTTATTTCTGTTTGTTATTGATGTCTGTCTCTGGGTAGTGGCTATAACCTATAGCCTTGCCGAGTAGAACTCAGGGTTTGGTACTGGGTGTGCTTTTCATGGGAAGTTTATTCAACTTGGTTGATGGCCTAACGCCTAATAATCCAACTTGCATCCGGGTATTTCTCTCACACAGTATACTTGCTTTTACTGGAAGACATCCTTGTAGCTCCTGTCTGACCTGTGTGTTATTTCTAACAAGATAACCACTCTCTAGGAGAGTGCTGCCTGGGGAAAAAAAAGTGAGGTCTTCATGTGTTTGTAAAGCGAAACACAGAGGAGGCAACTCAACAAAAGGTGTATAATGACATTAGTAATGTATTATTATTAACCAATCAAAGAGAGGAGGGCAGCATTCCTTGAAGCAGCAATAGGAAGGGAAGAGCTCTCCGGGACACACACTCACAAACAGCATGGGTGGTGGGGGAGCAACTACAGCAGACAGGGTAATGGGCCAGTGGGCTGAAGCCTTTATGGGTGTATTTCTCAGTTTTTTTTTTAGAGAGACAGGACAAATGGTAGTTAGGATAGGTAGGTAGATAGATTAGATACATCGATAGATCAATACATAGATAGATAGTTGATAGCAAGATAATAGAATAGTGGCATTTTTATTTGGGGATTCGCTCATGTGATTATAGAGGCTGAGAATTCCCAGGAAAGCAATTTGTAAGTTTATTATTTATTTATTTATTTATTTATTTATTTATTTATTTTTGAGACGGAGTCTCGCTCTGTCGCCATGGCTGGAGTTTAGTGGTGCGATCTCGGCTCATTTCAAGCTCCGCCTCTCAGGTTCACACCATTCTTCTGCCTCAGCCTCCCAAGTAGCTGGGACTACAGGCGTGCGCCATCATGCCCAGCTAATTTTTGTATTTTTAGTAGAGACAGGGTTTCACTGTGTTAGCCAGGATGGTCTCGATCTCCTGACCTCATGATCCGCCCGCCTCAGACTCCCAAAATGCTGGGATTACAGGCGTGAGCCACTGTGCCCGGCCCATTTGTAAGTTTAAGACTGTAGAATGTTATAGCATGGCTATAAGCCTGAGATCTTCAGAACCTGGAAAGCCCTTAGTGTAATTCTCAGTTTATGACCAAAGGCCTGAGAATCCACAGGTTTCCCTCTTAAAAGTCCTGGAGTTTCAAGGTCAGAGAATTCAGAGTTCTCTCAAGGGCAGGAAAAGAAATGTACCTGCCGAAGGGGGTGGGTAGGGATTGGGGGAGAGAGAGAGGGAGATAGCTTTTTTAAAACTTTTACTTTAGGTTATACTGGGTCGTCAAGGGTATTGTATGGTGCCTGCTTCCATTATGGGTGTATTTTCCTCACTAAATTCTTTCCTTCACACAACAATCTCATCTGGAAATACCCTGGCAGACACATCCAGAAGTAATGCTTTACCAGTTATCTAGGTATTCTTTAATCTACGTTAAATTAACCATGAAAAGCCCATCACCTTTCTACCTGGTACCTATATGTATCACCTTAAGCCATACTAATCTCCAAATACAGACAGTAATAAGGCAACATGATGCAATTATTCTGTATACAACCAAAACATACTAATCTGTTTTTTTAGAGTAGTAAAAGTTTGTGGGTGATGTTTACTATTCTGATATCCCATAATTTCAATACAAATATGTTAAATTACTAATACTTAACTGCTACTATCAGATCAATGCATTCTTGGGTTATGTGATAAAAGAAGAGAGGGATGAAAACAAAGTTATTTGCCTAATATATGTATATAAACACGCAAATGTATTCTTAAAGTAGATAGGAAATACTAGTGATAATTTTAATCCTTGTTTCTGTAACTGTTCACCTGGTCCTAACTGGTATTTATAACTTCCTTCCACTGCTCCCCACTCTGTATTCTCTTTGTGTTCAGCAAGCTCCTCAGCTGGTCCGAGGTCTTTACCTGGCAGGGTGATGCAAACCTTCATTCCTGAAAGATCTGGACCATTTGTACTGTTGCCGGGAATGGTTGTAGTTTTCCATTGAACTTAATAACAGGTCGTAGTAATACTAAGAGACTTTGTTTTAGCCCATTTTCTGTTACTTAAAACAAATACCTGGAACTAAGTAGTTGATAAAGAAGACAAATATATTTCTTAACAGTTATGGAGGCTGAAAAGTGGAACGTTTAGGGGCCACATGTGGTGAAGTCCTGTTGCTTCTTGGGACTCTCCAAAGAGTCCTGAAGCCATGCAGGGTATCATATGGCAATGCAGTAGAGCTTGCTAACATGGAAGATCAGGTCTCCCCTCTTACAAGCTATCAGTTTTTCTGTCTTAATAACGCATTATTCTAAAACTCATTAGTGTATTAATCCATGAATGGATTAACTTAATCATAAGGGAAAACTCTTCATGATCCAGTCATCTTTTAAGGGTCTCACATCTCAGGACTGCCACATTAGGAATGAAGTTTAAACATGAGTTTGTGAGGAGAGCCCTCTACTTCTGGCTTTCTAAAAATCATGCCCTGTCACTTAAAAAAAATTATTCCATTTCTATAGTTCAAAGGCTTAAGTTGTTCCAGCACCAACCGAAAGTTCCAAAATCCAGAGTCTCATCTGTCAGCCTAAGAAATCAAAACAAGTTATCTTCATACGAAATTCAGTGATTAGATTGTTAAGGCCCAATGGATTCATCTTGGCTGCTGCCCAGATAGAGCCACATTACCAAGACAGGGAAATTGCTATGTAGAGAAAGTTTAATACATGTAGAGCTGGCTAAAGGAGAGACCAGAGTTTTCTTATTACTCCAAACAGCATCCCCAAATATTAAGAGGCTAGGGTTTTTATAGATAGTTTGGCATGCAAGGGGCTAGGGAAAGGGGAATGCTGATTGGTGGGTGTCAGGGATAAAATCTTAGGAAGTCAAAGTCATCTTCTCTTTCTGACTCAGTTCCTGGATGGGGGCCACATGTCCAAATGAGCCGGTTTACTGGTTTGGGTGGCACCTGCTGATCCATCAGTATGCAAAATCAGAAAAATATGTCAAACACAAATCTTAGGTTTTACAATAGTAATGCTATTTATGGGAGCAATTGGGGAGGTTAATAGTATTGTGGCCTCTGGATGTATGACTCCTGAGCCATACTTTATAACCCCGTGGTTAATTTGTAAGTTTTACAAAGGCAATATGGTCCCCAAACAATGAGCGGTTTTGTTTCAGGAAAGAGCTGTTACTATCTTTGTTTCAAAGTTAAGCTATAAAATAAATTCCTCCCAAAGTTAGTTTGACTTTTGCCCATGATTGAACAAGGACAACTTGGAGGTTGAAGGCAAGATGAAGTCATTTAGGTCATCTCTCTCACTGTCACCATTTTGTCAGTGTTACAGTTTTTACAAAGATGATTTCAATTCTCTTTTTGGGGTTTTACTGCACATTATTCTTAAGGTATAAGGCAGGCAGTTGGGAAGAGGCTGAAGACTAACTTCTTCCTGCCAACAGGGCTTGTGCTTGGGATAGGGTTTGGCCCCAGGGTAAATGGAATGAAACTGCTTTGCAGCTGCCTGCATGTATTCACAGGTGCCTCGTTGGGGTTCCTAGGCTTGCATGACAAAGATGTTAGTACTCTCATCCACAATTTTAGTACAGCACTTAAGTGAGCAGCAGACTGTAGGACAATGAGTCCTAATATAAGAAGTAGAAGTCTGAGCTTCAGAAGTCCTTATATAATTCATCTAAATTCCTGAAGGATTCAGGGGAATAGCCCCAAGAACCAGTCAGACATGGGGTCAGTAGTCAAGATAAATTTGAGTCATAAGTTGTTAGAAAGACGAATTGGAATAAATAGGAAAGAGTAAATTTATATATACCATTCCACATCTTTTTAGTTAATTTCCTAGTCCTGCAAATAGATTCATTCAGTTAAATATTTACGTTTCATTTTAGAAAGTAGAATTGCAGATGGACTAGGTCTCTATTTGTGATGAAGGCAGAAAAATTTTTAACAGGCATTTGAACAGAAATAGAAAAAAACTGCAAAGGTTAATGTTGGGCACAGTGTATCCACATGATAAACTCAAGTATGTTTAAGGCAATGGCAATCTGACATATTTTCAAATCACCTGTATCACAAGAAATAAGCATCTGCGTGCAGGGCTTTAGGAAAGAGGTAATAGCAATTTCATTGAGTCCAGGTCAGTAAAAATGGAAGAAAAATTGGAAAGTGTTAGTTTGGGGATATTTGGCTCTGAAAGAGTTCAGAGTTTCCCAAAGTTCAGAAAATAATTAAAAGCTCAAAAACAATGGGCAAGACTAGAATCTTAACAACAGGTCTGCTATAGTATTTTTCTGAAATATAATTTTTCTTGTTCTAGTTCTCATTTTTATTAAAGACACATCACAGTAGGACACATTTATTTACAAAATAAGTTTGGGCATTATTATACCTAGCCTTATTATTTGCATAAAGTGAAGCAAGAATAATTATTTGCCATATTAGCTGTTTCTAGATTGGCTTTGCTGGAACTTTGTTCCATAAGGAATCTTAGATTAGACTTTTTTAAAAGCCTTGAGTCAACCCATGGATTTATCTGTGTCTACAAATGCGTGTATGGATTGGGTGAATTCCTCTCTTCTTGACATCCCAAGATAGCATGGGGATCGTAGACCTGTCAGAAAGTAACATTTTTTCCCTATCTCTGGTCAGGAACCCTGTACTGACCAGACAAGGAACCCTGTACTGACCAGACTGCGCAGACAAGTTATGAGGCCAGATTCCCCCCAGGGCTTTCATCATTTCTATTAGTCAATTTGAATTCCTTAAGGCAGTCTGTTTATATGTGAAAGTATGTCATTCCACTGGTAAAATAGGCATATTTTTGTAAAATAACCAGTGTATCCAGTTGTTTCCTGTTATAAAAGAAAACAGATTCTTAAATGTAAATAACGAATTATCCATACGTTTAAAAAAAATAAATAATTTTCAAATTCTGGAGAAATCAGGCAGAGAGAAATAATGCTTCAAATTTTACTCACAGGAGTATACTTCACTCAGTCGTTAAAAGCTCAAAACAAAACTCAATTGTTAAAAGCTCAGCTGACACTGAAAAACAACAAAAAGGCTCTCCAAACAAAAAAGCTTCCTTGACACTGAAAAACAACGACAACAAAAGGATCAGCAGCATATTTTTTTTTTTTTTTTGACAGTCTCACTCTGTCTCCAGGCTGGAGTGCAGTGGCACCATCTCGGCTCACTGTAATCTCTGCCTCCCGGGTTCAAGCAATTCTCCTGCCTCAACCTCTCAAGTAGCTGGGGCTACAGACGCCTGCCACCACACCCAACTATTTTTTTTGTATTTTTAATAGAGACAGGGTTTTACCATGTTGGCCAGGATGGTCTCCATCTGCTGACCTGGTGATCTGCCTGCCTCGGCCTCCCAAAGTGCTGTGATTACTGGCGTGAGCCACCACACCTGGCTGGATCAACAACATTTTAAGCAACAAATCATGAAAGGATTACTTCGGTCTCCTATTAGTTCAGTCCATGTAATTAACTCTTGTACTGCCTGACACTGGGCCAGTAGTCCTCATGAAAATATCAGCTATCTATGAAAGTATGTTTTTTCTATTTCACTGGCACAGTCTCTATCAGAAACCTGTATTCAAAGAACCTTTCATAAAGCAAATCACTTTTTGAAAAGGATCAAAATAATGCAACAGTTATCTGTGGATGACAAACGTTTCAGGACAGCCATTGATTTTTAACTTTACTTTTACTTTTTTTTGAGACAGCATCTTAGTTACCCAGGCTGGAGTGCAGTGGCACAATCATGGCTCACTGCAGCCTCAACTTCCTGGGATCAAGCAATCCTCACACTTCAGTCCTCAGAGTAGCTGGGACCACATGCAAGTGCCACCACACTCAGCTAATTTTTTTTTTTTTTGAGACAGAGTTTTGCTCTTGTTGCTCAGGCTGGAGTGCAATGGCACGATCTAGGCTCACCGTATTCTCTGCCTCCTGGGTTCAAGCAATTCTCCTGCCTCAGCCTCCCAAGTAGCTGGGATTACAGGCATGCGCCACCACACCTGGCTAATTTTTTGTATTTTTAGTAGACCTGGGGTTTCTCCATGTTGGTCAGGCTGGTCTCAAACTCACGACCTCAGGTGATCCACCTGCCTCAGCCTCCCAAAGTGCTGGGATTACAAGCATGAGCCACCATGCCAGGTGACACTCAGCTAATTTTTATACTTATTTGTAGAGATGAGGTCTTACTGTTTTTCTCAGGCTGGTCTCAAACTCCTGGGCTCAAGCAATCTTCCATACTTGGCCTCCAAAATGCTAGGATTACAGGCATGAGCCACCATGCCTGATGAGGACAGCCATTGTTAAAGACACAGTCAACAAGAAAATCTGGTCATCTCTGTGGCACGTAATAATTTAACATAATCATAATTATTACTAATCACAATGAAATGAGGATTATAGGCATCATAATTTTGGAATACATGTTTACATTTATATAAATATAATGCAAAGAAAATTAAACACCATTTTGTATTTGACAATGTTTTCTGTGTGGTCAATATACCAAATAAGGCAAATACGTCTTTTGGACTTCAGTGGACCCAATACTTAAAAGGTTAATTAGGTAGAAAAAAAAAAGACTTAATTTATAATTTGATTTTTCAAAGTTTTTCAAATATTAAAGGTTTAAAACACTTCATATCACAAAATGGAATCCCAGATAACCACACATCATTTATTTAGAAAATAACTCAATTTCAAAAAGGCAAAAATCTCTACTCATTGATAGAGAAGGGAGACTCATCTCTCCAAACAAGACCCAATAAAGACAGCATGAGGCTGACCACATCTGTCTCTTCTCTCTCGGTGTTTTTCAGTTTATTTAAAAGGCGAACAAAAATATTTTATTATCCTTCAATATTATACAAAAGCCTTGTTCAAAAAAAAACAAATTTTACCTCTGCATTAGTGTAGCGGGAAAATCAGAGAACCGGAGAGACCGAAGGTGTTCAGGAGGGTTTGTTTAAGGTGTTCACCAGCTCAGTGGACTTGCATCCAGAACGTCTGAGCATCAAACAAAGAAAGCACGTGCCTTTTATGCATTTGGGGCAGGAAAAACATGAAGCGGGAAGCAGATTTACAGAAGTGAGAACAAAAGCAGTTAATCTTCTTGTGACATGTCTTACATCTTGGAGAAAAAACATGTTTTGCAGCTTGTGCTTATCTTGTGGCCTTGCAGCTGCACAGCTAGAAAAACAGGAACTTACAAAATTTGCGGAGGGTAGATATGGTTAGTG
Organism: Gorilla gorilla gorilla; assembly: GCF_029281585.2. NCBI lineage: Eukaryota > Metazoa > Chordata > Mammalia > Primates > Hominidae > Gorilla > Gorilla gorilla. The sequence goes on from NC_073240.2 coordinate 25,524,327, forward strand.
TTTCACAGAAGGGCAATTAATAGTCTGTCTTAACTCCATTTTCGGGGTAGGGGTTACCTATAGCCCTCTTAGCCCAGGCTTAGACAGCATTCTATGGAAGAAACTATTATGATGTCATTACTATTTCATTTTTACTATTTCTATTATTATTCTGTCTACTTCATTAGCTTACTATTAATATTAAACCCAATTTTTATATAAAACGTTATAAACACATTATCCAATCTAAATCAGTTTGATTATAAAGTAAGAGTTTCATAAATATTTTACAACATTTTACAATTGTATACTAAAGAGCAGATTAATGCTCCATGAAAACTCCATTTGTCACACACAGGGCTGCAGACTCTGGGCCTATATCAGTGTACATTTTATTTTAATGTTTATTCTGTAGAAAAACTAATCCCTGGCTGGGCACGGTGGCTCATGCCTGTAATCCCAGCACTTTGGGAGGCTAAGGTGCGTGGATCACAAGGTCAGTAGATCAAGATCATCTTGGATAACATGGTGAAACCCCGTCTCTACTAAAAAAAATAGCTGGGTGTGGTGGCGGGCACCTGTAGTCCCAGCTATTCGGGAGGTTGAGGCAGGAGAATGGTGTGAACCTGGGAGGCGGAGCTTGCAGTGAGCCGAGATCGTGCCACTGCACTCCAGCCTGGATGACAGAGCGAGACTCCGTCTCAAAAAAAAAAAAAAAAGGAAGAAAAACTAATCCCCTTCAAATTCTGGCAGCTTGCTCATACACAGAACTTTCTTTACAAGTTCAATCTTTTATAAATCTTTTATAAGTTGCTTAAAGCTTCAGTTTTTTCCTTTTTAACTTGAGACAGTTTTTTAAAATCCTCTAAATTAGACAAAATTATTTTAACATTTTTATGTCTTTGTATAATTTTTTACCAAAACACATATAATTTTTATATACCTTTCATGTAAATCTTTTTTTAGTAGTCTCAATTATGTATATTACAATGTAGAGTCTTAACAACTTTTATTTTTAGTGAACACAATGTTAATTATGTACCAAGTACAGAGCCTAGGACACAGGACAGAACTGTAGATAATATCGGACCCTTTCCAGCATAGTTACAGGGCATAGCTAACTCAACATGTCCCCCAGTCCTTATCTAGAAGGTAATGCCTCTAATGCAGGCAGATTAGGCAATTATAAAAAGTCTCAGAAGCAGTTTATAACCTTAAATCATTTGGCAAAGACAGTATCTGACCTGCCTAATTTAGACCGAATATTTAAATATTGAAGGCATTTTAATTTTATTTTACCAATAATCTATAAAACTGTCTTTATTATTCACAGATTATTAGAGTCATGTGAACTAAAAGGCAATGTAGTTAATTTTTTTCTGATAAAATATTTAAGTGCATTATATAGACATGCCAATTCATTAGAGCTCTTTTAAATATTTTGGTAGTGAAATATTATACTTATGAAGCATATCAATAAACAGACATAGAAAAGCTGTGACTTCAGTGTGTCCTTTCAGACTGGCTGCCTGACATGAATAAAAAATTCCAACCCTCCATATGTGGGAGAAAAAGGGACAGTACTCTCACATGGTTACAAAGTTAAGTTCTCAAGGACAAAAAACGAGAAGAGAAAAATGTCACTTTTTTTTTTTCGGAACTTGCAACAAAGTTTGTAACTAACCAGTGCGCAGGGCCAGCTCAAACACTGAGTTTTTAGGGGTCTTAGGCCTACGTTCTATTCTGTGGTACTCCTCTCTATGACAGATTGACAACCGAATGACAAAAAGTTTAGTCACATAGATCTATTTTTCTTCGAATCAAAACTTGAAGAGGAGACAAACAGTGACTTTTACAATTCATTCCACTGGTTTTGCACAGGGAGAGGTTGGCTGGTAAGAAATTTTTACTTTTTTGCTAGCTTGCCAGTTTTCCAAGTTCCCTTTGCAGCTTCCAGGAGAATGGAGCAACTTTTGATGACCCTGTTTTCTGCACCGTATCTGTGGGGGCCAAGCTGTGTTACAAAATTTTGCAAGATGCCACCCAGTGGGCTGCAGTGGGAACCAAATTAACACTCCTCATGTTGGCCAGAGCAAAATGCATGTGACAAAATACGGATACTAATCACCCCACTCACCATCAAAGTATTGATTTGGCAAAGCTCTAACTTGTTGCCATTGGCCCCTGTCATCTTTGATCCACTCAAGATAGGGAGAGATGACCTCCGAAAAGTAGTTTCAATGGGTGCTCCCCAGGTAACATGGAAGGGTGGATGGTCACCCTCAGTTAGACCTATTCACCTCCTGCCAACAGTTCCTGTAATGCTCACTAAACCCGAATGATCAGACAAACTAGGAAAGCCTGCAGTAATTCCATCAACAATTTCTTCAGAGATCTCCTCCATACATGCAAACTCCCTCAATGAAATACAGAAAAACAGAAGGCCTTCCAAACCAAAATTTCTGATCAAATCCAAACCAGAAGAGTATTCCTCCAAACGTGTCCCCTATTCTCTTCCAATTGGAGAGAGAAATCTCCTCAAACCAAGACTCTTACTACAACTCAGGGAGATACAGGCAGACCCCATGATGGGGCCACAGTACCTTTGAGGCCAACAGAGCCTCTTCCTGCAGTCTAGGGAGAGCTGGACAGTTCCCATGATAGAGCTGCAATGCCTCTAGAGGGGCCAACAGATCAGGAGAAGTGGAATACTCACCAAACCAGGGTAACATTTTTCATTCCAGGAATTATTTCTCTATTCTGGTTAGATCCATACACTGTGGGTAAGTAGCACCCTGCTGGTAGATACAGTGCCAGAGACAGCCTTTATTTGAAGAGAACTAGGCAGAAAATTGGGCTGTTCTCCAGATCTGCCACTAGTGAGAGATTGGCAAACACAAGGGATAATATTCCTATGAGCTCCTAAATTTGTAATGGCCTGATGGGTTCATCTTGACTGATGCCCATATGGAGCCAATTGTATCAAGAGGGGAATTGCTATAGAGAAAGGGTTTAATACTTGTAGAGCCAGGTAAACAAGAGACAAGATTTATATTATTACTCAAAACAAGCTTCCAAAAAAATCTGAGGTTAGGATATTTTTGTAGATAATTTGGCATGCAGGAGGCTGGAGAATGGGGAATTTTGATTATTTGGGTCAGGGATGAAATTATAGTAAGCAGATAGGAGGACAGATAGGCAACAGGAGGACATCTCCTCTTGCATTGTGTCCGTTCCTGTGTGGGGGCCACAAGTCCAGATGAGCCAGGTTACTGTTTCGGGAAGCACCAGCTGATTCATCAGAATACAAGGTCCGAAAAATCCCTCAAACACCAATCTTAGGTTTTACTGTATTAATAGGTTATCTATAGGAGCCGCTGGGGAGGTTAATAATCTTGTGGCCTCTGGCTTTATGACTCCTGAGTAATACTTCTAATCTTGTGGTTATTTTCGTGTGTTTGCAGGAGTGGTCTAGTTCCCAAACAATGAGGGGATTTGTTTCAGGGAGGTTCTCTTGTCATCTTTGTTTCAAAGTTAAGCTAGCAACTAAATTCCTCCCAAAGTTAGTTTGGCCTTTTTCCAGGAATGAACAAAGGCAGCTTAGAGGTTAAAAGGCAAGATGGCGTCAACTTAGGTCATCTCTCTTTCACTGTCATAATTTTCTCACTGTTACCATTTTTGCAAAGGCAGTTTCAGGATAAGCATAATGTACACATTCCCTTTCCAAAAGAGAGAAATGGACAAAAAGAAAGTAACAGTCTTAAAGCAAATTTGAAATCGAGCAGGGCAACCATTACGTCTTAAAGCTGGGGAATATTTTTTTGACTCTTTCTCTGACTCCTGAACACACTGGGGTAAAGGTTGGACTCACAGGCTCTCAGGTACTGTCACTCCTATGGCTTTGCTTGGTACATTCTCCGTGGGTGCTTGTACAGGTTACAGTCAGGTACATGAAGTTTTCCAGGGCAGACATTGCATGCTGTAGGTGACTACACATTTCTGGGGGGACCCGGTAGTGGTACCACTTCCTCAACTCTGCTGAGCATTACCCACATGGAACTCTGCAGTGACCTCACTGCTGTGGCTTCACTTAGGATTGCCCTGGTGGGGACCCCTTGCAGTACCTCTAACCCCACATTTGTGTTTGGCATCCCTCTATTTGGGACTCTCTGCAGTGGAGCTGGCCCTGTGACAAGTGTCTTTTTGGACTTCCAGGCTTTCAGAGAAATCCTTTGAAATTTGTAGAAACTGCCAAGCCCCTACATATCTTCATTTCTGTAAGCCTACATGATTAGCACCACATGGACACCTCCAAGGTTTAGGGCTTGTACCTCCCAGAGCTCTGGGACATAAGCTCCACCTGGGTTTATGGTAAGCATCTGGAATGAGCAGAGCAACATCCTAACAATGTGCAGGGCAGTGGCCCAGGCTGTCCCCAGAAACCACCCTGTCCCCTTAGGCCTCTCAGCCTGCAATGGATGAGGCAGCCTGGAAAATGACTGAAATGGTTGTAGGGGCCTCTTTCCCGTTGTCTTGACTACTAACAGCTGGCTGTGCTTTAGCCATTGTAATTTCTGGCAAGCTATGGCTCTGCGACATCCTTGGATTTTTCTCCTGAAAATGCTCTTTCATTCTCTACCACATGGCTAGGCTGAAAATTTTTAGAATTTTTCTGTGTGTGTGTGTGTGTGTGTGTGTGTGTGTGTGTGTGTTTATGTGTGTTTTCTCTAGCAGTTCACCTTAAGCAGTTAGAAGTAACCACACACAGCTTAGAAGTAATATGAACAGTTTGTGGCTTTAGAAATTTTTTCTGCCAGATTACCTAGTTCTTCAGTCAGTAGTCAGTGTCTTTACAAAGCCCTTGGCATGGACACAGTTCAGCAAAGTTATTTGCCAATTTTTTTTTCTTATGTTATTATACTTTAAGTTTTAGGGTACACATGCACATTGTGCAGGTTAGTTACATATGTATACATGTGCCACGCTGGTGAGCTGCACCCACTAACTTGTCATCTAGCATTAGGTATATCTCCCAGTGCTATCCCTCCCCCCTCCCCCCACCCCACAACAGTCCCCAGAGTGTGATGTTCCCCTTCCTGTGTCCATGTGATCTCATTGTTCAGTTCCCACCTATGAGTGAGAATATGCAGTGTTTGGTTTTTTGTTCTTGCGATAGTTTACTGAGAATGATGATGTCCAGTTTCATCCATGTCCCTACAAAGGACATGAACTCATCCTTTTTTATGGCTGCATAGTATTCCATGGTGTATATGTGCCACATTTTCTTAATCCAGTCTATCATTGTTGGACATTTGGGTTGGTTCCAAGTCTTTGCTATTGTGAATAGTGCCACAATAAACATACGTGTGCACGTGTCTTTATAGCAGCATGATTTATAATCCTTTGGGTATATATCCAGTAATGGGATAGCTGGGTCAAATGGTATTTCTAGTTCTAGATCCCTGCGGAATCGCCACACCGACTTCCACAATGGTTGAACTAGTTTACAGTCCCACCAACAGTGTAAAAGTGTTCCTATTTCTCCACATCCTCTCCAGCCCCTGTTGTTTCCTGACTTTTTAATGATTGCCATTCTAACTGGTGTGAGATGGTATCTCATTGTGGTTTTGATTTGCATTTTTCTGATGGCCAGTGATGATGAGCATTTTTTCATGTGTTTTTTGGCTGCATAAATGTCTTCTTTTGAGAAGTGTCTGTTCATGTCCTTCGCCCACTTTTTGATGGGGTTGTTTGTTTTTTTCTTGTAAATTTGTTTGAGTTCGTTGTAGATTCTGGATATTAGCCCTTTGTCAGATGAGTAGGTTGCAAAAATTTTTTCCCATTTTGTAGGTTGCCTGTTCACTCTGATGGTAGTTTCTTTTGCTGTGCAGAAGCTCTTTAGTTTAATTAGATCCCATTTGAGCCCTCAGAAATAATGCCGCATATCTACAACTATGTGATCTTTAACAAACCTGAGAAAAACAAGCAATGGGGAAAGGATTCCCTATTTAATAAATGGTGCTGGGAAAACTGGCTAGCCATATGTAGAAAGCTGAAACTGGATCCCTTCCTTACACCTTATACAAAAATTAATTCAATATGGATTAAAGACTTAAACGTTTGACCTAAAACCATAAAAACCCTAGAAGAAAACCTAGGCAATACCATTCAGGACATAGGCATGGGCAAGGACTTCATGTCTAAAACACCAAAAGCAATGGCAACAAAAGACAAAATTGCCAGTTTTTAACAGAGATGTTCTTTAGTTTCCAATAGTGTTTTTCCTTAGTTGTGATACAGCTCCGATGAGTGGAGGAACACTAGGGCTCTTCTCTCACGCCGAATTAGATAAGATGACACGGACACACATGGAGTGGTTTTAAGGAGTGGAGAGTTTAATAGGCAAGAAGGGAAAAGAAAGAAAACAGAGGGAGGGCGGCTCCAAATCCAAGAGAGGAGACCCCATGTGCCACGGAAAAGTGGCTGCTTATATGAGTAGGCTGGAGGAGGTGGTGTCTGATTTGCGTAGGGCTCAGGGGATTGGTTTGACCAGGCAAGTCACTCAAGTAGCCCTCAAAAAAACTGGCCCTCCCACCCTAGACTTTTAATGTGCAAATGCAGGGCACCATGATGTTTTAACACATGGGGATATGTGGGGGTGGCCATGTTGCCAGGCACATGTGGGGGCAAGGAAGAAGAGGGCAGGAATCACCATCTTTGGGTAGACTCAGTTTCTAATGGCCCGTATTTGCATATCAGAGGTTGCAGGCCTGGCTCTAAGAGCCAGGGCTTTCCTGCTAGACAACAAACATTTCTGGAGCTGCTTTAAAAGACGCACAAACTTTCCAAGGACCCCTTTTCCACTGTATTTGCTTAATAACACCTAAAACAGTTGCATCTGAAACCTTGTCAGCATAGCCTTTAGTCTCCATAGTTTTATCAGCAGTCCGGTCAAAACCACTTCATCAATCTCTAAGGACTTCCAAATACTTCCCAGTCTTTTTGTCTTCTGAATTGTCACAAGAACACAGGGTTTTTCTAGTCTGCCTCTCAAGGTTCTTTTAGCCTCTGCCCACAACCCAGTTTGAAAGCCACTTTCACATTTTTAGATACTCAGTTTCAACAGCAACCTATTTCTTATTACCAATTTTCTGTATTAGTCCCTTTTGTCTGCTTATAACAGGATACAAAATATTGGGTCATTTATAAAGAAAATAAATGTATTTCTTATGATAATACACTGATAACTTATATCAGCTGTTAAGTCCGAGGCTGAGGGGCCACATCTGGTGAGAGCCTCTTGCTGGTGGGGACTCTCTAAAGAGTCCTCATGACATGCAGGATATCAGCTGGTTAGGGGGCTGTTAGAAACAAGTGCTTGGTGTTGCTAAGAAAAATGAGCACTTAGAAAATTTCTTAGCAAGGCACATTTGCTTCTGCAGAAGGGTGCTGCCTGTGTCTGTCTAATGGCAAGAGTACACCGAGTGGGGTAGGGCAGGGGTTTTTATCCTTAATGCAATCCCTGTTGCTATGTCCTTTCCCCATTGGCTGGAGTTAGACCACACAATCTAAGCTAACCCGATTGGCTACTGTTGGAAATTGAATATGGTTAATTAGGCAGGAAGGGAGAGGCTGTTCGTTGCTAAGGTGGGAAGGGTTGTTTACAGAACAAATACAAGGCATGTCTGGGCACAGCGAAGGGTTGTTTACAGAGTAATAGATTTGCTAGTTAAAGATTAAGGAGAGAAACATGCTTGTTACAGATCAAGCAGAAAAGGCTGTATACAGAGCCAGAAAGACCAAGAAAGCTTTGAAGAGGAACTTATTATTTCTGGCAGGGCTGAGCATGCTAATGCAGGTCTTTTTTCCTCTAACAAAGCCACCAATGGCCCTCACATGATAACCCGTTAATTTATGTATCCATGAATGAATGGATTCATCCTTGAGGGCAGGTCAGTCATGATTGATTCAAACACCTCTTAAAGGCCACACCTCTGAATAACTGCCACACTGGGAATTACGTTTCACAATGAGTTTGGTAGGGGACAAATATTTCAAACACAGAAGACACAAGGAGATCTGTATTCCAGACATATTCTTCTGTCCTCCATTGTGGAGTACTTGTCCAGTTTCCCCCTGGTAATCTGGATCAATTACCCCAAACAACAGTGCAACCCCCCTTCTTAGGCTGTTGGTTCAGGGACCTGAAGATTTGAAAGTGGCTAGGTGGGCCATTCTCATTATAATCTATTGATTCCTGAACTACATGTAAATTCTGGTTTGGGGAGAAACAGCACCATATAATGGGTGCTGATTCACAGGACGTATAGCCTTCTAGAGAACCTTGCAACAGTCTCCTAAAGTACTGTCACCTAGCAAGTGCTAGAACCGAAGCCTCCAAAGGACATCCCACAATTTTATCAAGCCACTTTCTTCAGGATTACAGACGACATGGTAAACTCACAGAAGTTTCTGAGCATGAACTCACTTCTGCCCCTCTTTGTCTGTGAAGTGAGTTCCCTGTTCAGAAGTGATGCTGTGTGAAATACCATGATGGTAGATAAGGTATTCTGTATGTCTATGGGTGGTAGTTTTCACAGAATAATTACATGCTATTTCTTTAAATTTCTATAAATTTCAATTTATAGAAAGAGTAACTATCTTACTATTCAGGGAAGGACAAAATGCTGCCCCTTCCTTGATGAAAGCTGCCCAAGGTAATCAACCTACCACCAGGGAGTTGCCAGATCATCCTGGGGAATGGTGCCATATGAGGGGCTCAGTGGGTGTTAATTTCTGCTGCTGACGGTTTGAGCACTCAGAGGGAGCTGTAACCTGGTTGGCTATGGTGAGTGGAATTCCAGGTTGCTGTGTGCATGCATAATCTCAGTCCCTACCACTGTGGCCACTTTATTCATGAGCCTAGTGGGTGATGACACGGGTGGGGAAAGAAGCTGACTAGTGTCGTAGAGTGCATTATCCCATCCACTGGATGATTAGAGTCCTCCTCTGCTGAGGTGACCATCCTTTGGTGAGCATCCACATAGGACACAGATGTTTTAAATTTTTGGCCACTCAGGTCTATTCCTATACCACTCCTGCAAATTTCTTTGTCACCAATTTTTCAATCATGTATTTTTAAAGACCCTGACCATCTGGCCTAACCATTGGCTACAACCCTTAGATCATTGCATAATTACACTTCTGAGCAGATATTCTTCTAAGCAAAGTGCACAACTATATGCCCTCCTTAACATTCTGCTGATTGAGATCTCCTTTTTCTACTAAACTTCAGCAATGGCCCACATAGGGGCTGTAGTGCCACAGCTGTACAGTTTTGAGTGATGCCTGCATATTGTGCAGAACTGTCAGTAAGTGAAGCTCTAGCCTTCTCTTTCTCCTTCAACTGGTTGTAGTTGAGGCCATGATACATGCTTCTAGAGAGAAGGCGGTGTAATGGGAGTGGAGACCATGGGTATTTGGACACTTTATGTATCTTATTTGTGCCTCCTCAGCCTTTTTGGGACCAGTTTTGTATATACTACTCTCATGTGATGATCGTGCTGTGCACATCCAACTTTATGTCTTGGTATGACAGACAATGTCCAGTTCATAATGGGCAGCTGAGGCTGCCTGGTAACTTAATGGCCCACAGTCATGGATTTCATTTTTGTTAAGACCCAGTGACAAGCCAAGAGCTGCTTATGAAAATAATAGTAGTTATCTGCGGATGATGGCAGGGCCTTGCTGCAAAATCTGAAGGGCCTCCTCTGAATTCACCTGTAGGTATCACTGGTAAACTGGGCTCTTTCCTCACTTTTGATTAGTTGTACAGAAAGAACATTTAATTGAAAAAGACACTTAGGTTTTATTTGATGGCCAGCGACTGGAGAAACAAGCTCTTTCTTTAAATGCATGAACAAAAGGCATCGGGTTCTTAAGGACTAGCTGTGGGGGAATGAAAGGAATATTAGCATGTGTGGGGTGGGACTCCAGATGTGCAGGCTCAATTTGTAAACATATGTCTTCATACATCACATGTGCACAGAATAGCAGAGATACTCTTTTACGGGTGGGAATTTTAACATTATAATAATATGTTAATGACCTGAAGGTAACTTGAGGTCGCGTGTTCCAGACTCCTTCAGTTTCATAGAGTCTTATCTTTCTCTGGTATCTGGTCAGGGGTCAAGATGCTCTGGCATGTTCCGAGGCCATCTGGTTTCCTTCAGCAGCTGTGCCTATAAATAAGGGACTTAAGAAAAAGAGTAGGAAAAAGGAACATTCCCAGTTATTTCATCAGGACTGTCCTAGATGACCTCTGTTTATTTTCTCCTCATTCTTGATGGCTGCTGAGGGGCAGGGGTCCAACTTTTGGAGCTACTTCCTGATGTTTATGGGTGTTGTCACTTGATAAATTAGAGGAGCAAAACCTTTCCCTTGCTATTCTAAGGTAGATCTGATTGTCTCTAGGCTGCAACCCCAATTGCTCATATCCCTGGGTGATTACCCTCTGCAGCTTGATTGCTTCCAGTCTCATTCTTAACCTGATATACTGGGGTCAAAAATTAATAAAAACAGGATCATCACCAGCAGGCCAAGCAGGAACAAAGTATGGTTGAACAGGACACTCTTTATTGCACTCCAGATGTCCTTAGAGCTGCTCTTGGTCAACACAAAGGAGTGAGGCCGTTCTTCTTGTTTGAATATTTGCTTTATTTTAGCTTCTATCTCCATAGAGGGTTTAACCCAGGTGCAACAGGTGGTATTGGTGATCACACATACTCTTGTTTATTTTGCCAGGAGCTAGTCTAAGGCTGATTGTCCAGCACTACATTAGCTAGCCGATTGAAAGAAGGTTGTATATTTTGAATAACCTTCCTGGTATTACTTGCTAGATTTTTTGTTTGGGTTGTATTTATTAGGGTATCCTCATGTAGGTACAGTGCTTTTCCCCACTCACAGGTCAGCCAACTCTACAGCAAGTCCTCGAGCCAGGAGCATCCCAAGACTCATCTTTGGCCTACTGTAATGGCAGATTGTATTATGAATGGTTATCTCACTGTATTCCATAACACCTGTTGTACATTGTCCTATGTGTATTTCATTATCTACAGAAGGGTGATCTACCACTAGCAATGGGGAGGAAAAAGTAGCAGCAGAGGAGCTGTTAGGGAGGTGGTGGTGAGGAGAGCCGCAAATGACCACATACTCTGGGGATGCACAAACCCTTGTGGGAATGCGGAAGTTTAGCCCATGAAGTAACTGAGAGCCTCAAGGGGGAGGGGAAGTCTTCTGACAATGACAGAGGGCCCTCTTGAGTTCAGGTGAAATTTATATTTCTTATTGGAGCTGGAAATATTGCTGGAGGAGGGGGTGCATAGTAGAGTCAACAATATTTTTCATTTCCTGAGGTGAGTGCTAGACTACAAAAGTAGTTGATTTTAGGAGCGGGATCCGTGCAACCCATATGCTGAGAATTTCTCAGGTAGACAGCAACAGGTGTAAGTGGTTAGATTTCCATGGCAGCATTCTAAGGTTGAAACCACCTTCCCGAAAGGTACACACTGGGCCCTGTGCCCCCGGTCTTGGGGTACCTGTGGTTATATAGCATTCAGACAGATTGTTTGCACTGGCTATAAAATATGGGAAAATTTGACTGTCGTGTTGGTGTCCCAGAGACCCTTGGATGTTGAGGACTAAAAGGACCAAGTGGTATAAGAAAAAGTCAGAGTAAAGTTTTACTTACCTAGCTTAAGTATCCTGAGCTGGCTAAGAGATGAGGAGGTAGAGGGCGAGATAGTTCAAGGAAACACTGTGGGACTATCAGGGAGTCCTGAAGGTGTATAGTTAAGATATATGTAATTTTCTATCAAGATGCCAGGAGGGCCACAAGTCAGGGATACATGATCAAGATGATCTGGAATAAAAGGAAACAGATCTCTAAGCCAGAGACCAGCTTTGAGGACTACAGGACAAGCCCTAATGCAATCAGACAGCCAAAAGTGCCATCAAGAACACTCTTGGCGGGTAGAGACATTTAAGTGTTATAGCAGCGACCGTTTAGATGGGTCAAAGTATCCTGTACTTATATTTTTGGGAGTCAGGTTGGTTTTTCAGAACAGCAATTTTAAATCTGAGATGGGTTCAGCCTGGTACGAGGGAATTTACTGCACTGGTGCATCCACTCATTTCACTCATGTGTGATGAAGCTGCGGGGTGACTCCCTGAAGCTTTAAGGCAGCATGTGTTGTCAGAATCACCACGTATGGCCCCATTCGTTTTGGACCTAATTGCCTCTCTGGACTTTGAACCTTCCACATTTTCAGATATACCTAATATCCATGGACATAAGGATGCAGAACCAGGTCTGTCGGTGATGGAGAATCCTGGTTTCTATAAGCTGCAAGAACACGGGCCGCGTTCCTAATATGTAACGCATATTTTAGTTGTTTCAGTTCCTGTAGGCTCAACCACTTCCCTGTGGTTGCCTCTGGGATTGATCTCCCATACATTGAACACCGAGTTAAAATGCACTCAGTTAAAATTATTTTGGGGGGTGCAGTCCTTATTCTAAGGAGAACTATGGTAAGAGAGGAAGCCAGTTTTTGTCGGTTTCCCAGCACAGTTTAGCCAACATTCTGTTTAAGCTTTAGTTGATTCTTTCTATTTTTCCTGAGGACTGGGATCTCCATGCTGTGTGGAGTTTTCAGGGGATTTCTAGGCCTTGGACTAACTTTTGCATAGTTTCAGATATAAAAGCTGGCCTGTTGTCACTGTATGGCTTTAGTCAGCCCGAACATAAGGCTTTTTTTTTTTTTTTTTGACAGAGTCTTGCTCTGTCACCCAGGCTGGAGTGCAATGGCACCATCTCTGCTCACTGCCACCTCCACCTTCCGAGTTCAAGCGATTCTCCTGCCTCAGCCTCCCTAGTAGCTGGGATTACAGGTGCCCGCCACCCTGCCCAGCTAATTTTTATGTTTTTAGTAGATACGGTGTTTCACCATCTTGACCAGGCTGGTCATGAGCTCCTGACCTCGTGATCCACCTGCCTTGGCCTCCCAAAGTTCTGGGATTACAGGCATGAGCTACCATGCCCAGCCAGGAATTTTTTTTTTTTTTTTTTTTGAGACGGAGTCTTGTTCCGTAGCCTGGGCTGGAGTGCAGTTGCGTGGTCTCAGCTCACTGCAGCCTCCGCCTCCCAGGTCTCGGTTCAAGCAATTCTTCTGCCTTAACCTCCCAAGTAGCTGGGATTATAGGCACACGCCACCATACCCAGCTAATTTTTGTATTTTTAGTAGAGATGGGGTTTCACCATGTTGGCTAGGCTGGTCTTGAACTCCTGACCTCGTGATCCACTTGCCTCGGCCTCCCAAAGTGCTGGGATTACAGGCGTGAACTACTGTGTCTGGCCAGAAAAAAATTTTTTAAGAGATGACATGCTACCTAGAAGGTGTTCTCAGTGGGAGTTGGGAACACCTGCACCCATCCTGGGAAGATATCACCCACAACTAGAAGGTATCTAAAGTTCCCAGAAGTCTGGGACATGACTATAAAGTATATTTGCCAGTCCTCACCAGGGTAAACTCCCTGAGTTGTACTGGCTTAACATGAGGCCTTGGGGATGGTCTGTTAGGGGGCTGTTAGTCTGGCAGAGAGAGCAAATCTTGGTCGCTTGCTGTGCTGTCTCTCCAAGGTTAGGATGGTCATCATTTGAAGGAGCCAGTTGTACAGGGTTCTGTACTATAATTTGAGCTCTCATGGGCCTCCTTAACTACCTGGGTGGCTATGGCTTTTGGAAAAATCTCTTGTCCCTGGGAGTTTTCAAGCCATCCTGGATATCCTCCTCTTTTTAGGAACACTTCCCTGGGGGTTACTGCTAGGGAGCTGGTGTGTCACCTACAGCAACTGCTGTATAATACCATGTCTGATATAGCAGCTGCTGGTGTTAAGGAGGCTGTGGGTCTCAGGAGAGACCAGGTATCATAAGGCACTTCATGGGGAGAGTCTAATTCAGGAAATATTTGCTTGCCTTCTCTGGGTTTTATCTTTGTGGAAGTCAATTTACACTTCTTTTGCAGTCCCTTATTCTGGCATAGGGCCATGAAGTACTGCTTTTTGCTTTTGGCAAAAGCTGTCTTCTTAAGAGATTTTCCCACTTTCTGAAATGAAAATATGTTATAAATATTTTCAGAGTAGTTGTTAACTGCACATCCACTGGGTTGAATCTGTATAATGCCGTCAATGCCATGGACCAGTGTGATACCTTGTGAAAGGGGAAAGGGATCAGCTTCTCTGCAAATTGTGACTTAGTGAAGGAGAGTTGATGCACCTTTGAGGTAGGACAGAGAGGGTATATTACTGGCATTGTTGCTGAAATTGAACTGCTTCTGATGGACCTTATGGAGAGAAACAGAGAAACAGCATTCACTAGATCAATAGGAGTATACAAGGTACCAGGGTATGTGTTAATTTTCTCAAGCAATAATATAATGTCTGATATAGTAGCTGCAATTAGAGGGAACACTTGGTTTACCTTATGGGAATCCACTGTCACGCTCCACGATCCATCTGTCTTTTGCACAGGCCAAATTACACAGGTGTGTGGTGAAATCACAACCCCTGCATCATTCAAGACCTTGATAGTGGTGGTAATCTCTGAAATTTCTCCAGGGATGTGGTTATGAATTTGATTTTCTGTTTCCCTAGGTAGCTCTAGTGCCTTCCATTTAGGATTTCCCACCTTACTAGCCCTCACTCCACAGGTCAGAGAACCAATGTGGGAAATGGTCCTAGTGCTAACTATGTCTATTACAGCTGTGCATTTGCAACTGGGGAAATTACCAGAGTATGTGTTTGTGGACCCACTAGACCCACTGTGATTTGATCTGACTAAAACTTGATTAATCACCTGAGCTCCATATGCCCCTGCTCTGACTAGCATTCCATAGTGATGTTTTTGAGTCTTGTGGAATCAATGTGAGCTCGGAGCCGGTGTCTAGTAGTTCCCCAAAGTTCTTACTATATTCCTTTCCCTGAAACACAGCCGGTTAAAAGGCTGCAGGTCCCCTTTTAGGAAGGATAGGAGAAAGATTAACAGAATAAAAGCTTTTGTGGTATACCTGGGTCCTTCATCAAGGGGACCTGGCTGCTCCCTCCTTCAAGGAATTCTTGACTGTAAACTGACTCTAATCTGGGATTTGAATAGGGGCTGTGATTCTCTACTTTTCTGTTTCGAGTTAAACTTCTGTAAACTTAACATGAATGTTTTCAGTATATTCAGATCAATTAACAACTTATTAGGCTCTTACGTATTTCACTTCTAAGAGTACCAGGATTTTCTGGCCAACACCATAGATCAAATTGAGTCAGACTAACCTGACTGTTGGTTTACCTTTGCTGACCGTTACGGTAACTATGCCCACCTTGACTTTGAAGGTTGACAGCTGCCATTTGGCCCTGGGACTCCTGAGATCCAGTTATTCTCAATACATTTAAATTTTTTGTTGAGTGACTGTGGTTCTCATTATAAGCTTCATTCTACAGAGAAAGCAGTCAGGAGGTTATTGGAGGATGCTGGGCTCCCCTCACAAATCTGTTTCTCGAAGTATTGCAGAAAGGTGTGTCTTCTGGACACTCCCAGAGTAGGTGAGTAAATTTCAAATGACAAGTGCACTCCAGAGTCCCATTTGTTCTAAGCCTTTGAATCTTTTCCTCCACATAGGCCAAGGGAGATCACACACATCCAACTGGATAAAGGAGGGCCATCTTTTTATTCATGGTTCAGCCAACCAAACAATTAGAGCCCTTTCTGACTCTCCGTACTGCAGCACTAAAACCAGTGTCTTTGTTTAATGGGTCCATATCAATAAATTTGGGCTGATCCAACTTTGTTTTCTCCACCCATTATCCCAACTCTTAATATCCTTTTCCACATGTGTTCCCCAGATTTCTGCTTGTATAAATTAGAAAACTCAGATAGTTTTCTTGGACTGTAATGAAGTTCCTGTGGGTCAAACTTTGTATGTCATTTTTAAGGGACTGTTGGAATTCGAGTCTACTTACAGATCCAGAAGCAAAAAGGAAGTGGTGGGTGTGGGGTCTGAGGAGAAGCAGCACTGCATTCCTCAGCAACTGCCTCAGGGGAGTCCACTATCTTTTCCTCAGGCAATGCTGGATTACTCCCTTCAAACAGAGGTGGAACAGGATATACCAATGTGGGTGGGGAAGCCACTGCCGTGGAGATGGGTGTAGGGGGCCATTTTCACTGGCAGAGACATCAGAATTTCAGAGCTCAATGTCTCCAACCTCCACACAGTCTCCCAACATGTTCCTAACCCAGTTTACAGGGTTTCATTCTTTCCTGAACAGTGCTATAAATTTACAGTAGACACCTTGCTAGGCTGAAAAGTCAACTTTCACAGTAATTCAGCCAACTGCTTGGTGATGGCTTGTGTTTCATTTTCAGCATTTTCAGCCCTATGACTACAGGAGATACAATTCTCTCTCAGAGCACTGTAAGGCTTTTTATGTGGAGCTGGATTCTGAAGTTTGAATCTCTTAGTTTATCTTTTTTTATTCATCCCTTTGCTCAGCAACACTAGAAGCAGAGCCCTTAAGTTTTCCACTGATATTTAAGATAATGCTTTCAGAGTCACCAAGTTCCTTGCCTCTTATCAGTGGTTGATTAAGAGTGTCAAAGGCAGATGTTTGCATGTCTCTTAAGCAGTTCATGAAATGGACTAGCAGTGTGTTCTCTTTACTATTTGAAGTAATGTCTTCAGCATTTTTAGGTATCATCAGGTTACCGATCCAAAATTTTAGAAACCCCTAAGCCAGTGAAAAAAACTTACCCTTGAAATTTTGTTCCCTATAACCCATTCATGGTTAAAAAAAATCTGTATTACCGTTCTTTAGAGAGAGAGAACAAATAGGATAGATACATAGACAGACAGATGGGGGGAGATTAATTACAGAAATTGGGTCACATGATTATGGAACCTAAGGCAGATCTTCTGCAAGCTAGAAACGCTGAAATACCAGTAGCATAGCTCATTCCAAGTCTGAAAATCTCAGAATGAGGAAAGTTCACAATGTAATTCCCAGTCTAAGGTTAAAGGCCTGAGAATGTGGAGGGATGCAGAAGTAAGTTCTAGGGTCCCAAGGAAGAGAGCCTGTAGTTAAGATGTCCAAGGGCAGGAGGTAGAGAGTGTGCCAGCTCCAGGAGACAGGGAGAGCAAAATCATTTTCACTCCTTTTTTGTTCTTTCTGGACCCCCAGCCCACTGGATATTGCTCACACACAAAGTGAGTGGATTGTTACAGAACCAAACTGTGGTCTGTTCACACAGAGCAGCAAGCCCAGGTATCTACATTGATGTTTGCAGTGGGAAAAAAAAGAGGTGTTTATGTGCATGCTGTCAAGAAAGGAGAAGCACGCAGCTAATGCTTAAGTTCCCACTTCCCCAATGACTTGTAGGTAAGGGTTAACTGAAGGGGTAAATTTCAGGAAAGCAGAAGTTTTTGGCAAAACTATAAATCAATACATGGAGTATTGCACTGGTTTTGTTATAAAACGATGGGATATCTTTTTCTTTACTTTTTCTTTCTTTTTGAGACGGATTCTTACTCTGTTGTCCAGGCTGGAGTGCAATGGCACAATCTCAGCTGACTGCAACCTCCGCCTCTCGGGTTCAAGCAATTCTCCTGCCTCAGCCTCCTGAGTAGCTGGGACTACAGGCACCTGCCACCATGCCCGGCTAATTTTGGTAAATTTAGTAGAGACAGGGTTTCACCATATTGGCCAGGCTGGTCTTGAACTCCTGACGTTGTGATCCGCCCACCTCAGCCTCCCAAAGTGCTGGGATTACAGGCATGACCCACCGTGCCTGGCCAAGGATGGGATATCTTGAAGCAGTGCTCAAGCAGGGGCTTATAGGTTATATACAGATTCAAGGGTTTCTGATTTGCAATTGGTTAAAGAAGAGAAGCTTTGTTTTAAAATTTGGGGTCAGTAGAAAAACGTGTTAGCTCTGGCTCATGGATATGACTCCCTGTAGGCCCCTCAGGAAGATATTTAGGACAACAGCAGTCAGAGTTCAGCCTTCAGGTCTCTCTTATCTGAGGTCTCCGTGTCAGCAGATCCATTTGGTGGGGCTCCAGGTTTATGAAAAATGACTCAGCAATGTATGTTAAGACGGTATCTTTGGTTTTCATAGGGAACAAAACAAACATCTTCTAACTAACGTCCTTGGCTATTGTTTGGGCTACTATTACCTTCTTGCTTATCAAGTTCCTCATTGACTTCTCAGTGCTAGCTAGGTACCTGGGATTTGCCTTGAAGGGACTCACGATTTTCCTTTATTTCCCTGCTTGGGGAACCCATAGGCCCCTAACAAAGGGTCCCTGCTCTATCACAGGATCTTCCGCACTCGGTCCACTGACTCACATATCAGACTTTTCTGGTGAAACCCTCATAGACCCAGAAGCAATGCTTTGCCAGTGTTCTAGGTGTTCCCTAATACAGTTAGTTGACTCCTAAAATAAAACATCACAGTTGGGTTTTGGAGTGTCACCCAAGCAGGTTTCTCATGAGGAGTTCAAAGTGCTGGGTTAATGTCAAGCAACCATGATTTCCATAGCATCGTGCTGTGACCAAGAGTTGGTTATTGCAGAATATCTATGCATTTCCCTGAAGGGTCTGTGGGGGTGAAATAAGTGTTGTGTCCAGCTGTCCTACGTGGAATAGTCACCTGGAGAGCATTTTATAAGGACAAATATGGAATTACCACATTGAGGAAATTGGAAGAGGGCACAAACTGGAAACTATCATGGATTTCTAAACCCTATTTCTGGTATGAGCAAATCAAACCTATATCCAAAATAAATGCCCAAGTAATATGAAATTTAAATAATTCACAGCAACATTTAAAATAGGAGTTCTGGTAGTCCAGTAATAACTCTAACTCTAATCCTTAGGTAGCAGGTAAACCCAGTTGTTCAACTAATTTGAAACTAGTTGAGCATGTTTCTTCAATAATAGACCAGAATACATCAGATGAGCCACCATGATTTTATGCTGAGAAGGAGGCAGTCATAGAGAAAAAGAGTGTGTTCCATTTATATTAAAGGGCATATTTTTTACATATTTCAAGTAGAGATGGATCATAAAATTAATATTGTAAGAACACTGTTAATCAGAAGACAGTCATAATGTGA
Organism: Gorilla gorilla gorilla; assembly: GCF_029281585.2. Classification (NCBI taxonomy): domain Eukaryota; kingdom Metazoa; phylum Chordata; class Mammalia; order Primates; family Hominidae; genus Gorilla; species Gorilla gorilla. Next base: position 25,543,523 of record NC_073240.2, read on the forward strand.
TTGCCTTTGTGTGCACACACATGAACTTGGTGTAAAAAACTCATTTTCACATTCTGGTGATATTGTTAACATAACTCATAGTGGGATATCAGTAGATAAGAAAGATAATCTAACAGAAGGTTTTATGGTACTCACAATAATTGTGGCATCAACAAAGCTTCTAATTAGTAGCGATGATGCAATGTTGGGAAAATTCATGGACAACCTAAGTTGAAAAGTGATTTAGAAGAGTTTTATCTAAATATTACCTATTTGTCTGTTTTCATGCTGCTGATAAAGACATACCTGAGACTGGGCAATTTACAAAAGAAAAAGGTTTATTGGACTTAGAGTTCCATGTGGCTGGGGAGGCCTCACAATCTTGGTGGAAGGCAAGGAGGAGCAAGTCATGTCTTACATGGATGGCAGCAGGCCAAGAGAGAGCTTGTGCAGGGGAACTCCTCTTTTTAAAACCATCAGATCTCATGAGACATTGGCTATGGTGAGAACAGCATGAGAAAGATGAAACCAATGAAAGATGATTCAATTATCTCTGACCAGCTCCCTCCCATGACATGGAATTATGGGAGATACAAGATGAGATTTGGGTGGGGACACAGAGCCAAACCATATCATCTATTTTACTCTTATTTTCTATCTCATGTGATCATAGGAGTTACATAAGACATATATGTAAGTTCAAAAGTATTATTTTCACTATATATGAGATAAAATTTTTAAGTGGTAAGAGTTACAGTTTTCCATAGTTTTATGCTTTTATTGAGACATAAAATAACAATGTATTTTACAATTGATGCGTATGAAAATTACTTGAAAAAAGCTATCAATAGTAGCAAATACTGACTTTTAATGTTTGGTGTAGACCTTTGTAAACCAAAAACAACTGAGACATATCTCATTTATTTTAGAAAATTATTTTGTCAATTTTAAGGTTATGCCTGGGAAAAGGAAACACAAGTAACAGTAGGATGTTTGACCTGTACTTTTTCCAAAGAGGGTTTTGCTAACTTCAGTATTTATAGGGGTGAGACCACACTGAATGAAAAGGAGGAAAAGAAAATAAAGTGGGGGATAGGCAGTGGGTCAAGTGGTACATTCTTGTAAGGCCTTGATTAGCACTCACTACATTCTTATGTTACAAGTGTAAAGAGGAGTGGGGAAAAAGTTGATGTGCATTTCTTTAATGCTTGGTAGATATACATTTTACATAAGATAAGTGAACTTGTGAAATTACAGCTGTCTCTTTGGGAACAAAAGAAGGTGGTATTTGCATGACTCAGTTCCCAACTTTTCCTTTGGCATAGTGAGTTTGGGGTCCCAAGATTTTATTTTCCTTGTTCTTTAAAATATTTCAGAGAAAGCATTTTAGAAGAAAATGAGTGTTTGGTTATGTTTTTCTCCCTGATATTTCAACACTACAATGGTTTACTCCTAGAATGTTAGGTTGCACATTTTTAAGAAGACTCATTCTAGAAGGTTGTGAAGAAATAGGGGGAAGAAGAAAGAAAGGAAAGAAATAAGAAAAAAGGAAACAGCTGGATTATAGCAACAAAGTAGAAAGCAATTCTGGAAAACTTACACAGGCTGTATTACAGAGCAGTCCATATATCACTAGAGAGTCATGAAAATATTCTGTGTACATAAACAAGATGCTGTTATTTCTCCCAAAATTTAAGTTTTCTAGCTTCAGTCTGCAGGGCTTTATGAAAAGCACAGTTTTAATTTCTACTGATCCTAAGTCAGAAGAAATGGGAAAGAAGAAAAAAAAAGATGTTGAAAATGCTTGTTTAGAGATTTGTAGCCAGCAAAGAATTTAGGATCCAGTCCAGCTAAATTGTAGAAAATTATAAAACTGGAAGGCGATGGACAAGGCTAGAATCCAATAAAAGATGTACTATAATTTGATTTGAAATATATATTTTTGTCTCCAGTCTCCCATTTTTACTTAAGACAGATCATAGTAGGACCAATTTATTTTCAAAATAAGTTTTAGTTTATTGTACTTGACGTGATTATTTTCACAAAGTGTAGCAAGAATAATTTTTTTCATATAGGCTCTTATAAAGTGGCTTTGATGGAGCATTTTTAATAAGGTATCTAAGATGTGACTTTTCAAAAAGCCTCTCAAACTCAACCAAGTATTTGCTGTGCCTGCAAATAACTACATGAATTGAGAGAATTCTTCTCATCTTGAGATCACAAGATTACTTGGAGTTCCTAGGCCTCTCAAAGTAACTTTTCCTGCCATAGGTCAGAAAACCTGCAAAGTAACTGCATAGAGAAGGTACAAAGCCCGTCTTTCCAGGGGGATTTTATTGCTCTATAATTCAACCTAAATTCCTCAAAGCAATCTGCTTATAGATGAAAATACGCTATTCCAGGCAAAGCCTTGGCAAGATAACCAGCATCTCCAATTGTGTCCCATTAAAAAAAAGATTATTATCGGTTATATGCAAATAACTTATATTGCTGTATATTAAGAATATTCAGAAATAGCTTTCAAATTTTGGAGAAGTACAGGTAAAGGGAAATATGCTTCAAATTTTTCTCAAGAGTGTTCTGTACTCAATTGTTAAAAACTGTAAATAACTTTTAAAAAGTTTACTCTGAAAAACAAAACGAATAGAGTCATCAATGTTTCAAACAAAAAAGTCCTAAAAAGTTATTTCAGTCTTCTATTAGTTCAATCCCACATAATTAACTTGTTCTACTTTATATTGGCTTAGCAATCCTCATGAACACATCAGCGTGTTAATTAGAGTTCTGGAAGTTTTTTGGGGTTTTTTTATTGTTGTTTTCACTAGTACAATGGCACAATCTCCAAAGTTATCAGAAACCTAAATTCAAGAAAACTGGTCAGAGTCATTTTCATGAACTCCACTGAAGAAGCGAGTTTTGGCCCACTGCTTTTTTATAAACCACTTTTTTGAGAATATTTAATGTGACATAATAGTTGTGAATGAAAAACTAAGCATGTTTACAGGCAAAGTTGACAAGGAAATTTGGTTATTTCTGTGGCATAAAATAATTTAACATAATCATAATGATTACTGATAACATATACTAAGACATATCAGAATTACTAGCATCTCATATGATAATGGAGCACAAACTAATAAAACATTTAGATAAATAGAACCCAAAGTAAGTTAAATATTCAACCATGCTTCCTGTGTGATTTTTTTTTATTATAGTTTAAGTTTTAGGGTACATGTGCACAATGTGCAGGTTAGTTACATATGTACACATGTGCCATGTTGGTGTGCTGCACCCAGTAACTCGTCATTTAACGTTAGATACATCTCCAAATGCTGTCCCTCCCCCCTGCCCCCACTCCACAACAGGCCCCAGTGTGTGATGTTCCCCTTACTGTGTCCATGTGTTCTCATTGTTCAGTTCCCACCTATGAGTGAGAACATGCGGTGTTTGTTTTTTTGTCCGTGGGATAGTTTGCTGAGAATGATGGTTTCCAGCTTCATCCATGTCCCTACAAAGGACATGAACTCATCCTTTTTATGGCTGCATAGTATTCCATGGCGTATATGTGCCACATTTTCTTAATCCAGTCTATCATTGTTGGACATTTGGGTGGGTTCCAAGTCTTTGCTATTGTGAATAATGCTGCAATAAACATACGTGTGCATGTGTCTTTATACCAGCATGATTTATAATCCTTGGGGTATATACCCAGTAATGGGATGGCTGGGTCAAATGGTATTTCTAGTTCTAGATCCCTGAGGAATCGCCACACTGACTTCCACAATGGTTGAACTAGTTTACAGTCCCACCAACAGTGTAAAAGTGTTCCTATTTCTCCACATCCTCTCCAGCCCCTGTTGTTTCCTGACTTTTTAATGATTGCCATTCTAACTGGTGTGAGATGGTATCTCATTGTGGTTTTGATTTGCGTTTCTCTGATGGCCAGTGATGATGAGCATTTTTTCATGTGTCTTTTGGCTGCATAAATGTCTTCTTTTGAGAAGTGTCTGTTCATGTCCTTTGCCCACTTTTTGATGGGGTTGTTTGTTTTTTTCTTGTAAATTTGTTGGAGAATGTGCAAAAATCACAACCATTCTTACACACCAGTAACAGACAAACAGAGAACCAAATCATGAGCGAACTCCCATTTGCAATTGCTTCAAAGAGAATAAAATACCTAGGAATCCAACTTACAAGGGACGTGAAGGACCTCTTCAAGGAGAACTACAAACCACTGTTCAATGAAATAAAAGAGGATACAAGCAAATGGAAGAACATTCCATGCTCATGGGTAGGAAGAATCAATATCATGAAAATGGCCATACTGCCCAAGGTAATTTATAGATTCAATGCCATCCCCATCAAGCTACCAGTGGCTTTCTTCACAGAATTGGAAAAAACTACTTTAAAGTTCATATGGAACCAAAAAGGAGCCCGCATTGCCAAATCAATCCTAAGCCAAAAGAACAAAGCTGGAGGCATCATGCTACCTGACTTCAAACTATACTACAAGGCTACAGTAACCAAAACAGCATGGTACTGTTACCAAAACAGAGAGATAGACCAATGGAACAGAACAGAGCTTTCAGAAATAAAGCCACATATCTACAACCATCTGATCTTTGACGAACCTGAGAAAAACAAGCAATGGGGAAAGGATTCCCTATTTAATAAATGGTGCTGGGAAAACTGGCTAGCCATATGTAGAAAGCTGAAACTGGATCCCTTCCTTACACGTTATACAAAAAGTAATTCAAGATGGATTAAAGACTTAAATGTTAGACCTAAAACCTGTATGATTTTTAACACATGGAATAGGCCAAATGTGTCTCTCTTGGACTTCAGGGGAACTAATATTTAAAAAGTTAATTAGGCCATTAAGACTGAATTTAGAATTCGATTTGGAAATTTTGTCAAATATCAAAGGTTCAAGACACTTGATGTTACAAAACAGAACCAGTGATCAGTATAGAATAAATTATTAAGCCAAAAATGGTATTTTAAATATTTTTAAAAACCAAAACCTTTATTATTTGATAGAAAGAGAAGAGACTCAGTTTCTCAAACAATAAGGTCTAATATTGGGCCTGGTGTAATGGTTCACATTTATAATCCCAGCACTTTGGGAGGCCAAGGCAGGAGGATTGCTTGATCCCAGGAGTTCAAGAGCAGCCTGGGCAACATATTCTTTCCCTGGGGTAGCTCCTGTTCTTTGGGTTCTGGGGGTAATAAGCTGTTGATTGAGGGGATAATTCTTAAGGCAAGTCTCACAAGCATTAATGACCTATTTGACTGTTTGTAGCAGATTTTTACCTGAAAACAATCTCTGGGCCAATTGATAGGTTTTATTCTTACTTCAGTGGAAGGCCTGGTGACGGTTTCCATTGGCCGGCAGCTGGTAGATGAACCTTGCCATCCTCTGATTGTAACCATCCTGAGGACTGAAACATGTATCCCTGAGAGGTGGCCCATTCTGTTTCCACAGAAGAATATTGAGGTTTTATCTTACAGAGCCCTCCCAGATCAGAGGGGCTTCAAGTGGATCAGAAAAACATTTTTGATCCACTGTTTGGTCTGCCAGCATAGAACTAACAATAAAATACCCAAAACATGTCCTATAATCTCTGGGACTGGGTCACATTCACCTGTAGATCCATCCAACCATATTTAGACCCAACAAAATTTAGAGGTGGACTCAAATGCAATGATTTACCATCAGCCACAAAGAAATATAAGGAAATTAGTCATTTTACAATTGGTATATTATAGCTAGAAGTGATATGCCACTCATTTGAAATTCTAGCTTCAAATGAAATTAAGAGCACCTATTATGAGTACCTCCTAACCTGAAAGTCTCCTAAATGAACACTCTCTCAGCATGGACAAACATGTAAGATACATTGGAAACACTCAAACTTTTGGCAGATAAATCAGCTGCCTATAAGGTAATATTTATTACAAACCTAATACAAATATTAAGAAATAAACCCTGGAAGGCACTAAAATTAAATTTATGTTCAATATAAAAGTCTCAAATTTTATTTAAAATTGGGCTGTATACCTTGGCAAAATAAACCAACGTAGAGAAATTGGTAACCCATGTAAAGTAATTCACAATCTAAACAAAATGATTGGCAACCAAGGACGTAAAGGCCAAACTGGCAACAGGACCATCTAAGGCCACCATCCAGATACCAAAATAATGGGAAAGACACTCCTGAATTCCGAGACTAAACCCACCTCTTCAGAAACAGCAGTGAAAACAGGAATTTTACAAGACATTTTTTTCTTAAATCTTGGACCCCCCCCCAGGTACAGGCTATAATACTTGAACTTGGGGATCACAGGATATATATACACTGGCTATAGAGATAGACAAATATACACATATGGACACATTTCTTTTAGACACCAGATGACAAATAAGCCTCCTTAGATACAGCGTACCACACTTTGATACAAACATCTCTATAAAGGACTGAGGAATATTAACTAGAGTCTCCCCAGTTTCTGCTTCTATATACACTATAAATGTATTTCTTGCATGTTTTACTGTTCACCAAAATTAGAAAACATTACAGAAATGGATTGATTGCAAAGCTTTTAAACCTGAGATGGCTTATTAAGAAACTAAAGGAATGAAAGTTCTCTCACCTAACACAAATTAAAATGAAACCTCTAACAGTGACTACACCCCACCAGGCTACATACACTAAACAATACCCATTACAGGGAATACATGAAGAAATAAAAGCAAAGGATGTGGACTCCTCAAAGAAGATATTACTATAATGGGCATATTGAATAACTTTAATTGTCCAGTATGGCCTGTCCTGAAACCAAATGAGAGCTATAGATGAACTACTGATGATACCAATTTAAATAAAGTCTCACCTAAAATGCCAGAAACATTACCAGATGTAGAATTTATTATTACAGTTTCTTACTGTAATCAAAAAGACTATGTAACCATAGACTTGTTAGATAGGGTCTTTGTTTTACCAGTAGATAAAGAAAACCAGGAATATACCAACTTTATTTACAAAGACAAAAAATACTAAGTTAGAAGTTTAATGGCAAGGCAATTAAACAGCCCACTGTATTTTTTTTTTTTTTTTTGAGACGGAGTCTTGCTCTGTTGCCCAGGCTGGAGTGCAGTGGCGCAATCTCGGCTCACTGTAGGCTCCGCCTCCCAGGTTCACGCCATTCTCCTACCTCAGCCTCCCGAGTAGATGGGACTACAGGCTCCTGCCACCATGCCGGCTAATGTTTTTTTGTTTTTGTATTTTTAGTAGAGACAGGGTTTCACCGTGTTAGGATATCCGGTTTGGATCTCCTGACCTCGTGATCTGCCTGCCTCCCAAAGTGCTGGCATTACAGGTGTGAGCCACCGTGCCTGGCCAGCCCACTGTATTTGATCATCACTCATAGATGAATTAAAATACACATCATTAATAATATACATACATGACATTAAATGTTAACACAATGACCAGATAAATGTTAAACAAGAAACATCGCAATTAATATTGCTTTTAAGATCACTGAGATAGACTATTCATGTAGACAAACCACAGGCCCAGATACCAAATGCAAATTTTAAGGAGTACAACGGCCATTTGAAGGGAGAAAAGTAATGATGATAATGATAGATAAAAGCCCCTAAGGCATCAATTAACATGTAGGGCAAAGATTAGTATGTTTATTTGGATATGGGAGACAGCATATGCCTATTTAAACATCATCCTAAAACCAATACATAAGACAACTAAGAATTTCCAAGTTCGTGTGGGGACAAAAACAAACATAAGCACTTGCAACACTGAAAGGCTACATTAACACATTTCACACTTTGCATCACCCATCTTCTGATTCACAACTTTGGTTGGAAATTCTGATGCGTGCTGAATGTGGAAAGGTCCATGGTCATTGTGGACAAAGAAATTAGATTCTAAATTCTTCCTGCCAGTGGGATTTTGTACAATAAAATTTTCACACTCTAACAACAAATTAAAAGCCCATTTGAAAATGTACATGGCCTACATGTACTTAAGATACGGAGCTTTTGCCTGGCAACAACATCATTACAGTTAGATGCTATGTGGCTCTCCTTCACTGGATAAAACTGAGTCCTGAAGAATTGACAGGTATCCAAATTGATTAAAGCTGCTCACCTGAAAATGGTACATCCAGGGTTGAAACACTGGCCTTAAGGGTCAACCAGGTCTCCTCACTGAGGAGATTGTCAAGACTGAAATAGACTTGCCAGAATGTATTCTGAGGACAGGGACAATCCATGTCAATCTCGGCAAATGGGGCCCTGTCTGGTCTAATGTCTTGCTCAACACCTGGTTTACAGACGGATGAGCCTCCGTGACCCAAAGCCAGATCCAATGGACAAAGCAGCACTCAGATCCCAGGACCACACAATCCTGAAGGAAGCAGATCAGTTACTCTCTGCACAGAGTGCAGGACTGATTGCAGATGTTCTAGCAGTCAGAAACTCAGTATTAGAAAAACAACATAAAATTTGCATTTTTACAGACTCATGGGCAGTTGCAAATGAAATAAACCTATGGTCACACAAATAGATACAAAATGATTTTAAAGTTAATGGTAAAGATATATGGTCCAAGTTTTATTGGGAGGAAGTGAGTTATCAAACAGAATTAAGATACTTATCATACAACAGTACAACAAAAATATAATTCAGAGACCTTAAATTTTTATAATCAAGTAGATGCATTATCAGGGAATATAACCATTGCACACAAAACACACCCCAACTAAAGCAACACAGAAATCCAGACAACTCATGGGACACTTCAGTACCACCTCTACAACGCAGCAGAAAATTGGACAATAAATGGGAGATACCACAAGTACCCCTAATAATTATAGTAAAACAGGAAAGTGATTTTACAATTAAACAGACACCAGAAGCAGCTTACACTTCACAAACACACCTGTAAGTATATAATGAAAAAAAGAGACTTAGGCACATCATCACTGTACAGGTGGCGATCAGACAAATTAAAAGTGGCATGGCATCAAATTCAATACGGCATAGGTAATTGTGAACAATATAAAGCCAATCTAGAAAAGTATAGTTATACTAAACCCATAGACCTAGCACGTTCAGCTTGGGCTAACAAAAGATTTTTATTGGATACTGAATCCCTACCCAGAAAAATATGCACTAAAAAAGCTGGATATATGTACAGCAATTTGCATAGCAATAAAGTTAGCCACTTATCTGCCAAATACACCATCTCAGCCTTAGAATTTATGGTAGCTCACTATGCAGCCCCTAAAAAATTTGAAAGTGATCAGGTAACTCATTTTGCATCAAGCAATAACAGGCATTGGCAGATAAATGGGATATATAATGGAATTTTTTCCTACCCTATCATCTCACAGCAGCTGCATATATGTAGATTTAAAATGGACTATCAAAAAGAGAATTAAAAACTTCAGGAAAAAATGAGTACAATCCAATAACCTGATATGTTTTAATTTAAAACAATGAGAAAGACTCAATAAGAGCAACCCTACTCTTATTTTAATCAACTGACCTTAGTGGTCTTACAGAATAAGGAGGCTGGGTGCAGTGGCTCACTCCTATAATCTCAGCACTTTAGGAGGCCGAGGTGGGCAGATCACTTGAGGTCAGGAGTTCGAGACCAGCCTGAAAAGGGCATGGTGAAACCCGTTCTTTATTAAAAATACAAAAATTAGCCAGGCATCATGGCGGATACCTTTAATCCCAGCTACTCGGGAGGCTGAGGCATAGGAATCACTTGAACCCAGGAGGCAGAGGTTGCAGTGAGTCAAGAGCATGCCACTGCACTCCAGCCTGGGTGACAGAGTGAGACCCTGTCTAAAAAAAAAAATAGAATAAGGAAGAAAATGATGTAAATATTATCTATATCTTACAAGGTGAGCACTAGACTTAATGACATCAGTATCTCCCAAGTGGACATTGTGGCCAATGGACATGTAAATACTTACTGGACTATAGGAAAAAGAGGAGAAATACAATTATACACAATCTGCAACCTTTCTCCTGGTTTTCACTAGAACTATATTTGTTATTATACTTCCTGCAAAATTGGTACTGCACTGCTGTTTTTTAATCATTGTATTAATGTAATTGAAATTGTATTGAATTCAATCGAATTTTACTTGCTACTAACCTAATACCATTACTTATAGCCATCGCTGGAATAATAAAATATGTCACTCGCTTAAGACAACATCACACCTGTGAATTTTTGTAGCTTCTCAACTGTTGGTCTTATCACCTTTGTTATTCACATCTTACTAGCCATCATAGTGACTTTACAGTCTTGTGATTCCTTATATTGCCACCACAGAGATTGCAAACCAGAGTAATGCAAGCACACACTTCTCTCACTGTAGAAAAATTAAAAATTACACTATTTTCTTGCTAATTACATCATTGGATTAATAATTTGCACACCAACACCTGTAATGCACCTCCAGTATATGGACTTAGCATCTCCAAGATCACATTCAGCAACTCCAAGATCTCTTATCACCCCTTTATGTTCTTGCCTTATTCACCTTTCTCTTTATCTTCAGCCACATCTTCACCATCTAGAATCTTTATGACCATCTCACCAGATTTTCTTGATGAATCAGCTGAAGCATGTGAGCTCCATCAGATAGGCCCAAACTGGAATGTCAAACCAGACCTGGTAGAAACCAGACACAACTACCAGTTTTATCCTCTCTGTGTTTGTGAAGTAAGTACAGCATTAGGAACCATTTTAAGCTCAGCTGAATACACAGGCTTTGAGGATTTCGGTGGTCCCATGTCATATAGATTGTATTGCTAAACTGCTTAATAAGATAAGAGAAAACCCATAGAATGAACTACCTTTGCTTTATGTACCTCACCTTACTCAAACTGCCATACCACTGCTAACAGCAACCCTATACTGCGTTGTTAGAACAAATGACGATGCAGTGCATCAGTGGGGTATTGTATCTTAGTTTATTTGCAGTGTTATGTTTAATTTTTAATATCAGATAATATATGCATATCAAACAATGCAAACTCACACAGCACCTAAATTTGTAGGATTACCAGAACACACTCCACAATTTGTACTTTACAAAAATATATCATGTTTGGAACAGTTGCTGGAAAACCAAGGAATTGATAACAATAATATTTAGAGCCTCAGTTAGACCATTTCCTTCACATTCATTTGACCCAATACAATGCCTGAAGAGTTTCCATACACATAACTATTCAGTGCATCTACTTTTTTTTAATAACAGAGATAGGGTTGGTTCCAAGTCTTTGCTGTTGTGAATAGTGCCGCAGTAAACATACGTGTGCATGTGTCTTTATAGCAGCATGATTTATAGTCCTTTGAGTATATACCCAGTAATGGGATGGCTGGGTCAAATGGTATTTCTAGTTCTAGATCCCTGAGGAATCGCTACACTGACTTCCACAAGGGTTGAACTAGTTTAGAGTCCCACCAACAGTGTAAAAGTGTTCCTATTTCTCCACATCCTCTCCAGCACCTGTTGTTTCCTGACTTTTTAATGATTGCCATTCTAAACCCAAATGTTCAACAATAGACTGGATTAAGAAAATGTGGCACATATACACCATGGAATACTATGCAGCCATAAAAAATGATGAGTTCATGTCCTTTGTAGGGACATGGATGAAATTGGAAATCATCATTCTCAGTAAACTATCGCAAGAACAAAAAACCAAACACCGCATATTCTCACTCATAGGTGGGAATTGAATAATGAGAACACATGGACACAGGAAGGGGAACATCACACTCTGGAGACTGTTGTGGGGTGGGGGGAGGGGGAGGGATAGCTTTAGGAGATATACCTAATGCTAAATGATGAGTTAATGGGTACAGCACACCAGCATGGCACATGTATACAAATGTAACTAACCTGCACATTGTGCACATGTACCCTAAAACTTAAAGTATAATTTTAAAAAAAATAACAGAGATAAGGTTTCACTCTTTTGTCTGGGCTAGAGTGCATTGGCACCATCACAGTTCACTGTAGCTTCAAAGTCCTGGGGTCAAGTGACCCTCCCACCTCAGTCTCCTGTGAAGCTAGAACTGCAGGTCCACACCACCATGCTCAGCTCGTTTTATTTTTTATAGAGACAGGTTCACATTATGTAGTCCAGGCTGGTGTTAAACTCCTGGGCCCAAGGGATCCTCCTGCCTTGGCTTTTTAATCAGTGCGTCTTCATAGAAGTTCTTTATGTATTCCTAAATACACCTTGGAAGAATGCATACATGACATGACTAAAGACGACTCACCCATCTTATATAGCTACAGCCAAGCATTTGTTAACATCACAAATCAGCGGACAGCACACATAGTAGATATAGAAATACTAGTATAAACAGAAATAGCAATCAAAGGATGTTATTACATAAAAAGCCACATATCAGACCAAACACCAATTCTGGTAGCCCATATAGAACTATATATTGAAGGATCTAAATGAATTTTAATGTTTTTAAATCGAAGTATGTCCTGGTGACTCATGAAAGCAGTTTACTCTGATTGTTGCCTTTGTCCTGGTGCCAAGATGAGACTTTGGTTAACTTGAATTTGGTGTTAGATAGTGGCAGGAGTCAGTGCCACTTTTTAGATGAGATATGTGTACTTAGGAGTCAAAGCCCTGTAACATAACAGCACAAGGATAGTTAATAGCACCTAATAAGGATTTTTTTAAGGGGCTGGAGGTGGTCATACTATGGTCCATGACCTGACTGGAAGTGGTAAAAAAAAATTTATCATTCAGTCATTAATTTTATAGCTTTGATACAAACTTCAGCAATATGTCAGAGACTTAATTTAGGATTTGACTTTATCTCTGTCAAAGATGTTAAAGATGTTAAGAGTTTCAAAACATTTGATTAAGACAGAACCACCGGTCGTTGTAAAACAGTAGTTGCTCATTTTACCAAAGCAATAATCAAAACACTCTGAAGGCAATAAAGAAGGTTACATGAATGTAAAAACCTTAACCCTTTTAGGTATTTTTTTTAGCAATTAAAAAACTAATAAAGAAAATATAGAATTATTTTGATAAAACAAAGCAAAAAAAATGTTTCTTAAACCAGTTTCCAGAAAGGCAGAGAGTAAAACTTGCAGTTATAGGAAGTCTATTTAGATAACCTGGATGTTAAATCTTATGAAAATGTGTTTGAATTTAATCAGACTCAGAGTTTATCTTCCAGTTTATGAGTATAGCAGGGGAATTCATAATTTTTTGTAACTACATGAGCAGTTTTCTGATTACACTGAAAATTTAAACATACAAAGAAAAGCCAAAAGGACCACACAACTACATGGACACTGAACAACCTGCTCCTGAATGAGTCTTGGGTAAATGATGATATTAAGGCATAAATCAAGAAGTTCTTTGAAACTAATGAGAACAAAAACACAATGTACAATCTCTGGGACACAGCTACAGCAGTGTTAAGAGGGTAATTTATAATACTAAATGCCCATATCAAAAAGCTAGAAAGATCTCGAGTTAACAGCCTGACATCACAACTGAAAGAACTAGAGAACCAAGAGCAAACAAATCTGAAAGCTAGCAGACGACAAGAAATAACCAAGAACAGAGCTGAACTGAAGGTGATAGAAGCACAAAAAAACCCTTGAAAACTTAATGAATCCAGGAGCTGGTTTTTTGAAAATTTAGTAAAATAGATTGGCCATAGATCATTAGTTAGAGTAATAAAGAAGAAAAGATAGAAGATTCAAATAAACACAATCAAAAATGATAAGGGGGACATCACCACTGACCACACAGAAATACAACCATCAGAGAATACTGTAACTGTAATCTCTATGCACACAAAGTAGAAAATCTGGAAGAAAGGATAAATTCCTTGACGCTTACACCCTCCCAAAACTGAACCATGAAGAAATTGAATAGACCAATAATAAGTTCTGTTCTGAAATTGAGGCAGTAGTAAATAGCCTCCCAACCATAAAAAGCCCAGGACCAGATGGATTCACAGCTGAATTCTACCAGAGGTACAAAGAAGAGCTGGTACCATTTATGCTGAATCTATTCCAAAAAAGTGAAAAAGAGAAACTCCTCCCTAACTCATTCTGTGGGGCCAGTATCATCCTGATAGCAAAAGCTGATGAGATACAACAAAAAGGGAAAACTTGAAGCCAATATCCTTGATGAACATCAGTGAAAAAATCCTCAACAAAATACTGGCAAGCCAAATCTAGCAGTATATCAAAAAACATCCCTTCATGTTAAAAACTCTCAATAAACTAGGTATTAAAGAAACGTACCTCAAAATAATAAGAGCTATATATGACAAACCCACAGATAATATCATACTGAATGGGCAAAAGCTGGAAGCATTTCCTTTGAAAATGGACACAAGACAAGGATGCCCTCTCTTACCACTTGTATTCAACATGATATTGGAAGTTCTGGTTAGGGCAATCAGGCAAGAGAAATAAATAGCGATACTCCATCTCAATAAAAACAATTTAAAAAATAAAATGTTTTTCTGGAACCATTCTGATTACCAGTATTTGTATTAGTTAATTTTATCCAAATAGACGGAAGCAATAGAATGGATAAGTATGTATGTAGGTAGGTAGGTAGGTAGGTAGGTAGATAGGTAGATGAGAGGGGATTTATTTATGGTATTTTCTCACATAAGTATAGATCCAGGCTGAGATTTTCCACAAGACGCTCTCTGGAAGCTGTAGATGCAGGGATGCTGGTAGTGCACCTAAGTGCAAGACCAAAATCCTCAGAACCATGGAAGCTTGGTGTAACTGAGTTTAGGCTGAATGCCACTGGAAAGTTTTTTCATTGTATCCTCAATCAATTTCAAATACCTGTATGTTTGCAGTTTGATATGTGGTTGTGTCATTTTCTAGCATATTCTATTGTTTTGGGACTACTAGATGCACCAGGATAATTATGCTTATTTGCCGTAATCAATTTTCTCTAATCAATTTTCATAGAGTTCTAGCTTTTTTAAATTAGAAAATGGAATTAGAAATGAAGATTTAGCCACCAAGTTTATACATTGTGAATCAGAAATCTTTGATTCAAGACTTTGTACCTGAGAAAGCAAACAAATACATCTGTGCATTCTTGTTTTACTGACACAGAATATATATGTTAACATGGGTCAATATTCATTTACATTAAATTAAAGGTGAATCTATTGTTTCCGGCCACACATGATCTGATTCAGTAACACAGGAATCTATCTACCCATTACCCCTTACTTGTATATAGCCTACTGCTCTAACAGTAAGCTAGATGGTTCTGTTAATGTAATCATACCCTGAAAATACAGGTTGAGTATTACCTGTCCAAACTGTGTGGGACCAGAAGTATTTCAGATTTTGGAATTTTGGGGTTTTGGAATATTTTCATATACATGATGAGATATTTTATGGATGGTGGTGTGGGGTAACAGTGGCCAGTGGTGCGAGGATAAAATAGTTTACCAAGAGACTCATGGGTAGAGAAAGGCAGATTTATTAGAGAAAGCAGGAAAACACATTGCAAGGATGGCAATGGTCAAGTTAACGTGAGGGAAGCTAACTGTGAGGAAACAAAGGCTTGCTGAGGATTTTATAGGATGGAACTTGGGCTAATTGATAATGTCAAGGTAGCAGAGCACTTAACCTGCATTCTTCTTTCAGCTGGGGTCCGCTGGGGTGTTTGATAAATTGAGGCATTTGATGGTAAGCAGGAAGTTTGTGAGTTATGTATGTTTTCTGAGCAGGAGGGCCATGTGTCTTGGGCCATATGTCCTCAGTCATATAGAAAGCAGACCTGTAACTTATCTGCCTTCTCTTGTTTAAATTTTCTGGACATGGAGAAAGGCATATTTATAGCTTATTTGCTTTAACTCTTTTTGTTCCCCTGGTCCTGAAGTGTGGCATGTGGGTGAAGGTCTTACCTTCTAACTGCTTCCTGCTGATTGGAGGTGTAGAGCTGGCCCCATCTAGGATTGTTAGTAGGTCAGGTGGTTACATGGGCCTAAATCCTTGAATTGGGACTTAAACTGGGCAGAGTTGATGTGGGACAGTAGGGGAACAACATTTGCAGCCTAAAATTTTGTCCTGCTGCATCCAAAGGAGATTTATGAATTTCTCTTACTGACTGATATTTTCGCTACAGTAACCTCTTGGTTCAAAATTGTTGCATTCTAGAAGACACAAAACAAGATATTGCATGAATAATACATGGTGCAAATAAATGAATATGAGCATTGTTACAGGTGACAAAGTGGAGCCTGATAGAAAAGACTTTTAAATATTAGTGGGATAAGAGAAAATTGAGGAAAAGTTGCAAATGTATTAGTGAGGTTGAGAAGTTGTCTAGTCTTGACCCCATTCTTATATATTCCATCCTGGTTGCTGAACTATTTATAGGCAAAAAGGAATTACTATAAATTTTGCTGCCATTAACTTCGTTGTTTCCCCACCATAGAGAAAACCTGCAGAGGTACACGTAGTGAACTCATCTCCCATTTTGGTGTGTTTGATTATAGTTGAAGTGTAATTGCAATGGGCTGGTGTTAAAGCCCTTAGGGAAGAATTAGACCCTCGGACTTGCTGATGTAGAAGATAGCCTACAGACCTCTACGTATGATGAAGGCAAACAGATTTCTAATAAGAGGTATTTTTATGTAAATAGAAAAAAAACAAAGATTAGCATTGGGCACAATTTATGCAGATGTTAGACTTAAAGCAATTTTAGTTATAGAGGAGAAAGGCAGTGGCATTTTTTTTTCTTTCTCTTTCCTGTATTATAGAGTTTCAGTTTGCAGGACCTTAGCAAAGAGCTCTATTGAGTTTAAGTTAGAAAAATGAAAGGAAAACAAACAGAAAGTATTAGTTTGGGAACTTGTAGGATTCAGTTACAACTACAGAAAATAAGAAAAATGTGAAAATATTGGACAAGACTAGAATTTGACAACAGGTATACTACAGCTTTTCTGAAACATAATTTTTCTCTCCAGTCCCTGTTTTTACTAAAGACAAATTATAGTAGGACAAATCTATTGCCAAAATAAGTTTTTGTCATGTTATACTTGGTTTGACTGTTTGCATAAAGTCAGCAAGAATAATTATTTTTCATATATAGTCTTTTTAAAAATTGGCTTTGCTGAAACTTTATTCCATAAGGAATCTCAGATGTTAAAGCCTTGAGCCCAGTCGTGGGTTTGTGCCATTAAATACCTGTATGAGTTGTGTAAATTCCTCTCCTCTTGAGGTCCCAAAATAACTTGGGGTTCCTGGGCCTGTTCGAAAGTGACATTCTTTACTTACTGCAAGCAAGAAACCCTGTACAGGGACTGAAGACAAGGTATGAGGCCAATTTTTCCAGCTTTGATTGGCTCTGTAAGTCAGCTTTGCTTCTTTAAAGCAATTTGTTTATATTTGAAAGCATGCCATTCCAGCCAAAGCTTTGGTAAAATAACCAGTGTTTCCAGTTGTGTCCTGTTATAAAAGAAAACAGATACTTAAAGAACTTATACAAATAACTATACTGCCATAAACTCAGTATACTTAAAAATAGTTTTTAAATTCTGGAGAAATATGCTTCAGATTTTTGGTGATGAGATTGTACTTCATTTAATTGTAAAAGACTATAAGCAGCTTAAAAAAGTTTTTCTGGAGTTTGAAAAATAAAAAATTAGTAATATCCAAATGTCATAAAAAGATGATTTTAGTATTTCATTAGTTTATGTAATTGACTCCTACTCTGCTCAATATTTGGCAACACATTAGCTTTCAATTGGAGTTTTTGGAAGCTATTTATTTTAATATCACAATCCTTTAAGTTATCAGCAACCCACATCCAAGAGCACCTGTTAAGAGTTCTATAACTGATCATAGAACGACCTTGACAATAACTAACTAAAACAATTGTAGATGAAAAAAGTCTTAGAACACCCATGGTTAAGGTCTGGTTATCTCTGTGGCACACAATAATTTAACGTAACAATCATAATTATTACTCATAATGTATACTGAGACATATCACAATTATGGGAATCTTATAAAATTCTGGAACACACATCAATGACAATAACACAGTTACATAAATGTAACTCAAAGTATGCTAAACACCATTTTGTACTTGATAATGTTTCTTGTATGAATTTATACCAAATAAGCCAAATATGGGTTTTTTGGGACTTTAGAGTATTTAATATCTGCAAAAACTAAATAATCTCCTTCAAATCTTAGCAATTTGTTAAGGAGATCCATAGAATTTTCTTTACAAGATTAACCTTTTAGAAACCTATTACAACTTGCTTAAACCTTCCATTTTATTCCATTACTTTTAGGTTAAGGCAATCCTTAAAACCTTCTCAACTAAACAAAATTACATTCCCTTTAAGAAAAATCATATTCTCATACCTTCTTACAAACTTTTGCCAAAAACACATTTTACTTTTCTTAAAACTGCTCTTCTAGTAGTTTAAGTACATGTTACACTGTTAACTCTTAGCAACTTTTACTTTTGGTGCGAAATCTAGTAATTCAGCAACTTCAACCATTTATAAGATTGCAAAGCCCATAACTTTTCTAAGCCTAGCCAGGCGACTTGCCTAACTCCATATATTCCTAGGCCTTACCTAGAATGTAATCGCTGGAAAACAGAAAAGTTAAACAATTATTAAAGTCATAGAAGCAGTTTATGGTCTTGAAACATTTAGCAAACAATATTTAGCTTGCCTAATTTAGGTTAAATGTCAGAACTTTGAAGACATTTATTTTACCAACAATCTTTAAAACTATCTTTGTTTAAAGATTAGAGTCATGTGACCTAAAGCCATTAAAGTTTCCATTTTTTGACAATATGTTTGATTGAAGCCCTTTTTTTTTTTTTTTCTGCTATGGAAGTCTAGCTCTGTCGCCCAGGCTGGAGTGCAGTAGTGCGATCTTGGCTCACTGCTAGCTCTGCCTAATGGGTTCTCACCATTCTCCTGCCTCAGCCTCCCGAGTAGCTGGGGACTACAGGCACCCACCACCATGCACAGCTAAGTTTTTTGTATTTTTAGTAGAGACGGGATTTCACTATGTTAGCCAGGATGGTCTTGATCTCCTGACCTCGTGATCTGCACCCTTCGGCCTCCCGAAGTGCTGGGATTACAGGCGTGAGCCACCGCTCCTGGCCTGAAGCACTTATTTTTCTTTAATCCAATTAATAAGAGCTCTTTTTTATAAACATCACATATATATCATATAATACACAGAAATGGAGAATTAAGACAGAATTCCATTGTGTGAGAAATTTTTAGAGGGCAATAAACCCAAACAAAAAAACACATATTCACAGTTTTTAAGACATTGTTTATATTATTTTATCAAGAATTTTTAAAGCTGGCTTATTTAAGGCTCTTGTGAACTTGAAAAGTATTTGGACGTGATTTATGTGTACTGATTTATTTATATTGCCAGTTGGGTAGCATGCTAAACAAAAAAAACAAGATAACATGTACATTGCATAAGCATATTTAAACATGAATACATACATATATATACAAAGATTGAATAGCTTTTACATTAGAATTTTGGCCATGATTCAGTATTACAAACTTACTAACCTATAAAAGATACCTGACTTAAGTTATTTTTCTGATAAAATTGAAACCTGTTTATATGGCTACCTTTGCAATCCAAGGAGAGCTTTGAACCAAAATTTGGGGTAAAACAATCTTTATGGCAGTTTGTTTTAATAAAAGCTCTTTTACGCTTTAATTTCAAATGAGTTTTTAATGTTTACATTTTAGATAGACCATAAACAATGAGCTTTATCTCAGCACTAGCAGCTTAGTGAAAGCAGATTTAAAGCAGGCAGAAAAGAAAAGGGGAAGATAGCTTTATTTAGCAAATTTTACTTTACAGTGCAGGTTAAACACTTGAGCTCTGATTTTTTTTTTTTATTGATAGTGATTTGCCCATTCGTTTAAAATGTGCACCAAAACAGGCTATAACAAGTAACCAGCTGGAGTTTTAAAGAGAATGACAACATCAGGGGTTAGACGTTAGAAACTGGTTTTTTCCCTTTTAAGGCTGGATCTTTGGATTGGACAGAAAAATGAAAAGAAAGGAGTGGAGAAGAAAGAGAGAAGTTTTACGGGAGAGCTTGTGAGCCTCTTAGCCACTGTAGGGTGTGGAGCCAGCACCTTTTTTCCTTTTGTTTTTCTCCTTTAGCTCCTCAGACCTAAACCTATAAGGGGATGGGGCTTGTAAAGCAGCCAACATTTGAGCCTCCCTTTTGTCTCTGCTTTTTTCTTTAACCCTTTTCTTCTCATTTTGCTCTCCATTATAAATTTAGGCTAGGGAGGGCAATTTGAGGGTTTTTCTTATAGGAGCCATGTTGTATTGCATAAGAGGGTGTTTCTTTCTGAGGGTTTGGGGGTTGAATTTGTCCCAGTGCTTTAAAATACAGCCTAAGTGAGTCTGCAGGAATGGACAGGGTTGGTCTTAACGGTTGGACTGGAAAACATGCTGCTCAAGGGCCAGTGCTACTTGGGTGCACAAACCACACCTTCTCTCAGGGTGTCCTGCCAAAATGAACAGAGTTTCATGTACATTCACTGAGGAACTCCGGGTACATTAAAGGTGTACCCACCTATTGGAAAAGACCACTCGGCCCCTCAAGGGCCTTATGCTGGATGGCCAGTCCGGGTACTCTTACTGAGTGATCAGCCTAGGTACGAGGAAAGAAGGTAAAGGAAGATCTTCATCTGGTTCCAGCCCAGTAGGAAAGCTCATCATTCTTAGGCTGTCTGAGATCATCTGATTTGGCAAGTCCAGAACAGGATGGCTGGCTGACTGTCCACAAGAGAATTTGGAATGAGAAAGAGAGTGTATGAGTTACCTGAAACAAGCTTCCACTGTCAGTTGTCTGCCATGTAGGGATGAGGGACTATAACCAGAAAAGAGAGGAGAGAGCCTTTCCTCGTTCTGGGCAGAGCAGCTATCCTTGTTCACTTTTTGGCCTTCAGACAACTCCGGAGAGTGGCCCTGGCCAGTTACCCTCTATTGTCAAAGAGCTACTAGTAAACGGCCACTGAAAGACTGAAAAGAGAAAAGGATTCAGGTCACTCACCTGAACCAGGCAGCAGCAATCAGTTGCTTCCACATGGGCACCCTTCAGTCCCACCATTCAGTCCCAGAGTATAGTCCTGGCCAGAAACCTGCAATTGTCTCTGTGCTTAGACACTCTTCAATGAGGGTCCAAAATAGGGAAAGGGAAAGAGAGAGAAGGGAGGGAGTTCCCTGTGAGGAGAGAGAGTTCCTGAACAATAGAGTCCCCTTATGGGCCACTAAAATGTAGAGGAACAATGGACAGCAGTGCATGGGGTAAAAGAATTTTTACCAAGACAGCCGTAGCTAGAGATAGGTTAGATTTATTAGAGAAAGTAGGAAAATATGTTGCATAAGAGTCAGCGGACAAGTTAGCATGAGGGAAGCTAACTGTGAGGACACAAAGGATTGCTGAGGATTTTATAGAATGGAACTTGGGCTGATTGATAACACCAAGTAGCAGGGCACTTAACCTGCATTCTTCTGTCAGGGGTGTTTGATAAATTGAGGCAATTGATAGTAAGCAGGAAGGCTGTGAGTTATATATGTTATCTGAGCAGGAGGGCCATATGTCTTGGACCATATGTCCTGGGCCATAAAGAAAAGCAGACCCATAACTTATCTGCTTTCTCTTGTTTAAATTTTCTGGACATGCAGAAGGGCCTATTGATAGCCTCTTTGCTTTATCTCTTTTGCTTTCCCCTGGTCCTTCCAGCCTGATTCCCTTTCGCTAATTAGGACCTGACAGATTGGATACAAATCTATACATGGATTTATTTATATTTTATTTTATTTTAAAAAAATTCTAAGGCTAGTCAAGTGAAGCAGTGGGAGTGGAACAGGCATTTATATTTCAAGTATACTTTACACACATAGCCTGAAGCTAGTTGTATACAATATTTTAATAACTGTGCATGAAACAAAGCTTGCATACATTGAACCATCAGAAAGCAGTGTCACTATCTTGGCTTCCCATGAGGTATCCAAAGAAGTTATTTTTATTTATTTATTTATTTATTTTTGATATGGAGTTTCCCTCTTGTTGCCCTGGCTGGAGTGCAGTGGCGCGATCTCAGCTCACTGCAAACTCCGCCTCCCAGGCTCAAGCAATTCTCCTGCCTCAGCCTCCTGAGTCGCTGGGATTACAGGTGCCCGTCTCTATGCCCGGCTAATTTTTGTATTTTTAGTAGAGATGGGGTTTCACCATGTTGGCCAGGCTGGTCTCCAACTCTTGACCTCATGATCTGCCTGCCTCAGCCTCCCAAAGTGCTGAGATTACAGGTGTGAGCCACAGTGCCCGGCCCCAGAGAAGTTGTTTTTATCATAGGAGAGGACAGTTCCATGCCTGTTACTGCCCCTGAAGACCACCTAGTGGAATAAGATGTGGAGGTGGACGATGGTGATACTGATGATTCTGACTCTGTGAAGGCCTAAGAAATTCTGTGTGTTTGTATCTTAGTTTTAAGCAAAAGTTTAAAAGGAAAAACTTTAAAATTTAAAATGGATAAAAGCTCAAAAATAAGAATATAAAGAGAATATTTTGTACAGATGTGCAATGTATAATGCGAATTGTTATTGCAAAACAGTAAAAACTTTAAAAATCAAAAATTTATTAAGTTAAAAAGTTAAACTAAGATATGTTTTAATACTTGAATATAGGGGAACAATTTTCATAAGTTTATTGTTTAAGTGTACAGCATTTATAAAGTCTACAATAGTGTACAGTAACATCCTGGCTCTCACATTCACTCACTACTCACCCACTGAGTCACCTGGGGTAACTTGCAGTCCTGCAAGCTCCATTCATTATAACTGTCTTAGACAGGCACACCATTTTCTGTATTTTATACCATATTTTACTATATCTTTTTAATGTTGAAGTGTGTTTACATATACAAGTACTATAATAACATGCTATATTGGTTTGTAGCCTAGGACAATAGGCTATATTCTCCAGGTTCTGTAAGTACACTAGGATATTCCCAAAATGACAAAATCACCTAACAGCTCATTATTTTTCAGAACATATCCTTATCATTAAGTGACACATGACTGTGCCTGTACATTCCTGGTTGAGAGTATCCAGGTTCTTGGTGTCTTGAACAAAGAATTGGACAAAAGTTTTGCACAAATAAAGCAAGGAAAGAACGAAGCAACAAAAGCAAAGATTTATCAAAAATGAAAGCATGCTTCACAGGTGTGAGTGGGCCCAAGCAAGCGGCTCAAGGACCTTGGTTACAGAATTTTCTGGGGTTTGAATACCCTCTAGAGGTTTCCCATTGGTTACTTGGTGTGTGCCCTATGTAAATGAAGAGGATGGAGTTACAAAGCCATTTACATTCCTGTCATTGCTGAAGTGTTTCCATTTCATTTAGTTCTAGGAAGTCCTTAGGTTCCCTGCCTCCAGGCCCCTATTCTCCTGCCTCATTTCCCCCCTGAAAGACGTGGTCCTCATAAGTCTTTATGGAGGCAGAGGGACCAATGCTTTAATCTGTAACTGCTTCATGGTGGCTTGGAGCATAGTCCCTGTCTATTGGGAATCACAGAACAGTGAAATTGGGTGGAATAGATGGAGAGTTGTCTACAGTGGAATCAGGTGGAATAGACAAAGAGTTGTCTACAGTGGAATTGGGTGGAACAGATGGAGAGCTGTCTACAATGGAATCAGGTCAAATAGAGGGAGAGTTGCCCATAGTGGTCTGGAAAAGGGAAAAGTGCTTTGAAAAGTGGAAGGTTTATCGGGTAACCCAAATTTTACCTGTGGTGTCCACCTGGAAAAATGCTGGGCCCTGACCGGGGTCCCCAGTGGTGTCCCCCTGCTGGGCCTCATCTTAGTCTGTCAGACATCTCTTGACCTTAGATGGGTGACAGCGCTGCTTTGGAATGGTTCCTTCCACCACTGATGGTCTACTATTAGCTTTCCCTCTTGTTTCTGGATGAAGGTCTCAACTTGTGTGATTAATTTTCAGTCAAACCTTTGGATTTTTTTTTATCCCACTTAATTATTTAACTCACTAAATTTAGGTACAATTAAGTTGTACATAAATTCCCTTTTATGAATCAGTCCAATCACTCTCGTAGACCGTCTGTGACATGCCTAAACCCTCTGACTTTTCTTTAGCAGGCTGAGTAGGGGAAAGGAAGAATTTAGCATATGGAAAGAGGGTTTAAGAAAGATAAGAAAGAAAGATAGGTGAAATGTGTGAGTTCACCCTGGACAAGCTGCCGCTGCCAGTTGCGTCACATGTAGGGATCAGAAATTATAATTAGAAAGGGTAGAAAAGAGTCCCCGTTCTGGGGAAGTGGCCATCCCTGTTCATTCCTTGGCCTCTGGCAATGCTGGAGAGTGGCCCCAGCCAGTTGCCCTCACTTACAAAGGAGCTACTAGGAAATGGCCGCTGAAAGACTGAGAAAGGAAGAAAAGAAAAGACCTCAGTAAAAAGTAAAAAGGAATAGGATTCAGAAAAAGGAAAAGGACTCAGGTCCCATTCCCAAACCTGGCCCTGATAATCAGGCGCTTCCACATGGAAACCTCACCAGAGAGTGGCCCTGGCCATAAACTTGCAGTTTTCTCCATGCTTAGGTGCCATCCACCGAGGGTCCCGAGCTGGAAAGGGGGAGAGAGAGAGAGAGAGAGAAGGGGAAAAAAGAAAAACCCTAAACTTTGGTCTTGCCTCCCGCCTGGCCCACCAAAATATGTTACCACTTTAGGGTGTCCAGTTCTTGGCGTTTTGAGCAAAGAATTGGACAAAAGTTTTGCACAAATAAAGCAAGGAAAGAGTGAAGCAACAAAAACAGAGAATTACTGGACATGAAAGCGTGTACCACAGGGTGGGAGCAGGCCCAAGCAGTGGCTCAAGGGCCCTGGTTACAGAATTTTCTGGGGTTTCAGAACCCTCTAGAGGTTTACTATTGGTTACTTGGTGTGTGCCCTATGTAAATGGAGAGGATGTTATTTGATGTGTGGCCTATGAAAATAGAGAGGATGAAGTAAAGTTACAAAGCCATTCACATTCCTGTCATTGCTGAGTTGTTCCCATTTGATTTAGTTCTAGGAACTAAAGGTTCCCTGCCTCCGGGTTCTATTCTCCTGCCTTATGTACCACCGATAACAAACAGTGGCATGGTTTCAGTTTCTTTCTATAATGTTGTGTTTTGATTTGAAGCTCACTGTACACTATATTTTTGTAGGCCGGAAGAAACATGAGCAGTTGAGGGACCAGGAAGTGCATCCTATATAGATGAGGCATTCTGCTGGGTGGCATTTTAAATGTTAATTTTTTTAAATTTATTTAGGGATGCACATGTATATGTACAGGTATAGTGAGTTCAAAATTGGTGCTTGATATCCCTATGGGAGAGAACTTTACCAACTAAACTGCAGTGCTTCTGTATAAAACCTTTGACTTTAAGACTCAGAATCTCCACTTACTACTTATTTCATAGATGAGTCCCTCATTCCCCATCCCTTCAGTGAGGTTGTTTCTTACCATTGTTATATATTTGTATATGTTTTTGTCACATTTCTTTCTGGAATCCCCCTACCTCCTGAATAAGGTTTTTATTTATTTTTTTTTTAATTTATTTTATTTAATTTATTTATTTTTTTGAGATGGAGTCTCGCTCTGTCACCCAGGCTGGAGTACAGTGGTGTGATCTTGGCCCACTGCAAACTCTGCCTCCCAGGTTAACGCCATTCTCCTGCCTCAGCCTCCCAAGTAGCTGGGACTACAGGTGCCCACCACCATGCCCAGCTAATTTTTTGTATTTTTAGTAGAGACTGGCTTTCACTGTGTTAGCCAGGATGGTCTCGATCTCCTGACCTCGTGATCTGTCCGCCTCGGCCTCCTAAAGTGCTGGGATTACAGGCATGAGCAACTCTGCTCGGCCCTGAATAAAGTTTTTAATTTGCATACTTTTATGCTCACCCTTATTAATAATGTAAGATAACATTTGAGACTCAGTGTCATGTGTGCACATTTATGCTATCACACAGAATACTTTCAGTACAGAGGAAAAGAAATCCTCTGTATGTATATTTTCCTTTCATCTCTCCAAATTCCTTAATAACCACTAAATTTTACTGTCTTTATGTGATTTCTCTTTCCAGAGTACCATGTGAGCAGAATTACATGGTACTTTGCCTTTTCCAACTTCCTTTTTTCACCTATCAATATACCTTTTAAGTCTGTAAATATATCTGACAGTTGTTTTGATTTGCATTTTTCTTATGACAAAAGGCATTGAGCATTTTTTGATGTGCTTATTGTATGTGACTATCACTTCCTTGGAGAAATCACTATTCAAATACTTTACTATTTTTATTGGGATTATTTACCTTTTGATATTTTATTTTTGAGCTGTAAGGTGCTTTCATATATTCTGGGCAGGAGAAGCTTATTAGCTATATGACTTGAAAAGATTTTCTTCAATATTTTGGGAGTCTTTTAATGGTATGCTTTGAGTCATAAAAGTGTTTAATTCTGAGAAATTTTAATATATCTATTTTTTCATCTGTTTCTTATGCTTGTGCATTCATGGCATAGAAATCATTGTTTAACCTGAAGCTGTAAGTATATATTCCTATCTGACTTTCTATGGGTTAAGCCTATTTATTTCTTATATTTAGGTGTAAATATAAGAAAACATATAAACACAGTCTTATTTATAGAAATAAGACTGCACACCTATAACCCTCTGATCTTCAACAAACCTGATAAAAACAAGCAATTGGAGAAGAATTCCCCACCTAATAAATGGTTCTGGGAGAACTGGATAGCCATATGCAGAAAAATTGAAATTGGTCCCCTTCCTTAAGCTATATACAAAAATTAACTCAAGATGGATTAAAGACTTACATGTGAAACTCAAAACTGTAAAAATCCTAGAAGAAATCTAGGCAATACAATTCAGTACATAGGCACAGGAAAAATTTCATAATGAAAATGCCAAAAGCAATTGCAACCAAAGCAAAAATTGTCAAATGAGATGTAATTAAACTAAACAGCTTCTTCACATTAAAAGAAACTAACATTAAAGTAAACAGACAACCTACAGAATGGGAGAAAATTTTAGCAATGCATTCGTCTACCAAAAGTCAAATAGTCTACAAGGAACTTAAACAAATTTGAATAAACAAAACAGAACAAATGAACAACCCCATTAAAAAGTGGGCAAGTGAGATGAATGACCACTTTTCAAAATAAGACATACAGACAGCCAAAAAACGTGAAAAAAAAAATCTCAACCTCACTGATAGAGAAATGCAAATCAAAACCACAATGAGATACCATCTCATGCCAGTCAGAATGGCAATTATTAAAAAGTCAGAAAAACTACAGATGCTGGCAAGATTGTGGAGGAAAAGGAACTCTTTTACACCATTGGTGGGAGTGTAAAAAAAGGTAAACCATTGTGGAAGACAGTGTGGTGATTCCTGAAAGACCCAGTGTCAGAAATACCATTTGTTCCACCAAGCCCATTACTGGGTATATACCTCCCAAAATATAAATTGTTATGTTATAAAGACACATGCACACCTATGTTAATTGCAGCACTATTTACTATAGCAAAGACATGGAATCAAGACTGGATAAAGAAAGCAGTACATATACACCCTGGAATACTATACAGCCATAAAAAGGAATGAGATTATCTCCTTTTGCAGAAACGCGGATGGAGTTGGAAGCCATTATCCTCAGCAAACTATCACAGGAACAGAAAACCAAACACCGGAGCTGAATGATGGGAGCACATGGGCACGTAGGGGGAACAACACACATGGGGGCCTGTCAAGGGTGGGGTTGGGTAGGGAGAGCATCAAATAGCTAATGGATACTTGCCCTTGAAGTAGTAGATAAGAATATTAACTTCCTTTTGGATACAGGGGCTGCTTACTCTGTTTTAACCCATTATAATAGGCATCCGTCACCCCAAAACCGTATGGTCATGGGAACATATGGACAATCTCATATGCCATTTTACCTATCTTTTAAAGCTTCTCTTCAGAGATTCTGGTTTCTCACATGCCTTTCTTATCATGCGTGAATGCCCCATCCCCTTGTTGGGAAGGGATTTGTTGACATAGCTGCAAACAGTGGTATCTTTGGAAATCACAAGGCAGAGGAGGGGTTGCTCCTTCTCCTTTCCTGTGATAAGAGAGGAAACTCAGTAGGAAACTTATCTAGCTTATGTATTAAAGTAACCTCTCAAGTAAATCATATAGTATGGGACACTGAGTTTCCAGGCAAAGTGTTAAACGTTCCTCTGGTTTGCGTCCAACTTAAGCTTAGTAACCCATACTCCTGGAAGAGACACTGCTCCTTAAAACCAAAGGTGCAATCCAGCCATTAATAGCTAAGTTTTTGCAGTTTGGATAGATAAGGCCCTGTGAGTCTCCTTGTAATACACCAATCTTGCCTGTTGAAAAAACAAATGGAGACTATAGATTTGTTGGAGATCTTCAAGCTGTCAATGAGGCTGTTATTCCCATACCTCCTATAGTAACTAATCTCTACATGCTGTTAGCCCAGGTCCCTGGGGATGTCAATTAGTTTAGCTCTTAGATCTTAAAGATGGTTTTTTTTTCAATCTACTACATCCTGATTTGCAATTCCTCTTTACATTTGAATGGGCTGACCCTGGTAGTCATTTTATTTCTCAATTAACTTGGATAGTTCTTCCCTAGAGGTTTAGGGACACACTCATCTGTTTGGAAATGCATCAGCTAGAGAATTGTTACAATTGAATAAGGTACTATTATCTAATATATGGATGACTTCTTGGTCTCCAGCCCAACCAAAAGAGATTCAGATGAAAATACCATTAAGTTTCTAAATTTTCTGTGAACTAATGGGTATAGGGTCTCAACACATAAGGCCCAGATTTCAACTCAAAAGATTAAATACTTAAGATATGTCCTAACCCCTCGTACTCACACAATAGCCCCAGAATGAAGGGAAGCCATCTTGGGCAAACTAGATGGAGCTTTGGCAGGGAGGATTGCAGCTGTGGCTGGAGCTGTGGGAGCAGCTGGGTGGAGAGCATTAAAAAGGCACAGTTCTGGCTGGGCGCAGTGGCTCACACCTATAATTCCAGCACTTTAAAAGGCCAAGGGGGGCGGATCACGAGGTCAGGAGATCGAGACCATCCTGGCTAACACGTTGAAACCCCGTCTCTACTAAAAAATACAAAAAATTAGCCAGGTGTGTTGACAGGCACCTGTAGTCCCAGGTAGTTGGGAGGCTGAGGCGGGAGAATGGTGTGAACCTGGGAGGCGGAGCTTGCAGTGAGCTGAAATCATGCCACTGCACTTCAGCCTGGGCAACAGAGCGAGACTCCATCAAAATAAAAAAAAAAGACACAGTTCTTTATCCTGAGTTTGGCTCTCTCGCTGAGTTTGGCTCTATGGCTTGTGAAGAACCTCCTTCTCCTCTTACCCTTCTGTACAGCTGGCAGCCAGCATCATTTCTTGTGGTCTGAACTCTGATTATGTAACAGCATAAAGGCTTGGATATATGATATTACTTTCCATTTTCCAGACCTCTGACAAAATGGCTCTAACTGGATTACAGTCCAGTGTGGGTTACTTACATTCAGAGACCAAAATTCATAACCTAATTGGTAGAGAGTCCAAACGGCATTGCAACCTTTCTCTGTCACGGACACATTAGCAATAGGCTCTACATTTAGCTAGGATATACCACAGGGCCTTCCAAAGGAAATAGAGACCTTGTTTCCCCTCCTGGCTTGGTTCTTATATCCATACTGCTCACCCCTGTTGAAACAGTGATGACAACTTTTATTCGTTGTCTCTCTTCCATTCTGCACTGCTCATTCCTTCAACCATAACTCCAGGGTTGGAAAGACTTTTCTAGCTCTTCATATATGCAGTGCAAGTAGTACCACCCATGGACCCAAAAGGCATATGTGTACAAATCTGACCATACAGCTGGAACAGCCAACGAGATCAGAGAATAAAGTCCTCGGCCAGGCTGGTGATTAGCAATAGCTAGCACAGCACTCCCCCACTGCTTCCTTAACCAGAATATCAACTTCATCCCAAGTCCATGTTCTGCTGTACTTAGTACTCTAGTAGAGGGTAACCAAATGGCAACAAAAGAGATGGTGAATTCGGCAGACAAAAAGGGCAAGAGGTTGGAGTCAGGACTGCCTAAATACCAATCCCATATACTGTTAAGCTTTTTTTCACACAAATATTAAGCACCATAAGCATGGCAGAAAGCCCTTTAGACAACCTATGGAATGGTTCACATGCTTCCTTTCCCCATAAAAACTGGCACAGTTGTGAGAAGTACTCCAGGGTCGTAGAATGACCAAGCCAGGGCAGTGGAGACTGTTTCCTTGAGGGTTGGATCCTGGATGGAGTGGGGCTTATGGAGACCACCTTGCAGATGAAAGAGGGAGGAGGGGAGAGAGGCAGAGATAAAGGCCTGAATGTAGATATTACACACTTATACAGTTGCAGGTGCAGATTGCATACTCCCAGACAGATCCCCACCAAAGGGCCAGATAAAAGTCCTGAAACCTCATTTCAATATCAGATGCTCCCTGCCAAGCAGCTGAGGCCAAATGAAGCAAAGCTCAGGTCTTGACAAAGATACAGATGCCATACAAGCCCAGGTGGTCACAAGCAGCTATGTCTAAACAGGGCAGAGCTCAAGTGACATCACAGAGTAGGTAGTTCAGGGTGCATTTTGGTTCACTTACCCCGTTCTGAAGTCTGTCAGTTTCTGCAGATGTCACTTGCCCTGTGCTAAGGAAGCGTAGCGGGTAGCTGGTGCAGCAGAAAGACGAGAAAGGAAGTTCCCCAAGACAAAAACATCTCAGCAGGTGCAGGGAAATTCTTTAGAGCCCCAACCATGGGGTCAGCTAGCCCTAAGCAGTTAGCATTTATCGGTGTTCCTTGCCTCTTTTGGTGGCATAAATGGTTAAGCTTTGGTGTGCTTCTGAGGGTAATTGCCCCATTCGTTGGAAAGCAGACCTACAGTCTTAACAAAGAAGTGCAGTGAAAGGAACATGGCTTTATTTGCTAAAGCTAGCAGTGGGGAAACAGCGGGATTACACCTTTGTAGACCACTTTGAAACTTTGGGGTGAGGGCAGGGATCTACAGAAAAAGAAATGTGACATGGGAGGTGTGCAAGAGTTGTGCAGAATTCAAGGACTGTTTGTCTTTCTCCAATGCCTTCCATGAGTTATGTTCTACCTGGAGCCAGAGGCAGATGCCGTCTCAACTGCAGCTGGGCCATAGATTATCCATCTGAGGCAATCATTAAGAGGTGGAAAATTCTGCAGCTGGGGCTTTATGCTCAGTTCATTTAAAATTAGCCTCTGGAATTTCTTAAAAAGCATACAGTTAGTTTGCATGGTGTGAATTTAACAAACATACAGTTAGATAAATGTGCATAAGGCAAAGGAGTATACAGTGGGAAATGGAAGGTAGTTGAGTTTCAAAATATATTTCAAGAATATACTTTAAAGAAAAGGCTAAAGCCTTTAGAAGGGAGAACATCAGGAAGAATAGCTAATGGATGCTGGTCTTAATACCTAGGTGATGGGATTAGCTGTGCAGCAAACTATCATGGCACACGTCTATCTTTTCTAATAATGATATATTTATCTATTCCAGAACCTATTCCAGAATACCACATGACAATTACTGTCAGGTATTTTACTTATTATTACTTGGTGCATAACAAATTACTACATACCTTAGTGTCTCAAAATCACATACCTATTACTCACAGTTTCTCTGAGTCTTCAGTCCAGATGTAGATGATGACCCATGCTGAGGCTCAGTTGGAGAAGGGTCTCCTTCCAAGCTCATGTGATTGCTCTTCAGATTCACTTCCCTGCCCAGATCAAGAAGAATTCACTAGTGTGTTCTGACCCTTAAATTTCCCCTAAATTGACAATGTTATTCTAAAATTCATATATAATACAGTACAGCCAGAGCAGCCTACATAATCTAGAAAAAGTAATAAAAGGTTGGCATAATAGATGCATACTTCCTGATTTCAAAACTTATTACAAAGTAAGAGTAACCAAAATTTATTGTAGTAGTGTAAGGATCTATTTATATTGTTCAATGGAATAGAATATAATGCTCAAAAATAAATTCTTACATTTATCATGAAATAATTGTATACTGCGGCCATATAAATTAGGTATGGAGAAATTTTTTCATCAAATGTTTCTGGAAGAAGTGGGTATCAACATGTAAGTCAGACTCCTGCCTTACACTAAAAACTTGACTCAAAATGATCATACATGAAATATAAGAGCTAAATAGGTACAAACTGTAGAAAAGAACATAGGAATAAATCTTTGCAGTCCTATGTTAAACAGTGTTTTCTAAGATATGACACTGAAAGCACCAGGAAAAGATGGAAAAAATAAATATATATTTAACTTCATTATAATTGAAAACCTTTGAAATTAAAAGCACACCATCAAATACAGAGAAACCCAAAGAATGGGAGAAAATGTTTGCAAATTTTATAGTTGATAATGGTCTGTTATGCAGAATATATGGCAATATCTTACACTTCAAAGATAAAATGGCAAATATCCCAATCAAAATTGGAAAGTTATTGAAGTAGGCAACTCTCCAAAAAGTTATTGTCATATCCAAAATCACATGAAAAGGCACTCAGTGCCTTTTGACATTATGAGGTGAGAGAATGGCAGGACTTGTTTTCTGTTAACAACCCTACTGAACAAAACAAGATCTGTTCCACACAGGATAAAGTAAAGAAACCACCAGAAACCAGCAGATGGAGACAAAAGTGATCCTGGCTATCCTCATTGCTCACTGCCATAAGACACTCCCAGCAGCACCATGATTGTTTACAAATTCCATTGCAACCACCCGTAATTTCAATGGCAACAACCCAGAAGTTACTGCCCCTTTCTTAGAAAGTCCTAAATAACCTGCCCCTCAATTTGCATGTAATTGAAAGCAGATTTACCTTAGTATAAATACAGTTGCCAAAAGGTTACAGGTTGCCAACTCTGGATGCAATGCCTATGTGTCACTCCTGCTCTGGAAGAAGCAATACTCAATAAAAAATTGCTGTGTAATACCAGCAGCTCAACCTTAAATTAATTTCCTGGGCAAACTAAGAACCTTCCCAGTCTAAGCCCTAATTTGGTGGTTCACCTGTCCCACAGTTATTAGTGGAAGGAAAATCTAAAAAATCATGAAATATACTTCAAAAATCTAAATGTCATATTGCTAAATAAAAACATGGAAGTTGGAAAAGACAAAATACTGTGTAATTTCCTTTGTATGATTCTAGAAAAAATACAGTGATAGTAAAGAATTCAGTGGTAACATGGGGCTTGGGAGAGAAAGTTTGAATCAGTGAAGTACGGGAGATGTCTTTTGGGCAGTGAAATTACTTTCTCTGATAACTGTAATGGTGGATACATAATAATGTTTTCCATATACTGAAGAACTTTATATTAGTACATATGTAACTAACCTGCACATTGTGCACATGTACCCTAAAACTTAAAGTATAATAATAATAAAATAAAAAAGAATTTTGTACACATATATCAGTGTATACTTGCTCACAAATATACACTTTCATTTGCTCTGTCAGCCAAAAAAGCCATGATTTAACAGAAACCCCAAGAATAATTAGTACACCCATTGAGTGCCCAGATCTTCTTTTTTATTCTATTTTCCAATAAATGTGAAGAAATCGTGAATACTAGGCATGTGAAGAGAATAAATACATTTAGCCTGTAGTTCCTAGTAGTGCCAGAACTAAAAACAATGACAAATAACAACATAACCAACCAACCAAACACATAACAACATCAAACCATAATTATTGAGGTATCAGTGGCCAACACTGGAACAAATTTAGCAAGAAGATCAATGAAGTAGTAATAAGTGGAATAAGTAATAAGTGGAAATTAGATATCTATGTTGGTATACTGATTTAAATAAATAATTGGATAAATATACAAAGAAATATAGACACATGTCCAAATAGGGTTTTTTTGGTTGTGTTTTGTTTTAATTCTGCCTCATCAGGAGGAGAGTGTGATTGCCCACTTCTTAAGTGTACGTTGTATATACTCACATTTTTTCTTGAAATATACAATATGGAAAGGGGGAAAAAGTAATTTTGCAAAGGAGAAATTTGATAAGAATGATCTCACCCAGGTGATAAAATTAATACCAATAGTCATAAACCAGGTTAGTAATATTTAACCTTGATGTGATGTGCTGTCATTTTCTCTGTGTGGTCTTCCTCCTTTAAACCAAGAAACTGGATCATTTTAGGCCAGCCGCTGTGGCTCAGACCTGTAATCCTAACACTTTGGGAGGCTGAGGCTAGTGGATCAAATGAGGTCAGGAGTTTGACACCAGCCTGGCCAACATAATGAAACCCCATCTCCACGAAAAATACAAAAATTAGCCAGGCATGGTGGCACACAGCTGTAATCCCAGCTACTTGGGAGGCTGAGGCATGAGAATCTCTTGAACCTCGGAGGTGGAGGTTGCAGTGAGTCAGGATCACGCCACTGCACCCCAGCCTGGGTGATACAGTGGGACCCTGTCTCAAAAAAAAAAAAAATTGAATGACTTCATAATTCAAAGTCCACCTTCAAAACCACCTAAAAAAATGGGAGAAATGTTTGCAAATCATACAACTGATAGCAGTGTATTGTTCAAAATACATAGAACATCTCACAACTAAAAAATTAAAAGTGACATATCCTAATTAAAAGTGGGTGAGGCTGAGTGTGGTGGCTCACATCTGTAATCCCAGAGCTTTGGGAGGCTGAGGTGGAAGAATCAATTGAGGCCAGGAATTTGAGCCCAGTCTATGCAACATAGTGAGACCCTGTACCCACAATTTTTTTTTTTTATTAGCGGGGTATGGTAGCATGCACATGTAGTCTCAGCTACTGGAGACAGTGAGGTATGAGAATCACTTGAGTGCAGGAGTTTGAGGCCACAGTGAGCTACAGTGACCACCCCATTGCACTACAGCGTGGGTGGAAGAGCCAGACCCCATTTCTACGCAACTTAAAATAAATAAATAAAACTAAAAGTGGGTAAATATTGTGAATAGACTCTTTCCTTCAAAGATGCTATGTAGATGTCCAAAAAGCACATGAAAAGTTACTCAATACCTGACCTTTCAACTAAAATGCAAATCTGAACCAAGAGACACTTCACAAATATTAAAAACATATTATTACTATTATTATTTTTTTGAGATGGAATGTCGCTCTATCGTCCAGGCTGGAGTGCAGTGGCACAATCTCGGCTCACTGCAAGCTCTGCCTCCCGGGTTCACGCCATTCTCCTGTCTCAGCCTCCCAAGTAGGTGGGACTACAGGCACCTGCCACCACGCCCAGCTAACTTTTTTGTATTTTTAGTGGAGACGGGATTTCACGGTGTTAGAGAGGATGATCTCGATCTCCTGACCTCATGATTTGCCTGCCTTGGCCTCCCAAAGTGTTGTGATTACAGGTGTGAGCCACCGTACCTGGCCTTAAAGGCATATTTTTAAGCAAAAGAATCCAGTTTGAGGAGAGTGAATTCTGTGGGTAATTAAATTTAAACAATATTGTGACAAGGTGTAATTATAGAGACAGTAAAAAGATTAGTGGTTAGCAGGGACTTCAGAGAAAAAGGCTGAATAGGTAAAAAATATTCTTTACAGTGAAATTATTTTCTATTATACTGGAATAGTGGGTGAATGATACTATTTTTCAAATCCTGAAGAATTTTACATCACAAAGTGTGAATGCAGATGTATGCAAATTAAAAACATTACTTAGTAGGTTGGGGAATCCCAGGGAGCAATGCAGACAACATAATATAAATGTGTAACACATGTATGAAAAAAATTCATGAAGGGAGTGGGTGAAAAAGAGACCGACCAAAGTAACTTAGGAAATAAGAGGAGATTCACAGTCTAAAACATTTGTGATTTGCAAGTGAGCATCTTACTTGGTGCAGACACTTTCCACTACCAATTTGGAAACCACTATGCAAGTATTTTGGAACTCAATAATTACGCAAAGGAGGTGAACTGTTTCACTGTCAAAAATGGGAGAGGGGGGCAGTTCCAAGATGGCCAAATAGGAACAGCTCCAGTCTACAGCTCCCAGCATGAGCGATGCAGAAGTTGGATGATTTCTGCATTTCCAACTGAGGTACCGGGTTCATCTCATTGGGGACTGTCAGACAGTGGGTGCAGGACAGTGGGTGCAGTGCACCGAGCATGAGCCAAAGCAGGGCGAGGCATTGCCTCACCTGGGAAGTGCAAGGGGTCAGGGAATTCCCTTTTCTAGCCAAGGAAAGGGGTGACAGACGGCACCTGGAAGATCGGGTCACTCCCACCCTAATACTGCGCTTTTCCAACAGTCCTAGCAAACGGCACACCAGGAGATTATATCCCATGCATGGCTTGGTGGGTCCTACGCCCATGGACCCTTGCTCACTGCTAGCACAGCAGTCTATGATCAAACTGCAAGGCAGCAGCAAGGCTGGGGGAGGGGCGCCCGCCATTGCCGAGGCTTGAGTAGGTAAACAAAGTGGCCAGGAAGCTCATACTGGGTGGAGCCCACCGCAGCTCAAGGAGGCCTGCCTGCCTCTGTAGACTCCACCTCTGGGGGCAGGGCATAGCCAAACAAAAGGCAGCAGAAACCTCTGCAGACTTAAATGTCCCTGTCTGACAGATTGGAAGACAGTAGTGGTTCTCCCAGCACGCAGCTTGAGATGTGAGAATGGACAGACTTTCTCCTCAAGTGGGTCCCTGACCCCTGAGTAGCCTAACTGGGAGGTACCTCCCAGTAGGGGCAGACTGACACCTCACACGGCCGGGTACCCCTGAGACAAAACTTCCAGAGGAATGATCAGGCAGCAACATTTGCTGTTCACCAATATCTGCTGTTCTGCTGCCTCGGCTGCTGAAACCCAGGCAAACAGGGTCTGGAGTGGACCTCTGGCAAACTCCAACAGACCTGCAGCTGAGGGTCCTGACTGTTAGAAGGAAAACTAACAAACAGAAAGGACATCCACACCAAAACCCCATCTGTACATCACCATCATCAAAGATCTAATGTAGATAAAACCACAAAGATGGGGAAAAAACAGCAGAAAAACTGAAAATTCTAAAAATCAGAGCGCCTCTCCTCCTCCAAAGGAACGCAGCTCCTCACCAGCAATGGAACAAAGCTCGACGGAGAATGACTTCGATAAGTTGAGAGAAGAAGGCTTCAGACGATCAAACTTCTCCAAGTTAAATGAGGAAGTGCGAACCCATGGCAAAGAAGTTAAAAACCTTGAAAAAAGATTACTAGAATAATCAATGCAGAGAAGTCCTTAAAGGACCTGATGGAGCTGAAAACCATGGCACGAGAACTACGTGTTGAATGTACAAGCCTCAGTAGCTGACTCGATCAACTGGAAGAAAGGGTATCAGTGATGGAAGATCAAATGAATGAAATGAAGCAAGAAGAGAAATTTAGAGACAAAAGAATAAAAAGAAACGAACAAAGCCTCCAAGAAATATGGGACTATGTGAAAAGACCAAATCTACGTCTGATTGGTGTACCTGAAAGTAACGGGGAGAATGGAACCAAGTTGGAAAACACTCTGCAGGATATTATTCAGGAGAAATTCTGCAATCTAGCAAGGCAGGCCAACATTCAGATTCAGGAAAAGCAGAGAATGCCACAAAGTTACTCCTCGAGAAGAGCAACTCCAGGACACATAATTGTCAGATTCACCAAAGTTGAAATGCAGGAAAAAATGTTAAGGGCAGCCAGAGAGAAAGGTCGGGTTACCCACAAAGGAAAGCCCATCACACTAACAGCTGACCTCCCAGCAGAAACTCTATGAGCCAGAAGAGTGGGGGCCAATATTCAACATTCTTAAAGAAAAGAATTTTCAACCCAGAATTTCATATCCAGCCAAACTAAGCTTCATAAGTGAAGGAGAAATAAAATACTTTACAGACAAGCAAATGCTGAGAGATTTTGTCTCCTCCAGGCCTGCCCTACAAGAGCTCTTGAAGGAAGCACTAAACATGGAAAGGAACAACCGATACCAGCCACTGCAAAAACATGCCAAATTGTAAAGACCATCGAGGCTAGGAAGAAACTGCATCAAGTAACGAGCAAAATAATCAGCTAACATCATAATGACAGGATCAAATTCACACATAACAATATTAACCTTAAATGTAAATGGGCTAAATGCTCCAATTAAAAGACACAGACTGGCAAATTGGGTAAAGAGTCAAGACCCACCAGTGTGCTGTATTCAGAAAACCCATCTCACGTGCAGTGACACACATAGGCTCAAAATAAAGAGATGGAGGAAGATCTACCAAGCAAATGGAAAACAAAAAAAGGCAGGAGTTGCAATTCTAATCCTAGTCTCGGATAAAACAGACTTTAAACCAACAAAGATCAAAAGAGACAAAGAAGGCCATGACATAATGGTAAAGGGATCAATTCAATAAGAAGAGCTAACTATCCTAAATATATATGCACCCAATACAGGAGCACCCAGATTCATAAAGCAAGTCCTTAGAGACCTACAAAGAGAGTTAGACTCCCACACATTAATAATGGGAGACTTTAACACCCCACTGTCAACATTAGACAGATCCACAAGACAGCATGTTAACAAGGATATCGAGGAATGGAACTCAGCTCTGTACCAGCGGACCTAATAGACATCTACAGAACTCTCCACCCCAAATCAACAGAATATACATTCGTCTCAGCACCACACTGCACTTATTCCAAAATTGACCACATAGTTGGAAGTAAAGCACTCCTCAGCAAATGTAAAAGACCAGAAATTATAATGAACTGTCTCTCAGAACACAGTGCAATCAAACTAGAACTCAGGATTAAGAAACTCACTCAAAACCACTCAACTACATGGAAACGGAACAACCTGCTCTTGAGTGACTACTGGGTACATAACGAAATGACGGCAGAAATAAAGATGTTCTTTGAAACCAGCGAGAACAAAGATACAACATACCAGAATCTCTGGGACACATTCAAAGCAGTGTGTAGAGGGAAATTTATAGCACTAAATGCCCACAAGAGAAAGCAGGAAAGATCTAAAATTGACACCCTAACATCATAATTAAAAGAACTAGAGAAGCAAGAGCAAACACATGCAAAAGCTAGCAGAAGGCAAGAAATAACTAAGATCAGAGCAGAACTGAAGGAGATAGAGACATAAAAACCCTTCAAAAAATCAATGAATCCAGGAGGTGGTTTTTTGAAAAGATCAGCAAAATTGATAGACCACTAGCAAGACTAATAAAGAAGAAAAGAGAGAAGAATCAAATAGATGCTATAAAAAATGATAAAGGGATATCACCACCGATCCCACAGAAATACAAAGTACTGTCAG
This sequence comes from Gorilla gorilla gorilla, assembly GCF_029281585.2. NCBI lineage: Eukaryota > Metazoa > Chordata > Mammalia > Primates > Hominidae > Gorilla > Gorilla gorilla. The sequence continues at coordinate 25,583,093 of NC_073240.2, forward strand.
AGAATACTATAAACACCTCTACACAAATAAACTAGAAAATCTAGAAGAAATGAATAAATTCCTGGACACATACACTCTCCCAAGACTAAACCAGGAAGAAGTTGAATCTCTGAATAGACCAATAACAGGCTTTGAAATTGAGGCAATAATTAATAGCTTACCAACCAAGAAAAGTCCAGGACCAGATGGATTCACAGCCAAATTCTACCAGAGGTACAAGGAGGAGCTGGTACCATTCCTTCTGAAACTATTCCAGTCAACAGCCGAATTCTACCAGAGGTACAAGGAGGAGCTGGTACCATTCCTTCTGAAACTATTCCAATCAATGTAAAAAGAGGGAATCCTCCTTAACTCATTTTATGAGGCCAGCATCATCCTGATACCAAAGCCTGACAGAGACACAACAAAAAAAGAGAATTTTAGACCAATATCCGTGACGAACATTGATGCAAAAGTCCTTAGTAAAATACTGGCAAAACGAATCCAGCAGCACATCAAAAAGCTTATCCACCAAGATCAAGTGGGCTTCATCCCTGGGATGCAAGGCTGGTTCAACACATGCAAATCAATAAACGTAATCCAGCATATAAACAGAACCAAAGACAAAAAACACATGACTAGATCATCATCAATAAATGCAGAAAAGGCCTTTGACAAAATTCAACAGCCCTTCATGCTAAAATCTCTCAATAAATTAGGTATTGATGGGACATATCTCAAAATAATAAGAGCTATTTATGACAAACCCACAGCCAATATCATACTGAATTGGCAAAAACTGGAAGCATTCCCTCTGGAAACTGGCATAAGAGAGGGATGCCCTCTCTCCCCACTCCTATTCAACATAGTGTTGGAAGTTCTGGCCAGGGCAATCAGGCTGGAGAAGGAAATAAGGGGTATTCAATTAGGAAAAGAGGAAGTCAAATTGTCCCTGTTTGCAGATGGCATGATTGTATATCTAGAAAACCCCATCATCTCAGCCCAAAATCTCCTTAAGCTGATGAGCAACTTCAGCAAAGTCTCAGGATACAAAATCAGTGTGCAAAAACCACAAGCATTCTTATACGGCAATAACAGACAGAGAGCCAACTCATGAGTGAACTCCCATTCACAATTGCTTCAAAGAGAATAAAATACCTAGGAATCCAACTTACAAGGGATGTGAAGGACCTCTTCAAGGAGAACTACAAACCACTGCTCAATGAAATAAAAGAGGATAAAAACAAATGGAAGAACATTCCATGCTGATGGATAGGAAGAATCAATATGAAAATGGCCATACTGCGCAAGGTAATTTACAGATTCAATGCCATCCCCATCAAGCTACCAATGACTTTCTTCACAGAATTGGAAAAAACTACTTTAAAGTTCATATGGAACCAAAAAAGAGCCCGCATTGCCAAGTCAATCCTAAGCCAAAAGAACAAAGCTGCAGGCATCACGCTACCTGACTTCAAACTATACTACAAGGCTACAGTAACCAAAACAGCATGGTACTGGTACCAAAACAGAGATATAGACCAATGGAACAGAACAGAGCCCTTAGAAATAATGCCACACATCTACAACTATCTGATCTTTGACAAACCTGACAAAAACAAGAAATGGGGAAAGGATTCCCTATTTAATAAATGGTGCTGGGAAAACTGGCTAGCCATCCGTAGAGAGCTGAAACTGGACCCCTTCCTTACACCGTGTACAAAAATTAATTCAACATGGATCAAAGACTGAAATGTTAGACCTAAAACCATAAAAACCCTAGAAGAAAACCTAGGCAATACCATTCAGGACATAGGCATGGGCAAGGACTTCATGTCTAAAACACCAAAGCAATGGCAACAAAAGCCAAAATAAACAAATGGGATCTAATTCAACTAAAGAGCTTCTGCACAGCAAAAGAAACTACCATCAGAGTGAACAGGCAACCTACAGAATGGGAGAAAATTTTTGCAATCTACTCATCTGACAGAGGGCTAATATCCAGAATCTACAATGAACTCAAACAAATTTACAAGAAAAAAACAGCCCCAACAAAAAGTAGGTGAAGGATATGAGTAGACACTTCTCAAAAGATGACATTTATGCAGCCAAAAGACACATGAAAAAATGCTCATCATCACTGGCCATCAGAAAAATGCAAACCAAAACCACAATGAGATACCATCTCACACCAGTTAGAATGGCGATCATTAAAAAGTCAGGAAACAACAGGTGCTGGAGAGGATGTGGAGAAATAGGAACACTTTTACACTGTTGGTGGGACTGTAAACTAGTTCAACCATTGTGGAAGTCGGTGTGGCGATTCCGCAGGGATCTAGAACTAGAAATACCATTTGACCCAGCCATCCCATTACTGGATATATACCCAAAGGATTATAAATCATGCTGCTATAAAGACACGTGCACACGTATGTTTATTGCGGCACTATTCACAATAGCAAAGACTTGGAACCAACCCAAATGTCCATCAGTGATAGACTGGATTAAGAAAATGTGGCACATATATACCATGGAATACTATGCAGCCATAAAAAAGGATGAGTTCATGTTCTTTGTAGGGACATGGATGAAGCTGGAAACCACCATTCTCAGCAAACTATCGCAAGGACAAAATCCAAGCACCGCATGTTCTCACTGATAGGTGGGAATTGAACAATGAGAACACTTGGACACAGGAAGGGGAACATCACATACCGGGGCCTGTTGTTGGGTGGGAGGAGTGGGGAGGGATAGCATTAGGAGATATACGTAATGTTAAATGACGAGTTAATGGGTGTGGCACACCAACATGGCACATGTATACATATGTAACAACCCTGCACGTTGTGCACATGTACCCTAAAACTTTTAAAGTATAACAAAAAAAAAAGAAAAAGAAAAACCTTATTGCTAGATATGTAAATATGTATATAAAATTATGATCTAAATAGCAAATGTTAAAACCTATGTGAGACCTTCAATTCTATACTTAATAAAGGAAATGTCTTAAAAAATTGTGAGAGATTACCTACAAGTAGTAGAAATGAAAAAATTGATTCATAGGGTACTGGATTACATCATGTGGTACTGAGGACATTAGTAGGAATTCATGTTTGACTTTATATACATATATATGATCAAATGTAGAAATATGTGTGCATGTATAGATACACATGTGTTGTGTTTATATGTGTGTATGTGAGAGTTAGTATACACACATGTATTCTATTGCCTTGTTGGATGACAGTGTAGAATCAACAGATCCCTAGTAAAAATGGGAACACACATAGACCAAATGTTTTTTTCTAATACCATGCACAAAAACAAGAAACTATGATTCCTTGAAAAATAGTACCTGGCATGTGCAGGGAAACAACACAATAAGCCTGGAACACCTTAAAGTGCTAGCAAGTAAAATCATGCTAATGAACAACAGAATCAACCAACCAACCAAACAAACAAAATCAAACAGCAATCATGTTGGCAATTCCAAATGGTACAGGAGCCGACAGAAAGACCTTCCAATGATAAACCGGAAACAATTTGAGCAGCAAAGTAAATAAATTAGTATAAGTATAGCTTACAATACTTATCTATAATTTTATACAATACCCCATATGATATAAATAATCGATTTAAAATATATAATAAATGATGGAGAACAGATAAATTGCCTATGGAAAAGAAATGCAAATGATATTTCTGCAAGCACTGCCAAAAAATTTAAAGCTAATTTCTCACTTGTTAAGTATGTTTTGTACTTAGTGACTTTAAAATAAAAGCACAACATGGAAAGGGGGAAATAGATATATTAATACGTATAACTGGTATAATGTCATCAGAATGGCACATATCCTCTGTGGTCTTCCTGACCTAAACCGACACCAGTTGAATCATCAGAAAAACATCAAAGAACTTCCAAATGTAGGTGTAAGTATCATGAAAAAAAAAACAAGGAAAATTTGAGAACCTGGCACCGTGGAGAAGAGCACAAGGAGACATGATATCTAAATATGTTGTGGTATCCTGGATGGAATCCTGGAACAGAAAATTGACATTAAGGCAAAAAATATACAATTAATGCATGCACTTGTTAAATGAATGAAAATGTATAATGTCTGATAATTGTGAAAAAATATCACACATAGAAAGTTAATAATAAAGAAAACCCTGTGTTGGATAAATATACATACACTCTCTGTAGTGACTTCTAATGGTTCTGTAAACTTAAAACTATTCTAAAATAGAAAAAATGCATTTTCTTTGCCTTAATCCACTGTCAAGATGAATAACCAAATATTGTATATATATTACTGATGCATCACATATGTTCCATCCTCTCTTTTACCCTGGTGAATGTTACTATAACATTGAATTCGCTTTGTCATTCCCTCATTCTTATTATTTTCTATATTTGTATTTCTAAATAATATACTGTTCAGGTTTTTTGTCGTCAAAGTTAGATAAATATGTGTGTAAGTTAATGTGTAATCTTAGTCAAATTTTGAGAAAATTTAACACATCCATATTGTGTAATACAGGCTAAAAAATACTTTGTAAGTTCTTTTCACAAGGGTCGACATCAACAAAATAAATAATGATGGGGAAACTGATGCATATTGGACAGAAACTGATGTGGCAGGTAGGTTCTAAGATGCTTCCCAATGACCCACAACTCTAGATCATGCAAAACTCTTTTCTGATACTCTCCCTGTGAGGATTAGACTGCTATACCACATGTTTAAACAAACAAAAAAGGGGCAAAATATATGTAACAATGGCTTGTAAAACAGATTATATCAAACAATGAAGGACAGTGATATCTGAGACATACAAGACAGTGACATGAGCCCTACCATTGTCTCAAGATACTGCTTCGGGAGAGTTTCTGTCCTGTAGTGTGGCATGGACTTTTGAAGATACTCTTAGGTTTTGAGTTAAGAAGATGGAACTGAGAGTCAAGAACAAATCAGCTGAGTTTCATGAAGCCATTCTCCACATTCAGTGGTAAGAATGGGGGAGAGCATTCATGCCAGCATCCGTGCAGGCTGGGCTATTTATTTCTGCATAAATTATAACATACTAGATGGCTCAAAACCACATGCACACATTACAGTTTCTCTGGATCATTGAATTCAGATGTAGATCATTGCCAAGAATGAGGTCTCAAGTGTTCAGCTGGGGAAGGATCCTCTTCCAAGCTCATGATTGTTGTTAGGAGTCAAGGCCCTGTACTGGTTGAGATGACTTCACTGGTGAACTATTCAATTCTGAAAATAATTGGTAACAATCTATCACAAATTCTTAAAACTTAAAAACAACTTAAACAAAAATGACAGAAGTGGAGAAGAGATCACTTTCCAATGTATACTATTGGTGAATTTATATGATGCTAAAACTAAAGTAAGACACTGCAAGGTAGAAAAATCAAGATCAATATGTTTTGTAACTATTGAAGCAAATATTCTTAAGGAAGTGCCAGCAAAACAAGTCAGCAAATGTAAAAAGAATTATATACCATCACTAAGGGTATTTGGCTCAGAAATGCAAATTTGGTTCAACATATAAAATAATTAGTGTCATGCCCTTTATTAATAAAATCAAATACAAAAGCCATATGATCATCTCAAAAGATGCAGAATATTCACTTGAAAAATTCAAAATCAATTTGTGATAACAATACAAAGCAAATTAAGCCTATGAGAAAACCTTCTTTACGTTAAAGGGCATTCACGAAAACCTCACATATCATCACAATTTATCTGAAAGGCTCAAATTTTTTCCACAAGATTAGAAACAAGACCAGGACCACTCTTGACACTTGTTGTCAACATTGTACAGGAGTATGTAAACAGGGTAAATAGTCAATAAAAATGAACACAGGATTTAATATTGCTAAGTGGCAATATTTTTAATATTCACATATAGATGTAATGCAATCTCTTTAAAAATAGAAGGTGACTTTTTTTCTAACTTGACAAGCTGCTTCTAAAATTCATATATTATGCAATACAGCCAGAAAATTTTCAGATGAAAAGCAGAGTTCACAAAGTAGACTCATGCATTCGAATTTCAAAAGTTAATACAAAGCAATCATAATCAAGATTTGTGGTACTAGTGTAAACATAGACTTACAGATAAAAGAAATATAATAGAACTGAATTCCAAAAATTACCCTTTTCCTTTATGGTGAAATGATTTTACAAGGTAGCTGAGTAAACTGAATATAGAAAATAGGTTTCCATCAAATGTTGCTAGGACAATTGAGTATCCAAAAGCAAATTGAACTTCTTTCTCACACCATACACATAATTGGACCAAAATGATCATATATCCAAATATAGGAGCTAAATATACCAGACCCACAGAAGACAATATGGGAATACATATTTGTGGTCTTAGGTTAAACAATAATTTGTGATTTCTAAGGTATGACAGCTAAAGCCCAAGAAAAGTTAAGTAAAAAACATGAATATATTGAACTTCATAGGATTAAAATCTTTTGGAAATCAGAGTACATCATTAAAAGCAAAAAGATAACACAAAATGTAGAAGAAAATCTTTGCAATCTCATAGCAGAAAAGGGTCTATTATCTACAACATATAAAAATATGTTACAACTAAAAATAAATATCACAATCAGATTGGTAAATTATTTTAATAGCTGTATCTCCAAAGATACTATAGTCATGTCTAGTTACCACATGATGTGAGGCCTAAGTCTTCTGCCATTAGGAAAATGCAAATCTAAACAACCATGAAATACACTTCACAAATCTAAAGGGCATATTGCAAAAAAACAAAGCAAATTTTAAAAGGCAAAATATGTGTGTGATTCTAGTTATGTGACACTGTGGAAAGTGAAAAAGCATAGAGACAATAAAATGTTTGGTATTTACCAGGGGCTTGGAAGAGAGGCAGGTCAAATTGGTGAGGCACAGCAGATTTCCTCTGGGAGGTGAAATTATTGTAGTATCATACTGTAATGATAAACACATGATTATATTTTACAAATCCTAAATAACTTTATAATACAAATAAGCAAATTAAAAATCTTATACAGTAGGTAGGAGATAGCATGGGGCTATGCATATAATGTGACTGTATAACATTATCAGTGAAATAACCTCACTGAAGGGAGTGGGGGAAAAGCAGCTGACCCAAGTAACTTAGCAAACAAGTGAATATTCTGAGTGTAAAGGGTAAAGATTTATCCATAAGTATTTCAGTTGGTCAAGTATACATTTCCAGTTCTGAAACCACTATACATGTCTTTTGGATTATGTGATTAAATAACAGAACCATCCTTATCACTGTATACATGGTAAAATATTTATACATATGTGTATGTATATATATAAACTTACATATATGTGTGCGTGCATGTCCATATATGCATACATATATATATGAATCAGTGTACGTAAGTTTATTTGTTCTGTCAGCAGGCAAGATCATGAATACAGATGCTACAGGAGTGATGAACACGTCCCGGCACAGGCCTCCATTTGTAATTCAACTTTCCAATAAAAAGAACGAGGGATCTGTGAAAAAAAAAAAGGTTAATACCAGGCTTGCGCGGGAATCAGCACCATTAGCCTGAGCACCTAGTAATGCTAGAAAAAAAAATAAAATGCCAAACAACAATGCAAACAACTAAACAACCACATAACAACATCAAAGCTTAATTATGGTGGTGTTTCAAAATTGACAGATGATCCAATAGCCAACACTGCAACAATTTAAACAATCAAATAAATGAAGTAATAAAAGTAAAGGGTAAAATAAACACCTATGTTTGGGGTCTGACATAAAAAATGACTGAATCAATATAATAATTATTAAAGGAGAATACATACATATTCAATGTTCATGGTGAAAGTTCCAAATAACTGTGGTAGACATTCTACCCATAAAGTGGAGCATGTCTTCTTGGGTTTTTGTTTCAAGATGGCAGATTGGAGCCTTCGTTAGCACACCTCCCTGCTTTTAAACAGCAAAATAGTGTGTAGAGATTTACACTGTAAATTTGTATCCAACAAACACAGGAACTCAACAGAAAAAGTGAAAGAAACTTTGGATAATTTGAAAGGAGCAGCAGGCAGCAACTTGCACCATGTGGCAGATGGGAAACTGAGTCTTCAGAGTGCAAAAGGGGGAGACAGTCTCCATGATACACACTGTCACTGGGGAGCCAGGCAATCCAGTCCATGGGGAAGTGCCTTAACCCTACCCAGCGCTGGAGCTGACTTAGAGAGGTGGGGAGCATGAAAGGAGTGGCACCTGGATGTGCTGCGTGTCCACTCTCAGACCACAGCAGGGACAGAAGAAGGATAATCCTGATACTAATTCATAGGGGAACCTTGTGGAAAACATCCAGGTAACCCAGGCAGCGGTCACACATTGTAAGAAGCTCCCAACTGACATGCGCAATCCAGTATTGAACAGGGGATGAACCCCCTATGACCAGAACGCAAGCAGGAAGCATTCTTTTGCCAGGGTCACGGGAGCTGGGTATTCCTGCTTCACATGCCAAATCGAGGGGTGTGGCCTCAGAGCTACTGTTTCAGTTTCAGTCTCCAGTGGGAAGTCTTGTGGTTTGTCTTCTGAGCCTGGACTGCCTGGAACTAGCTGGCTGTTGTGGCTTTTTGCCAGCAGAAGTCTGCATGTGTGAGACCTGCTGTGTCAAGGTCGTGGGAACTGACCTGCCATTTGCTACCCTTCCCTGCATGTACAGACCCTCGTGAAGCAGAGGGTATTCTCTTTCTCCCTGGAACATTATCCTATCCCAGTGGCCAGGAAAGTAACCACCAATCCCCATTGGGCTGCCGCTTGTGCCCATACTCGGAAAGCCAGAGTGTGGACTTTCCTGACTCCCCACCCAGCCTTTCCCCTCTACCTACCTTAGTAGCAGAACAGGAATGGGGACTTTTAAGAGTTCCATGTCCCTGCCCATCATCACCTGAGTACTTCCCCTGGGTAACAAAGGCTAAGCATAAATCCCACCACCATGACTGCAGCTGGCTGTCTCCTGCAAGCACTGCACCCTTGCCCGAGGTCAAGAAATACAGTCCATTACAACATCTGCTGGCACTCTAACATGGCACTGGTGTAAACTTAAACATATAGACCAATGGAACGGAATACAGAACCCGGAAATGAAGCCTTACAATCAACTGATACTCAACAGAGTAGACAAAAACATACGCTGAAGAGTGAACACCCTATTCAATAAAAGGTACTGGGAAAATAAGATAGCCACACGCAGAAGAATGAAATTGGATCCTTTTCTGTCACCATATAAAAAATCAACTCAAGATGGATTAAATACTTAAATGTGAGATGTGAAACCAGAAAGATTCTAGAAGAAAAACTAGAAAAAACAGTCTTCTGGACATTGACCTGGGCAAAGAATGTTTGACTAAAACCCCCAAAGCAACAGCAACATAAAAAAAATAAATGGAATTAAACTAAAAGTTTTCTGCACAGCAAAGCAAATAATCAACAGAGTAAACAGACAACCTACAGAATGGGAGAAAAATATTTGAAAACTACACATCCAACAAAGGACTAATCAAGAATCTACAAGAAACACAAATCAGTCAGAAAAAAATGAATAATCCCATTAAAAAGTGAGAAAATGACATGAACAGATAGTTTTCAAAAGATACACAAATGGCCAACAAACACAGGAAAACATGTTCAACATGAATCAGCATCTGGGATGAAAATGAAAACCACAATGAGATACCACCCTACGCTATTCAGAATGGCTCTTATTAAAAAGTCAATAAATGATAGATATTGGTGTGGATGAGGTGAGAAAGGAATGCTTATACACCCTTGGTTGGGGATCAGCTTCATTATGAGCGAAACATCAGAGAAATCCCAAATTAGAAATGTCAATGGCATCAAAAACAAGGAAACTCTGAGAAACTTAAAGACATGATATCTAAATGTGATAACATATCCTGGATGAGATCCTAAAACATAACATTAAGTGAGAACTAAGAAATCTGAATAAAGTGTGTATAGTACTTAATACATGGTATTAGTTGGTTAGTTTTGACAAATGTCCCACATTAATGTACCAGATAAATAATATAAGAGGCACTGTGAGTGGAGTTTATGGAAACTGTCTACTACATTTGTAACTATTCTGCAAATGTATAACTCTTCTTTTAAAAAACGTGTTTTATGTTTGTTTGTTTTTTAAGACAGGGTCTCACTCTGTCACCCAGGCTGGAGTGTAGTGGCATGACCTATGATTATATGTAGATAATTGTTTTATATTACACGTATGATTTAGATGAGATGGGAAATACAAGCAAAATACGCTAACGTTAAGTATCCTGAAATTTTATCTCATTCAGATCAAACTCTGAATCACTTCTCAATACATCTTATCCAGGATTTTCCTTACATTATCAATATCTCTGCTAATCAGAAGCTTTGTTGATGCACATTTCTTAGTAGTATCCTGTACTACTCTTGTGAGATTATTTTTTCAACCTGCTCGTGGCCCCTTTGCAAGTTTCGATGCTGACAATATCACTGGAAGGTGACTATGGAATGTTTTTACACCAAGTTCATGTGTGCGCCAATAAGGGCAATCACAATTTGACTGCTGTCTGGCCAAGAGTGTTTTCGGAGTATCGAGTTCTTTACGCATTCTATTTGAAAGATGTAAATATGTGGGCTCATGCCTGTAATCCCAGCACTTTGGGAGGCCGAGGCAGGTGGATCACTTGAGGTCAGGAGTTAGACCAGCTTGGCCAATATGTTGAAACCCCATCTCTATGAAAAATGCAGAAATAAGCCGTATGTGATGGTGCACACCTGTAAAAAAAGAAAACTCAGCTGAAAAAAAAAATATATATATATACATGATCAAATATTTTATAAGTCAGTGGATGGGAATAGATGGTTTTTTATAAAAATGTCCTAGAAAATTTAATATTCTTTGAGGGAAACTAAAACTTGATGTTTGACATCACATTACACATGAAGTCAATTCCAGGTGGATCATAGGCCAAAATATAAAAATATTTAAAACAGTATATAACACAACTTAGGAAAGTATCTTCATGACCATAAAGCAGGGTAAGAGTCCTGCAACTAACCCTAGAAAGTATTTACCATGTATGGAAATACACATTGGAACATAGTGTATGTGAGCTAGGCCTCTGGAGACAGACTGAATCAAGGTCAGATTCTACTTTTTCCTTCAGAGTGTTTGGATCAGATTCAGTGTTGGACTATGGGAATGGTAATAGCGCCTACTTCTTGAATGTTGGCAGGATTGTATGAACTAATTACATTTAAAACACATAGTGTATGCTAGCTAGTATGACAACTTTTTCTAATTGTCAGATGTATTACTGAATCAACTGTAACATTTTATCATTATTTTATATATCAGAATGAAAAAATAAAAGCACTAACAAGTAATGAAACAAATACTACTTAACATTTTAGAAATCATGATGTCAGAATCACTTCAAGATTTTACTTACAATTATTGGAAAAACCTCTTTTGAACTTACATTCATGTAAATATTTGTCTTGTATCACTCCTATAACCACAGAACATAGAAGCAAAGGTATGCCTAAAATTTATTCAATTCAGAGCAAAGTCTTTGAAATCATTTTTACTTCACTAATTCATGATTAGTTATTCATCATCTGTGGTAATCAGAAGCACTGGTGATCTGGTGATGCTGCATGTCTTTCTTTTTCTTTTCTTTTTTTTTTTTTTTGAGATGGTGTCTTGCTCTACTGCCCAGGCTGGAGTACAGTGTCGTAATATTGGCTGACTGCAGTCTCCAACTCCTGGGTTCAAGCAGTTCTCTTGCCTCAGCCTTCCAAGTGGCTGGCATTACAGGTGCATACCACCACGCCTGGCTAATTTTTTTTTTTTTGTATTTTTAGTAGAGATGGGGTTTCGCTATGTTGGCCAGGCTGGTCTTGAACTCCTGGCCTCAAGTTATCTGCCCTCCTCGGCCTCCCAAAGTGCTGGGATTACAGGTGTGAGCCACTGTCCCCAGCCACTGCATTTCTTATGGGAGTCCTGGACTACTCTTTGTGAGATTATCTTTCCAACCTTATCACACCTCCTCTGCAAGTTTGTTGATGATATTATCCAAAGATATCAATGGAAGATCCTTAGGCCAGGTTCATGTGTGTGTACGTGAGGACAGTTACATTATAACTGCCTTCTGGCCAATAGTGTCCTAACACTATCAAATGTAAAATGCTGCATCTCTGTTTGAAAGATGTGAAAATGTGCACTCTAGGATGAATGGAACATACCATTTTTTCTCTGCGACTGCCCATTAATCATTGTTAAGTTAGGGTGGCACATCTGCTGTATTCTAGTCTATTATTGAGAAAACATGAATCAAAGCATTTTCACAAATTTAACCACCTCCATTTATATTCTTCGTAGCTATTAAAAATATCAGACTCTTTTACTGGAGTATTGGAATTCCTATTGTCTGTATGGGGAAGTTGTTTTATATACCATGGTTCGTGAAATTCATTGAGAAACAAAATAGAAATTTTGAAGAGTTATTTGAAAATAACTGGAGTGATAGTTTTTTAAAGACTTGGGAAAAGCTGTATATTTCACATTTCTTTCCTTATTCTAGAAATATGAGCAATGTTTTGCTACAATCTGCAATAGAAATTCAATGCTTCCATCTGTAACATATGTTTCGTATTTCTTCCTCATGCTGATCCTTTAATCACATAGCAGGTAATTACACAAATTACCTTATGATCAGTCACTGCAAACTAGGTGATCTATGGTCTTTATAAAATATTTTGTTCTGCCCCCTTACTACTCTGGTTAACTCCACTTTGGGGCTATTGAATATAGGAATAACTTTTGGTGTTCCCTCATGAATGTATTGACTAAAAAGGAAATGCAGTTTAGGATTAAGTGATAAACCCTTAGAGTTTACAATGTAGGATGTTGACTGAAAGTTTACCTAGAGATGTGCACTCCAGGAATTATGAATTACATGAACATGCAGTTATCATCTCAAATATACAGGCCATTCATTCACTGAACACTAACTTCTGATCAGGGTAGAGTTTTGGGTACTTGCTTCATGATGCGGTCTGAGAATCTGGCTTGTTTGCATGACAGCTTCTTGATAAGGCAAGCTGCTAGTAAATCTGGTGGTTTAATATACTGTGGAAAATCATACCTTCCTTTCTACTGGGGAGTTTGGTGCTTTGCTTCACTGTACTTTGTTATCTGTGCATGTGGCATCATATTAGTACAGTTTTGTTTACTGCCTGCTTTTTTAAAATTCTGACCTTTATAATTTAATTGATCCTGATTTGCCACATTTAAATGCATCCCTTCCATCTAGATCTACTAGTGTCTCACTTATGGACTGCCTGGTTTTCTTTTTTTCATCCTAGATTCAGGTGAATCACTGTATTTGCAGTCTACATCATGATACATTAGAATAGATGCATGTAATTGAAGAGGGAAGGAGGATTTGACTTGTCAGGTACCTCTTATACAATATCCAGTTAAAACTAAATAAATGGAACAATGAGAACACATGGACACAGGAAGGGGAACATCACACTCTGGGGACTGTTGTGTGGTGGGGGGAGGGGGGAGGGATAGCATTGGGAGATATACCTAATGCTAGATGACGAGTTAGTGGGTGCAGCGCACCAGCATGGCACATGTATACATATGTAACTAACCTGCACATTGTGCACATGTACCCTAAAACTTAAAGTATAATAATAATAAATTTAAAAAAATGGAATAACCCTTGATATGTTAAGATGTGGAATTTAAATGAGGCTGTCATGTCTTAATGAGTGAAGTATGAATATGAAGTTACAATCTTTCTTCAGTAACAAATGCTCACATAACTGCACCTAAATAACTGTTATCCTGATTTACAGTTGAGGTTTGTGTTCCAGGTCAGCTTTCTCTCTTACTCCAGGTCACAGAAACTCATTTTCTCACTGAAACTATGTGAAACTATGTGGTGTGGAGAATATAACCCATGATATTAAACATAAAACAAGATACTTGACTTTGTGGATACTAGGAGTAGAGTGTACAGTATGGTTTGTAAGCTTTGTAGTCTTTGCAAACATGGTTTCTGGAGACAGTGCTGCTGCTACCCAACAGAGTGCTGTGGTCTGTGACAGGGCATCCTGTGGGGAATGAGTGGTCAACATCTCTGTTGTAATGTGGAACATATATGGAATCATCAGTCATCCTGTGTTCATCTTTTGGATCACTGCATGGTGAAGTTGGGATATGTTGTAACCGGTCTGTTCTTTTTTCTGTTCGTATGGCACTTTCTCCACCTATGCACAGTATATGTATATCACTCACTAGCCTTTACCTGGAAAACACCTGGGAGAGATGTATGTCTAGGTCTTTGTAAGCAAGGACTAACCTAAACCACCATAGTTATAAGCTTTTATGTTGTATCTGCATGGCCATACCTATTCTGTGGATTTTTTTTGTGTTAGCAATGGGTAATATAATTCTACAGTGTAAGTGTCAACAGAATAAATGGTTCTAAAGAATTCATCATGGAGACTTTAGAATGAAAAGAAATTATGGAAGGGTTTTTTGTTCCCCAAAAAAATCTTGAAGGTAAAGTTATTTTTTGATCACTCGAAGAAGGAATCCGTGTCCCAAGGAAATGCTCTTCTGAGTGCTGAAGTAAGATTTCAATTCTGTGACACTAGACTTTCTCAATTTTGGCACCAAATGTCCAGAAGTTATGTCTTCCAAAAAGGCTTTAGTGAAATTCTGCAGACACGTTTCTGAACAATATGTGAAAATGGAGATTGTGGGGATGAGTGAAGCACAGGCACCAATCTGTGAAGCAGTGCTTACTGCAACTGAAACTCCTCACTGGGTAGTGAAGAACATGACGATGAATGTAGAAATGAATGAGAGAGTCCTTGGAGACTGTTAGTGTTGTACTGAAGTAGGTGCATGTGTATATGGAACGTTGGATAGATAAGGAAAGCTGTTTAGCTATTCTCTCCCTACATATCCATCTCCTGAGGAGTAGGTGTTCTGCTTATGTCCTCCATTGTTTTTGTTTTCTTCTTGGACCAAAGTAATACTATGGAAAACATTTTTAAATTTTGAAATAATTTAGATTTACAGAATGATGTACACATATTCAAATGAGTTTCATAAATCCTTCAGCCAACTAGAATGTTAACATTTCTATAACTGTAGTTTATTCATGAAAACTAGGAAATGGACCATGTTACAATATTATTAACTGCAGTAGAGATGTTCTTCATATCATTGGGTTTCCTAACAATGACTTTTTTCTGTACCTAAATGTAATCCAGGATACCAAATTACATTTGTTGTCAGGTTAATACTTACTAGTTTCTGCATAACAAATTAACATATGGATTAGTGGCTCCAAGCCACACACACATTAATCACAGTTTCTCTGGGTCAAGAATTCAACTGGAAATAATGACCAAGGCCGAAGTCTTAACTGAAGGATCAGTGGGGGAAGAAACCACTTTCAAAGTCATGTGATTGTTGTTAGGATTCACATCTCTCCCCTCACTGGGATGATTTCTCTGATAAATTATTGTAAATCATAAATAACATCAATCTATCACAAATTGTTCCAAAAAATAAAATAACCACAACACCAGTAATAAAAACAGTGGAGAAGAAATCACTCTACAATGGTTACTATGAGTTAGTTTATACTGGTAAGAAAACAAGGCAAGGGCATTTCAAAAAAGGAAAAATGAAGACTAATATGCAATAAAAACACAGAAAAAATCCCCAAGAAGCACTAGCAAAACAAATTAGAAATGTGTAAAAATTATTATACCATATGACCCAGGGTATTTTTCTCAGAAATGCAAATTTGGTTCAATACACAAAAACCATTAGTGCCATGCAATACATTAATAGAATGAACAGAAAACAAATTTGTAGTACAAGAATAGGTATATGTAGGAAACAAATGTCTAAAACAAAACAAAAAAAAAATTAAAAACAGAAAAAAACAAGTAAATTAAAAAACAGGCATATAGCTCGATGGGATAAAACTGAATGTTTAAAAATTAACTCTTACCTTTATGATCTCATGATTTTATAAGAATGTCAAGTTAATTCAATATGGAAACTTTTTGATCAAGTGTTGCTGGGTCAAGGGGATATCTATGTTTGAGTTGAACTACTCTTTAAACTGATAAACACACAAACACAAAACAGGAAAAGTTGCCTTGTCCCCTTCACAGGGCCTGCGGTGTGGGTGTGGCTCACTTCTTCAGTGCCCCCCCTGCTCAAACCTCTAGGAGAGCATACAGTCGGGCAGGTTGTGGGGCTTGAACCCCACGGCAGTGTCTAGGGATGAATGTTTAAAGGTGAAGCCCCAGTGGACGTGTGTTACAGGGTGCTCTTTTAGTTTGGACGTCCATAGGTGGCTTGTGTTATTTAGCTCAGTTAGATCCTCACCTTATCAGTAGGACAGAGGGGTTTCTGTATCCTGAGGTTCTTGCCTTGGTGTACCGGAAGAATCAGATCACACGTAGGACTGGAGAATGAGTGCAAAATTTTATTGAGTGGAAGTAGCTCTCAGCAGATGGGGGAACCAGAAGGGAGATGATTTTCCGCTGGAGTTGGGCTGCTTGGCAGCCTGGGCTCTCCTCTAACTGCCCCAGCCAAACTTCCTGTCATTTGGCCGGTCTGTGACTGGCCAGCATGCCAGTGCCTGTTGGTGTATAACTCTTGATGTCCAGCCACCCGTGTGTTCCTCCACTGACAAGCTGCCTGTGTCTCGGCCTACTAGGGTCTCAGGGTTTTTACAGGCACAGGATGGGGGTGTGGCAGGCCAGGATTGTCTTGGGAAATGCAACAGTTGGGCAGGAAAACAAAAATGCCTATTCTAACCTAGGTTCATGGGCACAGGCCCGGGGGTGGAGCCCTAGCCCGGGACCACGCCCTTCCACCATTTTGTATCATTTAAAGTGACCACACCATTCTCTTCCCAGCACTTCCCTTCCCCTCTTCCATATCATATGTGCTTTTATTATGTATATATATTGTTCACAGGAATATACTTTACTCCTTGAAATTGTGGAAAGCCTTAAATCACTCAAAAGAAAAGTTTTCTTGGCTCTGAAAAACAGAAAAAAGATCAGCAATGTTTTTTTTAAAATTATTATTATACTTTAAGTTCTAGGGTACATGTGCATAACGTGCAGGTTTGTTACATATGTATACATGTACCATGTTGGTGTGCTGCGCCCATTAACTCATCATTTGCATTAGGTATATCTCTTAATGCTATCCCCCCGCCCTCCCACCTCACAACAGGCCCCGGTGTGTGATGTTCCCCTTCCTGTGTCCAAGTGTTCTCATTGTTCAGTTCCCACCTATGAGTGAGAACATGTGGTGTTTGGTTTTTTGTCCTTGCGACAGTTTGCTGAGAATGGTGGTTTCCAGCTTCATCCATGTCCCTATAAAGGACATGAACTCATCATTTTTTATGGCTGCATAGTATTCCATGGTGTATATGTGCCACATTTTCTTAATCCAGTCTATCATTGATGGACATTTGGGTTGGTTCCAAGTGCTTGCTATTGTGAATAGTGCCGCAATAAACATACATGTGCATGTGTCTTTATAGCAGCATGATTTATAATCCTTTGGGTATATACCCAGTAATGGGATGGCTGAGTCAAATGGTATTTCTAGTTCTGTATTCTTGAGGAATCACCACACTGTCTTCCACAATGGTTGAACTAGTGTACAGTCCCACCAACAGTGTAAAAGTGTTCCTATTTCTCCATATCCTCTCCAGCACCTGTTGTTTCCTGACTTTTTAATGATCGCATACTAATTGGTGTGAGATGGTATCTCACTGTGATTTTGATTTGCATTTCTCTGATGGCCAGTGATGATGAGCATTTTTTCATGTGTCTGTTGGCTGCATAAATGTCTTCTTTTGAGAAGTGTCAGTTCATTTCCTTCACCCACTTTTTGATGGGGCTATTTTTTTCTTGTAAATTTGTTTGAGTTCTTTGTAGATTCTGGATATTAGCCTGTTGTCAGATGAGTAGATTGCAAAAATTTTCTCCCATTCTGTAGGTTGCCTGTTCACTCTGATGGTAGTTTCTTTTGCTGTGCAGAAGCTCTTTAGTTTAATTAGATCCCATTTGTCAATTTTGTCTTTTGTTGCCATTGCTTTTGGTGTTTTAGGCATGAAGTCCTTGCCCATGCCTATGTCCTGAATGGTATTGCCTAGGTTTTCTTCTAGGGTTTTTATGGTTTTAGGTCTAACATTTAAGTCTTTAATCCATCTTGAATTAATTTTTGTATAATGTATCCAGTTTCAGCTTTCCACATATCATGACTGAACTCCCATTCACAATTGCTTCAAAGATCAGCAATGTTTTAAACAAAAATTTAAAAAAGATTACTTCAGACTTCTATTAGTTCAGTCCATGCAGTTAACTCCTGTTTTGCTTGATATTCATGAACATTTCAGCTCTCTGTGAGAGTCCTGAAAGGATTTTTTTCCTTTATTCTAATGTCACAATCTCCAAAGTTATCAGAAACCTGCACTAAAGAACACCTATGAAAGTTCTGTAGCCAATTATAAACTACATTTGAAGAGGATTAAAACAAGACAACAATTGTCTAAGAATAACAACAAGTTTTAGGGCAGCCACAGTTAAAGGCACAATTGATGGAAATTTGTTACTTCTGTGGCACACAACAATTTTACATAACAATTCTGACTATTAATAATGTGCCCTAAGTTGTATCAGAATTCCATAACTTTGGAACACATATCAGTAACATATTTATACAAATACAGCCCAAGGAAAACCAAAAACCATGTCATATTTGACAATGCTTCCTCTTTGATTTTTATACGAAAGAAGCCAATGTCATTTTTGGACTTTAGAAGGCATAGTATGTTAAAGATTAATTAGGTCAGAAAAAGATAATTTACAATTTAATTTTTGGATGTTTGTCAGATATCAAAACTTTGAAACACTTGATATCACAAAATAAATGTGAGTTTACCATAGGTCATTCATTTAAACAAAATAACTCAAAAATTTTATAAACGCAAAAACCTCTACCCTATTAAGAGGGAGACTTAGCTTTCCAATTTGTCTCTTTTCTTTCTCTTCTTTTTCCTACAGTTTATTCAAAAGGAAAATGAAAATCTTTCATTATCCTTTAATATTAAAAAATTCTTGTTCCACAGAGAAAGCCAAATCCCACCTTTGCATTAGTGTATTAGTAATGTTAAAGTCAATTATTAATAAAACCTTGTAGACAAATTTATTCAATTTTAATCAGTTTGACCATAAGGTAAGAAAGCTTTTATAATCCTTTACAATTTTTTTGCCAAAGAGAAGGCTGATGCTCCAAGGAAACTCTCTTGTTCTTTTATTCCATTGTTCGATTTATGGAAAAACTGAATAATACCCCTTTAACTTTCCCCAATATGTTTACACACAGAACCTATTTTATAATTAGTTGTTCACAAACCTTCCACAACTTGTTCAAACCGTCAGAGTTTTCCTATTTTACTTAAAACAATCCTTTAGCCCTCTGTAGTTAGGCAAGAAATCTGCATTCCCATGCCTTCTTACAATCTTTTACCAAAAGGACATTCTACACACAGTTGTGTGTAAAGCTGTTTCTTCAGTAGTTTCAATTGCATCATTAACTCTTAGCAACTTTTACTTTTGGTGAAAAACCTGGGTATTAAGCAATTTTACTTATGTACCAGGTGTGGAGCCTAGGAAACCAGAGTGCAGATAGGTCTGACTCTTTCCAGCATAGCTAGGGTCATGGCTAACTCCACATGACCCCAGGCCTTAACAAGCCATAAAGTAGTTAAGTTGTGCAGTTGAGAGTCACACTGGCATTTGATGAAGCATTTATGAGGCCTGGTAACCTTTAAATTGTACATTTCTCTCATAAATTCTGTTTCACAAATTCTTCCATGAAATACACAAACCATCTACAACATGTTTGTACCTTTTGACTTGTCCTAAGTATCCCTCTATTTAAACAACCAGTATTTTACTTTAGGACAAGAATTTACCATACAGGATCCTTTCTTATATAAAATTTCTTTTCTTTAAAACTGTCTTTACCAAAAATACCTTTTTACCTTTATAACTTTTGAATTAGACAAAAGTCATTTTCCTCCCATTAGAAAGTTAAGATTTGTACTGCCTATTACTGTGTGTGTCCTGTGAAGGGGGAGCAGATAAAGAGGCTATCTGCATACTGTAGAAGTTATCCCCCCTCAAGAGATTGCTCAGTTATATTTTTGCCAGGGCTTGTCTGAATAAGTGTGGGCTACTTCTGGACCCCTGATGTAGCACTGTTTAGGTTATAGATTTGGTTAATGATTTAGGTGGAGACAAATAGGCTATTAGAAAGAGGAGTTCAGAGGTTGGGTAAATATTAAATTAGTACAGATCTTAGAAAGTATACTTTTGCCCAAAGAGGTGTTGGGCATTTAGACATTACCAGGGACTGGTGGGAGAATGGTAATTGCTCCCTTAAGTAATATAAAGAGGTGTGAATCTTTTCTTTTGGAGGGAGGGGATGCCATTTGCCTTGTCCTCCTTAGCCCTGTCCTCCTTATTCTCCTCTTAGTTATAAAAGACTGAAGAGGCTTATCTGAGGACCTCTGTACAGGGTCATTGGGTTCCAATGCTTACTTTTATAATTTTCCTCTTAGTTCATTTTTAAGCCGGCTGAAGGTTTGGGGAAATTAAACTATTCCCAGTTTTGGGGGATGCATCCAAGAAGCATGTCCTGTCCTATAGAGATGTGATAATCCATCTGTGAAGAGATAGCAGAGGAGAAAGAGGAAAAAGAAGATCCCTTTCTTTCTATTATCATGAATGGGGCATCCCCCATGGTCCTGGGTTCCAGAATGAACCAGTCTTACTGTGTACCTATGGTCCCATCTCAACACAATTACCCACTTGAAAACAGAGGAGATGCTGGAGTGAACACTGGGCCCCTGTTAATCTTTGGGGTTCCGGAATGAACGGGTCTTTAACATGTACCACCTGAGCCCCTCATCTCTGTTCCAGTGGTAATCTGTTGGCCTGCGACCACCCTTTGTCTCTGTCCTATGGGTCTCTTGCATCTGTGGCCTCAGGCTAACCTTGTCTCCATGACCTTATAGCAACTCTCACTCAGTATTTTAACAATAAAATGAGTAACTTTTTTCTCAGAAGCCTGTTTTTCAGCTAACTGCCACAGAGACTTGAGTTTCCTCCCTGCTCCCTTAGAATATGTCTTTAAAGGTCTTGATGCATGTTGAGAAGGGCATGGAAGTAATTAGAGAAATGAAGGCTAGAGGAGGAAGTGGAAGGAAGTGAGAGGAAAAAGAACCATCTGACTCCTACATCTGGAAAGCCTTCACATGCTCACGTAAATAACAGTCCTTGGATTCAAGACAGCAATGTTTATTCACACTCTGGACATAAAGCAGTATGTTCCAGAAGACTTAGGGCTTCGGGTAAGAACTCACAAGCAGCAAAGGGAGAATTTTTTCTCCTCCAAAAATAGTGCTATCTCAAAAAAGCAAGCGGGTGGGATTCTTAAAGGGCCAGAATGAAGCCCTATGCAGGCAAACTGCTTTTAAAAGCCATCAGAAACTTGGCCCCGTGGCATACGGGAATTGAAAAGCACGTGGTAAGTTATAAGATGCCAGCAGAGCCAGAGTTCCAGTTAGAGTCTGTCCTGGCCATGTGCCAGCATGCAGGGGAAGGATTGAAGGTCACCTGAGCTGGTTAAAACAAATATAAACCTCAGGGGATATCCACCAGGGAGCCTGTGTCTTTGCTGCCATACAATGTAGAGAGCCGCAGGGTGTGAATAACAGGGAGTGTGTGTTTAGAAGTCCCGTGGCATGCAAAGTAAAAGCAAAGAGGCAGACTTGCTCCTAAGGCAGAAGGTCCAGGGTGTGCGCTAGCCCATTGCAGAACACACAGAGAAAACCAGAAAATGGGTGGTGCAGGTTTTTGGAAAAGAGCCGATTTTAGTTTAATAAAGGCAAAGGAAACCCCAGACGTTGCGTGATTTTTAGGCCTTAGCCTCACCAATCTTGTGAGCCTCCTGTTTAGGATGGCCATTTGTGCTTCTGATCTGCTGGGTGTGGACCCTAAGGTCCTTCACACCCCCACAAGCCACTGGTCTGGGTAAGCTGAGAAATCAGCCTGGGGGAGCAGAGTCAACTATGGCCAAGAGGAATTGCTCTGCGTGTTGGTTTGTAGGCAGGACAGAGAGAGGGAAAGGGAAGAAAAAAACCATGCTCTGGGTCAGATGCCTCCAGCCAAAGAAGGTGAGGCACAGAGCTCTCTTAACACTAGGGAATGATCTGAGTGAGTCACATGGCACCAAATACATTAGGGGTAGGTCTCCAGATTACCAGTGGTGAATCCATGTGGGTCTACAGCAACCTCAATTCTTGCCTCCTCAGAATAAAGAATTCAACTGAGAGGTATAAGGCAGAAAAAGAGACTGAGGCAAGTTTCAGAGCAGGGGTGGAAGTTTTTTTTTTTTTTGGAAAACTTTAAAAACCTTTAGAGCAGGAAAGAAAGGAAAGTACACTTGGAAGAGACAAAGTGGGCAACTTGAAGGACAAGTACAGTGTCTTACCTTGATCATAGGACTTTATATCCTGGCCCACCTTTGGCGTCTTGCTCCCCTTTCCCATGATTTTTCCATTAGTGTGGGCTGTGGACCTGTACAGTGCCCTCCTCATGCTTGGGAAGTGAACATGCGGCAGTGTGTTTAGGAAGTGTTTTTATCTATTTGGAAAGTTGCTTCTCCCCGGCACCAGCGTTCAATTAACACTTTAGTGTGACAGCTCTGGGCAATCAGGAGATTGTCTCTCCCTGGCACTGGCTGCCAAATTATCATTTTTAGAGAGGCAATGTGATAATTGCTGAGCAATCATCTGATGATCGCCTGCTATTCCTTGTGAGTTGGGGGAGACAGCCCTCTTCTACTGTGCTCATGCCTTTCTAACTACCTATAACAATTTGGCATTTTCCACCTTCATATCTCTCACAACATCACTTTGGAAACCAGTGTGGCAAAGATGTAGGCTGCTAAGTACGTCTATTCCAACTATGCATTGGGGAACTCGGAAATTAACGGAGGATGGGTTTCGGGACCAACTGGACACACTGTGACTAGGACATGAGCTAAAACATCATTGACCACCTGACCTCCATTAGTGCCAATTCTATCTGGAAGGGAACATTGATGTTTCAGGTCACCTGGAATCAATGTCCATTCACAGCCAGTGTCCAGGCATCCCTAAATGATGTGATTATTTCCTTTTTGTCAGTAAACAATTGCCTTAATAAAAAGTGGTAGGTCTTTTTAGGAAAGTATGGGAGGAAGATTAATGTATAGTTTTGGTAGTGTACCTCTGTCTTTATTGGAGGATCTCTGCCTCCCCTTCAAGGAAAGGTTCTGAGACTGTAAATTGGCTCAAGTCTAGGAATTGACTGTGGGTCTATAATTCTTTTTTTTTCTTTTTTATCATTTGAGTTAGAGTTGTGTTCATGGACACTAACATGTGTTTTGCTTAGAGAGATCAAATAAGGATTTAGTCAGCTTCTTACCTGTTTCACTTCTAGGAAAACTGTGGATAACTGGTTAAGTCCATAGATCTGTAGGAGTCAGATGGTTCTTATTGTTGCTTTGCTTTTGCTCTCCATTACCATAACAATGCCCCCTTGCTTTTGATAGTTGAGGACCACTGCTTGGTTTCTGCCACCCCTGGATCCACTTATTCTCATTGCCTTTAAACTTTTCATTGGACTGATTTTGGTTCTCAGTGTAAGATCTGTCCTACAGAGAAAAGCATCCACAGAGCTCTTCAGGGATGCTGGGGCTCCCATCACAAATCTGTTTCTCACAGTATTGGTAAATGATAGGTCTTCTGGACCCTTCCAATGTGAATGAATTGGTTTTAATGACAAATTCACTCTAACATTAATCTGTCTCTAAGCCTTTGCATACCTTCCTCTGTGGTAAACCAAGATAGATGGCACAGCTTGCCCATGGTCGGCCATTTTTTTATCCTTACTTCAGCCGATCAGCTAAAAAACTATTAGAACCTTTCGTGACTCCCCAAACGGGAACATTAATGGGCCATGTTAATCAATTCAACTTGATCCAACGCTATTTTCCTTCCACTATCCCACAACCTTACTGCCATTTAAGATCCATTTCCACAGACTTTCTGAAGGTTTTAGTTGATACATATTTTTTTAAAAAAAATTCAAGTAGGTGTTTTTTTTTAAATGTAGTGCACATCCTCATAAGTAACAATTTGTACCTCATATTTAAGATCCCACTGAAACTTGCACCTAGATATAGTTCTATTATAGAAACAGTGCTGTCAGTGGTCAGTCCTAATGAAAATCACCATTGTCTTGCTTGGCAACTGCCTCAGGTGAGTCCATTATCATTTCCATAGGTAAATAAATATTTAATCCCTTCAGACAGGGAATACAAGGCTTACATCATTGTACGTGGGAAAGCTGCTTCCACTGTGGGTAGGGTGAAAAAGTTCACTTCTGGTGGCAAACAAAATTCATTAGAATTTAGGAGTTCAGTGTTCCTGCATCATCAGTGTCTTCCCAACTATCCTCTCCCCGTTTTACAGAATCCCATTATTTCCTAACCATTGCCCTCACTTAAACTTTAGACACCTTGCCAGACTGAGAGTTAAACTTTCCTTGTGATTTTGCCACTTTCATGATGTGAGAGCTTCTGTTTGAGTTTTAGCAATTTCAGCCCTGTTGACTAGAGAAGGGAAGAATCTGACTCAGAGCACAATTAAAAGCTATTAGGCTATTTATGCAGAGAAGATTCTGGAAATTTGAATATCTAGTCACTTCCTATCATTTTATCTCTTTGCCAAGGCACATGAGAAGCAAACACACAATGCCATTATCTTCTTTGGTTTTTCACAAATGCTCAAAGATCACCAAATTCCTTGCCTCTTACCTTACTTCAGCCAATCAGCTAAACAAACTGATTAGGAGTGAGAAATGCAGATACTTTGCATGTCTCTATGAACAGTTCGTGCCATGGACTATCAGTGTTCTTTTTCTATTAGAAGTAGCATTGTGGCCAGGTGTGATGGCTCATGCCTGTAATCCCAGCACTTTGGGAGGCCAAGGCAGGTGGATCACCTGAGGTCAGGAGTTCAAGACCAGCCTGGCCAACATGGTGAAACCCCGTCTGTACAAAAATACAAAAAGTAGCTGGGCATGATGGCAGGTTCCTGTAATCCCAGCTACTTGGGAGGCTGAGGCAGGAGAATGGCTTGAACCAGGGAGGCAGAGGTTGCAGTGAGCCAAGATCGTGCCATTGCACTCCAGCCTGGGTGACAGAGCAAGACTCTGTCTCAAAAAAAAAAAAAAGTAGCATTGTTAGAATTTTAGGTGTAATCAGATTGAGAGCCAATTCTAGAAACCCTCACACCAATTGTTGGGATGGTCATTTTAAAAATGTTGTTTCTCTAGAACCATTTTTACTACCAATATCTGTATTAGTTAATGTTCTCCAAACAGAAGCAATAGAATAGGTAGGTAGGTAGGTAGGTAGATACATAGAGATTTACTTTATGGTATTTGATCACGTAAATATGGAGGCTGAGATATTTCACAAAAGGCTCTCTAGAAACAGGAAATGCAGGGATGCTGATAGTGCACGTAAGTGCAAGACTGCAGTCCTCAGAACCATGGAAGGGCTTGGTGTAATGATGGAATCAGGCCGAATGTCACTGGAAATTTTTTCAGTTGGATACTCTATTAATTTCCAATACCTGTGTCTTTGCAATTTTATGTGTGGTTGGTTGGTTGTGTTGTTGTTTAGCATTTTCTATTATTTTGGGACTACTGGGTGCACCAGGCTAATTGTGCTTATTCACTATTTAAGCCTTGTATTAATCATTTGTTCACAAAGTTCTAGCTTTTTTTAAGTTAGAGAATGGAATTAGTAATGGACTGGGTGTGGTGGCTTCCATCCGTAATCCCATCATTTTGGGAGGCCGAGGTGGGTGGATCCCTTGAGGCCAGGAGTTCGAGACCAGCCTGGGCAGCATGGCAAAAACCTGTCTCTACTAAAAATACAAAAATTAGCTGGGAGTGGTGGCACATCCCTTTAATCCCAGCTACTCTGGAGGCTGAGGCAGGAGTATTGCTTGAACCCGGAAGGCAGAAGTTGCAGTGAGCTGAAATTGTGCCACTGTACTCCAGCCTAGGCAACAGAGGCAGACTCTGTTTCAAAAAAAAAAAAGGAGGAGGAGGAAAGAAATGAAGATCCAGGCACTGGGTGTATACATTGTGCCTTTGAAATCTATTGATTTGATGCTTTGTTAACAGAAAGTGCAAACAGATATATCTGTGCATTCTTTGTATACTGACACAATATATATCAACATGTGTCAATATGTATCCATATTAAATTAAACAGGAATTTTTACTAATGTTTCCTGCCACACAGGATCTTATTTAGTACCACATTAATCTATCTATTCTTTACCACTTACTTGTATATAGCCTACTGCTCTAATAATGAGCTAAGTTGGTTCTGTTAATTTAATTATGCTGTTAGCAGTGGCACATTTGTACAGGTCTGCAGCAACTTGGTTCTTGCCTCCTCAGAGGAAATAATTTGTCCTAGGGGCATGAAGCAGAGTGAGAGACAAAGGCAAGTTTTAGAACTGGATGAAAGTTTATTAAAAAGTTTTAGAGTAAGAGTGAAACGAAGTAAAGTACACTTGGAAGAGGGCCAAGTGGGTGATTTGAGAGATCCAAGTGCCTGGTTTGACCTTTTACTTGAGGTTTTATACATTAACAGGCTTCCAGGGTGTTGCATCTCTTCTCTTCTGATTCTTCCCATGGGGTGGGCTGTGCACATATGCAGTGGCCTGCCAGCACATGGGAGGGGCTGCGTGCGCAGTGTGTTTACTAAAGATGTGCACATGTTCACTTGAGGCATTTTTCCCTTACCCGTCAATGGTTCCTAGAGGAAGATCATACACCAAACACTGCCATTTTGCCTCTTAATGCACATGGTTGAGTCCACTTTCCCACATGCTGAGATCTTACGGGGAAACGGCTGATCACCAGCTTCAGGTGTTTTCTATCTATGGGGAGACTGCTCCCCCAGTGCCAGTTGCCACCAATTATTATTTAGAGAGACAGTTTAACAATCGCCTGACCATCACCTGATGGTTGCCTGACATTCCTGGTGGAGGGGGAACTCTCTTCTGCACTGCTCATGTCTGCTAACTATCTACTCTAACAATACCACTTGAAAATACAGGTTGAGTATTATTTATTCAAAATGCTTGGGACCATAAATGTTTAAGATTTTTGATTTTTTGGGATTTTGGAATATTTGTATATACATGATGAGATATTTTATGGATGGGACACAAGTCCATACATGGATTCATTTATATTTTGTTTCATTAATATTTAAATATCTCTTAAAAGTCTAGTCAAATGAAGCAGTGGAAATGGAATAGGCATTTGTATTTTAAATATGACTTATACACGTAGTCTCGGTAATTTTACACAATATTTTAATAACTGTGCATGAAACAAAGCGTACATATATTGAGCCATCAGAAAGCAGAGGTGTCACTATCTTGGCCTCCCATGCAAACAATCTTTGGTTGTTTAGCATCACCATGGTCCTTGACTCTGAATTTATGTTACTGATAAGCAATTATTTTCTTACACTTATTTATACATAAGTGCTTAACATTATAAAGAATGATATTCCTTTAATATAGTGAAATAGTTGCATGTTCAGGGTAACTAAGCAACACAGTAGCATCCCTAGTATAAAGTCACATGCCCCCTAATGACATTTCAGTCAAAGGTGGGCTGCAGATATGGTAGAGGTCTCATGAGAATATAATGGAGCTGAAAATTTTCTATCTTCTAGCTATGTACAAAGCATTACTCATGTGTTTGTTTATTGCGATGTTGGGAAAATGAAGCCAGCCCAACTGTTCCATGGGACAAATATAATTTTTTGAATAAACATAAATATTGACCCATACTGGTCTTAAAACTTGAAACTTTTATCTGTCTTATCTGAACTTCTTCCTCAGGAAACTGACCCTCAGGCAAGGAACTGAAACTGACCAGTTCACTGCATCTAGACAATGAGATGCTAGATTCCTCATTGCCATTACGGCTTCCTTACCCCTTCTAATGCCTGTTTTCTTGCTGGTGGCTACCTTCCTTCTGGACTACATAAACCCTCAATTTTAGTTGGTTGGAAGAGATGGATTTGAGGCTTATCTCCCATCTCTCTAGCTGATGTCACCTGAATATAAAGGCTTCTTCCCTGGCAAAATTTGTCTCAGTAATTAACTTTCTGTGTGGTGAGCAAAAGGACATGGTGTTTTGATAAGAAAAACAACCTTCTGTGCTGCCAGTTGTGTAAAAGTATAGCACATACAATTATGTACAGTACATAATACTTGATAATGGTAACAAACTATGTTACTGGTTTATGTTTTTACAATACTATATTATTTTAGAATGAACTCCTTCTACTAATTTAAAAAAAAAATTAATTGGAAAACAAGCTCAGACAAGTAGTTCAGGAGGTAACCAGAAGAAGGTATTGTTGTAGAAGAGGACAGATCCATGGCTGTATTTTTCCACTGAAGACCTTCCAGTAAAGGAAGGTAGAGGATAGTGATATTGATGGTCCCTACCATATGTAGGCCTAAGCTATTCTGAGGTTTTAGCAAAATGTTGGAAATTTAAAATTAAGAGAATTTAAAGTAGAAAAAAACTCATCAAATATGAATATAAAGAAATTTTTTTACATCTGTACAATGTGTTATTACAAAACAGTCAAAATGGTTAAAAAACCAAGTTTTAAAGTTAAACAGCTACACTAAGATACATTTTTATAATTGAATATAGGGAAATATTTTTATAATTTTATTTTAGTCTTAGTATACACTGTTTATGAAGTCTACATTCATGTACAGTAATATCTTAGCCTTCACATTCACTCACCACTTCCTCACTGACTCACCCAGTGAAACTTCCAGTCCTGCAAGCTCCGTTCATGATAAGTGCCCTAGACAGGTGACCAATTTTTTATCTTTTATACCACATTTTTACTGTATCTTTTGTGTGTTGAGGTGTGTTTAGAATAACAGGTACCATTGTGTTACAATTGTGTGCAGTATTTAGTATAATAATATGTTATACAGATTTGTAGCTTAAGGGCAATAGGCTATATACTCTCCAGGTTTCTATGTGTACACTAGGATGTTCACATATGATGAAGCCACCTAACCCATTTCTCAGAACCCTCATTCATTGAGCAATGCATGACTGTACCTTTACCATAAATAACAAATGATGGCATGTTTTCTGCCTCCTCCTGTGATGTTATGTTTTGATTTAAAGCTTATTGTACATCATATTTTATTTTAATAGGTGAGAAGAAAAATCAAACAGTTGAGGAACCAGGAAGCGCATCCCATATGGATGAGGAGGCATTCTGCTGAATGGCATTTTAAATGTTGAAATTTTGATTTTTGAATTAGGAATGCACATGCATATGTACATATATAGTGAGTTTAGAATTGGTAATGTTCCCATGAGAAAGAATTTTGCCAATTAAAGTGTAGTGCTTATGTATAAAACCTTTAAGACTCAGCATCTCCATTTATTTCCTGTTTCATAGTTCAGTCCCTCATTCCCCACTCCATTCAATGAAGTTATGTCTTATAGTTATTATACAGTTGTATTTAATTTTTGCCTGCATTTCCTCCTGGGATACCCCTACCTACTGAATAAGGTTTTTAATTTGCATACTTTTATGCTCATTCTTAGTAATAATGTAAGTTAGAATTTGAAAATCAGTGTTATGTATCCGCACTTACAGTATCATACAGAATAATTTTACTGCCCAAAACAAATCCTCTGTACTTAAGATTTACTGGCATTTCCTCTCCTGATGCCATTGTAACCACTAAACTTTACTGCTTTACTGTCTCTACATGTTTGCCTTTCCCAGAATATGATGTCAGATTTATCACAAGATAAATAGCCACATGAATATAAGTTGAAAAGACTTTAAAAAATAATTACATATCAATATGCCTTCTAAGTTTGTGAAGTATATCTCTTAGTTGTTTTGAAATGCTTTTTTTTCCCCCTGAGACAGAGTTTCACTCTGTCTTCCAGGCTGGAGTGCAATGACGCAATCTTGGCTCATTGCAACTTCCACCTCCCGGGTTCAAGCGATTCTCCTGCCTCAGCCTCCTGAGTAGCTGGGATTACAGGTGTGATTTGCATTTTTTTATGACAAAAAGCATTGGGCATCTTTTGATGTGCTTATTATACATGACAATCACTTCTTTAGAGAAATAACTATTCAAATAGTTTACCTTTTTTGATTGGGATATGTGCCTTTTGATTTTTGAGCTAAGGTGCTTTTATATATTCTGGATAGGAGAAGCTTATTAGCTATATGACTTGCAATGATGTTCTTCAATATTTTGTGCGTCTTTTTACTTAATGGTATACTTTGAGTCACAAAACTGTTTAATTCAGAAAAATTTTAATGTATCTATTTTTTCTTCAGTTTCTTGTGCGTGTGCATTCATATCATAGAAACCATTGTTTAACCTGAAGCTGCACGTATTCCTATGTGACTTTCTATGGGTTAAGCCTATTTATTTCTTGTATTTAAGTGAATCATAATTTGAGTCATTAATATACATATATGTGTGTCACATTAAATAGTAGTTCAACTTATAGAGATCCCCTTGACCCAACAACACTTGATCAAAAAGTTTCCATATTGCGTTAAATTGACATTCTTATAAAATCATGAGATCATAAAGTTGTAATTTTTAGACATTCAGCTTTATTCCATTGATCTATATACCTACTCTTTTTTGTTACTTTATTCCTTTTTAAAATTATTTTTAGCCATTTGTTTCCTACGTATACCTATTTTTATACTAGTGCTGTGTCGGGAATTGGGGGTTTCTTGGTTTCCCTGACTTCACGACTGAAGCAGCAGACCCTCACGGTGAGTGTTACAGCTCTTAAAGGCAGCACGGCCAGAGTTGTTCATTCCTCCTGGTGGGTTCGTGGTCTCACTGGCTTCAGGAGTGAAGCTGCAGACCTTCGTGGTGAGTCCTAACAGCTCATAAAGGCAGCATGGACCCAGAGTGAGCAGCAGCAAGTTTCATTGCGAAGAACAAAGCTTCCACACCATGCAAGCGGACCCAACCCGGTTGCCATTGCTGCCTTGGGCAGCCTGCTTTTATTCCCTTGACTCCACCCACATCCTGCTGATTGGTCCATTTTACAGACAGCTGATTGGCCCATTTTACAGAGAGCTGATTGGCCCATTATACAGAGAGCTGATTGGTCCATTTTCACAGGGTGTTGATTGGTGCGTTTACAAACCTTGAGCTAGACACAGAGTGCTGATTGGTGCATTTACAATCCTTTAGGTAGACACAGAAGTTTTCCAAGTTCCCAATAGATTAACTAGACACAGAGCACTGACTGGTGCCTTTACAAACCTTGAGCTAGACACAGAGCCAATTGGTGCATTTACAATCTCTTAGCTAGACACAAGTTCTCCAAGTCCCCACTAGATTAGCTAGACACAGAGCACTGATTGGTGCATTTACAAACCTTTAGCTAGACACAGAGTTCTGATTGGTGCATTTACAACCCTTTAGCTAGACATAAAAGTTCTCTAAGTCCCCACCCAACTCAGGAGCCCAGCTGGCTTTGCCTAGTGGATCCCACACCTGGGGCCAAGAGCGGAGCTGCCCGCCAGTCCTGCACTGCACGCTCACACTCCTCAGCCCTTGGGTGGTCGATGGGACCGGATGTCATGGAGCAGGAGCCTCCACCCATCAGGGAGGCTTGGCGGGAGCCCACCAGTTGGGGGGCTCGGGCATGACAGGCTGCGGGTCCCGAGCCCTGCCCCGTGGGGAGGCAGCTGAGGCCCGGCAAGAATCCGAGCTCGATGCGGGCAGGCTGGCAGTGCTGGGGGACCTGGCGCACCATCTGCAGCTGCTGGCCCAGGTGCTAAGCCCCTTACTGCCCAGGGTGGTGCCGGTGGCACTAGCTTGCCACTGGGAGTGCGGGGCCTGCCGAGACCCCGCCCACCCAGAACTCGCACTGGCCTGCCAGCGCCATGTGCAGTCCAGGTTCCCGCCTGTGGTTCTCCCTCCACACCTCCCCACAAGCAGAGGGAGCTGGCTCCAGTGTCGGCCAGCCCAGAGAGGGGCTCCCACAGTGCAGCAGTGGCCTGAAGGGCTCCTCAAGTGCAGCCAGAGTGGACGCAGAGCCCCAGGCAGCGCCCAGAGCAAGCGAGGGCTGCTAGCACATTGTCACCTCTCAGTACTACAAATCTTGATCATTTGTTTTATTCTTTCTCTTAATATATTGCATGACACTAATGTTTTTTTGTGTATTTAACCAAATTTGCATTTTCAAATACCTATTTAAAATTTCTATTTTGCTTCTCAATGGATTTCATGAATCATAGTTTATATAACAACTTCTCCACATAGAAAATAGGAATTCCAAAACCCCAGCAGAAGCTCTCATGTGTTTAATAGCTGGGAAGACACGGAGGTGGTCAATTTCTGTGAAAATGTTTCTATGTACATTTTCTCAATAACAGGCTGGAATACACAGATGTGCCACCCTTACTTAACAATGAGAAATGGGCATTAACAGAAATGCTGTGTTCCATTCATCTGAGAGTGCACATTTTCACATTTCACATACAGATGCAGCATTTTAAATTTGATAGTGTCAGAACACTGTTGGCCAGAAGGCAGTTTTAATGTCACTGTCCTCATGTACACATACGTGAAACTGGTCTAAGAATCTTCCTTTGATATCTTTGGATAATATCATCACCATTGTAATTCACAGAAGTGTTTGGAGAGATAATCTCACAAAGAGTAGTTCAGGACTCTCACAAGAAATGCAGAATCACCATTGCTTCAGATTAGCACAGATGATGAATAATCAATCATGGGCTAGTGAAGTAAAAATTATTCTAAAGACTTGGATCTAAATGGAAAAGACTTTAAAATCAATTACAATGTAAAATTTTTATGCAATTCAGAAATCACTTAAAATTTCTTTTTTTTCTTTTTTCTTTTTCTTCCTTTTTCTTTTTTTTTGGCGGAGTCTCACTTTGCCGCCAGGCTGGAGTGGAGTGCAGTGGTGTGATCTTGGCTCACCACAATCTCTGCCCCCCAGGTTCAAGCAATTCTCCTGCCTCTGCCTCTCAAGTAGCTGGGATTACAGGTGTGCACCACCACACCCAGCTAATTTTTGTATTTTAGTAGAGACGGGGTTTCAGCATGTTGGCCAGGATGGTCTCATACTCCTGACTCATGGTCCACCTGCCTGGGCCTCCCAAAGTGCTAGGATTATGGGCGTGAGCCACCACGCCCGGTCCCTAAAATTTCTATTATGTGAAATGTATTTGTTTCATCATTTGGTTGTGGTTTTATTCTTCCATTCTTATATATAAACAAGTGATACATGTTACAATTGATGCAGTAATACATCTCGCAATTTACTAGAAAAAGTTTTCATACTTGTTAGTGTACACTATATGTTTTAAATACT
Organism: Gorilla gorilla gorilla; assembly: GCF_029281585.2. Classification (NCBI taxonomy): domain Eukaryota; kingdom Metazoa; phylum Chordata; class Mammalia; order Primates; family Hominidae; genus Gorilla; species Gorilla gorilla. Next base: position 25,616,813 of record NC_073240.2, read on the forward strand.
GTTAGTTCATACAATCCAGCCAACACTGAAGAAGTAGGTGCTATTACCATTTCCATAGTCCAATTTTGAATGTGATCCAAAAACTCTGAAGGAAAGAATTACGAGAATCTCAGTTTGACACAATCTGTCTCCAGAGACTTAGCTCACATGAACTGTATTCCAATGTGTTTTCTCTTATATGGTAAATACTTTCTAAGTTTAGTTTTAGGAATCTTACCCTGCTCCATGCTCATGAAGATATTTTCCTAAATTGTGTTGTATATATTGGATTAAATATTTTTTATTTTGGTCTATGATCCACTTGGAATATATTTTGCATTTAATGTGAGGTCACATTTAAGGTTTTAATTCCTCTTAAAGGATATTCAATTTTCTAGAACATTTTTGGAAAAATTATCTTTTCCAATTCACTGACTATTCTTGCATTGTAATACTATTTCCTGTTTTTTGTTTTTGTCTGCAAATGCATTTAGGTTAAATTTCCTCTGTGGTCACATAATCATCACGTATAGAGAAAATTTTATTTTTGTGTTGTGCAATAAGACATTCATTTTTTTCAAATGCATTGGTAATTGTTCCTTTCTTCTTCTTCTTCCTCTTCTTCTTCTTCCTCTTCTTCTTCCTCTTCTTCTTCCTCTTCCTCTTCCTCCTCCTCTTCTTCCTCCTCTTCCCCTTCCTCTTCTCCTTCTCTTTTTTGAGATATGGTCTTACTCTATCACCCACATTGGAGTGCAGTGGCATGATCACAGTTCACAGCAGTCTTGACCTCCCAGGTTCAAGCAATCTTCTTGCCTCTGCCACGTGAGTGGCTGGCACTGCAGATGCATGCCACCATGCCTGGCTAATTTTTCACTTTTTTTGTAGAGACAGGATTTTGCCATGTTGCCTAGGCTGGTCTCAAACTCCTGAGCTCAAGCGATCTTCCTGCCTCAACCTCTCGGAGTACTGGGATTACCAACGTGAGCCACTGCAGCTAGCCCATAATTGTTTTTCAAATAACCATTTCAATTATTGTAATCTGTTCACACATTCTCTGCCCTAAATTGAATTCCAGTATCACGTTTTGAATAAATGTCAGGTGTGATACATTCTGTTTTAGCACTTTTCAGAAAGATCTCCTGAAATATCTCTGTTTGAAAAGGAGAAAAACAGAGACTATTCTGGGAGCCATAAGGCTGCTTGTACTGGTTGCAGTCAGGTGCCTGAAGCTTTTCCAAGCAGGTGGTCAATGCTGTGAGTGACTTTGCAGTTATGGGGTCCTGGTGGTGGTACCATCTCCACAGCAGCACTAAGCATTACCCTAGTGAGGACTCTGTGCTGACCCTGCTTCTATAGCTTCACCAGGCATGCCCTTGTGGAGAGTCTTTGCAGCAGCTCCAACCTACATTCCCACTTAATATTGCTCTACTGGGGGCTCTCTTTGGGGGCTCTACCCCTGTGAGAAATCTCTGATTGGGACCCCAGGCTTTTGAAAATTTTTTTAAAATTTGTGGAGGCTACCAAGCCTCCAGAGCTCTTGTTTTCTGTAAGCCTAGAGAATTACCACCTCATAAGCATTTCCAGGTAGTACAATTTGTATCTTCCAGAGCTGGCACACAAGCCCCACTTGGGAGCCAAAGCAGGTGGAATTCAGAGAGCAGCACCCTAAAGTGGCACATGGCAATGCCACCACCTGTCCCCAGAAACAATCCTGTCCCCTTATGCTGCTGGACCTCTGATGGGATGGACAGCCTAGAAGATTACTGAAATGCCTGTGGGGTTTTTCTTCCATTGTCTTGAGTATTGACACCTAGCTCCCTTTAAATCATGCCCATCTCTGGAACACTGTGGCTCTGCCACAACCTTGGACTATTCTCCTGGAAAGGCTTTTTCATTCTCACTTGGCCAGGCTCCAGATTTTTTCTTTGTGTTTTTCTTTTCTCTAGCAGTTTTACCTTAAGCAGTTAGGAGTAACCACGCTACAGCTTGAACACTTTGAAGCTTAGAAATTTCTTCCGTCAGGTTCCCTAGTTCATCACTCTGAAGATAGGCCTCTCACAAAGCCCTTGAGCATGGACACAGCCACATTACTTGCCCGTTGATTTTAAGAATGGCCTTAATTTCCAATGTCTAATTCCTCAGCTCCATCTGAAACTTAGTCAGAATGGCCTTAAATCTTCATATTTCTGTAAACAGTCTGTTCACAACAACTTCACCTGTCTCTAAGGACTCCCAAACTTTTCCCATTTTCTTGTTTTCTAACCCCTCACCAGAACCTAGGCTTTTTCTAGCCTGTTTTTCCAAATTCTTCAAGCTTCTGCCCTATTAATACCTAGTTCCAAGACTAGTTTTACAGTTTCAGGTATGGTATTCATTATCAGCAAGATCACACTTCTCATCACCAATTTCCGTAGTAACGTTTGTTCTTTGCTTATAAAACAGAATACAGAATATTGGGTAATTTATTTTAAAAAATTATTTCTTTTGGTTATGGAGGCTGAGAGGTCCAAGGTTAAGGGGCAGTATCTGGCAATAGCCTGTTGTTGGTGGAGACTCTCCGAAGATTCCTGAGGCCACACAGGGTATCGGCTGGCTGGAGGTTTGGAATGCTAGTGCAGACCTCTCTTCCTCTGACAAAGTCACCACTTAACCTCACATAATAAACCATTAATCCTTTAACCAATTAATAGTTTAGTAGATGTATCCACTTATTAGGGTAGAGCACTTATGATATGGTCACCTCTATGAGGCCCCAACTCTCAATACTGCCACATTGGGGATTAAATTTAAAAATGAGTTCTGTTAAGGGAAAATGTTCCAACCACAGTAACTGTAACAAGATCCGCTGTTTCCCATATAATACTCTTCTACCCATGTTGTGGAGTATTAGTCCCATTTTAAACTGGTAGTCTAGATCAGTTACTCCTGACCACACTGCAACTGTGTTCTCAGTCTTTTGACTCAGAAATATAAGGAGCTTAATATGGCTGAGTGGCAGTCTTAACTTCTAGTTCAGTTGAATAATTGCTGTATCTCTTAGCAGCAGCGTTCCTCTGTCTGTAAGACCTCTAGACCAGTATAGCTTAAAATCACAGGAACAGAAAGTAAAATTTTTGCTAGTGTTACATTAGGAATAGTGAATGGTGCAACTCTAATTTTTAATCCTGTGATTCCTAAACCTGTAAATTATGGTTTGGGGATAAAATTTTCTATATAATACATTCTGAATTTTTAGCATATACAATCTTCAGATGAACCTTGACTCAAACCTGCATAGTGTTCTCACTTAGCAGGTACCATACCTGTGACTTCCAAAGGCATATTCCACCATTTTATCCAACCAGTTTTTCCAAGATTATGGTGTACACGGAAAGACCAGTGAAATTCATGAGCATAAGATCATTGCAACAATTTTATGGTTGTGTAGTTCTTTGTTGAGAAGGAATGCTGTATAGAATACTATCGTTGTATATAAGGCAGGCTTTAAGTCCATGGATGGGTTTTGGCAAAAGGTCTGCGTGCAGAAAAGGAAAAAACATAATCAGAATAAGGGTCTATTCAGTAGGAAACAAACCCCAGCCCCTTCCATGATCAGAGTAGGTCAATATAACCAACCTACCACCGGGTTAATGGTCGACTATTCTGGGGAATTGTGCCTTATCAGGGACTCAATGTTGGTCTTTTGGTGGGAATCCATATGGAACACAAATGTCTTCACATTTTCTTTTGCCACTCAGAGAGGGCTATCCACATGATTCTATTGCACATTACTTTGTCAGCATGTTTCAATCATGTATTTCCAAGTTTCTGACTGATCAAATCATTGTACGCAGCCCATGAATCAATATATAAGCACACTCACAATAATTTTTCCTTCCAAGCAAAGTGCACAGCTAGATATACTGACTGATTTATGTCGATAGAGAAGATTTATTTCCCCACTGTCCTTCAGGGATGTCCCAGAAAGGGCGATAGTGCTGCAGCTGTCTACTTTCAGGTGGTGTCTGGATATCCCGAAGAACCATCTGAACAGTCTTCTCCTACTCTGTCAACTGATTATAGGGAACTCTTCATGAGGCCATAAGTGCAGACTAGGAGAGAGAAGGCAATGTGGCAGGAGTGGAGATAGTAGGCAGTTGTATATTTCTTCATGTAACTTGTGTTTTCAGGACCTGTTCTGGACCAGTCACATATGTACCATTTCCATTTGTTAGAGTGCTACCATGCACACCCAACTTTATGGCTAGGTGGGTCAGGAAACACTTCATTCATGATGGGCAGCTCAGGATACATGGAACTTGGTGGCTAAAAATCATGCATTTTATTTTATTGCAACCCAGTGGTAGACCACAAACTGACCCTGAAAAAGAGGGTATTTATCTGTGGATAAGGGCAGTGCCTTGCTCCAAAATTTGAAGAGCCTCTACTGTGATTTACCTGTGGGAGCCTAAGAAAGACTCCAAAGAACATCTCCATCTGCCACTGACACCTCAAGTACCATTGGATCTGCTGGATTATATGGCCTAAGTGGAAAAGCTGCTTGCATGGCAGCCTGGACTGCTGAAGTCTTGTGTTCTGGGCCCCCTCAAACCTAGAAGCTTTTTGAGTTGTTTGGTAGATGGGCCAGAGTAACACACCCAAAGGACAAAATTGTTGCCTCCAAAATCCAAATAGGCCCACTAGGCCTTGTGCCTTTTTCTTGGTTGTTGGTGAGACCAGATGCAACCAATTGTACTTTATTTTGGAAGAATACCTCAAAATGTTCCACACCACTGGATATCTACAAATTTCACTAATGTAGAAGGCCTCTGAATTTCAGTTAAATATATTGCCCACGTAATATATTTCTGTGGGCTGAATATATATATTAACATAATATATATTCAGTTAAATATATTGCCCACATAATATATATTGCCCACAATATATATTAACTGAATTTCAGCTAAATATATTGCCCACATAATATATTATTTCATAATATATTGTCTGACATAAAAATATTTTATGAGTATGCTAAGTGTAAATGCTACTTGACATTCACTTGGTCCAATCACCATTATCCCATCAATGAAATGGACCAATGTGATAGCTGTGGAAGGGAAGTTAATGAAGTGTTCTGTTTGTGACATGGGATAGATGGTTAATATACTCCTCAGGTAGGACAGTTAAGGTTTAGTGCTGTCTTTGGCATCTGAAAACAAACTTATTTTGAAACTTATGGACAGAGATAGAGATAAAGCATTCACTAGATCAGTAGCTACATACCAGTTCCAGGAAATGTGTTAATTTGCTGGAACAATGAAACAACATTTTGTATAACAACTTCAATTTTAGTTGATACTTGATTGAGCTTCTGGGAATATACTGTCATTATCTAGTATCCATTTATCTTCTGCATAGGCCAAATAGGAGAGTTGCATGGGAATGTGGTGAAAATAACCATTCTTGCATCTTCCAAGTCCTTGATGGTGGCACTAATGTCTTAAATTCCTCCAAAGATGCAGTTATGTTTTTGATTTAATATTTTCCTAGATAGAAGCATCTCTCTTGGATTTCATTTGTGCTTTCTCACCCTAATTGTTCTCATTCCACAGGTTAGGCTACCAACATGGGCATTCTTTCAGCTGTTATGTGTGTCTATTCCAATTATGCATCAGGAACTGGAAAATTATCAGAGAATGGCTTCAGGGACCCACCAGACCCACTGTGAGTCAGACATGAGCTAAAACTCCATTAATCACCTGACCTCTATAAGAAGGTACTCTTAATTAGTGGGCTACAGGGTTACTGTGGGTCTCCTGGAATCAATGTCAAGTGTAGAGTCAGTGTCCAGTGATCCTCAAAATTTATTTTATTAAAGCGCGGTTACTGAAGGTTGATTTTCAGTGCCACTTAACCAGCTGGAGACTTCCATGGCTGGCGATGCCCCTGCTCAGGCCTCCCTCCACCTTGGGCTCACTGCAGGAGGCACCCCGCCCTCTCAACCTTCCAGATGGCACCTAGCTTGCACTCTGCCCTGGATCACACACTGGCTGTGAGATCCATGCTTAGCCTGCAGCTAGGGCTGGGCCTGCCACAAACTGCTTCACCTTGGGCACTGGCATCTGGATGAGGGGAATGCAGTGGCACCCAAAAAACTCAGAGACATCAGTAACCCCAGAGCCCCAAAGTGGGTGTTATAGCATGCTACAGCTCGTTCAGTACCATTGCCTCACTCTGACTCATGACTCTAGAGCTGGCCCAGCCCTCCTGCAGCTTCCCATCATGTGCAGTGGTTGCTGGGTGCCGGCAGAGTGTGGAGGGCCACAGTGTTACAGCTTTTTTGTACTCGCATTTGTTTGGCAGCTCCTGAGTTCTCATGTCCAAGGAGAATGAGGTTACACTCACAGTCAAAGTGTCAGAAAGGCAGAGAAGAGTTTTATTGAGTGATGGAACAGCTCTCAGTAGAGAGAATACATGAAGCAGGTGGTCCTCCCCACCCAGAGGCAGGTAGTCCCCAAGTGTGGCTGAGTCCAGGGCTTTTATGGGCTCAGAATGGGGGAGTGCATGCTGATTGGTTTGTGAGAATGCATAAAATGGTAAAATAAGCGACCACTCAAAGGTGGGTGCAATGGTGCCAAAAAAAAAAAAAATTAGGAAAGAGCAGGTATATGTAAAGTAGGTGAAGGGTGGGGACCAATCAGAGGAAAGTGTGCCAAACGAGGAGCTTCCCAATATGGTCTGTGGATTTATCTGAGTCTTGGAGCTTGGCTTTCAGGCTTTAAACAGTCTTTGGTTTGAAGGTGGGGTTTCATCGGGGAGCGGCCCATATCTGCCTAAGGATGTGTCTACCTCCTGCTGCTGTCATTACTCTAGTAAGTGATTGTAGGTTCCTTTTAGGAAGGATAGCAGAAATATAAACTATAACATTTTGGTAGTGTACTTGTGTCCTACTTCAAGAGGACTGGGCTGCTGCTCCTTTCAAGGGGTTCCGAGATTGTAAACTCGCTCAATTGTGAGAATTGAGTGAGGTTCTTTGAGTCTCTGGTTTTTAGGATTTGAGGTAGAATCTTGTTCATTTGATCTAAAGATTTTCTGCTTCTTCAAATCAAGTAAGCCTTTAGTAGGCTACCTGTGTATTTCAATTCCAAGAACACTATGATAAACTAGCCAGCAACATAAATCTATAGGAGTCAGATGAACCTGATTGTTGCTTCACCTTTGCTGTCCATTGACATAACTATGCCAACCTTGTCTTTGAAGATTGAATGTTGCTACTTGCTCCCAAGATTCCCTGAAACCCAGTTATTCCCCTTGCATTTTGATTTTCCAATTGGTGCACTGTGGTTTCTATATTAAGGTCTGGTCTACAGAGAAGAGAGATCAGGGAGCTCTTCAGTTGTACCCAGCCTCCCCACACAAATCTACCTAACAAAGTCCTGATAAACAGTATGTTTTCTGGAGTCTATCAATATGGGTAAGTTGCATTTATTTTTTTATTTACTTAGAAACAGAGTCTCACTTTTTTTGCCCAGGCTGGAGTACAGTGGCATGATCTCAGCTTACTGCAAACTCTGCCTCCTGGATTCAAACCATCCTCTGGCCTCAGCCTCCTCAGTAGCTGGGGCAACAAGTGTGTGCTACCATGTCTGGCTAATTTTTGTAGTTTTTTGTAGAGATGGGGTTTCACCGTGTTTGCAAGGCTGATCTTTTTTTTTTTTTCCATTTGAATTTTAGAATGAGTTTTTCTTTTTTTTTTCAATTTTTTTATTATACTTTAAGTTTTAGGGTACATGTGCACAACGTGCAGGTTAGTTACATATATATACATGTGCCATGCTGGCATGCTGCACCCATTAACTCGTCACTTAACCCTAGGTGTGAAGGCTGGTCTTAAACTCCTGACCTCAAGTGATGGACCTGTCTTGGCTTCCAAAAGTGCTGGAATTACAGGCATGAGCCACCATGCCCTGCTGTAAGTTGCTTTTAAACGGCAGATCCATTCTAGCATTCCTATCTCCTTAAGCCTATGAATTCCTTCATCCAACATAATACAGGGAAGATGGGGGAATCACCGACTTGCTCATGGTCATACATCTGTTGAACTATACTTCAGCCAACCTGTCATAAAACTACTACTACCGTCCTTAAATACCGAAGCTGCAACATTAAACCAGAATATCTGCTTAATGGCCCCATATCATTAAATTTGGACTGATTCAAGTTTATATTGCTTCTACTGTTATCAACGCTTTTTTTTTCTTGTTTTGGTTTCTTACAGATGAGGTCTTGTTCCTTTGGCCAGGCTGGAGTGCAGTGGCACAGTCGTCACTCACTGTAGCTTCAAACACCTGGGTTCCAGCATTCATCCCACTTCAGCCTCCCTTGTAGCCGGGACTACAGGTACAAGCCACCACACCCCGCTATCCACACCCATAATCTTTATTTCCACATAGGGTCTTCAGATTTCTGTTTCCATTAGTTAGAAAACTCAGGTAGCTTTTTTCACATATATCACACCTCCTCATGGGCATGTTGTAACTTTATTCTCACCATGAGTCTAGAAGAAACACAGCTGTCAGGGGTGGGTCTTGAAGATAATCAGCAGTGTATTGTTTGACAGCTGTTTCAGGGGAAGCCATTACCGTTTCCTTAGGCACTGTAGCTGTAAGCTACTCAGACACATATGGAAAGGCCTACATCACTTTGTGTGAGAAGGCCGTTGCCAAGGGTGGCTGTAAGGAGGCTACTTCTGCTGGCAATAAAAACTCATTAGAATTTAGGAGATCAGTGTCCCCAGCCACATCAGTCTTCCCATCCATCCTCATCCCAAGTTACAGGATGCTATTCTTTCTCAACTTCCACTTCAACAGTAGACACCCTGCCAGACTGAGGAGTTCAATGTTTCTTGTAATTCAGCCAGTGGCATGATAAGGGCTTGTGTTTGACTTTTAGCAAATACTTCCCTGTGGCTACAAGAGAGTTTTCTGGCTCAGAGCACAGGTAGAAACTCTTAGGCTGTGTATGTGGAGCTGGTTCTGCTAAATTGAATCCCTAAGCTCATTATTGTCTTTCATCAAATTTCCCAGTGAAATTAGAAGCAACAAACCCGTCATCATTATGTTCCATGGTTTTATGCAAATGTCTGTATTACATACAGAGTAAACAAGTACCTTGCCTCTTATCAGTGTTTAATTAAGAGCATCAAATGCAGACATTTTGGGGATCTCTAAAAACAGTTCATGTCATTGACTGTCATTGCTCTTTCTACTGTTAGAAGTACAGTTCTTAGAATTTAGGTCCAATCAGATTAGAAAGCCAATTCTAGAAACCCCAAATTTGATTAAGGACACTCATCCTTAAAATTCTCTTCCTATACAACTGTTCTTACTACCAAAGTCTATACTAGTCAGGGTTATCTAGAGCAACAGAAGCAATAGGATAGATACGTAGGAGCTAGCTAGCTAGCTGTAGATAGATAGATCGATAGATAGATAGATAGATAGATAGATAGATAGATTTTTAGGGGAACTGAATCACATGATTATGGAGGCTGACCATTTCCACCACATGCCGTGTAAAGCTGGAGATCCTAGGATGCTTGTTGGGTACCATAGTCTAAGTCCAAAATGCTCAAACCAGAGAAAACCTTGGTTAAACCCTCAGTATGAGGCTGAATGCCATCAGAAAGTCTTTCAATTGAGTCCCCTGTCATTTTGAAATACCACCATATTTACGATTTGACATTGTTATGTGGCTGATTCATTGGTTGCAGTGTTGTTGAGCATTTTGTTGTTTGATCACCACTAGATACTCCAGGCTGATTGTATTTAGTCCCTGTTCAAGTCTGTTATTGACCTTTTTCTCACAGATCCCTACCTTTTTTGTTGGAGAATGAAATTTAAAATGAAGATTTGGGCACTCACTGGTTGTACACATTGTTACTGGGGAATGTGTTGATTGGAGGCCTTGCTAGCTAACAGAGCAAAGAGTAAATATACACATGTGTTTACAAATTTCTACAAGTCTCCATATGTATCCACATTAAATTAAACATGAATTCCTACAGTGTCCTCAGTCCCACACGATCTTATTCAGCACCATGTGAATCTGTCTACCCATCTCACTAATCTGTATTTAGGCTAGCACTGTAATATTTAACCACCTGAAAATGCAGGCATAGTGGTTTCAGAATAAGAAACGTACAACCCCATGAGAAGCACCCTTACCAGCTGTTTATGTATACCAACTGCTTATGTATAAATCCTTTAGCCTTTAGACAGTATCTGAACTTATTATGTCAGTTGCTTAGGAAGGCTTATGTTTCCCCTTCCTTCAGTGGATTATTTCATAGATTTGTATAAAGTATATTCTCTGCATTTCTTCCTGGACTGTTCCTATCTACTAAAGAAGTTATTTTGTTAATTTACATACTTTTAGCTTCACTCTTTGTGTTATAAAGTTTTCTGGGAGTTGAAAAACTGTACCTTTTATCCACATTACAGTAGCATACATAATAATATACAAAAAGAAATTTTCTATCTTTACAGATTTGTCTTTCCTTTTTGCTGAGACCCGGGTAACCAATAAACTCTTTACTGTCTCTATACTTATGCCTTTTCTAGAGCGTCATATATTTTTAAAAAAAGTATTTTGCTTTTTCCAGATTGCTTTTTGGACTTAGTAATATCCCTTTTGGGTTAGTAAAGGATATCTTATGGTTGGGATTTACATTTCCCTAATGACAGAGGCATTGAGCATCTTTCCATATGCTTATTAAACATTACTATAGCTTATTCGGAGACATGATTGTTCAAATTTTCTATTTTTGATTGGAGCATTTGTCTTTGGATTTTTCAGTTGTAAGATGTTGTAATATATTCTGGATTATAAATTCTTATTGGCTATTTGACATACAAAGACTTTTCTCCCATTTTTAAATTTTTATTCTTTTATTATGTACTTTAAATTATGATATATTTTATTAGTGATTTTTCAATATATCTATTTTCTCCTTCCTCTTGTGCATTAGTTGTCATATCTTAGAAACCATTGTTTAACCTTTGTTAAACAATTTGTTTCTGTTTTTAGTTTTGGCTATTTAGATGTATGATTGTATTAGTCTGTTCCCACACTGCTATAAAGAACTACCTGAGACTGTGTAGTTAATAAGGAACAGTGGTTTAATATATCCACAGTTCTACAGGTTGTACAGGACGCATGACTGGGGAGACTTACAATCATGGTGGAAGGCAAAGGGGAAGCGAGCACATCTTACATGGCTGGAGAAGGAGGAATAAATAGAAGAGGGAAGTGCCACACATTTTTAAACAACCACATTTTGTGATAACTCACTATCACCAGAACAGCAAGGGGGAATCTACCCCCATGAGTCAGTCGCCTCCCACCAGGCCCCTCCTCCAACATTGGAGATTACAATTTGCCATGAGATTGGGAGGGGACACAGATCTAAACCATATCATCCTGCCCCTGGCCTCTTCTTAATATCATGTTTTTTCTCATATTGCAAAATACAATCATTCCTTCTCAATAGTCACCCAACTCTTAATTCATTTCAGCATTAACTCAAAAGTCCACAGTCCAAAGTCTCATCAGAGACAAGGCAAGTCCCTTCTACCCATGAGCCTGTAAAATGAAAAGCAAAGTCATTACTTTCAATATACAATGGGGGTACAGGCATTGGGTAAATACACTCATTCCAAAAGTTATAAATAAGCTAGAACAGAGGGGCAACAGGCCCCATGCAAGTCTGAAACCCAGCAGGGCAGTCATTAAATCTTAAAGCTCCAAACTGATCTCCTTTGAGTCTGTATCTCACATCCAGGCCACACTGATGCAAGGGATGAGCTTTCAAGGCCTTGGGCAGCTCTGCCCCTCTGGCTTGGCAGGACTCAGCTACCATGGCTGCTCTCAAGGGCTCGCATTGAGTGGCACATAGTGCAAGCTGTTAGTGGATATACCACTCTGGGGTCTGGATGACAGTGGCCTTCCTCTCACAGTTCCACTAGGCCCCCAGTGCAGATGCTTTGTGGGGGCTCCAACTCTGTACTTCTTCTCTGTACTGTCCTAATACAGGTTTTCCCTAAGGGCTCCATCACTGCAGCAGACTTCTGCCTGGGCATCAAGGCATTTCCATACATTCTCTGAAATCTAGGCAGAGGCTCCCAAGCCTCAACTCTTTCCCTCTGTGTACCTTCCGGCTTAACACCAAGTGGAAACTGCCAAGGATTATGGCTTGCACCTCCTGGAGCAGTGGCCTGATATGTATCTGGGGACCTTTTAGTCAGAGCTGGAGCTAGAGCCGCTGGGGCACAGTGATAAGCAGTGCCTCCAGGTTGCACAGGGCACCAAGGCCTTGCACTTGGTGCTTGAAGCGATTATTTTCTCCTAGGCTTTTGTGCCTATTATGGGAGGGGCTGATGGGAAGTTTCCTGAAGTGGCTTTGAGGCATTTTCCTTATTGTCTTGGCTATTAAAATTTGGTTCCTCTTTTTTTTTTTTTTTTGAGATGGAGTCTCGCTCTGTCACCCAGGCCGGAGTGCAATGGTGCGATCTCGGCTCACTGCAAGCTCCAGCCTCCAGGGTTCACGCCATTCTCCTGCCTCAGCCTCCCGAGTAGCTGGGACTACAGGCACCCACCACCAAGCCTGGCTAATTTTTTCTATTTTTTAGTAGAGACACAGTTTCACTGTGTTAGCCAGGATGGTCTCAATCTCCTGACCTCATGATCCGCCCGTCTCGGCCTCCCAAAGTGCTGGGATTACAGGCATGAGCCACCATGCCCTGCTAATTTGGCTCCTCTTATGCAAATTTCTGCAGCTGGCTTGAATTGCTCCCCAGAAAATGGATTCTTTTTTTTTTTTTTTTTTTTTTTGAGATGGAGTCTCACTCTGTCACTCAGGCTGCTGTGCAGTGGTGTCATTTCAGCTTTCTGCAACCTCCACCTCCCAGGTTCAAGTAATTCTTCTCCCTCAGCCTCCTGAGTAGCTGGGACTACAGGCATGTGCCACCATGCCAGGCTAATTTTTGTATTTTTAGTAGAGACGAGGTTTCACCATATTGGCCAGGCTGGTCTTGAATTCCTGACCTTGTGATCCGCCCATCTCAGCTTCCCAAAATGCTGGGATTACAGGCATGAGCCACAATACCTGGTCAGGTTTTTCTTTTTTACGAAATGGCTGGACTGCAAATTTTCTAAACTTTTATGCTCTGCCTGTTTTTTAAATATGTTTTAGTTTCATAGCATTACTGTGCTCACACTATGACAGTACACTGTTAGAAGCAGCCAGGCCACATCTTGAACACGTTGTGCTTAGCAATTTCTTCCACAAGATACCCTAAATCATCAGTCTCAAATTCAAAGTTCCAGAGATCCCTAGAGCAAGGGCACAATGCCACCAGTCTCTGTGCTAACATAACAAGAGTGATCCTTACTGTAGTTCCCAATAAGTTCCTCATCTCCATCTGAGACCACCTCAGCCTGGACTTCATAGCCCATGTCACTATCAGCATTGTGGTCACAACAATTTAACCAGTCTCTGGAAAGTTCCAACTTCTCCTCATATTCCTATATTTTTCTGACCCCTCCAGACTGTTCCAACCTCTGCTCATTACCCAGTATCAAAGTCACTTCCACGTTTTCAAGTATCTTTATAGCAATGCCCCACTCCCAGTAGCAATTTTCTGTATTAGCCTGTTCTTGCATTGCTATAAAGAACTACCTGAAACTGGGTAATTTATAAAGCAAAGAGGTTTAATTAACTCATAGTTCTGCAGGCTGTAGAGGAAACATGGCTGGGGAGGCCTCAGGAAACTTACAATCATGGCAGAAGGAGAAGGGAAAGCAGGCACATCTTTTATGGTCTGAGAATGAAGAAGAGAAAGAAGGGTGAGGTCCTACACACTTTTAAATAACGATATCTCATGAAAATTCACTTACTGTCATGAGAACAGCAAGGGGAAATCTTCCCCCATTATCCAATCACCTCCCCCCAAGCCCCTCCTGTAACATTGGGGATTACAATGTGGCATGAAATTTGGGCAGGAACACAAGTCAAAACCACATCAGTGACTAATTTGAACTATTTATGCATATACTGTGAGGGAGGAGTTTAACTTGCCTGTTGATGTCAATGATGTCAGCTTGTCACAGAATCTGTTGATGAAAAAAAATATTTTCCATATTGAATTTACTTGGAGCCCTTGTAAAATTATTTGACTGTAAATATAAAGCTTAACTTTTTGATATTCAATTTTATTGTATTTATCTGTATGTCTGCACCACACATAATAATTAGTATGGCTTTGTCTTTAATTTTAAAATCAGGAAGTATGAGTCTATTTTAGAAATTCTGTTTTTTTTCAAAATTACTTTAACTCTTCTCTATTGCATTATACATACAATTTAAAATCTGTTTGACAAGTTAGTGAAAAAAGGTCACCTGGGATTTTCATGTAAATTGCATTAAATCTATAGAGCCATGTAAAAAGTATTATCAACACATTTCTGTATATTGACCTTGTGTACTGGAACTGTATTGAACTTATATTTTAATTTGCATTCTATTTTATTAGAGTCATTTTGATGTTCTATACACAAATCATGTCAATTGCCAACAGAGTTTTGCTTTCTTTTATACTCGATGTCTTATATTCATCTTTCTAGACTAATTGTCCTTGCTACATCCTCTAGCATAATGTGGGGAAAAAATGTGGCCAGAATGAAATTCGTTGTCTTATTTCTAATCTTGGAGAAAGTATTGAGCCTTTCAGAAAACTTATATCATGTGAGGGGTTTTTTTTTTTTTTGGATGCTTTAAAGTGAAGACATTTTCTTTATAGTCCTAATTTGCTGCATATCTATATCATGAATGTGTTTTTGATTTGTCAAGTGCTTATTCTGTGTCTTTGAGATGATCGTGTATGTTCTGTGCTTTCTTCCATTAATATAGTGCATGAATTGTATGTTGAACAAAATTTGCATTCCTGAGGAGATACCCTTAGCCATAGTGTATAATACTTTTTGCATGTTGCTGATTTGTTTTGCTATTATTTCCTTAAGGATTTTTGCCTCTTTATTCATAAGGCATATTGGTCTTAATTTTCCTTTCTTGAAATGTTTTGGTCTAATTGTGGTACAAGGATAAAGTACCTCATAGTGTGCATTGGGAAGTGATCTCTTCACCACTGTCATTGCTGTTGTTTAATGTTTTTAGAGAATTCATAATGAATTTGTATTAATTCTTTAAAGGTATGAAATAATTTCCTAGTGAAGTCATCTTAACATGGAACTGGAATTAAATCCTAACAACAATCATGTGAGCCTGGGGAGGATCCTTCCCCAGGTGAGCCTTCAGGGGAGACTTCAGTCTTGGCCATCTTCTCCATCTAGATTCCTGACCAAGAGAAGCTGTGAGTAATGTGTATGTGCTTTTCAGCCCCTCAGCTGTGTGGGAATTTGTTATACAACAATAGCTAAGTAACACACCTGGCATTGAATGTAATGTGGTATCCTAGATTAGATACTGGAATAGAAAAGTGACATTATTGGAAACCTGAAGAAAACTATGAAGAAAGTCTGTAGTTCCATTGATGGTTTTATAACACTGTCAATTTCTCAGTTTTCATGAATAGTCTATGGTTATATAATGTGTTAACATTCCTTTAAGCTGAAAGGTATATGAAACTCTCTGCACTATATATACCTACTTCTGTAAGTCAAATATGATTTCAAAATAATTTTAAAATAATATTTTGGTGCAAAACAAAAACGAACAAAAAGACACAAGAACATTAGCTTGGTTTCAGGAGATGGGGTGGGCAAGTAGGGAAAGAACAGCAGTGCAGCTTTCCTAATCTATCCACCATTCGGAACCCAGGTGCACCTGCTTCAGTTAAACACAGTTAGCTCTGGGGACTCTCATCCATTTTTGTCTTTGAAATCATGCTACTCATTATCCACGAACATTTCAAGTGTCAGTAACCACTTCTTCAGAGAGAGGTGCCTGTTCCTCATATATCCCAGGACGCCCCATTTTCAGACACCGTCTGGCAGTTTATTCACATAATTCCACTAAAGCCTTTCTGGAAAAAATGAGTGCTGGACCTTAGAAGCCGATATTGCAAAATGTCAGTGACAGGGAACACAAATTGTATTTCTACAATCAGGAGAGTGTTTTATTTCCCTTGGTACAGGGATTTGTTCTTCAACTGATTATCAGATCACTGTGATAGTTTCTATTTCTCTTGTCATGAATTATTTGGGACCATAAATTCTGTTGCTCTTCACATCTTGGAATTATATTTTCCATTTCCAAGTTCAAAGACCACAGAATAAATGTCATCGTGGCAGCAGGTGAGTAGGGCACACAAACAACGCTTCTAAATATGGTGATTGATGACAATGCTTGCTTACTAAGACCTCGATATGAATCTGTAGACAAGTGGTTTTTGGCAGGTGAAGTCATGTGAGTGATTCAGTATATGCTGTGTATGGCTGGAGAAAGCTCAGTAGATACAAGAAAAAGCAGTATGTAACACATCTCCCCCCACCATGCAGTGATCTAAGAGATGGACCCAGGCTAAACGGTGACTCTGCACGTGTTCTGGCTAAACAAAGAATCTCACAGCAGGAAGAACTGTCCAGCTGTCCCCCACATAGGTCCCTGTTCATAGTTCACAGCACTCTGCGGTGTTAGCATCAGGGTTGTGCCAAAGAACCATGCCTACAAAGCCTACCAAGCCATGAGTCTGCATGCTGCACTCACACAGACATAGACAAAGCCAAGACTATTGCCTTTATGATGGTCCGTAAACATGGGGCATATTCTCTATAGCACATTGATAGCTTATATGAGAAAATGAGATCTTGCAGCCTGGAGACCTAGAGTGAGAGATATGACTGACCTCGACCACATTTTTCACTTCTGATATCAGCATAGAAGTGATTTAGGTGCTGTTATTTGAGCATCTGTACTTTAAGAAACCTTCCAAGTCTTCCAAGTTCCATATACTTTACTCTTTAAGACATGACTCCTCTTTTAAATTTGACATCTTAAAGGAGGTTTATTCCATTTTTTAAATTTTAACTGAAGATGCTATAGTACAATACTTAAATGACAGATCTTCTGTTTATCTTTATTTAATGCATACTTTTTGATCTATTATGATACATACTGTGAATATTCTGCCCACCAATAAATGGACCCAAAAATGGCCAGAGCAACAGACATGAGCCACAGTTAGACCTGGACATGAGTTATGAGGACTACCACATGGTGGTCACAATAATTGAGCTCTGAGTTCTCAAATTTAAAGGAAAACAGGCAATATACACAAAACTCTACTGCCATATTATCATGGACACAAAGGACAGAGTGCTGAGCACTGAGTGCCCAAACAAGTGCTTTAATAGCATGGAAGGCATGATTTCCCACAATATACTAAGCCACTAAATTCACAAAGGCCACCACAATTCTAAAAAAAGATGTCACTGCAAATAAACCCAAGTGTTAGACCACAATATAAGACAAACATCCCAACATGCTGTCTCCACACTCTAGCCTGATTAGGAGTTGTAGTTCAATGGATGAATGGCTCATATATTTAACATCATTACTTCATGTTCATGCAATTCAACCTTCCTGCAGTTTAAAACTATAGGTGAAATTTCAGTCAAAGTCCTAAATTATGAATTGTATATGAGTTTCTTCTTCACTTAATATTTTCCCAAGGAAACAGGAAAACTAATTTCAATATCCAAGTGTCCAAAAGTAGAGTTTGCCAGAGTAGCAAGGGGACAGAACAAAGCATTTTATGAAGATCACAGTGCATCTGCTTCTACAGTGACTATGTATTATCACCATTTGTGTGATTAAAAGGGTGAATGAGAATGAAGAAAAACAGAGATCAAGAATGTTATAGATTAAAGAATTGAATTTGTAATGTAGCTTGCAGGGATCATTGCTTATATTACTAACTTTAGGACACAATTTTTTTTAATACAGATTTTCCTTAGTCTTTAGAAAACTAGCACTTCAGGAAAAATTTCAAGTGTCTCTCTACAATTTATATCTTCCTCATCAACAGATTTCTTGAACCATAGTTTATAAAACAATTACAGCACTTTACTAATAAGTCTAATATTTCTAATAACTAAGTAGAATGTAAATAGAATTGTTAAATTAATGTGAAAATATATACAACAATGTTTACTTAATAACAGACTAAAATATAGCAGATTAGCCACCATGATTTTTTCTTTTTCTTTTTGAGTTGGAGTTTTCTGTTTCGCCCAGGCTTGAGTGAAGTGGCGAGATCTCGGCTCACTGCAACCTCTGCCCCCGGGGTTCAAGTGATTCTCCTGCCTCAGCCACCACGATTTAACACTGAGAAGTGGGCAGTCACAGAGAAAAAGTGTGTAAACAATTCTTTGGTACACATTTTAACATCTTTTTTTTCTTTTTTTTATTTTATTATTATTGTACTTTAATTTTTAGGGTACATGTGCACAATGTGCAGATTTATTACGTATGTTTACATGTGCCATGTTGGTGTACTGCACCCATTAACTGGTTGGACACAGGAAGGGGAACATCTTTTAAGGAGAGATGCATCTTCTATTTGAAAGGGTTATAACATTATTGCCAGAAAGCAGTCATGATGTGGTTGTCCTTCGGCACACACAAGAACTTGGTCTAAACCTCCCCAAAGACATCTTTGGGTAATTATATCAAGCATCAAAACTTACAGAAGGGTGTCAGGAGACTGGAAAGAGAAACTTACGTAGAGTAGTATAGGAGTCCCATGAGAAATGCCGCACTATCAGTGCTTGTGATTAGCACAGATGATGATATTGTGGGGAGAATCAAGGACAAGATGAGTTGAAAGTGATTCAGAGAGTTTGTTCTGAATGAAATAAGTGTTAGCAATACCTTTGTCAATGTATTTTGCATATATGTTCTGTCTCATGTAATCACAGGAATGATATAAAACAAATATAAACATGTTAGTTGAGAAAAGTTTTTAAAATAATTATACATAATATAAATTTAAAATAAATTTTAAAAATTTTAAAATAATATAAATTTAAAATAATTATAAAACTTGAATTAGAAATATTTGCTCCATTATTTATTAGTGGTTTTATTATTTCATTCTGATATATAAATCTAAAAGATAAATCTCACAACTTATTATAAAAATTAGTCTTAATGATATGTATAGACGTGATATTATACTACATGCTTTATATATTATTTTATACAAACCCACCTGACATCTCCAGAGGTGAGCACTATTACCACTGCCACAGGCCAGTTCTGAATCTGACACTAAGCACTACATGAAAGGATTAAAAGTGCTTTGAGTTTGATTCAGTCTGTCTCCAAAGTCGTTGCTCAAGTCAACTATGTAGAATGTGTAGAATATTTTCTTGTAGAATTAGTGCTTTCTAGGTCTAGTTTCAGGTACCCTACCCTACCACATAGTCCCAAAGATATTTTTTTATGTGTTCTACATACTGTACTAAATATATATATATACTGTACTAAATATATATATATATGTCTGTGATCCACCTGATTTTGTGTGTAAAATGAAGTTAAAGGTCAGATTTTAATTCCCTTGTAAATATTCAGTTTTTTGAATAGTTTTAGAAAAATTAATCTGTCCCCATTAATTGACTTACAAATGATTTGTTCACATATACACGTCTGTATTTATGATGTTTTATTTTTTCATTGGTTTATTCCTCTGTCTCTGTGCAAATGCAACACTTTCTTAGTTGCTAACAGACTTCATTTAATACAATAATTTAGTGACCATTCTCTTAATGACTGTGCTTTTCCATAATGAAGTGAAAGAAGATTAAAAATCTCCATCCCTTTCACCCACACCAATACTTTCAGCTGGACTTTGAATCAATCAGTGGCTTTAGAGTTTTAGAATATCATTGTTGTCTCTTATGTCTGTAATGTCTTTGTTAATCTTTTTTTTTGGTTTTCTTTTTTTATTTTTTATTTATTTATTTATTTTTAATTTTATTATTATTGTACATTAAGTTTTAGGGTACATGTGCACAACATGCAGGTTTGTTACATATGTATACATGTGCCATGTTGGTGTGCTGTACCCATTAATTCGTCATTTAGCATTAGGTATATCTCCTAATGCTATCCCTCCCCTCTCCTCCCACCCCACAGCAGTCCCCAGTGTGTGATGTTCCCCTTCCTGTGTCCATGTGTTCTCATTGTTCAATTCCCACCTATGAGTGAGAACATGCAGTGTTTGGTTTTTTGTCCTTGCGATAGTTTGCTAAGAATGATGGTTTCCAGTTTCATCCATGTCCCTACAA
Organism: Gorilla gorilla gorilla; assembly: GCF_029281585.2. Lineage (NCBI taxonomy): Eukaryota > Metazoa > Chordata > Mammalia > Primates > Hominidae > Gorilla > Gorilla gorilla. The sequence continues at coordinate 25,637,147 of NC_073240.2, forward strand.
AGGACATGAACTCGTCATTTTTTATGGCTGCATACTATTCCTTGGTGTATATGTGCCACATTTTCTTAATCCAGTCTATCGTTGTTAATCTTATAGGATCTGTGAACACCACTCTTCAGTTTATGTATTTCATACCTTCAACAACAGCAAGTGGTGGGAAAACCTGGAGATGCAGCCCCAGGTGCCTCCTGTGTTGCTGTAGATGATGCTGTGGACATGGGGCTCCTCCTCCAGACGATGCACATCAAAGGCAGGACCAGCAGGGAGCCATGAGATCAGAACCTCTCTGTGGCGTCCGCGTGCACAAGGGGAGGAGCCCCTGTTGGGTGGGGTGGCGAATTCAGTTATTTTGTATGAGCATGAATTTGTTAAATAATCATTCTTCTTTCTGACCAATGGCACATTTCCCCTTCTGTCCTGGCACTGTAATGTTACATCTTGGTTTTTGGTTTTGTGTACAAATGTGTTTAAAACTTGTGTATTAAACACAAGGAAACACTCTTTTCTTGGTCACATAGCCATCATGTACAACCAAATTCATACTTTTGTATTTTTCCAAAACAAACATCCCTGGGTGCTTCCTGCACAGACACAGACAACTCACTAGACAAGGTTTACCTCCTCCAGACCATGCCTATCCAAGACAGTGCCTAGGTAGATGCAGGAGAGTTGAGCCTGTCTCTGTGGTGTCTTCATGGGAAACACCAACATTTTCTTGCTCTACTCTGGTGTTGGTTGGGGAATTCGGTTATTTCTGGGAAAGATTGAGTGTGTCAAAGAATCATTCTGTTTGCTGTCTGAAAACAAATGACACAGTATTTGTTTTGAACAAATGAAACAGTGTTTGTTTTGGTGTGCAAAGGCCTTTGACACTTTCTGTGTAAACGTACTTTTTTATCATCACATAAACATCATGTATGACCAAATTTAAATTTTTTTATTGCATATTAATGCCTTTTATTCATAATCATTTTTCAAAATATATTTTAATATTTTATCACTCTTTATTAAGTTAATGGAAATATCACCCATTCTCTATAATTGTTTTCCACAAATTTCCTCTGAAATAGTTCTAGTTGAAGAGGTGCAGAAAGTTTGCTAGGAACCACAAGACAAAATTTGCTAGAGTCTCATAGTTAAAAAGGGTTTTGTATATGGCTTAGTTTGTTCTAATTTGCAAGGTTCAAAAGCATTAATTTGAATAGATGGAATATCAAGACTCCCTTCCAGCACACAAAGACCAGTTATTTTGTTAACATGCACGAATAAACTTCAGCATATTGTATTTCTTTTACCTGAAATTTATAGATACTGGCTTGAATCTCTGATTCCTTCTACATAGTATTTGTAAACGTCTGCAAGACATTTCCTTATACTTATGGCTCATAATATAGGTGTGTATTCTTCTCTTACTCTTTGATGAGTAAATACCAAAACTGCTTCTTCAGTTAAAAAAAAAAAAAAAAAGCCACTCCGAAAATCTGTGCATACAACTCCACACAGCAAATGTTTTCCGATTATCGTCTGTAGAAAAGAAGTGGGAACTTCAATTTATTTTCTTTTATCAGATAATAATCTTTTAAAAGTGATTTATACTTTTATTGATTACCAGAGAATTTTCAGAGTTGCTTTTTGTCCAGGACATGTGTGGGGCTCAGAGACACCGTAGACAAAGTTGCCATGTTCTGTGATGCTTCTGTCCAATAGGGTTTCAGAAAACTTGACAAAAATTAAACTATAAGGTGGAAGAGCTGCCCTTGGGAACTGAGAGGACAGGTTTCAGGCCTGGGATGGGATGGACAGGGGAAGCCTCCAGGAGGAGGAACATTGGAGGAAATGCTGGAGAGTGAGGCGCAGTGGGTCCAGCAGACAGGGGAGGGAAAGCAAGGAGGAAAACGTGTGTGCCTGGCACAGGCCAGTCCATGAGAAGAGGGCGGTGGATTGGAAGGAGCGCTGGGATGAGTAATTGGTGAGGACGCAGGAGGAGGAAGAGCAGACCACGGAGGGACTGGGCAGGGGAGGCAGGGAGGGCCGCTCCCTGAGGACTGCGCTCTGTGGGGAGGGATTCGAATGTCTGGGTTTGTTTCCCTGAGGTGTTACCCCAGCCCATGAGCTCAGCGTATGGGAAGGACGCTGAGGATTGAGTGGGTCCTGTCCCCCAGGGAGGCTTCTGGGCTCTGCCAGGGGGGCGTGGGTCGGGGAGAAAGGAGGGTGGAGAAGGGCAAAGAGGACCCCCAGCTGCCTGACCGCAGGGCTCATGGGGCTGCCCTTGTTCGCCGCCTTTTCTTCATCGCTCAGACCCTCGCTTCCCCGCCAGGGCAGGTTTCTGCCCCCTCAGTCCTTTCGCAGGTGGTGGGATCCATGAACGAGAAAACTCAGATCTGCCGGCTCCTCTCCACCTGGCGCCCACACAGGTGAGGCTGGGCGCAGCCTGAAGGAAGTGCCGGTGCGGGGGTCGCAGCTGCGCAGTGAGGGGAACCAGAGGCTGCCGCGCAGGCTGGGCTTGGGGGCGGGAGCCAGGCCCACGTGGGGCGTGAGGGCCGCGGGTGGAGGGCGAGGCTGACAGGGAGTGAGGGAGGAGGGTGGAGGGCGGTGATCAGAGGGCGCGGCTGACAGGGGGAGAGGGCGGTGAGGATCTACAGGGGAACTCAGGGAGGATGTCTGCCGGGTCCGCGTTGGACTTTCCGGTCGCTTCTCCGCGAACGCGCGCTTGTTCCTGCGGCGGTGCCTGCCTGTGTCGTCGTCCGTGTTTGTTCTTCTTCAAACCTCAGGATGTCTCCGTGTTTCCCAGACCGTAACGTACATTTAAAAAGCTTTCTTTCTGTCACATATGCCCTTTTATATTATGGACATAAGAATTGTTACTTACCTACGTTTCCTATTTGTGAATTATTCATAGATAAAGAATTTACCAAAACTTTTATTTTTAGTTGACACATTGCGTATATTTATGGATAACAGTGTGATATTTTGATTCTTGTATTCATTGGGGAAGATTCAATCAAGCTAATTAACATGTGCATCAACTCACCAGCTAATACTTTATGGTGAGAACACTAAAAATCTATTATTTAGCTATTCTAAAATGTACAGCATGACTTCGGAGGAAATGATACTGCCCGGCCTCAGTAGCCCGAGACTGATCATTTCTAAATCATGAGGTTCCCATTTCTGAGGGGGTCATGGCTGCATACCCGTAAGCAAGGGGGGTGTTGGGGTGCTTTGTTTGCCCTGTTAATTTTGGGTGCCTCTGTGTTCTGAGAACTATTAAGATAATATGTTTTTGAAAAATCCAGTTGCTTTAACTTTTCCTTTGTTTTAGTCTGTTAACAACGTTATCACTTTTCTTTTACTGACTTTAGATTTAATATATTCTTCCTTTTCTAGGTTCCAAAGGTGGAAACACAGATGACAGATTTTTGGTTTTTTCGTCATTTCGTATATATGTGTTCAATGGTATTTATTTGCCTATATTGTCTGCTTTCCTTTCATCCTACAAATTTTGATAAATTGTGTTTTTATTTTCATTTAGTTAATTTAAAAAATTTCTCTGGCGATATCTTCTTTGACCCATATATTATATGGAAGTGTGTTGTTTAATCTGAATGCATTTTGGGATATTACAGTTATCATTCCAGTCATCCTTTGATTTCTATTTTAATTCCACTGTGGTCTGACAGCTGACATTGTATGATTTACTTTTTAAAAATTGTTGGGGTATTTTTTGTCCCAGAATGTGGCACATTTTGCTGAATATTCCATGTGAGCCTAAGAAGAATGTGTCCTCTGGAGTAGTTGAGGGAAGGAGACTGTAGGTGTCAGTTATGCCCAGTTGCTTGTTGGTGCTGTTGAGTTCAGCTTTTCCCTCCTGGATTACTGCCTGCTAGATCTGTCCATATCTGATATAGGGTGTTAATGTTTCCAACTATAATACTGAGTTCATCTTTTTCCTGGTGGTTCTGTTGATTTCTGCCTCATAGTTTATGCTCTGTTATCAGGCTCATAGGCTTTAAGAATTATGACATCTTCTTGGAAGAATGGCTCTTCATCTCTCTGTAATGCCCTTCTTTATTCCTGATAACTTTTCTTGCTTTGAAGTCTGCTCTGCCTGTAATTCATATAGCTCCTCTTGTTTACTTTGATTAGAGTTAGCATCGTACATTTTGTTCCATTCATTTACTTTTATTTGTGTTTATATTTGGGTTGGGCTTATAAATAACAGTTGTCTTCTTTTTTGATTCACTTTGTAAATCTGTGTCTTTTGGTGCAGTTAGACCATTGACATTCAAAGTGGTAAGCGATGCAGTTGGATTAATATTTATCATAGTTGTCAATGTTTTCGATTTGTTGTCCTTGTTCCGTCTTCCTATTTTCGTCTTCCATTCATTTTCTGCCTTTTGTGGTTCTCATTGAGCATTTTATATTTTTCCATCTCTCGCATTTCTAAAAGTATCAGTTATATATAATTTTAACTTTTTGTTGGTTTAACATTTTTATATTCTTAGTTTATTATAAGAGAAAACAATTTCTTGAAAAAATAGAAATATTATTAAATAATATATGCCTATGCATATATATGTATAAGTATATATGTGTACAGGTATATGCACATGTGCATGTGTGTTTGTATGTGTGTGTGTATATGTACATGTATATACACATATATATATGAAGTGGATATCAGCAATAATGCAAAGGACAGGAGAAAGGAATTAGGATTATTTGTTATTGTAAGACACAGTAACTGTGAAGCAATATAACTTTATTTGAAAAGTATCTCAGTTTAGTTTTTTAATTTTTTATAGTTTTTATATGATTTTGATTTTTTTTAACTTTATATCTGACAGGGAGTGAGGGAGGAGGGTGGTGGGCGGCGATCGGAGGGCGAGGCTGACAGGGGAGAGGGCGGTGAGATCTACAGGGGAACTCAGGGAGGATGTCTGCCGGGTCCCCTTTGGGCTTTCTGGTCTCTTCTCCGCGAAAGCGCGCTTGTTCCTGCGGCGGTGCCTGCCTGTGTCGTCGTCCCTGTTTGTTCTTCTTCAAACCTCAGGATTTCTCCGTGTTTCCCAGACCGTAACGTACATTTAAAAAGCTTTCTGTCACATATGCCCTTTTATATTATGGGCATAACAATTGTTACTTACCTACGTTTCCTATTTGTGAATTATTCATAGATACAGAATTTACCAAAACTTTTAGTTGACACATTGCGTATATTTATGGATAACAGTGTGATATTTTGATTCTTGTATTCATTGCGGAAGATTCAATCAAGCTAATTAACATGTGCATCAACTCACCAGCTAATACTTTATGGTGAGAACACTAAAAATCTTTTATTTAGCTATTCTAAAATGTACAGCATGACTTCGGAGGAAATGATACTGCCCGGCCTCAGTAGCCCGAGACTGATCATTTCTAAATCATGAGGTTCCCATTTCTGAGGGGTCATGGCTGCATGCCTGTAAACAAGGGGGGTGTTGGGGGTGCTTTGTTTGCTCTGTTAATTTTCGATGCCTCTGTGTTCTGAGAACTATTAAGACGTGTTTGAAAAATCCAGTTACTTTAACTTTTCCTTTGTTTTAGTCTGTTAACAACGTTATCACTTTTCTTTTACTGACTTTAGATTTAATATATTCTTCTTTTTCTAGGTTCCAAAGGTGGCAACACAGATGACAGATTTTTGGTCTTTTCATTGTTTCCTATGTATGTGTTCAATGGTATTTATTTGCCTATATGTTCTGCTTTCCTTTCATCCTACAAATTTTGATAAATTGTGTTCTTATTTTCATTTAGTTAATTTAAAAAAATTTCTCTAGAGATATCTTCTTTCACCCATATGTTATATGCAAGCGTGTTGTTTAATCTGAATGCATTTTGGGATATTACAGTTATCATTCCAGTCATCCTTTGATTTCTATTTTAATTCCACTGTGGTCTGACAGCTGACATTGTATGATTTACTTTTAAAAAATTGTTGGGGTATTTTTTGTCCCGGAATGTGGCACATTTTGCTGAATATTCCATGTGAGCTTAAGAAGAATGTGTCATCTGCAGTAGTTGAGGGAAGGAGACTGTAGGTGTCAGTTATGCCCAGGTGCTTGTTGGTGCTGTTGAGTTCAGCTTTTCGCTCCTGAATTACTGCCTTCTAGATCTGTCCGTATCTGATATAGGGTTTTAATGTTTCCACCTATAATACTGAGTTCATCTTTTTCCTTTTGGTTCTGTTGATTTCTGCCTCATAGTTTATGCTCTGTTATCAGGCTCACAGGCTTTAAGAAGTATGACATCTTCTTGGAAGAATGGCTCTTCATCTCTCTGTAATGCCCTTCTTTGTTCCTGATAACTTTTCTTGCTTTGAAGTCTGCTCTGCCTGTAATTCATATAGCTCCTCTTGTTTACTTTGATTAGAGTTAGCATCGTACATTTTGTTCCATTCATTTACTTTTATTTGTCTTTATATTTAGATTGGGCTTATAAATAACACTTGTGTCTTGTTTTTTGATTCACTTTGTAAATCTGTGTCTTTTACTTGGTGCAGTTAGACCATTGACATTCAAAGTGGTAAGCGATGCAGCTGTATTAATATTTATCACACTTGTCAATGTTTTTGATTTGCTGTCCTTGTTCCTTCTCCATATTTTCATCTTCCATTCATTTTCTGCCTTTTGTGGTTCTCATTGAGCATTTTACATTTTTCCATCTCTCGTATTTCTAAAAATATCAGTTATATATAATTTTAACTTTTTATTGGTTTATCATTTTTATATTCTTAGTTTATTGTAAGAGAAAACAATTTCTTGAAAAAATAGAAAAATTATTAAATAATATATGCCCATGTATATATCTTATGTATAAGTATATATGTGTACAGATATATGCACATGTGCATGTGTGTTTGTATATGTGTGTGTACATGTATATATATACACATATATATGAAGTGGATATCAGCAATAATGCAAAGGACAGGAGAAAGGATTATTTGTTATAAGATACAGTAACTGTGAAGCAATATAACTTATTTGAAAAGTAGCTGAGTTTAGTATTTTTTCTTTTTTTAAGAAAAAAGAAAAATTAATAAGTTTATTATTATTATTATTATACTTTAAGTTTTAGGGTACATGTGCACAATGTGCAGGTTAGTTACATATGTATACATGTGACATGGTGGTGCGCTGCACCCACTAACCCGTCATCTAGCATTAGGTATATCTCCCAAGGCTAACCCTCCACCCTCCCCCCACCCCACAACAGTCCCCAGAGTGTGATGTTCCCCTTCCTGTGGCCATGTGTTCTCATTGTTCAATTCCCACCTATGAATGAGAATATGCGGTGTTTGGTTTTTTGTTCTTGCGATAGTTTGCTGAGAACGATGATTTCCAATTTCATCCTTGTCCCTACAAAGGACATGAACTCATCGTTTTTTATGGCTGCATAGTGTTCACAGTAAAGTTACCTTCAGTGATTAAGGAAGATGATGAAGCTAAGGAGTTCCATTAACAGCTATGAACATATTGCTCATGTTCTATTTTATAAGGTCAGCAGTGACTTTAAATAAAAAGAAACTTTATACATTTAAGAATTGTTTAGGGTTTACAGAATTGTTTTAAATATATTACATAGACTTTCCATATATCCCACTACAGTTGCTCTTTTTATTAACTTCTCAATGTAGGACATTTGTCACAATTAACCAATTTTAAACAGTATCATTAACTACTCTTCATACTTTATTCAGATTTTCTTAGTTTTCACTTAATGTCTAATTTCTATTCCAGGATCTCCTCCAGGATACCTCAGCACAGTTAAATATCACGTCTCCTTAGATTTCTCTGACTGTTGCAGTTTCTTAGCGTTTCCTAGTTTTTGATGATATTGACATTCCTAATGTGGGATTTCTCTTTAGGTTTTTTTTCATGATGAGACTAGATTTGTGGGTTTAGGGGAGGAAGATGACAGAGGAAAGGTGCCATTCTCCTCACATCATACCAAGGGCACAGGCTCTCAACAGGCTTTATCACTGTTAATGTTAATTTGATCACCTAGATGAGGTCATTTTTATCAAATTATCACACACGGTGAAATTATTATTTTTCCCTTTCCCCATAGAATGTTTCAGAACAAAGTCACTAACACAACACGCATTTAAGAAGTGGGGAGTCATGGGCTGAGCACGATGGCTCTCGCCTGTAATCCCAGCACTGTTGGTGGCTGAGACAGGCTGATCATCTGAGGTCAGGAGTTTCAGACCAGCCTGGCCAACATGGGGAAAGCTCATCTCTATTAAAAATACAAAAATTAGCTAGGCACAGTGCACACGCCTGTACTCCCAGCTACTCGGGAGGCTGAGGCAGGAGAATCACTTGAACCTGGGAGGCAGAGTTTGCAGTGAGCTGAGATCACGCCACTGCACTCCAGCCTGGGCAACAGAGCGAGACTCCAGACTCCATCTCAAAAAAAAAAAAAAAAGTGGGGATTCATGATCTACCTTTTTATTGGCAGAATGTCTACGGATGTATTTGAACTCTCAACCGTAAGCATGTCTGTTCTATTACACATTTATTCATTTATACATAAATTATTTATATCGTCATCTAAACATGGATATTTCTTTTGTACTTTATATATGCTAATTTATTTGATTGCTCAGATTGTTTCATGGTTGGCTATTGGAAGGTTTTTTAGTTGTCTGTGGTATAATTTTGAAATACCCACATAATTAAGGTTCAATGTTGTATGGTTGGTTGGTTTTGTTGTTGTTTAGCATTTTCTTTTCTTTAACCACTACTAGGTGCTCCAGGCTAACTGTGTATTTAATTGTACTGCAGGCTAATTGTATGATTGTATAATTTCTACTAATGTTTCCAATACCATATGATCTAATCCAGCACCATATGAATGATGTATGTAGTCTCTTACTCTCCCTGTGAAGAAGTTGATGCTGTTCACTTAATCGTACTACCTGAACATCCATGCAGAGTGGTTTCAGAACTGGTAACTTATACCCCAATGGGAAACAATTTTACCAAGTAAAGTACAGTACTTAGGTATAAATACTTTGGCTTTTAGCCTCAGAATGTCCACTTATTTCCCAAATTACTTAGGTCCATTGCTTTCCTCCACTTTCTTTAGTGAGGCTATTCCATACATTCATTACATAGTTATATTATTTTTTTGGGCATTCCTCCTTGGAAACCCTCTACCTACTAAATAAGGTTTTAAATTTGCATAATTTAGATGCACTGTTTGTGTTATAAAGTTCTTCAGGATTCAGAAAACATTATTATGTATCCACCATTACAATATCAGAGAGAGTAATTTCACTGCCCCAAAGAAACCTCCTGTATTTCACTCATCCCACCTTCTCTCTCCCAAGCCACTTGTTACCACCGAACTCTTTGCTATCACTATCCTTTTCTCCTTTTCTAGAGAATCATATAGGTGGAATTACACAGTATTTTGCCTTTTCCAACTTATATTTTTTCACATAGCAATATACCTTTTAGATTTTTGAAGTACGTATCATGGTTTTTTAGACTTCCCTTCCCCTATTGTTGCAGGACAGGTGAGCCCCAAATTTGGGCCTTCAGCTGGCAGGATTCTTGGCTTTGCGCAGGAAAGTATTTAAGGGCAAGCCAGTGGTGATAGACAGCAATCTTTTATTGAACATTACTGCTCCTTAAAGGGCAGGGCTAACTCATAGGCATTGCATCGGTTGGTAACCTGTGGGCTCTTGTCAACTATCTTTACACTAAGGCAAACCCACTTTCAATTACACGTAAATTGAGGAGTGGATCAATGAAATTTGATGGTCAGTTTATTCAGAACTTTCTAGGAGAGGAGCAGTAACTTCTGGGTTGTTGCCATGGAAAGAGGTGGTTAAATTCCAGGTTGTTGGCATGGAATTTATAAACAGTCATGGCGCTGGAGGGAATGTCTCATGGCAGTGAGCAATGGGGACAACTAGGGATCCCTGTGTGTCTGTTTGCCAGTTTCTTCACTGTATGCTGTCTGGACCAGATCTTGTTTTGATCAGCAGGGTTGTGACCGGAAAACAGCCTGCCGGTCTCCTACCTCATAATGGCAAAAGGCATTGAGTGTCTTTTCGTGTGATTTGGGTATGACTGTAGCTTTTTTAGAGAATTGGGTATTTGAATAATTTCCATTTTTGGTTGAGATATTTGCCTTTTTATTTTTGAGCTCTAAGATGTTGTCATATATATGATTAACAATAGACCATTATCACCTAGAAAATTTGCAAATATTTGCTTTTTAATTTAACTTTTAAGTTTCAGGGCACATGTGCACATTTGTTACATAGGTAAACTTGTGTTATGGTGGTTTGTTGTAGATTATTTCATCACCAATGTACTAAGCCTAGTACCCATTAGTTATTTTTTCTGATCCTCTCTCGCCTCCCACCCTCCACCCTTCAATAGGCCTCAGTGTGCGTTGTTCCCCACTGTATGTTTATGTGTTCTCGTCATTTACCTCCCACTTATAAGGGGAAAAATATGGTATTTGGTTTTCTGTTATTGCATTAGTTTGCTAAGGATAATAGCCTCCAGCTCCATCCATTTTCCTGTAAAGGACATGATATTCTTTTTTATGGCTGCGTACTGTTCCATGGTGTATATGTACCACATTTTCTTTATGCAGTCCACCACTGATGGGCATTTAGGCTGATTCCATGTTCTTGCTATTGTGAGTAGGGCTGCAATGAACATATGCATGCATGTGCCTTCTTAATAGAACACTTTTTATTTCTTTGGGTATATGCTCAGTAATGGGATTGCTGGGTTACATGATATTTCTGTTTTTAGGTCTTTGTGGAATCTCCACACTGCATTAGTTCCACAACGGTTGAACTAATGGAGACATCCACCAATTAGTTAGATGGCTGGTGTTAGATGGTGTCACATTGTGGTTTTGATTTGCATTTCTTTAAGGATCAGTGAGGTTGAGGTTTTCTTCATATGATTGTTAGCTACATATGTATCTTCTGTTGAAAGTGTCTGTTCATGTCCTTTGCCCTCTTTTTTTTAGGGTTGGTTTTTTTTTTCTTGAACATTTGTTTCAGTTCCTTATAGATGCTGGATATTAGACCTTGGTCAGACGCATAGTTTGCAAAACTTTTCTCCCATTCTGTAAGTTGTCTGTATATTCTGTTGATAGTTTTCTTCTGCTGTGCACAAGCTCTTAAGTTTTATTGGATTTAATTTGCCAGTTTTTGCTTTTGTTTGCAAATATTTAGTCCCATTCTTTGGGCGTCTTTATTTTTGATGGTGTAGCGTGAATCACGAAAGTTTCAAATTCTAATGAGATTTAATATACCTGTTTTTTCTTCTTCCCTTTTGCTTTCAGCATCATATCTTAGGAAAGATTTTTTAATCTAAGACCACGAAGATGTATTCTTGTGCTATTTTCTGTATTTTGGAATTGTTTAGCTATTATATGGAGATATATGATCATTCTGAGTCATTTACATTTTCAGTGTGAGGCAGTTCAACTTACACGGAATATGCACTTGTTTCAGAAATATTTGAGTAAAAATATTTATCCATATATAATTTATTTGGTGACATTATAAAATTATTTCACTACAAATATAAGTATTCATTTTTGAGCATTATGTTCTATTACATTGATCAACATCTATATTCTTATACTAGTACTGTAAATCTGATTACTCTTACTTTGTAGTGAGTTTTGAAGTCAGGAATTATGTATCTCCCATGCCAACATTTTTTCTTCTTTCTGAAAAGTATTTAGGCTGCTCTGGGTCTATTGCATTATATATGAATTTTAGATAAACTTTGTGAATTTAGAGAAAGGAAATGTTACCTGGGATTTTGATAGAGGTTGCATTAAATCTATAGAGCCATTTGGAAAATATTGCCAGCCTAACAACAATAACCTTTATAAGCAATGAATAGTCAAAGTTTTTTTTCCATTTATTTTTTATGAAAATATTTTCTATAGTTTTGTGTATATATCTTATACTTAATTTGATAAACTTATTTTTGATGTCATCTTAAATGGAACATTCTGAGTTTTTATTTTAGATTGTTAATTGCTAGCATATAGAAATTCAGAGGATTTTATATATTGACCTTATATACTGCAAGTTTGTTGAACTCATTTCTAAATTCTAAACATACTTGATTAGAGTACTTTGGAAATTTTATACATAAGATCAGGTCATATGCCAACAGACATAGTTTGACTTCCTTTCCATACTGGAAGCCTTATATTTATTTTTCTAGACTACTTGCCATGTCTGTATCCTCCAGTACAATGTTGAAAACAAGTGTCAAGAGTGGAAATCCTTGTCTTGTTTCTAATCTTGGAGAAGTTAGTGAACCTTTCAGATAACCTATGATGACATGTTAGTTTTTCATGGATCCTCTTTAAAAGGAAGACAGTTCCCTTATCTGCCTCATTTGCTGCATATTTTTCTCATAGAGAATTTGAGAATTTTCAAGTGCCTATGCGTCTTCTGAGCTGATGATGTGGTTTTTTTCTTTATTATGTGAATATAGTGCATAGCACTAGTGGTATTGTATGTTGAACCAAATTTTGCTTTTCTGAGGTAAATACCCTTGACATAGTGTATAATACTTTTTACATGTTTCTGGTTTGTTTTACTAATATTTCCTTGATGATTTTTGCCCCTGTATACATAAGGTATATTGCTCTTCATTTTCCATATTTGAAATGTCTTTGTCTAGTTGTGGTATCAGAGTAAACTAAATCAGTATACAATGGGAAATCATGCCTTCTCCACTTTATGGGAATAATTTGTAATAAATTAGTATTAATTGTTTAAGTGATTCCAATAATTCACTAATGAATTCTTGATGAGGTCAGAGAGGTTAATCCTAAGAACAGTTACATGAGCTTGGAAGGAGACCTTTCCCCAGCTGAGCCTTAGCCTGGGCCATCACCTACATCTGGACTGAAGAACCAGAGAAACTGTGAGTAATATGTGTGTGGTTTTGAACCACTAAGATGTGTGGGAATTTGTTATGCACCAAGTCTTCAGTAATATACCTGACAGTAATTGCAATGTGGTATTCTAGATTAGTCTTGGAACAGATGAATATATCATTATTAGAAATTCTGGTAAAATATGAAGGAAGTCTGTAGATCAATTAATAGTTTTGAAACATAGTGAAATTCTTAGTTTTCATGAATATACTATGGTTATAATAGTAACATTTTAGTTAGCTGAAGGGTATATGAAACTGTCTGTTCTACCTGTGTATCTTTTTGTAAATCTGAAATTATTTCAAAATAAATTTGTTTGCTAAAATTATTATATTTTTTAAAAGAAAACAAAGGCATAAAAAAAACTGGCTTCCAGAGATGAATGGGCACATAGGGAGAGAATAGCAAAGTAGCACTCTTTTTATCTAGTCACCTTTCCAAACCCAGGTGCACCTGCTTCAAGAGGGCTCCATGAAGCTCCAGGGACTGTCATCCTTTTTCTCCTTCTCCATTACCCAGTAAGCAGTTGGAGTGTCAGCAACCACTTATTTAGAAAAAGTTGCCTTTCCTTCACATATGCCAGAAAGCCCCATGTGTAGACATCATTTAGCAGTGTATATTCAGGATCCCACTGAAGCATTTTTGGGAGATATGACTCTCAGATATTAGAAGCCAGGGATAAGAAATTTCAGTGACAGGGAACATAAATCATATTTCTGCATTCAGGATAATGTTTTCTTGGTACAGGCATTTCTTCTTCAAGTAATCAAAAGACAACCGTACCTTCAAACCTTTCAGAAAAATATGTTCTAATTTAGTTCTTTTGATTCTACAGACTCCATCAGGAATCGTCTGGGACCGTGCATTCTGTTGACACTCACATTGTGGAATCATGTTGCCCCCTGCCAACCCTGAAGCCACCAAGGTAGCAGGTAAGCAGAGTACAACAAATGTTTCTAATAAATTGGTTTAGGCCAGTCTCTACTTACAGAGACCTGGATATGCATCTTTTACACAACAGAGTTTTTGCAGTTGGATGCTAGTGTGTGGAGAAAGCAGCTGATGAAGTGCTGAGCAGTGAGTCCTCAGACAAACTCTAACGGCATGGAAGATGTGATTTCCCACAATATCTTAAACCAGCAGTTCCTTAGAGGCTGGCCTGGACACCACAATTCTAAAAGAGATGCCATTTAAAAGAAACCAAATTCTAGACCAGATCATGAGGCAGACACCCAACACTTTGTCTCCACATTCTAACCTGATTAGAAGTTGCAGTTCAATGGAAGAATGTCTTAGATATTTGAGAGCATGACTTTATCTTTATTTAATTTAGCATTGCTGGAATTTAAAACTGTAGGGCAAAATTCAGTCAACCTCCTAAATTATGTGAGTTTTTGTTTTTGTATGTGAGTTTCTGCATACACATAAAGAAACTCCCACAGTTTAAGAGGTTGACTGAATTTTGGGTATACAGAAACTCATACTTTATGTGTTTCTTCTTCAATCAGTATATTCCTGAGGGGAAACCAAAACCAATCCTCAAATCCAAGTACCCAAATTAGGGTTGAGCAGAGTAACAAGGGGGCAGATTAAAACATTTTATAAAGACCATTATGCATCTACTTCTGCAGTGACTAATTATCAAGTGATTTCTATGATCACCAACCATATGGTTAAAACGGCAAATGGGAATGAAGAAAACAGAGTTACATAAATGTTATAGCTGAAAGAATGGCGTTCATAATGAAGCTTACAAGGGTCATTGGTCAAATTCCTAAGACTGCAGTGGGAAGTTTCAAGTTACAGCTTTTTCTAGGTCTTTAGAAAGCTATCACTCCAGTGAATTTTTCAAGTAACTCTTTATAATTTCTATCTTCTTCCTCAATGGATTTCTTTTTTTTTTTTTTTTATTTATTTATTTATTTATTTATTTATTTTTATTATACTTTAAGTTTTAGGGTACATGTGCACGTTGTGCAGGTTAGTTACATATGTATACATGTGCCATGCTGGTGTGCTGCACCCACTAACTCGTCATCTAGCATTAGGTATATCTCCCAATGCTATCCCTCCCCCCTCCCCCCACCCCACAACAGTCCCCAGAGTGTGATATTCCCCTTCCTGTGTCCATGTGATCTCATTCTTCAATTCCCACCTATGAGTGAGAATATGCGGTGTTTGGTTTTTTGTTCTTGCGGTAGTTTACTGAGAATGATGGTTTCCAAATTCATCCATGTCCCTACAAAGGACATGAACTCATCATCTTTTATGGCTGCATAGTATTCCATGGTGTATCTGTGCCACATTTTCTTAATCCAGTCTATCATTGTTGGACATTTGGGTTGGTTCCAAGTCTTTGCTATTGTGAATAATGCCGCAATAAACATACGTGTGCATGTGTCTTTATAGCAGCATGATTTATAGTCCTTTGGGTGTATACCCAGTAATGGGATGGCTGGGTCAAATGGTATTTCTAGTTCTAGATCCCTGAGGAATCGCCACACTGACTTCCACAATGGTTGAACTAGTTTACAGTCCCACCAACAGTGTAAAAGTGTTCCTATTTCTCCACAACCTCTCCAGCACCTGTTGTTTCCTGACTTTTTAATGATTGCCATTCTAACTGGTGTGAGATGATATCTCATAGTGGTTTTGATTTGCATTTCTCTGATGGCCAGGGATGATGAGCATTTTTTCATGTGTTTTTTGGCTGTATAAATGTCTTCTTTTGAGAAGTGTCTGTTCATGTCCTTCGCCCACTTTTTGATGGGGTTGTTTGTTTTTTTCTTGTAAATTTGTTTGAGTTCATTGTAGATTCTGGATATTAGCCCTCTGTCAGATGAGTAGGTTGCAAAAATTTTCTCCCATGTTGTAGGTTGCCTGTTCACTCTGATGGTAGTTTCTTTTGCTGTGCAGAAGCTCTTTAGTTGAATTAGATCCCATTTGTCAATTTTGTCTTTTGTTGCCATTGCTTTTGGTGTTTTGGACATGAAGTCCTTGCCCACGCCTATGTCCTGAATGGTAATGCCTAGGTTTTCTTCTAGGGTTTTTATGGTTTTAGGTCTAACGTTTAAATCTTTAATCCATCTTGAATTGATTTTTGTATAAAGTGTAAGGAAGGGATCCAGTTTCAGCTTTCTACATATGGCTAGCCAGTTTTCCCAGCACCATTTATTAAATAGGCAATCCTTTCCCCATTGCTTGTTTTTCTCAGGTTTGTCAAAGATCAGATAGTTGTAGCTATGCGGCGTTATTTCTGAGGGCTCTGTTCTGTTCCATTGATCTATATCTCTGTTTTGGTACCAGTACCATGCTGTTTTGGTTACTGTAGCCTTGTAGTATAGTTTGAAGTCAGGTAGTGTGATGCCTCCAGCTTTGTTCTTTTGGCTTAGGATTGACTTGGCGATGCGGGCTCTTTTTTGGTTCCATATGAACTTTAAAGTAGTTTTTTCCAATTCTGTGAAGAAAGTCATTGGTAGCTTGATGGGGATGGCATTGAATCTGTAAATGACCTTGGGCAGTATGGCCATTTTCACGATATTGATTCTTCCTACCCATGAGCATGGAATGTTCTTCCATTTGTTTGTATCCTCTGTTATTTCCTTGAGCAGTGGTTTGTAGTTCTCCTTGAAGAGGTCCTTCACATCCCTTGTAAGTTGGATTCCTAGGTATTTTATTCTCTTTGAAGTAATTGTGAATGGGAGTTCACTCATGATTTGGCTCTCTGTTTGTCTGTTATTGGTGTATAAGAATGCTTGTGATTTTTGTACATTGATTTTGTATCCTGAGACTTTGCTGAAGTTGCTTATCAGCTTAAGGAGATTTTGGGCTGAGACAATGGGGTTTTCTAGATATACAATCATGTCGTCTGCAAACAGGGACAATTTGACTTCCTCTTTTCCTAATTGAATACCCTTTATTTCCTTCTCCTGCCTGATTGCCCTGGCCAGAACTTCCAAGACTATGTTGAATAGGAGCGGTGAGAGAGGGCATCCCTGTCTTGTGCCAGTTTTCAAAGGGAATGCTTCCAGTTTTTGCCCATTCAGTATGATATTGGCTGTGGGTTTGTCATAGATAGCTCTTATTATTTTGAAATACGTCCCATCAATACCTAATTTCTTGAGAGTTTTTAGCATGAAGGGTTCTTGAATTTTGTCAAAGGTTTTTTCTGCATCTATTGAGATAATCATGTGGTTTTTGTCTTTGGCTCTGTTTATAGGCTGGATTACATTTATTGATTTGCATATATTGAACCAGCCTTGCATCCCAGGGATGAAGCCCACTTGATCATGGTGGATATGCTTTTTGATGTGCTGCTGGATTTGGTTTGCCAGTATTTTATTGAGGATTTTTGCATCAATGTTCATCAAGGATATTGGTCTAAAATTCTCTTTTTTGGTTGTGTCTCTGCCCGGCTTTGGTATCAGAATGATGCTGGCCTCATAAAATGAGTTAGGGAGGATTCCCTCTTTTTCTATTGATTGGAATAGTTTCAGAAGGAATGGTACCAGTTCCTCCTTGGACCTCTGGTAGAATTCAGCTGTGAATCCATCTGGTCCTGGACTCTTTTTGGTTGGTAAACTATTGATTATTGCCACAATTTCAGCTCCTGTTATTGGTCTATTCAGAGATTCAACTTCTTCCTGGTTTAGTCTTGGGAGAGTGTATGTGTCGAGGAATGTATCCATTTCTTCTAGATTTTCTACTTTATTTGCGTAGAGGTGTTTATAGTATTCTCTGATGGTAGTTTGTATTTCTGTGGGATCGGTGGTGATATCCCCTTTATCATTTTTTATTGTGTCTATTTGATTCTTCTCTCTTTTTTTCTTTATTAGTCTTGCTAGCAGTCTATCAATTTTGTTGATCCTTTCAAAAAACTGGCTCCTGGATTCATTGATTTTTTGAAGGGTTTTTTGTGTCTCTATTTCCTTCAGTTCTGCTCTGATTTTAGTTATTTCTTGCCTTCTGCTAGCTTTTGAATGTGTTTGCTCTTGCTTTTCTAGTTCTTTTAATTGTGATGTTAGGGTGTCAATTTTGGATCTTTCCTGCTTTCTCTTGTGGGCATTTAGTGCTATAAATTTCCCTCTACACACTGCTTTGAATGCATCCCAGAGATTCTGGTATGTTGTGTCTTTGTTCTCGTTGGTTTCAAAGAACATCTTTATTTCTGCCTTCATTTCGTTATGTACCCAGTAGTCATTCAGGAGCAGGTTGTTCAGTTTCCATGTAGTTGAGCGGCTTTGAGTGAGATTTTTAATCCTGAGTTCTAGTTTGATTGCACTGTGGTGTGAGAGATAGTTTGTTATAATTTCTGTTCTTTTACATTTGCTGAGGAGAGCTTTACTTCCAACTATGTGGTCAATTTTGGAATAGGTGTGGTGTGGTGCCGAAAAAAATGTATATTCTGTTGATTTGGGGTGGAGAGTTCTGTAGATGTCTATTAGGTCCACTTGGTGCAGAGCTGAGTTCAGTTCCTGGGTATCCTTGTTGACTTTCTGTCTCGTTGATCTGTCTAATGTTGACAGTGGGGTGTTAAAGTCTCCCATTATTAATGTGTGGGAGTCTAAGTCTCTTTGTAGGTCACTCAGGACTTGCTTTATGAATCTGGGTGCTCCTGTATTGGGTGCATATATATTTAGGATATTTAGCTCCTCTTGTTGAATTGATCCCTTTACCATTATGTAATGGCCTTCTTTGTCTCTTTTGATCTTTGTTGGTTTAAAGTCTGTTTTATCAGAGACTAGGATTGCAACCCCTGCCTTTTTTTGTTTTCCATTTGCTTGGTAGATCTTCCTCCATCCTTTTATTTTGAGCCTATGTGTGTCTCTGCACGTGAGATGGGTTTCCTGAATACAGCACACTGATGGGTCTTGACTCTTTATCCAACTTGCCAGGCTGTGTCTTTTAATTGGAGAATTTAGTCCATTTACATTTAAAGTTAATATTGTTATGTGTGAATTTGATCCTGTCATTATGATGTTAGCTGGTGATTTTGCTCATTAGTTGATGCAGTTTCTTCCTAGTATCGATGGTCTTTACATTTTGGCATGATTTTGCAGCGGCTGGTACCGGTTGTTCCTTTCCATGTTTAGCGCTTCCTTCAGGAGCTCTTTTAGGGCAGGCCTGGTGGTGACAAAATCTCTCAGCATTTGCTTGTCTGTAAAGTATTTTATTCCTCCTTCACTTATGAAGCTTAGTTTGGCTGGATATGAAATTCTGGGTTGAAAATTCTTTTCTTTAAGAATGTTGAATATTGGCCCCCACTCTCTTCTGGCTTGTAGGGTTTCTGCCGAGAAATCCGCTGTTAGTCTGATGGGCTTCCCTTTGAGGGTAACCCGACCTTTCTCTCTGGCTGCCCTTAACATTTTTTCCTTCATTTCAACCTTGGTGAATCTGACAATTATGTGTCTTGGAGTTGCTTTTCTCAAGGAGTATCTTTGTGGCGTTCTCTGTATTTCCTGAATCTGAATGTTGGCCTGCCTTGCTAGATTGGGGAAGTTCTCCTGGATAATATCCTGCAGAGTGTTTTCCAACTTGGTTCCATTCTCCGCATCACTTTCAGGTACACCAATCAGACATAGATTTGGTCTTTTCACATAGTCCCATATTTCTTGGAGGCTTTGCTCATTTCTTTTTATTCTTTTTTCTCTAGACTTCCCTTCTCGCTTCATTTCATTCATTTCATCTTCCATTGCTGATACCCTTTCTTCCAGTTGATCGCATCGGCTCCTGAGGCTTCTGCATTGTTCACGTAGTTCTCGAGCCTTGGTTTTCAGCTCCATCAGCTCCTTTAAGCACTTCTCTGTATTGGTTATTCTAGTTATACATTCTTCTAAATTTTTTTCAAAGTTTTCAACTTCTTTGCCTTTGGTTTGAATGTCCTCCCGTAGCTCAGAGTAATTTGATCGTCTGAGGCCTTCTTCTCTCAGCTCGTCAAGATCATTCTCCATCCAGCTTTGTTCCGTTGCTGGTGAGGAACTGCGTTCCTTTGGAGGAGGAGAGGTGCTATGCGTTTTAGAGTTTCCAGTTTTTCTGTTTTGTTTTTTTCCCCATCTTTGTGGTTTTTATCTACTTTTGGTCTTTGATGATGGTGATGTACAGATGGGTTTTCGGTGTGGATGTCCTTTCTGTTTGTTAGTTTTCCTTCTAACAGACAGGACCCTCAGCTGCAGGTCTGTTGGAATACCCTGCCGTGTGAGGTGTCAGTGTGCCCCTGCTAGGGGGTGCCTCCCAGTTAGGCTGCTCGGGGGTCTGGGGTCAGGGACCCACTTGAGGAGGCAGTCTGCCCGTTCTCAGATCTCCAGCTGCGTGCTGGGAGAACCACTGCTCTCTTCAAAGCTGTCAGACAGGGACATTTAAGTCTGCAGAGGTTACTGCTGTCTTTTTGTTTGTCTGTGCCCTGCCCCCAGAGGTGGAGCCTACAGAGGCAGGCAAGCCTCCTTGAGCTGTGGTGGGCTCCACCCAGTTCGAGCTTCCAGGCTGCTTTGTTTACCTAAGCAAGCCTGGGCAATGGCGGGCGCCCCTCCCCCAGCCTCGCTGCCGCCTTGCAGTTTGATCTCAGACTGCTGTGCTAGCAATCAGCGAGATTCCGTGGGCGTAGGACCCTCCGAGCCAGGTGTGGGATATAGTCTCGTGGTGCGCCGTTTTTTAAGCCGGTCTGAAAAGCGCAATATTCGGGTGGGAGTGACCCGATTTTCCAGGTGCGTCCGTCACCCCTTTCTTTGACTCAGAAAGGGAACTCCCTGACCCCTTGCGCTTCCCAGGTGAGGCAATGCGTCGCCCTGCTTCGGCTCGTGCACGGTGCGCGCACCCACTGGCCTGCGCCCACTGTCTGGCACTCCCTAGTGAGATGAACCCGGTACCTCAGATGGAAATGCAGAAATCACCCGTCTTCTGGGTCGCTCACGCTGGGAGCTGTAGACCGGAGCTGTTCTTATTCGGCCATCTTGGCTCCTCCCCCTCCTCAATGGATTTCTTAAACCATAGTTCATAAAACTACATTTCCATGCATAACAGAAGAATTATAGAATTCCACTAATAACTGTAATGTCTCTAATAGCTATGTAGAATGCAAATACACTTGGTAAACTTATGTGATAAGATTTAAGCATGTTTCTTCAATAACAGATAAGAAGGCAGTTGATGAGTCACCATAATCTAACACTGAGAAATGGGCAGTCACAGAGGACAGTGTATTCCATTCATCATAGGGGGCACATTTTCATGTTTATGAAGCACAGATGCACCTTAAATTTGATAGTGTTAAAACATTATTGACAAGAGGGTGACCATAACGTGATTGTCCTCATTTACATATACATGAGCTTGGTCTATAAACCTTCCATTGACATCTTCAGGTCATATCATCAACATCATGTCTTGCATAGGGGGTTTCAGACGGTTGGAAAGATAAACTCACAGGAGCACCATAGGAATCTCGCAATAAGTGCAGCATCACCAAAGCTTCAGATTAGCACAGGTGATAATAATATGGGGAAAATCATGAGCAGATGAGTTGAAGAGTGATTCAGGAGAGTTACATCTCAATGAGAAAAAATTTAGGAAAACCTTTGTCAATGTATTTTTCTTGTATGTTCCATCCCATGTGGGAATGACACAAGACAAATATCCACATGTATGCACATTGAAAATATTTTTTCCAGTAATTGTAATGTATTCATGTTATTACTATGTGATTTATTTATAAGTGATAAAAGTACTAGTTTCTTCATTTGTTAGTGGTTTTGTTCTTCCATTCTGGTGCATGAAATAATGACATGTTACAATTGACGCAAATGATATATCTCGCAATTTATTAGAAAATTAATTTTTAGGGGTTAGTATAGGGTTGATAATATACTACAAGCTTTCTATGTTACCATTTCTACAGGAAAGGTATAAAGGAACCTTGAGTTTGATACTGTCTGCCCCAGAGGCTTTGCTCACTTTGACTATGTAGAATGTGTCTTGTCTTACATGGTAAATAATTTTCAGGTCTAGTTAGACAGCTCAACTTACCCTCTGTCATGAAGCTATTTTCCTAAATTGTTTTCTGAATACTCTATTATTTTTATATTTAAGCCTATGAACCAACTAGAATTGATTTTGTGTGTATGTGAGGTCAAAGATCAGATCTTGGTTGTTCCCTATGGATATTCAATTTCCTGGAACACTTTAATAAAAATTGATCTTTCCCAAATGCATCAACGTATAAATTAATTTTTATATATGTGTATGTCTGCATTCTAGCTCTGTTTTTATTTTTTAAGTTACTGGTTGTTTCTTCTATCTTTGTGCAAATTCCACACTGTCTTATTATTATTATCATTATTATTATCTTTTTTTTTTTGATACATAGTCACTCTGTTGCCCAGGCTGGAGTGCTATGGCGCAATCCTGGCTCACTGCAAACTCCTCCTCCCAGGTTCAAGCGATTCTTGTGCCTCAGCCTCCTGAGTAATGGATTATAGGTTTGTGCCAGCACACCCGACTAATTGTTTTGTATTTTCAGTAGAGATGCAGTTTCACCACATTGGGTAGGCTGGTCTGGAACTCCTGACCTCAGGTGATCTGCCCGCCTCGGCCTCCCAACATACTGGGATTACAAGTGTGAGTCACTGCACCTAGCCCACACTGTCTTATTATTAAGAGAGTCTATTTAGAACAATAATTTTTTCTCCAGAGATTGTTTTGTATTTTTTCTTTTTTAAGAGAGAGAGAAGATTTCATCCTGTCGTCCAGCGAGGGTATAGTGGCTCAATCATAGAGCAGATTCTGTGTTCGAACTACTGGGATCAAATGATGCTCCCCTCTCAGCCTCCTGAATAGCTAGGACTACAGGCACAAGCCACCATGCCTGGTTAATTAATTTTTGTTTGTTTGTTTTGGTAGAGACCAGGTCTTCCTGTTTTTCCCATGCTAGTGTAGAACTCTTAGCCACAAGCAATCCTCCCTGCTTTGTTTCCCAGGGTGCTAAGATTACAGGTGTAAGCCACTGTGCCTGGCCCAGAGACTCTTCCTTTAGCCACGGTACTTCTCTATAATGAAGTAAAAAATGTAACAACCTGCATGTCTTGCACCTACACCAATACTTTCAGCCGTACCTTGAGTAAAGCTGTAGGTTTAGAACCTTTTTAAAAAAAATAAATTTTAATTGTTTTTTGAGACAGGATCTCCCTCTTACACCTGGGCTGGAGTGCAGTGGCAAGATCTTGACTCACTGGAGCCTCGACTTCTGGGCTCAAGCAATCCTTCCACCTCACTTTCCCAAGTAGCTAGGATCACAGGTGCACAACTCCATGCCCAGTTAAACTTTTTTTTTTTTGTATTTTTTGTAGAGATGGGGTTTCACCTTGTTGCCCAGGCTGATCTCGAATTCCCGATTTCAAGCAATCCACCCACCTCAGCCTCCTGAAGTGCTGGGATTACAGGTGTGAGCCACTGCACCCGGCTGTTTTAGAACTTAGAACATTTCTGTAGACTCTTAAATCCCTTAATATCCTTGTGAATCTTAGACAATCCCCCAACATCACTCCCCACTTTATGTATAAATACTTTCAGCAACAGCCAGTAGTATTGAAAACCTTGACATGCACCCATAGTAACCTCCTGCACTGGTGTAGATGCCCCTGTGACAGGTTGTTTCTCCTCCAGACCATGCCCACCAAAGTCAAAGCCACATGGGAGCCTCTGAGCTCAGAGCCACTGTTTGGGGTCTCCATGCACAAGGGCAGCAGCTCCCTGTCCTTTCTGTTGGTGAGGTGGGGAATTCAGTTCTTTTGAATAAGGCTGAGTTTATTCAATACTGATTCTGTTGGCTGACCAGTGGTACCTTAAGACTTTATTTCTTGCATTGTAATATTTATCCTGGTTTTGATATGATTTGTTGTGCAAATGTGTTTAACTCGGGTATATTTTTTTTCTTTTTTTGTTGTCATAAACATCATCTAAAATCAAATTTTTATTTTTGTGTTGTGTTTTTAAGGTCTTTATTTCTCTGTTTTAAAAATGCATTCACAATTATTTTTCAATGAACACTTTTAATTATTTTAATCTTTTCTCATATTTCTCTCTCCTAAATTGAATGTGAATATCACTTTTATTAGAAAAGACAGACATTACATATTCTCTGTTTTATGTTTTTGTGCAAATTTTCTCTGAAATATCTCTGGTTGAAAAGGAGAAGGACAGAAACTGTTCTGGAAGCCACAAGGCAAAATTTGCTCAGATCCTTATGCTTAAAAAAATGGGTGAAACTTTCCTGTATATGCCTTAGTTTGCTGTACAAGTGGAAGGTTAACAAGGCATTGATTTGTGTAGCAGTCACGTCTGAATAGAAGGAGCAATCACTTCTTAACTGTGCAGGTGTGAACTTCATGATGTTGCTTTATCTTCTCCTTATACAAATATTTAAACAATGGCTGGACTCCATAATTCCTTCCACTTCACTTCCATAAATGTCTACATGACATTTCATTGTACAGATCACCTATTCTATTAGATATTAATTTTTCTTATTTTTGATGAGTGATTATTAAATTTGGTTTTAGTTCTCAGAGATATAAAAAATACCAATTAGAAAATGTGTACATTGAGTACTGTAATCAGAAAATACTTTTGTATTTTTATTTATTTTTTTATTTATGTATATTTATTTATACCACTATGGCCAAGGTACTTAGAATCAAAAGTCTTATATCCAATTATATCCAATTCCAGTCTGTAGGCCAGACTGGAATGAATGCGGCAGGCAGCCATTAATCCTTGAAACCCCTTTTAAGCAATGTAAGAGTCAAACACTAAAAGTCAGAAGGTAAGGTTGTATAACTGAATTCTCTCTGAATTTTACGCATTAAGCTGTTGTAATCTTGGCTTATAGGAACTATAGCTATAGAAAACATAAGTATTTTATTTAGCTGTTTAGGCATCTGTATTCCCATCCTTTATTTGGGGGATCTGAATTAATTTTATTCCACAAGAACCGGCCCTTACAATCTCATGCATTTGTATCTTCCATGATAGTCCCTGGGTCTGGAGAAATTGAACAGTTTTAAATTCTGGATATATTAATAAAACAAAATATTCACAATTAAGAACATTTTAATCAAAAATGCCATAAGTCTTGTTTTGTCCTAAGAGTGACAGGACTGAGACAGGCGGATCACGAGGTCAGGAGATCGAGACCATCCTGGCCAACATGGTAAAACCCCGTCTCTACTAAAATGCAAAAAAAATAGCTGGGTGTGATGGTGTGTTCCTGTAGTCCTAGCTACTCGGGAGGCTGAGGCAGGGGAATTGCTACAACCTGGGAGGCAGAGATTGCAGTGAGCCAAGATCGCGCCACTGCACTCCAGCCTGGGCAAGAGAGCTAGACTCCATATCAAAAAAAAAAAGAATGAGTGACAGGAAAGGAAGCCTATAGGTAGATAAACATTTCAGTTAGTTAATATTAAGGCACAGAATAAATTACATTTCATATATTTCTAGTTCAGATAGAAGCAAAATTATTAAATAAAGTATAATACAGGCCTGTCCCTGTGTTGCATGAAAGCAGTGTACTTTGATTATTGCCTTTGCTTGAGTCTAAAGATGAGGCTTTGGTTAAGTTGAGTTTGATGTTAGATGCTGGCAGGATTCTGTGTCTTCTTTAGAGGAGCTACATGTATCCAGGAGTCAATTCCTTGTACCTTAACACCATAAAGATTAGTTCATAGCACCTGATAAGAACTTTTTCAGGGTGTTGGAGGTGGTGACACACTTCACAGTGATTAATGTTTTTTAGCTTTGATAAGCCCCAGCAATCAGTCAGAGACTTAATTTAGGATTCAATTTTGGAGATGTCTGTGAAAGATGTGAAAAAGCTTAAAATATTTGATCAAAACTGAACCACAGGTCCTTGTAAATCAATAGTTATTCATTTAACCAAAGTGATCATTGAAAGACTTTAAAGGCAATAGAAAAAGTTACACGGGTGTAAAATCCTTACCCCTTTCAAATTTCAGGAGATTTTAAAAAGCAATTAAACACTTAATAAAGGCAGCATAGGAACTATCTTGATAAAATGTAAAATCTTGTTTCTTAAGCCAGTTACCAAAAAGTCAAAGGAAAACCTTTTTTAATGTGACTGCCTTTCCTTAGAAGAAAGCCCATTTAGATAATCTGGAAGTACAACTTAAGATAAAAAGTGCTTGAATTTATTCAAACATGGGAAGAGTGTGTACAAGGTTTTGAATAGAACTGGGGAATACATGACTCTTAGTAGCTGCATGATAAATTTCCTGATTACAGTGAAAATTTAGACACACCAAAAACAACAACAACAAAAAAACCCAAGAGCATAGAATCAGGTTATCCTGGAGGAAAACATTTCTTTTATAGACCTCTAAGATAAAATATTTCAGCATCAGCCACAACAACATTTAGAAGTAAGGAGAAAAGTTACAGGAGCTGACAAGAAGCTGAAGGATAGAGTTATCATCCCAGGCCACATCAAAGGGAGAAAAAGCTGATAGCAGCAAGACAACAATTAAACGTTTGAGATATGAATCTCAGAAGTTTTCAAAAAAAGTATATTATAGAATAGAAAATTAAAATTTATTGTAATTTTATTAAGAGTAAATTGATGAGCAAGACTGTTTCAACAACAACAAAAAAGCACCATTAATGCAATTATATTTTCATAAGCATAAGATATATATATAGATATGTGTATATATATATACATATAAGTAAAATGAAAGGAAAGAGGGACAAAAGGAAAAATACAGGAAAAAGGAAGAAATAGGACTATTCTTTTATAAGATGGTTACACTACTTCTGATGCAGTATACTTTTATGTGAAAGGAGCTTAGATTAGTTGTAAATATAAATTGCAACCTCTAGGGCAGGATACTGGACAAGGAGCCTCGGTTTTTTGCTGTCTGTGGCCAGAAGCTGCATGCAGTTATTTCCCATGTTGGCTTCTCTCCCATGGCAGAATGTGTCATCAAAGCCACCATGACAGAGAGCTTGCAGCAAGACAGGTATCATAATCTTCGGTAACATGATGACCCAAGTGACATCCTATCACGTTGTAGTCTTCTGATGTATCATAGCAAGTTTCAGGTTCTCCCCAAAGTCACAAGGAAAGGATTAGATATTCTAATTAAGCTGTGAGGATCATTCTGCACCATCTTAGAGTTCACCTGCCAACATCAGGTCTTGCTTAATCTGGGACAGGTTCTCAGTCCTCACTTTGTGAGAAAGCAGGTCACATATTTTGTAAAATGTATCAAAATCTGGATTTCTCTGAATGTTTCTCATAATTTTACTGAGCAATATAGATAGAGACATGTAATTATCTATTTGTGAAGACAAGAAACAGCAAACAGGACATTATTTACAAATACAAATTTAGAGACCAAAACTAAGAAAGAAAAATTTGCGAATGGGAAAAGGAAAATTTAAAATAATAGTAATGTTCACCACGGTAACAAGAAGGGTGGGAATGGGGAGGTGAACACCTGGGACGCTACGAGATTGACAATGTTCTGCTTAGTAAGCTCAATAGCTTAATTTTTTAAATATATATTTATATTATTTATTTTTTAAATCTGTGTTAGAATAGTTTGGATTTACAGTATAGTTAGAAGTACATACAGAGTGTTTATATATGTTCAGCACATAATTTCCCTATTATAAATTCTTACATTCATTGGAGACATTTGTCACAGTTGATGAACCAATATTATGCATTATCATTCACCAACATTCACAATTAATCAGATGTTCTGTTTTCACCTAATGTCCATATTCTGTTCTAGGATTCCGCCTAGGACACCACATCACATTTAGGTATCATGTGCCAGTTTCTCAGATTTTCCTTATTTCTGATGTCATTGAAATCCTTCCTTTGGGATGTCTCTGGTGTTTTCCTAATGATTGGTTGGCTGTTGTGGATTTAGCAGAGGAAAACCACAGAGGGAAACTTTTATTCTCATGATATTATAACAAAAGTACATAGTGTCAACGTGCTGTATCACTTTTTTTTTTTTTTTTTGAGACGGGGTCTCACTCTGTTGCTCAGGCCGGAGTGCAGTGGCATGAACAAAGCTTGCTGCAGCCTGGAACTCTTGGACTTGAATGATCCTACACTTCAGCCTCTTGAGTAGATGGGACTACAGGCATGTGCCACCACATCTGGGTGATTTAATTTTACTTTTACATTTGTAGAGGCAGAGTCTCACTATATTGCCCAGGCTGCTCTCTAAGTCTTGGCCCCAAGTGATCCTCTCACCTCAGGCTCCCAAAGTGCTGGGATTATAGGTGTGAGCCAATGTGCCCAGCTGCTTTGCCATCGTTAATGTTATTTGATCACATGGATGAGGTAGTTTAGCTCAGTTTTGTCCTCTATAATATCGGGCAAAATTCACCCCCAATATTTCACATAGGTTCTTTTCTGTTTTCCCTAAGTGTCAGCCAGTCTGAGAAATAAAGGGACAGAGTACAAAAGAGAGAAATTTTAAAGCTGGGTGTCTGGGGGAGACGTCACATGTCGGCAGGTTCCATGATGCCCCCTGAGCCATAAAACCAGCAAGTTTTTATTAGTGATTTTCAAAAGGGGAGGGAGTGTACGAATAGGGTGTGGGTCACAGAGATCACATGCTTCACAAGGTAATAAGATATCACAAGGTAAATGGAGGCAGGGCAAGATCACAGGACCACAGGACTGGGGTGAAATTAAAATTGCTAATGAAGTTTTGGGCATGCATTGTCATTGATAACATCTTATCAGGAAACAGGGTTTGAGAGCAGACAACTGGTCTGACCAAAATTTATTAGGCGGGAATTTCCTTGTCCTATTAAGTCTGGGAGCACTACGGAAGACCAGAGCTTATTTCATCCCACAGCCACGACTGTAAAAGACAGCTGCCCTCAAAGTGGCCATTTTAGAGGCCTCCCCTCAGGGACGCATTCTCTCTCTCAGGGATGTTCCTTCCTGAGAAAAAGAATTCGGCGATATTTCTCCTATTGGCTTTTGAAAGAAGAGTAACATGGCTCTGTTCCACCTGGCTCACCGGCAGTCAGAGTTTAAGCTTATCTCTCTTGTTCCCTGAATATTACTGTTATCCTGTTCTTTTTTCAAGGTGCCCAGATTTCATATTGTTCAAACACACATGCTCTATAAACAATTTGTGTAGTTGACACAATCATCACAGGGTCCTGATGTGACATACATCCTCCTCAGCTTACAAAGATGACGGGATTAAGAGATTAAAGTAAAGACAGGCATAGGAAATCACAAGGGTATTGATTGGGGAAGTGATAAGTGTCCATGAAATCTTCACAACTTACGTTCAGAGATTGCAGTAAAGACAGGCACAAGAAATTACAAAAGTCTTAATTTGGGGAACTAATATATGTCCATGAAATCTTCACAATTTATGTTCTTCTGCCATGGCTTCAGCTGGTCCCTCCGTTTGGGGTCCCTGACTTCCTGCAACAATAAAATTAATATTATTCCCCTTTTCATGTTGTTCCTTTTGGAAAAAACATCAGTATGCAGAGCACATACATAAAAAGTGGGGAATTATGCCCCATTGCCCTATGGACAGACCTTCTATAAATGTCATTTGTGTTTCTGTAAAAAATATTTAACATTCTTTGGGCTATTCTAGATCAATTGCATTTTTCTGTGTGTTCTAGAATCAGTGGTCCAAGAATTGCTAAAAATGAAAAAAATTAAAGTTAGAATTTTAGTAGGGCTTGTATTGAATCTGAAGATGCATTTAGAAAGTATAATCATGTTGGTTAATACTTAATAGCTTTCTGATCAATGAAAATCTAGTTCATATAGTATATTATGCTAACTCTTTTAGGCATTTATTTAGGATTTCTTTAATACTTCAATATCATTTCTAATTTTTAGTATATATATCTTGCAGTTATATTAGGTTTATTTTCAAATATATTTCCTTTTTGATGCCATGTTAAATGAAATTGTTTTCTGTTTTGTTATTTGATTAGTTTCTATTGTATAAGAATGCAATTTATTACATTGATCATGACTGAATTTTTTTTTTGTTCCAACCTTATTTTAGTGGATTTTTTAGGATTTTCTATACATTAGATTATGTCACTGGCCAATAGATGTTTGACTTCTTCCCTTTCAATTTGGAAGTCTTATATTTATTTTTCTAGCCTAATTTTATAAATTACATCCTCAAGCATATTTAGTTGAATTAGTGGGAATAGATAACCTTTTGTGTTTGTAATTTTGGGAAAATTACTGAGACCTACTTGATACCATGTGTTGTCATGTGAATTTTTCATGGGTGCCTGTGTTAGGTAAGAACATTCCCTTTCTGCAAAATTTGTTTAGTGTTTTTACTGTGAGTGGGTTTTTGAATTGGAAAGTGCTTATTCCATATATTTAGATGTGATAATGAAAATTTTGTCATTTATTATATTAATATAGTTATTACACTAATCTTATATAATTTACCAAACTTGTGACCCTGAGTAAATAAATAAATAAATTAGTGTTTAATTCTGTTTTACAATCCTGGTTTGTGTTCAGACTATTTCCTTGAGAATTATTGCCTGGGTGCCCATAAAGCATATTAGTTTATAGTTCTCCTTGTTTGGACTGCGTTTGTTTGGTTGTGGCCTCAGAGGAAACCCTCATAGAATGTATTGCACAGTGATCTCTTCTCTATTATTTTATTTTTTTGGAGAACAGTTAGTAAAAAAATTGCTGTTGATATTTTAAAGGTTTCAAATAATTCATCAGTGAAGTCTTCTCAACCTGGTCAATCATGTGAACTTAGAATATGATTCCTCCCCAGCTGATCCTTCAGGTGAGACCTCAGCCTTGGCCATCATCTATATCTGGATTCTTGACCCAGAGAAACTGTGAGTAATTTGTGTGTGCTTTTGAGCCACTAAGCTACATGGTAATTGGCTATGCTGCAATAAACAATAATACACTTGATGGTAAACATAATATGTTATCCTTGATTAGATCCAAGAAAAGGAAAAATGGCATTAGTGGAAAACCTGGTAAAATATGAAGACAATCAGTAGTTTAGTTAATAGTTTTGTGCCTTTATCAGTTTCTGAGTTTTCATAGATAGTCTATGGTTATGTGTATGATACTAATATAACAGGAAATTGAAGGCTATATACAACTTTATGTAAGATTTTAACAACTCTCTGTTAATCTAAAATTATTTCAAAATAAGTAGAAGTGTAGACATGGCTCATATATTTGAGATCAGGTCTTCCTGTTAACTTAATTGAGCCTTCATGGAACTAAATCTCATGTTACAAATGCAGTAAGGTTATAAAATATAAATCAGATGAGTTTCTATTTTATTCTTCAGGGAACACAAAAGCCCATTCTTCTTCTCAAGTATCCAAAAATAAAGTTGATCCAAGTAAGAAGTGGACAGCATAAAAGATTGTGTGGAAGCTATAATGCATCTACATCTGCAGTAACTAATCATAAAATGATTTGTATGATCATTCTTCACATGATTAGAATGACTATGGGAAAGAAGAAAAAGAAATGCAACTTTCTTGATTTAAAATTTTATCTGTGCAAGTGTGGTGGCACACATCTGTAGTCAGTCCCAACTGCTAGGGAGGGTGGGTAGGATGATCATGTGACACCAGGAGTTTGAGGCTATGTAGTGTACTATGATTGTGTTAGTGAATAACCAGTGCATTCCAGCCTGGGCAACGTAGTTAAACCCCATTAAATAAATAAATAAATAAGTTACAGAGGTCGT
This sequence comes from Gorilla gorilla gorilla, assembly GCF_029281585.2. Classification (NCBI taxonomy): domain Eukaryota; kingdom Metazoa; phylum Chordata; class Mammalia; order Primates; family Hominidae; genus Gorilla; species Gorilla gorilla. Next base: position 25,668,910 of record NC_073240.2, read on the forward strand.
TGTTTATATTTCTATGACTAGGGCTGAAATCCTCTAGATAGAGATTTTTTTTTTTTTTTTTTGAGATGGAGTGTCGCTCTGTCACCCAGGCTGGAGTGCAGTGGCGTGACCTCAGCTCACTGCAAGCTCCGCCTCCCAGGGTCACGCCATTCTCCTGCCTCAGCCGCCCCAGCAGGTGGGACTACAGGTGCCTGCCACCACGCCCAGCTAATTTTTTGTTTTGTTTTTAGTAGAGACAGGGTTTCACGGTGTTAGCCAGGATGGTCCCGATCTCCTGACCTCGTGATCTGCTCAGGTCCGCCTCCTAAAGTCCTGGGATTACAGGTGTAAGCCACCACGCCCAACCTGAGATTTTTCTCTATCTTTGGGGAGCCACCACTCCAGTGCAAACTTCCAAATAATGCCTTGCCATTTTTAGTTTCCCTCCCTAGGATTCCTGGAACCATAGTTCATAAAATTGTCTCACAGTATGTGTTTTATTTTTACTTCTGTTTGCTTTAAGGCCTCTCTGCATGGTGGCTATAACCTATAGCCTTGCCCAATATGACTCAGGATTTGGTACTGGCTTTGCCTTTCATGGGATGCTTACTTATCCTGGTCAATGGCCTAAAGCCAAACTGTCCAGCTTACATCCAGGTATCCTTCTCACAGAGTACTTGTTTATACTGTAAGGCACCCTGTGGCTCCTGTCTGACCTGTGTCTAGTTTATTCTACCAAGATAACCACTCTTTAGGAGAGTGCTAAGTGGGAGAAAAGTGATGTCCATATGTGTTCATAAAGTGAAATACAGAGGTGGCAACTCAGCAAAATGTGTATAATGACATGCGTAATGTATTACTAACCAATCCCAGTAAGAAGAGGGCAGCATTCCTTGAAGTGCTGTTGGAAAGAGAAGAGCTCTCCAGGACATACACTCATAAGCAGCAGGGGTGGTGCAGGAGCAGCTAGAGAAAGACATAGTATTGTACCATTTGGCTGAAGTCTTTATGGGTGTATTTGTCATTTTTTTTTTCCAGAGAGACAGAACTACAGGGAGGTAGATAGGTAGGTAGGTAGATAGATAGATACATAGATGGAGAGTTGATAGATAGATAGACAATAGTTAGATGAACGGCATTTTGTTTGGGGATTTACTCATGTAACATTCTAGAGATGGACAATTCCCAAGACAGCCATCTGCGAGTTTAAGGACCTTGGATGCTGTAACGTGGTGGCTCATTCCAAAGCTGAAGTCTTCAGAATCACAGAAGCTCTTGGTGTGCTTCTTAGTTTGGGACCAATGGCCTGAGAATCCAGGGCATTTACTGGTATAAGTTCTGGAGTTTGAAGGCCATAGATCATGGAGTTCTGTTTTCCAAGGGCAGGAAAAGGAGTATACTTTCTCCAGGAGAGAGACAGGAAAACTTTTTTAAAATTTTTCATTTTTGGTTCTGTTTAGTCCCCAAGGAGATTGTATGCTGCCTTCCCCCATTGAGGGTGGATTTTTCCCACTAAATTCCCTGACTCATACATCAGTCTCCTCTGCAAACACCCTGGCAGACACACCCAGAAGTAATGGTTTACCAATTCTCTAGGTATTCTGTAATCCAGTCAGCACCTTAAATTAACCATGACAAGTCCAGCACCTTTCTAGTTGGCACCTATATGCCTCACCTTAAGCCATAACTAATCTTCAGATACAGACAATAACAAAGCAATAGTTCTACATAACATGATGCAATGATCCTGTGTGCAACCGGAACACACTATACTATTTTTCTTAAGAGTAGTAGAAGTTTGTGGGTGATGTTTACTCTTCTCCTGATACCCCATAACTTCAGTACAAATGTTAAATTACTAACACTTAACTGCTAATATCAAGTTAATACATTATTGTGTTATGTGACAAAAGAAGAAGAGAGAAATAAAAACAATGTTATTTGCCTAATATATTTATATATAACACACAAATGTATTCTTAACAAAGTAGATAGGAAATAATAGTGACAATTTTAATCCTTGTTTCTGTAACTGGTCACCTAGTCCTGTCTGGTTATGTATGTATTTATTTATTTACTTTTTTATTTTTATTTTTATTTTTGAGACAAGAGTCTCGCTCTGTCACCCAGGCTGGAGTGCAGTGGCATGGTCTTGGCTCAGTGCAAGCTCCGCCTCCCAGGTTCACACATTCTCCTGCCTCAGCCTCCTGAGTAGCTGCGACTACAGGCGCCCGCCACCACGCCCGGCTAATTTTTTGTATTTTTAGTAGAGATGGGGTTTCACCGTGTTAGCCAGGGTAGTCTTGATCTCCTGACCTGGTGATCTGCCTGCCTTGGCCTCCCCAAGTGCTGGGATTACAGGCTTGAGGCACCACGCCTGGCCCTGTCTGGTATTTGTAACTCCCTTCTACTGCTACCCATTCTGTATTCTCTTTGTCTTCAGCAAGCCCCTCTGCTGGTCCTGGGTCTTTACCTTGCAGGATAATGCAAACCTTCATTCCTGAAAGATCTGGAGCATTTGTATTCTTGTCTGGAATGGTTGTAATAATCCATTGAACTTAATAACGGGGCATAGTAATACGAAGACTTTTTAAGTCCATTTTCTGTTACTTATAACAGAATACCTTTTTTTTTTATTATTATACTTTAAGTTTTAGGGTACATGTGCACATTGTGCAGGTTAGTTACATATGTATACATGTGCCATGCTGGTGCGCTGCACCCACTAACTCGTCATCTAGCATTAGGTATATCTCCCAATGCTATCCCTCCCCCCTCCCCCCACCCCACAACAGTCCCCAGAGTGTGATATTCCCCTTCCTGTGTCCATGTGATCTCATTCTTCAATTCCCACCTATGAGTGAGAATATGCGGTGTTTGGTTTTTTGTTCTTGCGATAGTTTACTGAGAATGATGGTTTCCAATTTCATCCATGTCCCTACAAAGGACATGAACTCATCTGAAACTGAGTAGTTGATAAAGAAAACACATGTATTTCATACAGTTATGGAGGCTGAAAAGTCTAAGGTTGAGAGGTTGTATGTGGTGAGATCATGTTGCTGGTTGGGACTCTGTGAAGAGTTCTGAAGCCTACAGGGTATCGTATGGCAATGGAGTAGAGCTTGCTGACATGCAACATCATGTCTCCCTTCCTGTAAGTCACTCTTCTCTCATAATAGGCTATTAATTTTTAAATATTAATTTATTAATCCATGAAAGGATTAATTCATTTATGGGTCAAACTCTTCATGATCCAATCACCTTTTAAAGGTCTCACAATTCAAAACTACCATGGTAGGGATTAAATTTCAGCATAAATTTGGGAGGGAAGCAATATTCCAACCACAGGACTCCACTTCTGACTCTAAAAATCATGCCCTGTCACTTACAAAAAGTTTATTTCATTCCTATAGTTCAAAGGCTTAAATTATTCCAGCACCAACAGAAAGTTCCCAAATCTGAAGTCTCCTCTGTCAGCCCATGAAATCAAAACAAGTTATCTTCATACAAAATTCAGCAGTTGGGTTGTTAATGGCCGATGGGTTCATGTTGGCTGCTGCCCAGATAGAGCCACTTTACCAAGATAGGGGAATTGCTGTAGAGAAAATTTTATACATGTAGAGCTGGCTAAAGGAGAGAGCAGAGTTTTCTTATTAATCAAAACTTCTTCCCCAAATATTCAGAGGCTAGAGTTTTTATAGATAGTTTTGTGGGCAGGGGGTTAGAGAAAGAGACATGCTGATTGGTTGGGTCAGGGATGAAATCTTAGGAAGTCAAAGCCATCTTCTTTGCTGACTCAGCTCCTGGGCGTGGGCCACGTATCCAGATGAGCCTGTTTACTGGTTTGGGTGGCACCCGCTGACCTGTCAGGATGCAAGTTATGAAAAATACCTCAAACACCAATCTTAGGTTTTACAATAGTAATGTTATTGATAGGAGCAATCAGGGAGGTTATTAATCTTGTGGCCTCTGATGGTATGACTTCTGGGCCATACTTTCTAATATTGTGGTTAATTTGTTAGTTTTACAAAGTTGATGTTGTCCCCAAACAATGAGGGGTTTTGTTTCAGGGAGGAGCTGTTATTATCTTAGTTTCAAAGTTCAGCTACAAAGTAAATTTCTCCCAAAGTTAGTTTTGTTTTTACCCAGGAATAAGCAAGGGCTGCTTGGAGGTTAAATGCAAGATGAAGTCTCTTAGGTCATATCTCTCTCCCTATCATAATTTTCTTACTGTTACTGTTTTTGCAAATGTGATTTCAATTTCCCCTTCCAAGTATCATTGCATCTTATTCTTAAGGGGTGAGGTACAGAGTTGGGAAAAGGCCAAAGACCATTCTAACTTCTTCCTGCTGACAAGGGGTATACTTGAGATAGGGTTTGGCCCCAGAGTAAATGGAATGAAACTGCTTTGCAGCCGCCTGCATGTATTCACAGGTGCCTGGTTGGGGTTCCTAGGCTTGCATGACCAAGACGTTAGTGCTCTCATCCACAGTTTTAGTACAGCACTTAAGTGAACAGCTGACTATAGGATAATGAGTCCTAATGTAAGGAGCAGAAGTCCTAGCTTCAGAAGTCCTTATATAATTTGTCTAAATCCCTGAGTGATTCGGGTGAATAGCCCCAAGAACCAGTCAGACATGGGGTCAATAGTCAAGAGAGATTTGGGTCAGAGACTGTTAGAAAGACAAATTTGAATAAACAGGAAAGAGCAAATTTAAATATACCATCTCATATCTTTTTAGTTAGTTTCCTAGTCCTCAGAATAGATCCTAGCAGTGTTTCATTCCAGGAGGCATCACTGCAAATGAACTAGGCCCCCTTACGTGATTAAGGCAAAAAATATTTTTAATAACAGGCATTGGTATGGAAATAGAAAATAATAACAAAGATTGATATTGGGCACAGTGCCTCCAGATGTTAGATTCAAAGCATTTTTAAGTTGCAAAGGAGGATAGTGATGACAATCTCACATATTTCCCATCTGTATCTCAAGGGATAAGCTTCAGCCTGCGGGGCCTCAGGAAGAAGGTCGTAGCCATTTCATTGAGTCCAGGTCAGAAAAGTGGAAGAAAAACGTGAATGTGTTAGTTTGAGGACTTTAGCTCTGGGAGATTTCAGGATTCAGTACAAAATGCAGAAAACAATAAAAAGCTCTAAAACAATGGACAAGACTAGAATCTAACAACAGGTGTGCTATAGTATTTTTCTGAAATACAATGTTTCGCTCTCTAGTTCTCATTTTTATTTAAGACGTATCATAGTAGGTCATATTTATTTGCAAAATAAGTTTTGGTATTATTATACTTAGCCTGATTATTTGCATGAACTTCAGCAAGAATAATTATTTGCCATATTAGCTCTTTCTATATTGGGTTTGCTGGAACTTTGTTCCCTAAGGAATCTCAGATTGGACTTTTTTAAAGCCTTGAAGGGATGTATCTGTGCCTGCAAATACTTGTACAGATTGCTTGAAATTCTCTCTTCTTCAGCTCCAAAGATAATTTGGGAATCATAGGCCTGTCAGAATGTGACATTTTTTTACTAACCACAGGTCAAGAACCCTGTACAAGGCCTGTGTAGGCAGTTATGAGGTCACTTTCTTAAGCGGCTTTTATGATTTTTGTTAGTCAACTTTAATTCCTCAAGCCTGTCTGTTTGTATCCGAAAGTAGGCCATTCCACTGGTAAAATAACCATGTCTTTGATAAAATAATCAGTGTCTCCAATTGTGTTCTGTTACAAAAGAAATCGGATTCTTATTGTACTTATGTCAATAACTATATTTCCATAGTATAGAATACTCATAAATAGTTTTCAAATTCTGGAGAAATCAAGAAGAGAAAATGAAATATCCTTCATCTTTTGTTCACAGGAATATACTTTACTCAGTCATGAAAAGTTGTAAATAGCTGAAAAGAAAAATGTGGTCTTGACTCTGAAAAACAACAAAAAGGATCAGCAACATTTCAAGCAACAAGTCATAAAACGATTATTGTGGTCTTGTATTAGTTCAGTCCATGCAGTGAACTTTGTCTGACATTGGGCCTGCAGTCCTCATAAACATACCAGCTATCTCTGAGAGTCCTGAAAGTTTGTTTGTTTTGTTTTGTTTTGTTTTTCCTATTTCAATGCCACAATCTTTAGTTATCAGAAACCTGTATTCAAGAGAACATTTCAAAGAGCAAACACTTTTGACTAGTTAAAGAAAAGACCACAATAATCTGTGGATGACAATAATCTCAGGACAGTCATTGTTTTAATAATTTTACTTTGATTTTTTTGAGACAGGGTCTCAAGCCACCAGGCTGGAGTGCAGTGGCACAATTATGGCTCACTGTAGCCTCACCTTCCTGGGATCAAGCGATCCTCTTTCTGCAGCCTCCAGAGGAGCTGGGACTGCATGCAAGTGCTACCACATCCAACTAATTTTTTGATTTTTTTTGTGGAGATAAGGTCTCACTATCTTGCTCAGGCTGATCTCAAACACCTGAGCTCAAACAGTCCTCCCAACTTAGCCTCCTAAAGTTCTAGGATTGCAGGTATGAGCCACCGTGCCCAGTGAGGACATTACAGGCATGAGTCACTGTGTCCAACGAGGCCATTGTTAAAGACACAATTGACAAAGAAATCTGGTCATTTCTGTGGCACATAACAATTCAGCATAATAATCATAATTATTACTGATAACATATACTAAGACATATTAGAATTATAGGAACCATATAATTTTGGAATACATACTAATAACATATTTGTATAAATATAACCCAAAGAAAGTTAAACATGATTTTGTATTTGACAATGTTTTCTGTAGGTTAATATACCAAATAAGCCAAATATATCTCTTTTGGATTTCAGGGGACCTAATACTTAAAAGGCTAATGAGTTAAAATAAAAATTCTTAGTTTATAATTTTATTTTTCAATGTGTGCAAATATTAAAGGTTTGAAACAGTTCAAATCACAAAATAGAATCCCAGATAACCACAAATCATTTGTTTAGCCAAAAAGATAGCTCAAAAATTTAAAAAGGCAAATGCCTTTATTCGTTGGTAGAGAGGAGACTCAGCTCCCAAACAACAGGACCAAGTAACGACCGCATGAGGCCATCTGAATCTGTGTCTTCTCTCTCCCCTACTTTTTCAGTTTATTTAAAAGACAAATACAAATATTTATTATCCCTCAGTATTATACAAAAATCTTGTTTAAAGAAAAACCAAATTTTACCTTTGCATTAGTGTTTTATTAATGTCAAACCCAGTTTCTACATAAAACCTTATAAACATATCTATCCAATTTAAATCAGTTTGAGCATACTGTTTACAATTTTCTACTAAACAACTGATTAGTGCTCCATGGAAACTCTGTTGATCACACATAAGGGTGCAGATTCTGGGCCTGTATCACTGTGATTTTTACATTAATGATAATTCTTTAGAAAAACTAAGTAACCTGCTTCAAGTTTTGGCAAGTTGCTCACACTCACACACACAACTTTCTTTACTAGACCAATCTTTTACAAACCTTTTATAACTTGATTAAACTTTCTGTTTTGTCCTATTATTTTTTAACTTAAGACAATTTGTAAAACCTCTAATTTAGACAAGATTACTTTTTTAAACAAAAACAATATCTTCAGGTCTTTTTATAACTTTTTACAAAAACACATTTTATAATTTTTATATGCCTTGAATGTAAATCTTTTCTCAGCAGTGTCAATCACATGTGTTACAATGTTAAATCTTCACAACTTTTATTTTTAGTGAAAGCAATTTTAATTTCGTACCAAGTGCAGAGCCTAGGACACAGGACGGAAGTGAAGATAATGTCTGATTCTTTCCAACATAGCTCGGGGGCGTGGCTAACTCAACATGTCCCCAGGCTTTACCTAGAAGCTGCTGGCTGTAATGCAGGCAGGTTGGACAATTACAAAAAGTCATAGATATTTATAACCTTAAAACAGCAAAGAGAATATCTGACCTGCCTAATTTAGACCAAATGTCTAAATGTTGAAGAAATAATTTCATTGTACCAATAATCTTTAAAGCTATCTTTATTATTCAAAGATTATTAGAGTCATGTGAACGAAAAGCATTTTAGTTAAATTTTCTCTGATAAAATATTTTATTTAAGTGCATATATATATATGCCAATTAATTAGATCTCTTTTATATAGTTTGTTAGCAAAATATTACATATATGAAGTATATAAATACACAGACATAGAGAAGCAGATCTGGTAGAGTTATATGGATTCTTCATTTGTCAGTTTTTTAAGTTTTTCTTTTTCATTTTAGATCATCAGTCTCTTGATTACCTGTTCCCTGCCCTAAAAAGTTTTTAACCAGGCAGTTCCAAACTTTTATTTTAAAGGGATAATTCTTAGGTGAAATAATTATAGAGAATTTATATTTTATCTAAAGCAAGGAAAAATGTGGGGGTAAAAGTTCAGTCAGGATGGCCAAGAAAAGCAGACACTCTTACATGTGGAGATTTTCTTAAAGTTGTTAAGTTTTTAAATGGGATTATTGCCTTTGGGGTGGAACCTTTTAAGGAACAGAACCAGGAAAGCATACAGTTTCTAGGGCCTAGTAATCAGGCAGAGGTGGAAGGCAAAACAGATTCCCCTAAATGAGGAATCTTATTTTTATACCGAATCCTGGGTCCCCTAAAGAGGCAAACAATATGGCATGACACAGTGCAATGCTTCCACAGTGTGTTTCATTGTAAGGACATTCCCCCAAGGCTGCTGGAAAACCCAGCGCCCATCAGCCCACTCTGTAATCAGCCCATAAGAGCACACCTTTCTTATTTAAATGTACAAATAAAAGAGTATCGCCCTGTAGTAATAATCACTTACTATAAGCGACTACCATTAGTCATTTTAAAAAGTATATTTTTTATCTAGCTATTACACATCAAGGTTAATTTTTTTTCATAATGCAAAGTAATTTCAGGTCCCTGCAAGTCAAAAAGGTCAGATACAAGAGGAAGGAGGAACAGACAGGAGTAAACGGAGGATCAGAAAGAATTCCACTGAATGAGAAACTTTTACAGAGGGAGAGCAAAGGCTTTAAAATAGTATCTGTACACATGTAGCTCAATATGCCTTAATCAAGTTGATTTTTGATTACAGAGTTCTCAAAAGAAAATCTGCTGAAATCTTTTATTAATAGATTTTAGCCAAGACAAATAGGTAGTATTTCTGGCTTTAAACTTTTCCAAAGGTAACGGCCCATGAGAAACTTATAAGTCTAACTAAGGTTATGACTTAATCATGGATGCATGAGGTGTCTCACAGAGATGGCAAGCAGTTTTTGCAAGATTGAGAATTTCCCCAAAGATAGCTTAGAAAGGAAAATTTAAGACAGAAAGTGAGAAGATGTCCATGGAGAAGAAAATCATCGAATGAATGGCAAACAGTCTCCAAATATCACACTAGAAAGGGCTTACTGCTTGAGCTGAGAATCAAACCCAGGCTGCTGCAGTAAAAGGGAAAAACGTTAGTTACTGAGCTACAGCATGGGGCAGTTGCTGTTGGTCAGAAATAATGTAGGTCAGTCAGCTCCAAGCTTCAAGGATTTTAACTGCTCAAGAGAATCCTTAAAGCTAGCTGTGACATTATCATGTATTCTTTCAGACTGGCTGCCTGACCTGAATCCAGAAATTCCAACCCTCTGTATGTGGGAGAACAAGGGACAGCACCCTCACATGGTTACGAAGTCAAGTTTTCAAGGACATAAAACAAGATAAGAGGGAAACTTCAACTTTTTTGTTTCAGGGAGGTGTAGCAAATTTTGTTAACTGACAAGTCTGCAGGGCCAGCCCAAACAGTGGGCTTATAGGGATCCTAGGCCCCTTAGGTTCACAGTATGAATGCTGTCTCTAGGAGCAATTGGGGATGTTAGTAATGTTATGGCCTCTGGCTGTATGCCTCTTGAACAATATTTTCTAATCTTGTGGTTAATTTGTTGGTTTTACAAAGGTGATCTGGTCCCCAAGCAATTAAGGGAATTGTTTCAAGGAAGGGCTGTCATCTTTGTTTCAAAGATAGGCTATAATGTCAATGTTCCCTTTGTCCAGGAACAAACAAGGGAAGCTTGGAGATTAAAGGCAAGATGGATTCAGTCAGGTCATCTCTCTTTTACAGTCATAATTTTCTCACTGTTAGAATTTTTTCAAAGGTGATTTCAGGATAAACATAATGTACACATTCCCATTCTATAAGAGAGAAATAGACACAAAGAAAACAGTAACAGCCCCTAAGTAAATTTGAAGTCCAGGAGGGCAAACATTACGTCTTAATGATGGAAAGCCTTTTTATTTTTACCCCTTAACACACTGAGGTAAGGGTTGGAGTGGCAAGCCCTAGGCAGTGTCACCCCTAAGGTTTTACTTGGTGAATCACCGGTGGGTGCTTGTGCTGGTTGAAATTTTCCGAGGCAGGCATTGAATGCCACAGGTGACTTCACAATCCTGGGATCCTGGTATTGGCACCACTAGGCATTACCCATGTGGAGCTCTCTGTAGTGACTTCACTGCTGTGGCTTCACTTGGCATTACCCTGGTGGGGACTCTTTGCAGCAGCTCCAACCCCACATTTGTGTTTGGCATCGTCCTACTGGGGGCTCTCGGCAGTGGATCTGGCCCTGTGACAACTCTCTCTCAGGGCTCCCAGGCTGTCAAAAAAAAAATACTTCGAAATTTGTGGAGGCTGCCAAGCCATCATTTATGCCTTAAGTGTAAGAAATACATTTATTTTCCGTATAAATTACCCAATATTTTGTATTCTGTTTTAAGCAACAAAGGAGGGACTAATACAGAAAACTGGTAATGACAAGTAGGCTGTTGCTGAAAATGAATACCTGAAAATATGAAAGTGTCTTTCAAACTGGGTGATGGGCAGAGGCTAAAAGAATCTTGGAGAGGCAGACTAGTAAAAGCCTGTATTCTTGTGAGGGTTTAGAAGACAGGAAATATTTGGGAGTCCTTAGAGATTGATGAAGTGTTTGTGACCACACTGCTTCGGGAGAAGTGGCACCATATAATGCATGCTGGTTCAGAGCATATACAGCCTTCTAGAGAACCTTGCCCCACAGTTAAACAGTATTGTCATCTAGCAGGTGCTGGAACTGTAACTCCCAAAGGTCATTTCACCCTTGTTTCAAGTGAGTTGCTTCAGGATTATAGGGAACATGGTGAATTCACTGAAGTTTCTGAGCATGAACTGGTTTCTGCCCTTCTTTGTCTGTGAAGTGAGTTCCTTGTTCAGAAGCAATGCTGTGTGGAATACCATGATGGTAGATAGGCATTAAGTCCACGGATGGTAGTTTCCACAGAATACTTGCATGCAAGGAAGTAAAATTTATAGATGGAGTAACTGTCTTACTATTCCAGGAAGAACAAAATGCTGCCCCTTCCCTGATGAAAGCTGCCCAATGTAATCAACCTACCACAAGGAAATTGGCAGATCTTCCTGGGGAATGGTGCCATATAGGGGCTCGGTGTTAGTTTCTGCTGCTGACAGTTGGAACACTCAGAGGGGTCTGTAACCTGGTTGGCCATGGTGAATGGAATTCCAGGTTGCTGTGCGTATGCAAAACCTCAGTCCCTACCACAGTGGCCACTTTATTCATAAGCCCGGTGACTGATGACATAGGTGCCTGGGAAAAGAGGCTGACTACTGTCAGAGAATGCATGATCACATCCGCCGGATGATTAGAGTCCAGAAGAGCTATGGTAAGAGAGTGAGCCAGCTTTCCTCTGTTTCCCAGCACAGTTTAGCCAACGTTCTCTTTAAGCTTTAAGTGGCTTTTTCTGCTTCTCCTGAGGACTGGGGTCTCCTTGCTGTGTGGAGTTTTCAGGGGATTTCTAGGTCTTGGGCTACCTTTTGAGTGATTTAAGATATAAAAGCTCTCCCACTGGTCAGGCACGGTGGCTCATGCCTGTACTTTGGGAGGCCAAAGCTGGCTCATGCCAGCACTTTGGGAGACCAAGGCAGGCGGATCATAAGGTCAGGGGTTTCAGACCAGCCTGGCCAACATGGTGAAACTCCATCTCCACTAAAAAATACAAAAAAACAGCCAGGCGTGGTGGTGCGCACCTGTAATCCCAGCTACTCTGGAGGCTGAGGCAGGAGAATTGGTTGAACCTGGGAGGGAGAGGTTGCAGTGAGCTGAGATCACACCATTGCGCTCCAGCCTGGGCAACAGGATGAGACTCCATCTCAAAAAAAAAAAAAAAAAAAAAACAACTTGTCCACTGCATGGTTTTAGGCAGCCCAAACCTAGGAAAATATCCTTTAAGAGATGGCATGATACCTCCAAGGTGGTATCAGAGCGAGTTGAACGCCTTTATCCATCCTGGGAAGATAACAACCACATCTAGAAGGTATCTAAAGTTCCCGGGAGTCTGGAGCATGACCGTAAAGTGTGTTTGCCAGTCCTTGCCAGGGTAAATTCCCCTAAATTGTACTCCTTAACATGAGGCCTTGAGGGTGATCTGTTATGGGGACTGTTAGTGTGGCAGAGAGAGCAACTGTGGGTCACTTGCTGCACTGTCTCCAAGGCTGGGAGTGGTCATCATTTGAAGGAGCCAATCGTACAGGGTTATCTACCATAATGTGAGCTCTCATGGGCCTCCTTAACTACCTGGATAGCTATGGATTTTTGAAAAAATAGTTGCCGTGAGAATTTTCAAACCATCCTGGATATCCTCTGCTTTTTAAGAAGACTTCCCAGGGGAATTACTGCTAGGGAGCCAGTGTGCCCACTACAGAGACTGCTGGTGTCAAAGAGGCTTTGGGTCTCAGGGAAGACCAGGTGTCACAGGGCTCTTCATGGCTTCATGGGGAGAGTCTAACTCAGGAAATATTTGCTTGCCTTCTCTGGCTTTTATCCTTGTGGAAGTCAATTTACATGTTTTCTTGTAGTCCCTTATTCTGGCATAGGGACATTAATACCTTTTTGTTTGTTTGTTTGCTTTTTGCTTTTGGTAAAAGAGGTCTAGTTATAGAATTTCCCACTATCTGAAATGAAAATACCTTATAAGTGTTCAGAGTACTTGTTACTGCACATCCACTAGTTTAAATCTGCATAATGTTGTCAATGCCATGGACCAGTGTAGTATCCTGTGGAAGGAGAAGGTGATCAACTTCCTGCAAACTGTGACTTGGTTATGGAGAGTTGATACTATGTTGAGGTAGGACAGAGAAGTTATTGACACTGAAATTAAATGACTTCTGGTGGGCCTTATGAAGAGAAATAGAGAAAAAGCTTCATTAGATCAATAGGTGCATACCAGGTATCAGGGAATGTGTTAATTTGCTCAAGCAATAAAACCACATCTGATACAGCAGTTGCAATTACAAGGAACACTTGGTTTAGCTTGTGGGAATCCACTGTCACTCTCCAGGATCCATCTATCTTTTGCACAGGCCAAATTAGACAGGGATGTTTTGGAATCTCCACCCCTGCATCCTTCCAGTCCTTGATGGTGGTGGTAATCTCTACAGTCACTCCAGAGGTGTGGTTATGAATTTGATTTTCTATTTTCCTCGGTAGAGGCAGCTCTAGGGCCTTCCATTTAGATATTCCCACCATACTAGCGCACACTCCACAGGTCAGGAAACTGATGTGGGAAATGTGCCAGGTGCTAACTATGTCTATTAAAGCTTTGCATCTGCAACTAGAAAAATGACCAGAGTATGTGTTTGGGGCCACCGGACCCACTGTGATTTCATGTGACTAAAATTTAATCACCTGACCTCCATAAATCCTCACTCTGACTGGCATTCTGTAGTGATGTTTTGAGTTGAGTTGAGTCTTCTGGAATCAATGTAAGGTCAGAGCCAGTGTCTACTAGTCCTGAAAAGTTCTTACTATATTCCTTTCCCCAAAACACAGCTGTTAAAAGGTTATAGGTTCTCTTTTGGGAAGGACAGGAGAAAGATGAACAGTATAAAGTTTTTGTGGTATACCTGGGTCCTTCATCAAGGGGACCTGGCTGCTCCTTTTTTCAAGGAGTTCTTGACTATAAACTGGCTCTAGTCTTGGACTTTAGTAGGAGCTGTGATTCTCTAGTATTTTGATTTGAGTTAGACTTTTGTAAACATAAATGTTTTCAGTATTTTCAGATCAATTAAGGGTTTATTAGGCTTCTTTTCTATTTTACTTCTAAGAACACCACAGTCAAACTAGCCAACACCATAGATCTACTTGAGTCAGATGCATCTGAATGTTGCTGTACCTTTGCTGCCCATTTTGGTAACTATGTCCATCTTGACTCTGAAGATTGACAGCTGCCACGTGGCTCTGGGACCTGTGAGATCCAGTTATTCCCAATGCATTTAAATTTTCTATTGAGTGACTGTGGTTCTCAGTATAAGCTTCCACCTACAGAGAAAGTTATTCAAGGATGCTGGTCTCCCCTTACAAATCAGTTTCTGAAAGTATTGCTGAAAGGTTTGTCTTCTGGAGCCTCCCAGTGTGGGTGAGTAGATTTCAAATGACAAATGCACTCTGGAGTTCCATTTGTTCTAAGCCTTTGAATCTCTTCCTCTACGTTAGGCCAAGGGAGATCAGGCATATCCAACTGGATAAATAAGGGCCATCTTTTGATTCATGGTTCAGCCAACCAACCAAACTGTTAGGGCCCTTTCTAATTTCCCATGCTGCAAAACTACAAGCAGTATCTTTTTTAATGGGTCCATATCAATAAATCTGGGTGATCCAACTTTGTTTCCTCCACTATTATCCTAACTCTTAATACCCTTTTCCACGTATGTTCTCCAGATTTCTGCTTGTATAAATTATAAACTCAAATAGTTTTCTTGAACTGTCATGAACCTCCCATGGGCCAAACTTTGTGTATCATTTTTAAGGGCATTTTGAGATTTGAGTCTACTTATAGGCCTAGAAGCAAAAAGGAGTGGTGGGTGTGGGGCCTTAGGAGAATCTGCATTGCAGTCCATTACCTTTCCCTCAGGCAATGCTGGCGTAATCCCCTCAGAGGAGGTGGAACCGCCTATACCAGTGTGGGTGAAGAGGCTACTGCCAAGAGGGCGTCAGTAGGGGGTCAGGTCTACTGGCAAAGAAGACATCGGAATTTCAGAGCTCAATGTCTCCAGCCTCAACATGGTCTCCCCAAATGTTCCCAACCCAATCTACAGAGTTCCATTCTTCTCTGTACAGTGCTTTAAATTTACAGTAGGTACCTTGCTAGGCTGAAAGTTCAACTTTCATAGTAATTCAGCCAACTGCATGGTGAAGGTTTGTGTTTGACTTTTAGCATTTTCAGCTCCGTGACTATAGGAGATATAATTCTCACTCAGAACACTGTAAGACGCTCTAAGGCTTTTTATGTGAAGCTGAATTCTGAAATTTGAATCTCTCTTAGCTTATCTTTTTATTGATCACTTTACTCATCAACGCTAGAAGCAGAATCGTTGATTTTCCACAGATGTTTAAAGGTGTGCTGTCAGAGTCACCAAGTTCCTTGTCTTTTATCGGTGTTGATTAGGAGTGTCAGAGGTAGATGTTTGCGTATGTCTTAAGCAGTTTATGACATGGACTAGCAATGTTTTCTGGACTATTAGAAATGGAGTCTTTAGTATTTTTAGGTATCATCACCTTAGAGATCTAAGTTTAGAAACCCCAAAACCAATGAAAGAAACTCATTCCTAAAATTCTGGTTCTCTACAATCATTCATGGTTTAAAAAATAAAACCTGTTTTAGCATTTTTCAGAGATACAGGACCAATAGGATACATATATAGATAGATGGGGGGGCATTAATTAGATAAATTGGGTCACATGATTATGGAAGCCAAGACAGGTCTTCTGTAAGCTATAAACCACAGAATACCAGGCTCATTCCAAGGCTGAAAGTATGAGAATGAGGAAAGCTGACAGTGTAATTCTCAGTCTGAGGCCAAAGGCCTGAGAATGTGGAGAGATGCAGAAGTAAGTCCTGGAGTCCCAAGGAAGAGAGTCTGTAGTTAAGATGTCCAAGGGCAGGAGGCAGAGAGTGTACCAGCTCCAGGAGAGAGGGAGAGCAAAATCATTCTCATTACTTTTTCATTCTATCAGGACCCCTAGCCCACTGGGTGGTGCCTACCCACATAGAGGGTGGATTGTTAAAGAATTCAACTCAGGTCTGCTCACCCAGTGCAGTAAGACTAGATATCTACACTGACATTTGCAGTGGGAGAAAAGGAGGTATTTATCTGGACATTGTGAAGCAAGGCGGATGAGTCAGCTAATGCTTAAGTTCCGTCTTCCCCAGTGGCTTGCAGGTAAGGGTTTTTTTAAAGCAGACATAAATTTCAGGAAAGCAGAAGTTACTGGCAAAATTATAAATCAGTACTGGAGGTTACACATTGGTTTTGTCCTGAAAAGTCACGATATTTTGAAGCAGGAGCTTACAGCCCATACATAGATTCAAGGGTTTTCTGATTTGTAATTGGTTAAAGAAAAGAAGATTTGGTTTAAAATTTGGGGGTTGGCAGAAAAAAATGTTAGCTCTTTGGCTAATGGATTTGCCTCCCTCTAGGCCCCTCAGGAAGAAATTTAGCACAAAGAATGGCAGTCAGAATTCAGTTTTCAGGCCCCCCTTATCTGAGGTATACTTGTCAGCAGATGCCTTTGGTGGGGGTCTAGGTTTATGAAAAATGACTCAGGAATGTATGTTAAGATGTGATCTTTAGAACAAAACAAACATCTTCTGACTGTAACTACCTTGGCTGTTGTTTAGGCTGCTATAACCTTCTTGCTGATCAAGTTCCTCATTTATTTCTCAGTGCTAGCTAGGTACCAGGGATTTCCCTTGAAGGGACTCACGATTTTCCTTTCTTTCCCTGCTTGGGGAAGCTACAGGCCCCTAACAAAGGGTCGCTGCTCCAACACAGGATCTTACCCACTCTGTCTACCGACTCACATTTCAGACCTTTCTGGTGAAACCTCACAGACCCAGAAGTAAAGCTTAGCCAGTGTTCTAGGTGTTCCTTAATACGGTTAGTTGACTCCTAAAACTAAACATCACATTGAGTTTTGGAGTGTTACCCAAGCAGGTTTCTCATGAGCAGTTCAAATTGCTGGGTTAAGTTGAAGCAACCATGATTTCCACAGAGTCAAAGTTTGAGTGAGAGGTGGTTACTGCCGAATATCTGTGCAGTTCCCACAGGGGACAGTGAGGTGAGATAAAGGTGGTATTCAGCTGTCTTATATGGAGTAATCACCTTGAGCAGGTTTTATAAGGGTCTATGTTCAATGACCACCTTGAGGAATGTGGAAGAGGCCACAAACTGGAAACTGTCACGGATTTCTAAACCCTATTTCTGGTATGAGAATGTCAAAACTATGTACAAAATGAATACCCAGGTTATATAAAATTAAAACAATTCATAGCAACATTTAAAATAGGAATTCTAGTCGCCCAATAATAACTCTCTCTAATCCTGAGGTAGCAGGTAAATCGAGTTGTTCAACTAATTTGAAACTATAGTTAAACATGTTTTCACAATAATACACCAGAATACATATGATGATCTGACAAAATTTTATACTGAGAAGGGGGCAGTCACAGAGAAAAAACAGTGTGTTCCATTTATTTTAAAAGGCATATTTTTTACATCTTTCAAATAGAGATCAATCATAATATTGTTAAAAGGCTATTGGTTAGAAGACAGTCATAATGTGGTGGACTTTGTGTGCACACAAGTGAACTTGATGTAAAAAACTTCCATTTTCACATTCTGGTGGTATCTTTAATATCATGACTTGGAGAGGGATGTTAGTAGATGAGAAACATAATCTAACAGAAACTCTTATAGTTCTCTCACTACAAATATGGCATCAGCAAAGCTCCTAATTACCAGAGATGATGCTAGTGTAGAAAAAATCCATGGACAAGGTGAGTTGCACAGTGATTTAGAAGAGTTTTATCCAAATATGAGAAATTTTAGAAAACCTTGATTACCTATTTTGCTTTCACTTTCTGTCTCATGTGATCATAGGGGTTATATGACATCAATACACACATTTATATAAGTTCAAAAGTGTAAAAAGTAAAATAGAGGTTCCTCTTCAAAGACTTTCCTCCCAATCTCATTAGGAATAAATAGTAACCTCTCTTAGAAGCAAAATTTTTTCAAAGACCTGTGTTAACCTTCTTAAATATCTGCTAGCCGTAATAAAGAATTCAATGTACTTTATGTTCTTAGCTCCCACAATTTAACCTAAATATTTGCCCTGGCATGCTTATACTGGTCCAAGCAAGCATTAGGTCATAGCCTGTTCCTCTTCCTTATTTAAAGGTGTTTTTACCTTTCTCTGGATTCCAAAAGTTACTTCCTCCTTCCTTTGTTCTCCTCTGCCTTTGCCTCTTTTAAAAAGTTCTAAGTGGCTAGCCAGTCGGGACAAATACAGAATGTGAGGTCCTGTTCCAGCCAATGGAAACCGGACACAGCAGTAGGGTGGAAGCATCAGGTTATAAATGACCCTGTCTCCTTTCTTCGGTGCACTCTCGTGGCAAAAATGCTGGCGAGTGTACCCTTTCTGAAGAAAATATAAAAATGGCATTGCTGAGGAAATTAAATTTATATTCAAGTGCTATTTCTTTATGGCACCAGGGAGCAGGCATTTCAAACAAAAAGTATTATTTTCAACATATATGACATAAAATTTTTGTGATGTCATAGTTTTTCAATAGTTTTATGCTTTTATTGTGATGTAAAATAATGATGTATTTTACAATTGATACATATGATACTTCTTGCAATTACTTGAAAAAAGCTGTCACCAGTAGCAAATAGTAACTTAGTGTTTAGTGTAGACCTATGTAAACCAAAAATGACTCACACAGATGGCATTCATTTCAGAGAATTATTTTGCCAAGTTTAAGGATAAAGAAACACAAGTCACAGTAGGCTCTGTGGCCTGTGCTTTTTCCAAAGAGGGTTTTGCTGACTTCCATATTTATAGGGGTGAGACCAGGCAGGAGTAGATGGAGGATAAAGAAAGGGGAGGAAAGACAGTGAGGCAAGTACATCCTTATGAGGCTTGGATTAGCACTCACTGCATCCAGATGTTGCATGCGTAAAGAGGAATGGAGAAAATGTTGATTGTGCATTTGTCTTGTGTGTGGTAGATCTACATTTTACATAAGATAGGCAAACTTGTGAAACTACAGCTGACTCTTTGGGAACAAAAGGAAGGTAGTATTAGCATGACTCATTTCCTGACTTTTCCTTTGGCATAGTGAGTTTTGGATCCTAAGATTTTATTTTCCTTGTTCTTCAAAATATTTCAGAGAAAGCATTTTAGAAGAAAATGAGTGTTTGGTTATATTTTTTCCCTAATCTTTCAACATTAGGATGGTTTATTCCTAGAAGGTTAGGATCCACATTTTTAAGGAGACTCATTCTAGAAGGTTGTGAAGAAATAGGGGGAATAAGAAATAAAGGGAAAAAAGGAGAAAAAAGAGACACAGCTGGATTATAGCAACAAGGTAGAAAGCAATCCGTGAAAACTGATAGACTATATTACAGAGCAGTCCATATATAACTAGATAGTCCTGAAATGTTTTATGTAAATAAATAAGATGCTGTTATTTCTCCCAAAGTTTAAGTTTTCTAGTTTCAGTCTGCAGGGCTTTACAAAAAGCACAGTTTTCTACTAATTCCAAGTCAGAAAAAAATGGGAAAGAAAAAAAAAAAGACATTGAAAATGTTAGTTTGGAGACTTGTAACCAGCAAAGAATTTAGGATCCAGTCTATCTAAATTGTAAACCAATAATAAAACTGGAAGACAATGAACAGGGCTAGAATCCAATAAAAGATGTACTGTAGTTTCATTTGAAATACATTTTTTCTCTCTACAGTCTTCCATTTTTACTAAAGAAAAATCATAGTAAGACCAATTTATTTCCAAAATAACTTTTAGTTTTATTGTACTTGGCCTGATTATTTTCATAAAGCACAGCAAGACTATTTTTTTCCTGTATAGGCTCTTCTAAGTTGGCATTGATGAAACTTTTTTTTAAACAAAGTGTCTACTATTTGACTTTTCAAATAGCCCCTCAAGCTCAAACAAGGATTTATTGTGCCTGCAAATAACTGTATGAACTGGGTGAATTACTGTCATCTTGAGGTCGCAAGATTACTTGGAGTTCCTAGGCCTGTCAGAAAGTGACATGGGTTTCTTACCACAGATCAGAAAATCTGTGAAGAAACTGCATAGGGAAGGCACAGGGCCAGTCTCTCCAAGGGAATTTTACTGGTTCTGTTATTCAACCTAAATTTCTCAAAGCAATCTGCTCATTGATGAGAATATGCAATTCCAGCCAAAGCCTTGGCAAGGTAACCAGTGTCTCCAATTGTGTCCCGTTACAAAAAAAAAATTGTTATTGATCATATGCAAATAACTTATATTACCATAAATTAAGAATATTCAGAAATAGTTTTCAAATTCTGGGGAAATCAGGTAAAGAGAAAGAAGTATACTTGAAATTTTTCTCTAAAGAGTGTACCATATTCAGTTGTTAAAAACTATAAATAGCTAAGAAAAAACCTTTCTTTACTCTGAAAAACAAAAATAGTCATCAATGTTTCAAATAAAAGAGTCCTAAAAAATTGTCTCATTCTTCTGTTACGTCAGTCCCACATAATTAACTTGTTCTACTTTATATTGGCTTAGCAATCCTCATGAACACATCAGCCTGTTAATTAGAGTCCTGGGAGTTTTGTTGTTTGTATTGTTGTTGTTTTCATTTGTACAATGGCACAATCTCCAAAGTTATCAGAAACCTAAATTCAAGAAAACCTATCAGAGTCATTTTCACCAACTCTTCTAAAGAAGCAAGTTTTGGCTGACTGGTTGTTTATAAACTACTTTTTGAGAATAATCAAAGTAAAACAACAATTGTGAATGAAAAACTCTTAGGACAGTCGTAGTTACAGGTATAGTTGATAAGAAATTTGTTTTTTTCTGTGTCATACAACAATTTAACATAATATAATTATTACTGATAACATATAGTAAGGCATTTCAGAATTATTGGCATCTCATATGATTTTGGAGCACATGCTAATATTTGGGTAAGTAGAACTCTAAAGTTAAATATTTCACCATGCTTCTGTATGATTTTAACATGTTAAATGTGGCTAATTTGTCACTGTTGGACTTCAGGTGACCTAATATTCAAAAAGTTAATTAGGTCACTAAGGCTAAATTAGAATTTGATTTGGAAAGTTTGTCAAATATCAAAGGATTGAAACAGTGTTACAAAATAGAATCACCAATCACGATTAAATGAATTACTCATTAAGTCAAAAATGATATTTTAAATATTTCTAAAAAGCAAAAATCTTTATTCTTTGATGTAGAGAAAGGAGATTCAGTTTCTTAAACAATAAGGTCTAATATCAGGCTGAGTGCACTGGCTTGTGCCTGTAATTCCATTGCTTTGGGAGGCCGACACGGGAAGATCATTTGAGCCCAGGAGTTCAAGACGAGCCTGGGCAATATAGTGAGACTTCGTCTATACCGAAAATAAATTTGTAAATTATCTGGTTGTATTGGTGTGTACATATAGTCCTAGCTACTACAGAGTCTGAGGAAAGAGGATCACATGAACCCATGACATGGAGGTTGCAGTGAGCCGAGATCACACCACTGCACTCCAGCCTGTGTGACAGAGTGAGACCCTGTCTCAAACAAACAAACAAAAATACCCTGAAAAAATGAAAAACCAGTAAAACCTAATAAATATAGTGTGAAACCAACCGAACCTTACTCCCCTCCTCTTTTTTTGCGGTTGGCCCAAAAGGCAAACAAAAATCTTTTACTCTCTCTTAATATTAAACAAAATCCTGGATCAAAAAAGAAAACCAACTTTACCTTTGCATGGCGTGGTATTAATACTAAAGCAATTTTAATAAAATTTTATAAATGAATTCATCAAATATCAATCAGTTTAATCATAAGGTATGATTTAAGAAATGCTTGTTAACCTTTTACTATTTTCTACTGAGAAGCAGATAAATTCTCTGAAAAAATCAGGTCCAGATCCTGGGCTTGTATAAATGTGCTTTTTAATGTTCAATTTATAGAAAGACTGAATAATACCCTTTAAATTTCAGCCCACTTGGTCACACACAATATTTCTTTTGTAAAATCAATCTGCTACAAATCTACATTTCCGTCAAACTTTCAGTTTTGTCCTATGATTTTACCTTAGAACAAAAAAAAAAAATTCTTTCCAAGCTTCCTTTGCCTTTTTTTTGAGACAAGGTCTCACTCTATCACCTGGGCTGGAATGCAGTGACACAATCATAGCTTACTATAGCTTCAAATTCCTAGCCTCAAGCAGTCCTCCCACCTTAGCCTCTTGAGTAGCTGAGACAACAGGCACACACTACTGTGCCTGGCTCTTTTTTTTTTTTTTTTTTTTTTGTAGATATGGTGTCTCACTTTGTTGCCCAGGCTGGTCACAAACTGCTGGCTTCATGTAGTCCTCCCATTTTGGCCTCCAAAAGTGCTGGGATTACAGGAATGAACCACCACACCAAGCCCCAACTTTCTGTAGCCATTTAGCTTTATCCATCAATTTGTCTTCAATTTAAGGACAACTTGAAAACCTCTACAGTAGACAAAATTAGTTTCCCTTTGTAAGGAAAACACATTTCTCATACCTTTCTATAGCATTTTTTTTTCTAAAAACACATCTCACTTTTATTATGGACTTTGGATGTATCTAGTAGATTCAATTATATATGTTAATTGTAATGTTACCTCTCAGTAACTCTTACTTGCATTGAAAAACTCTAGGAAGTAAGAAATTTTACTTATGTATCAGGTGCAGAGCCAGGGACAAAAGACAGAGCTGCCAATAATGTCTGACCCTTCCCAGTGTAGTCAGAGGGCACAGTTGGGCTAGGGAGAACACTGTATGTCCCCTGAACTTACTATGGCTGTAAGAAAGACAAATCAAACAATTATTTAAAATATCACACAGCAGTTTATGACCCTAAAACATCCAGCAAAAAGAGTATCTGACTTGCCTGACCAGTTCAGACCAAATATCTAAATTAAATTCTGAAGATATTTCTATTTTATTTTACCAATTGTTTTGTTTTAGGTTCAGGGGTACATCTGCAGGTTTGTAATACAGGAAAATTGTGGTCACAGAGTTTTGGTGTACAATTTTGGAACACACACTAACACATGTATGTGCATTAAACCCAAAGAAAGTTAAATATTTGACCATGCCCTTTAATCAAGGGTATGTCTTATGAATTTCAAGCAATGCTAATAGATTTTAATGTACAGAGCCAGAATTCTCAAGGATAGTCATGAGGCTATTGTAAGTCATTTGTAAAATTTGATTCTCTAATCGATTATTAAGAATATGAGGTCTCTAAAATCTTTTTTATGTATCTCCAGTCAAAACTTTGTAGAGGAGACAAACAGTGATTTTTACCAAAACAGGAAGAAAAAGTGATTGCACAGTTTATGTAAGTTGAGATCTTTGAACCTAAGAATTTATAACTGGCTAACAAGAAACCTAGAGTTAAAGCTACCAAATCCAATTTAAAAACCCCCCGCCAGCTCCTTACTTGGAGATGCTGGCCCAAGTGCAAGACTGCTCTCTGCCTCCTCAGAAGCAGCAAACTCCCAGAGAGGGAGTTCTACAAGAGAACATACCTCAGACCTCAAACAAAAAGTTTGGGAGATCAGGGATCTCTGTAGGGGGAGGCTCCCAGACCTCAGCAAATCATCCAATCAGTCAGAGCAATACAAAGCTTCCAGTTGGCTGTACCAGGGCCCTGCTAGGAGAGTTGCTGCAGGCCAAAGAGCCAAACTCTGCACGAAACTTGTTGTGGTTTCCAAAATGTAAACTGAAAAGTGACTGAGGCAGGTCTCAATAAATTTAGAGCTAGATGTTGCCAACGTTGAGAATGTGCATGGGAAAAAGAAACACAAGTTACAGCAGGATCTGTGGTCTGTGCTTTTTCCAAAGAGAGTTTTGATGACTTCAGCATTTAAAGGGGAAAAAGTGAGCAGTAGGGGAAGGGGGGAAAAAGAAAAGAGGGCTAGGCACTGAGGCAAGTGTTTGCATTCTGGTGAGGCTTTGATTAGCACTCACTGAAACCACATTTTATATGTGAAAATAGAGGAGTGGGGGATAAAGTTGATTATGCATTCATCTCATGTTTGCTGGATCTACATTTTGCATAAGATAAAGTAACCATGTATAATTACAGCTATCTACTTGAGAAAAAAAGGAAGTCAGTTTTAGTGTGACACAGTTCCCAAGCCTAAATTTCCCATTGGGCATAGTGATTTAGTGTCCTGAGATTTTATTTTCCTTTCCAAGCTGCTATTAGTCTACACATTTTGTGTATGAGTGCATTAAGTTGTCACACCATCTCAAGAGGTAGACACTACTGTGACCTTCTGAAAGTTCTAACTCTGAATCTGAGCTAAAGCCCTATAGGAAAAGACTTAGAACAACTTTGAGTTTGACCCAGTGTTCCTACTCACATCAACTATGTTAGAATAGCATTTCTCTCTTAGAATAAACACTTTGTAGGTGCTTTTTAAGAATTCCTCACCTACCCTATTGTAATGAAATTATTTTCCTATATTAAATTCTAAATACTCCATTGAATTATTTTTTCTATGGAGGTCTATAATCCACCTGAAGTTGATTTTGTGCATGAGTTTAAAAGTAAATTTTATTTCTCCCAATGGACATTAGGTATACTGAAATATTTATTGAAAATTCATCTTTTTCCAGCCTGGCACAGTGGCTCATGCCTGTAATCCCGGCATTTTGGGAGGCTGAGGCGGTGGATCACGAGGTCAGGAGATCAAGACCATCCTGGCTAACACGGTGAAACCTCATCTCTACTAAAAATACAAAAAATTAGCCAGGCATGGTGGCGGGCACCTGTAGTCCCAGCTACTTGGGAGGCTGCGGCAGGAGAATGGCGTGAACCTGGGAGGCGGAGCTTGCAGTGAGCCAAGATTGCGCCACTGCACTCCAGTCTGGGTGACAGAGTGAGACTCTGTCTCAAAAAAAAAAAAAAGAAAAAAAAAAGAAAATTCACGTTTTTCCATTACTTTTTCTTTTGGATTATTTGTTTATATAGGCATCTATCAGATTTTCAACTCTTTTTTTATTTTTATTGCTTCTTTATTTTATTATTATTAATTTTTTGAGACAGAGTCTCACTCTGTCACCCAGGCTGGAGTGCAATGTTGCGATCTCGGCTCACTGCAACCTCTGCCTCACAGGTTCAAGCAGTTCTCCTCCCTCAGCCTCCTGAGTGGCTGGGACTACAGGCACACGTCCCCACACCTGGCTATTTTATTTTATTTTATTTTTAGTAGAGATGGGGTTTCACCATGTTGGTCAGGCTGGTCTCAAACTCCTGACCATACGCCTTGGCCTCCCAAAGTGCTGGGATTACAGGTGTGAGCCACCATGCCCGGCCTATTGATTCTTCTGTCTGTGTTCAAATATTACATGTTCTTATATTTTGGAGAGTTCATTTCACACTAGACATTTCCCTCCAGAGACTGTTCTCTTCATCACTGTGCTAGTGAAGACAGGGAAGGATAAAACCTTGCATGTCTTGCACTTACATGAATATTCCCAGCTGTACCTCGAAAAAAAAGCAGGTTATAGAACACCTGTGGAGACAAAATGACCCATCTTGGATGCTAGTCCACCATGTTACTTCTGATTTGCCCCTGTTCAATGAATGCCTTCTGATCTCTCATTTATTTACTGTCGTTAGTGTAAAATCATGTCAACCTGGGTGTTACCACAAAAATTACAGGCTATGAGGCAGGTAGCCTCCTTGTCCATTCTGGAGGGATGTGTTTAATTGCCTTGCTAAAGCATGTATAGCCTTTCCCTGTGGAGTATTAACCCTGGGTCTGGAGAGTAACAGTGTGAACAACTACCAACCTGCAGCCATCCAAGGGTATGGTTCTGTGTGTAAGTCCCATCTATAAATTAACCAGTACTGACTAAATGGATTTTCTGCCTTCTTCTTTAATTTTTCAGATCCTTTGGCATTTGAGAGTTGCTTTGTGTATACGGCCCTTTAACGGAGCAAATGGCCAGCCAGGAAACCAAAGTATGGACAAGGGGAAAGAAGCATCTGTGGAGGAAGTTTTACAAGCGACCCTCCTCATCCATGTGGGTGGCGTTGCCCATATGCTACATGTCTGTGGGCCACTATGTGTGTTTAAAGCTTTTTAGTAAAACGTTACTAAAAAGTATGACTCACTGTGGTGAAAAAGGTGGCAAAACAGTGACAACAGTGAGTTTGCTGCTGTTATTTTCTATGTGAGTGGTCACGAAAGCACAGGTAGCAGCTGAGGCAAGGGTAAGGAAGCTAGGAGAAGAATCGCAGTGAGAAAGGGATGAGAACTTCAATGTCTGTGTTAATGTCTGGTTTTATGATAACCTTGAAACTCAAGAGGCACAGTGGGAAATTGTACCTTGCCACTTTGTGTGGCTGAGAGAGAGAAAACTGTGCCAGCTGAATGTGTGGACTGTCCTTGCCAGTGCAGGCTGGGATGCAAATACCTGTAATTCTTGGGAACCAACCAGTGAGCCAGCTGATGACATAGAGTTTAACTCAGAGGAGGAAGATCATTATCCTTCCCATTTGAGAGTGAAACTGTTCATGCAGTGGAAAGCAAAATTCCAACACACAGAGGCCTGGGTAGGATTACTGGATATAACAAAAACTTTTAAACAGCCGCCAAGAGAAAGCCTTATGTACATGAATGGTGCAGCTATGGGACACCAGTGGGGATGATATCTCCCTAAAAGGGAATGAACCTGAAAAATTGAGACAGAAGTACCCCCGGAAGTGAAATAACCCCTTTATGGGACAAGATATAGGGAAAGCCATTTCAGATTTCCTAGAAACTCAAAAGGGAAGAGATTAGGTATGACTGGTTGCTAAAGGAAAATGGAAAAAGGGAGAAACAAAGTCTGCTGGACTGAAAAAAGGAGTTTAAAAAGGCACAATTAAGGTTACTAGGAAACAAATGTGGTATGATCTGATTTCAGCTGGGATTGACAAAGAGAATATAGATGGGCAACCCAGTGGCATATTAGTGGAGTATGGAAAGACCTGACTCCTGATCAATAGTTTAGACACCTTCTTATTACCCCCCCCACCCCCCACGAGAAGAGGGAGAAAGACAGGAAGAAACCTTTGGTAAAAATTCAGGGGTGGACTTCTTTCCAGCCTGGAGATCATAGGTAGGGTCAAGGCTGCTTCTGTGTAAGAGCAATAGGGGGTGACCAGAGGCCATATTTGGAGCTCACTGTTGATTGGAGAACCTTAGCTTTAGTGGGCACAGGTGCAGAATGTGTCTTAGTTGATGGAAATCCAGAGACACCCTGGTAAGTGGGAAGCTATAGATGGTTGTGAGGGGTTAAAAATCTGAGAGAAGGAAACTCCTCTCCTCCTTAGTTTTGTCTGGACTTCCCCCTTTGCTTACTCTCCTGTCTTTATCTCACCTATTGCAGAAAACATCTTGAGTATGGATGTCTTCTTAAGATGCACTTTACAAAAACATCTGTGGGGGAATCTCACCTATGACAAAGGCTATATTAAGATGGGAGGCAAAATTGGAAGGTGTACACCTCCCTCCCCCACAATGTATTGTTAATGTGAGACAATACCATCTTCCTGGTAGAATATAAGAAGTCACAGCCACCATGGAGAAATTGGCCAAAGTTAATATTATCTGGCCAGCACAGAGTCCTTTCAGCCATCCTGTGTGACCAGTAATAAAATCTGATGGCACTTGGATATGACAGTAGATGAGTGGACACTACTGATCTTTCTAAGATACATGCTCCTTTATGTAGTATAACTCAAGTGATTGAGCAATTAATACAAAACATAGGCACTTATCATGCTGTGTTAAATTTAGCTAATGCCTTCTTTAGCATCCCTTTTACCCTGACTTGCAGTCATTATATTGATGATACTCTAACTTCTGCAGACTTGTCATTGCTACAGCAACACGGAGATGCATTGACACCCTTCTTCAATCCAGAGGATGGGCCATCAACTCACAAAAGTACAAGGCCTGGAACCAGCTGCAGAGTTCCTGTGGATCACTTGGCCAGGTAAGACACACCTTACTTCAGGCTTGGTCATTGAGAAAATATAACAGTTTTCCATACCTAAAACAGTTAAACAGTTACAAAGTTTCCTAGGTCTTTTGGGATACCAGTGGGCTTTTATTCCATGTTTATCTCCATGTTTGCATCCCCTGTACTGACTATTAAGGAAGCAATCTCAGCTGGGCACAGTCTCACACCTATAATCCCAGCACTTTGGGAGACTGTGGCAGGCAGGTCACTTGAGGCCAGGAGTTCGAGACCAGCATGGGCAACGTGGTGAAACCTCATCTCTACTAACAATGCAAGAAATTAGCCAGGCATGGTGATGCGTACCTGTAATCCCAGTTACTTGTGTGGCTGAGGCATGAGAGTTGCTTGAACCTGGGAGGTGGAGTATTTAGTGAGCTGAGATCGTGCCACTGCACTCCAACTTGGGCAAAAGAGCTTAGAAACCCTGTCTCAAAAAAAAAAAAAAAGATCTAGGATAAAGAACTAAAGAACAAGTGGTAGCATTTGAGAAGGCTAAAATATTGATTGCTCAGGCACAAGCTCTAGTTCCCCGCTTCTGGGATACCGGTGTCTTTTGATATGACTGTAAACCCTGAAGGGACAAAACGGGTCCTCTGGCACATTCAACATGGGAAAGCAGTTCTTCTAAGATTCTGGTCACAGCTATGGAAATGTGCTGAAACCCACAGTTCTCCAATTGAACAACAGGTTCTGGGAGCATGTAAGGCCATGCAGCACATTGAGCCTGTAACTGATCATCTGCCAGTAACAATGAGAACAGGTCTCTCCATTAAGGGCTGGATAGAAGGGTTGTTTTCCAGGCCAATACCAGCTATTTCTCAAGCCTCCATTATACAGAAGTGGCATGCATACCTGCAACAATGTAGCGCCCGCTCCACGAGTCCTTTGGGAGATGCATGCTATCATAGGGCCAAGACACTATGAGACCAGTGCTGCCCCTGTTGTGGAGCCCCTGCAGGAGATGCCTCCAGTAATATACGAAGGCACATCTCCATTCCTGAAAATGCTTGGCACTTAGATGGATGGAGCTGAGGTAACCCTTGTGTGTAGGTGACAGTAACCGTACAGTTGCAGACAAATACTATCTGACAGAGAGTGTTGAGGTTTCCAACTATAATAATGAGTTATCTCTTTCTCTTTGCAGTTATGTCAGTTTTGGCCTTACATAGTTTGACATTCTGTTGTTAGGCACTTAAATGCTTTAAGGATTATTATGTTGTACTGGAGAACTGACCCCTTCATCTTTGTGTAATGCCCGTCTTTATTTTTAGTGACTTTCCTTGCTTGAAGACTGCTCTGTCTGTAATTCATGCAGTGACTCTTCCTTTATTTGATAAGTGTTAGCCTAGGCTATTTAGTTTCATCTATTTACTTTAAATGTATACATGTCTTTATATTTCATAGATTTTACTTAACATCATTTAGTTGGGTTGACTTTATTGATCTACACTGACATTCTCAGTTCTTTGATTGATGCTTTTAGACTACTGACAACCAATGGAGTTGGATTAATATCAAACATATGTGTTACTGTTTTTGATTTGTTGCCGTTGTTCTTTCTTCCCGTTTTTGTACTTCACTTATTTTCTGTGTTTTGTGGTTTTATTTGAGAATTTTATGCAATTCTGTTTTCTCTCCATTCTTAGCGTATCAATTATATAACTTTTTTTTGACTATTTTAATGGTTGCCCTATGGAGTAAAACTTTTATTTTTCATATTCTTAATTTAGTCTCACAGATAATGGTTTCTGGAAAATAATAGTAGCACCAATCTATTTGATTAGGCATGCTTATGTCTATATGTTATATGTATATAAATATACATGTATATGTGCATGTGTACTCACATATAAGTGAAATGAATGACAGCACTAATAGGGAGAACAAAAGAGTTAAGATTATTTTGGTATTCTAAGATATTCACACTACCTGTGAGTGATACAGTGTTTTTTCAAAAAACACTTTTTGAGAAGTATCTTGGATTCATTTTAAATGTAATATTGCAAACTCTGGGTAAGGGTTTTGGACCAAGGGCCTCAGTTCTTTGCTTGCTTTGGCCTGTTTCTGCATTTAGTTTCCTCCCATGTTGGCTTCTCCCATATGGCAAATGTTCCATCAAAGCCATCAAGGGAGGGACTTTGCTAGCAAGACAAGAATCACAATCTAACATAATATAATCATCCTGCTAATGTCCCATCACCATTGTAGTATTCTGTTGATTTTAAGCAACTCACAGTTTCTGACTACATTCATTAGAAAGAATTAAAATACAAAGTTACTTATCAACTTCACTTATACTTAGAGGTGGGAGTCGTTGGGTGCCATCTTAGGTTCT
Source organism: Gorilla gorilla gorilla (assembly GCF_029281585.2). Lineage (NCBI taxonomy): Eukaryota > Metazoa > Chordata > Mammalia > Primates > Hominidae > Gorilla > Gorilla gorilla. The sequence goes on from NC_073240.2 coordinate 25,699,419, forward strand.
ACCTACCACATCTGATCTTCTCCAATATGAAATAGTTTTTCAGTCTTCACTTATTTTCTATTACCTTGACCCTTTTGACAAGGACTGGTCAGTTCTATTGTAAAATTTCCCACAGTGTGAATTTGTCAGATGTCTTCTCATAATTAGACTAGGGATATGGATTAAATTCAATATTTTCAGTATTTATATTTATTTAAGTTTAAAGATAAGAGACAAACTAATATAATATTTATATATACAAACATACAGGAAAAATGAATATCAGAAAATTAGAGACTGACAAAGATAATCCATAATAATAGTTACCTTCAGCTGTTAACATAGATGATGAAATTCAGGAGATACATTCAGGGGGCATCAATGATATTGTTAATGTTCTTTCTGTTTTATAAGCTCAGCAAAGGCTTAAAATAAAATAAACTTTTGAAATTTAAGAATAGTTTTAGATTTACAGAGCAGTTCCAAATATAATATAGAGTTTCCACAGACTCCATACACCATGTTCCTTAATAACCCCCTTACATTGGTGTGGGATATTAGTCACAATGAACCAACCAATATTACACTATTATTAACCATCCTCACTTTATTCAGATTGACTTAGTCATCATTTAATATCGAGTTTCTGTTCCAGGATCCTATCCAGGATACCTCATTACATTTACAATTCATGCTCCTTAATCGACTTTGACTGTGACAATTTCTCCAAGTTTGCATGATTGCTATGACATTGGCATTCCTAATTTGGGATTTCTTTGGTGTTTCTTTCCTGATTAGAATGGATTGTAGGTTTCAGGGAGGAAGACCACAGAGGGAAATTGCCATTCTCATCACATCCTGTTAAGGGTACAGACTGCAACAGCTTTATCACTTTTGATGTTAATTTAATCACCTGAATGAGATAGTTCCAATCAAATTTCTGCACTGTGAAATTACTGTTTTTTTCTTCTCCTTTCCATGTTGTATGTTTCAAAAAGAAGTCACTACACACAACACACAAATAAGAAGTGAAGAATTATGTTCCACTTCCTAGGGGCAGAGTGTCTGCAAAAATTATTTGGAATTAATCACAATGAACAAATGCCTAATCTTCTTCAATTGTTCCATATTATTCCATCATTGTTCTACCCATAGACAAATATGGGTACTTATTTTACACTTCACTTGAAATAATTTATTTGGCTTATTGCTCAAATTGCTTCAGTATTGTCCAAGAAACTTTCTTTTTCTTTTTTTTTTTTTTTTGAGATGAAGTCTCTCTCTGTCACCCAGTCTGGAGTGCAGAGGCGCGATCTTGACTCAGTGCAACCTCTGCTTCCTGGGTTCACACCAGTCTCCTGCCTCAGCCTCCTGAGTATCTGGGACTACAGGCGCTCGCCACCATGCCCGGGTAATTTTTTGTATTTTTAGTAGCGACAAGGTTTCACCATGTTATCCAGGATGGTCTTGATCTCCTGACCTCATGATCTGCTCGCCTTGGTCTTCCAAAGTGCTGGGGTTACAGGTGTGAGCCACAGCTCCCGGCTGAGACTTTCTTTCAGTTGGATCGTCTATAATTTTGAAATCTCCCCATAATTATGGTTTGTTGGTGTTGTGTGGCTCTTTGGTTTGTTGCATTGTTGGTTGTTATTTTCTTTTCTTCTGGCACTACTAGGTGCTGCAGGCTGATTGTGTTTATTCTCTGTCTAACCCTATTATCCACCGTTTCTTCACAATGCTCTAGTTCCTTTGAATGGAAAATGGAATTAGAAATGAAGGTCTAGAGACTGTGGTACATTCATTGCCCCTAGGGCATCTGATGACTTGAGGCCTTGTCAGCTGACTGAGCAAAAGAATACACATGTGTTTACTGACTTACAAATATATACATGTGTATAAATACTTCAACATGTATGCATAGGTATCTATATTAAACTAACCATGAGTTCCACGTAATGTTTCTGGCAGCACATGATCTAATCCAGTACCACATGAAGCTATGTACCTGTTCCAACTTGTTTGTATGTAGCTTGCGCCTCTAACACGGAACTTGTTGGCTTTGTTAACTTAATGATATCATCCAAAAATACATGCATAGTGTTTTCAAAAGTGGTAATTTATACACCCCTGGAAACTACTTTACCAACTAAAACCGAGTCTTTATATACAAATTATTTGTCCCTTTGACTTAGAATCTCAGAATCTCCCTCTATTTCCTAATTTACTTAGGTCAGCCCCCTTTTCCCACTCTAGTGAGCTTATTTCCCACGTTTGTTATACAGTTATAATATTTAGTTAATCTCTCTCTATCAACTAAATAAGGCTTTTTTTTTTTTTTTTTTTTTTTTTGGATACAGTCTCGCTCTGTTGCCCAGGTTAGAGTTCAGTGGTGTGATCTTGGCTTACCTCAACCTCTGCCTCCCAGGTTCAAGGACTTCTCCTGCCTCAGCCGCCCAAGTAGCTGGGATTACAGGCATGTGCCACCATGCATGCCTGATTTTTGTGTTTTGTATTTTTAGTAGAGGCAGGGTTTTTCCATGTTGGCCAGGCTGGTCTCGAACAACTGTCTTCAAGTGATCCCTTCCACCTCAGCCTCCCGAAGTGCTGGGATTACAGGCGTGAGCCATGGCGCCTGGCCTAAATAAGGTTTTTATTTTACCATCTGTGTGTTATGAAGTTCTGTAGGTCTTGAATAACAGTGTCACATATTCAGTGTCACGTTGTCATATAGAACAATTTCACAGCCCCAGAGACATTTCTTGTACTTTACTGATTCAAATTTTCTGTGATCCAATCCCTTCATACTCACCGAATACTTTACTGTCTCTGTACTTTTTTCTTTTTCAGAGTGTTATATAAATGGCATCAGATAGTATTTTGCCTTTTCCAACTCGTATTTAGTTATCAAAATGCTGTTTAGGTTTGTAAAGTATATCTTATGGTTGTTTAGATTTGCATTTCTTGAATAACAAAAGAATTGAGCATGTTCTCATGTGTTTATTGGACAAGACTACAACTATTTTTGGAAAAATGACTCTTCAAATTATTTGCCATTTTTGATTAAGATGTTTGCCTTTTTATTTTCGAGAAGTAAGACTTTTTATCTATTGTGGATAACAGACCCTAATTAGCTATGAGATTTTTAAAGATTTTCTCTCATTCTTTGGTGTTGCCTTTTTACTTTTAACCATGTACTTTGAGTCACACAATACTTTTTTGTAATGAGTTCAATATGTCTGTTTTTTAATTTTAATACTTGATTTCTGATGAAGTTCATTATGTCTTTTTAAAATTATGTTCATTTGCTTTAGGTGTCATAGCTTAGAAACCATTGTTTAACCCAAGGCTACTGTATTAGTCTGTTCTCCCATTGGTATAAAGAAATACTGAGACTGGGTAATTTATAAAGAAAAGAGGCTTTTCTGCAGGCTGTACAGGAAGCATAGTGACTTCTGCTTCTGGGAAGGCCTCAGGAAATTTCCATTCATGGTGGAAGGCAAAGGGGGAGCCAGCACTTCACACGGCCAGAGCAGGACGAAGAGAGGGGCTGGAGTGCTACACACTTTTAAGCAACCAGATCTTGTGAGAACTCACTCACTGTCAGGAGAACAACACCAGTGGTGCTAAAACCATTCATGAAAATCACCCTCAGGAGCCAATCACCTCCCACCAGATCCCACGGCAAACACTGCAGATTACAATTTGACATGAGATTTGGTGGGGACAAAGATCCAATTTATTTCAGTGATGAAAATGTATTCTTATGTTCTGTGGATTTGGTCAATTTGGCTCCTATATTTAGATGCATTATTAATTTGAGTCAATCATGCATATGGTGCCAGGGAGGCAATAACTTGCATGTCAGTGTCCATTTGTCCCAGCAACACTGTGTGAGGAAATATTTCTTTATATTGAATTGACTTGTCAACCTTGTGAAATTGTTTTACCATGCATGTAAGAATTAATTTTCGACATTTGATTTTATTCCATTGATATATATGTCTCACTATTGGGGGAAATTCAGCCAGATATCAGGCGAAATTCACCCCCGATATTTCACGTACATTCTTTTCTAGATTCCCTGAGTGTCGGCCGGTCTGAGAAATAAAGGAACAGACTACAAAAGAGATAAATTTTAAAGCTGGGTGTCCGGGGGAGACATCACATGTCAGCAGGTTCCATGATGCCCCGCAAGCGGTAAAACCAGCAAGTTTTTATTAGTGATTTTCAAAAGGGGAGGGAGTGTACGAATAGGGTGTGGGTCACAGAGATCACGTGCTTCACAAGGTAATAGAATATCACAAGGCAAATGGAGGCAGGGCGAAATCACAGGACTGTGGCAAAATTAAAATTGCTAATGAAGTTTCGTGCATGCATTGTCATTGATAACATCTTATCAGGAGACAGGGTTTGAGAGCAGACAACCAGTCTGTCCAAAATTTATTAGACGGGAATTTCCTCGTCTTAATAAGCCTAGGAGCACTATGGGAGACTAGGGCTTATTTCATTCCTACAGCTTTGACCATAAAAGATGGCTGCCCCTGAAGCGGCCATTTTAGAGGCCTACACTCAGGATCCCATTCTCTTTCTCAGGGATGTTCCTTGCTGAGAAAAAGAATTCAGTGATATTTCTCCCATTTGCTTTTGAAAGAAGAGAAATATGGCTCTGTTCCGCCCGGCTCACTGGCGGTCAGAGTTTAATGTTATCTCTCTTGTTCCCTGAACATTGCTGTTATCCTGTTCTTTTTTCAAGGTGCCCAGATTTTATATTGTTCAAACACACATGCTCTACAAACACTTTGTGCAGTTAATGCAATCATCACAGGGTCCTGAGGCGACACACATCCTGCTCAGCTTACGAAGATGATGGGATTAAGAGATTAAAGTAAAGACAGGCGTAGGAAATCACAAGGGTGTTGATTGGGGAAGTGATAAGTGTCCATGAAATCTTCACCATTTATGTTCAGAGATTGCAGTGAAGACAGGAGTAAGAAATTATAAAAGTCTGAATTTGGGGAACTAGTAAATGTCCATGAAATCTTCACAATCCACGTTCTTCTGCCATGGCTTCAGCCGGTCCCTCGGTTCGGGGTCTCTGACTTCCCACAACATCTCTCCTTCTCACTTAGTATATATACACACACACGGTACATGATATGTTTTGGTACAGGCATGTAATGTGAAATAAGCACACATCATGGAGAATTGGACAACTATCTCTATGAGCAATTATCCTTTGAGTTACAAACAATTTAATTATACTTTTTAAGTTTTATAAAAATATACAATTATTATTGACTTTCATAGTTACCCTGTTATGCTATCAAACAGTTTGTTTTATTCATTCTTTCTATTTGTTTTGTAACCATTAAACATCCCTACCTTCCCCCAGCCCCCTGCTACCATTTCCAGCCTCTGTTAACCATCCTTCTACTCTCTATGTCCATGAGTTCAACTGTTTTGATTTTTAGAACCCACAAATAAGTGACAACATGTGATATTTGTCTTTCTGTGCCTGGTTTATTTCACTGAAGACAGTGATCTCCAGTTTTATCCCTGTTGTTGCAAATGACTGGGTCTCTTTATTTTTTATGGCTTAATAGTACTCCACTGTTTATATGCACCATATGTTCTTTATCCAGTCATCTGTTGATGGACACTTAGATTACTTCCAAATCTTAGCTGTTGTAAACAATGCTGCAACAAGCATAGGAGTGCAGATATCTCGTTGATATACTGATTTCCTTTCTTTGGGGTATATATCCAGCAGCCTACTGCTGGGTATATTTGGTAGCTTGATTTTGGTTTTCTGAGGAACCTCCAAACTGTTCTCCATAGTGCTTGTGCTAATTTACATTCCCACCAACTGTATACAAGGGTTGCTTTTCTCCACATTCTCACCAGCATTTGTTATTACCTGTCTTTTGGATAAAAGCTATTTTACCTGGGGTGAGATGATATCTCATTGTAGTTTTGATTGGCATTTCTCTGATGATTAATGATTTTGAGCACCTTTCCATATGCTTGTTTGCCATTTGTATGTCTTTTCAGAAATACTTATTCCAATATTTTGTCCTTTTTTGGTTGGATTATTTGACTTTTTTCCTATAGGGTTGTTTGAGCTGCCTATATATTCTAGTTATTAATCCATCAGATGGGTAGTTTGCAAATATTTTTTCCCATTCTGTGGATTGTCGCTTCACTTTGTCGATTATATCCTATGCTGTGCAGGAGCTTTTAACTTGATATGATCTCATTTGCCCATTTTTGCATTGGTTGCCTATGCTTGTGGGATATTGCTCAAGAAATTTTCTCCTAGACCAACATACTGGAGAGTTTCCTTAATGTTTTCTTATAGTAGTTTCATAGTTGGAGGTCTTCAATTTAAGTCTTTAATCCATTTTGATTTGATTTTTTTGCATACAGTGAGGGACAGAGTTCTAGTTTCATTCTTCTGCATATGGATAACCAGTTTTCCCAGCACCATTTATTTAAGAGACTGGCTTTTTCCCCAGTGTACCTTCTTGGCAACTTTGTTGAAAATGACATAACTGTAGGGTTGTGGATTTGTTCCTTGGTTTTCTATTCTGTTCCATAGGTCTATATGGGTATTTTTATTCCAATACCTTGCTGTTTCATTTACTATAGCTCTCTAGTATAATTGGAAGTCAGGTAATGTAATTCCTCTAGTTTTGTTCTTTCTGCTTAGGATAGCTATGGCTATTCTGGGTCTTTTGTTGTTCCATATCCTTAGCACAATTTTGATTACTATTGCTTTTGTAGTATGGTTTGAAATCAGAAAGTAGCATTTTACTACACAAACTTCATTCTTTTTCAAAATTATTTTGTCTGTTCTGGAAATCTATTGCATTATATATGAATTTTAGAGTAAAATTGTCAATTAGGGGAGAAAATGTCACCTAGGATTTAGCTAGGAATTGCATTAGATATATTTGGAAAGTACCAGCAAGCTAATGATACTAAGCTTTCTAATCAGTGAAAGCTCAATGTAGTTAATTTATAATAGTATTAGTTTGTTTGATATGTTTTGTAGTCCTCAGTATATGTATCTTATACTTATTTTATTAAATTAATTCATAGGTATTTAACTTTTATGCCATTTTAAATGAAATGGTTTTCAAAATTTTGTTTTTAGATTGTCAATTGCTAATAAATAAAAATACAGTTGATTTTGTATATTGACCTGTACTAAGCTGTACTACAAGCTTGCTTATCCCTTTTTTCATATTTTGTTATGTTTTATTAGAGATTTTATGATGTCTGTAGGCAGGATCATGTCATTTGGAGACATAATTTGACTTTCCTTCCAATCTGACTTTTTTATATTTATTTTCTACACCAATTACCTTGTTCATATCCTCCAATACAGTGTTGAATAAAACTGTGAAAGTGATAGCCTTCTCTTGTTTCTAATTTTACAAGAAAGTGTTTGAGCTTCTCAGAAGATTTAGGATGTCACGTGAGGTTTTCTGTGCTTTCATGATAAGGAAACTTTTCTTATTTGCCTAACTTGTTGCATGTTTTTATAATGAATGAAATTTCAATTTAGCAGGTGCTTATTGCTCATCTTTTAAGATGACCATGTGTATTGTGTCCCTTATCTCTTAATATAGTTTATGGCACTAATTCTTTTTGTATGTTGAACCAAATTTGCATTCGTAAGATGTATACCTTCGTCAAAATTTATAAATTTTTACATGTCTGTTATTTGTTTTGATAGTATTTCCTTTAATTTTTGTGTTTATGTTCATAAGTCATATTGATCATAGTTTTTCTTCAGTAACTTTGTCTAGCTGTGGTAGAAGGTTGATAATTCACATTGGAAAGTGATCTATTCTTCATGTTGCTCTTACTGTTTTTTATGTGAAAGGTCTAAATTGATCTAGCACAAATAGAATTGAACACATGAAAAGGAGAAAAAATGTACATTTTTTCAAGATAATTTTCAGACTTTGCAAACAATTATATTGTATAAGTGAATAAAACCAAATCAGAGTAGTAAAGAGATGTAATTGGGCTACATAGATGGAGATTTAGAAAACACTAGAAAGGGAGAGAGAAAGGTGGGTGATAAATTACTCTTTTTAATATGATCTCATTGTTTTGCATATTTCTTTTTTTAAATACATTACTTACAAGTATAGACAAAGATGAAAATATAGGTTGACAAACAGGTGCTCATTATTTAAAAGAAATATAAGATCTAAATTCTGGTATTTCATTAAGGTCAATTTAGTTTGTATGCTCAGGAGACCTAACATGTAGACATTTGAAGTGACACATTTTGTGAGCCTTCATAAATATCTCTAAAAAATGGAATATCACAGTTTTTAAAAACTTAAAAGTTGAACATAACAAGGATTTAAATATTATTATTAAAGTTGTTACCTATTCCCAGATGAGGACTTAGAAAAACGAACAGTTGGCAAACCAGTGCAGCAGGTGACTTCCGTGAAGCCGGAGGCACACCCTGGAGACTGCGGTGTTGCTGGAGCCGACACTGCTGTGCTGCACATGTGGCTGCCACCAGTTTCCTCCCTCTCTGGGAAGTGGAATTTGAATTGCAGGTGATGATGGCTGGTGGACGGAGGGACAAGACCACATTATCTCAAAATGCTTGGCTCTGTTGCTTGCTTTTCATTTCACTGCTAGGTGCCACAGGCTTGGGGTTTACTGTTTATTTTTTGAAAAATATATGATAAATTGGTATTAATTATTTGAAGATGTAAAATCATTCACTGGTGATGTCTTCTTGAGCAAGTCAGGAATTTTTTTTTTTTTTTCACAAACAGGGTCTCACTCTGCATCCAGGCTGGAGCACAGTGGCATGAATGTAGCTCATGGCAGACTTGAACTCCTGGGGTCAAGCAGTCCTTTTGCCTCAGCCACTTGAGTAGCTGGGGCCACAGGCACATGCCACCATGTCTCGCTAATCTTGTTTCTTCTTTTCTTCCATCCTTTTTTTTTGTGTGGTAGAAACAGGTTCTATCTATGTTGCCCAAGCTGGTCCTGAACCCCTAGCCTCAAGTAATCCTCCTGCCTCAACCTACCAAAGCATTGGGATTACAAGTTTGACCCACTGTGATCAGTCCAGGGTAGGAAATGGAATCTTAGCAACTATCACATGAGCTTTGAGGGAATCCTTCTCTAGATGAGCCTTCAATTGAGACCTCAGCCTTGGACATCATCTGCATCTGGATTCCTGACCCAGAGCAACTGTAAGTAATGTGTGTGTGATTTTGAGCCATCACACTATGTGGCAATTTGTTGTGCAGCAACTGATAACTAATACAAAAGATAGTACCTTTAATTTATAACACTACCCTGGATTAGATTCTGGAACAGAAAAATGGCATTACTAGAAAACCTGGTAAAATCCGAAGAAAGTCTGTAGTTCAGTTAATAGTTTTAAACCAGTGTAAGTTTATTAGTTTTCATAAATACATTATGGGTATATAAATAAGATGTTAACATTCTAGTAAACTCCTGGGTATGTAAAACTAGCTATACTATGTTTGCATCTTTATGTATATCTAAAATTATTTTAAAATAAAATCTTTGATTTTTTATTTTTAATTAAAAAAGACAGGCATGCATATGTTATCCCAGCTTCTGGGGAGGCTGACTTGGGAGGATTGCTTGAGCCCAGGAGTTCCAAACTGAAGTGAGCCATGATTGTGTCACTGCACTCCAGCTTGGGAAAGAGAGGGAGATCAAGACTCAAAAAGAAATTGGCCTCAGAAGCTGAATGGACATGGAGAAAAAAAATAGCCCAGCAGATTTCCGCATACATTTACCCTTCCATACATACATCCATCTACTTCAGGAAGCCACTATCAAACTCAAGGAACTCTTGTCCACATTTGACCTCCCCATCACACTCTTTATTACCAAGTAACTCGTGCGAGTGTCAGTAACCTGTCTGTTTTCAGAGATATTTGCCTATGCCTCACATACCCCAGAAAGGCCCATTTTCAGATATCATTTAGGAACATATCTACAGGATCCCACTGAACATATTTTGGCAGACAAAGTTTCTGGATACCAAAGACCAAGATTGAGGAATGTTAGTGAGAAGAAATATAAATTATATTTTCATATTATGTTTTTTTATTAATACAGGCTTAGTTTTCTAAAGATAATTCTGCCTTGAAGCCTTGTTGGAATTCTGTGATAATTTCTTTTCACTCCATGTTCTTCATCAGGAATTTTATGGAACCTTGTATTCTGTTGAATACCAGAATTATATCAGCAATCCCCAAGCCCCAAAATCACCAAATGGGCATCATCATGACAGCAGGTGAGTGGAATACAAAGACATATATATATATATATATATGGTGTTTGGTTGTTTTGGCAGTTTCTACTTATCTGGACCTGGACAAAAAAATCTTTTCACACCAGATTTATGGCAGCTGAGATTCAAAATATCTTTTGCACAGGCATGGAAAACCTGATAGAGGCAAAACAATAGGCCAGGTGTGGTGGCTCATGCCTGTAATGCCAGCACATTGGAAGGCCAAAGTGGGCGGATGGCTTGAGTCCAGGAGTTCAAGATCAGCCTGGGCAACATGGAAAAACTGTTTCTCTACAAAAAAATAGTAAAATTAGCTGAGTATAATGGCACACCCTGGTGGTCCCAGTTACTCAGGAGGCTGAGGCAGGTGGATGGATTGAGCCCAAGAGGTCAAGGCTGCAGTGAGCCATGATTGTGTGACTGCACTGCAGCCTGAGCAAAAAAGTCAGACCCAAGAAAGAAAGAGAGAGAGAAAGAGAGAAAGAGAGAGAGGAAAGAGGGAAAGAAGGAAAGAGGGAAAAAAGGGAAGGAAGGATAGGAAGGAAGAAAATACAACATATCCCCAACCCTCCAGCAGTGATCTAAGAGATAGACAGAGGCTGAGTGGTGATTCTGCATACGTGCTGGCTAAACAGAGAATCCCACAGCAGGAAGGACTCTCCACTCACCACACGCACAACTTCCTGTTCAACACGCTGCTGGACAGCACCACGGTTGTTTCCAGGGACCATGCCTAAAAACCCACAAAGACATCAGACTTCATTCTGCACACCCATGGCCATGTATAATGTTGACTTGTTTTTTGGTTTATAAACATGGGGTCTATTGTCTACACCATGGTAATAGTGACAGTGAGAAAATGAGCTCCTGTGACCTAGAAACTTGGAAGAGACATTCAGCTTCATGGAAGTCATTTCTCATTCTGAGATGAGGATTCTTAGTATTCCTAAATTGGCACTTCCTTGCTTAATTGTGTACCCTGTCACGCACTGGAGGGAGAGGCCATCTCTGTTCTCTCATTATACTGAGGAGGCAGAGTAGCTCCCTCTTATTGGTCTGATGCCTCACTTGGTAGCATAAAGGCAATCCGGGCCAATGCAGAGGCCGGTGCTAAGGGCCCCGTATGGCGGTACCGCAGTGGGAGCTGTTGGGGTGGAGCAGAGGCCAGGTGCGTTCTGGCTGTGGTGGTTGGAGCTGCTAAAACAGCTTGGGTGTAGGACATTTAAAAGTCCTAATTCTTCTTCATTGCTTTCTGCCTGAGTTTGGCTCTCTGGCTTCTGAAGAGCCTTTTTTCCATTCTGTCCTTTGGTACAGCTGGCAGCTGGCGTCTTCCCTCATGGTATGAATCCTGATTTTCAAAAAGCGTGAAGGCTTGGACATATGGTATTTTTTATAATTTTCCAGACCTCTGACAAAATGAGTCTAACTGTATTAAAGACTAGTATTGGTTACTTCCAGTCAGAGGTCAAAATTTATAACCTAACTTGTCCACAGTCCAAACAGCACTGCAATAATAGACCATTTTTCTCTTAGTCAAGGGCTCATAGGTATAGGGTCTACACTTAGCTAGGGTATGCCCCAGGGGCCTTTCAGAGGTGATAGAGACCTTGTTTCCCCTCCTGACTTGGTTTCTATGTCCATACTGCTCATCCCTGTGAAACAGTGATAACAACTTTTATTTGTTGTCTCTCTTCTGTTCTGCACTGCTCACATCCTTCAACCAGACCTCTATGGGTTGGAAAGACTTTTCTAGCTTCATATAAGCAGTGCAATTAATACCACTCATGGTCCTAAAGGAACACTTGTGCCAGTGTCACCACACAGCTGGGACAGCCAAAGAGACCAGAGAATAAACTCGTTGGGCAGGCTAGTGATTAGCACCAGCTAGCACAGCACTCCCCCACCACCGCCCCCACTCCGCCCCGCGCCCTGGGCCCACCAGCACATCAACTTCATCCCAAGTCCATGTTCTGCTGTCCTTAGTACCCTAGTAGAGGGTAACCGAATGGCAACAAATTAAATGGTAAATTAGCAGACAAAAAGGGCAGAGGGGTTGGAGTCAGGACTGCCTAAACACTTATCCCATATGCTGTTAAGCTTTTTTTCACATAAACAACATTAAGCACCGTAAGCATGGTGGCAAGCCCTTTAGATAACCTATGGAACAGCTCCCATCCTTCCTTTCCCCATAGAAACTGGCAGAGTTGTGAGAAGTACTCCAGGGCCCTAAAAAGAGTGACCCTGCTAGGGCAGTGGAGGCTGTTTCCCTCCAGGGCTGGATCCTGGATGGAGTGGGGCTTATGCAGATCACCCTGCAGAGGAAAGAAGGAGGAGGAGGGAGAGACAGAGATGAGGGCCTAAATGTAGATATTGTACCTTTTACAGTTGCAGGTTCAGACTGCACAGTCCCAGACAGATCCCCACTAAAGGGCTGGGTAAAAGTCCTGAAACCTCCTCTCAATTTCAGATGCCCTCCCGCCAATCAGCTGACTCCAAGTGGAGCAAAGCCCAGGTCTTGACATAGATACAGATACTATACACACCCAGATGATGTCACAAGCAGCTATATGTAAACAGAGCAGAGCTCAGGTGACATCACAGAACAGGTAGAGGCAGTTCAGGGGGTATTCTGGTTGTCTTACCCAGCTCTGAAGTCTGTCAGCCTCTTCAGATGTCACTTGCCCTGTGGTAAGGAAGTGTAGTTGGCAGCTGGTGCAGTGGCAAGAAGAGAAAGGAAGTTCCCCAAGACAAAAACATCTCAGCAGGTAAAGAGAAATTCCCTAGAGCCCCAATCATGGGATCAGCTAGTTGAAAGTAGGTGGCATTCCTGGGTAGTCTCTTTCCCTTCCAGTGGGCAGAATGGTTAAGCCTTGGTGTGCTTGTGTGTCTGATTGCCCCATTCATTGGAAACCAGACCGATGGTTTCAGGAACTCTGAGTGTGTTGTTCCCCTCTATGTGTCCATGTGTTCTCATCATTTAGCTCCCACTTATAAGTGAGAACATGGAGGTATTTGGTTTTCTGTTCCTGTGTTAGCTTGCTAAGAATAATGGACTGCAGCTCCATTCATGTCCCTGCAACGGACATCGTCTGGTTCTTCTTTACAGCTGTGTTGTATTCCATGGTGTATATGTGCCACATTTTCTTTATACAGTCTATTGTTGATGGACAATTTAGATTGATTCCATGTTTTTGCTATTGTGAATAGTGCTGCAGTGAACATATGTGTTCATGTGTCTTTATAACAGAATGACTTATATTCCTTTGGATACATACTTAGAAATGGGATTGTTGGGTCAAATGGAAGTTCTGTCTTTAGGTCTTTTAGGAATCGCCACACTGTCTTCCACAATGGTTAGCCTAATTTACACTCCCACCAACAGTGTGTAAGTGTTCCTTTTTCTCCACAATCTTGCCAGCCTCTGTTATTTGTTTGACTATTTGTTATTTATTATATTTGACTTTTTAATATAGCCATTCTGATGGGTGTTAGATTGTATTTCATGTTGGTTTTGATTTGCGTTGCTCTAATAATGAGCGATGTTGAGAAGATTCAAATAAGTACAATCAGAAAAAACAAGGGTGATATTACCACCAACCCCACAGAAATATAAACAACCATCAGAGAATATAATGAACACCTCCATGGACATAAACTAGAAAATCTAGAAAGAATGAAAAATTCCTGCACAAATACACCCTCCCAAGACTGAACCAGGGAGGAACTGAATGCCTGAACAGACCAAGAATGGCTCTGAAATTGAGTCAGTAATACATAGTCTCAGTGACAAATTTTTAAAATGCCACTTAGAAAATGTACACATAATTTTGCTCTATGCAGCAAATATATTTGTAACAATCACTTTTAAGAAGGGTGTTAAAATATTTTATTATTTTTTCTGATTTAGCTTAATAGTTTAAAAATATTTTTCTGCTGGCAACTATTTATATCTCCATTTTCATTGACATGGTCAATAATTTACCTACCTTTCTATTAAATAACAGTGGATAAACTGATGTGTATTATTTTATACTAAACTTTGGCACTCTTGACATAATTCATATATGAATAGTCATCCTAATGTCTTGGCCAGTGAAGATGAGATTCATCCTCCAAGGTTGAACAGGAATATTCTCACCTGAAAGCAGCAAGAAATACAAAAGCAAGAACATGGTAGATGAAATTCAGGAGTCCCACAAGCAGATGAGGATTTATTTAGGGCCTGAGAAGGTGCAGGGACCCCTCATAGGGGCCTGTGTACCACCCCAAACATGGATATAAAGGAAAATCTTGAGTCCCTTCACAGAAATTCCAGGCACCTCTCTACCTCTGAGAAGTTCATGAGCCACTTGACAAGCAAGAAGTTAAAACAGTAGCAAGGAATTGAGAGTCATGAGAATATGGGGTTCCCTATGGAAACTAAAAATCAAAGCTTAACATATGTCCCTGAGTTGTTTTTCAGAAAGCTGCCCCTCTACTAAATGAATCCACTAGCACATAGACCTCAGATAAAGGGGATCTATGAAATGAACTCTGCCATTCTTTAATCTGAATTTCTTCCTGAGGGGCCTACAGGATGTTATGTCTATGAGCCAGACATACCATTATTTTCTGCTGATCCCAAATTTTCTGACAAATTTTACTTTCTTAAATAATCACAAATCAGTAAATCTTTGAATCCCCCTATGACCTGTAAGCTTCCACTTCAAGATACTTCATCCCTTTAGTCTAAAACCAATGTGTAACCTCAATATATTAATTTATGACTATGTATTACCCCTGCCTCTCTGTATTTAAAATCCCCTACCTGTAAGCTGTCTGGTAGCTTTGGTCTTTATTTCATTTTATCATTTTGTTTTATTTTTGGGATGGAGTTTTGTTCTTGTAGCCCAGGCTGGAGTGCAGTGACTCCATCTCAGCTCACTGAAACCTTTGCCTCCTGAGTTCAAGCGATTCTCCTGCCTCAGCCTCCTGAGTAGCCAGGATTACAGGCAGGTGCCACCATGCCCAGCTAATTTTTGTATTTGTAGTAGAGATGGGGTTTCCCCATGTTGGCCACGTTGGTCTCAAACTCCTAACCTCAAGTGATCCACCCTCCTCGGCCTCCCATAGTGCCGGGATTACAGGTGTTGGCCACCATGCTTGGCTGGTCTGCATGACTTCTTAAATGTTCTTTGGTATTCTCCTGCAAACCTCATGATGTTCCCGTGTTTCACAGATTGTAACGTGTTACATGAATTTATTCTTTCTATCCCATGCCCCCTTTTATTGATGCATTCTGTCCTTTAACTAGTGCATTTAGAACATTGACATTTAAAGTAATGATTGATATAGTTGGATTAAAAATCTACCAAATTTGTTACTATCTTTCAGTTGTTGATTTGTCTTTGTTCCTATTTTTGTATTTCACTCATTTTTTACCTTTTGTTGTTTTGAGCACTTTATATCTGTTTATCTCATTTCTTAGTGTATCGTTTTTTTTTTTACCTTTTAGTGGCTAATCTAGGTAATAATTTTAATCTTAATTAATCTAACAAAGAACAGCTTTTTACAAACAATAGTAGTATGAATATATTTGATTAGATATGGTTAAATACATATCATTATGTGTGCATGTATATATACATACAAATATTTGTGTGCATTTATGCTTATATAAGTAAGATGAATAACTGCAATAAGTGATAAAAGGAATGAATGTGGGTTATTCTATTACTTTAAGGTGTTCACACTATATCTTAAGTGATATATTGTTACTTAAAAGGGGGCTTGGATTAGTCAGAAATTTAAATTGCAAACTGTAGGGCAGCCTCAGGTCTTTCCTGGCTGTTGACCAGAGGCTTCATTCAGTTTCTTCCCATGTGGACTTCTCCCACGTGGCAGAATGCTCTGTCAAAGCCATCAAGGCAAAGAGCTTGCTAGCAAGACAAAAAAAAAATCACAACTTTACGTGACATGATCAGTCGTGTGACATCTAGTATTCTTGTATTATTGTGTTGTATGAAAGCAGGTCACATTTCATGCCCATACTCGCAGGGAGAGGATTACAATACAAGGTCATGCACCCTGGCAGGTGGGGATCATTGGGCACCAACTTAGGGTCTACCAGCCACATCAGGTCCTGTCTGATGTGCAATAGTTTCCCAGTCTTTGTTTATCTTGAAGAATCTTGGCCCCTAAGAAAAGAACTGGTCAGGTATTTTATAGGAAGCATCACAATGTGGATTCATCTGATGATTTCTCATTATTTGAATAGAATTATAGTCTTATTTTGAACACCTTTATCTTAATTTGAAGACAATGAAAACTGAACAATATATTATTTAGAAATATAAACCTAGACATAAAAATAATATAAAAAGGAAATGACAAAGAGGAAACTGAAAATAATAGTAACCTTCATGGGGGTAAAAAATGCCATGAAATTGGGGAGCTGCACATTTGGGACATCAACAATATTGATAATGTTCAGTTTGTTAAGGTCAGCAGTGAATTTTTTAAAAAAGAAAAAAGCTTTTCTATTTTACGTTAGCTTTGGACTTACAGAACAGTTGCATAGTTGGCATGGAGAGTTAATATGCAACCAACACAGAGTTTCCATCATTATTAACCTCTTATATGAGCATGGGTATTTGCCACAATTAACACACCAACATTATGCATTCTCATTCACTGATATCCACATATTAATCAGATTTCTTTTTTTCCTACTTACTGTTTGTTTTCTGTTCTAGGATCTCTTCCAGGATAACACTTTAGATATCATGTCTCCTTAAGCCTTTTTTGTCTCTGCAGTTTCTCTGAATTTCCATGTTTTTCCTGGCATTGACATCCTCCATTTAGGATTTCTATGATTGTTTTTACTAACAATTAGACTAAAGTTGTAGATGTGGAAGAAGAGACAGGGGTGAGTGTAATACTCATTATACCATGGGCATATATTCTCAAAATGCTTTTTATCACTATTGATCCTAATTTGAGCACCTGGATGAGGCAGTGTGGGTCCAGTGTCTCCACTGTAAAATTAATTTTCCCCCTTTCCATGTCGTTCTTTTTGAAAAAAAGTCACTATGCACAGTGCATACTTAACAAGTGGGGAATTATTCTTCACCTCCTTAGGGCAGAACTTCTATACTATCGTTTGTATTTCATT
Organism: Gorilla gorilla gorilla; assembly: GCF_029281585.2. Taxonomy (NCBI): domain Eukaryota; kingdom Metazoa; phylum Chordata; class Mammalia; order Primates; family Hominidae; genus Gorilla; species Gorilla gorilla. The sequence goes on from NC_073240.2 coordinate 25,716,869, forward strand.
ACCATAGGCAATGTATCTGTTCTCCAGCATTTATTTTACATTTATTTAATCAATTATTTATATTATATGGAATATTGGCAAATAATAAATATTTATTTCTACTGTGATTAGACTAGTTTATTCTATTGTTCAAATTGCACTAGTGGTGGTCATTAGAAGGCCTTTCAGTCAGCTGCTTTACCACTTTGAAATATCCATATTATTCCTATTTGATTTGGTTTGTGTAGTGTGTTGGTTGGTTGTGTTGTTTAACTTTTTCTTACTTTCTGGCTCTACAAGGTACTTAAGCTTAATAGTGTTGATTCCCTTCCCAACCATGCCATTAACCATTTTCCCCCAATTCCTAGTTCCTTTTTTGGTGAATGGCATTAGAAACAAAGGTCTCAGCAATGGTGTTCTCATTTCTGCTAGGTGTCTGTTAATTCTGTGCTTTGTCATCTGACAGAACAAAGGATTATATGTATGTATGTAACTCACACTCACATATGTATATGCATTTCTACAACATTTCTCCATTTATAGCTATGTAAAGTTCAGCATGAATTCTTATTAATGTTTCCAGCACCTGTGATCTAATTCTAGACCACATGAATCAATTTTCCCATTCCCATTACTTGTATGTAACCTCCCATGCTAACAGTGAGATAGTTGCTTCCTTTATATAATCAATGAGTCCAAAATACATGCAGAGTGGTTTTAGTATTGGTAATTCATACCCCCATGGGAAAGAATGTTTCTAACTAAAGAAGACAATTTAGGTACAGATACTTTGACATTTAAACTAAGAATCTCTCCTTATTTTTATATTTCTTAGGTTGTTCCCCTTGCCCCCAAGTGTCTATTTCCTTTTGACAATATTTTAAATGTAATTGTTTTCTATGTTTTACTTTAGATTAATTGACTTAAGTATTAATTGTACTTAATAGAAGTACAATTGATTTTTATTGCCCTAGTATACTAAAGTGTTACTGAACTCATTTTTTGGTTCTAATCTTATTTTAGTGATTTCCTTAGGATTTTTATTATTATTATTATACTTTAAGTTTTAGGGTACATGTGCACAACGTGCAGGTTTGTTACATATGTATACATGTGCCATGTTGGTGTGCTGCACCCATTAACTCGTCATTTAGCATTAGGTATATCTCCTAATGCTATCTCTCAAAGAGAAACCATCATCAGAGTGAACAGGCAACCTACAGAATGGGAAAAAATTTTTGCAATCTACTCATCTGACAAAGGGCTAATATCCAGAAACTACAATGAACTCAAACAAATTTACAAGAAAAAAACAAACAACCCCATCAAAAAGTGGGTGAAGTATGTGAACAGACACTTCTTAAAAGAAGACATTTATGCAGCCAAAAAGCACATGCATGAAAAAATGCTCATCATCACTGGCCATCAGAGAAATGCAAATCAAAACCACAATGAGATACCATCTCACACCAGTTAGAATGGCGATCTTTAAAAAGTCAGGAAACAACATGTGCTGAAGAGGATGTGGAGAAATAGGAACGCTTTTACACTGTTGGTGGGACTGCAAACTAGTTCCACCATTGTGGAAGTCAGTGTGGTGATTCCTGAGGGATCTAGAACTAGAAATACCGTTTGACCCAGCCATCCCTTTACTGGGTATATGCCCAAAGGTTTATAAATCATGCTGCTATAAAGACACATGCACACGTCTGTTTATTGCGGCACTTTCCTTAGGATTTTCTGTACGTAGGATTATGTCATTTATGAATAGAGATAGCTTAACTTCATCTTTTTCATTCTAGAAGTCTTATATTTATGTTTCTTGCCTAATTACCCTGGCTACATGTTCCAATACAATACTGAATAAAAGTAGCAAGAGCATGCATCCTTGTCCTGTTCCTAATTTTTTGAAGAAATTACTGAAACATTCATAATATGGTGTGTTGTTGTGTAAGTTTTTCATAGATGCCCTTTATCACTTAAGAAAATTTCTTTCTATGCCTAATTTGCTCGGCCTTGTTATCATGAATGTGTTTTGGATTTCTCAACTGCTTATTCTGTATCTTTACAGATAATTATCAAGCTTTTGTCCTTCATTCTGTTAATATAGTGTATTACAGTAATAGTTTTTGTATGTTTAACAAAACATATTTCAGGGACAAATGACTTTGCTCGTAATGTATATTTTTATTAGGTTACTGGTTTATTTTGAAGTATTTCCTTCAGAATTTTTGCCTCTGTTTCATGGGGCATATTTGTCTGTAATTTTCCTTTCTTGAAATCTCTTTGTCCAGCTGTGCTATCAGGGAAAACGGGCTTCATGTGGTGTATGGGGAAGTGTTCTCTACTCCTCTGTTTCTATTTTTTTTTCTTGAAAGATTAGTTAATAAAGGATTGTTATTATCAAAGGGGTTAGAATAATTCACCAGTGAAGTCATCACAACGTAGAAAAAAATTGAATCCTACGAACACTAACATGAGCTGGGAAAGGGATCCTTCCCCAGGGGAGGCTTCACTTGAAACCTCAGCCTGGGTCATCTGACCCAGAGAAAATGTTAAGTAATATTTATGTGTGGGTTTGAACATCTAAGCTATTTGGTTATATGTTATGCAGCAACCTATAGGTAATGTACCTGACAGTAAATGTAATTAGATTCTAGAACAGAAAATGACATCAGTGGAAAACCTGGCAAAATATTAAGAAAGTCTGTCTTTCAGTTAATGCTTCAAAAGTATTAACCGTATTTCAGTTAATAGTTTTGTACCACTGTCAATTTCTGAGTTTTCATAAATACATTCTGGTTACATAAGTTGTTAACATTTCAGGAAGGTGTAGATTATGTAAAACTGTATTATCTTTGCAACTTTCTGTAAAACTAAAATTATTTTCAAATAAAAATATTATTAAAATGTATTATTTAGGAATAAAAAAATGCCAACACAGATGGACATAAACAAGAAGAAACCTTGGACCAGAGGATGAGTGGAGATGCAGGGAGTGAAAGGCAAAGTACTTGCCTTATTATCCCCATTACTACACAGGGCACCTGCTTCAGGCTTCAGGCACCTCATCAAGCTCCAGGGACTCTCATCCATTTTCTTCTTTCCCATCATATGCTCCATTACCCAGTCACCAGTTCATACATCAGTAACCACTTTTTCAAAGAAAGGTGCCTGCCCCACATATGTTAGAAGCCCTATTTTCGGGCACTTTGAGATAGTGTCTTTGTAGGATCTCACTAAAGACATTTTGGAAGACATGACTTCCAGACAAGATTGAGAAACACCAGTGACGGGGAACATAAATAATATTTCTACATTAGGAGTGTTTTCTTAGTTCAGAGATTCTCTTGTTCAATTTTTAAAGTTTTTTAAAGCCTTTGAGAATACCCTATGATAATTAAGTTCTGTTTATTATGCAGACTCCATCATGAATTCATGGCACCACACAGTCCCGTGATGCTATAACATCATGGATATCTTTTGTCCAGTGAGAGGCCCAAAAGCTGCAGCATAGACAATATCATAGTGTAGAAGGCTAACTAGGTGGTAAAATAAAAGCTTCTAATCATGGGGTTGTAGGCTAATTCCTGCTTACAGAGACCTGAAATGAACCTTTAGACACGAAGCATATGAAAGTGAGGCATGTTAGTGATACAGAGTGTGTTGTGCAGAGGTGGAAATAGCCTAATAGAAAAAAGGAAAGAAGAGCAGAGTACAACATACCCCAGCCCACCATGCAGTGATCTAAGAGATGGACACGGGCTGAGTGCTGACTCTGCATCTGTGCTGGTTAGACAAAGATCCCCACAGCAGGGAGGACTGTCCCCTCATCCCCCACACAGCTCCCAGTTCACAGGCCACACTAATTTATGGGAGAGCACCAGGGCTGTTCCAGGAACGATGCCCACAAAGCTTACTAAGCCATTGGACTATGCGCTACGCTCCCAGGGACATCCACGAAGTTAGGACTCTTTTTGCTTTTTCAGACCGTGATCATGGGCTACATTCTCCGTACCAGCTTCATAGTTCCAGTGAGTAAATAAATTCCTGCATCCAGGAGATGTGGAGTAAGAGATACAGCTGCCCTTGACCATATTTCTTACTTCCAAGAAGATTGTAGCAGTAATTCAGGTGCTATTATTTGGGACATTTATAATTCGATAAACCTTCTTACCCCTCTGAGATTATAATTGACCCCATAGGAAGGACAGCCTCATTTAAATTGATAATCTTAGGCAGGGTGCGGTGGCTCACACCTGTAATCCCAGCACTTTGGGAGGCCGAGGCGGGTGAATCACAAGGTAAGGAGATTGAGACCATCCTGGCTAACACAGTGAAACCCTGTCTCTAATAAAATACAAAAGTTAGGCGTGGTGGCGGGCACCTGTAGTCGCAGCTACTCAGGAGGCTGAGGCAGGAGAACTGCATGAACCCATGAGGCGGGGATTGCAGTGAGCTGAGATCGTGCCACTGCACTGCAGCCTGGGGGACAGAGCAAGACTACGTCTCAAAAAAAAGATTGACAATCTTAGCAAATGGAAGTTTGCTCTTTTCATTTCATTATAAGAGGAGTTTCTATAAGATCAGTGACTTGTCAAATCCCATTTTCTCTTCATTTCTATGTATGCATATGGTCTGTTATGATGTGTACTGTGAAGATCATTCATGACCAAACTATTCAGGAAAAAAAAAATCACCAAGTGGCAGGCCATGAAGGAGATGGAAGTAGATGTGTCTAAGTAGAGACTCATCTCTAGGTAGCAAGAGGGTCAATGAGTTCTGCGTGCCCAGGGTTAAGATAGGAAAGGTGATAGACACAAAACTGTGCTGCCGTGATATCCCTGGCACAGAGAACAAACACAGTGCCCAGAACTAAGCTCCCAAACTCTACCACCATAGCATGGAGGTTATGATTTCTCACAAGACAGTAAACCACCTGTGGCCACATTGTACTGAGGCTGGATTGGCCACCAGAATTCTCAGAAAGATGCTATTGAAGACATCTCGTTGTCTGACCACATCATGAGGCCTGAACCCAACCCTGTCTCCACCCTCTACCACGAATAGAGAATAAAGCTTAAAAGGTGCATGACTCCTATATTTGAAATTAGGGCTTTCTGTTCACTGAACTGAGCCCTCGTAGAAGCTGAAACTCTCAGTGCAAATATGCTCAACATTCTAAATTATAAATTATATGAGTTTCTTCTTCATGCAGTACAGACTTCAGGGAACACCAAGGCCTGTTTCATTTCCCAAGTATCAAAAAGTGGAGTTGACAAGAGTGACAAGTGGTCAGAGCAAAGCATTTCATGATGACTGTAACGTGCCTGCGTCAGCAGCGACTGCTTACAGTGAGATTCACATGACCATCGTTTATGACATAGGAAGAATAAAAGGAGAGAGAGAGAAAGATGAGTCGTTGATCGAAAGGAAGAATTGGATTTGGAAACCAACTTAGAATAGTCTCTGCTTATATTTCTGAGATTAAGGCAAACAGTCTCAAGATAAGTATTTCTGTCTTGAGAGAGCTGCACTCTGCAACTCTGTAAACTTTCAAGTAACACTTTACCATTTCTATCTTGCTTCTCCATGGGATCTTTGAGCCATGATTTATAAAATAACCTCTACATCTATGTTGTATTTTTGTAGTATCTGATATTCTCTTGAGGTCTTTCTTGGGACAATGGCTTCAAATTATAACCCTGTCCAACAAGACTCCAGGAAATTGGTCCTGGATGTTTACAGTTCACCTTTCATGGGATACTTATTTATCCGGCTGATGACTCAATGCCTAATTGTCCAATCCTTGACCAGGCATCCTTCTTACTGTAATTTGTTTTTATTTCCATAGGTTATTGGGGAATAGGTGGTTTGGGTTACATGAGTAAGTTCTTTAGTGGTGATTTGTGAGATTTTGGTGCATCCATCACCCGAGCAGTATACACTGCACCCTATTTATAGTTTTTGATCACTTGCCCCCTTCCCACCCTTTTCTCCTGTGTTCCCAGAGTCCATTGTGTAATTCTTATGCCTTTGCATCCTCATAATTTATCTCCCACTTATGAGTGAGATCCTACGATGTTTGGTGTTCTATTCCTGAGTTACTTCAATTAGAATAATAATCTCTAATCTCATCCAGGTTGCTGCAAAAGCCATTAACTCATTCCTTTTTATGGTTGAGTAGTAGTCATATATATATATGCCATATATATATATATATATATATGGCATATATATATATGGCAGTTTCCTTATCCACTCATTGATTGATGGGCAATGGGGTTGGATTACTGTAAACATTTAAATACTGTCAGATGCCCTTATGACACTTTTCAGACCTGTGACCACTACATTCATATCAAGACAGCCACTTTCTAGGAAAACTCTGAATTGGAAAAATGTTGACTTCAGGTGTGTTGGTCATGTGAGACACAGAGGAGGCCACTCAACAGAGCACATGAAATAAAGTAAGCGGTGTATTTCTTACAGGTGAGGTTCACTGGGCACCATCGTAGGGTCTACCTGACACGTCAAGTATTCTCCAATCTGCAGATTTCTCAGTCTTCACTTATTTTTTGTGAACTTGACTTTTTTCAAAAGTACAGGTAAGGTATTTTATAGGGTTTCCCACAATATGAATTTGTCTCATGATTTCTCATGATTAAACTGGGACCATAAATACATTAAAACCATGTATGTGTGCTTGAAGACCAGAAAAATAAACATTATAGATATTAGAAATATAAACATAGAGGTAAATATAATAAACACAAATTAGAGGATAACAAATAATTCACAGTAATAGCTACTTTCAGTGATTGAGGAAGATGGTGAAGCTAAGGAGATGCACTAAGGGCCATCAAACATATTGCTCATGTTGTTTTATAAGGTCAGCAGTGACTTTAAAGATAAAGAAACCTTATAAATTTAAGAATGGTTTTAGGTTTACAGAACAGTTGTAAATGTAGTACATAGAATTTCCACATATCCCACGAAGTTTCCATTTTTATGAAATTCTTACATTAATGTAGGACATTTGTCAAACCAATCAGTTTTATAACACTATAACTACTCTTCATACTTATTCATTTTTTTTTAGTTTTTACTTAATGTCCTGTTTCTATTCCAGAATCTCATCCAGGATACCTCATGACAGGTACATGTCATGTCTCCTTAGAATTCTCTGACTGTCACAGTTTCTCGGAGTTTCCTTATTTTTGATGACATTAATATTACTAATGTGGGATTCACCTGATGTTTCTCTAATGATAAGACTGGATTCGTGGGTTTAGGGGAGGAAGATCACGAGGAAAAGTGTCATTTTTATTTATTTAATTTTGAGACAGTGTCTCACTGTCTCGCCCAGACTGGAGTGCAGTGTCATGAGCTTGGCTCACTACAGCCTCCATCTTCTGTGCTTAAGGATCCTCCCCTCTCAACCTCCAGGGTAGCTGAGACTACGGGTATGTGCCACCATGCTGGACTAATTTATTGTTGTTGTTGTTTGTTACTTTTTTTGGTAGAGGCAAGGTTTCATCATGTTGCCCAGGCCGGGGTCAAACTCCTGGGCTCAAGTGATATTTATTTTGTTATAGAGATGGGGTCTTAATGTGGTGGCCAGGCTAGTCTGGGATTACAAGCGTGTGCCACTGTGCCTGGCCAAAAAGTGCCATTCTCATCATATCGTACCAAGAGTACAAACTCAACAAGAGTACAAACTATCAACCAGAGTAGACATTCATTATTGGCAGAATGTTTACAAATTCCATTAAACCTTCACCATAAACATGTGCCTATTCTCTTCCAATTATTTCATGTGTATTAATTTATTCATTTATACATGCATCTTTTATTTATATCATTATCTAAATATGGAGATTTATTTTAAAATGCATATGTGCTATTTTTTTTTTTTTTTGAGACAGAGCCTTTCTCTTTTGCCCAGGCTGGAGTGCAATGGTTTGATCTCAGCTCATTGCAACCTCTGCCCCCTGGGTTCAAGCGATTCTCATGCCTCAGCCTCCCGACTGGCTGGGATTACAGGCATGAGTCACTACACCTGGCTCAGTTTTGTATTTTTAGAAGAGACGGGGTTTCTCCATGTTGGCCAGGTTGGTCTCAAACTCCATACCTCAGATGATCCACCCTCCTCGGCCTCCCAAAATGCTGGGATTACAGGCATGAGACACCATGCTCGGCTGCTTTTTCTTTTTTAATTATTATTATACTTTAAGTATTAGGGTACATGTGCACAATGTGCAGGTTAGTTACATATGTATACATATGCCATGCTGGTGTGCTGCACCCATTAATTCGTCATTTAGCATTAGGTATATCTCCTAATGCTATCCCTCTCCCCTCCCCCGACCCCACAACAGTCCCCAGAGTGTGATGTTCCCCTTCCTGTGTCCGTGTGTTCTCGTTGTTCCATTCCCGCCTACGAGTGAGAATATGTGGTGTTTGGTTTTTTGTTCTTGTGATAGTTTACTGAGAATGATGATTTCAAATCTCATCCATGTCCCTACAAAGGACATGAACTCATCCTTTTTTATGGCTGCATAGTATTCCATGGTGTATATGTGCCACAATTTCTTAATCCAGTCTATCGTTGTTGGACATTTGGGTTGGTTCCAAGTCTTGGCTATTGTGAATAGTGGTGCAATAAACATACATGTGCATGTGTCTTTATAGCAGCATGATTTATAGTCCTTCGGGTATATACCCAGTAATGGGATGGCTGGGTCAAATGGTATTTCTAGTTCTAGATCCCTGAGGAATCACCACACTAACTTCCACAATGGTTGAACTAGTTTGCAGTTCCACCAACAGTGTAAAAGTGTTCCTATTTCTCCACATCCTCTCCAGCACCTGTTGTTTCCTGACTTTTGAATGATTGCCATTCTAACTGGTGTGAGATGGTATCTCATTGTGGTTTTGGTTTGCATTTCTCTGATGGCCAGTGACGGTGAGCATTTTTTCATGTGTTTTTTGGCTGCATAAATGTCTTCTTTTGAGAAGTGTCTGTTCATGTCCTTCACCCACTTTTTGATGGGGTTGTTTGTTTTTTTCTTGTAAATTTGTTTGAGTTCATTGTAGATTCTGGATATTAGCCCTTTGTCAGATGAGTAGGTTGTGAAAATTTTTTCCCATTTTGTAGGTTGCCTGTTCACTCTGATGGTAGTTTCTTTTGCTGTGCAGAAGCTCTTTAGTTTAATTAGATCCCATTTGTCAATTTTGTCTTTTGTTGCCATTGCTTTTGGTGTTTTAGACATGAAGTCCTTGCCCATGCCTATGTCCTGAATGGTAATGCCTAGGTTTTCTTCTAGGGTTTTTATGGTTTTAGGTCTAACGTTTAAGTCTTTAATCCATCTTGAATTGATTTTTGTATAAGGTGTAAGGAAGGGATCCAGCTTCAGCTTTCTACACATGGCTTGCCAGTTTTCCCAGCACCATTTATTAAATAGGGAATCCTTTCCCCATTGGTTGTTTTTCTCAGGTTTGTCAAAGATCAGATAGTTGTAGATGTGTGGTGTTATTTCTGAGGGCTCTATTCTGTTCCATTGATCTATATCTCTGTTTTGGTACCAGTACCATGCTGTTTTGGTTACTGTAGCCTTGTAGTATAGTTTGAAGTCAGGTAGCGTGATGCCTCCAGCTTTGTTCTTCTGCCTTAGGATTGATTTGGCGATGCGGGCTCTTTTTTGGTTCCATATGAACTTTAAGGTAGTTTTTTCCAATTCTGTGAAGAAAGTCATTGGTAGCTTGATGGGGATGGCATTGAATCTATAAATTACCTTGGGCAGTATGGCCATTTTCACGATATTGATTCTTCCTACCCATGAGCATGGAATGTTCTTCCATTTGTTTGTATCCTCTTTTATTTCATCGAGCAGTGGTTTGTAGTTCTCCTTGAAGAGGTCCTTCACATCCCTTGTAAGTTGGATTCCTAGGTATTTTATTCTCTTTGAAGCAATTGTGAATGGGAGTTCACTCATGATTTGGCTCTCTGTTTGTCTGTTATTGGTGTGTAAGAATGCTTGTGATTTTTGTACATTGATTTTGTATCCTGAGACTTTGCTGAAGTTTCTTATCAGCTTAAGGAGATTTTGGGCTGAGACAATGGGGTTTTCTAGATATACAATCATGTCATCTGCAAACAGGGACAATTTGACTTCCTCTTTTCCTAATTGAATACCCTTTATTTCCTTCTCCTGCCTCACTGCCCTGGCCAGAACTTCCAACACTATGTTGAATAGGAGTGGTGAGAGAGGGCATCCCTGTCTTGTGCCAGTTTTCAAAGGGAATGCTTCCAGTTTTTGCCCATTCAGTATGATATTGGCTGTGGCTTTGTCATAGATAGCTTTTATTATTTTGAGATACGTCCCATCAATACCTAATTTCTTGAGAGTTTTTAGCATGAAGTGTTGTTGAATTTTGTCAAAGGCCTTTCCTGCATCTATTGAGATAATCGTGTGGTTTTTGTGTTTGGTTTTGTTTATATGCTGGCTTACATTTATCGATTTGCGTATATTGAACCAGCCTTGCATCCCAGGGATGAAGCCCACTTGATCATGGTGGATAAGCTTTTTGATGTGCTGCTGGATTCGGTTTGCCAGTATTTTATTGAGGATTTTTGCATCAATGTTCATCAAGGATATTGGTCTAAAATTCTCTTTTTTGGTTGGGTCTGTGCCCGGCTTTGGTATCAGGATGATGCTGGCCTCATAAAATGAGTTAGGGAGGATTCCCTCTTTTTCTATTGATTGGAATAGTTTCAGAAGGAATGGTACCAGTTTCTCCTTGTACCTCTGGTAGAATTCGGCTGTGAATCCATCTGGTCCTGGACTCTTTTTGGTTGGTAAGCTATTGATTATTTCCACAATTTCAGAGCCTGTTATTGGTCCATTCAGAGATTCAACTTCTTCCTGCTTTAGTCTTGGGAGGGTGTATGTGTCAAGGAATTTATCCATTTCTTCTAGATTTTCTAGTTTATTTGCATAGAGGTGTTTGTAGTGTTCTCTGATGGTAGTTTGTATTTCTGTGGGATCGGTGGTGATATCCCCTTTATCATTTTTTATTGTGTCTATTTGATTCTTCTCTCTTTTTTTCTTTATTAGTCTTGCTAGCAGTCTATCAATTTTATTGATGCTTTCAAAAAAACCAGCTCCTGGATTCATTAATTTTTTGAAGGGTTTTTTGTGTCTCTATTTCCTTCAGTTCTGCTCTGATTTTAGTTATTTCTTGCCTTCTGCTAGCTTTTGAATGTGTTTGCTCTTCCTTTTCTAGTTCTTTTAATTGTGATGTTAGGGTGTCAATTTTGGATCTTTCCTGCTTTCTCTTGTGGGCATTTAGTGCTATAAATTTCCCTCTACACACTGCTTGAATGTGTCCCAGAGATTCTGGTATGTTGTGTCTTTGTTCTCGTTGGTTTCAAAGAACATCTTTATTTCTGCCTTCATTTCGTTATGTACCCAGTAGTCATTCAGGAGCAGGTTGTTCAGTTTCCATGTAGTTGAGCGGTTTTGAGTGAGTTTCTTAATCCTGAGTTCTAGTTTGATTGCACTGTGGTCTGAGAGATAGTTTGTTATAATTTCTGTTCTTTTACATTTGCTGAGGAGAGCTTTGCTTCCAACTATGTGGTCAATTTTGGAATAGGTGTGGTGTGGTGCCGAAAAAAATGTATATTCTGTTGATTTGGGGTGGAGAGTTCTGTAAATGTCTATTAGGTCCGCTTGGTGCAGAGCTGAGTTCAATTCCTGGGTATCCTTGTTAACTTTCTGTCTCGTTGATCTGTCTAATGTTGACAGTGGGGTGTTAAAGTCTCTCAGTATTATTGCGTGGGAGTCTAAGTCTCTTTGTAGGTCACTCAGGACTTGCTTTATGAATCTGGGTGCTCCTGTATTGGATGCATATATATTTAGGATAGTTAGCTCTTCTTGTTGAATTGATCCCTTTACCATTATGTAATGGCCTTCTTTGTCTCTTTTGATCTTTGTTGGTTTAAAGTCTGTTTATCATAGACTAGGATTGCAACCCCTGCCTTTTTTTCTTTTCCATTTGCTTGGTAGATCTTCCTCCATCCTTTTATTTTGAGCCTATATATGTCTCTACCCGTGAGATGGGTTTCCTGAATACAGCACACTGATGGGTCTTGACTCTATCCAATTTGCCAGTCTGTGTCTTTTAATTGGAGCATTTAGTCTATTTACACTTAATGTTGTTATGTGTGAATTTGATCCTGTCATTATGATGTTAGCTGGTTATTTTGCTCATTAGTTTATGCAGTTTCTTCCTAGCCTCGATGGTCTTTACAATTTGACATGATTTTGCAGTGGCTGGTACCGGTTTTTCCTTTCCATGTTTAGTGCTTCCTTCAGGAGCTCTTTTAGGGCAGGCCTGGTGGTGACAAAATCTCTCAGCATTTGCTTGTCTGTAAAGTATTTTATTTCTCCTTCACTTATGAAGCTTAGTTTGGCTGGATGTGAAATTCTGGGTTGAAAATTCTTTACTTTAAGAATGTTGAATATTGGCCCCCACTCTCTTCTGGCTTGTAGAGTTTCTGTGGAGAGATCCGCTGTTAGTCTGATGGGCTTCCCTTTGTGGGTAATCCGACCTTTCTCTCTGGCTGCCCTTAACATTTTTTCCTTCATTTCAACTTTGGTGAATCTGACAATTATGTGTCTTGGAGTTGCTCTTCTCGAGGAGTATCTTTTTGGCGTTCTCTGTATTTCCTGAATTTGAATGTTGGCCTGCCTTGCTAGATTGGGGAAGTTCTCCTGGATGATATGCTGCAGACTGTTTTCCAACTTGGTTCCATTCTCCCTGTCACTTTCAGGTCCACCAGTCAGACGTAGATTTGGTCTTTTCACATAGTCCCATATTTCTTGGAGGCTTTGTTTGTTTCTTTTTATTCTGTTTTCTCTAAACTTCCCTTCTCACATTATTTCATTCATTTCATGTTCCATCACTGATACCCTTTCTTCCAGTTGATCGCATCGGCTCCTGAGTCTTCTGCATTCTTCACGTAGTTCTCGAGCCTTGGCTTTCAGCTGCATCAGCTCCTTTAAGCACTTCTCTGTATTGGTTATTCTAGTTATACATTCGTCTAAATTTTTTTCAAAGTTTTTAACTTCTTTGCCTTTGGTTTGAATTTCCTCCTGTAGCTCAGAGTATTTTGATCGTCTGAAGCCTTCTTCTCTAAACTCGTCAAAGTCATTCTCCATCCAGCTTTGTTCCGTTGCTGGTGAGGAACTGCATTCCTTTGGAGGAGGAGAGGCGCTCTGCTTTTTAGAGTTTCCAGTTTTTCTGCTCTGTTTTCTTCCTCATCTTTGTGGTTTTATCTACTTTTGGTCTTTGATGATGGTGATGTACAGATGGGTTTTTGGTGTGGATGTCCTTTCTGTTTGTTCGTTTTCCTTCCAACAGACAGGACCCTTAGCTGCAGGTCTGTTGGAGTTTGCTAGAGGTCCACTCCAGACCCTGTTTGCCTGGGTAACAGCAACGGTGGCTGCAGAGCAGCGGATTTTTGTGAACCGCGAATGCTGCTGTCTGATCGTTCCTCTGGAAGTTTTGTCTCAGAGGAGTGCCTGGCCGTGTGAGGTGTCAGTCTTCCCCTACTGGGGGGTGCCTCCCAGTTAGGCTGCTCGGGGGTCAGGTGTCAGGGACCCACTTGAGGCAGTCTGCCCGTTCTCAGATCTCCAGCTGCGTGCTGGGAGAACCACTGCTCTCTTCAAAGCTGTCAGACTGGAACATTTAAGTCTGCAGAGGTTACTGCTATCTTTTTGTTTGTCTGTGTCCTGCCCCCAGAGGTGAAGTCTACAGAGGCAGGCAGGCCTCCTTGAGCTGTGGTGGGCTCCACCCAGTTGGAGCTTCCAGGCTGCTTTGTTTAAGCAAGCCTGGGCAATGGCGGGCACCCCTCTCCCAGCCTCGCTGCCGCCTTGCAGTTTGATCTCAGACTGCTGCGCTGGCAATCAGTGAGACTCTGTGGGTGTAGGACCCTCCGAGCCATGTGCGGGATATAATCTCCTGGTGCGCCATTTTTTAAGCCGGTCGGAAAAGCGCAGTATTCGGGTGGGAGTGACCCAATTTTCCAGGTGCCGTCTGTCACCCCTTTCTTTGACTAGGAAAGGGAACTCCCTGACCCCTTGTGCTTCCCGAGTGAGGCAATGCCTTGCCCTGCTTCAGCTCACTCTTGGTGCGCTGCAGCCACTGTCCTGTGCCCACTGTCTGGCACTCCCTAGTGAGATGAACCCAGTACCTCAGATGGAAATGCAGAAATCACCCATCTTCTGCAGCGCTCACGCTGGGAGCTGTAGACCGAAGCTGTTCCTATTCAGCCATCTTGGCTCGACCTCCGCTATTTTTTTTTTTTAATTGCACAAATTGTTCCATTGTTGGCTATTGGAAGGTTTTTAAGTTTTCTCTTGTATCACTTTGAAATACCTCCATAATTAAAGTTTGATGTTGTGTGGTTGGTTGGTTTTGTTGTTGTTTGGCATTTTCTTTTGTTCAGTCACTATTATATGCTCCAGTCTGTGAATTTAATTGTGCTCCAGGATAATTTGGTAATTTTATAATTTCTACGAATGTTTCCAACACCATATGACCTAATCCAGCACCATATAAATGGATCCACTCATTCTCATTTGTATGTAATCTAGCACTCCCTGCAAGCAAGTTGATGTTGTTAATTTAATCACACTACCTGAACAAGGTATATTGCTATGTAAAAAAATACAAGTTGAAACAGTCAAAATACTGTGTAATTCCATTTATATGACTCTCTAGAAAAGGATAAAGTGTAGTGTTAGCAAAGAGTTCAGTGGTAACAAGGGGCTTGGGAGAGAGAAAGGTGTAAACAGTGAACTACCAAAGATTTCTTTTGGGCAGTGCAATTACTCTCTTTGATACTGTAATGGTGGATACACAATAATGTTTTCCAAATCCTGAAGAACTTTGTAACCCAAAGAGTGTAGCTAAATTATGCAAATTAAAAACCTTATTTAGTAGGTAACAAGTTTGCCTTTTCACAGTATTTTACCTTTTCCAACTTACATTTTTTAGCAATATGCTTTTTAGATTTTTGAAGCATACCTCATGGTTTTTAGATTTCCCTTCACCTAATTTTTGTAGGACAGGTGAGTCACACAATTGGGGCTTATCCTGAGAGGGTTATTAGCTTTGTCCAGGAAAGAATTTAAGGGCAAGTGGGTGATGTTAGACTGCAATATTTTATTGAATGGTACTGCTCCTAGCAGAGCAGGGCTAACTCTTAAGCAGTGTGTTCAGAGTTGGCAACATATAGGCCTCTTGGCAACTGTATTTATATTCAATCAACCCCACTTTTAATTATACACAAATTGAGGGGCAGGTCAATGCAAATTGAGGCAGGAAAGGGGCAGTGACTTCTAGGCTGTCTCCATGGAAAGGGGCAGTAACTTCTGAATTGTGGCCATGTAATTTGTAAACACTTATGTTGTTGGTAGGAGTGTCTTATGTGAGTGACAAATGAAGACTGCCAGGGATCACATTTTCCACAATGTACAGGCTTCTGCCAGTTTTTTCACTTTATCCTGTCTGGAGCAGATCTTATTTTGGTCATCAACGTTGTGAAACCAGAAAACAAGTCCTTCCAGTCTCCTACCTCATAGTGACAAAAGACATTGAGCATATTTTCATGTGATTTTGGATACAACTATGGCTTTTTGAGAATTGGCTATTTAAGATTTTGCCATTTTTGATTGGGATATTTGCCTTTTTAATTTTGAGTTGTAAGACATTGTGTATTCTGGATAATAGACCATTACCACCTATAAAATTTGCAATTTTCAAATATTTTCTGCCATTCTTTGGGTGCCTCTTTATATTTGATTGTGGACTTTAAATTGCAAAAGGTTTTAATTCTAATGAGGTTTAACATTTCTATATTTTCTACTTTCCTTTGTGATTTTTCAGTGTCGTATCTTAAAACATTGTTTAACCAAAGACCACAAAGATGTATTCCTGTGTTCCGTTTTATGGGTTGGTTCTGTTTAGCTCTTATGTTTAGATGGATTATCATTTTGAGTCAATTATGTTTCTGGTATGAGGCAAGAGTCTAACTTGCATGTGGATATCCACTTGACCCAGAAACATTTGACAAGAAAATATTGCTTCATACCTAATTTATTTGGCCACATTATAAAAGCATTTCACCATAAATGTAAGGATTCATTTTTGAGTATTATATTCTACTCCATCGATGAATACATATATCCCTATATTAGTACCACAAATCTTGATTACTATTACTTTGTAGTAAGTTTTGAAATCAGGAAGCATATGTCTACTATGCAAACCCTTTTTGTCCTTCTCGAGAGTGTTTTAGCTGCTCAGTATATTATATATAATTTTAGGATAAGCTTCTGAATTTCGGGGAAGGTAATGCCACCTGGGGTTTTGAGAGAAGTTGCATTAATTTTATAGATCCATTTGGAAAATATTGCCAACCTAACAATATTAACCCTTCTAAACAATGAGCATTCAAATATTTTCTATTAATTTTGTTCAATATGCATTCTATCATTTTTAGTGTACATATCTTATACTTAATTTGATAAGCTTATTCCTAAGTATTTTTGATGCAATCTCAATTGGAACGGTTTTCTGAGTTTTGTTTTTAGGTTGTTAATTGCTAGTATAGAGAAATTAAAAATATTTTATATATTTTATATGCTGCAGACTTCTTTGAACTCATCTTTAAATTCTAAACATGTTTGATTAGAGTCCTTTGGACTTTTTTGTACATGAGATCATGTCATTTGCAAACAGTGAGAGTTTGACTTCCTTTCCATATTAGAAACATTATATTTATTTTTCTAAATGAATTGACCTGTCTACATTCTCCAGTACAATGTTGCAAACAAATGTCAACAGTGGAAATATCTGACTTGTTTCTAATATCAGAGAAATTAGTGAACCTTTCAGATTACTTATGATGATACGTGAGCTTTTCATAGATGCCCTTTGAAATGAAGAAAGTTCTCTTATCTGCCTAATTTGTTGCATGTTTTTATAATACTGAATCTGGGAATTTTCAAGTGCTTCTTGCACACCTTCTGAGATGATTGTGTAGTTTTTATTCTTTATTAGTATAGTGTATGACATTAATTGTATCATATGTTGAACCAAATTTGCATTCCTGAGGTAAATACCCTTTGCCATAGTGTATAATACTTTCTACATGTTGCTGATTTCATTTGATAATATTTCCCTGGTGATTTTTGTCTCTGTATTTATAAGGCATATTGGTCTTCATTTTCTGTGTTTGAAATGTCTTTGTGTAGTTGTTTAGTCAGGGTAAACGAATTCATAGTATACAATGGGAAGTGATCTATTTTCTACTTCATTATTATTGTATTGTTTTGAAATATTTTTGACAAATTAGTATTAATTTTCTGTGATTTTAATAACACATCAGTGAGTTCCTGATGAGGGCAGGGAAGTGAATCCTAAGAACAATCATGTGAGTTTGGAAGGAGACCCTTCCCCAGCTGAGCCTCAGCCTGAGCCATCACCTACATCTAGACCAAAGACCCAGAGAAACTGTGAGTAGTATGTGTGTCGTTCTGAGCCACTAAGGTATGTAGTAATTTGTTATGCACCAAGTAGTAAGTTATATACCTGACAGTAATTGTAAGGTGGTATTGTGGATTAGGTCCTGGAAGAGATAAGTATATCATTATTAGAAAACCTGGTAAAATATGAAGGAAGTTTGTAGATCAGTTAATAGTCTTGAAAAACAGTTAAATTCTTAGTTTTCATAAATATGCTATGGTTATAATAGATATTCATACTCTAATTAGCTGAATGGTATATGAAACTGTCTGTATTTACCTATGTGCATTTAGTAAATCTGCAGTTATTTCAAAATCAATGTTTTTTTAATATTATTATTATTTTTTTTTAAAAGTAAGCAAGTAAAGACATCAGCAAAAAACTTTTGCCTCCAGATACAAGTAGGCATGTAGGGAGAGAACAGTAAACTAGCTTTTCTTTTCTAGGCAACATTTGAAACCCAGGTGCCACAGCTTCAGGAAGGTACCATCAAGCTCCAAGGACTCTTATCCTCTTTCTCCTTCCCCACTACCTAGTCATTAGAGCGTCAGCATCCACTTCTTGAAAGGAAGATGCCTGTTTTTCACATATCCCAGAAAGCCCCATTTTAGGACCCCATTTAGCAGAGTATATTCAGGATCCCACTAACCTTTTCAGAAGACATGACTTCCAGATGATATAAGGCAAGAATAAGAAATTTCAGTGACAGGGAACAGAAATCATATTTCTGCATTCAGGATCATGTTTTCTTGGTACAGGGATTTCTTCTTCAAGTAATGCAAAAACAAGTTTACCTTCAAACCTTTCAGAAAACCTGTTCTAATTTAGTTCTCTTCATTCTACAGGCTCCATCAGGAACTGTTCAGGACCGTGCCCTCTGTTGATATTCACATGGTGGAATTATACTGCCCTTGGCGAACCCTAAAGCCATCAAAATAGCAGGTAAGCAGAGTACAAAAAATATTTCTAATAAGTTGGTTTATGGCAGTCCCTGCTTCCAGAGGCCTGGGAATAAATCTTTACAACAGGGTTTTTTCAGGTGGATGCTACTGAGTGATATATACATGTTGTGCACAAGAAGAGTAATCTCAGTAGGCAAAAAAACAAACAAACAAAAAAACCAATATACAGCATATCTCCAACCCTCCATGCAGTGAACTGAGACACAGAAACAGGCTGACTGATAACTCTGCATGTGTACTGGCTGCCCACTAATTCTCCACACAGTTTCCTATTAAGAGGCCATTGCACTCTTCTTAGTAGCAGCAGAGTTGTTTTCAGGAACCATGCCTAAAAGGCCTACAAAGCCATAGAACTACACATCAAACTCCCATTGACATCCATAAATCTTGAATAGCATGATGTCACAGGCACAGATGACAAACTGCTGAGCACTGAGTCCCCAGACAAACTTTCACTGCATGGAAGATATGATTTTGCACAGTATCCTGAATCAACAGTTGTATAGAGGCTGGTCTGGACACCACAAGTCTACAAAAGATGCTATTGCAAACAAACCACATTTTTAGACCACATCATGAGGCAATCCCAATGCTCTGTCTCCACACTCTAACCTGATAAGAAGATTGAGTTCAAGGAAGGAATGTCTCATATATGTAATGGCATGACTTTGTGTTTACTTAATTCAACCTTCCTGGAGTCTAAAACTCTAGGTGAAATTTCAGTCAACCCCCTTAACTGTGACTGTATGAGTTTTTTCATCACTCAGTGTACTCATGAGGGGACACCGAAACCAATTCCAATATCCAAGTACCCAAGGTAGAGATGACCAGAGTAGCAAGGGGACGGATCAAAATATCTTATAAAGACCATTATGCATTCACTTCTGCAGTGACTAATCATGAGGTGATTTCTACGATCACCAGCCATGTGATTAAAAGGACAAATGTGAATGAAGAAAAAGATACACAAATGTTACATCTGAAAGAATGGAATCTGTAATGAAGTTTACAGGAAGCGTTGCTCATATTTCTAAGACTACAGTTTAAAGTTTCAAAATACAGGATTTTCCCACGTCTTTAGAGAGCTAGCACTCCAGTAAATTTTTCAAGTAACTCTTTACAATTTTCATCTCTGTCTTCAATGGATTTCTTCAACCATGGTTCATAGAACTATATTTCCATGTGTGACATAAGAATTCTAGCACTCCACTAATAACTCTAATGTGTCTAAAATTATAAATGCAGTTTATAACACCTCTCTGGACACTCACTTTAATTGGAAGTGGACAAACTGGACTTCCCTAATGGAGGACAGCGGTGAAGCTCCCAGGTAGAATATAAATGCAGTTTATAAATTTGTGTGATAAGATTTAAGCATATTTCCTCAATAACAAACAAGAGTATAGCCAATGAGCCACCATAATTTAACACTGAGAAACGAGCAGTCACAGAGAAAACAGTGTATTCCATTCATCGTAGAGTGCAGATTTTCACATCTATCAAATACAGATGCATCTTAAATTTGAAAGCGTTAAAACACTGTTGACGGGAAGGCAGTCATAATGTGATTGTCCTTATTTACCTGTATATGAACTTGATCTGCAGACCTCCTGTCAATGTTTTTGGGTGATATCATCAACATCAGCATCAAATCTTGCATAGGAGGTTTCAGAAGGTTGAAAATATAAACTCACAGGAGCAACATAGGAATGTCACAGGAAATGCAGCATCACCAAAGCTTCAGATTAGCACAAATGATGATAACATGGGGAACACCATGAGCAAGATGAATTGAAGAGTGATTCAGGAGAGTTGGATCTGAATGGGAGGAAATTTAGGAAAACCTTTGTTGGCGTATTTTCCTTATATGTTCCATCCCATGTAATCATAGGAGTGACAAAAGACAAGGCAAATATCCAGATATATATGTCTTGAAAACAGCTTTTTTCCAATAATTATAATATAATGATGTTATTATTATACAGTGTATTTCCACATGATAAAAGTATTAGTTTCATTGTTAGTGGTTTTGTTCTTTCATTCTGATATAGGAAGTAATGACACGTTACAACTGATGCAATTGATACATCTCACAATTTATTAGAATATTTATTTTTTGGGATTAGTGTAGGCTTAGTAATATACTACATGGTTTATATGTTATCATTTCATACAATCCACCTGCCATCTCAGGAAGTAAGCACTATTCCCGCTCCTCTGGTCCATTTCCAAGTCTGAGCTAACTCTAGACAGGAGAGGCCTAAAGGAACCTTGAGTTTGATTCTATATGCCCCAGATTTTTTGTTCACATGAAGTACATAGAATATGTTTTGTCTTATATGGTAAATGCTTTTCAGGTCTAGTTTCAGACAGTTTAGCCTACCTCGTGGTCTTGAAATTATTTTCC
Source organism: Gorilla gorilla gorilla (assembly GCF_029281585.2). NCBI lineage: Eukaryota > Metazoa > Chordata > Mammalia > Primates > Hominidae > Gorilla > Gorilla gorilla. Next base: position 25,737,815 of record NC_073240.2, read on the forward strand.
TGAATTGTGTTCTGTATACTCTACTAAATATTTTTATATTTATGTCTATGAACCAAGTATAATTAATTTTTTGTGTAATGTCAGGTCATAGGTCAGATTTTAATTTCCCCCTGTGGATATTCAATACCCTGGAACATGTAAATAAAAATCCAAGTTTCCCCCATTCAGCAACTTAAATATATGCTTATATATGCATATGTCTGTTTTTTAAGTTATTGGTTGTTTATTCTATCTCTGTGCAAGTACCACACTCTTATTATTAACAGAGTCTATTCAAGAATTTTCTCTCTAGAGATTGCTCTTTTTCTTCTTTTTTAAGAGATAATTTTGTTCTGTCACGCCAACTGGGATACAGTGGCACAAACACGGAACACATTCTGTGTGTGAGCTGGTGGACTCAAGTGATCCTCCCCGCTCAGCCTCCTGAGTAGCTGGAACTACAGGTGCAAGCCACCATGCCCAGCTAATTTTTAATTCTTTTTAGTGGCGAGGAGGTCTCTCTTTGTTGCCCAGGCTGATCTAGATCTCCTGGCCTTAAGCAATCCACCCTCCTTAGTCTCCCAAAGCGTAGGGATTGCAAGCGTGGTCCATTGTCCCTGGCCCAGGGCCTGTGCTTTTAACCACTGAGCTGCTCTATAATGAGGTGAAAGAAGTTCAGACCTGCATGCCTTGCACCTACAGCAATCCTTTCACATGTACCTTGAATGAGGCTGTGGATATACAACTTTAGAATGTTGCCATTGACTCTGAAATCTCTATGTCCTGGTGAATCTTAGGCAGTCTCCCAACACCACTACCCACTTTATGTATTTAGTATCTTAGACAACAGCCAAGGTTGTTGAAAACCTGGAGAGGCAGCCCTGGCTGCCTCCTACCCTGCTGTAGATGATTCTGTGAACAGAGTCCCCCTCCAGACCACGCCCAACAAAGGCAGGTTCACACGGGAGCCTCTGAGCTCAGAGCCTCTCTGGGGGCTCTGCATGTACAAGGACAGCAGCTCCCTGCCTTGGTTGTGGGGTGAGGTAGGGAATTCAAGTCTTTTAAAAAAGGCTGAGTTTGTTCAAAAATGATTCTGCTTGCTGACCAATGACACCTTAAGACTTTAGATTTTACATTGTGATATTTCTCCTTGATGTTGATTTAATTTGTTGTGCAAATGTCTTAAATGCTTCTGTATAAATATTCTCTTTTTTTGGTCATATAAACATCATCTAAAACCAAATGTTTTTTTTTTGTATCGTAGATTTAAGGCCTTTATTTGTCTATTTTAAATATGCATTCAAAATTGTTTTTCAATGAACCATATCAATTATTTTCATCTTTACTATTTCTCTTTCATAAATTGAACGTTAATATCACTTTTATTAGAACAGACGTTACACATTCTGTTTTTTGATTTTCCAGAAATTTCCTCTTAAATAGCTCTGGTTAAATAGAAGGACAGAAACTATTCTGTAAGCCACAAGGCAAAATTGTCCCACATTAAAAAGATCTTCTTATGCTTAAAAAGATCTGTCAAACTTTGTATTCTATGGCTTAGTTTGCTGTACATGTGAAAGGTTAACAAGGTATTGATTTGTGTGGCAGGAAAGTTAGACTTGACATCTGAATGCAAGGAGCAACGTCTTCTTAACCATGCCAGTGTGAACTTCATGATGTTGTTTCATTTTCTCCTTGTACAAAAGATGTAGACATTGACTGGACTCCATAATTCCTTCCACCTCACCTCCGTGTACGTGTACATGACAGTTCTCTGTACGGATCACCCATTCTATTAGATATGAATTATTTTCTTATTTTTGATGAGTGATGATTAAACTCGTTTTTAGTTCTCAGTGATAGAAAAATTACCAGTTAGAAAGTGTGTACATCATGTGCTGTAATCAGAAAATATTTTTGTGCCATTAGCTTCCAAAAATGAATTTCAATCTTTTATTTATTGTCATTTTCATCCGGTTTAATAGTCTCAAAATGTTTTCATACTTGTGAATTTTTTAGATTTTACTTTTGTTTTCTTAGTCAAAACAGGCAAGTTTGGAGACATTTGTTCAAGATGTGTGAGATATGAGGAATTAACAGAGCAAAACACTGGTATTTTATGGGAATATGTAATAATAGATGGGCACTTGCCCTGCTAGGTGTGGCAGCAGTCAGGCTCTGTGGGCTTCAGTGCTGTAAACAGAATTGACAGATCCGGCTTTAAGGAAAAAAAAAAGTGCCCCTCGTCTGTCGTATTACAGCCTGGCACCATTTTGTTACCAAACCCAGGTTTGGCCATGGCCACTTGCAAAATCAAATAACAGAAGGGTAGTAAAAAGAAAGTCACTGGCCGGGCGTGCTGGCTCACATCTGTAATCCCAGCACTTTGGGAGGCTGAGGCAGGATGATCACCTGAGGTCAGGAGTTCAAGACCAGCCTGGCCAATATGGCAAAACCCTGTCTCTACTAAAAATACAAAAATTAGCCGAGCACAGTGGCATGCGCCTGTAATCCCAGCTACTGGGGTACAGAGCGAGACTCCGTCTTGAAAAAAAAAAAGAAAGTCACTTTATTTCCAGAGCTTAGCAATGTGGAAGGGCTGGATTCGTATCTAAAGGAATCATATAAGTTTTCTTGGCAGAAAACAGAGTTTTAAGAAGAAAAATTGGCAAGCAGGGCATGCAGAAGGGGTGGGGAGGTGTAGGATCTACATGACTCGATGGATGACTTATCTCTAGTCATGGGTCATTCGTTAGCCTGCCCAGCATCACTGGGGACAGAGTCAGGTTGTGGATTAACTGATGTCTTGAGACAATCTCTCTGTGGAGGAGAATTCTGGTGGATGCTTATTTTCATTCAAGATTTGGAAATTTCTAAACAAACATATACTTAGATAAGCTGACAGTGCTTGCTGGTGGTTTGGCTGGTGGAAAGGAAGGAAGGAAAAGTTTGAATTTGCATTTCTAAGGAGCTAAGTAAGACATGAACACACAGGAAAAAGAAAAAGTAAATACTTTTTAAGGAAAATGAAGTACTTGGTTACAACACCCCACTGTCAAATTCCACTTTATTTTTATGCAATTGGAGCATCATATTCATTTGGTCTGCTTCCTACTGAAAGTGGTCTAGTTATAGAGCATGAGAATGGAATCTGTGTACCTGGAGTTGGAAATATTCTTGAGTTTTCAGTAGGAACTTACTGTGCATGTATGGTGTGAGGATCCAAGAATTTCTGAGAATGATTTCCTGCATCTCCATGCAGAGTGTACAACAGCAATAAAATTCATAGCAGCTGAAGAGGGCATTTAGCAGTATTAATAATACATATAAAAGTATTTTATGCACCAGGAAGCTGACTAAATCATGATGCCATAGAGTCTGGAAAGAGGGCATCTATAGCAGAAATATGGGTATCTGCATGCATAGCTTGGGTTATATTGTGAGAATAATCTTGTGTGTGTGTGTGTGTGTGTATGTGTGTAAAATGGTCAGCCTTAATGAATGCACAAGTGCCACCCTGGGCTGCAGTGAAGATATCTAAAGCCATATGGTTTAAAGACATCATGAGATTAGACATAGCATTAGTTTGCTTGTGCATGTCTTTTAGGGCTGAGGATATGTTTCTGGAGTTATCCAGGAAGTACACACAGCATTTAGTCTTAATTATAATGCAAATCCCCAAATGTCAGTTTACCCAGAGCTCCTGTGGAGATATGAGGCCAAGTTGGTTAACTCTACATACTTAACAGGCCACAGGAGGAGTTGTAAATATTCATGAAGGTGGTGCTGACCTATGTGTATTAACAAATATCCGTGGAACATATGACTCATTGATTTTGGGGCAGAGACTTAACTTTTAAATGTATTATAATTATGCCCTATATTTCAAAAGTTCTTTTTAGACAAAGGCATACAAGTGTGCATTTACTGTAAACCGGCCAAAACTACTTATGGTGAGTAATCTTTTATCAGGAGAAAATTACCAAAATTCGTCTCTTGTCTACTTCAATCTGTAGTTATGCCTGGTGGAACGTGGCTGGGGTCAGTCAGTCAGCTTATCTTGAGGCTAGTGCTTGCTTGGCTGCTAGAGAAACACAGAAACCTTGTGGCAGTTGTAAACATAGTCTGCTTTTTTTAAAGTGTAGGAATGTCAGACTTCACTCTTGCCTGGCATGTTCTTAGGTCCTGTTCATAGTTTGGTGTTTTATTGTTATAAAGAGTCTGTTTTACAGTTTTTATTGTAACGTTAATGCTGATCATTTGTGCCTAAATTCCCATAATGGGAGGAAGGTATAGTGAAGCCTGTTCATCACCCCTCTGGTTGTCATGGCCTGAATTAGTTTTTCAGGTTGCTTTGGCTAACATGGGTGTAGGGAGTGTCCATTAAGTTGGTAGGGGCTTAGGACTTTATTTTATAGTTTATATTCTCCTTTTTTGTCAAGGTATGCCAGAGGCAGTATGGGTAGCCACACTTTTATTTTCTGTCATGTCAATGGCAGAGCGGCGTGCTACCTGACCTGTGTCCATCATGTACCTTGGGGCGACCACTATGGCCAAGGGACTTAGAATCAACAGTCTTATATCCAATTAAATGTTGTAGGCCAGACTGGAATGAATGCTGGCAGGCTGTCATTAGTCCTTAAAACCCCTTTTAAGCAATGTAAGAGCCAAAAACTAAAAGTCAAAAGGTAAGGTTATATAACTGAATTGTCTCTGAACTTTATGCATTGAGCTGTTGTAATCTTGGCTTATAGGAACCATAGCTATAGATAACATAAGTATTTTATTTAGCAGTTTAGGCATCTGTATGCCCATCCTTTATTTGGGGGGTCTGAATTAATTTTATTCCACAAGAACCGGCCCTTAGAATCTCATGCATTCGTACCTTCCATGATAGTCCCTGAGAAATTGAACAGCTTAAAATTCTGGATATATTAATGAAACAAAGTATTCACCATTAACAACATTTTAGCAAAAAATGCCATAAGCCTTGTCTTGTTCCAGGAGTGATAGGACTGAGATGGGCATACGAGGTCAGGAGATCGAGACCATCCTGGCCAACATGGTAAAACCCCGTCTCTACTAAAAGACAAAAAAATAGCTGGGCGTGGTGGTATGCGCCTGTAGTCCCAGCTACTCAGGAGGCTGAGGCAGGGAAATTGCTTGAACCCGGGAGGCAGAGATTGCAGTGAGCCAAGATCACGCCACTGCACTCTAGCCTGGGCAACAGAGCAAGACTCCATCTGAAAGAAAAGAACGAGTGACAGAAAAGGAAGCCTATAGGTAGATAAATATTTAAATTATTTAGTAGTAAGGCACAGAATAAATTATGTTTCTTATATTTCTATTTCAGATAGAAGGTAAATTATTAAATAAAGTATAATACAGGCCTGTCCCTGTGTTGCATGAAAGCAGTGTACTTTGATTATTGCCTTTGCTTGAGTCTAAAGATGAGGCTTTGGTTAAGTTGAGTTTGATGTTAGATGCTGGCAGGAGTCTGTGTCTTCTTTAGAGGAGCTACATGTATCCGGGAGTCAATTCCTTGTACCTTAACACCACAAAGATTAGTTAATAGCACCTGAGAAGAACTTCTTCAGGGTGTTGGAGGTGGTGATACACTTCACAGTGATTAATGTTTTTTAGCTTTGATAAGCCCCAGCAATCAGTCAGAGACTTAATTTAGGATTCAGTTTTGGAGATGTCTGTGAAAGATGTGAGAAAGCTTAAAACATTTGATCAAAAGTAAACCACAGTTCCTTGTAAATGAATAGTTATTCATTTAAGCAGAGTGATCATTGAAAGACTTTAAAGGCAATAGAAAAAGTTACACGGGTATAAAATCCTTACTCCTCTCAAATTTCAGGGGTTTTTAAAAAGCAATTAAACACTTAATAAAGGCAGCATAGGAACTATCTTGATAAAACGTAAAATCTTGTTTCTTAAGCCAGTTACCAAAAAGTCAAAGGAAAACCTTTTTTAGTGTGACTGCCTCTCCTTAGAAGAAAGCCCATTTAGATAATCTGGAAGTACAACTTAAGATAAAAAGTGCTTGAATTTAATCAAACATGGGAAGAGTGTGTACAAGGTTTTGAGTAAAACTGGGGAATACATGACTCTTATTAGCTGCATGATAAGTTTCCTGATTACAGTGAAAGTTTAGACACAAAATAACAACAACAAAAAAACCCAAGAGTACAGAATCAGGTTATCCTGGAGGAAAACGTTTCTTTTATAGACCTCTAAGATAAAATATTTCAGCATCAGCCACAACAACATTTAGAACTAAGGAGAAAAGTTACAGGAGCTGACAAGAAGCTGAAGGATAGAGTTATCATCCCAGGCCACATCAAAGGGAGAAAAAGCTGATAGCAGCAAGACAACAGTTGAACATTTGAGGTATGAATCTCATAAGTTTTCAAAAGAAGTAGATTATAGAACAGAAAATCAAAATTTACTGTAATTTTATTAAGAGTAAATTGATATCTTAAGAAAATCTTGATTTAGCATAGGGGACCATTCTTTAGAAAGACTATTATTAACAATTCCTTTTTAATTATGGCTTAGTTAATTGCATACAAAATTTCTTCCATACTGGCTCAATTGTGAGAATTGAGTGAGGTTCTGTGAGTCTCTAGTTCTTAGGATTTGAGGCAGAATCTTGTTCATTTGATCTAAAGATTTTCTGCTTTTTCAAATCAAGTAAGCATTTGGTAGGCTACCTGTGTACTTGAATTCCAAGGACACTATTATAAACTAGCCAGCAACATAGATATATAGGAATCAGATGAACCTGATTGTTGCTTTGCCTTTGCTGTCCATTGAGATAACTATGCCAACCTTGTCTTTGAAGACTGAGTGTTGCTACTTGCTCCCAAGTTTCCCTGAAACCCAGTTATTCCCATTGCATTTTGATTTTCCAGTTGGTGTACTGTGGATTCTATATTAAGCTCTGGTCTACAGAGAAGAGAGATCAAAGAGGTCTTCAGTTGTTCCCAGCTCCCCACACAAATCTACCCAACAAAGTCCCGATAAACAGTATGTTTTCTGGAGTCTATCAATACCGGTAAGTTACATTTATTTATTTATTTATTTATTTATTTATTTAGAGACACAGTCTCACCTTTTTTGCCCAGGCTGGAGTGCAATGGCATGATCTCAGCTCACTGCAACCTCTGCCTCCTGGATTCAAACCATCCTCCTGCCTCAGCCTCCTGAGTAGCTGTGGCAACAGGTGTGTGCCTCATGTCTGGCTAATTTTTGTAGTTTTATTGTAGAGATGGGGTTTCACCATGTTGGCAAGGCTGGTATTAAACTCCTGACCTCAAGTGAGGGACCTGTATCGGCTTCCAAAAGTGGTGGGATTACAGGCATGAGCCACCATGCCCTGCTGTAAGTTGCTTTTAAGTGGCAAATCCATTCTAGCATTCCTGTCTCCCCAGGCCTATGAATACCTTCATCCAACAGAATGCAGTGAAGATGGGGGAATCACCGACTTGCTCATGGTCATACATCTGTTGAACTATATTTCAGCCAACCAATTATAAAACTGATAATACCATCCTTAAACACCCAAGCTGCAACCTTAAACCAGAATATCTGCTTAATGGCCCCATATCATTAAATTTGAACTGATTCAAGTTTATATTCCTTCTACTGTTATCAACACTTTTTTTTCTTGTTTTAGTTTCTTACAGATGAGGTCTTGTTCTTTTGGCCAGGCTGGAGTGCAGTGGTACGGTCGTCACTCACTGCAGCTTCAAACACCTGGGTTCCAGCATTCATCCCACTTCAGCCTCCCGTGTACCCGGGACTACAGGTACAAGCCACCACACCCCGCTATCCACACCCATAATCTTTATTTCCACATAGGGTCTTCAGATTTCTGTTTGCATTAGTTAGAAAACTCAGGTAGCTTTTTTGACATAGATCACACTTCCTCATGGGAAATACTATCCATCAGCTTTAGGGGCCTGTTGTAACTTTAGTCTCACCATGAGTCTAGAAGAAACACAGCTGTCAGGGGTAGGTCTTGAAGATAATCACCAATGTATTGTTTGACAGCTGCTTCAGGGGAAGCCATTACCGTTTCCTTAGGCATTGTAGATGTAAGCTACTCAGACATATATGGAAAGGCCTACATCACCTTGTGTGGGAAGGCCATTGCCAAGGGGGTGGCTGTAAGGAGGCCACTTCTGCTGGCAATAAAAACTCATTAGAATTTAGGAGATCAATGTCCCCAGCCACATCAGTCTTCCCATCCATCCTCATCCCAAGTTACAGGATGCTATTCCTTATCAACTTCCACTTCAACAGTAGACACCCTGCCAGACTGAGGAGTTCAATGTTTCCTGTCATTCAGCCAGTGGCATGATAAGGGCTTGTGTTTGACTTTTAGCAAATACTTCCCTGTGGCTACAAGAGAGTTTTCTGGCTCAGAGCACAGGTAGAAACTCTTAGGCTGTTTATGTGGAGCTGGTTCTGCATAATTGAATCCCTAAGCTCATTATTGTCTTTCATCAAATTTCCCAGTGAATTAGAAGCAATAAACCTGTCATCATTATGTTTCATGGTTTTACACAAACGTCTGTATCACATACAGAGTAAACAAGTACCTTGCCTTTTATCAGTGCTTAATTAAGAGTATCAAATGCAGATATTTTGGGGATCTCTAAAAACAGTTCATGTCATTGACTGTCATTGCTCTTTCTACTGTTAGAAGTACAGTTCTTAGAATTTAGGTCCAATCAGATTAGAAAGCCTATTCTGGATACCCCAAATTTGATTAAGGACACTCAAGCTTAAAATTCTCTTCCTATAGAACCGTTCTTACTACCAAAGTCTATACTAGTCGGGGTTATCTAGAGCAACGGAACCAATAGGATAGATACGTAGGAGCTAGCGATAGATAGATAGATAGATAGATAGATAGATAGATAGATAGATAGATAGATAGATAGATAGATAGGGATTTTTAGGGGAACTGAATCACATGATTATGGAGGCTGACCATTTCCACCACATGCCGTGTAAAGCTGGAGATCCTAGGATGCTTGTTGGGTACCATAGTCTAAGTCCAAAATGCTGAAACTAGAGAAAACCTTGGTTAAACCCTCAGTATGAGGCTGAATGCCATCAGAAAGTCTTTCAATTGAGTCCCCTGTCATTTTGAAATACCACCATATTTACGATTTGATATTGTTATGTGGCTGATTCATTGGTTGCAGTGTTGTTGAGCATTTTGTCTTGTTTGATCACCACTAGATACTCCAGGCTGATTGTATTTAGTCCCTGTTCAAGTCTGTTATTGACCTTTTTCTCACAGATCCCTACCTTTTTTGTTGGAGAATGAAATTTAAAATGAAGATTTGGGCACTCACTGGTTGTACACATTGTTACTGGGGAATGTGTTGATTGGAGGCCTTGTTAGCTAACAGAGCAAAGAGTAAATATAGACATATGTTTACAAATTTCTACAAGTCTCCATATGTATCTGCATTAAATTAAACATGAATTCCTGCAGCGTCCTCAGTCCCACACGATCTTATTCAGCATCATGTGAATCTGTCTACCCATCTCACTAATCTGTATGTAGCCTACCACTGTAATATTTAACCACCTGAAAATGTACGCATAGTGGTTTCGGAATAAGAAACATACAACCCCACGAGAAACACCCTTACCATCTGTTTATGTATACCAACTGCTTATGTATAAATCCTTTAGCCTTTAGACAGAATCTGCACTTATTATGTCAGTTGCTTAGGTCAGCTTCTTTTTCCCCTTCCTTCAGTGGATTATTTCATAGATTTGTATAAAGTATTTTCTCTGCATTTCTTCCTGAGCTGTTCCTATCTACTAAATAAGCTTTTTTGTTAATTTACATACTTTCAGGTTCACTCTTTGTGTTATAAAGTTTTGTGGGAGTTGAAAAACTGTACCTTTTATCCACATTACAGTAGCATACATAATAATATACAAAAGGAAATTTTCTATCTTTACAGATTTGTCTTTCCTTTTGGCTGAGACCGTGTTAACCAATAAACTCTTTACTTTCTCTATCCTTGTGCCTTTTCTAGAGTGTCATATATTATTTTTAAAAAAAAAAGTATTTTGCTTTTTCCAAATTGCTTTTTGGACTTACTAATATGCCTTTAGGATTAGTAAAGGATATCTTATGGTTGGGATTTGCATTTCCCTAATGACAGAGGCATTGAGCATCTTTCCATATGCTTATTAAACATTACCATAGCTTCTTTGGAGACATGACTGTTCAAATTTTCTATTTTTGATTGGAGCATTTGCCTTTGGATTTTTGCATTTTAAGATGTTGTAATATATTCTGGATTATAAATTCTTATTGGCTATTTGACATACAAAGACTTTTCTCCCATTTTTAAATTGTTTCTTTTGTTATGTACTTTACATTATGATATATGTTATTAGTGATGTTTCAATATATCTATTGTCTCCTTCCTCTTGTGCATTAGTTGTCATATCTTAGAAATCATTGTTTAACCTTTGTTAAATAATTTGTTTTTGTTTTTAGTTTTGGCTTTTTAGGTGTATGATTGTATTAGTCTGTTGCCACACTGCTATAAAGAACTACCTGAGACTGGGTAATTAATAAAGAACAGTGGTTTAATATACCCACAATTCTACAGACTGTACAGGAGGCATGACTGGGGAGACTTACAATCATGGTGGAAGGAAAAGGGGAAGCAAGCACATCTTACATGGCTGGAGAAAGAGGAATAGATAGAAGAAGGAAGTGCCACACACTTTTAAGCAACCACAGTTTGTGATAACTCACTATCATAAGAACAGAAAGGGGGAATCCACCCCCATGAGTCAGTCGCCTCCCACCAGGCCCCTCCTCCAACATTGGAGATTACAATTTGCCATGAGATTGGGAGGTGACACAAATCTAAACCATATCATCCTGCCCCTGGCCCCTCCTAAATATCATGTTTTTTCTCATATTGCAAAATACAATCATTCCTTCTCAATAGTCACCCAACTCTTAACTCATTTCAGCATTAACTCAAAAGTCCACAGTCCAAAGTCTCATCAGAGATAAAGCAAGTCCCTTCTACCCATGAGACTGTAAAATCAAAAGCAAAGTCATTACATTCAATATAAAATGGGGGTACAGGCGTTGGGTAAATACCCTCATTCCAAAAGTTATAAATCAGCTGGAACAGAGTGACAACAGGCCCCATGCAAGTTTGAAACCCAGCAGGGCTGTCATTAAATCTTAAAGCTACAAAATGATCTCCTTTGAGTCTGCATCTCACATCCAGGCCTCATTGATGCAAGGTATGGGCTTTCAAGGCCTTGGGCAGCTCTGCCTCTCTGGCTTGGCAGAGCTCATCTATCATGGCTGCTCTCAAGGGCTGCCATTGAGTGCCTGTGGCTTTTCCAGGCACATAGTGCAAGCTGTTGGTGGATATACCACTCTGGGTTCTGGAGGACAGTGGCTCTCTTCTCACTGTTCCACTAGGCCCCCAGTGGAGACTGTTTCTCGGGGCTCCAACTCTATACTTCTCTGTGCTGTCCTAGTACAGGTTTTCCCAAAGGGCTCCATCACTGCAGCAGACTTCTGCCTGGGCATCAAGGCATTTCCATACATCCTCTGAAACCTAGGCAGAGGCTCCCAAGCCTCAACTCTTTCCCTCTGTGTACCTTCAGGCTTAACACCACGTGGAAACTGCCAAGGATTATGGCTTGCACCTCCTGGAGCAGTGGACTGATAAGTATCTGGGGACCTTTTAATCATAGCTGGAGCTGGAGGAGCTGGGGCACAGGGAGCAGTGGCCCAAGGTTGCACAGGGCACCAAGGCCTTGGGCTTGGTCCTTGAAACCATTATTTTCTCCTAGGCTTTTGTGCCTATGATGGGAGGGGCTGATGGGAAGGTTTCTGAAGTGGCTTTGAGGCATTTTCCTTATTGTCTTGGGTATTAAAATTCGGTTTCTCTTTTTTGTTTTGTTTTGTTTTGTTTTGTTTTGTTTTGTTTTGAGATGGACAAGTCTCGCTCTGTCACCCAGGCTGGAGTGCAGTGGTGCAATCTCAGCTCACTGCAAGCTCCAACCTCCCAGGTTTACGCCATTCTCCTGCCTCTGCCTCCCGAGCAGCTGGGACTACAGGCACCCACCACCATGCCTGGCTAATTTTTTGTATTTTATAATAGAGTTGGAATTTCACCTTGTTAGGCAGGATGGTCTCAATCTCCTGACCTCGTGATCCACCCATCTCAGCCTCCCAAAGTGCTGGGATTACAGGCGTGAGCCACTGTGCCTGGCTAATTTGGCTCCTCTTATGCGAATTTCTACAGCTGGCTTGAATTCCTCCCCAGAAAATGGATTCTTCTTTTATTGCTTTACTTTTTTTTTTTTTTTTTTGAGACAAGTCTCACTGTGTTTCCCATGCTGGAGTGCAGTGGTGCGATCTCAGCTCACTGCACCCTCCACCTCCCGGGTTCAAGTAATTTTTCTGCCTCAGCCTCCTGAGTAGCTGGGACTACAGGCATGTGCCACCACGCCCAGCTAATTTTGGTATTTTTAGTAGAGAAGAGGTTTCACCATATTGGCCAGGCTGGTCTTGAACTCCTGACCTTGTGATCCACCCACCTCAGCTTCCTAAGGTGCTGGGATTACAGGCATGAGCCATAGTGCCTGGTCAGGTTTTTCTTTTTTACAAAATGGCTGGACTGCAAATTTTCTAAACTTTTATGCTCTGCCTGTTTTTTAAATATAAGTTTTAGTTTCATAGCATCCCTTTGCTCACACTATGACAATACACTGTTAGAAGCAGCCAGGCCACATCTTGAACACTTTGCTGCTTAGCAGTTTCTTCCACAAGATACCCTAAATCATCAGTCTCCAATTCAAAGTTCCACAGATCCCTAGAGCAGGGGCACAATGCCACCAGTCTCTGTGCTAACATAATAAGAGTGACCCTTACTCTAGTTCCCAATAAGTTCCTCATCTCCATCTGAGACCACCTCAGCCTGGACTTCATAGCCCATGTCACTATCAGCATTGTGGTCACAACCATTTAACCAGTCTCTGGAAAGTTCCAAACTTCTCCTCATATTCCTATCTTTTTCTGACCCCCTTTAGACTGTTCCAACCTCTGCTCATTACCCGGTTTCAAAGTCACTTCCATGTTTTCAAGTGTCTTTATAGCAATGCCCCACTCCCAGTAGCAATTTTCTGTATTAGCCTTCTTGCATTGCTATAAAGAACTATCTGAAACTGGGTAATTTATAAAGCAAAGAGGTTTAATTGACTCATATAGTTCTGCAGGCTGTAGAGGAAAAATGGCTGGGGAGGCCTCAGGAAACTTACAATCATGACAGAAAGAGAAGGGAAAGCAGACACATCTTTTATGGCCTGAGAAGGAAGAAGAGAAAGAAGGGTGAGGTCCTACACACTTTTAAATAACGATATCTTATTCACTTACTGTCATGAGAACAGCAAGGGGAAATCTTCCCCCATTATCCAATCACCTCCCACCAGGCCCCTCCTGTAACATTGGGGATTACGGTGTGGCATGAGATTTTGGCAGGGACACAAGTCCAAATCATATCAGTGACTAATTTGAACTATTTATGCATATACTGTGAGGGAGGAGTTTAACTTGCCTGTTGATGTTGATAATGTCGACTTGTCCCAGAATCCATTGATGAAAAAAATACTTTTCCATATTGAATTTACTTGGACCCCTTGTAAAATTATTTGACCTTAAATGTAAAGGTTAACTTTTTGGTATTCAATTTTATTCTATTTATCTGTATGTCTACATCACACATGTTAATTAGTATGGCTTTGTCTTTAATTTTAAAATCAGGAAGTATGAGTCTATTTGACAAATTCAGTTTTTTTTTCGAAATTATTTTAACAATTCTCTATTGCGTTATATATACAATTTAAAATCTGTTTGACAAGTTAGTGAAAAAAGGTCACCTGGGATTTTCATGGAAATTGCATTAAATCTATACAGTCATAGAAAAAGTATTGTCAACTTAATAATATCAAGCCTTTTAATCAATGATCATTCAACATTTGTCCATTTTTTAGACTTTTATTAATTACATTTAATATATTTTACAGTTTTAATATACATGTCATATGCGTATTTTGTTAAATTTATTGTTATGTATTTTTCCTTTTTGATGCTATTTTAAATAGCATGGGTTTCTGAGATTTTTGTTTAGTTTGTTAATTTCTAGTATATAGAAGTACATATTTCTATATACTAACCTTGTGTACTGGAACTGTATTGAACTTATATTTTAATTTGCATTCTATTTTATTAGAGTCATTTTGATGTTCTGTACACAAATCATGTCAATTGCCAACAGAGTTTTACTTTCTTTTATGCTAGATTTCTTATATTCATTTTTCTCTACTAATTGTCCTTGCTACATCCTCTAGCATAATGTGGGGAAAAAATGTGGCCAGAATGAAATTCCTTGTTTTATTTCTAATCTTGGCAAAAGTATTGAGCCTTTCAGCAAACTTTTATATCATGTGAGGGTTTTTATTTTTTTGGATGCTTTAAAGTGAAGACAGTTTCTTTACAGTCCTAATTTGCTGCATATCTTTATCATGAATGTGTTTTTGATTTGTCAAGTGCTTATTCTTTGTCTTTGAGATGATCGTGCAGGTTCCGTGCTTTATTCCATTAATACAGTGCATGAATTGTATGTTGAACAAAATTTGCATTCCTGAGGAAATACCCTTAGCCATAGTGTATAATATTTTTGCATGTTGCTGATTTGTTTTGCTATTATTTCCTTGAGGATTTTTGCCTCTTTATTCATAAGGCATAGTGGTCTTAATTTTCCTTTCTTGAAATGTTTTGGCCTAATTGTGGTATGAGGATAAAATACCTCATAGTGTGCATAGGGAGTGATCTCTTCACCACTGTCATTGCTGTTGTTTAATGTTTTTAGAGAATTCGTAATGAATTTGTATTAATTCTTTAAAGGTATAAAATAAATTCCTATTGAAGTCATCTTAACATGGAACCAGAATTAAATCCTAACAACAATCATGTGAGCCTGGGGAGGATCCTTCTCCACGTGAGCCTTCAGGGGAGACTTCAGCCTTGGCCATCTTCTGCATCTAGATTCCTGACCAAGAGAAACTGTGAGTAATGTGTATGTGCTTTTCAGCCACCAAGATGTGTGGGAATTTGTTATGCAACAATAACTAAGTAATACACCTGGCATTGAATGTAATGTGATATCCTAGATTAGATACTGGAATAGAAAAGTGACATTATTGGAAACCTGAAGAAAACTATGAATAAAGTCTGTAGTTCCATTGATAGTTTTATAACACTGTCAATTTCTCAGTTTTCATGAATAGTCTATGGTTATATAACGTGTTAATATTCCTTTAAGCTGAAAGGTATATGAAACTCTCTGCACTATATATATTATACCTCCTTCTGTAAGTCAAATATGATTTCAAAATAATTTTGAAATAATATTTTGGTGGAAAGCAAAAACCAACAAAAATACATAAGCACATTAACTTGGTTTCAGGAGATGGGGTGGGCAAGTAGGGAAAGAACAGCAGCACAGCTTTCCTAATTTAGCCACCATTCTGAACCCAGGTGCACCTGCTTCAGTTAAACACAGTTAGCTCCAGGGACTCTCATCCATTTTTGCCTTTGAAATCCTGCTACTCATTACCCAGGAACATTTTAAGTGTCAGTAACCACTTCTTCAGAGAGAGGTGCCTTTTCCTCATATATCCCAGGACACCCCATTTTCAGACATTGTCTGGCAGTTTATTCACATAATTCCACTAAAGCCTTTCTGGAAAAAATGAGTGCTGGACATTAGAAGCCGATATTGCAAAATGTCAGCGACAGGGAACACAAATTGTATTTCTACAATCAGGAGAGTGTTTTATTTCCCTTTGTACAGGGATTTGTTCTTCAACTGATTATCAGATCACTGTGATAATTTCTATTTTTCTTGTCATGAATTATTTGGGACCATATATTCTGTTGCTCTTCACATCTTGGAATTATATTGTCCATTTCCAAAGTCAAAGACCACAGAATAAATGTCATCCTGGCAGCAGATGAGTAGGGCACACAAACAGTGCTTCTAAATATGGTGGTTGATGATAATGCTTGCTTACTAAGACCCCGATATGAATCTGTAGACAACTGGTTTTTGGCAGGTGAAGTCATGTGAGTGATTCAGTATATGCTGTGTATGGCTGGAGAAAGCTCAGTAGATACAAGAAAAAGCAGTATGTAACAGATCTCGCCCCACCATACAGTGATCTAAGAGATGGACACAGGCTAAACGGTGACTCTGCACGTGTTCTGGCTAAACAAAGAATCTCACAGCAGGAAGAACTGTCCAGCTATCCCCCACATAGGTCCCTGTTCATAGTTCACAGCACTCTGCGGTGTTAGCACCAGGGTTATGTCAAAGAACCATGCCTACAAAGCCTACCAAGCCGTGAGTCTGCATGCTGCACTCACACAGACATAGACAAAGCCAAGACTATTGCCTTTATGGTGGTTCTGAGTTCTCAAGTTTAAAGGAAAACAGGCAATATACACAAAACTCTGCTGCCATATTGGCATGGAAAGGACAGAGTGCTGAGCACTGAGTGCCCAAACAAGTGCTTTAACAGCATGGAAGGCATGATTTCCCACAATATACTAAGCCACTAAATTCACAAAGGCCACCACAATTCTAAAAAAAGATGTCATTGCAAACAAACCCAAGTGTTAGACCACAATATGAGACAAACATTCCAACATGCTGTCTCCACACTCTAGCCTGATTAGGAGTTGTAGTTCAATGGATGAATGGCTCCTATATTTAACATCATTACTTCATGTTCATGCAATTCAACCTTCCTGCAGTTTAAAACTATAGGTGAAATTTCAGTCAAAGTCCTAAATTATGAATTGTATGAGTTTCTTCTTCACTTAATATTTTCCCAAGGATACAGGAAAACTAATTTCAATATCCTAGTGTCCAAAAGTAGAGTTTGCCAGAGTAGCAAGGGGACAGAACAAAGCATTTTGTGAAGATCACAATGCATCTGCTTCTACAGTGACTATGTATTATCACCATTTGTGTGATTAAAAGGGTGAATGAGAATGAAGAAAAACAGAGATCAAGAATGTTATAGATTAAAGAATTGAATTTGTAATATAGCTTGCAGGGATCATTACTTATATTTCTAACTTTAGGACACAAATTTTTTAATATAGATTTTCCTTAGTCTTTAGAAAACTAGCACTTCAGGAAAAATTTCAAGTGTCTCTCTACAATTTATAACTTCCTCATCAATGGATTTCTTGAACCGTAGTTTATAAAACAATTACAGCACTTCACTAATAAGTCTAATATTTCTTATAACTAAGTAGACTGTAAATAGAGTTGGTAAATTAATATGAAAATATATACAAGAATGTTTACTTAATAACAGACTAAACTGATCATTTCTGAAGCGCGGGGTCCCCATTTCTGAGGGGGTCATGGCTGCATGCCCGTAAGCAAGGGGGGTGTTGGGGGTGCTTTGTTTGCCCTGTTAATTTTGGATCCCTCTGTGTTCTGTGAACTATTAAGATAATATTTGTTTGAAAAATCCAGTTGCTTTAACTTTTCCTTTGTTTTACTCTGTTAACAACGTTATCGCTTTTCTTTTACTGACTTTAGATTTAATATATTCTTCTTTTTCTAGTTTCCAAAGGTGGAAACACAGATGACAGATTTTTGGTCTTTTCATCGTTTCCTATGTATGTGTTCAATGGTATTTATTTGCCTTTATGTTCTGCTTTCCTTTCATCCTACAAATTTTGATAAATTGTGTTTTTATTTTCATTTAGTTAATTAAAAAAATTTTCTCTGGAGATATCTTCTTTGACCAATATGTTATATGGAAGTGTGTTGTTTAATCTGAATGCATTTTGGGATATTACAGTTATCATTCCAGTCATCCTTTGATTTCTATTTTAATTCCACTGTGGTCTTAGAGCTGACATTGTATGATTTACTTTTAAAAAATTGTTGGGGTATTTTTTGTCCCGGAATGTGGCACATTTTGCTGAATATTCCATGTGAGCTTAAGAAGAATGTGTCCTCTGGAGTAGTTGAGGGAAGGAGACTGTAGGTGTCAGTTATGCCCAGTTGCTTGTTGGTGCTGTTGAGTTCAGCTTTTCCCTCCTGGATTACTGCCTGCTAGATCTGTCCGTATCTGATATAGGGTGTTAACGTTTCCAGCTATAATACTGAATTCATCTTTTTCCTTGTGGTTCTCTTGATTTCTCCCTCATAGTTTACGCTCTGTTATCAGGCTCATAGGCTTTAAGAAGTATGACATCTTCTTGGAAGAATGGCTCTTCATCTCTGTGTAATGCCCTTCTTTATTCCTGATAACTTTTCTGCTTTGAAGTCTGCTCTGCCTGTAATTCATATAGCTCCTCTTGTTTACTTTGATTAGAGTTAGCATCGTACATTTTGTTCCATTCATGTACTTTTATTTGTCTTTATATTTGGGTTGGGCTTATAAATAACAGTTGTGTCTTGTTTTTTGATTCACTTTGTAAATCTGTGTCTTTTACTTGGTGCAGTTAGACCATTGACATTCAAAGTGGTAAGCAATGCAGTTGGATTAATATTTATCATATTTGTCAATGTTTTTGATTTGTTGTCCTTGTTCCTTCTTCCTATTTTCATCTTCCATTCATTTTCTGCCTTTTGTGGTTCTCATTGACCATTTTATATTTTTCCATCTCTCGCACTTCTAAAAATATCAGTTATTTATAATTTTAACTTTTTGTTGGGTTAATATTTTTATATTCTTAGTTTATTATAAGAGAAAACAATTTCTTGAAAATAATAGAAAAATTATTAAATAATATATGCCTATGCGTATATCTTATGTTTAAGTATATATGGGTACAGATATATATGCACATGTGCATGTGTGTTTGTGTGTGTGTATGTGCATATTTATATACACATATATATATATATGAAGTGGATATCAGCAATAATGCAAAGGACAGGAGAAAATAATTAGGATTATTTGTTATTATAAGATACAGTAACTGTGAAGCAATATAACTTTATTTGAAAAGTAGCTCAGTTTAGTATTTTTTATTTTTTATAGTTTTTATATGATTTTGATGTTTTTTAACGTTATATATTTAAATTTAGGTTTGTGGATACCTGTATAGTTTTGTTATATAGGTAATCTTGTGTAATGGAGGTTTATTGTACAGATCATTTTATCACCCAGGTACTAAGCCTACTACGCAATATTTACTTTTTCTGCTCCTCTCCCTCCTTCTACCCTTCACTTACAAGTAGGCCTCAGTGTCCTTTGTTCCGTTCTTTGTGTTCATGAGTTCTCATCATTTAGCTCCCACTTAAAAGTGAGAATATGTGATAATTTGGTATTCTGCTCCTGTGTTAATTTACTCAGGATAATAGCTTCTAGCTCCATTCATGTTCCTGTAGAAGACATGATCTCATTCTTTTTTTCAGCTACATAGTATTCCATGATATATATGTACCACATTTTCTTTATCCATCCTGTCATTGATGGGCATTTAAGTTGATTCCATGTCTTTTTTCTTGTAAGTAGTGCTCCAGTGAACATTCATGTGGATGTGTCTTTTTGGAAGAATGATTTCTATTCCTCTGGGTGTGTACCCTGTAATGGGATTGCTGAGTTGAATGGTAGTTCTGATTTAGCTCTTTGAGGAATTGCCATATTGCTTTCCACAATGGTTGAATGAACTTACACTCCTACCAACATTGTGTAAGTGATCCTTTTTATCTGCAACCTCACCAGCATCTGTTATTTTGACTTTTTAATAATAGCCATTCTGACTGGTATGAGATGGTATCTCATTGTGGTTTTGATTTGCATTTCTCTAATGATCAGTGATATTGAGCTTTAGTTCGTATGCTAGTTGGCCGCATGTATATCCTGTTTTGAAAATTTTCTGTTCTTATCCTTTACCTACTTTTTTTTTTTAAGACCGTGTGTCACTCTGTCAGCCAAGCTGGAGTGCAGTGGCACGATCTCAGCTCACTGCAACCTCTGCCTCCCGGGTTCAAGCGATTCTCCTGTCTCGCCCTCACGAGTAGCTGGGAGTACATGCGTGTGCCACCACACCCGGCTGATTTTTTGTATTTTCAGTACAGATGGGGTTTCACCATGTTAGCCGGGATGGGCTCGATCTCCTGACCTCATCATCTGCGCGCCTCGGCCTCCCAAAGTGCTGGGATTACAGGCATAAGCCACCGCACCCGGCGCTTTGCCTACTTATTAATGGGGTTGTTTGTTTTTCTCTTGTAAATTTGTTTAAGTTTTTTATAGATGCTGGATATTATACTTTCATCAGATGCATAGTTTGCAAATATTTTCTCCCATTCTATAGTTTGTCTGTTCACTCTGATGATAATTTCTTTTGCTGTGCAAAGCTCTTCAGTTTAATTGGATCACATTTGCCAATTTTTGCTTTTGTTGCGATTGCTTTCAGAGTTTTTATTATGAAATCTTTGCCTATTCCTATATCCAGGATGGAATTGCCTATGTCGTCTTCCAGGGTTTTTATAATTTAGGTTTTTACATTTAAGTCTTTAATCCATCTTGAGTTAATTTTTGTATATAGTGTAAGGAAGGGGTCCAGTTTCAGTCTTCTGCATATGGCTAGCCAGTCCTCCCAGCACCATTTATTGAATAGAGAGTCTTTTCCCCATTGCTTGCTTTTGTCAGCTTTGTCAAAGATCAGATGGTCATAGGTGTGTGGCCTTATTTCTAGGCTCTCTATTCTGTTCAAGTGGTCTATGTGCCTGCTGTTGTAGCAGCACCATGCTGTTTGGTTACTTTATCCCTGTAGTATAGTTTGAAGTCAGATAACATGATGCCTCCAGCTTTGTTCTTTTTGTTTATGATTGCCTTGGCTATTGGGGCTCTTTTTTGGTTCCATATGAGTTTTAACACAGTTTTTTTCTAGTTCTGTGAAGAATGTCCTTAGTAGTTTGGTAGGAACGGCATTTAATCTGTAAACTTCTTTGGGCAGTGTGGTTAGTTTTAAATAAAATATTTCCAACTGTAGAACTGTCTATTGCACAAAAAGCCTCTTATCTTCCTGGCTGTTGGCCATTGGCTAAATAAAGTGCCTTGCCAAGGGGACTTCTCTCACATGGCTTCATGAAATCCACCGAGAGAGACATTTCTAGCAAGACCAAAATCATAATCATATATAAGAATCCCAGTGACACTTCTATACCTTTGCACTATTCTATTGTTTCAAAGCAAGTCTCAATTCCTGCTTAGACTCACTTGGATGAGATTACAGTAGAAGGCTGTGAATATGAGAAGGTGCGGATAAATGGGCACCAACTTAGAGTCTACCTGACACATCAGGTATTCTCGTTTATGAAACAGTTTCCTGGCCTTCACTTCTTTTTCATGACCTTGACCCTTTTGAAAAGTACCAGTCAGGTATTTAATAGGATTTCCCACAATATGGTTTTAGCTGATGTTTTCTCATGATTAAACTAGGAATATCAATGAATTAAACACCTTCACTTAAATCTGAAGACAAAAAAGACCTAAAGAATATAGTATTAAGAAATACTCAAAGAGGAAAAACTATATATATGTATTTTTTAATGTTTGAAACTTTTTTTTTATTATACTTTAAGTTTTAGGGTACATGTGCACATTGTGCAGGTGAGTTACATATGTATACATGTGCCATGCTGGTGCGCTGCACCCACTAAAACTATTTTTAAAGTATGAAATGACAATTCAGAATATAGTTAAGTTCAGTGCTTAAGGAAAACTGAGAAATTAAGGAGGTGCAGAAAGGATGTATCAACAATATTGCTAATGATTTTTTTTTTAAGCTTGGGAGTGACATTAACAACAACAACAACAACAACAACAAAAAACAAGTTTTAAAGAATGGTTTTCCAAGGCCGGGCATAGTGGCTCACACCTATAATCCCAGCACTTTAGGACACTAAGGCGGGCAGATCACCTGAGGTCAGGAGTCCTAGACCAACATGGCAAAACTCTGTCTTTAGTAAAAATACAAAAAGTTAGCCTGGCATGGTGGTGGATGATTGTAATACCAGCTACTCGGGAGGCTCAGACAGGAGAATCGCTTGACTCCAGGAGGCGGAGGTTGCAGTAAGCCGAGATCACGCCACTGCACTCCAGCCTCGGCAACAGAGGGAGAGTGTCTCAAAAAAAAAAAACCAAAAAACAAAAACAAAAAACGGTTCTGTGGTTTTACATTTACAGAATAGTTGCAAATCTAGTATAGAGTTTCCATATACTCCATGCACAATGTCCTTTATTATTAATCTCATAGTGTGAAACCTTTGTCAAAATTAACCAACTAATGTCATGTATTGTCATTGAGTACTATACATACTTTATTCTGATTTTTTAGTTTTTGCTTAATGTTAAGTTTATGTTTTAGGATCTCTTCCAGGATACGTCATCACATTTAGATATTATGGCTTCGTAGGCTCCATTGAATGTGATAGTTTCTCAGAGTTTCCTTGTTTTTGATGCCATTGACGTTTCTAATTTAGGATTTCTCTGCTGTTTTTCTCATGATGAAACTGGACTTCTGGGCTTAAGGGAGGAAGAATACAGATGAAAAGTACCATTCCTATCACATAATATCCAGGGCACAAGCTGTCAACAGGCCTTATCACTGTTGATGTTAATTTGATCACCTGGATAAAAATCTTTTTGTTCTAAAAATCTCTTCTGTAAAATTTTTCTTTTTCTCCCTTTTCATGTTGTGTGTATAAAAAAAGTCACTATATACAACACACACTCAATACTGGGAGAATCATACACCACTGCTTTTTCTTTGAAATAAATTTATTAAAATTTCAATGGCTTTGGGATTACATGTAGTTTTTGGTTACATGCATGAATTGTATGGTGGTGAAGTCTGGGGCTTTTAGTGTACCTGTCACCCGAATAGTGTACATTTTACCTCATAGGTAACTTTTTATCCCTCACTCGCCTCCAACCCTCCTCCTTTCGGAATCTTTAATGTCCATGATCCCCCTCTGCATGCTCCTGCATATCCATTGCTCACCCCAAACTTATAAGTGAAAACATGCAGTATTTGGTATTCTGCTCCTGAGTTACTTCACTAATGATAATGGCCAAATTGCTTTGAAAACACTATTTTGTTCTTTTCTATGGCTGAGTAGTATTCTGTAATATACATACATACATACACAAACACACACACACACACACACCACATTTTCTTTATCCACTAATTTGTTGATGGGCACTTAGCTTGATTTCATATTTTTGCAATTGTGAATTGTGCTGTGATGAACCTAGAAGTGTGTCTTTTTGATAGAATGACTGTGTGTGTGTGTGTGTGTCTGTGTGTGTGTGTGTGTGTGTGTGTGAGAGAGAGAGAGAGAGAGAGAGACAGAGACAGGGTCTCACTTTGTCCTACAGGCTGGAGTGCAGTGTATTTAATTTATTTAAGCTCAATGTATTTAATTTATAATTGTTTTAATTTGTTTGATATGTTTTCTAGTCCTCAGTATACATATCTTATACTTATTTTATTAAATTAATTCATAGGTATTTAATTTTTATGCCATTTTACATGAAATGGTTTTTGAAATTTTGTTTTTAGATTGTTAATTGCTAATAAATAAAAATACAGTTGATTTTGCATATTGACCTGTACTAAGCTGTACTACAAGCTTGCTTATCCCTTTTTTCATATTTTGTTATGTTTTATTAGAGATTTTATGATGTCTGTAGGCAGGATCATGTCATTTGGAGACATAATTTGACTTTCCTTCCAATCTGACTTTTTTATATTTATTTTCTACACCAATTACCTTGTTCATATCCTCCAATACAGTGTTGAATAAAACTGTGAAAGTGATAGCCTTCTCTTGTTTCTAATTTTACAAGAAAGTGTTTGAGCTTCTCAGAAGATTTAGGATGTCATGTGAGGTTTTCTGTGCTTTCATGGTGAGGAAACTTTTCTTATTTGACTAACTTTTTGCATGTTTTTATAAGGAATGAAATTTCAATTTAGCAGGTGCTTATTGCTCATCTTTTAAGATGACCATGTGTGTTGTGTCCCTTATCTCTTAATATAGTTTATGGCACTAATTCTTTTTGTATGTTGAACCAAATTTGCATTCGTAAGATGTATACCTTCGTCAAAATTTATAAATTTTTACATGTCTGTTATTTGTTTTGATAGTATTTCCTTTAATTTTTGTGTTTATGTTCATAAGTCATATGATCAATATGATCATAGTTTTTCTTCAGTAACTTTGTCTAGCTGTGGTATAAGGCTGATAACTCAGATTGGAAAGTGATCTGTTCTTCATGTTGCTCTTACTGTTTTTTATGTGAAAGGTCTAAATTGATCTAGCACAAATAGAATTGAACACATGAAAAGGAGAAAAAATGTACATTTTTTCAAGGTAATTTTCAGACTTTGCAAACAATTATATTGTATAAGTGAATAAAACCAAATCAGAGTAGTAAAGATATGTAATTGGGCTACATAGATGGAGATTTACAATGAACTAGAAAGGGAGAGAGAAAGGTGGGTGATAAATTACTTTTTAATATGATTTAGATTGTTTTGCATATTTCTTTCTTTACACTACCTACAAGTATAGACAAAGATGAAAATATAGGTTGACAAACAGGTGCTTATTATTTAGAAGAAATACGAGATTTAAATTCTGGTATTTCATTAAGGTCAATTTAGTTTGTATGCTCATGAGACCTAACATGTAGACATTTGAAGTGACACATTTTGTGAGCCTTCATAAATATCTATAAAAAATGGAATATCACAGTTTTTAAAAACTTAAAAGTTGAACAAAACAAGGATTTAAATATTATTATTAAAGTTGTTACCTATTCCCAGATGAGGACTTAGAAAAACAAACAGTTGGCAAACCAGTGCAGCAGGTGACTTCCGTGAAGCCGGAGGCACACCCTGGGGACTGCGGTGTTGCTGGAGCTGACACTGCTGTGCTGCACATGTGGCTGCCACCAGTTTCCTCCCTCTCTGGGAAGTGGAATTTGAATTGCAGGTGATGATGGCTGGTGGACGGAGAGACAAGACCACATTATCTCAAAATGCTTGGCTCTGTTGCTTGCTCCTCATTTCACTGCTAGGTGCCACAGGCT
Organism: Gorilla gorilla gorilla; assembly: GCF_029281585.2. NCBI lineage: Eukaryota > Metazoa > Chordata > Mammalia > Primates > Hominidae > Gorilla > Gorilla gorilla. The sequence goes on from NC_073240.2 coordinate 25,763,024, forward strand.
TGGGGTTTACTGTTTATTTTTTGAAAAATATATGATAAATTGGTATTAATTATTTGAAGATGTAAAATCATTCACTGGTGATGTCTTCTTGAGCAAGTCAGGACTTTTTTTTTTCACAGACATGGTCTCACTCTGCATCCAGGCTGGAGGACAGTGGCATGAATGTAGCTCACTGCAGACTTGAACTCCTGGGGTCAAGCAGTCCTTTTGCCTCAGCCACTTGAGTAGCTGGGGCCACAGGCACATGCCACCATGTCTGGCTAATCTTTTTTCTTCTTTTCTTTTCTTCCTTCCTTTTTTTTTTGTGTGTGGTAGAAACAGGTTCTAAGTATGTTGCCCAAGCTGGTCCTGAACCCCTAGCCTCAAGTAATCCTCCTGCCTCAACCTACCAAAGCATTGGGATTACAAGTTTGACCCACTGTGATCAGTCCAGGGTAGGAAATGGAATCTTAACAACTGTCACATGAGCTTTGAGGGTATCCTTCTCCAGATGAGCCTTCAGTTGAGACCTCAGCCTTGGACATCATCTGCATCTGGATTCCTGACCCAGAGCAACTGTAAGTAATGTGTGTGTGATTTTGAGCCACCACACTATGTGGCAATTTGTTGTGCAGCAACTGATAACTAATACAAAAGATAGTACCTTTAATTTATAACACTACCCTGGATTAGATTCTGGAACAGAAAAATGGCATTACTAGAAAACCTGGTAAAATCCGAAGAAAGTCTGTAGTTCAGTTAATAGTTTTAAACCAGTGTAAGTTTATTAGTTTTCATAAATACATTATGGGTATATAAATAAGATGTTAACATTCTAGTAAACTCCTGGGTATGTAAAACTAGCTGTACTATGTTTGCATCTTTATGTATATCTAAAACTATTTTAAAATGAAATCTTTGATTTTTTATTTTTAATTAAAAAGACAGGCATGCATATATTATCCCAGCTTCTGGGGAGGCTGACTTGGGAGGATTGCTTGAGCCCAGGAGTTCCAAACTGAAGTGAGCCATGATTGTGTCACTGCACTCCAGCTTGGGAAAGAGAGGGAGATCAAGACTCAAAAAGAAATTGGCCTCAGAAGCTGAATGGACATGGAGAAAAAAAATAGCCCAGCAGATTTCCGCATACATTTACCCTTCCATACATACATCCATCTACTTCAGGAAGCCACTATCAAACTCAAGGAACTCTTGTCCACATTTGACCTCCCCATCACACTCTTTATTACCAAGTAACTCGTGTGAGTGTCAGTAACCTGTCTGTTTTCAGAGATATTTGCCTATGCCTCACATACCCCAGAAAGGCCCATTTTCAGATATCATTTAGGAACATATCTACAGGATCCCACTGAACATATTTTGGCAGACAAAGTTTCTGGATACCAAAGACCAAGATTGAGGAATGTTAGTGAGAAGAAATATAAATTATATTTTCATATTTTTTTTATTAATACAGGCTTAGTTTTCTAAAGATAATTCTGCCTTCAAGCCTTGTTGGAATTCTGTGATAATTTCTTTTCACTCCACATTCTCCATCAGGAATTTTATGGAACCTTGTATTCTGTTGAATACCAGAATTACATCAGCAATTCCCAAGCCCCAAAGTCACCAGATGGACATCTTTATGACAGCAGGTGGGTGGAATACAAAAAACAAAACAAAACAAAACAAAACAAAACAAAAATATATATATATGTATGTATGCGTGTATATATATGTACGTATATGTATGTGTGTGTGTAGATATATATATGTGTGTATGTGTGTGTGTACGTATATGTGTGTGTGTGTGTGTATATATATATATATGTATATATGGTGGTTGGTGGTTTTGGCAGTTTCTATTTATCTGGGCCACAAAAAAATCTTTTCACACCAGATTTTTGGCAGCTGAGATTCAAAATAGGTTTTTCAAGGGCATGGAAAACCTGATAGTGGCTAAACAACAGGCCAGGTGTGGTGGCTCATGCCTGTAATGCCAGCATATTGGGATGCCAAAGTGGGTGGATTGCTTCAGTTCAGGAGTTCAAAACCAGCCCGGGCAACATGGAGAAACTGTGTCTCTACAAAAAAAAAAAAAATAGAAAATGTAGCTGAGTATAATGGCACACACCTGTGGTCTCAGCTACTCTGGAGGCTGAGGCAGGTGGATGGATTGAGCCCAAGAGATCAAGGCTGCAGTGAGCCATGATTGTGTGACTGCACTGCAGCCTGAGCAAAAAAGTCAGACCCAGGAAAGAAAGAGAGAGAGAAAGAGAGAGAGGAAAGAGGGAAAGAAGGAAAGAGGGAAGAAAGGGAAGGAAGGATAGGAAGGAAGAAAATACAACATATCCCCAACCCTCCAGCAGTGATCTAAGAGATAGACACAGGCTGAGTGGTGATTCTGCATATGTGCTGGCTAAACAGAGAATCCCACAGCAGAAAGGAGTCTACACTAACTCCACACACAACTTCCTGTTCAACACGCTGCTGGACAGCACCAGGGTTGTTTCCAGGGAGCCTGCCTAAAAACCCACAAAGACATCAGACTTCATTCTCCACACCCGTGGCCATGTATAATGTTGACTTGTTTTTTGGTCTATAAACATGGGGTCTACACCACGGTAATAGTGACAGTGAGAAAATGAGCTCCTGTGACCTAGAAACTTGGAAGAGACATTCAGCTTCATGGAAGTCATTTCTCATTCTGAGATGAGGATAACTGTTACGTGGTGTTATTTGAGCATTTGTAATTCAAGAAAACTAACTTCTTTAAGCTCATACTTTATTACTTGAGACATGACAGCTTCATTTAAGGTTCCCATTTTAAAACATGGTGGGTGTTTCCATTTATTTCATTTGAACTGGAGATACTATCACACTTACGTAACTTGTCATATCCCTTTTTATCTTCATTTCAATGCATGTTTTCTAATCTATCATGATGAAGAGTGTGAAGATTGTGCTTCACTAAACCAGGAAGCAATTTTTAAAAAAAGCTAGAATGGCAAGCCATAAGATAGACATAAGTAAATGCATTCAAGGTGTAACCCGTCTCAGTGTGGCGTATCAGGGAGATGGAGACTGGAGAGATGAGGTTTAAAAGAAAACAGGCACTAAATTCAAAGCTGTGCTAAATGATGTCACAGGCACAGATGACATCGTGTGGTGCTCCAAGTTCCCAAACAACCTCTCTGACAGCACAAAAATTATGATTTCCCATAATATACTAAGCTACCAGGTTTCAGAGTGGCTGTCCTGGACACTACAATTTTCAAAAACTATCACTGCAAACAAGCCAAAATCCTAGACCTCTTCATGAGGCAAGTACCTAACACTCTTTCTCCATCCACACCTTAGACTGATTGGAAGTTAGAGTTCAATGGATGGATGGCTCATATAATTGAGACCATGATTTCATGTTCCCTTTATTCAGTCTTCCTGAAGCCTTAAATCTAGGTCAGGGAAACATTCATCTAACTCATTACAATTCTGCTTCCTCCTCAACAGATTTCTAGGACCATCATTTTTAAAATTATTTCTACATATGTAAAATAGGGATTTCATTACTCCACTAAAAGCTCTCCATTTTTAATAGTTAGCATTCCATGGAAGGCAGTTCTTTGCAAATCTACCACCAAAATATGAGGAAGCTGAATAGCTGAAGATAGAGGCTGATATAACCAGTCTCTTAGAAAGAAACATTTAGTAGGGATTTATGAGCAGATATTTGAGTCTCACATAGGACTTTAATACCATGGGGAAGGAGCACAGTTAGAGGGTATCAGATTGGAATCCGTTTACCTGGAGTTGGAAATATTAGTGGGTTCCTAGACTAATGTGAGAATGTGTTGGAGCATTATAGTGTGGGGACCCAAAAATTGCTGGGAAAGTTTTTCCTGCATCTCCATACAGATCCTGAAAAGCAACAAAAACTACAGCAACCAAACAGAACGGGGAGTAGAATACCAATTATACCATATATGAGAGTCTTCTATGGACCTGGAAGTTGACTAAACCATGACATTGTGGGATCCTGGGAGAGGACATTTATAGCACAGATATGAGTATTCAGTGCGTGCATAGCTTGGATTATATGGTGAGAATAATCTGGTGTATATAAGCACCATTCAGTCTTAATGCACTAGTGTCACACTGGGCTGCAGTTAGGATATCTAAGGCCATAGGGTTCTGTAGGGTCACTTTTCTAATCTGCATGATTTTTCAGTGGGAAGGGTAATGTTGGGTTAGGTGTTATTACAGGCAGCAGCTCTATACTTAGGGTCTCTACTTATAATTCTACATCTGTGTTTGCTATCTGGGAGGAAAAGGAAGCTGGTGAGTAGAACCAACAGGGTGCCCATTTTTGATGGTGGTGTCTGGCCTTCACATTTTCCCAGTTGTCAGGGAGACAGTCCAGATGGGACAGGATGTGTCCTGGTAGGTAAGGGCACCCCCAGGTGTATCTGCCAGTCCAGCTGTAAGGTAAGTAAGACCAGCTATGACTGCCTAAGGCATATAGCTATCTCCAGGAGAATGCATAGGCCCCACCATGTAGCTTGATACTATTTTCCCATCCTAGCCACATATGATTAGTCAGTTGATGGGTTTGGCCACATTGCTAAGAGGTAACAATCCCTTAGCCTGGCTGCTAGTGTGGGGTGTGTTGCTCTTGTGTTTTTGGATGCGTAGAGGTGCCTGACCCATTGCCTGAATTTGCACCATCATCAGCCATCCTATGTTTTCATGTACAGCATAGTCTTTAGAGGGGGTGATATTAACCTGCTTATGAGACAGATGAAAGATATGTTTCCAGATTTCCCCAAAAGTGGAGCACTCATGGTGAGTGGGACTGTAATCATAGATGGGAAATGGGTGAGAATTTTTACTCTTGTCCTATGTATAAACATAACTCCAAGTGCTCGAGGTGGTAGCTTGGATGTGCAATGGCAAGTCAGCACTGGAGAAAGGGGTACCTCCCCCACAGACCCAGCAGTCTGTTTTGTTTTGGAGGAAAGCCACTGTCTACACCCATTCAGGTAGTTTCAGCAAAGATCAAGTATGTACTTATTACTCTAGAATTAACTGAGAACTTCATGTTAACAAAAGTATATTGGTTATCTCTCCTGCTTTTTCTCTTATTAATAGCTTCACATCTTTCTTTAGCTCACATAACCAGGTAGGCATCTGAGTGAAGCCCACCTTTCAGGCTTTGAAGGGACTCAGCCCTTTGTACTATATCTCCCTTTTAGGAGGACTACATTCTGTCTTGGGATTGTTTGTAGTGCACAAGATGCATCCTTCTGTAACTTTCCGAGTGATATTTTGGAATTGTGGGCTACTGAGATGTGGTTGCACTAGGTTGGCGAGGGCATCACTCCCATAGTACCTTCCTTTATGTAGATGTTTTGAGATTGGATAAACCAAGGCCTTGTGGTTTCATCATCCTGTAGGGATCATCCTGTAGGTGTCAGTTTTCCAGGGGAATTGGAATCTCTTTTCTCAAACCCCTGGCTTGGGCACATTTGGGATCTTGTTCAGTGTAATGAGGTTTAAAATCTAGTAATTCCAAATGGAGTATTCATGTCCCAGGACCTGTGCCTCCCAAGCAGCTCATTTTGCAGCTTTGCCAGCTGCCTGGTTACTTTTGGTTGTGAATTGTCTCTCTGGTGTTGGGGAAGTGAATGATGGAAGCCTGGGCAGGCAAGGCAATTGCCTTTACTAGGTCCAGAATTTCTCCTGGGTTTTTAATGTCTCTGTTTTCTGATTTCAAGTAACCTCCTCTATGTTTCCAGATCACCCAATTGGCGTGCATTTCCAGGAATGCATTTATGGAATAAGAATAAATGTTTACTCCCTTTTCCTGGGACAGTTCTAAAGACTCAGGTAAGAGCAATTCACTCAGCACTTTGTGCGGAGGTAGCTGCAGGAATGGTATGGACTACTATTGCCCTTTTGGTAGTCACGGTGGCATATCCGGCTCTGTGCACATCTTTCATTAAGCTGCTCCCATCAGTGTAGTTCAAGTCCAGAGCACTCATTGTCTAGTTTGACGGGTTCAGCATGCTTGAATAAGCTGCATCAAGGATTTACAGTCATGCTTTAACCCAGGATTGTGTTCAGTGGCTGAGAGCAGTGTGGCAGGGTTTAGAGCCGTCGTGGTTTGTAGGGTGATATTTGGATCATGTAAGAGGATGGCCTGGTATCTGCCCACTCACCCCGCAGTGAGCCAGTAACCTCCCTTTTGTTCTAGCAGAGTCAGCCCCTGATGGAGCATAAACACAGTAACTGGCTGTCCCAGAGTAAATTGTTCTACTTCCTGTAGGACTTCACAGTGGGTGCTTTTGCCCAGAGGAAGGGGGTCCATCCCTTAATCTGTGGCCTAATTGTTTAGAGAAATAGGCCATGGACTGTGGGGCACCTCCCAGCATTTGGATTAGCACAACCCAGACCTATGATTTGTTTCTCTTGGATATAGAATTTGAACAGCTTTTGGGAATTTGGTATCCCAGTGCAGAGGGTGATATCAGCTTTTCTTTGATGGTATAAAATGTTTGTTGACCTTTAGATGGCCAGAGAAGGGCCTCTCAGTCTAGTCCCTTTAGGGATTCATAAAGGGTTTTGGTCATTAGTCCAAATTTAGGAATCCAAATCTGGGAGAAGCTAACCCTTTCTAAGAATCCCCGCAGTTGCCCCCATTCTCTGGGACTTTATGGCTGCTATTGCCTGTTTTTGACCAGACCAGGCTCGTTTGGCCTTGCTTTAACCTAAAGCCAAGACAGGTTACTTTCTACTTTCGTATCTGGGGCTTCTTGGGAATACTTTGTATCCATATTGTACCAGGTGATTTAAAACTAAGATGAGGTCAGCTAAGCATTGCCTATAGTTGTGGCTGGCTATTAATTATCTACGTGTGGTAGGCAGGCTTCTTAATCTTGTTGTAGGTCTCCTAAGTCTTTTGCCAGTATTTCCCCAAAAATTGTTGGTGCATTTTTTAACGCATTGAGGCCCCACTGTCCAACAGTATTGAAAGATTGTTTTAGTCTCTTAGTCCTGTCATTAAAAATAATAATAATAATTGCTGGGTCTTTTCTTTAATTGGAATGCAAAACAAAACATCTTTTAGATCTAGCAATGAAAAGCATTCATAATACCTATATATAGCAGTCAGTAGAGTATATGGGTTAGGCACCATTGGGTGAATATCCAAGACTATTTTATTAACAGCTCTCATGTCTTGGGCAAATTGATATTTGTAGATGTGTAGTAGCTTCCTTACAGGCACGATAGGGCTATTATATGGGGATCTGCAAGGATGAATCAGTCTACTTCTCAAATTTTTGAAAGACAGGCTGTATTCCTGTTAAGGCTTCCTTTCTTAATGTATACTGATTTTCTTATTCGCCTGCTCCCCGCCACCCAGGTCACAGTAGTCCCTTCTATTTTTTCTAGATGCACTCACTGTATATTTCTTGTTTTTCCTGGGATTCCTTCTGCCTATTCACAATTACGCACTCTCTCATAGACTTCTGAGGGACAATTCTTGTTTCTTCTTAAGGCAAGTGAGTAACATCTTAGTTGTAGTGCTTGCTCTAGCAGGATCTGCAGCTGTAGTTGTTTCTCTGGGGAGAAATTACTTGAGTATTTAATTTGCATAATATGTCTTTTCCCAGCAAGGGAATTGGGCATTCTGACATATAGAAATAGCAATGCCTTAGGTCCAAACTTTCTAGTTTGCATTCTAAAGGTTATAGGAAAGCCTTTTGTTGCATTATTCTTGCAACTCCTATCACAGGTACAATCATTTTGTGCTTTTTGCTCATAAAGTGTTAAAACTGAATAGTTTGCCCAGTATCAACCAGGAAATCAATTAATTTTTTCCTCACTGTCAGTTGTACCCAGGGTTCCTGTGGGGAAATTTTAATTGTCTCTGAGGGATTAAGGAGAGTCCCCAGGCATCACTGTCCATGGTCAGAGCAGTGACCCTGCTCCATTATTTGACTGTGGGGCTTTTCCTCATCATATTCCTCCTTTTTCTGGCCCCTTGGTCCTTTCTTTTGGGACAGTCATCCTTTCAGTGGCCTTTCTCCTTACACTAGGCACACTGGCTGTGTTCCAGAGGCTTGCCTCGATTTTTCTGATGCAGAGGCTTCCTTGTTCATTCCACGTTTATGGTTGAAACTTCTGTTTCTTTGTCTCTGGAGCAGGGAAGGGGTCATTCCTAGTGAGGCTTCCTGTTTTGGTACCCCTTTCCTGAGTCCAAACAGGAAGAATGTTTGTGAATATTCCAGATGGGCCATGTCCCCTTATCAATTGGAGCCCCAAGTAGGGTTTGCATCCAGAATGGTCCCTTCAGGTTTGGGGCATTTGGATTTGTTTCATGGAGGCACCAAGACTCTGGATCTTCTTTGGTCTGCAGCCAGAAGCATATTTAGGAGAGACTACACATCTGCTCAGGTACACTGGTGGGTGGCACAGATAGACACATAGAGAGTAGTCATTTTCTGGGGATCCATTGTATAAAGTGGGGTGGAGTTTTTCCATTTCACAACTTAGATGTTGAAAATGGGCTGGATGTCCAGTAATGTCTGACAGGTTGCCCACTCGCATCCAAGCCACCCATGGCCATCCTTGTAAATGGGAATTCCCTTGCTCCGGCCATGGCACTTCCTTGCTAAATCGTGTACCCTGTCAAGCACTGGAGGGAGAGGCCATCTCTGTTCTCTCATTATAATGAGGTGGCAGAGTAGCTCCCTCTTATTGGTCTGATGCCTCACTTGGTAGCATCAAGGCAATCCGGTCCAACGCAGAGGCCGGCGCTAAGGGCCCCGTATGGCGGTACCGCAGTGGGAGCTGTTGGGGTGGAGCACAAGCCAGGTGCATTCTGGCTGTGGTGGTTGGAGCTGCTAAAACAGCTTGGGTGTAGGACATCTAAAAGTCCTAATTCTTCTTCATTGCTTTCTGCCTGAGTTTGGCTCTCTGGCTTGTGAAGAGTCCTTTTTCCATTCTGTCCTTTGGTACAGCTGGCAGCTGGCGTCTTCCCTCATGGTATGAATCCTGATTTTCGAAAAGCATGAAGGCTTGGACATATGGTATTTTTTCTAATTTTCCAGACCTCTGACAAAATGAGTCTAACTGCATTAAAGGCTAGTATTGGTTGCGTCCTTTCAAAGGTCAAAATTTATAACCTAACTTGTCCACAGTCCAAACAGCACTGCAATAATAGACCATTTTTCTCTTAGTCAAGGGCTCATAGGTATAGGGTCTACACTTAGCTAGGGTATGCCCCAGGGGCCTTTCAGAGGTGATAGAGACCTTGTTTCCCCTCCTGACTTGGTTTCTATGTCCATACTGCTCATCCCTGTGAAACAGTGATGACAACTTTTATTTGTTGTCTCGCATCTGTTCTGCACTGCTCATATCCTTCAACCAGACCGCTATGGGTTGGAAAGACTTTTCTAGCTTCATATAAGCAGTGCAATTAATACCACTCATGGTCCTAAAGGAACACTTGTGCCAATGTCACCACACAGTTGGGACAGCCAAAGAGACCAGAGAATAAACTCGTTGGGCAGGCTAGTGATTAGCACCAGCTAGCACAGCACTCCCTCACCACCATCCCCCCTCCACCCCACGCCCCGGGCCCACCAGCACATCAACTTCATCCCAAGTCCATTTTCTCCTGTCCTTAGTACCCTAGTAGAGGGTAACCGAATGGCAACAAATTAAATGGTAAATTAGCAGACAAAAAGGTCAGAGGGGTTGGAGTCAGGACTACCTAAACACTTATCCCATATGCTGTTAAGCTTTTTTTCACATAAACAACATTAAGCACCGTAAGCATGGTGGCAAGCCCTTTAGGTAACGTATGGAATAGCTCACATCCTTCCTTTCCCCATAAAAACTGGCATAGTTGTGAGAAGTACTCCAGGGCCCTAAAAAGAGTGACCCTGCTAGGGCAGTGGAGGCTGTTTCCCTCCAGGGCTGGATCCTGGATGGAGTGGGGCTTTTGCAGATCACCCTGCAGAGGAAAGGAGGAGGAGGAGAGAGAGACAGAGATGAGGGCCTAAATGTAGATATTGTACCTTTTACAGTTGCAGGTTCAGACTGCACAGTCCCAGACAGATCCCCACTAAAGGGCTGGACGTCCTGAAACCTCCTCTCAATTTCAGATGCCCTCCCGCCAATCAGCTGACTCCAAGTGGAGCAAAGCCCAGGTCTTGACATAGATACAGATAACATACACACCCAGATGATGTCACAAGCAGCTATATGTAAACAGAGCAGAGCTCAGGTGACATCACAGAACAGGCAGAGGCAGTTCAGGGGGTGTTCTGGTTGCCTTACCCAGCTCTGAAGTCTATCAGCCTCTTCAGATGTCACTCTCCCTGTGGTAAGGAAGTGTAGTTGGCAGCTGGTGCAGTGGCAAGAAGAGAAAGGAGGTTCCCCAAGACAGAAACATCTCGGCAGGTAAAGAGAAATTCCCTAGAGCCCCAGTCATGGGATCAGCTAGTTGGAAGCAGGTGGCATTCCTGGGAAGTTTCTTTCCCTTCCAGTGGGCAGAGCGGTTAAGCCTTGGTGTGCTCGTGTGTCTGATTGCCCCATTCATCGGAATGCAGACCGATGGTTTCAGGAACTCTGAGTGTGTTGTTCCCCTCTATGTGTCCATGTGTTCTCATCATTTAGCTCCCACTTATAAGTGAGAACATGGAGGTATTTGGTTTTCTGTTCCTGTGTTAGCTTGCTAAGAATAATGGACTGCAGCTCCATTCATGTCCCTGCAAAGACATCATCTGGTTCTTCTTTACAGCTGTGTTGTATTCCATGGTGTATATGTGCCACATTTTCTTTATACAGTCTATGGTTGATGGACAATTTAGATTGATTCCATGTTTTTGCTGTTGTGAATAGTGCTGCAGTGAACATATGTGTTCATGTGTCTTTATAACAGAATGGCTTATATTCCTTTGGATACATACTTAGAAATGGGATTGTTGGGTCAAATGGAAGTTCTGTCTTTAGGTCTTTTAGGAATCGCCACACTGTCTTCCACAATGGTTAGCCTAATTTACACTCCCACCAACAGTGTGTAAGTGTTCCTTTTTCTCCACAATCTTGCCAGCCTCTGTTATTTGTTTGATTATTTGTTATTTGTTATTTTTTGACTTTTTAATGTAGCCATTCTGACTGGTGTTAGATGGTATTTCATTTTGGTTTTGATTTGCATTACTCTAATAATGAGCGATGTTGAGAAGATTCAAATAAATGCAATCAGAAACAACAAGGGTGATATTACCACCGACCCCACAGAAATATAAACAACCATCAGAGAATATAATGAACACCTCCATGGACATAAACTACAAAATCCAGAAAGAACGAAAAATTCCTGCACAAATACACCCTCCCAAGACTGAACCAGGGAGGAACTGAATCCCTGAACAAACCAAGAATGGCTCTGAAATTGAGGCAGTAATAAATAGTCTCAGTGACAAATTTTTAAAATGCCACTTAGAAAATGTACACATAATTTTGCTCTATGCAGCAAATATATTTGTAACAATCACTTTTAGGAAGGGTGTTAAAATATTTTATTATTTTTTCTCATTTAGCTTAATATTTTTCTGCTGGCAACTATTTATATCTCCATTTTCATTGACATAGTCAATAATTTACCCACCTTTCTATTAAATAATAGTGGATCGACTGATGTGTATTATTTTACACTGAACTTTGGCACTCTTGACATAATTCATATATGAATAGTCATCCAAATGTCTTGGCCAGTAAAGATGACATTCATCCACCAAGGTTGAACAGGAATTTTCTCACCTGAAAGCAGCAAGAAATACAAAAGCAAGAACATGGTAGAAGAAATTCAGGAGTCCCACAAGCAGATGAGGATTTATTTAGGGCCTGAGAAGGTGCAGGGACCCCTCACAGGGGCTGTGTACCACCCCAAACATGGAAATAAAGGAAAATCTTGAGTCCCTTCACAGAAATTCCAGGCACCTCTCTACCTCTGAGAAGTACACGAGCCACTTGACAAGCAAGAAGGTAATAGTAAGTTGAAACAGTAGCAAGGAATTGAGAGTCATGAGAATATGGGGTTCCCTATGGAAACTAAAAATCAAAGCTTAACATATGTCCCTGAGTAGTTGTTCAGAAAGCTGCCCCTCTACTAAATGGATCCACTGGCGCATAGACCTCAGATAAAGGGGATCTGTCAAATGAACTCTGCCATTCTTTAATCTGAATTTCTTCCTGAGGGGCCTACGGGATGTTATGTCTATGAGCCAGACGTACCATTATTTTCTGCTGATCCCAAATATTCTGACAAATTTTACTTTCTTAAATAATCACAAATCAGTAAATCTTTGAATCCCCCTATGACCTGTAAGCTTCCACTTCTTCCCTTTAAGATACTTCATCATTTTAGGTTAAAACCAATATGTAACCTCAATATATTAATTTATGACTATGTATTACCTCTGCCTCTGTGTCCTTAAAATCCCCTACCTGTAAGCTGTCTGATAGTTTTGGTCTTTATTTTTTTGTATTATTTTATTTTATTTTTGGGACAGAGTTTTGCTCTTGTAGCCCAGGCTGGAGTGCAGTGACTCCATCTCAGCTCACTGGAACCTCTGCCTCCCGAGTTCAAGTGATTTTCCTGCCTCAGCCTCCTGAGTAGCCAGGATTACAGGCAGGTGCCACCACGCCCAGCTAATTTTTGTATTTGTAGTAGAGATGGGGTTTCCCCATGTTGGCCACGTTGGTCTCAAACTCCTAACCTCAAGTGATCCACCCTCCTCGGCCTCCCATAGTGCCGGGATTACAGGTGTTGGCCACCATACTTGGCTGGTCTGCATGACTTCTTAAATGTTCTTTGGTATTCTCCTGCAAACCTCATGATGTTCCCGTGTTTCTCAGATTGTAACGTGTTTCATGAATTTATTCTATCTATCCCATGCTTCCTTTGATTGATGTATTCTATCCTTTAAGTAGTGCATTTAGAACATTGATATTTAAAGTGATTATTGATATAGTTGGATTAAAAATCTACCATATTTGTTACTATTTTTCAGTTGTTGATTTGTCTTTGTTCCTATTTTTGTATTTCACTCATTTTCTACCTTTCGTTGTTTTGAGCACTTTATATCTGTTTATCTCATTTCTTAGCATATCTGTTTTTTTTACCTTTTTAGTGGCTAATCTAAGTAATAATTTTATGCTTAATTAATCTAACAAAGAACAGCTTGTTAAAAACAATAGTAGTATGACTAATATTTGATTAGATATGGTTAAATATATATCATTGTGTGTGTATATATATATACATGCAAACATTTATGTGCATTTATGCTTATATAAGTGAGATGAATAACTGCAATAAGTGATAGAAGGAAAGACTGTGGGTTATTCTGTTACTGTAAGGTGTTCACACTACATCTTAAGTGATATATTGTTACTTAAAAGGGGGCTTGGATTAGTCAGAAATTTAAATTGCAAACTGTAGGGCAGCCTCAGTTCCTTGCTGGCTGTTGACCAGAGGCTGTATTCAGTTTCTTCCCATGTGGACTTCTCCCACATGGCAGAATGCTCTATCAAAGCCATAAAGGCAAAGAGCTTGCTAGCAAGACAAAAAAAAAAAAAATCACAACTTTATGTAACATGATCAGTCATGTGACATCTAATATTCTTGTATTATTGTGTTGTATGAAAACAAGTCACATTTCATGCCCATACTCGCAGGGAGAGGATTACAATACAAGGTCATGCACCCTGGCAGGTGGGGATCATTGGGCACCATCTTAGGGTCTACCAGCCACATCAGGTCCTGTCTGATGTGCAATAGTTTCCCAGTCTTTGTTTATCTTGAAGAATCTTGGCCCCTAAGAAAAGAACTCATGAGGTACTTTATAGGAAGCATCACAATGTGGATTCATCTGATGATTTCTCATTATTTGAATAGAATTATAGACTTATTTTGAACACCTTTATCTTAATTTGAAGACAATAAAAACTGAACAACGTATTATTTAGAAATATAAACCTAGACATAAAAATAATATAAAAAGGAAATGACAAAGAGGAAACTGAAAATAATAGTAACCTTCATGGGTAAACCTTCATGGGTAAAAAATGCCATGAAATTGGGGAGCTGCACATTTAGAGCATCAACTATATTGATAATATTCAGTTTGTTAAGGTCAGCAGTGAATTTTTAAAGAAAGAAAAAAGCTTTTCTATTTTACATTCGCTTTAGACTTACAGAACAGTTGCATAGTCGGCATGGAGAGTTAATATGCAACCAACACAGAGTTTCCATCATTATTAACCTCTTATATGAGCATGGGTATTTGCCACAATTAACACACCAACATTATGCATTCTCATTCACTGATATCCACATATTAATCAGATTTGCTTTTTTCCTACTTAATGTTTGTTTTCTGTTCTACAATGTCTTCCAGGATAACACATTTAGATATCATGTCTCCTTAAGCTTTTTTTGTCTCTGCAGTTTCTCTGAATTTCCATGTTTTTCCTGGCATTGACATCCTCCATTTAGGATTTCTATGATTGTTTTTACTAACAATTAGACTGAAGTTGTAGATATGGAAGAAGAGACAGGGGTGAGTGTAATACTCATTATACCATGGGCATATATTCTCAAAATGCTTTTTATCACTATTGATACTAATTTGAGCACCTGGATGAGGCAGTGTGGGTCCAGTTTCTCCACTGTAAAATTAATTTTCCCCCTTTCCATGTCGTACTTTTTGAAAAAATGTCACTATGCACAGCGCATACTTAACATTGGGGAATTATTCTTCACCTCCTTAAGGCAGAACTTCTATAGTATCGTTTGTATTTCATTACCATAGGCAATGTATCTGTTCTCCAGCATTTATTTTACATTTATTTAATCAATTATTTATATTATATGGAATATTGGCAAATAATAAATGTTTATTTCCATTGTGATTAGACTAGTTTATTGTATTGTTCAAATTGCTCTCGTGCTGGTCATTAGAAGGCCTTTCAGTCAGCTGCTTTACCACTCTGAAATACCCATATTATTGCTATTTGATTTGGTTTGTGTAGTGTGTTGGTTGATTGTGTTGTTTAACTTTTTCTTACTTTCTGGCTCTACAAGGTACTTAAGCTTAATAGTGTTGATTCCCTTCCCAACCATGCCATTAACCATTTTCCCCCAAATTCCTAGTTCCTTTTTTGGTGAATGGCATTAGAAACAAAGGTCTCGGCAATGGTGTTGTCATTTCTGCTAGGCGTCTGTTAATTCTATGCTTTGTCATCTGACAGATGACAGTTATATGTATGTATGTAACTCTCACATATGTATATGTATTTCTACAACATTTCTCCATTTATTCCTAAGTAAAGTTCAGCATGAATTCTTATTAATGTTTCCAGCACCTGTGATCTAATTCAAGACCACATGAATCAATTTCCCCATTCCCACTACTTGTATGTAACCTCCGACGCTAACAGTGAGATAGTTGTCCTCCTTTATATAATCAATGAGTCGGAAATACATGCAGAGTAGTTTTAGAATTGGTAATTCATACCCCCATGGGAAAGAATGTTTCTAACTAAAGAAGAGAATTTATGTACAGATACTTTGACATTTAAACTAAGAATCACTCCTTATTTTTATATTTCTTAGGTTATTCCCCATGCCGCCAAATGTCTATTTCTTTTTGACAATTTTTTTATTTTATTTTATTTATTATTATTATTATACTTTCAGTTTTATGGTGCATGTGCACAGTGTGCAGGTTAGTTACATATGTATACATGTGCCATGCTGGTGTGCTGACAATATTTTAAATGGAATTGTTTTCTATGTTTTATTTTAGATTAATTGACAATATATAGAAATACAATTGATTTTTATTGCCCTAGTATACTAAAGTGTTACTGAACTCATTTTTTGGTTCTAATCTTATTTTAGTGATTTTCTTAGGATTTTCTATACACAAGATTATGTCATTTATGAATAGAGATAGCTTAA
Source organism: Gorilla gorilla gorilla (assembly GCF_029281585.2). Classification (NCBI taxonomy): domain Eukaryota; kingdom Metazoa; phylum Chordata; class Mammalia; order Primates; family Hominidae; genus Gorilla; species Gorilla gorilla. The sequence goes on from NC_073240.2 coordinate 25,779,042, forward strand.
CTTCATCCTTTTCGTTCTAGAAGACTTGTATTTATGTTTCTTGCCTAATTACCCTGGCTACATGTTCCAATACAATACTGAATAAAAGTAGCAAGAGCATACATCCTTGTCCTGTTGCTAATTTTTTGAAGAAATTACTGAAACATTCATAATATGGCATGTTGTTTTTTGAGTTTTTCATAGATGTCCTCTATCACTTAACACAATTTCTTTCTATGCCTAATTTGCTCGGCCTTGTTATCATGAATGTTTTTGGATTTTTCAACTGCTTATTCTGTATCTTTAGAGATAATTATGAAGCTTTTGTCCTTCATTCTATTAATATAGTGTATTACACTAATAGTTTTTGTATGTTTAACAAAACATATTTCAGGGACAAATGACTTTGCTCATAATGTGTATTCTTATTAGGTTACTGGTTTAATTTGATAGTATTTCCTTCAGAATTTTTGCCTCTGTTTCATGGGGCATATTTGTCTGTAATTTTCCTTTCTTGAAATCTCTTTGTCCAGCTGTGCTATCAGGGAAAACGGGCTTCATGCTGCGTATTGGGAAGTGTTCTCTACTCCTCTGTTTTTATTTATTTTCTTGAAAGATTAGTTAATAAAGGATTGTTGTTAATTCTCAAAAGGGTTAGAATAATTCACCAGTGAAGTCATCTCAACCTAGAAAAAAATTGAATCCTAACATGAGCTGAGAAAGGGATCCTTCCCCAGGGGAGGCTTCACTTGAAACCTCAGCCTGGGTCATCTGACCCAGAGAAAATGTTAAGTAATATTTATGTGTGGGTTTGAACATCTAAGCTGTTCGGTTATATGTTATACAGTGACTAAAGGTAATATACCTGACAGTAAATATAATTAGATTCTAGAACAGAAAATGACATCAGTGGAAAACCTGGCAAAATATTAACAAAGTCTGTATTTCAGTTAATGCTTCAAAACTATTAACTGTATTTCAGGTAATAGTTTTGTACCACTGTCAATTTCTGAGTTTTCATAAATACATTCTGGTTACATAAGTTGTTAACATTTCAGGAAGCTGTAGATTATGTAAAACTGTATTATCTTTGCAACTTTCTGTAAAACTAAAGTTATTTTCAGATGAAATTACTCTTAAAATGTATTATTTAGGAACAAAAAAATAGCAACACAGATGGACATAAACAAGAAGAAACCTTGGACCAGAGGATGAGTGGAGATGCAGGGAGTGAAAGGCAAAGTCCTTGCCTTATTATCCCCATTCCTACACAGGGCACCTGCTTCAGGCTTCAGGCACCTCATCAAGCTCCAGGGACTCTCATCCATTTTCTTCTTTTCCATCATATGCTCCATTACCCGGTCACCAGTTCATACATCAGTAACCACTTTTTCAAAGACAGGTGCCTGCGCCACATATGTTAGAAGGCCCTATTTTCAGGCACTTTGTGGTAGTGTCTTTGTAGGTTCTCACTAAAGACATTTTGGAAGACATGACTTCCAGACAAGATTGAGAAACACCAGTGACGGGGAACATAAATAATATTTCTACATTAGGAGTGTTTTCTTAGTTCAGAGATTCTCTTGTTCAAGTTTTAAAGTTTTTTAAAGCCTTTGAGAATACCCTATGATAATTAAGTTCTCTTTATTATGCAGACTCCATCATGAATTCATGGCACCACACAGTCCCCTGATGCTATAACATCATGGATATCTTTTGTCCAGTGAGAGGCCCAAAAGCTGCAGCATAGACAATATCATAGTGTAGAAGTTTAACTAGGTATGAAAATAAAACCTTCTAATCATGGGGTTGTGGGCTAATTCCTGCTTACAGAGACCTGAAATGAACCTTCAGACACGAGGCATATGAAAGTGAGGCATGTTAGTGATACAGAGTGTGTTGTGCAGGGTGGAAATAGCCTAATAGAAAAAAGGAAAGAAGAGCACAGTACAACATACCCCAGCCCACCATGCAGTGATCTAAGAGATAGACACAGGCTGAGTGCAGACTCTGCATCTGTGCTGCTTAAACAAAGATCCCCACAGCAGGGAGGATTGTCCCCTCATCCCCCACACAGCTCCCAGTTCACAGGCCACACCACTTCATGGGAGAGCACCAGGGCTGTTCCAGGAACGATGCCCACAAAGCTTACTAAGCCGTGGGACTGTATGCTATACTTCCAAGGACATCCACGAATTTAGGACTCTTTTTGCTTTTTCAGACCATGATCATGGGCTACATTCTCCATACCAGCTTCATAGCTCCAGTAAGAAAACAAATTCCTGCATCCAGGAGATGTAGAGTAAGAGATACAGCTGCCCTTGACCATATTTCTTCCAAGAAGATTGTAGCAGTAATTCAGGTGCTATTATTTGCAAAATTTATAATTCGATAAACCTTCTTACCCCTCTGACCTTACAATTCACCCCAGAGGAAGGAGAGCCTCATTTAAATTGATAATCTTAGGCCGGGCGCGGTGGCTCACACCTGTAACCCCAGCACTTTCTGAGGCCGAGGCGGGTGGATCACAAGGTCAGGAGATTGAGACCATCCTGGCTAACACGGTGAAACCCTGTCTCTAATAAAATACAAAAAATTAGCCGGGCGTCATGGCGGGCACCTGCAGTCCCAGCTACTGAGGAGGCTGAGGCAGGAGAACTGCATGAACCCAGAAGGCAGAGCTTGCAGTGAGCCAAGATTATGCCACTGCACTGCAGCCTGGGGGACAGAGCAAGACACCATCTCAAAAAAAAAAAAAAAAAAAAAAAAGAATCTTAGTACATGAATGTTTTCTCTTTTCATTTCATTGTAAGAGGAGTTTCTATAAGCTAAGTGACTTGTCAAATCCCATTTTTCTCTTCATTTCTATGCATACATATGGTCTGTTATGATGTGTACTGTGAAGATCATTCATCACCAAACAATTCAGGAAAAAAAAAAAATCAAGTGGCAGGCCGTGAAGGAGATGGAAGTAGACTTGCATAAGGAGAGACTCATCTCTAGGTAGCAAGAGGGTCAATGAGTTCTGAGTGCCCAGGGTTAAGATAGGAAAGGTGATAGACACAAAACTATGCTACCGTGATATCCCTGGCACAGAGAACAAACACAGTGCTGAGGACTGAGCTCCCAAACTCTACCACCATAGCATGGAAGTTATGATTTCTCACAAGACAGTAAACCACCTGTGACCACATTGTACTGAGGCTGGATTGGCCACCAGAATTCTCAGAAAGATGTTATTGAAAACATCTCATTGTCTGACCACATCTTGAGGCCTGAACCCAACCCTGTCTCCACCCTCTACCCTGAATAGAGAATGAAGCTTAAAAGGTGCATGACTCCTATATTTGAAATTAGGGCTTTCTGTTCACTGAAATGAGCCCTTGTAGAAGCTGAAACTCTCAGTGCAAATATGGTCAACATTCTAAATTATAAATTATATGAGTTTCCTCTTCATGCAGTACAGTCTTCAGGGAACACCAAGGCCTGTTTGATTTTCAAGTGGAGTTGACAAGAGTGACAAATGGTCAGAGCAAAGCATTTCATGATAACTGTAATGTGCCTGCGTCAGCAGCGACTGCTTACAGTGAGATTCACATGACCATCCTTTATGAGATAGGAAGAATAAAAGGAGAGGAGAAAAAGATAGGTAGTTGATCGAAATGAAGAATTGGATTTGGAAAGCAACTTAGAATACTCTCTGCTTATATTTCTGAGATTAAGGCAAACAGTCTCAAGATAAGAATTTCTGTCTTGAGAGAGCTGCACTCTGCAACTCTGTAAGAGAGCTGCACTCTGCAACTCTGTAAACTTTCAAGTAACACTTTACCATTTCTATCTTCCTCTCCATGGGAACTTAGAGCCATGATTTATAAAGTTACCTCTACATCTTTGTTGTATTTTTGTAGTATCTGATGTTCTCTTGAGGTCTTTCTTGGGACAATGGCTTCCAATTATAACGGTGCCCAATGGGACTCCAGGAAATTGGTCCTGGATGTTTACAGTTCACCTTTCATGGGATACTTATTTATCCTTGCAGATGACTCAATGCCTAATTGTCCATTCCTTGACCAGGCATCCTTCTTACTGTAATTTGTTTTTAATTTCCATAGGTTATTGGGGAACAGGTGGTTTGGGTTACAGGAGTAAGTTATTTAGTGGTGATTTGTGAGATTTTGGTGCACCCATCACCCAAGCAGTATACACTGCACCCTATTGGTAGTTTTTGATCACTCACCCCCTTCCCACCCTTTTCTCCTGAGTCCCCAGAGTCCATTTTGTCATTCTTATGCCTTTGCATCCTCATAACTTAGCTCCAACTTATGACTGAGATCCTACGATGTTTGGCATTCTATTCCTGAGTTACTTCACTTAGAATAATAATCTCTAATCTCTTCCAGGTTGCTGCAAAAGCAATTAACTCATTCCTTTTTATGGTTGAGTAGTAGTCCATTGCATGTATATGTGTATATATGTATGTGTGTGTGTATATATATACGTGTATGTATATATCTGTATTTGTATATATATACATATATATCTGTATATATATACATATACAGATATATATGTATATATATATCACAGTTTCCTTATCCACTCATTGATTGATGGGCATTTGGTTTGGATTACTGTAAACTTCTAATTACTGTCAGATGCCCGTATGGCACTTTTCAGACCTGTGACCACTACATTCATATCAAGACAACCACTTTCTAGGAGACCTCTGAATTGGAAAAATGTTGACTTCAGGTGTGTTGGTCATGTGAGACACAGAGGAGGCCACTCAACAGAGCACATGAAATAACGTAAGCGGTGTATTTCTTACAGGTGAGGTTCACGGGCACCATCGCAGGCTCTACCTGACACAGCAAGTATTCTCCAGTCTGCAGATTTCTCAGTCTTCACTTATTTTTTGTGAACTTGACTGTTTTGAAAAGTACAGGTCAGATATTTTGTAGGTTTTCCCACAATATGAATTTGTCTCATGATTTCTCATGATTAAACTAGGGACATAAATACATTAAAACCATGTATGTGTGCTTGAAGACCAGAAAAATAAACATTATAGATATTAGAAATATAAACATAGAGGTAAATATAATAAACACAAATTAGAGGATAACAAATAATTCACAGTAATAGCTACTTTCAGTGATTGAGGAAGATGGTGAAGCTAAGGAGATGCACTAAGGGCCATCAGACATATTGCTCATGTTGTTTTATAAGGTCAGCAGTGACTTTAAAGATAAAGAAACCTTATAAATTTAAGAATGGTTTTAGGTTTACAGAACAGTTGTAAATGTAGTACATAGAATTTCCACATATCTCACGAAGTTTCCATTTTTATGAAATTCTTACATTAATGTAGGACATTAGTCACAACCAATCAGTTTTATAACACTATAACTACTCTTCATACTTTATTCATTTTTTTTAGTTTTTACTTAATGTCCTGTTTCTATTCCAGGATCTCATCCAGGATACCTCATCACAGGTACATGTCATGTCTCCTTAGAATTCTCTGACTGTCACAGTTTCTCGGAGTTTCCTTATTTTTGATGACATTAATATTACTAATGTGGGATTCACCTGATGTTTCTCTAATGATAAGACTGGATTCGTGGGTTTAGGGGAGGAAGATCTCGAGGAAAAGTGTCATTTTTATTTATTTATTTAATTTTGAGACAGTGACTCACTCTCTTACCCAGACTGGAGTGCAGTGTCATGAGCTTGGCTCACTACAGCCTCCATCTTCTGTGCTTAAGGATCCTCCCCTCTCAACCTCCAGGGTAGCTGAGACTACGGGTATGTGCCACCATGCTGGACTAATTTATTGTTGTTGTTGTTTGTTAGTTTTTTTGGTAGAGGCAAGGTTTCACCATGTTACCCAGGCCGGGGTCAAACTCCTGGGCTCAAGTGATATTTATTTTGTTATAGAGATGGGGTCTTAATGTGCTGGCCAGGCTGGTCTGGGATTACAGGCATGAGCCACTGTGCCTGGCCAAAAAGTGCCATTCTCATCATATCATACCAAGAGTGCAAACTCAACAAGAGTACAAACTGTCAACCAGAGTAGACATTCATCATTGGCAGAATGTCTACAAATTCCTTTAAACCTTCACCATAAACATGTGCCTATCCTTTTCCAATTATTTCATGTGTATTAATGTATTCACTTATACATGCATCTTTTATTTATATCATTATCTAAATATGGATATTTATTTTACAATGCATATATGCTATTTTTTTTTTTTTGAGACAGAGCCTTTCTGTGTTGCCCAGCCTGGAGTGCAATGGTGCGATCTCAGCTCATTGCAACCTCTGCCTCCTGGGTTCAAGCGATTCTCGTGCCTCAGCCTCTCAACCGGCTGGGATTACAGGCATGAGACACTACACCTGGCTAAGTTTTGTATTTTCAGTAGAGACAGGGTTTCACCATGTTGGCCAGTTTGGTCTCAAACTACATGCCTCAGATGATCCACCGTCCTTGGCCTCCCAAAGTGCAGGGATTACAGGCATGAGCCACCATGCTCGGCCACTATTTTTTTTTAATTGCACAAATTGTTCCAGGGTTGGCTATTGGAAGGTTTTTAAGTTGTCTCTTGTATCATTTTGAAATACCTCCATAATTAAAGTTTGATGTTGTGTGGTTGGTTGGTTTTGTTGTTTGGCATTTTCTTTTGTTCAGTCACTATTATATGCTCCAGTCTGTGAATTTAATTGTGCTCCAGGGTAATTTGGTAATTTTATAATTTCTACGAATGTTTCCAACACCATATGACCTAATCCAGCACCTTATAAATGGATCCACTCATTCTCATTTGTATGTAATCTAGCACTCCCTGCAAGCAATGTTGTTAATTTAATCATACTACCTGAACAAGGTATATTGCTGTGTAAAAAAATACAAGTTGAAACAGTCAAAATACTGTGTAATTCCATTTATATGACTCTCTAGAAAAGGATAAAGTGTAGTGTTACTAAAGAGTTCAGTGGTAACAAGGGGCTTGGGAGAGAGAAAGGTGTAAACAGTGAACTACCAAAGATTTCTTTTGGGCAGTGCAATTCCTCTCTTTGATACCGTAATGGTGGATACATAATAATGTTCTTCAAATCCTGAAGAACTTTGTAACACAAAGAGTGTAGCTAAATTATGCAAATTAAAAACCTTATTTAGTAGTAACAAGTTTGCCTTTTCACAGTATTTTACCTTTTCCAACTTACATTTTTTAGCAATATGCTTTTTAGATTTTTGAAGTACACCTCATGGTTTTTAGATTTGCCTTCACCTAATTTTTGTAGGACAGGTGAGTCACATAATTGGGGCTTATCCTGAGAGGGTTATTAGCTTTGTCCAGGAAAGAATTTAAGGGCAAGTGGGTGATGTTAGACTGCAATATTTTATTGAATGGTACTGCTCCTAGCAGAGCAGGGCTAACTCTTAAGCAGTGTGTTCAGATTTGGCAACATATAGGCCTCTTGGCAACTGTACTTATATTCAATCAACCCCACTTTTAATTATACACAAATTGAGGGGCAGGTCAATGCAAACTGAGGCAGGAAAGGGGCAGTGACTTCTAGGCTGTCTCCATGGAAAGGGGCAGTAACTTCTGAATTGTGGCCATGTAATTTGTAAACAGTTATGTGGTTGGTAGGAGTGTCTTATGTGAGTGACAAATGAAGACTGCCAGGGATCACACTTTCCACAATGTACAGGCTTCTGCCAGTTTTTTCACTGTATCATGTCTGGAGCAGATCTTATTTTGGTCATCAAGGTTGTGAAACCAGAAAACAAGTCCTTCCAGTCTCCTACCTCATAATGACAAAAGACATTGAGCACATTTTCATGTGATTTTGGATATGACTATGGCTTTCCTTTGAGAACTGTCTATTTAAGATTTTGCCATTTTTGATTGGGATATTTGCCTTTTTAATTTTGAGTTGTAAGACATTGCATATTCTGGATAACAGACCATTATCACCTATAAAATTTGCAATTTTCAAATATTTTCTGCCATTCTTTGGGTGTCTCTTTGTATTTGATGGTGGACTTTAGATTGCAAAAGATTTTAATTCTAATGAAGTTTAATATTTCTATATTTTCTTCTTTCCTTTGTGCTTTTCAGTGTCATATCTTAAAACATTGTTTAACTAAAGACCACAAAGATGTATTTCTGTGTTCCTTTTTATGAGTTGGCCCTGTTTAGCTCTTATATTTAGATGGATTATCATTTTGAGTCAATTATGTTTCTGGTATGAGGCAAGAATCTAACTTGTATGTGGATATCCACTTGACCCAGAAACATATGACAAGAAAATATTGCTTCATACCTAATTTATTTGGCCACATTATAAAAGCATTTCACCATAAATGTAAGGATTCATTTTTGAGTATTATATTCTACTCCATTGATCAATACATATATCCCTATACTAGTACCACAAATCTTGATTACTATTACTTTGTATTAGGTTTTGAAATCAGGAAGCATATGTCTACTATGCAAACCCTTTTTGTCCTTCTCAAGAGTATTTCGGCTGCTCAGTATCTATAGTATATATAATTTTAGGATAACCTTCTGAATTTAGGGGACGGTAATGCCACCTGTGGTTTTGAGAGAAGTCACTTTAATTCTATAGATCCATTTGGAAAATATTGCCAGCCTAACAATATTAACCCTTCTAAACAATGAGCATTCAAAATTTTCTATTAATTTTGTTCAATATATGTTCTATAGTTTTTAGTGAACATATCTTATACTTAATTTGATAAGCTTATTCCTGAGTATTTTTGATTCAATCTCAATTGCAACGGTTTTCTGAGTTTTGTTTTAAGATTGTTCATTGCTAGTACAGAGAAATTTAAAATATTTTATATATTTTATATGCTGCAAACTTCTTTGAACTCATTTTGAAATTCTAAGCATATTTGATTAAAGTCCTTTGGACTTTTTATACATAAGATCATGTCATTTGCAAACAGTCAGAGTTTGACTTCCTTTCCATACTAGAGACATTATATTTATTTTTCTAAACAAATTGCCCTGTCTACATTCTCTAGTACAATGTTGCAAACAAATGTCAACAGTGGAAATATTTGACTTGTTTCTAATATCAGAGAAATTACTGAACCTTTCAGATTACTTATGATGATATGTGAGCTTTTCATAGATGCCCTTTGAAATGAAGAAAGTTCTCTTATCTGCCTAATTTGCTGCATGTTTTTCTAATACTAAATCTGGGAATTTTCAAGTGCTTGTTGCACACCTTCTGAGATGATTGTGTAGTTTTTATTCTTTATTAATATAGTTTATGATATTAATTGTATCATATGTTGAACCAAATTTGCATTCCTGAGGTAAATACCTTTTGCCATAGTGTCTAATATTTTCTACATGTTGCTGATTTCATTTGATAAAATCTCCCCGGTGATTTTTGTCTCTGTATTTATAAGGCATATTGGTCTTCATTTTCCTCATTTGAAATATCTTTGTGTAGTTGTTCAATCAGGGTAAACGAATTCATAGTATACAATGGGATGTGATCTATTTTCTACTTCATTATTATTGTATTGTTTTGAAATATTTTTGATAAATTAGTATTAATTTTATGTGATTTTAATAACACATCAGTGAGTTCCTGATGAGGGCAGGGAAGTGAATCCTAAGAACAATCATGTGAGTTTGGAAGGAGACCCTACCCCAGCTGAGCCTCAGCCTGAGCCATCACCTACATCTAGACCGAAGACCCAGAGAAACTGTGAGTAGTATGTGTGTGGTTCTGAGCCACTAAGGTATGTAGTAATTTGTTATGCACCAAGTAGTAAGTTATATACCTGACAGTAATTGTAAGGTGGTATTGTGGATTAGGTCCTGGAAGAGATAAGTATATCATTATTAGAAAACCTGGTAAAATAGGAAGGAAGTTTGTAGATCAGTTAATAGTCTTGAAAAACAGTTAAATTCTTAGTTTTCATGGATATGCTATGGTTATAATAGATATTCACATTCTAGTTATCTGAATGGTATATGAAACAATCTGTACTTACCTATGTGCATTTATGTAAATCTGCAGTTATTTCAAAAGAAATTTTTTTAATATTTTTTTTTTTAATAAAAGTAAGCAAGTAAAGACATCAGCAAAAAACTTTTGCCTCCAGATACAAGTGGGCATGTAGGGAGAGAATAGTAAACTGGCATTTCTTTTCTAGGCAACATTTGAAAACCAGACGCCACAGCTTCAGGAAGGTACCATCAAGCTCCAAGGACTCTTATCCTCTTTCTCCTTCCCCACTACCTAGTCATTAGAGCGTCAGCATCCACTTCTTGAAAGGAAGATGCCTGTTTTTCACATATCCCAGAAAGCCCCATTTTAGGACCCCATTTAGCAGAGTATATTCAGGATCCCACTAACCTTTTCAGAAGACATGACTTCCAGATGATATAAGGCAAGAATAAGAAATTTCAGTGTCAGGGAACATAAATCATATTTCTGCATTCAGGATCATGTTTTCTTGGTACAGGGATTTCTTCTTCAAGTAATCCAAAGACAACTTTACCTTCAAACCTTTCGGAAAACCTGTTCTAATTTAGTTCTCTTCATTCTACAGGCTCCATCAGGAACTGTGCAGGACCGTGCCCTCTGTTGATACTCACGTGGTGGAATTATATTGCCCTTGGCGAAACCTAAAGCCATCAAGATAGCAGGTAAGCAGAGTACAAAACATATTTCTACCAAGTTGGTTTAGGGCAGTCCCTGCTTCCAGAGGCCTGGGAATAAATCTTTACAACAGAGTTTTTGCAGGTGAATGCTACTGAGTGATATATACATGTTGTGCACAAGAAGAGTAATCTCAGTAGGAAAACAAAACAAAACAAAACAAAACAAAAAAAACCAGTATACAGCATATCTCCAACCCTCCATGCAGTGATCTGAGAGACAGAAACAGGCTGACTGATGACTCTGCATGTGTACTGGCTGCCCACTAATTCTCCACACAGCTTCCTATTAAGAGGCCATTGCACTCAGTAGCAGCAGAGTTGTTTTCAGGAACCATGCCTAAAAGGCCTACGAAGCCATGGAACTACATATCGAACTTCCATTGATATCCATAAATCTTGAATAGCATGATGTCACAGGCACAGATGACAAAGTGCTGAGCACTGAGTCCCCAGACAAACTTTCACTGCATGGAAGATATGATTTCGCACAGTATCCTAAATCAACAGTTGTATAGAGGCTGGTCTGGACACCACAAGTCTACAAAAGATGCTATTGCAAACAAACCACATTTTTAGACCACGTCATGAGGCAATCCCAATGCTCTGTCTCCACACTCTAACCTGATAAGAAGATTGAGTTCAAGGAAGGAATGTCTCATATATGTAATGGCATGACTTTGTGTTTACTTAATTCAACCTTCCTGGAGTCTAAAGCTCTAGGTGAAATTTCAGTCAACCCCCTTAACTGTGACTGTATGAGTTTTTTCATCACTCAGTGTACTCATGAGGGGACACCGAAACCAATTCCAATATCCAAGTACCCAAAGTAGAGATGACCAGAGTAGCAAGGGGACGGATCAAAATATCTTATAAAGACCATTATGCATTCACTTCTGCAGTGACTAATCATAAGGTGCTTTCTACAATCACCAGCCATGTGATTAAAAGGACAAATGTGAATGAAGAAAAAGATACACAAATGTTACATCTGAAAGAATGGAATCTGTAATGAAGTTTACAGGAAGCATTGCTCATATTTCTAAGATTACACTTTAAAGTTTCAAAATACAGCTCTTTCTAGGTCGTTAGAGAGCTACCACGCCAGTGAATTTTTCAAGTAGCTCTTTACAATTTTCATCTTTGTCTTCAATGGATTTCTTAAACCATGGTTCTTAAAACTATATTTCCATACATGACATAAGAATTCTAGCACTCCACTAATAACTCTAATGTGTCTTAAATTATAAATGCAGTTTATAACACCTCTCTGGACACTCACTTTAATTGGAAGTGGACAAACTGGACTTCCCTAATGGAGGACAGTGGTGAAGCTCCCAGGTAGAATATAAATGCAGTTTATAAATTTATGTGATAAGATTTAAACATATTTCCTCAATAACAAACAAGAGTATAGCCACTGAGCCACCATAATTTAACACTGACAAATGAGTAGTCACAGAGAAAACAGTGTATTCCATTCATCGTAGAGTGCACATTTTCACATCTATCAAATACAGATGCATCTTAAATTTGAAAGCATTAAAACACTATTGATGAGAAGGCAGTCATAATGTGATTGTCCTCATTTACCTGTATATGAGCTTGGTCTGCAAACCTCCTGCCGACGTTTTTGGGTGATATCATCAACATCAGCATCAAATCTTGCATAGGAGGTTTCAGAAGGTTGAAAATATAAACTCACAGGAGCAACGTAGGAATATCACAGGAAATGCAGCATCACCAAATCCTCAGATTAGCACAAATGATGATAACATGGGGAACACCATGAGCAAGATGAATTGAAGAGTGATTCAGGAGAGTTGGATTTGAATGGGAGAAAATTTAGGAAAACCTTTGTTGGTGTATTTTCCTTATATGTTCCATCCCATGTAATCATAGGAGTGAAAAAAGACAAGACAAATATCCACATATATATGTCTTAAAAACAGCTTTTTTTCCACTAATTATAATATAATGATGTTATTATTATACAGTGTATTTCCACATGATGAAAGTATTAGTTCCATTGTTAGTGGTTTTGTTCTTTCATTCTGATACAGGAAATAATGACATGTTACAACTGATGCAATTGATACATCTCACAATTTATTAGAATATTTATTTTTGGGATTAGTGTAGGCTTAGTAATATACTACATGGTTTATATGTTATCATTTCATACAGTCCACCTGCCATCTCAGGAAGTAAACACTATTCCCGCTTCTCTGGTCCATTTCCAAGTCTGAGCTAACTCTCGAAAGGAGAGGCCTAAAGGAACCTTGAGTTTGATTCTATATGCCCCAGAGTCTTTGCTCACATCAACTACATAGAATATGTTTTGTCTTACATGGTAAATGCTTTTCAGGTCTAGTTTCAGACAGCTTAGCCTACCTCGTGGTCTTGAAGTTATTTTCCTGAATTGTGTTCTGTATACTCTACTAAATATATTTATGTCTACGAACCAAGTATAATTAATTTTGTGTGTAATGTCAGGTCATAGGTCAGGTTCTAATTTCTCCGTGTGGATATTCAATACCCTGGAACATTTTAATAAAAATCCAAGTTTCCCCCATGCAGCAACTTAAATATATGCTTATATATGCATATGTCTGTTTTTTTAAGTTATTGGTTGTTTATTCTATCTCTGTGCAAATACCCCACTCTTATTATTAAGAGAGTCTATTCAAGAATTTTCTCTCTAGAGATTGTTCTTTTTCTTCTTTTTTAAGAGATAATTTTGTTCTGTCATGCCAGCTGGGGTACAGTGGCACAAACAGGGAACACATTCTGTGTGTGAGCTGCTGGACCCAAGTGATGCTCACCGCTCAGCCTCCTGAGTAGCTGGAACTACAAGTGTGAGCCACCATGCCCGGCTAATTTTTAATTTATTTTAGTGGAGAGGAGGTCTCTCTCTGTTGCCCAGACTGATCTAGAACTCCTGGCCTTAAGCAATCCACCCTCCTTAGTCTCCCAAAGCGTAGGCATTGCAAGCGTGATCCATTGTCCCTGGCCCAGGGCCTGTGCTTTTAACCACTGAGCTGCTCTATAATGAGGTGAAAGAAGTTCGGACGTGCATGCCTTGCACCTACAGCAATCCTTTCAGCTATACCTTGAATAAGGCTTGGATATACAACTTTAGAACGTTGCTATTGACTCTGAAATCTCTATGTCCTGGTGAATCTTAGGCAGTCTCCCAACACCACTACCCACTTTATGTATTTAGTATCTTAGACAACAGCCAAGGTTGTTGAAAACCTGGAGAGGCAGCCCTGGCTGCCTCCTACCCTGCTGTAGATGATTCTGTGAACGGGGTCCCCCTCCAGACTATGCCCAACAAAGGCAGGTTCACACGGGAGCCTCTGAGCTCAGAGCCTCTCTGGGGGCTCTGCATGCACAAGGACAGCAGCTCCCTGCCTTGGTTGTGGGGTGAGGTAGGGAATTCAAGTCTTTTAAAAAATGCTGAGTTTGTTCAAAAATGATTCTGCTTCCTGACCAATGACACCTTAAGACTTTAGATTTTACATTGTGATATTTCTCCTTGATGTTGATTTAATTTGTTGTGCAAATGTCTTAAACACTTGTGTATAAATATTCTCTTTGTTTTTTGGTCATGTAAACATCATCTAAAACCAAATATTTATTTTTGTATCATAGATTTAAGGCCTTTAATTCTCTATTTTAAAAATGCATTCATAATTATTTTTCAGTGAACCATATCAATTATTTTCATCTTTACTCCTATTTCTCTTTCATAAATTGAACGTTAATATCACTTTTATTAGAAGCGACAGACGTTACACATTCTGTTGTATGATTTTCCAGAAATTTCCTCTTAAATAGCTCTGGTTACAAAGAAGGACAGAAACTATTCTGTAAGCCCCAAGGCAAAATTGTCCCACATTAAAAAGATCTTCTTATGCTTAAAAAGATCTGTCAAACTTTGTATTCTATGGCTTAGTTTGCTGAACATGTGAAAGGTTAACAAGTTACTGATTTGTGTGGCAGGAAAGTTAGACTTCACATCTGAATGCAAGGAGTAACCTCTTCTTAACCGTGCAGGTGTGAACTTCATATTGTTGTTTCATTTTCTCCTTGTACAAAAGATGTAGACATTGACTGGACTCCATAATTCCTTCCACCTCACCTCCGTGTACGTGTACATGACAGTTCTCTGTACGGATCACCCATTCTATTAGATATGAATTATTTTCTTATTTTTGATGAGTGATGATTAAACTCGTTTTTAGTTCTCAGTGATAGAAAAATTACCAGTTAGAAAGTGTGTACATCATGTGCTGTAATCAGAAAATATTTTCGTGCCATTAGCTTACACAAAGGAATTTCGATCTTTTATTTATTATCATTTTCATCTGGTTTAATAGTCTCAAAAGGTTTTCATGCTTGTGAATTTTTTAGATTTTACTTTTGTTGTCTTAGTCAAAACTTAGGCAAAGATTGGAGACATTTGTTCAAGATGTGTGAGACATGAGCAATCAACAGAGCAAAACATTGGTATTTCATGGGAATATGTAATAATAGATGGGCACTTGCCCTGCTAGGTGTGGCAGCAGTCAGGGTCTGTGGGCTTCAGTGCTGTAAACAGAATTGACAGATCCGGCTTTAAGGAAAAAAGTGCCCCTCGTCTGTCGTATTACAGCCTGGCACCATTTTGTTACCAAACCCAGGTTTGGCCATGGCCACTTGCAAAATCAAATAACAGAAGGGTAGTAAAAAGAAGGTCACTGGCCGGGCGTGCTGGCTCACATCTGTTATCCCAGCACTTTGGGAGGCTGAGGCAGGATGATCACCTGAGGTCAGGAGTTCAAGACCAGCCTAGCCAATATGGCAAAACCCTGTCTCTACTAAAAATATAAAAATTAGCCGGGCACAGTGGTGTGCGCCTGTAATCCCAGCTACTGGGGCACAGAGCGATACTCCGTCTCCAAAAAAAAAAAGAGAAAGTCGCTTTATTTCCAGAGCTTAGCAATGTGGAAGGGCTGGATTCGTATCTAAAGGAACCATATAAGTTTCTGGGGAGAAAACAGGGTTTTAAGAAGAAATATTGGCAAGCAGGGCATGCAGAAGGGGTGTGGAGGTGTAAGATCTACATGACTTGCTGGATGACTTATCTCTAGTCTTGGGTCATTCGTTAGTCTGCCCAGCATCACTGGGGAAAGAGTCAGGTTGTGGATTAACTGATGTCTTGAGACCATCTCTCTATGGAGGAGAATTCTGGTGGATGCTTATTTTGGTTCAAGATTTGGTAATTTCTAAACAAACATGTATTTAGCTAAGCTGACAGTGCTTGCTGGTGGTTTGGCTGGTGGAAAGGAAGGAGGGAAAAGTTTGAATTTGCATTTCTGAGGAGCTAAGTAAGACATGAACACACAGGAAAAAGAAAAAGTAAATATTTTTTAAGGAAAATGAAGTACTTGTTTACAACCCCCCACTGTCAAATTCTACTTTGTTTTTATTCAATTGGAGCATCATACACATTTGGTGTGCTTCCTACTGAAAGGGGTCTAGTTATAGAGCATTAAAAAGGAATCTGTTTACCTGAAGTTGGAAATATTCTTGAGTTTTCAGCAGGAACTTACTGTGCATGTATGGTGTGAGGATCCACAAATTTCTGAGAATGATTTCCTGCATCTGCATGCAGAATGAACAAGAGAAATAAAGTTCATAGCAGCTGAAGAGGGCATTTAATAGTATTAATAATATCTATAAAAGTATGTTATGCACCAGGAAGCTGACTAAATCATGATGCCATAGAGTCCTGAGAGAGGGCATCTATAGCAGAAATATGGGTATCTACATGCATAGCTTGGGTTATATTGTGAGAAGAATCTGGTGTGTGTGTGTGTGTGTATGTGTGTAAAATGGTCAGCCTTAATGAATGCACATGTGCCACCCTGGGCTGCAGTGAAGATATCTAAAGCCATATGATTTAAAGACATCATGAGATGAGAGATAGGATTAGTTTGCTTGTGCATGTCTTTTAGGGCTGAGGATGTTTCTGGAGTTACCCAGGAAGTACACACAGCATTTAGTCTTAATTATAGTGCAAAGCCCCAAATGTCAGTTGTACCCAGAGCTCCTGTGGAGATATGAGGACAAGTTGGTTAACTATACATACTTAACAGGCTACAGGAGGAGTTGTAAATATTCATGAAAGTGTTCCTGACCCATGTGTCTTAACAAATATCCATTCAACAGGTAACTTATTTATTTTGGGGCAGAGACTTAACTTTTAAATGTGTTATAATTATGCTCCATGTTTCAAAAGTTCTTTTGAGGACGAAGACATACAAGTGTGCATTTACTGTAAACTGGCCAAAACTAGTTTATGGTGAGTGATCTTTTATCAGGGGAAACTTACCGAAATTGGTCCCTTGTCTACCTCAATCTGTAGTTATGGCTGGTGGAACAGTGGCTGGGGTCAGTCAGTCAGCTTATCTTGAGGCTAGTGCTTGCTTGGCTGCTAGAGAAGCACAGAAACCTTGTGGCAGTTGTAAACATAGTCTGCTTTTTTTAAAGTGTAGGAATGTCAGACTTAACTCCTGCCTGGCCTGTTCTTAGGTCCTGCTCATAATTTGGTATTTTATTGTTATAAAGAGTCTGTTTTACAGTTTTTATTGTAACGTTAATGCTGATCATTTGTGCCTAAATTCCCATAACAGGAGGAAGGTATAGTGAAGCATGTTCATCACCCCTCTTGTTGTCATGGCCTGAATTCGTTTTTCAGGTTGCTTTGGCTAACATGGGTGTAGGGAGTGTCCATTAAGCTGGTGGGGGCTTAGGACTTTATTTTATAGTTTATATTCTCGTTTTTTGTCAAGGTATGCCAGAGGCAGTATGGGTAGCCACACTTTTATTTTCTGTCATGTCAATGGCAGAGCGGCGTGCTACCTGACCTGGGTCCATCATGTACCTTGGGGCGACCACTATGGCCAAGGGACTTAGAATCAACAGTCTTATATCCAATTAAATGTTGTAGGCCAGACTGGAATGAATGCGGCAGGCAGTCGTTAATCCTTAAAATCCCATTTGAGCAATGTAAGAGCCAAAAACTAAAAGTCAAAAGGTAAGGTTATATAACTGAATTGTCTCTGAATTTTATGCATTGAGCTGTTGTAATCTTGGCTTATAGGAACCATAGCTATAGAAAACATAATATTTTATTTAGCTGTTTAGGCATCTGTATGCCCATCCTTTATTTGGGGGGTCTGAATTAATTTTATTCCACAAGAACCAGCCCTTACAATCTCATGCATTCGTATCTTCCATGATAGTCCCTGGGTCTGGAGAAATTGAACCGTTTTAAATTCTGGATATATTAATAAAACAAAATATTCACCATTAACAACATTTTAAGCAAAAATGCCATAAGCCTTGTCTTGTCCTAAGAGTGACAGGACTGAGACGGGCAGATCACGAGGTCAGGAGATCGAGACCATCCTGGCCAACATGGTAAAACCCCGTCTCTACTAAAATACAAAAAAATAGCTGGGTGTGGTGGTGCACGTCTGTAGTCCCAGCTACGCGAGAGGCTGAGGGAGACGAATTGCTTGAATCCGGGAGGCGGAGATTGCAGTGAACCAAGATCATGCCACTGCACTCCAGGCTTGCCAACTGAGTGAGACTCTGTCTCAAACAAAAAGAATGAGTGACAGGAAAGGAATCCTATAGGTAGATAAACATTTAAATTATTTGGTATTAAGGCACAGAATAAATTATATTTCATGTATTTCTATTTCAGATAGAAGGAAAATTATTAAATAAAGTATAATACAGGCCTGTCCCTGTGTTGCATGAAAGCAGTGTACTTTGATTATTGTCTTTGCTTGAGTGTAAAGATGAGGCTTTGGTTAAGTTGAGTTTGATGTTAGATGCTGGCAGGAGTCTGTGTCTTCTTTAGGGGAGCTACATGTATCCAGGAGTCAATTCCTTGTACCTTAACACCACAAAGATTACTTAATAGCACCTGATAAGAACTTCTTCAGGGTGTTGGAGGTGGTGACACACTTCACAGTGATTAATGTTTTTTAGCTTTGATAAGCCCCAGAAATAAGTCAGAGACTTAATTTAGGATTCAATTTTGGAGATGTCTGTGAAAGATGTGAGAAAGCTTAAAATATTTGATCAAAACTAAACCACAGGACCTTGTAAAACAATAGTTATTCATTTAACCAAAGTGATCATTGAAAGACTTTAAAGGCAAGAGAAAAAGTTATGTGGGTATAAAATCCTTACTCCTCTCAAATTTCAGGGTTTTTTTTAAAGCAATTAAACACTTAATAAAGGCAGCATAGGAACTATCTTGATAAAATATAAAATCTTGCTTCTTAAGCCAGTTGACAAAAAGTCAAAGGAAAACCTTTTTTGGTGTGACTGCCTCTCCTTAGAAGAAAGCCCATTTAGATAATCTGGAAGTACAACTTAAGATAAAAAGTGCTTGAATTTAATCAAACATGGGAAGAGTGTGTACAAGGTTTTGAATAGAACTGGGGAATACATGACTCTTAGTAGCTGCATGATAAGTTTCCTGATTACAGTGAAAATTTAGACACACCAAAATCAACAACAACAAAAAACCCCAAAAGTATAGAATCAGGTTATCCTGGAGGAAAACATTTCTTTTATAGACCTCTAAGGTAAAATATTTCAGCATCAGCCACAACAACATTTAGAACTAAGGAGAAAAGTTACAGGAGCTGACAAGAAGCTGAAGGATAGAGGTATCATCCCAGGCCACATCAAAGGGAGAAAAAGCTGATAGCAACAAGACAACAATTGAACATTTGAGAGATATGAATCTCAGAAGTTTTCAAAAGAAGTAGATTATAGAATAGAAAATCAAAATTTATCGTAATTAAGAGTAAATTGATACCTTAAGAAAATCTCGATTTAAACTAGGGGACCATTCTTTAGAAAGGCTATTATTAACAATTCCTTTTTAATTATGGCTAACTTAATTGCATACAAAGTTTCTTCTATACTGGCTCAATTGTGAGAATTGAGTGAGGTTCTATGAGTCTCTGGTTTTTAGGATTTGAGGCAGAATCTTGTTCATTTGATCTAAAGATTTTCTGCTTCTTCAAATCAAGTAAGCATTTAGTAGGCTACCTGTGTACTTCAATTCCAAGAACACTATTATAAACTAGATAGCAACATAAATCTATAGGAATCAGATGAACTTGATAGTTGCTTTGCCTTTGCTGTCCATTGACATAGCTATGCCAACCTTGCCTTTGAAGATTGAGTGTTGCTACTTGCTCCCAAGATTCCCTAAAACCCAGTTATTCCCATTGCATTTTGATTTTCCAATTGGTGTACTGTGGTTTCTATATTAAGGTCTGGTCTACAGAGAGGAGAGATCAGGGAGCTCTTCAGTTGTACCCAGCCTCCCCACACAAATCCACCTAACAAAGTCCTGATAAACAGTGTGTTTTCTGGAGTCTATCAATATGGGTAAGTTGCATTTATTTATTTATTTATTTAGAGACAAAGTCTCACTTTTTTTGCCCAGGCTGGAGCGCAATGGCATGATCTCAGCTCACTGCAACCTCTGCCTCCTGGATTCAAACCATCCTCCTGCCTCAGCCTCCTGAGTAGCCGGGGCAACAGGTGTGTGCCACCATGTCTGGCTAATTTTTGTAGTTTTTTGTAGAGGTGGAGTTTCACCATGTTGGCAAGGCTGGTCTTAAACTCCTGACCTCAACTGATGGACCTGTCTGGGGTTCCGAAAGTGGTGGGATTACAGGCATGAGCCACCATGCCCTGCTGTAAGTGGCTTTTAAATGGCAAATCCATTCTAGCATTCCTATCTCCCCAGGCCTATGAATTCCTTCATCCAACATAATACAGGGAAGATGGGGGAGTCACCGACTTGCTCATGGTCATACATCTGTTGAAGTATATTTCGGCCAACCAGTCATAACACTACTTATACCATCCTTAAATACCCAAGCTGCAACCTTAAACAGGAATATCTGCTTAATGGCCCCATATCATTAAATTTGGACTGATTCAAGTTTATATTCCTTCTACTGTTATCAACACTTTTTTTTTCTTGTTTTGGTTTCTTACAGATGAGGTCTTGTTCTTTTGGCCAGGCTGAAGTGCAGTGGTACAGTCGTCACTCTTCAAACACCTGGGTTCCAGCATTCATCCCACTTCAGCCTTCCATGTAGCCAGGACTACAGGTACAAGCCACCACACCCAGCTATCCACAGCCATAATCTTTATTTCCACATAGGGTCTTCAGATTTCTGTTTGCATTAGTTAGAAAACTCAGGTAGCTTTTTTGACATAGATCACACTTCCTCATGGGAAATACTATCCATCAGCTTTAGGGGCCTGTTGTAACTTTAGTCTCACCATGAGTCTAGAAGAAACACAGCTGTCAGGGGTAGGTCTTGAAGATAATCACCAATGTATTGTTGGACAGCTGCTTCAGGGGAAGCCATTACCATTTCCTTAGGCATTGTAGATGTAAGCTACTCAGACACATATGGAAAGGCCTATATCACTTAGTGTGGGAAGGCCATTGCCAAGGGGGTGGCTGTAAGGAGGCCACTTCTGCTGGCAATAAAAACTCATTAGAATTTAGGAGATCAATGTCCCCAGCCACATCAGTCTTCCCATCCATCCTCATCCCAAGTTACAGGATGCTATTCTTTCTCAATTTCCACTTCAACAGTAGACACCCTGCCAGACTGAGGAGTTCAATGTTTCTTGTAATTCAGCCAGTGGCATGATAAGGGCTTGTGTTTGACTTTTAGCAAAGACTTCCCTGTGGCTACAAGAGAGTTTTCTGGCTCAGAGCACAGGTAGAAACTCTTAAGGCTGTTTATGTGGAGCTGGTTCTGCAAAATTGAATCCCTAAGTTCATTATTCTTTCATCAAATTTCCCAGTGAATTAGAAGCAACAAACCCGTCATCATTGTGTTCCATGGTTTTACAGAAACGTCTGTATCACATACAGAGTAAACAAGTACCTTGCCTCTTATCAGTGTTTGATTAAGAGTATCAAATGCAGATATTTTGGGGATCTCTAAAAACAGTTCATGTCATTGACTGTCATTGCTCTTTCTACTGTTAGAAGTACAGTTCTTAGAATTTAGGTCCAATCAGATTAGAAAGCCTATTCTGGATACCCCAAATTTGATTAAGGACACTCATGCTTAAAATTCTCTTCCTATAGAACCGTTCTTACTACCAAAGTCTATACTAGTCAGGGTTATCTATAGCAACAGAAACAATAGGATAGATATGTAGCAGCTAGCTAGCGATAGACAGACAGACAGACAGACAGACAGACAGATACATAGATACATAGATACATAGATAGATACATAGATAGATACATAGATAGATAGATAGATAGATAGATAGATAGATAGATAGATAGATAGATAGATAGGGATTTCTAGGGGAACTGAATCACTTGATTATGGAGGCTGAGCGTTTCCACCACATGCCATGTAAAGCTGGAGATCCTAGGATGCTTGTTGGGTACCATAGTCTAAGTCCAAAATGCTAAAACCAGAGAAAACCTTGGTTAAACCCTCAGTATGAGGCTGAATGCCATCAGAAAGTCTTTCAATTGAGTCTCCTGTCATTTTGAAATACCACCATATTTACGATTTGACATTGTTATGTGGCTGATTCATTGGTTTCAGTGTTGTTGAGCATTTTGTCTTGTTTGATCACCACTAGATACTCCAGGCTGATTGTATTTAGTCCCTGTTCAAGTCTGTTATTGACCTTTTTCTCACAGATCCCTACCTTCTTTGTTGGAAAATGAAATTTAAAATGAAGATTTGGGCACTCACTGGTTGTACACATTGTTACTGGGGAATGTGTTCATTGGAGGCCTTGTTAGCTAACAGAGTAAAGAGTAAATATACACATATGTTTACAAATTTCTACAAGTCTCCCTGTGTATCCACATTAAATTAAACATGAATTCCTACAGTGTCCTCAGTCCCACATGATCTTATTCAGCACCATGTGAATTTCTCTACCCACCTCACTAATCTGTATGTAGCCTACCACTGTAATATATAACCACCTGAAAATGCACGCATAGTGGTTTCACAATAAGAAACATACAACCCCACGAGAAACACCCTTACCATCTGTTTATGTATACCAACTGCTTATGTATAAATCCTTTAGCCTTTAGACAGAATCTGCACTTATTATGTCAGTTGCTTAGGTCAGTTTCTTTTTCCCCCTCCTTCAGTGAATTATTTCATAGATTTGTGTACAGTTAAAGTATTTTCTCTGCATTTCTTCCTGAGCTGTTCCTATCTACTAAATAAGTTTTTTCATTAATTTACATACTTTTAGGTTCACTCTGTGTTATATAGTTTTGTGGGAGTTGAAAACCTGTATCTCTTATCCACATTACAGTAGCATACATAATAATATACAAAAAGAAATTTTCTATCTTTACAGATTTGTCTTTTCTTTTGGCTCAGACCCTGGTAACCAATAAACTCTTTACTGTCTTTATACTTATGCTTTTTCTAGATTGTCATATATTAAAAAAAATGTATTTTGCTTTTTCCAAATTGCTTTTTGGACTTAGTAATATGCCTTTTGGATTAGTAAAGGATATCTTACGGTTGGGATTTGGATTTCCCTAATGACAGAGGCATTGAGCATCTTTCCATATGCTTATTAAACATTACTATAGCTTCTTTGGAGACATGGCTGTTCAAATTTTCTATTTTTGATTGGAGCATTTGTCTTTGGATTTTTCAGTTGTAAGATGTTGTAATATATTCTGGATTATAATATAATATAATATAATAGATAGGAATTTTTAGGGTATTTGACATACCCTAGAATTGGCTATTCTTACTGGCTATTTGACATACAAAGACTTTTCTCCCATTTTTAAATTGTTTTTATTCTTTTATTATGTACTTTCAATTATGATATATTTTATTAGTGATGTTTCAATATATCTGTTTTCTCCTTCCTCTTGTGCATTAGTTGTCATATCTTAGAAACCATTGCTTAACCTTTGTTAAACAATTTGTTTTTGTTTTTAGTTTTGGCTCTTTAGGTGTACGATTGTATTAGTCTGTTCCCAAACTGCTATAAAGAACTACCTGAGACTGGGTAGTTAACAAAGAACAGTGGTGTAATATATCCACAGTTCTACAGGCCGTATAGGAGGCATGACTGGGGAGAGTTACAATCATGGTGAAAGGCAAAGGGGAAGCAAGCACATCTTACATGACTGGAGAAGGAGGAATAGATAGAAGAGGGATTTCCACACACTGTTAAACAACCACATTTTGTGATAACTCACTATCACAAGAACAGCAAGGGGGAATCCACCCCCATGAGTCAGTCGCCTCCCACCAGGCCCCTCCTCCAACATTGGAGATTACAATTTGCCATGAGATTGGGAGGGGACACAAATCTAAACCATATCATCCTGCCCCTGGCCCCTCCTAAATATCATGTTTTTCTCATATTGCAAAATACAATCATTCCTTCTCAATAGTCACCCATCTCTTAACTCATTTCAGCATTAACTCAAAAGTCCACAGTCCAAAGTCTCATCAGAGATAAGGCAAGTCCCTTCTACCCATGAGCCTGTAAAATCAAAAGCAAAGTCATTACTTTCAATATACAATGGGGGTACAGGCATTGGGTAAATACACTCATTCCAAAAGTTATAAATCAGCTAGAAGAGAGGGGCAACAGGCCCCATGCAAGTTTGAAACCCAGCAGGGCAGTCATTGAATCTTAAAGCTCCAAAATGATCTCCTTTGAGTCTGCATCTCACGTCCAGGCCACACTGATGCAAAGGATGGGCTTTGAAGGCCTTGGGCAGCTCTGCCCCTCTGGCTTGGCAGGGCTCAGCTACCATGGCTGCTCTCAAAGGCTGGCATTGAGTGCCTGTGGCTTTTCCAGGCACATAGTGCAAGCTGTTGGTGGATATACCACTCTGGGTTCTGGAGGACACTGGCCCTCTTCTCACAGTTCCACTAGGCCCCCAGTGGAGACTCTTTGTGGGGGCTCCAACTCTATACTTCTTCTCTGTGCTGTCCTAGTACAGGTTTTCCCTAAGGGCTCCATCACTGCAGCAGACTTCTGCCTGGGCATCAAGGCATTTCCATACATTCTCTGAAACCTAGATAGAGGCTCCCAAGTCTCAACTCTTTCCCCCTTTGTACCTTCAGGCTTAACACCACGTGGAAATGGCCAAGGATTATGGCTTGCACCTCCTGGAGCAGTGGCCTGATATGTATCTGGGGACCTCTTAATCATAGCTGGAGCTGGAGGAGCTGGGACACAGGGAGCAGTTGCCCAAGGTTGCACAGAGCACCAGGACCTTGGGCTTGGTCCTTGAAACCATTATTTTCTCCTAGACTTTTGTGCCTATGATGTGAGGGGCTGTTGGGAAGGTTTCTGAAGTGGCTTTGCGGGATTTTCCTTATTGTCTTGGCTATTAAAATTCGGCTCCTCTTATGCGAACTTCTGCAGCTGGCTTGAGTTCCTCCCCAGAAAATGGATTCTTCTTTTTTTTGTTTTCCTTTTCTTTCTTTCTTTTTTTTTTTTTTTTTTTTTGAGATGGAGTCTCACTCTGTCGCCCAAGCTGGACTGCAGTGGTGCAATCTGAGTTCACTGCAACCTCCACCTCCCAGGTTCAAGTAATTCTTCTGCCTCAGCCTCCTGAGTAGCTGGGACTACAGGCATGTGCCACCATGGCTGGATAATTTTTGTATTTTTAGTAGAGACAAGGTTTCACCATATTTGTCAGGCTGGTCTTGAACTCCTGACCTTGTGATCCGCCCGCCTCAGCTTCCCAAAGTGCTGGGATTACAGGCATGAGCCACAGCACCTGGTCAGGTTCTTCTTTTTTACGAAATGGCTGGACTGCAAATTTTCTAAACTTTTATGCTCTGCCTGTTTTTTAAATATAAGTTTTAGTTTCATAGCATCACTTTGCTCATACTATGACAATACACTGTTAGAAGCAGCGAGATGACATCTTGAACGCTTTGCTGCTTAGCAATTTCTTCCACAAGATACCCTAAATCATCAGTCTCAAATTCAAAGTTCCACAGATCCCTAGACCAGGGGCACAATGCCACCAGTCTATGTGCTAACATAACGAAAGAGTGTCCCTTACTCTGGTTCCCAATAAGTTTCTCATCTCCATCTGAGACCACCTCAGCCTGGACTTCATAGCCCATGTCACTGTCAGCATTGTGGTCACAACAATTTAACCAATCTCTGGAAAGTTTGCAACTTCTTCTCATATTCCTGTCTTTTTCTGACCCCTCCAGACTGTTCCAACCTCTGCTCATTACCCAGTTTCAAAGTCACTTCCATGTTTTCAAGTATCTTTATAGCAATGCCCCACTCCCAGTGGCAATTTTCTGTATTAGCCTGTTCTTGCATTGCTATAAAGAACTACCTGAAACTGGGTAATTTATAAAGCAAAGAGGTTTAATTGACTCATATAGTTCTGCAGGCTGTAGAGGAAATATGGCTGGGGAGGCCTCAGGAAACTTACAATCATGACAGAAGGAGAAGGGAAAGTAGACACATCTTTTATGGCCTGAGAAGGAAGAAGAGAAAGAAGGGTGAGGTCCTACACACTTTTAAATAACGATATCTCATGAAAATTTTCTTACTGTCATGAGAACAGCAAGGGGAAATCTTCCCCCATTATCCAATCACCTCCCACCAGGCCCCTCCTGTAACATTGGGGATTACAATGTGGCATGAAATTTGGGCAGGAACACAAGTCCAAACCATATCCGTGACTAATTTGAACTATTTATGCATATACTATGAGGGAGGAGTTTAACTTGCCTGTTGATGTCGATGATGTCAACTTGTCCCAGAATCCCTTTATTTAAAAAAGTACTTTTCCATATTGAATTTACTTGGAGCCCTTGTAAAATTATTTGACCTTAAATGTAAAGGTTAACTTTTTGATATTCAGTTTTATTCTATTTATCCGTATGTCTACACCACACATCTTAATTAGTATGGCTTTGTCTTTAGTTTTAAAATCAGGAAGTATGAGTCTATTTTACAAATTCTGTTTTTTTCAAAATTATTTTAACTCTTCTCTGTTGCATTATATATACAGTTTAAAATCTGTTTGACAACTAGTGAAAAAAAGGTCACCTGGGATTTTCCTGGAAATTGCATTAAATCTATAGAGCCAGATAAAAAGTATTGTCAACTTAATAATATCAACCCTTTTAATCAATGATCATTCAATATTGTCTGTTTTTATAGAAGTTTATTAATTACATTTAATACATTTTACAGTTTTCAATATACATGTCGTACGTGTATTTTGTTAAATTTATTCTTATGTATTTTTCCTTTTGGATGCTATTTTAAATAGCATGGGTTTCTGAGTTTTTTTCTTTAATTTGTTAATTTCTAGTACACAGAAGTACATATTTCTATATATTGACCTTGTGTACTGGAACTGTATTGAACTTATATTTTAATTTGCATTCTATTTTATTAGAGTCATTTTGATGTTCTATATACAAATCATGTCAATTGCCAACAGAGTTTTACTTTCTTTTATGCTAGATGTCTTATATTCATTTTTCTGGACTAATTGTCCTTGCTACATCCTCTAGCATAATGTGGGGAAGAATTGTGGCCAGAATGAAATTCCTTGTCTTATTTCTAATCTTGGAGAAAGTATTGAGCCTTTCAGAAAACTTTTATATCATGTGAGGGTTTTTTTTTTTTTGGATGCTTTAAAGGGAAGACATTTTCTTTATATTCCTAATTTGCCGCATATCTTTATCATGAATGTGTTTTTGATTTGTCAAGTGCTTATTAGGTGTCTTTGAGATGATCATGTAGGTTCTGTGCTTTATTCCATTAATACAGTGCATGAATTGTATGTTGAACAAAATTTGCATTCCTGAGGAAATACCCTTAGCCATAGTTTATAATAGTCTTTGAATGTTGCTGATTTGTTTTGCTACTATTTCCTAAAGGAATTTTGCCTCTTTTTTTTTTTATTTTTTCCAACTGTTTTTTTTTCTTTTTTAAATATTGTACGTTAAGTTTTAGGGTACATGTGCACAACGTGCAGGTTAGTTACATATGTATACATGTGCCATGTTGGTGTGCTGCACCCAGTAACTCGTCATTTAACGTTAGGTATATCTCCTAATGCTGTCCCTCCCCCTCCCCCCACCCCACCACAGCCCTGGTGTGTGATGTTCCCCTTCCTGTGTCCATGTGTTCTCATTGTTCAATTCCCACATATGAGTGAGAACATGCTGTGTTTGATTTTTTGTCCTTGTGATAGTTTGCTGAGAATGATGGTTTCCAGCTTCATCCATGTCCCTACAAAGGACATGAACTCATCCTTTTTTATGGCTGCATAGTATTCCATGGTGTATATGTGCCACATTTTCTTAATCCAGTCTATCATTGTTGGACATTTGGCTTGGTTCCAAGTCTTTGCTATTTTGAATAGCGCCACAATAAACATACATGTGCATGTGTCTTTATAGCAGCACGATTTATAATCCTTTGGGTGTATACCCAGTAATGGGATGGCTGGGTCAAATGGTATTTCTAGTTCTAGATCCATGAGGAATCACCACACTGACTTCCACAATGGTTGAACTAGTTTACAGTCCCACCAACAGTGTAAAAGTGTTCCTATTTCTCTGCATCTTCTCCAGCACCTGTTGTTTCCTGACTTTTTAATGATCGCATTCTAACTGGTGTGAGATGGTATCTCATTGTGGTTTTGATTTGCATTTCTCTGATGGCCAGTGACGATGAGCATTTTTTTGTGTGTCTTTTGGCTGCATAAATGTCTTCTTTTGAGAAGTGTCTGTTCATATCCTTTGCCCACTTTTTGATGGGGTTGTTTTTTGCCTCTTTATTCATAAGGCATATTGTTCTTAATTTTACTTTCTTGAAATGTTTTGGTCTAATTGTGGTACAAGGATAAAGTACCTCATAGTGTGCATTGGGAAGTGATCTCTTCACCACTGTCATTGCTGTTGTTTAATGTTTTTAGAGAATTCATAATGAATTTGTATTAATTCTTTAAAGGTATGAAATAATTTCCTAGTGAAGTCATCTTAACATGGAACTGGAATTAAATCCTAACAACAATCATGTGAGCGTGGGGAGGATCCTTCCCCAGGTGAGCCTTCAGGGGAGACTTCAGCCTTGGCCATCTTCTCCACCTAGATTCCTGACCAAGAGAAGCTGTGAGTAATGTGTATATGCTTTTCAGCCACTCAGCTGTGTGGGAATTTGTTATACAACAATAAGTAACACACCTGGCATTGAATGTAATGTGGTATCCTAGATTAGATACTGGAATAGAAAAGTGACATTATTGGAAACCTGAAGAAAACTATGAAGAAAGTCTGTAGTTCCATTGATAGTTTTATAACACTGTCAATTTCTCAGTTTTCATGAATAGTCTATGGTTATATAATGTGTTAACATTCCTTTAAGCTGAAAGGTATATGAAACTCTCTGCACTATATATACCTCCTTCTGTAAGTCAAATATGATTTCAAAATAATTTTAAAATAATATTTTGGTGCAAAACAAAAACGAACAAAAAGACACAAGAACATTAGCTTGGTTTCAGGAGATGGGGTGGGCAAGTAGGGAAAGAACAGCAGTGCAGCTTTCCTAATCTATCCACCATTCGGAACCCAGGTGCACCTGCTTCAGTTAAACACAGTTAGCTCTGGGGACTCTCATCCATTTTTGTCTTTGAAATCATGCTACTCATTATCCAGGAACATTTTAAGTGTCAGTAACCACTTCTTCAGAGAGAGGTGCCTGTTCCTCATATATCCCAGGACGCCCCGTTTTCAGACACTGTCTGGCAGTTTATTCACATAATTCCACTAAAGCCTTTCTGGAAAAAAATGAGTGCTGGACCTTAGAAGCCGATATTGCAAAATGTCAGTGACAGGGAACACAAATTGTATTTCTACAATCAGGAGAGTGTTTTAATTCCCTTGGTACAGGGATTTGTTCTTCAACTGATTATCAGATCACTGTGATAATTTCTATTTCTCTTGTCATGAATTATTTGGGACCATATATTCTGTTGCTCTTCACATCTTGGAATTATATTGTCCATTTCCAAGGTCAAAGACCACAGAATAAATGTCATCATGGCAGCAGGTGAGTAGGGCACACAAACAGTGCTTCTAAATATGGTGGTTGATTACAATGCTTGCTTACTAAGACCTCGATATGAATCTGTAGACAAGTGGTTTTTGGCAGGTGAAGTCATGTGAGTGATTCAGTATATGCTGTGTATGGCTGGAGAAAGCTCAGTAGATACAAGAAAAAGCAGTATGTAACACATCTCCCCCCACCATGCAGTGATCTAAGAGATGGACCCAGGCTAAACGGTGACTCTGCACGTGTTCTGGCTAAACAAAGAATCTCACAGCAGGAAGAACTGTCCAGCTGTCCCCCACATAGGTCCCTGTTCATAGTTCACAGCACTCTGCGGTGTTAGCATCAGGGTTGTGCCAAAGAACCATGCCTACAAAGCCTACCAAGCCATGAGTCTGCATGCTGCACTCACACAGACATAGACAAAGCCAAGACTATTGCCTTTACGATGGTCCGTAAACATGGGGCATATTCTCTATAGCACATTGATAGCTTATATGAGAAAATGAGATCTTGCAGCCTGGAGACCTAGAGTGAGAGATATGACTGACCTCGACCACATTTTTCACTTCTGATATCAGCATAGAAGTGATTTAGGTGCTGTTATTTGAGCATCTGTACTTTAAGAAACCTTCCAAGTCTTCCAAGTTCCATATACTTTACTCTTTAAGACATGACTCCTCTTTTAAATTTGACATCTTAAAGGAGGTTTATTCCATTTTTTAAATTTTAACTGAAGATGCTATAGTACAATACTTAAATGACAGATCTTCTGTTTCTCTTTATTTTAATGCATACTTTTTGATCTATTATGATGCATACTGTGAATATTCTGCCCACCAATAAATGGACCCAAAAATGGCCAGAGCAACAGACATAACCCGCAGTTAGACCTGGACATGAGTTATGAGGACTACCACATGGTGGTCACAATAATTGAGATCTGAGTTCTCAAGTTTAAAGGAAAACAGGCACTATACACAAAACTCTACTGCTATATTATCATGGACACAAAGGACAGAGTGCTGAGCACTGAGTGCCCAAACAAGTGCTTTAATAGCATGGAAGGCATGATTTCCCACAATATACTAAGCCACTAAATTCACAAAGGCCACCACAATTCTAAAAAATGATGTCACTGCAAACAAACCCAAGTGTTAGACCACAATCTAAGACAAACGCTCCAATATGCTGTCTCCACACTCTAGCCTGATTAGGAGTTGTAGTTCAGTGGATGAATGGCTCAAATATTTAACATCATTACTTCGTGTTCATGTAATTCAACCTTCCTGGAGTCTAAAACTATAGGTGAAATTTCAGTCAAAGTCCTAAATTATGAATTGTATATGAATTTCTTCTTCACTTAATATTTTCCCAAGGAAACAGGAAAACTAATTTCAATATCCAAGTGTCCAAAAGTAGAGTTTGCCAGAGTAGCAAGGGGGCAGAACAAAGCATTTTATGAAGATCACAGTGCATCTGCTTCCACAGTGACTATGTATTATCACCATTTGTGTGATTAAAAGGGTGAATGAGAATGAAGGAAAACAGAGATCAAGAATGTTATAGATTAAAGAATTGAATTTGTAATGTAGCTTGCAGGGATCATTGCTTATATTACTAACTTTAGGACACAATTTTTTAATATAGATTTTCCTTAGTCTTTAGAAAACTAGCACTTCAGGAAAAATTTCAAGTGTCTCTCTACAATTTATATCTTCCTCATCGATAGATTTCTTGAACCGTAGTTTATAAAACAATTACAGCACTTTACTGATAAGTCTAATATTTCTACTAACTAAGTAGAATATAAATAGAATTGTTAAATTAATGTGAAAATATATACAACAATGTTTACTTAATAACAGACTAAAATATAGCAGATTAGCCACCATGATTTTTTCTTTTTCTTTTTGAGTTGGAGTTTTCTGTTTCACCCAGGCTGGAGTGAAGTGGCGAGATCTCGGCTCACTGCAACCTTCGCCCCCGGGGTTCAAGTGATTCTCCTGCCTCAGCCACCACGATTTAACACTGAGAAGTAGGCAGTCACAGAGAAAAAGTGTGTAAACAATTCTTTGGTACACATTTTAACATCTTTTTTTTCTTGTTATATTTTATTATTATTGTACTTTAATTTTTAGGGTACATGTGCACAATGTGCAGATTTATTACATATGTATACATGTGCCATGTTGGTATACTGCACCCATTAACTGGTTGGACACAGGAAGGGGAACATCTTTTAAGGAGAGATGCATCTTCTATTTGAAAGGGTTATAACATTATTGCCAGAAAGCAGTCATGATGTGGTTGTCCTTCGGCACACACACAAGAACTTGGTCTAAACCTCCCCAAAGACATCTTTGGGTAATTACATCAAGCATCAAAACTTACAGAAGGGTGTCAGGAGACTGGAAAGATAAACTTACATAGAGTAGTATAGGAGTCCCATGAGAAATGCAGCACTATCAGTGCTTGTGATTAGCACAGATGATAATATTCTGGGGAAAATCAAGGACAAGATGAGTTGAAAGTGATTCAGAGAGTTTGTTCTGAATGAAATAAGTGTTAGCAATACCTTTGTAAATGTCTTTTGCATATATGTTCTGTCTCATGTAATCACAGGAATGATATAAAACAAATATAAACATGTTAGTTGAGAAAAGTTTTTAAAATAATTATACATAATATAAAGTTAAAATGAATTTTAAAAAAATTAAAATAATATAAATTTAAAATAATTATAAAACTCAAATTAGAAATATTTGCTCCATTATTTATTAGTGGTTTTATTATTTCATTCTGATATATAATCTAAAAGATAAATCTCACAACTTATTATA
The DNA here is from genome assembly GCF_029281585.2 of Gorilla gorilla gorilla. NCBI lineage: Eukaryota > Metazoa > Chordata > Mammalia > Primates > Hominidae > Gorilla > Gorilla gorilla. Next base: position 25,811,785 of record NC_073240.2, read on the forward strand.
AAAATTAGTCTTAATGATATGTATAGACCTGATATTGTACTACATGCTTTATGTATTATTTTATACAAACCCACCTGACATCTCCAGAGGTGAGCACTGTTACCACTGCCACAGGCCAGTTCTGAATCTGACACTAAGCACTACATGAAAGGATTAAAAGTGTTTTGAGTTTGATTCAGTCTGTCTCCAAAGTCGTTGCTCAAGTCAACTATGTAGAATATGTAGAATATTTTCTTGTAGAATTAGTGCTTTCTAGGTCTAGTTTCAGGTACCCTACCCTACCACATAGTCCCAAAGATATTTTCTTATGTGTTCTACATACTGTACTAAATATATATATACTGTACTAAATATATATATATGTCTGTGATCCACCTGATTTTGTGTGTAAAATGAAGTTAAAGGCCAGATTTTAATTCCCTTGTAAATATTCAGTTTTTTGAATAGTTTTAGAAAAATTAATCTGTCCCCATTAATTGACTTACAAATGATTTGTTCACATATACACGTCTGTATTTATGATGTTTTATTTTTTCATTGGTTTATTCCTCTGTCTCTGTGCAAATGCAACACTTTCTTAGTTGCTAACAGACTTCATTTAATACAATAATTTAGTGACCATTCTCTTAATGACTGTGCTTTTCCATAATGAGTGAAAGAAGATTAAAAATCTCCATGCCTTTCACCTACACCAATACTTTCAGCTGGACTTTGAATCAATCAGTGGCTTTAGAGTTTTAGAATATCATTGTTGTCTCTTATGTCTGTAATGTCTTTGTTAATCTTTTTTTTTTTTTTGGTTTTCTTTTTTTATTTATTTATTTTTTAATTTTATTATTATTGTACATTAAGTTTTAGGGTACATGTGCACAACGTGCAGGTTTGTCACATATGTATACATGTGCCATGTTGGTGTGCTGTACCCATTAACTCGTCATTTAGCATTAGGTATATCTCCTAATGCTATCCCTCCACTCTCCTCCAACCCCACAGCAGTCCCTGGTGTGTGATGTTCCCCTTCCTGTGTCCATGTGTTCTCATTGTTCAATTCCCACCTATGAGTGAGAACATGCGGTGTTTGGATTTTTGTCCTTGCGATAGTTTGCTAAGAATGATGGTTTCCAGTTTCATCCATGTCCCTACAAAGGACATGAACTCGTCATTTTTTATGGCTGCATAGTATTCCTTGGTGTATATGTGCCACATTTTCTTAATCCAGTCTATCGTTGTTAATCTTATAAGATCTGTGAACACCACTCTTCAGTTTATGTATTTCATACCTTACACAACAGCAAGTGGTGGGAAAACCTGGAGATGCAGCCCTGGATGCCTCCTGTATTGCTGTAGATGATGCTGTGGACATGGGGCTCCTCCTCCAGATGATGCACATCAAAGGCAGGACCAGCAGGGAGCCCTGAGATCAGAACCTCTCTGTGGGGTCTGCATGCACAAGGGGAGGAGCCCCTGTTGGGTGGGGTAGCGAATTCAGTTATTTTGTATGAGCATGAATTTGTTAAATAATCATTCTTCTTTCTGACCAATGGCACATTTCCCCTTCAGTCCTGGCACTGTAATGTTACATCTTGGTTTTTGGTTTTGTGTACAAATGTGTTTAAAACTTGTGTATTAAACACAAAGAAAACACTCTTTTCTTGGTCACATAGCCATCATCTACAGCCAAATGTATACTTTTGTATTTTTCCAAAACAAACATTCCTGGGTGCTTCCGCACAGACACAGACAACTCACTAGACAAGGTTTACCTCCTCCAGACCATGCCTATCAAAGACAGTGCCTAGGTAGATGCAGGAGAGTTGAGCCTGTCTCTGTGGTGTCTTCACGGGAAACACCAACATTTTCTTGCTCTACTCTAGTGTTGGTTGGGGAATTCGGTTATTTCTGGGAAAGACTGTGTCAAAGAATCATTCTGTTTGCTGTCTGAAAACAAATGACACAGTATGTGTTTTGAACAAATGAAACAGTGTTTGTTTTGGTATGCAAAGGACTTTGACACTTTCTGTGTCAACGTACTTTTTATCATCACATAAACATCATGTATGACCAAATTTAAATTTTTGTATTGTGTATTAATGCCTTTTATTTTGTTTAATTATTCATAATCATTTTTCAAAATATATTTTTATATTTTATCACTCTTCATTAAATTAATGGAAATATCACCCATTGTCTATAATTGTTTTCCACAAATTTCATCTGAAATACTCCTAGTTGAAGAGGTGCAGAAAGTTTGCTAGGAACCACAAGACAAAATTTGCTAGAGACTCATACTTAAAAAGGGCTTTGTATATGGCTTAGTTTGTTCTAATTTGCAAGGTTCAAAAGTATTAATTTGAATAGATGGAATATCAAGACTCCCTTCCAGCACACAAAGACCAGTTATTTTGTTAATATGCACGAATAAACTTCAGCATATTGTTTTTCTTTTACCTGAAATTTATAGATACTGGCTTGAATCTCCGATTCCTTCTACATAGTATTTGTAAACGTCTGCAAGACATTTCCTTATACTTATGGCTCATAATATAGGTGTGTATTCTTCTCTTACTCTTTGATGAGTAAATACCAAAACTGCTTCTTCAGTTAAAAAGAAAAAAAAAAGCCAATCCGAAAATCTGTGCATACAACTGCACACAGCAAATGTTTTCCGATTATCGTCTGTAGAAAAGAAGTGGGAACTTCAATTTATTTTCTTTTATCAGATAATAATCTTTTAAAAGTGATTTATACTTTTATAGATTACCAGAGAATTTTCAGAGTTGCTTTTTGTCCAGGATATGTGTGGGGCTCAGAGACACCATAGACAAAGTTGCCATGTTCTGTGATGCTTCTGTCCAATAGGGTTTCAGAAAACTTGACAAAAATTAAACTATAAGGTGGAAGAGCTACCCTTGGGAACTGAGAGGACAGGTTTCAGGCCTGGGATGGGATGGACAGGGGAAGCCTCCAGGAGGAGGAACATTGGAGGAAATGCTGGAGAGTGAGGCGCAGTGGGTCCAGGAGACAGGGGAGGGAAAGCGATGAGGAAAACGTGTGTGCCTGGCACAGGCCAGGCCATGAGAAGAGGGCGGTGGATTGGAAGGAGCGCTGGGATGAGTAATTGGTGAGGACGCAGGAGGAGGAAGGGCAGACCACGGAGGGACTGGGCAGGGGAGGCAGGGAGGGCCGCTCCCTGAGGACTGCGCTCTGTGGGGAGGGATTCGAATGTCTGGGTTTGTTTCCCTGAGATGTTACCCCAGTCCATGAGCTCAGCCTATGGGAAGGACGTTGAGGAGTGAGTGGGCCCTGTCCCCCGGGGAGGCTCCTGGGCTTGGCCAGGGGGGCGTGGGTCTGGGAGAAACGAGGGTGGAGAAGAGCAAAGAGGACCCCCGGCTGCCTGACTGCAGGGCTCATGGGGCTGCCCTTGTTCGCCGCCTTTTCTCCATCGCTCAGACCCTCGCTTCCCCGCCAGGGCAGGTTTCTGCCCCCTCAGTCCTTTCGCAGGTGGTGGGATCCATGAACGAGAAAACTCAGATCTGCCGGCTCCTCTCCACCTGGCGCCCACACAGGTGAGGCTGGGCGCAGCCTGAAGGAAGTGCCGGTGCGGGGGTCGCAGCTGCGCAGTGAGGGGAACCAGAGGCTGCCGCGCAGGCTGGGCTTGGGGGCGGGAGCCAGGCCCACGTGGGGCGTGAGGGCCGCGGGTGGAGGGCGAGGCTGACAGGGAGTGAGGGAGGAGGGTGGAGGGCGGTGATCAGAGGGCGCGGCTGACAGGGGGAGAGGGCGGTGAGGATCTACAGGGGAACTCAGGGAGGATGTCTGCTGGGTCCGCGTTGGGCTTTCTGGTCGCTTCGCCGCGAACGCGCGCTTGTTCCTGCGGCGGTGCCTGCCTGTGTCGTCGTCGGTGTTTGTTCTTCTTCAAACCTCAGGATTTCTCCGTGTTTCGCAGACCGTAACGTACATTTAAAAAGCTTTCTTTCTGTCACATATGCCCTTTTATATTGTGGACATAACAATTGTTACTTACCTACGTTTCCTATTTGTGAATTATTCATAGATACAGAATTTACCAAAACTTTTATTTTTAGTTGACACATTGCGTATATTTATGGATAACAGTGTGATATTTTGATTCTTGTATTCATTGGGGAAGATTCAATCAAGCTAATTAACATGGGCATCAACTCACCAGCTAATACTTTGTGGTGAGAACACTAAAAGTCTATTATTTAGCTATTCTAAAATGTACAGCATGACTTCGGAGGAAATGATACTGCCCGGCCTCAGTAGCCCGAGACTGATCATTTCTAAATCATGAGGTTCCCATTTCTGAGGGGGTCATGGCTGCATGCCCGTAAACAAGGGGGGTGTTGGGGTGCTTTGTTTGCCCTGTTAATTTTGGGTGCCTCTGTGTTCTGAGAAACTATTAAGATAATATGTTTTTGAAAAATCCAGTTGCTTTAACTTTTCCTTTGTTTTAGTCTGTTAACAACGTTATCGCTTTTCTTTTACTGACTTTAGATTTAATACATTCTTCCTTTTCTAGGTTCCAAAGGTGGAAACACAGATGACAGATTTTTGGTCTTTTCGTCATTTCGTATATATGTGTTCAATGGTATTTATTTGCCTATATTGTCTGCTTTCCTTTCATCCTACGAATTTTGATAAATTGTGTTTTTATTTTCATTTAGTTAATTAAAAAAATTTCTCTGGCGATATCTTCTTTGACCCGTATATTATATGGAAGTGTGTTGTTTAATCTCAATGCATTTGGGGATATTACAGTTATCATTCCAGTCATCCTTTGATTTCTATTTTAATTCCATTGTGGTCTTAGAGCTGACATTGTATGATTTACTTTTTAAAAATTGTTGGGGTATTTTTTATCCCAGAATGTGGCACATTTTGCTGAATATTCCATGTGAGCTTAAGAAGAATGTGTCCTCTGGAGTAGTTGAGGGAAGGAGACTGTAGGTGTCAGTTATGCCCAGTTGCTTGTTGGTGCTGTTGAGTTCAGCTTTTCCCTCCTGGATTACTGCCTGCTAGATCTGTCCGTATCTGATATAGGGTGTTAATGTTTCCAACTATAATACTGAATTCATCTTTTTCCTTGTGGTTCTCTTGATTTCTGCCTCATAGTTTATGCTCTGTTATCAGGCTCATAGGCTTTAAGAATTATGACATCTTCTTGGAAGAATGGCTCTTCATCTCTCTGTAATGCCCTTCTTTATTCCTGATAACTTTTCTTGCTTTGAAGTCTGCTCTGCCTGTAATTCATATAGCTCCTCTTGTTTACTTTGATTAGAGTTAGCATCGTACATTTTGTTCCATTCATTTACATTTATTTGTCTTTATATTTGGGTTCGGCTTATAAATAATAGTTGTGTCTTGTTTTTTGATTCATTTTGTAAATCTGTGTCTTTTACTTGGTGCAGTTAGACCATTGACATTCAAAGTGGTAAGCAATGCAGTTGGATTAATATTTATCATATTTGTCAATGTTTTCGATTTGTTGTCCTTGTTCCTTCTTCCTATTATCATCTTCCATTCATTTTCTGCCTTTTGTGGTTCTCATTGAGCATTTTATATGTTTCCATCTCTCGCATTTCTAAAAATATGAGTTATATATAATTTTAACTTTTTGTTGGTTTAACATTTTTATAATCTTAGCTTATTATAAGAGAAAACAATTTCTTGAAAATAATAGAAAAATTATTAAATAATATAAGCCTATGGATATATCTTATGTATAAGTATATATGTGTATGGATATATGCACATGTGCATGTGTGTTTGTATGTGTGCATGTATATGTATATATATACACACATATATATGAAGTGGATATCAGCAATAATGCAAAGGACAGGAGAAAGGAATTAGGATTATTTGTTATAAGATACAGTAACTGTGAAGCAATATAACTTTACTTGAAAAGTAGGTCAGTTTAGTTTTTTTTATTTTTTATAATTTTTATATGATTTTGATTTTTTTTAACTTTATATATTTAAATTTAGGTTTGTGGATACATGTATAGTTTTGTTATATAGGTAATCTTGTGTAATGGAGGTTTATTGTACAGATCATTTTATTACCCAGGTACTAAGCCTACTACCCAATATTTACTTTTTCTGCTCCTCTCCCTCCTTCTACCCTTCACTTACAAGTAGGCCCCAGTGACCTTTGTTCTGTTCTTTGTGTTCATGAGTTCTCATCATCTAGCTCCCACTTAAAAGTGAGAATATGTGATAATTTGGTATTCTGCGCCTGGGTTAGTTTGATAAGGAGAATACCTTCTAGCTCCATTCGTGTTCCTGTAAAAGACATGATCTCATTTTTTTTCAGCTACATAGTATTCCATGATATATATGTACCACATTTTCTTTATCCATCCTGTCATTGATGGACATTTAAGTTGATTCCATGTCTTTTTTCTTTTAAGTAGTGCTCCAATGAACATTCATGTGGATGTGTCTTTTTGGAAGAATGATTTCTATTCCTCTGGGGGTATACCCTGTAATGGGATTGCTGAGTTGAATGGTAGTTCTGATTTTAGCTCTTTGAGGAATTGACATATTGCTTTCCACAATGGTTGAATGACCTTACACTCCTACCAACAGTGTGTAAGTGATCCTTTTTATCTGCAACCTCACCAGCATCTGTTATTTTGACTTTTTAATAATAGCCATTCTGACTGGTGTGAGATGGTATCTCATTGTGGTTTTGATTTGCATTTCTCTAATGATCAGTGATATTGAGCTTTTATTCATATGCTTGTTGGCCGCATGTGTGTCCTGTTTCGAAAATTGTCTGTTCTTATTCTTTGCCACTGTTTTTTTTCTTTTCTGAGACCGGGTCTCACTCTGTTGCCCAAGCTGGAGTGCAGTGGTGCAATCTCAGCTCACTGCAACCTCCGCCTCCCGGGTTCAAGCAATTCTCCTGTCTCCCCCTCCCCAAGTAGCTGGGACTACAGGTGCATGCCATCACACCTGGCTGATTTTTTATATTTTTAGTAAAGACAAGGTTTCACCATGTTAGCCAGGATGGTCTCGATCTACTGACCTCATGATCCGCCCAACCTGGCCTCCCAAAGTGCTGGGATTACATGCGTGAGCCACCGCGCCCAGCGCTTTGCCTACTTTTTAATGCAGTTGTTTGTTTTTCTCTTGTAAATTTGTTTAAGTTTTTTATAGATGCTGGATATTATGCTTTCATCAGATGCATAGTCTGCAAATATTTTCTCCCATTCTATAGTTTGTCTGTTCACTCTGATGATAATTTCTTTTGCTGTGCAAAGCTCTTCAGTTTAATTGGATCACATTTGCCAATATTTGCTTTTGTTGTGATTGCTTTCAGAGTTTTTATTATGAAATCTTTGCCTATTCCTATATCCAGGATGGTATTGCCTAGGTTGTCTTCCAGGGTTTTTATAATTTAGGGTTTTACATTTAAGTCTTTAATCCATCTTGAGTTAATTTTTGTATATGGTGTAAGGAAGGGGTCCAGTTTCAGTCTTCTGCATATGGCTAGCCAGTTCTCCCAGCACCGTTCATTGATTAGAGAGTCTTTCCCCATTGCTTGTTTTTGTCAGCTTTGTCAAAGATCAGATGGTCATAGGTGTGTGGCCTTATTTCTAGGCTCTCTATTCTGTTCAAGTGCTCTATGTGCCTGCTGTTGTAGCAGCACCATGCTGTTTGGTTACTTTATCCCTGTAGTATAGTTTGAAGTCAGATAACATGATGCCTCCAGCTTTGTTCTTTTTGTTTATGATTGCCTTGGCTATTGGGGCTCTTTTTTGGTTCCATATGAGTTTTAACACAGTTTTTTTCTAGTTCTGTGAAGAATGTCCTTAGTAGTTTGGTAGGAACGGCATTTAATCTGTAAACTTCTTTGGGCAGTATGGTTAGTTTTAAATATAATATTTCCAACTGTAGAACAGTGTATTGCACAAAAAGCCTCTTACCTTCCTGGCTGTTGGCCATTGGGTAAATAAAGTGCCTTGCCAAGGGGGCTTCTCTCACATGGCTTCATAAAATCCATCGAGAGATTCATTTCTAGCAAGACCAAAATCATAATCATATGTAAGAATCCCAGTGACACTTCTATACCTTTGCACTATTCTGTTGTTTCAAAGCAAGTCTCAATTCCTGCTTAGACTCACTTGGATGGGATTACAGTAGAAGGTTGTGTATATGGGAAGATGGGGATAAATGGGCACCAACTTAGAGTCTACCTGACACATCAGGTATTCTCCTGTATGAAATAGTTTCCTGCCCTTCACTTCTTTTTCATGACCTTGACCCTTTTGAAAAGTACCAGTCAGGTATTTAATAGGATGTCCCATGACGTGGTTTCAGCTGATGTTTTCTCATGATTAAAGTAGGAATATTAATGAATGAAATAACTTCACTTACATCTGAGGACAAAAAAGACCTAAAGAATATAGTATTCAGAAATACTGAAAGAGGAAAAACTATTTTTAAAGTATGGAATGACAATTCACAGTATAGTTAAGTTCAGTGCTTAAGGAAAACTGAGAAATTAAGGAGATGCACAAAGGAGGTATCAACAATATTGCTAATGATTGGTTTTTTTAAGCTTGGGAGTGACATTAACAACAACAACAAAAATAACAAGTTTTAAAGAATGGTTTTCCAAGGCCAGGCACAGTGGTTCACGCCTGTAATCCCAGTACTTTAGGAGACTGAGGCAGGCAGATCACCTGAGGTCAGGAGTTCGAGACCAACATGGGAAAACCCTGTCTCTAGTAAAAATACGAAAAATTAGCCTGGCATGGTGGTGGACAATTGTAATCCCAGCTACTCAGGAGGCTGAGACAGGAGAATTGCTTGACCCCAGGAGGCGGGGGTTGTAATAAGCTGAGATCACGCCACTGCACTCCAGCCTGGCAACAGAGGGAGACTCTGTCTCAAAAAAACAACAAAAAACAAAAACAACAAAAAACGGTTCTATGGTTTTACATTTACAGAATAGTTGCAAATCTAGTATAGAGTTTCCATATACTCCATGCACAGTGTCCTTTATTATTAATCTCATAGCGTGAAACATTTGTCAAAATTAACCAACCAATATCATGTATTGTCATTGAGTACTATACATACTTTATTCTCATTTTTTAGTTTTTGCTTAATGTTAAGATTGCGTTTTAGGATCTCTTCTAGGATATGTCATCACATTTAGATATTATGGCTTCATAGGCTCCATTGAATGTAATAGTTTCTCAGCGTTTCCTTGTTTTTGATGCCATTGACATTTCTAATTTGGAATTTCTCTGCTGTTTCTCTCATGATGAGACTGGATTTCTGGGCTTAAGGAAGGAAGAATACAGATGAAAAGTACCATTCCTATCACATAATATCCAGGGCACAAGCTGTCAACAGGCTCTATCACTGTTGATGTTAATTTGATCACCTGGATAAAAATCTTTTCGTTCTAAAAATCTCTTCTGTAAAATTATTCTTTTTCTCCCTTTTCATGTTGTGTGCATAAAGAAAAGTCACTATATACAACACACACTCAATACTTGGAGAATCGTACACCACTGCTTTTTCTTTGAAATAAATTTATTAAAATTTCAATGGCTTTGGGATTACATGTAGTTTTTGGTTACATGCATGAATTGTATGGTGGTGAAGTCTGGGGGTTTTAGTGTACCTGTCACCCGAATAGTATACATTTTTCCTCACAGGAAATTTTTTATCCCTCACTCGCCTCCAACCCTCCTCCTTTCGGAATCTTTAATGTCCATGATCCCCCTCTGCATGCTCCTGAATATCCATTGCTTACCCCAAACTTAATAAGTGAGAACATGCAGTATTTGGTATTCTGCTCCTGAGTTGCTTCAATTATGATAATGGCCAAATTGCTTTGAAAAACACTGTTTTGTTTTTTTCTATGGCTGAGTAGTATTCTGTAATACACACACACACACACACACACATTTTCTTTATCCACTAATTGGTTGATGGGCACTTAGCTTGATTTCATATTTTTGCAATTGTGAATTGTGCTGTGATAAACCTAGAAGTGTAAGTGCCTTTTTAATAGAATGACTGTGTGTGTGTGTGTGTGTGTGTGTGTGTGCGTGTGAGAAAGAGAGAGAGAGAGAGAGACAGGGTCTCACTTTGTCCTACAGGCTGGAGTGCAGTGGCCCAATCTCGTCTCACTGCAACCACTGCCTCCTGGGTTCAAGGAATTCTTGTGCCTCAGCCGCTGAGGAGCTGGGACTGCAGGTGTGACACACCTGGCTAATTTTTGTATTTTTAGTAGAAATGGGGTTTTGCCTTGTTGGCCAGGCTGGTCTGGAACTCCCGGGCTCAAGTAATCCAGCTGCACTGAGACAGTGAAAGAGATCTAACCGAACCGACTCCATCTTGCTTCTAACCTTTTAAGCAGCCCTTGTTCCTTCCTGGGCATAAGCTAAACTAACTTTGGGAGGAACTTACTTTACAGTTTATAGTTTAAAACAAAGACAATAACAGTCCTTTCTCAAACCTCTTTCTTACCTAGAGCCTAGACTGCCTTTGTATGACTAACAAATTAGCCACATGATTAGAAATTATGGCTTAGGAGTCATGCAGCTGGAGCCTAAAAGATTCTGACCCTCCCTAAACTGCTCCAAAGATCAGTGCTTGACATATTTTGCAGACCCTGCACTTGATGGATCAGCTGGCACAACCCTGGTGGATAAACTGCCTGATCTGATCTTGTGGCCTCCACCTAGGAACTGACTCATCATAAGAGGCCAGGTTGGACTCCCTGTGATTCCATCTCTGATCTGACCAATCAGAACTCTCAACTCACTGGCCTTCCCCCACCCACCAAATTATCATTTAAAACACTGATACCTGAATGTCCTGGGAGACTGATTTGAGTAATAATAAAACTCCAGTCTCCTACACAGTTGGCTTTCCGTGAATTACTCTTTCTCTATTGCAATTCTCCTGTCTTGATAAATCAACTCTTTTAGGCAGCAGGCAAGGTGAACCCATTGGGTGGTTACACTGTATGTCATTTTCAGCACAGACTGTCTTCTTGAACTTACGTTTATTTTGTCCCACCCCAACCCCCAAAGGATGTGGCTAAGAAAAAAAAACAAAAAGGGTCCCAACATCTTTTCTTTTTCCTTCTGGATCTCTTTTCTGGAAGCAGGGCGTCAGTGACAGGAACATTTTGACCCCAGCTCTTAGTCTCTCTCTTAGGTCTGTGGAAGCCTCAGAAGGCGTGGCCAGGCCAGGGCATCCTGGCTGAGCACAGGGTTTGGCACCTCCTCCCTCCCTGGCACTATGCAGACAACTCTGAGTACTGAAAGATGAAACTAACACACCTCAAGGAAGGTTACGTACCTCAATGCATGCCACAGAGACACACTTCCAGGATCTTTTTAAGATCTTAACCATGTTTTGCAAGAAAAGCAACACAGAACTGAAGTGCCTTCAGTTATTTCAGGTGGGGCTATCTTGTACACGGCAGTCAGGGAGAGAGACTGGAAGGCAAGGGGAGGGGACAGCCAGTCCTTCCAGTTAGCAAAGTTCAGGCTCACTCACTGCTTCTAAGTCACTGCTCACTCACTGCTTCTTAGATTAGGATACCCTGGGAATCAGCTACAATAACCTCAGACAAGGAACCATAAAAACCTGAAATGCACATTGGGTGCCAGCCAACAACGAAGCTTGGCTTCCAAGACAAAAAGTTGCTCTTTCTCCTCCTGCTACCTTGGATGTGCCAGGTTGTAATTTGCAAATGTATTGTCTGGCCCTTAGGGGTTGGCAGCTAACGATTGGTTGCAGAAGGAGCGTGGCCTACGAGTGAGAGAGATGCCAGCACAAGAGAAGCCCACTGACTGTAAGCCAGGAAGTGGGCTGTCAGCAGACACCAAACCTGCTGGCGCCTTGATCTGGGACCTCCCAGTCTCCAGACTCCTCAGGGCCACTGTCATCTCCTGAAGCAATCACCACATGTTCCCATCACAGCTGATGGTGGCAACTAACCCATGCAGAGTACTGAAATGAGCCAGGCTCTGTCTGCCCTCTCGTGTGTAATCACCTAGTTAATCCTGGCAGCAGTCCTGGGTTCTCTGCATTTCCAGAGTGCAATTCCTCCAGTAACCACTGAAATGCTTTCTCAGGAGTTGTTGTCAACTCCTTAAAAACATTTCTCCCTGCTTGGCACAGAGCACGTGACACCAGAAACAGCCTTCTCTGGATCCCAGCCCTGGCAGTGGCCATGTTACTTCGCTCAGGCCCAGGAAGAAGGCAGGCTCTGTTCTCCTGCTGGGCAGCAACACCTACCTTAACCCGGATTTCTCACTTGGGTGAACTCTTGGATCACCATGCCCAGTCTGACGGGCTCTGCAGCAGATGCAATAAGGGCTTCGGGGCCGGGAAGTGGAGCTCACCCATGTGCCAAGCCCGAGGTCGGGCACCCCTCCTTCACACCATCCTAGGGGACTTCCTCCCTTCCCCAGCGGAACGCCACCAAGAACTGACCTGACGGTGCCAAGAGGGCGAATTTCCCCCAAGTCCTCTGAAATATGTTGTCACGATTTGTAACAGGAAGCCGAGTGAGGAGCACAAAGTGCTTCCAGAGACTAGGTGATGGGCCAACATCCCTGGCCGGCATGTTGAGCCCCTGAACCAAAGTCTCTGTGACCACCACCTTTGCCTGTCTGCCCCAGTTTTCTGAGCATGTGCTCTGCATACACTTGTGTGCCAGGCTACCAGCCACTCTCGCCTATACTCCCCCAGCCCCAGCGGAGCAGCCACAGGCGCCTTCTGCTCACCAGGTGGAATTTACCTGTTATCCTGTGCAGCAGGCTGCAGAACGCGCCCCTCTGCTCCCTCGGTGTGGGGCTGCAAGGGGTCAGGTCCACCACCGAGGCTGCCTTTATGGAGAACCCTGCACTTGTCCCGAGCCTGAAACCCCCGAATTGCGGGGTCCAGGAAGACTGGAGGTGGCGCCTGATAGAATGACTTCTTTTCATTTGGGTCCATGCCCAGTGGTGGGATTGCTAGATTGAATGGTAGCTCTGCTTTTAAAAGTTCATTGAGAAATCTCCATACTGTTTACCATACAGGTTGTACTAATTTACATTCCCACCAAGGGTGTCTAAGCATTCCCTTTTCACCTCATCCACGCCAATGTCTATCATTTATTGACTTTTTCATAATGGTCCTTCTGACTAGGGTAAGATTGGTATCGCATTGTGGTGTTAATTTGCATTCCCTGATGATCAGTGATGTTGAGCATTTTTTTTCATATGTTTTCTGGCCATTTATATATCTTCTTTTGCCTGTTCATGTCATCTCCCCACTTTTTAATGGGGTTATTTATTTATTTTTTTCTTGCTGATTTGTTTGTGTTTCTTGTAGATTCTGGGTTAGTCCTTTGTTGGATGGACAGTTTGCAAGGGTTTTCTCCCATTCTGTAGGTTGTTTCTTTATTCCGTCAATTATTTCTTTTGCTGTGCAGAAGCTTTTCAGTTTCGCTAAGTCCCATTTATTTGTTTTTGTTTACGTTGTAGTTGCTTTCGGGGTCTTAGGTTTGCCTAGGCCAGCGTCTTTACGGTTTCATGTCTTACATTTAAGTCTTTAATCCATCTTGAGTTAATTTTTATATATGGTGACAGATAAGGATCCAGTTTCATTCTTCCACATGTGACTATCTTATTTTCCCAGCACCTTTTGTTGAATGGGGTGATCATTCCTCAGTTATGTTTTTGTCTGTTCTGTTGAAAATAAGTCAATTGTCCGTATTTGGCTTCATTTCTGGGGTCTCTGTTCTGTTCCTCTGGTCTGTATGTCTACATTTATACCAGTATCATGTTAATATGCCAGCAGATGTTGTAATGGACTGTGTTGGTTGACCTTGGACCAGAAGGTGGCACTTGCAGGAGAGAGCCAGCTGCAGTCATGGTGGTGGGATTTATGCTTAACCTTTGTTACCCAGGGGAAGTAGTCAGCTGATGGGAAGTGACATGGAACTCTGAAAAGTCCCTGTTCCTGTTCTGCTACTAGGACAGGTAGAGGGGCAAAGCCGAGTGTGGACTGGGTCAGGACAGTCCATACTCTGCCTCTCCAAGTGTGGGTGTAAGCAGAAGCCACACTGGGGGTCAGTGGACAGTTCCCTGACCACTGGGATAGTGTTCCAGGGAGGAGAACACCCTCTGCCACATGAGAGTCTGTACATGGAGAGAGGGGTAGCAAGTGGCAGGTCAATTCCCATGACCTTGACACAGAAGGTCTTACACATGCAGACCTCTGCTGGCAAACACCCACAATAGCCAGCTAAGTCCCAGGCAGTCTAGGCTGAGAACACAAACCTGCCCCAGGCTGCAAGACTTCCCACTGGAGACTGAAACTGAAACAGTAGTTCCGAGGCCACACCCCTTGATTTGACATGTGAGGCAGCAGTACCCAGCTCCCATGACCCTGGCACAAGAAAGCTTCCTGCATGCCCCTTGGTTCGGGCCTTAAGGGTTTCATCCTCTGCTCAATATTAGATCAAATACAAATCTTAGTTGGTCAGCTTCTCCCTCAGTTGGGAGCTTCTTTCAGTGCGTGACTGCTGCCTGGGTTACTTCGCTGATTTCTGCAAGATCTTCTATGAATTAGGGTCAGGAATATCTTCCTTCTGTCCCTGCTGAGATCTGGGAGTGCACACGCAGCACACCCAGGTGCCACTCCTTCTTTCATGGTCCCCTCCTCTCTAAGTCAGCTCCAGCGCTGGGCAGGGTTAAGGCACTTCCCTGTGACCTGGACTGCCTGGTTCCCCAGTGGGAATGCATCACAGAGAGAGTCTCCTCCTTTTGCACTCTGAAGGCTCAGTTGCCCATCTGACACATGGTGCAAGTTGCTGCCTGCTGCTCCTTTCAAAGTATCCAAAGGTTCTTTCACTTCTTCTGTTGAGTTCCTGTGTTTCTTGGATACAAATTCACAGTGTGAATCTCTAGACACTGTCTTGCTCTTTCTAAGCAGGTGAGGCACACTAACAAAGTCTCCAATCTGCCATCTTGAAAAACAAAAACAAACAAAACAAAAAATGCTCCACTTTATGAGCAGAATGTTTACCAAAAGTTATTTGGACCTTTCATCCTGAAAGTGTCTATTCTCCTACAATAATCGTATTTATGCAACCATTTTTATCAGTATGCAAACATGGATATTTATTTTATGCTTTACTTCTACTACTTCATTTATTTGTTTAAACTGTTGCAGTGTTGGCTATTGGAAGGTCTTTCAGTTGGATCATTTGTCATTTTGAAACACTACCATAATGAAGCTTCGCTGTTGTTATGTGGTTGGTTAGTTGTTTGCACTGTTGTTTGGCGTTTTATTTTTTCTGGCACTACTAGGTGCTTAAGCTAATTGTGTGGATTTCCTCACAAGCCTGGTATTAACCATTTTTTTCACAAAGCCCTAGTTCTTCTTATGGGAAAATTGAATTAGAAATGGAAATCTGGGCTCTTGGCATATTCATTGCTCCTGGGGCATCTGTTGATTCGTGATCTTGTGTGCTGACAGAGCAAATACATCTGTGTATGCTGATTCACACACACACACACACACACACAGACACACACACACACACACAAATATTTTCTCATGTATCTGTATCTTTAAGTTAAACATGAATTCCTAATAATCCTCCAGCACCCCATGATCTAATCCAGTACCACATGAATCAGCGCACCTATTCCCACTTACTTGTGTGTAGCCTACCACACTAACAGTGATAAAGATGCTTCTGTTATTTAATCACATAATCCAAAAGACTTGTATAAGTGGTTTCAGAATTAGAAATGTATATGGCCATGAGAAAGAACTTTACCAACTAAAGTTTTTAGGGATAAATCTTTACCCTTTAGACTCAGAATATCCACTTACTTGCTACGTTCCCTGGGTCAGCTGCTTATCCCCCCTCCATTCAGTGACGTTATTTCACTGATGTGTTATTTAATTCTATTATGTGTATAGCCCCATGCTATCTGCTACCTACTGTAGAAGGGTTTTAATTTGTATATTTTAAGTTCACTTTTTGTATTATAAAGTTATTTAGGATTTGTAAAATATAATCATGTATTTATCATTACAGTATGATACCAGAATAATTTCACTGCCTAGAGCAAATCTGCTGTACCTCACCAGTTTGACCTGCCTCTTTTCCAGGCTCCTAGTAAACACCAAACATTTTGTTATCTCTCTACTTTTTCACATTGCAGAGTGTCACATAACCGAAACCACACAAAGTATTTTGCCTTTTTAAATTTACTTTTTTTTTGCAATATACCTTTAGATTTGTGAAATGTATCTCATGGTTGTTTAGAGTTGCATTTTCCTAATGACAAAAGACTTAGGCCTCATATCATGTGCTTACTAGACATGACTATAGTATCTTTGGATACATGTCTGTTCAGATAGTTCACCAATTTGATTGTGATATTTGCCTTTTTATTTTGAGTTGTAAAATATTTTTTGTGTTGTGGCTAATAGATTCTTTTCTGCTATGTGATTGTGTTATCTTTTTACTTTTAATTATGTACTTTGAATCTCAGAAATTTTTAATTCTTACAAAGTTAAATATATTCATTTTTTTATTTCCTTTTCTTGGGCTTTAAGTATCATATCTTAGAAATTATACAAGTTATTCTTTAAGCTAATACCCAAATTATGTATTTCTATATTATCTTCTAAGGGTTTGGTCTATTTAGATCTTACATTTGGATATATGATTATTTTGAGCCAATTATGTATATGGTGTGAATGAGAAGTTCAACTTGCTTGTGGATATTCAATTGTCCTAGCAACATTTGTTACAAATATATTTTTCCATATTGAATTGGCTTGGCAACCTTATAAAATCATTTGACTATAAAGGTAAAGATTAATTTTTGGACATTCAATTCTACTATATTCCTTTGGTCTGTATGTCCATGTTTATACAATTATTGAGCCTTTAAATTAAATTATGATGATACTGAGTTTTTCATGGATGCCCTTTAAAATAAAGAAACTTTCCTTATAGGGTTAATTTGTCATATACTGTTATCAAAAATGGATTTTGGATTTGTCAGGTGCCTTTCCTGCATCTTTTGAGATGATCATATGGCTTTTGTTTTTTATTTTATTCTTATAGGGCATGACACTAATTATTTTGCATGTTGAACCAATTTTGCATTCCTGGGACAAATACCATTGGCGATGGTGTATAATTCTTTTTACATTTGCTGATTTATATTGCTAGCATTTTATTGAAGACATTTACCCTCTATTTATAAAACATATTGGTCTTAATTTTTCTTTCTTGAGATGTCTTGCTTCAGTTTTAATATCAGTGTAAACTAATAGTATACATCAGGACGTGATCTCTTCTCCACTTTTACTGTTGTTTAAGTTTTTATGAAGAGTTTGTGATAGATTTTTATTAATTATTTTCAGGTTTAGAATAGTTCACCAGTGAAGTCATCTCAACCAGCCCAGGGCCTTGACTCCTAACAACAATCACATGAACTTGGAAGAGGAGCCTTCCCCAGGTGAACCTTCACTTGAGACCTTGTCCTTGGCCATCATCTACATCTGGATTCATGATACAGAGAAACCGTGAGTAAGAGCCACTCAGTGTGTGAGAATTTATTATTCAGCAATAAAAATACACCTGACAGTAAATGCAACGTGGTATCCTGGACAGAAAAATGACATTACTTAAAAGCCGAGTAAAATATGGAAAAAGCCTATACTTCAATAAATAGTTTTGTGCCAACTATTTTTTAGGGCTCATGGTTACATAATCTATTACATTGCATGTAATTCAAAGATATCTAAAGCTTTCTGTACTATCTGTGCATATTTCTGTGTATTTAAAATTATTTCAAAGAAAAGATATTTTTGAAAAAAGCATTAAATGTGATATGAAAATAATCTCAAAGCACAAACAGAATACCTTCAGCTGAGGAGATGAAAGGGCACATAGAGAGAGAATAGCAAAGCATCTTTCCTTATTGATTTGCAAACTCGAACACAGGTACACTTGCTTCAGAAAGATCCCCCCAAGTTCCAGAGACTCGTCCTCTTTCATCTTCTTCATCATATTCTGCATTTTTCAGTCACCAGTTTTAGCATCTGGTGCTAACTACGTAACGAGTTTTTGAAAGACAGATGCCTATTACTCGCATGTCTCAAAAAGGCCCATTTTCAGATATTATTTAGCAGGACTCCAACAAACAGACCAGAATTTACTGAGAGCTTGCAGTGAGGAGTGCCTTAATGCCAACACGACTATGTTGACAACACATCCTCTTGTGAGTGAAGCATTCATACAGAATGAGTCGCTGAAACTCAATAACATGTGTCTACTGTGCAAGAAAGGTACTAATCAATATAATGCTCTAAAATTATTCTGGGGACATAGGGGACATGTGTCCAAGATTTATGAGATGTGAGCAACCAAGAGAGCGTGAACACTGATATTTTACAAGTGCTCCAAATCAGTAGATGGGCATTTGGTTTTCCAGTTAGGGCTGCAGTCAGGGTCTCTTGGCTTCAATACTATACACAGAGAATTTCAATGACAGATCTTGATTAAAATAACAATAATAACAACCCCTCATCTATTATATTGCAGTCTGGCACCATTTAACTTAATTTTACTGCATATAAATAGCAATCCTATACTCCATGCAAACTAGAATGGCAGTGGAATTGATGTAGTGAAGAAAGTGACAAATTATTTTCCAAATATAAAGCAAACTTCAGGTTTTATAGGGAAACAAATGGGGGTAAAAACATTGTAATCCTTATTTTTCTGATAATTGTGTTCTGCTCTTATAAATAGAAAGCTGCACTTTCATTATTTTATAATATAGTGAGTTTATCAGCCACGTGTATGAAAATTGTATAGTAAGAGTAGGTATGTTTCCACTTGGTTGGTTCATTGGACTTATACACATCATTCACTTTATCTCGAATGGTTATTTTTTAAGCCTTGGTTTTGCTACAACATGTAAAGGTGTCCGTCTTTGTGCAATATTAAATCTTCGTTCAAGTAACTTTTCTTTGTTTCTTTGCCTTTGTTTCTGCATTGCTCCTGTATTTCTGTGAGCCATATTTCAGTGAGTAATGATGACACTAGCAGTCCAGCCTGCATGGATGCTGACATGGATGCTGTCTCCCATTCTTACCACTGGATGTGAAGAAATGCTAGATGCAATGCAGCCAATCTGTACTCGACTGTCAGTTCCATCTTCTCAACTCACAGTGTCTTCCAAAGTCCATGCCACACCACAGCCTGGAACATCTCCCAAGGTGGTATCTTGAGGCAATGGTAGAGCTCATGTCACAGTATTGTATGCCTCAGGTATCACTGTCCTTCACTCTTTGATATATTCTCTCTTACAAACCATTGTTCCATACACTTTGCCCCTTTTGTGTTTGTTTATACATGTGGTGTGGCATGTCTAAACCTCACAGTCAGGATATTAGAATAGGGTTCTGCATATCTAGAGGTGTGGATCATTGGGAAGCATCTTAGAACCTACCTGCCACAACAGGTCCTATCTAATCTGTATCAGTTTCTGGGTCTTCACTTATTTTTTTGCCCTTGATCTTAGTGAAAAGAACTTGTCAGGTGTTCCATAGGATGTATCACAATATGGATTTGTTAAATTTTTTCATAATTTGAGTAAGATTAAACATTAATTTATACACATATTTTTCTAATTTTGCAGACAAAAAACCTGAACAATATATTATTTAGAAATACAAATTTAGAAAATAATAATGAAGAATGAGGCTGGGCATGGTGGCTCATGCCTGTAATCCCAGCAATTTGGGAAGCTCAGGTGGGTGGATCACTTGAGGCCAGGAGTTTGAGCCCAGCCTAAGTAACATGGTGAAACCCTATCTCTACTAAAAATACAAAAATTAGCCGGGTGTGGTGGTGCATGCCTGAATGTTTCATATATTCTGGATAATAGTCTCCTAACAGTTATATGACTTGAGAATATCTTCTTCCATTATTTCAGTTGTCTTGATGGTGTACTTTACATCTTAAAAGGTATTGATCCACATAAACTTCAATGTATCTATTTTTTTTTCTTTTTCTTTCTTTCTTTTTTTTTTATTATACTTTAAGTTTTAGGGTACATGTGCACATTGTGCAGGTTGGTTACATATGTATACATGTGCCATGCTGGTGCGCTGCACCCACTAACTCATCATCTAGCATTAGGTATATCTCCCAATGCTATCCCTCCCCCCTCCCCTCACCCCACAACAGTCCCCAGAGTGTGATATTCCCCTTCCTATGTCCATGTGATCTCATTGTTCAATTCCAACCTATGAGTGAGAATATGCGGTGTTTGGTTTTTTGTTCTTGCGATAGTTTACTGAGAATGATGGTTTCCAATTTCATCCATGTCCCTACAAAGGACATGAACTCATCATTTTTTATGGCTGCATAGTATTCCATGGTGTATATGTGCCACATTTTCTTAATCCAGTCTATCATTGTTGGAGATTTGGGTTGGTTCCAAGTCTTTGCTATTGAGAATAATGCCGCAATAAACATACGTGTGCATGTGTCTTTATAGCAGCATGATTTATAGTCCTTTGGGTATATACCCAGTAATGGGATGGCTGGGTCAAATGGTATTTCTAGTTCTAGATCCCTGAGGAATCGCCACACTGACTTCCACAATGGTTGAACTAGTTTACAGTCCCACCAACAGTGTTAAAGTGTTCCTATTTCTCCACATCCTCTCCAGCACCTGTTGTTTCCTGACTTTTTAATGATTGCCATTCTAACTGGTGTGAGATGATATCTCATAGTGGTTTTGATTTGCATTTCTCTGATGGCCAGTGATGATGAGCATTTTTTCATGTGTTTTTTGGCTGCATAAATGTCTTCTTTTGAGAAGTGTCTGTTCATGTCCTTCGCCCACTTTTTGATGGGGTTGTTTGTTTTTTTCTTGTAAATTTGTTTGAGTTCATAGTAGATTCTGGATATTAGCCCTTTGTCAGATGAGTAGGTTGTGAAAATTTTCTCCCATGTTGTAGGTTGCCTGTTCACTCTGATGGAAGTTTCTTTTGCTGTGCAGAAGCTCTTTAGTTTAATTAGATCCCATTTGTCAATTTTGTCTTTTGTTGCCGTTGCTTTTGGTGTTTTGGACATGAAGTCCTTGCCCACGCCTATGTCCTGAATGGTAATGCCTAGGTTTTCTTCTAAGGTTTTTATGGTTTTAGGTCTAACGTTTAAATCTTTAATCCATCTTGAATTGATTTTTGTATAAGGTGTAAGGAAGGGATCCAGTTTCAGCTTTCTACATATGGCTAGCCAGTTTTCCCAGCACCATTTATTAAATAGGGAATCCTTTCCCCATTTCTTGTTTTTGTCAGGTTTGTCAAAGATCAGATGGTTGTAGATATGTGGTATTATTTCTGAGGGCTCTGTTCTGTTCCATTGATCTATATCTCTGTTTTGGTACCAGTACCATGCTGTTTTGGTTACTGTAGCCTTGTAGTATAGTTTGAAGTCAGGTAGTGTGATGCCTCCAGCTTTGTTCTTTTGGCTTAGGATTGACTTGGCGATGCGGGCTCTTTTTTGGTTCCATATGAACTTTAAAGTAGTTTTTTCCAATTCTGTGAAGAAAGTCATTGGTAGCTTGATGGGGATGGCATTGAATCTGTAAATGACCTTGGGCAGTATGGCCATTTTCACGATATTGATTCTTCCTACCCATGAGCATGGAATGTTCTTCCATTTGTTTGTATCCTCTTTTATTTCCTTGAGCAGTGGTTTGTAGTTCTCCTTGAAGAGGTCCTTCACATCCCTTGTAAGTTGGATTCCTACGTATTTTATTCTCTTTGAAGCAATTGTGAATGGGAGTTCACTCATGATTTGGCTCTCTGTTTGTCTGTTGTTGGTGTATAAGAATGCTTGTGATTTTTGTACATTGATTTTGTATCCTGAGACTTTGCTTAAGTTGCTTATCAGCTTAAGGAGATTTTGGGCTGAGACAATGGGGTTTTCTAGATAAACAATCATGTCGTCTGCAAACAGGGACAATTTGACTTCCTCTTTTCCTAATTGAATACCCTTTATTTCCTTCTCCTGCCTGATTGCCCTGGCCAGAACTTCCAACACTATGTTGAATAGGAGCGGTGAGAGAGGGCATCCCTGTCTTGTGCCAGTTTTCAAAGGGAATGCTTCCAGTTTTTGCCCATTCAGTATGATATTGGCTGTGGGTTTGTCATAGATAGCTCTTATTATTTTGAAATACGTCCCTTCAGTGCCTAATTTATTGAGAGTTTTTAGCATGAAGCGTTGTTGAATTTTGTCAAAGGCTTTTTCTGCATCTATTGAGATAATCATGTGGTTTTTGTCTTTGGCTCTGTTTATATGCTGGATTACATTTATTGATTTGCGTATATTGAACCAGCCTTGCATCCCAGGGATGAAGCCCACTTGATCATGGTGGATAAGCTTTTTGATGTGCTGCTGGATTCGGTTTGCCAGTATTTTATTGAGGATTTTTGCATCAATGTTCATCAAGGATATTGGTCTAAAATTCTTTTTTTTTGGTTGTGTCTCTGCCCGGCTTTGGTATCAGAATGATGCTGGCCTCATAAAATGAGTTAGGGAGGATTCCCTCTTTTTCTATTGATTGGAATAGTTTCAGAAGGAATGGTACCAGTTCCTCCTTATACCTCTGGTAGAATTCAGCTGTGAATCCATCTGGTCCTGGACTCTTTTTGGTTGGTAAACTATTGATTATTACCACAATTTCAGCTCCTGTTATTGGTCTATTCAGAGATTCAACTTCTTCCTGGTTTAGTCTTGGGAGAGTGTATGTGTCGAGGAATGTATCCATTTCTTCTAGATTTTCTAGTTTATTTGCATAGAGGTGTTTGTAGTATTCTCTGATGGTAGCTTGTATTTCTGTGGGATCGGTGGTGATATCCCCTTTATCATTTTTTATTGTATCTATTTGATTCTTCTCTCTTTTTTTCTTTATTAGTCTTGCTAGCGGTCTATCAATTTTGTTGATCCTTTCAAAAAACCAGCTCCTGGATTCATTGATTTTTTGAAGGGTTTTTTGTGTCTCTATTTCCTTCAGTTCTGCTCTGATTTTAGTTATTTCTTGCCTTCTGCTAGCTTTTGAATGTGTTTGCTCTTGCTTTTCTAGTTCTTTTAATTGTGATGTTAGGGTGTCAATTTTGGATCTTTCCTGCTTTCTCTTGTGGGCATTTAGTGCTATAAATTTCCCTCTACACACTGCTTTGAATGCATCCCAGAGATTCTGGTATGTTGTGTCTTTGTTCTCGTTGGTTTCAAAGAACATCTTTATTTCTGCCTTCATTTCGTTATGTACCCAGTAGTCATTCAGGAGCAGGTTGTTCAGTTTCCATGTAGTTGAGCGGCTTTGAGTGAGATTTTTAATCCTGAGTTCTAGTTTGATTGCACTGTGGTGTGAGAGATAGTTTGTTATAATTTCTGTTCTTTTACATTTGCTGAGGAGAGCTTTACTTCCAACTATGTGGTCAATTTTGGAATAGGTGTGGTGTGGTGCTGAAAAAAATGTATATTCTGTTGATTTGGGGTGGAGAGTTCTGTAGATGTCTATTAGGTCCGCTTGGTGCAGAGCTGAGTTCAATTCCTGGGTATCCTTGTTGACTTTCTGTCTCGTTGATCTGTCTAATGTTGACAGTGGGGTGTTAAAGTCTCCCATTATTAATGTGTGGGAGTCTAAGTCTCTTTGTAGGTCACTCAGGACTTGCTTTATGAATCTGGGTGCTCCTGTATTGGGTGCATATATATTTAGGATAGTTAGCTCCTCTTGTTGAATTGATCCCTTTACCATTATGTAATGGCCTTCTTTGTCTCTTTTGATCTTTGTTGGTTTAAAGTCTGTTTTATCAGAGACTAGGATTGCAACCCCTGCCTTTTTTTGTTTTCCATTTGCTTGATAGATCTTCCTCCATCCTTTTATTTTGAGCCTATGTGTGTCTCTGCACGTGAGATGGGTTTCCTGAATACAGCACACTGATGGGTCTTGACTCTTTATCCAACTTGCCAGGCTGTGTCTTTTAATTGGAGAATTTAGTCCATTTACATTTGAAGTTAATATTGTTATGTGTGAATTTGATCCTGTCATTATGATGTTAGCTGGTGATTTTGCTCGTTAGTTGATGCAGTTTCTTCCTAGTCTCGATGGTCTTTACATTTTGGCATGATTTTGCAGAGGCTGGTACCGGTTGTTCCTTTCCATGTTTAGCGCTTCCTTCAGGAGCTCTTGTAAGGCAGGCCTGGTGGTGACAAAATCTCTCAGCATTTGCTTGTCTGTAAAGTATTTTATTCCTCCTTCACTTATGAAGCTTAGTTTGGCTGGATATGAAATTCTGGGTTGAAAATTCTTTTCCTTAAGAATGTTGAATATTGGCCCCCACTCTCTTCTGGCTTGTAGAGTTTCTGCCGAGAGATTAGCTGTTAGTCTGATGGGCTTCCCTTTGAGGGTAACCCGACCTTTCTCTCTGGCTGCCCTTAACATTTTTTCCTTCATTTCAACTTTGGTGAATCTGACAATTATGTGTCTTGGAGTTGCTCTTCTCGAGGAGTATCTTTGTGGCGTTCTCTGTATTTCCTGAATCTGAATGTTGGCCTGCCTTGCTAGATTGGGGAAGTTCTCCTGGATGATATCCTGCAGAGTGTTTTCCAACTTGGTTCCATTCTCCGCATCACTTTCAGGTACACCAATCAGACGTAGATTTGGTCTTTTCACATAGTCCCATATTTCTTGGAGGCTTTGCTCATTTCTTTTTATTCTTTTTTCTCTAGACTTCCCTTCTCACTTCATTTCATTCATTTCATCTTCCATTGCTGATACCCTTTCTTCCAGTTGATCGCATCGGCTCCTGAGGCTTCTGCATTCTTCACGTAGTTCTCGAGCCTTGGTTTTCAGCTCCATCAGCTCCTTTAAGCACTTCTCTGTATTGGTTATTCTAGTTATACATTCTTCTAAATTTTTTTCAAAGTTTTCAACTTCTTTGCCTTTGGTTTGAATGTCCTCCCGTAGCTCAGAGTAATTTGATCGTCTGAAGCCTTCTTCTCTCAGCTCGTCAAAATCATTCTCCATCCAGCTTTGTTCCGTTGCTGGTGAGGAACTGCGTTCCTTTGGAGGAGGAGAGGTGCTCTGCGTTTTAGAGTTTCCAGTTTTTCTGTTCTGTTTTTTTCCCCATCTTTGTGGTTTTATCTACTTTTGGTCTTTGATGATGGTGATGTACAGATGGGTTTTTGGTGTGGATGTCCTTTCTGTTTGTTAGTTTTCCTTCTAACAGACAGGACCCTCAGCTCCAGGTCTGTTGGAATACCCTGCCGTGTGAGGTGTCAGTGTGCCCCTGCTGGGGGGTGCCTCCCAGTTAGGCTGCTCGGGGGTCAGGGGTCAGGGACCCACTTGAGGAGGCAGTCTGCCCGTTCTCAGATCTCCAGCTGCGTGCTGGGAGAACCACTGCTCTCTTCAAAGCTGTCAGACAGGGACATTTAAGTCTGCAGAGGTTACTGCTGTCTTTTTGTTTGTCTGTGCCCTGCCCCCAGAGGTGGAGCCTACAGAGGCAGGCAAGCCTCCTTGAGCTGTGGTGGGCTCCACCCAGTTCGAGCTTCCAGGCTGCTTTGTTTACCTAAGCAAGCCTGGGCAATGGCGGGCGCCCCTCCCCCAGCCTCGCTGCCGCCTTGCAGTTTGATCTCAGACTGCTGCGCTAGCAATCAGCGAGATTCCGTGGGCGTAGGACCCTCCGAGCCAGGTGTGGGATATAGTCTCGTGGTGCGCCGTTTTTTAAGCCGGTCTGAAAAGCGCAGTGTTCGGGTGGGAGTGACCCGATTTTCCAGGTGCGTCCGTCACCCCTTTCTTTGACTCGGAAAGGGAACTCCCTGACCCCTTGCGCTTCCCAGGTGAGGCAATGCCTCGCCCTGCTTCGGCTCGCGCACGGTGCGCGCACCCACTGGCCTGCGCCCACTGTCTGGCACTCCCTAGTGAGATGAACCCGGTACCTCAGATGGAAATGCAGAAATCACCCATCTTCTGCGTCGCTCATGCTGGGAGCTGTAGACCGGAGCTGTTCCTATTCGGCCATCTTGGCTCCTCTATCTCAATGTATCTATTTTTTTTTCTGTCACTTGTACTTTTGTGTCACATGTTAGAATCCATTGTTTCATGTAAGGCCATGAAAATCTATTTTTATGTTCTCTTCTGTGGGATTTTTAGTTTTAGCTCTTATATTTAGCCACATATTCTATTTTGAGTCAAATACATATATGGTGCAGGAACAGTTTAACTTGCTTGTGGATATCCCTTTCTCGCAGCAACATTTGCTGAAAAACTACTTTTTCATCTTGAATTAATTTTTCAACCTTGAAAATAAGTTTGCCCTATATATAAAGATTGATTTTGTGGTGCTCAACTCTATTCTGTTGGCTTATATGTCTTTCCTCATGTTATGTGAGTTTTCCGTGGATGTTCTTTGTAGGTTTAGAAAGTTTTCTTCTATGCCTAATTTTCCCAGAGCTTTTATCATGAATGGGTTTGGAATTTGTCACATGCTTGTTCTGTATCTTTAGAGGTGACCATGAGTCTTTTTTAAAAATTCTATTAGTATATTTTATAACACTAGTTGTTTTTGTATGTTTAACCAGACTTACATTGCAGGGATAAATAGTTTTGCTTCTAGTGTATACTCCTTTTTATATGTTACTAGTTAATTTTGATAGTATTTCCTTGACACTTTTTACCTGTTTCACATTGGTCTGTAATTTTCTTTTCTTGAAATGTCTTTGTCTAGCTGTGGTGTCAGGGAACACTGGCTTCATACATTGCATTAGGAAAGGTTCTTTACTCGTCTGTTTTTATTGATTGTTATTAATTCCCAAAAGGCTTTGAATAACTCACCAGTGAAGTCTTCTTGACCTGGACAGAAATTGAATCCTCCCGAGAATCCCAGGAGCTTGGAAGGGGATCCTTCCCCAGATGAGCCTTCCCTTGAAATCTCTGCCAGGCATCTGACCCAGAGAAACTGTAAGTACTGTGTAGGGCTGGGTTGGAAAGTCTAAACTATGTAGTAATATGTTATACAACAATCGGTCAGTTATATGCCTGACAGTAAATGTAATGTGGTATCTTGGATTAGATCCTAGAACAGAAAAATGACACTAGTGGAAAACCTCGTAAAATGTGAAGAAAATCTTTTTCAGTAAATAGTTTTGTACCACTGTCAATTTCTGAGTTTTCATAAATATGCTATGGTGATATAAGGTGTTAACATTTCAGGAAGCTGTAGGATATATGAAACTCTATTATCTTTACTACTTTCTGTAAAACTAAAACTATCATAAAAATATTTCTTGAAATGTAATATTCAGGTACCAAAAAATAAAACAACAATAACAAAGACAGATTTAAACCACAATAAAACCACAGATCAGAGGATGAATGGAGATATAGGGAGACTATGGCAAAGTAGCTTGCCTTATTATCCCCCATTCCTACACAGGACACCTGCTTCAGAAAGACACCATCAAGCTCCAGGGACACTCATCCGTTTTCTTCTTTCCTATCACACTTCCCATTACCCAGTTATCAATTCCTGTATTCATAACCACTTTTCCAAGGAAAGACGCCTTTCTCACATATGTTAGAAGGCCCTGTTTTCAGGCACTTTCTGTCAATGTCTTTGTAGGATCTCACTATAAAGACATTTTAGAAGACATGACTTCCAGACATTAGAAGAGAAAATTGAGAAACACCAGTGATGGTGAACATAAATATTTGTGCATTAAGAGTGTTTTCTTAGTACAGGGATTCCTTTTATTCCCCAAGTTTTAAAAGGAAATGATGCCTGAAGCCTTTGAGAAAACACTGTGATGATTCAGTTTTCTTCGTCATGCTTATGGGACCAGACATTCTCTTGACACTCACATCATGGATCTATATTGTCCTGTGGTATATTAATCTGTTCTCATGATGCTAATAAAGACATACCTAAGACTGGGTAATTTATAAAGGAAAGATGTTTAACTGGCTCACAGTTGCACATGGCTGGGGAGGCCTCACAATCATGGCAGAAGGGAAATGAGGAGCAAAGTCACATCCTACATAGTGGCAGAAAAGAGAACTCATGCAGGGGAACTCCCATTTATAAAACCATCAAATCTTGTGACACTTGTTTACCCCCATGAGAATAGTATGGGGGAAACTGCCCCCATGATTCAGTTTTCTCCACCTGGCCCTGCCCTTGACACATGGGGATTGTTACAATTCAAGGTGAGATTTGGGTGGAGACACAGCCAAACCATTTCAAGCGACAAGCCCAAAAGCCACAGAATAGACATTATCATGGAAGAAGGTTAACTAGATATGAAGAAAGTTTATAATCATGGAGTTGTAGGTTAATTCCTGTTCAAAAAGACATGGAAATGGACCTTTAGACATCAGATATATGAAAGTGAGGCATGTTAGTGATACAGGGCGTGTTGTGCAGAGGCGGAAATAGCCTAATAGAAAAAAGGAAAGAACAGCACAGTACAACATACCCCAGCCCACCATGTAGTGATCTAAGAGATGGACACAGGGTGAGTGCTGACTCTGCATCTGTGCTTGTTAAACAAAGATCCCCACAGCATGGAGGACTGTTCCCCTTCCCCAACACAGCTCCCTGTTCACAGGCCACACCACTTTACAGAGGAACACCAGGGATGTTCCAGGAACCATGCCCACAAAACTTACTAAGCCATGGGACTGCATACTACACTCCCAAGGACATCCGCAAAGTCAAGACTCTTGCTTTTTCAGACTGTGATCATGGGCTACATTCTCCATACCATGTTCATATCTACAGTGAGAAAATAAACTCCTGCGTCCTGGAGACCTACAATGAGAAACAAAGCTGACCTTGACCATATTTCTCACTTCTGAGAAGACTGTAGCAGTAATTCAGGTGCTATTATTTGGGGCATTTATAATTCAGTAAACCTTCTTACCCCTCTAATCTTACAATTCACCCCATCAGAAAGGACGGTTTCATTTAAATTGGCAATCTTAAGTCATGGAGGTTTGATCTTTTTATTTCATTATAACAGGAGTTTCTGTAAGGTAAGTGACTTGTACAATCCCGTTTTCCTCTTCATTTCAATGCATACATATGGTCTATTATGATGTGTACTGTTAAGATCATCCATGAGTAAATTCTTCAGAAAAAAAAAAATCAAGTGGCAGGCCATGAAGTATACAGAAGTAGATGTGTGGAAGGACAGACTCATCTCTAGGTGGCAAGAGGGTCGATGAGCTCTAGGTGCTCAGGTTTAAGCCTGGAAAAGTGATAGACATAAAACTCTGCTACCATAATGTCTCAGGCACAGAGGACACAGTGCTCAGCGCTAAGCTCCCAAACATTAGCATGATAGCGTGGAAAATATGATTTGTACTGAGTCTGGATTGGCCACCAGAATTCTCAGAAAGATGCCATTGAAAACACCCCATCATCTGACCACATCCTTAGGCAAGAACCCAACGCTGTCTCTGCCCTCTAGTCTGAATGGTGAATAAAATTTAAAGGGTGCATGACTCCTAAACTTGAGATTAGGGCTTCCTGTTCACTGAATTGAACTCTTCTAGAAGCTGAAACTCTCATTGCAAATATGCTCAACATTCTAAATTATACATTATAAGAGTTTCCTCTTCATTCAGTACACTATTTGGGGAACATCAAAGCCTGTTTCATTTTCTAAGTATCGACAAGTGGGGCTGACAAGAGTAACAAGTGGTCAGAGCAAGGCATTTCGTGAAAACAGCAATGCACAGGCGTCTGCAGTCCCTGCTTACAGTGAGATTCACATGACCATCGTTCATGGGATACGAAGGATAAAAGAGGAGGGAGAAAAAAATATGTAGTTGATCTGGATGAAGAATCAGATTTGGAAAGCAACTTAGAATAATCTCTGCTTATATTTCTAAGATGAAGGCAAAAAGTCTCAAGATACAGGATTTTCTGTCTTCAGAGAGCTGCACTCTGCTGCAAATTTTCAAGTAACACTTTACCATTTCTATCTTCCTTCTCCATGGGATCTTTGAGCCATAATTTATAAAATCACCTCTACATCTCTTGTATTTTTGTTATGTCTAATAATCTCTTGAGGTCTCTCTAGGGACAGTGACTATAAATTATCACCCTGCCCAACAGGACTCCAGGAAACTGCGTCCTGTATGTTTACAGTGTGCCTTTCATGGGATACTTATTTATCCTGGTGGATACCCCAAAGCGTAAGTGTACAATCTTTGACCCAGCATCCTTCTCACAGGATATTTGTTTATACTGTCAGACACCCTTGTGGCACTTGTCAGACCTGTGTCCACTACATTCCCACCAATGTAGCCACTATCTAGGAGAGCTCTGAGTTCGAAAAAAGTTGAGCTCACATGTGTTGGTCATGTGAGCCACGGAGGAGGCAACTCAACAAAGCACAGGTATTTCTTGCAGGTGGGGATTGTTGGGCACCATTGCAGGGTCTAACTGACACATTAGGTCTTCTCCAATCTGCAAGTTTCATAGTCTTCACTTATTTTTCTTGACCTTGACCCTTTTGAAATGTACAGGTCAGATATTTTGTAAGGTGTCCCACAGTATGGATTTGTCTCATGATTTCTCATGATTAAATTAGGGACATGTATACATTAAACACATGTCATCTAAGTTTGAAGACAAGAAAAACTAAACATTATGGATATTAGAAATATAAACATAGTGATAAATATAACAAACACAAATTAGAGGATAACAAATAAATTCACAGTAAAGTTACCTTCAGTGATTAAGGAAGATGATGAAGCTAAGGAGTTCCATTAACAGCTATGAACATATTGCTCATGTTCTATTTTATAAGGTCAGCAGTGACTTTAAATAAAAAGAAACTTTATACATTTAAGAATCGTTTAGGATTTACATAATTGTTTTAAATATATTACATAGACTTTCCATATATCCCACTACAGTTGCTCTTTTTATTAACTTCTCAATGTAGGACATTTGTCACAATTAACCAATTTTAAACAGTATCATTAACTACTCTTCATACTTTATTCAGATTTTCTTAGTTTTCACTTAATGTCCAATTTCTATTCCAGGACCTCGTCCAGGATACCTCAGCACAGTTAAATATCACGTCTCCTTAGATTTCTCTGACTGTTGCAGTTTCTTAGCGTTTCCCAGTTTTTGATGGCATTGACATTCCTAATGTGGGATTTCTCTTTAGGTTTTTTTTCATGATGAGACTAGATTTGTGGGTTTAGGGGAGGAAGATGACAGAGGAAAGGTGCCATTCTCCTCACATCATACCAAGGGCACAGGCTCTCAACAGGCTTTATCACTGTTAATGTTAATTTGATCACCTAGATGAGGTCATTTTTATCAAATTATCACACACGGTGAAATTATTATTTTTCCCTTTCCCCATAGAATGTTTCAGAACAAAGTCACTAACACAACACGCATTTAAGAAGTGGGGAATCATGGGCTAAGCACGATGGCTCACGCCTGTAATCCCAGCACTGTGGGAGGCTAAGACAGGCGGATCATCTGAGGTCAGGACTTC
Source organism: Gorilla gorilla gorilla (assembly GCF_029281585.2). NCBI lineage: Eukaryota > Metazoa > Chordata > Mammalia > Primates > Hominidae > Gorilla > Gorilla gorilla. The sequence continues at coordinate 25,843,426 of NC_073240.2, forward strand.
GAGACCAGTCTGGCCAACATGGCGAAAGCTCGTCTCTATTAAAAATACAAAAATTAGCTAGGCACAGTGCACACGCCTGTACTCCCAGCTACTCGGGAGGCTGAGGCAGGAGAATCACTTGAACCTGGGAGGCAGAGTTTGCAGTGAGCTGAGATCACGCCACTCCACTCCAGCCTGGGCAACAGAGCGAGACTCCAGACTCCATCTCAAAAAAAAAAAAAAAGTGGGGATTCATGATCTACCTTTTTATTGGCAGAATGTCTACAAATTTATTTGAACTCTCAACTGTAAGCGTCTCTGTTCTACTACACATTTATTCATGTATACATAAATTATTTATATCATCATCTAAACATGGATATTTATTTTATACTTTACATATGCTAATTTATTTGATTGCTCAGATTGTTCCATGGTTGCCTTTTGGAAGGTTTTTTAGTTGTCTGTGGTATAATTTTGAAATACCCACATAATTAAGGTTCAATGTTGTATGGTTGGTTGGTTTTGTTGTTGTTTAGCATTTTCTTTTCTTTAACCACTACTAGGTGCTCCAGGCTAACTGTGTATTTAATTGTACTCCAGGCTAAGTGTATAATCGTGTAATTTCTACTACTTTTTCCAACACCATATGATCTAATGCAGCACCATGTGAATGATGTATGTAGTCTCTTACTCTCCCTATGAAGAACTTCGTGCCGTTCACTTAATCATACTACCTGAACATCCATGCAGAGTGGTTTCAGAACTGGTAACTTATACCCCAATGGGAAACAATTTTACCAAGCAAAGTACAGTACTTAGGTATAAATACTTTGGCTTTTAGCCTCAGAATGTCCACTTATTTCCCAAATTACTTAGGTCCATTGCTTTCCTCCACTTTCTTTAGTGAGGCTATTCCATACATTCATTACATAGTTATATTATTTTTTTGGTCATTCCTCCTTGGAAACCCTCTACCTACTAAATAAGGTTTTAATTTTGCATAATTTAGATGCACTGTTTGTGTTATAAAGTTCTTCAGGATTCAGAAAACATTATTATGTATCCACCATTACAATATCAGAGAGAGTAATTTCACTGCCCAAAAGAAACCTGCTATATTTCACTGATCCCACCTTTCTCTCTCCTAAGCCCATTGTTACCACCGAACTCTTTGCTCTCACTATCCTTTTTTCCTTTTCTAGAGAATCATATAGGTGGAATTACACAGTATTTTGCCTTTTCCAACTTATATTTTTTCACATAGCAATATACCTTTTAGATTTTTGAAGTATGTATCATGTTTTTTTAGACTTCTCTTCCCCTATTGTTGCAGGACAGGTGAGCCCCAAATTTGGGGCTTCAGCTGGCAGGGTTCTTGGCTTTGCCCAGGAAAGTATTTAAGGGCAAGCCAGTGGTGATAGACAGCAATCTTTTATTGAACGTTACTGCTCCTTAAAGAGCAGGGCTAACTCATAAGCATCACATCAGTTGGTAACCTATGGGCTCTTGTCAACTATCTTTACACTAAGGCAAACTCACTTTCAATTACATGTAAATTGAGGAGTGGATCAATGAAACTTGATAGGCAGGTTATTCAGAACTTTCTAGGAGAGGAGCAGTAACTTCTGGGTTGTTGCCATGGAAAGAGGTGGTTAAATTCCAGGTTGTTGGCATGGAATTTATAAACAGTCATGGTGATGGAGGGAATGTCTCATGCCAGTGAGCAATGAGGACAACCAGGGATCCCTGCACCTCTTTTTGCCAGTTTCTTCACTGTATGCTGTCTGGACCAGATCTTGTTTTGATCAGCAGGGTTGTGACCAGGAAACAGCCTGCCAGTCTTCTGTCTCATGATGGCAAAAGGCATTGCGTGTCTTTTCGTGTGATTTGGATATGACTATAGCTTTTTTGGAGAATTGGGTATTTGAATAATTTCCATTTTTGATTGCGATATTTGTCTTTTTACTTTTGAGCTCTAAGATGTTGTCATATATGATTAACAGTAGACCATTATCACCTAGAAAATTTGCAAATATTTGCCTTTAATTTAACTTTTAAGTTTCAGGGTACATGTGCACATTTGTTACATAGGTAAACTTGTGTTATGGTGGTTTGTTGTAGATTATTTCATCACCAATGTACTAAGCCTAGTACCCATTAGTTATTTTTTCTGATCCTCTCTCGCCCTCACCCTCCACCCTCCAATAGGCCTCAGTGTGTGTTGTTCCCCACTGTATGTTTATGTGTTCTCGTCATTTACCTCCCACTTATAAGGGGAAAAATATGGTATTTGGTTTTCTGTTATTGCATTAGTTTGCTGAGGATAATAGCCTCCAGCTCCATCCATTTTCCTGTAAAGGACATGATATTCTTTTTTATGGCTGCGTAGTGTTCCATGGTGTATATGTACCACATTTTCTTTATGCAGTCCACCATTGATGGGCATTTAGGCTGATTCCATGTTCTTGCTATTGTGAGTAGGGCTGCAATGAACATATGCATGCATGTGCCTTCTTGATAGAACACTTTTTATTTCTTTGGGTATATGCTAAGTAATGGGATTGCTGGGTTAAATGATATTTCTGTTTTTAGGTCTTTGTGGAATCTCCACACTGCCTTCCACAATGGTTGAACTAATGGAGACATCCACCAATTAGTTAGATGGCTGGTGTTAGATGGTATCACATTGTGGTTTTGATTTGCATTTCTTTAAGGATCAGTGAGGTTGAGGTTTTTTTCATATAATTGTTAGCTACATATGTATCTTCTGTTGAAAGTGTCTGTTCATGTCCTTTGCCCTCTTTTTATAGGGTTGGTTTTTTTTTTCCTGAACATTTGTTTCAGTTCCTCATAGATGCTGGATATTAGACCTTGGTCAGACGCATAGGTTGCAAAACTTTTCTCCCATTCTGTAAGTTGTCTGTATATTCTGTTGATAGTTTTCTTCTGCTGTGCACAAGCTGTTAAGTTTAATTGGATTTAGTTTGCCAGTTTTTGCTTTTGTTTGCAAATATTTACTCCCATTCTTTGGGTGTCTTTATTTTTGATTGTGTAGCATGAATCACGAAAGTTTCAAATTCTAATGAGATTTAATATACCTGTTTTTTCTTCTTCCCTTTTTCTTTCAACATCATATCTTAGGAAAGATTTTTTTAACCTAAGACCACAAAGATGTATTCTTGTGTTATTTTCTATATTTTGGACTTGTTTAGCTATTATATAGAGATATATGATCATTTTGAGTCAATTACATTTTCAATGTGAGGCAGGAGTTCAACTTACATGGAATATGCACTTGTTTCAGAAATATTTGAGTAAAAATATTTATCCATATATAATTTATTTGGTGACATTATAAAATTATTTCACTGCAAATATAAGTATTCATTTTTGAGCATTATATTCTATTACATTGATCAACATCTATATTCTTATTCTAGTACCATAAATCTTGATTACTCTTACGTCCTAGTGAGTTTTGAAGTCAGGAAGTATGTATCTCCAATGCCAACCTTTTTTCTTCTTTCTCAAAATTATTTAGGCTGCTCTGGGTCTATTGCATTATATATGAATTTTAGATAAACTTTGTGAATTTAGAGAAAGGAAATGTCACCTGGGATTTTGATAGAGGTTGTGTTAAATCTATAGATCCATTTGGAAAATATTGACGGCCTAACAACATTAACCTTTATGAGCAATGAATAGTCAAAGTTTTTTTCCATTTATTTTTTATCAAAATATTTTCTATAGTTTTTGTGTATATATCTTATACTTAATTTGATAAACTTATTTTTGATTTCATCTCAAATGAAACATTCTGAGTTTTTATTTTAGATTGTTAATTGCTAGCATATAGAAATTCAGAGGATTTTATATATTGACCTTATATACTGCAAGTTTGTGGAACTCATTTATAAATTCTAAACATACTTGATTAGAGTCCTTTGGGAATTTTATATATAAGATCAGGTCATATGCCAACAGACAGAGTTTGACTTTCTTTCCATACTGGAAGCCTTATATTTATTTTTCTAGACTAATTGCCATGTCTGTATCCTCCAGTACAATGTTGAAAACAAGTGTCAAGAGTGGAAATCCTTGTCTTGTTTCTAATCTTAAGTTAGTGAACCTTTCAGATAACCTATGATGACATGTTAGTTTTTCATGGATCCTCTTTTAAAAGGAAGAGAGTTCCCTTATCTGACTCATTTGCTGCATATTTTTCTCATAGAGAATTTGAGAATTTTCAAGTGCCTATGCGTCTTCTGAGCTGATGATGTGGTTTTTTTCTTTATTATATGAATATAGTGCATGGCACTAGTATTGTATGTTGAACCAAATTTTGCTTTTCTGAGATAAATACCCTTGATATAGTGTATAATACTTTTTACATGTTTCTGGTTTGTTTTACTAATATTTCCTTGATGATTTTTGCCCCTGTATTCATAAGGTATATTGCTCTTCATTTTCCATATTTGAAATGTCTTTGTCTAGTTGTGGTATCAGAGTAAACTAACTCAGTATACAATGGGAAATCATGCCTTCTCCAGTTTTTGGGAATAATTTGTAATAAATTAGTATTAATTGTTTAAGTGATTCCAATAATTCACTAATGAATTCTTCTTGGTGAGGTCAGAGATGTTAATCCTAAGAACAGTTACATGAGCTTGGAAGGAGACCTTTCCCCAGCTGAGTCTTAGCCTGGGCCATCACTTACATCTGGACTGGAGACCTAGAGAAACTGTGAGTAATATGTGTGTGGTTTTGAACCACTAGGATGTGTGGGAATTTGTTATGCACCAAATCTTAAGTAGTATACCTGACAGTAATTGCAATGTGGTATTCTAGATTAGTCTTGGAACAGATGAATATATCATTATTAGAAATTCTGGTAAAATATGAAGGAAGTCTGTAGATCAATTAATAGTTTTGAAACATAGTGAAATTCTTAGTTTTCATGAATATACTATGGTTATAATAGTAACATTTTAGTTAGCTGAAGGGTATATGAAACTGTCTGTTATACCTGTGTATCTTTTTGTAAATCTAAAATTATTTCAAAATAAATTTGTTTTCTAAAATTATTATATTTTTTAAAAGAAAACAAAGACATAAAAAAAAACTGGCTTCCAGAGATGAATGGGCACATAGGGAGAGAATAGCAAAGTAGCACTCTTTTTATCTAGTCACCTTTCCAAACCCAGGTGCACCTGCTTCAAGAGGGCACCATCAAGCTCCAGGGACTGTCATGCTTTTGCTCCTTCTCCGTTACCCACTCAGCAGCTGGAGTGTCAGCAACCACTTATTCAGCAAAAGCTGCGTTTCCTTCACATATCCCAGAAATCCCCATGTGTGGACATCATTTAGCAGTGTATATTCAGGATCCCACTGAAGCATTTTTGGGAGATATGACTCTCAGATATTAGAAGGCAAGAATAAGAAATTTCAGTAACAGGGAACATAAATCATATTTCTGCATTCAGGATAATGTTTTCTTAGTACAGGGATTTCTTCTTCAAGTAATCAAAAGACAACTGTACCTTCAAACCTTTCAGAAAAATATGTTCTAATTTAGTTCTTTTGATTCTATAGACTCCATCAGGAATCGTTTGGGACCGTGCATTCTGTTGACACTCACATTGTGGAATTATGTTGCCCACTGCCAACCCTAAAGCCACCAAGGTAGCAGGTAAGCAGAGTACAACAAATTTTTCTAATAAATTGGTTTAGGCCAGTCTCTACTTACAGAGACCTGGATATGAATCTTTTACACAACAGGATTTTTGCAGTTGGATGTTAGTGTGTGGAGAAAGCAGATGACGAAGAGCTGAGCAATGACTTCCCAGACAAACTCTAACTGCATGGAAGATGTGATTTCCCACAATACCTTAAACCAGCAGTTCCTTAGAGGCTGGCCTGGACACCACAATTCTAAAAGAGATGCCATTTAAGAGAAACCAAATTCTAGACCAGATCATGAGGCAGACACCCAACACTTTGTCTCCACATTCTAACCTGATTAGAAGTTGGAGTTCAATGGAAGAATGTCTTAGATATTTGAGAGCATGACTTTATCTTTATTTAATTTAGCATTGCTGGAATTTAAAACTGTAGGGCAAAATTCAGTCAACCTCCTAAATTATGTGAGTTTTTGTTTTTGTATGTGAGTTTCTGCATACACATAAAGAAACTCCCACAGTTTAAGAGGTTGACTGAATTTTGGGTATACAGAAACTCATACTTTATGTGTTTCTTCTTCAATCAGTATATTCCTGAGGGGAAACCAAAACCAATCCTGAAATCCAAGTACCCAAATTAGGGTTGAGCAGAGTAGCAGGGGGCAGATTAAAACATTTTATAAAGACCATTATGCATCTACTTCTGCAGTGACTAATTATCAAGTGATTTCTATGATCACCAACCATATGGTTAAAACGGCAAATGGGAATGAAGAAAAAAGAGTTACATAAATGTTATAGCTGGAAGAATGGAATTGATAATGAAGCTTACAAGGGTCGTTGGTCATATTCCTAAGATTGCAGTGGGAAGTTTCAAGTTACAGCTTTTTCTAGGTCTTTAGAAAGCTATCACTCCAGTGAATTTTTCAAGTAACTCTTTATAATTTCTGACTTCTTCCTCAATGGATTTCTTAAACCATAGTTCATAAAACTACATTTCCATGCATAACAGAAGAATTATAGGATTCCACTAATAACTGTAATGTCTCTAATAGCTATGTAGAATGTAAATGCACTTGGTAAACTTACATGATAAGATTTAAGCAACTTCTAATCAGGTTAGAGTGTGGAGACAAAGTGTTGGGTGTCTGCCTCATGATCTGGTCTAGAATTTGGTTTCTCTTAATACGGTTGATGAGCCACCATAATCTAACACTGAGAAATGGGCAGTCACAGAGGACAGTGTATTCCATTCATCGTAGAGGGCACATTTTCACTTTCATGAAACACAGATGCACCTTAAATTTATCAGTGTTAAAACATTATTGACGAGAAGGCGACCATAACGTGATTGTCCTCATTTACATATACATGAGCTTGGTCTATAAACCTTCCATTGACATCTTCAGGTCATACCATCAACATCATGTCTTGCATAGGGGGTTTCAGACGGTTGGAAAGATAAACTCACAGGAGCAACATAGGAATCTCACGAGAAGTGCAGCATCACCAAAGCTTCAGATTAGCAGAGGTGATAATAATATGGGAAAAATCATGGGCAGATGAGTTGAAGAGTGATTCAGGAGAGTTACATCTCAATGAGAGAAAATTTAGGAAAACCTTTGTCAATGTATTTTTCTTGTATGTTCCATCCCATGTAGGAATGACACAAGACAAATATCCACATGTATGCACATTGAAAATATTTTTTCCAGTAATTATAAGGTATTTATATTATTACTATGTGATTTATTTATAAGTGATAAAAGTACTAGTTTCTTCATCTGTTATTCGTTTTGTTCTTCCATTCTGGTGTATGAAATAATGACATGTTACAATTGATGCAAATGATATATCTCGCAATTTATTAGAAAATTAATTTTTAGGGGTTAGTGTAGGGTTGATAATATACTACAAGCTTTATATGTTACCATTTCATACAATCCACACTGACATCTCAGGAAGTAAGCACGATTTTCACTTCTGTGGTCCATTTCGGAGTCTGAGCTGACTTTCTGCAGGAAAGGTATAAAGGAACCTTGAGTTTGATGCTGTCTGCCCCAGAGGCTTTGCTCACTTTGACTATGTAGAATGTGTCTTGTCTTACATGGTAAATAATTTTCAGGTCTAGTTAGACAGCTCAACTTACCCTCTGTCATGAAGATATTTTCCTAAATTGTTTTCTGAATACTCTATTATTTTTATATTTAAGCCTGTGAACCAACTAGAATTGATTTTGTGTGTATGTGAGGTCAAAGGTCAGATCGTGGTTGTTCCCTGTGGATATTCAATTTCCTGGAACACTTTAATAAAAATTGATCTTTCCCAAATGCATCAACGTATAAATCAATTTTTATATATTTGTATGTCTGCATTCTAGCTCTGTTTTCTAAGTTACTGGTTGTTTCTTCTACCTTTGTGCAAATTCCACACTGTCTTATTATTATCATTATTATTATCTTTTTTTTTTTTGATACAGAGTCACTCAGTTGCCCAGGCTGGAGTGCTATGGCACAATCCTGGCTCACTGCAACCTCATCCTCCCTGGTTCAAGTGATTCTTGTGCCTCAGCCTCCTGAGTAATGGATTACAGGTGTGCGCCACCACAGCCGGGTAATTGTTTTGTATTTTCAGTAGAGATGGAGTTTCACCACGTTGAGTAGGCTGGTCTTGAACTCCTGACCTCAGGTGATCTGCCCGCCTTGGCCTCCCAACATACTGGGATTACAAGTGTGAGTCACTGCACCTAGCCCACACTGTCTTATTATCAAGAGAGTCTATTTTGCACAATAATTTTTTTCCAGAGATTGTTTTGTATTTTTTCTTTTTTAAGAGAGAGAGAAGATTTCGTCCTGATGTCCAGCGAGGGTATAGTAGCTTAATCGTAGAGCAGATTCTGTGTTCGAACTACTGGGATCAAATGATCCTCCCCTCTCAGCCTCCTGAATAGCTAGGACTACAGGCACAAGCCACCATGCCTGGTTAATTGATTTTTTTTTTGGTAGAGACCAGGTCTTCCTGTGTTTCCCATGCTGGTGTAGAACTCTTAGCCACAAGCAATCCTCCCTGCTTTGTCTCCCAGGGTGCTAAGACTACAGGTGTAAGCCACTGTGCCTGGCCCAGAGCCTCTTCTTTTAGCCACGGTACTTCTCTATAATGAAGTAAAAAATGTAACAGCCTGCATGTCTTGCACCTACACCAATACTTTCAGCGGTACCTTGAATAAAGCTGTAGGTGTAGAACTTTTTTTAAAAAAAATAAATTTTAATTTTTTTTTTTGACAGGATCTTGCTCTTACACCTGGGCTGGAGTACAGTGCTAAGAACTTGGCTCACTGGAGCCTCGACTTCTGGGCTCAAGCAATCCTCCCACCTCACTTTCCCAAGTAGCTAGGGTCACAGGTGCACAACTCCATGCCCAGTTAGATTTTTTTTTTTGTATTTTTTGTAGAGATGGGGTTTCACCTTGTTGCCCAGGCTGATCTCGAATTCCCAATTTCAAGCAATCCACCCACCTCAGCCTCCTGAAGTGCTGGGATTACAGGCGTGAGCCACTGCACCCAGCTGGTTTAGAACTTAGAACATTTCTGTAGACTCTTAAATCCCTTAATATCCTTGTGAATCTTAGACAATGCCCCAACATCACTCCCCACTTTATGTATAAATACTTTCAGCAACAGCCAGTAGTACTGAAAACCTTGAGGTGCAGCCATAGTAACCTCCTGCACTGGTGTAGATGCCCCTGTGACAGATTGTTTGTCCTCCAGACCATGCCCACCAAAGTCAAAGGCACATGGGAGCCTCTGAGCTCAGAGCCACTGTATGGGGTCTCCAAGCACAAGGGCAGCAGCTCCCTGTCCTTTCTGTTGGTGAGGTGGGGAATTCAGTTCTTTTGAATAAGGCTGAGTTTATTCAATACTGATTCTGCTGGCTGACCAGTGATACCTTAAGACTTTATTTCTTGCATTGTAATATTTATCCTGGTTTTGATATGATTTGTTGTGCAAATGTGTTTAACACTTGGGTATATTTTTTTTCTTTTTTTGTTCTCATAAACATTATCTAAAACCAAATTTTTATTTTTGTGTTGTGTGTTTAAGGTCTTTAGTCCTCTGTTTTAAAAATGCATTCACAATTATTTTTCAATGAACACTTTTAATTATTTTAATCTTTTCTCATATTTCTCTCTCCTAAACTGAATGTGAATATCACTTTTATTAGAAAAGACAGATGTTACACATTCTCTATGTTTTTGTGCAAATTTTCTCTGAAATATCTCTGGTTGAAAAGGAGAAGGACAGAAAATGTTCTGGAAGCCACAAGGCAAAATTGGCTCAGATCCTTGTGCTTAAAAAGATGTGTGAAACTTTCCATTATATGGCTTAGTTTGCTGTACAAGTGGAAGGTTAACAAGGCATTGATTTGTGTAGCAGTCACGTCTGAATACAAGGAGCAACCACGTCTTAACTGTGCAGGTGTGAACTTCATGATGTTGCTTTATCTTCTCCTTATACAAAGATTTAGACAATGGCTGGACTCCGTAATTCCTTCCACCTCACTTCCATAAATGTGTACATGACATTTCTTTGTACAGATCACCTATTCTATTGGATATTAATTTTTCTTATTTTTGATGAGTGATTATTAAATTTGGTTTTAGTTCTCAGAGATATAAAAAATACCACTTAGAAAATGTGTACATTGAGTGCTGTAATCAGAAAATACTTTTGTGCCATTGACTTGTAAAAAGGGAATTTCTATTTTTTATTTATTGTCATTTTCTTCTACCTTAATATTCTCAAAAAGCTTTCATGCTTATGCTCTTATTTTATTTTATTTTTTGTTGTTTTAGTCAAAAAACATGCGAGGGTTGGGAATACTTGTTCAAGATGTGTGAGACATGAGCAATCAACAGAGCAAAAACACTGGTATTTTATGGGAATATGTAATAATAGTTGGGTACTTGCCCTGCTAGGTGTGGCAGCAGTCAGGGTCTGTGGGCTTCAGTGCTGTACACAGAATTGACAGATCCGGCTTTAAGGAAAAAAGTGCCCCTCATCTATTGTATTACAGCCTGGCACCATTTTGTTACCAAACCCAGGTTTGGCCATGGTTGCTTGCAAAATCAAGTAACAGAAGGGTAGTGAAAAGAAAGTCACTGGCCCAGGCGGTGTGGCTCACATCTATAATCCCAGCAGTTTGGAAGGCCAAGGCTGGATGATCACCTGAGGTCAGCATTTCAAGACCAGCCTGGCCAACATGGCGAAACCCTCTCTGTACTAAAAATACAAAAATTAGCCAAGCACAGTGGCATGTGCCTGTAATCCCAGCTACTGGGGGACAGAGCAAGACTCCATCTCCAAAAAACAAAAAGAAAGTCACTTTATTCCCGAGCTTAGCAATGTGGAAGGGCAGGATTCATATCTAAAGGAACCATATAAGTTTTCTGGGCAGAAAACAGGATTTTAAGAAGAAATATTGGCAAGCAGGGCATGCAGAAGGGGTGTGGGGGTGCAGGATCTACATGACTTGCTGGATGACTTATCTCTAGTCTTGGGTCATTCGTTAGTCTGCCCAGCATCACTGGGGAAGGAGTCAGGTTGTGGATTAACTGATGTCTTGAGACCATCTCTCTATGGAGGCGAATTCTGGCGGATGCTTGTTTTGGTTCAAGATTTGGTAATTTGTAAGCAAACATATACTTAGCTAAGCTGACAGTGCTTGCTGGTGGTTTGGCTGGTGGAAAGGAAGGAGGAAAAAGTTTGAATTTGCATTTCTAAGGAGCTAAGTAAGACATGAACACACAGGAAAAACACATATTTTTTAAGGAAAATGAAGTACTTGGTTACAACACCCCACTGTCAAATTCCACTTTATTTTTATTCAATTGGAGCATCATACTCACTTGGTCTGCTTCCTACTGAAAGGGGGCATAGTGATAGAGCATTAAAAAGGAATCTGTTTACCTGCAGTTGGAAATATTCTGGAGTTTTCATCAGGAACTTACTGTGCATGTATGGTGTGAGGATCCAAGAATTTCTGAGAATGATTTCCTGCATCTCCATGCAGAGTGTACAACAGCAATAAAATTCATAGCAGCTGAAGAGGGCATTTAGCAGTATTAATAATACATATAAAAGTATTTTATGCACCAGGAAGCCGACTAAATCATGATGCCATAGAGTCTGGAAAGAGGGCATCTATAGCAGAAATATGGGTATCTACATGCATAGCTTGGGTTATATTGTGAGAAGAATCTGGTGTGTGTGTGTGTCTGTGTGTGTGTAAAATGGTCAGTCTTAATGAATGCACAAGTGCCACCCTGGACTGCAGTGAAGATATGTAAAGCCATATGATTTAAAGACATCATGAGATTAGACATAGCATTAGTTTGCTTGTGCATCTCTTTTGGGGCTGAGGATATGTTTCTGGAGTTATCCAGGAAGTACACACAGCATTTAGTCTTAATTATAGTGCAAAGCCCCAAATGTCAGTTGTACCCAGAGCTCCTGTGGAGATATGAGGACAAGTTGGTTAACTATACATACTTAACAGGCTACAGGAGGAGTTGCAAATATTCATGAAGGTGATGCTGACCTATGTTTATTAACAAATATCCATGGAACATACAACTCATTTATTTTGGGGCAGAGACTTAACTTTTCAATATATTATAATTATGCCCTATATTTCAAAAGTTCTTTTGAAGACAAAGGCATGCAAGTGTGCATTTACTGTAAACCGGCCAAAACTAGCTTATGGTGAGTGATCTTTTATCAGGAGAAAATTACCGAAATTGGTTTCTTGTCTACTTCAATCTGTAGTTATGGCTGGTGGAACGTGGCTGGGGTCAGTCAGTCAGCTTATCTTGAGGCTAGTGCTTGCTTGGCTGCTAGAGAAACACAAACCTTGTGGCAGCTGTAAACATAGTCTGCTTTTTTTAAAGTGTAGGAATGTGAGACTTAACTCTTGCCTGGCATGTTCTTAAGTCGTGTTCATAATTTGGTATTTTATTGTTATAGTCTGTTTTATAGTTTTTATTGTAACGTTAATGCTGATCAGTTTTGCATAAATTCCCACAATGGGAGGAAGGTATAGTGAAGCCTGTTCATCACCCCTCTTGTTGTCATGGCCTGAATTAGGTTTTCAGGTTGCTTTGGCTAACATGGGGGTAGGGAGTGTCCATTAAGTTGATGGGGGCTTAGGACTTTATTTTATAGTTTATATTCTCCTTTTTTGTCAAGGTATGCCAGAGGCAGTATCGATAGCCACACTTTTATTTTCTCTCATGTCAATGCCAGAGCAGCGTGCTACCTGACCTGGGTCCATCATGTTCCTTGGGGCGACCACTATGGCCAAGAGACTTAGAATCAAAAGTCTTATATCCAATTATATCCAATTCCAGTCTGTAGGCCAGACTGGAATGAATGTGGGCAGGCAGTCATTAGTCCTTAAAACCCCTTTTAAGCAATGTAAGAGCCAAAAACTAAAAGTCAAAAGGTAAGGTTATATAACTGAATTGTCTCTGAATTTTATGCATTGAGCTGTTGTAATCTTGGCTTATAGGAACTATAGCTATAGAAAACATAAGTATTTTATTTAGCTGTTTAGGCATCTGTATGCCCATCCTTTATTTGGGGGATCTGAATTAATTTTATTCCACAAGAACCGGCCCTTACAATCTCATGCATTCGTATCTTCCATGATAGTCCCTGGGTCTGGAGAAATTGAACAGTTTTAAATTCTGGATATATTAATAAAACAAAATATTCACCATTAACAACATTTTAAGCAAAAATGCCATAAGCCTTGTCTTGTTCTAAGAGTGACAGGAGTGAGATGGGCAGATCACGAGGTCAGGAGATCGAGACCATCCCGGCCAACACGGTAAAACCCTGTCTCTACTAAAATACAAGAAAATAGCTGGGTGTGATGGTGCGTGCCTGTAGTCCTAGCTACTCGGGAAGCTGAGACAGGCAAATTGCTTGAACCCAGGAGGCAGAGATTGCAGTGAGCCAAGATCGCGCCACTGCACTCCAGCCTGGGCAAGAGAGGGAGACTCCATCTCAAAAAAAAAGAATGAGTGACAGGAAAGGAAGCCTATAGGTAGATAAACATTTCAGTTATTTAATATTAAGGCACAGAATAAATTATATTTCATATATTTCTAGTTCAGATAGAAGGAAAATTATTAAATAAAGTATAATACAGGCCTGTCCCTGTGTTGCATGAAAGCAGTGTACTTTGATTATTGCCTTTGCTTGAGTCTAAAGATGAGGCTTTGGTTAAGTTGAGTTTGACGTTAGATGCTGGCAGGAGTCTGTGTCTTCTTTAGAGGAGCTACATGTATCCAGGAGTCAATTCCTTGTACCTTAACACCACAAAGATTACTTAGTAGCACCTGATAAGAACTTCTTCAGAGTGTTGAAGGTGGTGACACACTTCACAGTGATTAATGTTTTTTAGCTTTGATAAGCCCCAGCAATCAGTCAGAGACTTAATTTAGGATTCAATTTTGGAGATGTCTGTGAAAGATGTGAGAAAGCTTAAAATATTTGATCAAAACTGAACCACAGGTCCTTGTAAATCAATAGTTATTCATTTAACCACAGTGATCACTGAAAGACTTTAAAGGCAATAGAAAAAGTTACACGGGTGTAAAATCCTTACCCCTTTCAAATTTCAGGAGATTTTAAAAAGCAATTAAACACTTAATAAAGGCAGCATAGGAACTATCTTGATAAAATGTAAAATCTTGTTTCTTAAGCCAGTTACCAAAAAGTCAAAGGAAAACCTTTTTTAATGTGACTGCCTCTCCTTAGAAGAAAGCCCATTTAGATAATCTGGAAGTACTACTTAAGATAAAAAGTGCTTGAATTTAATCAAACATGGGAAGAGTGTGTACAAGGTTTTGAATAGAACTGGGGAATACATGACTCTTAGTAGCTGCATGATAAGTTTCCTGATTACAGTGAAAATTTAGACACACCACCACCACCAACAACAAAAAAACCCAAGAGTATAGAATCAGGTTATCCTGGAGGAAAACATTTCTTTTATAGACCTCTAAGATAAAATATTTCAGCATCAGCCACAACAACATTTAGAAGTAAGGAGAAAAGTTACAGGAGCTGACAAGAAGCTGAAGGATAGAGTTATCATCCCAGGCCACATCAAAGGGAGAAAAAGCTGATAGCAGCAAGACAACAATTGAACATTTGAGATGTGAATCACAGAAGTTTTCAAAAAAAGTAGATTATAGAATAGAAAATTAAAATTTATTGTAATTTTATTAAGAGTAAATTGATGAGCAAGACTCTGTTTCAACAACAACAAAAAAGCAGCCATTAATTTAATTATATTTTCATAAGCGTAAGATGTATATAGATATGTGTATATATATATATATATATATATATATATACACATATAAGTAAAATGAAAGATAGGAAAGAGGGACAAAAGGAAAAATACAGGAAAAAGGAAGAAATAGAACTATTCTTTTATAAGATGGTTACGCTACTTCTGAGGCAGTATACTTTTATATCAAAGGAGCTTAGATTAGTTGTAAATATAAATTGCAACCTCTAGGGCAGGATACTGGACGAGGAGCCTCAGTTTTTTGCTGTCTGTGGCCAGAAGCTGCATTCAGTTATTTCCCATGTTGGCTTCTCTCCCATGGCAGAATGTGTCATCAAAGCCACCATGACAGAGAGCTTGCAGCAAGACAGGTATCATAATCTTAGGTAACATGATGACCCAAGTGACATCCTATCATGTTGTAGTCTTCTGATGTATCATAGCAAGTTTCAGGTTCTCCCCAAAGTCACAAGGAAAGGATTAGATATTCTAATCAAGCTGTGAGGATCATCGTGCACCATCTTAGAGTTCACCTGCCAACATCAGGTCTTGCTTAATCTGGGACAGGTTCTCAGTCCTCACTTTGTGAGAAAGCAGGTCACATAGTTTGTAAAATGTATCAAAATTTGGATTTCTCTGAATGTTTCTCATAATTTTACTGAGCAATATAGATAGAGTCATGTAATTATCTATTTGTGAAGACAAGAAACAGGAAACAGGAAATTATTTACAAATACAAATTTAGAGACCAAAACTAAGAAAGAAAAATTTGTGAATGGGAAAAGGAAAATTAAAAATAATAGTAATGTTCACCAGGGTAACAAGAAGGGTGGGAATGGGGAGGTGAGCATCTGGGACACTACGAGATCGACAATGTTCTGCTTAGTAAGCTCAATAGTGTAATTTTTAAAATGTATATATATTTTATTTATTTTTAAATCTACTTTAGAATAGTTTGGATTTACAGAATAGTTAGAAGTACATAGAGAGAGTTTATATATGTTCAACACATAATTTGCCTTTTATAAATTCTTACATTCATTTGAGACATTTGTCGCAATTGATGAACCAATATTATACATAATCATTCACCAAGATTCACAATTAATCAGATGTTCTGTTTTCACCTAATGTCCATATTCTGTTCCAGGATTCCGCCCAGGACACCACATCACGTTTAGGTATCGTGTGCCAGTTTCTCAGATTTTCCTTATTTCTGATGTCATTGAAATCCTTCCTTTGGGATGTCTCTGGTGTTTTCCTAATGATTGGATGGCTGTTGTGGATTTAGCAGAGGAAACCCACACAGGGAAACTTTTATTCTCATGATATTATAACAAGAGTACATAGTGTCAACATGCTGTATCACTTTTTTTTTTTTTTTGAGACAGGGTCTCACTCTGTTGCTCAGGCCGGAGTGCAGTGACATGAACAAAGCTTGCTGCAGCCTGGAATTCTTGGGCTTGAATGATCCTACACTTCAGCCTCTTGAGTAGATGGGACTACAGGCATGTGCCACCACATCTGGGTGATTTAATTTTACTTTTACATTTGTAGAGGCAGAGTCTCACTACATTGCTCAGGCTGGTCTCTAAGTCCTGGCCCCAAGCGATCCTCTCACCTCAGGCTCCCAAAGTGCTGGGATTACAAGTGTGAGCCAATGTGCCCAGCTGCTTTGTCATGGTTAATGTTATTTGATCACATGGATGAGGCAGTTTAGCTCAGTTTTGTCCACTATAATATCGGGTGAAATTCACCCCTAATATTTCACGTGGGTTCTTTTCTGTTTTCCCTAAGTGTAGGCCAGTCTGAGAAATAAAGGGACAGAGTACAAAAGAGAGAAATTTTAAAGCTGGGTGTCGGGGGAGACGTCACATTTCGGCAGGTTCCATGATGCCCCCTGAAGCATAAAAGCAGCAAGTTTTTATTAGTGATTTTCAAAAGGGGAGGGAGTGTACGAATAGGGTGTGGGTCACAGAGATCACATGCTTCACAAGGTAATAAGATATCACAAGGTAAATGGAGGCAGGGCAAGATCACAGGACCACAGGACTGGGGCAAAATTAAAATTGCTAAGGAAGTTTTGGGCATGCATTGTCGTTGATAACATCTCATCAGGAAACAGGGTTTGAGAGCAGACAACTGGTCTGACAAAAATTTACTGGGTGGGAATTTCCTTGTCCTGATAAGTCTGGGAGCACTACGGGAGACTGGAGCTTATTTCATCCCACAGCCACGACTGTAAAAGACAGCTGCCCTCAAAGCGGCCATTTTAGAGGCCTCCCCTCAGGGACGCATTCTCTCTCTCAGGGATGTTCCTTGCTGAGAAAAAGAATTCAGCGATATTTCTCCTATTTGCTTTTGAAAGAAGAGAAATATGGCTCTGTTCCACCTGGCTCACCAGCAGTCAGAATTTAAGCTTATCTCTCTTGTTCCCTGAATATTACTGTTATCCTGTTCTTTTTTCAAGGTGCCCAGATTTCATATTGTTCAAACACACATGCTTTATAAACAATTTGTGTAGTTAACACAATCATCACAGGGACCTGAGGTGACATACATCATCCTCAGCTTACAAAGATGACAGGATAAAGAGATTAAAGTAAAGACAGGCATAGGAAATCACAAGGGTATTGATTGGGGAAGTGATAAGTGTCCATGAAATCTTCACAACTTATGTTCAGAGATTGCAGTAAAGACAGGCACAAGAAACTATAAAAGTATTAATTTCAGGAACTAATATATGTCCATGAAATCTTCACAATTTATGTTCTTCCGCCATGGCTTCAGCTGGTCCCTCCGTTTAGGGTCCCTGACTTTCCGCAACAATTAAATTAATATTATTCCCCTTTTCATGTTGTACCTTTTGGAAAAAACATCAGTATGCAGAGCACATACATAAAAAGTGGGGAATTATGCCCCATTCCCCTATGGACAGACCTTCTATAAATGTCATTTGTGTTTCTGTAAAAAAAAATTTAACACTCTTCGGGCTGTTCTAGATCAACTGCATTTTTCTGTGTGTTCTAGAATCAGTGGTCCAGGAATTGCTAAAATTGAAAAAAAATTAAAGTTAGAATTTTAGTAGGGCTTGTATTGAATCTGAAGATGCATTTAGAAAGTATAATCATGTTGGTTAATACTTAATAGCTTTCTGATCAATGAAAATCTAGTTCATATAGTATATTATGCTAACTCTTTCATTCATTTATTTAGGATTTCTTTAATACTTCAACATCATTTGTAATTTTCAGTATATATATCTTACAGTTATATTAGGTTTATTTTCAAATATATTTCCTTTTTGATGCCATGTTAAATGAAATTGTTTTCTGTTTTGTTATTTGATTAGTTTCTATTGTATAAAATGCAATTTGTTACACTGATCATGACTGAATTTTTTTTTGTTCCAACCTTATTTTAGTGGATTTTTTAGGATTTTCTATACATTAGATTATGTCACTGGCCAATAGATGTTTGACTTCTTCCCTTTCAATTTGGAAGTCTTATATTTATTTTTCCAGCCTAATTTTATAAATTACATCTTCAAGCATATTTAGTTGAATTAGTGGGAATAGATAACCTTTTGTGTTTATAATTTTGGGAAAATTGCTGAGACCTACTTGATACCATGTGTTGTCATGTGAATTTTTCATGGGTGCTTGTGTTAGGTAAGAACATTCCCTTTATGCAAAATTTGTTTAGTGTTTTTACTGTGAGTGGGTTTTTGAATTGGAAAGTGTTTATTCCATATCTTTCGATGTGCTAATGAAAATTTTGTCATTTATTATATTAATATAGTTATTACACTAATTCTTTTTATATGTTTTACCAAACTTGTGACCCTGAGTAAATAAATAAATAAATTAGTGTTTAATTCTGTTTTACAATCCTGGTTTGTGTTCAGACTATTTCCTTGAGAATTATTGCCTGGGTACCCATAAAGCATATTAGTTTATAGTTTTCCTTGTTTGGACTGTGTTTGTTTGGTTGTGGCCTCAGAGGAAACTGCCTCATAGAATGAATTGCACACTGATCTCTTCTCTATTATTTTGTTTTTTTGGAGAACAGTTAGTAAAAAATTGCTGTTGATATTTTAAAGGTTTCAAATAATTCATCAGTGAAGTCTTCTCAACCTGGTCAATCACGTGAACTTAGAATATGATTCCTCCCCAGCTGATCCTTCAGGTGAGACCTCAGCCTTGGCCATCATCTGTATCTGGATTCTTGACCCAGAGAAACTGTGAGTAATTTGTGTGTGCTTTTGAGCCACTAAGCTACATGGTAATTGGCTATGCTGCAATAAACAATAATACACTTGATGGTAAACATAATATGTTATCCTTGATTAGATCCAAGAAAAGGAAAAATGGCATTAGTGAAAAACGTGGTAAAATATGAAGACAGTCAGTAGTTTAGTTAATAGTTTTGTGCCTTTATCAGTTTCTGAGTTTTCATAGATAGTCTATGGTTATGTGTATGATATTAATATAACAGGAAATTGAAGGCTATATACAACTTTATGTAAGATTTTAACAACTCTCTGTTAATCTAAAATTATTTCAAAATAAGTAGAAGTGTAGACATGGCTCATATATTTGAGATCAGGTCTTCCTTTTAACTTATTTGAGCCTTCATGGAACTAAATCTCATGTTACAAATGCAGTAAGGTTATAAAATATAAATCAGATGAGTTTCTATTTTACTCTCTTCTTCAGGGAACACTAAGGCCCATTCTTCTTCTCGAGTATCCAAAAATAAAGTTGATCCAAGTAAGAAGTGGACAGCATAAAATATTGTATGGAAGCTATAATGCATCTACATCTGCAGTAACTAATCATAAAATGATTTGTATGATCATTCTTCACATGATTAGAATGACTATGGGAAAGAAGAAAAAGAAATGCAACTTTCTTGATTTAAAATTTTATCTGTGCAAGTGTGGTGGCACACACCTGTAGTCAGTCCCAACTGCTAGGGAGGGTGGGTAGGATGATCATGTGATACCAGGAGTTTGAGGCTATGTAGTGTACTATGATTGTGTTAGTGAATAACCAGTGCATTCCAGCCTGGGCAACATAGTTAAACCCCATTAAATAAATAAATAAATAAGTTACAAAGGTCGTTGTTTATATTTCTGTGATTAGGGCTGAAATCCTCTAGATCGAGATTTTTTTTTTTTTTTTGAGATGGAGTGTCGCTCTGTCACCCAGGCTGGAGTGCAGTGGCGTGACCTCAGCTCACTGCAAGCTCCGCCTCCCAGAGTCACGCCATTCTCCTGCCTCAGCCTCCCCAGCAGGTGGGACTACAGGTGCCTGCCACCACACCCAGCTAATTTTTTTTTTGTTTTTATTAGAGATAGGGTTTCACGGTGTTAGCCAGAATGGTCCCGATCTCCTGACCTCGTGATCCGCTCACATCTGCCTCCCAAGGTGCTGGGATTACAGGTGTAAGCCACCATGCCCAACCTGAGATTTTTCCTTATCTTTGGAGAGCCACCACTCCAGTGCAAACTTTCAAATAATGCCTTGCCATTTTTAGTTTCCCTCCCTAGGATTCCTGGAACCATAGTTCATAAAATTATCTCACAGTATGTGTTTTATTTTTACTTCTGTTTGCTGTTAAGGCCTCTCTGGATGGTGGCTATAACCTATAGCCTTGCCCAATACGACTCAGGGTTTGGTACTGGCTGTGCCTTTCATGGGATGCTTACTTATCCTGGTCGATGGCCTAAAGCCCAACTGTCCAGCTTACATCCAGGTATCCTTCTCACAGAGTACTTGTTTATACTGTGAAACACCCTATGGCTCCTGTCTGACCTGTGTCTAGTTTATTTCTACCAAGATAACCACTTTTTAGGAGAGTGCTAAGTGGGAGAAAAGTGATGTCCATATGTGTTCATAAAGTGAAATACAGAGGTGGCAACTCAGCAAAATGTGTATAATGACATGCGTAATGTATTACTAACCAATCCCAGTAAGAAGAGGGCAGCATTCCTTGAAGTGCTGTTGGAAAGAGAAGAGCTCTCCAGGACATACACTCATAAGCAGCAGGGGTGGTGCAGGAGCAGCTAGAGAAAGACATAGTATTGTGCCATTTGGCTGAAGTCTTTATGGGTGTATTTGTCATTTTTTTTTTCCAGAGAGACAGAACTACAGGGAGGTAGATAGGTAGGTAGGTAGATAGATACATAGATGGAGAGTTGATAGATAGATAGACAATAGTTAGATGAATGGCATTTTGCTTGGGGATTTACTCATGTAACATTCTAGAGACGGACAATTCCCAAGACCTTGGATGCTGTAGCGTGGTAGCTCAGTCCAAAGCTGAAATCTTCAGAATCACAGAAGCCCTTGATGTAATTCTTAGTTTGGGACCAATGGCCTGAGAATCCAGGGCATTTACTGGTATAAGTTCTGGAGTTTGAAGGCCATAGATCATGGAGTTCTGTTTTCCAAGGGCAGGAAAAGGAGTATACTTTCTCCAGGAGAGAGACAGGAAAACTTTTTAAAAATTTTTCATTTTTGGTTCTATTTGGTCCCCAAGGAGATTGTATACTGCCTTCCCCCATTGCAGGTGGATTTTTCCCACTAAATTCTCTGACTCATACATCAGTCTCCTCTGGAAACACCCTGGCAGACACACCCAGAAGTAATGCTTTACCAATTCTCTAGGTATTCTGTAATCCAGTCAGCACCTTAAATTAACCATGACAAGTCCAGCACCTTTCTAGTTGGCACCTATATGTGTCACCTTAAGCCATAACTAATCTTCAGATACAGTCAATAACAAGGCAGTAGTTCTACATAACATGATGCAATGATCCTGTGTGCAACCAAAACACACTATACTATTTTTCTTAAGAGTAGTAGAAGTTTCTGGGTGATGTTTACTCTTCTCCTGATACCCCATAACTTCAGTACAAATGTTAAATTACTAACACTTAACTGCTAATATCAAGTTAATGCATTATTGTGTTATCTGACAAAAGAAGAAGAGAGAAATAAAAACAATGTTATTTGCCTAATATATTTATATATAACACACAAATGTATTCTTAACAAAGTAGATAGGAAATAATAGTGACAATTTTAATCCTTGTTTCTGTAACTGGTCACCTAGTCCTGTCTGGTTATGTATGTATTTATTTATTTACTTTTTTATTTTTATTTTCATTTTTGAGACAGAGTCTCGCTCTGTCACCCAGGCTGGAGTGCAGTGGCATGATCTTGGCTCACTGCAAGCTCCGCCTCCCAGGTTCACACATTCTCCTGCCTCAGCCTCCCGAGTAGCTGGGACTGCAGGCGCCCGCCACCACGCCTGGCTAATTTTTTTTGTATTTTTAGTAGAGATGGGGTTTCACCGTGTTAGCCAGGGTAGTCTTGATCTCCTGACCTGGTGATCTGCCTGCCTTGGCCTCCCCAAGTGCTGGGATTACAGGCTTGAGGCACCACTCCTGGACCTCTCTGGTATTTGTAACTCCCTTCTACTGCTACCCATTCTGTATTCTCTTTGTCTTCAGCAAGCCCCTCTGCTGGTCCTGGGTCTTTACCTGGCAGGATGATGCAGACCTTCATTCCTGAAAGATCTGGAGCATTTGTATTCTTGTCTGGAATGGTTGTAATAATCCATTGAACTTAATAACAGGTGATAGTAATACTAAGACTTTGTTTTAGTCCATTTTCTGTTATTTATAACAGAATACCTGAAACTGAGTAGTTGATAAAGAAAACACATGTGTTTCATACAGTTATGGAGGCTGAAAAGTCTAAGGTTGAGAGGTTGTATGTGGTGAGATCATGTTGCTGGTTGGGACTCTGTGAAGAGTTCTGAAGCCTACAGGGTATCGTATGGCAATGGAGTAGAGCTTGCTGACATGCAAGATCATGTCTCCCTTCCTATACGTCACTCTTCTCTCATAATAGACTATTAATCTTTAAATATTAATTTATTAATCCACAAAAGGATTAATTCATTTATGGGGTCAAACTCTTTATGATCCAATCACCTTTTAAAGGTCTCACAATTCAATACTGCCATGTTAGGGATGAAATTTCAGCACAAATTTGGGAGGGAAGCAATATTCCAACCACAGGACTCCACTTCTGACTCTAAAAACCACGCCCTGTCACTTAAAAAAGTTTATTTCATTCCGATAGTTCAAAGGCTTAAATTGTTCCAGCACCAACAGAAAGTTCCCAAATCTGAAGTCTCCTCTGTCAGCCCATGAAATCAAAACAAGTTATCTTCATACAAAATTCAGCAGTTGGGTTGTTAATGGCCAATGGATTCATGCTGGCTGCTGCCCAGATAGAGCCACTTCACCAAGATAGGGGAATTGCTGTAGAGAAAATTTTATACATGTAGAGCTGGCTAAAGGAGAGAGCAGAGTTTTCTTATTACTCAAAACTGCTTCCCCAAATATTCAGAGGCTAGAGTTTTTATAGATAGTTTTGTGGGCAGGGGTTAGAGAAAGGGACATACTGATTGGTTGGGTCAGGGATGAAATCTTAGGAAGTCAAAGCCATCTTCTTTGCTGACTCAGCTCCTGGGTGTGGGCCACGTATCCAGATGAGCCAGTTTACTGGTTTGGGTGGCACCCGCTGATCTGTCAGGATGCAAGTTATGAAAAATACCTCAAACACCAATCTTAGGTTTTACAATAGTAATGTTATTTATAGGAGCAATCAGGGAGGTTATTAATCTTGTGGCCTCTGATTGTATGACTTCTGAGCCATACTTTCTAATATTGTGGTTAATTTGTTAGTTTTACAAAGTTGATGTTGTCCCCAAACAATGAGGGGTTTTGTTTCAGGGAGGAACTGTTATTATCTTTGTTTCAAAGTTCAGCTACAAAGTAAATTTCTCCCAAAGCTAGTTTTGTTTTTACCCAGGAATAAGCAAGGGCCGCTTGGAGGTTAAATGCAAGATGAAGTCACTTAGGTCATATCTCTCTCCCTATCATAATTTTCTCACTGTTACTGTTTTTGCAAATGTGATTTCAATTTCCTCTTCCAAGTTTCATTGCATCTTATTCTTAAGGGGTGAGGTACAGAGTTGGGAAAAGGCCAAAGACCATTCTAACTTCTTCCTGCTGACAAGGGGTATACTTGAGATAGGGTTTGGCCCCAGAGTAAATGGAATGAAACTGCTTTGCAGCTGCCTGCGTATATTCACAGGTGCCTGGTTGGGGTTCCTAGGCTTGCATGACCAAGATGTTAGTGCTCTCATCCACAGTTTTAGTACAGCACTTAAGTGAACAGCTGACTATAGGATAATGAGTCCTAATATAAGGAGTGGAAGTCCTAGCTTCAGAAGTCCTTATATAATTCATCTAAATCCCTGAGGGATTTGGGTGAATAGCCCCAAGAACCAGTCAGACATGGGGTCAATAGTCAAGAGAGATTTGGGGCAGAGGTTGTTAGAAAGACAAATTGGGGTAAACAGGAAAGAGCAAATTTAAATATACCATCTCATATCTTTTTAGTTAGTTTCCTAGTCCTCAGAATAGATCCTAGCAGTGTTTCATTCCAGGAGGTGTCACTGCAAATGAACTAGGCCCCCTTATGTGATTAAGGCAAAAAATATTTTTAATAACAGGCATTGGTATGGAAATAGAACATAATAACAAAGGTTGATATTGGGCACAATGCATCCGGATGTTAGATTCAAAGCATTTTTAAGTTGCAAAGGAGGATAGTGATGACAATCTCACATATTTCCCATCTGTATCTCAAGGGATAAACTCAGCCTGCGGGGCCTCGAGAAGAAGGTCGTAGCCATTTCATTGAGTCCAGGTCAGAAAAGTGGAAGAAAAATGTGAATGTGTTAGTTTGAGGACTTTAGCTCTGAGAGGTTTCAGGATTCAGTCCAAAATGCAGAAAACAATAAAAAGCTCAAAAACAATGGACAAGACTAGAATTTAACAACAGGTGTGCTATAGTATTTTTCTGAAATACAATGTTTTGCTCTCTCGTTCTCATTTTTATTTAAGACATATCATAGTAGGTCACATTTATTTGCAAAATAAGTTTTGGCATTATTATACTTAGCCTGATTATTTGTGTAAACTTCAGCAAGAATAATTATTTGCCATATTAGCTCTTTCTAAATTGGGTTTGCTGTAATTTTGTTCCCTAAGGAATCTCGGATTGGACTTTTATAAAGCCTTGAAGGGATGTATCTGTGCCTGCAAATACTTGTACAGATTGGTTGAAATTCTCTCTTCTTTAGCTCTCAAGATAATTTGGGAATCATAGGCCTGTCAGAGTGTGACATTTTTTACTAACCACAGGTCAGGAACCGTGTACAAGGCCTGTGTAGGCAGTTATGAGGTCAGTTTCTTAAGGGGATTTTATGATCTCTGTTAGTCAACTTTAATTCCTCAAGCCTGTCTGTTTGTATCTGAAAGTAGGCCATTCGACTGGTAAAATAACCATATCTTTGGTAAAATAATCAGTGTCTCCAATTGTGTTCTGTTACAAAAGAAATCAGATTCTTATTGTACTTATGTCAATAACTATATTTCCATAGTATAGAATACTCATAAATAGTTTTCAAATTCTGGAGAAATCAAGTAGAGAAAATGAAACATCCTCCATCTTTTTTTCAGAGGAATGTACTTTACTCAATCATGAAAAGTTGTAAATAGCTGAAAAGAAAAATGTGGTCTTGACTCTGAAAAACAACAGAAAGGATCAGCAACATTTCAAGCAACAAGTCATAAAATGATTATTGTGGTCTTGTATTAGTTCAGTCCATGCAGTGAACTTTGTCTGACATTGGGCCTGTAGTCCTCATAAACATACCAGCTATCTCTGAGAGTCCTGGAAGTTTGTTCTGTTGTGTTTTTTTTTTCCTATTTCAATGCCACAATCTATAGTTATCAGAAACCTATATTCAAGAGAACATTTCAAAGAGCAAACACCTTTTGACTAGATAAAGAAAAGACCACAATAATCTGTGGATGACAATAATCTCAGGACAGTCATTGTTTTAATAATTTTACTTCATTTTTTTGAGACAGGGTCTCAAGCCACCCAGGCTGGAGTGCAGTGGCACAATTATGGCTCACTGTAGTCTCACCTTCCTGGGATCAAGCAATCCTCTTTCTGCAGCCTCCAGAGGAGCTGGGACCACAGGCAAGTGCTACCACATCCAACTAATTTTTTGATATTTTTTTGTAGAGATAAGGTCTCACTGTCTTGCTCAGGCTGATCTCAGACAACTGAGCTCAAACAATCGAGCTCAAACAATCCTCCCAACTTAGCCTCCTAAAGTTCTAGGATTACAGACATGAGCCACCGTGCCCAGTGAGGACATTACAGGCATGAGTCACTGTGTCCAATGAGGCCATTGTTAAAGACACAGTCGACAAAGAAATCTGGTCATTTCTGTGGCACATAACAATTCAGCATAATAATCATAATTATTACTGATAACATATACTAAGACATATTAGAATTATAGGAACCATATAATTTTGGAATACATACTAATAACATATTTGTATAAATATAACCCAAAGAAAGTTAAACATGATTTTGTATTTGACAGTGTTTTCTGTAGGGTTAATATACCAAATAAGCCAAATATATCTCTTTTGGACTTCAGGGGACCTAATACTTAAAAGGCTAATGAGTTAAAATAAAAATTCTTAGCTTATAATTTTATTTTTCTTTTTTTCTTTTTTTTTTATTATGCTTTATGTTTTAGGGTACATGTGCACATTGTGCAGGTTATTTACATATGTATACATGTGCCATGCTGGTGCGCTGAACCCACTAACTCGTCCTAATGCTATAATTTTATTTTTCAAAGTGTGCAAATATTAAAGGTTTAAAACACTTCATATCACGACATAGAATCCCAGATAACCACAAATCATTTGTTTAGCCAAAATGATAGCTCAAAAATTTAAAAAGGCAAAAGCCTTTATTTATTGGTAGAGAGGAGACTCAGCTCCCAAACAACAGGACCAAGTAACGACCGCATGAGGCCATCTGAATCTGTGTCTTCTCTCTCCCCTACTTTTTTCAGTTTATTTAAAAGACAAATAAAAATATTTTATTATCCCTCAGTATTATACAAAAATCTTGTTTAAAGAGAAAACCAAATTTTACCTTTGCATTAGTGTTTTATTAATGTCAAACCCAATTTTTACATAAAACCTTATAAACAAATCTATCCAGTCTAAATCAGTTTGAGCATACTGTTTACAATTTTCTACTAAACAACTGATTAATGCTCCATGAAAACTCTGTTGATCACACATAAGGGTGCAGATTCTGGGCCTGTATCACTGTGATTTTTACATTAATGATAATTATTTAGAAAAACTAAGTAACCTGCTTCAAGTTTTGGCAAGTTGCTCACACTCACACACAGAACTTTCTTTCCAAGACCAATCTTTTACAAACCTTTTATAACTTGCTTAAACCTTCTGTTTTGTCCTGTTACTTTTTAACTTAAGACAATTTTTAAAACCTCTAATTTAGACAAGATTACTTTTTAAACAAAAACAATATCTTCAGGTCTTTTTATAACTTTTTACAAAAACACATTTTATAATTTTTATATACCTTGAATGTAAATCTTTTCTCAGCAGTGTCAATCACATGTGTTACAATGTTAAATCTTCACAACTTTTATTTTTAGTGAAAGCAATTTTAATTTCGTATCAAATGCAGAGCCTAGGACACAGGACAGAAATGAAGATAATGTCTGATTCTTTCCAACATAGCTTGGGGGCGTGGCTAACTCAACACGTCCCCAGGCTTTACCTAGAAGCTGCTGGCTCTAATGCAGGCAGGTTGGACACTTACAAAAAGTCATAGATATTTATAACCTTAAAACAGCAAAGAGAATATCTGACCTGCCTAATTTAGACCAAATGTCTAAATGTTGAAGAAATAATTTCATTGTACCAATAATCTTTAAAGCTATCTTTATTATTCAAAGATTATTAGAGTCATGTGAACAAAAAACATTTTAGTTAAATTTTTTCTGATAAAATATTTTATTTAAGTGCATATATATATGCCAATTAATTAGATCTCTTTTATATAGTTTGTTAGCAAAATATTACATATATGAAGTATATAAATACACAGACATAGAGAAGCAAATCTGGTAGGGTTATATGGATTCTTCATTTGTCAGTTTTTTAAGTTTTTCTTTTTCATTTTAGATCATCAGTCTCTTGATTACCTGTTCCCTGCCCTAAAAAGTTTTTAACCAGGCAGTTCCAAACTTTTATTTTAAAGGGATAATTCTTAGGTGAAATAATTATAGAGAATTTATATTTTATCTAAAGCAAGGAAAAATGTGGGTGTAAAAGTTCAGTCAGGATGGCCAGGAAAAGCAGACACTCTTACATGTGGAGATTTTCTTAAAGTTGTTAAGTTTTTAAATGGGATTATTGCTTTTGGAGTGGAACCTTATAAGGAACAGAACCAGGAAAGCATGCAGTTTCTAGGGCCTAGTAAGCAGGCAGAGGTGGAAGGCAAAACAGATTCCCCTAAATGAGGAATCTTATTTTTATACCGAATCCTGGGTTCCCTAAAGAGGCAAACAATATGGCATGACACAGTGCAATGCTTCCACAGTGTGTTTCATTGTAAGGACATTTCCCCAAGGCCGCTGGACAACCCAGCACCCATCAGCCCACTCTGTAATCAGCCCATAAGAGCACACCTTTCTTATTTAAATGTACAAATAAAAGAGTATCGCCCTGTAGTAATAATCACTTACTATAAGCGACTACCATTAGTCATTTTAAAAAGTATATTTTTTATCTAGCTATTACACATCAAGGTTAATTTTTTTTCATAATGCAAAGTAATTTCAAGTCCCTGCAAGTCAAAAAGGTTAGATACAAGAGGAAGGAGGAACAGACAGGAGTAAATGGAAGATCAGAAAGAATTCCATTGAATGAGAAACTTTTAGAGGGAGAGCAAAGGCTTTAAAATAGTATCTGTACACATGTAGCTCAATATCAGCCTTCATCAAGTTGATTTTTGATTACAGAGTTCTCAAAAGAAAATCTGCTGAAATCTTTTATTAATAGATTTTACCCAGGACAAATAGGTAGTATTTTTGGCTTTAAACTTTTGGCCCATGAGAAATTTATAAGCCTAACTAAGGTTATGACTTAACCATGGATGCATGAGGTATCTCACAGAGATGGCAAGCAGTTTTCGCAAGATTGAGAAT
Organism: Gorilla gorilla gorilla; assembly: GCF_029281585.2. Classification (NCBI taxonomy): domain Eukaryota; kingdom Metazoa; phylum Chordata; class Mammalia; order Primates; family Hominidae; genus Gorilla; species Gorilla gorilla. Next base: position 25,872,659 of record NC_073240.2, read on the forward strand.
TTCCCCAAAGATAGCTTAGAAAGGAAAATTTAAGACAGAAAGTGAGAAGATGTCCATGGAGAAGAAAATCATCGAATGAATGGCAAACAGTCTCCAAATATCACACAAAGACAGTTTCAAAAGTCTCTATACTTTGAAATTCTACCATACTAATTGTCCCAATTATTATTAGACTCTTATGATCTGGTTAATAACAAATCTAATGATATGTTTCTTTTCCCAGACCAGGCTGCTTGACAATACAAAATAATTTTGTTCGATTTTGTAACCCTAGTAACTCACACAGGGCAAGGAAGCTAGAAGGCCCTTAATAAATGCTATTGTTTGAATGAATAAAAAGAGGAATGCGTGCAGAGAAAAAAAAGAAAGAAAGAAAGAAAGGGCTTAGTGCTTGAGCTGAGAATCAAACCCAGGCTTCTGCAGTAAAAGGGAAAAACTTTAGTTACTGAGCTACAGTATGGGGCAGTTGCTGTTGGTCAGAAATAATGTAGGTCAGTCAGCTCCAAGCTTCAAGGATTTTGACTGCTCAAGAGAATCCTTAAAGCTAGCTGTGACATTATCATGTATCCTTTCAGACTGGCTGCCTGACCTGAATCCAGAAATTCCAACCCTCTGTATGTGGGAGAACAAGGGACAGCATCCTCACGTGCTTAGTAAGTCAAGTTTTCAAGGACATAAAACGAGGTAAGAGGGAAACTTCAGCTTTTTTGTTTCAGGGAGGTGTAGCAAATTTTGTAACTAACAAGTCTGCAGGGCCAGCCCAAACAGTGGGCTTATAGGGATCCTAGGCCCCTTAGGTTCACAGTATGAATGCTGTCTCTAGGAGCAATTGGGGATGTTAGTAATCTTATGGCCTCTGGCTGTATGCCTCTTTAACCATATTTTCTAATCTTGTGGTTAATTTGTTAGTTTTACAAAGGTGGTGTGGTCCCCAAGCATTTAAGGGATTTGTTTCAAGGAAGGGCTGTCATCTTTGTTTCAAAGTTAGGCTATAATGTTAATGTTCCCTTTGTCCAGGAACAAACAAGGGCAGCTTTGAGATTAAAGCCAAGATGGATTCAGTCAGGTCATCTCTCTTTTACAGTCATAATTTTCTCACTGTTAGAATTTTTTCAAAGGTGATTTCAGGATAAACATAATGTACACATTCCCATTCTGTAAGAGAGAAATAGACACAAAGAAAACAGTAGTAACAGCCCCTAAGTAAATTTGAAGTCCAGGAGGGCAAACATTACATCTTACAGCTGGAGAGCCTTTTTTTTTTTTTTTTTTTTTTTTACTCCTTAACACATTGGGGTGAGGGTTGGAGTGGCAAGCCCTAGTGAGTGTCACCCCTATGGTTTTCCTTGGTGAATCACCCGTGGGTGCTTGTACTGGTTGAAATTTTCCAAGGCAGGCATTGAATGCCACAGGGGACTTCACAATCCTGAGATCCTGGTATTCGCACCACTAGGCATTACCCATGTGGAACTCTCTGCAGTGATTTCAATGCTGTGGCTTCACTTGGCATTGCCCTGGTGGGGACTCTTTGCAGCAGCTCCAACCCCACATTTGTGTTTGGCATCCTTCTACTGAGGGCTCTCTGCAGTGGATCTGGCCCTGTGACAGCTCTCTCTCTGGACTCCCAGGCTGTCAAAAAAAAAATACTTTGAAATTTGTGGAGGCTGCCAAGCCATCATTTATGCCTTAAGTGTGAGAAATACATTTATTTTCCTTATAAATTACCCAATATTTTGTATTCTGTTTAAGCAACAAAGAAGGGACTAATACAGAAAACTGGTAATGACAAGTAGGTTGTTGCTGAAAATGAATACCTAAAAATATGAAAGTGTCTTTCAAACTGGGTGATGTGGGCAGAGGCTAAAAGAATCTTGGAGAGGCAGACTAGTAAAAGCCTGTATTCTTGTGAGGGTTTAGAAGACAGGAAATATTTGGGAGTCCTTAGAGATTGATGAAGTGTTTGTGACCACACTGCTTCGGGAGAAGTGGCACCATATAATGCATGCTGGTTCAGAGCATATACAGCCTTCTAGAGAACCTTGCCCCACAGTTAAACAGTATTGTCATCTAGCAGGTGCTGGAACTGTAACTCCCAAAGGTCATTTCACCCTTGTTTCAAGTGAGTTGCTTCAGGATTATAGGGAACATGGTGAATTCACTGAAGTTTCTGAGCATGAACTGGTTTCTGCCCTTCTTTGTCTGTGAAGTGAGTTCCTTGTTCAGAAGCAATGCTGTGTGGAATACCATGATGGTAGATAGGCATTAAGTCCATGGATGGTGGTTTCCACAGAATACTTGCATATGCAAGGAAGTAAAATTTATAGACCGAGTAACTGTCTTACTATTCCAGGAAGAACAAAATGCTTCCCCTTCCTGATGAAAGCTGCCCAATGTAATCAACCTACCACAAGGAAATTGGCAGATCTTCCTGGGGAATGGTGCCATATAGGGGCTCGGTGTTAGTTTCTGCTGCTGACAGTTGGAACACTCAGAGGGGTCTGTAACCTGGTTGGCCGTGGTGAAAGGAATTCCAGATTGCTGTGTGTATGCAAAACCTCAGTCCCTACCACTGTGGCCACTTTATTCATAAACCCAGTGACTGATGACATAGGTGCCTGGGAAAAGAGGCTGACTACTGTCAGAGAATGCATGATCACGTCCGCCAGATGATTAGAGTCCAGAAGAGCTATGGTAAGAGAGTGAGCCAGCTTTCCTCTGTTTCCCAGCACAGTTTAGCCAACGTTCTCTTTAAGCTTTAAGTGGCTTTTTCTGCTTCTCCTGAGGACTGGGGTCTCCTTGCTGTGTGGAGTTTTCAGGGGATTTCTAGGTCTTGGGCTACCTTTTGAGTGATTTAAGATATAAAAGCTCTCCCACTGGTCAGGCACGGTGGCTCATGCCTGTACTTTGGGAGGCCAAAGCTGGCTCATGCCAGCACTTTGGGAGACCAAGGCAGGTGGATCATAAGATCAGGGGTTTCAGACCAGCTTGGCCAACATGGTGAAACTCTGTCTCTACTAAAAAATACAAAAAAACAGCCAGGCGTGGTGGTGCGCACCTGTAATCCCAGCTACTCTGGAGGCTGAGGCAGGAGAATTGGTTGAAACCAGGAGGCAGAGGCTGCAGTGAGCTGAGATCACGCATTGCACTCCAGCCTGGGCAACAGGGTGAGACTCCATCTCAAAAAAAAAAAAAAAAAACTTGTCCACTGCCTGGTTTTAGGCAGCCCAAACCTAGGAAAAATATCCTTTAAGAGATAGCATAATAACTCCGAGGTGGTATCAGAGTGAGTTGAACGCCTTTATCCATCCTGGGAAGATAACAACCACATCTAGAAGGTATCTAAAGTTCCCGGAAGTCTGGAGCATGACCGTAAAGTGTGTTTGCCAGTCCTTGCCAGGGTAAATTCCCCTAAATTGTACTGCTTAACATGAGGCCTTGTCGGTGATCTGTTATGGGGACTGTTAGTGTGGCAGAGAGAGCAACTGTGGGTCACTTGCTGCACTGTCTCCAAGGCTGGGAGTGGTCATCATTTGAAGGAGCCAATTGTACAGGGTTATCTATATGGTAGATATGAGCTCTCATGGGCATCCTTAACTACCTGCATAGCTATGGATTTTTGAAAAAATACTTGCCGTGAGAATTTTCAAGCCATGCTGGATATCCTCTGCTTTTTAAGAAGACTGCCCAGGGGGATTACTGCTAGGGAGCCGGTTTGCCTACTACAGAGACTGCTGGTGTCAAAGAAGCTTTGCGTCTCAGGGGAGACCAGGTGTCACAGGGCTCTTCATGGCTTCATGGGGAGAGTCTAACTCAGGAAATATTTGCTTGCCTTCTCTGGCTTTTATCCTTGTGGAAGTCAATTTACATGTTTTCTTGTAGTCCCTTATTCTGGCATAGGGACATTAATACCTTTTGTTTGTTTGTTTGTTCACTTTTTGCTTTTGATAAAAGAGGTCTAGTTAGAGAATTTCCCACTATCTGAAATGAAAATACCTTATAAGTGTTCAGAGTACTTGTTACTGCACATCCACTAGTTTAAATCTGCATAATGTTATCCATGACATGGACCAGTGTAGTATCCTGTGGAAGGAGAAGGTGATCAACTTCCTGCAAACTGTGACTTGGTTATGGAGAGTTGATATTATGTTGAGGTAGGACAGAGAAGTTATTGACACTGAAATTAAATGACTTCTGGTGGGCCTTATGAAGAGAAATAGAGAAAAAGCTTCATTAGATCAATAGGTGCATACCAGGTATCAGGGAATGTGTTAATTTGCTCAAGCAATAAAACCACATCTGATACAGCAGTTGCAATTACAAGGAACACTTGGTTTAGCTTGTGGGAATCCACTGTCACTCTCCAGGATCCATCTATCTTTTGCACAGGCCAAATTAGACAGGGATGTGTTAGAATCTCCACCCCTGCATCCTTCCAGTCCTTGATGGTGGTGGTAATCTCTACAGTCACTCCAGAGGTGTGGTTATGAATTTGATTTTCTATTTTCCCAGGTAGAGGCAGCTCTAGGGCCTTCCATTTAGATATTCCCACCATACTAGCGCACACTCCACAGGTCAGGGAACCAATGTGGGAAATGTGCCAGGTGCTAACTATGTCTATTAAAGCTTTGCATCTGCAACTAGAGAAATGACCAGAGTATGTGTTTGGGGCCACTGGACCCACTGTGATTTCATGTGACTAAAATTTAATCACCTGACCTCCATAAATCCCCACTCTGACTGGCATTCTGTAGTGATGTTTTGAGTTGAGTTGAGTCTTCTGGAATCAATGTAAGGTCAGAGCCAGTGTCTACTAGTCCTGAAAAGTTCTTACTATATTCCTTTCCCCAAAACACAGCTGTTAAAAGGTTATAGGTTCCCTTTTGGGAAGGATGGGAGAAAGAAGAACAGTATAAAGTTTTTGTGGTATACCTGGGTCCTTCATCAAGGGGACCTGGCTGCTCCTTTTTTCAAGGAGTTCTTGACTATAAACTGGCTCTAGTCTTGGATTTTAGTAGGAGCTGTGATTCTCTATTATTTTGATTTGAGTTAGACTTTTGTAAACATAAATGTTTTCAGTATTTTCAGATCAATTAAGGGTTTATTAGGCTTCTTTTCTATTTTACTTCTAAGAACACCACAGTCAAACTAGCCAACACCATAGATCTACTTGAGTCAGATGCATCTGAATGTTGCTGTACCTTTGCTGCCCATTTTGGTAACTACGTCCATCTTGACTCTGAAGATTGACAGCTGCCACGTGGCTCTGGGACCTGTGAGATCCAGTTATTCCCAATGCATTTAAATTTTCTATTGAGTGACTGTGGTTCTCAGTATAAGCTTCCACCTACAGAGAAAGTTATTCAAGGATGCTGGTCTCCCCGTAGAAATCAGTTTCTTAAAGTATTGCCGAAAGGTTTGTCTTCTGGAGCCTCCCAGTGTGGGTGAGTACATTTCAAATGACAAATGCACTCTGGAGTTCCATTCATTCTAAGCCTTTGAATCTCTTCCTCTACGTTAGGCCAAGGGAGATCAGGCATATCCAACTGGCTAAATAAGAGCCATCTTTTGATTCATGGTTCAGCCAACCAACCAAACTGTTAGGGCCCTTTCTAATTTCCCATGCTGCAAAACTACAAGCAGTATCTTTTTTAATGGGTCCATATCAATAAATCTGGGTGATCCAACTTTATGTTTCCTCCACTATTATCCTAACTCTTAATACCCTTTTCCACGTATGTTCTCCAGATTTCTGCTTGTATAAATTATAAACTCAAATAGTTTTCTTGAACTGTCATGAACCTCCCATGGGCCAAATTTTGTATATCATTTTTAAGGGCATTTTGAGATTTGAGTCTACTTATAGGCCTAGAAGCAAAAAGGAGTGGTGGGTGTGGGGCCTTAGGAGAATCTGCATTGCATTTCTGGGCAACTGCCTCAGGGGAGTCCATTACCTTTCCCTCAGGCAATGCTGGCGTAATCCCCTCAGAGGAGGTGGAACCACCTATACCAGTGTGGGTGAAGAGGCTACTGCCAAGAGGGTGTCAGTAGGGGGTCAGGTCTACTGGCAAAGAAGACATCGGAATTTCAGAGCTCAATGTCTCCAGCCTCAACATGGTCTCCCCAAATGTTCCCAACCCAATCTACAGAGTTCCATTCTTCTCTGTACAGTGCTTTAAATTTACAGTAGGTACCTTGCTAGGCTGAAAGTTCAACTTTCATAGTAATTCAGCCAACTGCATGGTGAAGGTTTGTGTTTGACTTTTAGCATTTTCAGCTCCGTGACTATAGGAGATATATTTCTCACTCAGAGCACTGTAAGACGCTCTAAGGCTTTTTATGTGAAGCTAAATTCTGAAATTTGAATCTCTCTTAGCTTATCTTTTTATTGATCACTTTACTCATCAACGCTAGAAGCAGAGTCCTTGATTTTCCACAGATGTTTAAAGGTGTGCTGTCAGAGTCACCAAGTTCCTTGTCTTTTATCGGTGTTGATTAGGAGTGTCAGAGGTAGATGTTTGCGTATGTCTTAAGCAGTTTATGACATGGACTAGCAATGTTTTCTGGACTATTAGAAATGGAGTCTTTAGCATTTTTAGGTATCATCACCTTAGAGATCTAAGTTTAGAAACCCCAAAACCAATGAAAGAAACTCATTCCTAAAATTCTGGTTCTCTACAATCATTCATGGTTTAAAAAATAAAACCTGTTTTAGCATTTTTCAGAGATACAGGACCAATAGGATACATATATAGATAGATGGGGGGGCATTAATTAGATAAATTGGGTCACTTTATGATGGAAGCCAAGACAGGTCTTCTGTAAGCTATAAACCATGGAGTACCAGTAGCATGGCTCATTCCAAGGCTGAAAGTCTCAGAATCAGGAAAGCGGACGGTGTAATTCTCAGTCTGAGGCCAAAGGCCTGAGAATGTGGAGAGATGCAGAAGTAAGTCCTGGAGTCCCAAGGAAGAGAGTCTGTAGTTAAGATGTCCAAGGGCAGGAGGCAGAGAGTGTACCAGCTCCAGGAGAGAGGGAGAGCAAAATCATTCTCATTACTTTTTCATTCTGTCAGTACCCCCAGCCCACTGGGTGGTGCCTACCCACATAGAGGGTGGATTGTTAAAGAATTCAACTCAGGTCTGCTCACCCAGTGCAGTAAGACTAGACATCTACACTGACATTTGCAGTGGGAGAAAAGGAGGTGTTTATCTGGACATTGTGAAGCAAGGCAGATGAGTCAGCTAATGCTTAAGTTCCCACTTCCCCAGTGGCTTGCAGGTAAGGTTTTTTTTTAAAGCAGGGGTAAATTTCAGGAAAGCAGAAGCTACTGGCAAAATTATAAATCAGTACTGGAGGTTACACATTGGTTTTGTCCTGAAAAGTCGTGATATTTTGAAGCAGGAGCTTACAGGCCATACATAGATTCAAGGGTTTTCTGATTTGTAATTGGTTAAAGAAAAGAAGATTTGGTTTAAAATTTGGGGGTTGGCAGAAAAAAACGTTAGCTCTTTGGCTAATGGATTTGTCTCCTTCTAGCCCCTCAGGAAGAAATTTAGCACAAAGAATGGCAGTCAGAATTCAGTTTTCAGGCCCCCCTTATCTGAGGTGTACTTGTCAGCAGATGCCTTTGGTGGGGGTCTAGGTTTATGAAAAATGACTCAGGAATGTATGTTAAGATGCGATCTTTAGAACAAAACAAACATCTTCTGACTGTAACTACCTTCGCTGTTGTTGAGGCTGCTATAACCTTCTTGCTGATCAAGTTCCTCATTTATTTCTCAGTGCTAGCTAGGTACCAGGGATTTCCCTTGAAGGGACTCACGATTTTCCTTTATTTCCCTGCTTGGGGAAGCTACAGGCCCCTAACAAAGGGTCCCTGCTCCATCACAGGATCTTACCCACTCTGTCTACCGACTCACATTTCAGACCTTTCTGGTGAAACCTCACAGATCCAGAAGTAAAGCTTTGCCAATGTTCTAGGTATCCCTTAATACAGTTAGTTGACTCCTAAAACTAAACATCACATTGGGTTTTGGAGTGTTACCCAAGCAGGTTTCTCATGAGGAGTTCACATTGCTGGGTTAAGTTGAAGCAACCATGATTTCCACAGAGTCAAAGTTTGAGTGAGAGGTGGTTACTGCCGAATATCTGTGCAGTTCCCACAGGGGACAGTGAGGTGAGATAAAGGTGGTATTCAGCTGTCTTATATGGAGTAGTCACCTTGAGCAGGTTTTATAAGGGTCTATGTTCAATGACCACCTTGAGGAACATGGAAGAGGCCACAAACTGGAAACTGTCACGGGTTTCTAAACCCTATTTCTGGTATGAGAATGTCAACACTATGTACAAAATGAATGCCCAGGTTATATAAAATTAAAACAATTCATAGCAACATTTAAAATAGGAATTCTAGTCGCCCAATAATAACTCTCTCTCTAATCCTGAGGTAGCAGGTAAATCGAGTTGTTCAACTAATTTGAAACTACAGTTAAGCATGTTTTTGCAAGAATAGACCAGAATACATATAATGAGCTGACAAAATTTTATACTGAGAAGGGGGCAGTCACAGAGAAAAAACAGTGTGTTCCATTTATTTTAAAAGGCATATTTTTTACATCTTTCAAATAGAGATCAATCATAATATTGTTAAAAGACTATTGGTTAGAAGACAGTCATAATGTGATGGACTTTGTGTGCACACAAGTGAACTTGATGTAAAAAACTTCCATTTTCACATTCTGGTGGTATCTTTAACATCATGACTTGGAGAGGGATGTTAGCAGATGAGAAACATAATCTAACAGAAACTCTTATAGTTCTCTCACTACAAATATGGCATCAGCAAAGCTCCTAATTACCAGAGATGATGCTAATGTAGAAAAAATCCACGGACAACGTGAGTTGCACAGTGATTGAGAAGAGTTTTATCCAAATATGAGAAATTTTAGAAACCTTGATTACCTATTTTGCTTTCACTTTCTGTCTCATGTGATCATAGGAGTGATATAAATACACACATTTATATAAGTTCAAAAGCGTAAAAAGTAAAATAGAGGTTCCTCTTCAAAGACTTTCCTCCCAATCTCATTAGGAATAAATAGTAACTTCTCTTAGAAGCAAAATTTATTCAAAGACCTGTGCTAACATTCTTAAATATCTGCTAGCTGTAATAAAGAAATTAATGTACTTTATGTTCTTAGCTCCCACAATTTAACCTAAATATTTGCCCTGGCATGCTTATACTGGTCCAAGCAAGCATTAGGTCATAGCTTGTTCCTCTTCCTTATTTGAAGGTGTTTTTACCTTTCTCCGGATTCCAAAAGTTACTTCCTCCTTTCTTTGTTCTCCTCTGCCTTTGCCTCTTTTAAAAAGTTCTAAGTGGCTAGCCAGTCGGGACAAATACAGAATGTGAGGTCCTGTTCCAGCCAATGGAAACCGGACACAGCAGTAGGGTGGAAGCATCAGGTTATAAATGACCCTGTCTCCTTTCTTCGGTGCACTCTCATGGCAAAAATGCTGGCGAGTGTACCCTTTCTGAAGAAAATATAAAAATGGCCTTGCTGAGAATATTAAATTTATATTCAAGTGCTATTTCTTTATGGTACCAGGGAACAGGCATTTCAAACAAAATATTATTTTCAACATATATGACATAAAATTTTTGTGATGTCATAGTTTTTCAATAGTTTTATGCTTTTATTGTGATGTAAAATAATGATGTATTTTACAATTGATACATATGATACTTCTTGCAATTACTTGAAAAAAGCTGTCACTGGTAGCAAATAGTAACTAAGTGTTTAGTGTAGACCTATGTAAACCAAAAATGACTCATACAGATGGCATTCATTTCAGAGAATTATTTTCCCAAGTTTAAGGATAAAGAAACACAAGTCACAGTAGGCTCTGTGGCCTGTGCTTTTTCCAAAGAGGGTTTTGCTGACTTCCATATTTATAGGGGTGAGACCAGGCAGGAGCAGGTGGAGGATAAAGAAAGGAGAGGAAAGACAGTGAGGCAAGTACATCCGAATGAGGCCTGGATTAGCACTCACTGCATTCAGATGTTGCATCTGTAAAGAGGAATGGAGAAAAAGTTGATTGTGCATTTGTCTTGTGTGTGGTAGATCTACATTTTACATAAGATAGGCAAACTTGTGAAATTACAGCTGACTCTTTGGGAACAAAAGGAAGGTAGTATTAGCATGACTCAGTTCCTGACTTTTCCTTTGGCATAGTGAGTTTGGGATCCCAAGATTTTATTTTCCTTGTTCTTCAAAATATTTCATAGAAAGCATTTTAGAAGAAAATGAGTGTTTGGTTATATTTTTCCCTAATCTTTCCATATTAGGATGGTTTATTCCTAGAAGGTTAGGATCCACATTTTTAAGGAGACTCATTCTATAAGGTTGTGAAGAAATAGGGGAATAAGAAATAAAGGGAAAAGATAAGAAAAAAGAGACACAGCTGGATTATGGCAAAAAAGTAGAAAGCAATCCTTGGAAACCAATAGACTATATTACAGAGCAGTCCATATATAACTAGACGGTCATGAAAATATTTTATGTAAATAAATAAGATGCTGTTATTTCTCCCAAAGTTTAAGTTTTCTAGTTTCAGTCTGCAGGGCTTTACAAAAAGCACAGTTTTCTACTAATTCCAAGTCAGAAAAAAATGGGAAAGAAAAAAAAAAACATTGAAAATTTTAGTTTGGAGACTGGTAACCAGCAAAGAATTTAGGATCCTGTCTAGCTAAATTGTAAACCAATAATAAAACTGGAAGACAATGAACAGGGCTAGAATCCAATAAAAGATGTACTATAGTTTCATTTGAAATACATTTTTTCTCTCTACAGTCTTCCATTTTTACTAAAGAAAAATCATAGTAAGACCAATTTATTTCCAAAATAACTTTTCGTTTTATTGTACTTGGCCTGATTATTTTCATAAAGTGCAGCAAGACTATTTTTTTCCATATAGGCTCTTCTAAGTTGGCATTGATGAAACTTTTTTTTAAACAAAGTGTCTACTATTTGACTTTTCAAATAGCCCCTCAAGCTCAAACAAGCATTTATTGTACCTGCAAATAACTGTATGAACTGGGTAAATTCATCTCATCTTGAGGTCGCAAGATTACTTGGAGTTCCTAGGCATGTCAGAAAGTGGCATGTGTTTCTTACCACAGATCAGAAAATCTGTAAAGAAACTGCATAAAGAAGGCACAGGGCCAGTCTCTCCAAGGGAATTTTACTGGTTCTATTATTCAACCTAAATTTCTCAAAGCAATCTGCTCATAGATGAAAATATGCTATTCCAGCCAAAGGCTTGACAAGGTAACCAGTGTCTCCAATTGTGTCCCATTACAAAAAAAATTGTTATTGATTATATGCAAATAACTTATATTACCATAAATTAAGAATATTCAGAAATAGTTTTCAAATTCTGGGGAAATCAGGTAAAGAGAAAGAAGTATAGTTGAAATTTTTCTCTAAAGAGTATACCATATTCAATTGTTAAAAACTATAAATAGCTAAGAATAAACCTTTCTTTACTCTGAAAAACAAAAATAGTCATCAATGTTTCAAATAAAAAAGTCCTGAAAAATTGTTTCATTCTTCTGTTACGTCAGTCCCACATAATTAACTTGTTCTACTTTATATTGGCTTAGCAATCCTCATGAACACGTCAGCCTGTTTAGAGTCCTGGGAGTTTTGTTGTTGTTATTGTTATTGTTTTCGTTTGTACAATGGCACAATCTCCAAAGTTATCAGAAACCTAAATTAAAGAAAACCTATCAGAGTCATTTTCACCAACTCTTCTAAAGAAGCAAGTTTTGGCCGACTGGTTTTTTACAAACTACTTTTTGAGAATAATCAAAGTAAAACAACAATTGTGAATGAAAAACTCTTAGGACAGTCATAGTTACAGATATAGCTGATAAGAAATTTGGTTATTTCTGTGTCATACAACAGTTTAACATAATAATCATAATTATTACTGATAACATATAGTAAGGCATGTCAGAATTATTGGCATCTCATGATTTTGGAGCACATGTTAATATTTAGGTAAATAGAACTCTAAAAGTTAAATATTTCGCTATGCTTCTGTATGATTTTAACATGTTAAGTATGGCTAATTTGTCACTGTTGGACTTCAGGTGACCTAATATTCAAAAAGTTAATTAGGTCACTAAGGCTAAATTAGAATTTGATTTGGAAAGTTTGTCAAATATCAAAGGTTTGAAACAGTGTTACAAAATAGAATCACCAATCACGATGAAATGAATTACTCATTAAGCCAAAAATGATATTTTAAATATTTCTAAAAAGCAAAAACCTTTATTCTTTGATATAGAGAAAGGAGATTCAGTTTCTTAAACAATAAGGTCTAATATCAGGCTTAGTGCACTGGCTTGTGCCTGTAATTCCATTGCTTTGGGAGGCCAACACGGGAAGATCATTTGAGCCCAGGAGTTCAAGACGAGCCTGGGCAATATAGTGAGACTTCGTCTCTACAGAAAATAAATTTGTAAATTATCTGGTTGTATTGGTGTGTGTAGTCCTAGCTACTACAGAGTCTGAGGAAAGAGGATCACATGAACCCATGACATGGAGGTTGCAGTGAGCCAAGATCAAACCACTGCACTCCAGTCTGGGTGACAGAGTGAGACCTGTCTCAAAAAAACAAACAAAAATACCCTGAAAAAATGAAAAACCAGTAAAACCTAATAAATATAGTATGAAACCAAGTGAACCTTACTCCCCTCCTCTTTTTTTGCAGTTTGCCCAAAAGGCAAACAAAAATCTTTTACTCTCTCTTAATATTAAACAAAATCCTGGTTCAAAAAAGAAAACCAACTTTACCTTTGCATGGCATGGTATTAATACTAAAGCAATTTTAATAAAATTTTATAAATGAATTCATCAAATATCAATCAGTTTAATCATAAGGTACGATTTAAGAAATGCTTGTTAACCTTTTACTATTTTCTACTGAGAAGCAGATAAGTTCTCTGAAAAAATCATGTCCAGATTCTGGGCTTGCATAAATGTGCTTTTTAATGTTCAATTTATAGAAAGACTGAATAATACCCTTTAAATTTCAGCTCACTTGGTCACACACAATATTTCTTTTGTAAAATCAATCTGCTACGCATCTACAATTCCATCAAACTTTCAGTTTTGTCCTATGATTTTATCTTAGAACAACCAAAAAATTTCTTTCCAACCTTCCTTTACCTTTTTTTTTTTTGAGACAAGGTCTCACTCTATCACCTGGGCTGGAATGCAGTGACACACTCATAGCTTACTATAGCTTCAAATTCCTAGCCTCAAGCAGTCCTCCCACCTTAGCCTCTTGAGCAGCTGAGACAACAGGCACACACTACTGTGCCTGGCTCTTTTTTTGTTTTGTTTTGTTTTTTGTTTTGTTTTGTAGATATGGTGTCTCACTTTGTTGCCCAGGCTGGTCACAAACTGCTGGCTTCATGTAGTCCTCCCATTTTGGCCTCCAAAAGTGCTGGGATTACAGGAATGAACCACCACACCAAGCCCCAACTTTCTGTAGCCATTTAGCTTTATCCGTCAGTTTGTCTTCAATTTAAAGACAACTTGAAAACCTCTACAGTAGACAAAATTAGTTTCCCTTTGTAAGGAAAACACATTTCTCATACCTTTCTATAGCATTTTTTTTCTAATAACGCATCTCACTTTTATTATACACTTTGGATGCATCTAGTAGATTCAATTATATATGTTAATTATAATGTTACCTCTCAGTAACTCTTACTTGTATTGAAAAACTCTAGAAAGTAAGAATTTTTGCTTATGTATCAGGTGCAGAGCCAGGGACAAAAGACAGAGCTGCCAATAACGTCTGACCCTTCCCAGTGTAGTCAGAGGGCACAGTTGGGCTAGGGAGAACACTATATGTCCCCTGAACTTACTATGGCTATAAGAAAGACAAGTCAAACAATTATTGAAAATATCACAGAGCAGTTTATGACCCTAAAACATCCAGCAAAAAGAGTATCTGACTTGCCTGACCAGTTCAGACCAAATATCTAAATTAAATTCTGAAGACATTTCTATTTTATTTTACCAATTTTTTTGTTTTAGGTTTGGGGTACATTTGCAGGTTTGTAATACAGGAAAATTGTGGTCACAGAGTTTTGGTGTACAATTTTGGAACACACACTAACACATGTATGTGCATTGAACCCAAAGAAAGTTAAATATTTGACCATGGACTTTAATCAAGGGTATGTCTTATGAATTTCAAGCAATGCTAAGAGATTTTAATATACAGAGCCAGAATTCTCAAGGATAGTCATGACACTATTGTAAGTCGTTTGTAAAATTTTATTTTCTAATGAATTATTAAGAATATGAGATCTCTAAAATCTTTTTTATGTATCTCCAGTCAAAACTTTGTAGAGGAGACAAACAGTGATTTTTGCCAAAACAGGAAGTTAAAGTGATTGCACAATTTATGTAAGTTGAGATATTTGAACCTAGGAATTTATAACTGGCTAACAAGGAACCTAGAGTTAAAGCTACCAAATCCAATTTAAAAACCCCCAGCCAGCTCCTTACTTGGAGATGCTGGCCCAAGTGCAAGACTGCTCTCTGCCTCCTCAGAAGCAGCAAACTCCCAGAGAGGGAGTTCTACAAGAGAACGTACCTCAGACCTCAAACAAAAAGTTTGGGAGATCAGAGATCTCTGTAGGGGGAGGCTCCCAGACCTCAGCAAATCATCCAATCAGTCAGAGCAATACAAAGCTTCCAGTTGGCTGTACCAGGGACCTGCTAGGAGAGTTGCTGCAGGCCAAAGGGCCAAACTCTGCACAGAACTCATTGTCGTTTCCAAAATGTAAACTGAAAAGTGACTGAGGCAGGTCTCAGTAAATTTAGAGCTAGATGTTGCCAACGTTGAGAATGTGCATGGGAAAAAGCAACACAAATTACTGCAGGATCTCTGATCTGCACTTTTTCCAAAGAGAGTTTTGATGACTTCAGCATTTAAAGGGGAAAAAGTGAGCAGTAGGGGAAGGGGGGAAAAAGAAAAGAGGGCTAGGCACTGAGGCAAGTGTTTGCATTCTGGTGAGGCTTTGATTAGCACTCACTGAAACCACATTTTATATGTGAAAATAGAGGAGTGGGGGATAAAGTTGATTATGCATTCATCTCATGTTTGCTGGATCTACACTTTGCATAAGATAAAGTAACCATGTATAATTACAGCTATCTATTTGGGAAAAACATGAAGTCAGTTTTAGTGTGACACAGTTCCTAAGCCTAACTTTCCCATTGGGCATAGTGATTTAGTGTCCTGAGATTTTATTTTCCTTTCAAAGCTGCTATTAGTCTACACATTTTGTGTATGAGTGCATTAAGCTGTCACAGCATCTCAAGAGGTACACACTACTGTGTGACCTTCTGAAAGTTCTAACTCTGAATCTGAGCTAAAGCCCTACAGGAAAAGACTTAGAACAACTTTGAGTTTGACCCAGTGTTCCTACTCATATCAACTATGTTAGAATAGCATTTCTGTCTTAGAGTAAACACTTTGTAGGTGCTTTTTAAGAATTCCTCACCTACCCTATTGTAATGAAATTATTTTCCTATATTAAATTCTAAATACTCCATTGAATTCTTTTTTCTATGGAGGTCTATAATCCACCTGAAGTTGATTTTGTGCATGAGTTTAAGAGTAAATTTTATTTCTCTCGATGGACTTTCAGTATACTGAAATGTTTATTGAAAATTCATCTTTTTCCAGCCTGGCGTGGTGGCTCACGCCTGTAATCCCAGCACTTTGGGAGGCCGAGGTGGCGGATCACGAGGTCAGGAGATTGAGACCATCCTGGCTAACATGGTGAAACCTCATCTCTACTAAAAATACAAAAAATTAGCCAGGCATGGTGGCAGGCACCTGTAGTCCCAGCTACTTGGGAGGCTGAGGCAGGAGAATGGCGTGAACCTGGGAGGCAGAGCTTGCAGTGAGCCAAGATGGCCCCACTGCACTCCAGTCTGGGTGACAGAGTGAGACTCCGTCTCAAAAAAAAAAAAAAAAAAGAAAATTCACCTTTTTCCATTACTTTTTCTTTTGGATTATTTGTTTATGTAGGCATCTATCAGATTTTCAACTCTTTTTATTTTTATTGATTCTTCTTTATTATTATTAATTTTTTGAGACAGAGTCTCGCTCTGTTACCCAGGCTGGAGTGCAATGTTGCGATCTCGGCTCACTGCAACCTCTGCCTCATGGGTTCAAGCAATTCTCCTCCCTCAGCCTCCTGAGTGGCTGGGACTACAGGCACACGTCCCCACACCTGGCTATTTTATTTTATTTTATTTTTAGTAGGGATGGGGTTTCACCATGTTGGTCAGGCTGGTCTCAAACTCCTGACCATCCGCCTTGGCCTCCCAATGTGCTGGGATTACAGGTGTGAGCCACCGTGCCCGGCCTATTGATTCTTCTGTCTGTGTTCAAATATTACATGTTCTTATTTTTTGGAGAGTTCATTTTACACTAGACATTTCTCTGCAGAGACTGTTCTCTTCATCACTGTGCTACTGAAGACAGGGAAGGATAAAACCTTGCATGTCTTGCACTTACATGAATATTCCCAGCTGTACTTCAAAAAAACAGCAGGTCATAGAACCTGTGGAGACAAAATGACCCATCTTGGATGCTAGTCCACCATGTTACTTCTGATTTGCCCCGGTTCCATGAATGCCTTCTGATCTCTCATTTATTTACTGTCCTTAGTGTAAAATCATGTCAACCTGGGTGTTACCACAAAAATTACAGGCTATGAGGTATGTAGCCTCCTTGTCCATTCTGGAGGGTTGCTTTTAATTGCCTTGCTAAAGCATGTATAGCCTTTCCCTGTGGAGTATTAACCCTGGGTCTGGAGAGTAACAGTGTGAACAACTACCTACCTGCAGCCATCCAAGTTTATGCCTCTGTGTGTAAGTTCCATCAATAAATTAACCAGTACTGACTAAATGGATTTTCTGCCTTCTTCTTTAATTTTTCAGATCCTTTGGCATTTGAGAGTTGCTTTGTGTATACGGCCCTTTAACGGAGCAAATGGCCAGCCAGGAAACCAAAGTATGGACAAGGGGAAAGAAGCATCTGTGGAGGAAGTTTTACAAGCGGCCCTCCTCATCCATGTGGGTGGCGTTGCCCATATGCTACATGTCTGTGGGCCACTATGTGTGTTTAAAGCTTTTTAGTAAAACGTTACTAAAAAGTATGACTCACTGTGGTGAAAAAGGTGGCAAAACAGTGACAACAGTGAGTTTGCTGCTGTTATTTTCTATGTGAGTGGTCACGAAAGCACAGGTAGCAGCTGAGGCAAGGGTAAGGAAGCTAGGAAAAGAATCGCAGTGAGAAAGGGATGAGAACTTCCATGTCTGTGTTAATGTCTGGTTTTATGATAACCTTGAAACTCAAGAGGCACAGTGGGAAATTGTACCTTGCCACTTTGTGTGGCTGAGAGAGAGAAAACTGTGCCAGCTGAATGTGTGGACTGTCCTTGCCAGTGCAGGCTGGGATGCAAATACCTGTAATTCTTGGGAACCAACCAGTGAGCCAGCTGATGACATAGAGTTTAACTCAGAGGAGGAAGATCATTATCCTTCCCATTTGAGAGTGAAACTGTTCATGCAGTGGAAAGCAAAATTCCAACACACAGAGGCCTGGGTAGGATTACTGGATATAACAAAAACTTTTAAACAGCCGCCAAGAGAAAGCCTTATGTACATGAGTGGTGCAGCTATGGGACACCAGTGGGGATGATATCTCCCTAAAAGGGAATGAACCTGAAAAATTGAGACAGAAGTACCCCGGAAGTGAAATAACCCCCTTATGGGATAAGTTATAGGAAAAGCCATTTCAGATTTCCTAGAAACTCAAAAGGGAAGAGATTAGGTATGACTGGTTGCTAAAGGAAAATGGAAAAAGGGAGAAACAAAGTCTGCTGGACTGAAAAAAGGAGTTTAAAAAAGGCACAATTAAGGTTACTAGGAAACAAATGTGGTATGATCTGATTTCAGCTGGGATTGACAAAGAGAATATAGATGAGCAACCCAATGGCATATTAGTGGGGTATGGAAAGACCTGACTCCTGATCAGTAGTTTAGACACCTTCTTATTACCTCCCCCACCCTCCACGAGAAGAGGGAGAAAGACAGGAAGAAACCTTTGGTAAAAATTCAGGGGTGGACTTCTTTCCAGCCTGGAGATCATAGGTAGGGTCAAGGCTGCTTCTGTGTAAGAGCAATAGGGGGTGACCAGAGGCCGTATTTGGAGCTCACTATTGATTGGAGTCTTAAACAGCACTAAGAGAACCTTAGCTTTAGTGGGCACAGGTGCAGAATGTGTCTTAGTTGATGGAAATCCAGAGAGACACCCTGGTAAGTGGGAAGCTATAGATGGTTGTTAGGGGTTAAAAATCTGAGAGAAGCAAACTCCTCTCCTCCTTAGTTTTGTCTGGAGTTCCCACTTTGCTTACTCTCCTGTCTTTATCTCACCTATTTCAGAAAACATCTTGAGTATGGATGTCTTCTTAGGATGCACTTTACAAACATCTGTGGGGGAATCTCACCTATGACAAAGGCTGTATTAAGATGGGAGGCAAAATTGGAAGGTGTACACCTCCCTCCCCCACAATGTATTGTTAATGTGAGACAATACCATCTTCCTGGTAGAATATAAGAAGTCACAGCCACCATGGAGAAATTGGCCAAAGTTAATATTATCTGGCCAGCCCAGAGTCCTTTCAGCCATCCTGTGTGACCAGTAATAAAATCTGATGGCACTTGGATATGACAGTAGATAAGTGGACACTACTGATCTTTCTAAGATACATGCTCCTTTATGTAATATAACTCAAGTGATTGAGCAATTAATACAAAACATAGGCACTTATCATGCTGTGTTAGATTTAGCTAATGCCTTCTTTAGCATCCCTTTTACCCTGACTTACAGTCATTATATTGATGATACTCTAACTTCTGCAGACTTGTCATTGCTACAGCAACACGGAGATGCATTGACACCCTTCTTCAATCCAGAGGATGGGCCATCAACTCACAAAAGTACAAGGCCTGGAACCAGCTGCAAAGTTCCTATGGATCACTTGGCCAGGTAAGACACACCTTACTTCAGGCTTGGTCATTGAGAAAATATAACAGTTTTCCATACTTAAACAGTTAAACAGTTACAAAGTTTCCTAGGTCTTTTGGGATACCAGTGGGCTTTCATTCCATGTTTATCTCCATGTTTGCATCCCCTATACTGACTATTACAGAAGCAATCTGAACTGGGCACAGTAGCTCACACCTGTAATCCCAGCACTTTGGGAGACCGTGGCAGGCAGATCACTTGAGGCCAGGAGTTCGAGACCAGCATGGGCAACGTGGTGAAACCTCATCTCTACTAAAAATACAAGAAATTAGCCAGGCATGGTGATGCATACCTGTAATCCCAGTTACTTGTGTGGCTGAGGCATGAGAGTTGCTTGAACCTGGGAGGTGGAGTATTTAGTGAGCTGAGATCGTGCCACTGCACTCCAACTTGGGCAAAAGAGCTAGAAACCCTGTCTCAAAAAAAAAAAAAGATCTAAGATAAAGAACTAAAGAACAAGTGGTAGCATTTGAGAAGGCTAAAATATTGATTGCTCAGGCACAAGCTCTAGTTCCCCCCTTCTGGGATACCGGTGTCTTTTGATATGACTGTAAACCCTGAAGGGACAAAACAGGTCCTCTGGCACATTCAGCATGGGAAAGCAGTTCTTCTAAGATTCTGGTCACAGCTATGGAAATGTGCTGAAACCCACAGTTCTCCAATTGAACAACAGGTTCTGGGAGCATGTAAGGCCATGCAGCACATTGAGCCTGTAACTGATCATCTGCCGGTAACAATGAGAACAGATCTCTCCATTAAGGGCTGGATAGAAGGGTTGTTTTCCAGGCCTGTATCAGCTATTTCTCAAGCCTCCATTATACGGAAATGGCATGCATACCTGCAACAATGTAGCGCCCACTCCACGAGTCCTTTGGGAGATGCATGCTATCGTAGGGCCAAGACACTATGAGACCAGTGCTGCCCCTGTTGTGGAGCCCCTGCAGGAGACGCTGCCAGTAATATACGAAGGCACATCTCCATTCCTGAAAATGCTTGGCACTTAGATGGATGGAGCTGAGGTAACCCTTGTGTGTAGATGACAGTAACTGTACAGTTGCAGACAAATACTGTCTGACAGAGAGTGTTGAGGTTTCCAACTATAATAATGAATTAATCTCTTTCTCTTTGCAATTATGTCAGTTTTGGCCTTACATAGTTTGACATTCTCCTGTTAAGCACTTAAATCCTTTAAGGATTATTATGTTGTACTGGAGAACTGACCCCTTCATCTTTGTGTAATGCCCGTCTTTATTTTTAGTGACTTTCCTTGCTTGAAGACTGCTCTGCCTGTAATTCATGCAGCAACTCTTCCTTTATTTGATAAGTGTTAGCCTAGGCTATTTAGTTTCATCTATTTACTTTAAATGTATACATGTCTTTATATTTCATAGATTTTACTTAACATCATTTAGTTGGGTTGACTTTATTGATCTACACTGACATTCTCAGTTCTTTGATTGATGCTTTTAGACTATTGACAACCAATGGAGTTGGATTAATATCAACCATATGTGTTACTGTTTTTGATTTGTTGCCCTTGTTCTTTCTTCCCGTTTTTGTACTTCACTTATTTTCTGTGTTTTGTGGTTTTATTTGAGAATTTTATGCAATTCTGTTTTCTCTCCATTCTTAGCATATCAATTATATAACTTTTTTTTGACTATTTTAGTGGTTGCCCTATGGAATAAAACTTTAATTTTTCATATTCTTAATTTAGTCTCACAGATAATGGTTTCTGGAAAATAATAGTAGCACCAATCTATTTGATTAGGCATGCTTATGTCTATATGTTATATGTATATAAATATACATGTATATGTGCATGTGTACTCACATATAAGTGAAACGAATGACAGCACTAATAGGGAGAACAAAAGAGTTAAGATTATTTTGGTATTCTAAGATATTCACACTACCTGTGAGTGATACAGTGTTTTTTCAAAAAACACTTTTTGAGAAGTATCTTGGATTCATTTTAAATGTAATATTGCAAACTCTGGGTAAGGGTGTTGGACCAAGGGCCTGAGTTCTTTGCTGGCTTTGGCCTGTTTCTGCATTTAGTTTCCTCCCATGTTGGCTTCTCCCATATGGCAAATGTTCCATCAAAGCCATCAAGGGAGGCACTTTGCTAGCAAGACAAGAATCACAATCTGATGTAACATAATCATCCTACTAATGACCCATCACCATTGTAGTATTCTGTTGATTTTAAGCAACTCACAGTTTCTGACTACATTCATTAGAAGGAATTAAAATACAAAGTTACTTATCAACTTCACTTATACTTAGAGGTGGGAGTCGTTGGGTGCCATCTTAGGTTCTAACTGCCATATCTGATCTTCTCCAATATGAAATAGTTCAGTCTTATTTTCTATTACCTTGACCCTTCTGACAAGGACTGGTCAGTTCTATTGTAAAATTTCCCACAGTGTGAATTTGTCAGATGTCTTCTCATAATTAGACTAGGGATATGGATTAAATTCAATATTTTCAGTATTTATATTTATTTAAATTTAAAGATAAAAGACAAAACAATATAGTGTTTATATATACAAACATACAGGAAAAATGAATATAAGAAAATTAGAGACTGACAGAGATAATCCATAATGATAGTTACCTTCAGCTGTTAACATAGATGATGAAATTCAGGAGATACATTCAGGGGGCATCAATGATATTGTTAATGTTCTTTCTGTTGTATAAGCTCAGCAAAGGCTTAAAATAAAATAAACTTTTGAAATTTACGAATAGTTTTAGATTTACAGAGAAGTTCCAAATATAATATAGAGTTTCCACAGACTCCATACACCATGTTCCTTAATAACCCCCTTACATTGGTGTGGGATATTAGTCACAATGAACCAACCAATATTACACTATTATTAACCATCTGCACTTTATTCAGATTGACTTAGTCGTCATTTAATGTCGAGTTTCTGTTCCAGGATCCTATCCAGGATACCTCATTACATTTACAATTCATGCTCCTTAATCGACTTTGACTGTGACAATTTCTCCAAGTTTGCATGATTGCTATGACATTGGCATTCCTAATTTGGGATTTCTTTGGTGTTTCTTTCCTGATTAGAATGGATTGTAGGTTTCAGGGAGGAAGACCACAGAGGGAAAGTGCCATTCTCATCACATCCTGTTAAGGGTACAGACTGTAACAGCTTTATCACTTTTGATGTTAATTTAATCACCTGAATGAGATAGTTGCAATCAAATTTCTTTACTGTGAAATTACTGTTTTTTTTTCTTCTCCTTTCCATGTTGTATGTTTCAAAAAGAAGTCACTACACACAACACACAAATAAGAAGTGAAGAATTATGTTCCACTTCCTAGGGGCAGAGTGTCTGCAAAAATTATTTGGAATTAATCACAATGAGCAAATGCCTATTCTTCAATTGTTCCATATTATTCCATCATTGTTCTACCCATAGACAAATATGGGTACTTATTTTACACTTCACTTGAAATAATTTATTTGGCTTGTTGCTCAAATTGCTTCAGTATTGTCGAAGAGACTTTCTTTTTCTTTCTTTTTTTTTTTTTTGTTTTTTTGAGATGAAGTCTCTCTCTGTCACCCAGGCTGGAGTGCAGAGGCGCGATCTCGACTCAGTGCAACCTCTGCTTCCTGGGTTCATGCCATTCTCCTGCCTCAGCCTCCTGAGTAGCTGGGACTACAGGCGCCCACCACCATGCCCAGCTAATTTTTTGTATTTTTAGTAGAGACAAGGTTTCACCATATTATCCAGGATGATCTTGATCTCCTGACCTCATGATTCGCTCGCCTTGGCCTTGCAAAGTGCTGGGATTACAGGCATGAGCCACCGCTCCCGGCTGGGACTTTCTTTCAGTTGGATCGTCTATAATTTTGAAATCTCCCCATAATTATGGTTTGTTGGTGTGGTGTGCTGTTTGGTTTGTTGCATTGTTGGTTGTTATTTTCTTTTCTTCTGGCACTACTAGGTGCTGCAGGCTGATTGTGTTTATTCTCTGTCTAACCCTATTATCCACCGTTTCTTCACAATGCTCTAGTTCCTTTGAATGGAAAATGGAATTAGAAATGAAGGTCTAGAGACTGTGGTACATTCATTGCCCCTAGGGCATCTGATGACTTGAGGCCTTGTCAGCTGACTGAACAAAAGAATACACATGTGTTTACTGACTTACAAATATATACATGTGTATAAATATTTCAACATGTATGCATATGTATCAATATTAAACTAGCCATGAATTCCATGTAATGTTTCTGGCAGCACATGATCTAATCCAGTACCACATGAAGCTATGTACCTGTTCCAACTCGCTTGTATGTAGCTTGCGCCTCTAACATGGAACTAGTTGGCTTTGTTAACTTAATGATATCATCCAAAAATACATGCATAGCGTTTTCAAAAGTGGTAATTTATACACCCCTGGAAACTACTTTACCAACTAAAACTAAGTCTTTATATACAAATTATTTGTCCCTTTGACTTAGAATCTCAGAATCTCCCTCTATTTCCTAATTTACTTAGGTCGGCCCCCTTTTCCCACTCTAGTGAGCTTATTTCACACATTTGTTATACAGTTATAATATTTAGTTAATCTCTCTCTATCAACTAAATAAGGCTTTTTGTTTGTTTGTTTGTTTGTTTGGATGCAGTCTTGCTGTCTTGCCCAGGTTAGAGTTCAGTGGTGTGATCTTGGCTTACCTCAACCTCTGCCTCCCAGGTTCAAGGACTTCTCCTGCCTCAGCCTCCCAAGTAGCTGGGATTATAGGCATGTGCCACCATGCGTGGCTAATTTTTGTGTTTTGTATTTTTAGTAGAGGCAGGGTTTTTCCATGTTGGCCAGGCTGGTCTCGAACTCCTGTCTTCAAGTGATCCCCTCCACCTCAGCCTCCCGAAGTGTTAGGATTACAGGCGTGAGCCATGGCGCCTGGCCTAAATAAGGTTTTTATTTTACCATCTGTGTGTTATGAAGTTCTGTAGGTCTTGAATAACAGTGTCACATATTCAGTGTCACGTTGTCATATAGAACAATTTCACAGCCCCAGAGACATTTCTTGTACTTTACTGATTCAAATTTTCTGTGGTCCAATCCGTTCGTACTCACCGAACACTTTACTGTCTCTGTACTTTTTTCTTTTTCAGAGTGTTATATAAATGGCATCAGTTAGTATTTTGCCTTTTCCAACTCATTTTATTTAGTTATCAAAATGCCGTTTAGGTTTTAAAGTATATCTTATGGTTGTTTAGATTTGCAGTTCTTGAATAACAAAAGAATTGAGCATGTTCTCATGTGTTTATTGGACAAGACTACAACTATTTTTGGAAAAATGACTCTTCAAATTATTTGCCATTTTTGATTAAGATGTTTGCCTTTTTGTTTTCGAGAAGTAAGACTTTTTATCTATTGTGGATAACAGACCCTAATTAGCTATGAGATTTTTAAAGATTTTCTCTCATTCTTTGGTGTTGCCTTTTTACTTTTAACCATGTACTTTGAGTCACACAATACTTTTTTGTAATGAGTTCAATATGTCTGTTTTTTAATTTTAATACTTGATTTCTGATGAAGTTCTTTATGTCTTTTTAAAATTATGTTCATTTGCTTTAGGTGTCATAGCTTAGAAACCATTGTTTAACCCAAGGCTACTGTATTAGTCTGTTCTCCCATTGGTATAAAGAAATACTGAGACTGGGTAATTTATAAAGAAAAGAGGTTTAATTGGCTCATGATTCTGCAGGCTGTACAGGAAGCATAGTGACTTCTTCTTCTGGGAAGACCTCAGGAAATTTCCAATCATGGTGGAAGGCAAAGGGGGAGCCAGCACTTCACACAGCCAGAGCAGGATGAAGAGAGGGGCTGGAGTGCTACACACTTTTAAGCAATCAGATCTTGTTAGAACTCACTCACTGTCAGGAGAACAACACCAGTGGTGCTAAACCATTCATGAAAATCACCCTCAGGAGCCAATCACCTCCCACCAGATCCCACGGCAAACACTGCAGATTACAATTTGACATGAGATTTGGTGGGGACAAAGATCCAATTTATTTCAGCGATGAAAATGTATTCTTATGTTCTCTTCTATGGATTTGGTCAATTTGGCTCCTATATTTAGATGCATTATTAATTTGAGTCAATCATGCATATGGTGCCAGGGAGGCAATAACTTGCATGTCAGTGTCCATTTGTCCCAGCAACACTGTGTGAGGAAATATTTCTTTATATTGAATTGACTTGTCAACCTTGTGAAATTGTTTTACCATGCATGTAAGAATTAATTTTCGACATTTGATTTTATTCCATTGATATCTATGTCTCTCTATCAGGTGAAATTCAGCCAGATAGCAGGCGAAACTCTACCCTGATACTTCACGTAGGTTCTTTTCTAGATTCCCTAAGTGTCGGCCAGTCTGAGAAATAAAGGGACAGAGTACAAAAGAGATAAATTTTAAAGCTGGGTGTCCAGGGGAGACATCACATGTCGGCACCTTCCGTGATGCCCCCCGAGCTGTAAAACCAGCAAGTTTTTATTAGTGATTTTCAAAAGGGGAGGGAGTGTACGAATAGGGTGTGGGTCACAGAGATCACGTGCTTCACAAGGTAATAGAATATCACAAGGCAAATGGAGGCAGGGCGAGATCACAGGACCACAGGACTGAGGTAAAATTAAAATTGCTAATGAAGTTTCAGGCACGCATTGTCATTGATAACATCTTATCAGGAGACAGGGTTTGAGAGCAGACAACCAGTATGTCCAAAATTTATTAGGCGGGAATTTCCTTATCCTAATAAGCCTAGGAGTGCTATGGGAGACTACGGCTTATTTCATCCCTACAGCTTTGACCATAAAAGATGGCTGCCCCCGAAGCAGCCATTTTAGAGGCCTACACTCAGGATCGCATTCTCTTTCTCAGGGATGTTCCTTGCTGAGAAAGAATTCACTGATATTTCTCCCATTTGCTTTTGAAAGAAGAGAAATATGTCTCTGTTCCGCCCGGCTCACTGGTGGTCAGAGTTTAAGGTTATCTCTCTTGTTCCCTGAACATTGCTATTATCCTGTTGTTTTATCAAGGTGCCCAGATTTCATATTGTTCAAACACACATGCTCTACAAACACTTTGTGCGGTTAACGCAATCATCACAGGGTCCTGAGGCGACACACATCCTCCTCAGCTTATAAAGATGATGGGATTAAGAGATTAAAGTAAAGATAGGCGTAGGAAATCACAAGGGCATTGATTGGGGAAGTGATAAGTGTCCATGAAATCTTCACAATTTATGTTCAGAGATTGCAGTAAAGACAGGAGTAAGAAATTATAAAAGTCTGAAATTGGGGAACTAGTAATTGTCTGTGAAATCTTCACAATCCACGTTCTTCTGCCATGGCTTCAGCCGGTCCCTCGGTTCGGGGTCTCTGACTTCCCACAACATCTCTCTTTCTCACATAGTAGATATACACGCACAGGGTACATTATATGTTTTGGTACAGGCATGTAATATGAAATAAGCACACATCATGGAGAATTGGACAACTGTCTCTATGAGCATTTATCCTTTGAGTTACAAACAATTCAGTTATGCTTTTTAAGTTTTGTAAAAATATACAATTATTATTGACTTTCATAGTTGCCCTGTTACACTATCAGTTTGTTTTATTCATTCTTTCTATTTGTTTTGTAACCATTAAACATCCCTACCTTCCCCCAGCCCCCTGCTACCATTTCCAGCCTCTGTTAACCATCCTTCTACTCTCTATGTCCATGAGTTCAACTGTTTTGATTTTTAGAACCCCAAAATAAGTGACAACATGTGATATTTGTCTTTCTGTGCCTGGTTTATTTCACTGAAGATAGTGATCTTCAGTTTTATCCTTGTTGTTGCAAATGACTGGGTCTCTTTATTTTTTCTGGCTTAATAGTACTCCACTGTTTATATGCACCATATGTTCTTTATCCAATCATCTGTTGATGGACACTTAAGATTGCTTCCAAATCTTAGCTATTGTAAACAGTGCTGCAACAAGCATAGGAGTGCAGATATCTCGTTGATATACTGATTTCCTTTCTTTGGGGTATATATATGCAGCAGCCTACTGCTGGATATATTTGGTAGCTCAATTTTAGTTTTCTGAGGAACCTCCAAACTATTCTCCATAGTGGTTGTGCTAATTTAGATTCCCACCAACTGTGTACAAGGGTTGCTTTTCTCCACATCCTCACCAGCATTTGTTATTACCTGTCCTTTGGATAAAAGCTATTTTATTTGGGGTGAGATGATATCTCATTGTAGTTTGATTGGCATTTCTCTGATGATTAATGATTTTGAGCCCCTTTTCATATGCTTGTTTGCCATTTGTGTCTTTTGAGAAACGTTTATTCCAATATTTTGTCCTTTTTTGGTTGGATTATTTGACTTTTTTCCTATAGGGTTGTTTGAGCTGCCTATATATTCTAGTTATTAATCCATCAGATGGGTAGTTTGCAAATATTTTTTCCCATTCTGTGGATTGTCACTTCACTTTGTTGATTATATCCTATGCTGTGCAGGAGCTTTTAACTTGATATGATCTCATTTGCCCGTTTTTGCATTGGTTGCCTATGCTTGTGGGATATTGCTCAAGAAGTTTTCTCCTAGACCAACATACTGGAGAGTATCCTTAATGTTTTCTTATAGTAGTTTCATAGTCGGAGGTCTTCAATTTAAGTCTTTAATCCATTTTGATTTGATTTTTTGCATACAGTGAGAGACAGAGTTCTAGTTTCATTCTTCTGCATATGGATAACCAGTTTTCCCTGCACCATTTATTTAAGAGACTGGCTTTTTCCCCAGTTTACGTTCTTGGCAACTTTGTTGAAAATGACATAACTGTAGCGTTATGGATTTGTTCCTTGGTTTTCTATTCTGTTCCATAGGTCTATATGGGTATTTTTATTCCAATACCATGCTGTTTCATTTACTATAGCTCTCTAGTATAATTGGAAGTCAGGTAATGTAATTCCTCTAGTTTTGTTCTTTCTGCTTAGGATAGCTATGGCTATTCTGGTTCTTTTGTTGTTGCATATCCTTAACACAATTTTGATTACTATTGCTTTTGTAGTATGTTTTGAAATCAGAAAGTAGCATTTTACTACACAAACTTTGTTCTTTTTCAAAATTATTTTGTCTGTTCTGGAATTCTATTGCATTATATATGAATTTTAGAGTAAAATTGCCAATTAGGGGAGAAAATGTCACCTAGGATTTAGCTAGGGATTGCATTAGATATATTTGGAAAGTATCAGCAACCTAATGATACTAAGCTTTCTAATCAGTGAAAGCTCAATGTATTTAATTTATAATTGTATTAATATCTTTGATATGTTTTGTAGTCCTCAGTATATGTATCTTATACTTATTTTATTAAATTAATTCATACGTATTTAACTTTTATACCATTTTAAATGAAATGGTTTTTGAAATTTTGTTTTTAGATTGTTATTTGCTAATAAATAAACATACAGTTGATTTTGTATATTGACCTGTACTAAGCTGTACTACAAGCTTGCTTATCCCTTTTTTCATATTTTGTTATGTTTTATTAGAGTTTTTATGATGTCTCTAGGCAGGATCATGTCATTTGGAGACATAATTTGACTTTCCTTCCAATCTGACTGCTTTATGTTTATTTTCTACACCAATTATGTTGGGGACATCCTCCAATACAGTGGTGACTAAAACTGTGAAAGTGATAGCCTTCTCTTGTTTCTAATTTTACAAGAAAGTGTTTGAGCTTCCAGAACTTTTAGGATGTCATGTGAGGTTTTCTGTGCTTTCATGATGAGAAAATTTTTCTTATTTGCCTAACTTGTTGCATGTTTTTATAAGGAATGAAGTTTCAATTTAGCAGGTGCTTATTGCTCATCTTTTAAGATGACCATGTGTATTGTGTCCCTTATCTCTTAATATAGTTTATGGCACTAATTCTTTTTGTATGTTGAACCAAATTTGCATTTGTAAGATGTATACCTTCATCAAAATTTATAAATTTTTACATGTCTGTTATTTGTTTTAATAGTATTTCCTTTAATTTTTGTGTTTATGTTCATAAGTCATATTGATCATAGTTTTTCTTCAGTAACTTTGTCTAGCTGTGGTATAAGGCTGATAATTCACATTGGAAAGTGATCTATTCTTCATGTTGCTCTTACTGTTTTTATGTGAAAGGTCTAAATTTATTTAGCACAAATAGAATGGAACACATGAAAAGGAGAAAAAAAGTACATTTTTTCAAGATAATTTTCAGACTTTGCAAACAATTATATTGTATAAGTGAATAAAACCAAATCACAGTAGTAAAGATATGTAATTGGGCTACATAGATGGAGATTTACAAAACACTAGAAAGGGAGAGAGAAAGGTGGGTGATAAATTACTCTTTTTAATATGATTTTATTGTTTTGCATATTTCTTTCTTTAAATACACTACCTACAAGTATAGACAAAGATGAAAATATGGGTTGACAAACGGGTGCTCATTATTTAGAAGAAATATAAGATTTAAATTCTGGTATTTCATTAAGGTCAATTTAGTTTGTATGCTTAGGAGACCTAACATGTATACATTTGAAGTGACACATTTTGTGAGCCTTCATAAATATCTATAAAAAATCGAAAATCAGAGTTTTTAAAAACTTAAAAGTTAAACAAAACAAGGATTTAAATATTATTATTAAAGTTGTTACCTATTCCCAGATGAGGACTTAGAAAAACAAACAGTTGGCAAACCAGTGCAGCAGGTGACTTCCGTGAAGCCGGAGGCACACCCTGGGGACTGTGGTGTTGCTGGAGCTGACACTGCTGTGCTGCACATGTGGCTGCCACCAGTTTCCTCCCTCTCTGGGAAGTGGAATTTGAACTGCAGGTGATGATGGCTGATGAACGGAGGGACAAGACCACATTATCTCAAAATGCTTGGCTCTGTTGCTTGCTCCTCATTTCACTGCTAGGTGCCACAGGCTTGGGGTTTACTGTTTATTTTTTGAAAAATATATGATAAATTGGTATTAATTATTTGAAGATGTGAAATCATTCACTGGTGATGTCTTCTTGACCAAGTCAGAATTTTTTTTTTTTTCACAGACATGGTCTCACTCTGCATCCAGGCTGGAGCACAGTGGCATGAATATAGCTCACTGCAGACTTGAACTCCTGGGGTCAAGCAGTCCTTTTGCCTCAGCCTCTTGAGCAGCTGGGGCCACAGGCACATGCCACCATGTCTCACTAATCGTTTTTTCTTCTTTTCTTTTCTTCCTTCTTTTTTTTTTGTGTGGTAGAAACAGGTTCTAACTATGTTGCCCAAGCTGGTCCTGAACCGCTAGCCTCAAATAATCCTCCTGCCTGAACCTACCAAAGCACTGGGATTACAAGTTTGACCCACCGTGATCAGTCCAGAGTAGGAAATGGAATCTTAACAACTATCACATGAGCTTTGAGGGTATCCTTCTCCAGATGAGCCTTCAGTTGAGACCTCAGCCTTGGACATCATCTGCATCTGGATTCCTGACCCAGAGCAACTGTAAGTAATGTGTGTGTGATTTTGAGCCACCACACTATGTGGCAATTTGTTGTGCAGCAACTGATAACTAATACAAAAGATAGCACATTTAATTTATAATACTACCCTGGATTAGATTCTGGAACAGAAAAATGGCATTACTGGAAAACCTGGTAAACTCAGAAGAAAGTCTGTAATTCAGTTAATAGTTTTAAGCCACTGTAAGTTTATTAGTTTTCATAAATACATTATGGGTGTATAAATAAGATGTTAACATTCTAGTAAACTCCTGGGTATGTAAAACTAGCTGTACTATGTTTGCATCTTTATGTATATCTAAAATTATTTTAAAATGAAATCTTTGATTTTTTATTTTTAATTAAAAAAGACAGGCATGCATATGTTATCCCAGCTTCTGGGGAGGCTGACTTGGGAGGATTGCTTGAGCCCAGGAGTTCCAAACTGAAGTGAGCCATGATTGTGTCACTGCACTCCAGCTTGGGAAAGAGAGGGAGATCAAGACTCAAAAAAAAAACTAACCTCAGAAGCTAAATGGACATATAGAAAAAAAATAGCCAAGCAGATTTCCGCATACATTTACCCTTCCATACATACATCCATCTACTTCAGGAAGCCACTATCAAACTCAAGGAACTCTTGTCCACATTTGACCTCCCCATCACACTCTTTATTACCAAGTAACTCGTGCGAGTGTCAGTAACCTGTCTGTTTTCAGAGATATTTGCCTATGCCTCACAAATCCCAGAAAGGCCCATTTTCAGATATCATTTAGGAACATATCTACAGGATCCCACTGAACATATTTTGGCAGACAAAGTTTCTGGATGCCAAAGACCAAGATTGAGGAATGTTAGTGACAAGAAATATAAATTATATTTTCATATTATGTTTTTTTTATTAATACAGGCTTAGTTTTCTAAAGATAATTCTGCCTTCAAGCCTTGTTGGAATTCTGTGATAATTTCTTTTCACTCCATGTTCTTCATCAGGAATTTTATGGAACCTTGTATTCTGTTGAATACCAGAATTATATCAGCAATCCCCAAGCCCCAAAATCACCAAATGGGCATCATCATGACAGCAGGTGAGTGGAATACAAAAGATATATATATATATGGTGGTTGGTGGTTTTGGCAGTTTCTACTTATCTGGACCTGGACAAAAAAATCTTTTCACACCAGATTTTTGGCAGGTGAGATTCAAAATAGATTTTGCACAGGCATGGAAAACCTGATAGAGGCAAAACAATAGGCCAGGTGTGGTGGCTTAAGAAAAGTTAAAGTCTTGAATGCTACATCTGTTAATACTAAGGGTAGTTTTCTCCTATGGGAAGGTTGGCTTCTAGAATGAACAGGAACTTTCAGTTCAAGGTGACAGACCAGGAACACATATTTACTTTGTGTTCCTCCTGAAATTGTACTTAAATAAAAGTATACAAATACTAAAATGTAGTAGACCAACGAAAGCCAAGAGATTGTGGAAGTCATCAACCACAGAAAGGTGTTGATACATTTCTGAGAAGCAAAAAGTTAACTGGAGAGGAAATAGATGAAACAACCAAGGAAAGGCTACTCTAAGAAGGAGCAGCACAAAGTCTGTCTGTCCTTGCTGAGCCCTGGTTACAGTGAAGGGCGGAAGAGTGTGGACAAATATGAATCTGAAAGAGCCAATTCTTCTAAATCAATCCTGTGTGGCTAACTGGGCCTAAATTTAAAATAGAGCCAAGCAGCCATTTGCTGACTAGAGTTTATACCTGCACTGGCCAATTGGAACTAAGCCAATGTCTTTCTTTCTCTTTTTCTTTCTTTTTTGTTTTTTTTTTTTTTTTTGAGACAGAGTCTCACTCTGTCACCCAGGCTGGAGTGCATTGGCATGATCTTGGCTCACTGCAACCTCTGCCGCCTCACCCAGTGAAGTAGCTGGGATTACAGGTGTGCACCACCACACCCAGCCAATTTATTTATTTATTTATTTATTTTTGTAGTTTTAGTAGAGACAGGGTTTCACTGTGTTGCCCCAGCTGGTCTCAAACTCCTGATCTCAAGTGATCCATTCACCTGGGCTTCCCAAACTGCTGGGATTACAGATGTGAGCCACCACACTGGGCCAGAACTAAGCCAGTTTCAAACCTTCATTTGCCTAAAGAAACTTATGTGGGAACCTGGACAGCGAACTTTTGCTATAAAACCCAAGTCTTCCCTTTGTTTTCTGGAATGCACCTTTGTTTTGCAACAGAGGATGCAAACAGTTCACTGGAATAAAGTCTCTTTCCTCCACATTCCTTTTTCAGATAACTTTTCTTCACGAGAGAGGAGACCGAAATTATTTTAGGGAAAAAAGTTCATTTAATGAGGTTCATGAGTCAATAAAGTCCAAAGGATTCAGTGTGTCCTCACATTAACTCTGTATGACTTACAGTGGGTTGTTGGTGAAAGTGTTCAACTATAGGGTGCTAGGTATGGTTTATTGTCACTACCACAATTCTATACAAAGCTAGCCACCCAGAGATTCATTTGATATGACTGGAGATTGGTGCTTTAAAAAATTATTAAATTACAAGTAATCTCACCTGGCAATTATAAATTGTTGCTATTATCACAGTATTTATATAATTATTAAATTAAATTTTTGGAAAATATTTTGCCTTGACAAATTTCATCTCAACGTGTTTGCGTCTGCCAAGTCAAAAGATCTCAGAATAATCATTTGCCATCTAATGTTATTTTGCCTCACAAACACAAGGAAGATTTTATATTCAAAAAAAGCATCTATTCCCATTTGACAAGAAAAATAAAGAGGTGGATTTTTCTGGAATACCCTTGTCCAAATTTCCTTTTATTGTCCTGAAGCCCCAATATTCATTATTTATTTAATGCATTTTTCCTCTTTGGGAGAAAATGCTGTAATTTATTGTTTTCAAATAAGCCTGACATTTGATTTTGTTTCAGAGTTCTTGTAGGAAATCTTTGTTCAAAACTTGTACCAGATTGTTCTTTTTGTTTAAACAAATAAAATCAAGAGATTATTTTTTATTAAACTCTCCTCAAATGATATCAAGAGATTACAGTTAAATGCCATAATTGTAAACAATTTCTCGGTTCCCTGAGAGGTTAGGAAGGACTTATAATATGTCTCCTCTTTTTAAACAGAATTTGGGTGTGAGCAAAACTTTGTGTCCTAGAAACATAAGCTTTGTTGGGTATGGAAGCCCACATTTACTCTGACATACTATAAAATATATGAACAGGGGGATAAAAAGGATTTTGTAGTATGTTAACTAGGTTTGATGTTATTTTAAATTGATTTTTAAACTAAAAAATACATTAAAATATTTTTACTGATCTCTGATTCTTGGTTCTGAACCTTCCACATGTCCTATGTCTGGCACACAACATTAGCCCAAAGAGAGCAAAGCAGTCCAGTTAAATAAACCAAAGAAACAAGATTAAAACTAGATAAGGTCATGTGTAGGATTTTCCAAATCTTTCTTGTCATGCTGAAACTTCCAGCTCTTAAGACAGTAACACATATTTCCTTTGTCCTAAGAACCAATATTAAGTCTCCTTCCTTGGGCATAAGAATATGGATAGTTATACTTAGGTGACAGTAATGTGTAGTAAAGAGTGGGCCTTGCTGGCATGCTGACAATGACCAAATTGTATTGATCATATTTTAATCGAATACATTGCTCCACTACTGACTTGCAAATACATGATGAATTTGCTTTCTAACATATTCCAAGAAGGCCAGAGAACTGGCTTATCCATTTGGATTAATCCACTGGTGAATTTCTTTCAGGATAGGCCAAAATGGATCTGGACTATAATCTTTACATATTTAGATCCTTCAAACTAGACCAAAAAGGAAATCTGGGCTGCAAGGCTCAATTAGAAGAACAGTGTGGGATGCTGCTTTGCTGACTATTGGGGGTCGCTGCCCCATGTCTTCAGAGGAGACTGGAGCCCAGTGCCTGCCATGACCAACTTATGAGGTGAAGTAAGGGCTTCCCCCTAGGAACGCATGTGCTTAATACAGCTGTGCTGTGTGCTAGGTACCCTAAGGACTACAGGAAATAATGAGAATACATGATGTGTCCATAACAAGGAGGCACACAGGCCACGGCACCAGCTCTGGAATCACACAGCCCAGGTTCGAAGCCTGGCTAGGCCACTGTCATATCAATGACCCAAGGAGCAAGCAGCCTAAGGCTTAAATGTTGTTGCTGTTGTTTGTTGTGGTTTTTTGTTTTTGTTTTTGTTTGAGACAAGAGTTTTGCTCTGTTCCCCCAGGCTGGAGTGCAGTGAGGTGATCTCAGCTCACTGCAACCTCCGCCTCCCGCTTTCAAGCGATTCTCCTGCCTCAGCCTCCCTAGTAGCTGGGATTACAAGTGCGTGCCACCACGCTCAGTTAATTTTTGTATTTTTAGTACAGATGGGGTTTCACCATGGTGGTCAGGCTGGTCTCGAACTCCTGACCTCAGGTGATCCACCCACCTTGGCCTCCCAAAGTGCTGGGATTAAAGGCGTGAGCCACCGCGCCCAGCCTTAAATATTGTTTAAAACAAATTTGTGAAAAGAAGTGAAGAGGCCCTGCCTGCCAGGAAGAGATGACAAGGCACCACGTCCCCTCCTCGGAAACCCTCACGGCCTGGCTGGTGACCCTGGCACCACAGAGACGGCACACCTGGCTCCAGGCAGCACAGAGGCACTGCCAAGGTCCTAGAGGAGGCTGGCAGGATATAGGTTGTCCTGTGCTTAACTTGAAGCAGATGTGCCCTCTGTGAACCGGGGAATGGGGACGGCCGACACAGGGCCACTGCGTGCAACAGCGCCGGGCCAGGGCTAAGGAACTGGCGAGCCGGCGCCCAGGTGACAAGAGATCTGGCGGTGGGCCCGCAGGCCCCAGCAGTTCCCTCATAGAGGCCACGCGGTGCAACACCTGCCACCGGCAGCGGGGCTTCCGGGGGTCCTGGGGCAGCTGGGGCCGACAGGGCGTCGCCCTTTGCCCTCTGACCCCTGCCTTTTGCGCCCCCCGCTGGCGCTCCCTGGTTCTGTGAAGAACCTCGCGGAGGCGTCGCAGGCGTCGAGCCAGTCAGTTTGTGCTTGGTCGCCAGAGGAGGCGGTGGCTGAGGAGAGTTGAGTCCACTGCTGACCCTGTTTTACGGTAGGAGGCACGGCTAGCTCTAAATGGGCAATTTACTTAGTAAATTTAGACCCGGGTGCCGCCGCCGGCCCCTGCCAGGGCCAGGGCGTGGCGCCCCCGCTGCCCTGTCCCGGGACGCCTCCCCGCCCGGTCGGGCTCACTCTGCACCCACCCCGCGCCCTTTCCGCGGCCTGTTCCGCCGGAACGCCCGTCGCAGGCCTTCACCAGCCAGCATCTTCGTCGCCCCTAAGAGGCCGTGTCCTCTCCCTCGGGCTGCGGCCGCCCCTCTGGGGGTCCTGCCGGCTGTGGGTTGGGGGCTGGCCACCAGGAAGACACCCATGCTGCCTGCTCGGAACCCCCCGAGGTTTGGACACCCCAGTTCCGTAAGGATCCCTCCTCCCAGCCGCATGTTCACTCTCCTGCTGCCTTCACCACCTGAGCCGGCGGTCAAGGCCAGGAAGCCCATCCCAGCCACTCTCCTGGAGGAGACCAAGGTGCGGGCCCAAGAAGGGCCCAGAAGAGTGAAGAAGGATGAGGATCCGGTGCAGATCGAAGGGGAGGATGACGAGAAAAGGACCCCCCTTAGCAGCGGAGAAGCATCGTCCACAACCAGGTCCCAGGGCACCCAGGGAGACGTGGCCTCCTTCAGATGCAGCCCTGGGCCTCTGGAGGGAAATGTCTACCACAAGTTCTCAGAAAACAGCATGAGTGAGAAGGCCCAGGCGTCTCCAGCGAGCTCCTGCTTGGAAGGCCCTGCCATGCCCAGCACACACAGCCAGGCCGGATGTGCCCGGCATCTTGGAAAGCCTGATCCGGATGCAACAGCGCCCCCTCAGCCAGCCGTTGGCTACTCCCTGCTGCAGCAGAAGTTGGCTGCGGAAGTGCTGAATGAAGAGCCACCGCCCAGCTCCCTAGGCTTGCCGATTCCGCTGATGTCCGGAAAGAGGATGCCTGATGAGAAGCCTTTCTGTATTCCTCCAAGGAGCGCTGCTCCTCCCAGAGCTGCCCGCAACAGGCCCTGCAAAAGGAAAATGTCGATTCCATTGCTGCTGCCGCTGCCCCCTTCACTGCCATTGCTGTGGGATCGAGGTGAGCTTCCCCCACCTGCTAAGCTCCCCTGCCTGTCTGTTGAGGGAGACCTACACACCTTGGAGAAGAGCCCTGAGTATAAAAGGAATAGCAGAATCTTGGAGGATAAAACAGAGACCATGACAAACAGCAGCATCACCCAGCCTGCCCCTTCTTTCTCCCCACCTGTGGAGACCACAGACTCCCTGCCCCTGACCACTTACACTTCCCAGGTCTCAGCTCCTTTGCCCATCCCTGACTTGGCTGACCTGGCTACTGGACCCCTCATCCTGCCTATCCCTCCACTTTCCACCACACCAAAAATGGATGAGAAAATAGCATTCACAATCCCTAACTCTCCTCTGGCTCTTCCTGCTGACCTTGTTCCCATTTTGGGTGATCAATCTAATGAGAAAGGAGGCTCTTGTCATTCAGTCGTAGGAGCAGCGCCTCTCACTTCTGACCCCCCAACACCTCCTAGCCCCACACCCTCCTTCAAACCTCCCGTCACAAGGGAGTCCCCAATATCTATATGTGTGGATTCCCCTCCTCCTCTTTCCTTCCTGACTCTTCTTCCAGTCCCTTCCACCGGGACCTCAGTTATCACCAGCAAGCCTATGAATTCCACGTCAGTCATTTCCACTGTCACAACAAACGCATCTGCCCACCTAACCTCACAGACTGCGGTAGACCCTGAAGTAGTTAATATGGATACTACTGCCCCATCTCAGGTTGTTATTTTCACATCTTCCCTAAGCTCCAGAGTGAGCTCTCTCCCAAATTCCCAAATACATTGCAGTGCAGAGCAGAGGCACCCGGGAAAGACATCAGTCTACACATCCCCACTTCCATTTATATTCCACAATACCACCCCAAGTTTTAACCAACTCTTTGGAAAAGAAGCCACCCCTCAGCCCAAATTTGAGGCTCCTGATGGGCAGCAGCAGAAAGCTTCTCTCCCCAGTGCCTGTGTTTTCCTGAGCCTTCCCATCATTGCTCCTCCAGACACCTCCACTTTAGTGAACAGTGCCTCTACAGCATCATCATCCAAACCTCCCATTGAAACCAATGCTATGCATACCACTCCTCCTTCCAAGGCTGTCATCTTGCAGTCTGCCTCTGTCTCCAAGAAGTACCTCCCATTTTACCTGGGGCTTCCTGGTTCTGGGAACACACAACCCAGCGGCAACACTGCCTCAGTCCAAGGCTCCACCAGTTTGCCTGCACAGTCAGTCAGGGCACCAACTACAGCTTCCAACCATCCTTTAAATCCAGGAGCCACCCCTCAACCCAAATTTGGGGCCCCTGATGGGCCACAGCAGAAAACCTCTCTCCCCAGTGCCCATGATTTTCTGAGCCTTCCTATCATGGTTCCTCCAGACACCTCCACTTTAGTGAGCAGTGCCTCTGCAGCATCGTTATCCAAGCCTGCCATTGACACCAGTGACATGAATACCACCCCTCCTTCCAAAACTGTCATCTTGCAGTCTACCTTTGTCTCCAGGAAGGAGTACATCCGATTTTATATGGGGCTTCCTGGTTCTGGGAACACACTACACAGTGACAGCATTGCCTCAGCCCAAGTCTCCACCAGTTTTCCTGCACAGGCAGACAGGAGACCAACCACAACTTCCAGCCATCCTTTAAATACAGAATCCATCTCTCATTCCACACTTGGGGCCACTGATGGGCAGCAGAAGTCTGACAGTTCTTTTATTCTGGGGAATCCAGCAACCCCAGCACCAGTTATAGGCTTACCATCTCCTTCAGTCCAGCCACTGAGTGGCAGCATAATTCCACCAGGTTTTGCAGAGTTAACATCACCATATTCTGCATTGGGCACACCTGTTAATGCTGAGCCAGCCGAGGGTCACAACGCAAGTGCTTTCCCCAATGGCACAGCAAAGACTTCTGGATTTAGAATTGCCACTGGGATGCCTGGCACTGGAGACAGTACCTTACTGGTTGGAAATACTATTCCAGGCCCACAAGTGATTATGGGACCTGGAACCCCTATGGATGGTGGGAGCATTGGGTTCAGCATGTCTGCCCCAGGCCCAAGTTCCACATCAGGAGAGCTCAACATTGGACAAGGACAGAGTGGGACACCCAGCACCACTTCTGTTTTCCCATTTGGTCGGGCAGCCTGGGACCCAACTGGCCACAGCATGGCTGCTGCACCACAAGGGGCTAGCAACATTCCTGTATTTGGATATACTTCTGCTGCCACCTACATTCCTGGTTTAGACCCACCTACCCAGAATTCATGCAGCGGTATGGGAGGGGATGGCACCAGATCCATAGTTGGAGGCCCTTGTGTTCCTGCTTTTCAACAGTGCATCCTGCAGCACACATGGACAGAGAGAAAATTCTACACTTCAAGCACCCACTACTATGGACAAGAAACATATGTTAGGAGACATGTCTGTTTCCAACTTCCATAAGAGCACCTGTGGTTCACCTGATCACACCACATCAGTTGTGGTTGTAAATACCAGCATTATCCTTTTGTATGGTCATGCTTCTAGTTTCATCTTCATGCCAAGCACCTGCCATGTACCTCTCCAGAACTCAGGTTGTGCACCAGGAGGGGACAACAACATCCCTGTGCTCCCTTTCTCCATCAGTACACAAGGGTCCCACCTGGACAAAACACAGGTGGTGCATCTGCAGTGAATGGCAACATACCTTTAATTAGAGGCCTTTGTGTATCCACCTACCAACAAAGTACCTAGGGCCCACCTGGACAAAACACAGATGGTACCTCTTCCAGGAGTGTCAACATTCATTTGATAGAAGGCCCTCATGTGCCCATGTATCAGCAAAGCACCTGGGGCCCACCTGGACAAAGCACAAACCATGCAATGAGGGACAGCAACACAACAGCTGTGACTGGTTGTACTTTTGGTCCCCCATTTACACAAAGCACCTGAGGCCCACCTGGCTAAATGCAGGTGGTGCAATAGGAGATAGCCCCAGATATTTGTAGGGAGAAACCTCTAGTCTCCCTTTCAGTAAAAATACTGTGGACCTGCCCAACCAAGGTGCTCCTTTTGACTTTAGAGGAACCAGCATTGTTTTTGTTTTGGTTGGTTTGTTTGTTTGTTTGTTTTTGAGACGGAGCCTTAGCCCAGGATGGAGTGTAGTAGCACAATCTCGGCTCACTGCAACCTCTACCTCCTGGGTTCAAGCAATTCTCCTGTCTTAGCCTCCTGAGTAGCTGGGACTACAGGCACATGCCACCACACCTGGCTTTTTTTTATAATTTTAGCAGAGACAGAGTTCCACCTTATTGGCCAGGCTGGTCTCAAACTCCTGACCTCAGGTGATCCACCCACCTCGGCCTCCCAAAGTGCTAGGATTACAGGTGTGAGCCACCATGCCCAGCCTAGAGGAGCCAGCATTGTTAGTTAAATACTTGTGTTTGGATGGTCCTGGTCAGAGCACCTGTGCCTGTGATGGAAAGCAGCCACTAGTGACACTTGTACCTGCCAAGGCCTTCATAGGAGCCACCAACTCATTTTTTACTCCTATCAATGGTCTTAAGAAATAAGCACTCTCCCTGCACGTACAGTTCTCATAAATTGACATTGTTCCAGGAGGAATGGGCTCAGTTCCCTCAAGGTTAAACTTAACCTGCTCTCTTCCTACAGAAGCTGGAGGCCCAAAACCACAGACAGAGAGAGAGAGAGAGAGAGTGTGTGTGTGTGTGTGTGTGTGTGCATGTGTGTGTGTGTGTGTGTGTGTGTTTATTGGTGAGTGTGGAGCAGATGAGCCCAGTCAGAACCGCACTGTATTTTAGTGGTCTTCTGCACTGTGGAGGGTAGAGGAAACCTGTATGTATCATCAGCTGTCCCCTCTCTGGCTTGACTGTTAACTTGGCTGACCCTACCTCTGGGCCAGTTCTCTCTAGTCATGGACAGAAAGGCAAAATTCCCGACTTTGTGGACCCTATATTCTAGTTGAAGGGGAGAAAAGAAGCAACAAACATGGAAATTATCTGGTAAATTAGCCAGTAACGAATGCTATGAAAAATAAAGAAGTACATGGAGGATTGAGATTGTAGATAGAAGCAGGGGTTTCAGTTTACACTGTGAACAAGCCTCACTGGGAAGGTAAATTTAAACGAAGCCTAGAGAGAAGCAGTTGAGCCAGATATATGAGCAAAGACCTTTCCAGATAATAGGAGTGGTCATTGCAGAGGCTCAAAGGAAGGATCCCTGGTGTCCTCACAGAGCAGTTAGTAAGGAAATGTGGCTGGAATGGAGTCAGCAAGTGGGAGGGAGGGATAGAGAAGAGGACAAGAGAGATGTGAGTGGAATTCCTTCCTCCACTTTTTACTAGTTGTGTAATAACAGTTGACTCAAACTTCAAAAGTCTCAATGAAATCAGTACTTTTACTATGGCCTGTTTATCTCATAAGATTTTTGAAAGGATAAAATGAAATAATATGGAGAAATGACTTATAAGCTTTTTTTGTAATTTGTTATATACATAGGGATGGATAGACAGATGGATAGATTAGATGATAGATAGATAGACAGACAGACAGACAGACAGACAGATAGATAGATAGATGATAGCGTTATGGACTGAATGTTTGTGTCCCCCCAAAAATTCATATTTTGAAGCCTAACTTCCAGTGTGATGGTATTAGGAGGTGAGGCTTTGGGGAGGTGATTAGGTTTAGATGAAGTCATGAAAATGAAACCCCCATGATGGGATTTGCGCCTTTATGAGAAGAAATACCAGTGCTTTCTCTAATTGCCATGTGAAGGTATACCAACAAGGTAACAGTCTGTAAGCCAGGAAAAGAGTCCTCACAAGAAACAGAATTTGTCTTTATCTTGGACTTCCTAACCTTTAGAATTGTAGAAAATAATTGTATGTTGTTTAAGCTACCAGTCTGTGGCATTTTTTGTAGCAATCAGAACTGACTAATAAAGATAGATAGACAATAGATAGATACATAGATGATAGAGATAGATGATAGATAGATAGATAGAGAATATACGTATATATGTATGGTCAATGACTGAGTTCCTTAGGCAGTGGTGCCCTGATTGCCTTTATTAGGCAATTCAAATAGAAGAATAGAAGAACCCCCTTTTTTTTTTTGAGATGGAGTCTTGCTCTGTCACCCAGGCTGGAGTGCAGTGGCGTGATCTTGGCTCACTGCACGCTCCACCTCTTGGAAGAACCCCTTTTTATTAGCATAAAAGCACTTACTTTTATGAAGCAAACACATGTAAAAATATGATAACAGAGACTAAAACATTTATGAGATTAGGCCTGAAAGAAAACAATCACAGAGAAATTACTGAATTCCTCTTGGCACCCTGGGGCCTGATTCATTCGCTCTAAATTGTTTAGTACAGTTCCAGAGGATCAAAGCTCCTGTTTCCTGGCCAGATAATCACCTAACTTTTGTAATCAGAACTGCCTTTCAGAAGTAGAGTGGAAATCCAGTTTTCTTCTAATAGCCCTATACCCTTGCAGTATTACCAGGGACAAATTTTTAAAATTCATACTTCTTGACATTTTTTAAAAGGCGTCAAGCTAAATATTATGATCCTGATAAGACAAACTTTGAATAAATGTGTGAGAGATACAAAGATAATTTTTGTTTTCATGTTTTGATGCACTTACACAACTGAAACTATTTCTAAATATTCTTTTTTATTAAGATAAAAAGCGAACATAATATCAATTTGAATAATACTGAAATTCAACCTTCCTACCACAGTTCCCTCCTCCAGAGATAGTGTTTAGCTACTTTGATGTTACTCCCATAGTTCTGAGTTTGCTTTTTACTTCAACTATTATGTTATCTTACAGATGTCATTGTTTTTCCTAAAACTTGAAGTGCCTTCCTTTTTTTCTCCTTGAACTCTTTTCCCATTAAAAAAAATGGTTTTGGTTTTCTAAAATTTTCAGATAGTATTGTTTACTTGACTGAATCCCTTCCTTTTCCAGAAACCTTGAGCCTCCTCCACTGGTTTGGGAGTGGTAAGACCAAAATAAATGTAAAAAGTAAAGTAGAGGTTCCTCTTCAAAGACTTTCCTCCCTATCTGATTAGAAATAAATAGTAACTTCTTTTAGAAGCAAAATGTATTCACAGACCTGTGCTAACATTCTTAAATATCTGCTAGTCATAATAAAGAAATCAATGTACTTTATGTTCTTAGCTCCCACAATTTAGCCTAAATATTTGCCCTGGCATGCTTATACTGGTCCAAGCATTAGGTCATAGCCTGTTCCTCTTCCTTATTTAGAAGTGTTTTTACCTTTCTCAGCATTCCACAAGTTACTTCCTCATTCCTTTGTTCTCCTCTACCTTTGCCTCTTTTAAAAGTTCTAAGCTGCTAGCCAATCGGGACAAATACAGAATGTGAGGTCCTGTTCCAGCCAATGGAAACTGGACACAGCAGTAGGGTGGACGCGTCAGGTTATAAATGACCCTGTCTCCTTTGTTCGGTGTACTCTTGTGGCAAAACTGCTGGCAAGTGTACCCTTTCTGCAGGAAGTAAAAATGGCCTTACTAAATAAATTTATGTTCAAGTGCTATTTCTTTACGACACCGAGGAACAAGCATTTCAAACATAAGGACATGGTCTCAGAAGAAAGAGGCCTAAAGGAGCCACCCAAACTGCTTTTAGTTTAGCCCAGAAATGCTCACTAATCAATAATTTTTTTAAAATATCTAATTCTGGCTGCATCATCCTAATTTCCTGAATCTATGGTAGAGCCAGGAATCTGGATTTCAGGCAGCACTCTAGGGAGGTATGATGCAGACAGTCCATGTTTCCTATTATTCCAAACACTGCTTCACACCTTACACGAGAGCTCACCAAAGTCCTCATTCATCTCATAAGATAAAAAAAATTGTACAGGATGTGGTTCGAAAGCCCTAATTAGTAATAAGCAGAGTGTTTTCCTTACATCTGTGTCTCATGAACTAGAAAATGGCCTGCGGAAAATTTGAGAATTTCCAACTCATGGATGCATGTCTTTCTTGCTCTAAATATCTTCATGTTAGAGGTCTAGAAACTGCCCCCAACTGTGAGAACACTGTCCAGGGCCCCCTTAACCAGTCACTGCTGTGATCCCAGGGTTATGTGATGCAATGAGGGCTTCCCAAACAGCAATTCATTCTTTACCTGAGGCAGAGCTGGGAATGGCTCTCTCAGAAGTCCCAGGACAGGAATATTATCATCAGATGTGCCTTCCAGATAGGAAAATTGAGGCTCATAAAATCAAATATTTGCTAAGTTTTACAGCCATGATCTAGATCCTGGATTTATCCAATGCATGAAATGGGGCATGGGAGGGACTAGAAAAAAAGAAGCCAAACAAAATCTCTGCTAAAAAAATTGTCTGTCTTAGGTAAATAGTACCTTTGCTTTAAATGCATACTAAGCTGTGAATGACTGATATCAGAGACTTTCTTGGAAGTAGGTTTCATAGGATGGAGGACAAATGAAACTTTATGGGCGAAGAAAGAAGGGTCAGTTGGGTGGTGCATTGAAGTAAGTGGTTCCAAAAGCAAACTAGGTCAGCTTTTTAACTGGCTAGTGAAAATGAGATTCCTCAGGCTGGGTTAAACAGAGGTTTCCTTAACTGAAACCACCAGGATACAAAAGAAAGGAGAAGACAGGAATAAATCAGGACTCCAACAGGTAGAATAGGATTTATTTAGGGCATGCAATGTGGAGGGCCCTAATGGGAACATGACAGTGTTGAGAGGAGCACATTCTCTTGGGAATGAAG
Organism: Gorilla gorilla gorilla; assembly: GCF_029281585.2. NCBI lineage: Eukaryota > Metazoa > Chordata > Mammalia > Primates > Hominidae > Gorilla > Gorilla gorilla. Next base: position 25,917,398 of record NC_073240.2, read on the forward strand.
CGTTCCTGCAGGGAGAGTCTCTGAGACTTCCTAGCATATGTCTGCTATGCAGGTAATTACATTGTCAATCTAATGGTTTAAAAAATATTCTGGTGAGGGGAAGCATTAGTTCAAGACATGTGAGATGTAAGCAATCAACAGACCAAAAACATTGATACTTTATGGGTGTCGTAACTCCAAATTACTAAATGGCCATGTTTTGCCATCTTAAAGCTACAGGGGTTCTGGGCTTCAGTACTATATGCAGAGAATATTAACACCAGACATTGGTTGTTTAAAAATGATTATCAGGCTGCGCACAGTGTCTCATGCCTGTAATCCCAGCACTTTGGGAGGCCGAAGCGGGCAGATCACCTGAGGTCAGGTGTTCAAAACCAGCCTGGCCAACATGGCGAAACCCTGTCCCTACTAAAAATACAAAAATTAGCTGGCCATGGTGGCATGAACCTGTAATCCCAGCTACTCCAGAGGCTGAGGCATGAAAATTGCTTGAACCTGGGAGGTGGAGGTTGCAGTGAGCCAAGATCGAGCCACTGCACTCCAGCCTGGGCAACAGAACAAGACTCCATCTCAAAAAAAAAAAAAAAGAAAAAACTTGTCATCCTTACTTTATTATATTACATCCTGGCACCATTAACCATCATTTTACTGCATATAGAGAGCAACTCTATACTTCATGCAAACTACATAGACTAGCATTTGCTTTGTAAAGAGAAAGGCAAGATGATTCTCAAAATAAAAGGAAACTGGAGGAATTCTGGGGAAAAAATAGAGGAGATAAGTTTCACTCGCGTCCATGTGAAGAGACCACCAGACAGGCTTTGTGTGAGCAACAAGGCTGTTTATTTCACGTGTGTGCAGCGGGCTGAGTCCAAAAAGAGTCAGCGAAGGGAGATCGGGGTGGGGCCGTTGTATAAGATTTGGGTAGGTAAAGGAAAAAGGGGGATTGTTCTCTGGCAGGGAGGGGTGGGGGTCACAAGGTGCTCAGCGAGGGAGCTTATGAGCCAGGAGAAGGAATTTTACGAGGTAATGTCATCAGTTAAGTCAGGAACAGGCCATTTTCACTTCTTTTGTGGTGGAATGTCATCAGTTAAGGCAGGAACCAGCCATCTGGATGTGTACATGCAGGTCACAGGGGATATGATGGCTTAGCTTGGGCTCAGAGGCCTGACATTCCTGTCTTCTTATATCAATAAGAAAAATAAAATGAAAAAGTGGTAAAGTGTTGGAGCGGCGAAAATTTTGGGGGGTGGTATGGAGAGACAATGGGCGATGTTTCTCAGGGCAGCTTCGAGTGGGTTAGGGGCGGCGTGGGAACCTAGAGTGGGAGACATTAAGCTGAAGGAAGATTTTGTGGTAAGGGGTGATATTGTGGGATGGTTAGAAGAAACATTTGTCGTATAGAATTATTGGTGATGGCCTGGATATGGTTTTGTATGAATTGAAAAACTAAAAGGAATAAGACAAGGAGAAAAACAGGTATTAAAGGACTAAGAATTGGGAGGATATAGGACATCCAATTAGAGAGTGCCTAAGGAGGTTCAGCATAGCCCTGCCAGCAAAGATTATTTATTTACTTTAAGAGGGAGTTAAGAGTGGCAGTTTGGGGCTAGCACCAGGAGATACCAGCTGCGATGGCTTGCAGAAACAGTTTACTGACAGTGTAAACAAGAGCGGGGCATTTAGGAATAGTTGAGAATGGCGAATAGGAGTATGACTAGACAGAAGATAGTCATATTTGTCATGACAAGTTTTTTGGGGCACAATCCAAGTTGGTCTGGTGTCTGGAATGAGACTGGGACCTAATAAAAAGGAGCGTCTATGCAGGAGCTCAAATGGGCTGTACCCTGTAGCATTCTGAGGACAGGCCTGAATTCTGAGAATGACAAGTGGTAAAAGTATTGTCCAGTCCTTTTTAAGTTGGTGGCTGAGCTTGGTGAGGTGTGTTTTTAAAAGACCATTAGTCCATTCTACCTTTCCTGAAGATTGAGGACGGTAAGGGATATAAAGGTTTCACTGAATACCAAGAGCCTAAAAAGCTGGTTGGGTGATTTGACTAATAAAGGCCGGTCCGCTATCAGACTGTATAGAGGTGGGAAGGCCAAACCGAGGAATTATGTCTGACAGAAGGGAAGAAATGACCGTGGTGGCCTTCTCAGACCCTGTAGGAAAGGTGTCTACCTATCCATTGAAAGTATCTACCCAGACCAAGAGATATTTTAGTTTTCTGACTTGAGGCATGTGAGTAAAGTCAATTTGCCAGTCCTGGGCAGGGGCAAATCCCCGAGCTTGATGTGTAGGGAAGGCAGGGGGCTTGAGAAATTCCTAAGGAGTAGTAGAATAGCAGATGGAACACTGAGAAGTGATTTCCTTGAGGATAGATTTCTACGATGGAAAGGAAATGAGAGGTTCTAACAGGCAGGCTAGTGGCTTGTAACCTACATGGTAGAGGTTATGAAATGATGACAGAATAGAATGGGCCTGTGAGGCTGGAAGGAGTTATTTTCCTTGGTCTAAGAACCATTTGCCTTGTGTGGGAAGAGATTGATAGGTGGAAGTTTCAGTGGGGGAGCAGGTGGGAGTGGCCAGATGAGAAGGAGAAAAACTGAAAGTGAGGGATGTAAGTTGGAACGCTAGCTGCTTTTTTAGCTATCTTATCAGCATAAGCATTGTCCTGAGCAATGGGATCTGATGCCTTTTGATGGCCTTTGCAATGAATGACTCCAGCTTCCTTTGGAAGTAAAGCGGCTTTGAGAAGCGTTTTATTAAAGAGGCATTAATGATGGAGGACCCTTGCGTAGTGAGGAAATCTCTTTCAGCCCATATAACAGCATGGTGGTGCAAGATATAGAAGGCATATTTATAGTCAGTACAAATATTGACGCGTAGTCCTTTTGCAAGAGTGAGGGCTCAAGTTAAGGCAGTGAGTTAGGCTTGCTGAGAGGTAGTGGAGGGCAGCAGAAAGTATAAGCATCAGGTGTGAGGAAGAAAATAGATTTTGGAAGTTATGAGAACTGTAGAGAGTGACTTGAGCACATTTTGTGATTCTGAGGGCCTCTAAAAGTATTAAGGCAGTGGTAGCCACTGCACACAGACATGAGGGCTACGCTAAAACAGTAAGGTCAAGTTGTTTGGACAGAAAGGCTACAGGGTGCAGTCCCGGCTCTTGTGTATGAATTCTGACTGCACTAACCATGCCTAGGAAGGAAAGGAGTTGTTGTTTTGTAGAAGGGATTGAGGTTTGGGAGATCAGTCGGACACGATCAGCAGGGAGAGCACGTTTGTTTTTATGAGAATTATGCCGAGATAGGTAACAGATGAGGATGATACTTGGGCTTGACTGAAGTAATGGGGGCTATCTGTGAAGCCTTGTGGCAGTACAGCCCAGGTAATTTGCTGAGCCTGATGGGTGTCAGGGTCAGTCTAAGTGAAAGCAAAGAGAAGCTGGGATGAAGGGTGCAAAGGGATAGTAAAGAAAGCATGTGTGAGATCCAGAACAGAATAATGGGTTGTGGAGGGAGGTGTTGAGGATAGGAGAGTATATGGGTTTGGCACCACGGGGTGGATAGGCAAAACAATTTGGTTGAAAAGGCGCAGATCCTGAACTAACCTGTAAGGCTTGTCTGGTTCTAGGACAGGTAAAATGGGGGAATTGTAAGGAGAGTTTATAGGCTTTAAAAGGCCATGCTGTAACAGGGAGTGATAACAGGCTTTAATCCTTTTAAAGCATGCTGTGGGATGGGATATTGGCATTGAGCAGGGTAAGGGTGATTAGGTTTTAATGAGATGGTAAGGGATGCATGATCGGTCACCAAGGAGGGAGTAGAGGTATCCTATACTTGTGGGTTAAGGTGGGGGATATGAGAGGAGGATGCGAAGGAGGCTTTGAACTGGGGGAAAAGTTGGCAGTGAGGTGTGGCTGTAGCCTAGGAATAGTCAGGGAAGCAGATAATTTAGTTAAAATGTCTCGGCCTAATAAGGGAACTGGGCAGGTGGGGATAACTAAAAGGAGTGCTTAAAGGAGTATTGTCTAAGTTGGCACCAGAGTTGGGGAGTTTTAAGAGGTTTAGAAGCCTGGTCATCAATACCTACAACAGTTATGGAGGCAAGGGAAACAGGCCCTTGAAAAGAAGGTAATGTGTAGTGGGTAGCCTCTGTATTGATTAAGAAGGGGACGGACTTACCTTCCACTGTGAGAGTTACCTGAAGCTCGGCGTCCGTGATGATCTAGGGGGCTTCTGAGGCGATCGGGCAGCATCAGTCTTCAGCCGCTAAACTGAGAAGATCTGGGAAGGAGTCAGTCAGAGAGTGTTGGGCCACAGTTCCAGGGACTCTGGGAGTGGCTGCCAGGTGAGTTGAACAGTCCGATTTTCAGTGGGGTCCCGCATAGATGGGACATGGCTTAGGAGGAATCCTGGACTGCAGGCATTCCTTGGCCCAGTGGCCAGATTTCTGGCACTTGTAGCAAGCTCCTGGGGGAGGAGGTTCTGGGGGAACGTCTGGCCGCTGCGGTTGAGGTGTTTGGAAGTTCTTGTGTGCTGGAGATGTGGCTGGGGTTTGTTTCACAGTGGAGGCAAGGAATTGCAAAATTTTTCTATTATTGTACACCTTGAAGGCGAGGTTAATTAAGTCCTGTTGTGGGGTTTGAGGGCCAGAATTTAATTTTTGGAGCTTTATTTAAAGTTGGGAGCAGATTGGGTAATGTATATTGAGAATAAGATGGCCTTTTGACTTTTTAGGGTCTAGGGCTGTAAAGTGTCTCAGGGTTGCTGCCAAACGAGCCATGAACTGGGCTGGGTTTTTCATATTTGATGAAAAAGAGCCTAAACGCTAACTGATTTCGGAGAGGTCGGATAAAGAAAAAGGAGCATTAACCTTGACTATGCCTTTAGCTCCAGCCACCTTTTTAAGAGGAAATTCTTGGGCAGGTCGGGGAGGGCTAGTCGCAGAACGAAACTGTAAGCAGGACCAGGTGTGAGGAGGGGAGGTGATAAAAGGATTACAGGGTGGAGGAGAGGAGGCTGAGGAAGAATTGGGACCTAGCTCAGCCTGGCAAGGAGCAGCCTGGGGAGGAGGGGAGAGGTCAGATGGGTCTGTAGAAAAGGAAGATTAGAAAGACCCAGCGACGCTTGGGGTTGGGACTGAGGGGACAGGCGAGAGGGAAAGAAGGAGGATTTGGGATGAGTCACATTGGAAACAGAGACTAGGGAGGGAACAATGTGTAAAAGAATGCCTGGACGTCAGGCACTTCAGACTGTTTGCCTATTTTATGACAAGAATTATTCAGATCTTGTAGGATGGAAAAATTGAAAGTGCCATTTTCTGGCTATTTGGAACCACTGTCGAGTTTGTATTGGGGTCAAGCGGCATTGCAGAAGAAAAGGTGTTTAGATTTTAGGTCAGGTGTGAGTTGAAGAGGTATTAAGTCTTCGAGAACACAGGCTAAGGGAGAAGGAGGAATGGAGGGTGGAAGATTGCCTATAGTGAAGGAGGCAAGTCCAGAGAAAAGAGAGGGTAGAGACACGGAGAGACGGGGTGGGGGATGCTTGCCCCCTGGAAAATTGGAGAAGGGGTAGAGACATGGAGAGAAGGGGTCGGGGGTTTCTTTCCCCCCAGAAAAGCAGTACTTGCCGCTGAGGGTGACAGGACCAAGGCAGGCATCCCCACGTGGTCAGACACCTCTGAAACGTGGGTGAATAATCAAGCAGGTGTCCCCGCATGATTAAATACCAAGGGAAGACTGTCTTCCCGAGTCCGTGACCGGCGCCGGAGTTTTGGGTCCACAGATGAAACACGTCTCCATCGTCTCTACCAGAAAAGGAAAGGAACTGAAATTAAGAGAAGGGAGAGATTGAAGTATGGTGCCAAGATTCAAAGGAGAAAGAGGTTGAGGGATAGTGACAGAGGTTGGAGAAAAGAGTAAAAAAGGCTGCTTACCAGATTTAAAAATGGTGAGATGTTCCTTGGGCTGGTTGGTCTGAGGACCAGAGGTCATAGGTGGATCTTTCTCATGGATCAAAGAGCAGGAGGACAGGGGATTGATCTCCCAAGGGAGGTCCCCCGATCAGAGTCACAGCACCAAATTTCACTCGCGTCTGTGTGAAGAGACCACCAAACAGGCTTTCTGTGAGCAACAAGACTGTTTATTTCACCTGGGTGCAGGCGGGCTGAGTCCGAAAAGAGAGTCAGCAAAGGGAGATGGGGTGGGGCCGTTTTATAAGATTTGGGTAGGTAAAGGAAAAAGGGGGGTTGTTCTCTGGCGGGCAGGGGTGGGGGTCACAAGGTGCTCAGCGGGGGAGTTTTTGAGCCAGGATGAGCCAGGAGAAGGAATTTCACAAGGTAATTGTCATCAGTTAAGGCAGGAACAGGCCATTTTCACTTCTTTTGTGGTGGAATGTCATCAGTTAAGGCAGGAACCGGCCATCTGGATGCATACGTGCAGGTCACAGGGGATGTGATGGCTTAGCTTAGGCTCAGAGGCCTGACAATAAGTGTTACTTGTTTCTCCTTCTTTTGATGATAATTGTGTTCTGCTATTTCATAAAGAAAGGTCTACATTAATTAGTTGATAATGTAATTAGTTTATTAGCCACATGTAACAAGAAATAATAGAAAAGAAAGCTTAGGGTCCACATAGGGTGGTTCAACTTACTTATAAAGAGTACCTCTTCATCCTTGGGCTGTTGCAAGATAGTTGTATCATGCAAAAGCATCTGTTGTTCTTGCAGTCAGGAATTAGATGAAAGGGTTGAAGGCCAGGCTTATAAAAATGACTTCTCCTTGTGTCTTCACACTTTTCTCCTGTATTATTCCTGCAGTTCTGTGACCCATGCCCCTGTAGAATAATGACAGAACATAGCATCTCTGCCTGCATGGATGCTGCCATGATAACCCTGTCTCCTTCTTACCACTGGATATGAAGATTGGCTTGATGAAATTGAGACAAATTGTTCTCCAGAATACCAGGTCCATCTTCTCTATTCTCCTGCTTTCCCAGGTGCTTGCCACAGTACAGCCTGGGACTCTCTGAAAGCAGTAACCTGAAGCCTTACTAGGTCTCAATCATTGTTTCACATCACTCAGGTATCATTCTATCCTTCATTGTCTTGTGTACAGTTTTCTGCAAACTGTTGTCTCATATCTTTCCATTTTTGCATGTGTTTACATGAGATAAGGTATGTCCCAATGCTATAGCTTTATCCACAACACCTTGGTTTCTTCCTTATACAATTACTCAATCATTGCTGTACCTCTGGCTTGGCTATCTGCTTCCAGCTGCCAATATTAAGGTTAATAAAGAAGAATGTGCCCATGCCTATGTCCTGAATGGTATTACCTAGGTTTTCTTCTAGGGTTTTTATGGTTTCAGGTCTAACATTTAAGTCCTTAATCCATCTTGAATTAATTTTTGTATAAGGTGTAAGGAAGGGATCCAGTTTCAGCTTTCTACATATGGGTAGCCAGTTTTCCCAGCACCATTTATTAAATAGGGAATCATTTCCCCATTTCATGTTTTTGTCAGGTTTGTCAAAGATCAGATAGTTGTAGATATGCAGCATTATTTCTGAGGGCTCTGTTCTGTTCCATTGGTCTATATCTCTGTTTTGGTACTAGTACCATGTTGTTTTGGTTACTGTAGCCTTGTAGTATAGTTTGAAGTCAGGTAGCGTGATGCCTCCAGCTTTGTTCTTTTGGCTGAGGATTGACTTGGCAATGCGGGTTCCTTTCTGGTTGCATATGAACTTTAAAGTAGTTTTTTCCAATTCTGTGAAGAAAGTCATTGGTAGCTTGATGGGAATGGCATTGAATCTATAAATTATCTTGGGCAGTATGGCCATTTTCACGATATTAATTCTTTGTACCCGTGAGCATGGAATGTTCTTCCATTTGTTTGTATCCTCTTTTATTTCATTGAGCAGTGGTTTGTAGTTCTCCTTGAAGAGGTCCTTCACATCCCTTGTAAGTTGGATTCCTAGGTATTTTATTCTCTTTGAAGCAATTGTGAATGGGAGTTCACTCATGATTTGACTCTGTTAGTCTGTTATTGGTGTATAAGAATGCTTGTGACTTTTGCACGTTGATTTTGTATCCTGAGACTTTGCTGAAGTTGCCTATCAGCTTAAGGAGATTTTGGGCTGAGACAATGGGGTTTTCTAAATATACAATCATGTCATCTGCAAACAGGGACAATTTGACTTCCTCTTTTCCTAATTGAATACCCTTTATTTCCTTCTCCTGCCTGATTGCCCTGGCCAGAACTTCCAACGCTATGTTGAATAGGAGTGGTGAGAGAGGGCATCCGTGTCTTGTGCCAGTTTTCAAAGGGAATGCTTCCACTTTTGGCCCATTCAGTATGATATTGGCTTTGGGTTTGTCATAGATAGCTCTTATTATTTTGAGATACGTCCCATCAATACCTAATTTATTGAGAGTTTTCACCATGAAGGGTTGTTGAATTTTGTCGAAGGCCTTTTCTGCATCTATTGAGATAATCATATGGTTTCATGTCTAAAACACCTAAAGCAATGGCAACAAAAGCCAAAATTGAGAAATGGTATCTAATTAAACTAAAGAGCTTCTGCACAGCAAAAGAAACTACCATCAGAGTGAACAGGCAACATACAGAATGGGAGAAAATTTTTGCAATCCACTCATCTGACAAAAGGCTAATATCCAGAATCTACAATGAACTCAAACAAATTTACAAGAAAAAAAGAAACAACCCCATCAAAAAGTGGGTGAAGGATATGAACAGACACTTCTCAAAAGAAGATATTTATGCAGCCAAAAGACATGAAAAAATGCTCATGATTACTGGCCATCAGAAAAATGCAAAGCAAAACCACAATGAGATACCATCTCATACCAGTTAGAATGGCAATCATTAAAAAGTCAGGAAACAACAGGTGCTGGAGAGGATATGGAGAAGTAGGAACACTTTTACACTGTTGGTGGGACTGTAAACTAGTTCAACCATTGTGGAAGTCAGTGTGGCGATTCCTCAGGGATCTAGAACTAGAAATACCATTTGACCCAGCCATCCCATTACTGGGTATATACCCAAAGGATTATAAATCATGCTGCTATAAAGACACATGCACACGTATGTTTATTGCAGCACTATTCACAATAGCAAAGACTTGGAACCAGCCCAAATGTCCAACAATGATAGACTGGATGAAGAAAATGTGGCACATATACACCATGGAATACTATGCAGCCATAAAAAAGGATGAGTTCATGTCCTTTGTAGGGACATGGATGAAGCTGGAAACCATCATTCTCAGCAAACTATCAAAAGGACAAAACACCAACACCGCATGTTCTCACTCATAGGTGGGAATTGAACAATGAGAATGCAGGGACACAGGAAGGGGAACATCACACACCAGGGCCTGTCGTGGGGTGGGGGGAGGGGGGAGGGATAGCATTAGGAGATATACCTAATGCTAAATGACGAGTTAATGGGTGCAGCACACCAACATGGTACATGTATACATATGTAACTAACCTGCACGTTGTGCACATGTACCCTAAAACTTCAAGTATAATAAACAAAAAAAGAAGAACGTGAATGAAGTTTATAAAGAGAGATACCTGCACTACCATTGTATTGCCAAAGGGAAGGTCAGAATTAACCAATGCACTGAGTCTTAAGAGTCTCCATGGGGTTGTCTACTGTATGTCAATGAATGAATGTTTTAAGAAAAATCTAAAGAAAAGAATAACATCTTTGTCAATCAATTACACATACAATAGCATTATTTTATAATTACAACAAAATCCTTTATAGAATTATAAAGTTTTATTCACATAAAAATTAAAGCAAAATTTAAATAACTCATAAATTAATCCATAAATATATTGGTATTCTGATTCTGATTGTTATGAATCATATTTTCTTCCAGAGTTACAGGTGGTATAACATCACCCACTGGTATGAAGAATTATAGCAATGAAACATTGCTTTATAAAGGAGGCTGCACCATTGCCTGTGTGATTTCTGCCTTTCCTATTAACACGCATTCTTCAAATTATAATGCAGGTGAACTTTATTTATGCAGCTGAACTTTCCAGAAGATGACAGCATAAGATGTCAGGGGAAATTGTTCCATGTGCAGACACTGAAAACTATGCCATGGCTGCCACCAGAGTAATAATAATTATGATAAAATGTGAAAAAAGTACTAAAAGAGGTGAAATGTGGTAACTGATACAAACACAAAAATACCTATCAAGAGAGCATATTGATAAACTGAATCTTAGAGCACAAGAAGACTTTCCTTGATCTCAGAGGACAAACCTGTCCAAAAGGATAAGAAGTACAAATCGTTGAGAATTAGCATGGTCCATAGCAGGTCTCTATGGTGGTTTGAGAATGGTGCGGCTGGAGAAGAGACTGGCTGAGGCAAAAGTCAGGGCTCACATCCTGTCCTCAGAACAGAAGAAAGTAAAAAAAAAAAAAAAAAAAAAAGTTAATCTTCAAGTTCAAAACCCCTTCAGATTGAAAGAATGTTGGAGTTTATTGGGAAAAATATAGGTGAAGAATTTGAGAGATTCATTCATTAGTGAAATCCAGTATAAAGGATAATTTTCTGTTGTTCTTTGTCCACTACCTGTTTGGAGTTCATAAGGGAGCCACATCGACAAAATATTCATATTCTCTGGTATTTCAGTTCAGTGGGTATTGAAAAAACTTAACAGAAATATGCACTATAGGTGAAAGAGCTGCCCTTGAGAACTCAGGGCAAAGGCATCAGACCTGGAATGGGATGAACAAAGGAGACCTGTAGGAGGAGGAACATTGGAGGAGATTCTGGAAAGTGAGGATCAGTGAGTCCAGCAAATGGGAGGGAAAGAGGAGAAAGTGTGTCTGTGGCACAGGCCAAGCCATGAGAAGGGGCAGGGGATTGGAAGGACTACTGGGATCAGTAATATATGAGGACAGGAGCAGGAAGGGCAGACCATGGAGGAACTGAGGATAGACACAATGGATACGTTTCTTCGTTAACATACACATGTTCACACATCTATGTCTCCATCTTCTCTTACATGTTCTTTGATATTCTCATGCAAACCTCATGGTATTCTCGTGTGTCTCAGCAAAACATATATGACTTTACTATTTCCATCACAGGGCCTCTTTTAAATTATATACATAGCAATTGCTACCGACCTAAATTTCTTTGGTGAATTATTTATATGTACGGTATTTGCCTACTCAGTAAACAAACAAACATCCCCCTGTGAACCCAAAATATCTGAGATAGATCTCAACCAATTTAGAAAGGTTATTTTGCCAAGATTAAGGATGTGCTTGTGACACAGCCTCAGGAGGTCCTGACAACATGTGCCCAAAATGGTCAGGGCACAGCTTGCTTTTATCCATTTTAGGGAGTCATGAGACATCAGTAAATATGTGTAAGATGTACATTGGTTGGGTCAGGAAAGGCAGGACAACTCGATGTAAGAGGCTTCCAGACCATAGGCAGATAAGAGACAAAAGGTTACATTTTTTTGAATCCTTGGTCAGCCTTTCACTGAATACACAATTTAGTCTGGCTGGGTGAATCTGCATTTTTACATAAACAATAGGGCAGAGGAAGCAATCAGATATGCATTTGTCTTAGGTGAGCAGAGGGATGACTTTCTGTCCCACACCTGTGACGATAAGCTGTCAGTTTACACTGCCAGGGTGAAATTCAACAGAACTGTTTTAGAGTAAAAATCTTGAGGCCCACAAGGAATGTTCTTGTGGGCAAATTGTGAGGGGGATGTGTAGCTTTAGCTTTGTAGCTATCTTATTTAGGAATAAAATGAGAGGCGGGTTTGTCTGACATCGTTCCCTGCTTCACTTTTCCCTTGGCTTAGTGATTCTAGGGTCCCAAGATTTATTTTCCTTTCACACCACTTTAGTATGCTTTTGGTTGATCATTTCTGACAAGAAGTATCTCCTCATTTCATGGGGGAGTCACCTCTGTATGCTCTTGTCAGGTTCAGGACTATGGCAATTGTCACGCCAGGGGTCGGGTTCCAGCCCATGCTGAGGTCCTAAGGGAGTGGGTGGATGAGCAGAAAGAACACTTGGGGGGCCGTAGGCAGGTGAAAGATGATTTTATTCAGTAGCAGCTCTCATTAACAGCTTTCTCACACTGTCCAGCCTGTCTCATCTGCTTAGTGCTGCGGCCCCCACACACAGCTGCGCAGCCAGCTCTCCCTTGCCTTCAGGGTCAGCAGCTTAACTCTTTCTCTCTCTGGGCACAAGCGAGCCTAGCTGGATCCTGGCTCCCCTCTGTCCGTCTGCAAAGACGGAGAGCTCTGGCTCCCTCTCTTTCTCTGGGTGCTAGTGTGTCTGCACAGTGTTAACAGAACAATTACACCTTTTACGGACAATAGTGGCATAGAGACAAGTAATGGCATTCCCATGTTATGGCTACATGGCTGTGATAAGAAGTGGAGTTACATGCCTGCACTCTAAACTCGCTAAGTCATGCAGGAAGTAAACATCCTACCTCGGCCGATCCTTGACCAAAGCACAGCCATGTTCCTTACAGCTCTTAAGCGAGGGTTTTGTTTGGGATGTTGTGTTTTCCTTCTTAATTTTGGATGCTTTTATGTTCTGCAGACTATTAAGCTATCAATATTTATTCCAAAATTCCAATTGCTTTATCTTTCATCTTGTTTTTGCTTTCTTTACAGTAAATATATTTCCTTCTAAGTTCTGCTTTCATTGCATCTCACAAATTTTGGTAAGCTGTATTTTCACTTTTATTTATTTTATAAAAGTTTTTATTTCTCTTGAGATTTCTTCTTTGGGTCACATTGTATTTAAGAGTATAATGTTTAATCTCCGTATATTTTGGGATTTTCCAGTTATCTTTCTGTTATTGATATCTAGTTTAATTTCATTGTTGTCAGAGAGTATATATTGTACAATTTTGATTCTCTTAAATATTTTAAGATGAGCTTTGTGCTCTAGAATATGTTTATTTTGGGGAAGATTCTGTGTGGGCTAGAGGAGAATGTATATTCTGCTTGTTGTTGAATTAAGTGATCTATAGATATAAGTTATATCCAAATGAGTGATAGTGTTGAGTTCAAATATGTCCTTACTGATTTTGTGTCTGCTGTATGTTTCCATTTCTGATAGAGAGGTGTTGAATTCTCCAACAACAATAGTGAATTCGTCTATTTTTCCTTACAATTCTCTCACTTTCTGCCTCACATAGTTTGATACTCTATTGTTACCTGTATACATGTTCAGGATTGTTAAATCTTCTTGAACAATTGACCCTTTTATTATTACCTAATGCTTTTGTTTATCCTTGATAATTTTGCTTGCTTCAATGTCTGTGCTGTCAAAAATTAACACAGATACACGTACTTTCTTTTAATGCTAGCATAATATATTTGTTTCATTCTTTTACTTCTAATTTGTATGTATCTTTATATTTTAAGTGAGTTTCTTGTAAACAACTTATACTTTAGTGTTTTTTTAATCCACTCTGACAATCTGTGTCTTTTAATTGGTGTTTTTATTTTTTATTTTTATTTTTTGAGACGAAGTGTTGCTCTGTCGCCCAGGCTGGAGTGCAGTGGCGCGATCTCAGCTCACTGCAAGCTCCACCTCCCGGGTTCAGGCCATTCTCCTTTCACAGCCTCCTGAGTAGCTGGGACTACAGGCGCCTGCCACCACGCCCGGCTAATTTTTGTATTTTTAGTAGAGACGGGGTTCACCATGTTAGCCAGGATGGTCTCAATCTCCTGACCTCATGATCCGACCCCTCCCAAAGTGCTGGGATTATAGACGTGAGCCACCGCGCCCAGCCTAATTGGTGTATTTTGACAATTGGCATTCAATGACATTATTGATATAGTTGGGTTAATATCTACCATCTTTTAGTTATTGCCCTTGTCTTTCTTCCAGTCGTTCTCTGCTTTTCATGGTTTAATTTGAGCATTTTATATGATTCAGTTTTCTCTCTTTTCTTAGCATATCAGTAATACTTCTTTGTACGTTTTTAGTGATTACCGTAGGGACTATTTTTTATTCAGTAGGTTTATTCTAAGAGATAACGCTTGGTAAAATAACAATAACAATAATGTATTTGATTAGGTATACTAATGTATGTTATATATATATATAAACACATATGCATAAATATTTATAGAAGTATGCTTATATATAAGTGAAATTCATGAAAGAATTTATAGCAAGAATGGAAGGAAAGAATTGGGGTATTCTGTCATAAAGTGTTGACACTACCTCTGAAGCAATATACTCTTATTTGAAAGGGAAATTGGATTAGCTTTAAATGTAATATTGCAAAGTATTGGTCAAGCTATTGGACCAGGAGCCTCAGTTCCTTGCTGGCTGTTGGTCTGAGGCTGAATTCAGTTCCTTCCCATGTTGGCTTCTCCCAAATGGCAGAATGCCTCATCAAAGCCACTAAAGGAGAGAGTTTGCTAGCAAGACAGAAATCACAATCTTGTGTAGCATAATCATCCAAGTGACATCCCAGCACCTTTGCAATATTTTGCTGTTTACAAGCAACTCACAGTGTCTGTCCAAACTCAGGATGAGACTATTAGAATACAAGGTTGTGTTTACCAATAAATTGGGATAATTTGGTGCCATGCTAGAGTCTGCCTGCCATATGAGGTCTTCTCCAATCTGCAACATTTTTTCAGACTTCACATATTTTAAATAACGTTGATGCTTTTGAAAAGAACTGGTTGGATATTTTGTAGAATGTCCCGCAATATAGATCTATCAGATCATGCTTGGACTAAGGTTATGGCTTAATTTAGACACTCATATTTATCCAAATTTGAAGACAAAATACCAAGCAATATACTATTTGCAAATATAAACTAAAAGATAAAAATAATTAAAGAAAAATAAGGGAATGACAAATAGACGATTCAAAATAATAGTAATCTTCACCAGGCGAGGAAACAAATGCAACTTGGATATGCACACATGGGGCATCAACAATATTGATAATGTTCTGTTTAAGTTTGGCAGTAACTGACAAAAAGGCAAACTTTTCTATTTTAGAATAGTTTTAGATTTACAGAACAGTTGCAAAGACAGTACACAGTATTTACACATACCATACATACAGTTTCCTTTATTATTTTCCTCATACATTAATGTGGTATATTCATCACAATTAATGACTCATTAGTATACATTATTATTCATTAACTTCCTAACTTTTTTAGATTAACTTACTTTTTTACCTAATGTCCTTTTTCTGTTTCAATATCCTACCTAAGCTCCCACATCACATTTAGATATCATGTCTCCCTTAGGCTCCAAAGGTTATGGTCAACTAATTTTATAAGGTTGTCAAGGAAATTCAGAATGAAATATTTATCTATCTATCTATCTATATATGTATTCTGAGACTCTTTTATTATGAAATTGGCATACCTAAATTTGGATTTCTCTGATATTTTTCTCATGATTTAACTATACTTACATTAATTTATCTATTTTGTTGCTCAAATTGTTCCAATGTTGGTCCTTGGAAGGTCTTTTATATGATTCCTATACCATTTTGAAATACCTAGATCATTATGGTTTGGTTGGTTGTCTGTTTCATTGGTTTGATTTGTTGTTTAGCATCTTCTTATTTTTATTCATTACAAGGTACTTCAGGTTAATTTGCTTGGTTTCCTGCCCAATCCTAGTACACGCCATTTCTGCATGAAGTTCTAATTCCTTTTGTTCGTGAATGGTATTAGAAGCAACCATTTGGCCAGTGGATGTACTCATTGCTACAAAGAAAAGGATATTAATTCTAGATTTTGTCATCTGAAAGAACAAAAGAAAGAACCTTTTATCTATCTCTATAATTCCACCTTTCCAGAGTGTCATATAAATGGATTTATACATTGTGTAGTCTTTACAAACTAGCTTTGTTCCACTGAAGCATATGCCTTTTATATTTGTGAAGTGTATCTCATGATGATGTAGATTTGCATTTCACTAAGGACTAAAAATGACAAGTATATTTTTATGTGTTTATTGGACATATCTAAAGAGGTTTTGTGAAAATATATATTCACACAATCTACCCACTTTTAATTATAATATTTTATTTTTCGCCAGTTGTGGTGGCTCACGCCTATAATCCCAGCACTTTGGGAGTCCAAGGCGGGTGGATCACCTGAGGTCAGGAGTTGGAGACCAGCCTGGTCAACATGGTGAAACCCTGTCTCTACTAAAAATACAGAAAATTAGCCAGGCGTGGTGGGGGTGCCTGTAATCCTAGCTACTCCAGAGGCTGAGGCAAGATAATTGCTTGAACCTGGGAGGCGGAGATTGCAGTGAGCAGAGATTGTGCCATTTGCACTCCAGCCTGGGAAACAAGAGTGAAACCCTGTCTCAAAAAAAAAAAAAAAAAAAAGACATTTTATTTTTCATTTTTGAGTTGTAGGAATGTTTTATATCTTCTATTCAATAGACTTCTATCAGCTATATGTTTTGCAAACATTGTCTCTGATTGCTTGTGTACTCTTGATGGTGTACTTTGAATTGGAATCACAAAATTTAATTCTGATGAAGTTCACTTTACCATTTTTAACATGTGACATTTGTATTTTGGTGTGATGTATTACAAGCCATTGTTTTCCTAAGGCACCAAAATGTATTTCTATGTTCTCCTCTATGGGATTTGTACTTTCACCTCTTACAACTGATTTTATATTTTTATGTATGGGTTAATTGTTGGACACTCAATTCTATTCCATTGACCTATTTGTCTATCCTTATACCAGTAACACAATGCTGTGATTACTGTCAGTCTGTATAAGTTTTGAAATCAGGAATTATGAATCTAGGACTCCAAACTTGTTCTCCTATTCAAGATTGTGTTGGCTGTACTGGAGCACTAGCATTTCCATAGGAATTTTATAAACCATTTGCCAAATACTACCAAAAAATTTTTACAAAGGAAGATTTCTTTTTTTTTCCTGGTAGGTATTACACTTTATTGCTTTAATAATTTTAATTTTTGTTTTAAATTCAGAGGGTACATATTCAGTTTTGTTGCATGGGAATATTGTGTGATGAGGGTACATATGCAGTTTTGTTGCATGGGAATATTGTGTGTTGCATGGGAATATTGTGTGATACAAATGATCCCATCACTCAGGTTGTGAGCACAATACCTGATAGTTTGTGAACTCTACCCCCATCTCTCCTTACTCTGCTAGACACCCGTATCTATTGTTGGCAATTTTATTTCAACGAGTACTCAATGTTTAGTTCCTCCTTACAAGTGACAACATGTAGTATTTGGTTTTCTCTTCCTGTGTTAATTTATTTAGGACAATGGCCTCCAGCTGCAATCATGTTGCAGCAAAGGATTTGATTTTATTCTTTTTCATGGCTGTGTCCATGGTATATATGGACCAATTTTTTTTAATTCAGTCCACAATTGGTAGGCACCTAGGTTGACTGCATATCTTTGCTATTGTGAATTGTGTTGCAATGAACACACTAGGGCAGGTGTCTTTTTGCTAGAACAATTTATTTTCTTTTAGATGTATACCCAGTAATGGGATTGCTGAGTCAAATAGTAGCTCCATCTTAAGTTCTTTAGGAAATTCCAAACTGTTTTCCAAAGTGGCTGAACTAATTTACATTTCCATCAACAGTCAATAAGCATTCCCTTTTCTTTGCAGCCTTGCCAGCATCTGGGGTTTTTGTTGTTGTTGTTGTTGTTGTTGCTTTTTAACAATAAGCCTTCTGACTGGTGTGAGATGGTATTTCATTGTGGGTTTGATTTGCATTTCTCTAATGATTTGTGATGTTGAGCATTTTTTCATATGTTTATTGGCTGCTTGTATTTTTTTGTGAGATGTATCTGCTAATGTCTTTTGCTCGCTTTCTGAATGGGGCTATTTGCTTTTTGTTTATTGAATTGTGTAAATTCCTTATACATTCTGAATATTAGACCTTTTTCAGATACATATTTTGTGAATATGTCTCCCATTCTGTAGGTTGTCTATTTACTCTGTTGATAGTTTCTTTTGTTGTTCAGAAGCTCTTTAGTTTAATTAGTTCTCACTTGTCAATTTTTGTTTTTGTAGCAATTGCTTTTGAGGACTTAGTCATAAATTCTTTCTAAAGGCTGATGTCCAAAATGGTGGTTTTGGGCTGTTGACATTGTGGTTGTTGTTTTTTATTAACTTAATGCATTACACTAATTACTTTTGTATGTTGAACCAAAGTTCTTGGGATAAATACCTTTGATCACAATGTATAATCATTTGTATATGTTGCTGATTTGTTTACTTGTGTTTCCTTGAGGACTTTTCCTCTATATTCTTTAGTCATATTTGCCTGTGATTTCCTTTTCTTCTAATGTCTGTCTAGTTGTGGTATCTGGGTAAAATAGCCTCAGAAAATGCATTGGAAGGGATTGCTTCTCTGTTCTTCTGTTTGTTTGTTTTTGTTTTGGATCACCAGGATTCTTGTAGTTTGAGGTTTTCCATTTAAATATTTTATACATCTTGAGTCATTTTTTGCATGTGGTGAAAGATGGGTCCAGTTTCGTTCTTCTGCATATGGCTAGTAGCACCATTTGTTGAATAAGGAGTCCTTCCCACATTGCTTATTTTTATCAATTTTGTCAAAGATCAGATGGCTTTAGGTGTGTGGCTTTATTTATGATTTCTCTATTCTGTTCCATTGGTCTATGTATCTGTTTTGGCACCAGTACCATGCTGTTTTGGTCACTGTAGCCTTGTAATATAGTTTGAAGTTGGGTAATGTGATGCCTAGAAAGCTAAGATTTCAACATGGATTGTCTTGAATCTGTAGATCCATTATGAATGTATTGCCATCCTAAGACTATTAAACCTTCTGATCAATGACCATCAAATATTTTTCCACTTATTTAGTTTCTTTAAATGTTTTCAATGCCTTTTTGTTTTCAGTGCACATATCTTGCAGTTATTTTGTTAAATTTATTCCTAAGTATATTTTGATGATATTTTAAATGGAATTGTTTTTTGAGTTTTACCTTTAGATTCTTCATTGCTACACTATACAAATACAATTAATTTTTGTATATTAATCTTGTATGCCACAACCTTGCTGAAGT
Source organism: Gorilla gorilla gorilla (assembly GCF_029281585.2). Lineage (NCBI taxonomy): Eukaryota > Metazoa > Chordata > Mammalia > Primates > Hominidae > Gorilla > Gorilla gorilla. Next base: position 25,936,519 of record NC_073240.2, read on the forward strand.
TGATTTTTTTAGTTCTAATCATATTTTAGTATATCCTTAGATATTATATACAAAAGACCATGTTATTTTTGAAGAGAAATAATTTGAATTCTTTCTTTTCAATATGAGTGTTTTACCTGTGTTTTTCTGGCCTAATTGCCCTCACTACAACCTCCAGTATAATGTTGAATATAAGTGGCAAGAATAGACAACATTGTCTTGTTTACAATCTTGGGGAAACTACTGAGCTATTCATAATAGCACATGATGAGAATTTTTGTGGATGCCCTTTTTACGTTAAGAAAGTTCCCTTCTATCTCTAATTTGTTGAATGTTTATATGATAAATGGGTTTTAAATTTGTCAAATGCTTTTTCTGTATCTTTTGAGATGACAGTGTGATTATTGTTCTTCATTAATATAGTGCATTACACTAATTATTTTTGTATGTTGAACAAAGTTCTTGGGATAAATACCCTTGATCACAATGTATAATCATTTTTATACATTGCTGATTTGTTCACTAAAGAAGTCCTTCCTTGAGGAATTTTGCCTCTATATTCATAAGCTATATTTGTATATTTGTTTGTAATTTCCTTTTCTTCTAATGTCTGTCTAGTTGTGGTATCTGGATAAAATGGTCTCAAAGAATGCATTGAAAGTGATCTCTTCTCTGTTTTTTTATTTATTTGTTTGCTTTTGTTTTGGTTGTTTTGAGACATTAATAAAGGATTGGTAGTAATCTTTAAAGGTTTAAAATAATTCAGCACTGAAGTCATCTCAACCTAGGCAGGGAATTGAATCCTACCAACAATTACATGAGCTTGGAAAAGGAACCTTCCCATGTTAAGCCTTCAGTTGAGACCTTAGTTGATACCTGAGTCTCAGACATTCTTTGTATCTTGATTCTTTACCTGGAGGAATTGTAATAAGAATTATTTTAAGAAGGTCTATACAGAGGTCTCTGGTCTCAGCTTCGCATCTTGATGATAAGATTGTTGCCTTTCTTCCAGTGTGGGGAAGGCACCATTCACATCTCTTGCTCTTAAAAACAGATAATAGGTCAGAATGACCTTCTTGTACTTGCTGTTTTTTCAAGTGCCTATAATTCAAAATAGTCAATATACCAGAGTGGTATATTTTTAACTCCTTCATGTCTTCCATATGGAACTTCTCTAGAAGTTTCACATATTAAATGCCTAATTTGGTGGCTTTGGAGAGAAAAATCAAGTAACTGAGTGGCAAGAGATTTACGAAGGTAGAAAATAACATAGATTAAAACAAGAGTAAATAAGCAAGAAAAAAACCCCAACAAATCTAAGGACATTGCACCATTTCCGATTAACAAAGTCTCTCATCCTTGGAAATAAATCAGTCAAATAAAATTGTTGAGCCTCATTTATCTGATGGAGAGAGATTATCTTGTCTTTTAAAAGGGAAGATTAGACACTATTTGTCTCATGTGCTTTACGTAGAAGCAACATTCTTCACCAATGATTGCACAAATTCCTCCTTTTTGGGCCTTAAATGTGCATAGTGTGACAATTATTTAAAGTATGACCAAATCTAAACTGTTAACTTCTGATTGGAGTGCTTCCAACGATTGCATAGTGACATTAAATTCTTGTTATATTACTATGAAAAAATTTATAAATGCATTTTCCAACTCATAAGTCACAGAGCCAGGAAAAAGATTTCTCAATACTAAAGAGAAGTTAGAATTATATAATAGTTCTATTTTAAATTTTTAAAATTTTTCTAATGGTGTTACCTATTTTTTTCAACATTTTTATTATACTTTAAGTTCTAATTCAACATTTTATTATACTTTAAATTTAAAATTTAAATTTAAAATTTAAAAAATGTCATTTACTTTTTTATGGGGTTATTTGTTTTTTTCTTGTAAATGTAAATTGCTTGTAGATTCTGGATATTAGCTCTTCATCAGATGGATAGATTGCAGAAATTTTCTCCTATTCTGTATGTTGTCTGTTCACTCTGATGATAGTTTCTTTTGCTGTGCAGAAGCTCTTTAGTTTAATTAGATCCCATTTGTCAATTTTGGCTCTTGTTGCCATTGCTTTTGGTGTTTTATTCATGAAGTCTTTGCCCATGCCTATGTCCTGAATGGAATTGCCTAGGTTTTCTTCTAGGGTTTTTCTGGTTTTAGGTCTTATGTTTAAGTCTTTAATCCATCTTGAGTTCATTTTTGTATAAGGTGTAAGGAGGGGATCCAGTTTCAGCTTTCTGCATATGGCTAGCCAGTTTTCCCAACACTATTTATTAAATAGGGTATCCTTTCCCCATTGCTTGCTTTTGTCAGGTTTGTCAGAGATCAGATGGTTGTAGATGTGTGGTGTTGTTTCTGAGGCCTCTGTTCTGTTCCATTGGTCTATATATCTGTTTTGGTACCAGTACCATGTTGTTTTGGTTACGTATCCTTGTAGTATAGCTTGAAGTCAGGTAGTGTGATGCCTCCTGGTTTGCTCTTTTTGCTTAGGAGTCTTGGCTATATGGGCTCTTTTTTGGTTCCATATGAAATTTAAAGTAGTTTTTTTCTAATTCTGTGAAGAAAGTCAATTGTAGCTTGATGGGGATATCATTGGATATATAAATTACTTTAGACAGTATAGCCATTTTCATGATATTGATTCTTCCTATCTATGAGCATGGAATGTTTTTCCATTTATTTGCATCCTCTCTTATTTCCTTGAGCTGTGGTTTGTAGTTTTCCTTGAAGAGGCCCTTCACATCTCTTGTAAGTTGTATTCGTAGGTACTTTATTCTCTTTGTAGCAATTGTGAATGGGAGTTCACTCATGATTTGGCTCTCTGTTTGTCTATTGTTGGTGATAAAAATGCTTGTGGTTTTTGCACATTGATTTTGTATCCTGAGACTTTGCTGAAGTTGCTTATCATCTTAAGGAGATTTTGGGCTGAGACGATGGGGTTTTCTAAATATACAATCATGTCATCTGCAAACACAGACAATTTGACTTCCTCTATTCCTTCTTGGATACCCTTTATTGCTTTCTCTTGCCTGATTGCCCTGGCCAGAACTTCCAATACTATGTTGAATAGGAGTGGTGACAGAGGGCATCCTTGTCTTGTGCCAGCTTTCAAAGGGAATTCTTCTAGCTTTTGCCCACTCAGCATGATATTGGCTGTGGGTTTGTCATAAATAGCTCTTATTATTTTGAGATATGTTCCATCAATACCTAGTTTATTGAGAGTTTTTAGCATGAAGGGCTGCTGAATTTTATCAAAGACCTTTTTCTGCATCAATTGAGATAATCATGTGGTTTTTTTCATTGGCTCAGTTAGGTGATGGATTATGTTTATTAACTTGTATATGTTGAACCAGCCTTCCATCCCAGGGATGAAGCTGACTTGATTGTGGTGGATAAACTTTTTGATGTTCTGCTGGATTTGGTTTGCCAGTATTTTATCGAGGATTTTTGCATTGATGTTCACCAGTGATATTGGCCTGAAATTTTCTTTTTTTGTTGTGTCTCTGCCAGCCTTTGGTATCAGGATGATGCTGGCCTCATAAAATGAGTTAGGGAGGAGTGCCTCTTTTCTATTGTTTGGAATAGTTTCAGAAGGAATGGTACCAGCTCCTCTTTGTACCTCTGGTAGAATTCAGCTGTGAATCCATCTGGTCAGGGGCTTTTTTTTGGGTTGGTAGGCTATTAATTACTGCCTCAATTTCAGAACTTGTTATTGGTCTATTCAGGGATTTGACTTCTTCCTGGTTTAGTCTTGGGAGGGTGTATGTGTCCAGGAATTTATCCATTTCTTCTAGATTTTCTAGTTTATTTGTGTAGAGATGTTTATAGTATTCTCTGATGGTAGTTTGTATTTCTGTGGGATCAGTGGTGATATCCCCTTTATCATTTTTTATTGTGTCTGTTTGATTTTTCTCTCTTTTTTTCTTTATTAGTCTGGCTAGTGGTCTATTTTGTTAGTGGTCTATTTTGTTAATTTTTTCACAAATTGTTAATTTGTTAATTTTTTCACAAAACCAGCTCCTGGATTCATTGATTTTTTGAAGGGTTTTTCGTGTCTCTATCTCCTTCAGTTCTGCTCTGATCTTAGTTATTTGTTGTCTTTTACTAGGTTTTGAATTTGTTTGCTCTTGCTTCTCTAGTTCTTTTAATTGTGATGTTAGGGTGTCGATTTTAGATCTTTCCCACTTTCTCCTGTGGGCATTTAGTGCTATAAATTTCCCTCTAAACACTGCTTTAGCTGTGTCCCAGAAATTCTGGTATGTTGTGTCTTTGTTCTTATTGGTTTCAAATAACTCATTTATTTCTGCCTTAATTTCATTATTTACCCAGTAGTCATTCAGGAGCAGGGTGTTCTGTTTCCATGTAGTTGTACAGTTTTGAGTGAGTTTCTTTATCCTGAGCTCTAATTTGATTGCACTGTGGTCTGAGAGACAGTTGTGATTTCTGTTGTTTTGCTTTTGCTGAGGAGTGTTTTACTTCCAATTGTGTGGTAAATTTTAGAATAAGTGTGATGTGGTGCTGAGAGTTATGTATATTATGTTGATTTGGGGTGGAGAGTTCTGTAGATGTCTCTTAGGTCCACCAGGTCCAGAGCTGAATTCAAGTCCTGAATATCCTTGTTAACCTTCTGTCTCATTGGTCTTTCTAATATTGACAGTGGGATGTTAAAGTCTCCCACTATTATTGTGTGGAAGTGTAAGTCTCTTTATAGGTCTGTAAGAACTTGCTTTATGAATCTGGGTGCTACTGTATTAGGTGCATATATATTTAGGATAGTTAGCTCTTCTTGTTGCATTGATCCCTTTACTGTTATGTAATGTCCTTCTTTGTCTTTTTTGATCTTTGTTGGTTTAAAGTCTGTTTTATCAGAGACTATGATTGCAACCCTTGCTTTTGTTTGCTTTCCATTTGCTTGGTAGATCTTCCTACATCCCTCTATTTTGAGCCTATGTGTGTCTTTTCATGTGAGATAGGTCTCCTGAATACAGCACAGCGATGGGTCTTGACTCTTTATCCAATTTGCCAGTCTGTGTCTTTTAATTGGGACATTTAGCCCATTTACATTTAAGGTAAATATTGTTATGTGTGAATTTGATCCTGTCATTATGATGTTAGCTGGTTATTTTTTCCAGTTAGTTGATGCAGTTTCTTCATAGCATCGATGGTCTTTACAATTTGGCATGTTTTTGCATTGGCTGCTACCGGTGTTTCCTTTCCATGTTTAGTGCTTCCTTCAGGAGCTTTTGTAAGGCAGGCCTGGTGATGACAAAATCTCTCAGCATTTGCCTGTCTGTAAAGGATGTTATTTCTCCTTCACTTATGAATCTTAGTTTGGCTGGATATGAAATCCTGGGTTGAAAATTCTTTTCTTCAAGAATGTTGAATATTGGCCCCCACTCTCTTCTGGCTTGTAGGGTTGCTGCAGGGGGAAGGGGCAGCTATGGGCACAGCTTCAGCAGACTTAAACGTTCCCACCTGCTGGCTCTGAAGAGAGCAGTGGATCTCCCAACACAGTGCTCAAGCTCTGCTAAGGGACAGACTACCTCCTCAAGTGGGTCCCTGATCCCTGTGCCTCCTGACTAGGAGACACCTCCCAGCAGGGATTGACAGAAACCTCATACAGGAGAGCTCTGGCTGGCGTCTGGCAGGTGCCCCTCTAGGACGAAGTTTCCAGAGGAAAGAACAGGCAGCAATCTTTGCTGTTCTGCAGCCTCCACTGGTGATGCCCAGGCAAACAGTGTCTGGAGTGGACCTCCAGCTAACTCCAGCAGTCTGCAGCAGAGGGGCCTGACTGTTAAAAGAAAACTAACAAACAGAAAGGAATAGCATCAACATCAACAAATGTTAGAAGGAAAACTAACAAACAGAAAAGAATAGCATCAACATCAACAAAAAGGACGTCCACACAAAAACCCCATCTGAAGGTCACCAACATCAAAGACCAAAGGTAGATAAATCCACAAAGACGAGGAAAACCAGTGCAAAAAGACTGAAAATTTCAAAAACCAGAACACCTCTTCTCCTCCAAAGGATCACAACTCCTCACCAGCAAGGGAACAAAACTGGATGGAGAATGAGTTTGACAAATTGACAGAAGCAGGCTTCATAAGGTGGGTAATAATGAACTCCTCCGAGCTAAAGGAGCATGTTCTAACCCAATGTGAGGAAGATAAGAACCTTGAAAAAAGGTTAGAGGAATTGCTAACTGGAATAACCAGTTTAAAGAAGAAGATAAATGACTTGATGGAACTGAAAACCACAGCACGAGAACTTCATGAAGCATACAGAAGTATTAATAGCTGAATTGATCAAGTGGAAGAAAGGATATCAGAGATTGAAGATCAACTTAATGAAATAAAGTGTGAAGATGAGATTAGAGAAAAAAGAATGAAAAGGAATGAACAAAGCCTCCAAGAAATACGGGACTATGTGTAAAGACCAAACCTACATTTGGTGTGCCTGAAAGTGATGGGGAGAATGAAACCAAGATGGAAAACACTCTTCAGGATATTATTCAGAAGAACTTCCCCTATCTAGCAAGACAGGCCAACATTCAAATTCAGGAAATACAGAGAAAACCACAAAGATACTCCTCGAAAAGAGCAACCCCAAGACACATAATCGTCACATTCACCAAGGTTGAAATGAAGGAAGAAAGTTTAGGGCAGCCAGAGAGAAAGGTTGGGTTACCCACAAAGGGAAGCCCATCAGACTAATTTTCTTATGTTTTGATGATTGCCATTCTGACTGAAGGGAAGAGATATCTTATTGTAGTTTTAATTTGTATTTCCCTGATAATTAGGGATGTTGAGAATTTTTTATATATCTGTTGACCTTTTGTATGTCTTCTTCTGAGAAATGTCTATTATTTTGCCCGTTTTAAAATCAGCTTATTTTTTCTTGTTGCTGAGCTATTTGAGTTCCTTATATATTTTTTACATTAGCCCCCATCAGATGTATAGTTAGCAAAAATATTCACTTATTCTATAGATTGTCTCTTTGCACTGTTGATTGTTTCCTTTGCTGTTCAGAGGCTTTTTAGTGTGATATAATCCCGTTTGTCTATATTCACTTTTGTTGCCCATGCATTTGAGGTTTTATTTGAAAAACCCTTGCCTAGGGTTTTTATAACTTATTTATGACCTATGACATTAGCTTACTAATGTCATTAAGTTTTCCACTCATGTTTTCTGCCAGTATTTCTATAGTTTTGAGTCTTACCGTTATGTCTTCAATCTGTTTTATGGCTTTTTTATTGCTTTTGTATATGGTGAGTGATAAGGGTCTAATTTCATTCTTCTGCATGTAGATATCCAACATGATTTATATGCAAAGGAAGAAAAGTCAATATGTCAAAGCAATGTTACACTCCTGTGTTTATTCATAATAGTGAAGAGATGAATCAGCCTAAATGTCTACAAACAGATGAATGGATAAAGAAAATGTGTTATATATACGCAATTGAATACTATTGAGTCATAAAAAGGAATGAAATCTTGTCATTTACAACAACATGAATGAAGTTGGAGGACATTATGGAAAGTGAAATAAGCTAGACATGGAAAGAAAAATATCGCATGATCTCATTCATATGTGGTAATTCTAAAACACATTCTCATAGAAGTAGAGAGTAGAATAGTGGCTACTAGAAGATGGAAAGGGTAGAGGAAATTGGGGATGGTGAGACATTGGTGGGTACAAAGCTTTGGTTAGATAGGAGGAATAATTTCCAGTGGTCTGTTGCATAGTAGGATGACTAGAATTAAATGTAAATGTATTATATATTTTAAAATAGCTAGAAGAGAAGTTTTTGAATGTTCTCATCACAAAGAAACATACATGTTTAAGATGATGGATATACTTACTCTAGATTGATCATTACACAATTTATACAAATATTTATACATCACATTTTACCCCATATTTACAATTACTGTATATCAAACATGAATTAATAAAAATAAGGCAGCTCACAATGCAGAAAAAAAGGGATTTAGAATTGTGAAGCTACAAGTGGATTTTCTATGATGCCATGCCAAGCATGTTTCTGTAGTACTACTTTAGGAACAAAGGATCCCAAGTTTGTAACTTTACTGGCACTTAAGATGGAGTGCCTGGTTGTAGAATGTGTTGGGTATCAGCATCCATATGGTCCTGACCATCTACATGGGAGCTCATTACATATCTTGTCACCACTTAATATAAAAAGACCAGTGTTGTTAAGGGATGATGTCAGAGTGGAACTTGTACCTCACCTGGTTAAGGTTTACTGTATCTTCTCATCTGTCATGTTGGCATCTGCTCATTTCTATTTTTCATGTATCCAGGTCAGTTTGTAGGAGCAAAACACTTTACCACTTTACAAAATAACTAATAGATGAGGCCTTCAGTTTGGCTTTGGCAGCAGTAAAGCTTAGTATTGTCTGCCAACCAATAAGCCCAGAATTTTGGTGTGTGTGTATATATATATATAACATACATATATATAAATAAGTTATATTTATGACCTATGTTACATATATATGTATGTAACATATATGTAACATATGTGTTATATATGTAACATGTAACATATATAACATATGTTACATATATGTGTGACATATGTGTAATATATGTTACATATATGTTACATATGTTGCATATATGTGTTGTGTGTTGCATGTATGTTGCATATAGGTTGCATATGTATGTAATATATGTTGCATGTGTGTGATATATATGTTGCATATATATGTAATATATGTTACATATATGTAACATATATAACATATATGTATGTATGTATGTAACATTTGGTGTTTGGCAGCTCAATTAGAGGGACAGCTGAGCTACTCCAGTTTTCCCAGGGCTGGTTTTTGTGCCAGCTGTAACATCTGTTGATTTGTCAAGTACATGTATCATAAGAGTAAGTACCAGGAACATATAAAGCCTTCATGAGAGGTTTAAGGATAACACCTGTGGATCAAACCACAGGGATTGTTTGCAACATTGCCTTTGTATGGCATCTAGAAGGAGTTCAGCATTATGTCTGTTTTCCGTGTAAAGCGAAAACTTCTCTTCTAATGACTTTACCTGCGCAAAGGACAGTGCTTAAGCTTCCATAGAGGTCTATCTGCAGCTAATTAACTCACCACGTGAAGAAGTAGAGCACACTGTTTCACTGGTTGTGGATGCCATACCTTGCTAAACATCCATTTTATGGAGTTGCTACTGATATTGTCAGGAATTAAAATTACTTCAGGTTCTTTTTTATTATCTAGATGTTAACCAGTAATCAAACTAGTTAACATGGCCAGGGTTTGGAAAACTGGTGCAAAAGATCCCACATCAGTGCTTAACCTGTTGAGAAATTGGAGAAGATTAATAATAAGAGTAAGACACTGAAAGAAAACACATGTTTGAGGATCAGAGAGAGAATAAGATAAATTGAGACAAGAAATATTTAGTGAGCCACAGACTAAATGACCAAGAAATGGGAAAAAAATGAGTGAGAGACCATTGTTAAACGGCAGAGTTTTGCTGTATTGTTATTGTTGTTTTGAAGGTAGAAAGGGGGAGAAGTAAAAAATATACAAAGTTTCTTGATCTTTGATCTTGGGAAAATCTGCTTACTTTTTGTTGCTGCCTGGGCCAATTCTCTTAAACACTATGCTGTTCTATAATGAAGAATGTGGAAAAACTTGCATGCCTTTCACCTAACCAATATTCCCAGCTGTACCTTGAATAAAGAGGGGGGTTTAGAACCTTAGAACATTACTGTTAATGCTTATTTCTCTAAAGTCCTTGTGAATCATAGGCAATCCCCAACATGTCTCCCACTTTATTTTTTAAATACATTGTCAGTGAAATTTATTCGATGCCACACTTCCTCTTTTTTTTTTCCCTGTTTTCTGGAGACTTAGGGACCTTCCTCTCCATCTGTAACATTCAGTGGTGCCAGAACTCTGTACAGACACATCTGGGTTTCTCTTGGGCAAACACAAATGACCCAGTGGCCATCGTCCTTCCCCTGTAGACCACAACCTCAAAGAGCAGGGCTACAGCTGGTCCTGCTGAGCTCAGAGCCTCTCTGAGGGTTCTGCAGGGGCAAGGACAAGAATACATGTACATAGATATATAACATGGACCATTTGAGCAAGGAAATGTAATGCAGACATTTACAAAACTATGTTGAAGGAATCATAGATTGCAGCCAATGTCTATAACGTTTGGGTAAGGGAAAATCAAACAATATGCTGAAATTCATTATTGCATATTAATGAAATTGTTGGTCTCAGCATTCAGAGTGAGAGTGTTAGTGTTTGGTCTATACAAATTAATGCCAACCTTTCACAATTAGGACAAACTAATCTACAATAGAAACATTCATAGCTCGTTTTAAGCATGAGACTCTGAGCAATTTTGTCTTGTTGGTTTTCAGAAAAGTCTCTGTTCTACTTTTGAACCAGAGGTTTGTCAACAATCAGATGGTTGTAGCTGTGCAGTTTTATTTGTGAGTTCTCGGTTCTGTTCCATTAGTCTCTGTGCCTGTTTTTGTACCAGTGCTGTGCTGTTTTGGTTACTGTAGACTTGTTGTATAGTTTGAAGCCAGGTAGTGTGAGGCCTCCAGCTTCGTTTTCTTTGCTTTAGATTGCCCTGGCTATATTGGTTCCATATGAATTTTAAAATAGTTTCTTCTAATTCTATGAAGAATGTCAATGGCAGTTTAATGGGAATAGAATTGAATCTATAAATTACTTTGAGCAGTATGGCCATTTTATGATATTGATTCTTCCTATCCATGAGAATGGAATATTTGCCCATATGTTTGTATCCTCTCTGATTTCCTTGAGCAGTAGTTTGTAGTTCTCCTTGAAGAGGTCCTTCACCTCCATTGTTAGCTGTATTCATAGGTATTTTATTCTCTCTGTGGCAATTGTGAATGGGAGTTCATTCATTATTTAGCTCTCTGCTTGTCTGTTGTTGGTGTATAGGAATGCTTGTGATTTCTGCACATTGATTTTGTAGGCTGAGACTGCTGAACTTGCTTATCAGCTTGAGAAGCTTTTGGGCTGAGCTGATGGGATTTTCTAGATAGACAATCACGTCATCTGCAAACAAAGACAATTTGACTTCCTCTCTTCCTATTTGAATACCCTTTATTTCTTTCTATTGCCTGATTGCCTTAGCCAGAACATCCCATACTATCTTGAATAAGAGTGGTGAGAGAAGGCCTCCTTGTCTTACGCCAGTTTTCAAGGGGAATGCTTCCAGCTTTTGCCCATTTAGTATGATATTGGCTGTGGGTTTGTCATAACTGGCTCTTATTATTTTAAGATATGTTCCTTCAATACCTAGCTCACTGAGAGTTTTTAACATGAAGGAATGTTGAATTTTTTGCACTGATGTTCATCAGGAATATTGGCCTAAAGTTTTCTTTTTTTGTTGTGCCTCTGCCAGGTTTGGTATCAGGATGATGCTGGCCTCATATACTGAGTCAATTTTTTGGAATAGTATTAGAAGGAATTGTACCAGTTCTCCTTTGTACCTCTGGTAGTCTTCATTGTTAAACCTTCTGCTCCTGGGCTTTTTTTTGTTTTAATTTTATTTATTTATTTATTTATTTATTTATTTATTTATTTTTTTGAGACGGAGTCTTGCTTTGTCGCCCAGGCTGGAGTGCAGTGGCGCGATCTCGGCTCACTGCAAGCTCCACCTCCCGGGTTCACGCCATTCTCCTGCCTCAGCCTCCCGAGTAGCTGGGACTACAGGCGCCCACTACCACGCCCGGCTAATTTTTTGTATTTTTAGTAGAGACGGGGTTTCACCGTGTTAGCCAGGATGGTCTCGATCTCCTGACCTCATGATCCGCCCGCCTCGGCCTCCCAAAGTGCTGGGATTATTTATTTTATTTTATTATGTCCTCAATTTCAGAACTTGTTATTGGTCTCTTCAGGGACTCAACTTCTTCCTGGTTCAGTCTTGGGAGGGTGTGTGCATCCAGGAATTTATCCATTTCTTCTAGATTTTGCAGTTTATTTCCACAGAGGTGTTTATGGTATTCTCTGATGGTGGTTTGTATTTCTGTGGGGTCAGTGGTGGTATCCCCCTTATCATTTCTAATTGTATTTATTTGAATCTTCTCTCTTTTCTTCTTTATTTGTCTAGCTAGTGGTCTGTTTTCCTGATTTTTTCCCAAAAAACAGCTCCTGGATTCATTGATTTTTTGAAGGGTTTTTCATGACTCTATCTACTTCAGTTCCTCTCTGAGCTTAGTTATTTCTTGTCTTCTGCTAGCTCTGGGGTGTGTTTGCTCTTGGTTCTCTTATTATTTTAGTTGTTACGTCAGGGTGTCAATTTGAGGTCTTTCTTGCTTTTTGATGTGGGCATTTTGTGCTATAAATTTTCTTCTTAAAACTGCTTTAGCTGCATCCCAGAGATTCTGGTATGTTGTCTCTTTGTTCTCATTCGTTTTAAAGAACTTTTTGATTTCTGCCTTAATTTTGTTATTTAGAAGCAGAAGTCATTTAGAAGCAGGTCGTTTGATTTCCATGTAGCTGTGTCGTTTTGAGGAGGTTTCTTAACCTTGAGTTCTAATTGGATTGTGCTGCAGTCTGAGAGACTGCCCTCAGTTATGTTGCATTTGCTGAAGTGTGTTTTACTTCCAATTATGTGATCAATTTTAGAGTAAGTGTCATGTGGCACAGAGAAAAATGTATATTATGCTCTTTTGGGGTAGGGAGTTCTGTAGACATCTTTCAGATCCACTTAGTCTAGAGCTGAGTTCAAGGCCTAGATATTTTTGTTAATTTTCTGACTCAATGATCTGTCTAATACTGACAGCAGGGCATTAAAATCCCCCATTATTATTGTGTGGAAGTCTAAGTCTTTTTGTAGGTCTCTAAGAACTTGTTTTATGAATCTGGATGCTCCTGTATTTGGTGCATATATATTTAGGATAGTTAGCTCTTCTTGTTGAATTGAACACTTTACCATGATGTAATGTACTTCTTTGTCTCTTTTGAACTTTGTTGGTTTGAAGTCTGTTTTGTCCGAAACTAGGATTGTAACCCCTGCTTTTTTTTTCTCCTTTCCATTTGCTTGGTAATTTTTCCTCCATCCTTTTATTCTGAGCCTCTATTTTTCTTTGCAGGTGAGATGTGTCTGTCTCTTGAATACAGCACACTGATGGGTCTTGTCATTTTATCTAACTTGCCATTCTGTGTTTTTTTGATTGTGGCATTTAGCCCGTTTACATTTAAAGTTATTATTGTTATGTGAGAATTTCACGTTGTCATCCTGATGCTGGCTGGTTATTTTGCAGACTTGTTAATATAGTTGCTGCATAGTGTCATTGGTCTGTGTACTTCAGTGTTTTCATAGTGGCTCATAATGGCTTTTTCATTCCATGTTTAGTGTTTCCTTCAGGAACTCTTGCAAGGCAGGCCTGGTGTTAATGAAATCCCTCAGCATTTGCTTGCCTGAAAATGATTTTATTTCTCCTTCAATTATGAAGCATATTTTGACCAGATGTGAAATTCTAGTTTGGAAATTCTTTTCTTTAAGGATGTTGAGTATTGGCCCCAATCTATTCTGGCTTGTAAGGTTTCTGCTGAGAAGTCTACTGTCAGTCTGATGGGCTTCCCTTTGGTGGTGACTTGGCCTTTCTCTCTGGTTGCCCTTAACATTTTTTCCTTCATTTTGTCCGTAAAAAATCAGATGATTATGTGTCTTGAGGATTGTCTTCTCATGGAGTATCTTCTTGAGGTTCTCTGGATTTCCTGAATTTGAATGTTGCCCTGTCTTACTAGGTTGGGGAAGTTCTCCTTGATGATATTCTGAATTGTGTTTTCCAGCTTGATTTTATTCTCCTCATCTCTTTCAGGTACTCCAATCAGTTGTAAATTCAGTCTCTTTATATAGTCCCTTAGTTCTTGGAGGCTTTGTTCATTCCTTTCAATTCTTTATTCTCTAATCTTGTCTGCCTGCCTTGTTTCAGCAAAATAGGCTTCAAGCTCTGATATACTTTCTTCCACCTGATCGATTCAGCTACTGATACTTGTGTTTGCTTGATGAAGTTCTCATGCTGTGTTTTTCAGCTTCATTAGGTCATTGATATTCGTCTCTAAATTGAGTATTCTAGTTAACATCTCCTATAAACTTTTATCATGATTTCTACCTTCTTTGCATTGGGTTAGAACATAATCCTTTAGCTCAGCGAACTTTGTTATCACTAACTTTCTGAAGCCTACTTCTGTCAGTCATCCATCTCAGCTTCAGCCCAGTTCTGTGCCCTTGCTGAAGAGGTGTTGCAATCATTTGGAGGAGAAGAGGTACTCTGGATTTTGGAACCTTTAGTGTCTTTGCATTGATTTTTCTTCATCTTAGTGGATTTATCTATCTTTGATATTTGAGGCTGTTGAGCTTTGGATGGGGTTTTTGTGGGATCTTTTTTGTTGGTGTTGTTATTGCTTTTTGTTTGTTTTTCTTTCTAACAGTCAGAGCCATGTTCTGTGGGTCTGCTGCAATTTGCTGGGGGTCTATTTCAGACCCCATTCACCTGGGTTTCACCAGTGGAGGCTACAGAACAACAAAGATTAATGCCTGCTCCCTCCTCCAAAAGCTTTGTACAAGAAGGGCACTGATCTGATGCCAACCAGAACTCTCCTGTATGAGGTGTCTGGCTAGCCGTGTTGGGAGGGCTACCCAGTCAGGAGGCACGGGATCAGGGAGCAGTTTGCCTGCCTCTCAGCAGAGCTGGTGCTCTGTGCTGGGGGCTTCCCCCTCTTCCAGATAACCCAGACTCTTCAGAGACAGCAGGCAGGAAAGATTAAGTCCACTGAACCTGAGACCAAGGCCACCCCTCCCCCTAGGTGCTCTGTCCAAGGGAGGTGAGAGTTCTGTCTGTAAACCCCTAGCTAGAGTTGCTGGAATTCCTGCATGGAGGCCCTGCCCAGTGAGGAGGGATGAATCCATGTCCCACCAGAAGAAGCAGTCTGGCCACGATTGGCCACAGCTGCTGTACTGTTCCTTGGGGAATACTGCCCAGTCCAAACCACCCAGCCTCCCTAGCACTGGTGGGGGAAAACTGCAGACTAGAGCCACAGTAATGGTGCCCCCCACTTCCCATAACTCAGTCATCTTAGGCAGACCCCAGGCTGTTGTGCTGGCCAGCAGGGATTTCAAGCCAGTGGGTCTTATCTTGCAGGATTTCATAGGAGTGGAACCCACTGAGTGAGGTCACTTGGCTCCCTGGCTTCAGCCCCCTTTCCACAAGAATGGACGGCACTCTGGCCACCTGGAGTTCCAGGAGCCAACAGAGTATATAAAAACTCCTGCAGCTCAGTGCCTGCCCCAATGGCTGCAGAATGGTGCAGCTGCCATGGGTCTGCCCAGTTTTGTGCTTGGGACCCAAGGCCCTGGTGATGTAGGCACACAAGGGAATCTTCTGATCCACAGATTGCAAAAATTCATGGGAAAAGTGTAGAACCCCAGGCAGGCAGCACTGTTCCTCACTGCCTTCCTTAGCTGGGAGAGAAGGTCCCAGGTGAACCAGCTCCCGAGTGAATCATCGCCTCACCCTGCTTTTCCTTGTTCTTCATGGTCATGCCAACTGCCTAGTCAGTTGCAATGAGAAAATCTGGGTACCTCAGTTGGAAATGCAGAAATCACTTGCCTTTTA
Source organism: Gorilla gorilla gorilla (assembly GCF_029281585.2). Lineage (NCBI taxonomy): Eukaryota > Metazoa > Chordata > Mammalia > Primates > Hominidae > Gorilla > Gorilla gorilla. Next base: position 25,952,171 of record NC_073240.2, read on the forward strand.
CATTTGTCTCAGTGGAAGCTGAAGACCAGAGCTGTTTCTACTCAGCCATCTTGGCCCAGCATCTTCTCTCTTTCTAGCACTACAAGATGCTCTGTGTTAATTGTGTTGATTCTCTGCCCACACCTCATCGTCACAATTTCTTCAAGGAATCCTAATTCTTTTATTTAATTAATAGTATAGGGAACAAAGTTCTGGGCAATAGGTGCACTCATTGCTATTGGGAATCTGTTGTTTCTAGGCTATGTCAGCTGACAGAGCAAAGGAATATGTGTGTATACTAACTCACACATATACACGTATGTATACATGTTACTGCACTTGCCCATATGTGTCTATATAGAGTTAAACTGAATCCCTACTAATGTCTCGTCACCACATTATCTAATCCAGCAAAACATGAATCAGTTTCTTGTTCTTGGAAAACAACTTTACCAAGTAAAGTGCAGTAGTTATGGACAACTCCTTTGACAATTAGTATAGTCACTTATTTTCTAAGTAATGTACATCACTCTCCCTTTCCGTCATTCCTCTCAGTGAGGATATTCCATCCATTTATTTTACAGTTACAGAATTTTTTGTATTCCTCTCTAGGATCCCCATCTTCTGAATAGACAGATAGATGGATGGATAGATAGATAGATAGATAGATAGATAGATAGATAGATAGATAATTTAGTTTCCATGCTTTTATATTTACTCTTTGTAATGTAAAGTTCAGTATGATTTGAAAAAAAAGTATCAACATATCATTACAGTATCATAGAGAATAATTTCATTGCCCAAAATAAATGTTTTCTATTTCATCTATTCCAACCTTGCTCTCTCCCAAGCCCCTACTTACCACTAATCTTTTTTTTTTTTTCTGTAATTTCACCTTTTCCAGAGTGTCATATAAATGAAATTATACAGTATGCCTTCTTTCATGTAAGAATGTGCCTTTAATATTTGTGAATTGTAGCTCTTGGTGGCTGAGATTTGCATTTATATTTCACTAACAGCTAAAGGTGTTGAGTATCTTTTCATGTGCTTATTAGGCATAACTATAGCTTTTTTGGAGAAATGTCTGTTCACACAATTTACCCACTTTTAATTATAACATTTCCCTTTATATTTTCGAGTTGCAAGAATATTTTACATATTCTGGGCAATAGGCCCCTATCGACTATATGATTTGCAAACATTGTCTCCCATTCTTTCATTTATGTTGATGCTGTTCTTTGAGCCACAAAAGATTATAATTTTGATGAAGTTCATTTATAATTTATATTTTTCTTCTTTCATTTATATTTTGGTATCATATCATAGAAACCATTCTTTTACCAAAGGCCATGAAGATTTATTCCTATATACTCTTCCATGAGATTTGTAAATTTAGCTGTTATATTTAGGTCTATGATCAATTTTGAGTCAGTCATGTGTATAGTGTGGGAGGAGTCCAACTTGGGTGTGAATATCCACTTGTCCCAGCAATATTTATTGGAAAAAATATTTTCCATATAGAGTTGACTTGGCAACCTTGTAAAATCAATTGACCATATATGCCAGGGTTAATTTTTAGACACTAAACTCTATTTCACTGACCTATATATTTATCCTTATACCAGTACCGCAATGTCTTGATTAATATCAGGTTGTAGGAAGTTTCAAAATTATTAAATATGAGTTGAGTAATCCAACTTTTCCTTTAAAGACTGTTTTGTAGCACTTGCACCTCCATATGAATTTTAGAATTGCATTGCCAATTGCTTGAAATCGTGAAAAGGAAAAGCTAGGATTTTTACAGGAAATATATAGAATCTGTAGCTTTCTTTGGAAAGTAGTGTCACCTTAACAATATTAAGTCTTCTGGTCAAGTATCTTGGGAATTTGTTTTTACTTTTTTGGGAATTTATTTAGGACTTTTTTGAGTACTTTTTATTGATTCATAATACGCATTTATTTGGTACATGTCATATTTTGTTACTGCATAAGGTGTATAATGATTAAGTCAGGGTATTTAGGGTATCCATCAACTCAAGTATTTATCATTCCTATGTCCTGGGAACATTTCAAGTCTTCTGTTCTAGCTATTTTGAAATATACAATATATTGTAGTTAACTATAGTCACCCTAGTCTGCTATCAAACATTAGAACTTCAAGAAGACAAATATCACATGTTCTCATCCATATTTGGGAGCTAAAAAGGTTTATCTCATGGAAGTAGAGAATAAAATAATAGATACAAGAGGCCAGGAAGTGTGTGGGTGTGGGATAAAGACATTGGTTAATGTACACAAAGTTCTTTAATTTCTTTCAATATGCTTTCTGCTTTCCAGTGCACATATCTTGCTCATATTTTGTTAAATGTATTCCTAAATCTATTCTTCTTTGATACTACTCTAAATGAAATTCTCATCTGAGTTTCATTACTAAACTGTTAATTTGCAGTATATAGAAATACCATTTACTGGTACCAAAAGAGATATATAAACGAATGGAACAAAACTGAGGCCTCAGAAAGAATGCCACAGATCTACAACCATCTGATCTTTGACAAACCTGACAAAAACAAGCAATAGGGAAAGGATTCCCTATTTAATAAATGGTGTTGGGAAAACTGGCTAGCCATATGCAGAAAACTGAAATTGGACCCCTTCCTTACACCTTATACAAAACTTAACTCAAGATGGAATAAAGACTTAATCGTAAGACCTAAAACCATAAAACCCTAGAGGAAAACCTAGGCAATACCATTCAGGACACGGGAATGGGCAAAGACTTCATGACTAAAACACCAGAAGCAACGACAACAAAAGCAAAAATTGACAAATGGGATCTGATTAAACTAAAGAGCTTCTGCACAGCGAAAGAAACTATCAGCAGAGTGAACAGGCAACATACAGAATGGGAGAAAATTTTTGCAATCTGTCCATCTGACAAAGGGCTAATATCCAAAATCTACAAGGAACTTAAACAAATTTACAAGAAAAACCATCAAAAAGTGGGCGAAGGGTATGAACAAACGCTTCTCAAAAGAAGACATTTATGTGGCCAATAAACATATGAAAAAATGCTCATGATCACTGGTCATTAGAGAAATACAAATCAAAACCACAGTGAGATACCATCTCATGCCAGTTAGAACAGTGATTATTAAAAAGTCAGGAAACAACCAATCCTGGAGAAGATGTGGAGAAACAGAAATGATTTTACACTATTGGTGGGAGTGTAAATTAGTTCAACCATTGTGGAAAACAGTGTGGCGATTCCTCAAGGATCTAGAACTAAAAATACCATTTGACCCAGCAATCCCATTACTGGGTATATACTCAAAGATTATAAATCATTCCACTATAAAGACACATGCACACATATGTTTATTGCAGCACTGTAATAGCAAAGACTTGGAACCAACCCAAATGCCCATCAGTGATAGACTGGATGAAGAAAATGTGGCACATATACACCATGGAATACTATACAGCCATATAAAAGGATGAGTTCGTGTCCTTTTCAGGGACATGGATGAAGCTGGAAACCATCATTTGCAGCGAACTAACACAGGAACAGAAAACCAAACACCACATGTTCTCACTCATAAGTGAGAGTTGAACAATGAGAACACATGGACGCAGGCAGGGGAACATCACACACTGGGGCTTGTCAGGGGGTTGGGGGGTAGGGGAGGGATAGCATTAGGAGAAATACCTAATGTAGATGACGGGTTGATGGGTGCAGCAAACCACCATGGCACGTGTATATCTATGTAACAAACCTGCACATTCTGCACATGTATCCCAGAAAATAAAGTATAATGAAAAAAAAAAAGTACCATTGATTTCTTTATTGACCTTGTATACTGCAAAACATTACTGAACTTGTTTTCTGGTTCTAGTCTTATTTGAGTAGTTTCCTTAGGATTTTCTCCTACACAAGATCGTAACATCTGCAAAAAAAAGATTGTTTGAATTTCTTTCCAATATGGATAATTTCCATTTCTTTTTCTAGACTAATTTCCCTGAATATATCCTCCAGTACAATGTTGGATAGGAGTGACAAGAGTAGAAATCTTCATCTTTGTTCTAATCTTGTGGAAAATATTGAGGGTTTCATGATAGCATATGTTGTTATATGAGTATTTTGTGGATGTCCATTTGAATTAAGAAATTTTATGTCTATCTCAAATTTGTTGAGGTTTTTTTTTCCATGAATGGGTTTAAATTGTCAATTGTTACTTCCACATCCTTTCAGTTGATCACCTGGTTTTTGTTCTTTAGTCTATAATATAGCACATTACCTTAACTGTTTTTATGCTTGGAACCAAACTGTATTCTTGGGATAAATACATTTGGTTATAGTGAATGATCCTGTTTTTATGTTGCTGTGTTTGGTTTTCTAGTATTTTTGTTTAGGTTAATGCCACAATATTCATAAAGTTATTTGCCTGTGATTTTCTATTCTTGTAACATATGTGTCTAGTGGTAGTAAACTGACCTCATAGAATGCATTTGTTCTCCTCTCTGTTTGTTTGTTTGTTACAAGAACAAGCTTAGCACAACTGATGTTAATGTTGGAGACAGCATGGCCAAGATGATTTCAAAGTTGATTCAGAAGACATTTATCTGAATGGGAAAAATTTTAGGAATACTTTTGCCAATGTACTTTGCTTATATTTTCCATCTCCTGTAATTGCAGAACTGACATAAGGCAAATATCCACTTATTGATTTCAATTCCTTTGGATACATACCTAGAAGTGTGACTGCTAGGTCCTACAGTAGTTCCATTTTTAGTTTTTGGAGGAAACTTCATACGTTTTTCATAATAGCTGTACTAATTTGCATGCTGTTATAAGAATTTGCTTTCTTATAACAGTATAAGAAAGTTGCCTTTTGCACATTTGCAAAGTTGAAATAAATTTTTTCAGTAATAATAAGACAAAATTCTAAGTGATAAATATTTGTGTTATACTTTGTCAATGGTTTTATTCTTTCATTGTGACATATAAAGTAATGGTGCATCTTACAACTAATGCAAATGATATATCTTGCAATTTACTTGGACAACACTGTCAGTATTAACAAATATTGGCTTAATGGTTAGTATATAACTGCTATTAGTCTACATGCTTTATGTATTATTAGTTCATTCAAGCTTCACAGAGTCTCAAGTGGTAGGCATTATTACCACTCCTATGGTCCAGTTCCAATCTGAGGTAAAGTTCCGTAAGAAAGAAATAGAAGCTTGAGATTAACTCAGTCTATCTCCAGAGTCAGTGCTCACATCAACTATGTTAGCATATCTTTTCTGCTGTATGGTAATTACTCTCTAGGTCTAGTTTCAGAAATCTTACTCTACCTCATGGTCATTAAGTTACTTTTCTAAGTTAAACTCTAAAAACTGTAACAAATTACTTTTACATTTAGGTCAATGATCCACCTGGAATTGAATTTTTGTGAAATGTGAGATCAAAAGTCAGATTTTAATTTCACTCTATGGATATTTAATTTCCTAGAATATTTGTTCAAAATGTTATTTTCCCCCATTGGTCTTACGTATAATTCACTTGTTTGTATATGCACATGCCTCTATTCAGTTCTCTTTTCTCTTTTTCATTTACTTATTTCTCTTTGTGCAAATGCCACTGTCTTAGTTAATGAAAGACTTCACTTAACACAAGTATTTTCCCTCCAGAGCCCTGTCTCTTCATCACTGTGCTGTTCTGTAATGAAAACAGAGAAGAGTGAAAACTGCATGTCTTGTACCTACACAAATATTTCCAGCTGTGCCTCCAATAAAGAGTAGGGTTTAGGATTTTAGAACATTGCTGTTGACACTTATGTCTCTAATGCGCTTGTAAATCTTAGGCAATCCTTCCAACTCCACTCACCCTATTTTTTAGAACATTCTCAGTTAATTTTATTTGATGTCACCCTCACCCATCTTCATTTTCCTTTTCTGCTTTTCTGGAGCCCTAGGGAATTTCCTAAAGGCTCCCCAGTGACAGCCAGGCATGGCAAGAACCAAGAAAAGTACCCCTGAATCCTCCTGGACAAGTAGAGACAGCACAATGGCCAAGATCTTCCTTCTCCAGACAATGTCCGCCAAGGACAGGGCCACAGCCTGTGCAGCTAAGCCCAGATCCTCTAGGTAGGGTCTGCATGTCCAGCTGCTTCCTTCCCTCCCTTTGGGTTCAGTTGGGGAAGTCAGCCCTTTGGTATAAAGCAAAAGTTTGTTCCAAAACCATTCTGCTTACTGACCAAGGAAACATTACTGCTTCACACCTTGCCTTGTAATATTATATTAGTTCTTTTTATTATTATTATTATGCTTTAAGTTTTAGGGTACATGTGCACAACGTGCAGGTTTGTTGCATATGTATACATGTGCCATGTTGGTGTGCTGCACCCATTAACTCGTCATTTAGCATTAGGTATATCTCCTAATGCTATCCCTCCCCCCTCCCCCCACCCCACAACAGGCCCGGTGGTGTGTGATGTTTCCCTTCCTGTGTCCATGTGTTCTCATTGTTCAGTTCCCACCTATGAGTTAGAACATGTGGTGTTTGGTTTTTTGTCCTTGCGATAGTTTGCTCAGAATGATGGTTTCCAGCTTCATCCATGTCCCTACAAAGGACATGAACTCATCATTTTTTATGGCTGCATAGTATTCCATGGTGTATATGTGCCACATTTTCTTAATCCAGTCTATCACTGATGGGCATTTGGGTTGGTTCCAAGTCTTTACTATTGTGAATAGTGCTGCAATAAACATATGTGTGCATGTGTCTTTATAGCAGCATGATTTGTAATCCTTTGGGTATATACCCAGTAATGGGATGGCTGGGTCAAATGGTATTTCTAGTTCTAGATCCCTGAGGAATCGCCACACTGACTTCCACCATGGTTGAACTAGTTTACAGTCCCACCAACAGTGTAAAAGTGCTCCTATTTCTCCACATCCTCTCCAGCACCTGTTGTTTCCTGACTTTTTAATGATCGCCATTCTAACTGGTGTGAGATGGTATCTCATTGTGGTTTTGATTTGCATTTCTCTGATGGCCAGTGATGATGAGCATTTTTTCGTGTGTTTTTTGGCTGCATAAAAGTCTGCTTTTGAGAAGTGTCTATTCATATCCTTCACCCACTTTTTGACGGGGTTGTTTGTTTTTTTCTTGTAAATTTGTTTGAGTTCATTGTCGATTGTGGATATTAGCCCTTTGTCAGATGAGTAGGTTGCAAAAATTTTCTCCCATTCTGTAGGTTGCCTGTTCACTCTGATGGTGGTTTCTTTTGCTGTGCAGAAGCTCTTTAGTTTAATTAGATCCCATTTGTCAATTTTGGCTTTTGTTGCCATTGCTTTTGGTGTTTTAGACATGAAGTCCTTGCCCATGCCTAAAATTTGAAAATATTTTTAACATTTGTTTGTTAATTTTTTTTGGCCACACAAACTTTATCTACAGTGTTTTATTTTTGTATTGTATATTAATGCCTTCTGTATTTAATAATGCTACCATAAATGTATTTAATAATGCTACCATACCAAAAGGCATATATTAATGCCTTTTGTATTTAATAATGCTACCATAAAATGTATTTAATAATGCTACCATAATAACTTTTCAAAATCGCTTTTTAATTATTTTCATCTTTTCAAGCATCAGTCTTTCCTAAATTGAATGGAAATATCACTTGTTTTAGGGAAGACAGATGGTACATATTCTCTGTATTTGCCATAAATATCCTCTGAAATACCTCTGGTTGTGAAGAAGAGAAGAGACTTGTCTAGCAGTCACAAGGCAAAATGTATCCACAGCCTGTTGCTTTAAAAGAGCTCTGAATGTTTTCATTGTATGGCCTAGCTTATTCTAATCTTGAGAGATTCACAAAGGCATTAATTTATATAGACAGAACACTGAGATGTAGACATCATCTAAATGCAGACACCAGTCACTTCTTTACTGTACAAATATGAACTTCATTGTACTGCTTGCAAGAAATGCAGACACCAGCCACTTCTTCACTGTGCAGATATGAACTTCATCATACTGCTTGCAGGAAAATGCAAGATGGCAGTGTCATATAAAGTTGCCTTTTTGTGGTCAAGAATAAGACAAAATTGTTGAAGGCTAAGTTCACTCAAATGGCTTCTTCTTGTGTCTGGATTTTTTCCATAGTTCTTTGATCCATGTGCCACATCAGTGACGATGGCACATAGCAAAGCTATCTCATGGGAGCTGGCATGAATACTCTTTCCCCTTCCTAGCACTGGACATGGAGAATGGCTTGATGAAACTCAGCCACCTTGTTCTCCAGACTCTCAGTTCCACCTTCTCAACTTGAGTGTCTTCCAAGGTCCTTGCCACACCCACAGCCTGGAAACTCAACCATAACCCAAGGCTACAGTAGGACTCACATCACTATTTCTCATCTCTCAGGGTTAACTGTCCTTTTTAAAAAAAAAAATGTTCAGGCATTTGCAAACCATGGATTCCTATACCTGTGAATTTTTTGTTTTCACATGGCGTAAGGAATATCCAGTCCCTGTTAGTTTCTCAATGACATTTTGGTTCATTTGTGCAATGAATCCACCATAAGTGTACTCCGAACTGTATGTTTCTACTTGGCAATATTAAGACGTGTAAAAAAAGATGTGAGTCAAACCCATAGAGACAGACAAGTTAACTGACCCATGTAACATTAAAAGGGAGGTGTAATAGCAACAACACAACAAAGGTTGCTGCCTGGGCATTAGAAGTAGAACACCACACCCAAATGGCTAAAACTAGTGGCCAGAGATAAGAACTTAGTGGCATCTCTGTCACCTAGCAGGCTGAGTTTCCACCTTCCTGCTGCTTTCTTTAAACATGCCATTCAGGCATTTTCCCGTGAACTTAAAGTAACATACCCATTATTTCCTAATACATACCCCAGCTGCCACTCTCCTCGCTTTCTTTCTCTCTTTGTCTCTCTCTGACCGTAGGATGGAGGACTGACCTCCTGACTCATTGTGCCCTTCCTGGCAGGATCTGTAAGTAAAAATCTTTGAACTTGTTTGTTTTGGGGGCTACCCTAGACCAGATTTTCCCCAGGACACTAAGGAGAACACAGGTTGAGCTCCCAACATCAAAGCCATGGTCAGGCAGGAATAAACTGGACACAGGTCAGACAAGAGCCACAAGGGTGTCTGCCAGTATCAATGTTTTCCATGTAAGGGACACCTGGTCACAGGTCTTACAGCTAGGCATTAGAACGTCTACCAGGTTAGAGAAGTAGCCTGTGAAAGACACAGTATAAACACCCACATCCAGTTCCCCATTATGTACTGTCAGGGGAGGGTGGCTAGCCTCTCTGATACTGGAACCCCAGCTTAGCTGGGGCATATCAAAACAATAGTCAGTGAGGATGGGATGGTTGGCTCAGTTGTACACCTCCATGATGCCTATGAGCTGCAAATGGCTCAGTAACTGCCTCTCCCCCGTGGCCCTGTCACTTTGGGAAGCAAGCACTGCTTGCCAGTGGTATGTAAATGCTATTGCCAGTGTTGCTGTGTTCTCACACAAAACTGTCAACAGACAGGAATCTGTGAAACAGATTCCCCTGTGGTGTCTGACCACTGGTGTCCAGTGCAAGGCAGGTGTGTTTCCTGATAGTCTCTCATAGAGATGCCCTGGGGGAAAGTCTGAACGTTATTAATTGGCTGGTGCACAGCACACAGACAAAGTCGCAGCCAAGGAGCGCTCAAGAGGATGGTAGTGCTCACCTCCACCCTTTGGACAAAGCCAGGCATGGACTCTACCTCCTGGGAGCCTAGGAGAGTCCCCTAGATAGTGCTGGTTAGAGAAGCCAACTGCTGGGCCCACTGTGTCAATGTCAGGACTGAAGCTGTGACAGCAAAAAGGGTAAGTAAAGCAAGCCCTGACTCCTGAAGGAGGCAGAATCACCAGGGAGATACGCTGCCAGGCAAGCCCAATTATGTTGCTGCACACCTTGCTTCTGTTGCCACGCATACCCTGACCCCATAGGGTATCATGAGTCGAATTCCTGGAACAATGTGCCTACGGCTCTGATGGGCAAATACAAATGCCCTGCTCAGCCAGTCCTTGCCCCACCATAGACAGTAGATGATGTCAAACAGGGCTTAGATAAATACAAATCTCCCAAGGAAGCTGCCTGGGCTGTATACAATGCCACTGCCAATCATTGTGCAAAGCTCTAGAGCTGCAGCCTGGAGCTCAGGAGCCAAGTCTAATAATGATTTTTTTTAATTGATCACACTGCTGCATGTTGACCCTGGTCCCTCAGAGGTCAGTGGGGACACCCTGGAATGGGAGGTAGCATTTATGAGTCTGGGAGCAGGCAGCCTCATCCCCAGGTGTCCTGGTCACTATCCACCAAATCAAAATGATCAAAGATAATCAGCAGGACCAAGAAATGGGCACCAAAAAGGGAGACCTGTGCTCACAATAGAAGCTACTCGACACTCCCACGTGCTCAGGAGCTTGTCAGGTAAACATCTGAAGACAGAGAGGAATAAAAAGTCATTTTTAGCCACATAGAAATACAAGCCGTTCTAAAGATTTTACTCAAAAGGAAAAAAAGAGAGATCAATAAAGGACTGCTTTTTTTTTTTGCAGTGGGGGTTGTCCAGGAGAGTTGCTGCTGCTTAGAGACACTGGACCTCTTTCCTCTTCCCTCTTCCTCTTATCAGCCAGAGGCAGAAACTGAGAACCTCAGCTTCAGGTGGCCTAGCAGAGAAAGAGAGAGACAGAGGGAGAGAGACTGCCCCTTTAGGTGGCTACAAGTCCAAGAAAAAAAGAGCGGAACTTGAAACTTTATGTGAGCAAACTCCAACTTTAGCAAACATAATGCTAGTCTTAGATTACTTTTATGGACTTATGAAAAACTCCTAGATATGGGTGGGTAAGGGAAAAGAAAAATAATAAAATGTATTATTATCTTTAGTACCCTCAAAATTTCTTAAAAATTACTTACTGTAGAGCGGGGTGTCCAATCTTTTGGCTACCCTGGGCCACATTGGAAGAACAGTCTTGGGCCACACATAAAATACACTAACACTAACAGTAGCTGATGAGCTGAAAAGAAATAGCAAAAAAAGGTTATAATGTTTTAAGAAAGTTTACAAATTTATGTTGGGCCACAGTCAAAGCCGTCCTGGGCCACATGTGGCGCACATGCCACAGGTCAAACAAGCTTGCTGTAGAGGCTTTGACAATCTTTTATAAATGCCTTCTGGAGTCTCTGGACCACTCATAATGAAGATTAGTTGCTACAGGGCTTCTGATGCAAGAAATTGCCCCGCTGGGCCTTGTGCTACAGCCCATTAAAACAAAACATGACCCATCACCTGCTGGGCTCTCCTGAAATAGAGGATCTCACAGATCCCGGGCCTGGGACTCCACACCCATCTGCCTACTATGCTTTGGATGATAGAAACAGACCCGCTCAAGCTCAGCACAGCTACTGAGGCCTCTTTAAGGCAGGAGGAAGCCAAATCCGGGCCCTCCCATAAGTGCCACCTGCAGGAGGGTGTGGCTTCCCCTGTCTTCAGTCCCTTGCCAGATTCCAGGGCTCTAGAGGTGTTCACCTCTCCCTCAGACCCCTTGACTACCAGATGAGTGCCCTGGGATTCCCTAAGTGAACATTAATGGGAGTTGGTAAAGTATGTGAATGGCACTGCTGACCATCCTATGGAGCTCGGTGGAGAATTAGTGCTTCAAATTAAAGAAAGTGAACAGGCAAACATCTACCATTACTACCACCAACAATTAAAATTTACCCAAGTTTTGCTGTTAGAATACTTCCAATCTCTTATCCAGGATGTCTCTGATAAAGAACTGGACCCAAGAAATGATGTACATGACCGAGCTTACGCAGCCATCTTAGCACTGGATGCCCTTGTCAACAAATGATGCCATCTTCACATTTTTATAAACTGTTTAGTCATAACCTGAAAGTTGTCCCTGTGAAGGCAAAATACAAACAAACCTCTAGGACTCTGTGGCCTCAGAGACACCCAAAATATAAATCAAAATTACACCTCCACCTATATACTGAGGCCACAATGCAAGACCACTCTAGAACACTCCTTATTCCCTTCAAAGTCACATTACTGAGAGTAACCAAAACACACATTTCAATTCTTAGAAAAGCATGCTGGGCTCTTCAGAAAGGCTGTTAATAGAACTTTCGTTCCCTTATAGTTACCGAATAACTTATTTAATTGAGAAATACAATGGTGTCATCAAACAAGCCCTTTTCAAATTTCAGTGCCACAAAGAAACGCCTAGAATTCTCTAGTTTGCCACAGGCATTAATCTACTTTATAATAACTTTTATCTAATTCCCATTCCATAAAGGCTGGAAGCCAGATCGAGGATACGTCACCTTCTGGGACTCACTAAATATAGATTATCCCATAGGCCAGGCAGCTGCTTACGTGATTTGGGACCCATGTGAACCTAAATTTCCACCCAAAGCACAACCCTGTAAGGTGCAGCTGCACACTATTCTGTTTGTTGCTGGCTTTATTACTACTGGCTTGGGTGCTTTTATTGATTTACAATCCAGAGGCCCAAAACCTGCAGTAAACCATGGTTTCAACCAAACATGACAAATATTGAGGCCCACATCAGCTTGAGTGGGTACCTATTTGAAAAGAACACTCCAGTCAGGCCCCTGTGGAGAGCTGTTGGAACCAAACAGTCTTGGGAAGCAATTTTACACCAAGATGGGAAAAGAGTCTGTTGGAAGGCAGTCCTAGAGGTACTGCATCTCCAGTGCCACCAGGACTGGATACAGACAGGGCAATTACAACCAATTAAATGGAACCAAAAGCACCAGTGTTTAACACTGACCCAACGTCTGCAAACAGTCCTAGAGACTCATCTCAGCATGACGCCCAGCTAATAACCTCACTTCAACCCCAACTGGATGGTCGCACCATGCAGCACTGAACCATCCATCCTCACCTGAGGTCAGACACTCAACTGCCCAAAACAAGTCACTATGCTCTCTTTTGCCCAAGGCCATGCATGCACTTCCAATTTATACTAACCATGGATGGAAACAGCCTACACTTCAGAAAAAAAGTGCCACTCAAGTCTTTCACGATGTACCCTAAGGACCCACAGCAATTTCTTATAATCTGTGATTCTAGTCATTGACCCCAACAAGGTGAGCAAAGCCTGCTCAGGGCTTTCCAAATATATTGGGTCACACCAGACCCCCAAGTCCCCACCTTCCCATATAGGGCTGCTACCTGGGAGGGCTATAGGTCACCCCACCAGAGATAACAATGTCCCAGATGACATCACTCCAGCCCGAGATGACACTGTACAGCATAACACTTAGCTACAAAGGTTTCCAGAAAGACAAAACAACCGGCAATTGACAGATCCCCCCACTACTTGGCTACAGAACTCAAAAGTTACCTTCCTAAATTTCCTGGTGAGGACCCTTGGGGTGGCATTTTGCTGAGCTAATGCTTTGCCTACCCCAGGGCCCCCGGCTTACATCACTGACTGTGATTCTACCAATTGGCTCCCTGACACCTGCTGGGTTGCTCTTTACTGCTGTTAACCAGCTTTGGCCGACTAAGGTAGCTGTGCCTGCCCACAGCCTCATGGATCCCCTACTAACCTAACCAGCCCCGTGCACCCACACTCCCCCACTAAGTGGAGTTCTGTGTGTTCTTGTGGTGGAACCATTTTGCCTTTCTTGGAACAGTTATTTATTCCCCCCACTGCCCCACCAACCTCTCCATCTCCTACTTCACCACCTTCCCTATTAATCTTAAGTACATCCCAGGGGGTCTCCCCAAATGTTGGTGATCCACACCATCAGAGATGAAGACTACCCAGGCCCCTCTACCTCTGCTTCTCCTTGGGAGCCTGATTGTCCCTGTATCTTAACATGGTGGCTAAGTGGGGGCCACGCATCTCAGGAGATGGAATTGCTGGGCCTGCCATTAGACCACACCAAAGCGCCTCCCTGAGTTACAGGCTTACTTAGCATGTAGTCTTATTCTTCCCAACTTGGCTTAACTATAGGACCATGGACATCTCTTCTGCTCACACATGACCCTAAGTTGCAGCCCAATTGCTCTATGTCCAAAGCATACATGTTGCTATTTGCCCCTCCACATCGCCAAGCATAGTTCACATATTTACATATCAGCCCCAGATTTAATGCAACTTGGGGACACTTGGGGGCTCAGAAGCCACCACCTCTTGAGGCCTAGGGGTAATAAAACACATCTTAGGGTTCCCTCATGCATCCACAGAAATATAATTTCATCCTGTGGAACTTGGAATTCATTACACCCACTTATTCCCACAGCCCTGCTTTTGTTTTCCTCAATGAAAGGGTGACAACGGAGCTCAGACTCAAGTCTGTAATTTCAAATGTGTCTTAGTATCCTGGGCCTTCCCTTGCACTTAACTAGCCAATACTTCCAACCTTGGTTCATGCCACGCCCATTATGACAAAGGCGGGCTGTTTTTACCCCCATACTCTTGGGGAGGGGATTGTTACTTTCACGGGCAGGGACTGTGGTGAGCACCACTGCTGTGTCCATGCAACAGTAAATCATCCAGACCAATACAAATGTGTCAGCTGCACTAGCAGAACACACACATCTGTTACTGCACAGCCTCACTTTGATGCAAGAATCAATGGAGTCTGTCCCAGATGGGATCAAATAATCACCTCATCATAGATCACCTCCTGCCCATATGTTAAGGGGAGGAGTCTGTACCATCTTGGGAATAACCTACTACATATACATAAATAACCCTGGCCAAATACCAGCTAATCTAAAAGCCATGACTAAACAGATGTAGGTATTTCATGACTTTACCCGGGTTTACAACAACATTCCCACCAAGACTCTGAGTAAAGGGTTTGATCTCTTCACATGGCTCCACCCTACACAGTGGAGTGGATGGCTATGCATGGGATTTGGGGCCATGCTTTCATATCACTTATCATTTCATTGTGCTCATCAAATACCTTACTCAGTGCCTGACTCAGATTTCCCTGTTGGCCTTTGATGTTTCCACTGTTCAAAAATACCTCCGCATACACAAGCTCTAATACCTAGACATCGTGTGGTCAATGGTAACAAGAATGACATAGAAAAGGTCATAAAGTTGGGCATTAGCAGTAGAATAGCACACCTAAGTGGCTTAAGCCATGGCCAGAGATAGGGACTTAGAGGCATCTCTCAGACATTTACCTGTGAACTTAAAGTGACTCACACCCTATTCTCTTATATAGACTGCTAGTCACCATGCTTTCTCTTTCCCCCTCCCTTCCTCATTCTCTTATTCTCTCTCTCTCTCTCTCTCTCTCTCTCATCCTGGAACGGATGACTGCCCTTCTGACTCATGGTGCCCTCCCTGCCCAAGGTCTCTTAAGTAAAAATCTTTGGACTTGTTTCCTATTTTGTCAGTGGATTGAATTTGCACATTCCTTTGGAGGAACCAGGGGCTACTTCAGGGAGATTTTTCTTTGGGACGCTGAGGAGAACACAAGGTTGGGCTGCCAGCACCAGAACCTTGTTTAGGCAGCAACAAACTGGACACAAGTCAGAAGGAGCCACAAGGTGTCTGCAGGAATAAGCAAGTTTCCCATGGGAGGGACACCTGGTCACAGGTCGAACAAGGCATTAGGCACAGGCATTAGGACATCTGCCATGTAAAGGAGTATCCTGTGAAAGGCTTATTGTAAATGCCCATGTCCAAATCCCCTTTATTTTCTATAAGGGCAGGGTTGTTAGCTGCTGTGGTATGGGAACCCCAATTTAGCTGGGGGCTCTCAGAAGGTCAGAATTGGTGTATGCATAGCACCTGTAGGAGTCCAGGTGAAGGTCATCCACTGGAAGTCAGTGAATCAAAGATTTAAGATGGATCTAAAAGGAAATATATCTTTCAATTAAACTATAAACATAATAGTCTTATTTTACACTTGCTGGAAAAGGCTTTCTCGAATTATAAAGGCATAAGTTTTATACACATGAAAATGAAAGTAAGAATTTGTGAAATTCAACATAAAGGAAAACTCATTAATTTGTGAAACTCAGCATAAAGAAAACTTTTCTGTGTTGCTCTTTGTCCACTACATGTGTGCATTTCTCAAGGGAACAACATAGACAACGTTTCCATTTTCTCCTATATTTTGGTCCAGTAGTGATTCAGAAAATGTAGCCAAAACTAAACTGTAGATGGAAGAGCTGCCCCTGGGAACTCAGGGGGCAGGCACCAGGCCTGGGATGGGATGGACAAGGGAGGCCTCCAGGAGGAGGAGCATGGAGGAGATGCTGGAGAGTGAGGAGCAGTGAGTCTAGCAAACAGGGGAGAAAAGAAGAGGAGAAAGTGTGTCCGTGGCACAGGCCATGCCATGAGAAGGCAGTGGATTGGAAGGACCACTGGGATCACTGATATATGAGGAGGTGGGAGCAGGAAAGGCAGACCACAGTGGTACAGGGCAGGGGAGAGAAGGCCTCTCAGGAAGTGATGCAGGGGCAGCTCCCTGAGGAATGCATTCTGCATGGAGGGATTTGAATGTCTGGGTCCTATTTGTTTAAATGTTACCCCTGCCCATGAGATCTACATGCCAGGAGGACAGTCAGGAGTGAGAGTGGTCCCTGCCCACTGAGAAGGCCTCTGTGGGATTAGGTTTTGGGAGGAGCGAGGGTGGAGAGGGACAGAGAGGACCCCCATGCTCATGGAGTAGCAGGCTTAGGGACCTTGGATGATCCTGTTTATGTCCTTTTGTCCATTGCTCAAACCTTCCACTACACCCCTAGTACAGTTACTGTCCCTGCAGTCATTTTGCAGATATAGGTGGGATCCATGGATCAGAAAACTCAAAGCAGTCGGCTTATGGCCGTGTGGTGTCTAAACATCTGAAACTGATTGCTGCCTACCAGGAAGTGCAAATAAGTGGGATCTGCAGCTGCCCAAGACAGGGGACCCAAAGGGAGAGAGCAGTGTGGCAAGCAAAAGGCATGCTGAAGAGGCAGTGAGCCAAGGTGGGCCTTCGTGGGGGCACTTTTACAGGATGTTTTCCTAGGCCCTACACATGTTCCCCCATCTGGGTCTGCCTGTTCCTCCTCCATGTGTTTTACTATTCTCCTACAGACCTTGTGATGCTTTCCTGTCTCAGACTGTAACTTTTTTTAACTTCATTCTTTCTATGGCACATCTACTGTCTTTGCAATATTATATCTTTCCTTCTGCTTACTTTAGATTTAATTTGCTCTTCCTTTTCCAGTTTCCTAAGTTGGAAACTTAAGTGATTGAATTTATATTTTTTCTCTTCTAATATATGCATTCAGTGCTATGCATTTCCCTCCAAACTCTGTTTTCCTTGAATCCACATATTTTGATAAACCATTTGCAAATGCAAATGCAAACCATTTGCATTTGGTTCCATTTTTTTGTCTCTCTTGAGATAATTTTTTTGAACTCTATCTTATTTAGAAATGCATTATTTAATCCCCAAGCATTTTGGGATTTTCCAGTTATTGTTTTGTTGTTATTTTGTTATTTATTTCTAGCTTAATTCTATTGTGGTCTGAGGGTAGATGTGATAAAATTTCTAGTCTTTTAACTTTGTTAAGATATGTTTTACAGTCCGGAATGTGGTTTATCTTGAGTCGTCAATGTGGGCTAGCAAAAAATTTATATTCTGTCCATTGTTGGATGAAGTTGTCCATAGATGTAAATTATGCCCAGATGATTGAAGATGTTGTTGAGATCAACTTTGTCTTACTGATTTTCTGCCCATTGAATCTGTACATTTCTCCTAGAGCTGTTGAGGTGTCCAATTATGATAGTGGACTCATCTCATTCTCCTGCAATTCTGTCAGTTTCCTCCCACATAGTTGGAGGCTTTGTTGTCAGGTGCATACAACTTAAGGATTGTTGTATCTTGGAAAATTGAGCCCTTCATATTTATAGCATATCCTTCTTTATTCCTGGTAATTTGCTGGCTTTGATGTCTTCTCTGTCTAAAATTAATTTGGCTACTCTTGCTTTCTTTAATTAGTGTTAGCATGATATATTTCCAGCCATTTGCTTTTAATTTATACTTGTCTTTATATTTAAGTATGTTTCTTATAGGCAATATATACAGTGGTTGGGTCTTGTTTTTTGATCCACTCTGACAATCTGCTTTTTCACTGATGCATTTAGACATTCAAAGTAATTAGTGATATAGTTTAGTCAAAATCTACTATATTCGTTATTTGTTTTCTATTTGTTGCTCTTGTTTTTTGTCCCCATTTTATTATTATTGTTGTTATTAGAGATTTGGTCTCACTCTGTCACCCAGGCTGGAGTGCAGTGGTGAGATCATGGCTCCCTGCAGCCTGGAAATCCTAGGCTCAAGCCATCCTCCTGCCTCAGCCTCTTGTGTGTACCTGGGACTATAGGTGCTTGCCACCACACCTGGCATATATATGTATATACTGGCATATATATTTAGAGATGGGGTCTTACTATGTTTTCCAGGCTAGTTGTGAACACCTGGCCTCAAGTGATCCTCCCACCTCAGCCTCCCAAAGTACTGGGATTACAGGCATGAGCCTCGGAGCCCAGCCTTTGTCCCTATTTTTGCCTTCCACTTATTTTTTGCCTTTTATCATTTTATTTCAACATTTTATATAATCTATTTTCTTTCCTTTCTTAGCATATATGCTATACTTCTTTTTTTCTTTTATTAGTGGTTGCTTTAGGAAAATCTTTTATTTTTCATATTCTTAATTGATCTAACACAATGATAGCTTATCAAAATAATAATAGCAACAACATATACAAGATATATAATACAAGATTATCTATATTTATATATATGCATGTATGAGTATATATAAGTGAAATGAATGACAGAAATAATATAAAGGACAGAAGGGAAGAAATAGGATTAATTTTCTTTATAGTAAGATACTCACACTACCTGTGAACATCTATAGTATTATTTAAAAAGGGGGTTGGTTTACTTTTTTTTTTCTTGAAAGAGAGTCTTGCTCTGTCACTCAGGGTGGAGTACAGTGGCACAATCTCAGCTCACTGCAACCTCCGCCTCCCAGGTTCAAGCGATTCTCCTGCCTCAGCCTCCCGAGTAGCTGGGATTACAGGTGCACATCACCACTCTCGGCTATTTTTTGTATTTTTAGTTGAGACAGGGTTTCACCATGTTGGCCAGGCTGGTCTCGACCTCCTGACCTCAAGTGGTCCCCCAACCTGGGCCTCCCAAAGTGCTGGGATTACAGTTGTGAGCCAACACACCTGGCCTCCAAATTACTTTTTAAGTAAATTGCAAACTGTAGGGCAGGCTGTTGGACCAAAAGCCTCAGTTCCTTGCTGGCTATTGGCCAGAAGTTGACTTTTAGTTTCTTCCCCTAGTGGCCTTGCCCACTGGAAAATTCTTCCACATTGCAGAATGATTCTTTAAATTCATCAAGAAAGAGTTTGCTAGCAAGATAGAAATCACAATCTTATGTAACATGATGTCCAATGTGATATGCCACCACCTTGACAGTATTCTGTTGTTTCAAAGTAATCACAGTTTCTGACCACACTCACTCACAGAGAGGAGGTTAGCATACAGAGTGTGTATACCTAAAGGTGGGGATCACTGGGAAGCATCCTAAAGTCCACCTTGCAGCTCAGGTCTTCTCCAATATGAAATCTTTTCTGTCTTCATTTATTTTTCATGACCTTGATGCCTTTAGAAAAATACCAGTCAGACATTTTGAAGCTGCCTCAAACATGGATTTGTCTGATGATTTCTCATGATTAGACTGCAAATAAGGGTTACATTAAACACTTGCATTGATCTAAGTTTGAAGACAAAAAAATTGAGCAAGATATTAATTTGAAATGCAAACTTAGAGAAATAATAAATAAAAACTAAAGAGAAAGACAAATAGAGAATTCAAAATAATAGTTACCTTCAGCAAGGAAGAAAGAGGATAAAATTTTGGGAATGCTCTCAGGGAATATCAACAATATTGCTAATAACCCTTCTATGAAGCTTCACAGTGACCATAGGAATAAACTTTTACTTTGGAATAGTTTTAGATCTATAGAACAGTTGTGAATATCATACAGAGAGTATATATATGTCCCGCAAACAGTTTCCCTTATTATTAACCTCTTATATTAGTGGGACATATTTGTCTTTTGTTTTGTTTTTTGTTCTTTTGTTTTGAGACCGAGTCTCGCTCTGTTGCCCAGACTGGAGTGCAGTGGTGCAATCTCAGCTCACTGCAAGCTCAGCCTCCCGGGGTTCACACCATTCTCCCACCTCAGCCTCCCGAGTAGCTGGGACTACAGGCGCCTGCCACCATGCCCGGCTAATTTTTTTTTTTTTTTTTTTTGTATTTTTAGTAGAGACAGGGTTTCACCATGTTAGCCAGGATGGTCTCGGTCTCCTGACCTTGTGATCTGCCCACCTCAGCCTCCCAAAGTGCTGGGATTACAGGCGTGAGCCACCACGCCCGGCCATATTTGTCACAATTAACAAATATTATATGTTATCACTCACTAACATCCACACTTTATTCAGATGTCCTTGGGTTTCATTTAACGTCTATTATCCATTCTAGGATGCCTCCCAGGACAG
This sequence comes from Gorilla gorilla gorilla, assembly GCF_029281585.2. Classification (NCBI taxonomy): domain Eukaryota; kingdom Metazoa; phylum Chordata; class Mammalia; order Primates; family Hominidae; genus Gorilla; species Gorilla gorilla. The sequence continues at coordinate 25,972,804 of NC_073240.2, forward strand.
CTTTTCACATTAGATGTCATGTCTCCTTTGGCTCCTATGCCTGTGACAATTTCTCAGACTTTCCTTACTTTTAATAATATTGACACAGCTAATTTGGAATTTCTCTAATGTTTTTCTCCTGATTAGATCAGAAGTTAAGAGTTTGGGGGAAGAAGAACAAGAACACAGAGGTAAAGTGTCACTCTCATCACATCACCCAAAGGGATGGACTATCAGTAGGCTTTATCACTGCTGATGTTACCTTGATCACTTGGATGATGTAGTTCTTACCATATTTCTCTGCTGTAAAGTTTCTCATTTCACCGTTTCCATGCTGTATATTTAAAAAGAAGTTGCTATTCACAGCACATACCTAAGAAATAGAAAATCATGCTCCACCTCTTTGGGCAGATTACCTACAAAATTACTTGAAATCCTTATGTCAAAAGGCACTGAACAACCTTTCATATGCTCATCCAACAAGAAATGGTTATTCAAATAATTTGCCCATTTTTAATTTGTATGTTTGCCTCCTTGAGTTGATTTTTTTTTTTTGAGACAAGGTCTTACTATGTTGCCCAGGCTGGAATGCAGTGGTGTGATCACAGCTCACTGCAGCCTCGACCTCCCCTGTCTCAGGTGATCCTCCCACCTCAGCCTCCTGAATAGCTGGGACAGGTGCACACCACCACACGGGCTAATTTTTCTATTTTTTTTTTTTGTAGAGACTGGGTTTTGCCATGTGGCCTAGTCTGGTCTTGAACTCCTGGGCTCAAAAGATCTGTCTGCCTCGGCCTCCTAAAGTATTCTGGAGATTATTAATGTATTCTGGAGAACAAAACCTTATCAGCTAAATGAATTACAAAATTTCTTCCATTTTTGGGGTTTTTGTTTTACTTTTGATAGTGTAATTTTAATCACAAAAAATTAAGATGAATATATCTATTTTTTTCTTCTCTCCCTTGTGCTTCTGGTGTCAAATCTTAAAAACATTGTTTAGCACTTACATTTAGGTATATGATCCAGATTGAATCAATCAGACATATGGCTTCAGGGAGGAGTCCAACTTTCATTTAAGTATCCACTAATCCCAGCAACATTGGTTGAAAAAGACTTTTTTCATATTGAAATGACCTGGGAACCTTATAAAATCAGTTTACCATATTTTATAGTCCATTATGATGTATAATCTGTATTTCATCCCTCTCCACCATGTCTTGGTTACTATCAGGTTTTAGTAAGCCTTGAAATCAAGGAGTGAGGAGTTGAGTACACCAACTTCGTTCTTCGTTTTGAAGATTGCTTTGTCTTTTATATATCTCTTGCATTTCCATGTCAATTTTAGCATCAGCTTGCCAATTACAGCAACTGAAAAGCCAACTTGGCTTTTGATAGGGGTACTGCTGACCTGGACCACATTTCTCACTTCTGAGACCTGGATAACAGCTATTTAGGTGCTGTTATTTGAGTATTTGCAATTCAAGATATTTTCCCACTCTTCCAACCTCATAGTTCACTCTTTGAGAAAAGACATAATTATTTAAGTTACTCATATCATTTTAATTCCTCACCTTAAAATTCCTCATGGACAGTTATTCTGCTCATTATAACAGAAGCTCCTATAAGAGCACAGTGACTTGTTAAAACCCATTTTACTCTTTATTTCAGTGCATATTTTGTAGTCCATTACGGTTTATACCCTGTATGCCATCCCTCTCCAAACTCTTCAGGAAAATAAAAAGGCAGAGATGCAGGCCATGAAGGAGACACAGGAGACATAGACAAGGAGGGACCCATCTTAAACTGACAAATAATGTAACCAAGCAGCTTCACAGCTGAGCCTCAAACTGCTTTTAAACTTTTTTTCTTCTTTTCCTCTTCCTCTTTCCCTTCCGAGTCTTAATATATAACTTTGAGACAAACTACATATATGTTATCTTTTGTCTTGAAAACAGCCTCAGAATGTGCTGTGAACCTCCACTCCCTATTTTTCCCCACACTATACTCCCATGCCTGTGCACCTTTATTTACCTAAATGCTTGTTAAGCACATGCCTTGCTCTCTCATCTGGTCATATATTTCCTTAGAAGCTTCAGGGGTCACATCCTCATAGGGACCAGGCACCTTCACAATTCTCTTTCCAATGAAAGATCACTTCAAAGACAGAACCCACACCCAGCTGAAGAGTGTCAACAAAATTGACTACAACTAATTTATAAGCTGGCAGGATTCACGATGGTGCCAGCCCCTTCACCAAATGGGACAATAATTCAGGAGGACCACCAGAGCAAGCCACACCCCATGGCACCTCCTAGCCCCTCTTGCTTCTACATTCCAAACCCTTTCTTTAAAACCCCTCCATTCCCTCCACAAATTGAAGAGTGCAATGACTCTCGGCTCTTCCCCTTGCTGGCACCAATAATAAAGGAATATGACTCTTTCTTGTCATAACTCATTATTATTTTGACTTATTTCGAGCAGCTGGACCGTTTTGCCAATTACAATAGGAGTCAAAGAGCTCTAAGTGCTCAGACTTAAGACAGGACTGATGATAGATACAAAACTGTAGGGGGAGGGCAAGGAAAACCTGTTTTGTTTTTGTTTTTTTTGTTTTTTTTTTTTGAGACAGAGTCTTGCTCTGTCGTCCAGGCTGGAGTGCAGTGGCGCAATCTCGGCTCACTGCAACCTTCGCCTCCTGGGTTCAAGCAATCCTCCTGCCTCAGCCTCCCAAGTAGCTGGGACTACAGGTGCGTGCCACCACGCCCAGCTAATTTTGTATTTTTAGTAGAGACAGGGTTTCGCCATATTGGCCAGGCTGGTCTCGAACTCCTGACCTCAGGTGATCCGCCTGCCTCGGCCTCCCAAAGTGCTGGGATTGCAGGCGTGAGCCACCTCTCCCAGCTGGAAAACATGTTATGGAAATCACAATGAAACTACTTCTGCAGTGACCAATCGTAGAGGGATGTGTATAATCACCATCCATGCAATTAGAAGAATGAATGGTAAAGAAGAAAAATATAGATTTAAAAATATTATGGGTTGAAGAATTGAATTTGAAATAAAGCTTACAAGAAACATTACTCATATTTTTAAGCTTAGGACAGAAATCCTCAAGATACTACTTTTTCTAGTATCTTAGAAAGCTCCTGCTCCACTACAAACTTTCAAGTAACCCTTTCCAATTTCTATCTTCCACCTCAATGGATTCCTTGAATCACAGTTTATAAAATTACCTCTCCAAACTTTGAATAAGAATTCCAGTAGTACACTAATAACTCTAATATCTATAATAACTATGCCAAAAATAGAGTTATTCAATTATATGAAAACATATTGAAGCATATTTCCTCAGTAATAGCCCATGATACAGCAGATGTGGACAATGAATTACCACTGAGAAATGGGCAGTCACAGAAAAAAACAGAGTATTGTTTATGTTACAGTGCGCATTTTCTCACTTTTTCAAAGAGAGATGTGTCTTAATATTGATATTGTAAAAACGCTATTGACCAGAAGGCAGCCATAATGTGGTTGCAACTGTGCACACATTCAAGAACTTGGTCTGAAATCCTTCCATTAACACCTCTGGCAGTACCATCAACACAACTTGCAGAGGGACTGTTACTAAGTAATAAAGATAATCTCACAGAGAGTAGCATAGGACTCTCCCAAGAAATGTGGCACAATCAAAGTTTCCAATTAGCACAAAAGATGCTAACGTGGGAAAAATCAAGGAAAAGAGGAGTTAAAAAGTGTTTCAGAAGGCTTTCATCTGATGAGAGCTATTTTAGGAGCATTTTTGTTAATGTAATTTGCTTTCATTTTCTATCTCATGTGATCATAGAAGTGATATAAAACAAATATCAGCATACTGAATTCTATGCCTTTTGCTACATTCCCAGAAGTAGGATAGTGGGATCATATGGTAGTTATATTTTAGTTTTTTGAGGAATTCCCATACCATTTTCCATAATGTCTGTATTAATTTGCATTTCCACCAACAGTGTACAATGGTTACCTTTTCCACATTTACATAAGTTGAAAGAAACTTTTTCACGAATAATAAGAAAAATATCCTAAATGCTAAGAAATATCTATGTAATAGTTTCTCAATTGTTTTCTTTCATTGTGACATATAAAGTAATGGTGCATTTTACAATTGATGCACATGATACATGTTGCAATTACATTTAAAAAATTGGTCAGTATTAGTGAATACTGACTTAGTTGTTAATGCAGACCTGCTATTATTCTACACACTGTATGTATTATTAGTTCATTCAACGCTCACAACGTCTCAAGAAGCAGGCATTTTTTTTTGAAGTGCATTTTATTTTATTTTATTTTATTTTATTTTTATTATACTTTAAGTCTTAGGGTACATGTGCACAATGTGCAGGTTTGTTACATATGTATACATGTGCCATGTTGATGTGCTGCACCCATTAACTCATCATTTAACATTAGGTGTATCTCCTAATGCTATCCCTCCCCACTCCCTCACCCCACAACAGGCCCCAGTGTGTGATGTTCCCCTTCCTGTATCCATGTGTTCCCATTGTTCAATTCCCACCTATGAGTGAGAATATGCAGTGTTTGGTTTTTTGTCCTTGCAATAGTTTGCTGAGAATGATGGTTTCCAGCTTCATCCATGTCCCTACAAAGGACATGAACCCATCATTTTTATGGCTGCATAGTATTCCATGGTGTATATTAACACTTCCACAGTCAAGTTCTGAGCTTGCGCTAATGCGCTCCATGAAAGGAACAGAAGAACTGTGAGATTGACTCAGTCTGGTCCAGTGTCCTCGCTCACATCAACTGTGTTAGAATATCTTTCCTCTTAAATGGTAAATACTTTCTACAACTATTTTAAGAACCTACCCTACCCCACAGTCATGACATTATTTTCCTAAGTTAAGTTCTAAATCTTGTATTAAATTTTTATTGTATTTATATCAATAATCAAGCTGAAATTGATTTTCTGTGAAATATGAGAACAAACATCTTACTTTATTTCTCCATCTCATTTTATTTAACATAAATAGATGTTAAATTTCCCAGAACATTTATTGAAAAAGTGTACTTTCCCTGTTGGTCTTTCTCATAAATTACTTGCTCATATATGCTTTAGTCTGTTTTTGTGCTCTCTTCTCTTCTTCCATTGGATTATTTTTCTTTCTCTGTACAAATAACGACACTTAATTACTAAGAGACTTAAGATAACACAAGAATTTTTCCTCCAGGGTCCATTCTCTTAATCATTGTAATATTCTGTAGTGAAGAAAGAGAAGAGTAAAACCCACATGGCTTGCACCTACCAATACTGCCAGCCATATTTTGAATAAAGAGGGTGTTGAACTTTAGAGCACTGTTTTTGATGCTTATGTCTCTAACATCTTTGTGAATCTACACCACTCCTGCTTTATTAGTACATTTTGAGTGAATTTTATTAGATGCTATGCCTCCTCTTTGTTTTTCCCTACTTTCTGAAGCTTCAGGGACTTTCTATTGCCCCAGAAAAAGCCATCCTTGGCAGGTTTTTGAAGACGCATCCCTGGTTGCATCCTACTCACACAGATAAGCCTCAGTGGACTTGGTTCTACTCCATTGAACAATGGCTTGGCTGCAGCAGGCACAGCTGAGCTGACAGCTCTTTGTGGAGTCTTCATGGGGAATGCCTCCTGCTCCCAGCCTTCTGTGGTCAGTTTGCAAATTACATTCATTTTTATTTGTTTAATAGACACGGGTCTTGTTAGGTTGCCTAGGGTGGTCTCAAACACTTGGGCACAAGCAGCCCTCCTGCCACAGACTTCCAATTAGCTGGGACTAGAGACATTCTTTCTTATAAAGAATGTGTTGGTTCAGTGATCACTTTAGCTTGCTAACCAAGCATTGCTATCATTTCACACTTTGCCTGGTAATATATGTTCTTGCTTTTTCTTTTGCAGGCAAATATTTTTAGCACTTGGTATAAAATTTCTTTATTTTTCGGTCATATAAAAATCATCTAAAACAAAATTTGTATTTTCATATTATATTTTAATGCCTCTCATTCCCTAACATTCCCTAATTTAAAGTATTCATAGTCATTTTTCATAATATCTTACTAATTATTTTTTCAAGCACCACAATTTCCTAATAAAATGAAAAATATCACTTTTATTAGGAAAGACAGATGTTACATACTCTCTGTTATAGTGTTTTCCAGAAATTTTCTATAAAATACCTATGGTTGAAAAGGAGAATTACTTGGACTTTTCTGAGAGCCAAAAGGTAAAATTTGCTAAGAGCCTCAAGCTTATAAAAACAGTGAATGTTTGTATGACTTAGTCTATTGTGATTGTGAAAGGTTAAAAAGGCATTGGTTTGTGTAGATAAAACACTGAGACTGTCATTTTTAAAGCAAAGGCCAGCCACAGTGTTACTCAAAATGTTACTGTGCAAGTATGAACGTCACATTGTTTGCTTTTTCCTTGACCCGAAAGCTATAAACTTTGGCAGGAGACTTTAATTCCTTCCACCTTACTTTCACAAAGGTAAACATGGCATTTTTGTACAGGTGAACCATAAGATAGATATGTATACTTTTCTTGTAATTTCATAAGTGATTACTAAAATTACTTTCAGTGAAATGAAAAATGCCACTAAGGAAAACTGTACATACATCTCCAGGCGGAATATATTTTTGTAATAGGTTCTCTTGGAAAGAAAATTGAAACCTTTATTTATCACCTAACAAAGTATTTTTGAAAGTTCTCATGCTTGTGTTTTTAGAATTTTATTTTTGTTGACTCAGTCAATAATTTTCTCCATTTTCTATTGCCTAAATGTACATTCATGTCCATTGTTTTAGGCTCAGACTTTGACAGTCCTCTGATATACTTTATATGTAAATAGATGGCTGAGTGTTCTGGCTGATGAACATGGGTTACTTAACCAGAGTTAAACGAGGATTTTCTCACCTGAAACCACCAAGAGACACAAAAGCCAGAAAAGGACAGAAATTAATTCAAGGGTCAACAAATAGAGTCGGCTTTCTTTAAGACCTGAAGTGTAGAAGTCTAGGTTGAACCCTAGGTTGATTACATTGAAGACTACATTCTCCTGTGAAGCAAGCATTCCTAAAGGGTAAGGCTATGAGACACAATAGTGCATGCTGGCTATGTAAGTGATGAGATGGCCAAGCTAACAGTCCAAAAACTATCCTGGGGAAGGGGCAGTCATTTGTTCAAGATTCCTGAAATGTGAGGGAGCAACAAAGAGCAGATACACTTTATGGGTAATTTTACTCCAAATTAATAGATGGGCACTTGTTTTCTATGCTGTTTTACAAACTGCCTTCATTTTCTTATGAATATGCCATTAGGATTTGTGAAATGGGTATTATGACAGTTTAGATCGCATTTCATCGAGGACTAATATTATTGAGCATCTTTGCATTGTACATTTGTATAGCTTCTGTGGAAACATGTCTATTCATAGAATTTGTCCACTTTTAACTAGAATGTTTTTCTTTATATCTTTGACTTATAAGAATATTTTACAGATTATGTACAATAGACCCTATCAGCTAAATGATTTGTAAATATTTTCTCCTATTGTTACAGGATTCCTTCAGTGCTGCTTTGCCAGCCGGGAATCTCTGCAGCCATCGCCACCTCTGCCCGGGTCTCATTCAGACCCACTGGGTTCACTCTGCCCACTCAGCCCGGCATGCTGTGCTCTGCTCTCGCCCCAGCCCAGATCCCACGGCCCCTGTGGCTCCCCACTCAGCCTGCAGCTGGACTGGGAGTGCCGTAAGTGAATTCCGGTTGGGGGCCAGCATCCAGACAAGGGGAATGCGGTGGCACCTGAAAACGGAGGTGACAGCAGTTGCAAAGCCCCAAGGGGTGTTACAGCTCTTGCTCGGGGAGCCCTGAGGTCTGAGCCCCACATGAATGTTGCAGCTCTTGACTCCTGTAGCTCATAGCTCAGTGAGCTGCGGCATATTACAGCTCTCTTTCTCCTATAGTCCAACCAGCAGGAGCATGTTACCAGCCGTTTTATTCCCGTTATTTCCAGCTTGGTGAGCAGAAGGGAGTGGCACTCAGTGGCTGTTTCTCTCAGTGAGCAGAAGGAAGTGTTACAGCTCATTTTAATCCCACCATTCAGTGAGTTCCAGGTTCTTGTCCCACGACCAGGAGGAATGAGTAACGCAGACACTGGAGAGTGAATAAGGCAGAGAATAATTTTATTGAACAACAGAAAAGCTCTCAACAACGAGACAGGACCCAAAGTGGGTAGCCGACTGTGAGGCTGAGTCCGGGAGTTTTTATGGGTTTGGAATGAGGAGGTGCAGGCTGTAGGTAGTCTTGGGAAAGGCAACATTTGATTGGTTAAAAAGCATTATTCCAAAAAACCAATCAGTAAAGAGTGGGCAAGCATGAATAGAAGTTCTCACTCTGGTCCATGGACTCTCTCCAGAACTGGTAGTTTGGTTTTCAGGCTTCAGACTGTCCTTGGCTTGAAGGTCAGTTTTCACCAGAGAACCCGTCCCCGTCTGCCTAGGAATTTGTCTGCCTCCTGTGGCTATCACTATTATTTGGGTGGTCTTGATAGTGTAGTTTGAATAATGAAAGTTTTAAATTCTGTTGAAGTTCAATTTATTCTTCCTGCTTCTATCACTTGTATTTTGTATAATAACTTAGACTGTATTATTTGACCTAAGGCCACAAAAGCAGATACATATATTGTCAATCACAGGTTTCATAGTATTAGTGATGGCAGCAATGGGCCATCCGGAGCAGCTGCTGTTGTCATGCTGGCTGCTGTGGGGAGGGCACAGGAGGAGGCAGAGCTGGGTCTGGGGTGGTGCTGCGCTCCACAGAGCTGGCAGGAGCCAGGGACAAGTAGGAGTCCCCAGAGAAGCCCTGGGGGCCACCATGATTGGGATGGACCAAGTTGCCCACTGGTCGGGGAGCAGTGTGGTCAGGCATGAAAGGGTATGCAAAGAGAGTCCCAGTGAGAACCTGGGGCCCTTGCCCCAGGCTCTGAGGAAGCACAGCCAGGGCTTCCTGCATGCTCCACAGAACAGGCAGGAGCCCTGCCCTCCCAGGCACAGGACTGGGCATCTCTGCAGTCTACACCCTTGGGGGCCCAGGCAGGCTCCCCTTAGCCCTGCAGGCTCAGGGGTGTTGGCTCTTGCTGCCTGGCCCCTCCCCACTCTGGGTGCCCACTCTAATCTTTGAGAAGGGTTGGGGCCAAGCCCAGGCACTGCCACAGCCCAGCCAGTGTGGGGCATTGGGGCAGCACTGACACATCAGCCCCTTTCCACCTCAGCCCCCTCCAGACTTTGGGCACCAAAGAGCATGGGGTAAGCTGAGGGGGAACTGAAGGTGACTTAGCACTGGCCTGCAGGTGCCCCTTGGTGCAAATAGCCTGGGCACCATGGACAGAGGCATCTGGCAGACAGACTCTTGGGTGAAAGGGGTCGGTCCCCAGTGAGGCCCCACTTTCAGGCCAGGGAGGGCCTGAAGGCTGGGGGCCAGGCTGATGCCAGACCCATGGTCCAGAGTTAGAACTTGTATTGCCTTTTCCAGGCCCAACTACGGCTATCCATGGACCAATCCGCATGCATTTTCTCCCCTCTGAGGCCCATAAAAGCCCCTGGCTCAGACAGAGCAGAGCAGAGGATGGGATGACCAGTTGGAGAGCTACCCTCTCTCCTGAGAACTGAACATTTACTGGAATGACCTGCTTGCAGAGAGGAGTTACCCTTTCTGTTAGAAGCTGAACACTTCGTCAGGACACCCTGGCTACAGAGAGGAGCTGCCCACTGTAGGGCTTCTCTGAGCTGTTCTATTGCTCAATAATGCTCCTCTTCATCTTGCTCACACTCACCCTGTGTATTTCATTCTTCCTTGTTGCAGGACAAGAACTCAGGACCTGCCAAATGGCAAAACTAAAACAGCTGTAAGGCAAATAGGGCTAAAACATGCCCCTTACCCACCACATTGCTGGTGAAGAGAAAGAGAAAAAAGCTGCAGCCCTTCAGGGAGCTCAGACCTGGGAGCCCCCTGAACCAGAGCTGTGACTCCCTCTTTGGGGCCCTGTGAGTCCTGACATCTCCAAGTTTCCAGGTGCCGCCACATTCCCCGGTGTCAGCCGGAAGCTGCTTGGGGTGCACTTGGTCCAGCCACAGCCTCACAGAGAGCCAGCATTCATGCCAGCCACAGGTTTTTGGCCACTAGCCACAGGTTCCTGGCCAGAAAAGCAACACCCCAAAGATCCTGTAACATTAGCTCTTACATTTAGGTCAAAAGATTTTATGAAAACCATAAAGCAGCTACATCTGCAGTAACTGATCAAAAACAATTTGTATGACCGCCATACATGGGATCATAAAGGAGGAACGGGGAAAATGGATATTCAGTTTTTCTGGATGAATAATTTAGATTTAGAATATCATTTACACATAAATTGAATTTTTGTTATTTCTAGTTTACTCTTCAGGTATTCCTTGCACAATGTCTATAAAGTCCAGCCCTGAAATTTGAATTAAATAACTGTAAAAATTAACAACATGTAAAATAGAAATTACAGTATTACTGAAATAATCTAATATACATAATAACTAGGTAGAAGGTAAATAAAGTTTGCCAATTTGTATGAAACTGTATTTCAACAGGTTTTCTCACTAACAAATCAGAATACAGCCAATGAGACACCACAATATAACACTGATAAATAGGCAGCCACAGAGAAAAATAATATATTCCACTAATGCTAGAGGATGTATTTTCACAACTTTCAAATAGAGTTCCATCTAAAAATTGATAGTGTCAAAGCACTGTTGCCCAGAATATAGTCATATGTGGTTCTCCTCATATGCACACACATGAACTGGGTCTAAAAAACCTTTCATTGGCCAGGTACAGTGGCTCACGCCTGTAATCCCAGCACTTTGGGAGGCCGAGGTGGGCAGATCACGAGGTCAGGAGATCAAGACCATCCTGGCTAACACGGTGAAACCCCGTATCTACTAAAACATACAAAAAATTAGCTGGGCATGGTGGCAGGCGCCTGTAGTCCCAGCTACTCAGGAGGCTGAGGCAGGAGAATGGCGTGAACTTGGGAGGAGGAGCTTGCGGTGAGCCAAGATGGTGCCACTGTTCACTGCACTCCAGCCTGGGCAACAGAGCAAGACTCTGTCTAAAAAAAAAAAAAAACACCTTTCATTGACACCTTCTACTAAAATCACCAACACGGAAACTGGCAGACAGCTGTCAGTAGGTTAGAAGGATAATCCCACAGAGTGTAGCAAAGGAATCTCACAAGAAACGCAGCATCACCAGTGCTTCTGATTAGCAGAGATGATGATAATGAAGGAAAAATCATGGATGAGATGAGTTTAAAAGGGATTCAGAAGAGTTTGTTCTGAGTGGGAAAAATTTATCAGTACCTTTATTAACCTATTTTGCTTATAATTTCATCTCATTAAATAAATGGAGCGAAAAAAGACAAGCATCCACACACATATACATTAATAAGAATTATTTTCAATATTTGCTAAATATTTGAAGTCATAAGCATTTTGTCATACTTTGTCAAGGTTTTATTCCTTCATTGTAACATAAAATCATGATGCATTTTACAATTATGGAAATGATCCACATTCCATTTTGTAGAAAACAATATCAGTATTAACAAATACTCACTTCATGGTTGATATAAGTCTATAGGTGTTATGTATCATTTGATCATTCAGTTCTCACAAAGTCTCACGTGGCAGGCACTACTCTCACTCCCATGTTCAATTTCTGAATCTGAGCTAAGTCCTACAAGAAAGGAAAATGAGGACCTTGAGTTTGACTTGGTCCATATCCAGTCCTTGCTCCCATCAGCTATGTTAGAATATCTTTTCTCTTGTATGGTAAATATTTTCTATGACTAATTTAAGGAATCTTACCCTATCCCATAGTCACAAGGTTATTTTCCTAAAGCAGGTATAAATACTGTATTAAATTATGTTTATATTTGAGTTTATTATCTACCTGCAACTGATTTTGTGTGTAGTACAAAATTAAAGATGGATTTGATGTTCCCCAATGAATATTTGATTTCCTGGATCATTGATTGTAAAAGCCATCTTTACCCCATTAATTTCGCTTATAAATTATTTTCTTTTGTATGATTTTGTCTGTTTTTGAGCTCTACTTATTTCATTGCTTTATCTCTATGCAAATATCACATTTTCTTAATTACTAAGAGAATGCATTTAACATAAAAATTACCCATAGCCTGTTATCTTACTCACTGGTCTATTCTGTAAGGAAGAAAGGGAAGAGTAAAAACCTGCACACCTTGCACAAATACCTGTATTCGCAGCTGTACTCTGAATAAAGAGGAGGGTTTAGAACATTGGAATATTACTGATGATACTTATGCCTCCAATGTCCTTGTGAATCTTAGGTAATCCTCCTAATATTAGTCTCCACGTTAGTTGCTTACTACTTTTTTGGTGAATTTTATTAGAGCTCAATGTGCTTTGTTACAGGTCTCTACTTTTTGTAGCCTGGGGATTTTCTACTCCCCCAACAGCCAGATGAGGCAGAAACCCCTACAGACATCCCTGTGTGCCTCCTGTGCAAGCGCAGTTGCCCCTTGAAGGCAGTCCTCCTGCTGCAGACCACGCCCACCAAGGGCGGAGCCACAGCCACTGCAGCTGAGCTCAGAGCCTTCTGTGGGGTCTGCAGGGGCAAGGCCAGCTGTCCCCTGGGATAGTTTGAAGAATGCAGTTTGTTTGTATAATAAAGATGTTTCTCTACGTCATTCATCTTGCTGATCAAGGACGTTTAACAGCTTCAGACTTTCCTGGTAATATTTGTTCTTGCATTTTTTTGGCAAATATAGTTAACACTTCTATGCATTTTTTACCTCACATAAACATCATCTAAAACCATTCATATTTCTGTATTGCATATTAATGCTTTTCATTCCTGTATATAAAAATGCATTCATAATCGCTTTTCAAAATACATTTTCAGTTACCTTTTCAAGCATCATTCTTTACTAATTGAATGGAAATATCACTTTTATTGAGAAAGACAGATGTTACACAATTTTCGTTTTAGTATTTTCTAGAAATTTGCTGTGAAATACCTCAGGTTGAAAAGGAGAGGGACACAGGCTTTTGTGAGGACCACAAGACAAAATTTACTGAGAGTCACATGCTTAAAATGATCTTTCATTGTTTGCACTATATGGCTTAGTTTGTTCTAATCGTGAAAGGTCACAGGCGTTAATTTGTGTGGAGGCAACACCAAAAATCCCATTGTGAATGCAGAGAATCACTTTGTTACTGTGCAAGTAAGAATGTCCTCATATTGTTTGTTTTTATTCTTACCAAAAAGCTGTAGACATTGTATGGAATCTTTGATTCCTTCCAACTTGTTTTTGTAAATGTCTGCATGATGTGTCTTTGTCCAGACAACCAATATATAGACATGTATTTTTTTTTTTTACTCTTTGATGGGTGATTATTAAATTGTTTTTAGTTTTCAATGAAATAAAAATGCCATTCAGGAAATGTCATACATCTCCAGGCAGCATATATTTTTATAATATGGCCTTGGAGAAAAAGAATTAAAAACTTTATTTTCTGTTATCAGTGAACTAGCAAAATATTTTTAAAAGTTATCACAGGTGTGAGTTTTTTTTAGATTTTATGTTTTTTTGACTCAGTTAATAATATACCTACCTCAGTTATCTAGCTGCTGTGTCAATGTCCACTGTTTTAGGCTAAACCTTTTATACTCCTCTGGCATAGTTTGCATGTGAACAGATGGTTCAGTGTCATAACTAGTGAAGGTGGGATTCCTAAAGCACATTTGAACAGGAATTTAGGACTCAAGAAGCAATTCTGAGTTCTGAGTATGTTAAAGGTAGGCTAGATTAAGTTATTATGTTTGATAAGTTATGTGTATTACATGTATTTTCCAATTAAATTATTTTCAACTTACGATGGGTTTATCAGGAAGTAAACCCATCATAAATTGAGGATCATCTGTAATTTAAATGGAGGTTTCTATTTAAAAGAGCATAATGCATTTCTCATCAAAAGAAGGAGAACCAGTAATTTTTAGGTCCTTTATTTGTGTCCCTGAAAATCTTCATAAATTCTATAAAAAGAGTGAAAACAGGTGAATCAAAACACAGATTCCATTCTGTCGTATAAAACAGAACACCACAAATCGTTTTCATAGATAGCTTTTTTCTAGTTTTTAGAGCTTGATGTAAGTTTTTGTTTTTTGTTTTACATGATTCAATCGTCACTTCATAGATTCTATGAAAGAGTGTTTGGAACCTGGTGAATCAAAACACAGGTTCCATTCTGTGATAATAAAAATGTACATCACAAAGCGTTTCCACAGACAGCATGTTTCTAGTTTTTATAGCTGGATATTCATTTCTTTTAAATTTGGGGATGACCTTGCCCTGCTGTCTTTCACTACATACATACCACAGCTATATAGTTTGCATGGAGTACTGGGTGGCTCTCAATATTTAGGAAAATTAAGATTAGTGGTACCAAATCACAATACAATAAAATAACGAAGATGATGGAGACCAGGGGAACTGTTTTGTTTTGTTTTTAAGAAGATTTGCCCTTGAAATTCTCTGTGTAGTGTATAGAAGACCACAGCCCCTGACCACAGCATCACCTGGCAAACAAATATCCATCTATCATTTGGAATAAAAATATCCATAAAGTATCAATGCTCTTGGAATCTTGGATTCTCACAGCTCATAAATGTTTTGGAAATCCTGCCAAAAATATTTTTTAGATCACTAGACTGAAGATTTCATTGCTTGTGTAGCAGTCAGTTGGGCAAAGTTATCTAACACAAAGCCTATTTTATAATAAAATGTGGAATAGCTCATGCAATTTATTGACTACTGTACTGAAAGTGAAAAACACAATGGTTTCATGGGTCCTTGAAGTACACTTTCTGCTGAATTCATGTCACTTTCCCACTATCATAAAGTTGAAAAATCTTAAGTGAAACATCCCAAGTCACAGAGCATCAAAATGTAATCAGTATATCAGTCACACATAACAACACATTGTAGAAAATGCAGGTTTTGGTGTAGGTGTGGTGGTTCATCCTACTCATAAGCAGTTCTTTCATCTCTAACGGGTTGCCTCTCATCGTGGGCTTATGCTGCAGCACGGGCTGTGTCATGTAAAAGCCTGTCTTTTTACAGTTAGGGATAAGATGAAAGCGTTGAAGGCTAAGTTTATTAAAATGACTTCTTCGAGTGGCTTTGCCTTTTCTCCTGGACTGCTCCCATAGTTCTGTGACCCATGTCAATATAGAAAATGGTAGCACAAGCCAACCCTCTCTGCATAGGTGCTGGCATGATTCCTCTCTTCCACTCCTAACACTGGGCTTGGATAATGGCTTGATGACACTGAGCAAAACTCTTCTTAAGACCCTCGGTTTCATCTTCTCAACACAAAAAGTCTCAAAAGTCCTTGCCACACCACAGAAGGAAACTTAAAGCTGTAACTTGACACAATCTTAGGGCTCCTATAATTGTTTTAATTCTTTCAGGGATTACTGTCCGTCCTTGATTGATGTACAGTGTCTTGCAAACCATTGGTCCATATAATTTTTATTGTTCCATATAATTTCCATTGTTCCATATAAGCTGTCCATTTTTTTTACATTTGTTGAGGCATGTCCAAACCATATTTGTTTTTCCACAGCGTTTTGATTCATACCTTCCACAATTACACAATGATTACTGCATTCCCGGCTGTTTGCTTCTAGCTCGCAATACAAAGGAACAATGTGTGTGAAACTCACAGAGAAAAATTGATAATTAAACTCCATTTGTAACACTAAAGGGAAGATCATAATTGAGCTATACACAGTATCAGTAGGAGTCTCCATGGAAGTCAGCCACTGCGTGTCAATGAATCAAATATTTCACATGGAACTATAAGAAAGGATATCTCTGTCAATTAACTACAATCAAGCATTAGAACGGGGATATGTTCTAAGAAATGTGTCAGTTGTCAATTTGGTCATTTTATTGTCAATGAAAAGAGTCAAACTCTGTAAAATATTTGAAGAGATTTATTCTGGGCCAAATATGGCCCAGGACACAACCTTCAGGAGGTCCTGAGAACACGCACCCAAGGTGGTTAGAGTGCAGCTTGGTTTTATACATTTTAGGGAGGCATGAGATAGCAAATACATATAAGAAATATATTGGTTTGGTCCAGAAAGGCAGGTATTCTAAGAGGGGTGGGGGGTGAAGGTAAACTGAAACATTTTCTGATTGACAATTGGTTGAGTTGGTCTAAAGACCTGGAATCAAAGAAAGGAATGTCTCGGTTAAGATAAAAGGTTGTGGAGACCAAAGTTTTATCATGCAGATGAAGCCTCCAGGTAGCAGGCTTCAGAGAAAATAGGTTTTTGTGTTTATTTTTGTTTTAGAGACAGAGTCTCACTCTATCGCCCAGGCTGGGGTGCTACTGCACCCAGTGCGATCTTGGGTCACTGCAACCTCCACCTCCAGGGTTCAAGCAATTCTTCTGCCTCAGACTCCAGAGTAGCTGGGACCACAGGTGTGTGCCACCATGCCTGGCTAATTTTTGTATTTTTAGTAGAGATGGGGTTTTGCCGTGTTGGACAGGCTGGTCTTGAACTCCTGACCTCAGGTGATGCCCCCTCCTCGGCCTCCCAAAGTGCTGGGATTACAGGCGTGAGCCACCGCGCCCTGCCAACACATTTTTGTTGAATGAGAAATAAGTTTGTTTATTCCTGTAGTGTAAAAAGCCATGCTTCGGGATTTGATGAAGTATTGGAAAGCATTCTCTGTATCCTGCTGGTTGTGGAAGTGTTTTCCCTGCAAAAAGTTGTCAAGGTGCTTGAAGAAATGGTAGTTGGTTGGTAAGAGGTCAGGTAAATATGGCTGATGAGGCAAAACTTCATGGAAGCCCAATTCGTTCAACTTTTGAAGCATTGGTTGTGCAACATGTGGTCTGGTGGGCATTGTCAAAGAGAAGAATTGGGCTCTTTCTGTTGAACGTGCCAGCTTCAGGCATTGCAGTTTTCAGTGCATCTCATCAATTTGCTGAGCATACTTCTCAGACGTAATGGTTTCGCTGGGATTCAGAAAGCTGTAGTGGATCAGACCAGCAGCAGACCACAAACAGTGACTGTGATGTCTTTTTTTTGTGGTGCAAGTTTGGCTTTGCAAAGTGCTTTGGAGCTTCTTCTCAGTTCAACCACCGAGCTGGTAGTCATCAGTTGTTGTACAAAATCCACTTTCGTCCCACGTCACAATCCCATCGAGATTCATTCATTGTTGTTGCTTAGAATAAGAGAAGGTGGCCCTTCAAAACGGCAATTTTTTTTTATTTTTGCTCAACTCATAAGGCACCCACTTATCAAGCTTTTTCACCTTTCTAATTTGCTTCTAAATGCTGAATGACCATAGAATGGTCGACGTTGAGTCCTTCAGCAACTTTGTGTAGTTGTAAGAGGATCAGCTTCAATGATTGCTCTCAAACGGTCCTTGTCAACTTCCAATGGCTGGTCACTACACTCCTCATCTTCAAGTCTCTCATCTCTTTTGCCAAACTTCTTGAACCACTACTGCTCTGTACGTTCGTTAGCAGTTCCTGGGCCAAATGCATTGTTGATGTTGCAAGTTGTCTCTGCTACTTTACAACCCATTTTGCTCTCGAATAAGAGTTCAAAACATTATTTCCATAGTCTAAAATAAACAAAGTAAACAGCAAGTAGTAAGTCATTAGCAAAAACAATTAAAATGATGTATAACATAGCTACATTAATTTAAGAATGTATTCCAGCATCAAATGGCAAATTCCAACAACGCAAAAACCTCAATTACTTTTGAACTCACCTAATAATTCTCATTGTAGGGATCTTCCACTTCCTTGGTTAGCTGTATTGCTAGGAATACAGCTTATTCTTTTTGTGGCTATTGTGAGGAAGATTGCATTCTTGATTTGGCTCTCAGCTTGAATGATGTTGGTGTATAAAAATGCTACTGATTTTGTACATTGATTTTGTATCCTGAAACTTTGCTGAAGTTGTTTATCGGATCAAGGAGATTTGGGGCAGAGACTATGGGGTTTGCTATGTGTAGAATCATATCGTCTGCAACTGAGGATACTTTGATTTCCTCTCTTCCTATTTTGATGCCTTTTATTTCTTTTGCCTGATTGCTGTGGCTGGGACTTTCAATACTATGTTGAATACGAGTGGTGAGAGAGGGCAAATATAGTATATTCTCACTTATAATCAGCATCTAAACTTTGAGTACACATGGACACAAAGAAGGGGACAACAGACACTGGAGTCTACCTGAGGGTAGAGGGTGGGAGGCGGATGAGGATCAAAAAACCACCTATCAGGATATGTGTTTATTACCTGGGTGACAAAATAATCTGTACACCAAACCCCAGTGACATGCAATTTACCTATCGGTAAATTTTATCTACAGGTAAAGCACATCTGCACATGTATCCCTGAACCTAAAATCAAAGTAAAAAACAAAAATATGTCACTATACATAGCACTATACATAGAGGGTATTCAGGCTTCAACTTCTTATGAAAAGAGTATCTGAAAATGTTGTTGAAGCTTCTTCAACAAGGGCAATTTGGCTGTTTTCCATAATTTATTTCATATTTATCCAATTATTTATTTGTATCCTGGAAAATACCGTATGAAATTATGGCTATTTAATTTATGCTGTTTTATAATTCTTTCTTTATTCTATTGCTCAAATTGTTTCAGTGCTGGCCACTAGAGGTCTCTCAGTTGGCTCCTGTATCATTTTGAAATAACCCACATCATTGTGGTTTGCTTTAGTTTATTTCATTGGCTGTGTGTGTTATTTCACACTCTTACTTTCAGGCACTACAAGATGATCCAGGCAAATTGTGTTTATTTCATGCCCAAGCCAAGTATCCACCATTTCTTCAAAGAGTCGCTACAGGGTCATCTGTTGATTGGGGGCCTTGTTAGCTGACACAGCAAAGAAATATACCTGTGTATACTAACACACACATATAAATGTATCTATAAATATTTCCTCATGTGTTCATGTGTGTCTTTATTAAGTTAAATATGAATTCCCCTAATGTCTCTAACACCAACGGCATCTAATCCAGCACCACGTGAGTCAATCTCCCCATTCCCTCTACTTCTTCGTAATTTCTCACTCTAACAGTGAGAAATTTGGCCTCCTTTACTCGATAATTGAGTTCCAAATTACATGTGCAGTGGCTTCAGAATAGTTAATCGATACCCCTAGTAGAACAGCATTACCAACTAAAGTACAGTGCTCATGGACACTCCTTTGGCTTTTAGGCTCAGAATTTCCACTTATTTCCTTAGTTACTTAGGTCAGCATCTTTCCCCACCTTTATAATCTCCCTTCAGTGAGATTATTTTATACATTTGTTATTCATTTATCTTATTTTGTCTGCATTTCTCCTCCAACATATTAACTAGGTATTTAATTTTCAAACATTTATGTTCACTCTTTGAGTTATAAAGTTCTATAGGGCTTCAAAAACAGTACAATATACCCATCATTACAGTGTCCTTCAGATGAGTCTCACTGCCCTATAGAAGTTCCATGTACTTTACATATTCAGCCTTCCTCCTTCAAAAACACCTAGTAACCATTAACCGGTTTAACATCTCCATTGTTTTACCTTTTCCAAAGTGTCATATCAATGGAATTATACAGTCTGTAGTCTTTCCAAACTGGCCTTGATCATTTCAAATATGCCTTAATTTTTTTGAAGCATATGGTGATTTATATGTTCACTTCCTTAAGAACAAATGGTGTTGAAAATCATTTTATATGCTTAAAGGAGTTTGTATTGCTTCTTTGGAGAAATGTCACACAATTTACCAATTTAATTTTTTTATTTTTAAATTTTGTGGGTATATAGTAGGTTTATATATTTATGGGGTACATGAGATGTTTTGGTACAGGCATGCAATGTGTAATAATCACATCATGGAGAATGGGGTTTCCATCCCCTCAAGCATTTATCCTTTGCATTACAAATAATTCAATTACATTCTTTTAGTTATTTTTACATGCACAATTAAGTTGTTATTGACTATAGTCATCTATTGTGCTATCAAATGCTAGACCTTATTCATTCTTTTGTGCTATCAAATACTAGATCTTATTCATTCTTTCTATTTCTTGGGCCTATTAATTACCCCACCTCCTTTCTAGCCCCCCACTGCCCTTCCCAGCCTCTGGTAACTAACCAGTCATCTACTCTCTATGTCCATGAGTTCAGTTGTTTTGTTTTTAGCTTCTACAAATAAGAACATAGGAAGTTTGCCTTTCTGTGCCTGGCTTATTCCACTTAACATAACTATCTTTAGCTCCATCCATGCTGTTGCAAATAATGGGATCTCATTATTGTTTATAGCTGAATAGTAGTCCATTGTATATATGTACCACATTTTCTTTTTCCATTCATCTATTGATGGACACTTAGGTTCTGTGCTATTGTTAAAGAAAACAAAACCAGACACTAAAGTGGTAAGGACAGATTTTAATTCGTAATTACTATTGTAATAGCGGGGAGGATCCAGAGTAAACTGAACTCAACTTTGAATTGCACAATGGAAAGTGGGCTTTTTAAAGGAAGAATGAGGGAGTGGGGTAGGGGAGAGGGATGAGCAGGGCCTTACTAGAGTTGAAACTGCCTTTGCAAATATTATGTCAGTGAGAAAAAATGTAACAGTAAGCTAAACTAACCCACCCCCTATCTTGCCTTTCCCTTAATTATTTCTGGGCTGTTGGGCTGAGCTAACTTTGTAAGAAATTTAGGCTACAGTGTAAAAGATAATAGGCCTTGCCTAAAACTCAACTGCTTTTGTAAAGCTAATGGGAGGCTTATCAGGATGTGGGGAGGAGAGGCGCCTGGGTCCTGCTAAGGTGCAGACATTATCCGGAGGTTATAAGACATGCAACTTCCCCAATTACTCCTGCAAATAACACCACTATTGTAGATTGGCCTTTTGAGATATCTTTCCAGGTTTTTTACAAGTCTGACACCCATGGCTCCACCTAAACCTGAGGGTTCCACCTGGACTGCCAGTCCCACCCACGCCTAAGGCCCCACCAGAAGCGATTTGGCCCTCAGGAGAACAGCCTCGACCCCCACTATGATTTCATCTCCACCCCAACTAATCAGCAGCAAGCACATGTTACCTGAGCAACCCCACCTCTTCCCCCAAATTGCTTTTAAAAAACCCTAATCTATGCAATTCAGGTGAGATGATTTGGGTATAAACCCTATCTCCCATGTGGTGTGGCCAGCCCTGTGTCTATTAAACTCTTTCTCTACTATAATGCCTTGGTCCGTCTTTATTCACCGGGCAACAAGAACCCTTCAGGTGGTTACAGAGTCAAGAAAGTGAAAAACCACAAAGGCTGGTTAAGCGTAACTGTGCTTAGGCCAGCTGTGTCTGCTCGCTGGCAGTTATTGAGGTTAGGATTCTATCTTTCCACAGAGAATAGGAGACAGAAGCCCTATCCTTCCCAATGATAACATTTCAAAGCAATGACTTTCAGGTCTTTGAGAAAGGCTCTCTTGAGTTGAAAGGGAAACATATGTATCTCAAAGGGACAGAGGAAGGATTCAAAATAGTAAGCTTTTTAATAATTGCTCTAAGAAAGTCTGGCCAGGGGCCTATTCTCAGGTGTTGGCTAGAACAAAAAGTGAATTTTTTTGGCAGCCTTGACTCATACTGCGGTTAACGACCTTGTGCTAGTAGAAACTGTTTTAGTGTTTGGCTAAGTCTTTTAATGTGGTAGGAGAGGGGTTGAATGAAATAATTTATACGGGGAGTCTGCAGTTCTTACTTGTACGTCACAGTTAAAGTCTAGTCCAGAAGAGGGCTCAGAAGAGCCTAGCTAGAGTTTGACCAAGAAGTGAATCTCTGTCACTATCAAAGATTATATTGGATCCCAAAATTCATACAGAATCTCAATGGACTCTGAATAATCAAAGTAATCTTTAAAAAGAACAATATTGGAGGTCTCATACTTCTTGATTTCAAAACTTATTACAAAGCTACAGAAATCAAAATGGTGAGGTGCTGGCATAAAGACAGATATATAGACTAATAGAACAGAGAGCCCAGAAATAAGCCTTCACATATGTAGTCAAAGGATTTTTTGTAAAGATGTCAAGGCCATTCAACTGAGGAAAGATCGTTTTTTCAACAAATGGTGTAGGGAAAATTGGGTATCCCCACACAAAAGAATGAATTTGGAGCCTTACCTTATACTGTATATTTTAAAAATTCAAAATGGATTGAAACCTAAATATAAGAGCTAAAAGTCTAAAACTCTTTGAAGAAAACATAGGTGAAAAGTTTAATACTATCAGACTTAGCAGTGATTTACTGGATATGCCACCAAAAGCATAGGAAACAAACGTAAAAATTTATAAATTGAAGTGTATCAAAATTAAAACCTTCTGTGTATCAGAGAACACAATCCGTACACTAAAAAGGCAATCGACAGAATGGGAGAAAATATTTGCAAATCCTATATCTGATAAGGAGTTCATATTCAGAACATGTAAACAACTACAACTCAACATTAAAAAAACTGATTTTAAAAAATGGGAAAAGGACTTGAATAGACATTTCTCCAAAGAAGATACATACATGGCCAATAAGCACATGGAAGGATGCTGAATATCATGGTTATCATGGAAATGCAAATCAAATGCACAATGAGATATCACCTCAAACCAATTTGGATGATTACTATACAAAAAAAACTGTGAAATCCAGAAAACAAAAAATGTTGGTGAGGATGTGGAGAAATTGGAATCCCTGTACACTGTTGGTGGGGAGACAAAATGGTATACCCCCTAGAGAAAGCCATTTGGTAGTTCCTCAACAAGTTAAAAATTGTATTACCATATAATCCAGAAATTTAATTTCTGGGCATGTACCTCAAAGAATTGAAAGCAGAGTCTTGAAGAGATATTTGTGCACTCATGTTTATAGCAGCATTATTCACATTAGCCAAAACGTGGAAGCAATTCATGTATCCACTGACAGATGAATAGATGAACAAAATGTGGTACAGGTTAAGTATCCTGTATCCAAAATGCTTTTAGAATTTTTAGATTTTGGATTTTGGAATATTTGCATCACATGTAGAGGATGAACATCCCTAATCCCTAAATATCCAAAATTCAAAATGCTCCAATGGGCATTTTCTTAGAGCATCATGCTGGCACTCAAAAAGTATCAAATTTTTGAGCACTTCAAATTTTGCTTTTTTGGATTAGGGATACTTAACCTGTCTACATACAATGGACTACTCTTCAGGCATACAAGGAAGGACATTCTGATAGATAATGCTCAATGAATAAACCTTGAGGATATTATGGTAAGTGAATTAAACCAGTCACAAAAAGACAAATTCTGTATGATTCCACTTATACAAACTACCTAGGGCAGTCAAATTCATAGAGACAGAAAGTAATATGGTGGTTGCCAAGAGCACAGGAGGGAGGAATGGGGAGTTACTCTTTAGTGAGTATAGAGTGTCAATTTTGCAAGATGAAAAGAATTTGGGAATTAATCACACAACAGTCTGAATGTACTTAATACTACTGAACTGTACACTTAAACATTTGTAAAATAGCCAGGCACAATCACTTGGACCTATAATCCCAGGTACTCCGGAAGCTGAGGCCAGAGGACACATTTGAGCCTAGGGGTTCAGGGCTACATTGAGCTATGATCCTACCACTGCACTCCACCCTGGGCAACAGAGTGAGACTCCATCTTAAAAAAGAAAATGATAGATGTTATGTTGTATGTATTTTACAAGTGATGTTTTTAATTTTAAAATGTTTAAAAATGCAAAATTGCTACCTAAGACATATACTGCATTTTAAGAACATTTTTAAATTTTAAAAATTACACATATGGCAAATATATATATATTTATTTTTATATATTTATATATATATTTATATATACTTATATATATAATTCATTTTATATATATATTCATTTGCTACTAAGACGTGTGTGTGTGTATATATATTATTTATATATGTAAAAGTTGACCAGACACAGTGGCTCACGCCTGTAATCCCAGCATTTTGGGACGCCAAGGCAGGTGGATCACTTGAGGTCAGGAGTTTCAGATCAGCCTGGCAAACATGGTGAAACCCCATCTCTACTAAAAATACAAAAATTAGCTGGGCGTGGCGGTGTGCACCTCTAATCACAGCTACTCGGGAAGCTTAGGTAGGAGAATTGCATGAACCTGGGAGGCAGAGGTTACAGTGAGCCAAGATGGTGCCACTGTACTCCAGCCTGGGTGACAGAGCAAGACTCTGTCTTAATAATAATAATAATAAAATTAACAAAACTATGAGTCTAGGTTCAGGAACAACTCAAAAGATGATTTAAAAACAGAGTGCAGAAATTATTGTGGTGGGGCCTGGAGCTCATTTCTTGACTTTGCAGCTTGTTTCTTGACAGAGCAGCTATAGGAGAGAAGATAAAATTTTCCCTTTGCTCTCTGAACGTTCACTGAAAAATCAGCTGGCAAAAGGCAGATTAATAGGAGAAAAGGCATACAAAATTCTATTTTAACATGAATAGCACAGTGAACCTCAGACTGATTACCCAGTAACCCAGTGTGTTAGGCAGTGTACTACAGAAACTTACATACCCTTTTCATAAGGGAGGGGAGATGGGGAATGTAGGCAAGACTTTGGAGGGGCATTCAGTCATTAGAGAAGATAAATGGACCCAGGAGGTGGGAGGTAGACATTAGGGGAAGGTGAGGGGCAGAGCTGCACAGGAACAAAGGTTGTTTTATTATGCAGATAATGTCTTCCTGGTAATCTCTTGGAGCTGCCCTCAAAAGAAGATGGTAAGTCTGTCTAGGCATGGTTAGGACTCCCTGTCTTTTCTATGCTGAATGATCTTTCCTAGTTCTTGGATGAGATCCCCAGGGAGGGGTTTTAATACAATTACATTTCTTTCCAAAAGAAACTTTCTTGGTCAGATAAGGAAATTTCAGACACAGCCCCTCTCTACCATTGGAGATAGGAAGAAGGCAGGATTACAGGGACCTTGATTCTGAGGCAGCTTCTAAGGCCTCTCAGCATGTCAAAGCACAAGTCTTTGGGGTATCACTCTCTGAGCCCTAGCAAAATACACTGATTTGTGTATGAAAAATGGAGCTTACAGCTCAGACAGAAAATATATCCTTAAACGGAATTTTCAACTCGATGTGGCTTACCACATGTACAGTATGAAAATATGTCATTTATGGCTCACGCCTGTAATCCCAGCACTTTGGGAGGCCGAGGCGGGTGGATCACGAGGTCAGGAGATGGAGACCATCCTGGCTAACAGGGTGAAACCCCGTCTCTACTAAAAATACAAAAACTTAGCCGAGCATGGTGGTGGGTGCCTGTAGTCCCAGCTACTTGGGAGGCTGAGGCAGGAGAATGGCATGAACCTGGGAGGCTGAGCTTGCAGAGAGCCAAGACGACGCCACTGCACTCCAGCCTGGGTGACAGAGCTAGACCCTGTCAACAGAAAAAAAAAAGAAAGAAAATATGTCATTTATATTCAAAGCATCAAATAAAATTTTTTTATTTCTTTTTATATGTGGACATATGAATTTAGGCTTGCCAGAATATAATTATTAATTCTAGCAAATGTGCATTGTCATATTTTGCCCAAATGTTTAATCAAATAAATGAGTTTAAAATTATCTCATTTCCAAAGAAGCAAAATTCAGCTTATTATTCTAGATGTTTTACTTATGAGTTTACTATTTACCCCGTTACTGTTATTTCTGGCCTTCCTGTGGCAGTATTGCCATCCACTGAAACTGTCCCCATAAGAGGAGCATTTGTAGGTTTTTAGGAATACTAAAAATACAAGTCACTCCCCATCTGTTATCTGTTGTTTCTTCCCCCAAAATTTGTGTGATCCCTGCAATGAATGCTTACATTCATTCTTTTTATTTGCAAATCACTGACTCTTAAAATGAAAACTATTAAATTGTAGAAGAACCACTCAGCAAGATGTACAAATTAAAATTATATTATAATAGGGAACCTAAGCTCAGTGTACGTTATTAATGCAGAGGAAAAGTATTTAAGAACAACTTGAGTGGTAGGGGGTCAGTTTCTAAAGTGAGATGGTGAACAAACTGTGTTGACCTGGAGGTTCCTTCTCAACTCGAGATGTCACATTCACTAGAAGGGGCAGGAACAAACCCCAGGTTGGTCAGGACTGTCTCTCCCTATCTCAGGAGATTGCATTCTGGGCTGATTCTACAGTTATTCTTGAGAATTGCAAGTGAGAAAGGGGGAAAATCCATTTTATTTACCCTCTGATAACCAGAGAACTGCATTACATTTTAACCTCAAAAAGTTATATTGTCCCCCATTGTAGTAATCCTCCTCCCACTCATAGCCTTGGCAAATATTGATCATCTTGATCTCAATAGATTTGCCTTTTCTAGAATGTCATATAAATGAAATCATTCTGTATGTAATAATTTAGGTATGTTTTTTCTCAGTTAGAATAACACTTTTGAGATTTATCATTATTGTTTCATGTATCCGTAGTTTTTCTTTTATGTTGACTTGTACTCTTTCCTATTCTTTCTTGAATGAAAATACCACAATTTGCTCATTATTTTTATGGATATAAAATGTTATCAATATGGATAACTTCACGGATATAAACAGTCTGAATGGTCATTGTGATTTCAATTCACATCAATGAGCATAGTTTGGACTTATTTGCCATTCATATCTATTGATTAATGGTTACCGTTTTATTTTATAATGTTTATTAATTTATTCTTAAATTTAATCTTATATGTATAATGCTCTATACAAGATTGATCACAGTTATACACTGAAAATAATATTTCATGCTGAGCCTCTGGCATCTCTTGCCATTTTCTTAAGTGACATTCAAAAACAACAATTATAATAATTTTTAATTGAATACATTACTTTTTCTGCTTTATAATATTTATTTCCTGTATACAAATTATTTCTTAACCTAAGATCACAAAGATTAACCTCTGTGTTTTCGTGTGTGTGTGTGTTTGAGACAAGCTCTCACTCTGTCATCCAGGCTGTAGTCTAGTGGCACTATCTTGGCTTACTGCAACTTCCACCTTCCAGGCTCAAGTGATCCTCCTACCTCAGACTCTCAAGTAGCTGAGACGACAGCCACCATCATGCCCGGCTAATTTTTTTGTGTTTTCATACAGCCAAGATTTTATCATGTTGTCCAGGCTGCTCCCAAACTCCTGGGCTCAAGTTATCCACCCCATTGGGCCTCCCAAGTGCTAGGATTACAGGCATGACCCATTGCGCCTGGCTGTTTTTTAGAAATTGTCTATCTTAAGGTTTTACATTTTAATCTATGATAAATTTTGAATAATTTTTAATATATACTACAAAATAAGGGTGAACATTTTGGTTTTTATTTTTGGTATATGAATATTCAATTGTTCAAGAATCATTTGTTGCAAACTCTGTCCTTTCTCCATTAAATTTCTTTGGAACATGAGTCAAAAATCTACCAACCACATATGTGTAGGTCTATTTCTGGGTGCTAAGCTGTTTCATTTATCTAAATATATATCCCTACACCAAAGCACACTATCTGTACTAATACTGCATTATATTAAATTTTGAAATAGGTAAAGTGAGTACCCCAACATTGTTCCTCCTTTTCTTAATGTGTTTGGCTATTCTACTTTTACTTTCTAATACAAATTTTAGAATCTATTTGTCAATTTCTACAAAAAAAAATCATAATGGGATGTTGATTGAGGATTTAATGAATGCATAGATTAAAATGTAAGAATCGCTGTTAATATTGACCTTCCAATTCATGAAATTAGTGTATCGCTGTATTTATTTAGATCTTTTAAAACTAATCTAATCAGTGTTTCCTAATTCCCAGAGTACAATTTTTGCCAGATTTATCTCTAAGAATATCATTTTTATACTGCTGTAAATATATTTTAACTTCAATGCTCAATTTTTCATTATCGCTATAAGGGAAGACAGTTGATTTTCACCTATGCATTTTTGCAAACTAAGAAAATCTAGTGACAACCATGTGGTATATATATTGCTACATGTGAGGCATGGACAAATGAACAACAAACATACATTTCTCCTATATTTGAGACATCAGTCAAGCTGATATTCGAACATATAGGCAATAAAAATCAGATTAGAGAGGCTGCATAGTTATGTGGAAATCCACAAAATGCATGTGCATACAACACTAATTTAAATGGTCACTGCAGGTATCCTGCAGGAAGTAATTTAAGATTGAAAACATGAATAAGTAGCTGAAAAACGATGCAAATTTAAGCTGGGAAAGACAAAAGAATGTTTAGTATTCATGTAGAAACCACGACATGTATACAAGTCAAAATATTTAAGGCATCACAAGAACAGCAATTTTAGAACACATGAAGGAAGTTACAAATCTATGTCAGGGCTAGATTTTTAAGAAATTATGTGGGGTTGAGGCTCAGCCCCTGCATTGGCAAAGAAAAAGTTATGGGTGATGAAAATAGACAACCTAAAGTCCTGGAAAAGAGTCCACACAAAATTTTAGTATTTTCAAGGTAGAAGCTTCTCTTGACTCAGTTGGACCTCCCTGTGAAAAATACGAAATCAGAAAAGGAACTTTCCAGCTAGAAAACGAATTTCAGTACCAAGCATAGGTTGCTTTCACGCCTAAACCCCTCCTTACTTGCATTGCAGAAGTACCTGCTATACTGTAGTTTTTGGGCATGAGGGACCCCGTGCTCACAGCGCCATCTAGCATCAACAGAAACGGGGGCTGATGGCAATAGAAAGGGGGGCTGATGGCAGCCTTAATAAATTCAGGAGAGGAAAAAAAAAAACACAAAACAGATGGCGGCCCAGCATCCAGGAACTGCTGTGTTCATTTGAGTAGGATTTTTCTTATATTCGTTTAAAAACTGAAACATAATTCATAATTGCTGCAGGGGTTAGGGGTGAAATGCAATTGGTAACCATTCCCAGTAAAGACTCAGGGAATCCTGACCCAAGACCACATTTCCTGTCATTTAACGCAAGGGTTAAAAGGTCGAAGTGAATCCCATTACGCTAATTGATTTCATTTACAAACATGGATGTATAGGAGTGTGTTACTATGCACGGAATCATACTTCGGATGTGACTGTAAAACGAGTTCAGCTGATTTTGCACTGTCACATTAAACCCGGAACCGTGTGTTTCCATATACATCACGCTCCTCTTTGGTAGCACTACAGTTCATAAGATGAATGTAATTTCTTAGATTACAGCCTTAACGGGTTATTACTCTTTCAATGTTTTCTAATGTGATATAGATGTCGGACGTATCCGCTCAAGTATACGTGGCGGGGCCGGGGTCCCGATCGTCTGTCGGAGCTAGCGGTGCCGCAAAGCCCAGCGACTCCGATCTCACAGGGATGCTGGCAGGAAATGCGCCATTGTTCGGCGCAGCGAAACAGCCCGCAGTGCGCTGTGGGAAGGTCACATGACAGAGGGGGAAGACGGTGGCCAGCAGGAGCCGATCCACTGCGCGCCTGCGCGGCTCCGGTGGCGTGGATGACGCTGGTCTCCCCTCACCGTTTCCGTTTCCGGGCGAGTCTGTTCAGTTTATGGCGTCTGCTAGGAGTCTCTTATCCGGCGTTTGTGCCACAGAAAGCCTTTAACCTGCGTTTTACCCGTAAACATTTTCCTTTTTAGGCTTCCTATCATTGTTTTGGTTCTTGCTCCTGTATTAACTTTGTTTTTCGTTTTTTCTTTTTTTTTTCTTTCAAGACGGAGTCTCGCTCTGTCGCCCAGGCTGGAGTGCAGTGGTGCGATCTCGGCTCACTGCAAGCTCCGCCTCCCGCGTTCACGCTATTCTCCTACCTCAGCCTCCCGAGTAGCTGGGACTACAGGCGCCCGACATCACGCCCGGCTAATTTTTTTAATTTTAATAGAGACGGAGTTTCACCATGTTAGCCAGGATGGTCTCGATCTGCTGACCTCGTGATCCGCTCGCCTCGGCCTCCCAGAGTGCTGGGATTACAGGCGTGAGCCACCGCGCTCGGCCGTATTAACTTTGTTTTAACCTAAGTTTTGTTTCTTTTTCCCATAAAAATACCTGAGTGTTTATGCAACACTGTCTTTTCATAAACGTTGCACAGACCATGATTTTATACCCTTTCTTTTAAATATTAATTTTCATTTCTTTTTTCTGCATTCGTCTGAAAAATTGAATTATTTTTCAATAATTCTGAAATTACTGTCATTTTTTAAGGCATACTTCTTTAATCATGTTTGTATTTTCCCTAAGATTCTCGATTGACTCTCTTTTATCTTTTCTAACTAAGCACCTGTTTTACGAGAGATATTGTGGGGGCTTCAAGGTCAAACCTTTCCCCCAATGCCTCTATATCCATTGTAAAATGCCACTTTTTATTTTAACAAAAAGTTGTACAAGGTTGAAAGAAGTTTCTCAGCTATATGCTTTTCTCTGTATCCTGACTTCCCTTACTTCATCACTCTATCCATCACTTTACAACTGATCATTCAATCCCAAAATTCTTTTACTAATCGGCTTATTAAATTTGTGCCTTCCATTTGAAGAACCGGGGGTTACCCAAGGCCTGATTTTTCCTAGGACACTGGGAGAACACAAGATCTGGTTCCCAGTGCCAGAGAGATGGTCACCTAGGAAGAAACAAGTCGTAGGTCAGACAAGAGCCACAAGGGCGTCTGCCGTTCTAAACACGTTTCCTGTTAGACAGACACTTGGTTATGGGTCAGACAGTTATGGCTTAGGGCATTGGCCACGTAAAAGAAGTCTCCCATGAATGGCACACTGTGAACACCCATTTCCAGCTCCCCTTCATCTCCCATTACTGCAGAGTTGATCGCCATTCTGGTACCAGGACCTGGATATAGTTGTGAGTTCCCAGAACCGGAGGTCAGAATTGGCCTGTACAGTACCTGTAGGAGTCTAAATGAGGGCTACCTACTGGAAGTCAATGAAACTAAGATTTAAGGTGGATCTAAATGGAAATACATATATCTCAATTAAACTGCTATATACATAATAGTCTGATTTTGTACATATGAACTTGAAAGTAAAAAAAGTAATTCATAAATGAACTCGCAATATTTTGAAACTAATTCTGATCTGAATTGGATTTTGAATCAGAAGTCATGGATGTCTTCCACCGTCTGTGCCATGAAGAGAGATGGCAATGAGGCATTCCTTAGTAAATGAGGCTGCACTACTCTGTGATTTCAACCTGTCCTGCTGACACCTTTGTGCATGTTTTGCTGCAGGTGACATTACAGAAGGAAATAGCAGAAGGTTTCAAAACAAGTTCATCCATGTGCAGGCAATGAAAACTATGCCATGGCTGCAAGAAGGCTAACAGAATTATAATAACATTTGACAGAAAATAATACAAAAAAGTGAAATATGATAAGAAGGATATGGAAATATTTATTAAGGGAGCCATATTAGTAGAGCTGCATCTTACAGAACAGGAACATCTTCCTTGATCAAAGGGGCAAAACTTTCCAGGAGAGAAAAGGAGCATATTAGGTAGAAATAGCGTGATCCATAAGAGGGTCTCTACAATGGCTTGAGAATGGGGAGACAAGAAGAGTCAGGGACACAGCAGGGTTTACACCTGTTCTGAGAACAGAAAGGAGCAAAAAACAAATGTTCATTTTCAAGTTCAAATCCTCTTCAGATTGAAAGATAGAGTTAATTGGGGAAAAGACAAGAATATAGTAAAGAGTTTGAGAGATTCATTCATATGTAAAATTCAATATTAAAATAATCTGTTGCTTTTTGGCCACTGCAAGTGTTGGGCTCACAGGGGAAAATATTTTTAAAATTTGTGTCCTCTGATTTCAGTCCAGTGGGAATTCAGAAAACTTAACAAAATCCAAACTATAAGTGGAAGTGTGCCCCTGGGAACTGAGAGGACAGGCATGAGACCTGTAATGGGATGGACAAGGAAGGCCTCTAGGATGAGGAACATTGGAGGAGATTCTGAAGATTGAGGAACGGTTTTTGACCAAGCAGAGGAGGGGAATTAGAAGAGGAAAAAGACTGTCCATGGCACAGGCCAGGGCATGAGAAAGGGGCAGTGGATTTCAAGGAATTCTGGGAGCTACTGTTTGTAAATTATAGGAGTAAAAAGGGAAGAGCACTGTGGGACTGGGTGTTAATCCAGTGTAGATGTTTCTCCATGAACATATACTTGTTCACACAGCTGAGCCTAGTCTACATGTCTCCTTATGTTCTTTGGTATTCTCCTACAAGCCTCATGGTTGTTTTTGGTGTCTCAGAGCATAACATGCGTTACAATTCCAGAAAAATATGCAAGGGATGGGAGGAAGAAATTTGTATTATTTCACTCAAGTAACGTCCCATTACCTTTGTAATAGTCTGTGTTTCAAGTACGTCCCATATCCTGTCCACTGTCAGGCGTGGCGGATTATACTACAGGGTTTTGTAAAACAACAGGTAGGGTTCATTGAGCACCATCTTATGGTCTACCTGTGACATCGGGTCTTTTCCAATCTGCAGTAGTTTCTCAGTCTATTTTGCATGACTTTGACCCTTTTGAAAAGAACTGATCAGGAATTTTGTGGGGTGTCCCACAATATGGATTTGTCTCATGTCTTCTCATGATTAGACTGGGGACATGGGTAAATTAAACATGTCTAAATTTGATGACAAGAAAAACTGTACAATATACTATTAAGTAAGGTAAGGCTAGGCACAGTGGTTCATGCCTGTAATCCCAATCCTTTGGCAGGCTGAGGCAGGAGAATTGCTTAAGCCCAGGAGTTCAAGATCAGGCTGGGCAACATGTTGAGACCCCCATCTCTACAATAAATTTTAAAAATTAGCCAGGGCTCGTGGCACTTGCCTGTAGTCCCAGCTACCCAGGAGGCTGAGGCAGGAGGATTGCTTGAGCCTAGGAAGTCAAGGCTGTGGTGAACCGTCTTCATGCCATTGCACTACAACCTGGAAAACAGAATGAGATCGTATCTCTCATTTTGGGGAGGTGGGGGGACAGGGTCTCACTCTGTCACCCAGACTGGAGTGCAGTGGCGTGATCTTGGCTCACCACAACCTCCGCCTCCTGGGTTCAAGTGATTCACCTGCCTCAGCCTCTTGAGTAGCTGTGATTACAGGAATGTGCCACTACTTCCCGGCAAATTTTTGTATTTTTAGTAGAGATGGGGTTTCACCATGTTGGCCAGGCTGAGAGACCATATCTCAAAAGAGAAAAAAGAAATGCAAACTTAGAAAAATAAGCAAAAAAGGGAAATGTCAATTAGCAAACTTAGAATACTGGTAAACTTCACGGGGTTAGGAAGTGGATTGAATTGGAGAATTGCACACATGGGGCAATGTTGGTAATGTTCTGTTTATTAAACTAGGAAGTGACTTTTTAAAAAATATTAATTTTTCTATTAAATATTTTTAAATGCTTTTATGTTTACAGAGCACTTTTAGAGACAGTGCAGATGATTTATATATACCCCAAACACAGTTTTCTTATTAATCTCTTAAATTAGTGTTGCAAATTTCTCAAAATTAAACTAGTGTTATATATTATAATTCAATAACATCACACTTTTGTTCAGATTTCTTAGTTTTCTTTTATTGTCCATTTCATGTTCTACGATTTCATCCAGGATATCATGTATTCCTAGACTCCTTTTGCTTTGACAGTTTCTTAGATCTTTCTTGCTTTTGGGGTCATTGACATCCCTCATGTGGGATTTCACTGATGTTTTTCTAATGTTTTGACTGGAGTTGTCAGTTTTAGGGAAGAAGATTACAGACGGAATATGCCATCTCATCACATCATATCAAGGGTACACACTATCAACATGCTTATTACTGTTGGCATTAACTTGATAATTTCCATGAGATTTAGGTCAGGGATCTCCATTTCTTCAAAGAATCTTAGTTCTTTATATTGGTGAATAGTAAGGTAATTTTTGTTCCCCTTTCCATGTTGACCTTTTTAAAAAGAAGTCACTGTGCCCAGCACATATTTAAGAATTGGAAAAACATGCTCCACCTCCTGCTAGGCAGAGCTTCTACAATGCCATTTGTGTTTCTTTACCGTGGACAATTTCTCTATTCTGCTCCATGCATTATTTATATTCATCATTTAATATACCATATAAAATATATGAAATCACAAATATTTACTTCACACTGTAATTACTAGTTTATTGATTTTGTTCCTCAAATTGTTTTAGAGTTTGCCATGTAAGGTCTTTCAGATGATTCCTATACCATTTTGATATATCTACGTCGTTGCAGTTTTTGTTTTTTGTTTGTTTGTTTGACTGCTTTGTTGGTTGTGTTATTGTTTAGCATTTTATTACTTTCTGGCACTATAAAGTGTTCAAGCTTAATTGTTTTGATTCCCTACCCAAGCCTAATGTTCGTAATTTCTTCAAGGAATTTTTCTTTTTATTGGTGTCTAGTATTAGAAACAATGATCTGGGCAGTGGCTGCACTCATTGCTGCTAGGTGATCTGTTGATTCTGGGCTTTGCCAGCTGACAGGAATATATCTGCATATTAACTCCACAAAAACACATATGTAAAAATATATCTACATTTGTCTATGTATATCTATATAAATTTAAACCTGTATTCCCACTAATGTCTCCAGTTCTAATCCAGGTACCACATGAATGAATCTACTTATTTTTACTACTTGCATGTAACCTCTCATTCTAACAATGAGAAAACTGGCCCCCTTTATGAAAACGTTGAGTCCCAAAATATATGCAGACTGGTATCAGAGTTGGTCATTCATACTCCCATAGGAAAGAACTTTATAAATTAAAATGTGTAAGTATATTATTTTACCTGTGTTTCTCAATGGAATGGCCCCTTTCAATAATGTTATTTGTATACATTTTTATTCATTCTTTGTGATATAAAGTTCTGTAGAATTTTACAAATAGTAGCATTAACTGACCATTGTAGTAGCATAGAGAAAAATTTCACTGCTGGAAAGAAATCTGTAATTTTCCTTTCCAACCTTCCTCTCACAAGCTCCTAGTAGCCTCTAATCATTTTAGTATAATTTCAACTTTCCGCAATGTCATATAAATTATATTGAACAGTACATAGTGATGCAAACTACCTTCATTTTCTTATAAATATGCCTTTAAGATTAGTGAAGCAGTGAAGTGTATCTCACAATGAATTTGATCTGTGTTTTACTAAGGACTAAATTTGTTGAGCATTGTACATTTGTATAACTTCTTTGGGAAAATGTCTAGTCACACAAAAATTTTGCCCCTTATTTATTAGGATATTTTTCTTTTTATTTTTTAGTTGTAAGAGCATTTTACGTATTGTGGCTAACAGACCCCTATCAGGTATATGATTTGCAAACATTTTTTCCCATTGTTTGGGTTATCTTGATTGTGTACTTTGAATAATAAAAGTTTTAAGTTTTGATGATATTCAATGTATGGGTTTTGTTGTTTTTTTGGGTTTTTTTTTGCTTCTGTTACTTGTATTTTGATGAAATATCTTAGACTCTATTGTTTAACCTGAGGCTGTGAAGACTAATTCATACATTCACTTTTATAGATTTTGTCATTTTAACTCTTACATTTAGGCCTATGATCCACTTTAAGCCAATTGTTTATATGATGTGAGGGAGGAATCCAGCCTGCAAGTGGATATCCACTTCTGCCAGCAACATTTATTGGAAGAAACATTTTTCCATATCGATATGCTTTCACAATCTTTAAAATCAGTTAAACCATAAATATAAAGGTAATTTTGTGGACCCTCAGTTCTATCCAATAACACATATGGCTAAACTTATACCAGTACCACAATGTCTTGATTACTATCAGTTGGTAATAAGTTTTGAAGTCAAGAACTATGAGTCAAGTACTCCAACTGTATTCTTTTGGGTTAGTTTTGGCTATTCTGGAGCAATTGCATTTTCATATGAAATTTAGAAGTAGCTTGCCAATAACTGCATTTTTTAAAGAAGCAGTATTTTACTATGGATTGTATTAAATCCATAAATCCATTTGGAAAGTATTGCCATCATAGTATTAAGTTTTCTAATCATTGATCATGGGATTTTTATTTTTACATTTTTTAGGACATCTTCAGTATCTTTCAATACATTTTATAGTTTTCAATGTACATATTTTACACAGATTTCATTAAATTATTCCTAAGTATATCTCCACTTTGAAGCTTTTTACATAGGAATAGTTTTCTGACTTTCATTTTTTTTTTTTTTTGAGATGAAGTCTCACTCTTGTCACCCAGGCTGGAGTGCAATGGCGTAATCTCGGCTCACTGCAACCTCCGTCTCCCAGGTTCAACTGATTCTACTGCCTCAGCCTCCCGAATAGCAGGGATTATAGGCGCCTGCCACCATGCCCAGCTAAGTTTTGTATTTTTGGTAGAAACAAGGTTTCACCATATTGGCCAGGCTGGTGTCGAACTCCAGACCTCAAGCAATCTGCCCGAATTGGCCTCCCAAAGTGCTGTGATTACAGGTGTGGGCCACCCAGACCAGCCTCTAACTTTCATTTTTAGATTAATTGCTAGTATATAGAAATAGAATTGCTGGTCATCGCTCACTCCAGGCTCCTGCTCTCAGGCTCAAGTGATTCCCCTGCCTCAGTCTCCTGAGTAGGTGGGGCTACAGGTGCATGCCACTAAGCGCAGCTAATTTTTTGAATTTTTTTGTAGAGACAAGGTCTCACCAGGTTGCCCAGGCTTTTCTTGAATTCCTGGCCTCAAGCGATCCTCCTGCCTTAGCCTCCCAAAGTACCAGAACTACAGGTGTGAGCCATCATGCCTGGCCAGAAATAGAATTGATTTTTTTTTTTTTTAGATGGTATCTCACTCTGTCGCTCAGGCTGGAGTGCAATGGCCTGATCTTGGCTCGCTGCAACCTCCACCTCCTGGGTTCAAGCAATTCACCTGCCTCAGCCTCCTGAGTAGCTGGGCTTACAGGTGCCCACAACTATGCCCAGCTAATTTTTGTATTTTTAGTAGAGACAGGGTTTCACCATGTTGGCCAGGCTGGTCTCAAAACTCCTGACCTCAGGCAATCCACCTGCCTCGGCCTCCCAAAGTGCTGGGATTACAGGCCTGAACCACCTTTGTATACTGCAAAGTTACTGAACTTGTTTTTAGATTCTAATCTTACTTTACTGAATTCCTTAGGATTTTCTATACACAGGATTATGTCATTTGCAAGCAAAGATGGTTTAACTTCTTCCTTTCTATTGTGGATGTCTTACATTTTTTGTAGCCTAGT
The DNA here is from genome assembly GCF_029281585.2 of Gorilla gorilla gorilla. NCBI lineage: Eukaryota > Metazoa > Chordata > Mammalia > Primates > Hominidae > Gorilla > Gorilla gorilla. The sequence goes on from NC_073240.2 coordinate 26,010,273, forward strand.
TGTCCTGGCTACATCCTCCAATACTCTGTTGAATAGAAGGGGCAAGAGTGGACCTCAGTGTCTTATTTCTAATCCTGGAGAAATTACTGAGGCTTCCATGACATTGTATGTTTCTATGTGAATTTTTAACTGATGCTCTTTTTAGGCAAAGTTCCCTTCTATGCTTCATTTGCTCAATGTTTTCATAAATGCTCCAATCATAAATGGGGTTTTAATTAGTCAAATGCTTGTTCTTCATCTTAAGAGGTGATCATGTGTTTTTACTCTTTATACTATTTAGATAGTATATTTTACTAATTGTTTTTGTATGTTTATCCAAACTTGCAATGCTGGAATAAATACCCTTGGTCATAGCGTATATCCTTTGTCTATGGTGCTTTTGTGTTTTGATAGTTTTTCCTTGAGGATTCTCATATTTATAAGGCATGTTGGTCTCTAATTTTCCTTTCTTACAATGTCTTTTTCCAGTTGTAGTATCAGGTTAACTGACTTCATAAAGTGCATTGGGAAGTGCTCTCTTTTTCCTTTTTGGTTTTCGTTCTTTTGTTTGTTTTCTTCTTCTCTTGGGAGAGGAGTTAGTGAAGGATTGTTATAAATTCTTTAAAGTTGTGGTATAATTTACTAGTGAAGTAATCTCACCCTGGGCGTGTAATTGAATCCTAACAACAATCTGTGAGCTTGGAAGATGATTCCTCCCCAGCTGAACCTTCAGCTGAGACTTCAGCCTAGACATCATCTACACCAGGATTCATGCCCCAAAGAAACAGTGAGTAATATGTGTGTGTGTGGTTTTGAGGCACTTTGCTGTATAAATGAGTTACACAGCAATAAATAAGTAATAAACCTGACAGTTAATGTAGTGTGGCATCTGGAATGAATCATTGACAGAAAAAGTGACATTAATGTAAAATCGGGTAAAGTATAAAGACAGTCTGTATTTCAGTTAATGGTTTTTACCACATTCAATTTTATTTGTTTTCACGAATATGTTATGGCTATTTAAGATGTTAAGATTGCAAGAAGCTGAATGGTATACAAAACTCTTCATATTCTCATTATACCTTTCAGTAATCTAAAATTATTTATTATTTTTAATTGTCAGATAATAAGTGTATGTACTCTTACTCATGGGGTTAATTGTGGTGTTTTGTCATATGTATACATTGTGGAATGGTCAAATTAGGCTAATCATCATATCCATTACCTCAAATATTTATTTCTTTGTGGTGAGAACATTTAAAATCATCTCTTTTAGCTGTTTTGGGAAATATACAACACATTCTTATCTATACTCATGATGCTATGAAATAAATCACCAGACATTATTCCTCCTGTCTAATAGAAACTTCATACCCTTTGACCAACGTCTCTTCTTCCCCAACCACCCCTTCATAACAACCTCTGGTAACCACCATATGATTCTCCACTTCTATGAGTTTGACTTCTAAGATTCCACATATAATTGAGATCATATGGTAATCGTCCCTCTGTGTCTAGCCTATTTTACCTAGCATAATGTACTGTAGGTTCATCCAAGTTGTTGCAAATGACAGATTTTCATATATTTTTAAGGCTGAATGGTATCACATTGTGTATATGTACCACATTTTTGTTTCCATTTATCCATTAATGAGCTCTTAAATTGTTTCCAAATCTTGGCTAATGTAAATAATGCTGAAATGAACATGAGAGTAAAGACATCTCTTCAACATAGTGATTCCAATTTTTTTGGCATATACCCTGGAGAGAGATTGCTATATCATATAGTAATTCTATTTTTAATTTCTTGTGACACTTCCATAGTGTTTTCTAAAATGTCTGTACTAATTGACATTCCCACCTACAATGTACAAAGGTTGTCTTTTTTCATTTCCTCACCAACGTTTGTTGTATTTCATCATCCTGACAATAGCCAAAGTAGCAGGTATGAGCCAATATCTCATTATGATTTTAATTTACACTTCTCTGATGATTACAAATGTTGAAGAATTTTTTCATATGTCTGTTGGACAGTTGTATGTCTTATTTTGAAGTCCTTTGCCCATTGTTTATGTTGTTACTTATACTCTTGTAATTAAGTAGTGCTGAGACCAGCTCAGTCATGGAGACCATAATCCTGTGGCACTAGAGGAATTAAAGACACACACACAGAAATATAGGGTGTGGAGTGGGAAATCAGGGGTCTCACAGCCTTCAGAGCTGAGAGCCCCGAACAGAGACTTACCCACATATTTATTGACAGCAAGCCAGTGATAAGCATTGTTTCTATAGATTACAGATTTACTAAAAGTATTCCCTATGGGAAACAAAGGGATGGGCCGAAACGAAGGGATGGGTCTGGCTAGTTATCTGCAGCAGGAACATGTCCTTAAGGCACAGATCACTCATGCCATTGTTTGTGGTTTAGGAACGCCTTTAAGTGGTTTTCCGCCCTGGGTGGACCAGGTGTTCCTTGCCCTCATCCCGGTAGACCCACAACCTTCAGCGTGGGCATCATGGCCATCACAAACATGTCACAGTGCTGCAGAGATTTTGTTTATGGCCAGTTTTGGGGCCAGTTTATGGCCAGATTTGGGGGTCTGTTCCCAACAAAGTAGTTTGAGTCTTGTATATTTTTTAAGCATTTCACAATTAAAATCTTATTTTAAAAGTGTTGTTTTGGTACCAAAAAAAAACTACGCAGACATAAACAAATAACCTCCATCAGGTAATGATGATTCATTGGGTGGTGGTCATATACATAGGGAGAGAACAGGAAAGCATCTTCCTTATCTATTCACAATTCTAAATTCAGGTGCATCTGCTTCAGAAAGACACCATCAAGCTCCAGGAACTTTTCTCCTCTTTCTTTTTTCCCACTGGCTTCCCATTACATAGTCACCACTTTCCTGAGTGTCAGTAATCACTTCTTCAAAGAAAGCTTCCTGTGTCTCACATATCACAGAAAACCCCATTTTTAGAAGTTGTCAGATAGTTTATCTACAAGATTCCACTAAAGCCTTTTTGGAAGGCAGGGATTCAGGACATTAGAAGGAAAGATTGAGAGATACCAATGACAAGGAACATAAGTCATATTTCTGCATTTAGGAGAGTGTTTCCATGTGCAAGGAATCCTTCTTTAAATTTTCACATGACAACGATACCTTCAAGACTTTGAGAGAACCCTGTGATAATGAAGTTATTTTATTCTATAGACTCCATCATGAATTTATTGGGAGCATGTGTTCTGCTGAGATTTCGTTGTGGAAGTATTGATGTAACCGAGCAAGTTAGAGAGAAATGCCACACTTTGAGAAGAATTCAGGAGTCCTTTATTAGCCGGCGACCGAGAGACAGCTAATTCTTGAAATTCTCTCGGCCCCGAAGAAGGGGCTTGATTTTCTTCTATACTTTGGTTTAGAAAGGAGAGCGGGGAGCTTAACTGTAGCAATCTTACAGAAGTAAAACGGGCAAAAAAGTTAAAAAGACAAATGGTTACAGAAAAGCAAACAGTTCCAGGTGCAGGGGCTTTAAATCCATCACAAGGTGATAGACGCTGGGCTACTAACCAGACACGAACGCGGGGGCTTAGGGTGCTATCATCTGGACAAATTCCTGGGAACTGCGGACCTAGCTTGCCATAGCATCTTATCAGTTATTTGCATTTTTTGATGTCCTGGGAGTCAGCTGGCAGAAGTTAAGTCCTTGAGGAAGGGGGTGGGTAAGGAGCCTTTGTTGTCTTGCAGATGAAGGAGCCAAAAGGAGTCCCTCCGCTTTCTCAACTAAGAGGGAATGATTCAGGTTAATACAAGTTAGAGTATCACATTATAGTGCCGAATGACAATTCCAACAGCCACAGAATAGATATCATCATGGTTATAGGTGGGCTGTGAAAAAAATAATAACTTTATATACCTGATAGATTAAGCCAATCTCTGCTGACACTGACCAAAAAAAGTCAGAATGGCAGTCCATTAAGGATACACAGTAGATGTGCACAAGGAGTGACCCACTGAAAAATGGCAAGCACGTTGATGAGCTCTAACGCCTCATGGTGAGAGACTCAAAATTGTGCTAACATGATATTACAGGCACAGAGGACACAGTGCTAAGCAGCAAAACCCCAAATATTACTATGAAAGCATCACCTCCTAAACAACTTGTAAGCTGGTTTCACTGAGATTAGACTGCCCAGCAGATTTCTCAGAAAGATGTCAATGTAAACATTTAAACTTCCCAAATAAGAGCCCATTATGAGGCAAGAACCCAACACCCTGTTTCCACACAAGAGTCTGAATAGAAGTTAGAGTGCAATGAATACATAGCTTATATGTATGACATCCGAACATGCTATTAACTTAAATGAACCTCTACAACCTGAAAGTCTAGTTGCAAACACAGTCAACATCCAAAATTATAAATTATGCTTCTTCTTCACTTAATATATTCATGAAGAAACACAAAAACCCATTCCGTTTTTTTAAGTAGCTAACAGGAGAGTTGACCAGAGTAACAATTAATCCAAAGAACAAGTTTTATGAAAGCCGCAAAACATCTACTTCTGCAGTGACTGATCAAGAGTGATTTCTATGATCGCTATCCATGAGATTAGAAAGAGGAGTGGAGGAAAAAAAATGAATACTCAATTGTTCTGGATTAAAGAATTGGATGTGGAATGCAGCCTACAGAGACTATTGTTCATATTTCTAAGATAAGGGCAGAAATTCTCAAGTACAGTTTTTTCTAAGTCTGCAGAAAGCAGCCAGTCTAGTGCAAACATTCAGCTACCTCTATGCCATACCTGTCTTCCTTCTCAATAGTTTTTCTGAATTGTATCTTATAAAATTATTTCTCCACATATTTTGTACTTTTGTTATTTCCAGTTTGATCTTAAGGTATTCCTCTGGACAGTGTCTATAAACTCCAGCCCTGCCCAAAGGAGACTTAATACAATTTGGTCATGGATATCTACTATGTACTTTTCACAGGATACGTACTATGTACTTTTCATAGATGGCCAAATGCATAACTATCTGACCTGTGACCAGGTGTCCCTATCACAGGAAATTTGATTATATTGGAAGATCCCCTCGTGGTTCTTGTGTGATCTGTGTATGGTTTACCCACGCCAAAGCCACCATGCTGTCAGGGAGCTTTGGCTGGGAAAACACTTAGGTTCAAGCGTGTTCGTCAGGTAAGACATAGAGGAGGCAACTCAGCAAAACACATGAAATAGCACGAGCAGTGCATTCTTTACACATCCCAGAGAGAAGAGGTCAGCATGCCTTACGTGACCAATGAGAAGGAGGGAGCCTTCCTGGACACACGCTCATAACAAGCCAGTAGGGATCAAAGAGAGAGAGTCAGAGTGAAGCCCAGTCGCTGAAGCCTTTATTGGGATCCACTGCATTACACATGCAGGTTTCTCATGGGGAGTTCTAATTTCTGGGTTTGCAGGAAACAAGCATGAGTTCCACAGAGTCACACTATGACTGACAGGGGGCTACTGCTGCATATCTGCTCAGTTCACATGGAGTAGGTGTACTCTGTGGGACAAGTCAATGTAACTGTATCAACAACTTTCAGGAACTGGGAGGAATTGAGGAACTTGAAACTGTGTCAAGGATGACTGAGTCCTGCTTCTGGTATATGCCAGTTAAGTGTTATACAAAATAGATGCTGAGGCAAAGTAAAATTATCAGAATTTGCAACATATAAGATAGGAATTCCAGTAATCCACTATTAACTCCCTAAGAGCCATGCAGAAGGTAAAAGGACTTGGTTAATTTATATGAAAATATATTTGAGCATGTTTCCTCAATAAAAGAACAAACTACAGCAGATCAACAACCATAATATTCCACTGAGAAATGAGCAGTCACAGAGAAAAATAGTGTATCCACTAATGCTAAAATGCACATTTTCAGACCTTTCAAATAGAGATCCGTCTAAAAGTTCATAGTATCAAAACACTGCTGGCCACGACACAAACTTTATGTGGTTGTCTTGTATGTGTCACCTGAATCTGGTCTAAAAAGCTTCCTTGACAGCTTCCAATAATATCATCAACATCACAACTTGCAGAGTAGCAGTAGATTAGAAAGATAATCTCACAAAAAGTATCATAGGAATCTCACAAGGAATGCATCATCACCAGATGCTTCTGATTAGCACAGACAATAAGGGGGGAGAAGTCAGGCAAGATGAGATTAAAAGTGACTCAGAAGAGTTTGATCCAAATGGAAGAAATTTAATAATACTTTTCTTAATGTATTTTGCATAATTTTTCATCTCCTTGAATAAGAATGATATAACACAAATATCCACATTTGTATAAGTTGAAAAGAGATATCATCAATAATTATGAGGTAAATATTCTAAGTCATAAGAAGTATTTGTGTCACAGTTTGTCAATGGTTTTATTCTTTCATTGTGACAAAAAATAATGGTGCATTTCACAATTGATGCAAATGATACACTTTTCACTTACATAGAAAACACTGTCAGTATTAGCAATACTGACTTTGTGGTTGGCATATTGACCAGCCGTTAGTCTACAAGTGTTATGTATCATTAGTTCATTCAATTCTCACAACATCTTAAGAGTTAGGCCTATTAACCCTCCCATGATACTGAATCTGAGCTAAAGCCCTACAGGAAAAGAAGTACCTTGAGGTTGACTGTGTTTGTCTCTAGAGTTCAGACATTCATTCAGCTTGCTGATGAAGGACACGTTTTACAACTTCAAGCTTTCCTGATAATATTTATTCTTGTTTTTATTTTGGGTTTGTTTGTTTGTTTGTTTTGGCATAAAAATACCTTTAACATTTGTTTGCAGTTTTCTTTTTTTAATCTCACATAAACATCATCTAAAAGCAAGTTAACATTTTTGCATTCTCTATTCATGCCTTTCTTTCCTTTATTTAAAGATGTATTCATAACTTTTTAAATATACTTTTAATTGTTTTCATCTTTTCAAGTATCATTTTACCAATTGAATGGAAATATCACTTTTATTAGGAAAGACAAATGTTACACATTATTTATTTTAGTGTTCCACAGAAATTTGCTCTGAAATACCTCTGGTTGAAAAGGAGAGGGATAGAGACTTTTCTGAAAATCACAAGTCAAAATTTGCTCAGAATCACATGCTTAAAAAGAGCTGCGATTGTTTTCATTATATGGCTTAGTTTGTTCTAATTATGAAAGGTACACAAGGAATTAATTTGTGTATACAGAACACTGAGATTATTATTCTGAATGCAGTGAAAGCCACTTTGCTGCTCTGGAAGTTAGAATGTCCTCATATTGTTTGCTTTTTGTCTTACACAAACGCTATAGACATTGGCTAAGTCTTTTCTTTGATGCCTTCCAACTTGTTTTTGTGAATACATGTCTTTGTACAGATAACCCATAATATAGATATGTATCCTTTTCCTACTCTTTGATGAGAGATTACCAAAAATTGTTTCTGGTTTGCCTTGAAATAAAAATACCACTCAGGTGGCGCTGTCACCCATCTCCAGCCTGCATATAGTCCGATACTATGGTCTTGTAGGAAGAGAATTACAAACTTTATTGATTTTCTATTATCAACTAGCAAAGTATTTTTAAAAGGTTTTCATGCTTAAAGTTTTTTACATTTTATTTTCCTTGATTCAATCAATATTTTACCCACTTTTCTATTTCACTTCTATGTTGTTGTTGATTGTTTCAAGCTGAACCTTTGATACTCCTCTGAGTGTGTGAATATGGGATTCCTCAACCTGGATTAAACAGGGATTTCCATCTGAAGAAACAATTCAGGGCTCCAGAAAGCAGTCTGGGATTTCTTTAGCACCTGAAATGTGGACTGTGCAAATACCAACAGGATTGTATTGAGAGGAACACATTCTCTAGTGAAGGATGCCTTCCTGCAGGGTGAGTCTGCAAGACTCAATAGCAAATGGCTGCTATACAAGTAACAAAAGACTCAATATAATGATTTTAAAATGATTATGGTTGGCAATTGTTCAAGATTTATGAGATGTGAGAAATGAAGAGACCAAGAGTATTGATACATTATGGATATTTTTATTCTGAATTAATAGATAGACATTTATTTGCCAGGCAATGTTGCAGGGACTCTAGTTTCAGTCTTCTACACAGAGAATTTAAAGGGCAGACTTTAGTTTTATCTACAGTACCCTTCACCTTTACTCTATTTGATAACCTGGCACTTCTAACCTTAATTTCCTTGTAAATTAAGAGTAACCCAGTGCTCCATGCAAATTGTATAGACTGTGATATTTATGCAGTGAAGGACAGGCACAAGATTATTCTTAAATTGGAAAGAAACTGGAAGTTTTCTAGGGAAACAAAGAGAGGAGATAAGACATAACAGTTTTTCCTTGTTTGCATGAGAAATTTTTTCTGTTCTTATAAATAGAAAACTCGGCCAAGCGCAATGGCTCACCTGTCTAATCCTAGCAGTTTGGGAGACCAAGGCAGGTGGATCACTCAAGGCCAGAAGTCCAAGACCAGCTTGGGCAATATAGTGAGACCTTATCCCTACAGAAAAAAATTAAAAAGTAGCTAGGCATCGTGGCACAAACCTATAGTCCTGGCTACTTGGGAGGGTGAGGAAGGAGGATGACTTGAGCCCATGATTTCAAGGCTACAGTGAGCTATGATCGCGCCACAGCACTCCAGCCTGAGTGACAGAGTGAGACCCCTATTCCCCACAAAAAAGAAAACTCCCTTTAAATTATAGATGCTCTCTGAACTTACTTTGGGATGACATTTGCATAAACCCATCAAAAGTTTGAAAATATCATGTCGAAAATGCATTTAAATCACCTCACTAACCTAACATCATAGCTCAGCCTAGCCTACCTTAACATATTCAGAACACTTACATTAGCCTACAGTGGGTCAAAATTGTCTAATATGAAACCTATTATATAAGAAAGCGTAAAATAGTTCATGTAATTTAGTGAATAAATCTGCGAAAAACAGAGTGGTCACGTGGGTAATTGAAATATGGTTTCTATAGAAGGTGTATTGGTTTTCTGCCGTCCTACAGTCAAAATATCTTCAGTCGAACCATTACAAGCCAGAGAGCATTCATTTTAAAAAATGTAATCTTTGTCAGCCACAAATGACAACATATGGTACAAAATGTAGATTTGGGTCCAGATGTGGTGGTTCAACCTATTTATACACATTTCCTTCAATTCTAATGTTTCACTTTTCATATGGGCTTGTTGCAAGATGGTTGTGTCATGTGACTGCCTCTTTCTGCAGACATTAATAAGATGAACAGGTGGAAGACCAGGTGTATTCAAATGTATTTTCAAGTGTCTTTGTTTTTTTCTTGTGGACTGCTACCACAGTGAAATTAGGCAAACTTGTTTTTCCAGACCCTCAGTTTAATCGTATCAACACAAAAAGTCTCCAAACATCCTTGCCACATCACAGCAGGAAATTATCTTGAAGAAGTACCTTGAGGCGATAGTAGGTCTCATGTCACTATTTCATATCCCACAGGTATCACTGTCCTTCATTGCTTCACGCACAGTGTCTCACAAACCATTGTTCACATAATTTGTCCACTTTTTTGCATTTGTTAAGGCGTATCAAACCCTATGAATTTTACTACAATATTTTGATTCCAGGCCGGGTGCGGTGGCTCACACCTATAATCCCAGCACTTTGGGAGGCTGAGGCAGGCAGATCACGAGGTCAGGATATCGAGACCATCCTGGCCAACATGGTGAAACCCCGTCTCTACTAAAAATACAAAAATTAGCTGGGCATGGTGGCACGTGCTTGTAATCACAGCTACTAAGGAGGCTGAGGCAGGAGAATTGCTTGAGCCCAGGAGGCGGAGATTGCAGTGAGCCAAGATTGTGCCACTGCACTCCAGCCTGGCGACAGAGTGAGACTCTGTCTCAAAAAAAAAAAAAAAAATTGATTCCTGCCTTCTGCAATTGCTCAGTGATTACTGTATCCCTGACTATTTGCTTCAGGTTGCCAAGATGAAAAAATAATGAAAGTGAAATGCTCAGATGAAGATAATTGAACTGGCATTTGTGACACTAAAGGGAGGGGAGATCAGATTGGTCTTGCACAGTATCAGCAAGAGTCTCGATGGGTGTCAGCCACTGTGTGTCAATGAATGAAATATTTAAGATGCACCTAAAAGAAAGGATAATGTCCCTGTTGATTAAACTACAGTCATGTTTCACTTAATGAAGAGGATACATTATACATTCTTATAAATGTTTGTTGGGCAATTGTGTCATTCTGGGACCACCATACAGTGTACTTATGCAAATTGTAATAGGTTGTGCCATCTACTACACACTTAGGCTATATGGTATAGCCTATTGCTCACAGACTACAAACATATGTAGCATGTTGCTATACTTAATACTGTATGCAGCGCTAACAAAGTATTTGTATATCTAAACATACCTAGATGTTAGAAAAGTCACAGCAAAAAATACAGTACAAAATCTTTTTTACGGCCAGGTGCAGTGGTTCATGCCTGTAATTCCAGCACTTTGGGAGGCCAAGGCGGGGGGATCACCTGAGGTCGGGAGTTCGAGACCAGCCTGACCAACATGGAGAAACCCCGCCTTCCCTAAAAATACAATCTTAGCCGGGCATGGTGGCGCATGCCTGTAATCCCAGCTACTCGGGAGGATGAGGCAGGAAAATCACTTGAACCTGGGAGGTGGAGGTTGCGGTGAGCAGAGATCGCACCATTGCACTCCAGCCTGGGCAACAAGAGCGAAACTCCATCTCAAAAAAAAGAAAAATTATATATATTTTAAATTGTACACCTGTATAGGGCACTTATCATGAACGAAGTTTGCAAGACTGGATGTTCCTCTGGGTCAGTCAGTGAGTAGGAAAGTGAGGGCCTATGGCATACTTTACACTACTGTAAACTATGTAAACACTGTACACTTGGGCTGAATTAAATTTACTTTAAAAATAAAGTAATTGGCCAGTTGCAGTGGCTCACACTTGTAATTCCAGCATTTTGGGAGGCCCAGGCAGGCAGATCACTTGAGGCCAGGAATTCGAGACCAGCCTGGCCAACATGGCGAAAACCCATCTCTACCAAAAATACAAAAAAAAAAAAAAAAAAATTAGCCGGGCATCGTAGCACACAACTGTAATCTCAGCTACTCTGGAGGCTGAGACATGAGAGTCACTTGAACTCAGGAGGTGGAGGTTGCAATGAGCCAAGATTGCACCAGTGCCCTCCAGCCTGGGTAATACAGCAAGACTCTGTCTCAGAAAAAAAAAAAAAAAGAATTTTACTACGACAAATGCCTACGACATGACTAGGAAGTACTTTTTTTTAGCTCCATAATAATCTTGTGGAACCACCATTGTATAAGCAGACTGTCATTGAAAATTGCATTATACTTTGCAGCAGAAAAGTGTATTATACACATAAGGGCCTATTTTACACTAATGGAAAACGCCCTTCTACAACTATAGAAACTTGAGTTTTATTTACATAAAAATGAAAGCAATATTGAAATTAATTTATAAATGGGTTTACAAATATCTTAAAATTCTGATTATGATGGTTCCAAATCAGATTTTAATCCAGGGCTATGAATATTTTAACATCACCCTCTGTGGCCTAAAGAGTAAAGGCAGGCTGGGCGCAGTGGCTCACGCCTGTAATCCCAGCACCTTGGGAGGCCAAGGTGGGCAGATCACGAGGTCAGGAGTGCGAGACCAGCCTGGCCAATATGGTGAAACCCCATCTCTACTAAAAATACAAAATTAGCCAGGCATGGTGGTGCATGCCTGTAATCTCAGCTACTCGGGAGGCTGAGGCAGGAGAATGGCGTGAACCTGGGAGGCGGAGCTTGCAGTGAGCCGAGATGGCGCCACTCTACTCCAGCCTGGGCGACAGAGCGTGACTCCGTCTCAAAACACAAAAAACAAACAAACGAACAAAAAAATATTCCCCCAAGTCCATGAGGTCATCCAATGAGAAAGACAGTAAGACAGTCAGAACATGTGAGGATGGTCCCTGTCCACTACGGAGAGGGGACCAGAGGAGTTGGTGCTGAGGAGGAGTGAGGGTGGAAAGGACAGAGAGGTTCCTGTCTGCTCAGTCATTTTGCAGGTGTCGGTGGGATCCAAGGATCTGAAAATTCACAGTGGCTGGCTCATGGCCGCCTGGTATCAATACACTACAGGGTGAGAGCAACGTCACAGGCAGCTGGAAATAAGGGGGTCCACACCTGGCCCCAGAAGAAACCCAATGCAAGGCACACAGGCACTGCAGGAGGGGAAATGCAGAGAGGGTGGGTGGGGGTGGGGTGCGCAGGCCTTTATGGGACTTTCTCCAAGGACATGCACATGTTCACCCATCAATCGGTGCCTGCATGTCCCCTCACATGTTCTTCGATATTTTCCTACAAAATCTCATGATTTTTTCATGTTTCTTGGAGTGTCACATGTATTTTGACTCTCTTCTCACACCCTTTACTTTGTATACATAGCAATACTTACTTCAATTTATTTTTGGTGGGTTATTCATAATTAACGTATTTCCCAACTTTGGAACCAAATTAATTTGCCCCGCTTTGCATGCTTAGGTTGATCATAGATTCGTGTCTCCTAATTTCAGAGTGGATCACCTCTGCATGACCCTAAGCAAGAGTTCAGTTTGGGGTATTGCATTTTCTTAGGTAACATTCGACACGTTTATGCTCCATAAACTATTAAGCTGTCACTAGTCATTTAAAAATTCCAGTGGGCTTTATCTTTACTTTCGTTTTCTCTATATTGGCATATTATATTTTTCTTCCTTTTACTTTGGATTTAACTTGATACACTTCTCTTTAAAGGTTTCTAAGGTGAAAATTTTGATGACTAATTTATATTTATATATGTATATATATATATATTTTTTTTTTTTTTTGAGACGGAGTCTCATTCTGCAGCCCAGGCTGGAGTGCAGTATTGCGATCTTGGCTCACTGCAAACTCCAACTCCCGGGGTCAAGCACTTCTCCTGCCTCAGCCTCCTGAGTAGCTGGGATTACAAGCGCCCAGCTAATTTTTGTATTTTTAGTAGAGATGGGGTTTCACCATGCTGGCCAGGCTGGCCTCACACTCCTGACCTCGTGATCCACCAGCCTTGGCCTCCCAAAGTGCTGGCATTACAGGTGTGAGCCACCGTGCCTGGCCAGATTTCTTCTTTTCTAATATATATATTTGAGGCTATAATATCCCTCCAAGCTCCCTGATTGCACCCCATGAATTTTGATAAGTTGTGTTTTCCTTTAAATTTAGTTCAAAATATATTTTTAAATTTCTATTGAGATTCCTTCTCTGACCCATGTGATAGAACTGTGCTATTGAATATCCATGTATTTTACCAATTATCATCCCTTTATTAATTTCAATTTTAATTCTATTTTGACCTGAGTTCATATATTATATGATTCCTATTCTTTTACATTTGTTAAGGTGTGTTTTATGGAGGAGAATGTGGTCTCTCTTTTGATGAGCGGTTCATGTGGGCTTGAGAAGATTGTGTGTTCTGCCATTGATATGGTTTGGCTGCATCCCCACCCAAATCTAAACTTGAATTGCATCTCCCAGAATCCCCATGTGTTGTGGAAGGGACCCAGGGAGAGGTAATTGAATCATGGGGGCCAGTCTTTCCTGTGCTATTCTTGTGATAATGAATAAGTCTCACGAGATCTGATGGGTTTATCATGGGTTTCCACTTTTGCTTCTTCCTCATTTCCTCTTACTGCCACCATGTAAGATGTACCTTTTGCCTCCCACCATGATTCTGAGGCCTCCTCAGCCATGTGAAACCGTAAGTCCAATTAAACCCCTTTTTCTTCCCTGTCTCGAGTACGTCTTCATCAGCAGCATGAAAATGAACTAATACACCCATCGTTGGGTAAAGTAGTCTGTAGATGTCAGCTGTACCCCAATCCGTTGATGGTGCTGCTGAATTCAGCCAAATCCTACTGATTCTGCCTGCTGGATCTATTTCTGACAGAGGAGTGCTGAAGTCTCCAAAAATAATAGTGGATTCTTCTATTTCTTCTCGTAGTTTTAACAGTTTCTTCCTTACATAGATTGATGCCCTTTTGTGACTTACATACTTGTTAGGGATTGTTATACCTTCTTAAATAATTGACCTCTTTATCGTTATGTAATGTTCTTCTTTATTCCTGATAATTTTCCTGGCCTAATAGTCCACCCTTTCAGAAATTAATATAGCTATTCATGCTTTCTTTTTATTCATGCTTTCTCTGCCTCCCTGGGTTCAAGCAATTCTCCTGCCTCAGCCTCCCAAGTAGCTGGGACTACAGGCGTGTATCACCATGCCCAGCAAATTTTTGTATTTTTAGTAAAGATAGGATTTCACCATGTTGGCCAGGCTGGTCTCAAACTACTGTTAGCATGACATATTTTGTGTCATTCATATACTTTTATTTTAGGTGTGTCTTCACATTTTTTGACAGATATAATTGTATGTATTTACTGTATACAACATTATGTCTGAAGTATTGTATACATCGTGGGATAATTCTAGCTAGTTACTTTGTGCATTACCTCACCTATTATCTCAGAGATGTGATGTGATAGCTCACTATGGCTTTAATTTGAATTTTCTTTTATTTCTCTTTATATTTAAATGGGTTTCCTATATAAAACATATGGCTGGGTCTTTTTTTATTCACTTTGACAGTCTGTGTATTTTATTTTATTTTATTTTATTTTTTTATTTTTTATTTTTTTTTATTTTTATTTTTTTTTTTTTGAGACGGAGTCTCGCTCTGTCACCCAGGCTGGAGTGCAGTGGTGCAATCTCGGCTCACTGCAAGCTCCGCCTCCCGGGTTCACGCCATTCTCCTGCCTCAGCCTCCCAAGTAGCTGGGACTACAGGCACCCGCCACTGCGCCCGGCTAATTTTTTGCATTTTTAGTAGAGATGGGGTTTCACCGTGGTCTCGATCTCCTGACCTCGTGATCCGCCCACCTCGGCCTCCCAAAGTGCTGGGTTTACAGGCGTGAGCCACCGCGCCCGGCCTATTTTATTTTATTTTTGAGACAGTCTCACTCTATCACACAGGGTGGACTGGAATGACAGGATCTCAGTTCACTGCAGTCTCTGCTTCCTGGGTTCAAGCAAGTCTCACATCTTAGCCTCCCAAGTCACTGGGATTACAAGTGTGCGCCACCACTTCTGGCTAATTTTCATATTTTTAGGAGAAACAGGGTTTCACCATGCTGGCCAGGCTGGTCTCAAACTCCCGACCTCAGGTGACGGTGCTTCGGCCTCCCAGAATGCTGGGATCATAGACATGAGCAACTGCTCCTGGCTGATAATCTGTGTATTTTAATTGTTTTATTTTTACCATTGGTATTCAAAGTGGTTACTGATATAGTTGGATTGATATCTACCATATTTGTTACTGTTTTCCATTTGTTGCCCTTGTTCTTTGGTCCTATTTTTGTCTTCCACCCATTTTCTGCCTTTTGTGGTTTAAATTGAGAATTGTATATGATTCCATTTTCTCTTCTTTAACATTTTTTTTTTTTTACTTTTTTAGTGGTTGCCCTAGGAAAGAAAAACTTTTATCTTCCTAGTAAAATCTAACATAACAGTTTGATGAAAGAAATGACAGCAACAATGTATTTGATGATGTATTACTAGGTATATGTTGTGTGTGTCTGTGTGTGTGTCTACATATGAATGCTTATATACAAGTGAAATGTCATGACACTGGTGGGTGTTTGATTTCGTATGTCTTATTAGGTCTGGGGTAGGGCATGGGTCAAACCCAACACCACGGTGGACCCAGCCAGTCTCAGCGAACTTAGCCCATTAAAGTCTTATCAGCCTGGGCTTGTCCTTGTCGCTCATTTTAAAGCTCCTTTCTTGAAGTTATGTGAAATTACTGCTTGATATTTTCTTCTTTTTCATATGACCACTCAGCCTTCCTATTTTATGCCTGTTTATTTAACTAGGGGGTGGAATAATCATTAGGTATTCTGGAAAGGGAGGGGATTTCAGGGACCCCCGGTTACTGTACCCTTTATTGCTTACTTGGGTTTGCTGGGAAGGGTCATGGACATGTCACTCTGACAAGGATTTTGGCCATTTTCTCTCTCTTATTTTGGGGTTTCCCTCTGGTTTATTCACCTGGTTCATGTTTTAGCTGTTATTTTGGTTTTTCATCCTCTTGCCACAACCCACTGCTATTCCTATATCAATGAGGCATCAACAATATTGATAATATTTTGTTCATTAAGTTGGGCAAAGACTTAAGAAAAAAATAAACTTTTTTAGAATAGTTTATATTCACACACTTGCTAAGGTAGTACAGTTTCCCTTATCAAACTCTTAGTTAACTATTTTTACTATTAGTGTGGGACAATAGTAGTAATTAATGAACGAATATTATACGTTATCCTTATCTAACATACATATTTTATTTATTTATTTATTTATTGAGGCGGAGTCTCACCCTGTCACCCAGCCTGGAGAGCAGTGGTGCAGTCTTGGTTCACTGCAACCTCTGCCCCCTGGGTTCAAGCGATTCTCCTGCCTCAGCCTCCCAAGTAGCTGGGACTACAGGCGTGTACCACCATTCCCTGCTAATTTTTGTATTTTTAATAGAAATGTGGTTTCACCACGTTGGTCAGGCTGGTCTCGAACTACTGACCTCAGGTGATCCACCTGCCTTGGCCTCCCAAAATGTTGGGATTACAGGCATGAGCCACCGCACCCGGCCCACATGCACATTTTTAGATGCCTTAGCTTTCACTTAATGTCCATGTTCCATTTCAGAATCCCATCCAGAACCCCGCATCACATTGAGATGTCATGTGTCTCCTTGGGCTCCTATGCCTATGACAGTTCCCCCTACTTTCCTTGTTGTTGAGGACACTGACATCCCTAATTAGGGATTTCTCTGATGTTTTCCTCATGATTTTACTGGATTTCTGGGTTTAAGGGAGGAAGAACACGGAAGGTAAGTGTCATCCTCATCATATCATGTCGAGGGTACACACTATCAACATGCTTTATCACTGTTTATAGTAATTTTGTTCCCCTTGGCAAGCAGTTGTAGTCAGATTTTCCCACTGTAAAATTATTTTTCCCTTTTATTTTTACATTTTTGAAAATAAGTCACTATACGTAGCACATATTAACGACTAGGATTCATGTTCCACTTCCTTAAGAATGGAGTATCTTAAAAAACAGTTGGGAATTCTTCACCATGTACAATTTGTCGATTCTTCACTATTTATCACACATTAATTCAATAATGTATCCATACCATAGGGAATATCATATGAAATTATGAATATTTATTTTATACTTTACTTATACTCATGTGTATTATTGCTCCCATTGATCCATTCTTGACCATTGGAAGGTCTTTCAGTTGACTACTGTATCATTTAAAATTGCCAACATCATTTTGGTTTTAGTTTGTTTGGTTGATTGTGCTGCAGTTTCACGTTGTCTTACTTTCAGGCTGTGGAAGGTACTCCAGGTAAAATGTTGATCACTCCCTGACAAAGCCTAGTATCCACCATTTCTTCAAAGCATCCTAGTTTATTTCATTGGAAAGTGGAATTAGAAATGATCTGCCCACCAAGCGTACTCATTGCTACTGGAGTGTCTGTAGATTCAAAGCCTTGTCAGCTGACACAAAAAAGAAATGTACATGTGTATACAAACCTGCCTATATAAACATCTGTGTAAATATTTCTACATTTTCCCATATATATCTACATAAAGTTAAACATGAATTCCTACTGATAATCTCCAGCACCACGATTTCATCCTGCAACACATGAATCTCTCTACCCATTCCCACTACTTATGTGTAATCTCCTACTCTAGAGAAAGTTGGCTTCCTTTATGTAATAATCGAGTCCCATAATACATGCACGGTGGCTTCAGAATTGTTAATCCATACTCCCATAGGAAACAACATTACCAATTAAAATACTCTGCTCATAGACAACTCCTTTGGCCATTAGACTCAGAATCTCCACTTATTTCCTAAGTTGCTTAGATCAGCTCCTTTATCCCCCATTCTGTCAATGGGATTATTTTCATACATTTGTAATGCATTTTTCTTATCTTGCCTGCATTTCTTCGTGGGATTCCCCCAACCTAAAAATAAGGTTTTTTTTTTTTAATTTTCATATATTTAGGTTCACTCTGACTTATAAAATTCTGTAGGGTTTCAAAAACAGTATGATGCGTTACAGGATCATGCAGAATGTCTTCACTGCTCTAAAAATATTCCATGTACTTCACCTATTGAGCCTTCTTCCTGCTTACAAAGTTCCTAGTAAGCACTAATTCGTTTACTATCTCCATTGTTTTGTCCTTTCCAGAGTATCATATTAATGGAGTTACATACTCTGCAATCTTTTCAAAGTGGCTTCTTTCACTTTAAAATATGCTTTAATTTTGTAAAGCGTTTGGTTTTTTTTTTGTTTTTTTTTTTTTTGTGAGACAGAGTCTCACTCTGTTGCCCAGACTGGAGTGCAGTGGTGTGATCTCACCTCACTACAACCACCACCTCCTGGATTCAAGCGATTCTCCCGCCTCAGCCTCCCGAGTAGCTGGGATTACAGGCACCCACCATCATGCCCCAGTAATTTTTGAATTTTTGTAGAGACAGGGTTTCACCATGTGGGCCAGGCTGGTCTTGAACTCCTGAACTTAAATGATCTGCCCACCTCGGCCTCCCAAAGTGCTGGAAGTACAGGCGTGAGCCATCATGCCTGGCCATAAAGTATATCTTATGGTGACTTTTTCCCTAAGAACTAATCGCATTAATCAACTTTTCATGTGTTCACTGGGCATATGTATTACTTATTTAGAAAAATGCTTATCCAAACAGTATACCCATTTTTAATTTGGATATTTGACCTTTGTTTGGAATTGTGAGAATCATTTCTATATTCTATACAGTGGACACTGATCAGCTATATGACTTGCAAATATTTTTTCCCCATTCTTTCAGTTGTCTTTCAACTTTTTGACAGTGTTTGTTGAATCACAACTTTTAACTGTGATGAAGACAAACGTGCATTTTCTGGCACTTTTATTTTTTGATGGTAACATCAAAAATGGTATCTTAGAAATCACTGTTTAACCTTGGCCATAAAAACATATTTCCATTTTATCTTCTACAGGTTTTGTAGTTTTAGAGCCTGCGTTTAGGTGTGTGATATATTTTCAGTAAGTCATGTATATGGCATGAGGAAGGAGTCCAATTTAAATGCGGACATTAGCTTGTCCCTGCAAAATTTGTTGAAAAAAATATTTTTCACCAATTGCCTTGGCAACTTGTAAAATCATTGACGATAAATGTCAGGATTAATTTTTCAACATCTCTATTCTAGCTCATTCATCTATATGGCATTCCTTATGCCACAGAATTCTTGCCATGTCATTTCACCAGCCGGAAACCTGTGGCCAGCAGCACCTTCTTCCTGAGCATCGCTTGCTCCTGCTGGACTCATTCCTCCCACCTGGCCCAACAGGCAGACTCAGTGCTACCAGCCCAAATCCCAAACTCGGCAAGGATGAGCCAGGCACATAGTGGCGAGAAGTGTGTGCGAGACCAACTACAGAGTCTGGCCATTGTGCACAGCCAAACATGCTGCCTGCTGCAGACACAAAGGCAGCTCCTGGTACAAGCACACGCACCAGCTCTATGCAAGGCTGTGGCTGGACCAAAGGTACTACACGCAGCTTCTACTGTGAGCACCTGCATCTGGATTAGGGGAAAATGGTCGCACCTGGAAACTTGAGACACTAGAAGTGAATGAGGTACACCGACAATGGGAGGGTGACCAAGGTGGAGAGGAGCGTAATTGAACGTCAGAGCTGCTCCTAGAAGATGACCTGCCGTGAGCACCACTTTTCCGCAGGCAACTCATCCCCACATTTCTTACAGTCTTCCTGAGTCCAGAGTCTTTATGCGCCCAGATAGGTGAAAGCACATGCTTAGGTCCCCAAGGGTCCATAAGCAAGCTCAGGCAAATATAAGCGTTAAGTTCTGACACCCCGCTGCAGCCTCCACCCACAACTGGCAGTTTGCACCGCAAATTTCACGTCATCCCTGGTTTTGAAGTGCGGTTTCATAAAGGACGGCACTTTGAATGTTAGATTTCACGCCAAACCCACCCTTTTCCTCATAAAGGACGGCGCTTTGAACGTTAGATTTCACTCCAAACCCACCCTTTTCCCTCCCAACCCCCCTTTGCCCCCCCTCCTCAACACACTCTCAGCAGCGTCTCTCTGGTTCATTGCACGCTCCCCTCAACACCTCCACCCCAATCTTCCCTCCCTGGTACCCAAAGTTTCAAAATTGGGCCAAGGCAGCAAAAGCAGGCGTTGTAACACAGCCCCCCAAGCACACACATACATCTGGCCAGGTTGTAACATGCCCAGAATCAGCTCCTTCTAGTAGGTTCCTGGTCTTGCTGACTTCAAGAATTAAATCACTGACCTTTGTAGTTAATGTTACAGCTGTTAAAGGCGGCACAGACCCAAACAGTGAGCAGCAGCAAAATTCATTGTTAACAACGAAAGAACAACTCTTCCAATACGCAGGTCCTAGCGAGTTGCAGCTGTGGGCTTAGGCGCACTGGTGGCCAGCTTTTATTCCCTTATTAGTCCCCGCCCACATCCTGTTGATTGGTCCATTTTACAGAGCGCTGATTGGTCCATTTTACAGAGCGCTGATTGGTCCATTTTACAGAGTGCTGATTGGTCCATTTTAGAGAGCGCTGATTGGTCCATTTTACAGAATGCTGATTGGTCCATTTTACAAACCTCTAGCTAACTACGGAGTGCTGATTGGTGCATTTTACAATCCTCTCGTAAGACAGAAAAGTTCTCCAAGTCCCCACCCAACCCAGAAGTCCAGCTGGCTTCACCTCTCAGTGATAGCTCCTGGGTTTGGCTTCAACTTTGTTCAGAAATCAGAGCTGGTGCCAGGAGTGGGGAGGAGCAGGCGCAGGCACTTCTGAGCTTGTTGAGTCAGGAGAGCTTCACAGACACTTGAGAGTGCAGGGGTGCCCTTATTTAGAGAAATGCCTATCCAGACAATATACCTATTTTTAATTTGGTTATTTGACTTTTTGTCAAAAAGTTCAGAGCTGCAGCTGGGTGGCTGCAGCTGCGCCTGGGAGCACGGGGTTCCAACCCTGCCAACTTGGTAGGGTGCGGGGTTTCTGCCAGCTCCGTGGAGCATGCAGCCCCAGTGGCACCTCCCCACCGGCAGCTGGCTTCCCCACAGTGGCAGCCACTGCCATCACCTATACTAGTACCAAAATCCCTTGATTACTACCAGTTTGTCACTTTGCATTAGGTATTGAAATCTGATAATCCAACTTTTTTTTTTCAAGATTATTTTGGCTGTTCTGGATCTCACGGATTTTTATTTAAATTTTAGAAACAGCTTGCCAGTTACTACAGAAACACACACAGAGAGAGAGAGAGAGAGAGAGAGAGAGAGAGAGAGAGAGAGAGAGAGAGAAATTTCCATATCACAACCACAGCACTCTGCTGAGAAGCAGCAGAGGTTCCAGGAGCCGTGCCTACAGCACTTACAAAGCTGTGGAGCTGCAAACTGCTCTCTCGTAGACATCCACACAGCCAAGACTCTTCTTTTATGGTCTGTAATCATGGAGTATATTTTCTCTACCTGGTTCAAAGCTTCCATGAGAGAACGGCTCCTGGGATCTTGAGATCTGGGGTGACAGATACAGCTGACCTGGACCGTGTTTCTCACTTCTGTCATCAGAGTAGCATATTCTTGGGTACTTTTTAGTTTGACTTTTGTAAGCCAAGAAAGCTACTCACTTCTCCAAGCTCACATTTCACTCTTTCAGGAAAAACAAACTCATTTAAATTCTTCATCTTCCAGAAAAATAATAATAAAGGGAAGAGTAATTGTAATAAACAAGCCATGGAAGAGGACAAGGAGGGACCCATCTCAAATGACAAGACAGTCGATGAGCTCCAAGTGCTCACTGTAGGAGAGGACTGTTGATACATAGAGGACTGTGCTAACGTGATGTCACAGGCACAGAGGACACAGTGCTGAGCACCGAGTCCCTAAACGTTGCTCTCTAATAGCATGGAAGATATTATTTTCTACAATTTGCTAAACCATCAGATTTCACAAACACTTGATCTTGCCATCAGAAGTCTTGAAAGATGACATTGCTAATGTCCCAAAGTCTTGAACCACATTAAGCAAGAATCCACCACCCTGTCTTCACACTGTAGCTTAAACAGAAGATAAATTCCAGTGGATGGATGGCTCATACATTGAGATCAGGGCTTCTTGTCCATTTAATTGTGCCTTCCTGGAGATAGAAAATCTAGGTGTAAATTCATTCAACATCCTTAATCATAAGTTGTATGTGTTTTTCCCTCACCCAATATATGCAAGAGGGGACACCAAAACCCATTTCAATATCAGTATCCAAAAGCAGAGTTGACCAGAGTAGCAAGGAAGCAGAGCAAAATATTTTATGAAAACCGTAACGAATCTACTTCTGCAGTGACTTATCATGAAGTGATTTGTATAATCACCATCCACATGGTTAGAAAGATCAATGGTAGAGAAGAAGATAGATACACAAAGATTAAGGATTAAAGAATTGAGGGTGGAATGTAGCTTACAGGGAGCATTGCTCATATTTCTATGGCAGAAATTCTCAAGACACACCTTTTTCCAAGTCTTTAGAGTGCTACTGCTGCAGCGCAAACTTCAAGTAAATTTTGAATTTATATCTCCTTCTCAATTGATTTCTCTTCTTTTCTTTTCTTTTCTTTTCTTTTCTTTTCTTTTTGAGTCAGGGTCTCACTCTGTCACCCAGGCTGGAATTCAGTGGCACAATTACAGTTCACTGCAGCCTTGACTTCCTGAGCTCGGGTGACCTTACCTCCTCAGCCTCCCAAGTAGTTGGGACCGCAGATGCATGCCACTGCACCCAGCCAGTTCCTCGATGGGTTTCTTAAGCCACAGTTTACAAAATTACCTCTTCACACTTAAAATAGGAATTCCAGTAGTCCACTAGTATGTCTAATATCTATAATAGGTAGGTAGAAGAAAAATGGAGTTGGTCAACTTACATGAAAATATGCTTAAGCTTATTTCATCAATAACCAATCAGAATATAGCTGAAGAGTCACCCTGATTTAACACTGATAAATGGATGGTCACAGTGGGAAAAGGCATATTCCGTTAATGTTAAAGTGCACATTTCCACATTTTTCAAAGGGTTGTGTTTTAATATGGGTATTGTAAGAAAATGACTGGCCAGACAGCATGATACGGTTGCCATCTTGTGCACAGGCATGAAGTTGGTCTAGAAACCTATTATTGTCACCCTTTGATAATATCATTATCATCAAAACTTTCAGAGTAGCTGTCAGTAGGTTACAAATATAATCTCACACAGAATAATACAGAACTCTCTAAAGATATGAGGCAAAGCCAAAGCTTATGATAAGCACAGGTGATGATAATTTGAGGAAAGTCATGAAAAAGGTGAGTTGAGAAGTGATTCAGAATAGTTTGATCTCATGAGAGCTATTTTAGGATTATCTTTGTTAATGTACCCTGTTTTAATTTTTCATCTCATGTACTCATAGGAGTGATATAAGACAAATAACATGTTGAATTCACTTCCTGTGTATATATTCCCAGAAGTGGAATAGTTGGATAATATGGTAGTTCTATTTTTAGTTTTTTGAAACCTTCATTTTTTTTCCACAATGGCTGTACTAATTTGCATTCCCACCCACAGGGATTCCGTTTTCCACATTTATTTAAGTTCAATAAAATTGTAATCAATAATAATATAAAAATTCTAAGTAATAATAAATATTTGTGTCACAGTTTTTCAGTGGTTTTATTTTTTGTGGCAAAAAAATAATGGTGCATTTTACCAATGACGCATCTTGTAATTACTTAGGAAAAGCTGTCAGTATTAGCAAATTCTAATTTAGTTGTTAGTATAGACCTGCATTAGTCTATGTGCTCTGTGTATTACTAGTTCCTTTAAACCTCACAACATCCCAAGAGGTAGGCAATATTATCACTTCCACGCTCCAGTTCTGAATCTTAGCTAAAGCACTTCAGTAAAAAATAGGAGATGCTGGAGCTTGACTGGGTCTGTCTCCAGAGTCCTTGCTCACATTAGCTATGTTAGAATATATTTTGTGATAAGAACCTTCTAGATCTAGTTTCAGAAATCTTATATACCCCATGGTCATGAAGCTATTCTCCTAAATTAGGTCCTAAATACCGTATTAATTTTTAAAAAAAAAAATCTAGGTCCGGCCAGGCACAATGGCTCATGCCTATAATCCCAGCACTTTGGGAGGCCAAGGTAGGCAGATCACAAGGTCAGGAGTTCGAGACCAGCCTGACCAGCATGGTGAAACCCATCTCTACTAAAAATACAAAAATTAGGCATAGTGGCGTGCACCTGTAATCCCAGATACTCAGGAGGCTGAGGCAGGAGAATCATTTGATCCTGGGAGGCAGAGGTTGCAGTGAGCTGAGATTTTACCACTGCATGCCAGCTTGGGTGACAGAGCGAGACTCTGTCTCAAAAAATATATATATCTAGGTCAG
Source organism: Gorilla gorilla gorilla (assembly GCF_029281585.2). Lineage (NCBI taxonomy): Eukaryota > Metazoa > Chordata > Mammalia > Primates > Hominidae > Gorilla > Gorilla gorilla. Next base: position 26,034,939 of record NC_073240.2, read on the forward strand.
TGATCCATCTGGAATTAATTTTGAAATGTGAGATCAAATGTCTATTTTACTTTCTCCTATGGATATTTAATTTTTTGGAACATATATTGAAAAATCAATATTCCCTATTTATCTTTCTTTACACTATTTTCTTACATATTCTTTTGTCCTTTTTTGAGCTTTCTTTTTTCATTTGTTTATTTCTGTATTTTTCTGCGAATACCAAAGTAACTCAGTTACCGAGAGACTTCATTTTACACAAGAATTTTCCCTCCAGAGTCCATTCTCTTCATCACTGTGCTGTTCTAGAATGAAGAAATGAAAGAGTAGCATCCTGCATTCCTTGCACCCCAACCAAAAATACCAGGTGTAGTTTGTTTGTTTTTTTTTTTCAATAGAGTTTAAGACTTCAGAACATTACTGTTGACACTAATGTCTCTAATGTCTTTGTGACTCTCAGACAACCCCAACCAACTTCACTACCACTTTATTTTTTAGTACAAAATCAGTGAATTTTATGTGATTTTGTGCCTTCTCTTCCACCACTCTGGGCTTTCTCTATCCTTAGAAACATTGGCAGGAACTTGGACAGTCATCCCTGGGTGCATCCCACTCATGTGGATGAGCCTCAGTGGACTTGGTCTTACTCCTCTGGACCATGACCCATCAAAGTCCTGGCTGTGGCAGGCAAAGCTGAGCTGAGGGCTCTCTGTGAGGCCTGTATGGGCAAAACCAGCTGCTCCCAACACTCCCTAAGTGATCTGTTTGGGTATTCATTCTGTTTTTAATAAAGAGTGAGTTTGTTCAACAGTGACTGAGCTTGCTGACCAAGGATAATTACCCTTCAGACCTTGTCTGCTAATGCTTGTTCTTGCTTTTGCTTTGGCACACAGTTTTCAACACTTTGTATTAATTTTTATTTGTTTTGGTCACATAACAATTTCTGCAACCAAATTCATATTTTTGTCTTGTGTATTAATCTCATTATTGTATTTAATAATGCACTTATACCCATTTTTCATAAAACCTTTTCAATTATTTTCATCTTTTCAGTCATAAAATTTTCCTAAATAGAATAGGAATATGACTTTTATTAGGAAAAGCAGATGCTACACACCCTTTTATCGTGTTTTCCAGGAATTTCCACTGAAGTACCTCTGGTTGAAAAGGAGAACAGAGACTTTTTTCACAGCCACAAGACAAAATTTGTTCAGAATTAAATGCTGAAAAAGGAGCTATGATTGTTTTCATTATATGGCTTAGTTTGTTCTAATTGTAGAAGATGCACAAGGCATTAGTTTATACAGGCAGAATACTGAATCTTCCATTCTGAATGCAGAGAACAGCCACTTTGTCACTGAGCAAGCATAAATATCATACTGTTACTCTTTATCCAAAAGCTATAGACATGGCTGAAGTCTTTGATTCCTTCTAACTTGTTGTAAATGTATGCATGTAATTTCCTTGTACACATGGACCGTAATATAAATATCTATAGTTTTCTTGCAATTCAGTGAGTTACTACTAAAACTGTTTACAGTTTTCAGTAAAATAATATATGTAACTCAAGAAATCTGTACATACATCTCCAGGAAGCACAAATTCTTGTAGAAGGGGAATTGCCATCTTTACTTATATTTTTTGGTTATCTCCTAGCAAAATATTTTTAAAGGTTTTCATGCTTATGAGTTTTTTAGATTTTTGTTTGCATTGGCTCAGTCAATAATTTTCCCATCCTTCGATTATTTAACTGGTCTGATGTTTATTATTTTAGGCTAAACTTTTGACACTCTTCTGATATAATTTGTATGTGAATAGATTTGCTGAGTGTCCTGGATAGTGAAGATGGGATTCCTTGACATGCATTAAGTAGGAATTTTCCCACCAGTAACCAATAAGAAACACAAAAGTAAGAAGAGGACAGAAACAGTTCAGGACTCTAACAATTAAGAATAGGTTTCCTTAATTTAAAGTTTACAACGTGGAGGTCACTAATGACAGCAAATTATGTGGAAAGGAAAACATTCACTAGTGAAACGACCATTCCCACAAGGTAGGTCTCAGACTCGGTAGCATCTATTTGCTATGCAAGTAAAGAAATTCTGTAGTTGAATTCAAGATGGCTGACTAGACACGCCAGGAGAAACTTCTGCCTCTGAGAGATAAGGACATCAGGAATACTGGCACACTCTGAGCAGATCTTCAGAGAGAAGGCATTGAGAGTGAACAGAGGGAGAATACAGATGCGGGGCTGAAGGGAAAGGAAGCTGGGAATCTCACACAGGGCTGCCATGCCCTGGGACTCGTTTCTGACTCCCAATAACTCAACTCTTGGGGAAGGGGTGAGTTGAACAGGAACGGAGCAAGGCACTTTCACCATGGGCCTCTGGAATCCTGGCAGCTGGAGACCCCACGATCCCCATGGACACTGGAGCTAGCAGAGAAAGTGTCTTAGAGAGGTCGGAGGGGCAGGACTCCAGCCTGTGTGGAGCCCAGAGACTTTGATAAGGGAATGTCTGCAGTGGAGCATGGCCAGGGATGCCAACCCCCGAAGCCTCACCATGCTGCTCTAGGAAACTTTAGCCTTAAGGAGACCGTCAGACCTGGATGGAGCAGGGTGGTCTTGCTCATGAGGCAGGGCCAGTCTGATCTGGACTCCCTCTCTGTCTGCTGGCCTCCCCCAGGTCCCCAGGCTGGCCATGCCCACTTGCAGTGCAGCCTCAGATGCCCAACTGGGGTGCTTCCTGGGAGGCCTGCTCCTTCATCAGCAGACCATGCCTGTTAGAGAGCTCCAGCAGAGCGGCCCCCACCAATGCATGCCAGCCCACCAGCACTCTCCCTCTACTGCATCCTCCCTCATGCCACTTTGACAGGGCTCAATTGCCCATGGCCACAACCCTACTGCTTTGTGGGCATGTGCACACAGACCTCACCTCCCCTACCCATCCAGTATGCGTGTGCAGGTGCAACCCACTGTGCAAATGCTGCCAGTGTAAGAGGAGCCCAATCCACCATCCCTCATGCCACACTGCCATTGCAGACACAAATGGGCACATGGAGACCAGCAACCCCATCCCCCCATGCCAACATTGCCACCATTGTGAACACACATATGAACACCAAGGCCTGGTGCCTCTCTCTTTGCTACCACTAGCACGGACACATGTACAGATGCCAAAAACTGCCACCACTGCAAACACACCCTCAGAGGCTGGCAGCCCTGTGCCTGCCAGCAGTGCGACATGATGCCCCACTTCTACTGGTGTGAGTGTGAGCAAAAACACTGAAACAGCACTCTGATGATACTGCACCCTAGCCAACGTGAATGCACCCCACCACACTGCCACTGCTGCTGGCATGTGCAAATGAACACATTCCACTGCCAGCATCCCGAAAAGCGCTTTGGCTGACACCACCTATTGAAGTATTGTGGCTAGTGGTCCAGGAACACATCAACCTCTCTGGAACAGCTGGTGGGAATGTAAATTACTTCAGCCAGCATGGAAAGCAGTTTGGTGATTTCTCAAAGAACTTAAAACACAATTGCCATTCAGCTCAGCAATCCCATTATTTGTTATCTACCCAAAGGAATACAAATGTTTCTGCCATAAAGACACATGCACGCATATGTTTATCACAGCACTATTCACAGTAGCAAAGACATGGAATCAACCTAAATGCCCATCAACAGTAGACTGGATGAAGAAAATGTGCCACATATATACAATGGAATACTATGCAGCCATAAAAAAGAATGAGCTCATGTCCTTTGCAGCAACATGGATGGAGCCAGAGGCCATTATCCCAAGCAGAGTAACACAGAAACAGAGAAGCAAATACTGCATGTTCTCACTTACAAGTGGGAGCCAAATATTGAGTGAAGATGGACACAAAGAAAGAAACAACAGACATGAGTTCTTACCTGAGCGTGGAGGGTGGGAGGATGGTGATGATCAAAAAACTACCAATCCCGTAGCATGCTTCTTACCTGAGTGACAAAATAGTCTGTACACAAAACACCTGTGACATGGTTTACCAATATAACAAACCTATACATGTACCCTTAAAATTAAAATACAGGTTTTTAAAAATCCTCAATCTAATGGTCTGGAAACTATTGGGGAGGGGATTTGTTAAAGATTCCTGAAATGTTAGCAACCAACAGACCAAGAACATTGACACTTTGTAGGTAGTTTTAGTTCAGATTAATAGATGCACATTTGTTTCACCTGGTAAGTCTACAGTCAGGAGCTCTGGGAGTCAATGCTGTATGTTTCAAGATAATGTCAAGGCCAGGTTTTGGTTAAAAAGAAAACCTAAATAAAAAGCCAAGCATTCATCTTCACTCTATTTTTGTATTAGAATCTGACACCATTATTCATAATTTCACTGTATATGAAGAGCAACCCTATACTCCATACAAACAACATAGACTGTGGAATTATGTTATGAAATGTAAAGAGAAGATGATTCCCAAATTTAAAGGAAACTGGAGGTGTTCTGGAGAAACAAGTAGAGGTGATTAGCCTTACTGATTTTTTCTCTTGATGATAATTGTTATTTGCACTGTAAGTAAAAACTTCTACTTGAATTATTCTACAATGCTGTAAATCTATCACTCACACATACAAAATACCATAGGAAAAGGGGTAGTTCCACATGTGGTGGTGAAGCCTACTTATGTGCGTAATTTTCTTCATCTCTAAAGAGCGTCCGTTTGACAGGGTGTAGTGGCTCATGCCTGTAATCCCAGCACTTTGTGAGGCTGAGGTGGCCAATCACTTGAGGTCAGGAGTTCAAGACCAGTCTAGTCAATATGGTGAAACCTCATCTCTACCAAAAATATAAAAAAATTGCCAGGTGTGGTGGCTCACGCCTGTAATCCCAGCACTTTGCAAGGCCGAGGAGGGCAGATCACAAGGTCAGGAGTTCGAGACCAGCCTGGCCAATATGATGAAACCCTGTCTCTACTAAAAATACAAAAATTAGCTGGGCATGGTGGCACATGCCTGTAATCCCAGCCCTCAGGAGACTGAGGCAGAAGAATCGCTTGAACCAAGGAGGTAGTGTTTGCAGTGAGTCGAGGTTGCACCACCGCACTCTAGCCTGGCCGACAGAGCTAGACTTCGTTTCAGAAACAAAGAGTGCATTCATTCCTGGGCTTCTTGCAAAATGGCCTTATCATATACAGGCCTCTGTTTTTGTTTTGGAGTTTGTCTGTTTGTTTGTTTTGCAGACAGGGATAAATCGAAAGGATTGAAGGCCAGTTTCACTAAATGGCTTCTCCTGGTACTGGGTTTTTCTTCCGAACTGTTCCCATAGTTCTGTGACCATGTCTCCATAGAATAAGGGTGGCACGTGGCAAACCTGAATGCATGGAAGTGGGCATGTCTACTCTCTCCCCACACTTAGCACTGGATGTGGAGAATGGCTTGATGAAATTGGGTCAAAGTGTTCTTCCAGAATCGCCGTTCCATCTTCTTAACTCAGAAAGTCATCCAAGGTTATTGCCACGCCGTAGACTGAAAATCCCCTGGAAGCACAAAGCTGAAGCAATATGAGGGTTCACATCATGTTCAGCATCTCTCAGCTATCACTGCTCTTCATCGTTTCATGTACAATGTCTTGCAAATCATTGTTTAATATATTGTGTTGATTTTTTTCTTTTTGCATGTGGTGAGGCATATCAAATTTCTATTAGTGTTTCCATTTCTTGATTCATTCCTCCTGCAATTGCTAAATTATTACTGTACCTTCAAGTTGTCAATATTAAAGTGAGTAAGTAACAATGTAATTCAAACTCCCAGAGAAAGACAGAAAAGTAAACAGGTATTTGGAACTCTAAAGAGAAGGGAAGAAATTGTCTACCCACACAGTGTCTGCCAAAGTCTCCACTGTATGTCAATAACTCAAAGACTTGAGGATCTAAAAGAAAGGATAATATCTCTGACAATGAATCTATTATACACTTCTTAGCTTTATTTTATGATTACAACAAAACTCTCATATAATTATGCAGGCACAAGATTTATTCACATAAAGTGAAAGCAATATTGGAAGTAATATATAAATAATTCACAAATATCTTGATATTCTGAGTCTATATATTCTAACTCAAATATTGACCCAGAGTCATGGAAATCTTTATATCACCCTCTGTGTCATGAAGACTGATGGCAATAAAACATTTCTTCATAAAAGAGGCTGTACTATTCCCTGTGTAATTTCCATCTTTCCTGTTCATACACATTCTACAAGTGTGGGTGCAGGTGATCCTACCTGAAGGTGACAGCAGATTTCAGGACTAGTTCATCCACGTATAGAAAATGAAAAGCATGTCATGGCTTCTACCAGGTTAATGCAATTGTGGTAAAACTTGAAAAAAAGATCAAATTGATGGAATAGTGTAACCAATAGAGATTTTGAAATATTTATCAAGGGAGCCCTATTAATAGAGCTGAAATTTGGAAAATAACAAGATTTTCACTGGTCCAAGAGGGCAATGCAATTCAGAAGGACAGAAAGGGGTAGATATGATAGAAACAGCATGGCCCATGGGAGGGACTCTACAGTGGATTGAGGATGAGGAGGCTGGAGAAGAGGCTGAGGGGAGTTAGGGCTCACATCCTGTCCTGAGAACAGAGAAGAGCACAAGAAACAGGTTCATTTTCAAGCTCAAACTCTCTTCATATTGAAAGAAAGTTAGTTTCTTGGGAAGCAGACAAGAATATAGGTGAAGAGTTTGAGAGATTCATTAATTTCTTTGGGAAAATCAACATAAAGGAAAATCTTTTATGTTGCTCTTTGTCCATTACATGGGTGGGGCTCAGGGGGGAACAACATAGACAAAGATTTCCTCTTCTTTGATATATCAGTTCAGTGGAGATTCAGAAAACTCAACGGAAACGAAATTGCAGGTGGAAGAGTTGCCATTGGGAACTGAGAGGACAGGCATCAGACCTGGAATGGGATAGGCAAGAGAGGCCTCCAGCAGGAGGAGCATTGGAGGAGATTCTGGAGGATGAGGAGCAGTGAGTCCAGCAAACAGGGGAGGGAAAGGAAAGAGGAAACAGTGTGTCCATGGCACAGACAAAGACATGAGAAGAGAGCAGGGGATTTAAACGTCCACTAAAAATAATAATATGTGAAAAGTCCTGGAGCAGGAAGAGCAGGCCATGGAAGGACTGGGCCTTGGTTCAGTGGATGTTTTCCCCAGGACATACACAGGTTCATACTTCTATGTCTGCACATCTTCTTACCTGTTCCTTGATATTTCACTACAAACCGGATAATTTTTTCATGTGTCTCAGAGTATAAAGTGTTACAATGATAGCAATAACACAAGATCTGGGAGGGATAAATTAGTATTCTTTTATTAGCAATAACATAAGATCTGGGAGGGATAAATTAGTATTCTTTTGTTAGCAATAACATAAGATCTGGGAGGAATAAATTAGTATTCTTTTGTTATTATACAGTACTTACACTCCCTGTATAGCAATATAGTGTTATTTGAAAGAGGCTTGGGTTAGTTGTAAATAATATCACAAATTCTAGGAATGGTTATTGAATCAAGAGCCTTAGATACTTTCTGGTCATTGGACCCAGCCTACATTCAATTCCTTCCCATGCTGGCATTTCCCACATGGCCAAACACTGCATCAAAGCCATCAAGAGATAAAATTTGCTAGTAAAACAGAAATCACAAGCATGTCTTATAGTCAGCCAAGTGACAACCTATTACCTTTGCAGTATCTGCTGTTTCAAAGCAAGCTACATGTGCTGTCCCTAGTCAAGAGTAGAGGGCTGTTCAGATTCCACATATAAGTGAGATCATATAGTATTTGTCACTCTGTTCTTGGCTTGTTTCCTCAGCATAATGTTCTCTGGGTTCGTCCATGTTGTTGCAAATGACAGATTTTTGTTTGTTTTTGTAAACCAAAGTAGTCCATTGTGTATATATGCCACATTTTTAAAAACATTCATCCCATTGATAGTCACTTCAGGAGTTTCCATAACCTGGCAACAGTGACTAATGCTGGAATAGACAGGGAAGTGGAAAGGACTCTTCAACACACTGATTTCAATTCATTTTGGCACATACCCAGACATTGAATTGCTTCATCATATGATAATACTATTTTTTGTGTTTTGAGGAACCTCCATGTTTTCTTCCAAAACAGCTGCACTATTTTGCAATATCACCAACAGAGCAAAATGGTTGCCTTTCTCCACACCCTCGCCAACGCTTGTTATGTTTCATCTTTCTGACAATAGCCAATGTATCAGGTGTGAAGTGATACTCACTGTAATTTTAATTTGCACTTATCCAGTTATTAAAAATGTTGAGCAGTTTTTCATATATTGTTTGGCCATTTTTATTCCTTCGTTAGGGAAATGTTTGTTTAGGTCCTTTGCCTATGTTTTTAATACTGGGTCTTGTTGTGTTGTCCAGGCTGGAGTGCCGTGGCACAATTATGGTTCACCAGCCTCAACCTCCTGGGATCAAGCAATCGTCTCACCTCAGCTTCCTGAGTAGCTGGACTGCAGGTGAGTACCACTATGCCTGGCTAATTTTTGTATTTGTTGTAGAGATGGGGTCTTGCTATGTTGCTCAGGCAGGTCTTGAATTCTTGGGCTCAAGCGATCCTCCTTCCCAGGCCTCTCGAAGTGCTGGGATAATAAGGGTGAGTCACTACACCTGGCCCTTTGCTCAGTTTTTTTTTTTTTCTTTTGGAAACAGAGTCTAGCTCTGTCACCTAGGCTGGAGTGCAGTGGCACGATCTCGGCTCACTGCAACCTCCGCCTCCCATGTTCAAGTGATTCTTCTGCCTCAGCCTCCTGAGTAGCTGGGAGTACAGTCACGTGCCACCATGCCCAGCTGTATTTTTATTAGAGGCGTGTTTCTCCATGTTGGCCAGGCTGGTCTTGAACTCCTGACCTCAGGTGATCCGCCTGCCTCAGCCTTCCAAAGTGCTGCGATTACAGACATGAGCCACCGCACCCGGCCCCCTTGCTTATTTTCTACGTTGTTGTTTGTAGTCCTGTTATTGAGAAGTCTGGGATTCTTGTATATTCTTAAATTATTTTGTAATTAAAGTGTTGTTTAAAAAGTATTATTTTGGTACAGAAAAAAGAAACAATCCAAACACAGACATAAACAAATGACCTTTGGCTCAGGTGATGAAGAGACACATGGGAGTGTATGAAAAAGCAGCTTCCTTATTTATTCACGATTCTAAACTCCTGGGCACCTACTTAAGAAAGACACCATCAAGCTCCAGGGACCCTTCTCCTTTGCCTTATTCCCCTTTCTCCCTTTTTATACTCTTTTTCTTCAGTCACCACTTTCAGCGTCAGTAACCACTTCTTAAAAGATAGGTTCCTATGTCTCACATATCACAGAAAGCCCATATTCAGACATCCTATGGCAGTGTTATCTGCAGGATCCCACTAAAGCCATTTTGGATGATATGACCTGTGGACACTCAAAACCAAGAATGAGAAATATCAATGACAGGGAACATAAACCATATTTCTTCATCTAGGAGAGTGATATGGTTTGGATGTTTGTCCTCTTCAAATCTCAAGTTGAAATGTGATTCCCAATGTTGGAGGTGGGACCTGGTGGGAGGTGATCCCTCATGATTCTTTAGCACTATCCCTTGGTGATAAGTGAGTTTTCACTGAGTTAGTTAGCTCACCCAAGATCTGGCTGCTTAAAAGTCCTGGACCTACCCTTCTTCTCTTCCTTCCTTCTGCTCTTGCTGTAAAAAACACCTGCTCCTGCTTCACCTTCCCCTACGAGTACAAGCTTCCTGCGCCTCCCCAGAAGCCAAGCAGATGTTGGTGCCATGCTTATACAGCCCTACAGAATGGGGAACCAGTTAAACCTCTTTTCTTTATGAATTATCCAGCCTCAGTTATTTTTTAAAACAATGCAAATGGCCTAATACAGACAGCATTTCCTTATTACAAGAATTATTTATTTTTCAAATGACAACTGTACCTTCAAGTTTCTCAGGGCATCCTGTGATAATTAAGCTCTTTTCATTCTACTGACCCTACAGACTCCATCAGGAATTGACCATGTATTCTGTTGACAATTACACTGTAGAATTTTGTTGCCCATTGCAAGCCCAAAAGCCACAGAATAGATATTGTCATGGTCATAGGTGAGCTGTGTAAAAAAAAAAAATGTTTATAAACCTGTTGGTTAAAGCCACTCCCTATTTACAACCAAACTGCTTAAAGGTTAAAATTAACCTTTTGATTTTTGGCAGGTGCAGGCTAGTAACTTATTCAGAATGTGTTGTGCACAGGTGAAGAAAGCCTAGCAGAAAAAAAGAAAGACAAAAATACAACAACCCGATACAACACATCTTCAACATTCCTGCAGTGATACATGAGATAGACATAGGCTGAATGGTGACTCTGCATATGTGCTGGCTAAACAAAGAATCCCCATAGTGGATAGAACTGTCCACTCATCCCCTGCACAGCTCCCTATTCACAGACCACAGCACTGTGCTGGGTAGCACCAGGGTTTTGTCCAAAAACCATGTCTACAAAGCCTACAGTGACATGAGAATGCATACTGCACTCACACAGACATCCACAAAGTCCAGATTCTTTTTCTTTTTCAGATCATTATCATCCTCCACACAGCATTCATAGCTTCAGTGAGGAAACTTGCTTCTGCAGGCTTGGAGGTCTGAAGTGAGAGATACAGTTGACCTGACCACATTTCTCACTTCTGAGATTAAAAGAACAGTTAACTTAAGGGCTGTTATTTTGTGCATTTGCAAATTAAGAAAACTTTGGCTGGGCACGGTGGCTCACACCTGTAATCCCAGCACTTTGGGAGGCCGAGGCAGGTGGATCACGAGGTCAGGAGATCGAGACCATCCTGGCCAACACGGTGAAACCCTGTCTCTACTAAAAATACAAAAATTAGCTGGGCGTGGTGGCGTGTGCCTGTAATCCCAGCTACTCAGGAGGCTGAGGCAGGAGAGTAGCTTGAACCAGGGAGTTGGAGGTTGCAGTGAGCCGAGACCGTGCCACCGCACTCCAGCCTGGTGACACAGCAAGACTCTGTCCCCCCCCCAAAAAAAAAAGAAAAAGAAAAAAGAAAAGAAAACTTTGCACTCCTCTGAGTTCATACTTCCTTCCACAAAAAAAGCAGGCTTATTTGAATTTGTCATCTTAAAACATGGATTTTTCTTCCATTTATTTTATTATAATGGGAGTTCTGCTAACAGAGAAATGTCTTGTCAAATTCACTTTTCATCTTCATTTCAATGCACACATTACAGTCTATCATGATTTATACTGGGAATAGCATATAGATCACCAAATTCTTCCTAAGAGCCGGGGGAAGAGAATGGCAAGCCATGAAAGAGACATAAGTACATATGGACAAAAGGGACCCATCTCAAATGACAAGATGGTCAATGAGCTCCAAGTGCCCAGAGCAGGAGAAGACTGGTGATACATATAGGACTGTGCTAACGTGATGTCACAGGCACAGAGGACACCGTGCTGAGCACCGAGTTCCGAAACATAACTCTCTCATGGAATGGAAGACATGGTTTCCCAAAACCTACTAAGCAACCTATAACCAGATTTCACTGAAGTTAGACTCTACCAGAATTCTCAGAAAGATGCCATTGCAAACATCCCAAATACAGAGCACATGGTGAGGCCATAACCCAATGCCCTTTCTCCACATTCAAGCCTGAATAGAAGAAATTAGAATTCAAAGAATGCATGACTAACATATATTACATCAGATATTGGTGTTAATTTTATTGAGCCTTCCTGGAAACTGAAAGTCTATTTTTGAATACAAACAACATTCTAAATTATATGTGTTTCTTCTTTATTCAATATATTCATCAAAGAATACCAAAACCCAGGCCCGGCACAGTGTCCCACACCTGTAATCCCAGTACTTTGGGAGGCCAAGGGGGCGGATCACCTGAGGTTGGGAGTTCGAGGCCAGCCTGACCAACATGGAGAAACCCCATCTCTACTAAAAATACAAAATTAGCCAGGCGTGGTGGCACATGCCTGTAATCTTAGCTACTCGGGAGGCTGAGGCAGGAGAATCGCTTGAACTCGGGAGGCGGAGGTTGCAGTGAGCCAAGATCGTGCCATTGCCCTCCAGCCTGGGCAACAAGAGCAAAATTCTGTCTCAAAATAAATAAATAAATAACCAAAACCCACTCCATTTTTCAGGTACCCACAAGTAGGGTTGACCACAGTAACAAGTAAGCAAGCAAAATATTTTGTGAAAACCGTGAAGCATCTTCCTCTGCAGTGACTTATCAAAAGGGGTTTGTATGATCACCATCCACAGAATTAGAAAGTAGAATGGGAGAAAATTAGATACACAGTTGTTCTGGAATGAAGCACTGGATTTAGAAGGCAGATTACAGGGAAAATTACTCTTATTTCTAATATTAGGGCAGAAATTCTCAATTACATTTTTTTCTAACTCTACAGAATACTACAACTCCAGCACAAACATTGAACTACCTCTTTGCCATTTCTACCTTCCCCCTTAATGGATTTCCTGAACCATTGCTTATAAAATTATCTCTGTAGTTTAATACAAAGATAATATATTAATATGCTATATTTTTCTTATTTCTATTTTACTCTTCAGATATTCCTCTGGACAATGTAATGCTAACCTAGCCCAATGAGAAGTGATAGAATTTGGTCATAAGTGTTTAAAATGTGCCTCTATGTATTCTGTTAGATAGCCAAATGCATAAGTGTGTGACCCATGACCAGGGGTTCCTCTCACAGAAAACGTGTTTATACTGGAAAACAACCTTGTGGCTCTGAACTGCATCTGGTTTACTTCTACTAAAATAACCAGTCTCTGGGAAAGTCCTGACTTGAAAAAAAGTTCAGGTATATTAGTCGGATGAGACATAGAGGAGTCAACTCAACATAACACGTGAAATAACAGATTCAGTGCATTACTTACAGATCCCAGAGAGGGCAGAGCAGAATGCCTCAGATGGCCAAAGGGGGAGCCATTCTGGACACACACTCACATGGCTGAGAGAGGGGCCCATAGTCGAGGCCTTTATTGGGGTCCAGTGTGTTATTCAAGCAACCTTCTCACAGGGGGTTCTAACTGCTGGGTTTACAGGAAGCAAGCATGAATCCTATAGAGTCACACTGTGACAAAGAGGTGGTCACTGTGGCATATTCACACAGCCCACATGAGATATGGATGGTCAGGGGGCAAAGTCAGATGCTTCATCTAGCTATCTCATAAGGAGTGGCTGTATAAAGTCTATATCTGGAACAACTGCATAAAGAAAGTGGGAGGGATTAGAGAACTGGAAAATGTGTGAAACGTGTTAAGTCCTGCTTCTGGTATGACCAAGATAAACATAATTCAAAATAGATGCTGAGGTAACATAAAACTATAAAATTATAAAAATTAAAATCATGTAAAGTAGAAATTACAACAGTACTCTAATAATCTCACATATAGCTAGGTAGAAGGTAAATGAAGTGGGCTAATTTATATAAAATTGTGTTTGAAAAAGTCTTCTTGAGCCAGACGCGCAGACGCGGTGGCTCACACCTATAATCCCAGCACTTTGGGAGGCCTAGGCGGGCAGATCAGACCAGCCTGACCAACATAGTGAAACCCCGTCTCTGCTAAAAATACAAAAATTAGCCAGGCATGGTGGCGTGCGACTGTAATCCCAGCTACTCAGGAGGCTGAGGCAGGAGAATCACTTGAACCTGGGAGGTGGAGGTTGCGGTGAGCCTGAGCCAAGATCATGCCATTACACTACAGCCTGGGCAACAAGAGCAAACTTTCATCTCCAAAAAAAAAAAAGAAAGAAAGAAAAAAAGAAAAGAAAAAGAAAAAGAAAAAATCTTCTTGGCTAGGCATGGTGACTCATGCCTATAATCGGAGGAATTTGGAAAGCTGAGGTGGGAGGATTGTCAGGAGTTCAAGACCAGCCTAGGCAACACAGCAAGACCCCAACTCTACAAAAAAAAAAATTTTTTTTCCAAAGTGGCTGGGCATGGTGGCACATGCCTATAGTCCCAGCTACTCAGAAGGCTAAAGCAAAAGGATCCCTTGAGACCAGGCATTGGAAGCTGCTGTGAGATATGATCACACCACTACATTCCAGCCAAGGTAATACAGCAAGACCCTAACTCTTAAATAATAATAATAATAGACCAGAATTCAGCAGACAAGTCACTATGATATCACACTGTGAAGTGAGCAGTCACAGAAAAAATATAGTGTGTTCCATTATTGCTAGAGTACATATTTTCACGTCTTTAAAACACATATGTACTATAGTTTAGATCTTTGGCCCCCCAGACCTCCTGTTATAATTTGATCCCCAATGTTGGAAGTAGGATCTGATAGGAGGTGCTTGAGTTTTGGGGGAAATCCCTCAAGAATGGCTTGGTATTGTTCTCATGGCAATGAGTGAGTACTTACTCTGCTAATTTCGAGGAGAGCTGGTTGCTGAAAAGAGCCCAACATTTGCCCTCTCTCTTGCTTCCTCTCTCACCATGTGATCTCTGCACACACAAGCTCCCCTTTTCTTTCTGTCATGAGTAGAACCAGCTTGAGACCCCAGTCAGAAGAAAGTGTTGGTGCCATGCTTCTTGTACAGTCCATAGAACTGTGAGCTAAATAAATTTCTTTTCTTTATAAATTACCCAGACTCAAGTATTCCTTCCTAGCGATACAAATGAACTAAGACAAAATGCTTTTTAAAATTGATAGTGTCAAAACACTATTGGTCAAAATGCAGACTTTTTGTGGTTGTCCTTATATGAATGCACATGAACCTGTCCTAGAAACCTTCCATTGACACCTTCTTTTAATATCATCAACACATAACTTGCAGAGGAGCTGTCAGCAGGTTGGAAAGATAATCTCACAAGAGTGTTGCGTAGGAATCTCACAAGAAATGAAATATCACCAAAGCTTCTGGTTAACAGAGAAACGATAATGAGGAGAAAATCGTAAGAAAGATGAATAGTGACTCAGAAGAGGTGCATCTGGATGAGAGAAATTTATCAATACCTTTTTTTTTTTATTTTTTGAGACAGAGTCTTGCTCTGTCACCCAAGCTGGAGTGCAGTGGCACAATCTCGGTCCACTGCAACTTCCATCTCCCTCGTTCAAGCAATTCTCCTGCCTCAGCCTCCCAAGTAGCTGGGATTACAGGCACACACTACCACACCCAGCTAATTTTTGTATTTTTAGTAGAGAATTTTTTTTTTTTTTTTTTGAGATGGAGTCTCACTCTGTTGCTGAGGCTGGAGTGCAGTGGCACAATCTCGGCTTACTGCAAGCTCCGCCTCCCAGGTTCACGCCATTCTCCTGCCTCAGCCTCCTGAGTAGCTGGGACTACAGGCACCCGCCACCACACCTGGCTAATATTTTGTATTTTTAGTAGAGATGGGGTTTCACCGTGTTAGCCAGGATGGTCTCGATCTCCTGACCTCATGATCCTCCCGCCTCGGCCTCCCAAAGTGCTGGAATTACGAGTGTGAGCCACCGCGCCGAGCAGCAATACCTTTTTTAACGTGATTTGCTTATATTTGCATCTCATTGGAGTGATATAAAACAAATATCCACATTTATATACGTCGAAAAGAGTTATTGTCATTAATTGTGAGGTAAAAATTATAAGGCGTAGGAAGTATTTGTACCATAACTTGTCAATGATTTTATTCCTTTACTATGGCGTAAAATAATGATGTATTTTACAATTGATACAAAAAATATATTTAAATTACTTAGAAAACACTGTCAATATTAGCATACTGATGTTGTGATTAGTATAGACCTGATATTTATCTACAGGCGTTATGTATCATTAGTTCATTCATTTCTCCCAAAATATCAAAAGGTAGGTTCTATTACCACTCCTAAGTACAAGTTCTGAATTTGAGCTAAAGCCCTGCAAAAAAAGGGCTGTCTCCATAGTCCTTGCTCGCATAAACTACGTTAGAAAATGTTTTTCTGTTAAATTGTTAATACATTGTAGGTCTAATTTAATAAATCTTATGCTAGCCTATAGTCATGAAGATATTTTCCTAACGTAGGTTGTAAATACTGTATTAAAAGGTATTTATATTTGGGTCTATGATGCACCTGCAATTAATTTTATGTGTAATGTGAAGTTAAAGGTACATTTAACTTCCCCCAGTGAATATTAATTTCCTAGAACATTGATTGTAAAAGCCATCTTTTTACTAATAATTGCTCTTATTAATTATTTGCATTTATATTGTCTGTTTTGAGCTTTCCTTTATTTCACTGGTTCACCTTTCTATCTGTGCAAATATTACATTGTCTTAATTACTAAGAGTCTTCATTTAATACAAGAATTTTCCATCCACAGCCCTTTAGCCTATCTACTGTGGTGTTCTAAAAGGAAGAAAGAGGCTAGTAAATCCTGGATACTTCGCTCCTACACCAATATTCCCAGCTGTACCTTGAAATAAAAGGATTTAGAACTTTAGAACATTGCTGTTGTTGCTTATATCTCTAATGTTCTCTTGAATCTTAGACAATCCCCAACACTGCTCCCCGCTTTATTTGTTTAGTACAGTCCCAGTGAAATAAATTAGATGTCAAGGCTCCTCATTATGGTTGCCTGGTTTTTGGAACCTGGGGTACTTTGTACTCCTCCAGCAACAGCCAGAGGTGGCAGAGACCTGTCAGTCATCCCTGGGTGCCTCCTGCGCAAGCGCAGTTGTCCTCCTGCTGCCGACCTCGAATGCGGTCCTCCTGCTGCAGACCACGCCCACCAAGGGCTGGCCGCAGCCACTGTAGCTGAGCTCAGAGCCTTCTGTGGGGTTTGTGGGGGCAAGGTCAGCTGCCCCCTGCCCTCCCTCTGGGGCTATTTGAGGAATGCGGCCTTTTTGCATAAGAAAGGCTTTTCTCTACAGTAACTGTGTTCGCTGATCAATGACACCTTCCTGGTAACATTTCATATTGCTTTTTTGGAGGTGGGGGTGCAGATATCTTTAAAACTTGCATGCGATTGTCTTTCTTTTAATCACATAAACATCGTTTAAAACCAATTCATATTTTGTATTGTGTATTAATGCCTTTCATTCCTGTATTTTAAAATGCTATCATAATCATTTTTCGAAATACATATTTAATTATTTTCATCTGTTCAATCATCTTTCTTTAGTAATTAAATGAAAATAGCACTTTATTAAGAAAGACAAATGTTACATATTCTCTGTTTTAGTGTTTTCCAGAAATTTGCTATGAAATACGACTGGTTGAAAAGGAGAGGGTCAGAGACTTTCCTGAGAGCCACAGGACAAAATTTACTTACAATCGCAGGCTTAAAGAAGCTATGATAGTTTAAATTACGTGGTTTAGTTTGTTCTTATTGTGGAAGGTGCACAAGGAATTAATTTGTGTAGACAGAACACTGAGACTCCCATTCTGAATGCAGAGACAGCTACTTTGCTACCGTGCAAATGAGTGTCATCATATTGTTTGTTTTTCTCCTTACCCAAAAGCTATAGACATTGGCTTGCATATTTGAGTATTTTCACTTTGGTTTTGTAAATGGCTGCTTGACTTGCCTTCCTACAGAAAATCCATAATATAGAGATGTATTATTTTCTTACTACTTGATGAGTGATTAGTCTGCACTGAAATAAAAATGCCACTCAGGAAATGTCATACATCTTCAAGCAGCATATATTTTAATAGTATCATCTTGTAGAAAGGGAATTACAATCTTTATTTCTTCTATATCAATGAGCAAGCTACTTTTTTAATTTTTATATGTTCATTTTTATTGACTTAGTCAATAGTTTACCTACTTTTTAGGTTTTACGTGCTCCATTAATGTCCATTGTTTTAGGCTGAACCTTTGACACTCCTCATATATCGTTTGTATGAGACTAGATGGCAAGTAAAGATAGGATTCCTCACCCTAGGTTAAACACTAACTTCCTCTTGAAGAAACAACTTAGGGGTCCAAAAAGCAGGCTAGGAATTGTTCAGGTTCTGCAATACAAATTGTGCAAATGCCAACAGGATTGAATTGAGAGAAACACATTCTCTAATGAAGGACTCATTCCTGCAGGGTGGATCTATGAGATTCAATAGCAAATGGCTGTTATACAAGTAATGAAATCCTCAATCTTATGGTCTAAAAGCGATTCTGGGGGGCACTTATTTAAGATACATGAGATGTGAAAAAGCAATGGACCAAGAGCATTGATAGTTTATGGATATTTTTATTTCACATTATTTATAGAGCTTTGTTTGCCAGGCAATGCTGCAGTCAGGCACTCGGGGTTTCAATACCATATACAGAAAATCTTAAGAGCAGACCTTGATTAATTTTTTTAAGTAACCCTCATCTTCATTCTTTTATTGTATTATGACCTCGCGCCATTAACCTTAAATTTCACCACAAATTTAGAAGAACCTAATAGTCATTGCAAACTAGATAGATAATGTTATTTATGTAATGAAGGACAAGGGAAAGATGATTCCCAAATCTGAAAGAAACTAGAAGTTTTCTGGGGAAACAAATAGAGGAGATAAGATTTACTGGTTTATTCTTCATTGATGAGAGTTCTGTTCTGTTCTGTTCTGATAAATGGAAAGCTCCACTGAAATTACAGATGGTCCTCAACTTAAGTTGGGGCTACTTCCCAATAAACGATATTGAAAATGGTTTCATAAATTGAAAATATCACCATAAATTGAAATATCGTAAATTGAAAATATCACCAGTCAAAATGTGTTTAACATGCCTACCTTACTGAACATCATACCTTAGTCTAGCCTGTCTTGAGTGCTCAGAACACTTATATTTGCCTACATTTGTACAAAATCATCTAACAGAACCATATTTTATAATAAAGTGTTAAATATCTCGTGTAACTTATAGAATACTGCAATGAAAATGAAAAACAGAATGGTTGTATGGGTACTCGAAGTACAATTTCTACTGAATGTGTATTGCTTTCTCACAATTATAAAGTTGGGAAATCTGAAGTCATACCTCGGAGTGCTTTTATTACACAATACAGGTTTATCAGACGCATATACCAACAAATCATAGGAAATTCAGGTTTGGGTCAAGGGGGAGTGGTTCAACCTACTTATACATATTTCCTTCCTCTCTATTGGGCTACCTTTATCCTTGGGATTGTTGCAAGATGGCCGTGTCATGTAAAGGGCTGTGTCTTTTAGTATCATGAATAAGATGAAAGAGTTGAAGGCCAACTTCATTCAAATGTCTTCTCAATGTGTCCTTCCCTTTTTCTCCTGGACTGCTCTGTGATCCATGTCTCTGTAGAAAATGGCTGGCATAAGTCAAACCTTTCTGACTGGGAGCTGTCATGATTACTGTCTCCCACTGTTAACACTGTACTTGGAGGTCTTGATGGAATTGGGCAAACTTGTTCTTTCAGACCCTCAGTTTCATCTCAACACAAAACTCTCCAAAAGTCCTTGCTACTCCACAGCAGGGAACTCTCTTGAAGCAATAACATGAGGAAATAGTGGGCTTGCATGGCTGCCTCACATCCCTCAGCTATCACTGTGCTCATTGCCTGATGTACTGTCTTGCCAACCATCGTTCCACGTAATTTACCCATTCTTGGTTTTTACATTGGTTAAGGCATGTACAAACCCTGTTAGTTTTTCTGCAGTATTTGGATTCATACCTTCTGAAATTACTTGACGATTACTGTGTCTCTGGTTATTTGCTTCTAGTTGGCAATACAAAGGAACAATGTGAATGAAACTCATAAAGAAAAACCTATGATTTAATGGGCATGTGTAACACTAGAGGGAAGGTCAGAGTTAGTCTATGCATGGGTATAGGTAGGAGTCTCAGTGGGTGTCAGCCACTGTGTGTCAACAAATTTAAGGTGGATCTAAAAGAAAGGTAATATCTCTGCCAATTAAACTACAGTCACACATTGATTAATAGCAAATACAGTCTACGAAGTGCATTTTTAGGCAATTTTGTCATTATGAGAACAACGTAGAGAGTACTTACACAAACTTAGATGGTATAGCCTACTACATGGCTAGGCTATATGGTAAAGCATGTTGCTTCTAGGCTACAAACCTTTACTGAACTGTAAGCAATGATAACGCGATGGTATCATATACCATATATATACACATACACACACATACATATATATACATATACTATAGTAAAAATATGATATAAAACATTTTTTAACTGGTACTGCTGTTTAAAGCAGGTATCATGAGTGGGTTTTGCAGGACCGGAAGTTCCTCCAGGTGAGTGAGTGAGTGAGTTGTGAGTGAAGGTGAAGGTCTAGGACATTATTGTACACTTCTGTAGATTGAAGAAACACTGTATGCAGCCGGGCGTGGTGGCTCACGCCTGTAATCCCAGCACTTTGCGAGGCCAAGGCAGGCGGATCACAAGGTCAGGAGATCGAGACCATCCTGGCTAACACGGTGAAACCCCGTCTCTACTAAAAATACAAAAAAATTAGTCGGGCGCGGTGGCGGGCGCCTGTAGTCCCAGCTACTCAGGAGGCTGAGGCGGGAGAATGGGGTGAACCTGGGAGGCAGAGCTTCCAGTGAGCTGAGATCGCGCCACTGCACTCTGGCCTGGGCGAAAGAGAGAGACTCTGTCTCAAAAAAAAAAAAAAAAGAGAAACACTGTGTGCTTACGCTATACTAAATTTATTTTAAAAACCTGAAGTAGGCCAGGCGCAGTAGCTCACGTCTGTAATCCCAGCACTTTGGGAGGTTGAGGCAGGAGGATCACGAGGTCAGGAGTTCGAGACCAGCCTGACCAAGATGGTGAAACCCTGTCTCTACTAAAGATACAAAAATTAGCCGGGCATCGTGGCACGTGCCTGTAATCCCAGCTACTCAGGAGGCTGAGGCAGGAGAATCACTTGAACCCAGGAGGCAGAGGTTACAGTGAGCCAAGACTGCGCCACTGCACTCCAGACTGGGTGACAAAGTGAGACTCCATCTCAAAAAAAAAAAAAAATCCTGAAGTACTAATGACATTATGATTGCTACAATGTCACAAGATAAGATAAATTTTCAACTCCATTGCAATCTTACGGGACCAGCAACATGCATATTGTCTGTTGTTGACCAAAACGGCCCTTATGTGGTACATGACCCTATACACATAACAGCATATTTTATATTTATGGAAAAAGCCCTTCTAGAATTATAAAATCACAAGTTTTACTCACATAAAATTTAACACAATATTGAGATTAACTCATAAATGAAATTACAAAAATCTTAAAATTTTGATTATGATAGTTCTAAACAAGATTTTAATCCAGAGAAATGGATGTCTTCACGTAATCCTCTGTGGCATAAAGAGTAATGGCAATGAAACATTTCTTAATAAAACAGGCTGCATCATTGTCAGTGCGATTTGCACCTTCCCGTTGACATCCATTCTGTAAGTATTGAATGCAGGTGATCTTACCTGAAGGTGACAACAGAAGATTTTATTACAAGATCACGCATGTGCCCTCAATAACGCCATGTCATTGATGCCACCAGGGTAACAGCTATTGTGATAAAATTTGAAAAATAAACATATGTAGCTTGAACCCGGGAGGCGGAGCTTGCTGTGAGCTGAGATCGCGCCACTGCACTCCAGCCTGGGCGACAGAGCGAGACTCCGTCTCGAAAAAAACAAGAAAGAAAAAAGAAAGAAAAATAAACATACGCTAAAAATTTAGAAAGATAGTAAGTAATAAGCATTTGATTGCTTGAGCCCAGGAATTGGAGGCTGCTATGCTCTGTGATCACAACTATGAATATCCATTGCACTGCAGCCTGAGAAATATAGCTAGGCTCCATCTCTAAAAAAGTAAATAACTAAATAAGTGTTTGAAAATATTTAGCAAGGAAGCCATACTAATGTAGCTGAATCTTGGAAATCAAGAAAAAAAATTGTTGGTTTAAAAGGGCGAAATTAAAAAATTCTTTCCAGATAGAAAGAATAGGTGCAGATGATAGAGCAGCGTGGCCCAGGGGAGGGGCTAAGCAGCGCACTAAGGATGGGGAGGCTGGAGAAGAGGCTGAGGGGAGTCACATGTTGTCCTGAGATGAGAAAGGGAAAAAAAGAAACCTGTTCATCTTCAAGCGCAAACTCTCTTCAGATTGAAAGAAAGTTTTTAGTTTCTTGGGAAGCAGAAAAGAATATAGGTGAGGAGTTTGAGAGATTCATGAATTTCTTTGTGAAATTCAACATAAAGGAAGATATTCTGTGTTGCTCTTTGTTCACTATATGTGTGGGGCTCACAGGGAAGCAATATAGACAAAGTTTCCAAATTCTCAGATGTTAAAGGCCAATAGGGATTCAGAAAACGCAACAGAAACTAAACTGCAAGTGGAAGAGCTGCCCTTGGGAGCCCAGAGGGCAAGTTTCAGGCCTGGACTGGGTGGGCAAGGGAGGCCTCCAGGAGGAGGAGCTTTGGAGGAGATTGTGGAGAGTGAGGAGCAGTGAGTCCAGCAAACAGGGCAGGGAAAGGGAGGAGGAAACAGTGTGTCTGTGGCACAGGCCAGGGCATGAGAAGAGGGTGGTGGGTTGGAAGGACCACTGGGATGAGTAATACATGAGGAGGCAGGAGAAGGAAGGGCAGACCATGCAGGGACTGGGCATGGGGGTGAGGGTGCCGGGCAGCTCAGAAAGTGATGCAGGGGCCGCTCTCTGAGGACTGCATTCTGTGGGGAGGGATTTGAACGTCTCAGTTCTTTTATGAAATGTTATCCCCAATCCATGAGGTCTTCTGATTCAGGAACCAGTCAGAACAGGTGAGGGTGGCCCCGGTCCACTGTGCAGGACCATTAGCATTGCCAGGAGGGGTTGGTGCTGAGGACAAAAGAGAGTGAAAAGGGGCAAAGAACTTTCTTTCCTGTCTGTCATTTTGCAGATGTAAGTGGGATCCGTGGATCTGAAAATTCACAGTGGCCGGCTCACCACCACCTGACGAAAGATACACCACAGGGTGAGAGCATCCTAACAGCAAACTGCAAATGAGGTGGGTTTGCAGCTGCACAGAGAAGGGACCCCAGGGAAGCTACACAGGTAAGGCAGGCAGGAGACTTCAGAGGTGGTAGCAGTGGGTGTTTATGAAATTATTCTCTGAGGATATACACGTTTGTCAGTGTACGTGCATGACCGCTTACATTTTGATGTTCACATACAAACCACACAATTTTCTCATGTTTTTCAGAGCATAGCATGTATTTTGACTTTATTCTTTCTACCACACGTAACCATGCCTTGTATACCTAGCAATACTTAACGTTTATTGTTGGTGGATTATTCATGGTTAATGCATTTCCTGACTTAGTAGCCAAATGAAATTACCTTGCTTTACAGGCCTTTGGTTGATCATTTCTGAAGATTTGTGTCGCCTGAATTCAGTGGGGGTCACCTCTCCATGATCTTAAGCAACAGTCCTGTTGGGACTGTTATGCTATCCTACTTAACTTTGGACTTGTATGTCCTGGAAAATATGAAACTATCGATATTCACTTGAAAATTCCAGGTGCTTTACCTTTTACTTTGTTTTTGCCGTGTTTCCAATGTTATATATTTTCTCCCACTTACTTTGGATTCAATTGCTCTGCTTCCTTTTACAGTAAAAATTTAGATGTTTGAATTTTGGGTTTCAACTTTTCTAATATATACACACTCAATGCTGTAATTTTCCTCTAAGCTTCCCTGTTGTAGCTGACAAATTTTGATGAGGTGTGTTTTCCTTTCAATTTAGTTCAAATTATTTTTAAAAATTTCTCTTGAGATTTCTTTGACCCATGTATTATTTAGAAATGAATTATTTAATCTCCACGTATTTTGCAATTCACCAGTTTTTAAAAATTGATTTATAGCTTAATTCTGTTGTGGTTTGAGTGCATACATTGTATTATTCTGATTCTTTTAAATGGTTTCAGGTGTGTTTTATGGAGGAGAATGTGGTGCATTGCGATGAGTGGTCCTGTGGGCTTGAGTTCAATGTGTATTCTGCCCGTTGTTGGATAAAGTAGTCTGTAGATGTCAATTATATCCAATTGACTGATGATACTGTTGAGTTCAACTATGTCCTTACTGATTTTTTCTGCTTGGTGGATCTGTCTATTTCTGATAGAGGAGTGTTGAAAGTCTCCAACGATAATAGCGGATTCATCTATTTCTTATTGTGGTTTTAACAGTTTCTGCCTCACATAGACTGATGCCCTGTTGCTCTGTTGTTACATGCATATATATTAAGGATCATTATATTTTCTTGGAAAATCGATCCCTTTATTATCACATAAGGTCTTTATCCCTGATAATTTCCCTGTATTTACATTACATTCTTTCTGAAGCTAATAAAGCTATGCCTGCTTTCTTCTGGTTACTGTTAGCAAGGTACATTTTGTTTCATTCATTTACTTTTATATGTACTTTTACTTTTTTTACATTTATGTTTATTAATTGACAACATTTGGGGTATTGACTATGTAAAATCTTCACATCATCTTCAAACATGATGTTTGAAGAATAATATATATTGTGAAGTGATAAATTCTTGCTAAGAACATATGTGTTACCTCACACAGTTATTTTTTGTGGCAAGAACACTTTACATCCACTCTTTCTTCATTTTTCATAATGCAATTTATTGTTAACTATAGTTACCATGTTGTACAATCTCTTGATCTTTTTCTTCCTATCTAACTGAAATTTTGTACCCGTTCACAATCATCTACCCATCCTCATCCCCTACCACCCTTAGGCCCTAGTACTCACCATTCTACTTTGTATTTATATAAATGAGCTTTTTTAGATTCCGCTTACACATGGGTTCATGTGGTATTTGTCTTTCTCTTCCCGGCTTATTTCATTTAACATATTGTCATGCAGATACATTTATTCTGCCTCCAATGACAGTATTTCTCCCTTTTTAAGGCCGATAATATCCTGTTTTGCATATACACTGCATTCTTTTTATCCATTAATCTGTTGATGGGCACTTAGGTTGATCCCATATTTGGCTATTGTGACTAATTCTGGAATGAACGTGGGAGTGCAGATATCTATCCAACACACTGGATAGTCATGAAATCTCCCAAGGCAGATTTTATTACCTTTGGATATATACCGAGTAATAAGACTGCTCGATCAAAGGGTAATTCTATTGTTATTTTTTTTTTAGGATCCTTCACAATTTTTTCCATAATTACTATATTGTACTAATTTACATTCCCACCGACAGTACGCAAGTGTTCCCTTTTCTCCCTATCTTTATCAACACTAACTTTTGTCTTTGAAAATAGCCATTCTAACAAGTGTGAGATGATATCTCATTGATTTAAATTTGCAATTGTCTATGTATGTCTTCATATTTATACAGATTTCCAATATACAAGATATAACGGGGTCTTGTTTTTAGATCTACTCTGACAATGTGTCTTTAATTGGTGCATTTCAACCATTGCTACTCAAAGGGATTACTGACATGGTTGTGAGAGGTGAGGCCAGCTGGACTTCCTGGGTCGAGTGGGAACTTGGGGAACTTTCGTGTCTTACAGAGGATTTTAAAACGCACTAATCAGCGCTCTGTAAAATGCACCAATCAGCAGGATTCTAAAAGTAGCCAATCGAGGGGAGGATTGAAAAAAGGGCACTCTGATAGGACAGAAATGGAACATGGGTGGGGACAATAAAGGAATTAAAGCTGGCAACCCCAGCCAGCAGCCACAATCCGCTGGGGTTCTTTTCAACGCAATGGAAGGTTTGTCTTTTCGCTCTCCACAATAAGCCTTGCTACCGGTCACTCTTTGGGTCCATGGCATCTTGGACTAAGAGTCCAAGGTCAGTTCAACTTGGTGGAGCAAGCTGGCAGTTAGATGAAAAATATACACAGACTTGCTGCAGCTGTACAGATGACGAACGTAGCAACTCAAAAGATGATGGAGGCCGGGCGCGGTGGCTCAGGCCCGTAATCCCAGCACTTTGGGAGGCCGAGGCGGGTGGATCACGAGGTCAGGAGATCGAGGCCATCCTGGCTAACACGGTGAAACCCCGTCTCTACTAAAAATACAAAAAATTAGCCAGGCGTGGTGGCAGGCGCCTGTAGTCCCAGCTACTCCGGAGGCTGAGGCAGGAGAACGGCGTGAACCCGGGAGGCGGAGCTTGCAGTGAGCCAAGATTGCGCTACTGCATTCTAGCCTGGGGGACAGAGCGGACTGTGTCTCAAAAAAAAAAAAAAAAAAAAAAAGATGATGGAAACAGAGTAGAAATGATGAGAATGATGAATGATGCCTGGAGCTTGGTTCCTGGGTTGCTGTGGTGTTAGGTGGTCACAGAGCAGCTTTTTGAAAGCTTATGTCCATGTCTCCTGCTAACAGTAGATACTTGATTAGAATGGAACAGAATGTTTACCTGATTTTTACTTATAGCACCTGGAATGATAGTACTAAAATGTAAGCCCTTTGGAGACAGAAAATTTTTCAATTCTGTGTTTTCAGAGCCTAGGATAATTCCTCTGACCTCACTGGTGAGATCGTAGGTGCTAAACTAATACACGGATTAAACTATAAGGGCAAAGAAAAAAGTTCTCCTTTGTCCTTTGAAGGTTCACTGAAAAATCAACTGGCAAAAGGAAGATTAATAGAAGAAAAGGTATGTAAAATTTTATTTTAAATTGCATAGGGAGGGAACCACAAAAGAATGATGACCCAGTGAGGTACACACGTTTATATATCTGTTTTCATAGAGGAAGAAGGCGATGTGTAACGTAGACTATTATTTTAAGAGGCGTTAGACCGTCAAGGAGAATGAACAGACCCAGGAGGCAGGAAGCAGACATTAGGAGAAGGTGAGGTGCAGAGCTACGCAGGAAGAGAGGTTGTTGTTGTTTAATGCAAATTAAGTCCTCCAGATAATCTCTTGGAGCTGACCTCAAACGAACAGATGGTAGGTGTGTCTGGGCTGGTGAGGACTCCTAGCCTCTTGATCTTTCCTGGTTACTTGATGAGATCCCTGGGGAGGATGTTCAAGACCGTTGCATTTCTTTATTTTATTTTATTTTCAGATGGAGTCTCACTCTGTTGCCCAGGCTGGAGTGCAGTGGCATGATGTTGGCTCACTGCAACCTCCACCTACCAGATTCAAGTGATTCTCTTGCCTCAGCCTCCTGAGCAGCTGGGATTACAGGCGCCTGCCACCACACCCGGCTAATTTTTGTATTTTTAGTAGAGACGGGGTTTCACCGTGTTGGTCAGGCTTGTCTCAAACTCCTGACCTCGTGATCCACCTGCCTTGGCCTCCCAAAGTGCTGGGATTACAGGCGTGAGCCACTGTGCCCAGACTGTAAATGCCCAGCCCATTATATTTCTTTTGTAAAGAAGCTTGCTTGGTCAGATAAGGAAATTTCAGAGAGAGGCTCTTCCTGGACTTGGGAGTGGGAGACAAGATTAGAGAGACCTTCATTCTGAGGCAAATTCTAAGACGGCTAAGCATGACAAAGCACCAGTCTTTGGTGTATCTGAGCCCCAACAAAATAAACTGATTTGTGTATGAAGAATGGAGCTTACAGCTCAGACAGCAAATCAATCCTTATTGACTCAGTTTTCAACTTCATCTGGATTACCAGATGCACAGTGTGAAAATAAGTCATTTGCCAACCTGTGCAACATAGCAAGAGCCCGTCTCTATAAAAAGTGTAAAAATCTAGCTGGGCATGGTAGTGAGCATCTGTTGTCGTAGCTACTCTGCAGCCTGAGATGGGAGCATCACTTGTTACAGTGAGCTGTGATCATGATCAGGTCACTGCACTCCAATCTAGCTACTGAGTGAGACCTTGCCCCTCTCTCTCTCTCTCTCTCTCTCTCTATATATATATATATATAGATATATATATATAGATATATAGATAGATAGATAGATAGATAGATAGATATAGCCGGGCGTGGTGGCAGTCACCTGTAATCCCAGCTATTCAGGAGGCTGAGGCAGGAGAATTGCTTGAATCTGGTAGGTGGAGGTTGAAGTGAGCTGAGAGTGCCACTGCACTCCAGCATGGGCAACAGAGCGAGACTCCATCTGAAAAAAAAAAGAAATGCATATAATATATATAGTGTATATATATATCTATATATAAAATACATAGATATATATATGAAAATAAGTTATTTGTATTCAAAGCATCAAATAAAATTTTGTTTTAGTTTTCTAAAAAAATACAAGTAACATATATAGGCATGCTGTTTTTCTTCTTATATGTGACTACATTACTTTAGTATGTAGCAAATATCATTTGCTAGCTGTAGTAAATGTGCATTGTCACATTTTGTCCAATTTTGTCCAAACTTTAATCAAATGCCTAAGAATTTAAAATTACCTTAATTTTGTAGAAGCAAATCACAGCTTATCATTTTAGATGTTTAACTTACTTACGAGTCTACTATTTCCCACGTTACTGCTGTTTCTGGCCTGCCTGTGGCAGTATTGCCATTCACTGGAACCTGCTTCCGTAGGAGGAGCATCCTGATGTGTTTAGGAAGACTAAAATTCAGATCATTCCCCATCAGAGTTGTCTATTCTGTTTCTCCCTCTCATCCCCATAATGAATGCATACATTCTTTCTGTTTGTTTGGTAATTATTGGATCATTTAAAATGAAGACTATGAAATGAGAACAGAACCACTGACCAAAATGTACAACTTTTTAAACGTACCATGGGGAAGAAAGGTCTAGAACCTAAGCGCGGAGTATGTTACTAATCCAGAGAGAAAGTATATTTAAAAACAACCTGAGTGGTCAGGAAGTCAATTTCTTTTTTCTTTTTCTTCTTTTTTTTTTTTAAGAGAGACAGGGTCTCGCTTTGTTGCCCAGGCTGGTCTCGAACTCCTGGGCTCAAGCAATCTTCCCTCTTCGGCCTCCCAAAGGGATCAGTTTCTGAAGTGAGATGAGTGAGTTGATTCCTTGAGCATTGTCTTAATATGCTACGGCTACCATAACAAAGTACCAGAGACTGGGTGGCTTAAGCAACAGAAGTTAACGTTCTGGAGGCTGTAACGTTCTGGAGGCTGGCAAGGTTGTATTCTTTGTGACCTCTCTACGTGGCTGGCAGACGGCCACCTTCTCTCTGTGCTCTCACCTCTTCCTTCCCCTGTGCTTGCACATCCCTGGCTCTCTCATCCAAGCATTCTATTCTTATAGGTACACCAGGCAGATAGGATTCGGCCCACCTTAATGACCTCATTTACCTTAATCATCTAATTGGAGGCCCTATGTCCAAACAGTCACATTCTGAGACACTGCGGGTTAGGGCTTTGCAGGGGAGAAAAATAATACCTTTCCTTCACCTCCTGCAAGGTTCATGGCTGAGTCCTCATAACAAAATCCAGATTAACAAAAGAAAAGTATACAAATGCTTTTTTTTTTTTTTTTGAGACGGAGCCTCACTTCTGTTGCCAGGCTGGAGTGCAATCTCTGCTAACCGCAACCTCTGCGTCCCGGGTTCAAGCGATTCTCCTGCCTCAGTCTCCCGAGTAGCTGGGACTACAGGCACCCACCACCACACCCAGCTAATTTGTGTATTTTTAGTAAAGATGGGGTTTCACCATGTTGGCCAGGCTGGTCTCAAACTCCTGATCTCAGGTGATCCGCCCTCCTTGGCCTCCCAGAGTTCTGGGATTACAGGCATGATCCACCACGCCCAGCCACAAATGCATTTAATGTAAGTTCTATGTGACACAGGAGACTACAGAAATGAAAACTCAAACATCTAGGGAGAACTGTGCATTTTTATGGACAGTCATTTAGAAGTATGATTGGAGGACAAAAGGGTATGATCTAATGGTAATAAACTGGGAGGAACTTACCAAGGCCTGACTGTTCAGGTTCTTCTTGGCCTCCAAGTTTGATATTCCTTCCCTTCGGGCATAGGGCAGAATACCTGTCACATGAGGGTCTTCAGGAGAGAAGAGGTGGGAGCAGGTCATTTCAAACCTTTCTTCCTCTGGTTTTCTGTCTCCTCCAGTTTAAAATCCTCAGTGTGCCAGGGTGCCACACATTGGGGTAGTATTTCCTGTACTCCAGTAGCTTCAATGTATATATCTTAGCCACAACAAGCATGAACAGAGATTTCAAGCTACAGAAGGAAGCAAAGGACTACAGAGAGGTAAAGATGTCCAAAGGTAACTCTGGCGAAAAGAATGAACTCCTTGTACAGCTGTGAGTGGGAGTTTGGGCAAGCGATAAGTCTGAACCTACCTATAGGCAGGACTCTTAACCATTTTATATTTATGCAGAACGAGTAAATGGAAAAACCCCGTGGAAAAACACTTATCATATATTGCAACTTGGGGGGCTACAGATTTTTTTTTTTTTTGAGATGGAGTCTCACTGTGTTGCCCAGGCTGGAGTGCAGTGGTTGCGATCGCGGCTCACTGCAAGCTCTGCCTCCCGGGTTCACGCCATTCTCCTGCCTCAGCCTCCCGAGTAGCCGAGACTACAGGCACCCACCACCACGCCTGGCTAATTTTTTGTATTTTTGGTAGAGACGGGGTTTCACCGTGTTAGCTAGGATGGTCTCAATCTCCTGACTTTGTGATCCACCCGCCTCGGCCACCCAAAGTGCTGGGATTACAGGCGTGAGCCACCATGCCTGGCTTGGGGGGATACTGATTTAAAGAAAGAAAGATTAAAAGGATTTTGATGCAATAACTCTTTAGTTTTTTTTTTTTTTTTTTGAGTTGGAGTCTCACTCTGTCGCCCAGGCCGGAATGCAGTGGTACAATCTTGGCTCACTGCAACCTCCACCTCCTGGTTCAAGGGATTCTCCAGCCTCAGCCTTCCAAGTAGCTGGGATTATAGGCATGCACCACAATGCCCGGCTAATTTTTGTATTTTTAGTAGAGACGGGGTTTCACCATGTTGGCCGGGCTGGTCTTGAACTCCTGACCTCAGAAGATCCGCCTGCCTCGGCCCCCCAAAGTGCTGAGATTACAGGCATGAGCCACTGTGCCCGGCCAACTCTTTAATTTTTTTTTGTTTTTTGAGACGGAGTCTCACTCTGTTGCCTAGGCTGGAGTACAGTGGTGCAATCTCGGCTCGCTGCAAGCTCCACCTCCCTGGTTCAAGTGATTCTCCAGCCTCAGCCTCCCGAGTAGCTGGGACTACAGGCACCCGCCACCATGCCCATGTAAATTTTTTGTATTTTTATTAGAGACGGGGTTTCACCATGTTAGCCAGGATGGTCTTGATCTCCTGACCTCGTGATCCACCCACCTCGGCCTCCCAAAGTGCTGGGATTACAGGCGTGAGTCACCACGCCCGGCACCAACTTTTAATTTTTAAAATTGGGTTTCTGGAGGTGATATCCATCCTTTTCCAGTACACAGTTTATAGAGTTTCAACAAATACATACTGTCATGAAATTACCACCGTAATCAGTGTTTCCCATAGTGGCCACAGCTTGGGAAATCCTAACAAAGGCTTTAGGCTTCCTGGCCTCTGCTGCCATGACCCTGCAGAAAGAATGGATTACGAGATTCATTCCCACCTGCCCCTCCCTGGGTCTCAGATCTTCCCTATCTATCAGATAAGAATTGGGCTGAGCTGGTGTAGCCAGTTTGTCTGTCCCTGTGCTGAGGTTACTACTTCTGCTGGCACCCAAAGCACTTGTTATAGACCTAAACAAGTTGATTTCAGTCATCCAGTCCAGCAAGGGAGGACATGTCCTATATAAACTTGATGTGCCTGATAACATAAGCCACCCCACTGGAAGTATCAGATGTTTCCAGCACTACTAGAGGGTTCCTAGCACCCTGGTCCTCCCTGATCCTGTCCCCCAACACTGTGAGATCCCATAGAAAGTGGGGTCACCTTGGGGAACACTGCCATAAAATTAGAGTTAGGGGGCCCTTTCTGGGGTTTTATGGTGGCCTGAACCACAAACCACCCCCAAGAACATGCACTTTGAAGAGAAAAGGAAAAAGAATGGTAGGGAACACTGAGGTTGGAATTTCACAGGAACAGCCTAATTAGCCAGCTACCTGGTCCACCTCCATCCACATCAAGCTCGTGTTTCCCAACATGTGCTGCAGTGCCCCATTTCCCATGCATTGGAGTGTAGTGTTTAGTGTTCATACTACTAGATAGAAGTACCGCCTCATGAGCAGGCCTTCTTGATGTCCTATCTTCAGTTGCTTTGGCTGTTCCATTGTTCAGTAGCTCCGCTGGCTTGCAGATGACAGGGTGCATACAAAGCCCATCATATTCCATGAGAGCATGGCCATTGTTTTGCTGGTCATGTAGTGAAGGATCCTTCTTGGTGAGACTGAGGTCCTCTGGAGTGTTCAAAATCATGACAAGTTCTCCTCAATAACAGCAATGGTAGTATCAGCATCCACAAGAGTGCATATTTTTTGTCCTTTCCAAGTAGCAAGCTGTTTTGATAGTCTTTGTCCCCACACAGAGGCTCTTTAAGTATTCTAGTCACTCAATTGCCATTCCCTGATGAGGTATGTATGCTGTTAGCAAAGGCCCACACATTGGTGAAATGCAGGAAGACCTGGTGGTAGGGGTGGCCTGCATGGTCATCACAAATGCGTGTTGTTTGGTCCACTGGGCAAATTGCCGAGGTTTATTCTGACAAATGATGATGACAACCACAGCCTAACAGACCCCATCTGCTCTGTTGTTTCACTGAGCCATCAGTAAACCATGCCACACCATCAACAGGCTTGTCTTGGAGCCTTAGGCTCCAGGCAGCCATGGGAGGAGCCAAAGCACACCCACTGGTTCTCTTGGTGTCTTCTAATTAGCTAGCCATTTTTTCATGGAGCCTGCTGGTCACATGTGGTCCTAGCTGGGCCTGAACTTGAATGCACCACTTCCATTTGATAATTGAAGTCTATCTAGCCTGTCTAATTTTATTGGTTGAGCTTGTGAGCCATCCAGAGAGAAATGGCAGTTCAGGTTGCAGAGGTTCATCTGGCATTCTGGCCACGAGGTGCCCAGTCCAAAACAGTACCCAATATCAAGTAAGGATTGCCATTTAAAAGAGGGATATAGGCCGGGCGTGGTGGCTCATGCCTGTAATCCCAGCAGTTTGGGAGGCCAAGGCAGGTGGATCACCTGAGGTCAGGAGTTCGAGACCAGCCTGACCAATGTGATGAAACCCCATCTCTACTAAAAATAGAAAAATTAGCCAGACATGGTGGCATGCGCCTGTAATCCCAGCTATTCAGGAGCCTGAGACAGGAGAATTGCTTGAACCCGGGAGGCAGAGGTTGCAGTGAGCCGAGATCACACCATTGCACTCTAACCTGGGCAACAAAAGTGAAACTCCATCTCAAAAAAATAAAATAAAATAAAGAGGGATATTTGGTGGCTGCCTGAGGCAACTTATGTGTCCAAGATCTGAGAGGCTGGTACACCCCAGTGTCAGTTTTCTGTTGCCAGAGACATCCATCACTGTGCATCAGGTTGCACACAACTGTGATTTCATCTGGCTAGCAGATTTAAGGTTTAAAAGGAAGTGCCTGAGACACAAATTGTTGTAAACCTGCTGCTGCAAAGGGTTCCATTCAAAGTGTGTGGCTTTATTGGTTACCTTGACTCTGGGTGCCAGAAGAACCCCCATGTGGGATGCATGTTGTCTCCAGTACCCAAAGCGACCTAACCAGCTGCCAGGCCTCCTTTGTATCCATGAGTGCAGCCAGGGGCTTGCCTGTATCTGGGATACTGTTCTGGCTTCTTGCTCAGGTAGCTTTGGCATTCATTGTGCCCATGGCCTTTTTGACCAGCTAAACTGGGCTGTTACATTGTGACAGGTGGGTTGTCACTTTTTTCTTTTTTTCGAGACGGAGTCTTGCTCTGTCACCCAGGCTGACCTGGTGCGATCTTGGCTGTCTCTAACCTCCGCCTCCCGGGTTTAAGCACTTCTCCTGCCTCAGCCTCCTGAGTAGCTGGGATTATAGGCGCCCACCACCATGCCCTGCTAATTTTTATATTTTAGTAGAGACGGGGTTTCACCATGTTCGCCAGGCTGGGCTTGAACTCCTGACCTCGTGATTCACCCACTTCAGCCTCCCAAAGTGCTGGGATTACAGGCATGAGCCACCACGGCCAGCCAGTTGTCACATTTTTATCTGTAACAAGTAAATCCAGAATTAATAAAATAGTGTCATTGTTCCATTTAGTATGCAGTACCACTTTTTTTAATGACTCAGTGCGGCTTGGGTAGCTTAGGTAACAGGCAGGAGTGGATACGGCCCACTATTGTGTCTTAGTTCTTAGCTGTGAGGGGGCATAACCTTCCAGGACATCAGTGCCTATAATGCATTCAGGGTGGGAACCACAGCCACCTGCATAAAAAATTGCTCACAGGGCCCTACCCGCAAGTACATAAGCATTGTATGCAGATAAGCATCACGGGCCACCAGTTTGTTCCCAAACCTCCCAATGTCATCCGTTTAATTATTCTCCTAAAAGGACCCAGAAACATTGTCATGTGGGTTCCGGTATCCAAGCACCTGAGAAAAAACTGAAGTCCTCTCTTTTCTCCTCTTATCATAACAAGGGTATAAGGCCAGAGGGCTTCAGTAGGGACCTAGAGGCCTTGGCCCCATTCTTAACTGTGTCAATCAGACCAAGACACTTAGGTGGCAGTGTTCCTTTATCAAACACTCACAATAGCCACACTGCATAAGATTTCCCTGGTCTTCCTCCTTATCCTTTCGAGCCTGACTCTTCCCATCTTCTGGGCTGACATTGTACGTGTTAGTTCCTCTCATGCCTCAGGGACCTTACAAGGACCTCTCTCTAGTTTCTTCTTGGGTGCCTCAGGGTCTGTCTGAATACTCACCATTCAAGCTCTTGGGCCCTGACAATAAGGGATCACATAAGTGCCCAGCACCTAGGGTATCTTGAACTATGATCGGCTGTTTCCACATTCCTTTCTCTCTGTCTCAGTCCATGCAGCCAGCTCACTTACATCTGTGGGGAGGAGAGTGACATGTCCCATTTACCACCCATCCTTATCCATAACTCATCCAGGTGCATGTCCAGCCCCTGTGCTCCTGGGCTGATGTCTCTGCCTTGGGCTGAGTACTGGGTGGTATTGCCCCTCCCACTTTGCCAGAAAGCCATGTTTCTCTGACCGAACCTTACCCACTGCACCAACTTTTCGAAGCAGGTTCACCAATTACCAATCCCAAGGGAGGACTCCACCGCACAGAGGACAGCAAAGGTCATCACTATACCAGCCATCAGGAATAGGATTCCAGACACTTCTACCCACTGCATCCTCCGCTGCAGTGCTACAACTACCTGAGAGCAGTGAGACAGAACACATTCTCAGGCAATAAGTTAAAGGATGCACATTTATTATTTACAGATAGGGAGAAAGTCTTCCTTCAAAAGAAGCCTAGGCTCCATTCTGAGCTCATCCCCAAAGGCTCAAGAAGGGTTCCCAGGGCAGATGAAGTCTGGATTGCAAATGCCCCCCTTTCACACAGCTGAGGAAGCCCAAAAGGCAGCCCACCCTGGGTTACATATCTCAGGGCAGACATGGTGCACTGAGCAAAGCTTTAAGGAAATACTGCTTTCAGGGCAGAGAGGAACAAACCCCAGCTCTCCTGGACAGTCCCTCCCTAACTAAAGATGTGACATTCCTTAGGAAGGGCCAGAACAAGGCCAGGGTTGTTCCAGACAGTCCCTCCCTAGCTCAGAATACTGCATTCCAGGCTGATGCTACACTTATTCTTGGCAAATTAAAACTGAGAAAATGGGAATAATTGAATCCATCCAAGGCCACCTGGAGGACTGTTTTGCATTTTCACCCCAAAAGTTCCTTGTAGTAGTCTTCCCACTATATTTAGTTTTGGAAATTATTGATATCTATCTCTATAACTTTGCCTTTTACAGAATGTCATATAAATGAAATCATTCTGTATGTAATCTTTCAGTAACACTTTCGAGATATGTCATGTTTACTGTATCAATGGTTTGTTTCTTTTTGAAACTGACCTGTGCTATATTCAGTGAATGTACCACAATTTACTCAATTATTTATGTTTTTTTTAAAGACAGAGTTTCGCTCCTGTTGCCCAGGTTGGAGTGCAATCCTGCAACCTCGGCTCACTGCAACCTCCACCTCCTGGGCTCAACGATTCTCCTGCCTCAGCCTCTGGAGTACTCATCATTTTTATTAATATAAAATGTTATGAATATGGATAACTTGATGGATATTTGTGTTGAGGTATTATATGGTTACTACAAGCGTATGGTTTCATTCATCTTGGGAAAATAGATCTTAGCGCTGAGATGCTGGATCATATAACAAAAGTATGATTCAGAAGGCTGGTTGTGGTGGCTCGTGCCTATAATCCGAACACTTTGGGGGGCCAAGATGGGAGGATCACTTGAGGCCAACAGTTCAAGAGCAGCTTCGCCAACATAGTGAAACCCCATCTCTACTAAAAATACAAAACTTGGCCGGGTGCAGTGGCTCATGCCTGTAATCCCAGCACTTTGGGAGGCTGAGGCAGGCGGATCACCTGAGATCAGGAGTTCAAGACCAGCCTGGCCAACATGGTGAAACCCTGTCTCTACTAAAAATACAAAAGAAAATTATCCAGGTGTGGTGGTGCATGCCTATAATCCCAGCTACTCAGGAAGCTGAGACAGGAGAGTCACTTGAACCCAGGAGGCAGAGGTTGCAGTGAGCCGAGATCATACCACTGCACTCCAGCCTGGATGACAGAGTGAGACTCCATCACAAACACACACACACACAAAAAACTTAGCTAGGCGTGGTGGCACACGCCTGTAATCCCAGCTCCTCATGTGGCTAGGGCATGAGAATAGCTTGAACCTGGGAGGCAGAGGTTGCAGTGAGCTGAGATGGTGCCACTGCACTCCAGCCTGGGCGATAGAGCGGACTCTGTCTTAAAAAAAAAAAAACGTATGATTCACTTTACAAGAAACTGCCAAAATGTTTTCCAAAGTGGCTATCATTTTGCATCCTAACAGAAAATATGGGAATCCCCGTTACTCCACATCCTTACCAGCACTTGGTTTGGACTCTGTGTGTTTGTGTGTGTCTGTAGTGTGTGTGTGTGTTTGTGTGTGCGTGTGAGTAAATGTATGTGTATATATGTATATATATCGACTCTTAATAATTCCAGTAGGGACATAGTGGCACCTTACTGTGGTTTCAATAATTTACATCTTCCTGCTGATAATGGCATTGAATAAAACTCATTAACTTGTTCGTCATCCATATCTACTATTTGACTGTCACTCTTCTCATTTCAAAAAATGTTTATTGTTATATTGTTAAATTTAACTATGTATATGTATAATTTTGATATGACCTACATCTGTTAAGTACCGAAAATATTTTTTTCTGAGCCTGTGCCATCTCGTCTTTCTCTTAACAGTGTCTGTCAAAGAGCAGCATTTATTTTAATTTTGACTAAGAATAATTTGTCCTTTTTTGTTGTTTTTTTTTTGAGACAGAGTCTGGCTCTGTCACCCAGGCTGGAGTGCAATGGCACAATCTTGGCTCACTGCAACTTCCGCCTCCTGGGTTGAAGCGACTCTCCTGCCTCAGCCTCTTGAGTAGCTGGGATTACAGGCACCCTCTATCATGCCCGGCTAATTTTTGTACTTTTGTAGAGATGGGGGTTTCACCATGTTGGCCAGGCTGGTCTTGAACTCCTGACCTCAGGTGATCCACCCGCCTCGGCTTCTCAAAGTGCTGGGATTACAGGCATGAGCCACCGTGCCCAGCCAATTTATCCATTTTTAAATTTTGTGCTTGATATTTATTCCCTACCATTATATATTGCTTGACACAAGGTCATAAAGATTACCTACAGTATTTTCCTTAGAAATTTTATGTGTTAAGGGTTTACATTTATATCTGTGGTATTTTGAATTAATTTTATATCTAGTGCAAAAAAGGGTGAAGAGTTTTGTTTTGTATTTTGGCATATGAATGCTCTGTTGTTTTAGGAGCATTTGCTACAAATATTCTCCTTTCTTCAATTCAAGAAAATTGAATTTCCTTGGCACATGAGTCAAAAACCTACCAACCATATATGTATATGCTATAATGCTCCAGTTATCTAAATATTTATCCTTATACATATCCATATATGTATATGCATATGCTATACATACATATATGTATTTGCTATACTGTTCCATTTATCTATTTATCCTTACACCAATACCACACTATCTTGACTAATACCACATTATATTAAACTTGAAATAATGGCCAGGTGCGGTGGCTCACGCCTGTAATCCGACACTTTGGGAGGCCAAGGCAGGCGGATCACCTGAGGTCGGGAGTTCGAGACCAGCCTGACCAACATGGGGAAACCCCATCTCTACTAAAAATACAAAAATTAGCCGAGTGTGGTGGCACATGCCTGTAATCCCAGCTACTCGGGAGTCTGAGGCAGGAGAATCCCTTGAACCTGGCAGACGGAAGTTGCAGTGAGCCGAGATCATGCAGCTGCACTCCAGCCTGGGCAACAAGAGCAAAACTCCGTCTCAAAAAAAAAGAAAAGAAAAGAAAACGTGAAATAAGTAGTGAGTCCCCCAATATTGTTCCTTTTCTTCTAAATTGGTTTGGCTGTACTAATTATTTAGTTTCTTACATAAATCTTGGAATCTACTTCTCAGTTTCTAAAAAAAATAATAAAAAATCGGCTGAGGATTCTACTGAATGTATAGATAAATATGTAAGAATTGACCCTTGGTCAGGGGTGGTGGCTCAAGACTGTAATCCCAGCACTTTGGGAGGCTGAGGTGGGTGGATCACGAGGTCAGGAGCTTGAGACCAGCCTGACCAAGGCATGGTGAAACCCCGTCTCTACTAAAAATACAAAAATTAGCCGAGCGTGGTGGCAAGCGCCTGTAATCCCAGCTACTCAGGAGGCTGAGGCAGGAGAATCTCTTGAACTTGGGAAGTGGAGGTTGCAGTAAGCCAAGATCGTGCCACTGCACTCCAGCTGGGGTGACAGAACGAGACTCCGTCTCAAAAAAAAAAAAATTGATCCTTAATATTGAGCTTTCCAATCCATTAAATTGGTGTATCTTTATATTTATTTAGATTTTTTGAATATCAATCTGATCAGCGTTTTCTAATTCCCAGAGCACACATTTTGCACACATTTTGTCAGGTTTATCTCGAAGTATATCACGTTTTTATGCTATTATAAAATACATTTTAACTTCTATACTCAATTTTTCATTATCGGTATAAAGGAAGTCAACTGATTTTCACTCACTCATTTTTACAAACTAAGCAAATCTAGTGGCAGCCATGTGGTATATACATTGCTACTTGTGAGGGATGGATAAATGAAAAACATTTCTCCTTTATTTGAGGCATCTGTCAAGCAGAGATATGAACAAATAGGCAATGCAAATCAGAGGGGTTGTAGTAGGGAATGTGCATTATTCTGTGGAAATCCACAAAATGCATGGGCATACAAACCAAATTTAAATAGTCATAGAAGGAATCCTGCAGGAAGTAATTTATGATTGAATAAAGTAGCTGAAAACCATGCAAATTAGAATTAGACAAGACAAAAGAAGGATTAGTATTCAGGTAGAGACCAGGGTGTGTCTACAAGTCAACATTTTTGAGACATCACAGGGAGAGTAACAATTTCAGTACACTGAAGGAAGTTAGAAATCTATGTCAGGGCTAGATTTTTAAGAAATTTTGTTCTGTCAATAAGTTAGGATTTTTATAGTTTTCTAAGGTTCTATTCAGCTACTATGGGGTCGACTCAAGAATACAGCTGTTGTAATTGTTAAAATGGGAATTTGGGAGTCTTGTGAATTTGAAAGAAAAAAAAATGTGCGGGGTTGAGGCTCAGACCCTGTACAGGCAAAGAAAAAGTTAAAAGTGAGGAAAATGAGAGGCAACATAAACTCTGGGAAAAGTGTTCACAAAAAATTTTAGTATTTTCAGGGTAGAAGCTCCTCTTGATTGAGTCATACCTTCCTGCGAAAGATACAAAGTCAGAAAAGAAATCCTCTACCTAGAAAACGACATTTCGGCACCAAGCATAGGTTACTTTCATGCCTTAATTTCACCTTACCAGTATTTCAAAATACTTGCTACACTGTGGTTTGAGGAATGAGACTACTGTGCTCACAGCGCCACCTAGCATCAACAGAAAGGGAGGCCCATGGCAAACTTAATAACAAGAGGCGGGAAAAAAAAGGTGAGGCTCAGGAACCGGAAACTTAATTTGAACAGGATTTTTCTTATATTTATTTAAAAACTAAAATATTGGCCGGGCACTGTGGCTCATGCCTGTAATCCCAGCACTTTGGGAGGCCGAGGCGGGCGGATCACTTGAGGCCAGGAGTTCAAGACCAGCCTGGGTAACACGGTGAAACCCCGTCTCTACTAAAAATACAAAAATTAGTGGGCATGGTGGCGGGTGCCTGTAATCCGAACTACTCGGGAGGCTGAGGCAGGAGAATTGCTTGAACCTAGGAGATGGAGGTTGTAGTGAGCCGAGATCGCGCCACTGCACTCCAGCCTGGGTGATAGAGTGAGACTCTCCCTCAAAATAATAAAATAATATTGCTGCAGGGGTCAGTGGTGAAATGCAATCCATAACCATTCCCAGTAAACACTCAGCGACTCCTGGCCCATGCCCACTTTTCCTGTCATTTAACGCAAGGGTTAAATGTCAAAGTGAATCCCATTATGCTAATTGATTTACAAATACGGATGTATAGGAGTGTGATACCCTGAGCGCAATCATACTTCGGATGTAACTGTAAAACGACTTCAGCTGACTTTGCAGTGTTGCAGTGTCA
Source organism: Gorilla gorilla gorilla (assembly GCF_029281585.2). Classification (NCBI taxonomy): domain Eukaryota; kingdom Metazoa; phylum Chordata; class Mammalia; order Primates; family Hominidae; genus Gorilla; species Gorilla gorilla. The sequence continues at coordinate 26,075,819 of NC_073240.2, forward strand.
CATTAAACCCTAAGTTGTTTGTGTTTCCCTACACATCACTCTCCAGGAGCATTATAGTTCAGAAGATTAGAGTAATTTCTTAGACTAAAGCCTTGATGGGTTATTATTACATAAAACGTTTTCCACTCTGATAGAGAAGTCAGGTGCATTCGCTCATGTCTCCGTGGCGGGGCCGGGACTCCTGGTCACCCGCGATTCTGAGCGGTGCCTCACAGCCTAGGTCCTCCAACCTCACAGGGCGGCCCACAGGAAATGCGCCACAGTCCGGCGCGGCCAACCAGCTCGTGGTGCGCTGTGGGAAGGTCACAGGACGGAGGGGGAGGGCGGCGGCGGCGAGGGGGAGGGCGGCGGCGGCGAGGGGGAGGGCGGCGGCGAGGGGGAGGGCGGCGGCGAGGGGGAGGGCGGCGGCGAGGGGGAGGGCGGCGGCGAGGGGGAGGGCGGCGGCGAGGGGGCGGCGGCGAGGGGGGGGCGGCGGCGGGGGCGGCGGGGGCGGCGGCGGGGGCGGCGGGGGCGGCGGCGGGGGCGGCGGCGGGGGCGGCGGCGGGGGCGGCGGGGGCGGCGGCGGGGGCGGCGGGGGCGGCGGGGCAGATCCTATTTGCGCCTGCGCGGGACGGGAGGATTCGGTGTTGCCGTTTCCCCCTGCTATTTCCGTTTCCGCGCTTCAAGCGGATCTCTTCCGCTTATGGCGCCCGCTGGGAGTGTCTTATCAGCCGCTTATACCGCGGAAACTTTAACCTGCGTTTTCCCGTAGAAATTTTCCTCTCTAGGTTTCGTATCATTGTCTTGGTTCTTGTATTAACTTTGTTTTAACCTAAGGTTTCTCTTTCCCAAAAACTGTGGTGTTTCTTTACAACCTCTTTTTATAGTTACATAAACATTGCAAGAACCATGCTTTTATATTCTTTTTCAGTATTAATAACTTCAATGTCTTTTTTTGCATTTGTCTGAAAATTTGAAATATTTTTCAATTTACTGAACTGATTATCGTTTTGTAAATATCGGATACTACTTTAATCATTTGTGTATTGGCCTTAAGATTCTCTATTTTTAACTTTTCCACCAACATACCTTTAATCTGAGAGTTGTTGTAGGGGCTTCAAGGTCAAACTTTCCCCACAGTCTATTTTCATTATAAAATACCGTGTTTTAAGAAAAAATGTACAAGGTTGAAAGAAGTTTCGCTGCTACGTGTTTTTTTTTTTTTTAATTTTTATTTTATTTTATTTTGAGACGGAGTCTCGCTCTGTCACCAGGCTGGAGTGCAGTGGTGTCGTCTCGGCTCACTGCAACCCCCGACTCCCTGGTTCAGGCAGTTCTGCCCCCGACTCCCTGGTTCAAGCAATTCTGCCTCAACCTCCCGGGTAGCTGGGATTACAGGCACATGCCACCACGCCCAGCTAATTTTTGTATTTTTAGTAGAGATGGGGTTTCACCATGCTGTCCAGGATGGTCTTGATCTCCTGACTTCGTGATCCACCCGCCTCAGCCTCCCAAAGTGCTGGGATTACAGGCGTGAGCCACCGCACCCGGCCTCTACTATGTTTTAAAACAGTGGCTAGGTCATGCTTTTCTGTGTATCCTTACTTCCCTTATTCCATCACCTCATCCATCACTTTACAACTGATCATACAATTACAAAATTATTTTACTAATCAGATTAAATGTGTGCCTTCCATTTGAAGAAGAAAGGTCTACTAAAGGCTTAGTTTTCCCTAGGACACTGGGAGAATACAGGATCTGGTTTCCAGTGCCACAGTGGTGATCACACAGGAATAAACGGGACACAGGTCAGACAACAGCCAGAAAGACATCTGCCAGTATATGTTTCCTGTGAGATGGACACCTGGTCCCAGGTCAGACACAGGTGTTAGAGCGTGAGCTAGGTAAAAGAAGTAACCTGAAAGAGACACGCTGTGAACAACTATGTCCACCTCCCCTTCATTTCCCATTATTGGAGGGCTGCTAGCTGCTCTGTTACTAGGACCCAGATTTAGTTGGGGCCTCTCAGAACAGGTCAGAATTCACCTATGCACAGTACCTGTGGGAGTCTGGATGAGGGCCATCCACTGAAAGTTAGTGAATCAAAGATTTAAGATTGATCTAAATGCAAATAGATCTCTGTCAAACGACTATACGCATAATTGCCTTATTTTATACTTATTGAAAAAATCCTTGTAAAATTATAAAGGCATAAGATTTACTTGTTATGAAAATGAAGGCAATAATGAACGTAATTCATAAGTGAATTTGCAAATATCTTGAAATTAAAATTCTGATTTTTCCAAATTAGATTTTGATTCAGAGTCATCGATGTCTTCACACCACCCTCTGTGGCATGAACAGAGATGGTAATGAAGCATTTCTTAGAAAACAAGGCTGGACCACTGCCTGTGTGATTTCCACCTTTCTTGCTGACACCATTCTGCATGTTTTGATGTAAGTGATGTTACCAGAAGGAAACAGCAGAAGGTTGCAAAACAAGTGCAAACAATGAAAGCCATGTCATGGCTGCCAACAGGCTAATAGTGATTGTAACAACACTTGACAAAATAATTTTTTAAAATTATTCAAATATGATAACTAATAATGATACGGAATTATCAAGGGAGCTCCAATATTTTTTTTTTTTTCTGAGACGGAGTCTCTCTTTGTTGTCCAGGCTGGAGTGCAGTGGCACGATCTCGGCTCTCTGCAACCTCCCTGACCCAGGTTCAAGCATTTCTCCTGCCTCAGCCTCCTGAGTAGCTGGGATTACAGGCGGCTGCCACCACACCCAGCTAATTTTTGTATTTTTAGTAGAGACGGGGTTTCACCATGTTGGCCAGGCTGGTGTCAAACTCTTGACCTCACGTGATCCACCCGCCTTGGCCTCCCAATATACTGGAATTACAGGCGTGAGCCACTGCACCCGGCCTAAGGGAGCTGTATTAATGGAGCTGAATCTATGAAACAAGAACATCTTCCTTCATCAAGGGAGCAAAACTGTCCAGAAAAAAAGTACAGATGAGGTAGAAGGAGCCTGGTCTATGTGTTCATCTTCATGGTGGATTGAGAATAGGGAGGCTGGAGAAGAGGCTGAGGGGGAAGTCAGGGCTCACTCCTGTCCTAAAAGCAAAAGGGAGCAAAAGAACCATGTTCATCTTCAGATTCACACATTCTTCACTTTGAAAGAAAATTTAAGTTTATTAGGAAACCATATCTGTGAGGAGTTTTTATTTTTTTGTTTTCTTTTTTTGAAACAGGGTCTTATTTTGTTGCCCAGGCTGGAGTGCAGTGGCATATACACCGTTCACTGCAGCCTCTACCTCCTGGGCCCTAGCAGTTATCCTACCTCAGCCTCCCATGTAGCTGGGACCACAGGCATATGCCACCAAGCCCTGCCTATTTTATTTTTTTGTAAAGACGTGTCTCACTTTGTTGCCCAGGCTGGTGGGGGGAAAGTTTTAGAGATTCATTAAATAATTTGTGAAATTTAAAATAAAGGAAAATATTCTGTTTTGGATTTTGCCCAGTGCATGTTTGGGGCTCATAGGTGAGTAACATGGACAAAATAACCTCTGATATTTCAGTCTAGTAGTGATTCAAAGACTGTAACCCAAATCTCAAATGTAGGAGTTAGAGCAGCTTTTGGGAGCTGAGAGCACAGGCATCAGACCTGAAATGGAATGGACAGGGAAGGCCTCTAGGAGGAGGAACATTGGAGGAGATTCTGGAGAGTGCAGAGCAGTGAATCTGGCAAACAGGAGAAAGAGAAGAGGAAAAAATGTGTCTGTGGCACAGGCCAGGGCATGAGAAAGGGACAGTGGATTAGAAGGACTGCTGGGATTAGCAACATGTAAGGAGGGCAGGAGTGGGAAGGGCAGACCATGGAGAGGCTGTGCAGGGGAGAGCGGGCAGGTCAGGAAGTGACACAGGGCCGGCCCCCCACTAAGGAATGCATTTGTTGTGCTGGTAGTTCAAATATCAGTCTCGTTCCTTGCAACAGTACCTCCAGGTCAAGAAGAGTGAGGATAGCCTCTGTGTCTGAGGAGGTCCCTGTGCATTATGAGGAATTGGTTCTAGGAAGAAGGGAGAGTGAAGAGGAACAGAGAGGACCCTCCAGATCCAGTACGGGCCAACTAAGGGAACTTGGATGCTCCTTTTCATGTCCCTTTCTCCATCACTCAGACTCGCCCCATCCCACCCTGAATGCAGGTTCCTTTCCCCTCGGTTATTTTGTGCATCTCAGATGATGACATGTATTGTGACTTTATTCTATCACATATGACTTTTACATTATATCATAGAAAAAGTTACTTACATAAATTACTTAATGGTGGATTAGTCATAGTAAAATGTTGTCAGCTTGGTAAACAAATGAAATTATCACACTTTAGTTTTTCTTCGTTGATCATTTATGAAGATTAGTGTCTCCTCATTTCATGGATGTCACAACTACATGTTCTTAAGTAAGGTGTATGCTTGGGGTGTTGTGTTTTCCCTGTTAATGTTGGATACTCCAGTGTTCAGCAAACTATAAATCTATCAACACACATTTGAAAAATCCAGTTCTTTTGTGTTTTGTTTCGTGTATCCTGTCTTTACAATATTATGTCTTTTCTTCTGCTTACTTGAAATTTAATTTGCTCTTCTTTTTCTAGGTTCCTAAGATGGAAACTTAGGCGATCATTGGGCATCATCATAGGGTCTACCTGCCAAATCAGGTCTTCTTCGTTCTGCAAAAGTTTCTCAGTCACCACTTATATTTCATGACTTTGACCCTTGTGAAAATACCAGTCAGATATCTTGTGGAATGTCCCGCAATGTGTATTTGTCTGATGGTTTCTCATAATTAGACTAGAAACAATGTGTAAATTAAACATATTTTTCCAAATTAGAAAACAAGAAAAACAGAATAACATATTAGTTAGAAGTATTAACACAGGGCTGGACGCAGTGGCTTATGCCTGTAATCCCAACACTTTGGGAGGTGAAGGTGGGCACATTAATTGAATCCAGCAATTCAGCAATTCAAGACCAATCTGGGCAACATGGCAAAACGCTGTTTCTACAAAAAAATGCAAAAAATTAGCTAGATGTTGCAGCATATGTCTGCAGTCTCAGCTACTCGGGAGGCTGAGGTGGGAGGATTGGGAGGGTGGCCTGAGCGTGGGAGGTCAAGGTTCACTGAGCTGTGATTGTGCCATAGCGCTCCAACCTGGGCAAGAGAGTGAGACCATATCCCAACAAAAAAGAGAGAAAAGAAAAAATAACAGAGAAAAATAATTTTTAAAAATCAGGTAATGACAAATAGGGAGTTCCAAATATATTGCTAATGGTCTGTTAAGCTTGACAGTGCTTTTAGAAAACTTGTTCTGTTTAGAATAGTGTTAGACTCACAGAACAAATTGGTAATATAAAGAGTTTACATATACCACACACAGTTTTCCTTATTATAAATCTTAACATTAGTGTGCTACGCTTGTTACAATTAAGAACCAGTGTTAAACATTATCATTCACTGCTATCCATGCTTTATTCACATGTCCTTAATTTCACTTAATGTCCATTTTTTGATTCTGGAATCCCATCCAGGATGACACATCACATTTAGATGTCATTCCTCTTCATGCTTCATAAGCTGTTGACACTTCCTTCAACTTTCCTGGTCTTTCATGACATTGACATACTTCATTAGGAAGTTGTCTGATTTTTTTTTTTTTTTTTTTTTGAGATGACTCTTGTTCTGTCACCCAGGCTGGAGTGCAGTGGCGTGATCTCGGCTCGCTGCAAGTTCCGCCTCCCAGGTTCACGCCATTCTCCTGCCTCAGTCTCCCGAGTAGCTGGGACTACAGGCGCCCGCCACCACGCCCAGCTAATTTTTCGTATTTTTAGTGGAGATGGGGTTTCACTGTGTTAGCCAGGATGGTCTCAATCTCCTGACCTCGTGATCTGCCCACCTCGGCCTCCCAAAGTGCTGGGATTACAGATGTGAGCCATCGTGCCCAGCCATAGGTTTTCAAAAGGAGAACTACACAGGGAAATTGCCATTCTTATCACATCATACCAATGTTACATACTAATAGCATGTCGTATCATGTTGACCTTAATTTGATTACCTATTTGAATTACTTCTTATCAGATTCTTCCACTGTTAAATTGCTATTTGTTACACTTTCTGTGTTGTACTTTTGAAAAGAAGTCATTAGGCTTAGTAAGAAGTGGGAAGTCATTTTTCACCTCCTTATGGGAAGAGTATCTGCAAAAATAATTTGGAATCCTTCAACATGTGAAATGTGTCAGTTTTCCTCCATTTGTTTTATATATTTTTTCACTCATTTATTTATATCAATATGCAAACATGGATATTTATTTTACACTTACATTTTACTAGTTTATTTTGTTGTTCGAAATTTTCTACTCTTGGCCATTGGAAGGTCTTTTAATTGGCTCCTGTATCATTTTCGTATACACACTCCTAGTATAATGGCATGAATCCATTTATGGGGCTAAAGCACTCACGGCCTAATTACCTTTTAACAGCCCCACCTCTTAATACTGCTACAGTGGCAATTAGTTCCCACATCAGTTTTGTAGGGGATAAAAATTCAAACCATGGCAAGAACATAACAAAACCATTTTTAAAAACAATAATGCATTTATTTCGGCAAAAATTGGCCATAAAGGGCCACCTTTATATGTGATCATGTAGATCACCATCTATATGATAAGAAAGACAAATGGAGAACGAATTAGATAGAGAACTGTTGTGAATTAAAATATTAGGTTTGGAATACAACTTTTTGGGTTCATTGCTCATATTTCTTAGAACAGAAATTCTCAATGTACAACTTTAACTCTGAAGAAAGCTACCCATCCAATGAAGAAGTAGCAAAGTGACTATTTGCCATTTCTATCTTCCTTCTCAATAGATTTATTGAAACATAGCATATACATCACCTCTCCACATTTGTTGTATTTTTGTTATTTCTAGTTCATTCTTGAGGTTTCTCTTTAACACAGCGACTATTAATTCTAGCCCAGTTGTCCAGGAGCTGTGGCTCACACCTGTAATCCCAGCACTTGAGGTTGAGGTGGGTGGAATGCTTGAGCTCAGGAGTTCAAGACCTTTGGGCAACATGGTGAAACCCCATCTCTACTAAAAACACAAATTTAGCTGGGTGTGGTAATGGGCACCTGTAGTCCCATCACCATACTCGGGAGGCTGAGCCAGGAGAATCACTTGAACTTGGGAAGCAGAGGTTGCAGCGAGCCGAGATTGTGCCACTGCACTCCAGCCTGGGTGACAGAGCGAGACTCCGTCTCAAAAAAAAAAAAAAAAAAAAAATTCTAGTGCTGCTCAAGAGGCCTCTAGAAGATTTGTTCATGGATGTTTACATTGTGCCTTTCAGGGTACACTTTTTAAAATCTTATTTTACAGCCAAATACATAATTATCTGATTTGTCAGTGGTTTTATTCTCCATTGTGAAATGTAAAGTAATGATGCAACCTATAATTGATGTGAATAATTTATTTTGCAATTACTATTTATGTCAGTATCAGCAAATACTACATTCATTTGTGTAGATGATATTAATCTACAGGTTTTATGGATTATTAGTTCATTTCATCCTCACAGCATCTCAAGAGGTTGGCACTAGTTTTACTCCCAATCACCTAGTGAATTTGATCTAAAGCCCTACAAGAAAGGAATGGATGAAACTTGACTGAGTCTATCTTTGAAGGCTTTACTTACATCAAGTGTTTTAGAATATCTTTTTTTGTATGGAAAATACATTCTAGGACCGGATTAAGAAATGTTACTCTAGGGCCAGGCGCGGTGGCTCATGCCTGTAATACCAGCATTTTGGGAGGCTGAGGCAGGCAGATCACCTGAGGTCAGAAGTTTGAGACCAGCCTGGCCAATGTGGCAAAATACCGTCTCTACTAAAAATACAAAAAAATTATCCAGGAGTGCTGGCGGGCACCTGTAATCCCAGCTACTCAGGAAGCTGAGGCAGGAGAATTGCTTGAACTCAGGAGGTGGAGGTTGCAGTGAGCTGAGATTGCACCATTGCACTCCAGCCTGGGCAACAGAGCGAGAATCCGTCTCAAAAAAAAAAAAAAAAAAAAGTTATTCTACCCTGTGAAGTCATGTTCCCAAATTAGATGTAAATCCTGTGTTAAATTGATTTAATATTTAGGTCTAAGATCCACCTAGGAGTGATTTTATGTGTAATGTGAGGTTATAGATCAGATTTTATTTTTCCCTGTGGATATATTTCTTGAAATATTTATCGAAAAATCCACATTTCCCCAATTAATCTTATAAATCATTTGTGTATATATGCTTGTGTCTGATTTGCTCTCTCCTTTTTTTTTCCATTGGTTTATTTCTCTGTGAAAATATCACACTATTTTAGTAAGACACTTCATTTAACACAAGAATTTTCTCTCTAGGGCCTTCTCTTAGCCAAGTGTGCTATTATATAAAGAAGAAAGAGTGAAAACCTCTATGCCTTGAACCTACACCAATATTCTCAGTTGTCCCTTGAATAAAGAGAATTTAGAACTCACTATTACTGATGACACTTAGGTCTTTAATGTTCTTGTGAATCTTAGACAACCCCCACAACATCATTCCCTGCTTTATTTGCTTAGTCCATTCTTGGTGGATTTTATGAGATGTCAACACTCCTCATTAGGATTCCCTCCTTCTGAAGCCTTTGGGACTTTCTACCCACCCAGCAACCACCAGAGGTGGCAGAAACCCCTGCAGACATCCTTCTTGCGCAAGCGCAGTTGTACCATGAATGCGGTCTTCCTGCTGCAGACCACGCCCACCAAGGGCGGGGCCACATCCACTGCAGCTGAGCTCAGAGCCTTCTGTGGGGTCTGCAGTGGCAAGGCCAGCTGCCCCCTGTCTTCCCTCTGGAGCTCTTTGAGGAATGCAGTTCTTTTGCATAAGAAAGGCTTTTCTCTCCAGTCATTCTGCTTGCTGATCAAGAACACTTAACAGCTTCAGGCTTTCCTGGTAATATTCATTCTTGCTTTTGTGTTTTTGTTTTAAGGTCCAAATATCTTTAATACTTGTATGCAGTTTTCTTTTTTATAATTTCACATAAACATCATCTAAAACCAACTTCGCATGTTCGCATTCTGTATTAACAACTTTCATTTTTGTGTTTAAAAATACATTCATAATCATTTTTTCAAAATATCTTGTCAGTTATTTTCATCTTTTCCATCATCATTCTTTACCAGTGCAATGGAAATATTACTTTTATTAGGAAAAGCAGATGTCACGCGGTTTTTAGTGTTGTCGAGAAATTTCCTATGAAACATCTCTGGTTGAAAAGGAGAGGAACAAAATTTTATGTGAGGCACAAGATCAGATATGCTCAGAATTGCATGCTTTAATAAAGGCTGTGATTATTTGCATTATATTGTTTAGCTTGTTCTAATTGTAAAAGGTAGACAAAGAATTAATTTGTGTGGACAGAACATTGCGACTCCCATTCTAAATGTAGAGACAGTCACTGCACTGCGCAAATAGGAATGTCGTCATATTGTTTGCTTTTCTCCTTACCCCAAAACTGTAGACATTGGCTGGAGTCTTTGATTTTTTTCCCAACTTGCTTTTGTAATTGTCGGCATGATGTTTGCACAGATAACCAATGATATAGATATATTTTTTTTCTTACTATTTGATGAATGATTAATATTTTGGGTTTTTTTTAATGTTTTCAGTGAATCAAAAATATCATTCAGAAAATGTTGCCATCCATATCCAGGTAGCATATAGTTTTATAATCTGATCTTGTAATAAGGAAATTACAGTCCTTATTGATTTTCTGTTATTAGTTAGCATTTTTTAAGTTTTCATGCTTGTGAGTATTTGGGAATTTTTTTTTTTTTTACTCTGTCAATAATTTAACACCTTTGTATTGGTCATCTGGGTCGATGTCTGTTGTTTAGGCTGAACCTTTGACACTCCTCTGAGGTAGTTTTTATGTGAATTTGTAACCACCCAAGGGATTCACCTTGCCAGCTGTCTAGACAGAGCCGATTTATCAAGACAAGGGAACTGTAATAGAGAAGCAAGAATTCACCCAGAGCCGGCTGTGCAGGAGACCATAGTTTTATTATTACTCAAATCAATCTCCCTGTAGGGGGATCAGGGGTTTCTAAGAATAATTTGGTGGGTAGGGGGTCGGAAAGTGAGGAGTGCTGATTGGTCATGTTGGAGATGAAATCATAGGGAGTGGAAGCTGTCCTCTTGCGCTGAGTCAGTTCCCCGGTTGGGGCCATAAGATCAGATGAGTCAGTTTATTGATCTGGGTGGTATCAGCTGATCCATCGGGAGCAGGGCCTGCAATATATCTCAAGCACTGACTGAGCTTAGGTTTCACAATAGTGATGTTATCCCCAGGAGCAGTTTGAGGCGGTTTAGAGTCCTGCAGTCTCCAGCTGGATGAATCCTAAACCGTAATTTCTAATCTTGTAGCTGATTTGTTATTCCTACAAAGTCATGATGGAGGGGAGTTGTTTTGGGAAAGGGCTGTTACTGTCTTCATTTAAAAGCTAAACTATAAACCGAATTCCTCCTGAAGTTCGCGGGGAATGAACAAGGGCAGCTTGGAGGTTAGAAGCAAGATGGAGTCAGTTAGGTCAGATCTCTTTCACTGTAATAATTTTCTCAGTTATGATTTTTTGCAAAGGTGGTTTCAAATTGATGGCTTAGTGTCTTGGGTAGTGAAAATGGAATTCCTCAACCTGAATTGAACATGGATTTCCTCCTGAAGAAACAATTTAGGGCTCCAAAAAGTAAACCAGGAGCCTGGCACAGTGGTCACACCTGTAATCCCAGCACTTTGGGAGGCTAAGGCGGGTGGATCATAAGGCCAGGAGTTTGATACTAGCCTGGACAACGTGGTGAAACCCTGTCTACTTAAAAAAAAAAAAATACAAAAAATAGCCAGGCATGCTGATATGCACCTGTAATCCCAGCTACTCGGGAGGCTGAGGCAGGAGAATTGCTTGAACTTGGGAGGCTGAGGTTGCAGTGAGTCAACATCGAGCCACTGCACTCCAGCCTGGGTGACAGAGAAAGACTCTGTGGGGTATGATGAGGTTTCTCTTCAAATAGCCTGATCAATCGTTTATTCTTTAATTCATAGTAACCCCCACCCCCACCCCCTTTTCCTTTTTCTCTTTTTTCTTTCTGCCTTTGTTGCATGCCCGGACATGCCACAGTAGCAGGCTTATCAGTACCAGCTCACATTCCTTTCCTTATTTGGAAAGGAGACTAGCTCTCTAGCTCATTGCAGACACCCCTTCCCCTTTTCCCCTCTCTCCCTTATGTGCCCACCTTATCTAAAGAAAGTTCAAATGTCTAGCCAACCAGGATTAGTTCAGACTGTGCGACCTGACCTCCGCCAATGGGGAAAGGGTACAGGGGCAGGACTTGGGGCAGGAATAAAGACTCTTGTGCCCCTTTGTTCTGGTGTGCTTTCATGGTGACTGGCCAAGGAGAAGCACCCCTCTGCGCAGAAGTAAAATTGCTTTGCTAAGAATCCTTTGTTTGAGTGTTCAATCTCCCTTAGGATTTTGAGCATTATTCCCAACCATTCAATCCAAAAAAAAAAAAGAAAGTAGACCAGGATTGATTTAGGGCCTGTATTATAAATTGTACAAATGCCAACAAGATTGTATTCCACTAGAGGAACGCATTCTCTAGTGAAGGAAGCATTCCTGCAGGATGAGTCCCTGAGACTCACTAGCAAATTTCATACAAGTAATGAAATCCTCAGTCTAATGGAATAAAAACAATTCCGGGGGCATTTGTTAAAGATGTATAAGATGTGAGAAACCAACAGACTAACAGCATTGATACTTTATGGATATTTTTATTCCAAATTAATAGATGTGTTACAGGAAAAGGGTCCTGATCCAGACCCCAAGAGAGGGTTGCCGATATTCAGGGCCAGTCTGCAGAGTAAAGTGAAAGCAAGCTTACTAAGAAAGTAAAGCAAAAAAAGAGTGGTTACTCCATAGACAGAGCAGCCCTGTGGGCTGCTGGATTCCCATTTTTATGGTTATTTATTGATTATATGCTAAACCAAGGGTGGATTATCCATGCCTCCCCTTTTTAGACCATATAAAGTAACTTTCTGATGTTGCCATGGCATTTGTAAACTGTCATGGTGCTGGAGGGATGTAGCACTGAGGACAACCAGAGGTCACTCTCGTCACCGTCATGGTTTTGGTGGATTTTAGCCGGCCTCTTTACTGCAGCCTGTTTTATCAGCAAGATCTTTATGACCTGTATCTTGTGCCAGTCTCCTGATGTGACTTAAAATGCCTTAACCATCTGGGAATGCAGCCCAGTAGGTCTCATCCTCATTTTACCCAGCCCTATTCAAGATGGAGTTGCTCTGGTTCACATGCCTCTGACAGATGGACATTTGTTTGCCAAGCAATGCTGCAATCAGGGGCTCTGGATTTCAGTCCTCCATACAGAGAATGTCAAGGGCAGACCTTAATAAAAATAAATAAATGAATAATCAAATTTTTTAAATTACCTCTTTCATTCTTTTATTGTATTATGATCTGACACCATTAACTTTAATTTTCTTGCATATGGAGAGTAACTTGACACAAACTGTGGTATTTATTTAGTGAAGAAAAGAGACAAGATGATTCCCAAATTTAAAGGAAACTGGAAGTTTTGTGGGAAACAAATGGAGGAGATAAGACTTACCAGTTTCTACTTATTTTAATGAGAATTGTGTTGTTCATTTATAAATACAAAGCTCCATATAAATTACAGATGCTTTTGATTTATGATGAGGTTACTTCCAGATGAACCCATCACAAGTTAAAAATGTCATCAGTCTAAAATGCATTGAATATACCTAACTTACTTAAAATCACAGCCTAGCCTATCATCCTGAAGTGTGCTCAAAACACTTATATTAGCCTAACGTTTGGGAAGATCATCCACACAAAGCCTATTTTATCATAAAGTGTTGAATATCTCATGCAATTTATTGAATACTGTACTGAAACGGAAAAACAGAAAGATTGGACACTCAAAGTATAGTTTCCATTAATGTGTATTGCTTTTATTTAATTTAAAAATTTTAAGTTGAATCATAGCAAGTGAGGAAGCCCATATATTATAAAATGTAATAAGTTTACCAGCCACAAATAACAACAAATCATAGGAAATGCAGGGATTGGGTTGAGGTGAGGTGGTTCAACCTGTTATAGCCATTTCCTTCATCTCTAATGGGCTGCCCTTCATCCTTGGGGTTGTTGCAGGGTGGCTGTGCAGTGCAAAGGGCACAAGAATTGCTTGAACCTGGGAGGTGGAGGTTGCACTGAGCTGAGATTGTGCCACTGCACTCTAGCCTGGGCAACAGAGTGAGACCCCATCTCAAAAACATAAATAAATAAAAGGATAATATCTCTGTCAAAGTACAGTGATGCATTGCTTAATCATGGAAATACCTTCTGAGAAATGCATTGTTTGGCGATTTCATCTGTGTGCAAACATGGAGAGCATTACACAAACCTAGAAGGCATAGCCTACTACACATCCAGGCTACATGGTACTTACTATTGCTCCCAAACTATAAGCCTATAAGCATGTGACTGTCCTGAATACTATAAGCAATTGTAACACAATGATAAGTATTTAAACATGTAACCTATCTAAACATAGAAAACATAAAAATATGGTATAAAACAAAAAATATTGTTCAGTTGTATAGGGCAGTTGCCATGCCTGGAGCTTACAGGACTGGAAGTTCTTCTGGGTGAGTCAGTGAGTGAGTGGTGAGTGAATGTGAAGACCTAGGACATTACTGTATGCTACTGCAGACTTTAGAAACACCGTAAACTAAGGCTACACTTAATTTATTAAAAACTAAAGTAATTGTGCTATGACATTGTGACAGCTTTGACATCTCTAGGTGATAGGAAGTTCTCAGGTCAATTATAATCTTATGAGAGTACCCTCCTATATGTTGTCTTTCCTTGACAGAATAAAATATCATTTTGAGAGGCATGACTAATGAACACATAAGAGTCAATTTAATATTTATTTTAAAAGCCCTTCCATAGTTATAAAAGCATAAGTTTTAGTCACATCAAAATATAAACAATCTTGAAATTAATTCATAAGTAAATCAATAGATATCTTGAAATTGTGCTTATGATAGTTCTAAACCAGACTTTAATGCAGAATCTTGGATATCTTAATCACACTGTGTGGCAGGAAGACTGATGGCAATAAAACATTTCTTAAAAAAGAGGCTGCAGCATTTTCTGTGCAATTCGCACCATTCCTGTTCACACCTGTTCTGTAAGTGTTGCTGCAGGCGATCCTGTAAGAAATGACAGCAGGTTGCAGCACAAGTTCATGCAAACAATGAAAAGCATGTCATGGCTACCACTAGGCTAACAGCTATTGTAATAAAATTTGAAATAAAATAGACTAGAAATGATGAAATATGACAATAACATTGGAAATATTTATCAAGGGAGCCATATTAATGTAAGCGAATTTTAGAGAACAAAATACTTTTCCTAGGTCTGCAAGGACAAAACTGTCCAGAAGAAAAGAAGAGGGACAGATGAGGTAGAAGCAGCATGGCCCATGAGAGGGGCTCTGCAGTGGATTGAGGGCGGGGAGGCTGGCAAAAAGGCTGGGCAGAATCAGGGCTCACATCCTGACCTGAGAACAGAAGAGAGCACAAGAAACAGGTTCATCTTCAGGTACAAATCCTCTTCAGATTGAAAGAGAGATGGAGTGTCTAGGGAAGTAGGCAAGCATTTGGGGAAGGAGAGTCACTGATTCATTAGTCAAACACAACAAAAATCAAAATCTTCTGTGTTGCTGTTTGTCCACTGCATGTGTGGGGCTCACAGGGGAACAACATAGACAAAGTTTCCAAATTCTCAGGTGTTTAAGACCAGTGAGGATTCAGAAAACTTAACAGAAACTAAACTGCAAGTGCAAGAGCTGCCCTTAGGAACTCAGGGGACAGGCATCAGGCCTGGGATGGGATGGACAAGAGGGGCCTTCAGGAGGAGGAGCATTGGAGGAGATGCTGGAGAGTGAGGGGCAGGGGGTCCACCAGACAGGGGAGGGAAAAGGAAGAGGAAACAGTGTGTCTGGCACAGTTCAGGGCATGAGATAAGGGCAGTGGGTTGGAAGGATCGCTGGGATGAATAATATATGAGGAGGCAGGAGCAGGAAGGACACACCATAAAGGGCCTGAGCAGGGGAGGGAGGACAGCTCTGGAAGTGATGCAGAGGCTGCTCCCTGAGGACTGCATTCTGTGGGGAGGAGTTCGAACGCCTTTTCTTCTTTTAAGTGTTACTCACAATCCATGAGATCTACTGACAAGGAAGACAGTTGGAACAAGTAAGGATAGTCCTTGTTTGATGGGAAGGAGCAGTAGTATTACCAGGAGGGGTTGGTGTTGGGGAGGGGCGAGGGTGGGGAAGGGCAGAGAAGTTTCTGTCCCCTCAGCCATTTTGCAGATGTAGGTTGGATCACTGGATCACAAATTCACAGTGGCTGGCTCATGGCCACCTTGCATCACAGGGTGAGAGCGGCCTCACAGGAAACTGCAGATAAGGGGGGTTCCCAGCTGCACAGAAGAAGGACATCAGGTAACTTTCAGTCAAGGTTGGCAGGGGGCTGCAGAGGTGGCAGCAATGATGGTGGTGGGCAGTGTGCAGACTTGTAGGGCACTGTCTCCATGGACATACAGATTTGCACGCATCTGTGTCTGCATGTCCTCTCGGTGTTCTGACATTCTTACAAAATCCTCATGAATTTCTCATTGTTCTGAGACCATAACATGTATTTTGACTTTTTTCTACCACATGTACCCTTTCATGTGTACCTAGCAAAATTTACCAAAATTCCTTATTCCTGCGTGTTCATAAGCAGGAGTTCAGTTTAGGGTGTTCTGTTTTCCTAGTTAACTGTGGACACATCTGTGTTCTGGAAACTATTAAACTCTCAATACTCGTTTGAAAATTCCAGTTGCTTTATCTTTTACTTAGCTTTCACTTTATTTACAGTACTCTGTCTTTTCTTCTGCTTACTTTGGATTTCGTTTGCTCTACTTTTAAGTTTCCTATGGAGGAAATTTAGATTATTGATTTTTAGATGTTTTCTTTTTCTTTTCTTTTTAATTTTATTTATTTATTTATTTATTTTTATTTTATTATTATTATTATTTGGAGAGGGAGTCTCTCTCTGTCGCCCAGGCTGGAGTGCCATGGCGTGATCTCTGCTTACTGCAAGCTCCGCCTCCCGGGTTCACACTATTCTCCTGCCTCAGCCTCCCGCGTAGCTGGGACTACAGGCGCCCACCACCATGCCCGGCTAATTTTTTGTATTTTTAGTAGAGACGGGGTTTCACCATGTTAGCCAGGATGGTCTCGATCTCCTGACCTTGTGATCCGCCCGCCTTGGACTCCCAAAGTGCTAGGATTACAGGTAAGAACCGCCGCGCCCGGCCCCTTTTCTTTTTCTTTTTTTTTTTTTTTTGGTGGAATTTTGCTTTTGTCACACAGGCTAGAGTACAATGGTGCAATCTCAGCTCGCTGCAACCTCTGCCTCCCGGGTTCAAGCGATTCTCCTGCCTCAGCCTCCCTAGTAGCTGGGATTACAGGCGCCCACCACCATGCCCAGCTAATTTTTGTATTTTTAGTAGAAACAGGGTTTCACCATGTTGGTCAGGCTGGTCTCCAACTCCTGACCTCAGGTAATCTGCCCACCTCAGCCTCCCAAAGTTCTGGGATTACAGGTGTGAGCCACTGCAACTGGCCAATGTTTTTGTTTGTTTGTTTGCTTTGTTTTTAATAGATACATTTTCCCCCATGCTCCCTCACTGCATTCTACAAATTTTGATAAGATGCATTTTAATTTAAACTTAGTTCAAAATGTTGTTTAATTTTCTCTTGAGATTTCTTGCATCATGTGTTATTTAAAAGTGTGTTAGTTAATCTCCATGTATTTTGAAGTTTACCAGTTATGTGCCTTTTATTGATTTCTATCTTAATTTTATTGGGGTTTTAGGGTATATATTTGTTAACATAAAAATCATGAGATCTATAAATTTGGAAAGAAAAAGAGCTATAAATATTCTTGAAGGTAGCCCTACAGCATGTATACTGAACAAACATGCATGTAACCTATGACCCATGTTCACCTTGGTGTGGAGACTGAGGTTTTTTTTTTTTTTGAGACAGAGTCTTACTCTGTCCCCCAGGCTGGAGTGCCATGGTACCATCATGGCTCACTGCAACCTCTGCCTCCCAGGTTCAAGCGATTCACCTGCCTCAGCCTCCCAAATAACTGGGATTACAGGCACCTGCCACCATGTCCAGCTAATTTTTGTATTTTTAGTAGAGACAGGGTTTCACCATGTTGGCCAGGCTGATCTTGAACTCCTGACCTCAGGTAATCCACCCGCCTTGGCCTCCCAAAGTGCTATGATTACAGGTGTGAGCCACCACGCCCAGCTGAGACTTAACATTTAAATGTATTACAGTTAGGCCCTACACACAAAAGCCCCTTTCAGGACACAAAGGCAGACAAGTACACAATCTCTAGAAACCAGTCAGACCCAGTCCATGTTTGGTGGGCTCTTATCAGGATAAAGTTACTGAAATCAGTCTCTTGTGCAATCAAGGCTGTAGCGATGGCTGTTGGAACAGAGGCTGGAGTTAGCGTCTGGCGGTGGATGAGCTGCAAATTGTTTTAAGATTGTTTATGTGGAAGTCAGTGCTTGCTTAGCTGCTAGAGAAAAAGATAAACCTCCTGTCAGTTAGAACATAGTTTACTCTTCAACTATAGGGGTGAGTGACTTAACCCTTGCCTGTCATGGCCTTAGGTCTTGTTTATAATTTGATATCTTATTGCCACCAAGAAGAGTTCATTCCCTCATTCTTATGAACTCTACTTTAATATGAATGCTGGTCAGTTGTTGTGTCTAAACTGCAAAAGAGACAGATAATAACGAGGCATGTCCCACTTCCTGTCCCATCATGACTGGAAACTCAGTTTGTACAGTTTCCCTGGGGTCCCGTCTGTTCAGTCAGTTGGGGGGCTTAGGATTTTATTTTTAATTCTCATAGAGGAGTGTTGAAGTCACCGACCGTAATGGTGGATTCATCTATTTTTCCTGTTTTAACAGTTTCTGCCTCGTAGTTTTATGTTCTGTTGCTACATGTTAGAATTCTTATATCTTCTTGGAAAATTGACCCCACTATTATTATGTAATGCCTTTCTATTTCCCTGATAATTTTTCTGACTCTATAGTCAGCTTTTTCTGAAATTAATATAGCTACTCCTGCTTTTTCTATTTGCTTGCTATATTTTGTTCCATCTATTTACTTTCAGTTAATATGTGTCTCCATTTTTATTAAATAACAGATAAAATGAGATGTATGTACTATGTATAACATGAGGTTTGAATAATAATGTGCATTGTGGAATGGCTAAATCCAGCTAATTAACATGTGTATTACCTCACATAGTTATCATTTTTGTGGAGAGAACACTTTCTATCCACTTTTTAAGCATTTTTTTAAATAGACACAGGCTCTCGCTCTGCACCTAGGCTGGAGTGTAGTGGTTTGATCACAGCTCACTGCAGTGTAGGCCTCCTGAGCTCAAGCAATCCTCCTGCCTCAGCTTCCTGAGTAGCTGGGACTACAGGTGCACACCACCATGCCCAGCTAATCTTTAGCGTTTTAAAAATAAGACTTATGTTTTTAGCTAGAGAAACCATATGGTACAATAGATCTCTGAAATTATTCCTCCTCTCTGACTGAAATTTTGTATCCATCCACAAAACTTCTGCCCAACCCCACCCTCAACCCCAGGCTCTGGTAACTACCGTTCTACATCCCCACTTGTACGAAATCACATTTTTTAGATTTCATATGAGTAAGATCTTGAGGTACTTATCTTTGTATGCTTAACATTTCAGTTAACATAATGTACTCCAGGTTCAACCATATTGTCACAAATGACAGGACTTCCTTTTTATATGCCTCAGTAGTATTCCATTGGGGATATATATATAATTTTCTTTATCTGTCAGCGGACACATAGGTTGATTCCGTATGTTTGCTATTGTGAACAATGTTAAACACTTCTCATTGAGGAGTGTTGAAGTCACCAACTATAATAGTGGATTCATCTATTTTTCCTGTTTTAACAATTTCTGCCTCATAGTGGTTTGAACAATGCTAAAATATACATGAGTGTAGATATCTCTTCAACATACTGATTTCATTTTCTTTGGATATATAGCCAGCGTTGGGATTGCTAGATCTTATGGTAGTTCTATTTTTAATTTTTTGAGGGGCCTCTATACTTTTTTCAATAATGGCTGTACCGATTAGCATTCTCATCAACAGTGTGCAGGGGTTTCCTTTACAACACCTGTTATCTTTACTCTTTTTAATAATAGCCTTGTAACAGGTATAATATCTCATTTTGATTTTAATTTACATTTCCCTATATCTGTCTTTATATTTAAATACTTTTTTTTTTTTTGGGACGGAGTCTCACTCTGTCGCCCAGGCTGGAGTGCAGTGGTGCGATCTCGGCACACTGCAAGCTCCGCCTTCCTGGTTCACGCCATTCTCCTGCCTCAGCCTCCCGAGTAGCTGGGACTACAGGCGCCCGCCACCACGCCCAGCTAATTTTTTGTATTTTTAGTAGAGAAAGGGTTTCACCATGTTAGCCAGGATGGTCTCGATCTCCTGACCATGAGGTCAGGAGATCATGGTCCTGACCATGATCCACTTGCCTCGGCCTCCCAAAGTGCTGGGATTACAGGCGTGAGCCACTGCGCCCGGCCTTAAATAAGTTTTCTCTAGAGAACATATGGTTAGGTCTTGTTTTTTGATCCACTCCAACAGTCTGTGTCTTTTCATTGGTGGTTTTGAACCATTGACAGTCAATGTGATTATTGATACAGCAGATTGATATCTACCATGTTTATTTCTGCTTTTCATTTGCTGCCCTTGTTCTTTGTTCCTCCTCCTGTCTTCCATTTGTTTGCTTCCCTTTATGGTTTTAATTGAGAATTTCATATGATCCTATTTTCTCTTCTTAGCATATCATTATATTTTCTTTTTATTTTTAAATATTTTAGTAGTTGCCATATGAAATAAAAACTTTTTCATATTTTAGTTGATATAACAGATAACAGTTTGTTAAAAACAAAAATTGTAGCCATTTATTTGATGAGGTATTCTTATGTTTATAGTTTGAGTGTGTGTGCATGTATATGGGTATGTGTGTGTATATATATATATATATACACACACATACACATATGCATGAATGCTCATATATAAATGCAATGAATGACAGCAATAGTACAAATTACCAAAGTACAAATGACTATTGTTTCCTTATTATAGGCAACTCACACTACTTGTGAACTGATAGAGTGTTATTTGAAAGGGAGTTTGAATTAACTGTAAATTTAGGGACTGGCTATTGGATTAAGGTCCTCCATTCCTTGGCTGGCTGTTGTCCAGAGGCTGCATTCAGCTCCTTCCCATGTTGGCTTCTCCCACATGGCAGAATGCTCCATCAAAGCTACAAGGGGAGAGTTTGCTAGCAAGACAGAAATAATGATTTTACATAGCATAATTACCCATGTGATGTACCTTCAGCTGTGCTCTATTCTCTTGTTTCAAAATAAGTCAAGGTTGCTGCCCACACTTACAGGGAGAGGATTAGAATGCAAGGTTGTGTTCACCAGCAGGTGGGAATCACTGGGTGCCAATCTAGGGTCTGCCTGCTGTGTCAGATCTTCTCCAACCTGCAACAGTTTCTCAGTGTTCAATTATTTTGTATAACCTGAATTCTTTTGAAAAGTACCAGTCAGGTGTTTTGTGGAATGTCCTACAAAATGGATTAGTCTCATGGGTCTCATTATTACAATAGAGATATGCATTAATTTAGACACATGTATGTGGGTGTTAAGAAAAACTGAACAATGTATTACTTAGAAATACAAAAGAAGAGACCAGGTGCAATAGCTCACACCGGTAATCCCAGCACTTTGGGAGGACGAGGTGGGAGGATCACTTGAGGCCAGGAGTTCCAGACTAGCCTAGGCAACATAGCCAGACCCTATCTCTAACCACAACAACAAAAATTTAAAATTAGCCAGGCATGGTGGTGCACACCTGTGGTCCCAGCTACTAGGGAGGCTGAGGCAGCAGGATGTCTTGAGCCCGGGAGGTCGAGGCTAAAGTGAGCCATGATCACACCACAGCGCTCCAGCCTGAGCTACAGAGTGATACCCTGTCTCAAAAAAAATGGGGATATGCACTCAGGGGTATTCAACAATATTGACAAGGTTTGGCGTATTATACTGGGAAGGGAATTTATAAAAAAGAAACTTGTTAAATTTTAGAATAGTTTAGATATACACAGCAGTTGCCAAGATAATACAGATCATTTCCTTATGCTTAGCATATAGTTTCCCTTATTATTAATCCCTTACATTAGTGGGTGATATTTGTCACAATTCATAATTCAGTAGTATACATTATCCTTCTCTATGATTCACATTTTATGTAGAATTTTTCTTCTACCGAATGAACACTTTGTGTTCCAGGATTCCCTCCAGGAGACCACATCACATTTAGAAATCCCATCTCATTAGGTTCCTTCTGCCTGTGACAGTTTCTCAGACTTTCCTTGTTACTGATGACATTAACATCCCCAATTTGGGATTTCTCTGACGTTTTTCTCATGATTATACTGGAGTTGGGTTTGGGGAAGGAAGATCACTGAGAGAAAATGCCACTGTAACCACATCATATCACGGGTGTCTACTATCCACATGATTCATGCCTGTTGATAGCAATTTGATTACCTGGACAAGGTAGCCTTTGTCAAATTTCTTTACTGTAAAATTATTTCTTTCTCCACTTTCCCTGTTTCACTTTTTGAAAATAAGTCAGCATACATAGCACATACTTAAGAACAAGAAATTTATGCTCTACCTCCTTATGAACTGAGGACCTAAAACAAGAGTTGAGAACTCTTTACTGTATACAGTTGGCCTGTTCTCCACCATTATTTCATACCATTTATTTATACCGTATTGAATATGATATGAAATTATATATATTCAGTTTACATCTCCCTTATACTCCTTTATTTCATACCTCAAATTGTTCCATTGTTGGCCATTGGAAGGTATCTCAGTTGGCTCCCATATAATTTTGAAATAGCCACATTATTTTGGTTAGATTTTGCTTGTTTGGTGGTTCAATTGTAATGTTTCATATTTTCTTACTTTCAGGCACTACAGGGTCCTCCAGGCCAATTGTGTTTATTTCGTGCCCAAGCCTGGTACCCATCATTTCTTCAAGGGTCCTAGTTTCTTTTATTGGAAAATGGCTTTTAAAACAAAGATACAGACCCAGGTATATTCATTGATACTGGGTCATCTGTCGATTTGAGGCGTAGTCAGCTGACGAAACAATGAAACGTACCTGTGTATGCTAACCCACACATATACACATATGTGTAAATATTTCCTCATATGTTCATATATAACTTGATTAACTTAAACATAAATTCCTACTAATGTCTCCAGCACTACATGAATATAATATAACTTGAATCAATCTCCCCATTCCCACTACTTGGTTGTAACCCCCACTCTAACAGTGAGTGAGTTGGCCTTGTTAACTTAATCACCAAGTTACAGGCTACATGCATAGTGGCTTCAGAATTGTTCATCCACACTCTCATGAAGAACAACATTACCAACTCAAGTACAGTGCTCATAGCAACTCCTTGGACCTTTAGATGCAGAATCTTCACTTTGTACCCAAGTTACTTAGGTCAGTTCTTTCCCCCGCCTCCCAGCTTCCTTTAGTGAGGTTATATCATATATTTCTTATTCATTTTTCTTATTTTCTCTGTATTCCTCTATGGGATCCCTCAACCTACAAATAATTTTTTTTTTTTGTTTTTTTGTTTGTTTCTTTGTTTTTTGAGATAGAGTCTCACTCTGTCACCCAGCCTGGAGTGCAGTGGGGTGTTCTTGGCTCACTGCAGCCTCCGTCTCCCAGGTTCCAGCAATTCTCTTGCCTCAGCTTCCCAGGTAGCTGAGATTACAGGCATGCACCACCACGCCCAGCTAATTATTTAGTATTTTTAGCAGAGATGGAGTTTCACTATGTTGGCCAAGCTGGTCTCAAATTCCTGACCTCAGGTAATCCACCCACCTCGGTCTCCCAAGTGCTAGGTTTACAGGCATGAGCCACCACGCCTGGCTTACAAATAATATTTTTAATTTCCGTACATTTACGTTCACTGTTTGTATTATAGTTATGCAGGGTTTCAAAAACAATATGATGTGGTGACCATGCAGGAAGGTTTTATTACCCTAAAGAAATTCCATCTACTTCACCTATTTCACTGTCCTCCTTGGAGAGTCCCTAGTTAGCATTAATCTGTTTACTATCTCTATTATTTTACCTTTCCCAGGGTGTCATATACATGGAATTGCACAATCTGTCATCTTTTCAAACTGGCTTCCTTAACTTAAAAATATGCCTTTAATTTTATGAAGTATATCTTACGGTGATTTAGATTTGCATTGCCGAAGGACTAATGATGTCGATCATCTTTTTATGTGCCCTTTGGGGATACATATTCTTTGAAGAAATGTCTATTTATACAATTTACCCATTTTTAGTTGGTATTTGTCTTTTATTTTTTGAGATGTGACAATCTTTTATATATTCTGAACAGTAGACCCTCATTACCTATATGAGTAGCAAATATTTTGTCTCTTTTTTTTTGAGGCAAAGTCTCGCTCTGTTGCCCAGGCTAGAGTGCAGTGGCGCAATCTCGGCTCACTGCAAGCTCTGCCTCCCCGGTTCACACCATTCTCCTGCCTCAGCCTCCCAAGCAGCTGGGACTACAGGCGCCCACCACCACGCCTGGCTAATTTTTTTGTACTTTTGGTAGAGACGGGGTTTCACCATGTTAGCCAGGATGGTCTCGATCTCCTGACTTCATGATTCGCCCGCCTCAGCCTCCCAAAGTGCTAGGATTACAGGCGTGAGCCACCACGCCCGGCCTTTTGTCCTCTTTTTAGGGTTGTTTTATACTTCTTGATAGTATATGTTGAATGACAAACATTTTAAAAAATAGATCGATTTATCTATTTTTGCTTCTGTTACTTGTTTTTTGTGTTATATCTTAGAAACCATTAATTTCAGACCATGAAGATACATTTTTAAAATAACTTTTTTTTTGAGACATGAGTATCACTTTTGTTGCCCAGGTTGGAGTGCAGTGGCACAATCTCAGCTCACTGCAACCTCCGCCTCCTGGGTTCAAGCGATTCTCCTGCCTCAGCCTCCCAAGAGGCTAGGATTACAGGTGCCTGCCACCACACTAGGCTAATTTTGTATTTTTAGTAAAGACAGGGTTTCACCATTTTAGCCAGGCTGGTCTCAAACTCCTGACCTCAGATGATCCACCCACCTACCATACCCGGTCAAAAATACATTTTTTTTGGAAAATATAGTTTAGACTGGGTGCAGTGGCTCACGCCTGTAATCCCAGCACTGTGGGAGGCCAAGGCGGGTGGATCACCTGAGGTTGGGAGTTCGAGACCAGCCTGACCAACATGGAGAAACCCCGTCTCTACTAACAATAAAAAAATTAACTGAGTGTGATGGCACATGCCTGTAATCCCACCTACTTGGCAGGCTGAGACAGCAGAATCGCTTGAACCTGGGAGGCGAAGGTTGTGGTGAGCTGAGAGCCCACCATTACACTCCAGCCTGGGCAATAAGAGTGAAACTCGGTCTCAAAAAAAAAAAAAAAAAAAAAAAAAGCTGGGTGCGGTGGCTTATGCCTGTAATCCCAGCACTTTGTGAGGCTGAGGCGGGCGGATCACACTGCACTCCAGCCTGGGTGACAGAGCGAGACTCCGTCTCAAAAAAAAAAAAAAAGTTTTCCTCATTGAATTGCCTCGACAACTTTTGCAATCCATAGACCATAAATGTCAGGGTTAATCTTTGGACAGTCACTTATATTCCATTGACCTATATCACTGTCCTTATGCCAGTACCACAATGTCCTCATTACTATCACTTTATATTGTTTTGAAATCCCATTATCCAACTTTGTTCTGCTTCTCATTACCAGTGTGGTTCTTTTAGATCTCATGAATTTCCATATGAATTTTAGAATCAGCTTACCAATTACTCCCGCCTTGCCCGCAAAAAAAAGCAACAGGGATTCCCATAGCACAACGACATCTCTCTGCTGGACAGCAAGAGGGTGTGTTCAGGAACCATACCTAGTCTACAAAGCCATGGGACTACATACCACAGTCCCAGGGACAACCACAAAATCAAGACTCTTCTTTTGTTTTTGTTTCTTTTTTTTTTTTTTTGAAACAGAGTATTGCTCAGTCACCCAGGCTGGAGTGCAATGGCACGATCTCGACTCACTGCAACCTCTGCCTCCTGGGTTCAAGCAATTCTCCTGCCGCAGCCTCCTGAGTAGCTGGGACTACAAGTGCCCACCACCACGTCTGCCTAATTTTTTGTATTTTTAGTAGAGACGGGGTTTCACCGTGTTAGCCAGATGGTCTCGATCTCCTGACCTCGTGATCCACCTGCCTCGGCCTCTCAAAGTGCTGGGATTACAGACGTGAGCCACCGTGCCTGGCTGACTCTTCTTTTTATGGTCTGAAATCACGGAGTATATTCTCCACATCTCATTCCTACCTTCAATGAGGAAATTAGTTCCTGGGATCTGATGACCTGGAGTGAGAGATGCAGCTGATCTAGACCACATTTCTCACTTCTGAGATCAGAATAGCAAATATGTATGTACTCGTAATTTGGACATTTGCAATTCAAGAAACCTCACACCTCCCAGAGCATACTTCATTCACTCCATGAGAAAAAAACAAACTCACTTAAATATTCATCTTCAGAAAAAAAAAAAAAAAGGCTGCCGGCCGCGGTGGCTCACGCCTGTAATCCCAGCACTTTGGGAGGCCGAGGCGGGCGGATCACAAGGTCAGGAGATCAAGACCATCCTGGCTAACACAGTGAAACCTCGTCTCTACTAAAAATACAAAAAATTAGCCGGGTGTGGTGGCAGGCGCCTGTAGTCCCAGCTACTCGGGAGGCTGAGGCAGGAGAATGGTATGAACCCGGGAGGTGGAGCTTGCAGTGAGCCGAGATCGCGCCACTGTACTCCAGCCTGGGTGACAGAGTGAGACTCTGTCTCAAAAAAAAAAAAAAAAAAAGGCAGAGTGGCAGACCAAAAACGAGCCATCTGTCAATCTGGAGTAGGAGTGACCAATGTCAGAGTGGCAAATGAGGGCTGATGAGCTTTGGTTCTCAGGCTTAGAGTAAAGGTGGTAGATGCAAAACTGTCTATCCACCGTGGGTTTATACTGATAAGTGGGCAGTAAATGAAAGAATAGTGTAATCAGCTGATGTTAGAGTGCACCTTTTAACAACGTTCAAGTACAGATGCATCTTAAAATTGACATTGTAAAAACAAAGTTTGCCAGAATCTAGTCATAATATGGCTGTCCTTGTCTGCACATGCATGAACTTGATCTGAAAACCTTTGATTGACGTCTTCTGGTGATATGATCACCATCAAAACTTACAGAGATGCTGTCAGTAGGTTGAATAGATAATCTCACAAATAGGAGAGTAGGACTCTGTCAAGAAATGTGATGTCACCAAAGTTCCTGATTAGCAAAGATGATGATAATGTGGGGTAAATCATGGACAGGGTGTGTTGAAGGTGATTCAGAAGAGTTTGATCTGAGTGACAGGAATTTTAGGAATGCTGTTGTTAGTGTATTCTGCTTATATTTTCCATCTTTGTCATCATAGAAGTGATATAAGACTAATATCTGCATTTATAGTAGTTGAAAGTTTTTTTCAGTAATAATATAAAATTGTAAGTGATAAGATGTATTTGTCCCATAGTCTACGAATTTATTCCTATATTGTGACATAAAATAATGATGCATTTTACAATTGACTCAAATAATAACTATTCCAATTCCTTAGAAAACACTGTATTAGAAAATGCTGACTTCGTGTTTAGTATAGATGTGCTATTAGTCTACAGGTTTTAAGTATTATTAGTTCATTCAATTCTCACGACATTTCAAGAGGTAGGCAATATTACCACTCCCAAGTTCCAGTTGTGAATCTGAGCTAAAGCCTTACAGGAAAAGAGTAGAAAAACCTGAGCTTGACTTTGTCTGTCTCCAGAATCTTTGTTTACATCAACTATGTTAGAATATCTTTTCTTTTATATGATAAATACATCCTAAGTCTAGTTTCAGAAATTGTGCTTTACACAATAGTCATGAAATTATTTTTCTCAATTTCAATCTAAATGCTACATTAAATCGTTTTTACGTTCAGGTCAATGAACCATCTGGTGATCATTTTGTATGTAATGTGAGGTCAAAGGTGAGATTTTTATTGCCTCCCCCCCCCCCCAAAGAAGGATATTCAGTTTCCTAGAACATTGATAGAAAAATCAATTTTCCCCCCATTGAACTTTAATATGTATGTATAAGAGTTTTCCACTGGGCATGGTAGCTCACACCTGTAATCCCAGCAATTTAAGTGGCTGTGGTGTGAGGACTGCTTGAGCCCAGGAGCTTGAGACAGGCCTAGGCAACATAGAGAAACACTGTCTCTACAGAAATAAAAATTTTAGGCCAGGTGCGGTAGTTCATGCCTGTAATCCCAGCACTTTGGGAGGCTGAGGCGGGCAGATCACCTGAGGTCAGGTGTTCGAGACCAGCCTGGCCAACATAGTGAAACCCCATCTCTACCAAAAATACAAAAACTAGCCGGACATGGTGGCACATGCCTGCAGTCCTAGCTACTCGGGAGGCTGAGGCAGGAGAATCGCTTGAACCTGGCAAGTGGAGGTTGCAGTGAGCCGAGACTGTGCCACTGCACTCCAGCTTGGGCGACAGAGCAATACTTTGTCTCAAAAAAAAAAAAAAGAAATAAAAATTTTAAAAATAAGGAGTGTTCAACACTCTTTCTACTTGCTAACACTTATGCAGCGTCAAATCTTGCCTTTTAATATTTGTTTTTAATCTGTCTTGCAGACTAATGTCTTTATCACTTGTGTACATTTTTTTTCCTTTGGCCACATAAGTATCATCTACAACCCAAAATACATTTCTCCTTTATTTAAAGCACAAGTCAAGCAGACGTTCAACAAATAGGCAATAAAAATCAGATTAAAGATACTGTAGGTCCAGGAGCTGTGGCTCATGCCTTTAATCTCAACACTTTGGGAAGCTGAGATGGTGGATCACCTGAGGTCAGGAGTTTGAAACCAGCCTGGCCAACATGGTGAAACCTCTTCTCTGCTAAAAATACAAAAATTAGCTGAGTGTGGTGGCGCGCGCCTGTAATCCGAGCTACTCAGGAGGCTGAGGCAGGAGAATCGCTTGAGCCCAGGAGGCAGAGGTTGCAGTGAGCTGAGATTGCTCCACTGCGCTCCAGCCTGGGCCACAGAGCGAGACTCCATCTCAAAAAAAAAAAAAAAAAGATGCTGTAGTAGGAAATGTGCATTACTCTGTTGAAATCCACAAAATGCATGAGCATACAACCCAAATTTAAGTGGCAATTGAAGGTTTCCTCGAAGAGGCAGTTTGTGATTGAATAGATGAAGAATAAGCAGCTGAAAACCATGTAAATTAGAACTAATAAATACAAAGGATGATTAGTATTGAGGTAGAGAATGGGAATGTATAGAATGCAAAAAAAATTGAGACATCGCAAGGAGAGCAGCAATTTCAGTACACTTGAAGGAAGCTAGAAATATATACCAGGGCTAGATTTTTTAAAGATATTTAATGCCATGTCAATGTGTTGGTATTTTATAATTTTCTGTAGTTCCAGACATTAACTAGGGTGTGCTCACTTAGGAACACAGCTGTTGAAATTGTAAAATGAGAATTTGGGTCTCATACATTTGAAGAAAAAAATATATGGGGTTTAGGTTCAGATTCTGTACAGACAAAGGAAAAGTATGGGTGGGGAAAATGTGAGACAGCCTGAGATCCAGGAAAAATGGCCACAGAAAATTTTCGTATTTTCAGATAAAATCTACTCTGCAAGTTAGACCTCCTTACGAAAGATGCTAGTTCAATAATGAACTCTCCACCTGGAAAAGGACATTTCAGCTCCAAGTCCAGGTTGCTTTCATGCCTTAAAGTCACCTTATTTGTATTTCAGAAGCACGTGCTACACTAGCTTTAGGGAATGAAGAACCATGTGCTGACAGTGCCATCTAGCATCAACAGAAACAGGAACCAATGGCAACCTAAATAAGTACAGAAAAAAAGGTGGGGTCCAGGAACCAAGAATGACTGCTTATTTGAGCAGGATTTTTACAATTTATTTTAAAACTTAAAACATAATGCACAGATGCTGTGGAATTAAAGAATGCAACCTAGGCCGGGCGCGGTGGCTGACGCCTGTAAGCCCAGCACTTTGGGAGGCCAAGGCGGGCGGATCACCTGAGGTCAGGAGTTTAAGACCAGCCTGGCCAACATGGTGAAACATCTTTACAAAACACACACACACACACACAAACACACTAGCCGGGCGCAGTGGCGCGCGCCTGTAATCCCAGCTACTCGGGAGGCTGGGGCAGGAGAATCGCTTGAACCCGGCAGGAGTATGTTGCGGTGAGCCAAGATCGGGCCACTGCCTGGGCGACAGAGCGAAACTCCGTCTAAAAAAGAAAAAAAATGCAATCTAATAATGTCCAGCAACGATACAGGGAAGCCTGGCCCATACTCACTTTTCCAGTCACCTGCTCTTAAGTAGTGCACGGGTTAAAGAACGATGTGAGTGCTAGTGGCTGATTCTTTCACTTACAAACATGGATGTACATGATTGTTACCATGGACAAACACATAAAATTTGATTGTAAAACTAGTTGACTCTTAACTGTGATTGTAAAACTAGTTGACTCTTAACTGTGACACATTAAATCCTTGAGTAAATGAGTGTGTGTTTCCATACATATATTCAGTACCACTACAGTTCACAAAATGAACGGGACTTCTTAGGTTAAAGCCTTGTTAAGTTATTCTTTAAAACGTTTTCCAATCTGATAGAGAGCTCTGGCGTATTCGCTCAAGTCTCCGTGGCGGGTCTGGGGCTCCTGAAGCCCCACGGGTCTCACTGCTGCCCCCATGGCTATTAGCGCAACCACCGCTGCTACGCAGCCCGCAAGAAATGCGCCACCGTTCTGAGCGGCTGACAAACCCGCAGTGCGCTACGGGAACGTCACCTGACAGTTGGGGAGAACGGCAGCCCGCAGGGGCCCGTCTTCTGCGCGCCTGCACAGCGCAGGCGGAATTGGGGCGCCTCTTCTCCTTCCGGTTTCCGTTTCCGTGCGCCCCGAGAGTCTGTTCCGCTTATGGCGCCCGCCGGGAGTCTCCCTTTCGTCGCAAGCGTTAACCTGCCTTTTACTCGTAAAAATTTGCTCTCTAGGCTTCGTATAATTGTTCTGGTCTTGCACTTTATATGTGCATTAGCCTTGAGTTTGCTTGTTGTTTTCCCATGAAAAATTGTATTGTATTTCTGTAACAGCCCCTCCTCTTGTTACATAAACATTGACCAGTAATTGTATATCCTTCCCTCTCAATATTAACAATTTTATCTTTTTTGCGTTCTTTGAAAAAAACGAAATCCTTTTCAAAAATACTGAACTTGTCATTTTTAAGAAATGAGACACTACTTTAATCATTTCTGTATTGTCCTTGAGATTCTTTATATATTCTTCATTGTTTATCTTTTCCAGTAATATTCCTTTAATATGAGAGGACTTGTAGAGGCTTCAGGGTCACACTTTCGAAACCCAGAGTTTTAGTATCTCATTATAGAATATTTGTAATTTAAGAAAAATTATACAAGGTTGAATTTTCAAAAATATATTTTAAAATATATTTTTAAATATAGTCCTCCGGAATGCATAAGGACAGTACAACTTTCAGCTAGTACTTTTTAAGTGATTATTTTCTGCCACGTATTCTTTTGAAATTATGCATTTAGGCCGGGTGCGGTGGCTCACGCCTGTAATCCTAGCACTTTGGGCGGCTGAGGCAGGCAGATTGCCTGAGCTTGGGGGTTCGAGACCAGCCTGGGCAACACGGTGAAACCCCATCTCTACTAAAATACAAAAGAAATTACCCGGGGGTGGTGGTGTTCGCCTGTAGTCCTAGCTACTCGGGAGGCTGAGGCAGGAGAATTGCTTGAACCTGGGAGGCGGTGGTTGCAGTGAGCCGAGATCCCGCCACTCCACTCTAGCCTGGAGGACAGAGCGCGATTCCGTCTCTACCAAAAAAAAAAAAAAGAAAGAAAAAAATTATACATTTAATTGAAGCTCAGAAAATATATGTGTAATGTGTTCTATGAAATGAAACATTGTTTAGATGAGAAAATAAATGTAAAATGCATTTGCCTTTTCGAAGCAGCAATTAGTGGCGAAGTGTGAATACAAAACCAATCTTCTTTCTGCAGAGACCATGTCTGTCACCCTTGTGCTGGAATGAACAACATCACATATTTTTTTGTTTGCATATGGCCTGAGGGTCAAATTCTGCCCAGCATGTTTGCTTTCTTTTTTAAATAAATATTTATTGGAACACAGCTATGCTGTTCATTTTTGTATTGCCGATAGCTGCCTTAATGCTACAATGGCAGTAGTTGCAAGAGACAGAATAACCCATAAAACCAAAATTATATACTCTCTAGCCTTCCTATCACTCACTGTTCTGTCTGGTGTTGGGGCAATTCAGTCTTT
Organism: Gorilla gorilla gorilla; assembly: GCF_029281585.2. Lineage (NCBI taxonomy): Eukaryota > Metazoa > Chordata > Mammalia > Primates > Hominidae > Gorilla > Gorilla gorilla. Next base: position 26,107,736 of record NC_073240.2, read on the forward strand.
GGTATGCTAATTTGGATGAGATTCACACTTGGGCTGTTGGAGACGAGGGAGTGTACCCGTGAGTTAATCAGCAACTCCAAGAGGTCCATTTCCCAAGCATCTTTCCTTCCATAACTTCACAGTAATTTTCGTTTCCTCATGTCTCCTCTGGCCAATATTTTTCTACTTCTGGGGTAGGCGGTCAGAGGAAAGAGAAAAAAAGGAAAATGGTGAAGTTGGACCCACTGTCTTGGACCTATGACGACTCCTGGCAGAGAAAGGTTTTCCCACTTTTAGTTTTTGTTCTTGTGAACTCCCTGAGCAGCCACTGTCATGACAACATGATGGCCTGAGAGGTGGAGTAGAAGAGATTGGAGAAAAGGGCGACAGAGTGAGACCTTGGCTCTAAAAGAGGGGGATGGTGGTGGAGGGATGGGAGGAAAGGGGGATTCTTCACTCTTGAGTTCCGTTTTCAATCCTCGAACTTTTCCTGGAGCCCGCAGTCTGCACCACAGCCTCACTTCTGGGTTTCTGCCTGTCTTAAATTCAGGCCTGGGGATAAGTGAGAGGTAAAAATTAAAATTCATCACCAATTTAGTAGTACTTCACAGTCCAGTGTTATTCCTTCATTTCTGTTACTACTTTGTCCTCAAACAGCTGTTCCATACATTTTATCCAAGTTTTATAGCTATATTCAGTAGGAGAGACAGGGTAGAAAATACTTTATCTTTCCTGAAAATGGAACCCTAATGGGAGCCTGATGAATTTTTTAATTGAAGCCAAAATAAAAAAATTAATATGTGCTCATAAATTCATATTTATACTCATAAAATATGACATTCAACCCAAGTTCTTCATTTTAACACTTACACCTTTTTTTTTGAGACAGAGTCTTGCTCTGTTGTCCAGGCTGGAGTGGAATGGCACGATCTTGGCTCACTGCAACCTCTGTCATCAGCGTTCAAGCGATTCTTGTGCCGCACTACCAGGTCTTACTACATTGCCCAGGCTGGTCTCGAATTTCTGGGCTCAAGTGATCCTCCCTCCTTGGCCTCCCACAGTGCTGGGATTACAGGCATAAGCCCCCACGCCTGGCCCCAACGAATTTTAATCTACTAAAAAGAAAATTATATTTGCTTTACCTGTGTGACATTTGAATAATGATGGTCCATGCTGGCTTTACATTTCACTTTTATGAACTAAAAAAAAATTGAGCCTCCACAGGGCAAGTCCTCTTCTCTGCATGGAAGATAGGCAGGTGTTCAGAGCATAGAAAGGTACTGCTGCCCCAGGTAATGCAGTCAAGAGGGAATTCAAGCATATGGAGGTGATTTTCATTGCTATCAAGAGTGTGGTTTAAAAAGTCACAGTAAGGGCCGGATGTGGTGGCTCATGCCTGTAATCTCAGCACTTTGGGAGGCCAAGGCAGGTGGATCACCTGAGGTCAGGAGTTCGAGACCAGCCTGGCCAACATGGTGAAACCTTGTCTCTACTAAAAATACAAAAAAAAAAAACCAGTGAGCTGGGCATGGGGGTGGACACCTGTAATCCCAGCTACTTGGGAGGCTGAGGCAGGAGAATTGCTTGAACCTGGGAGGCAGAGGTTGCAATGTGCTGAGATTGTGCCATTGCACTCCAGCCTGGGCAACAAGAGCGAAACTCCATCGAGAAAGAGAGAAAGAGAGAGAGAGAAAAGTCACAGTAAGGCACCCTAGCAGAGTGAAACAAAAACTAAAAAAAAATCGTGTTCCAGCATAGGCCTGAGCATTTAAAAATCGAAGAACCGTGGAAATATTAACAATTACATAAAGCGCATCTAGATTTTGAAGTCATTTCACGCAATATTCATGAGTTCTGGGTTTATCAGTTATTCCTCAGCTTTATTTGGTGTATCAGTTTTAGGAATGTGTATGTATAATCGTCAAGTCTTCTATCTGAAAGGTACCAGAACAAAGCCTGGCTTTAGGATCAGATCCTGGGCAGGCAAAAGAGCGCTAGAGGCGGAACAAGATATCCTTCCTATCTGAAGTGGCCATGGGTTTTCAACTGACAGCCTTCTCCTCATCCACTTCCACCTTCCCCGATGCTCTCAGAGGTAGACTGTGAAGGCCTCTCCCTAACCACTTTCTAGCTGCCTCTTCATATCCTTAGTGTATCATTTCTCCAAGCTGTAGGTGTCCTGCTAATGGATTTTGAATTTTTATGTTCTTCTGTGTGCGAATGATTAAATATTAAATACAAATGTCGGTTCACTTGTTTGTTTTTTCCAGGCTCGTAATCTCTAACTTTCGTTTTTGCTACAAAGCCTTTAAAAAAAAATTCAGTTACTCTAGATTCAGATTTTAATTAAAATTTATTTTTGAAGGTAAACATCTTACATAAAATTTGGCTAAAAGGGAAGAAAAAAAACTACCTAAAGTTTATGTGGTCATCCTACTTGCAATATTTTAGCAAGCATGATTTTTATTTAATGAGTTTCAAAAATTTTGACAATGAATACTATTACAGAGACTAAGAGTGTGTGATTTCTTCCACTTTCATAGCACAGATGCTCCTCGACTTACAATGGGGTTATGTCCCCAATAAACCCATCATAAATTGAAAATATCGTAAGTTGGCCAGGCACGGTGGCTTACGCCTGTAATTCCAGCACTTTGGGAGTCTGAGGCGGGTGGGTCATGAGGTCAGGAGTTCGAGACCAGCCTGACCAACATGGTTAAATCCCGTCTCTACAAAAAATACAAAAATTAGCTGGGCGTGGTGGTGCACATCTGTAATCCCAGCTACTCAGGAGGCTGAGGAGAAGAATCGCTTGAACCCAGGAGGCAGATGTTGCAGTGAGCTGAGATCACACCACTGCACTCCAGCTTGGGCGACAGAGCGAGACTTCATCTCAAAAAAATATATATATACACATATACATATATATATATATACACACATATACATATATATATCTCGTAAGTTGAAATGCATTTAATATATCTAATCTATTGAATATCATTGATTGGCCCAGCCTTGAGCACTTAAATTTGCTCAAAACACTTACATTAGCCTACATTTGGGCAAAATCATCAAACACAAAGTCTATTTTATAATAAAGTGTTGGATATCTCATGTAATTCATTAAATACTGGAAGTGAAAAACAGAATGGTTGTGTGAATTCTCAAAGTTCAGTTTCTACTGAACGCTTATCACTGTCACACCATCATAAAGTTGAAAAATTGTAAGTTGAACCATCTTAAGTTGGGGACCATCTGTACTGTGAAATTCCAACTTCTGGACAGTCAAGAAGGAAGCCAGGAAAATCAGAAACCAGCAGCTTTGCAGCCAACTAAGCAGGGAGGCCAAGCGTATTCCTTGGATGGTCTGCGGTGGGCAGTCTCTGCCAGGATGTGCCCACTTAGCACACACAGCCCTGTACATCAGCCTGCAGGAAAGGCACCTTGGCCAGAGCCTCAGGCTCACCCTAGAGCACTATAGAAAGGTCATCTGGCTGTCTGGGAGGACAGTAGCCCACAGGGGCTGAAGCTGGGCACACCCACTGGGTGGCTCAGGGCCAGTTTTATAATCCCTACCCCCTCAACAAACACACTCCACTCTTGACCACTGCACTCCAACCTCTGTCCCTGCATCCTCCACCAGCCTTTACACCTGCAATTGCACTTTGGATAATAAAAGGCATCATTGGCAATATCTTACACTCTATCATTTCAGATAAAGCCTTGAAAAATATGTGCAATTATATCTGTGCTTCTTTGTGGATATATGTTTTATTATATTCGCTATATGATTATAATAATATTAGTTACTACTAGTATTTATCAAGAATGTAGGGCTGAAGCTGGGCGCAGTGGCTCATGCCTGTAATTCCAGTATTTTGGGAGGCTGAAGCAGGTGTATCACTTGAGGTCAGGAATTCGAGACCAGCCTGGCCAACATGGCAAAACCTGATCTCTACTGAAAATACACAAATTAACCGGGCATTTATGCCTGTAGTCTCAGCTACTCGGGAGGCTGAGGCACGAGAATTGCTTGAGCCTGGGAGGTGGAGGTTGCAGTGAGCTGAGATCGTGTCACTGCACTCCAGCTGGGACAACAGAGCCCCACTCTGTCTAAAAAAAAAAAAAAAAAAAAAAAGAATGTAGGGCTGGGCATGGTGGCTCACGCCTGTAATCCCAGCATTTTGGGAGGCTGAAGCAGGAAGATTGCTTGAGCTCAGGAGTTCAAGACCAGCCTGGGCAACATGGCATAACCCTGCCTCTACAAAAAAAAAAAAAAAAAAAAGATCTATATACACACACACACATGCCAGGCATGGTGACACATGCCTGTGGTCCCAGCTACTTGAAAGGCTGAAGTGGAAGGATCGCTTGAGCCCAGAAGGTCAAGGCTGCAGTGAGGCATGATGGATCCACGGCACTTCAGCCTGGGTGAAAGAGCGAGACCCTGTCTCAAAACACAAACAAACAAAAAGGGTGTAGTATATTCCTGGTATTGATTGTCCTTTTCATAGTTTAAAAGTAAGACTTGGTGTAAAGGTATGCACTGTGTAGTATAAATGCACAGAGAGGAAAGGAGAGATTGGGTACAAATTCAGGAAGGCATGAAGTGTTGATGTCATGACACTTAGCCCATCCTTGCTCTGCACAGACCACGTTTCTCACCACTGTGCTGGTATGTAGACACCAGCATGATCTTCTGAAGCCTCGGATAATTTGGTGTGGATAGCTTTCTTTTGGATTCTTTTAAATTTTGTTCTCTTAAAGCTTTCCGTAGTATTTCATATGGATAGGCCACAGTTACTTTCCATTTACTATTATACTTTTATATATTTTTTCTTATTTTGGTATGAGAAACAATGTTGGAATAATCATGCCTAGACATAAATAAGCCAATTTCAAAATGTTTGTAGGGGAGAGTCATAGTGTTGCCAGAAAAAGGGGCCCCGACCCAGACCCCAAGAGAGGTTTCTTGGATCTCTAGCAGGAAGGAATTCAAGGTGAGATGCAGAGTGCACTGAAAAGAGAGAGTTTATTGAAAGCTACTCAGCTATAGAGTAGAGCATCCTCAGAAAGCAAGAGGAGAAATGCCTTGTATTTAAGTTTTTTTATGTAAGTGTCTTGTCTATGTAAAGACTAAACTAAGCTGTGTCTACGTGCAGATGGGTTGACAGCATGACAAAATTTACTATTCTGTTGATTTAAAGAAAATGGTCCTTGACATTTTAGTAAGTACATCAAAGCCATAACTGTAAGTAACTTGAAAGCATATATTGTTACGGGTATTGGGACATCTGGATTTTGTGTTGTTGTAGGAGTGTGTCCTTGCACCGGTAGCCTAGGTATTGTTAAGCTGTTTCCTCAATTATAAACATGACTATGGGTTGTGACCAGCAAGGAATGTGCCTTAGTTAATCTCAAGATGGAGCTGAACTTAAAATGCCATTACTTTGGCTCTAACCAGCTCCTGCTTCCCTAACAGTAGGGTCAAAAGGTGTTCCTTTAAAATCTTCCTAGACACTGCCAAATTGCTTTTGGAAACTTCTCACCTGGTGAGATGGCATGATTATCTTTGGCTCATTTTTCTACATAGACTTGGAAACAGTTTTGTGTTTATAAAATATGTATCACCTCATTTATAAATTTGTTTGAATAATTTAACCATTTTGCTTTTATTAGCTATTTTGCTACTCTCTGTTTTCCTTGCCTGAGTCTTTCCCACATCTCTGCAACATTGTATCATTTCCCACACCTAAAACCAAAGAGGGACAGGCAAGCCAGTGGAGAGAGCAGAGGCTGATGAGAACGAAGGATTTTCCAGGAAGGAATCTGAGGCTGCGTGTGTGTGTGTGTGTGTCTGTGTGTGTGTGTGTGTGTCTGTGTGTGTCTGGGTGTGTGAATATTGTTTTTATTAGAGTGTAGCCCACATGTTGCATGGCCATATTTTTACTATCAGGATATAAAACAAACTTACACACAGCTGCATACAGATGCAATGAGTTTATTTTTCATATGCATTTCAAAATAATAGTTTGAACAGACCAGAACTCTTCTTCAAAGTTCAAGAATGTCCTCATGGATCCAGCATCCGTCTGGTTTCTGTTTCTGCATTCTCAGTACATAGCCTCACTTCTCTTTCTCCAATTTTGGAGGATGTGTAAAAAATTTTATTCTTAACCAAACATTAGTCAGGCTCCGGAACGTTCTCTTAACTCCATCCATGCACTTTCTTGTAAAATGCAGTTTTAACAAGAGCACTGCTAAGTTAGTTTAGCAAGACCCCCACACCTTAGACATCTGATCACCTTCTATATCTTATCAGGTTCCTCATCCTCCACCATCCCTTAAGTGATCATCCCAGCTTGTCTTCAGCAAGAATCCTATTAGATCAATTTAGCCAGAATCCCTCTTGCCCCTGATGTTAATTCTTAGTAATTTTCCAACCACTAGTCCCCACCCTGTTCCTTGGCTATAAATTGCCACTTGTCCATGCTGTACTTAGAGTTACTTAGAGTTGAGTCTCACTCTCTCCCACACTGCAAGGCCCCATTACGGCGGTCCCTAAATCTATTGCAGTGGTCCTGAATAAAGTCTTCCTTACTGTGCATTAACACGTATCATTGAATATGATTTTTTCTTTAACAGATACTTTGATGAAGGTAATTGGGACTCCCATCAAATCTCCACACAGCTAGCAGCCACGTGGGGCACTTCTCCAGGTAAGGATTGTCCCTGTTCCACTTATGTTCCTGTCAGTAAAATGGTAGGTTCAGTGTTGGGCTTTACCGTTTTCTTCAGGAGAGACCCATCTGATGTTTAGTCAGCCATCAGATGGGTCCAGCCATAGCACACATTAGTTGTGACATGATGTCGTTTATGACAATGACTTTGAGCAGAGTTGCACACCTAAAAAGGGACTCAATTAAAATTATCATTCATTTTAGTTATTTCTCACATGCATTTATTATTTCCATTTTCCAAAACCCCTAATGTTACATTTCTTCTTCACATGTTAGATATGAACAAAGTAAGACTAACTGTGGCCACATCCTCTTTACTTGGAACCCTACCCAAAGTGGCAGGAATGGGATATAAAGTGACATAATCAGACACAGTCAAACTGGCTTTTAATCGTTAAGTATCATTGTCATCTCAAAGCACTTGGCATAGTTACTGACCCCTTAAATGTCCTTTCTCCATCTTATCTTCTCCTTTGTTCCCTGTATCATCTTCCGGTCCTATAGCAATATATCCCCACGAGCACACACTGAGGTCTTTTTTTTTTTTTTTTTTTTTTTTTTTTTGAGACGGAGTCTTGCTCTGTTGCCCAGACTGGAGTGCAGTGGCGTGATCTTGGCTCACTGCAACCTCTGCCTCTTGAATTCAAGCAATTCTCCTGCCTCAGGCTCCCATGTAGCTGGGATTACAGGCATGCGCCACCATGCCTGGCTAATTTTTGTATTTTTAGTAGAGACAAGGTTTCACCATGTTGGCCAGGCTACTCTCGAACTCCTGACCTCAGGTTATCCTCCGGCCTCGGCCTCCCAAAGTGCTGGGATTACCAGCATGAGCCACCACACCTGGCCTCACTGAGGTCTTAATGCTGAGTTGAACTTTGTCTCTGGCCATGAGCATCAGTCCATGTATTATAATAGGTTTGTGTTGGGTGTGGTGGCTCACACCTGTAATCCCAGCACTTTGGGAGGCCGAGGCAGGCTCACAGGTAAACAATTTAGACAAAGTTTTCACATTCTCTGAGATTTGTGTGCATTGGAGATTCAGAAAAATGTAACTGAAAATTAAACTATAGGTGGAATAGCTGCCTTTGGGGGCTGAGAAGACAGGCATCAGACCTGGGATAGACAAGGGAGGCCTCTTGTTCCTTGAAATGATACTCCAGCCCATGAGGTCTGCATGCCAGGAAGCCGAATGAGTAAGGATGGTCTGTGTCCGCTGGGGAGGTCCCTGGATGTTGCCAAGAGGAATAGGGTCTGGGAAAGAGTGAGGGTGGAGTCAGGCAGAGAGGACCCCCCAGGCTCATGGATGGACTGACCTGAGGACTTATATTAAGTCATAGGACAGTAGAGAAAGTAAGAGCCAAGCATAATGTAATCCTAACAATGTAAAACGTATTAATCATTTTATTATTAGTTAATGTCACTGAACTGTACACTTAAAATGGCTAAAAAGGTAAATTTTAGGTTATATATATTTTACCATAATATAAAATGACAAATATATTAGAAATGACTTTTTTTTTTTGAGATGTAGTCTTGCTCTGTTGCCCGGGCTAGAATGCAGTGGCACAATCTCGGCTCACTGCAACCTCCGCCTCCCAGGTTCAAGTGATTCTCCTGCCTCAGCCTCCCACATAGCTGGGATTACAGGTGCCCGCCACCATGTCCAGCTAATTTTTGTATTTTTAGTAGAGACGGGTTTCACTGTCTTGGCCAGGCTGGTCTCGAACTCCAGACCTCGTGATCCACCCGCCTCGGGTTCCCAAAGTGCTGAGATTACAGGCGTGAGCCACCACGCCTGGCCAGGAATGACTTTCAACTATATTTTCTTAACATATGTATTCCTACACAACATCAGTTTTGTAATAGCTTATTTTTGTTTTGTTTTGCAATTTTTTTCTTTTATTGTAAGGAAAGAAGTACATTTTTTCAGCGTGTAGGAATGCAAAAGTAATTATCAGATGTTTATCACATCTTAACAAAATGGGACTTTATTTTCCTAGATGTTGCTGCATTCAGTCCCTTTCTTGGTATGGTAAAAGCATCAATCAGCCAGGGAGGCAACTGTAAATACAGAAGAGCAGTTTCCTACAGATAGTCAACCATGCTACCCCTCTTACTGACTTAATTTTAATATTGGAGCCTGGCACAATTAACCTAGTTCCCTCGTAAACACAAGAACAATGTACTGCAATCAATGTAGGCATATACAGGCTCTTAAAGTTCTGAGAAGCAGCAAGTAAGTTCATCATTTACTAAGATCCTTGACATTCTTCTGTTTCTGTGAAATTTTATGCGTCTGTGAGAAGTTTCTTTTCTTTTTTTATTTTTTTTTGAGACAGAGTCTCGCTCTGTCACCCAGGCTAGAGTGCTGTGGCACAATCTTGGCTCACTGCAACCTGAACCTCTGGGGTTCACGCCATTCTCTTGCCTCAGCCTCCCGAGTAGCTGGAACTACAAGCACACGCCACCACACCTGGCTAATTTTTATATTTTTAATAGAGACAGGGTTTCACCATGTTGGCCAGGCTGGTCTCGAACTCCTGACCTCAGGTGATCCACCCACCTTGGCCTTCCAAAGTGCTGGGATTACAGGCGTGAGCCACCGTGCCCAGCTGAGAAGTTTCTTATACTAGAAGAAAAAGAAAATTTGATTTATTTTAAAATATAATGGTTTAGTCTGTAGCAAGTAATATGAATTTTTTTATTTTTTTATTTTTGAGACGGAGTCTCGTTCTGTCACCCAGACTGGAGTTCAGTGGCACGATCTCCACTCACTGCAAGCTCTGCCCTTCGGGTTCAGGCCATTCTCTTGCCTCAGCCTCCTGAGTAGCTGGGACTACAGGTGCCTGCCACCACGCCCAGCTAATTTTTTTTTTGTATTTTTAGTAGAGACAGGGTTTCACCATGTTAGCCAGGATGGTCTTGATCTCCTGACCTCGTGATTCACCCGCCTCGGCCTCCCAAAGTGCTGGGATTACAGGCATGAGCCACCGCGCCCGGCCCTAACATGAATTCTTAAGTGAGGTGAACCAGGGATGGGATTGTGGATCAATCATGCAAAGACCGACTCCTCTGGGCTTCATTTCCTCCATACTGAATGTACATCCCTACATGTTCATGTTGTTGTTTCATAGGTAGTGCAGGGGATCAGAATAGGATACCCCTGGCTGGGTGTGGTGGCTCACGCCTGTAATCTCAGCACTTTGGGAGGCCAAGGCAGGTGGATCACCTCAGATCAGGAGTTTGAAACCAGCCTGGCCAACATGGTGAAACCCCGTCTCTACTAAAAATACAAAAATTATCTGGGTGTGGTTGTACATGCTTGTAGTCCCAGGTACTCGGGAGACTGAGGCAGGAGAATGGCTTGAACCCGAGAGGCAGAGGTTGCAGTGAGCTGAGATCGCACCTCTGCACTCCAGCCTAGGTGAGATTAAAACTCCATTTCAAAAAAAAAAAAAAAAAGGATATCCTCAATTGCAGTGCCCTGGCATACTGAGTATTTTAAGCTGAAGGAAATTGAGAAAACCATGGAAGCAGGAAGGCCACTCTCTGATTTGCTCCCACTTTTCTCCCCTGAAGCAGGTCATAAAAGAATTATCTGCCCTACCTGTCCTGAAAGTAGGTCATAATGGGACCCTCATTTCAGAGGAGTTCTGCCCTATACCTGGGTACCAACAAAGATCTGAACAAAAAGGTCTTATGAATTTCTCCCCAGATAATTACTATTAGATGATACCCTTTGTTCCCCAAAGCTATTTCTTCAAAACTGTCCATAAAAATACACCTATCCAGCTGGGTGCAGTGGCTCACACCTGTAATCCCAGTACTTTGGGAGGCTGAGGTGGGTGGATCACAAGGTCAGGAGATCAAGACAAGCCTGACCAACATGGTGAAACCCCGTCTCTACTAAAAATACAAAAAACAATTAGCTGGGTGTGGTGGCACAAGCCTGTAGTCCCAGCTACTCAGGAGGCTGAGGCAGGAGAATCGCTTGAACCCAGGAGGTGGAGGTTGCAGTGAGCCGAGATCGCGCCATTGCACTCCAGCCTGGGCAACAGAGCGAGACTCTGTCTCAAAAAACAAAAACAAGAACAGAAAAAAACAAAAAAGCCCCACCTATCCCTTGGCCTTTGCATCTTGATTTCTGAAGACTCACATGTCATGTAAAACTTACGTTAAGTAAACATATTATGTTTTTCTCTTGTAAATCTGTCTTTTGTAATCAGGATGTCAGCCATGATGCATTTTGGCTTGTCAGGAATAATCACAACATGTGGAGAAATAGATAAAATGCCATTTTTAAAATTATTATTATTTTTTACTTTTTTGATAGAGTCTCGTTCTATCGCCCAGGCTGCAGTGCAGTGGCATGATCTCGGCTCACTGCAACCTCCACCACCCAGGTCCAATCAGTTCTTGTGACTCAGCCTCCCCAGTAGCTGCGATTACAGGCATGCACCACCACGCTTGGCTAATGTTTGTATTTTTAGTAGAGATGGGATCTTGCTATGTTGGCCAGGCTAGCCTGAAACTCCTGGCCTCAAGTGATCTTCCCGCCTTCGCCTCCTTAAATGCTGGGAATACAGGTGTGTAATGGTATTTTTTTTGAGACAAGGTCTCAAAATGGCATTTTTTTTGAGACAGGGTCGTTGCTTTATTTACCAAAGACTATACAAGATTATGTGAACTTAAAATAATATTCGGGTTAATTTCTGTATTTCTAAGTTTTAGGAATACTTAGTTATGTAAGCATTTACTTCCCTTTAAGTCAATTAAATCCTCTTTTAAGGAACTTTATAAATTAATTTGGTAGTATCATTGGGCCCAGTAGAGTTTCTTTTTCTTTTTTTTGAGACGGATTCTCGCTGTGTTGCCCAGGCTGGAATGCAATGGCGCAATCTCAGCTCACTGCAACTTCTGCCTCCCGGGTTCAAGTGATTCTCCTGCCTCACCCTCCCAAGCAGCTGGGATTGTAGGCGCCCGCCACCATGTCCAGCTGATTTTTGTATTTTTAGTAGAGATGGTGTTTCACCATGTTGATCAGGCTGGTTTCCAACTCCTGACCTCAGATTATCCACCCTCCTCGGCCTCCCAAAGTGTTGGGATTACAGGGATGAGCCACCGCACCCGGCAAATGTCTTTTAAGATATTTTATAAATTAATTTGGTAATACCGTCAGAGGCAGAAAAATTTCACACAGATGGAGAGACATACATAAACATACAGGCAAATATCAAAAGAGATCTTCTAGCTATCATTCTAAAATCTTAGCCATGAATCAGAAACACATAGTAATACAAAGTCACTGTTTTATATATAAGAGTTATCTCTCATATTTTCTCCATTTCATATTTTTTCCCTATTGTCCCTGGTAAATGGGACAAGTTAAGGCTATGTACTAAATATTAGGCCTAATGCTTTTTACCAATATTCATGGAGAAGGTTTTTAAGATCTTCATTTGCCCTGTGAAGCCCTTTTGAAGGGCTGTGGACTAAATTTTAAATGAGTCACTGCAAAGACATCTAACAGCTGTCCAAATGTCTCCACCACGCATCTGAGTGGATAAAATACCCAGTCTATTTCCAAATAGCCTTTTTTTCCTCTTCAGCCTTGGTACTTACTTTTGGAGGACTCTGAGTCCCTTGACAGCAGGGTGGACTAAAGTTTAAGAGAAGAAGTCTGACAGGGGAGGAAGACAGAGAGATGGAGAAGGTAGGAGTTTGAAGGGATCATATCCAGGACTCAAAGGAACTGAATGGAAGATTGAAGGTGGCAAGAGTAGGAAGGAGGAACAGAAAGAGGGGGAAGGAAGAGGTCTTAAGGGAACCAGCTGGGGGAGATACTAAATTCCCCAAAGAGACTAGTGAAGCTCCAAATTATCCTTAGCAAAATCAGGCCAGGTGTGGTGGATCACTTGAGGTCAGGAGTTTGAGACCAGCCTGGCCAACATGGTGAAACCGTATCTCTACTAAAAATACAAAAATTAGTTGGGTGTGGTGGCACATGCCTGTAATCCCAGCTACTCGGGAGGCTGAGGCAGGAGAATCGCTTGAACCTGGGAGGTGGAAGCTGCAGTAAGCCAAGATAGCACCACTGTACTTCAGTCTGGGTGAGAGAGTGAGACTCCATCTCAACAAATAAATAAATAAATAAATATCCTTAACAAAATCATGCCAAAAAGAGGGAGGTAGGCAGAATTGTGAAAGCATATAGCCAACAGAGGTTCAAGAAAAGGGTTTTTGTCAATGGATAAGTTTACATGGGAAGATCCGGATCAAAAGGAGAGAACAGAGAGGACTTAAGAAAATTGTTCCTATTGGCTGGGTATGGTGGCTTATGCCTGTAATCCCAGCACTTTGGGAGGCTGAGGCAGGCGGATCACCTAAGGTCAGGAGTTCAAGACCAGCCTGACCAACATGGTGAAACCCCGTCTCTACTAAAAATACAAAAATTAGCTGGGCATGGAGGTGCACGTCTGTAATCCCAGTTATTCGGAGGCTGAGGCAGGAGAATTGCTTGAATCTGGGAGGCAGAGGTTGCAGTGAGCCGAAATCGAGCCACTGCACTCCAGCCTGGGTGACAGAGTGAGACTCTGTCTCAAAACAAACAAACAAACAAACAAACAAACAGAAAAGAAGAAAAGAAAGTTTTCCCATAAGTCTGTAACTATCAGCTTCCCATTAGGCCAACTATTGATCATAGAGGTCTTAAAAAATCCTTTCAGGCTGGGTGCCGTGGCTCATGCCTGTAATCCCAGCACATTGGGAACCTAAGGCAGTAGGATTGGTTGAGCCCAGGAGTTCCACACCAGCCTGGGCAACGTATTGAGACCTCATCTTTACTAAAAATAAACAAAATTAGCTGGGTGTGGTGGCATGCTCCTGTAGTCCCAGCTACTCGGGAGGCTGAGGTGAGAGGATCACCTGAGCCCAGGAGGTCAAGGCTGCAGTGAGCTGTGATTGCGCCACTACACTCCAGCCTGGGTGACAGAGCAAGACACCGTCTCAAATATATATAATTTTTTTCAAATATCTTATCAGGTTTTGGTCAAGAGAAAAGGTAAATATTCCTGATAGTACATTCCCATTAAAAAAAAAATGTACCCATTACAAGTGACTTGGAACCAAAATCCATAGATTCTTTCATGGTTCTTTATCGGTATGGTGATAGGGTTTTCATATTCATGTGTGAGATGTGCCTCCCTCAGTCCTTGTTATGACATCATTACGTGTCTGACATGACAAAAAGGAAAAGAGAAAAAGGTGGAGAAAGGTAAAAAATAAGAAAAGAAAAACTGAAGGAAAAAGGAAAAAAACCCAATCCATAAGCCTTTTATGACTTACCCATGAATGCAGAGGCATCTTCAAAGAGGGTGCAAAAAATGCAGCCCTCTAAAGATGCCAAACCACTCTCAAAGATAGCCAAAAGAAAGACAGGCCTAGATAATCCCCCTGAGAGCTGGCAATAGATGTTAGCTGCAAATGGGTTGCAACCCACATGTCTGTCCAGCTGTATTCCCACAGCCCCCCAACCTGATGGTTGGCTGCTTGCACACACAAGAACCAACAACTTGTATGCCCCATCAAATGGAAAACCAAGCCAAATTCTTTTTTTTTTTTTTTTTGAGACGGAGTCTCGCTCTGTCGCCCAGGCTGGAGTGCAGTGGCGCGATCTTGGCTCACTGCAAGCTCTGCCTCCCAGGTTCACGCCATTCTCCTGCCTCAGCCTCCCGAGTAGCTGGGACTACAGACGCCCGCCACCACGCCTGGCTAATTTTTTGTATTTTTAGTAGAGACGGGGTTTCACCATGTTAGCCAGGATGGTCTCGATCTCCCGACCTCGTGATCTGCCCGCCTCAGCCTCCCAAAGTGCTGGGATTACAGGCGTGAGCCACCGCGCCCGGCCGAAACAAAGCCAAATTCTTGACACGAAATGACAGAAACAGAAAAGCAATAGCTGCTCCTGGGAGGGAAAGGATCAATAACCAATAGGCACCACAAAATCAAGCTACAGTCACAATCTAGATAATGAATTTTTATAATTTTTTTCCTATCCATCTGCATTGGGAAAATAAGGGACATGGAGTTTTTACTTTCTTCTCTTGACCAGGAACTACTGACAGAGATCTGGGAGAGCTGACTTTGGTGAAAATTCTCACCTTGCACAGGCTTGTGTCTGTTTTCCAGAATCCTACCTGCAGACTCCAGAATGAAGTGTCCCAGCTGTCCCTTTCTCATTGCCAGAAACTTCTACCCTTCTCATTCCTTTGCTTGTACCCCTGTAACAAGAGACAGATTAATGAGAGAAAATCATGCAAGTTGATTTACTGTATGTTTTATGTGACATGAGTCTTCATAAGAAAACTAAGCCCAAAAGAAGCAGTTAAACCTGAGTGTTTTTTTTTGCTGGTCTGATGAAGAGTGAAGAGTCATGGAGAAATGTAATGGGACCAAAAGGTGTCAGCTAAGTGTAGTAAACTGGGGGAAACAGCAAGGGCTATTCCTTCAGATTCCTCTCAGTGTCCCTGTGTCTTCAGAGATAAAGATCTTTTCCTCTGGGTAAAGCGTGGCAGCTCTCACATGAGGGTTTTATTACATGCTTCAGCAGAAAGTCAAAAAGCCCTTCCCAGGTTTTATGACCTCTTTCAGCGAAAGGTGAGAAAGTCCTTCCTACACATTTGGTTTCTGAAATTCCTTCAGCTTAAAATATTCATTATGCCAAGTTTCCATATTTTGGGGTGGCATGTCCTGAATATATTGTCAGAGCATTACAGAAAAAATACACCCAAACACACACACACACACACACACACACACACACACACACACACACACGGACAACACATTCCCTATGACTATCTTAAAACTGATTAACCTCAAACATTTAATTTTGGATGACTGAGTCAAAAAGAGAATTGAAATTGCCATCACATATCTGGTCAAGCTGAAAGATGGCATTTGGTATTGGAAATTGATGGCTGCTGGTCATGTAACACCCATGCCTCAGTTACATATCTGGCTCATGAGATAAGAATGCTAAACAGTATAAACAAGACACCTCAGTATGAAAACGTTCTGCCGTTACAAAGGTACTCTCTTTGTGTTACTCTGCATTCTCTCCCAGCCCTGTAGCAATTTATCCTTTGTCCATATATTGAAGATAGATTTGTTTACATCTACTCTTAGCCTTCCTGAATATCCTTTGCTCCAGGAGAGCCTTAAGCCAAGGGTAGAAATGACAAGACAGACTCTATGTTTGCAGAACACCACATAGTCACAGCGATGCACATGGAAAGGAAAATATGAGAACAAGGTCTTTCAAGCCAGATTTGGCCTATGTTTGTATTAAAGGTGTTATTCCCATGTAAGACCTTAAGACATAATATTAATAATAATTCAGCTATGAAAGGTTCATGTTGAGTTCTACTTGCATGGGCAAGCTATTAGGTAGAAGTTAAAGATGCACAGAACACATTAGTTCTTTCTAGGTATATCCTTAGCAGAGCAAAATTGCAACCCAAGTTAGAACAGGAAAAACTTGATGAAGCATGAAATTACCAGCTGGTCTGATGGGAGATATGATGTGGCCCTAAGGTACAGTAGGTGGTGCCTGAAGCATGGTGACAGTAGTGGAAACACCTTATGGTGACCCACAATTAGTCACTCTCATGCAATTCCCTTTCCTTGGGTGTGGGAAGAACCTGCCAGTAGCATGTGGCAAAGGATATCATTACTATGTTTATGCTATGTTATATGTCAAAAGTGAAGATATAGTGCAGATGTAATTAAAGAAATCAGTTGGCTTTGAGTTCATTAAAAGGCAGAATAGCCTATGTAGACCTCCCCTTATCAGATGAGCCACTTAAAATGGCTCCTAGGCAGATCACAAGGTCAGGAGATCGAGACCCACCCCCCCTCCCCGCCCCTCCGGCTAACATGGTGAAACCTCATCTCTACTAAAAATACAAAAAAACGAGCTAGGCGTGGTGGCGGGCGCCTGTAGTTCCAGCTACTCGGGAGACTGAGGCAGGAGAATGGCGTAAACCTGGGAGGTGGAGCTTGCAGTGAGCCGAGATCGTGCCACTGCACTCCAGCCTGGGCAACAGAGCGAGACTCCGTCTAAAAAAAAAATGGCTCCTAGGCCTTCCCTGATGTCAGGCAAAATAGAAAAGACTCTGTCTCTTCATTGCTGCCTTTGAAGAAGCAAGCTGCCATGAATTCTATAGCCATTGTAAAATGAATTCTGCCAACAAGCAAATGAGCTTAAAAAGTAACAGAGTCTGCGCACAGTGGTTCACGCCTGTAATCCCATCACTTTGGGAGGCTGAGGTGGGTAGATTGCTTGAGCCCAGGAGTTTGAGACCAGCCTGGGCAACATGGTAAAACTTCATCTCTATAGTAAAATACAAAAATTACCCGGGCACAGTGGCATGCACCTGTAGTCCTAGCTGCTCAGGAGGCTGAGGTGAAAGGATGGTTTGGGTCCAGGAGGCAGAGGTTGCAGTGAGTCAAAATCACCCCTCTGCACTCCAGCCTGAGTGAGAGCCAGACTCTATCTAAAATAAACAAAAACAAAAACAAACACGTAATACAGGCCACTGACACCTTGATTGAATCCCTGTGAAATATTTCACCTGAAAATCCAGCTAACCTGTGCCCACTGATCCACAGGAATGGAGATAATATATTTACATTGTTGCAAACTGCTAAATTGACTGGATGTGGTGGCTCACACCTGTAATCCCAGCATCTTGGGAAACCAAGGTGGGGGGAATCACTTGAGGCCAGGAGTTTGAGACTAGCCTGAGCAACGTAGCAAGACCCTGTCTCTACAAAATTAAAAAATTAGCTGAGTGTGGTGGTCTGTGCTTGTAGTCCTAGCTATTCTGGAGGTTGGGAAGATTTCTTTAGCCCAGGAGTTCGTGGTTACAGTGAGCTATGATCACACCACTGCACTCCAGAATGGATGACAAAGTGAGACCTTGTGATATGGTTTGGCTGTATCTCCACCCAAATCTCACCTTGAATTATAATCCCATGTGTCAAGGGTGGGGCCAGGTGGAGATAATTGAAACATGGGGGGTGGTTTCCCCTATACTGTTCTCTTGGTCATTAATAAGTCTCATTAGATCTGATGCTTTTATAAATGGGAGTTCCCCTGCACAAGCGCTCTTGCCTGCCACCGTGTAACATGTGCCTTTGCTTCTCCTTTGCTTTCCTCCATGATGGTGAGGGCTTCCTAGCCATGTGGAACTGTGAATCCATTAAACCTCTTTCTTTATAAATTACCCAGTCTCAGATATGTCTTTATTAGCAGGCTGAGAATCAACTAATACACCCTGTGTTAATGTATTAATACACGAATAAAAAAAGTTGCTAAATATGTAGAATTACACTCTGTGTCTTCCCTTTAGTGTTAGGAAGATCAAATAGGCACTACAAGAGCATTTTCTTGCTAAATGGTATCTAAATTCCCTCTTATCAATGGCAATTACTCATTTGGACTGCTAACACCATACGGGCAAAAATCCTGACATGTGTGAGTCTTGTGGGAGAAGCACTTGGAAAAAAAACAAAAACAAAAACAAAAAACAGAGACAAACATTTCTGAGCAAAAATGCAAGCTTTTTAAAAAAAATAGTTTGATCAGTTCACATCATGTAGGTCATTTCATCTGGCCTCATTGGCATATCAGTAGTATATATTGAGCTAGGCGTGGTGGCTTACGCCTGTAATCGCAGCACTTTGGGAGGCCGAGGCAGGCAGATCACGAGGTGAAGAGATCGAGACCATCCTGGCCAACGTGGTAAAACCCCGTCTCTACTAAAAATACAAAAATTAGCTGGGCAAGGTGGCGGGCTCCTGTAGTCCCAGCTACTCGGGAGAGTGAGGCAGGAGAATCACTTGAACCCGGGAGGCAGAGGTTGCAGTGAGCGAAGATCGCACCACTGCACTCCATCCTGGCAACAGAGTGAGATCTGTCTAAAAAAAAAAAAAAAAGTAGTATATATTGAAAGTATAAAGGAGTGAACCACTTTGAATTGTGTATGACAAAAGAAGCTCAGAGTTCAGGTGAAAAATGTGTTATTACAAACTCAACTATCAATTTAATCTGTCTTTAATGTATGAATCAAAATCAAGTGTTTTCTGTTGGGGTGATCGGACCCAACACCAGGCCGTGGGGGCGACGAAGTCCCATGGAGTCAAAGGAATGAGAAAAGACAAGTTAAGAGAGAAACTGGGACCAGGGGCCAATGCTAGTATGGAGGCTGCAAAGGCCCCAAGCTCTGGGACCCCATGCTATTTATTGGTGATCAAACAAAGGAACAGGTGGTGAGGCTGTGGGGGTTGAAGGGAAGTGGTGTATCAAGCAAATGAGCTACAGCTGTGATGGTTTAGCATTTTCTTTGAAACATATGGCTACTTGAGATAATGGGAGTGCTAGAAGCAAGGAGCCAGCAAGTCTAGACACGTTCCAAAGGCCACAAGGGGTTTTAGACCCTGGACCCCAGACACGTTCCAAGACTCTTTTACATTATGTCAGACATGCAGGCCCTGCCTCAAATTCTCTCCCAACACTCAGCTTTTCTCCCAACATTTTCTATTACAAACGTCAATGGAAAAAATCAATGCTCTGTTTAAAATATTGTAAATACCATCACTATGTTTGAAGATATGTTTTAATTTTTTATTATCCCTTTAATTAAAAGAACTGTATGCCAATTAATAAGCTGTTGCCTTTTAGATCAAAATTAATCATTCATTGCCTGCTCTGTGAAAATTGAGTCAGATACCCTTAAAAATATATTGTGTTGCAATAGTAAGTTTTGTCAGTAGTTGAAGGTGGTTGGACATTGTAAAAAGAGATTTTCCTTTCTGATTCCACTGTGGTCTCTCAGCCGTTTCCCATAGCATGCATGCCTTTCTCCAGCACTATATTTCTACAGTATGCATGAGCAATCCTGCAGCAACAATGGCTTTTCTAGCATCAGGCTCCTACAACGCATGACAGTCAGCAGCACTAGTGGTCAGCCACTTCCTATATCCCCTACCCTTAGGTGGTTTCTAGTGTAGTGCTTCCAATAAGACATCTACCTGTGAACACCTTTCCCTGGCACCTAAGTGGGAAGATTTCTGGAAAGTTCCACTGGTGCCACACACTGTGACTATTCTGTGTAGCCTCTAACAAGCTCTGGATTGCAATCCACTTATAGTAAATAAATGTCCACTTCAAACATTCCCTCCTCAAATTCTTGTGTTTTGTCTGCCTCCTGATTGGACCCTCACTGAAAGAATTAATGCTGGCATTGTTCCAAGAGATATTTCTACAGAGATGAATCTGGGAGGTTGTGTTGGTCATTCGTTTATGTCTGGGCACATTCCGCAGCTCCTTGTCAATGTGCAATGGGATACTAGTAACCTATGACATGCAGTGGTATCACAATTAATCAAGCAATGACCTGTGGTTGATTGTGGCAAAGTGCCAACTGAAACACGTGCCTTGGGAGCCCGAGTGACTGCCGCACTGAATGTTATGGCAGTCAAGATAACTGTAAGGACTGTGGGGTGGAATGGATTCAGTTGAGGGTCCTTGAGTGATTATGAACAGAAAATAACAAGCTTAGGTTCCTTAATTCTCAGTTCAAGCCACGGTTTGAAAACCTGAGAACTTCCATGGCGACTATAAAGGAAATTCATTTGTTGTAGCTGCAAGGCTGATATTGTTAAATATCAAAACCAAGAATGAGATCCTGAAACTTGGAATGGGTCCTGAAACTTGGAATGGGGGAATCTGTTTAGACTCAGTTGAAACTGACCATCTGGAAACAGAAAGTCAGGCTGAGCCTTTCCTACCAGTTTAAGTAGCTTCTCTCTATTGTTTGAAGAAAATATCTTTCCTTTGCACAAAAGCTGGGTTAGATACCATTAAAGGGGATGCCCATTTTTCTTAAAGTCCCCTACAAATCATCACTTTTTGCTAGCAGCATGACTAGACCCCGTAACTACGATTGAATAGCAACCTATTCCTAAGAGATAGGTACACACTATGACCTGTAGGAAACAGCTACATGCAAAAGGAACTGTGACATATATTGGGAGAAACCTGGGGAATGTTGGAAGAGCATTCTAAGGCTGTTATACTAAGGAGGACAAAATATAACAGTAGATTGGGTTAATTAATCTCAGTGCTATTACTGGGGATTCAAGATTTATTGTGCTGCAGGCACGTGGCTCACACCTATAATCCCAGCACTTTGGAGGCCAAGGCAGGAGGATAACATGAGTCCATAATTTAAGACCGGTTTGGGCAGCATAATGAGACCTTGTATCTACAAAAAATAAATAAATAAATTAGCCAGTGAGAGTGGTGCACCTATAGTCCCAGCTACTTGGGGGCTGAGATCAGAGGATCACTTGAGCCCTGGAGGTTGAGGGTGCAGTGAGCTGTGATCATGCAACTGCAGCCCAGCCTGGGCAACAGAACCAGACCCTGTCTCAAAAAATTAACAAAAAAAGATTTATTTTGTAGTTCTCCTGGTAGAGATCTTTCATCTCCTTGGTTAGATGTATTCCTTGGTATTGCTGTCTTAGGTAGAGGAAGAGGGCTCAAACATCTTGCTTATGTGATAACTTTGCCAAAGACACAACGTACAATTTGTTTTAAAGGCCAGTGAGGGATGTACCAGTAATCAGAATGTTTTGGCAAACAGAAGACTTTGGTGGTAGCTAACTGATCACAGGGTCCCTAGAATGAAATAGATGAGAAGCGCACTTAGAGTATTGTTTGATCTCTATATCAAGAAAAGTTTCGGGTCTGGTAGTCAAATGTTCAACAGATGCCTACCTAGCTTTCAACCCTAAGTCAATTCACAGTTGCAGAGTGATACCACACGGACCATGAAAAGAACACTTGCTTGTATGACTGAGACAAAAAAAGAATGTCATCGTGTTCTACCTTACCTGGGAATATGCTCAATTGGTGACAAAATTGTTGCCACTCTGTGCATGACCACAAAAGTACCGCAGGTATTGATTTTGAAGTTACACATAAACTTTAGTGAGTGGGCATATTTACAAATATGTAACCTGAGAATAATGAAGATTAACTATCTTTAAACAACATAAGGAGTCAACATCAGTTTCTGAAGTAAAATAATGACTAAGTTAAATTTTCAAGGGCAAATTCAGATTTCAAGTGCACAGAACATAGGAAGGAAAGGACATGCAAATCAGAAAAATTCACAAGTGTAATGAGGCTAGAAGGGACACGGCGCACCGATTACAAAGGAATCAGAATGATCTGTTCATAGAGTTGTAAATGGGGTTGTGGAGGAAGAAATGAGGAGGAACAGATAGGCAAGACAAGTTCTTTTCCTTCTATGTAAATAAGAGAAACTGAGAAATTGTAACGTAAGACAAGATCTAATATTATTTTTGGACTTCAGAATGGTATTGCATAAATGCTTAATTGTTCCTAATTTTGGGAGGGGAAAATGGAAATAGCATTTCCGTTGCATTTTTGTGAACAAAATTTGAGTGATCATGTTCTTTGTTGCATGTAGTAGATGGAGAGGTGAATGAAAGATTCAGCTTTCTTCCTGTACTTGAGGCATCTGTGAATTGGGAATTCAGACAAACAAATAAGCAACTAATTCTGGATATAAAATTTGTGATTTAGACTATGCATTCTACTGGGGAATTTCAGACGTACAGGAATGTAGTTGAAATTTAAGTGGTCAGGGAATGCTATCTAGAGGAAGAAAATTATGACTAGAGACAAGAATAAATAGTAGTAACTTAAAAAAATATATATCAGGGAAGAAAAAATGGATTTTTGTTTCAGGAAAGAAACTAAGTATGAACAGATGATGAACTATTTCAGGAACTGTGTCTGCAATTTGTTCCTTCCAGTGGGTTCTTGGTCTTGCTGACTTCAAGAATGAAGCCGCGCACCCTGGCAGTGAGTGTTACAGTTCTTAAAGATGGTGTGTCCAGAGTTTGTTCCTTCAGATGCTCAGATGTGTCCAGAGTTTCTTCCTTCTGGTGGGTTCGTGGTCTTGCTGACTTCAAGAGTGAAGCCACAGACCTTTGCAGTCAGTGTTACAGCTCTCAGTCCGGAGTTGTTCCTTCCTCCAGGTGGGTTCATGGTCTCGCCGGCTTCAGGAGTGAAGCTGCAGACCTTTGCGGTGTTACAAGCGTTACAAGCTCATAAAGGTAGTGTGGACCCAAAGAGTGAGCAGCAGCAAGATTTATTGCAAAGAGTAAAAGAACAATGCTTCCACAGCGTGGAAAGGGACCCCAGCGGGTTGCCACTGCTGGCTCGGGTGGCCAGCTTTTATTCCCTTATTTGGCCCTGCCCGTGTCCTGCTGATTGGTTCATTTTACAGAGTGCTGACTGGTCCATTTTTACAGAGTGCTGATTGGTGCATTTACAAACCTTTAGCTAGACACAGAGCACTGATTGTTGTGTTTACAATCCTTTAGCTAGACAGAAAAGTTTTCCAAGTCCCCACCCAATCCAGAAGCCCAGCTGGCTTCACCTCTCAGAACCACAGATACAAATTATTTTATTTACCTGAATCAATCTGAAAGCATATGCTGGGGCTGGATGTTGAGGATACTTAATGGCACATTAATTCTTTGATTTTGTATATATTTAGATACATTCATTAGCTACAGTTTGCAGCTTCCTGATAGGGATTCCACAGATATGACTGTAAATTGAGAATTTTGGTTTCCCAGTGTCTGAAAAGTGGTTAACCCAAAGTTTTGGCTTTAGAGAAAGAGTCTATACAGGCAAAAACATAGAGGGTTTGGCAGAGAAAAAACAAAAACAAAAACAAAACATCCTAAGGGCCAAAGGAAATGGTTGCAAGGAAAACGGTCAAAAACTTGCATCATTCTCTTCATCCACTCACGCCACTCTATGCAGGATCCCAAATCAGTCCTTGAATGTTTCGGCACAGGTTCCATTCATGCTTTCCAATGGAAACTTCATTTGGTTTATAGGGTTCAGGATTGTGGAACCATCTGGTATCAAGAAAACAAGAGGCCATGAAAAAGCTTACAGAATGTTGGTATAAGCAGCTGCTAGGGATTTTACTGAGTTTTAATGGGAGAGATAGTCCCAGAAAGCTGGAAGAAGAAAGGTCAGGGCCAAGCGCGGTGGCTCACACTTGTAATCCCATCACTTTGGAGGCAGAGAAGGGTGGATCACTTGAGTCCAGGAGTTCGAGACCAGCTTGGGCAATGTGGATAAACCCCATCTCCACAAAAACATACAAAAAAAATTGCTGTGTGTGGTGGTGCACGCCTGTGGTCCCAGGTATTTGGGAGGCTGAGGTGGGAAGATCACCTGAGCCCAGGAGGTGGCAGTTGCAGTGAGCAGAGCTGAGGTCTGGCCACTGCATTCCAGCCTGGGCTACAAAGCAAAGTCCTGTCTCAAAAAAAAAAAAAAAAAGATCAGAGCAAGAAAAAGGAAAAAGATGGGTAAAAACATAGAAACGACTAAGTTCATTTCAGCAGGAATATTTTTTTAAATATATTCGAAAACTGAAACAATGCTATGTTTTGCTGCAGTGTGTGAGGGAACACAATTCAGGATAATGCACAGTAAAAATGCAGGGAAGCCTGGCCCCGTAACCACTTTTAATACCACATACTACAGTTAACAGTTGATGAGAACCCTATTAGGCTGATTTCAATTACAAACATGGATGTACAGGAGTATATTTTAATGGCACACATGCATAGTTCATATTTTATTAGAAAATCTGTTCAGGCCAGCCACAGTGGCTAATGCCTGTAATCCTAGCACTTTGGAAGGCTGAGGCGGGTGGATCACCTGAGGTTAGGAGCTCAAGACCGGCCTGGCCAACATGGTGAAACCCCGTCTCTACTAAAAATACAAAAATTAGCTAGGCATGCTGCCGCGCGCCTGTAATCCCAGCTACTCAGGAGGCTGAAGCAGGAGAATCTCATGAACCTGGGAGGCGGAGGTTGCAGTGAGCCAAGATCGGGCCACTGCACTCCAGCCTGGGCAACACAGCAAGACTCCCTCTTGGGAAAAAAAAAAGAAAAGAAAGAAAGAAAATCCTGGCTGGGCACGGTGGCTCACTTCTGTAATCCCAACATTTTGGGAGGATCACTTGAGATCAGGAGTTCAAGACTAGCCTTGCCAACATGGTGAAACCTTGTCTCTACTAAAAATACAAAAATTAGCTGGGCATCAGCTACTCTTGAGGCTGAGGCAGGAGAAAGGCGTGAACCCAAGAAGTGGAGCTTGCAGTGAGCCGAGATCACGCCACTGCACTCCAGCCTGGGCGACAGGGCGACTCCGTCTAAAAAAAAAAAAAAAAAAAAAAATTAGCTGGGCGTGGTGGCATGTGCCTGTAATCCTAGCTACTTGGGAGGCTGAGGCAGGAGAATCGCTTGAACCCAGAATTCAGAGGTTGCAGTAAACTGAGATCCTGCCACTGCACTCCAGGCTGGGTGAGAGAGCAAGACTCCGTCTCAAAAAAAAAAAAAAAAATTAAAAATTAAATCCACCAAATTAGCTCAAGAACTCTTCCTTGACTGGCTCAGAAATCCCATCCGATTTTAAGATAGATGTTAAAAAATAACAGGGAGGACCGGGTGCGGTGGCTCAGCTGTAATCCCAGCACTTTGGGAGGCCGAGGTGGGGGGATTATGAGGTCAGCAGTTCGAGACCAGCCTGGCCAATATGGTGAAACCCTGTCTCTACTAAATATACAAAAATTAACTGGGCATGGTGGCATGCGCCTGTAGTCTTAGCAGCTCAGGAGGCTGAGGCAGGAGAGTCGCTTGAACCCGGGAGGCGGAGGTGGCAGTGAGCCGAGATCAAGCCATTGCACTCGAGCCTGGGTGACAGAGTAAGACTCCATCTCAAAAAAAAAAAAAAGACACATTATTTAATTTTAATAATGTTAGTCAATTTTTTTTGTTGTCGATGAGTTGCGTTTTGTTCATTAAGAATCAGCTGTAACATTTGTTGGGACTTGGTAGAAGATAACTGCTAGGTGGTCGTAGCTGCCAGGCTTTTAATGAGAGGAGCTTAGTTTAGTGAAAATAAAAGAAAAACAAAGATTAATATTTGGAATAAACTGTAAACTCAGCTTCTGAGTCCAGAGATCAGCCAGTCAAGATTGTTTAGACTTGAGCTTATCTTTAGATGGTGAAGTTAGGAAGGCAGTGACAGTCTAATGAGTTTTCCTAGTTTACAGTTTGTATGTCTTTGGTGATGACATCCAGTGTTCTGGTGAACTTCCTGAGGGGCCCACCCAGCAACAGACACAAAGGTGATTTATTTGAAACTGTAGGAACGAAAAAGTAATATATTTTCATCACCCATTACAAGGTTAACGAGTGAGACTCCTATAACAAAAGACATATTAATAAGAAAAAATAATATCAAATGTAGTTACTAAAAGTATTATGTGACATGGGAGCTTTTAGAAATGAAGATCAAAAGAACCAGGGAGAATCCTGGGTTTTTTTGTTTTCGTTTTTGTTTTTAATTGAGACAAGGTTTGGCTTTGTCACCCTGGCTGGAGTTCAGTGACACGATCCCAGGTCACTTCAACCTCCACCTCCATGGGCTCAAGCCATACTCCACCTCGGCCTCCCGAGTAGCTGGGACTACAGGTGGGTGCCACCGCACCTGGCTAATTTTTGTTTTGTTTTGTTTTTGTAGAGATGGGGTTTTGCCTTGTTGCCCAGGCTGGTCTTGAACTCCCGAGCTCAACTGATTCACCCACCTTGACCTCCCAAAGTGCTGGGATTACAGACATGAGCCACCGTACATGGCTGGAAAAATCTGTTTTTACAGAGAGCTATGCAAATGTGTGATTGGAAAACAAATGGGTATGACCTAGTGGCAATAATCTGAGGAGAACTTAGCCAGATCTGTTCAGATTCTTCTTGGTCTCTGCGTATAGAAAAGGACCGCTCCTGAGTGAGGAATTTATGACCTGCTTCCAGGGGAGGTAGGTCAGAGAATTCTTTTATGACCCACTTCAGGGGGAAGAGGTCAAAGAGTGTGCTTCCTGCATCTATTATCTCAATTTCTGAAGTGCCATATTTGGGGGCATTATTTACAGAGACTCAAGGGGGTGTAAGTGCCTATTATCAGAGGTCATTCTTATGGAGGCTATTAACGAAATTTTAGGTGAATGGCTGAGCAGACATCTAGAAGTTGTCATCCAGTCTATTTCTAATTAGGTTTTTTTCTTTTCTGACTCAGGTAGTTGATTTTGCAGGATCTTCTGTCCCTTAGGAGAAGAGGGCCCTAAAGTTCAAGTGATTGTGGGACTGGAGGAGACAAAAGGCTGGCAGGGGAGGGCAGAGGGAGGGAGGACGAAGCAGGTAGGGGCTTGAAGGGGGAAATATCAAAGGAGGCAAGAGAACTGAAGGGTAAAATAATGCCAAAAAAGAGGTGGACAGAGTCAGCAAAGCATATCGTAAGCAGGGATTTGAGAAGAGGGGATTCAGATGACAGAGAACATCCCAAGGGAGAAGCAGAATCCAATATAGAGAATGGATCAGTCTTAAATAGAGCTAGGAATAAGAGATTCGCAGCCCAGGAAGTCAGGGAATAATACCTATGGAGGAAGGACTTCCAGGCCAAGTATCCAGAGAATAATCCCCACTGCTATGGTTCTAATGATGGTGCCCTCTCAAAAATTCGTGTTGAGGCCGGGCACGGTGGCTTATGCCTGTAATCCCAGCACTTTGGGAGGCCAAGGCAGGCGTATCACAAGGTCAGGAGATCGAGACCATCCTGACTAACATGGTGAAACCCCGTCTCTACTAAAAATATAGAAAAATTAGCCAGGCATGGTGGCGGGTGCCTGTAGTCCCAGCTACTCGGGAGGCTGACGCAGGAGAATGGCATGAACCCAGGAGGCAGAGCTTGCAGTGAGCTGAGATCGTGCCACTGCACTCCAGCCTGGGTGACAGAGCGAGACTCCATCTCAAAAAAAAAGAAAAAATCATGTTGAAATGTAATCTTCAGTGAAATAGTATGTTGCCCAGGCTGGTCTTAAACTCCTGGGCTCAAGTGATCCTCCCACCTCGGCCTCCCAAAATGCTGGCACTATAGGCATAAGCCACCACACCTGGCCAAGACACTACCTTGAAAGCACAGAGTAGGCCAGGTGCGGTGGCTCACACTTGGAATCCCAACACTTTGGGAGGCCAAGGTAGGCAGATCATGAGGTCAGGAATTTGAGACCAGCCTGTCCAACACAGTGAAACCCTATCTCTACTAAAAATACAAAAATTAGCTGGGCATGGTGGTGGGCACCTGTAATGCCAGCTACTCGGGGGGCTGAGGCAGGAGAATCACTTGAACCCGGGAGGTGGAGGTTGTGGTGAGCCAAGATTGCACCACTGCACTCCAGCCTGGGCAACAGAGCTAGACTCCATCTCAAAAAAAAAAAAAAAAAGAAGAAGAAGAAAGAAAGAAAGCACAGAGCAGCCCTTACTAGACACAAATTATGCCAGTGACTTGATGGCGTAATTGGACTTCCTGACTCCAGAACTGTGAGAAACAAATTTCTGTTCTTTATAGATTTCCTAGGCTCAGTTATTATGCTTAGCGGCACAACTGACTAAGATAGAAATTGGTACTGAGAAGTGGCAGTGTTGCTATAACAAATATCTAAAAATGTAGAGGCTGCTTTGGAACTGAGTAATGGGTAGAGGCTGGAAGAGTTTGGAAGTGCATGCTAGAAGAAGGCTAGTTTGCCATGCATTAAGGCGATTCTGGTGAGGCTTCAGAAGATGAAAAGCCATAGAGAAAGCCTCCGTCTTTGAGATTATCTAGGCGGTTGTGAACAGAATGTTAGAAAAAATATGGACAGTAAAGGACATTCGGATGAAGTTTTAGATGGAAATGAGGAATATCTTATTGGAAACTGGAGGAAAAGCCATCCTTGTTACAAAGTGGCAGAGGATTTGTTCCTGGAAAGAACAAGGTCTGGGAAAGAAGGGAGTTTATTTCTGCAGCTGGTTACAGGGAGAAGGCCGGAGTAACTCACCATACCAACTCAAAGTTACAAGTTTTTTTCCAGTGCTTATATACATTTTAAGCTCCATGCTAGGAGTGGAATTGCACCTCCAAACAGGAGTGTTTCCTTCAATCTATATCTAAACTTTAACTAGGACTAGCGTCTGGAAATCTTTCTCTAGAGTCTTGGAAAGCTTTTTAATCTTTTTTTTTTTTTTTTTTTGCTGTGCATAAGTTTATTGTCTGTATCTGAAAAATCATCATAGAAAATTGTTTGGTTTAGCTCTCAGCAGCCTGCTTCTGAGCTCTGAGGAAGCTTGCATTCTTTTGAGCTACCCAATCCTTCTTCTGAGCAAGGGACATTTTGGGATGGTTCCACCTCTTCTTTTTAACTTCTTTCTTGGGCTTATTTTCATAGACTGGATTCTCTCGTATAGTAGCATGAGCTTTCTTATACATCTCCTCCATCATGTCTGGAGTTACCCTGTTCTTTATGTATTGAGAGAACTGTTTCTTGTAAGCATTTTCATCTTCTTCCATTAAGTAGCACATGTAATCAGCAACATTCTGGCCCATGATGTGCTTCCGGTGTACTTCTGCATTAAATTCCTTGCTTTCAGAACCATAACCGGGGAATCGTTTGGTACTGTGAGGGATAGACAAGCCTCCAGCCACAGCTCCCTTCAGGGCACCAAAAACCTTATTGCCAGTGGTAGTTCTGGCAAGGCCTGCATCCAAATAGCAGGTAAAGGCACTTGGCTGACCATCAATGCTTTCCACAATGTATTCATCACCAGTCACCTCCACTTGGCCTTCATAGATCTTGTCCATGCCAAACCTATTGAGAAGCCTGCGGGCCAGCAGCAGGCCAGTACAATACGCTGCAGCATAATTTGTCGGGCCAACCTTCACACCATATTTTGGCAGTTCGTGTGCATATGCTGTGCAGACTATCATGTCCCCCTCTATACGGGCATAAGCAATCTGGCAAATGATATCTCTGTTTGTTACACGAACTATCATCCTGTATTTGGGTGGGTTGTATTTATTTTTATCCTGTATCACCAAGCGTTTCCGAGTATAGTAATCAGTTT
Organism: Gorilla gorilla gorilla; assembly: GCF_029281585.2. NCBI lineage: Eukaryota > Metazoa > Chordata > Mammalia > Primates > Hominidae > Gorilla > Gorilla gorilla. Next base: position 26,137,582 of record NC_073240.2, read on the forward strand.
TACCCTCTCATCGTCTTCTAAATTTCACTGGTATCTCTTAAAGTAGGGCTTATTCTCAACAACTTTAACAAACTCCATCCTGCAGAACAGAGACCCGCGTCCACAGCTCAACAGAGACCAGCAGGCACAGCGGCGCTGGGGCGGGGAGAAGGGGAAGGCTTTTTAATCTTAAGTGGGTACCTGGAACAAGGTATCTGTGTAAAATGCTTTTATTATTCAACCAGACTTTAGGCTAAGAAAGCCCATTTTAATGCGTTTATTTTAATATTCCAGCCCTCATGCTCAGTCACCTGTTTCTCCAGTTCTTTAATGTTTAACTTATACATTCATTAGAATTATAATAGAGGGTCAGTGGAAACTGACTGTTCTGGTTGCTAATGGGAGCCTGCCCTGCCACAAACTTGGTGGAAGTATTTCTGTGTCTTAATAGTTTTTTGGAGGGTAGAATGTAAGAGCGATGAACTAGGACATTTGGCAGAAGAAATCTCTAAGCCAAGTTTTCAGGGTACTGCATAGCTTCTCTTAACTGCTTATAGTAAACTGTGAGAAGAGAAAATTGAGTTAAAGATAGAACTTATAATCAAAAGGGAAGCAGATTAGCTGGGCATGGTGGCACACACCTGTAGTCCCAGCTACTCTGCAGGCTGAGGTAGGAGGGTTGCTTCAGCACAGGAGGTCGAGGCGGCAGTGAGCTATGATTGTACCACAGTCTGGGCAACAGAGTGAGATCCCATCTCAAAAAAAAATGGTAATTATTATTATTATTATCATTGAGATGGAGTCTTGCTCTGTCGCCCAGGCAGGAGTGCAATGGTGCGATCTCGGCTCACTGCAACCTCCGCCTCCTGGGCTCAAGTGATTCTCCTAACTCAGCCTCCTGAGCAGCTGGGATTACAGGTGCCCCCCACCACACCCGGCTAATTTTTGTATTTTTAGTAGAGATGGGGTTTCATCATATTGGCCAGGCTGGTCTCGAACTCCTGACTTCATGTTCCACCCACCTCAGCCTCACAAAGTGCTGGGACTACAGGCGTGAGGCACCTCACCTGGCCAAAGACTATTATTATTTTTATTTTATCCAAAATGTGTTTATTGGGATGGTTTCCCACTCATCTTGATTCAGGGTGCTTTTAGTGCTGCTTTCTCCTGAAGGACCATCCTTCCATAAGCCTTGCTTTTCCTCCTGTAGGCTGGCAGAGGAAAGTGCGGCAGCCAACACCCAAAACCACCGTTGGCGCATGGCTAAAGACCATGGTGATTTTATAGCATCCTGGGCATTTCACATCCATGAAGTAGGAATTGGGGCTCTGCACCAGGTGTTTCTTCTTGTGTTTCCTCCTCTCCTCTTCTGGAGAGGGATGAAGGAAATCCTTTGCAAGAAGCATGTTCTTGTGGGTAGGTCGTCACTGCTGGAAAGGGCCAAAGAAAATTATTTTTAAAGGGAAGTTGAACATAAAGATTTGGAAAATTAACAGCCTGGCCTTGTAAAGAATTTTTAAAATAAGTTCAGGAGACAAAACCAACTGTGTGGCCAACTGACCGTTTGATAAGGAGATTAGTATGACTAGAATGCCAGATGCTATTCATGAAGACAATGGGAGAATGACCCTGAAGACATTTCAGAGAACACTGAGAATGCCACAACCATCACAGGCCCAAAGTGCCAGGTCCTTGAGGGAATAACAATTTTAAGGAAGGAGCCCAGGGTTCCAGTGCAACCCAGGATGCCTGTGGGAACTTGGGGCTCACTGACTATGCTGCCTCATGTGTCTGCTCCCTGAAGTCAAGCAAAGCTTCCCATCTGTGGTTCAGGTGGGCCCAGGTACAGCTCAGATCACTCCTCCAGAAAACACAAGTAGTAAAACATGGGGCAGCATGCATGTGGTGCTAACTGCAGGCATGCTAAATCCACAGCTGTGAAGGCATGGCTTTCTCCACCTAATTTCCAAAGAAGCCTTGAAGAATGCCTCAGGGCCCAATCAGAGAACTGCTGTAGGGGCAGGGCTGCCATAGAAAGTTCCCACTAGGGCAATGTCCAGGAGAACTATTGGGTTGGGGCCACCACAGAGTGCCCTCACTAGGGCAATACTCAGTGGAGCCATAGGGACAGGGCCACCCCTGAGTTCCTAGACCCAGACCTGTAGATCCGGTAGTGCGTATTCCAACCTGTGATAGACATAGACACCTGACTACAACCTGTAGAACTGTGGCATGGGCTGACTCCAGCAGTCATGGCAGCAGGGTCCCCTGGGGGCTTGGGAACCTAAGCACTACCCCAGTGTCTCTGTAAGGTGAGAGAATCAAAAAAGCTGACCCTCACACCTCAAGATTGAATTTTGTTGGCCTTGTTGGGTTTTGAAGTTATGTGGGACATGTTACCCCTATCTTCTTGCCTATTTCCTCCACCAAACTTTTGTTTTTGCCATGGGGTCGAGCTATGTCACCCAGGCTGGTCTCAAATTCCTGGGCTCAAGAGATCCTCCTGTCTCAGCCTCCTGAATAGCTAAGACTGCAGGCACCATGCCTGGCTTATTTCTGACTTTTATAAAGGGAATGTTTATCCTGTGCCTGTCCGACCATTGTATTTTGGAAACACATAATCTGTTTGACTTCACAGGTTCACAGCTGGAGAGCCATTGTCTCGGGTTTAATTGTACCTTGAGCATCACCTATATCTGATTTAGATGATATTTACATGCGACTTTCGACTTAGACTTGAAAGTTGATGCTGGAATGAGTTAAGACATTTTGGAGTTACTAAGATGGAATGGACATATTCTTGTGGGTGAGAACGACATGAATTCTCATGTCATGGCAAGGGTGGAGTGCTATGGTTTGAATAATGGTGTCCCTTCTAAAATTCGTGTGGAAATTTAATGCCCAATGCAACAGTATTAAGAGGTTTGGCAATTGCGTGGTGACTAAGCCATGAGGGCTCTGCTCTAATGCATGAGATTAACATCTCTATAAAAGTGTATTAATTTAAAGGGAGTACTTTCTTGCCCTTCTGCCCCATTCACCATGCGAGGACATAGTTATGGCTCCTCCACAGGATGCAGCAACAAGACATCATCTTGGAAACAGACAGCAGCCCTGTTTAGACCTCCTTCTGCTGCTTTGATCTTGCACCTCTCATCCTCCAGAAACATGACAAATAAATTTATGTTCTTTATAAGTTACTCATTATCAGGTATTTATTTATTTTTTTTTTTGAGACAGAGTCTCGCTTTGTTGCCCAGGCTGGAGTACAGTGGTGTGATCTCAGCTCACTGCAACCTCCGCCTCCTGGGTTCAAGTGATTCTCCTGCCTCAGCCTCCTGAGTAGCTGGGATTACAGGCATGCACTACCACACCCGGCTAACTTTCGTATTTTTAGTAGAGACAGGGTTTCACCATGTTTGCCAGTCTGATCTCAAACCCCTGACCTTAGGTGATCTGGCCCCATCTGCCTCCCAAAGTGCTGGGATTACAGACGTGAGCCACTGTGCGTGGCCAATATCAGGTATTTCTAATAGCAGTACAACGGACTAAGATACTCAGGAAAACAGAGCCAGGAGGAAAAATATTCTATCTCAGGGAGTTAAGGAATCATGCCCACTCAAGAAAGAGTATGAGGGCTGGGCATAGTGGCTCACGCCTGTAATCTCAGCACTTTGGGACGACAAGGTGGGCAGATCACTTGAGGTCAGGAGTTTGAGACCAGCCTGGCCAACATGGTGAAAGACGACCTCTACTAAAAATACAAAAATTAGCCAGGCGTGGTGGCACATGCCTGTAATCCCAGCTACTTGACAGGCTAAGGCTGGAGAATCGCTTAAACCTGGTGGGAGGCAGAGGCTACAGTGAGCCAAGATCACGCCACTGCACTTCAGCCTGGGTGACATAGTGAGACTCCGTCTCAAAAAAAAAAAAAAAAAAAAAAAACAAAGAAAAAGAGTATACGGGAAAAATAACACTCAGGTTATTTTTAGTCCAAACAGACCCCTTTAACAAAATAAAGATTAACAAGAGAAAAGCAAACAAGTTTATTAATGTGTGTATTTCATCTACACATGGAAAATACCCAGAGAATGAATAGTTATCAAAGAAGTGCTTTGAATTCCAGCATATATAGCATCTTCAGCAGAGAACCGTACATTTTTAGAGAAGTGAAAAGATAAAGAAAAAGGAGATTGTGTCCATAGGGGTGACAACTTATGGAAAGGCAAATAAATTGCAGATAAATTTAGTTAATAAGCATGTTGCTATAAATTCCTTTGGTATCATTTCCAGGCTGACCAGGGTCTAAAGTTTTCTTCAGTGGTTAGCCTTTGTTCTCCCTGGTAAAAGTGTGAGTGTGGAGAGTGGGGAGGGAGAGGGTACCTTTTGTCTTCGCAACTCTATACCTTGCTTTTCGGTCAGTAAAGGAAGAACAAAAAACTTCCCTGCATCTGCTTCTTCTTAATTGTCTTCAGCTCAACAATGCTTCCAATTTTAGGGTGGCATATTCTGGCCTCCCACAAGAGCCAGGAAGAACAGATGTGCAGCCCAACGGTCAGGAAATAATTTTCACCCTACAAAGAGCCAGGAAGTACCATTCCATTCCAGGAAGTACCTTTCAAAAGATGCCTGGGAGTCTAATCCAGCTTCAGACTATACTCTGAATTCTTAAGAATCAAGGCCAGGTGTGGTGGCTTATGCCTGTAATCCCAGCATTTTGGGAGGCTGAGGCAAGGGGATCGATCACTTGAGCCCAGGGTTTGAGACCAGTCTGGGCAACATAGCAGGATAGTGAGATCGTCTCCACACACAAAAAAATAAAAATAAAAATAAATAAAAAAAATTAAAACCTATCCTTACAAGCTTCAGTGGACACTTGTCCAGAGCAATCAATGGCTCCAGAGTCTAATTCACCAGTGGATCCCCAATCAACTTATTAGGAATAAAGACAAGGTTTCAAAGGTGCACACTGAGGTCCTGGGTGAGAGGTCCAGGGGACCAAAAATGAATAACTGAAAAAATTATATATTCAGTGATACTTATTAAAGCATGGAAAAGAAGACTTTATTCAGGACCGTTGTGATAGATACAGGGACCAATGCAATGGGATTTTGCAATGGAATAGAGAGATTGCTCTGAACTCCAAATAGATCATGGGAAAAAGGGACGTTATAACCAAGAAGCAGGGTTGGGGTGTGGGGGGTGAAGGAATGCAAAATTACTAAAAGGAAACATAAGGGATAAGGGGGATTCTGGCTAAACTGACACCTAACAAGATTCTTGTTAAAGATGGGCCAGAGTGGTCATGTATCACTTGGAAGATGGTGGAAGATGAACCTGATCAGATATCAAGGGTGATCAGATATCAAGGAGAAGAGGGTTCTTTTTTATATTTATTTATTTATTTATTTATTTATTTATTATTTATTTATTTTTGAGATGGAGTCTCGCTCTGTCACCCAGGCTGGAGTGTAGTGGCGTGATCTCGGCTCACTGTAACCTCCGCCTCCTGGGTTCAAGTGATTCTCCTGCCTCAGCCTCCTGAGTAGCTGGGATTACAGGCGTGCACCACCATACCCGGCTAATTTTTGTATTTTTAGTAGAGATAGGGTTTCACCATGTTGGTCAGGCTGGTCTCGAACTCCTGACACCGTGATCTGCCCGCTTCGGCCACCCAAGGTGCTGGGATCAATGTATGTATGTATATATATATTTTTTCTTCTTTTTTTTTCTTCTAGAGACGATCTGGTTCTATCACATGGGCTGGAGTGCAGTGTTGCAGATCACCGCTCACTGAAAACTTGAGCCACCTTGCCCGGCCGAGAAGAGAGTTCTTGATAAACAGACTTCCTTGTTAAAACTAGATTTTATAATGAGGTCCACAGATGGGTGGAGGAGAAGCCTGGGTAAATTTGGGTTAAGCAGAGAAACTTTGTCATCCGTCCTGTATGCATTATGCTCCCTTTTCTCCAGTGGAGCTCTCTTCAACCTTGATGTTATTGTCCAATCAGTTTGTTTTCCCAGTGTTGATGTTCTGATTTCATCCTACAAAAATATAGCATAAACTTGTATTTGTTGCATTCTACAACATAAGCCTGACAATATAACAAACTGTTCCCAAAGTTATAAATTCCTCATCTTTTTATTTGTAATTTGACTTTAAAAAATCTATGTAATTATAGAAGAATGTTGCTACTATAAAAATTTTAAGGGGTGGCAGGGAATAATTCCAAAATTATAAAACTCCTTGTGACAAATTTAGGAATGATATTCAGCTAGTTCTATAGTTTTTTATTCCTTGAATAATCAGTGATATACATCTGATTATACACACACATTGTGGTGTTTTTTTTGGCCAGGTTGACTTTTTTTTTTTTTTTTTTGAGATGGAGTCTCACTCTGCCACCCAGGCTGGAGTGCAATGGCACAATCTCGGCTCACTGTAACCTCTGCCTCCCGGATTCAAGTGATTCTCCTGCCTCAGCCTCCCATTACAGGCACCCGCCACCAAGCCTGGCTAATTTTTGTATTTTTAGTAGATAATGGGGTTTCACTACGTGGGCCAGGCTGGTCTTGAACTCCTGACCTCATGATCCACCCACCTCGGTCTCCCAAAGTGCTGGGATTACAGGCGTGAGCCACCGCGCCCAGCCTTGGTTGACTTATTCTTTTAAGGAGCAATGTGGGTTAATGTTTCAAAGTGAAAAAATTTAAAAACTTAAGGGAAAGTGGGGGGAGAGAGAGACAAAGACAGAGACAGAAAGAGAGAGAGAGTGAGAGATGGAGAGAGATCAGATAGGTACATAAGCTTAGTGACTCAGCCTGTAGTCCCAGTTACTTAGGAGGCTAAGGCAGGAGGATTGCTTGAGCCCAGAAACTCAAGTTTTCAGTGAGCGGTGATCTGCAACACTGCACTCCAGCCCATGTGATAGAACCAGATCGTCTCTAGAAGAAAAAAAAAGAAGAAAAAATATATATATACATACATACATTGATGTTTGTTTCTACATATGCTTCATAGTATATGTGTACATGGATTATAGGTAGATCATATAATGGTAACAGTATTAAATTAGGTGTCAGCATTTGTTGAGGAAGTAGTACGCTCGTGTTTGAAATTTTAATTAAGAATTGCGTACAGAGTTGGTTCCTTCCGGTGGGTTTGTGGGTTTGTGGTCTCACTGACTTCAAGAATGAAGCCACAAACCTTCTGAACCTTCGTGGTGAGTGTTACAACTCTTAAAGGTGGCACAGACCCAAGGAGTGAGCCGCAGCAAGATTTATTGTGAAGATCGAAAGAACAAAATTTCCACAGCATACAAGCAGACCGAGCAGGTTGCCACTGGTGGCTGGGGCGGAGTGGCCAGCTTTTATTCCTTATTTGTCCCCACCCATATCCTGCTGATTGGTCCATTTTACAGAGTGCTGATTGGTCCGTTTTACAGGGTGCTGATTGGTCCATTTTACAAACCTCTAGCTACAGAGCATGGACTGGTGCATTTTTACAGAGCACTGATTGGTGCATTTTACAAACCTGTTGTAAGACAGAAAAGTTCTCCAAGGCCCCACCTGACCTACGAAGTCCAGGTGGCTTCATCTCTCAGAATCAGCTTTTAAAGGCCATAAATTTCCAGGTAAGTAGGAATAGAAGAAATGAACATTTCCTTTGAGATCTATGATGTCATATTTTTTTCTCCGTCAATGATTTAGTTCCTTCTGGATCAAATACTTTTTAAATGGATGTATGTTTTACAGTAGATGTTATGTTGTCTTAATTATTTTAAAACTCCTATTCCTGGACTCTCCCGAAGAGGAGAATTTAGTAATTTCGAACTATTTTTTGAGGCTAGGGAAGAAAAACCAAGATTACTGCATAAGGTTTCAGGGGATGTTCCATGCCTGCCACCTGGTGAAAATGAGGGAGCTTTCCTCCTACCTGCCACCATTATACCTGCCTGCAGGTAATAACACCATCATTTCAGTGCGGCCCGGGGTATTCTGGGAAGGTGACGTGTGGGGGCGCAGTGACCGCGAGCAGGGGCCAAACCCGCCCTGGTCTGCGCTGCAGTGCACAGTGAGGATGTTGGTGCTGCTCTTCAGGGTTTTCTTTCCGCAGCCGCGGGAAGCTCGTGTTCCATATTTGTTTTTCATGTTCTCTCGTTTTTATGTTGTGGATTTAGTTTTTTAAAAACCATAAATGTTCCTCTACAGTCTTAACAATGTACCCTGTAAAATAAGATTTTAAAAGAGCCAACTTCCCTATTAATCTTATACTTTTTTCTTTTCGTTCTGGCTTTAACAAATGTGACCTAAAGAGAGCTCTTGATTTTATGTAGAACAATACAAGAATAGTTTTACATTAATCTTATGGTTAGAAAAATCATTTATGGGCAAATTTGTTCCCATGCCTTACTTTTAAAATATTGTGTTGTCTTTAATTTTCAAAATACTTTAAATATTTTTCAGTAAGTTTGAGGGTAGAATTTATTTTAATGAGACTCCTCTTATAAAAAGTACATGTCTGTATGTGCATATGTGTATACTGAATTTGCTTTGCTTTTGATTCTATCATTCTGTCACTTTTCTATCAAAATATCTCTAATGGACAGAGGCCAGAGACAAGGGCTTTTACAGCAAATTTGCCACAGTACCACACATTTTATCTTAAAAGATGGTATGGATTTTGCATAACATATATATGCAAACATATATAACATAATATATATGTGTGTATATATATAACATAATATATATGTATATATATAACAATATATATGTGTATATATAACATAATATATATGTGTATATATATAACATATGTGTATATATAACATAATATATATATGTGTGTATATATATAACATAATATATATATGTGTATATATATATAACAGCCATTTGGTTTATTTTATGTGTGTGCGTTAAAAAGTTATTCAATTGCTGGGCGTGGTGGCTCACGCCTATAATCCCAGCACTTTGGGAGGCCGAGGCGGGCGGATCACAAGGTCAGGAGATTGAGACCATCCTGGCTAACACGGTGAAACCCCATCTCTACTAAAAATACACCAAAAATTAGCCGGGCGTGGTGGCGGGCGCCTGTAGTCCCAGCTACTCGGGAGGCTGAGGCAGGAGAATGGCGTGAACCCAGGAGGTGGAGCTTGCAGTGAGCCGAGATAGCACCACTGCACTCCAGCCTGGGCGACAGAGCGAGACTCCGTCTCAAAAAAAAAAAAATTATTCAATTATGCTTGTTAAAGCAAGGTAAGGGTCACCATGGTGATAGGTACAGGGACCTCTGCAGATAGAGATTGGGCTAACTCTAAATACAGCGTGGGCAAGTAGGAATTTATAACCAAAGAGCAGGCTGGGAGGTCTGTGAATGGAAAATTACCAAGGACAAACCTCAAAGGTTAGGGGGATTCTGGCTAAACCAGCCTAACAGGATTTTTGCTGAAGATAGGCCAGGGTGATCAAACATCACTTGGGGGATGGTGCAGGATGATGAACCTGGTAAGATATTAAGGGTGATCAGATATCAAAGGTAAGGAGGTTCTTGCTAAAGCTGGATTTGACAAGGAAGTGCACAGACCGGAGAAGGTTCAGGTGCCCGACTAAAGTTTGATCAAGCAAAGAATCTTTGTCAGTGTACAGAAAACTACGTTTTTATAAAATGTTCCTCTGCCCCATCTGTATCTCCCCTTTTCATGGAACACAAAGCACATTTTGCATAACTTCTAGATACATGTACTTGTATTTTGAATGACCTGATATATCTCTTTTCTTTACAATTCTCAACCTCAGCATATGTAAGTGGAACTTAGAAGGCAACATTCCCTGAACATACTCTTCCACCAGAATCTCCTCTACAGATTTTTGCTGCCGCTTTTACCAGTGGCTGAATCTACTTTCTCTTATGTAAGTAGAAATGTTATATATCTCCAGCCTCTTCCTCCTTACCTTCCACTTGCATGCACACCCTGTCTAGTCCCTGACCTCCTCTGTTATAAATGCTTATAAACCTTTTTTTCTGAATCAGAAAAGTGTTGTGTTGCTCAAGCCATGTTCATTTTAATTACGATTTAACTGCATAATTTAATTATTTCCCCATTTTTTGGATACAGTGTTTGCTTTTCTCCAGTTACTTTGTTCTAGTATATCCCTCTGGCAAGAGCAGTCATTTCCCCACTTGAGTGTGCATTAGTATCACCTGGGGGCTTGTTAAACACAGCATGCAAGCTCCATCCCGGGGTTTCTAATTCTCAGGGTTTGGTTTGCAGCAGAAGAATTTGCATTTCGAACAAGTGCCAGGACTGGTCTGAGGAACACACGTTGAGAGAGGTGGGATTCGGGTTCACTGACCTGGGTTAGAGAAAATTACAGTAATGTGCCAAATCTGAGGAGGGAGCAGAGCTGAAGCCCAGTTTCAATATGTGAATGAGTGCTTTATACACTCAAACCCCCTCAAGGGCTGGGGAGTAAGGGAGAACGTGGGCGGGCAGCGGGCGTGTATAGAGGCATAAACTCAATCCCAGACCTATGGATTCAGAATCACATGTTAATAATTCTTCCAGTGTTTTGTATGTTTATTATAGTTTGAGAATGACTGGACCAAATTGCCTCCAAAATCTTAAGTCCCAGCAGTGAAGCGAAGCTCAGACATCATTTGCATAGCTATTGCTTTGTGTCTGTGTTTTAGGTCAGCTGTTGTTAAAGGTTTGTTTCGGAGAGTTACCCAGATGTAGTACCCTTCCAAGTAGATAATGATTGAAAGAGTGTGTGCTGGAGGTGTATGATATTTTCCATCCACTTCAGCACATTTTTCTGATGGGTCAGTGACAGTCCATGATTTGTCTGGTGTAATACAAATTCTGGAAGTGGCATATATCCAAGGACAGCCATAATATTCCACTTGGCCAAGGCTCTTCTGACAGGCTCATGTTCATGCAGGATCAGATCTGACCCAGAATCAACAGAACTGAAGCTGCAAATTCAGCTTTGTGAAGGCTTCAGATGTAGCCATGGTTAAAGAAGATTGACATTAAGCAGGTGAGCAGAGTTTGCTTGAGGTTCACCCAGGGAATTCGTGAGGATGCAGGTGCATTTTTTTATGGCCTGAAAAGCACAGTTTTTGAGGAGTTACAGTCCCTCTCAGAAACTGTTCCTGCAGAGTAGTCCTGGAAACATGTTTGTCTGCATTCAAGAAAGATCTTCCTTCTGTTCATATAAAGGAAGCCAAACTTATTTCCCAGGTAAGGGAGTGGAAGCAACTGTGATACGGAATCCTAAGGTATGGGGGTTAGTTGTAATCCAGGCAACATGTAGGGTCAGGTTCTCCAAGTCCTCCTGTGGTTAAAGGGCCCCACCCTAGGAAAGTGAGCCACCCAGGGCTTGGTAAATGACCTTATGATCAGCCCTTGGCCTGTTAACATGTCATAACTGAGGCACAGGACTGGGTTCTTGGTTTGAATTTGCTAGTCAGATGGCCATTGCAGAAAGGGAAGAGAGCATAGTCCTTCAGGCCAACTCACTTGGCCTTTTGAAACATTGGCTTTTCTGAGCACAGTCTAGTATTGTTGCGGATTAAATACAGCAGAGGATGTAAGTTACCAGTATTAGTCACTATCAATTGAGTACTTATTCTGTATCAGCCACTGTTCCTCTTGCTTTCCATTTCCACCTGTTATATGTTAGCGACGATAAAAATGCCATACATACCGGGTGCAGTGGCTCACGCCTGTAATCCCAGCACTTTGGGAGGCCAAGGCAAGTGGACCACCTGAGGTCAGGAGTTTGAGACCAGCCTGGCCAACATGGTGAAACCTCCGTCTCTACTAAAAAAAAAAAAAAAAAAAAAAAAAAAAAATTAGCTGGGCATGGTGGTGGGCTCCTGTAATCCCAGCTACTAGGGAGACTAAGGCAGGAGAATCGCTTGAACCTGGGAGGCGGAGGTTACAGTGAGCCAAGATCGTGCCGTTGCACTCTAGCATGGGCGACAAAAGCAAAACTCCGTCTCAAAAAAAGAGAAAAGAAAAAGCCATACAAAAAGGCTAAGAGCCTTGTTCAACCTCACACAGGAAAGTGGCAGGGCTGGGGTATTAATTCAGGCATTCACAATCCAGATCCTCTACACATTTCACTGACATGAAACCCAGAAATTTCAGGTCTACTACCTTGAACCCAGAACTATTTTTCTCAAACTTGTTTTCTTGTGAGCTATATATAGGAAAAAAATTGCATACAATACAGTACTGCTTTACAAATATATCATCTAATACCCAAGTCAAGAAAGACATGATCCTGAGCTCCCTCAAAACTCGTGGGTATCCCTTCTGAATCTTGACCTTTTATTCTGACTGAGATGAATCCTCCATGCTGCTCTTTGTAATTTTATTCCTCGTGATTACATATTTAAGCTACAGGAATACATCTTACGTAGTTTTGTTTATTCTTAACTGTATGTATTTTTTTGTCTTTTCCACTTGATATTGCATTTTCTGTATTCATGTTGTGTGTAATTCCAGCTTCTTAATTTTTATTGATGGTGTTCTCTCATTATATATAATATATATAGCATGTAGCATGTATCTTTCTCACTGTGTATGTATACAGAGTGTATGCATATCACTATAGGTATATAGACATATCATTATCCTAGTATTTCCATATCTATGCCACAGTAGGCAGATCCCCCCCCCCTTTTTTTTTTTTTTTTTTTTTTTTGGTAAGACAGAGTCTCGCTCTATTGCTCAAGCTGGATGGAGTGCAGTGGCGCAATCTCAGCTCACTGCAACCTCTGCCTTCTGGGTTGAAGTGATTCTCCTGCCTCAGACCCCCATGTAACTGGGACTACAGGCACCTGCCACCACACCCAGCTAATTTTTGTATTTTTAGCAGAGATGGGGTTTTACCATGTTATCCAGGCTGGTCTCAAACTCCTGACCTCGGGTGATCTGCCTGCCTCAGCCTCCCAAAGTGCTGGGATTACAGGTGTGAGACACCATGCTCGGCTGCAGATCCCTTCTATACCTGATGATTGGGTTGTGTCTAGTCTGCAGTTATCACCAACACTGCAATCGTAATCACTGAAGTATGTGTATCCTGATTTATATAGGTACACATCTCTCAAGGATCTGTAACTGGAAGTGGAATTCATGGATCTTCAATTCAAATGTTGCTCATGGCAGTGTTAATTATAACAACCACTTTGGTAAACTACCTGCTATTACCTACAAAGCCATGTGTACCTTACAGACGCACCATCCATTCTACTGTGTGGAGTAGGCCACGGAAAAGTACATGCACAGTTGATGAAAAGACATGTATTTAAATGTTTATAGCAGCATTATTTGTAATAGCCAAAAACTGGAAATAAAGCAGAGTGGGTAAGTAAATGGTGGTATATGAATTCAATGGAATTCAACTATAAATAAAAAATAATGAACTGTATCTACATGTAAAAACCTTGATGAATTTTATAAACACAAAGTTGAGCAAAATAATCTAGGCAAAAACATACTTGTCTGAGTCCATCTCTGTAACATTCAGAAGTCAGTATGACAAGTCAGGATGGTGGTTACCTGTGACAGGAGAGAGGCTGTTTTGGGAAGGGCTCACTTGGGTCTTCTCAGTTGCTGGAGTTCACTGTGATAAATTTAGGATTTGTTTCTTTTTAGTGCCAGATGTGTGTGTGTGTGTATATATATATATATATATATATATTTTTTTTTTTTTTTTTTTGAGATGGAGTCTCACTCTGTCACCCAGGCTGGATGCCCGGCTTTTTGTAGTTTAGTAGAAATGAGGTTTCAGCATGTAGCCCTGGCTGATCTCAAACTCCTGAACTCAGAAGTCTTTCCTCCACTTTCTGAGAATTCAATAATTGAGTCCTTGAAAGAAATTGACAGTAGTCAGATTAATGGGAGAAAAGGTATACAAATTAGATATGGACACAGGGACATCACATGAAAGAAAAGCGAATATCCCAGAACCCAGTGAGATTCAGAAGCTTATGTACCCTCTTCTTAGGACAGAGGGTATAGGTGATTAGGTAACTTAGGGGAGAGTAAACAGTTTGGGGGAAAGATAAACGGACTGTCAGAAGAACAGGTAACAGCCGGTGACAAAGTCTGCGTGTGTTATCAAGGTCTACTCTCCTCTCCTGTGATAGGAGCCAATCTCCCCTGGTTAGTGAGTTTCCTGGGGAGGGGATTCATGGCAATTAAGTTCCTTTTGGATAATCTGTCTTTAGATAAGGAAGCTCAGAGAAAACCTCTGCCTCTATGAGCTGCTCCCCACATACCCTCAGTTGAAAGTAATCAGCACACCAAAGCATCATATTTTGGGGTGGAGATCCTCCCGCCTCAGTCTCTCAAGTAGCTAGGACCACAGGCATGCACCATCATGCCCGGCTACTTTTTTTTTTTATTTTTTGCAGAGACAGAGTCTCACCATGTTGCCTAGGCTGGTCTCCAATTCCTGACCTCAAGTGATCCTCCTATCTCTGTCTCCCAAACAGCTGGGATTACAGGCATGAGTTACCATGCCCAGGCTAGGGGTGGCATTTCCTGAACTCCTTCAGCCCTCTTGGGAAATGTGCAGGCAGGAAGAAAGTAAAGAATACCCTTGTCCACAGCCAGGTCTTGTTGAGCTTATGCTTGGTGGAATAGAACCTTACACCCAGCCACGTGAAAACTGGGATGATAAATGTCTGCATGTCTGACAGAAGGTTTGGCCTCTGATTCAGCTGTGGTGATTTTTCCATCTACTTAACTCCAAATTCTATTAGCTAGTTTAAACTCTCTATTGGACTATGAACACAGTAAGTACACAATCATATGATTATTTTATCTATTGACTTAAATAGAATTGTGTATGAAGGCTGTACTGAAGTTATTCAGGGTTGAGTCAGGAAAAGCTAAATTTCAACCTCTTTTAAGAAAAATATTGATGCCTCCAAATCCATAGTATATTTGTTGCTTACTAGCTTATAAAGGGCCCCTGGAAGAAAGGACATTTCCGGTGTTTTATGTCAATCATAGGAAAATAAGCTATAAGCTTTTTGTTAATTCTTTGATTCTCAAAAGTAGGATTGTGGCCAGGCATGGTGGCTCACACTTGTACAGCACTTTGGGAGGCTGAGATGGGAAGATCGCTCAAGGCCAGGAGTTCGAGACCAGCCTGGGTAACAAAGCAAGACCCCATCTCTACAAAAAGAAAAATGTATGATTGCTTCCCCCTACCACTCCCCAACACTTCCCTGGCTCCACACCCCAGTTCCTCTGCTCTCATTTCTGCTGTGTCTTACTCTATGAAGCTTTCAAAACTGCCTTTATAGAGTCCTCCTTTTCTTTTTTATAAATTTATTGTTGTTGTTTAGTTAAAAGACAGGGTCTCACTCTGTTGTGTAGTTGTGCGATCACTACAGCCTCAATCTCCAAGCGATCCTCCCATCTCAGCCTCCCCAGTGGCTGGGACCATAGGTGCATACCACCATGCCCAGCTAATTTTTTTTTTTTTTTTTTTGAGACAGAGTCTCGCACTCTTGCCCAGGCTGGAGTGCAGTGGCGCGATCTCGGCTCACTGCAAGCTCTGCCTCCCAGGTTCACGCCATTCTCTGGCCTCAGCCTCCCGAGTAGCGGTAGCACCCGCCACCACACCCGGCTAATTTTTTGAATTTTTAGTAGAAATGGAGTTTCACTGTGTTAGGCAGGATGGTCTCGATCTCCTGACCTTGTGATCCGCCCGCCTCGGCCTCCCAAAGTGCTGGGATTACAGGCCTGAGCCACCGCGCCCGGCCCACTAATTTTTAAATCTTTTTGTAGAGATGGGATCTAACTATGTTAACCAATCTAGTTTCAAACTCCTGGCATCAAGCAATCCTTCTGTCCAAAGTGCTGAGATTGCAGGCATGAGCCACTGTGCCAGGCCCCTCATTGTTTAAATAGCTACTTTAGATTCTATTGTAAGGATATTTTAATAATTTTCCAACTTTTATTATATTGAGTAGGTGATTCCTTTTTAAATTATATATGTAAATTTTTATTTATATATTTGAATAATATGCTTACATAGTTAAAAATCAAAATATACGAAAGGCATACAGTGAGAAGTCATCTCTTTCCACCCGTAATGACAATATATCCCCTTTTGCCTGGCACAGATGCACACATAAATTATTGTCCTGACATGATTATGAATAATCCTGCTTTCTCTCAGAAGTGTGCTAGTTTGAATGATAAATTATGCAGACATTCTGCTTGTATCCCTGCTTCTTCACCATGCTGTTATATTCCTTCCAATTCAGAGGCAAATGTGGTATCATTGCCTATGTGTCTTCCAGAGGAATTTTATTTATATTTTGTAAGTACATACATGGATTCTGTTTTTTTTTTTTTTGCACTTTTAAACAAATGGATGTATCCATGCTATTTTAATTTAAATTTTTACTTTGAAACAACCTTAAACTTACAGAAGTTAAAAGAATATTAGTAGCAAGTGTGCTGGCTCACGGGTATAATCCCAGCACCGTGGGAGGCTGAGATGCATGGATTGCTTGAGGCCAGGAGTTTGAGACCAGCCTGGGTAGCATAATGAGACCTCCTCTCTACAGAAAAAAAAAATGTAAAAGTTAGTTGGGTGTGGCGTTGCATGCCTATCGTCCCAGCCACTCAGGAGGCTGAGGCAGGAGGATCGCTTGGGTCCAGGAGTTAGAGGCTGCACTAAACCATGATCACACCACTGCACTCCAGCCTGGGTGACAGAGTGAGACCCTGTTGCTTAAAAGAATATTTAAAAAAAAAAACCTACCCTTTACCCAGATTCACAAATACTAATATTTTTTCACATTATTTAATCACTTTTTCTCCTTCCCTCCCTCTTTCATTTCTCCCCCTTTTCTTTTTTTTTTTGGAGACATGATCTTGGTTTGTCACCCAGGCTGGGGTGCAATGGCATAATCATAGCTCAATGGCATTTCAAACTCCTGGGTTCAAAGAAACCTCCTGCCTGAGCCTCCAGAATAGCTGGGACTACAGTCATATGCTACTGTACCTGGCTAATTTTTAAAATTTTTTATACAGACAGGATCTTGCCATGTTGCCTAGGCTGGTCTCAAACTCCTGAGCTCAAGTGATCCTCCCGCCTTGACATCCCAAAGTGTTTTGATTACAGGCATGAGCCAACAAGCCTGGCCTCCTTTCCCTCTTTTTGTTCTCCCTCTGTTTCCCCCTGCTTATAAAGTTTTTAATTTTTTTTTTTTTTTTTTTTTTTTACTTTTGACCACTTTGAGAGAAGGTTGCAGACATCATGTCCCTAATGCATTTCCTGAGAACCGGGATATACGTTTGGATAATCATAGTAAAGATATTAATTCAGGAAATGTAACATATATACAATTATTTTATCTAATCTACAGGCCATAACCCAGTTTCTTCATTTGCCCCAATAATGTTTTTTATAGCTTTTTCATGTTAAATATCTTGTTTAGCACTATGTATCTTATCAGTCTGCCATAATGTTTAATATCTTTACTCTGGAATGGTTCATCTGCCTGCCTTTGCCTTTCATGTGTTTGTGACTTTTGAAGCATGCATGCTAGGTATGTTACGGAATGTCCTCAGCTTGAGTCCATCTGAAGTGTTCTTAAGACTGGATTCTACTGATGCTGTTTTGGTTGGCACAACATGGTGTTTACTATTGTGGTCGTCAAAATGACGTTTTATGGCTAAACCATTCTTTCAACATTTAATCATCAAGGAAATGTAAATCAAAACCACAATGAGATATCATCTCATCCCAGTTAGAATTGCTGTTATCACAAAGACATAAAAATAAATGCTGATGAGGATGCAGGTGAAAGGGAACTCTCCTATACTTCTGGTGGGAATGTGAATTAGTATAGTCATTATGGAAAACGGTATGCAGAGTCCTCAAAAAACTACAAATGGAACTACCCTGTGAACCAGCAATTCCACTACTGAGTATTTATCCAAAGTTAAATCAGTGTATTGAAGAGAGAGCTGCACTCTTGTGTTCATTGCAGCGTTATTCACGATAGCCAAGATATGGAATCCACCGAAGTGTTCATCAACAGACAAATGGATTAAAAAAATGTGGTGCATATACACAATGGAATACTATTTAGCCATAAAAAAAGAATGAGATCTGGTCATTCACAGCAGCATGGATGGAACTGGAGGACATTATGTTAAATGAAATAAGCCAGGCACAGAAAGATAAATAGCTTAAAAAGTTGACCTCATAGAAGAAGAGAGTAGAATTGTGATTAATAATCACAATTATAAATAATGGTCAGTATCAAAAAAAATTGTCATTCTACAGTGCTGCAGAACATTAGAACTTGTTTTTCCTATCTAGCTGTAATATTCCCTCTTTTATTTTTTTTGAAACAGGGTCTTGCCCTGTCACCCAGGCATGGCATAAGCACAGCTCACTGCAGCTCAAACAATCCTCCTGCCTCAGCTTCTGGAGTAGCTACAGGCACATGCCATCATGCCTAGCTATTTTTTTTTAATTTTCTATAAAGGTGGGGTCTTGCCATGTTGCCCAGGCTAGTCTCAAACTCCTGGCCTAAAACAGTCCTCCTGCCGTGGTCTCCCAAAGTGCTAGGATTACAGGTGTGAGCCATCACTCCCAGCTGCAATTTTTAGATACTGACCCCATTTAGATACATGACCTCAGAACACATTCCAAGCTCATGTTGTATCTCTCTTGTCCCCACTATTAAATCAGCTGTGTTTTTTCCAAGGCATCCTGATTTCTATTGTGGAGAAAGGTACTTAGAAACCAAGGTCTTGGTGCTACTGGTATGTTATTGCTTTTATGCCCTTCCAGATATACAGGATATAAAGATATAGCTATATATATGTGACTATATGTATTGTGTATATATGTATATAGCTATATGTGTGTATGTGTATATATCTTCATGTATTTATAGTGATATTTTCCATCCCAATCTACACCGTAGGGTTTTTCCTTGCCTTCCTATTTGTAGAGCTTCCTTCCACATTAAGAACCTTCTCTCCCAGTGAGTGTCACCCCATTTCTGTTTCATCTCTTTCCCTACTCTCCCCCTTGCCTCCTAGGGACCCCTTTCCTCTCATCAGTTGCCAGACAAGAGGAGCATCATACACATATCATAGATTTAATATTAAACTTTTAAAATTTTCAGATAAATGTAAGCAGGCTTCTGCAGTGAAAGGGGCTAGGTCTAGGAAGATGGGGAATACTTGCAGGCACCTGGGAAGCTCAGGGAAGCTGCAGGTACCCTGTCAGTTGGGTGTCCCCTCATGAGGGTGGCAGACTGTCTCCCTGAGTTCTGGGTGGCAGAAATGGCCCAGGACCCTGGGCTGAGACCCAGCCAACTCTCTATGGGGCTGCCACACCACTTCCTAAAAAGGCATAAACACATTTTCTTCCAAGTGGAGTCCAGCATATTTTATTTTCCTGTTGAATGGTAGACAGCATGAGAGCAGGGTCCATGTGATGATTTTTCTGTCAGTATCAGTTTCTGCAAGAGCAAAAATTACATATTTTTATTTTTCAAATAAAATCAATTGAGACAGTAACAAATTTGCTCAAAGAATCAACCTGAACACATGTACATCTATTATGTATCAATAAAAAAAATGGCCAGGCACGGTGGCTCACACCTATAATCCCAGCACTTTGGGAGGCCGAGGCAGGTGGATCACGAGGTCAGGAGATGAAGATCCTCCTGGCTAATGTGGTGAAACCCTGTCTCCACCAAAAATACAAAAAATTCTCTGGGCGTGGTGGCAGGCACCTGTAGTGACAGGGTGAGCTTGCAGTGAGCCAAGATTGCGCCACTGCACTCCAGCCTGGGTGACAGAGCAAGACTCCATCTCAAAAATAAATAAATAAAAATAATAAATTTTTTTTCTAGATAAAAAATATAAAAATTACGCCACAGTCCAAAAAAAAAAAAACTGTTCAAGATTGATCTTTCATAGTGATTGGGTCTATGAGTAAATGTTAAATAGATGATTTATTGGGTTTCTTTTTATTTCAGTGATGAAATGGAGAAATATATTATTTTACATAAGAGGGCAAAAAATATTTTATGCATAGATATTTTTTATTTTGCCTATGTCCTTAAATTCTCAGAATATAGATTATTGCCTTCAGAAATCTGTCTAGGTTCACCTATACCTTATTAGAACTCAGCTTTGCTGGCTGTGGTACACACACCTGTAATCCCAGCACTTTGGGAGTCTGAGAAGGGAGGATCACCTGAGCTCAGGAATTTGAGACCGGCCTGGGAAACATGGTGAAACCCTGTCTCTACAAAAATACAAAAAAAAAAAAAAAAAAAGTCTGGGTGCAGTGGCTCACGCCTGTAATCCCAGTAAATCCCAGTACTTTGGGAGGCCGGGCCGGGTGGATCACGAGGTCAGGAGTTCAAGACCAGACTGGCCAACATGGTGAAACCCCGTCTCTACTAAAAATACAAAAATTAGCAGGGCATGGTGGTGAGCATCTGTAATCCCAGCTACTCGGGAGGCTGAGGCAGGAGAATTGCTTGAACCTGGGAGGTGGCGGTTACAGCGAGCCAAGATTGTGCCACTGTACTCCAGCTTGGGCGACAGAGCAAGAGTCTGTCTCAGGAAAAAAAAAAAAAAAATAGCCAGGCATGGTGGTGCACACCTGTAGTCCCAGCTACTCAAGAGGCTGAGATGGGGAGCCCTAGTGGGTACAGTGAGCCAAGATCACACCACTGCACTCCAGCCTGGGCGACAGAGTGAGACTCTGTCTCAAAAAACAAAAAAGTGAGCTTTAATAAATTCTATAAAACTTTTTTCTAGTTAAGAGTACGTTACTACAAGCTAACTTTTAAAAAAGTCGTATTATTTGGTTACTAGGAACTTTGCAATTAGTTTTGCTTCTTCTGGTTTTTATTTTTGCCTGGCACAACATTTCCTTCCTTGGCCCCTGTCTGTATTAATAATGCTGCCAGGATATACTGAATGATTTTATTCCAGTTTTTTCTACCTTAATTATGTTAAAGAAAAACAAAAGCTGGGTATTAGTTATAGTGGTAAGGACACATTTTAATCACTAATAACTATTGTAATCGTGAAGAAAGTCCAGCATGAACTGAACTCAACTTTGGTGTGTACAGAGGTGACTGGGTATTTTAAAGGAAGAATGAAGCTGGGTGTCTACTGGACACTGGAATGAAGCTACTGCAGAGGCTGAGGCAGAAGGATTGCTTGAGCCAGGGGTTTGAGACCAGCCTGGGCAATACATCAAGACCTAGGCTGGGCGGGGTGCCACACGCTTGTAATCCTACACTTTGGGAGGTGGAGGGGCGGGGGGGTGAATGGCTTGAGTTCTGGAGTTCGAGACCAGCCTGGGCAACATCGTGAAACACTGTCTCTAAAAAATACAAAAATTAGCAGGGAATGGTGGCACATGGCTGTAGTCCCAGCTACTCAGGGGGCTGAGGTGGGAGAATCCCTTGAACTTGAGGAGACAGAGGTTGCAGTGAGCCAAGATCTCACCACTTAACTGTAGCCTGGGTGACAGAGTGAGAACCTGTCTCAAAAAAAAAAAAAAAAAAAAAAAAAAAAAAGACTTTGCTTCACTCACAAAGGGAAAATCAGGGAATAGGAGGGAGTTGAGTTGTGGGGTAGGGTATGCTCAGTTGAGTCAGAGAAGTAAAAATTTACCAAAAGTGGCGGGTCCATGTAAAACCTACCTGGGATTGCTAACTGGTGCTGTTTGAAGTTAGACTATGACCCTCGCACAGAGGCCAGGAGACAGGGGCCCTATCTTCTGCTGTTGGCTGGAACAAAGAGTAAATTCATTTGGGAGGCTTCACTTTTTTCAGGCAGGCTATTTAAGGGGGATACAGTCAACCAGGGGATATGGCCTTGAGCTGCTAGAATCTATGCTAGTATTTTGTTCAAATATTTATAGGCCAAGGTTAAGACTGACTTTGTTTCTTTGTTTTTTGAGATGGAGTTTTGCTCTTGTTGCCCAGGCTGAAGTGCAATGGTGCAATCTTGGCTCACTGCAACCTCCGCCTCCTGGGTTCAAGTGATTCTCCTGCCTCAGCCTCCTGAGTAGCTGGCATTACAGGTGCTCGCCACCATGACTGGCCAATTTTTGTACTTTTAGTAGAAACAGGGTTTCACCATGATGTCCAGGCTGGTCTCGAACTCCTGACCTCAGGTGATCCGCCTGCCTCAGCCTCCTGAAGTGCTGGGATTCCAGGCATGAGCCACTGTGCCCAGCGTAAGACCTAGTTGAGAAGGCAGCTCAGAGGAACCTGGCTAGAGTTTGGTCAAGAAGACTATCTCTGTCAATTATAATGTGTATTCCACCAATAAGAGTCATTGAGTCTGTAAATGTTTTTTTTTTTTTTTTCCTTTGAGACAGAGTTTCACTCTTGTTGCCCAGGCTGGAGTGCAATGACACAATCTCGGCTCACTGCAACCTTTGCCTCTCAGGTTCAAGTGGTTCTCTTGCCTCAGCCTCCAAAGTAGCTGGGATTACAGGCATGTGCCACCACACCCAGCTAATTTTGTATTTTTAGTAGAGATGGGGTTTCACGATATTGGTTAGGCTGGTCTCAAACTCCTGACCTCAGGTGACCCACCTGCCGCAGCCTCCCAAAGTGCTGGGATTACAGGCGTGAGCCCCCATGCCTGGCCAAGTCTGTAATCTTGATTGAAAGTTTACTTTTGACTGGGCGTGGAGCTCATGCATGTAATCCCAGCACTTTGGGAGGCTGGGGCAGGAGGATTACTTGAGTCCAGGAGTTTGAGACCAGCCTGGGAAACACAGGGAGACCTCTTCTCTACAAAAAATAAAATTAGCCGGGCTTGGAGGTGTGTGCTGATAGTCCTAGCTACTTGACAGACTGAAGTGTGAGGATCACTTGAGCCTGGGAAGTTGAGGCTGCAGTTAGCCAAGATCCATGCCACTGTGCTCTAGCCTGGGCGACAGAATGAGACCCTGTCTCAAAAAAACAAAAAGAAAAGAAAAGTTTACTTTTTGCCAGCTGTTAGGAAAACATCTGTGGCTCTGGAGGGTGGCTGGTTTAAAGAAAAAAAAAAACAATCAGACATACCTGATATCTACAAGAGGATAATGAGCTTAATATGGTGTGTGTAGGAGCCTAGAGGAGAGTGGCTGGGAGGGGATTCTTGGGGAAAATGGTGGTTGAGTTGGGGTTCAGAGGCAAGCCCTTAGGTCTTAGACTGGGCACGGTGGCTCATGCCTGTAATCCCAGCACTTCAGGATGCTGAGGCGGGCGGATCACCTGAGGTCAGGAGTTTGAGACCAGGCTGGACATCATGATGAAACCCCGTTTCTACTAAAAATAGAGGAGGATTTGATGGCCATTCACAGTCAAGGGACCTGAACACATCAAAGGGATTGCCAGAAGGGCAGAAGTCCTGACTTACAGGTATAAGGAGAAACAGAAGAGGAGACAAGGTGTGGGGTCTACCAGGTGGGCAGGCCCATTGAGTGTAGAGGGCACGTGGCATTCATTGGAGGATTTTCATCAAGGCAGTCTTCTGGTAAGATACGGGGAAGTCCACAGGCTAATTGGAAAACAGAAAGAATGAGATCATGGAGACAAATTTAGGGACTGACTCAGTCTGTATTAATTTATACCAGGGGTCAGCCAAGTGCAACCTGTGGCTAAATTTGGACTGCTATGCATACATGTATGGCTTGTGAGCTAACAAAGTTTTTTATGGTTTTAAATACTTGAGCTGGGTGCAGTGGCTCACACCTGTAATCCCATCACTTTGGGAGGCCGAGGTGGGCGAATCACCTGAGTTTGGGAGTTCGAGACCAGCCTGGCCAACATGGTGAAACCCCGTCTCTATTAAAAATACAAAAATTAGCTGGGTGTGGTGGTGCATGCCTGTAATCCCAGCTACTCAGGAGGCTGAGGCAGGAGAATCATTTGAACCTGGGAGGCGGAGGTTGCAGTGAGCCGAGATCATGCCATTGCACTCTAGCCTGGGCAACAGAGCGAGAATCTGTCTCAAAAAATAAAATAAATAAATACTTGAAAAAAGCAAAAAAATAGCATTTAAGAAAAATTATATAAGATTCAAATTTCACGGTCCATAAGTGAAGTTTTACTGGAATACATTCATGCCCACTTGTTTACATATTGTCTGTGACTGCTTTCACACTTCACACTACAAAGGTTGAGTAGTTGTGAGTGATCGTCCTCAAAGCCTAAAATATTTACTGTCTGGCTCTCTTCTCTACAGAAAAAGGCTGCTGATCTCTGCCTGATTCATTGATTGATTATTATTTGAAATGGGGTTTCACTCTGTCATCCAGGCTATAAAGCAGTGGCGTCATCTCAGCTCACTGCAACCTCCACCTGCCGGGCTCAAGCAATCCTATCTCAGCCTTCTGAGTAGCTGGAAGAACAGGCGTGTGCCTCCGCTCCCAGCTAATCTTTTGTATTTTTGGTAGAGACGGGGTTTCACCATATTTCCCAGGCTGGTCTTAAACTCCTGAGCTCAAGTGATCTGCCTGCCTCAGCCTCCCAAAGTGCTGGGATTATAGGCATGAGCCGACATGCTTGGCTGACCTCTGATTTATATGGCCAGATGGGGGCAGGTACTCAGTTGCTTGTACATATTTTGTTGGGAGACCACAAGTTAGCAAGATAAAAGCGCTTTCATCGCAGAGGTTTCAGTCTAGTAGAAGTTAAATTTTTGTGCCGGGTTCAGTGGCTCACGCCTGTAATCACAGCACTTTGGGAGGCCGTTGCAGGCAGATTGCCTGACCTCAGGAGTTCGAGACCAGCCTGGGCAACACAGTCAAACCCCATCTCTACTGAAATACAAAAATTTAGCTGGGCATGGCAGCATACCCCTATAGTCCCAGCTACTCGTGAGGCTGAGGCAGGAGAATTGCCTGAACCCGGGAGGTAGAGGTTGCAGTGAGCCAAGATCATGCCACTACACTCCAGCACGGGCAACAGAGCGAGACTTTGTCTCCAAAAAAAAAAAAAAAAAAAGTTCGATTTTTGTTTAATAGGTGAGATCATATGAAACATAAATATAAGTACTGATATAGGGATTGTGCTTTGTGAATGTGTCTCTGCCTGCAAAACATTCCTGAGAAGCTTTCTGAAGGGTTCAAGCTGAGAACAGAAGGATGGAGAAAGAGATTCTGTAAGTTAGGAGGCAAGAATCTGAGCTAAGATTTGGATGTGACAGGACCATGAGTGGATAGGGAATGTTTTGTTTCTTGAGTGGGAAGTGGGAAGCATTTTGGGAACAGGGTAAGGAAGAGAGAGGAGGCTGCAGTGTTTTCAAGGAGTCCTGCCCACACCAAGAAGTCTGGACTGGAGGTCATTTGCTTTAAACATGTCATCTCAAGCATGTGTGATCTATTTGGAGCAAATATAATCAAGGGAAGTTTTAAACAGAGTTTTCAGAGCAGTGGAGTCTGAAAAGTTGCCCTAAAATAAGGTTGAGCATAAGAAAGTCCTTCCTGCTTCTGGAAAAAGTGGACTATGGGTGCTCACTCTTTGGGGCCAGACAGAGAAGAATTAAAAATTGTGGGCTGGGTGCGGTGGCTCACGCCTGTAATCCCAGCACTTTGGGAGGCCAAGGTGGGTGGATCACGAGGTCAGTTCAAGACCAGCCTGGCCAACATAGTGAAAACCACGTCTCTACTAAAAATACAAAAATTAGCTGGGCATGGTGGCGCATGCCTGTAGTCCCAGCTACTTGAGAGGCTGAGGCAGGAGAATCACTTGAACCCAGGAGGCGGAGGTTGTGGTAAGCCGAGATCACGCCACTGCACTCCAGCCTGGGCAACAGAGCGAGACTCTGTCTCCAAAAAAAAAAAATTGTGTTATTTCTCCCTTTTGCACCTAATCTCCCACTGAAGATGACTGCAACTTTCCTGTGAATTCTGAACCTGCTGCCAAAAGATACTTCTTTATATTCCATGATTTTGTGTAAAACTTTGTGATGAGAATTAGAGAAAGCTTAATTTGCTGCTTGGCATCCAGAATTAGGAGGCCAAGTTAGGCTCCCATGTTAATTTTCAGAAAGCCCGTATTCCTGATATCTGGTAGGGATGGTGGTGCTGAACTGTGAAGGTGTTGGAAACCAGAATTTTGGCAGAAACGGAGTCAGATTTGAACATGGTACAAATTTGGACCAAGGGACTAGTGATAGTTAGGTCAGGAAATTGGGGACTGTATTGGTCCGTTCCTGCACTGCTATAAAGAACTACCCAAGCCTGGGTAATTTATAAAGAAAAGAGGCTTAATTGGCTAATGGTTCTGCAGGCTCTAAAGGAATCATGGCTGGGGAGTCCCTAAGAAACTTGCATCATGGCAGAAGGCAGAGGGGAATCAGGCACATCTTTACATGGCAGGAGCAGGAGAGAGAGAGCAAGGGGAGGAGGTTCCACACACTTTCAGACAACCAGATCTTGTGATATATCACAAGAACAGCACCAAAGGGGAAATCCACCCCTGTGATCTAGTCATATCCCACCAGGCCCCACGTCCAACATTGGGGATTACAATTTGACATGAAATTTGGATGGGGACACAGACTCAAACCACATCAGGGACCAAAGAAATATTTTACTTATTTTCAGTTATCAATGGAATTTACTGCTGATGAGAAATAAATGCATCTTGCCAGTAACTTATAAAGTAATAAAACCGGCCAGGTGCGATGGCTCACGCCTGTAATCCCAGCACTTTGGGAGGCTGAGGTAGGTGGATCATGAGGTCAGGAGATCGAGACAATCCTGGCCAACGTGGTGAAACTCTGTCTCTACTAAACATACAAAAATTAGCTGGGCATGGTGGTGCGTGCCTCTAATTCCAGCTACTTGGGAGGCTGAGGCAGGAGAATCACTTGAACCAGGGAGCCGGAGATTGCAGCAAGCCGAGATCATGCCACACCACTCCAGCCTGGCGACAGAGCGAGACTCCATCTAAAACAAACAAACACACAAAAAAATCAAAACAATTTCCCTAGAAATGTATAATTATTGACACTTTTTAGTATTTAAAAAATTTTCAGTGATACCCTGTATTTACAAAAAAAAAAAAAACACAAAAAAGCAAGACAAAAACAAAACAGGCATGGTGATGTGCACCTGTAGTCCCAGCTACTCAGGAGGCTGAGGTGGGAGGACTGCTTGAGCCTAAGAGTTCAAGCCATGATCTCACCACTGTACTCTAGCCTGGATGACAGAGCAAGACTGTCTCTAAAAATTTTTTTAATTAAAAAAAAATTTCATCTTGACTTGCTTTTCATGTGAATCTAGTGTATTTGCTACTTTTTGATAATGCTTTGCACTTTTTAAATTGTAAAAACATTACATAAAATTTTCATCTTACCCATTTCAGGGGCATTAAGTGCATTCACATTGATGTGCAACCATCACCACCGTCTAGCTCTAGAACTTTTTGTCTTACAAAACTGAAAATTGCCCATTAAATAATAACTCTGTTTCCTCCTCCCCACACCCCATCCCCTGGCAACCACCATTCTATTTCCTGTCTCCATGACATTTGATTAGTCTGGATATCTCGTATAAGTGGAATCATACAGTATTTGTCCTTTTGTGACCGGCTTATTTCACTCTGTGTAATGTTTCCAAAATTCATCCATGTTGTAGCATGCATCATAATGTACTTCCTTTTTGAGGTTGAATGATACTCCATTGCATGTATGCATTACATTTTATTTATTAATCCATCAGTGGATGTTTAGGTTGCTTCTGCCTTTTGGGTAATGCAAATAATGCTGCTATGAACATGGGTGTGCAGATACCTCTTTGAGTTTCTGCTTCTAATTTTTTTTTTTTTTTTTTTTTTTTTTGAGCTGGAGCCTTGCTCTTTTGCCCAGGCTGAAGCCCAGTGCCATGCCATGATCTCGGCTCACTGCAACCTCCACCTCCCAGGTTCAAGCGATTTTCGCTTGATTCTCCTGCCTCAGCCTCTCAGGTAGCTGGAATTACAGGCTCAAACCAACACACTAGGCGAACTTTTTATATTTTTGGTAGATTGGGGGTTTCACCATGTTGGCCGGGCAGGTCTCAAACTCTTGAACTCAAGTGATCCACCCACCTTGGCCTCCCAAAGTGCTGGTATTACAGGTGTGAGCCACCATGCCTGGCCTTCTGCTTCTAATTCTTTTAGATATAACCTTGAAGTGACAGTGCTAGATTATTGTGTTCTGTGCCCAGGTCTTAATTTATGGAGATGACTGAGTGATGACATGGAGAGACCAATGCCATTGAATTTTTTTTTTTTTGAGATGAAGTTTTGCTCTTGTTGCACAGGCTGGAGTGCAATTGTGTGACCTCGGCTTACTGCATTCTCTGTCTCCTGGGTTCAAGCAATTCTCCTGCCTCAGCCTCCCAAGTAGCTGGGATTACAGGCTCCCACCACCACGCCTGGCTAATATTTTGTACTTCTAGTAGAGATGGGGTTTCACCATGTTGGCCAGTCTGGTCTTGAACTCCTGACCTCAAGTGATCTGCCTGCCTCGGCCTCCGAAAGTGCTGGGATTACATGTGTGAGCCACCATGCCTGGCCAATTGAACATTTTTATTACTTACATTTTCCCAGAAAGGGGGCATGCCACACTATACCACATCACGTGAGGAGCACTAGGTTTTGGTCAGGAGGCAGAAGATAGGAGTGAAGGGAAAAATCTAGGGCAAAGCCTTTACTGGGGACTCCAAGGGAAACACAGGGCAGGTTTGAGCACAGGATGGGTTAGTTTAAATAATTCTGGTTGGCTTTGGGCTACAGGGATGGTCTCTAGTGACTTGGTTTGTGCCCTGTGTATATAGAGTATGGGAAATAGTGGCCAGCGAGAGTTAGCTAAGGAGTTGGCTGGGCTACAGACTGGGATTGGTTGTTTGGCATATGAAAGACATGCTTATAGACAAATTGTTATTATATTCGAGAATTAGCTAGCTTTGGGAGGGACATTCTCTCCCATGATTTGCAAGGCCCTCAAAAGCCAGAGCAACAAAAATACAGAAAATAAGAAGATATAGTTAATATAATTGGCTTGGTGATGAACGGATCCCAAATAGTCAAACACAGAAGCTAAGAAAACCCAGAACACATGGCAATTCTTCTTTTGCATTTTTTTAGGAAACCACATAGTGTTTTGCATAGTGGCTGTAAAATTTTCCATTCCTACCAGCATCATACAAGGTTTTCAATTCCTCTGGTCTTCACCATGACTTATGTTCTGTTTCTTCTTTGTTTTATAGTAGCCATGCAAATGGGTGTGAAGTGGTATCTCACTGTGATTTTGATTTTGATTTTGATTTCCCTGATGATTAGTGATGCCGAGCATCTTTGGATGTGCTTCTTGGCCATTTGTATGTCTTTGGAGAATTCTTATTAAGACGTTTGCCCATTTTTATGTATGTATGTATGTATGTATGTATGTATGTATGTATGTATGTATTTATTGAGATGGAATCTCTTTCTGTTGCCCAGGCTGGTGTGCAATGGCCCAATCTCGGCTCACTGCAACCTCCGTCTCCTGGGATCAAGCAATTCTCCTGCCTCAACCTCATGAGTAGCTGAGATTACAGATGTGCACCACCATGCCTGGTCAATTTTTGTATCTTTAGTAGAGACGGGGTTTCACCATGTTAACCACGCTGGTCTCGAACTCCTGACTTCAAATGATCCACCCACCTCGGCCTCCCAAAATGCTGGGATCACAGGCGTGAGCCGCTGCACCTGGCTTGGCCCATTTTAAAATCAGGTTTTTTTTTTAAAAAAAAAAAGTTGATTATAGAATTCTTCTTCTTCTTCTTCTTCTTTTTTTTTTTTTTGATACAGAGTCTCACTCTATCACTCAGGCTGGAGTACAATGGTGTGATCTTGGCTCACTGCAACCTCCACCTTCCGGGTTCAAGCAATTCTCTTGTTTCAGCCTCACAAGTAGCTGGGATTACAGACGTGTACCACCATGCCCAGCTAATTTTTGTATTTTTACTAGAGATGTGATTTCACCATGTTGGCCAGGCTGGTCTCAAACTGTTGGCCTCCTGTGATTCACCCACCTTGGCCTCCCAAAATGCTAGGCTTACAGGCATGAGCCACTGTGCCTGGCTGAGGAGTCTTATATCTATTCAGACTATTAACATCTTATCAAATATATGATTTGCAAATATTTTCTCCCGTTCTGTGTGTTGCCTTTTCACTCTGTTGATTGTGTCCTTTGATGCACAGAAGGTTTTGATTTTGATATACTCCAGTTTATCTATTTTTGTGTTTCCTTAGCTTTTGGTGTTGTAGTCAAGAAATCATTGCCAAATCCAATGTTATGAAGCGTTTTTTTCTGACAGTTTTATAGCTTTAGGTATTATATTTAGGTCTCTGATCCGTTTCAAGTTCATTTTTGTGTATGATGTAAGGAAAGGGTCCAACTTCATTCTTTTGCATGTGGATATCCAGTTTTCCCAGTACCACGTGTTGAAAAGGCTGTCCTTTCCCCATTGAAGGTCTTGGCACACTTGTTGAAAATCATTTGACCATATGGAAGAGTTTATTTCTGGGATCTGTATTCTATTCCAGTTGTCTATGTTTTGCATTCTTTTTAAAAAATATTTTTAGTCTTTACATTTCAGAATCAGTATTTCAAATGTGACTTGTAGGACTACGTGCAGTGAGGAAGATTGTTAATCATCCTATTCTGACCAGGAGTTCTGACAACTTTGGTGCTGTAGGCGGTGTCTAAGGCAGGTGTCAGCAAATTTTCCTCTAAAGGAGCTGTGTGTGTGTGTGTGTGTTTGTGTGTGTGAGTGAAAAAGAGGTGAGATTTATTTTAAATTTATTTTAAGAAATTGGCTTACGTGATGGTACAGTCTTGCAAGTCAAAAATCTGCAGACTAGGCTGGCAGTCTGGAGACCCAGGGAAGAGTTGTGGTGTTAAGTGTTAAGTCTGAAACTAGTCTGAAGGCAGAATTCCCTCTCTTCCTCGAGAGATCTTAATCTGTTTTCTTTTGTTTTTGTTTTTGTTTTGAGACAGAGTCTCGCAGCCCAGGCTGGAGTGCAGTGGCACAATCTTGGCTAGCTGCAACCTTCGCCTCCCAGGTTCAAGCGACTCTCCTACCTCAGCCTCCTGAGTAGCTGAGACCATAGGTGCACACTACCATGCCTGGCTAATTTTTGTATTTTTAGTAGATACGGGGTTTTACCATGTTGGCCAGGCTGGTCTTGAACTCCTGAGCTCAGGTGATCCATCTGCCTTGGCCTCCCAAAGTGCTGGGATTACAGGTGTGAGCCATTGCACCCGGCCTAACAATGACATTTTATATACACACATGCACATACACAAACCTATTTATAAAAGATGAAATACTCAAGACAATTACAGTTCTGATTTCTGTAACTGGTCAGGTGGTCACAGCTCATATTTGTAATTACCTTTGTCTACTACTCATTATGTATTTCCATTGTCCTCAGCAAGCACCACGGCTGGTTGTGATTATTTATCTGGTGGGGTGACCCAAACCTTTGATTTCTGAAGGGTCTAGGCCAGTCAAAGTCCTGCCTGAATTTCGTTGTTAGAGTTTTCCATGGGCTTTGGTCACAGAGCTTGGTTAATCCTGAAATACCCTAAGGGATCCCTTGTACTTCATATGTATTCTTCCTTACTTCCTTTGTGAAGCAGAAGTCCAGTTTCTCCTTGGTAATCAGAATGAGTGGCACTAGCCAGCACAATTCCCTTCTTTGTTGATTCAAAGGCATGAGGAGCATAAAAGGGTTAGATGGCAGTTTTTTTTTTTTTTTTTTTTTTTTTTTTAGACAGAGTCTCACTCTGTCACCCAGGCTGCAGTGCAGTGGTGCAATCTCAGCTCACTGCAACCTCTGCTGCCCGGGGTTCAAACAATTCTTCTGCCTCAGCCTCCCCAGTAGTTGGGATTACAGGTGCCTGCCACTGTGCCCGGCTAATTTTTGTATTTTCAGTAGAGATGGGGTTTCACCATCTTGGCCAGGCTGGTCTTGAACTCCTGACCTCGTGATCCACCCACCTTGGCCTCCCAAAGTGCTGGGATTACAGGCATGAGCCACCGTGCCCGGCCTAGATGGCAGTCTTAATTTCTACTTCAGTCCAATTACTGCTATATCTACTGATGGAAATATTCCTGCTGTTGGAACTAAGACTGCCAGACCAGAAGAGTATGAGATCATGGGGACAGGAAACACAAATTTTGCTAGTTGGTCAACTAGGGACATTTGTGGAGGGCTGCCACTCCCATTTCTATCTTTTGGTTTCTAGACTTGTCAACCCTGACTGTGGGAGAAACAGCAATATATTGGACACTGACTCAGACAGTATACAGCCTGCTGAAAAGCCTTACCCCAGTCCTATAAAGTATTACCAAATAGCTGGTACTGTAACTGAATCTTCAAAAGGCCTTTCCACCATTCTATGAAATCATCTGCCTTAGGATGGCGGGGAACATGGTAAGACCACCAAATTCCATGAGCATGGGCCCATTGCTGCATTTCCTTTGCTATGAAGTGAGTTCCTTGGTCAGAAGCAATGTTGTTTGGAATACTATGATAGTGGTTAAGGCATTTTGTGATTTTACAGAGGGAACTTTTGACAGAAGCATTGCATGCAGTGTAAGCAAATCTGTATCCAGAGTAAGGGTCTGTTCTAGTCAGGACAAAACACTGGCCCTTCCATGAGGGAGGGGATTCAGTGTAATCAACCTGCCACCAGGTAGCTACCTGATCACCGTGGGGAATGGTACCATAGTGGAGACTCCGTGTTGGTCTCTGCTGAGGGTAGATTGGGCACTCAGTGGTGGCCATAGTTATGTTGGTCTTGGTGAATGGGAGTTCATGTGGCCAAACCCATGCGTAACCTTCATCCCTGCCATCATGGCCACTTTGTTTATAATCCCATTGGGCAATGACAGAAAAATGAGCCTGACTGTACATATGAAACAGGTCATCCTATCCACTTTGTCATAAAAATCCTCCTCTGCTGAGTGGGCATTCACATGGCCACAAATGTCTTTACCTTTTTTTTGGGGGGGGGCTGATTTAGAGAGGTCTATCTATAGTCCATCTATCTCTTCCCAAGGCTTCCTTGTCACCAATTTTCCAATCATGCTCCTTCCACATTACTGACCAGCCAAACCATTGACCACGGCCTATAAATTGGTATATAATTGTATATCTGGCCATATGTCCTTCCAAACAAAATAAACAACCAGGAACACTGTCCCAAGCTTTACCCACTGGGAAGATTTGTCTTCACCACTCTTCTTCAGGGAGGTCTTCAGAAAGGCTCTGTAGTGCAGCAGTTGTCCACTTCTGGGTGGTATGCTCATATTTTGTAGAACCATCTGTAAACCAGGCCTGAGTCTTCTCTTTTTCCAGCATCTGATTGAAGGGAACCCCCCATGAGCCATAGGTGCAGCTGGGATAGAGAAAGCAGTGCAGCAGGAGTGGGGGCTGTGGACATTTGAGCCACTTCTTCACATGACTTAGTTGTGTCTTCAGATCATGTTCTGGCTGTGTAGGCTTAACTTTACAGCTGGGCTGGTAAGATAACACCCAGTTCATGAAGGGCAGCTTAGGTTACATGGTAACTTGCTGTCCTATGGTTAAGCCTTTAGTCTCCACTAATGCCCAGTAGCAGGCCAACAGCTGTTTCTCAAAAGGAGGGTAGTTAACTACAGAGGGTAGCAGGGCTTTGCTCCAATATCCTAAAGGCCTATGCTGCAACTTACCAATGGGGGCCTGCAAAAAGCTCCAAAAAACATTACTGTCTGCTACTGACACTTCAAGCATTATTGGTTCTTATTTTTTTAATTTTTTTATTTTTCGAGACAGGGTCTCGCCCTGTTTCGCAGGCTGGAGTGCAGTGGCATGATCCTGGCTCACTGTAGCCGCTGTCTCCCAGGTTCAAGCAATTCTCATGCCTCAGCCTCCTGAGTAGCTGGGATTACAGGGGTGCACTACCATACTCAGCTAATTTTTGTATTTTTAGTAGAGACAGGGTTTCACCACGTTGACTAGGCTGGTCTTGAACTCCTGACCTCAAGTGATCTACCTGCCTCAGCCTCCCAGAGTGCTGGGATTACAGGCATGAGCCACCACACCTGGCTGCATCATTGGTTCTTGCAGAATCATGTGACCATAGAGGCAGAGAAATTTATGTTGCAGCCTGGACCTGTTGCAGAAGCTTCTGTTGTTTTGGGATCCACTCAAAACTACAGCTTTTCAGGTCATTAATGTAGCACATGAGCTGGGTGTTTGAATCCCTGTGCTAATTTTCCCCCTACTTTGTTCGGTGAAATTAGGTGCAACTAGACAGTCTCATTATACTTGTTAGTTTGACAAAATGTTTGAAGGTATCATACGTGTTAACCCAGAACCTTGCCTTTTATACTTATTTAATTTAAAGTATCTGGGCTGGGCGTTGTGGGATCCCAGCACTTTGGGAGGCCAAGGTGGGTGGATCACCTGAGGTCAGGAGTTCGAGAGTGGCCTGGCCAACATGGCGAAATCCCATCTGTACTAAAAATACAAAAAACAATTAGCTAGTGTTCTTTTGATTACTCATAATTAATGCCTTTAAATCTAGTTAGTTTAGAGTACCAATTTCAGAAACCAACCCCAGAACTAATTCAGAAAATTTATTCTTAAGATCTGGTTCAGGTAGAGCTATTCTTGCTACCAAAATCCGCGTGTGTTAGGGTTCTCCAGAAAAACAAAGTGAACTAACAGGATGTGTATAGTCTCAGTCTCTGTTTCTCTTTCTCAGAATTGGTCATGTGGTTATGGAGGCTGGCTAGTCCAAAATCTTCAGAGCAGGCTATGGATTCAGGGAAGAGTTGATGTTGTAGCTCTAGACCAAGGGCAGTCTGGAGACAATTTCGTCTTCTTTTTCTTTGGTTTGTTTTCTCTTATGGGTTTCAATTGAATGGATGAGGTCCACCCATATTAAAGAAGGTATCTGCTTTACTCAAGGTCTACTGATTTAAATGTTAATCCCATCTCAAAACATTCCATCATGGCACCATCCAGGTTAATGTTTGACCAAATATCTGGGTACCATGGCCTAGCCCCACTGACACATAAGATCACTATCACAGTCAGATAACAAATATGTTTAGCTTTGTGGGTCATATGGTTTATGTTACAACTACTCAACTGTGTGGTTGTAGTCATAGACAATACATAAACAAATGGCCATGGCTGTGTTCCAATAACACTTTATTTATAGGTACTAAAATTTGAACTTCATATAATGTTCACATCATAAAATAAACTTTTCCTTGGATCCTTTTCTCCTTTCCTCCTTTCCCCCACCCATCATGTAAAAAAAAAAAAAAAAAAAAGTACCACAGCCAGTTGCAATGGTAGGTACCTGTGCATATCACTATGCCTGTAATCCCAGCTACTTGAGAGGCTGAGGCAGGAGGATCACTTGAGCCCAGGACTGCAAGGTTATATTGTGCTATAATTAAACCTGTGATCGTGCCACTGCACTCCAGCCTGTGCAATATAGAGAGGTCCCATCTCTTTAAAAAAATATACAGGCAGCAGGCAGGATTTGGCATAGTTTGCTGACCATCAAGGGCTCTCTTTTCTAAAACATAGGCGTGGTAAGAATATGTGCAAAGGCCATGGGTGAAGAGCTTTTTATTTTGTTGCTTGTGTTCCAGTTGGTGCATTCTCAAGAGTAGGTACTTTCTTTTCTTGTTCATTCTCTTCCTGAGCCTATCTTGGGATTTTCTAAGAAGGTTGCTATTAGTCTAGTCTTTTTCCAGCTGCTCCCTAGATTGAGGCGGGAGACGAGAAATTCAGCAAAGATTTCTCTCTCCTCATCAAGGCTGTCCCTTGCCTGCTTTCCTGTGGGACAGATGGTGCATGTAGGCAAAAGGCTGGAACATGTCAGCTGCCCCTCTTACTTGGTGCTTTGAGCAGAAAGGCCTGTTGGGTTAGTTCCTGGGCTCCAGTGCTCAATGTGTGTGTGTCCTGTTTTGTGTTTTTACCCATCTTTCTGCCTTGGCTTTAGGTTTATATATTTGCATTTATAAAAACTTTTTATGGAATAGAATTACAATGAAGAGGAGCAGCAAAGAGTTGTGGTTGAGAGCTGGCAGTACTGGAATCAGAATGCTTGGCTTGAATCTGGGCTCA
Organism: Gorilla gorilla gorilla; assembly: GCF_029281585.2. Classification (NCBI taxonomy): domain Eukaryota; kingdom Metazoa; phylum Chordata; class Mammalia; order Primates; family Hominidae; genus Gorilla; species Gorilla gorilla. Next base: position 26,173,775 of record NC_073240.2, read on the forward strand.
AATGCTTGAGAGCTGTGTGACTTTGAGTATGGTTCTTTTCTTTTCTGGGCATCAGTCTCCTAATCTGTAAAAGGGATGGAAATAGGGCCAGGCATGGTTCCTTATGCCTGTAATCCCAGGTACTCAGAAGGCTGAGGTGGGAGGATAGCTTCAGCCTAGGAGGTCGAGGCTGCAGTGACCCATGATTGTGCCACTGCACTCTAGCCTGGGTAACAGAGTGAGACCCTGTCTCTAAAAAAAATAAAAAGAAAAGATGGAAATAGTAACTCACACGGTTTTTTTGTTTTGTTTTGTTTTTTTGAGACGAAGTCTTGGAATCTCACTCTGTCACCCAGACTGGAGTGCAGTGATGTAATCATGGCTCATTGTAGCCTTGACTTCCTGTGCTCAAGCAATTCTCCTGTCCCAACTTCCTGAGTGGCTGGAGCTACAGGCACGTGCTACCATGCCCAGCTAATTTTTGTATTTTTAGTAGAGATGGGGTCTCCCTATGTTATGCAGGCTAGTCTCTAACTCCAAGGCTCAGGTGATCCCTCTGCTCAGCCTCCCAAAATATTGGGATTATAGGCATGAGCCTACAGTGGCCATCACATGGTTTTTATTTTTTGTTTTTTATTTATTTTTAATTTTTTATAGATCTAGTCCTGAATGCAGAACATGATTTTTAAATGAACTAATGTTAAAGTACTTAGAAAAGTATCTGCTGCATAGTAAGGATATGTGGTTGTACAATAAATAAAAATAAAGAGAGCTGCTCACATAGAGTGCAGATTTCAAACCATCTAGTCTTTCTCGTTTTATTACATTGAATTTCTGCTTCTGAATTTTTAATTTTGTTATAAGAAGGATGTTAGTCCCTCTAAAGTATCATTTCCAATATTTTGTTTATGTTCCATAAATTTTAAGGTTATTTTACTTCAAATTATTTTATAATGTATATGCCTTTTATATTTGTTTTAGTTATATCAAAATGCAGCTTTCAAAAATATTTTAGTGTGTATAATTATTTCAGATTACTATTAGTAGAAGTGCTTTTTTAAAAGACAAATATTATATTTAAGAGACCCTGCCACAAAAGTACTCCTCATGACAGGGAAGATGGACTGGGGATGATGTGGCAGTTATACAGAGAAAACTTCACATTATTTTGTATTTAAAACATAACCTGAGGCTAGGTGCGGTGGCTCACGCCTGTAATCCCAGCACTTTGGGAGGCCGAGGCAGGTGGATCATGAGGTCAGGAGTTCAAGGCCAGCCTGCCCAATATGGTGAATCCCCATCTCTACTAAAAATACAAAAATTAGCTGGGCATGGTGACATGCACCTGTAGTCCCAGCTGCTTGGGAGGCTGCGGTAGAGAATTGCCTGAACCCGGGAGGCTGAGGTTGCAGTGAGCCGAGATCGTGCTATTGCACTCCAGCCTGGGCAACAGAGTGAGACTCTGTCTCAAAAAGAAAAAAACCAAAACAGAAAAACATAACCTAATTTTATATTTTGTTTTGTCATACAGTTGTATTTGTTTTAAAATATCTTTCCACCCCCTCCAAAAGTATTTTATCCAAGTAGCAGCACATCTTATTTCCATGTCTGGGTTGGACTTTATTTATACTTGTCTGAAACTAAGGAAAAAGAAAGTAATTTATATCAGTTAAAAGACCTCTACTTCTCAATAAGTTGGGGGGTGGAGGAATGGGTCTCAATCTACCACTCACTTTTCTGCTAGAATTTCTTTTTTTTTTTTATATTGATACCTCCCATTCTTTTTTAATTTAATTTAATTTTATTTTATTTATTATTATTATACTTTAAGTTTTAGGGTACATGTGCACAATGTGCAGATTAGTTACATATGTATACATGTGCCATGCTGTAGAATTTCTTAATGTTGCATCAGTGTTTCACAATGTAATCGAAAACTCAAAATAGCAATCTTCCTTTATTTTATTTTATTTTATTTTATTTATATTTTGAGATGGAGTCTCACTCTGTCGCTCAGGCTGGACAGGGCAGTGGCATGATCTTGGCTCACTGCAACCTCCACCTCCCAGGTTCGAGTGATTCTCCTGCCTTAGCCTCCTGAGTAGCTGGGACTACAGATGCATGCCACCATGCCCAGTTAATTTTTGTATTTTTAGTATAGACGGGGTTTCATCATGTTGGCCAGGATGGTCTGAATCTCCTGACCTCGTGATCTGCCCGCCTCGGCTTCCCAAAGTGCTGGGATTACAGGTGTGAGCCACCGCACCTGGCCTCAGAACAGTTTATATTTAAAAATTATTTCAAAGATAGGAGAGAGTTCCCATGTGTCTCATATGTTTCCCCTAGTAACATGTTACACTTGTTTCATTGATGTACCAATATTGGTACATTTTTATTAACTGAAATTTATACTTTATCCAGATGTCTTTGGTTTTTCTAAAATACCCTTTTTCTGTTCCAGGGTCTCATCCAGGAAATCACAGTACAGCTAGTACTCATGTGTCTCAAGGTTGTTCTTGGTTGTGACATTTTCTCACTTTGATGATCTTGACAGTTTTGGGGATTACTGGTCAAATGTCTGTAGAATGTCCCTCAATTAGGGTTTTTAAAAACTGATTTATAATTCACATAGTATAAAATTTACCCTTTTAAAATATATAATTCAGTGCTTTTGAGTATATTCACAACGTTTCCCAACCATCCTATGGTTGGAAAATTAGATAACCTACTAATTCCACAAAATCCAGAATATTTTGATCATCCCAGAAAGAAACCTCATAACCAACAGCAATTACTCTCCTTTCACTCCTCTCCCATCCCCTGAAAATCACTAATCTGCTTTCTGTCTATATGGATTTGCCTATTCTTTTTTTTTTCTTTTTTTTTTTTTTGAGATAGAGTCTCACTCTCTCACCTAGGCTGGAGTGTGGTGGCGCAATCTTGGCTTATTGCAGCCTCCGTCTCCTGGGTTCAAGTGATCCTCCTGCCTCAGCCTCCTGAGTAGCTGGGATTACAGGCATGTGCCACCACACCCGGCTATTTTTTGTATTTTTAGTAGAGACAAGGTTTTGCCATGTTGGCCAGGCTGGTCTTGAACTCCTGACCTCAGGTGATCCACCTGCCTCGGCCTCCCAAAGTGCTGGGATTACAGGCGTGAGCCACCACACTTGGCCTGGATTTGCCAATTCTTAACAGATCATATAAAAAGAACCGTGAAAACGCCTGACATGTTGCCTCATGTCTGCAATCCCAGTACTTTGGGAGGCCAAAGTGGGATGATTTTTTGAGTGTAGGAGTTGGAGACCTCTCTGGGCAACATAGTTAGACCAGGTCTCTACAAAAAATAAAAAAATTACCTGGGCATGGTGGCGCATGCCTGTAGTCCCAGCTACTAAGGAAGCTGAGGTGGGAGGATTACTTGAGCCCAGGAGATGGAGGCTGCAGTAAGCCATGATTGTGCCAATGCACTCCAGCCTGGGTGACAGAGTGACACTCTATCTCAAAACAAACGAACAAAAAACCCCATAATATGTGGCCTTTTTCTGTCTAGCTGATTTCACTCAGCATAATGTTGTCAGGGTTCTTCCATGTTGTTTCATGAATCAACACTCCATTCCTTTTTATAGCAGAATGATATTCCATTGTACCATGCCATAGTTGTTTCCTTTTTCTTTTCTTTTTTTTTTTTTTGGAGAACGGGTCTCACTCTGTTGCCCAGGCTAAAGTGCAATGGTGTAATCATAGTTCACTGCAGCCTCAACCTCCCTGGCTCAAGCAATCCTCCCACCTCAGTTTGGGTAGCTGGGACTAGAGGTGCACACCACTATGCCTAACTAATTTAAAAAAAAATTTTTAGTAGAAATGGAGTGTTGCTATCAGGGAGATCTTGGACTCCTGAGTTCAAGCAATCCTCTTGCCTTGGCTTCCAAATGTGTTGGGACTGCAGGCATGAGCCATTGCACCTGACCTCACATTTTGTTTATTCATTCATCAGTTGATGAGCATTTGAGTTGTTTCCAGTTTTTAACTTTTTTTTTTTTGAGACGGAGTCTCATTCTGTCAGCCAGGCTGGAGTGCAATGGCAGGGTCTTGGCTCACTGCAACCTCCACCTCCTGGGTTCAAGCGATTCTCCCACCTCAGCCTCCCGAGTAGCTGGGACTACAGGTGCGTGCCCTCACACCCGGCTAATTTTTGTATTTTTAGTAGAGATGGGGTTTCACTATGTTGGCCAGGCTGGTCTCGAACTCCTGACCTCGTGATCAGCCAGCCTCAGCCTCCTAAAGTGCTGGGATTACAGTCATGAGCCACCATGCCCGACCCCAGTTTTTTAGCTATTATAAATAGGGCTGCTATGAAAATGCATATACATGTTTTTGCATTAAGATATGTTCTCATTTCTTTTTTTTTTTTTTTTGTGACAGGTTTTGCTCCATCACCCAGGCGGAGTGCAGTGGTGCGATCACAGCTTACTGCAGTTTCCACCTCTCAGGCTCAAGTGATTCTCCTACCTCAGCCTCCCGAATAGCTGGGACCAGAGGTGTGCAACACCGCATTTGGCTTTTTTATTTTTTATTTTGTAGAGACGAGTCTTGCTATGTTGCCCAGGCTAGTCTTGAACTCCTGGATTCAAGCGATCTGCCTGCCTCGGCCTCCCAAAGGATTGGGATTACAGGCTTGAGCCCCTGTGCCCGGCCCCTATGTTTTCCTTTTTTTTTTTTTTTTTTTTTAATTTGAAACGGAGTCCTGCTCTGTCGCCCAGGCTGGAGTGCAGTGGTGCAATCTCCCTCACCGCAACCTCTGCCTCCCGGGCTCAAGGGAGTCTTTAGTCTCAGTCCCAAGCAGCTGGGGACTACAGGCGCCCGCCACCATGCCTGGCTAATTTTTGTATTTTTTAGTAGAGACAGAGTTTTACCATGTTGGTCAGGCTGATCACGAACCTCCTGATCTCAGGTGATCCACCTGTCTCGGCCTCCCAAAGTGCTGATATTACAGGCGTGAGCCACCGTGCCTGGCCGTTTTCATTTCTTTGTGATCTGCTTAGGAGTAGAATTGTAGGTCATATGGTAACTTCAGGGTTAACATTTGTAAGCATTGCCAAACTCTTCCACTGTGGCTGTGCTGTTTTACATCCCAATCAGCAGTGTTAGAGGGTTCCAATTTCTCCATCTCCTCCACAACCCTTGTCATTGTCTTTTTAATTATAGCCCCAAGTGGCATCTCATTGTGGTTTTCATTTGTACTTCTCTAATGACTTAACAATTGTGTCTTTTCATGTGCTTATTGGCCATTGGTATTTAAGAACTATTTTAATCCTTTGCCCATTTAAAAAAAAATGTTTTTGTCCTTTTATTGTTGAATAGTAACACTTTTTTTTTTTTTTGAGACAGTCTCAATCTATTACCCAGGCTAGAGTGCAGTGGCGTGATCTGGGCTCACTGCAATCTCTGCCTCCTGGGTTCAAGGGATTCTCCTGCCTCAGCTTCCTGAGTAGCTGGGACTACAGACATGTGCCACCATGCCCGGCTAATTTTCATACTTCTAATAAAGACGGGGTTTCACCATGTTGGCCAGAATAGTTTCGAACTGCTGGCCTCAAGTGATCTGCCTGCCTCAGTCTCCCACAGTGCTGGGATTACACTTATGAGTCACTGCGCCCAGCCAAGTAGTAACACTTCTTTATACATTCTGGATACTACACTCCTAGTAGCTTTATGATTAGCAAATATTTCTCCCATTCTCTTGGCTGTCTTTTCACTTTCTTAATGTCCCTTGAATTGAAAACTTTTATGTAACTGTGATGAAGTTCAGTTTATTTATTATTTTTGGTTGCTTTTGTTTTAGGTGTCATATCTAAGAAACTGTTGCCTAATTCAAGGTTACACGGATTTATATATATACACACATATATTTATACATGTATATATAAGTATACATGGAATATATATGTAAAATATACACATACACAAATGTTATATATCACGTTTATACGTAGGTATATATGTGTACTTGTATACATATATAACATGTATATATATGTTCTATAACAAGTGACTTATATTTTATTGATCTATTTTGAGTTAATTTTTGTACATGGTATGATGCAACGGTTCTGATTAGTTTTTCTAGTCTCTTTTGTCTATTCTGTACAGAATAGTTTTATTGCAGTTTTAGTGTCCTTTAAGTACATAACCTTAAGTGTTTGGCTTGGGGATAAATGTAGACTTTGGGAAAATTGAATGGTTGGGAGACCTATCAGGGTCTACTAGCATTTCATAGTGGAGTTTAGTGGCAATGTCTCCTTCTCTGTATCTTCACTCCCCAGTTGTAGGATATGTTGAATCAGACCTATTATTAACTAACATAAAATATAAGTGAGCCTAATGGCAGTTCTCTTTAGATTTTCTGTAAAGCCCAGGACACCCATTGTGACCTCTCAGACTCCAAAGCGAATTTCCTAATGGAGTAGAACAAACACGAAATTATGAGGAAAGGCAGTCAGAGTTTGAAAAGAGAACACACCAGAAACAATGGAAGATAGGTCCAAGAAACTAGATAAGTGTGAGTTGAGAATTGAATATAATTTTATTTAATTTTAATAATACTTTAATTGTAAAAGTAATTCATAATCACTGCAAAAAGTACCAAGCACTGTAAAAATTAAAAATACAAAACAATCTCAAATTGTGACAGCCAAGAGAAACCTAAAGAAACATGATTATAATGTTTGTGGCATGTAAGTTTGGTGTCCACAATGGAAAAAGGATATTAGGAAAAAAAAGAAATATAAGATATAGAAATTAGTTAAAACAATGAGAATAAAAAATGAACACCTAATTCCTACTCCTAGAAGAAGTAGTACTCTAACATTTGGTGAAGTTCTAAGAGCCAACATTTTTACCCAGCTTTTACTAGGACCTGTTCTAAATAGTATTTTAGCTCATTTAATTGTTAAGCCATTGTATAAAGTAAACAGAATCCCTTCTTTTGTTACAGATTAGGAATTTAATGCACAGAGGGTTAGATAACTTGCTCAAAGTAACGTTGTCAAGAGTCAAAGCTAGAATTTGAATCAAAAGAGCCTGACTCCAAAGGCATGGTTTTCATCACTGGACTATAATGGTGTGTATTCTTTCATAATTTTTTCAGTGTAAAACTGAACATACAGTATGCTTTTATTTTATTTATTTATTTTTTTGAGATGGAGTCTTGCTCTGTCACCAGGCTGGAGTGCAGTGGTGTGATCTCAGCTCACTGCAACCTCCGCCTCCCAGGTTCAAGCAATTCTCCTGTCTCAGCCTCCCGAGTAGCTAAGACTACAGGCATGTGCCATCACGCCCAGCTAATTTTTCTGTTTTTTGTAGAGATGGGTTTCATCATGTTGGCCAGGATGGTCTCGATCTCCTGACCTCGTGATCTGCCCACCTCGGCCTCCCAAAGTGCTGGGATTACAGGCATAAGCCACTGTGCCCAGCCTACATTTTATTTTTCGATTGACTCCCGTGATCAGAGTCAACTTCCCATGTTATTTTATGTGAATATGTATCAATGAACTATTAGAAATTGCAATGTTTTTGTAGGTCAAAACAATTCAATATTGACAATTTTATATGATTCAGCCTAATACATCATTTTTTCCATCAGCCATATTGCATGTTATTGTTTATATATACGTTTATTTATTTAGCCTATCTGTTCTCTGTGAGGAACATTACACAGTTTCTGAGATTTTGTTACGATAGAAGTCAGCATTGATAAGCCTCTGCGCACCTGTTTTAATGTAGGATCATTGGGAACTGAGCAGTAGCTTACAGGGCTTGGGAGGGGATTTAACCATTTAGTCAACCTCCACTCACATCACCCTCCCTTCTTCGATAATGGGCAATTGAGAAAGGGCAAATGTGTGTAAAAACTATGCAGATGCAGTTTCAGGATTACTTTCTTCTTCTCTGCAGTGTCTTTTCCCAAGCTACATCAGCGTCTAAATTTTGGAGTTACCGATGCTTCCGTTATTTCTGCAAATAGAATATTATGTCGTAAATAATGTTTACTTGTCCATTAGTATTATATAAAAGTGCCTGTTTCTCCCCACTCCAGCTATCATTGATTATTGGTAAAAAATTTTAATGTATCCAATTCTAATAGGCAAAGAAAGGCTCTCTTACTTAGATCTTAGGTGGGGGTCTAAGTTCATATTTTTGTTTTACAAAAATTGAATAGCCAGTGTTTTTGAGTTGAATGATCTATCCATTCCGTATAGGAGAGTTTAATTATATTGTGATTTTGGGGGAGATAATTTTCACAATTTACCCCCTCAAAATGTAGAAAGTAGAAAAAGGGTAGAAAAATCGCACCAAATTTGAACAATGTAGCATGCTTTTAGAGTTAGGGATATTTTCTTCCGGAAGGATTTCAAGTCTGGCATATTTGCATTGATTGTGGTTATGGCGCATTTAACTTTTCCAAACCAGCTTTTTTGTACCGCACATAGGAAGACCTGAGGGTGAGTGTAAATTAGGATTGTTTGGCCAGTGATGTGTGCAAAAATTTCTTGTAGAACCAAGAATTATTTCTTTAGTATTTTACACATTTTACAAAACAGGTAGACATGTCCATTGATCCCAGGTTGCTTATGGTTTCTAGAGGCCCCCTCTCAATGCAACAGTGCTGTGGGGCCCTAGGGGTCCAGTAGCCCCCTCCCACCAGGTCATTCCGGTGAGGGAGGGAGCTGGGACCCCTGCACTGCGGCAAACAAGCACGCCTGCGCGGCCGCAGAGGCAGGGTGGCGCGCATGCTCAGGCGGGGATGTGTGCGAAGCCTGCCGCTGCTGCAGCGAGTCTGGCGCAGAGTGGAGCGGCCGCCGGAGATGCCTGACGCATCTGTCTGAGGAGCGGTCAGTGACGCGATGGAGCGGGCAAGGTCAGCTGTGCCGGTGGCTTCTCTCAAGAGACAGCCTGGGGAGCGGCCACTTTTATTCATCAGATATTCCAAGTTTTCAGGACTTGGAGTACTAAATAAACGAAATTTGGGCCCTAAAGTCCTTTGTTCTGGAGAACCAGATCCGGAATGTTCAGAGGCTTGCTGTTGTGCCGTTCTGCCCCGATGGTATCCTGTCCGCTCGCATTAGGGCGCGTCCCCTATCCGCCCCCAACTGTGGTGTCGCGACAGGTCCTATTGCGGGTGTCTGCGGTGGGAAGGGCGGTGGTGACTGGGAGCATGCGGGGTAACCGCAGTGGGCAAGGGACATGGGTGGAGGTGGGTACATCAGGGTGATTGCAGTTCCGTGTGGCGAGGGTACGTGGGGGGACCGGTGCACAGGGATTTTAGGCGGAGGTAGGTATATTGGAGTGATTGTGGCGGGGCGAAGGTACGTGAAGTGATCGGTATTTAGGGGGTGTTGAGCGCAGGTAGGTGTATTATAGTGACCACTGCGTGGTGGAGCAGAGTACGTGGGGTGACTGGGGGGGGAATTCGTCGCAGTGACCGAGGCGAGGAGGCTATGGCAGTGGACCAGGGGGATGAGTCGGTGTGACAGTGGTGGGGGTTGTGTTGGTCGCGGCGCGGGGAGAGTCCGTAGGAAGTGGCTGGGAGGTAGGGGGAAGGCGGCGGCGGGCATTGGCAGCGGGTAGGCATGGCGGTGGTGGGCTTTGGCGGCGGTAGGCATGGCGGCGGTGGGCATGGCATGGAGGCGGTGGGCATGGCGGCCGCGGGGCCTATCGCTGTCTGGAGTGACTAAGGGACGCTGAATGATCGCTGTGGCGAGGAGGGGGCATCAGAAGGGGCAGTGGCACAGTCCGCAGCCTTTAATTTTCCTGTGACCTGCCGTGGTCATCTGGTTTGCCTACTGTGGTGATGGTGCTTTTTTATTAAAACTGCGCAACGCCTACACTGCCGCAGGGGCTGCAGAAATGCGTGGAATCCTTTCGTACCCTTTAGGAACCCTCGCTTTAGAGGCTATGGCATAAGAAGACAGGAATGATGTGCAGAACTTGCATTTACAGATCTTCTGACTGATAGGCCAGGTGATGCCTGGGGATTACTTTTTTTTCATTGTTTCTCTCTGTTGGGAACCAGGTCTTGGAAGGCTATGTCGAAATAACCTGGGGGTCTGTGTTGCGTCACTGCCATTGTGCAGCTCCTTCAAGATGGCCACCTCTGCAGCGGCTTAGATCTGCGCAAGCGCGTCAGGGTGGGGGTGGCCGCTTCCTCCCTGTAGAGCCGCCAGTGGGGAGGGGGCAGCTGGTGTGTGTTCAGCTTCTGCTGTTTCGGAGTTTCAGCCGTACCCTCTTTAGGGTGCAGTGGTAAGGAGAGGAAGTCGGCCAAGGTGGGCGGCTGCCCCCTCCCCAAAGTGCTGCTTGGGAAAGGATGCAGTTTGCGCAGACGCAGCAGAGGTGACAGTCGCCTCCGCTTGCAGTGGGGCGAGACGGGAGGCAGGGGAGCGAGGGCTTACGCAGCTTTTGCCTGGAAGGAATGGCAGCCCTCCCCTTCACCTGGCTGATACAGCAGCTGTTCCTTTCCGGTTGTGGCGCAGTAGAGGGGGGAGGAGGGAGATGGGTTGGCGCAGGCTCCGCCTAGCAAGCTTGGCATCCACCCCTTACCCACGGTGCAGCAGTAGAGGACTGGAGGGGAATGTGGCTAGAGGCCAGGCATTTGTACCACCTCCGCCTGTGTGGGATGGCAGCTGCACTGGGCTACTGCTTTTCTGTTATGCAGTAAACTGGAGTGGTGGGGGCCTGGAGGCCATCAAAGGTGCAGCCACCCCAAGACCTGCTGTGCTGTTTCAGCAAGCCTCCATTAATGATAGAGATTTTAAATTGGTTTTCTGACTCCCTGGAAAATCGTACCTTTTCATTTTTGTAGTTCCTCTCTTGGCTGTATTGTGCGCTAATTCTCTATTTTCAAACTGGACTTGTTAACTCCTTTTTTAACTCCCTGTAGTCTTTGACTTCCATTCGACACATTTAATAAATGTCACCATTTAAGATTCAGTTATCCTTCTTAATCTCTGGATAGTCCATTCTGATGCACTGCATACTTTCCTTAAATGGGTTGGGGGAGAGGGCATCGTGATGGCTCTTCCCGACTAAGGTTGAAAGGTGTTTCAAACACTGGACCTGTTCATCTTCTGGGAGTTGAAAGCTGCAAGTTGTGTGCTCAAAGAGAATAAAAGAGAAAAGTGGAGACAATCTTATTGGGGTGGGGTTGTGCTTTGGATCAGTTATTGTCTTTTTTTGGATTTTTAAATTGATCATTTTTGAAGTTGGAGCTACTACAAAAATTTGGTGAGAAAGGTTAATGAATAATTGCATTTTAATATTCCAGTACTTTTTTAAAAAATCATTTTATTCTAAGGATTTTGTCTTCCTTTGCAGGATTTTCAGTGCTTGCCTTTTCTGTATTTACATTTTCCCTTTATCATAACTGGTATGTCTGGTTGCACTGAGTTGTAATTAACAGAAAAGTTAAATCTACGAAGCCCGAAAAGCCTTGTTCTGGAATAATCTATTTTTGGGTAGTTTTAAAAATAGCAGGTGTCTGGGATTTTATATGATATTTATAATTTACCGTTTTTTTTCTGCTTGCATGAAGATAGCAATTCACATACATATAATTCTTGGTTTAACTTCTGGTCATTTGGCTATTTGCAAGCTGAGTATTTAGTCTGATCCGCCATTTTGTAGTCTTGCATTCAGGCCCAGGATCCTAATATGGCAGATCCCTTTGGAAAGGCCTCTTGAAGTTTCAAGGTCTGTGTCCTACTCAGTGAATTGGCTCCGTGCTTAGGGCTTTTTGGAGGCAGGGAGTGGCAGCCCTTCCTGTGATGCAGAGGAAGGAAGCTTGGTTGAGAGACCCTTATGTTGTTGTCTAAGGCAGGGTACTAGCTGGTTTGGATTTATTCACAGACCTTGCCTTATCTTGATTTCACTATTCTATCTGACCAGTGTGTCATTGCCGAAATGTTTTCCACATTTATAGTTACTCTGTATCTTTATGTTTCCCTTACCCTGTTCCTTTTCCTAATAAACATCTTTGTTTTACAAAAAATTTTGTTTATAAGGTGTCAAGGATGCCAAGATAACCTCCTTTGTTTATCACCGCCCTCTGTTTAGCTATTTTTTACGAAGAATCATTTAAGCAGGTTGTGAGTACTGCCCTCAATGACTTGGACAATGAAGTTTTAAAAATCTTATTTAGACCTGTCACTGGTCCTGTCTCCTTTTTTTTTTTTTTTTTTTTTTTGGTGGCCAGAGCCAGAAAGCTTGAGTGAGAATTGTTACTACTTAAGGTAGCCTCTCTCCATTTCTGGATGTTAGCTGGCTCAAAGTTTTTTTTTTTTTTTTTTTAATAGACCAGGGTCTCCCTATGTTGTCCAGGCTGAACTCGAACTGCTAGACTCAGGCTATATCCTCTCCCTCCTCAGTCTCTCTCTGGCCACTGTGGCTGGCCCAAATTCTCTTTTTGTTAATTCTCCTCAGATTTGTTTTGGAGGCAATGAGGTTTCTTATATTCATGGGGTACAGATTAGCAGCCTATCATTAACCTTATTTTTTTGTTTTTAGGAGACAGGGTCTGGCTATGTTGCCCAGGTTGGAATGCAGTGATGCAGTTAATAGCTCCCTGTAACCTCAAACTCCTGGATCAATCTAGACTCCTGCCTTAGCCTCCCAAGTGCCTGTTAGTACAGGCTTTTGAGGTACTGTGCCCAGCTAACTTTTTATTTTTTTGTAGAGAGGGGTCTCCTTATGTTGCCCAGACTGGTCTTGAACTCCTGGACTCAAGCAGTGCTCCTGCCTAGGCCTCCCAAAGTGCTGGCATTGCAGCCATGAGCCGCTATACCTGGCCAACTTTGTTTATTTTTATTCTTGAGATCTTAGTTAAATTGTATGGAAAATTTAGGCCGTAATAAAATTGGGATTCCATTGCTTTTTGCTTTTCAGTATATTTCCAGATTATTACTTTCAGTGTAAGTGATTTGAGGGCAAACATTTAGCACCCTTTCTATATGATGATTTTTTTCATGATGTCCTCAGTTTCATAAAATGTTGGTTTCTGTGTTGGGGATGCAGTTAGATAAATGCATGTGTGTGTGTATGTAGAACATTCAATGAAGTAGTGTTTTCAAAATCTTATAGACGACATTTTATATGTAGATTAAAAATAAGTAGATTTAAGCCAGGTGCGGTAGCTCATGTCTATAATCCCAGCACTTTTGGAAGCCAAGGCAGAAGGATCATTGGAGCCTGGGAGTTCAAGCTTGGGTATTGAGACCCCGTCTCTACATTTAAAAAAAGGTAAATTCAGAAAGTTGAAATAATAGAATATTTTGGTTTGATGGCTATTTCGTCAGTTGACCTCAGACCTTTCATATTGAGCAACTGCCAAATGGGTTCTTTTTGTTTGTTTTTTGGTAAGACAGTGTTTGCAGTTGTACCCTATTAGATTAATCATGGTTTAGTTGATAGTTTCTTTAATTGTATTATATTAATGTACTACATTATTAGCTGTATTTGTGTGCCCACCATAATGTAGCACTGATCAGTACTAAATTCCTTTTTATGGCTGAAAGACATTCGTTTGGATATATCATATTTTCTTCATTCGTAAGTTGATGGACATTTGAGTTGTTTCCACTCTTTGGCTATTATGAATAATGCTACTAGGAACACGTATAATATGTTTAATACAAAGAATTAGTTTCACAAGGTTTTACTTAGCCCTCGTATATGCCAGGTTCTTGAAATTTTGTCTTTTTGGAAGTATTAGAGTAGTGGTAGCTGGGAAGGCTGCAGGTATAATAGAAAGAACATGAACTGTCTGGGCATGGTGGCTCATGCCTGTAATCTCAGCACTTTGGGAGGCCGAGGTGGGTAGATCACCTGAGGCCAGGAGCTCGACATCAGCCTGGCCAACATGGTGAAACCCTGTCTCTACTATAAATACAAAAATTAGCTGGGTGTGGTGGTGCATGCCTGTAATCCAAGCTACTTTGGAGGCTGAGTTTGGATCTTGTAATATTACTCCATCTAGCAGTAGAGTTAGTGTCATATGTTACTTTCATGATTAACATTTTTAGGAAGTTGGCAAAGTCTATATATAACACTTTATGTTTCCACCGGCAGTTTCCCCACATCCTTTACAAATATTGTGGTGTCAGATGGTGGCATTTCAGTGGGGGTTTTTTCATTTTGAGGCAGGGTCTGGCTCTGTCACCCAGGCTGGTGTGCCAGTGGCATGATCTCAGGTCACTGTAACCTCTGCCTCGTAGGCTCAAGTGCCCTCTCACCTTAGCCTCCTGAGTAGGTGGTACCACAGGCATGCACCACCACACCCAGCTAATTTTTGTATTTTTTTGTATAGATGTTGCCCAAGCTGGTCTCCTGAGCTCAAGTGATTGCTGGCCTCAGCCTTCCATTGCGCCCTGCCTCATTGGGCTTTTGATTTGCATTTTTTAGTGACTAATGTTCAGCATCATTTCATATAGATTAGCCACTTGTATATGTTTGGAGGACTGTCTATTCAAGTGTTTTACCCATCGTAGCAATAGAATTTGCCCTTTTATTGTTGAGTTGTGAGAGTTCCTTACATATTCTGGATACCAAACTTGAAAAAATACTTTTTTGAGGTGTGAGTGACATACAGAAGCTGTAGATAGTTAATGTTAAAAGTTGATATGCTAAGAGATAAGTACATGCCTTTGAAATCATTCTTATCAAAATTAGTGGCATAAATGTGTCTATCACCTGAAAAAGTTTCTTTGCCTCTCCCTACCTTCTTTTTTTTTCATTGTTTGGATTTTCTTTTTGTTTGTTTTGGATGCTAGAAACTTAGCTGTATGTTTAGCAAATATTTTTTCCTATTCTGGTTATCCTTTCACTTTCTTTAGTGTTTTTGGAACTTTATTTTTTGATGAAGTCCACTTTATTTCTTATACTGCTTGTAATTCAGGTGTTATATTTAATAGACCATTGTGTAATCAAAAGTAATCAACGTTATCAGTGTATAAAATTTTACCATTTAGAAATCGAATATGTGTGTATGGCTTGATTAGAACATTTAAACTCTTGAAAGAATAAAACAGCTGTGCGTTATTGGTAAGCTATTTGACCAATCTAAAAGTCTAACATGACTTAAAAACATCTAGGGTTCAGAGAATTATTAATAGCTTTTGGCATGTATCTTTGAATTTTGCTTTTGAGATATTACTTGTGTTACTTTAGTGAAAGGTCCTGCTGACCTTTCTGATTTATCATCTTTAAAGGTTCATAGGTGGTTTCTGCAGTCCCTAATATGGGTAGTCTGGTGTGGGATTTCATGTTCTGTTCCCTTGAGCAGCCATTTTATGAGGGGTTCTGCAGACGTAACATGGCGGTTTTTTTTGTTTGTTTGTTTGTTTTTGCTATGTGGATAGTTTTTAGCTTGAGCAGCTCTTCTATTGCTTTGCAAATCCTAAAGAAAGCACCATTTGCATGTTTTTTTAAAGTAGATATTTTATAATTTAAACTATGTTCTATTCCACTATACAAGTATGTCTACTGTATCCTAAAAATATTTTTTGAAACCATTTTTGAAATCAGGTTTACTGTTTTTGGGGGGAAGGTGAGTAGGGTAGTGGTGGTATGTGTGTATCTACATCTGCATAAGTGGGAATTTTATATGTACGTGACTACAAATAGAGGTAGATATATTATTTTAATTTCATTTTCTGATTTTTTTTAAAACCAGGTTTTCTGGTGTCATGGGCTTCTAAAAGGAGAAAAAAGTGGTTATAGCATAGATTCTGACTGTTTGAAGGTTAAAGATCTTGTTATAATTTTACCTTGTTTTAATTAGATTTAAAAATCCATTATATTAAGTGTAGTTCTAAATATAACCTTGACAAATAGTTATTTCATAGATTGATGCAGTCTGCCGAACAAATGCCTCTCTTTTCTGTTTCAGGGATCGCTTACACCTGAGACGAACTACAGAACAGCACGTACCAGAGGTGGAAGTCCAAGTGAAACGCAGAAGGACTGCCTCACTGAGCAACCAAGAGTGAGTACAGACTGTGTTGGGAACAAATGCAAGTCAGAATCTCATTTCAGATTAGAACAAAATATCATGCAATGAGGGGATTAAAATGAACATAATTGAAGAAGCAGACACATCTAATACAGAAGATGTAGTAAAAAAGCAATGAAATTCTTAACCATATTATCCTAAAATAATTCACCCTCTTAAAGATTTTAGTATAATTTTCTTTTTTCCTATACGTGTGTAAGTGCATTTTATCTTTATAAAATTTTGTAATTAACCTTCAACATAAGCATATTTAAATTTTTCTGCATTATTAAATCACTTTGTATGCTTGCAAAATGTACTGTGTGCTGAAGTGATTAATTTACATATTCATTCTTGCTCTGTGATATTTAGGTGTTTGTTTTTGGTTAGTGCATTTATTCTGTTAAAATTTAAAATACATTTGGGTTTTTTATCCTGTTTTAAGTATATATATGTGGAATGTATATATAGGATGTATACACAGACACACTCAGATACATATTTTAATTTAGATTTCTAGAAGGGAAATTTTAATTAAAAATAGGTGAACATTTTAAATGACCTAATACATATTTAGTCCACATTGAAACTTCGGCATTTTGTCATTGCCATTAAAATTTTGACAGTAGGTAGCATTTTTTTCTTAGCTACAATTGTTTTTTTTAATTATAAGTATTAAAAATTCATGAAGATGATTCTTTTTGTACAACAGTTTTGCATAAAAAGTAAGTCTCATTTTAAAGCAACTACCAACTTACTGGCCTTTTCCTCCCCAGAGATAATCATTAAGTAAATAGCCATCAGACCTTGTCCTATGCATTGTGTGTGTAGTGGGGAGAGAGGAAGGGAGGACATGGGACACATTTGAAGTTTGTGTGTATACGACACCATGCTGTCTGTATTTTGACAATATGTCTTGGTGATCTTTTCATATCAGTACACATAAATCTACCTTATTTTACAAAGTGTGGGTGGTGTGATAACATTATTATTTTAATCGTTAGCTTGCTGCTGGATATTTAGTTTGTTTGCATTGTTTGGCTATTAACAATGAAAAGAACAGTCACTTTGAAAACGCAGTGTAGGCCAGGCATGGTGGCCCATGCCTGTAATCCCAGCACTTTGGGAGGCTAAGCCAGGCAGATCACAAGGTCAGGAGTTGGAGACCAGCCTGGCCAACATGGTGAAACCCCGTCTCTCCTAAAAATACAAAAATTAACCAAGTGTGGTGGTACGTGCCTGTAATCCCAGCTACTTGGGAGGCTGAGGCAGGAGAATTGTTTGAGCCTAGGAGACGGAGGTTGCAATGAGCTAAGATGGCACCACTGCACTCTAGCCTGGGTGACAGAGCAAGACTCCATCTCAGGAAAAAAAAAAAAAAAAAAGAAAATGCAGTGTATGAATACTAATTTATTTTATTTTTTTCAAATTAAAGGTTTTTCCTCATAGTAAAAACTGAGTAGTAGTTTGTGTGTCTTTTGTTATTTCCTCATTTTATATGTGAAAAGTTGAGCTGGATGTGGTGGCTCATGCCTCTAATCCCAGCATGTTGGGAGGCTGAGGTGGATCACTTGAGCCCAGGAGGTGGAGACCAGCCTGGGCAACATAGGGAGACCTCCTCTCTGCAGAAAAATAAATTAGCCAGGCGTGGTGTTGTCTACCTGTAGCCTCAGCTACCTGGGAGGCTGAAGTGGAAGGGTCACTTGATCCCAGGAGGTTGAGGCTGCAGTGAGCCATGTTTGTGCCACTGTACTCCAGTCTAGGTGACAGAATGAGATCTTGTCTCAAAAAGAAAAAAAAAGTTGTAAAACATCTGTTAGCAAGTTTTAAATTATGGTGAGGGTAAAGATTTTTTTTTATTTTTTCCTATTTATTTTGCTGATCTTTACTATAGTGAGTATATTTAAGTACATTTTCATTTTTTAAAATTGCTTTGGAAGACGTATTTTATGTACGTTTTGTTTGTATATTGGTAAATATTTTGAAAGTATTTTGTGTAATATAATTTGTCCTTTATATATAATAGGTTATTCGATCATTCATTTTATTTGATATGAAATCTCTTTTTTCATCTCTTCATTCTTTTTGAGACGGAGTTTTGCTCTTGTTGCCCAGGATGGAGTGCAACCTCCACCTACCAAGTTCAAGTGATTCTCCTGCCTCAGTCTCCCAAGTAACTGGGATTATAGGTGTGTGCCACCATGCCTGGCTAATTTTGTATTTTTTTAGTAGACAGGGTTTCTCCATGTTGGTCAGGCTGGGCTCGAACTCCCGACCTCAGATGATCCGCCCGCCTTGGTTTCTTTCCCAAAGTGCTAGGATTACAGGCGTGAGCCACTGCGCCCAGCCTCTCCCTTCATTCTTTTGCAGCTCTGATGTTTTTTTAAAGTGCCATTACTATTCCCTGAGTTTCTAGAGGTAGTTCAGAGATGGTGGTGGAGGTAGGGCTGAGGTTTAGGACTCTTAGGTTTAGGACTGTTAAGTGGGTGAAGGTTCTATCTTGCTATATTTTTGTTACAGTTTTTTTCCTATGTAACCTCAGTGTGGACTAAATAACAGGTAGTCTCATCCTCATCTTGTTGTGGGATGAGGTTAGCCTTCTAGGCATCTTGTCCATATTTATGGAAACATTTTGATGGTTTTGAAGAAGAAATAACTTGAGTTTTTCTGATCTGCACTGCATATATATGTACAAATACTGCAGGGTCTTGAGTTGGGGGAATGATCTGAGTAAAGTGTAGAGTTAAGGAAATAGTATAATTTTTCCCCCTTGTGCCTTTTCATTTTGAGAGTAATTGGATTATGGAATGGGTAAGCAGGATTGATTAGCACTGCCTCATTGTCCATGTGTTTAAGATTCTCAGGATTGGTATACTTAGAATGTTACACTAGAAGTGTTCAATATTTACCCATTCATCTCCTACTTCCTCCCAAATCATAAGTAGTATTGGGAGGCAGTCTTCCTGGAGGAGTTGTGTGGTTATTAGCCCTAAAGATCAATGAAGGAGGCTGGGTGCGGTGGCTCACGCCTGTAATCCCAGCACTTTGGGAGGCCAAGGCGGGCAGATCACCTGAGGTCAGGAGTTCAAGACCAGCCTGGCCAACATGGTGAAACCTCATCTCTAGAAAAATAAAAAAATCAGCCGGGTGTGGTAGTGTGCACCTGTAATCCCAGCTACTCAGGAGGCTGAGGTGGAAGAATTGCTTGAACCTGGGAGGCAAAGGTTGCAGTGAGCCGAGATCATGCCATTGGCTGTGCCTGGGTGACATAGCAAGACTCTATCTCAAAATAAAATAAAAATACAAAGTTCACTGATTTATTTTAAATTTTTTATTCTGTCTTTCAGTGTATTTGTCACTAAATTAGCTCTTATTCTTTGGGGCTGGATGATGTATCGTGAGTTTGAAGGGGAATTGGAAATTGGAGCTGGAGAGTTGTCTTAATCTATTTTATGCAAAGCTTCACATGTCTTTTCAAATTAATATTCTGCACTCTGTGAATTAAATACTGTGTAGGCCGCCTCATTTTCTCAGTCTTTAATCTTCTCTTGGGTTACAGGTTAGATCTGAGGGGGACATTGCAATAGAGAATTATCTTACATTTCAAGATAACATATATATATATATTTTTTTACTAAAACACTTTTTAGACCTTTATTAATAATAATCAGAAACTTAGTTGTCATTTGTAAACAAAGAGGTTAGAGTGGAGAATGCCCAAATTAAGATTTATTTATTCAGTGATTAGACTATGAATTAGAGTGTGAAGATTTAAAGGTATGTGCAGTGCAATTCTGACTACTTGGAGTTAGTGCAAATTTCACAGTTGTCTAGATGCCCTCCAGAACATTCCCCTCAATGCAGACACCAACTCCAAGCTCCAGGGTTGACAGGGCACCCACACTTCCGACCAACTGTCTATAGATTCTGAGGTCCTACTATTTTCTCAGACTTTATAATTGACTAAGGTTTTATAAATGACTAGTAGATCTCAAGAAAGTGCTATATTTATTAGTTTTATTATAAAGGATACAAATGAACAGATGCATAGAGCAAAATCTGGGCAGGTCCCACACAAAGCTTCCCTGTCCTCAGGATGCATTACCTGCGCATTAGCGTATATCACCAATCAGGAAGCTCACCAGAACTCCAGATGTTGATGATTTTTGTTGGGGATTCATTATGTTGACGAGATTGAATCATTGGACATGTCACTGAATTCAGTCAGCAACTCTCCTGCCCTCCCAGGAGAGCTTGCTCAAAACCCCAACCCTTTAGTCTTTGTTTGATCTTTTGTGGCCTGGTTAGTCACCATCTTGAGACATTACCAAGAACTCAGGTGTGATCCTAGGGACCCACCTTGAGTAACAAACACATTTCTTTCACTTGGTAAATTCCAAGGATGTATAGGATGTATAGGTTACTTCCCAGGAACCAGGAGCAAAGACCAGTTAAATTCTTTATTATAGAGAAGCAATTTTAAAATGTTACTGAAAAACCATAGAAAAAAGTCCAATTTCCAAATACTTACATACCAACAAGGGCAGCATTGTTGGTGATCCCCCACCTCCTCACCTCAAGGCAAGCTGTCATTTCCTGTATGTCTTCCTTCTCATGATCAGATTTCACAGCAGGTTACTGATTCATAGGGGTATGTCGAGGGCTTTTGTCTGGAATTCCCTGCTTACCAGTAGATGATTGGTTTACATATTTTAAGAGCCCTTAAATAGCCCTGGAAGTTCTATATTTCGGGTACTGACTTGTCAGGAGGATCAGTATGATGGACGGCCTAAACATCTCCCTGCAAATGCTTTAGCAGCATATCCCTCCCCTCACCCCTGGGGAGAAAGGATTGTTCACATAGGATAATTTGAAAGTGAGTGACTATATATGGTACTGATGGTGTTTCTTCAAGGCTGCCAGCTCTTGTGTTTTTAGTTCTTTTGGAAATATTTCTAGACTTGGTAAGTATCTTAAGTATCCACTAGTCCCTTGTACAATCTCTGTGTAGAGATTCCTGTTTTGTGTTATAATTTCTCATAAGATAGTGTCATCCTCTGACCCTAAAGAAAGATCTTCTTCCCTGGGCGTGGTGGCTCACGCTTGTAATCCCAGCACTTTGGGAGGCCGAGGTGGGTGGATCACCTGAGGTCATGAGTTCCAGATCAGCCTGGCCAACATGGTGAAACCCCATCTCTACTAAAAATACAAAAAAATTAGCCGGGAGTGGTGGCAGGCACCTGTAGTCTCAGCTGCTCGGGAGGCTGACACTGGAGAATGGCGTGAACCTGGGAGGCGGAGCTTGCAGTGAGCCCAGATCGTGCCACTGCACTCCAGCCTGGGTGACAGAGTGAGACTCTTGTCTTTTTTTTTTTTTTTTTTTTTTTTTTGAGACAGAGTCTTGCTTTATCGCCCAGGCTGGAGTGCATTGGCGCGATCTCGGCTCACTGCAAGCTCCACCTCCCGGGTTCACGCCATTCTCCTGCCTCAGCCTCCCTAGTAGCTGGGACTACAGGCGCCCACTACCACGCCCGGCTAATTTTTTGTATTTTTAATAGAGACGGGGTTTCACCGTGTTAGCCAGGATGGTCTCGATCTCCTGACCTCGTGATCCGCCCGCCTCGGCCTCCCAAAGTGCTGGGATTACAGGCGTGAGCCACCGCGCCCGGCCGAGACTCTGTCTTTTTTTTTTTTTTTTTTTTTGAGACGGAGTCTTGCTTTGTCACCCAGGCTGGAGTGCAGTGGCGCGATCTCGGCTCACTGCAAGCTCCACCTCCCGGGTTCACGCCATTCTCCTGCCTCAGCCTCCTGAGTAGCTGGGACTACAGACGCCCACTACCACGCCCGGCTAATTTTTTGTATTTTTAGTAGAGACGGGGTTTCACCGTGTTAGCCAGGATGGTCTCGATCTCCTGACCTCGTGATCCGCCCGCCTCGGCCTCCCAAAGTGCTGGGATTACAGGCGTGAGCCACCGCGCCCGGCTGAGACTCTTTTTTTTTTTTTTTTTTTTTTGAGACGGAGTCTTGCTTTGTCGCCCAGGCTGGAGTGCAGTGGCGCGATCTCGGCTCACTGCAAGCTCCACCTCCCGGGTTCACGCCATTCTCCTGCCTCAGCCTCCCGAGTAGCTGGGACTACAGACGCCCACTACCACGCCCGGCTAATTTTTTGTATTTTTAGTAGAGACGGGGTTTCACCGTGTTAGCCAGGATGGTCTCGATCTCCTGACCTCGTGATCCGCCCGCCTCGGCCTGAGACTCTGTCTTAAAAAAAAAAAAAAAAAAAAAATCAGCTGGGTGTGGTGGTAGGCGCCTGTAATCCCAGCTACTTGGGAGGCTGAGGCAGGAGAATCACTTGAACCCAGAAGGCGGAGTTTGCGGTGAGCAGAAATTGCTTCATTGCACTCCAGCCTGGGCAACAGAATGAGACCCTGTCTGGAAAAAAAAAAAAAAAAATCTTCTTAAACGTAAGGGTTCCTAGTTTTCTTTCATATGGTTTCCTGTAAAGACAAATGTATTTTTATCATTTATATATATTGTGCTCTTGTTGTAGGTGTCAGTTGTACCCGAGGCGTTCTCAGCAGCAGCAAGTACCTGTGGTGGATTTCCAGGCTGAACTGAGGCAGGCATTCTTAGCTGAGACACCAAGAGGTGGTTAAAGCCATATTGGAGTAGCGAGGAATCTGATTCCAAGCAAAAACCAGGTTAGAGCTAATGCAGCAATGATCAAGAATAAAGAATCATTAAAGAATGGGGTGTTGGGGGTTCTCTTAATTATCAGTGACACATTAATTTTTTTCCTTAGAGCTTCATACAATAAACACATTGCAGAAAGTTTTAGGAAGTTTTGCAGGACCTTAAATTTTCAGCCCTGACACTTTCGTCATGTTTCTGTATTCCAGTTATTGTAGTGCATGCTTTTCAGGTAGTTTTCTTTTGCGTTTTTTTTTAATTATATAAAAATGTTTCACTATAAATGGCTCTTGAATACCCTGTTACTGAATGTTTATAATTTCCTTTTGTGGGAGGTGTCATTTTTTTCTGCCAGTAGTTTGAACAAAGCTTTAGTAGATAGCTTTGTGTAAAACTTAGAATAATTTTTTCAAATATGCAGATGTGAAAATAAATTGAATCAAGGAATATGAACTTAAGGTACATTTTTCTAAATTGTATTGCAAAGTATTAAATTAGTATTCATTGCTTTCAAAAAATAAAGGGCCAGTTACAACATACTTTCACAGCATTATTTTAATTCGAATATGATTTATGTCAGTGAATTGTAAATACACAGCACATAATTAACAATGAGTATTAGAGAATCTAAATACTTTCTCATGCTTATTTACTAATTCCTTTTTGTTTTGTCTTTTTCTCTCTTTTCTGTTTTAACCAATGTATTTCCTCTTTGAATCAGCAATGTAATAAAAATATTATTCATAATTTTTCAACGTGATGTAGATTTATTTAGTTCTTTTTATGTTGCTTTCATTTTTTAGGAAAAAGTTATTACAAAGTCGATTTTGATTTGTTTTCTTGTTTTTCCTCTGTGATTTTTCTTTTTTTCTACTTTAAGTTTTAGAATGCCCTCATTTCTGAGAGTTTACTGTTTACTTTTTACAAAGTAAGAGCAGAGAGGAATTGGGTTTACTGATAAATTCCTTCTAGCCTTTTTTTAAGTCTGTTTTTGAAATATTATCCTTCAACTTGAATCAGTTAGGCTTGTTTATGGCCACCATTTTGAGTTATTAATTAATTTATTTATTTAGAGACGAAGTTTCACTCTGTTGCCCAGGCTGGAGTGCAGTGGTGTGGTTTCGGCTCACTGCAACCTCTGCCTCCCAGGTTCAACTGATTTTCCTGCCTCAGCCTCCCAAGTATCTGGGATTATAGGCACCCACCACCACACCTGGCTAATTTTTGTATTTTTGGTAGAGACGGGGTTTCACCATGTTCTCCAGGCTGGTCTCAAACTGCTGAACTCAGGTGATCCACCTGCCTTGGCCTCTCAAAGTGCTGGGATTACAGGTGTGACCTACCGCGCCCGGCCCATTTTGAGTTTAAATCAAAGGAGACAGAAATTTTCTGAGAAATCCTCCTTTCTTGAATCCTTTATATACAACATTTTCCAGTAATTGCTTAAGCAAATTGGAATCTAATCATTGTCCAAAGCTTTTCCCTTGAGTAAGGGAATTTTTCATTGAATAGGTGTGCACAACCGATTTTTTACTTTTAAGGAATTTTTTAGCTTCTCAGTTCAGTTCACAGATTTTTGTAAATTTTTAAATACAACATTTAAGTCATACATTATAGTCTGCAAGTAGGACCATCTAATTTTATGATACTTAATTATATCTTATTCTAGTCTCAACTGCTAGTTCTACCTAAATAGTACCCATTACCAGTATTCCTGTAGAACAAGGGTTGGTAATATATCTGGACCCCACTACCTGTGTCTATAAATGAAATTTTATTGGAACACAACTCAGTTCATTTATTATGTTATCTTTGGCCACATTGGTGCTACGGTGGTGCAGCTTTGAGTAGTTGTGACAGATTGAATGACAGGCAAAGCCTAAAATACTTAGTATCTTGCTATTTAAAAGAAAATAATTGGCTGAGTTTTGTTTTAGAGGAGCAGATTGAAAGAAGAAAACACCAAAGTGGGGGCCAGTCAATATAGTCATAATATCATAGAAGGCAATGAAGAATAGATTATAGAAGTATATACGAAGTATACATTACAGCATAGACAATCAGATGAATTTCTTGGGGAAGGGATCAGTTTAAGAATCATGTTAAAGTCTGCTGTGGAGGAAGATGGGTAGTCTTTAACAACATTTAAACACTTGGTACCCATTTTCATTAAAAATGTAAGGCACACGATGGCCAGGAAAAATAGGAAAATAAACTATTAATGTGGCCGGGTGTGGTGGCTCACGCCTGTCATCCTAGCACTTGGGGAGGCTGAGGCAGGTGGATCACCTGAGGTCAGAAGTTCGAGACCAACCTGGCCACATGGTGAAACCCCGTCTGTTCTAAAAATACAAATATTAGCCGGGTGTAGTGGGGGATACCTGTAATCCCAGCTACTCGGGAGGCTGAGGCAGGAGAATTTCTTGAACCCTGGGGGCAGAGGTTGCAATGAGCAGAGATTGTGCCACTGTGCTTCAGCCTGCGTGACAGAGCAAGACTTCTATCTCAAAAAAAAATTGTGTTATGAATATTCTGTTTTTGTTTGGTACCTAAATATTTACCAGGGTACATATCCAATTGGATACTTACCTAGTAGTTGGGATGCAGGGTGTAATATTAGTATGACTTTTAAACGTTTTTGTTACATTGTTTTCTAAACACATCATGAGAAGCGCTGATGGCCACTAAAAATTAGTAGACCATTAGTTTCTCAGTACCACCCTTTGTATTCTGGTGTTTTTTTGTTTTTGTTAAGTAAACCTTTCCAATAAAGGAAATTTGTTTTCTTGTGTTTTTAATTGGAATTATTGTGTATTAATATTTTGCATTTAGTTTTCTTTTGTCACTTGTTTTTGCATACTCTTCGATGGAGGATCTCTATGGAGACCCTCTATAATTTTAAATTTTAACAGATCAATACTGATATTCCATGGTGTGTCTCATTTGCTATGTGTGCCTTGGCCAACCCTAGTCATCTTATTTTACTATTTGCTATGTGTGCTTCGGCCAACCCTAGTCATCTTATTTTACTTTTGAATTAAAGTAGATTTACATTTTTATGCAGTTTAATCATTTGAAAGTCTACAGTTTTCCTAAAGTTTGAAAACTTGTGCTTCTGTGAGGGATACCAGTTCGTTTATTTGCTTATGTGCCCTTTGATCTCAGAAGATACGCTATGACTGCTCATCCATCCTTGCAGTGTGATGTTGCTACTCTTGTCGCCTTTCTCATGAAGTTTTGTTTTCTTGTGCTGTAAAGATAAATTTGACCACTCTGCAGTGATTTATTTTCTTCTTTCACTTACAAGGTCATGACTACGTTGTATCACATTTAGGGATGAGAGAGAACTGTTTCTAAATTCCAAATCTGTCTCTTAAGGGAATCCTTTTAACTGCTGTAGGAGGTCAACTCCTATTGTGAGTAAAACATGTATCTCTTCTAGCTATACAGGTTATTATTTTATTATATTGTTTATGATATATATATATAAATATAAAATAATAATCTGTCCCTAATTCTCTAGGTCTTCAGTTCTTTGGGCCATAACTCACATCCCTAGATGTGTTTCATACATCTGGACCGCTAAGCTTGTGGGAGTTATTTATATCCTATTGCTCAAGGTCATCGCCACGGTCTGATTTTTCACAAAAAAATTCCAACCTCTGGCATAAATGGGTTAAAAATGGCTTTAGTGATGTAGTGCTGATAAACATAAAATTCACCCGATTTGAGTGCATGAAGCAGTGATTTAAGTAAATTTACAGAACTGTGCAATCATTGCCGTGAACTACTCTGGAAACATTTTCATCACCACAGTAAGATCTGTCTTGCTCATTCACAGTCGTGATCCTGGTTGTCTCTTTGGATGGCTGAAGGTCCCAAGTGTTGCAGTGCTATAAAAATGGATATTGCTGGCTGGGTGCAGTGGCTCACGCCTGTAATCCTAGCACTTGGGGAGGCCGAGGCCGGCAGATCACCTGAGGTCAGGAGTTCGAGACTAGCCTGGCCAACATAGCGAAATCCCGTCTCTGCTAAAAATACAAAAATTAGCCGGGTGTGGTGGCGGGCGCCTGTAATCCCAGCTACTCAGGAGGCTGAGGCAGGAGAACCACTTGAACCCGGGAAGTGGAGGCTGCAGTGAGCCGAGATCACGCCATTGCACTCCAGCCTGGGCAACAGAGTGAGACTCTGTCTCAAAAAAAAAAAAAAAAAGGATATTGCTAATGAGTCTCACATACCATGTTTTCTTGGATTTAGACTGCTTTATAAAGAATCATGAGATAATATTCAAAACTTCTAAGTTATAGTCCTTAAACTCTTACTCATATTTAGGTCAGAAACTACATTTAATTTTTGTGGAGGTCTTTGTTTGCTTATTTGAAAAGTTCTTTTGAGATCTTTATAAGTTTTATTTAATACATTTTTTAGTGTACAGACATCAGATTCATGGCCACTGAATGACAGCCAGGCATTAGAGTATTCTTTTTTCTTTTTTTTTTTTTTTTTGAGATGGAGTTTCGCTCTTGCTGCCCAGGCTGGAGTGCAGTGGTGTGATCTCCGCTCAAAAGGATACTCTTGAATCCTTTTCAAAAGTAATTTGTGTTTCATTTTTTAATTAGTATGATAAGCACTTCAAGACCCTTTACAATTCTGGCTAGATTTGGTTGCCATATTTAATAGCATTTTTTAAATAA
Organism: Gorilla gorilla gorilla; assembly: GCF_029281585.2. Taxonomy (NCBI): domain Eukaryota; kingdom Metazoa; phylum Chordata; class Mammalia; order Primates; family Hominidae; genus Gorilla; species Gorilla gorilla. The sequence continues at coordinate 26,201,177 of NC_073240.2, forward strand.
TGGAGAAAAGGGAAACATTATGCATGCTTGATTACGGTCATGAGCTGCATAACAATTCCATTCAACAACAGACTGCATATGTCAGGGCAGTCCCTTAAGATTACAAAACCATGTTTTCATTATGCCTTCTTTCTCTTCCCCACCGCCCCCAACCCCGAGATGGAGTCTTGCTCTGTTGCCCAGGCTGGAGTGCAGTGGCACCATCTCAGCTCACTGCAAACTCTGCCTCCTGGTTTCAAGCGATTCTCCTGCCTCAGCCTCCTGAGTAGCTGGGATTACAGGCGCCTGCCACCACACCCAGCTAATGTTTGTATTTTTAGTAGAGATAGGGTTTTCACCATGTTGGCCAGGCTGGTCTTGAATTCCTGACCTCAGGTGATCCACCCACCTCGGTTTCCCAAAGTGTTGGGATTACGGGCGTGAGCCACCACACCCAGCCTCTTCTCTGTTTAACATTGTATTGTGAGTGTTCATAGTATTCAGGATAGTAACATGATATACAGGTTTGCAGCCTAGGATCTACCATATAGCCTAAGAGTATAGTAGACTCTGTGTATCCTCTAGGTTTGTGTAAGTACACTGTTCATACTGTGATGAAATCTCCAAATGCATTTCTCCTAATGTGTCCCCATTACGTGACTTATTTATTTATTTTGAGATGAAGTTTTGCTCTTGTCCCTCTTCGTTGCCCAGGCTGGAGTGCAGTGGTGCGATCTCAGCTCACTGCAACCTCTGCCTCCCAGGTTCAAGCGATTCTCCTACCTCAGCCTCTCAAGTAGCTGGGATTACAGGCACCCACCACCATGCCTGGCTAATTTTTTGTATTTTTAGCAGAGACGGGATTTCACCATGTTGGCCAGGCTGGTCTCGAACTCTTGACCTCAGGTGATCCACCTGCCTTGGCCTCCCCTAGTGCTGGGATTACAGGCGTGAGCCACCTCACCCGGCCGTTAATGTGATTTATAACTTTGTCCTTCATTACTTGATGTGTGAAAGTTGTTTATGTGAGTCTATATATATATATTCCATAGTCATGTGTCCTTTTTTGACATGGGAAGTCTTAGGCAGGTTTATAACACACTTGGCTCTTAGTGGGGAAAGATTACCTGCCATCATATTGAAGTGAATTTAGGGGAAGAAGGAATATTGCAAATGACAACATAGGTATTTCAGAAAAAAGGAAAAATCTGAATGAAAGAGTAATTGAGATGTTGATATAGAGATGACTTCATATTAATTCTGAACTAGAGAGAGAGACACTACCTTAAATAAGGATGGAAAGAAAAATAGTAAATTTTGGAAAATGACGCTTAGTTTTTGAAACATTTAGGAATTACTAGGTAAAATAAAATTCAATGAGTTTCATCAGTCCTAAGTGTGTCAAATGTGAGAGTTAAGAATGAGGGACTAGGGAAATTTGGCAGTCCCTTGGTGAGGAAACTAGTATGAGAGGAAGGATGTTTTTGAACGTGTCTGTCATAGTGATTTTCATGCAAAATTGTCTGCCTGTTTTAAAACATGGTAGATTGCAGTGCAGCTTTAACATGCTTTCCTCTGCAGGCTCCTCCATCTACTCTTTGAAGCTTCTGCCCAGCTTGCATTGTTTCTAGGAGAACCCACGTCATACCTTTATCTATAGCCTTCCCCTAGGTCTTCAGAAGCATCAAGTTTTAACTGTGGACATTGGATTTGGTGGAACAGCAATCATGGTAAGCTGTATGATAAGGATGAGGGTTGAAATGTGCTGTAAGGGCCGAAAGAAATAGTTTGCCAGCATGTGCAGTGATCTTGGGTTCTGAATGTTAGAAATAAGGATACATCCATGGATATGGATTCTCATTGCATTGAGTATCAGCTGAAGATGAGCTGATTTTTTTATTTTTATTTTTTTCAGACGGAGTCTTGCTCTGTCTCCCAGGCTGGAGTGCAGTGGTGCGGTCTTGGCTCACTGCAACCCTGGGTTCAAGAGATTCTCGTGCCTCAGCCTCTTTATTAGAGACAGGGTTTCACTGTGTTGGCCAGGCTCGTCTCAGGCTCCTGACCTCTGGTGATCCACCCACCTCGGCCTCCCAAAGTGCTGGGATTACAGGCATGAGATGAGCCACTGTGCCTGGCCATGAGAAATGTTTCATGATGTGAGAAAATACAGGAGTTTTTGATCATGATACCACCAGTGGTGAAGGACTGTCCTGCAGATGATGGACTCTCAGGTCAGATTACAATAGAAATAAAGAGGACTTTGAAAATGGAAGGGTTTTGGCATTAACAGTACAGAGAAAAGCAGTCTGGAGAGAGAGAACACCCTACATCGTTGTGGTTTGGTTTAGTTAGGGGAGTGGACAGTTTAGAGCATGCATTGTCACAGAGAAGGATAATCACCTGTAAGGAGGTGAAAATTGGTTCTTGAGATGTGAAAAAATACTTCATAATCCTTTGTGGTCCTCCAAAGAGCCATACTAAATATGGAAGAATGTTGGTGAAAAAGGAGAGAATATTTGTTTAGTTAAGGAAACCAGGCTTAGATTATGTAAGGGTGGAGAAGAAACAGGAGAAGATTAGAAGACTAGGGTGTTGGCAAGCTGAACATGACTCTTGTCTTACTGCTTCTAGACTGTTGGCAAGAGTAGCAAGATGCTGCAGCACATTGACTATAGAATGAGATGTATCCTGCAAGATGGCCGAATCTTCATTGGCACCTTTAAGGCTTTTGACAAGCATATGAATTTGATCCTCTGTGATTGTGATGAGTTCAGAAAGATCAAGTAAGGCTGATTTGGGCAAATGGGGGTTGGACACAGAGGCAATGGGAAGGGAAGGCCAGAGCTGGAGTAAGAGATTTCCAAGGGTAACTGAAGTAGTTAGGGAAACTATGGTAGAGCCAGTCTATTGTTTAACCTCTTGACCTGATCTCTGAATTAGGTCAGAGTCTGCATCTGAACTCTTTTAAGTTTGTAAAACAATCATGGATTTATTACTGGGAGTAAAAGTATATGCTATGGTCAGAATACTCGTATTTATTTTTAAAATTGAGAAAAATGCTATGTTAATTAATTGGTTGGCTTCTGCAGCAGTCTTAGACCAAATCTTGGTTGAAATGGAGAAGAACAGTTGTTCTTCATGGTTGAGGAGTTGGGATATGGTTGCCATTTGGTATCCTCTCTTTGCCTGTTACTGTTCCCATTATTTCAGTTCTGTGTCACCTGTCATTATGATTTAATTATTTAAGTAATTTTTTAAAGAAATTTCCATTTTAATGTGGAAACCCAGGTTTCAATTTTGTTTTTTTTAAAAGGTATTTCACAAAAGAAATTAGTCTTGTTGTAGTGTAACATCAAAGGAACATTCTGTAAAAGACTAAAGTTAGATTAGAAAACAGCTTCACTATTTACCCTTGTATATTAACTGTGTTTACAGATTTTTTTTGGCTTGTTTTTCAGTGAGAACTCAGTAAATGTTTAAATAGCATCAGTTGTCTTAATTGATACTTGAGGTTGTATAAATATTTTGATGAGTGAGTGATCACTAAAATTTATCTCACTAAAATTTAATTCTGATTTGTAGGCCAAAGAATGCGAAGCAACCAGAGCGTGAAGAAAAGCGGGTTTTGGGTCTGGTGTTGCTGCGTGGGGAGAACTTGGTATCCATGACTGTGGAGGGGCCACCCCCCAAAGATGTAAGGAAGATGTAGGGCAGGACAGAACTTTAATTTGCAGGGACATCATATTATGTGAGATGTCTGAAATCAGGGTAGAGCAGACACAGTTCAACATGGATTGTCAAATAAAATGTGCCAGGCACTTAATATCAATTGTTGGTTGCCTATGCTATTCGGGATTAGGGGATTTTTGGTGAATTATTCTATGTGCTGGGCATTACCTAGGTAAGGGTAGGAGTTGGTGATTCATGTTTGCTTGGTATGTTTATAAAAGAGGTGTTTTCACAATTTGACAAATAATGTGCATTTTATACACAAGATACCTCCATGGTATACTTACTTGTTCATTTGGACACAGAACTAATATGAGATAGGTGTCATGGGAAAATGGTGGAGAGAAGTGATCTCTGATGAATAAGAATACTGAGAACTTGTAAATTGTTTGATTTTAGGCTATGAATTTTCTTGTTTCAGACTGGCATTGCTCGGGTACCACTTGCTGGAGCTGCTGGAGGCCCTGGGGTTGGTAGGGCAGCTGGTAGAGGAGTACCAGCTGGTGTGCCAATTCCCCAGGCCCCTGCTGGATTGGCAGGCCCTGTCCGAGGAGTTGGGGGACCATCCCAGCAGGTGAGGAACCAGCAGAGGGTTTTATATTATTGGGAGAATATGACTAAGCCGGAGGCCAAGGAGATTTAAAAACCTAAGTGTATGTGTCATACAATGTAAACAGCATATGGTCTAGGAGGAACCAAAAAACAGATATATGGGAGGAAGGGAATAAAACTAGCTGCTTAAAATGGTCATTGGGTGATTAAAGTTACCCAAGTTACTCTTGGCAAGAGTAACTTGCCACTAGTGGTGAGTGAACAGAATGCATGGATATACCACAGTTGAAAACACCAAAGGGCTTTTTGGATGTCAGTGTACAAAGATTAGTTTTTAAAATATGGGAATAGGCCGGGTGCAGTGGCTTACGCCTGTAATCCAGCACTTTGGGAGGCCGAGGTGGGCAGATCACTTGAGGTCAGGAGTTCGACACCGGCCCGGCCCACGTGGTGAAAACCCTATCTCTACTAAAAATACAAAAATCGGCTGTGTGTGGTGGTGGGTGCCTGTAATCCCAGCTACCAGGCAGGGAGACAGGAGAATCGCTTGAACCCAGGAGTGGGAGGCTGCAGTGAGCTGAGATTGCGCCATTACACTCCAGCCTGGGTGACAAGAGTGAAACTGTCTCAAAAAAACACATGGGAATAATGAGAGAAGTACATTGCAACAGTTGTTTGTATCTAACTGGTCATTTTTCTCATTTATTTTCTGTGTTTGAATAATGTGAAGGTTTGCATCGCTTTGACTGTTTCTCGCCCTGCCTTCTCAGGTAATGACTCCACAGGGAAGAGGCACTGTAGCAGCTGCTGCTGTTGCTGCGACTGCCAGTATTGCTGGAGCCCCAACACAGTACCCACCAGGACGGGGCACTCCGCCCCCACCGGTCGGCAGAGCAACCCCACCTCCAGGTAAGGGATTGGTGAACACGAAGACGAACTTGAATCTCTGATGAGAGATAGCTTACTGATTTAAGACACAGCCTGAGAGCCTAAGAATTTGGGGAATATGCGTCCTTCTTCTAGATACTGGTTTTTAATGAAAGACATAGAAGAGTAATTGTCATATAGAAATTATTTGACTATCATTGTTGTCTGGCCCATTTCTTTAGGGATTATTTGGGCTACATTCTAACTTTTCTAAGCCATTTTATGAGGCCTTTATTTCTACCATTTTTCACTGTAGGCATTATGGCTCCTCCACCTGGTATGAGACCACCCATGGGCCCACCAATTGGGCTTCCCCCTGCTCGAGGGACGCCGATAGGCATGCCCCCTCCGGGAATGAGACCCCCTCCACCAGGCATTAGAGGTGAGTGGGAGCATAGGGGTTTGATGGTTCAGCCAGGCCCCTGAATATGTGTATCCTCTTTTTCTCAATGTTTCTATTTCCTTTCCAGGTCCACCTCCCCCAGGAATGCGTCCACCAAGACCTTAGCATACTGTTGATCCATCTCAGTCACTTTTTCCCCTGCAATGCGTCTTGTGAAATTGTGTAGAGTGTTTGTGAGCTTTTTGTTCCCTCATTCTGCATTAATAATAGCTAATAATAAATGCATAGAGCAATTAAACTGTGAGGTACTGTTGTATATATTTTTTTGCCTGTTGATTTTGATGAGATCTTAAGTTACTGTGGATGAGGGTGATGCCTATTAAGCAGTTGATTCAAATCATATTCTCTTTAATTCTTAGGATAAAAAGGTTTTCTGCTTTCTAACTTTCACTTTGTGCATTGACTGGTGTTGGTTAATAATGTTTTCATGACCTGGGGGTTTAAGTGGTTGTGCTGCTTCACACATGGCCTCCTGCTTCTCATGTTGCTATGTCACATTATCTGAAGGGAAGTGGGGATGGGATGAAAGGCCTTGTAAGGCCACCTATATACTGAAGGAAGTTGTAGTGAATCACAATCCATGCTCATTACATATCAAGGCATTTGAAATAGAAGTTACTCTTTTTCTTGGGATGTTGACCTCAGTTGATCAGGTTTTACAGTGTCCTATGATCAGAATAGAGGATGTGATACTGGAATAATCATTTTCTACCATTGAGTAAGTATTTATTTATAAATTACTAAATGAGTGGAAGATCCTGGGTACTGGGAGGCAGGAGGTTGCATATTTGAGTTAATAAGTTGTACTACTGATAATAAAGATAACTGACACACTAAAACATACTTGGTACACTGAAATACAAATTACAGTTATGTCCAGTGGTATCACCAAGTGACAAACTGGGAGCTAAATAGTTCAGAAATGCCCTAGTCTCTAGGTCCAGTTTGAATTGGTTATGGAACAAAGAAGCCATTTATAAAAGGGAAGAGATTTTTAGGTTTTGCAGCTAAGGTTTATAGTAGGCAGCGAGGGAATAATTCATAGTGATTGTAGCAGTTGGTTTACCAAGCACTAAAGAGATTGGTGTTAACTCCATAATACTGATAGACTGATTGGGATTACATTTTTTCTCTTGAATTTACCAGGAGTGGTTGTGAATGTCACCTTTTCCATCTTTTAAATTACATCCTTGCAGGTGGTAATCACTCAAGGAAAAGGAATTATCAGAGTAACAATAGTTCCTGTTACTGACTTGATATGGTCTCTGCCAGAATAGCTTCTCAGATTAATGGCCACTCTCAGGTAAGGAAAATAAAGAGGCGAAGCCTTAGTTGCTTTAGGAGATTATATAATACAGGTGTGACATCAGTGTTTTCAGGATTTGTAAATGTTAAAACAAACTTCTTGATTTACCAAAGCCGCAACCAAAGTACTTTACCTGGATCTTTCAAGACAGAGCTTCTCAGTTCAGACAAATTGACTGATGATAAGACAAACACTTTTCCTCTACAAACCGTGGGGTAGTATGTAGAGAGACCTGTGATTTCTTCGCATACTGCTCTGGAACTACTTCTAATTATACTTTTTTCTTTGTTTGTTTTTGGAGGGGAAGCATTTCTCCTTGCATTGGTTTGCTGGTATGGATGGCCCTTAGATTTTGGCATGAGTGATTATGCAGCCTATTTGAAGAAAACCTGTTTTCAGGACCTTTTTAATTAAATATGGCCTGTTACATGAGTTAAAGGTAAGTTATAAGAGCTCTAGATTCTGCAAGATGCTTGCTTCTTGTAGTTATTTTGCTTGGTGATAATGCATTTTCTTTTGTCTGGAGCTTCCTGGACTTTTTGAGAATCCTGATTGTGATGATATAATAGGAGAAAACTTGGGATATAGATAGTATAATTGAGTGTGGTGAATCTTGTTATGGAATGCTAGTCTAAGCTTCTGCGTGTTTCCACTAGGGACACACATCAACATATCAGTCTTAAAACATTCTTGGTAGTTAATGCTTGATGTTACTTAAAAATCATCCTACATTCTTGCATTAAAATACATACACGTGGCTGGGCGCGGTGGCTCATGCCTGTAATCCCAGCACTTTGGGAGGCCGAGGCGGGCAGATCCCGAGGTCAGAAGATTGAGACCATCCTGGCTAACACGGTGAAACCTCGTCTCTACTAAAAAATACAAAAAATTAGCCGGGCGTGGTGGCAGGCACCTGTAGTCCCAGCTACTCGGGAGGCTGAGGCAGGAGAATGGTGTGAACCTGGTGGAGCTTGCAGTGAGCTGAGATCACGCCACTGCACTCCAGCCTGGGCGACAGAGTAAAACTCTGTCTCAGAAAAAAAAAAAAAAAAAAAAGAAAGAAAATACATACATGTCTCATCTAAAACATGGTTGGTCAACAACTTTCTGATTTCCTGATACACATTTTATTAACCGGCTCCTTAAATATATCCATGTTGCATATCATGTTTGACATGCTTTCATTGTAGCTTATAGAATAATTTCAAATAGAATTTTGGGATAAAAATTATGCTACCTTAAAATAGGTTATGAAGTATTTGAGGTATTCTCTTTTTATATGATAGGTAAACTTGGCTTGGAATTAAAAAGATTTTGAAAGTTGCTTAGGGAGCTCCCTGCTTTTGTGAACTCATTATTCCTTAATTATGATGTCAAATTTCAGAAGTTTGTTATTAACATACTGGTATTTTGCTTTTTATAGATTCTTGTAATAGAATATTGCAAGTAGAAACTGATTTACATAGATAATTATGTGAAATAGTGCTGCTTGACTAGGATTTTCATGATCTCATTTCAAAGATTAGCAAAAACACCCTTTACCTGGTATGTTTACCTCTGATACTACCTTCACTGATTTCAGCAGGTAGTCAGTTATAATCCATGGATTGAAGTTTCGATTTATTTATTTATTTATTTGAGACAGAGTCTCACTCTGTTGAGCAAGCTGGAGTACAGTGGTGTGATCTTGGCTCAGTTTAGCCTCTGCCTTCCGGGCTGAAGCGATTCTCCTGCCTCAGCCTCCTGAGTAGCTGGGATTACAGGTGTGGGCCACCACACCTGGCTAATTTTTGTATTTTTGGTAGAGACAGGGTTTCACCATGTTGGCCAGATTGGTCTCAAACTCCTGACCTCAGGTGATCCGCCCAACTCAGCCTCCCGAAGTGCTGGGATTACAGGTGTGAGCCACCGCACCCTGCCATGGGTTGAAGTTTTTAAATGCATGTTTTCCGTTAGTTAATACATTGCTTGATTCTGTCTTATAATTACATTTCAGTTCTCTTCATCTTGTCCATACACATAATAATGCTTCGTATATAATAAAGCAAGGTATATTTTCATGGGATTTTTGTAGTTGGAGAATGACATCTGAGCCTGAAATAGGATATTTGTGTTGTAACTTTTTCAGTGTCATACGATACCATTTTTTGACCACTTAGTTGATGCCTCTGAAAGGAAGAGAGAATCAGATCGCTAAAATTTGATGTGTCGTCAGTGTGGATCCTACTCAGTAGTGTCACAACGAGGCTGAAAATCATATTAAGTGCTTTTAGGACAGAAACGTAAACTGCTCAGGTAAAATAACCTTATAAAGAGAAATAAGCATATATTGCAGAGGCCTTGGCTAGGTTCATGATGACACAGGACCTTGTCTGAATATAATGATTTCAAAATTTGAGCTTAAAAATGACACTCTGAAATCCAGTCAGTGTGCCTCACTAGACTTTCCGATTTCAAGATTTTCTGCAGAAAATGTTTTGAAAACTTTGAATACTTAAAAATGGCAGGTGTAGTATTGCACTTTGCTAGTTGCTCAGATACCCTTTTTTATTTGTATAGATATTCTGAGTTCCCTTTTTTTTCTACATGTTGTACGTTGTCGAAAGCTAAAAGGAAACTTATCCTTGGATCACGGAAGGCAGAGGCATTTGGTGAGATGGAAACAAGGATGTGTAAAAAGGAGACGACCACCTCTCGGATAAAAAAAAAAGTGCCAGAGTTCTAGGGTTCTAAGTGATGTCCAGGAAGGAGGAGGAATAATATTTATGGAGCATATATTATGGAACACAGTGAGTATAGTACCTGCCTTTAAATGAATACTGTTGGTTTTTTAGGACAGTTGCTTTTTTTTCTTTTTTCTTCAGCTGTGTGCAGTTGATTAACTTGTACAGAGCCTATCACACAATAGATGTTTAAGAAATATTAAGTGAATGAATGAGGCAGCATTGCTAATTTTTGTATAGTGAGACAGTATCTCACAGTCCAGGCTGGAGTTCCGTGGCATTAACATAACTCACTGCAGCCTTGAACACCTGAGCTCAAATGATCCTTTCACCTTATCCTCCAGAGTAGCTGGGACTACAGTTGCGTGTCAACATGCCTGGCTAATTTTAGTTTTCTAATTTTTTTAGAGTTGGGATCTCACTATGTTGCTTAGACTGGTCTTGAACTTCTGGCCTCATACCATCCTCTTGCCTCAGCTGGTATTGTAGGTGTGAGCCACTGTGCCAGGCACTAATTTTTTTTATGTTAGAAAACAAGTTTTTAGGTATTTTATAGTTACTTCCTTATGACAATATCTCATCAGAATCTAGGCCTATCTGATATCTGACTCCATACGTTTATACCGTGTAGTCAGCCATTCCCAGATAGAGGTCATTTGAGTTACTTAGTGTTTACCAGCACTTGTTTACTACCTTGCGATGGTATTTACAGTGTATTTTTGGGTATGGTTTTGGGGTTCTTTGGTTGTTGTTAAAACGCCTGTAATCCCGGCACTTTGGGAGGTTGAGGTGGGTGGATCACCTGAGGTCAGGAGTTCGAGCCCAGCCTGGCCAACATGGCGAAACCCTACCTCTACTAAAAAATACAAAAATTAGCCTGGCGTGGTGGCAGGCACCTGTAATCCCAACTACGCGGGAGGCTAAGGCAGGAGAATTGCTTGAACCCAGGAGGCGGAGGTTGCAGTGAGCCGAGATCGTGCCAGTGGCACTCCATCCAGCTTGAGTGACAGAGGTGAGACTCCCATCTCAAGGTAAAAAAAAAAATAGAAATCAGCAACTGCTATTTGAGTTTACAGGAGTGAGAAGTCCTCTCTTGCATGGTGAGATGGGGAACATTTAATTCAATAGAAATATTTGAGACCAGGTATGGTGGCTCAAGCCTGTAATCCCAGCACTTTGGGAGGCTGAGTTGGGTGGATCACCTGACATCAGGAATTTGAGACTAGCCTGGCCAACATAGCAATACCCTGTCTCAAAGATACAAAAATTACCCAAGCTTGGTGGTGTGTGTCTGTAATCCCAGCTACTCAGGAGGCTGAGGCAGGAGAATCACTTGAACCTGGGCGGCAAAGGTTGCAGTGAGCCGAGACCATGCCACTGCACTCCAGCCTGGGTGACAGAGTGAGACTCCGTCTGGAAAAAAAAAGAAAAAAATGAGATATAAAGTTCAAAGGATGTATTTATTAAGCCAATATAAAGTAAAGAGGTGGGGAATGTTGTAGAAGTATATGTTGATAAAGGGATCAGATGGTTGTACAATAAGAAGGGGGTTGCAGACATGGAGAAACAGTTCTTCTAGCTCTTCCACTTTCAGCATCATCTATGTGGGTCACTGGAACCCTTTTTCACAATGCCTGCTTGCCCATGAGTTTTAAGAACTAGTACAGCGTAGAAATGATTAGTAGGAAAAACTTGGCTGGGTTAATTTGCTTTGCTGAGCCGATTCAACTTAAAAAGCGAGGTCCATACTAAGTGCCCAAGATTCAAGAAGGAGGCTCACATTTGAACTTGATGTTTAGTTAATGTGAATCATTTTCTGTTGAACCAGTGAGAATACAGTGACCTTGAGGGTTAGGTTGTACATCTGAATTGTTTGGACTGTTTCCTGTCTTTTGGATGTTTTGTTTGTATAGATATTTTCATTTTATGTTACATCATTTGTTCTTCGGTAGCAAAAATTGAGTTGAAATGATACAGTTCCTGAAATCTATGATTTCATGTTTCGGAGATATGTATCAGGAATAATAGTGTGGGTTCTCATGAGAAAATCTGGATTGCATTACTGTGCTACTTTGGTTTCTTGTCAGAGAAGTTAGTAGTTTAGACCTCCTTCAGAATCCTTTCTTTGGACTTTGTGTTTCTTACGTTGTGCCAGCCTTGATTTTATTTGTCTGTCCTCTATCTTTCTATACCATTTGTTTACACTTAACTCTAGAATTTTTTGATGCATGTTTTCAGTGTACTCTAGTCCTAAAATTGGTTTACATTTAATTATTGGGGAGAATAGCAAGTTGTCGATAGTATCTGTGGTGGCATTAGGGTATTTCTGTTTCAGTTCTTTGGACAGTTTGCTAGTGGAAATAATTATTGCTTTTAGCTCTGTGAGACCCAACTGGCAGATTGCTCTCTCTCTCTCTCTCTGTGTGTGTATGTGTGTGTGTGTGTGTTTCCTTCATGTAGATTGCTGTGTGTGTCTTTTTCTTCATAATTCCCCTTAATTCTGTGTGCTTTGAATGATACTGTTGTTGTTACTGTTGTTTTATATCCATTGTCACATAAAACTCTTATCATTTATTCTTCCAGGCCAGGGACTGTCCTTATGGGTAGAGATACACTATCTGCAGGAATTTATTTTTTTACGTATTTTTACTAGTTGATGGGAAAGACATTGGGAAAGACCTGGGCTGGATTTGTGATGAGCTGTGTTTACTGAGCATGATGAAGTAAAGCTCAACGTGATTACTCTGAAGTCCAGCCTTACTATCAGTCTAAGGACTCAGGATACAAATACTCAAAACATAAATTCTTAAACTCTAAATTTCACATGGTTTTTCCTATCAGTACAGGTTAAGGGTAATGGCGTGTTGTAGGTTTTTCCAGTGCAATACAAGGAAGTTGGTTCTAGATCCTTTAGTACAGTTAATGTTTTGTAGAGTGTGTTCTATGTTCACTGCATTGGTATGTCTCATCTTTGGCATGATCTTGGCTCACCGCAACCTCCGCCTCTTGCATTCAAGCACTTCTTGTCTCAGCCTCCAGAGTAGCTGGGATTACAAGCATGTGCCAACATGCCCGGCTAATTTTTGTATGTTTTTGTGGAGACAGGCTTTGCCATGTTTGCTAAGTTGGTCTCTAAGTGATCCACCCGCCTCAGCCCCACGAAGTGCTGGGATTACATGCGTGAGCCACCGTACCCAGCCACACCTTTGCTTATTTCTACTATGCATTTCAAGTGATCATTTCAAGAGAATAAGTACTTAGGAGCTCCTATGCTCTTTTTTTTTTTTAACCCTGTTGCTTGCATCACCCGGTTCCAACCCTATATGAAAGTTTCATGAACATGTTTCTGTCACTGAGGCAGCTTCTCCATTTGGCATATAATTGAGAAATTGCTAGTTTGTGGCTGAGACATTGGTTTGAGAGGAGACGTAATTTATATATTTAGCAGAATGCTTAAGTTACATTTACAGAGATTAATTTAATTCTACTTTTAATTAAGTTAACCCTTTGCTGTATCTTTACAAGACGTAGGTGGAGATTTAATTTTGACTCTTAGATTCAGTTAAGGTGATGAAATTGGCATTATATAGTTTTTGATGCTGAGCCCCACGGAGATGAAAAGATTTGCTAAATACCATGCAATTTTTGAATCACATCTCTAATCTCACATTATTCTATACTCTATTTTTTGCTTGTATGATTGATGGGTCTTTCATTATCTGTGATTGACATTCTATGAGTAGGTGCTTTTGCTTTGCCTATAAGTCGTTATTATGAAGGAGGAATGGTGAATAAGAAGGTAATTTAGAAAAGCCTGTATTAAATATACCATGAACATTGAATATAGCAAGATCTTATTCTCTAGTTGTTATCTTAGTTGATAAATTCTGTATGTGTTATGTGTTTGTGTATACATATGTACATATTAATGATGTGGGTGTTGATACTGTGATCAGATGACAAATGACTGGTTTATAGTGAAAAGCTGTTGGGGTTCAGAGAAATGAACATTCTTTTAAAAGTGAGGTACATAAGTTATTTTATAGTTCTTGCCTTTGAGTCTCTGTTCTTCTGGTAGAAATGTTAGTGTATTTATAACCTCTCAGATTTGTTTGGTTCTCTTAGTGTTCTTGATCCAGGCAGTTAGGGATATGTTGGATGAATTGAGAAAACTGAGTTTTTCCTTTACTACTAACTGAATTAGATTAGAAATAAGCAGTTAAGTGAGAAAAATAGGGAATTAGTGCCAGATATGTTGAGGTGTAGTGTTGACAGGGGGTCTTTTACTTTCAGATGTTTGGTGCAACTTAGAGAATGCAGTGGTAGTTGCTGGCCCAGCCCATCCAAACAACCTCATTTGTGGGATGATACTTCACAGATGACTTAAAATAAATCCCCTGAAAATAAGAATCTCTGGAAGAGATGACACGTGTATGTGTGTGTGTGCACGTGTGTGTGTGTGTCTGTGTGTGTGTGTGTGTTTTGGTGGAGTGGTAGGAGGAGGGTTGGCTTAATGATGAGAATCATTATTTCTTGAACTGGATGACACTTTCCATTCCTGCAAAGGGAGCATGAGGTCCAGCCTTGCTAATTCATGATCAAAGTAATTTGCTGAGAGTAGTGGAAGGAATGAGTTAGCAGTAGATGGCAAATTGCATTAATGAGTAGTAGGAGGAAAACAAGCAAATTTTAATGTGGTTGGAACATGTTCTTGAGTTGTATGAAGGGAGACAGGTAAATTGAGAGTAATATTATGATTGTTTCATTTGTTGGAAATAAGGAAAACTTGCATGGTTTGAATTGTGGAACAATAGGTGGTGTATGTTAGGAGTCAGAATTATCATTTACATGTAAGTTTCTGTTTTACTTCAGATAAAGAATGTCAGCTACCTTTCCCATGTTAGCTTCTATACCTTTTCTTGAGGTGACCATAAATAGGTAATATTGTCTTTTACTGAGATTGTTTTAATTAGCGAAGTGTGCTGATTAAATGTCTTTTCTTGATAAATTATTAGAATGAATAAAGGATGGTATTTCTAGATAGCCTTGGTTAGTCAGTGATTTGTTTAAATTTAGTGTGGATAAGAATCACCTGAGGGCTTTTTAAACACAGTTTACTGGGTCCTGACCTTAGTGTTTCTGGCTTATTAGGTATAAGTATGAGAAGTTGATTTTTATCAAGTTTCTAGATGCTACAGATCTAGGAACCATACTTAGAGTGCTATTATATGTCTTTTAATGTACACTGATATGGAAAAAGCAATGATACATCATGTTATCGCATATTTTAAAATGTGATCATGACCAGGGAATCTTGAAAGTTGTCTTATGTAATAATGTAAATCAATATAGAATACCATATATTTTTTCTTGCAAGGTTATTATTAATAGGAATGACTATTTGTAGCCAGTGTGTTCAAATGCATGGGAGGATGTAAACACTTCATAATTTCCTGGAAATACAGACATATATCACTTACAATAATACATTTCTAATATAAATTTAAATTACCTACGTGATATGAGGAAATGAGCTTATTTTTGATAATTTTCCTAGCAGTGAATCAACTATACCCATTTAAATCTAAATTAAATTAAATTTGAGTAAATTCAGCCATTTCTAAATTCAGTCCACATAAATTCACTTTGGGTAAAAGAAGACAAGAATTCCAGAAAACAGTAGATTAAAAAAATAACATTTTAAGAGCAGGTATGATCTCAATGAATATAGTGTGGTAATTTCTGCCTAATACCTACCCTTTTGGAGGAAGGAAAGGTAATCCTGTTTGTGTTTAATGTTAATTACTGAACTCTTTATAACTTGTTTTATTTATTTATTGTTTGATTTTAAGCATCTGCTTCTGGTGGATTTACATATGTTAGGTTTGGGAAATTTCAACATACAGGTTGGCATTCCAGTGGCTATAGTTGTTTATTGAAATTTAGTACTGTTTTCCAGTGATGATTCTCTTTGGGAATAGACTGTTGTCTTTTACTTAAAAACTGTAAAATTAGCCACTTCAGTTGAGACTCCTCCAGGTTTGGAAGTGGTGAAGAATATGGATATATTCAGATCAAATCAGTCATTCTCTGTGATACAGCAACTGAACAAGAAACCCAGACTTCAAACAAGCAGACTTCTTTGGGTTGGACTGAATGAAATGAGAAGAAATTACAGAGGACTTAAACATATATATGGCCTAGGAATTATTGAAATTATTTTGGAGGGTGGCAACAAATTGGGGACATTGTACTTTTTGTTTTAATGTCAATTGTATAATGTGTAACTCTAGTGAGCATGGCTGGATACCGTGGCTTCACATTTTAGGTAGACTGGGTGTTTTATCTACTGAGTGAATTACAGCCTTCGGCAATGATGTCAAGGTAGCAACAAAACCCAAAAAATCCATCCTTTAGAAATTGTTTAAGTCACAATGATGATACCTTCTTTAAAAGCTTTGACTTACTGAAATAATGCTTTTCATTTGTCCAAGATGAGTACATAGCAGAATTTCGAAATATGGTTCCAAAAGGCTAAATAGACTGACTTTTTTGATATTTTTCCCTTATAGGGAGAAAGAAACATTAATGGTTTATCAGATGCCTTGACTGTACTTTTTACTGCTTTGTCTTCAAGGCCTAGTGTAATAATTAACATCTAGTATGTGTTTGATGGATAGCCAATTTTTGCTTCATTGGTATGTTGTTACCACAGTCATTGGTAGAGTCAATACATGAATGAAGAAAGTATAACAAATTTGCCCTCTAGTAGAGTACAGGCAAAGTATGGCTGTCAGTTTCACCCTGATTTTTTTTCCTCCATTCTTTGTTAGGGTTTAGGTCAAGAACAAGGGCATTTCATTGTACCACATAGCTGAGAGTAGGGAATTGGGACATACTGTCTTGCTTTAAATTAAAGTTGTCTGTTTCATCAAGTAGAGAGGTTCCTAAGATATTGCCAGATTTCTGACTCGGAGTTTGTTAAAAATAGAAAAGGTAGTTCCTTAAGGTTGTATTTTATTGGATGCCTCCACCTGCTTCAGGCTAGCTCACTGGAGAATAAATATTCCAGGTTAAAAAAAAAAAAAGCATGTGTTCACGTGAACTTGTCCTTTGAGCAAACCTGTTGGAAATCAAGAAGTCATTGCTGTTGGAGAGGATAAGAGGGTGTACTTGTTGGTGTGTTAAGAGTAGTTCACAACATAGAAATAAATGTAAATGCATCTATTATATTTGGGTTGGCAAAATATATTGGTTATTTACTCTGTTGATTCCTGTAGTGTACATAAATATGATCTACAACTCTGAACAAAAAGGCTTGAAAAATTGTTCTGAAAATGGACAAATCATGAACAGATAATTGAACGAGAAAATAAGCAGAAAGTAAATTTGTGAAATATTTCAAACTCATTTACATTCAGAAACATCTTTTTAAGATCACTGTGATACATTCGACTGTCAATTCTGAAGAGACGTATAAAGGAGATGCCAGCTAAGGAGCAAGGAAACAGCTTTCATTCATGGGCTAAATTGCAGCTTAAAAAAGATGGACCAGGATTATTTCCTTTAGAAACTTACTGTACAAAAGATACTGTTCACCCCATTAGATAACTGATTTGAAGTTACTCTTCCATGTGAGGGCTTTGTCATCTTAACTGTATTCACATACTTTCAACTGCTCCCCTTGCTGCTAACCTCAGGTTCTTTAATTCATCTATCTGGCAGAGCTGATTTGGGGAAAACAAGACAAACCTTGTCAGGTTTTCTTAATAAATAAGCAGTTGTCATGTTTCAAGAGTTTTAGAAATGAGCAATAATCAAGGAAGAGGACAACGATTGCATACGTTTATAATATTTAGAACATCTTTTGCCACAATAAACACTGGAAACCACCCACTTGTGGACACCAAACATTTGGATTTGTATATTTTGTGGCATTCCCTCACTCTAATCCTCTCATCCTTAAAAATTTTCAGAAATTTTTGCAGCAAGAAACACTGATTGCAACCTATGATTTAGGGTAGATTTGTGAACCAGTTTTTCACTGAAATACATCAACAGGAGTGAGTAGTCTGAGTGACCACCCCAGCATGGAGAAAATTGTAGTTTACAGATTCTTCTGGAGCATTTTTATTTCTAGACTGTGGTGGAAGTCTAAACCCCCTTGGAGATGTCTGCCTTAAAGGGTCTTTGGCCAGGGTCCTCTGTAGAGCCATAGTCCAGATCTACTCTATTTGTGTGCTCCTTACAGCATCAGAACAGCAACTCTCAATCCGGATTCATCCCCAAAATGCCGTCTGAGTCACAGCGTGGCAGGTGCATAAAGAATTATCTACTGACTTGAGAAACATTTCAAATATATAAAACTTGAAATATTTTGGGTAGTCTGTACAAACTCAAGTTGACAAGCCAACCCTGCAGGAATATATGGATAGAAGGGGAAGGATAACATTTGTTGAATTCAGCTACATGCCTCATCAGCTAGAAAACCTTGGAAGAAAGAAAGATTGATACTTGCCTGAACTTCATCAACCAATAATATATTTTTTCTTGCTGTGGAGAGTCCACTCGCCTTTGGAAGATTTACCAGTAAAAGCCCTGCACAGGATATACTTGTGTGCACATGCAATAAGGACATCATTCCCCAACTCCTGCTAGCATTGTGAAAGAGCTCCAAATATTCAAATAATATAAACTTTTTTTCGTGGACATTTAGCTTACGAGTTTGTTTAAATATGTGGGAAAATTATGTTTAGATAATAGTATTGAAATGAGAATATAAGATACACATTGAATGATAAATGTGTATGAATTGTTCATTGTGCCTTAGGTAAGCCAGACAGTGAAATTAAATGTGTAATAGTTGTATTTTTTTGCATAATCTTGGAATGTAATTAGTTAAAAGCAAACACAGATTTTGAACATGAATCTGTTAAGCTTGTTAATGTAGTTGCTGTGGCTAAATAACTGGTTTCCTAGGGAAGCTTCTATTTGCTAGAATTTTATTCTGGAACAGTTGTTAGAAAGGAATTCTCAGGTCACCTTTTAAAGATATACACAATTCTGTATTCACTTTTTGAGTGCATAAGGGTAATAGAAAATGACATGGGAAGCGTTAATTAGAAAAAAAGGCATTTTGTTTATGTGCATTTGAGGATACAGTGTTTGAAATTTCTAAATAATTGTTTTATGACATTTTCTTGGTACATAGATATTGCTAACAATTAGTTTGCTGAAGTATATAGAAACATTTTAAGAAATGATTTTAGAAATATAATTGTTAAAGTACCTCTGAGTGATATATATTAAAAATCCTTTTATTTTGGTTTATTGCTATGGATGTTTTTCTGGGGGAACTTAATGTATACAACTTCTAACTAAGAAGTTTTATTAATGCTGCTTTATGTATGAAAGTCATGGATGTGGATGTTATTTTGTCAATGGTCTTTCTGTTAAAATTTACGTGGTGTAAGATTTTCTTTTCATGATGGAATTGCCAAAAAGGCCAGCCTCTAGAACACTTACATGTTAAGGGTGGGTGGGATTTGTATTACTTTGTGTATATAACCGACAGGATTGTGTTACTAAATCTTAACCAGCATAGAGATGGCTGACATTTTGCATTTTGGGGGACATTAAATTGTTACACAGTGATGTCATTGGTTACTGATAGGAGTGTCTAGACTCTTAGATGGCTTTGTTAGTATTAGGCAAATATTAGATGTGGATTTAGGAGATAAGAGGGTGGGGTGTTGGAGCCCTGTGTGCATATGAGCATATGTTGCAGGGCCTCCAGACTTAAATCCACGTGAAGATGTTGGTGGTGGTCTTACATATATGTTAACGTTACATTGTAAACAGGTAGACTACTTTCCTTTTGCTGGTGGGAGTGTTAAATCACCTCTCAGAACATTAATTCATTAAATTGGCCCTAAACATTAATTGATTGCTGGTGGATATGCTAAATATTTTTAACATCTATTTTTCTAAATGTATAGATGTCATTTTTAGTTCATAGGGGATAGAACCAGTTTTGCTTGCAAAAAGCAAACTGCTCACTGGATCATTGGGCTTAATTTTTAGGTTGTGGTAGATATAATAGAAATGTTCTTACAATTTGTAGTATAATACTATATATCTCTATAAATATGTATGTGACTGTTTTTCTGACAGATGCAACATGGTGGAAATGTCATCATAAATGTCGGTCTGCCTTTGTTTATAGTTTTCAGATGTGTATATGCAGTTTTTTATACAACAGAAAAATTGCCACGAGTCAAATAGCATAGGTTAGAAAAGTTCTCATTTGCCAAAAAAAGTGACTTTCATAATAGTGAGTTGTTTTTGATTTAAAATGTTTCTATCTGTAGAGGCATTTTATAAGTTTTTATGGGGATACTAGCAATGGGATGTGAAGCCTGAGTTCATTAGATCATTGGGTGATAATGGAACCCTTATGTGTATACAATATACGTGGTTATATGTTTTTTAAAGCATAGGAGCTATTATGTCTGCATGGTTCTAAATATATATACACACACGTAAACACATATCTATCTATCTATCTATATAGATAGATAGATAAATACATACATATGTAGTGAAAGCTTTTGTTCCCTCCCTCACATAGGCAGATTATTTATGTGTGTAAACAATTGAGCAGCTGAAGGGGAATTTTGTTACATGTGTATAAGACAGTCACAATATATAATTGTTTTGCTTTAATTGTTTAGTCTTTGATTTGTAGGAATTGCCAACACGTATATTTTTGTGTATGCAGGTTTATATATAAATACATATCACTGTATAAACCACATTTATTGTCATAGGATAGAAATATTCTTAAGTTGCCAGAGATACTGTATGGCTGCTAAATGTATAGTAGAAAAATGTTACCTTTTGCTTTTTAGCATCTGCATACAGATTACTAATAGGCGTATATTGTGACCAGTAAACCACTAGACAAGGGCATAAACACTTTAGTTTGATTAGTAGAATTGCTATGCCATGTTTATATGGGATTTATTTGGTTGATGCAGAGTATATAATTGTATCTAGAAGATAAATATTACAACAATATTTTTAATATGCAATTTCTGTCATATTTTTGGAAATATATTTTTTTTCAAAAGTAGAATCATTGTTGCCAATAGAGTTAGCATCTTTGTGTGCTTGTGAGGTTTGATTTTGAGGGTTTTCTTGGTTTTGTTTTGGGTTCTGGAGTTCTAAAAAATGAGATTGTCTTTGTCTAAAAAATTTTTATATAAAAATGTACATTTTTGTATTATTTTTTCTTATTCCAACCTAATTGGTGGCTTGTCCCTTCCTGTGTTTATTGGGCTGTTGGGTGCCTGGATAGAGCTGGAGACCATTTAACTGCTGTATGAATAATAGATAAGCGTCTTGAATAACATCTGAATTTCCTAGGTATGTAGAAACACCCACCATGCACATATATGAACATACAGAATATATGAATGTTAAAATACGGTGAAAACAATCTTTTGCCAACAGAAGTGTTAACCTTTACTTTTTAAAACAATTTGGTGTGTATGTAGAGGTTTATTTGATTGTTAGTTGTGTCCATGTATAATATGTCATCTACCTTTACAGATGTGCAGAAATTTGTTGTATTTGGTGGATATATTTTACTTAAAACTATAGGGGAGAAGCTTTTTATGTTTGTTGAAGTGAAATGGCATACCAAACCTGTGTGGTAGAGTGGGATTTTTAGATTGCTGTGTGTACAGTCAGGTTATATCTTTAAAATACCTATTCTTTATATATTAATATGTAGACATTGCTGATACATATGTATGTAAAAATCAGAGGTATTTTTATTAATATAGGCATTAGCTTCTTGATTCACTTGTTTGTTGGGAAGCACGTGGAGAAGGATGTTGAATACTTTGTCATTTCATCTCTGTGATGTACAGTTGTCATGTCAACCCTCCTATCTGCGGGTTTTGCATCTGCAAGCACATGCAGCTGGAAAGTACAGCATTGGCAGAATCTGAAACCCGAGTAAAGAGCACCTCATTTTCATAACCATGGGTTCTGAAGAGCTAAGGGAGTGAGTATGCACTGATTTTGGTATGGGGGTACGGTACAGGTACAAATCCCCGATGGATATCACTAGACAACTGTACAATCCTCTTTAGCTTTTTTTTTTGTTTTATGGACAGTGTGGACGTGCATATATTGCAAGCATCACTTTGTTAAACTATGCTTAACCCTGCAAATGATTTTAAGAGCTCTGTGTGGGTGGCTCTCTTGGGTTTACTATTAAATAGCTGTGTTTATCATAGTTGTTCTATAACATTTCAACTTTGTAAATATGTAGTTTGTTGATAAAGAGGATAGAGACATTTTTCTTTTGTTGATAGATTGTTCTTTCCCCTTTGCTTAGTCTTCATTGTGTTGCTGGGATTGTAAAAGACAAGTTACTTGCACATATTTAAGCTTATATATTAAATGTATATATGCTGTCATGTTAGAGAGGGAGAGTGGTTCCCTCCCCCACATTTTGATTTAAAAGTAAAAATTAATTTTTATTAAATTGTTTGGGTCAGTTTCATGTAAGAATAATCTCTATATTGAATGGTATATCTTGGCCGGGTGCGGAGGCTCACGCCTGTAATCCCAGCACTTTGGGAGGCCGAAGGGGGCAGATCACGAGGTCAGGAGTTCGAAACCAGCCTGGCCAATATGGTGAAACCCCATCTCTACTAAAAATACAAAAACTAGCCGGGCGTGGTAGTGCACATCTGTAATCCCAGCTACTCGGCAGGCTGAGGCAGAAGAATAGCTTGAACCCAGGAGGCAGAAGTTGCAGTGAGCCAAGATCGTGCCACTGCACTCCAGCCTGGGTGACAGAGTGAGACTCCCTCTCAAAAAAAAAAAAAAAGGTATATCTTATTTTCTTTGATGTACTGAGGTTCATGATGCAATTCATTCTTAAGCATATGCTATAGAATCTTTAAATTATATGGTTCTGTGTTCATTTGTGGCATGGCAATAACCAAGACAATTTAGTAAATAATCAGCAAATGAAATATTTAATTTTGAACATCTAGTATTTCTAGATGTATAGAGAGTCTCACGAAGTAGATTTTTTAAGTATCTTGTTGTAAATTTGTTAGTACTGTTGTCTTTTGCAATTAATGTGGCAATGAAATTGATTATTGATACACAGGCTCTTGGAGCTAAACAAAATTTATCATGTTTTAATTTGGATATTAGAAGGAGGAAATGAAAAGAGACTCTCTACCTTTTACCTGTTATTATATAGCTTACCATTATATCAGGTATGAATTGCATATTTTGAAAAACTTAGATTAAATGTCATGTAAATGCATTTAGTCTTTCCAGATACACTTCCTGATATCATAATTTTTATTTCCTGTTAATATTCAAGATATAAATGACTTCATTAAAGAGATTTTCTACTACCTCTAGGAACTATACAATATTCTGTATGTGTTCCCTTGGTTGCATGACAATATTCAAGACAACTTTGTAAATAATAGATAAAAAATTTTAATTTTTAACATCTAGTCTTTCTAGATGTATAGAGTCTCACAAAGTATAATTTTGTAAATAAGTCATTGTAAAATTTCATGGTTTCATTGTGTTTTGCAAATGTCTTGGCAATGAACTTGATAAAATTTTGGGCTTCTTGACCTATACATATTTTGGTATCTCTTTATTGGGTTGTTTAGTGTGAGGAAAAAGTTGAAAGAATGTATTTTCACCTTTGAATTGTAATCAGAAAGAAAATATATTTTAACCATTGTTTAGTGCTTCTGTTATATATTAAAAACTTCAGTCTTAATTTTTTAGTTACATTGTTGATAGGGCATTATATAAATATACTTTTATAGTCATTGTAGGAAATGTCTTTTATAAGGAAATATTTCTTCTACCTCTTTGAATTACACAGTTTTGTATTTACTTGGACTGCATGGCAACATTCAAAAAACACTTTAAATAACAGATAAAAATGACATTTTCTAAAGCTCTAGGTTTGCTAGATGCATGAAGTCTCAACAAAGTATAAATTTGTAAATATTACATTGTAAAATATCATAAATTGACTCCTTTAAGTGTTCAGTAGTACAATAGGTAATCAATAATTGGCCTCTTGGGACTGACTGTAACGTTTTGGTGTTTGTGTGTTTTGAGACAGAGCAATAGATTGCCTCCATATCTTTTAAACATTAAGGTCTCTTGTATAAGAAAAATAACCATTGTGGGGTTTTTGTGCATCTTATACTAATACGAAACAAACAAAACCCCCTGGATATTTTATCTTTAGAAAGATAGAGGAAGACAGGAGAAGGGCATGGTCATTGTAAATTGGATAGATATATTGAGTGTTAGAAGATTATTTAAATAATTGTTCTTTTGTTATTTGTACTCTTTGCAAATTTATTTAAATGCATGTTCATGTATATCATAAGTATATATTCACATGCATGTCTAAATTTAATTTAGTGGCATAGATCTATCTCAGGGGTATTAATCTTTCATTCGTGTACTGATTTGTGTTTTATTTTCATTTAAAAAATTGTGGAACCAGTGGCTGGGCATGGTGGCTCATGCCTGTAATCCCAGCACTTTGGGAGGCTGAGGCGGGTGGATCACCTGAGGGTCAGGAGTTCGAGACCAGCCTGGCCAACATGGTGAACCCCCATCTCTACTAAAACTGCAAAAATTAGCTGGGCATGGTGGTAGATGCCTGTAATCCCAGCTACTCGGAAGGCTGAGACAGGAGAATTGCTTGAACCCTGGAGGTGGAGGTTGCAGTGAGCCGAGATTGCACCATTGCACTCCACCCTAGGCAACAAGAGCAAAACTCTGTATAAAAAAAAAAAAATTAAAAAAAAAATTGTGGAACTAGTGTTTTATTTCTAAGCTTGCAGATATTTCTAGAATTCCACTTACTGTTACATCTAAATGTATGCTGATTTTTCATTAAATAATAAGCAGGTCTGTAAACATTTTCTTTTCTAACCTCTTTGCATATTTATATGAGTATAGAAAAACTGTGGTTATTAATATTTTTTACTTTTTGATAGCTTTTAAAAACTATCAGATATGTGATAATCAGATAGATTTCAAGTTTACTTACGGTGTAAATTAGGAAAATTTTTATAAAGATTCTATCCAGTATTGATCAAAAGTATAAATTGTGTGTCTTTTTAAGCAGCAGTTTGGCAATGACAATCAAATTGATACTATGTAAAAGTTTTGAAATGTTATAGCTGGCTACTGGGGTTTTTATCTATTCCAATTCTCGAAAATTTACCAAATATAGGTTGGCTGTAAAATCATAACTATCTGAGGTATCTGTCAATAAATCAAAGATTGCAATGATTATAGCTTCTTTAACATGAATGTAATTCTAACAGTAAAAAATTTCTATATGGAATATGTTTTGTAGTCCTAAATTGATACTTTATATCATTTTTCAGTGAACAAGTAGTTGTTTACAGGTGTCTGTGCATATGTCTCTAGTTTTTCTAACTAAAATATTAATAGTTAAGTCTAAAAATATGAATTATACGTGGGGCTTGTTATTCTGACATTTAATACTTCAGCGTGGTGATAATGGTGATATAATATACTGTTTGAAATTGTAACACGAGTTAAAATCAAAAGATTGATATGTACATATTTGTATATTGCTACATGACAAAAATCTAGGAAGAATATGATTCACATGAAAATTCTTTGGAAGGACGTGACAAACTTTTAACAGTCCTGTATAGTGAAAGGAGAATAGAATGACTACTTCTACTTTCTGTATCTGAAATTTTCAAAAGCTATTTCAAAATGAACATTTAAACAACAGGAAATTTTAGAGACAACCACTTTGTGCCTGTCTTCATCCTTGACATTCAACATCCTAGGAACAATGGGCTGTTGTATTCAACTTCTTATTCCCAACAGCCATTATGAATGGTTTTTGATGGATCTCACAAAGAGCATGTGATTTAGACATTAATGCAGCGACTACCATGAAACAGAGTATTGGATTACCTAAGGAAAGAAGCAGAAGATGGAATTTGAGGTAGGTGTCAAACAGTGAAATTTCGTTTGAGAAACAGATGAGTGAAAGAAAATAGTAACTGAAACATTCATTCTATAAGGAGAGTACATTTTAATACTGGCGATGCTGTATTTGTGGGTACTGACTAGATCAAGATGTTAGAGGAGGTGTCTCTTGGGATAAGTTGGAAGTTATCCTTCATTAATTTGGTATAAACTGAAAACAGATTGCTTCTTTCCTTTTAAAGTGGTTGAGTCTCTGATGGGTTTAAAGTAGGCCTTTGGGGATTTATAGGTCATTCAAAGTTAGCAGGGGAAAATTTTAAATATTCTCTGCATCTTTCTAAAAGGTGTGGTTTACAGTTGGTGAGAAAGTGAAATGGTTGCTGGTTGAACTTGATTTTCTCTATTCACTATGCCTGGCTAGCCTAAAATTATCCTAATGGGTATGTTCAGGTGCCTGATTTGTATCTAAATGTTTCTGTATTGGATACTGTTTTTCTTAGGCAATCAGGATGAGTGAAAAATTTATTTGCAGCTGACCTGCAAATGGAATTATCAGGAACATCCCTTTCTCATGGAGTCCCTTAATTTACAAGTTAACTGCAAACATAGGTAAGAAGGTTCTGGTGCTATTTGGGGGTGAGGTATTGGTGAGATTTTGCCTAAGCTCAGGAAAATAATACTGGTACAGGTGTATTTCTTCGCCACCTTGGAATTATCAAATGAGTTGGTCTTTAAAATATATTTTATCAAAGTGAAGGTATAGTTTGGTTCCCAGACCAAACTGAGGGTCGGGCTGCTATTTCTCGTGCCCCAATAATGAGATGCAGATGAGCATGGGAGGAAGAGTTAGAGCTAGTTACAGGAAGAAGGCCTGGAAATTGTCACCACACCAACTCAAAATTACAAAGTTTTTCCGAACTTATATACCTTCTAAGCTATATGTGTACATGTAAGTGTGTATCTAAAGACATAAGTGATCTATAACTAAGGTCTGAGTCTTCGAGACGTTCCTTTGGAGCCTCAGTAAATTTACATTAATTTAAATGGGTCCGGGTGCTGAGGTGATTACCATTATCTTGTTTCCTACTAAATCATGGAGGTTTGGGGAGTTCCTTTAAAACCCCAATAAACTTGTTTGTGGAGGCCTGGAGAGTTTCTTGAGACCCCTAATAAAACTTGTTTAATCGTGCTTTAAGGTTCAAGAGAGGCCTAGGTAAAACTTGGTGGGCTTTTGTGGCATTCCAACCTTTGTATAACAAAATGGCTCTTTCAGCTTTTAGTATTTAACTTAACCACTCCGTCAATACTGAAACAGTTGTTATGGAGGCCTGCATTAGTGGGACCTGGCCTGCCACAGGTGCGCGCGCACACACAGATGAGAGTACTTTTAATTAGTTTACTTATCTATGGTCAAACACGACAGTATAACTAATAAAAGAAATGACCAGGCATCTAATTACTAGAAATTATAAAATTGACAATATGTGTGTTTTCATAAATGTACAGTTTTCACAAAATGTTTTCACATACAGTTCTTTGATAAAGGGTGAAGTTCATGGAAACCACAGAAAGATGCTGATACTGTAAACTATTAAAGTCATTACCGAGGTTGTAAGTTGACTTTGCTATAGGATTGATAATGGGAAGTGTTTCTAAATGTTAACATAACCTGTAATAAAGTTCAACATGAGCATTCACTTAACCTGCTGCCTTAGCTGTTTCATTAGAGTGGTATATATCTCACCTTACAGTGTTTCTTCTTTTTCCTTGTCAGGAGATGATAGTTCCAAGAAGGAACATTTTATCGTCTTTGTTTTTAATCTCAAGAATGGTACCTACCATCAGTGAATGACCTGTTGCAGTGCTTTCATTGAAGTGTTCTTCATTCCCTCAGCAATATGATTGTAAGGGCAGTTGAGTGCTAACTTGACTGGGAGAGGGGCGGTTTGGTTAGACAGGACTTGATATATTCTGTTTTTCATAAGCTTGATGTTTTTTTCTGGCAGCTACTTGACATTCAGATCTGGTTGGTTATATATTGCTATGTAATAAATTATCCTGAAACAGGGGCATAAAACAATATTGTTATGTCCATGGATTCTGTTGGTCTGACCATGCCCAGGACAGTTTAGGAATTGTATCCTCTCCAAAGTTTCATTGTAGCTTCTGTGTTTTTAGTATAGTTACTATTTCTTTCTCATCAAATAGGCTGAACTCCTTTTGTTATTATCATTTAAATATTTAGGCATTGTTGTCATGTATATTGTGCATAAATGCATGTATACTGCAGATAATAATTCTGTATGTGAACAAGTGACCTAGAGGTAAAGGAATCCAAATACAAAGACGTTGTGTGGATAATGTGGGAGAGGTCAGTTTTTCACAAGACATAGGAAAGAGGCTGGGCGTGGTGGCTCCTGCCTGTAATCCCAGCACGAGGCCGAGGTGGGTGGGTCGGTCACTTGAGGTCAAGAGTTCAAGAACAGCCTGACCAACCTGGTGAAACCCCGTCTCTACTAAAAATACAAAATTAGCTGGGTGTGGTAGTGTAATCCCAGCTACTTGGGAGGCTGAGGCAGGAGAATCGCTTGAACCCGGGAGGTGAAGATTGCAGTGAGCCAAGATCACACCATTGCACTCCAGCCTGGGCAACAAGAGTGAAACTCCATCTCAAGAAAAACAAACGACAATAACAACAAAAAAGAAGGAAAGAGAGCTAACATCTGACCTCCTTTATTATTAGAATACTCCAAAAGGAATTTTGATCCACATGCTCTTTCTTCGTAATAGAATGAATGTTGCATGTCATTTTACAGACAAATTTTATTAGTTCTTGCTGATGATATAAACTTTGCTTCTAACCTTTTCCCATTTTCCCAACTGTGTCTCTCAGGTGATGACTGAAAAAGGGAAACTGTGCCACTATTTGTACCATCATTTTCACCAAAATCTAAAAATGCTTTTTATGACGTATGGAGACATTCTTCATGTTTGTTTCAGTGGACACTCCTTGCAGATGTAAAAAACTGAGAAAACTCACTTTTGGAAAGTGACCTAAAGAGTGTCATTGAAGTGAATTTTAAGTAGGCACGATGATTGTTTTCATGGTTGCTGTTGGATCATATCTCAGGAGCTGGAATGACAGACATTATTGAACAAAGAAATCAGGATAGTGGAACTTAAAGGGCTTCATCTCAGTGCTTTCATAAGTATGAAGTGCATATATTTATAATTTTCACTAATCACAGGGTAAATATAAAATTGATTCATTAAAAATGTTTCATAAGAATTAAAAGGACATAGAATTTTGTGAAATGTAGTATTTTTACTTAAGTGCCTTTTCTCTACTTCTACCCCACAGCCAATTTTTTATAAACCAGTTGATACATAAGTAGTTTTAGGGGGATGATACATTACGTATACATTTTCTATGTAGTAAACATGTATGTGTATGTGTGTGGGTGTGTGTCTAATTACTTTGTTGGACTGATTCCTGTGGTTTGGAACTGCTGGGGCCAAGTTTATGCAAAAATCTACATTTTTGAGTAAACTCCCCATGACTCTAGTAAGTTTCCACAGTATTTGAGAATTCTTTATTTCCTAAAGCTGTACAAACATCAGATAATCAATATTTGTAAGGATCGATAATATAATTTATAATGAAATTGCTTTATCAGCTATTAATGTTAACTACATCATCTTCATATAGCCTTATAACTCATTTGTGCTATTCCATTTTCCTCTGTTCCTTTTATTTTCACTTCCCTTGTAATGTTAGTCTCTTTGTACTGATTTCTGAAGAGTTCATTTATGATTAAAGATGTTAACATTTTGTCTAGAATTGCAAATATGTTTTTTCTCATTTACTATGGTGTTTTATTTTTTGGTTATACAGAAGTTGTATATTGAAATATAATCTTGTTCTGTTTTATGACTTTGGAGTTTTGTGGTTTTTTAAAACATGTTTACATTAGTATCATTTATTTGTATTGCCTTCTATTTCAGCAGTTAGTTTGTCATTTCTTTTTCCATTAATCATCATTCTGGTGTTAATGAATGCATTAAATATTTAAAGTACTCCCTTAGACCTGTGTAGTTATCTGTTAAGTTCTACCATAAAGAAAATTTCCAGGTAAAATTGGCTACATTTCTGTTAACTTGCCTTACCATTTTATTGACACTTTAATAATTACTAATGATTTATACTGTCTTATCTATTCCATTGAGTTCTGTCTCATTTCTCTTCTTTTTCAGAATATTCCCTGTGTATACTTGCATTTTTTTCTATCAATTGACGCTTACAATTATTTTTGCAAGTTGGAAAAAAATGCAGTATTAATTTCATTTGCAACAAATTTAATAGATTAATTAGGAGAGAATAGATATCTTTAAAATTGAGTCTTCTGTCCAACTGCAAGGTAGGTCTTTCTATTTTTAATGGAATAATAATTTGGGGATATTGCTAGTGCAGTTTTTTAAAGTATTTTTTAATACTAGGCATTTTTTAGTTATTTGTTAATTTAGTGATTTGGATTAGTCATTCAACTTGTCTAATTGATATGTGAAAACTTTTTGTATGTCTTTTCTAGTAATCTTTACTGAATTTCTAAAATTATGACTTTCTTGAACAATTTGTCATTTTAATTATCTTGATTAAAGTACATTTGTAAGTACTTCTAGGATATATGGAAGTAGAAAGTATACTTGGCAATTGGACTGTTAATTGCAATCCCTTTAGGTCATGGTTGTTTTTGTTCTTATTGGTATTTTAGTAATCTTTTAGAAGAAAGATGTTTTACCAAATTTGGTGACAGGTTTAATAAAATTTCTTTTCGTATAGTTGAAAAACTTGTTCTTATAATTATTAAGGTTAAAATTAACATATTCCAAAATTGAACATTATTCCATCCCATGAATGAAGTAAATTATATTTTAGTATATACTGCTTGATTATAGTTGTTATAATTTCATTTGGAATTTCTGAAATGATTCCTAAACAAACAGCTTTATACTTGTTCTGTTGTCAGAGGTTTTTAATGTTTTACTGGCTCTTTGAAACCATTTTGAGTATTTCTGGCACAGACTAGAAACAAGTAATATTTTTCTTTAATTATTTTGAAATGTTGGCTTAAAAAGGTGTTGAAATAATAGCGTGCGTTTTTTTTTTTAAAGTTATTTATCTTTTGTCCAAAATCAACTAAGCATTTATGCAAGCATGTGTTTTTTGGAACCCTTTTTTCTATTTCCTTGTTCTTTGTGTTTGTCTTTATGCCAGTATCACAGTGTTTTGATAATTGTAGCTTTGTAGTTAACATTTTGAAATTGAGAACTGTGACTCTTCCAGCTTTGTTCTTTTTCAGGTTTGTTTTGCTCATTTCAGTCCTTTGAAACTCTGTATGAGTTTTAGGATTTTTTTTTTAATTTTTGCAAAAAATGTCATGGGAAGTGTACTAGGGATTGAGTCTGCACATTGCTATGAGTATTACTGACGTGAACAATACTAACTCTTCCAGTCCATGAACATGGGATGTCTTTTTATTTATGTCATTTATTTCTTTCAGAAATGGTTTGTAAATTTCATTGTACAAAAAATTTTCTTTGATCTTACTGGTTAAGTTACTTTCTAAGTATTGTATTTTTAAAATGCTATTGCAAGTGGAATTGTTCTTTGAACTTCCTTTGTGAATTGTTCATTGCTATTTTTGCATGCTGAATTTGTAGCCTGGTATTTTGTGGAATTTATTAGTTCTGAGATTTTTTTTTTTATGCTCCCAAGGAAAATTTTAGCCCGTAATAATTTTTTTGGAGACATAGTCTCACCGTTGCCCAGGCTGGAGTGCAATGGCACTATCTCCCAGGTTCGAACAATTCTCCTGCCTCAGCCTCCTGACTAGGTGGGATTACACGTGTCTGCCACCACGCCTGGCTAATTTTTCTGTTTTTAGTAGAGATGGGGTTTCATCATGTTGGCCAGGCCAGTCTCGAACTCCTGAGCTCAAGTGATCCTCCTCCCTTGGCCTCCAAAAGTGCTGCAATTACAGGTGTGAGTCACTGTGCCCGACCAGCCTATAAAATTTTAGTGGATGCCAAGAGAGATACTTCTGCTTCTTTTCTGACTTGGGTGTCATTTCTTTCTTTTTGTTACTTGATTGCTGTGGCAAGGATTTGTAATACTATGTTGAAAAGAAGTGGCGAAAGCAGGCATCCTTGCTTTGTGATTGATACTAGAGGAAATCCTTTTAGTGTTTAACCTTTGAGAATAATGTTTGTTTTGAGTTTTTCTTTATAGCTTTTATTATGGTGATGTGATTTCATCTATTCCTAATTTGATGAATGTTGAATTTTTTATTCCTTAGTCTTTCTCTTGCTTTGGTAAGAGGGTAATGCTGGCCCCATAAAATGTGTTGGGGAGTGTTTCCTCCTTGAATTTCTTAGAAAAGTTTGAAAACACTTGTTATTTGTTAAGTAAGTATTTATTTGATGGAAGATTTTTTTTTTTTTTTTGAGACGGAGTCACGCTCTGTCGCCCCAGGCTGGAGTGCAGTGGCGCGATCTCGGCTCACTGCAAGCTCCACCTCCCGGGTTCATGCCATTCTCCTGCCTCAGCCTCCCAAGTAGCTGGGACTACAGGTGCCCGCCACCACACCCGGCTAATTTTGTGTATATTAAGTAGAGACGGGGTTTCACCGTGTTAGCCAGGATGGTCTTGATCTCCTGACCTTGTGATTCGCCCGCCTCAGCCTCCCAAAGTGCTGGGATTACAGGCGTGAGCCAGTGCGCCTGACCGGAAGATTTTTCATTAATAATTCAGTACTGTTAATAGTTTCATGTGTGTGGTTTTGTTTTGGTGGCCTTTAGTTTCCTAGGTTTGTAGGAATTTGTACATTTCGTCTAGATTATCTAATTTTTTAACCTTCACTTGCTTATAGTACTCTTACAATCTCTTAGTTCTGTAGACTTTATGTTTCTGATGGTAGCAATTTGAGTCTGCCCTCTTTTTTTCTGGTCCACTTAGCTGAAGGTTTGTCAGTTTTCTTGATTTTTGTTTATGAAGAACCAAGTGGTTATTTTGTGTTCATTTTCTGTTTTATTCATCTCTATATCATTCTTTATGTCCTTCCTTTTCCTCTTTTTGTTTACTTTGCTTGTGTAATTCTTTAATTTGTACAGTTGGTTGATTTGAAATTTTTTTCATGTTACATTTATAGGTGTAAGATTCATAAGAAAAAATGTTTTATTTTCATTTTCATTCATTCCCACATATTTTCTAATTTTCCTTATAACCTCTTGGTGTACTAGTTGTTTGTGTTTTCTCATGTCCACAAATGTGTGACTTTTCCAAGGCTTTCCTTCTGTTACTGATTTCTAAGTTCATTGTCTTGCTGTGGTCAGAGAAGAGGCTTCTTTTTCTGTCTGTTTTTTCAAAATTTATTGAGACTGAATTTGTGAATTAACTACATTTGTTTTGAAAAATATCTCATGCACTTGAAGGGGAGTGTGCATTTTGTTGTTCAGAGATTGTTGTGTGCATATCTGTTAGATATAATTGATTTATTGTGATATTACACACTTCTATTTTCTCTTTTTTTGTGGGGTGAGGGGTGAGACAGAGTCTGGCTCTATCCCTCAGGCTGGAGTGCAGTGGCGTGATCTCGGCTCACTGCAACCTCTGCCTCCCAGATTCAGGCGATTCTCCTGCCTCAGCCTCCCAAGTGGCTGGGATTACAGGCACCTGCCACCACACCTGGTTAATTTTTGTATTTTTAGTAGAGACAGGGTTTTGCCATGTTGGCCAGGGTGGTCTCAAACTCCTGACCTTGTGATCCACCTGCCTCGGCCTCCCAAAGTGCTGGGATTACAGGCGTGAGCCACCACACCTGGCCCACACCTCTATTTTCTTGATTTCTGGTTATTCTACCCATCATTGAGAGTAGGTTCTTGAAGTCTATATTTCTTAGTGAGGAAATGTCTATTTCTCCCTTCCTTTATGTCAGTTTTTGTTTCGTATATTTTGATGGTTTACTAGGATCATAAATGTTGGTCATCTTTATCTTGTAATTTTTATTAATGTATAACGTACATTTTTGTTTGTTGTAACATTTTGGATTAAAAGTCTGTTTTGTCTGACTTTAGCAGTCTACAAAATAACTGCTTCTGTAACACCTTCACTCCTACCCCTTTCAGTTGATGCTACAAAATTATATGTTTAACATATTGTGTATATATATATATTTGAGATGGAGTCTTGCTCTGTCACCCAGGCTGGAGTGCAGTGGCGTGATCTGGGCTCACTGCAAGATCCGGCTTCAGGGTTCATACCATTCTCCTTCCTTAGCCTCCCGAGTAGCTGGGACTACAGGTGCTCGCCACCACGCCTGGCTAATTTTTTTGTATTTTTAGTAGAGACGGGGTTTCACCATGTTAGCCAGGATGATCTTGATCTCCTGACCTCGTGATCCACCCGCCTCGGCCTCCCAAAGTGCTGGGATTACAGGCTTGAGCCACCATACCCGGCCCAAAATATATTTTTTAAAATTTATTTTTTGTTAAATTTTTTAGAAGATAACTTGTAGAGTTATAATTAAAGTTACAGTAATATTTACTGGTTTTTTGCCTAATGTGTGGTTTTATAATTGATCAATTCAAGTCATGTAGAATCTAAAAAAGGCAACAGGCTGGGCATAGTAGCTCATGCCTGTAATACCCAGCACTTTGGGAGGCTAAGGAAGGAGGATTGCTTGAGACCAGGAGTTTGAGACCAGCCTGTGCAACATAGCAAGAGGCTGTCTCTACAAAACAAATTTTAACAACAAAAAATAGCTGGGTATGGTGGCATATTCCTGTAGTCCCAGATACTCAGGAAGCTGAGATGCAAGGGTCTCTTGATCCCTGAAGGTTGAGGCTACAGTGAGCCATGATGATGCCACTGCATTTTAGCCTGTGCAACAGAATCAGAGCCTGTTTCATAATGAAAAACAAGCGGAGGGACAGTACACCATTATTAACCTCTCATAATTGCTCAATTATTTACCTTTAACCACATCTTTATTTCTTTATAGGGCTTCCATTTACTATTTATTTCAACCTTCAGGAGTCTTTTCAGTGTTTCTGTTTGGTGGGGGAGCAGATCTAATGTAAACAAACTCCTGTTGTTTGTACATCTGGGAACGTATCAATTTCTCCCTTTTTAATTAACAGTTTTGTTGGATATTAGATTCTTAGTTGAGTATTTTTTTTTTAACACATTGAATGTGTCAGTCCACTACCTTCTGGCCTTATGAGAAATTGACTGATAATCCCTGTTACATGATATCATTTTTCTATTGTTGCTTTCAGAATTCTTTCTCTTTTGCTCTTCATAGTTGAAAGATATTGTGTCTCATTGTGGGTCTTTGAGTTCATCTTGCTTGGAGTTTGTTGAGGTTCTTATATGTTAGTATTCATGTCTTTCATCAAATTTGAGAAGTTTCCGTCTAGAATTTCTTCAGATATTCTTTCTATTGCATGCTTTCTCTTTTCTGGGAATCCTGCATCGTTTGTATTGGTTAGCTTGGGTGGTGGACCAGAAGCTGTTTAGACTGTTACCTTTCTTCAATATTTTTTCTTTTTGTTCCTCAGAATTGATAAAATTCTGAAGTTTGCTGATCTTTTTTGTTGCCTGCTGAGATAATGCATTTGAATCCCTGTAGAAAATTTTTCATTTCAGTTAATTGAATGTTTCATGTTCCAGAATTTCATTTGGGGTTCCTTTTTGAAAGTTTTTTTATTTTTGATTATTGATCCTTCCATTTTGCTCATGCATCATTTTCTTAACCTTCTCTATCACTTCCTTTAGTTCTTTGAGCAACTTTAAGACAGTTGTTTTAAAAGCTGCTTACCTGTCTTACCATCTTTGAGATCAGAAGTGGTAAACTGATGAGAGCACAGCCTCTCAATGTTTGTATAACAGAGTGGTGTGTTTTGTTTTTTGTTTATGCCTACCGTCACTCCTTCTGCAAGCTGTATGTAAGTTGTCCAAGAAATGTGTACAGCTACCTTGCGTGAGGGTGTAGGAGCTAGGGATAGGTAATTTGTACTTTGCTAAGAGTTGTTGTTGAGTGAGATTAACCTCAATAAACCTGAATTTAGGGTTAATACAATCCTCCAGAGTTCCAAACCAGTTATATCATACCGATTATTCTGGTGTATTTATCATCTCAGGGGGAGAAAGAGTTCTGTTGCATCCTGCTCTGCCATACTCCCAGAATCCTCAGGTCACCAGTTTTTTAGTTTGTTTGTTTTGTTTTGTTTTGTTTTTGTTTGGATACAGTTTCTCATTCTGTCTCCCAGGCTGTAGTGCAGTGGCACTATCATAGCTCACTGCAGCCTCGACTTTTTGGGCCCAAGGGACCCTCTTGCCTCAGCCTTTTGAGTAGCTGGGACTATGGACATGCCCGAATAATGTTTCTTTTTTAAAGAGATGGGGTCTTACTACATTGCATAGCCTCATGTCGGACTTCTGCACGCAAGCAGTCCCCCAGTCTCAGCCTCACAACGTCCTGGGATTCTAGGCGTGAGTCACTGTGCCCAGCTTGTTTTACAGTAGTGAAATGAATCTGCCCATTTATACTTTCTGATTATCAATGAAAGTTGTGTTCTATAATTTTGTTGCTTTTCAGTTGTGATAGTTTATGCATCACATAAAATTTGCCATAGTAACCAGATTTAATTGTACTACTCATTAGCATTAAATGCACTCACAGTGTTGTGTAACTAACACCATATTCAAAACTTTTGTCATCTTAATTGGAAACTCTATACCTGTTACTCTAATCCCTAGTCCCTTGTCTCTCTAATCATGTTTTCTGCATTTGATTTTGCCTATTGTAGGTATTTCTTACAAGTTGAATCACATAGTATGTGTTTTTTGGTTCCTGGCCTATTTCACCTAATGCTTTCAAGTTTCATGTAATACATGAGAACTTCATTTCTTATTATGACCGAGTAAATCCATTTTGTGTACGTATACATGTGTGTATATATGAGTGTGTGTGTATACACATATAACACATTTTTTATCCATCTGCTAATGGATAGAATTTTAAATCTATTCCTCTGCTAATGGACATTTTATATGCCAGTGCTCACCAAAACATTCAGTGTCCATTAAGAGATGAATACATTTAAAAATATGTCCATTAATATTTGAGTGAGCATTGGCATACAAATATCTGAGTTCATGTCTTCGTATCTGATTATGTATATAGGGTAATGAAATTGCTGAGTTATGTGGTAATTTAATGAACTCACTTTTTGAGGAAATATTTGTTATTTATTATGAGAAATTGAAGTCACCAAAAATGAGAACTGAATAATGAACCTTCTGATATCTAGCAACTAGAGTTAATAACTATGAACATTTTGCCATATTTTGAAAATTACAGTTACCATGGTGATTTAATCCTGAATAGGTTTATATTTTTATGTATCAATTTTTAAAATAATCACAATATCCTATCTCTACCTAGTAAAATTTACTAAAATCCCTATGTGTCTTCTAAACACACAAAGAAAACAATTCTCATTTAAATTTCTCAAGGTTGTGCATGGTGTCTCAAGCCTGCAATCATAGCATTTTTGGAGGCCAAGGCATTTTGCTTGAGCCCAGGAGTTCCAGATGAGCGTAGGCAAATAGTGAAACCTGTTTTCACAGGGGAAAAAAAATGAGGTATGGTGGCATGCACTTGTGAACCCAATTATTTCAGAAGCTGAAGCAGGAGGATCACTTAAGCAGTAGGCTACAATCACAACACTGAACTCCAGGCTGGGTAACAGAGTGAAACATTGGCTCAAAAATATAAAAAATTCTCAGTTGTGCGAATGATACAACAGTTTTTTGAGCAAATCTGGATCCAAGTGAGTAATTCACTTTTATCTAGGCTATTTTTATGTTAGTCTTGACTGTATTAATTTATTTTCAATCTTAAATCTCTTTTAATTAAGGTATGAAAGTCGACCCTTTTTTGGTTCTATATTTAAGTAATTTTTTAAAAAATCTTGAATTAAAAACATTATTTAGAAGTAACTTTCATATTCTACTGGATTTCTTATTTGCTGGTTTTTTTGGGGGGATTGAGTCTACCCTTTATTTTTAGCATTCTGAATGAATTTTGGTGAGCTACTGTGGTCCAAAATATATATTGTGTATACACAATACATAGTCTGAATTCTTGTATAACAAAAGTACAGTCCATATTTGTAAGGGGTGCTTGGAAAGGTATATTAGGTATATTATCTTACATGTGTAGATCTTCATAAGTAATAGTTGGCAAGGTCTGCTATAAACTTGTTACATATTTCTATATTTGTCATTATATTAGAGACATTTTTAGTCTTTGATGTTATTTTTCCCATTAATACGATGTCCTGACCTGGTCATGCTTTCAGTTTTTCATGAGATCATGCTAATGAAATTTCTTAAAAGTTTTGCAAATATAATCTGATAACGTACTTTGATTTTTTGAAAAAACGTCATCTCTTACCCAGTAAATATCAACTAATTGCTGGTTTTCTTTTGTGATTTCTTCTCAATGTATTTTATATTAAGGTTTGGAGATACCAGTCCTTTTAAGCATAATCCTCATGCTATCTGGTAAAAATTATTAACAACTAAAAACTACTTAATGTATATTACAAAGGAGGTAGTACCATCTATGAAATCTTTTTGATAAATCTTACTCCACTCTGTCTTATGTATGTTTAAATGAGCACCAGAAGAATTATGCATTACATTTCATTTGATTGGTTAATCTTTGAGCTCTTGGTTTTTAATATTTGTTTCTTGCTGTTTTCTCTTTGAGGAAATGAGTTATTTGCCATATAAAACTTTTACATTTCTACATTGTACTCATGGTAGGATGCCACCCCTGTGGTCATGTTTAATAGTTTTTTCTCAGTGTTTTGGTGTTTAATATTTTCTATCATTTTTTTTAAAAAAATATTCAACATTGAGACATTTTTCTCAATGTATTATATTCTCAAGATCTGATTTTTTGTCTGACTGGTTTTATCAAATCATTAATTCAGCCATTTATTATATGAACACCTTTTGTAAAACAAGAACACTAATTTATCACATGATATTTTCATATATATTTTGTGATATTGAGAATCATTAAGTATTTTATCACCTGCTTTTTACAAAAACACAATAGTCTCTCATTTCACTAATAGTGATACATTTGCTCTAAGTATCAGTAAATTTACTCTGAATGATAAGTTCTTCATTTAAATAGGAACTTAACTTTTTTGGGATTTCAGTTCAAAAGGAAAGGTAAATGTTTATTTCCCTTATCTTACCATTTATATAATAATGAATTGATGTGCAAGTAATCTTCAAAGGTGACTAGTTTTTAAATTCATGTTCTTTATTCAGAAGACAGAAAGCATTTTCAGGAGATTTGAATATTTGAAGTTATATTTTAAAGGTGATAATGCTAATAGCATAATTAAACAGTTTCTGCATGTAAACACATGGTAGAATAAAACAGGTAATATATATTTGTAATTATTTTTCTATTTCATGTTTATTCAAATGTATGTACAATCTCTGTAGCTTGTAGTTTGGCTATGTTATGCTTTATAAAATTTATTTATCTGAGACAGGGTCTCACTCTGTTGCCCAGGCTGGAGTGCAGAGGCATGATGTCAGCTCACAGCCTCCACCTCCCAGGTTCAAGTGATTCTCCTGCCTCAGCCTCCCAAGTAGCTGGGACTACAGGCATGCACCACCACATCTGACTAATGTTTATGTATATATTTTTTAGTAGGGTCAGGTTTTCACCATGTTGGCCAGGCTGGTCTTGAACTACTGAGCTCAAATGATTAACCTGCCTTGGCCTCTCAAACTACTGGAATTATAGGCATGAGCCTCCACACCCGGACATAACATTTATTTTTTATTTTATTTTTTATATTTTATTTTATATTTTATTTTATTTTTGAGATGGAGTTTTGCTCTTGTTGCACAGGCTGGAGTGCAATGGCACGATCTCGCATCACCACAACCTCCAGCTCCCGGTTGCAAGCGATTCTCCTGCCCAGCCTCCCAAGCAGCTGGGATTACAGATAAGTGCCACCACGCCCGGCTAATTTTTTTATTTTTAGTAGAATCAGAGTTTCTCCATGTTGGTCAGGCTAGTCTCAAACTCCTGACCTCAGGTGATTTGCCCGCCTCAGCCTCCCAAAGTGCTAGGATTACAGGCATGAGCTGCCACGCCCGGCCTATAAAATTTATTTTTATCCCAGTTGTGTGTACTTATTTACTTATGTATTTATTTATATTTATTTATTTGAGATGGAGTCTGACTCTCTTCCCCAGACTGGAATGCAGTGGCACAATCTTGGCTCATTGTAGCCTCTGACACCAGGGTTCAAGCCATCATCCCACCTCAGCCTCCCAAGTAGCTGGGATTTTAAGCATGTACCACCATGCCCAGCTAATTTTTATATTCTTAGTAGAGACAGGGTTTCACCATGTTGGCCAGGTTGGCCTTGAACTCCTGACCTCAGGTGATCCACCTGCCTCGGCTTCCCAAAGTGCTAGAATTATAGAGGTGTGAGCCTCTATAAGGAATATGATTTGAAGGGAAGAGGGGATATGAGTGTGGATATGAGTGTGAGGTAAATGTTTTCCTATTTAAATATTGAAATATAAAAGGCTATTCAGTTTCCATTCAAGTAACGTTTGGAAGCTTTTTATTTCATAATACTATTTTGTGTAGAAACCATTACTGTTTGTTTTGTATTTGTGTAGGTAAAAAGTATTATGAAATTATGTAATTACAGTATTTTCTTCACTCTGCCAAAAAAAAAACAAAAATAATTATAACTCGGTATCTAATGATTGAACATTTAGTAATTCTTCCCTGACAAAAAAGAAAAATATTATAACTCAGGTATCTAATGATTGAACATTTAGTAATTCTTCCCTGATTATAAAAGTAGCACATTTATACTTTGGAAAATAAAACAGCATGTATGGGAATAAAGTAATAAACATAGAGAAATTCCATCACCTCCCTTCCCCTCTCCTCCAAGAAAAAGTGGCTTACGCCTGTAATCCAAGTTCTTAGGGAGCCAGAGGCAGGAGCATAGCTTGAGCCCAGGAGTTTGGGACTTGCCTGGGCGATATAGCGAGACCCTGTTTCCCCGCCCCACCCCTCAAAAAAAAAGAAAAAAGTAATTCCATATTTTACAGGTTTAGTGGTGACTTCATAAAAGATGAAAGGGAAGGTTATCAGAGTATCCCATTGTAGTGATTATAGTGCTCAGATTGTAGCTCCATACCTGTTAGAACACATTACCAATTGTCAGCTTAAACTATATTTGTATTTATTGTTTGTCTGTTTTGTATTAAAGGCAAAAGCTCATTATCAATTAGTTGTATGTTTTAAAGAGTTGACCACAACATCCATCATAAGACCTATCTAAAGAGAAATACATGATGTCTTAGTACAAAGGAGTAGAGAGAGATACAATGAATATATTTATTTTCGTGTTTCTTAAGAGGGAATGCACTAGCAATTGACGGTAAAATA
The DNA here is from genome assembly GCF_029281585.2 of Gorilla gorilla gorilla. Taxonomy (NCBI): domain Eukaryota; kingdom Metazoa; phylum Chordata; class Mammalia; order Primates; family Hominidae; genus Gorilla; species Gorilla gorilla. The sequence goes on from NC_073240.2 coordinate 26,242,433, forward strand.
GATACAAATCAAGTAAAGAAACCAGTATATTTTTAGTCATTATGTCACTTTGAACAACAATTTGTTTAATCATTTTGCGATAACTGGTTGCTTGGAACTGCCTTATTTTTTGTATTCAATATATTTATTTATGGGAGTGTATACATATTCTAGGGTGTTCTAGTTCCTCAGGGAAAATCTGGATGACATAGAAGAATTTTGTTCTTTATTATGAGTCAATTTATAATTTCATCTTTTTTTAAAAAGCATTTTTCCTACAGCTAGACGTTTTGATTGTCACTTTTGTTGTGAGAAAAAAATTACAAAGACGTAAAGATTGGGAATGAGGAAGGTGACTTGATCGGGTATCACACTTACAAAATCTTGTATGTAATTAGAGTTATGTTAATGGCACATTTATAAGCAAAGTAATGTCATGGAATGGAAGACCTGTAAGTTGACATGAGAAACAGAAAGTGTATTGAAGTTAATCTGCATTCATGGGGGCAGATTGTTAGCCAAATGAATAAAGAATTAGATTCATCTCCATGGTATGTAGCATGAAGAATTTAAAATGAATCAGAGGTTTAAATTAACTGCAGAAATTATAGAGTTTCAGAAAACAAATGAATTTCTCTCCAATTTCGAGGAAATTACTTATGATACACATTGTAGAAGCAACAAGAAACAAAGATTGATAGTAAAAATGAAATTACAGAGTTGAAAAAGTGACATCACATAAGAAGAGTGAAACCCTTGGTGTGTAAGATATAATCGGGGAAAAATACCAGTTCAAAGGAAAAGTGACTTGAGCACATAGTTCACTGAAAAAAATACACAAAGTGCTGTTAATCATATAAAAGGATTCTTGGGTTTGCTCATAATAAGGATAATGACAATTGAAAATACAACTAAGATATAATTAGTTTCTCTACTATTAAACTAGCAAAAATCCAGAAGTTTGACAACTTTTTTTTTTTTGGCAACATGTTCGGAATTATGGAAAATCATACGTTGCTTCTGGGCATGTAAAATGTAAACCATATGGGTAGGAATTTAATATTTTGTAAATCTATATCTGTGGCAAATACATAGTTCATCTCCTAGTAATATGTAGCAGTAAGAAGGATTGATGGATGTTTGTATACCACTATGTGATAATGTCTTGGATATAATGTAGAAATAGGGGAGAAGTCGGCTACAGGAAGTAAAAATGGCAATATGGTGCTCAGGGTGCATTCATCACCATAACAGATAACCGTTTTGTTAATGGTGCCCTGCGCGGTAACTAAAATTGTACTGGGCTTTCAACAGAATTTTGTCAAAATGGGACGCTGCATGAGCTAACGAGTTGTGAAATAAATAGGTTTTTATTGTGGAATAATAAGTAACACAAAGAAGGGGGTTTGCAGTATCTTAGGAAGAAGAACAGACATTCTTGGTAAAGTTCCTTTAATATGAAAATAGCATTTTTAAAAACTTGGAGTAGTGAGTGAAGAAGCTTTCTGTATGAGAGCACGGTTAGTTCCCAAATAAATCCCAGCCTCCTCTCTCCTGTTAATTTCTTCGGAAGGATTTGAGGTAGCTTTTGAAGTATTTGGTCAAAGTTGCAAACTCTTCGGGAGGAGGCCAGGCATGGTACCTCACGCCTGTAATCCCAGCATTTTGGGAGGCTGAGGCGGGAGGATCACCTGAGGTCAGGAGGTCAAGACCAGCATGGTCAACATGGCGAAACCCTGTCTCTATTAAAAATATAAAAATGAGCTGAGTATGGTGATGCACGCCTGTAATCCTAGCTGCTTGGGAGGCTTGAGGCAGGAGAATCACTTGAACCCAGAAGGCAGAGCTTGCCGTGAGATGAGATCGTGCCACTGCACTCCAGCCTGCGTGACAAAACAAGACTCCTCATGGAAAAAAAAAAAAAAAGGAAACCTGAGATTCTGCTTAACAATTGTAAAGTCAGAAGGTATGAAGATTATTTGAAGTTAGACCTGTGGACAGGCTGATTGGATCTTAAGCAGTATGAGAAAGTTTAGTTAAGCCAAGGTACTATGTAAAACTCCAAGCTGTACAGAGCTCTGCCTGGCCAGCTGGTCAGCACTTGGGTAATGAGGAATTGATAAATGGTAAATTGCTTCATTGAATGATTGAATTAAAAGTAGCATGAATGGATAAATTAACAGATAGGAATGGGTATATAAATGGGCATGAGATCAGGAATATTAATGGAGTCACAAGTAGATGATGTGTAAATGGGACTATATGTGTGGATTGATGGATGGATGGACCCTGAAATGCATTTTTGATGGGATTAGGGAACAAGAATAAATATAACAGGAAGTGTGGTATGCATGTAAGCATGTTTGTGTGTGTATCTGTATATAGGTTGATGCAAGAGTGGAAGGGTAGTAAGGACAAAAACTTTGGACAGCTATATTGACAATGCAAAATAAAAAGATGAATGTATGAATAATAATTTGATGGATATGTGCTTGAAAGAATGAATAAGTCAGTTTAGGAAAGGATAATTAACAAATCTCAGTAATGATTGTAATCGTGATTCTCACAGTAACTGTTCAACAGTCACTGTTAAGGATGCTGCGTGCCCATGGCAGTAACTCATGGGCAGATGTCACAAAGACAGTAATACTTCTTATTGCTTTTATGACAGCATAAGGTTTTATTTTTCACTGTGGCTTTGTTAGAGTTATGGAAAGTCATCCATTGCTTCTTAAATACGTAATGGTAAATTGGGTAAAGGAATTGGGTAAATCACATGGTTTTCCAAAACTTTAGGAGATTTAGAAGCTGTATTTTATGTTTTCTCAAGGAAAGGATGAAAAGGACACATTAAACACTGATAATGTCTACTGTAGGATACCTTTCTGGTCTCACAAACTAGGTATACTTTCTACTTAAATGAAAACTATCCCCTTCACAGTGGGAACCAATAAAAACCTCACCCACGTAAAAATCCAGCGTCTCAGTGATGCTATCTCCCTATCATGAGGTAATTCACAGTAATCTGTACCTCATGTCTCAGTGTACCTACTGTTGGCCCAGAGATAGGTGAAACTTAAAGATAATTGTACCTTGGCTGCATGCAGTGGCTCATGCCTGTAATCCCAGCACTTTGGGAAGCTAAGGCAGGCAGATCACGCCGTCAGGAGTTAAAGACCAGCCTGGCTAACATGGTGAAACCCTGTCTCTACTAAAAATACACCACACCCTGGTGTGGTGGTGTGTGCCTGTAATACCAGCTACTCAGAACGCTGAGGCAGAAAAATTGCTTGAACCTGGGAGGCAGAGGTTGCAGTGAGCTGAGATCGTGCCATTGCACTCCAGTCTGGGCAATAGGATGAGACTCCATCTCAAAAAAAAAATAATAATAATAATTGAACCTTATTTGCTTTTGTACAATGTACAATGAGCAGAGTCAGGGCAACCATAATACAACTCCAAACTCTAAGGTGTCAAATGTGATAGAAATCACTTTGCCATTGAAATTTTGAAATCCCTCTGGAAATACACTGTGAAGGCTCCCTATGCTGTGCTAGAGAGTGTTTTACTAGGTCCTGGAAGATGCTCACTTTTTCGTTGTTTTCCTTGGCTGTAGCTTGTACCTCTGGCACACTTTCCCAGTCCCCTTATCCTACTTAATTATTTTTAAAATAGGCATTGTGGAAGATGTTTGTTCATATTTTAAGTCTTAATCATGGGCTTCTAGTTTCTTTGGAAGTAAAAGTGACCCATTAAAAATGTAAAATGTGTTATGTGCATCATGGGCACAGGAGTTTCATGGCCTATATGTGATTCTAACTTATATCTTACCGTGGTGATCGTAGAACCATGTGTTGATGTGTAATTTTCAAAAGAGGTGAATGCCCTTGGCACAATAATCTGTCATATTTAGCAAAGCTTTCCTGAGAGCCATCATAACAGACCCACAGGAATATTTTCATTAGTAAGAAGTAGATGTGTTCAGCCAGTAAAATTTTGAAGTGGCCATGACTTCAATCTGAGTACAGAGGGAAAGTTACACACAATAATTCAGTGATTGGTGGATAGGTGCGTTCAAGGAGGCAGGGTTGGATTGGTGTTTTCAGGCTTGGTAGTAGTAGTAGACAGGCAGACGTGTGAGTTGATGGAAGGATGCAAGAATGGTTACTGAAATTTTCTTTGTATTGTATGGTTAATGTGGATTTAATAACTAGTCATTGAAATTATGTGGGATTGGATATTTAAAGCCCAGAAAGATGAATATAATAATCGTCTAATATAATTTGAGATATAATAACAGATGGATGCATGCAAAATTGGGTGTATTGAATAATGTAAGAAATAGATGGAAAGTAGAATATGAGCAAATGGCTGGATGCAAGAATGGAGAATGCAGGTTTTAAAAACCTGTTGGGTGTACATATGGTTATATGCACAGTGGAATCATTTAGTGAAGGTGCAGATGGTTATATGCCTAGGTGTTATCATTGGATGGATCAAAAATGGAATGCTGTATGGATCTTTAGATTGATGAGTACAAGTATGGCTATCTAAAATCTTGGATAAATGTAGGGATCAGGGTACAGGTACATTGGTTGCATAAGTGATAGCTGCATGTTTGGTGGCTTTAGAATGGCTTAATAGACTGATAGATGGGTTGATTCACAAGGTGATGGTACAGGAATTTGATGACTATGAGAATGGGCTGATGCAATAATAAAGTCATATATGTAAAGTTGACTGGAAAGATGGACATTTGAAAGCCAATGGTATATTTTCATGGGCAGATTCATTATGAAATTATAAAAGTTTTGTTTTTGCATTCTCAACATGATGTGTTAGCAAATAAGCAAAAACTAACTGCAGTGGGTTCACAAGTTAGTTTAATTAAAATGATCTTTCAATGTTTTAATAATTTGGGGACTTTAGGAGGTTGAGGAATGAGAGAACTTCACCTTCTGTATATTAACTGGTCATATGTCACAATTTTCCCATATTTTTCACAGTTATAGCTGAGGTGGTACCAGTTTAAGAAGTGAGAACTTCTTCACTGACTGAAATTTGCATATCAATCCAAATCATTGTGCTTGTTTACTATTTTTGTAGACGTCATTCTTCAAAAGTGCTGGTAAGAATCAGTAACCCTGGTGTACTGTTTATTTTTGACCAGTTTGATATTGAATCTAATTTGTAATATTTTAAAATCCAAAACCATACGTGAATTCTATAAAACACAAAGTTGTGAATTTGTGGAGTGATTATCAGGTGAAATAAAAGAGGTAAAAGGGCTCCCTAAATTCTGACACAGTTTTGATATGTAGTTTATGCAGGTTTTGATTTACCACTCTTATCTACTCTCACCGTAGTATGTAATGTCATCTGGACTGAGACTATAACTTTTTATCTGTATACTCAGTAAATTTTATATTATTTCAGTAAATTTTACTGAATGAATGCTCTTGAATAAATTCATCAGCTAGAGGGAGATAAGAAGGAAGTCTGGCAGCCTGTGGAAAATAAAGAAAATGGATAGGCTATTAAAAGATGTCAGAGACCAAAGTCATTAGGAATTAGAATTTACTATAAATAGTATGGGTTGTAATGAGAGTAGCAGGTTTAATTTTAGTTCCAAGTGCATGATTTAGGATATCATCAGGAAGTAGGTAAGGTGAGCAGAAAGGAGTTGAGGAATATTGCAACATTGAAGTGGTAAAAGTAGGGTCTTAACACCCTTTCTTTCAATGAGTGAATGAAAAATCTTCAACTATTTTCCAACATTCCTGTTTTTCTTTTTTTTCACAAGCATCTTTCATAGTCAAGGAGGACAAAGACATCTTTCCTGCAGGTAAAATCATTAAGGACTATATTGTGATTTTGAAGCTGTTCTATTTGCTACGTTGAGGATATATTAGATTCTTATTTGAGTTATTTGAAATCAAATTTCTTTTTTCATACATCCTACTTTGTGGTTATGTGATTATTTTGAGTCGATATTTTAATCAAGGACTTTATAGTTAACTCTTGTTAATAACCAACATTTAATGAAATCAGGCATTTTCTTGACTTTAGTACAACTAGAAGTTGCACAAGAAGCATACAGGGTAGCAAGGAGAATTGATGGGTGGATACTGGGTTTTAGTTTGTGGAGAGATCTTAATGGAATACTATGGAATACATACAGTATCTTATTAGTATTTCCTTATATTGTGTCTTTTAAAAAAATTCTTAACCCCTGAATTGGTGTATAAATTAGAATGAAGAAACTACACAGGAAATGCTGGTTCAAAGAATAAATAGGTGGTTGGTTGGCATGAAAATAATTTGGAATAGGAGATAGGTATTCAAATCACAAAAAATGTGTAGAGAAACGAAGGAAAATGGCAGCTTTATCATTTGCATACAGTACGTATACCTGGTTTTTGTAGGTTTTGGGTTATTCCACATCAGATTGTAGGAGTTCGGCTTTATGGAGTATTACTTGACTTGAAGATGATATATTTCTGTCACCAGGCATGGCTGTGTCATAACCTGTTGTTTATTTCCATTTGCAATCTCTTCTTCTGTACTCTCTCAGGTGGTGACCATATGGATAATAGGATCATAGACAAATGGTGGTTCCATCTACAGCATCACCAAAATGCTGTTGTTACTGCTTCTTTCTGGGATCTTCTTGCATCTTTGCTTCTAAAGGGGCACACCTTTTATAGAAGTACGTCCAGGAATAGAAGTGACCTGCTTTTTCGCAAGTAATTGCCTGGAATGTTTTTATGTACTTCTCTGCAGTCTCAATACATTTCATGCTTCCCTCTATTTTTGTATATTAACTCATTGTATTTCTTAAATTTATATTTTACTTTATGAATGGAAGTGAGATTTGTGTATGGGAAATATAATTAATTCAACCCCATGGATACGTTAGTCACTCTCCAGATGATGGCAAGTCTTTCTCAGAAGCAGAGGGCCTTGGTGTGCCAGTGATTTTTTTTCCCCATGTGTAAGATACTTTTTTTCCTCATTTGAATCAGGAGCCCACAGTTTTTAGACAAGTCTCAAATGAAATCTTAAGCATTTGTGTTATCTGGACTAGACCTTCTGTAGTATCCTTTTTGTTAGACCTAGCATATCTCATTGCAGATCAGGATCTGAGATTGACTATAGTTCACCTCTTTCCAAGTACACAAACTTGGATGACATGACAACTGAGTGTGTAAGGGAGAGCGAGACCCTTGCACTGCCATTTGAGCCATTGTGATCTCATCTTGTAGAACATGTTGTACAATCATTTTCTTGGTATCATTAGTGTTATTTGGGGCTGGAATAAAAATCTCAGTGCTGCACCAAAGAGATTTCCCCTTTATCCACATTACCCTGGTTTTCCTTTGTTTTCTGTTTAACCTAAATGGGCTTAATATAAAATAGTGCTTATTTGGTGTTTTAATTGTCTACTTCTATAACATAAGCTGCACTGTCCATTTGGGAACTGCTCACCATATTGCCCAACCTGTCTTGATAGGTTTATACATGGGAGGCATTCAGTAATATTAATTACCTCTCTAGACCAGTGTTAGCAATAACAAACACTTGCTAGAATTTTAAGACTATATAATCAATCACTTTGATGTCAGTTAATCCTACCAACACAAGATTAAAGGTTTAAAAATCTCATATGTGTACAGCCATTAGTGTCTCCTTTCATGCTATATTATTTTGTTCATTGGCAGCTAGATTTTTAGGTAGAACTTGTGTTCCTTTTTGCAATACTCATTTATTTTACCTGGACAGAAGGTGCTCTTCTGTCTCTTCTCCAAAGTTAATTTATCTCATACTATTTCTTGTGTGAATATTTTCCAAGTTCAGTATGCTGTTCTGGTTATAAGAAGATCAGTGTCCTAATCACACACTTTTACATTATATGAAACATCATACAGAGTTTTGTAGTCTGTATAACAATATACAGAGGTAGCAAAATTTGTAAAAGAGCAGACTATATAGTCCATATTGTAGTAACTACTCAACATTGCCATTATACGTGAAATCGGCTATAACCAATTCATAAACAAATGAATATGGCCGTGTTCTAGTAAAACTTATTTACAAAAACATGTGTTAGGCCAGATTTGGACCACAGGCTGTAGATTTCTGACTTCTGGCTTACAGCAGAAGTTTGTTACGATCCTGGGGAAGGTGGATATACATGGAAAGCAGAAGCGAGAAAATGTATTCCATCCCATGTCATTTTTCTGAACCCTCAACGTAGGAAGTTAAACTAAAACATGGGGCAGAATCTGCTTTAAGCCTTTGAATTCTTGGCTCTTAAAGCCAGGTTGAGGGTTATGTGTTTTTATTCTTTTATATCTCCTTTTCACTTAGGCTTGGCACCTAGTTCATTGAAACAGAGCCAACAAGAATGAGTGAGTCACTTAGTGATATGAAGCAAGCTGTGGTCATTTATCTACTATCTTCCATACCTACTTCCTAGGTTTGATAAGTAGTGTTTGTAGTATAGTTGTCAGTAACTTTTCTCAGCTTACATAAGTTTATGTGGAATTCATTTACAAATGTGTGATTATTACGATAGATGTTATTTTATAAATTTCAAGGTTCTTTAATATAGCATGGACATGTTTCTAAATCAATAAATATAGCTTACCCACAGACTTTTTATGGGATGTAAAGTATGTATTACAACAGGTGAATCCATTTCTCTGTTTTGGGAAAGCAGGTTAATGTTTTGTTTGTTTTGTTGCTACATATAATGTTGCACTATATATATATTCTAATGCAGTTGGTCTCCTAATTCTACAGGATAAATGTCTAGCTGTGGCATTGTTGGATCATCAGTTTCGTTTCAGTTAGATGCTGTGAAATTGCTCTTGAAAATGGTGTCCTCTGCCACCACAGAACGGTGTTGTAATGGAAGTGCCAATTTTCATAAAAACTTGTGTGCAACAGGTATTAAGAATTTTTGAGGTCGGGCGCAGTAGCTCACGCCTGTAATCCCAGCACTTTGGGAGGCCTAGCCAGGTGGATCACCTGAGGTCAGGAGTTCCAGACCAGCCTGACCAACATGGTGAAATCCCATCTCCACTAAATACAAAAAATTAGCTGGGCGTGGTGGCATACACCTGTAATCCCAGCTACTTGGGAGGCTAAGACAGGAGAATTGCTTGAACCCAGGAGGCGGAGGTTGCAGTGAGCCGAGATTGTACCACTACACTCCAGCCTGGGTGATGAGCGAAACTCCATCTCAAAAAAAAAGCTTTAAATTTTTAGCCAATCTAATAGGTGAAAATGGCATTTTTAACATAAGTCTGACTTAATTAATGGCCATGGCTAAAAGAAGAATCAAATAATGATGTGTGATTTATAAGATAAGGAGGCAGTACCCCATTTTTCCTCACTCTACCCAAAAATCCTGTTTATCTGAGCAAGAAATCATTAATATTTTCTAAATCCGCTTGGAAGTTCATAAACGCCCTAAGTATACCTTATACCAGCGTTTTTATGACTTTGTATTTTTGAAATAATTTTAGATTCAGAATCGCAAGAATCACGCAGAGCAACCTGATTTACGCTTCACCTAGATTGACTTTTTATTCTGCATCGTTGTGTTCTCCCCCCACTTCCTCTTCTTGCTCTTGCCTCCCTTTATGTGTTTATACATAGCATTATCATTTTATGTACTATTTGAATGATTTGCCGACATTATCTTCCTGTAACCCAAAACACTTCAACATCTACTTTCTAAGAGCCTGAGCATCTTATATTGACTTCGGTAAAAATTTCAAAATAATGAAATGTGTCAATAGTATAAAAGTATAACAGTATACAGTCCATATTCACATTTTACCCATTTTTCCAGAGGTGTTCTTTATAGCAGTTTCTTCCCTTCTACAACATCCAGAAAAGGATCTTCTATTGCATTCAGTTATCATGTCTCTTTAGTCTTGTTTAATCTGAAACAGTTTCCTGGACTTTGATCACATCAGTGTTCTTAAAAAGTAATAGCTAGCAGATTTAAGGAGATACCTCAGATTTTGAATTTTGTGTTTCCTCATGAAAAGGTTCAAGATACTCATTTTGAGCAGAAATAATTCAGTATTCTCAGTCTTCCTTAGTGAATCATCTCAGGTGACAAATAATGTCACTTTGTCTCACTTTGAATTACTTTGATCTCTTGGTTCAATTGGTGTCCACTGGACTTTTCCACTATAGTTAACATTCCTTCATAATTAATTTGGAACTATACAGGTATTCTATTTTTCATCAAACTTCCACATAGTAGGTTTAATATGCACAGGTGACTTTTACCTGAATCAGTGCTGATTAGAAAAAAATCTGTGTTATTGCTTAGATGCATTATTTAGTATCTTGTACTGTAAGGAAGAGTTTGTATATCATGGCCTGTCAGAACAGTCCCGCAGTGTGTTTTATGAACTGAAAATTCTGAAAGAATAAGGTGGTGATTTATATGAGAATACAGGGAAAGGGTTAGCCAAAGAGTCTAATGAATTTATGTCTAAACCATAGAGTGGAATGTGAGAGACGCACAGAACTCCAGAGTTGTAATGCAAATACATTGCACAGTGGAAGGAGAAGAGGAAGTTTTTGGTAATAGTGTTTCATCTAATGTAGCTGTGTAATGTATGTGTGCCTTCATTATTGGAAGAGTGTTCAACGGTTCACAGTTGAATAGACTGTGAAGCATGATGCTGGAATCTGGGTTCAGATTCTAGATCTGTATCCTACATATCACCAATGTTTGTTTCTCAGTTTTCGTTTGTCATTACTTTAAGTCTCTTTAATGCATTAGAGTATCCGAGGTTGACAGTGAAGGGACTGCATTTGGGAGCTATCTGAAGACAAAAACTCAGCTTTTTGAAGTTTCTTTCATACGTCACCTTACATGGCCTTTCCCATTCTCTGTGGAGAAGTTTGTGTAGATTATTCAGACTACCGTGCAGTGACTGTGTTGTTTAAAACCTATATATATCCAAACTCTGTTTTGTGTTCTCTATAACTAGGGCATTAGTCTCCCAATAGTAATCCTGCATCTTATGCTAGTTAAAGAAGGTTCCCAGAATACAGACATTCTTACTTTTGAACAATGACTTGGGTAGATTGAGGAAGTGGTTTTAATAATCACTTTGATATATTTCAAAATCTGGTTCATTATTGGTGAGGTGCAGGCCACCTGGTATTAATGAAAATGTGTAATTAGGAACCAGTGCAGTGGAATCAGAGGCTTGAACATGACCTAAGGCTTGGTCAAAAGTGGTGATCTGAATGTTCCCTGCTCTCTGTATATAACTTTATACTTAGTCTTCAGTGGCAGGGTTGCAGCAGAGGCCCAGTAAATATTGTTCATTCAATGTATGAAGGAGAAAATGGAAGTAAGGCCAAAAATTACTGATTGTAAACAAATGAAGCACCAAGTGAATAAATGTACAAATAGACAAATAGCCAGTAGGAAAAAAAACAAAAATTGTTACCTAAAGAATGAAAACCAAGTGGAAAAGCCCGCCAGGGACATTTTAATATGCATATTGTTGCTTTCACATATAATACAGTAAGGGAGTATCAGAAAACCTGAATCTGCCTAAAACATACCCTGTTCCACAAAGCTATATATATGAGAGTATTGAAGGTGGTTTAATACCAAATTCAAAAATTCAGCCTCAGTGTAGCAAACTTTTAAATTTTCCATGATATAAAGTAAGTTTTAACCAACAATGGAAGTCACAGCACTAAAGTACATTACTATTATATGATTCTCTGATGGTAATAGAAACTGTGCTGCAGGACACGTTTCGATTCAGGAAGAAATGTGGAGTAACTCCACAGAGGAATTCATCCTTTCTAAGTTTAAATCTGAATGGAACCCATATGCCCATACCCTGAAGATGCATGTAAGGGAACAACATGGCTTGGTCTGTTGAAAAAAGAAAAGAACCTTCAATTAAGCATTCTGTGAACTTGATAAGAGGATGCAGAGGAACGTAAATACACTCTGCATATCTGTGATTGACCTTGGAACACAGTGAATGCCCTCTAAAGAATAGCCGAGTAAGTACTGTATCATTCTGCCGATCAAATTAGAGCCTCTTCCTTCCAGTGGGAGCAGAGTGACATAGACCAAGGAAAGCCGAGGAGAGGATTGTAGCCTTTTATTTCTCCTTATATTTGTTAAGGTTCACTGCTGACTGATAAACGATTTGCACAAAAAAATTCAGGCCTCTGACTCTTCTGGTATTTGATTTATCTAGTAAAGTTAATTCCAAGACAAAAGTACAGTTGGTTAAAAATACCAGTCTCATGTTTATTTGATGGTTTGAAATATTCTGTTACATTGTTGTACCTCGTTTGTCACCTTGGAATATATGACAATCATGTTATCTTGATTTTTTCCACAAGATAATTTGATTCTAAAATCGATTCATTGTTTATCTTCAGGAATTAGAGATTTTAAAAATGTCATCTCATGTCTCATTCAGTCATTTCCAGGATTTAGCGAGTGTTCTCCCTAATGCCTTGGATAAGAATGCCTTGTTCAATGGCTGTATTTTACTCATAATTAGCATTCCAACTGCTTTGGGTTTTTTTAGATTTACAATTTTTATTTCTGCAGTACTTTACTTTCTATATATATATATTAAAACAAGTTAGGTAGGATGAAGGTCACTGGATGATATAAATACTAATAGCAAGAGTAGAAATAAGTTGTATTATATAAGTTGTACATAGGTGTTACATTAGGTTGTCTTACATGAAAGTATTATGAAGTACTGGGATTTGGGGTGTATTTTGAAATCCTTGCCAGTTCTACTTGATAAAGTATTGAATGGTACCATGTGAGAGGAGAAGAGGACGGAAACAGGACTTATGATTTAGACCTCAACAACTGCTAGGGAGGGTTGGTTTTCTCTGAGTGCATGATTTTTTATCAAAATGCTATTTTGCCAGTTTTAGATCCATATTAAACCCACAGATTAAGGTTTTGGTTTTTAAAGTGTAAATAGGAAGCTTGAGCTGGGGGGAAATTTGGAGATAGAGATAATACTTAATCGCTGTGGGAAAGGATGAGATCTAGAGATAGAGTGTATGTGGGAGTAGGAACATATGTGTCTGAGACCATGCTTTGGATGCTCCAGCATTTAGATATTGAGAAAATGAGGAAGACCCATTAAAGGAGATTGTCGCTAGAGTTACTGGTGAAAACCAAAGGATTGTAGTGTTCCTGAAGATACATGAAGAGTGAGAATAAAAATTAATGGGGCAGCAGTGGCTTTTGCATGGCATTGAAAAGACACAGTTCAATTTGAAAATTGAGTATCATTGATCGTAGTGCTCTTATTATTGAAAAGGCCAAATCAAACAATACCTTTGAGTTGATGGTCTGTACTATAATTAGGTTACCATTGTTAGCCCAGCATAGACACATGCTGATACCTGTGAGTTGCTTTCATCAATTAGTATGTGAAGATGTATCCCAGTTGTACAATTTTAGATCCTCTTCATCATTCCACATTATATGTATACAAGATAAAACTTGATGTTTTCATTACATCCTTTCAAACAGCAGTCCTTACGTAGCTTTATCATTGGAGTTTCCACTTGAAGTGTCTCTATCTGTACCTGCGTTCATTGGCCACGGTAGAGTTTTCATTACGGCAGGATTGCATTTCATTGATTTTGGCTTGTGTCAGACATTTAGCAAAGATTGTTGAGGAAAGGAATGGATGGAAGGGGCCAGCTGAAAGAAAAAGTAACAACCTAATGATGGATAAGTGAAAAAGGAATGAAGAAAAGATGGTGCTAGGAATCAAGGGAGTAAAGCAAGATGGAATGTACAAAAGGTCGAATTTTTAAAGAAAGTTGTAGGGCAAGGGCAAGGTGTGTTGAACCTACATTTAAGATACAATAACATCACTAAAGTCGAGGCCGGGTGCAGTGGCTCACCCCTGTAATCCCAGCACTTTGGGAGGCCAAGGCAGGCAGATTACCTGAGGTCAGAAGTTTGAGACCATCCTGGCCAACATGGTAAAACCCTATCTCTACTAAAAATACAAAAATTAGCTGGGCGTGGTGGCGGGTGCCTGTAATCCCAGTTACTTGGGAGGCTGAGGCAGGAGAATCACTTGAACCTGGGAGGCGGAGGCTGCAGTGAGCCGAGATCATGTCACTGCACTCCAGCCTGGGCGACAAGAATGAAACTCTGTCTCAAAAAAAAAAAACAAAAAAAAAAAAAACCCATCACTAAAGTCAGGGATAAAGTACCATTGTGGAAGATGTTCTTTTCCAGCTTAACCTGAAGAATTGTACAGTCATTGTACATTGTCATTCCCTAACTAATGGGTTAGATATGAGTCCAACATACTTTATGCCTCTTAACATTTCACTTACCAAATTTCATTTCATTCCTTCATTTTGTGTCTAACAGACTAGAAATAATGAGCTCCTATTGACAGGGATATTTTCCTCTTCATACTTTCCTTTACCTTACAGAGCCTTTTATGTAGCAGATATTTAATTTCATAATGGGTCTAAACTACTTGTTTAGACCATGGATGAGTGAAATTTTGATGAATGAGCCCCAATCACCTGAAGGATGAGTAAAAGAAGAATTTCTAGAGACCCAATATGAGGTAGCTGCTTCACACTTTTTTGAGAATGTTAGGGCATGACTGAGGAAATCATAGATGCTGTAGACCATGTTGAGTTGGATTGTGTAAATATAGATTCTGGTATTAGGGAACTCAGCATCTGCTAGATTAGACTTCTTATGGTGAAAGTCTTTTTTTAGGGATTAGGCATAAATCCCCACTGATATTTGTGCAGTAATAGAATATAGCTCCTGTTTTCTTTCCTGCTTGTATAGCCTGTGCCATTAGTGTCCTCTTTCTCACTGTTTTCTCAAAGGAAAACAGTCAAAGAGGAAGCCATATGCATGGTAGACTTTGTAATCTGGGAAAGGTCAGCATATTTCATAGTAGTGCACTTTTTATGTGTTGTCAGTCCTTAGAAAGGATTCATTTTCTCCATATTATATACTACTCTATTTTAAAAATTTCTTGGGGGAGAATGGCTGTAGACAGGCCAATGATAGAATCATAGAATATAGTCACTGTCTAATTACTTTCAATCAAGAGAGGGAACAATAAAGTACAATGTATGTCGCTGACTTCAGTGTGACCACTCAGTATTTCTGTAACACAGTATTTATATTGCTGTACGGTAGAGTTATATTTATTTCTGTGATCCAGTTCATTTGTTTAATATTGGGATTCAAGGAGTGTTGAAGAAATGTCTACTGATTAATAACAGATGGGAAGACTGTATGTGTTTTAAATAAGAGACCAAGAGAGACAATAAGGAAAATAAGAAGGAAGTGTTTGTGAGCCTTTCACATTACTCTTACATTCGGGAAGTCCACAAGACACCGTAGTGGAGATTCTGAGGAGGTGAAAACCTGTAGAAAAATGCTTTATTAGTAAGGAGCTGACTAAGTTGTCAGAAAGTGTTGATTTTTAGAAGGATATTGAGACATTGGGTATATGGGGTATATGACTCCTTGTCCTCCTTTCATTCTGGCTTCTTACCAGCTGTTGTGAATAAGTTTAAGATTTCTTCTGACATTATAAACTTTAGAAAAGGTATGGCTGTTTGTTCAGTTTGTAGTAGTATCATATCCGCCAAAGCCTTGTTAAATTGTCTTGTTGATTCATGGTTCTCTTCAGTGATAATATTATATGGGATTCCTACCCACAGCCACCCAATATCTCAGTGGAGAAATGCAGGTTTGGAGAGAACATCTGAATAGAATCACGCTAAGATGGTACATTTGCACTGAGACTATTGTTATGTGGCAGGCAGACATGAAGTATCCTAGGATTGATCAATATGCCTTAATGTAAATAGCTGCATATAGACCTGATTTCTTAGGCTCCCCACTTCAAGCTCTTGAATATTGTGTTGATATCCTTATCAATACACTTTGTCTTGTGTTCTGTGTTGTTTTTCCAAAATATAACGAGCTCCTACTTGACAGGGATTTTTTCTTTCTATTGTCTTATGATAAAATGTCAAGATAAAAATGTATGAGTTTCATTAAAGTTTATTGAATAAAATTTGTGATGGAATGAGTGAGAGCGAGGTCATGAATGAGAGAGAATATAGAAATAATGGAGAATGTGATATTCTGATAGTCATGCAATATTCTTTTTGATATAATATGTAACATATATTACTGTATTATATTCTATGTATTATTTGTCATATATATTAGTATATCCTGTTGCTATATTTGGATAATTTGGGAATCTGCCATGTTTGATGATGTTGAAAAGAGAACATAAAATGTAGTGATTTCTTAATAAGGTGTAGAGGTGTAGGTATTAACTCTTTAAGAATATAGTGATTTATTTTAAAATAATGATAGGAAAGGACCATAAAAATGTCTGAATTTGGGAAATTAGAAAATGTTTTCTCTCTGGGGCTTTCATATGTCTGTTCTATGTGAATGTTGCTTTGCCATGGCTGCCTCTTTGCTAACTCTTCTTAACCCCTGCAGAGAAGGAAGTGTAGTGATGGTATTTTGAGTCCATCTTCAGGTTTATTGGGAATGCAAGGGAAATGAGTTGTTAACCAATGGGAGTAAAGGGCTAGTTGCTATGCCAGTTGCTGCTACTTTTGTTTGACACTGCTTGAGCAATCTGAATGGCTAGTTTTGAATCTGGCTTCTCAGTCAGAATTTTACCTTCACTCTAATGCTGCTTTTTTTCAAATCACTTATATTTACATAAATATGAACCAACTTCAGTGATCTTAATTCTTTCCCAAAGATCCAAGTTTCTTTCCATCTGCCTGAAGAACTTTCTTTAGCACTTCTGGTATAGCAGGCCTACTGATGATAATTTTTCTTTTAGTATATGGTGATTAGTTTACTTTTTATTCAACTGTGTCTTTTTTTGAAGTCTTCTTCATTGAAATATATTGTTACTAAATATAGAATTAATGGTTTCCTTTAAGCACTTCAAAGATAATCCACTGTTTTCTGGACTCCGTTGATACTTAAATCTTTATTTTTGTGTAATTCTTTCTCTTTATGTAAATGTGCCATTTTTCATTTTTCTCTGACTCCTACCTACTAAGATATTTTTACCTAAGTGTTGAGTCAGTTTTGGTTATGATGTGACTCAGTGTGTTTTTATTTATGTTGTTTGGTTGTTTGAACTTCTTGAATCTGTAAATGTTGTGCTTTATGTTAAATTTGGGGGGATTTCAGCCATTTAAAATATAACTTTTCAGTCTCTTCCCCCTGGGACTCCAATTTTTACATATGTATTAGACCTATTAATATTTTTCTATGGATACCTGACATTCTTTTTAAATCTTATTTTTGGTGTTTTTCACTTTGAACAACCTAATAATTTGTTTCCATCCATGTTCACTCACTGTTTATTCTATTTTTTCCCAATCTGCTCTTAAGCCTATCCTGTGAATTTTCTTTTTAATTTATTTTATTTTTTAGTTCCAGATATTTTCTGCTTTTTGTTTTGTTTTTGAGACAGAATCTTTCTCTGTCACACAGGGTGGAGTGCAGTGTCATGGTTCACCGCAGCCTTGACCTCCTGGTCTCAACTGATCCTCTCACCTTAACCTACCCACTCCTAAGTAGCTAGAACTACAGGTGCATGGCACCACGCTCAGCTAATTTTTTATTTTTGTAGAGACGGGGTCGTTGTGTTGCTCAAGCTGGTCTTGAACTCCCAGACTCAAGCAGTCTTCCTGCCTCGGCCTCATGCCCGCGCCAACCAGTTCTTTATTTTTAATATTATGTTGTATTTGATGTGCTATCCTATTCATTTAGTATAAGCACATTTTTCTTTGTGTCTTCAGCATAATTATATGCTTTTTCACAATTTTAACATCAGGACTGCTTCCAGGGTAGTTTTATTGCCCTTTGTCTTAAGTATGGATTATAGTTTTCATTCTTTGTATGTCAAGTAATTTTGGATTGTAACTTGAACTTTGAATATACTGTAGAAACTCTGAATTCTATTTTATTCTTCTAAAACAATATTTCTCAGCTTCAGCACTACTGACATTTTGAACTGGGTCATTTTGTTTGTGTTGTTGTGTGTATTTTGGGAGGGTACTGTTCTATATGCATTGTGGGGTACTGAGTATTATCCTTTGTCTCCACTCACTACTTACCAGTAGCATAACTCTCTCCTCCCCGCATCCCTTGCCAAAAAATGCCTTCAGTCCTTTCTAAGCGCTCTTTTTTATGGTGTTGGGGCCAAAATCATGCATCTTTACTCACTCTTTCTCATTGAGAGCTATGGCTATAATGGGTAGTGATACTTTTACTTATTTATTTTTAAGGCAAGCAGTTAACTTAGCTGGATTCAAACTCCAGGCTGCCTCGTGTGCTGTGGGAAGCAGCCTACACTTTATTCAATTCTTTTCTTTTCATATTGGGTGGGTTACTTTGAGTCTGGCCTACATGATGGGCAGTTTAGAGGTCAACCAAAGGATTTCAGCAGAACTTACAGAATTTCATTCAGGCTTCCCGTGTCTGATTGTCCACAGTGTGGGAATTTCCTCCCACTTTTCAGCCACTATTGAGGATGCCTTTCGGCAAAATTCCTTGAAATTGGAAACTTACAGGGAAATTCCTTTCCTCCAAGAGTGCACTCTCCTCCAGTGTTGGCTTGCTTTTGGTTGTTCTCCGTGGTTTTAGATAGCTGTCTTTATATTAATTCTGGAGTTTACAGTTGATATCTGTTGGGGGCTTAGTTTGATAACATGTATTCCTCTATTACTAGTAGCCAGACCTGTATGTTGTACTTGACCTGATGGAGAAAAGTTTCAACTTGTGAGACAATACTGTGCTAGCTAGTTTTACTGATTTGTACTCTAAAGTACCCAAGCCTAAAATAGTAGAGCTGTCTATCCCACATGAAACTTCTCTGATTTTCACTGTTTTTTATAAAAAGTATACATGTTCAGATTTCTGTAGGTTTTTTTAAGCATCACAATTTTTATAAACTTTCTATATTTCCAAGGTCTACCTGCTTTGTATTTTGCCTAGTGAGAGTTTTGTATTCATGTAGGAATAATCTCTTGGTGTGAGTATCTGTTTTCCACTCATCCAAAACAGATAGAGCATTGATTTCACTAAGCGTTATGTTCTAGTTTGCTTTGGTATTATTATTAGAAATACCTGGTGATTAATTTGAGCTAAGTATTCTTCTCTACCATCATTCCCAGCATTATCACCCGCTTTTACCACTTCCAAGGGGTGGAAGCATTCTCCACAATGCATTTTTTCATGCCAGAGAAAAATCTAGAAAAAAATGAATAAAACGAAGAAATTCTTTCCCCTTGGTATCTGTAGCTAACTTGCCTAAGTGTTCTTTCCCACAGTGTAAGTCTTCAGTCCATAGTTCATAAGCAAAGGGGTGTAGCGAGCTCTGATCTTGCCAGAAGAGAGAATAAGTGAGCTACCCCATGGTGGACATTCTGGCCATCTGAAATGAGTCGATGCATGTGGCTTTTGTCTAAAGGCTACAAATAAAATGTAACCACTTTGTTCTTTGAGTAGTTGATATAGCAAATAGTTGAAACAGAAGTTTTGATTGGCAATTCAGGATGTGGTAGATACTTTAACAAAGAGTAGAACTATTACCAGTTTTATGTGTTGCTGTTTGTATCTCTTTCACAGTTTTGATAATGTCACATCCTGGAAAGTGAAACAGAAAATTATTATTCCATTTTAAATGACTAAATTTGCTTTCATGGTATTTACAGTGAAAGAGTAAATTAGAAAGTGAATGGATGACTGTTCATGAGAAAAAGCAGGGTAAAAAGATTTTATTTAATTAATTGAAAATATTAGGGTCAAAACATAGGCTTATGTTATGTTTTGTGAATTGTGCTATGTTGTAGACATTTGATGAGTTCTAACAGAATTGATCTAGCTCTTGAAATACCATTTTTGATTGAGTATAAATGGGATATAGGCACCTTACAACTTCAGAATTCGAGGAAGATTATGTGAATCTTCCAATTTTATCTATTTGATTCAAATGGTATGTTTTTTCACATTTCTCATAATTTCCACGTCAACTCCCATGATGATCATACAGGAAAGTGGCATGATTGCACTTCTTGTAGTGCATACCATCACTAAAACATAGTTACTGTCTTTCTATGGTCTTAAGAAAAATTCAGAAACAGCATACCAATGTACATATAAGATAAATAAGCTTATGTGGAACAGTAAGTGTTCTGTTCTGAGAAATACCTTGATTCGTATCCTAATGTCTGATGTTATTGGTAGTTCTCAAACTTCCCCAATTCTGCTTTCATCTAAATTCATCTTATCTTATCTGTAGATTATTTAACAATATCAGTCCATTTTTATCTATCATCTATATATCTGTCTTTATCAATCATTCGTCTGTAATCTATCTGTGCCGTTTGGCATAAGAGACAGAAGGGCATAGCAGTGGAAACTCAAAGGAGTTACCTCCATGTGAATGGACAGCGGTGATGGTGATCTGTGAGGTGGTGATGTATAGAAAGAAAAACTAGAAGAGAGCATGCCCTAACTCAGGGACCTTGTCCAGCAGGCACTCTGGCCTTGTTATACTGTGCTTGAATATGAAAAAAAAAAATCAAAATAGTGCTGACATTCTTTGTCTTCTGGGTCTGAGAAAACTTAGAGTAGATATGATGACTCTGCCATTTCAGTCTTTCGTATTTCCACATTTTAGAGCTCAGTTTTAATTATGTAGAATTATTTCTCCAGCCTGTGTTAAACTAGACCACGGATTGGCAAACTTTTTTTGTAAATTGCCAAGTACACATTTTCAGTTCTGAAAGCCTTGTGGTCTTTGTTGCAGCTAATCTACTCTGCTGTTGTGTTACGAAAGCAGCCATAGGTAATTTATAATTGAATGAGTGCGCTGTGCCTTTCTTCCAATAAAACTTTACAAAAGCATCCTGTGGGCTGGAGTTTACCCTTTGGGAAACCAGAGCATTGGCTAAACTGGAACCTGAAAAAATAATCACATCAACTCAGCCACATGGTAATAATATTTAGAGTATTATTTCAACATTTTCATTTTCATAAAAATTTTTTTAGCTCTTTTGCCAAATTCCATTTGTGAGTGATACAAATGACTACCACGTGCCGTTAACATCACCTGAACAGTGCAAAACAAGCATAGTAGAAGTAATTGGAATGATATAAACCCCTTGCTATAATAGTTATAGTTGATAAATTATGTTTCAAAATTGAACCTATTTCTTCCAAATTTCATCTATAAAGTTCCAAGGAATTCCAAAATCTTGCCTGCCTTCTTTTCCCAGTTAGCAGTATTGTCTCTGAGCAGCCATGGTGGTATCCATCCTCCTTGGACAATGAATTTAGCCTATTTTGACTTCATTTGAGCAGTTGTAATTGTTTCACCACATCAGAGTAAGATTACTACATACCAGAGCTATTCTTTAACTCAGCTTGTAAAAACATGATAGCGTCAACAATATACATAGCAAATGAATGCCATCTTTAATCCAATTAAATGGTTTTTACAAATTTGCTCTTTTTTGTTGATGCTATCTGCATTGCAGTAATTAAAGATGAGGTAAAAAGAATGAATAAACTGCCAAGTTAAAATTAAATTTGGGCAATTTCTCTTTTGCAGTAATGTATGTATATTTACTCAAAACATGCCAAATTTAGTGTTGAAAGGCTCATTCAAATCAATTGTGAAAGCACGTAAATGAACAATTCATAAAAGCATTGCAGATGGCCAAGAGCATAGAAAATGTGCTCAATCTTACCAGTCATTATAAGGAAATAATGAAATTTGTGTATATATGAAATACTTAAAATATATATAAAATAAAACAATTATTTGCCTTTTTTCACCTATCAGATTAACAGATTATATGTGTTAACAAGGTGGGGAGAATTTACAACTCCTGATGTGTTAAAATCTTTCAGGAAGGTAGTAGAAAATATATGTAAGATGGAGATTAGCACTTTTGACCAACAATTTTAGTTTTAGATATTTATCTATAAGGATATAATAGGAGGTGTTCAAAGATGCATGTAACCTTAAGGGTACTCAATGTAGTATTAATTATAATTGTAAAATAGTAAATAACATTTTTGTCAAATCATAATGTTAGGAAAATTAGTGATGGCACATTTAACCAATTGAATTATATTCAGTTATGAATACCGTGATGCATGTTCAAATTAATTGATACAAAAATCCAGCAACTTTAGCAGTTTGTTTACCAGTTATTGAGTACCAACTGTGTTCAACATTGTTATTTCACTCATATGAAATGATAAATGTATGTGCTTGTTATGATACGGTCAATAAAACCACTCTTATAGGAAGAATACTCACAAAATACAGCGAGTTCTGGTCATTATTTTATTGTTGCATTTGTGTGTGTGTGTGTGTGTTTTGAATACATACATGTATTTCAATTAACTATAGCATTTGTTGAATTTTTATCACATGTACAGATGGGGAGATCAACACTTTACATGAATTATAATGCTTATAGTAACAGATGGAATAACGAATTTGTCTTTTTAAAAGATAAGTAAATTGAGGTTGAGTTTGAATTTTGTAATTCATTCTATTAAATAGAAGTTAAATAAACCTATCCTAGGATGTCACAACCTTTGGATAATAATAATTAAAAATACTTATGATTTATTAAACCCATTGAGCAAAATCATGTTTTCTGAAAGAACCCACATTTCAGAAGTCATATTCATTCTTCTTTTGTCTTTAAGGCCAGAAACATGATAATTATTAAGTGCAGCTTCTCAGGACAGAAAGTGTAAGTGTTGGTATATTGTAGGAACAGGAGAAAAACATGAATAGGAAATTGTCTTTTGGAAATTCTTACAGTATAAACCTTTAAGGAGTTACTTCTAGAAATATGGGGTGCCTTTGCTCAGGATGTGGAACAACATGTTCCCGGACAGAGACCATATTATACACAAAGCTCTGAGACATCATGGAGGCACAGATGAAAGTCCAAAGAGAAATGGCCAGTAGAAAGAGGATCACTAAATGGAAGAAGCTAACTTTGGAATAGAGCTGGTGACAGGTAATATGATGACTTAAATACTGCCAATAGCAGGGAAAAGGTCCATGGTAATATCTGAGTGAAGAAGCAATTGCCAACTGATCTAGATTTGAAGGGCATAACCTCTTGTTGGAATATTTTTCCAGTGTAATTTATGATCATATGGTCTGGATTCTACAAAATCTCCCCCATTCTACAAAATCTATAATCAGTTCTCTTCCATTTTCTTCATTCATTCTAACCCTTTTCTAAAGACGGCACTTTGTGTCTTGTGAATGCAGTCCCTTAGCAGTTCTCAGCTAGTAGCTGGGGGATTGTGACATAAATTTTGCTTTGCTATGGCAGTTATTGAAATATTTTTAGAATTTTGACTATTTGTCATGTAAGGAATGCACAGTGCCATTCTAACTTTGTATATTCTGGTGTTTGGGGGGTTGGAAATTGGCTATATGAGATTCTTGCAGCTGGGTCTCTGACATGTTGAGAATGCTGAAGAAGAAAAAGTACAGAAGGAGAAAGCAGAGATGGGGAAAGCTGCATCCCTCAAATAGGATACCACTGGATACTGAGCAGTGAACAACCTCTGGTTTTGTCGGACACCACTTTGGAATATTTGGACACAGTTTCCTGAAGGATGAGAGACCTAATCAATGGTAGTAAGATGTTTAAAATATTATTAATATGAATGAATGCTTAGGCAGGGTTGACGGTAAAGCTCTTCTGTACAATAGGTAGCGTTAATAAAGAAATGACAAGATTTGGAAAATCAGTATTTGGAAATAATCATAATTGTTTCAGCCAGGAATCATCAAATGATGCTAAAACTTGGAGAAAATTTTAAGAGAAACAGGACATTTAGTGTCCTTATCAGTTACAAAGGGAAAGTAGTAGCTTCCTGAAGGAGAGCATGGTTGACAGCACCTGAATTAAAGAGGTGAAAGTTAATACCACAGTAGTGGGAACATCAGGCAGTGCTGATAGGATGCACTGAGAAGAACACAGTCTCATTTCTGTAGTATTACTGACTAAACTGCAGAAACCTGAGTCTACCCATGAGGAAACATCAGTCTCAAATTGGCTGATATTCTGCTTTTAGTATTCAAACATACTAATTTCACTGAGGAAATGGTCCAGATTATTTGAGACTATATAGACATGAGAATGGAATATCACATTGGTTCAGGATGTCTATAAAAGGATAAGGAAGGTTGGCAAAATTTGAAGACAGTCCCTCAAGTAGATTATAGTGTTATGTGAGTATTAATTGCCTAAGTTATATAATTGCCTGAGGTTATATAACAGAAAATTCTTGTTTTTAAGAAATTAAAACAATTTAAAGGATAAAGGGATAATGTCATAGCTGTAATTTTCCAAGCATTTGGATAAAATAATATACATGTTTCAAAAAAAAATGAAACATGTTGTAAGATGTTAGCAAATAGGAAATCCAGGTGGAAATTATCCAGGAATTATGGATAGTCTTGTATCTGTTCAGCAGGTCTGAAAGTAGTTGATGAAAATAATGCAAAAGAACATGTCAAAAAGAAATGGTTTGGGCATATGGCTTCAAGCATACATAAATGCTCAGGAAACATGAAAATGTGGAATAAATGGATGAGTACTATAATACCAGCAGGCCTTGTAGATACCTGCATTTGTAGCATTTATATTAGAAGGAAGCCTTTTTACCCAGAATTTTTTTCACTTAGCCTAATGTTTTCAAGGTTTGGCCATGTTGCAGCATATATCAGATCTCCATTTTTTTTGATGGAGGAGTGATATTCTATTGTATAAATATATCACATTTTGCTCATCCACTCACCAGTTTTTGGCTATTATGACTAATCCCGCCAGGAATATTTATGTGGAGGTTTTTGTGTGTTTATGTTTTCAATTCTGTTATACATGAGAATATAGTAACTGTGTTTATTTGACATTTTGAGGACCTGTCTGTAAGTGATGTTGAAGATAATTTTTGTTACATTTGAAGGCAGATAATAGTCTATGCAAAATGAATATTCTGTTGAATATTGATGTGAACTATTCTTATTGTAAAAAAAAAAAGTTACATTGAAATAGTAAGTATAGAAGTTAGATCTTGGTGGCGGGGCGTGGTGGCTCATGCCTGTAATCCCAGCACTTTGGGAGGCCGAGGCAGGTGGATCACGAGGTCAGGAGATCGAGACCATCCTGGCTAACACGATGAAACCCCGTCTTTACTGAAAATACAAAAAATTAGCTGGGTGTGGTGATGAGCGCCTGTAGTCCCAGCTGAGGGAGGCTGAGGCAGGAGAATCGCTTGAACCTGGGAGGCGGAGCTTGCAGTGAGCTGAGATTGTGCCACTGTACTCCAGCCTGGGTGACAGAGTGAGACTCTGTTTCAACCAAAAAAAAAAAAAAAAAAAAAAGAAGTTAGGTATTGGTTTTTGTACTCAACAAGCAGTTTTATGTTTTATTTTTCAGGAACTCTCCAATACTGAATTCAGGCTGGGATATTAGAGAAAAGGAAAATACATGAAACTCACTGGTGTTTTATGGCACTTTGAGTTCCCCAATTCACCTTCAAACATTTAGCCCTCCAAGTTCTCTGCCACCGTATCAGTGCATCCCTCCTGAGATTCTTAATTCTTTGATTGTGTAAAGATGGACTATGCTTACTCCATCTTACTTCTCTTAGGTCTTACAATGGAAGTGCCCTATTACATTTTGTTCTTTTCTATGATTTCCAATTATTTTATGAAATTTTTCATTTATTTTTTCTGTTCTGTCTTTAATTTCTATGTAACTTCTTGAAATAGATCTCAAAGATTTTATATATATATGTATATATATATATATATATATACACATACAGAGAGAGAGAGAGAGAGAGAGAGAGAGAGAGAGATATCTACTGTACTATTGAAGTAGATTCCTAAAGTTTTTATCTCTTCTACAATATTGGTTTCACAACACCCCTATTATGTGTATTTAATTTTACCCACCACAGGGCGTTTTCAAAAAGTCTTTATTTGGCGGAATACAACTTCAGAATCTGATTCAAAGAGAAAATTGCTCACAGCCGTGAGCCACTGTGCCTGGCCGATTTTTACTATTTAAAGAAAGAAGAATTTTAGCAGCGTCGGGTGGCTCATGCCTGTAATCCCAGCACTTTGGGAGGCTGAGGTGGGCGGATCACTTGAGGCCAGTAGTTCAAGAACAGCCTGGCCAACATGACGAAACCCCATCTCTACTAAAAATACAAAAATTAGCCAGGCGTGGTGGCACGTGCCTGTAGTCCCAGCTACTCGAAGGCTTAGGCAGGAGAATCGCTTGAATCAGAGACAGGGAGGCTGCAATGAGCCGAGATTGCATCACTGCACTCCAGCCTGGGCGACAGTGCAAGACTCCATCTCAAAAATAAAGAGGAATTGGAGGAGGAAACAAATGAATAAATGACAAAGGTGACAAAGGACCAAAGATCTGTGACTTGTGCAAAGATTGCTCTGTGGTAATTATTACAGAAACAATGTTTGTATCTTATTTTTTAGTGAATTTTGTATATTGTCTAATCTGATTTACTTTGTTTTTAATAGTTTGCTGCAGGTCTAGAAGATGTTACAGAATTTCAAGGAAGAGAGGTGAGCAGCTACTGTGGTGATTTTGAAATTGTTTGTGTGTGTTGTGGCCAGTGATGTCAGAATTTCAGGATCTGAGAGTTCATGATTTTAGAGGCTCAAAGGAGAATATTTTTATAATAGATTTTTTTTGCTATGTGAGTATCGCTACTTTGTTCAAGGAATCTCATTATTTTTTCCCTTTTTTTAAAAAGGGATTTTTTTTGTAGTAACCTGAATAAATCGGGGGAAGTATTGATATATTTCCTTTTCTCACCATTTTTTGTTGGATGAAAATAATCTTTTAGTGAAATTCAGCGTATTAAATATTTATTTTTTAAAGACTAGAGATGGGGTCATGCTGTGTTGCCCAGGCTGCCCTTGAACTCCTGGGCTCAAGCAATCATCTTGCCTCAACCTCCTGAGTAGCTGGGACTACAGGCATGTGCTGCCATGCCTGGCTTAAATATTTATTTAAAAAATTTTATCTGGCACATTCTGAACACAGATGTTTCTACTTATATTTGTCATGTAGTCACAGTATATATTGATATTGCTGCCTCGCCTACTCCTAAAAGTTTTAGTTCATTTAATTGGTCTTAATTGGACTTAAAAATTTTTTCCCTGGCCGGGCGCCTTGGCTCATGCCTGTAATCCCAGCACTTTGGGAAGCTGAGGCAGGCGTTTGAGACCAGCCTGACCAACATGGAGAAACCCTGTCTCTACTAATAATACAAAATTAGCCAGGTGTGGTGGCACATGCCTGTAATCCCAGCTACTCAGGAGGCTGAGGCAGGAGAATCACTTGAACCCGGGAGGCAGAGGTTGCAGTGAGCTGAAATCGTGCCATTGCACTCCAGCCTGGACAACAAGAGCAAAACTCTGTCTCAAAAAAAAAAAATTCCCAATAGATTTTAATCTAATTTTATTACAACAATTCAGTCATATGTTTTTTCATGCTATGTATATGAGAGTTCCATTATTCAGATACTAAACAAATGCCTACTGTACATTTACTGTTCTCACTGATGATGGATTAGATAACCATGCAGAAAATAAGCCTGGCTGTGGAAATGCTTATTTGTTGGGAGGGTGCTTGTTTGGATCGATGATGAGAATAATTGTCTGAGGATGCTGAGGGACTCATTCCAGATGTCAATCTGAGGTCCAGATGTGCGGCCCTCCAATAGGACAAATAAGACTCTCAGAGCCTGGCTCTATTTGGGGATCCCTCAGTGACAACATAGTACCTCTGTGAGCGTGCCTTTTCTATCTCTCCGAAGAGGGCATTAGCATCCTGTCTTATGAGTCAGTATGCACTTTAGTATGGTTAGTGACCCAAGACTCACTTTATTTTGTTCATTTTGAGCAGAGAATTGTAGATAGATACATATATGGGAAATATGTTCTTGATTAACAAATGAAAAAATGAAAAAGTTTCAGTCAAGAAAGGTCAAGGAACTGTGATGTATAGTGAAGGCATGGAACACTGCATGCCTATATTAAATATTGACAAAGGAACCAATTTTAGTGCTTTGTTATTTTTACTGTTGAGTATTTTCTGAGACCATTTCTTTTTCTTCTATTTTGTTTTGCTGAGGTAGAGGAGGGCTGGAATGAGGTCCTCCACTTCAGAAAATAGGGGTGAGTAGTTAAACCAACATCCTTTGGAATTCATATACGTCATGCGTTCCATGCCACATCCTGAGGTCTTTTTGTTGATTTTTTTAGTGGCTTAATGGATAATATCTAAATACTGTATATTTTACTTTGGTGAGTCTCTCCACCTTCATTTCTGAATCATTGTCCTTTACATTTTTATTCTATTTGAATTTTGCATGAAACGACAAATGTAGAATTTTGCCCAATTTATTTTATTTATTCATTTATTTATTTGGGAAGACAAAGTCTCTCTCTGTCACCCAGGCTGGAGTACATTGGCCCAGTCATAGCTCACTTCAGCTCTTCACCCTGTAGCCCTTAACTCCTGGGCTCAAGTGATCCTCCACCCTCAGCCTCCCAAGTATCTAGGAATACAGGTATGTGTTACCACACATAACTAATTTTTAAATTTTTTATTTTGTGAAGATAGGATCTTACTGTGTTGCTAAGGCTGGTCTTGAACTACTGGGCTCAAGCAATCCTCTTGTTTTGGCTTCCCAAAGTGCTAGGATTACAGGCAGGAGCCACCATGCCTGGCATCATTAGGGATATTGGTCTGTGATTCACTTTTTTGATGATGTCTTTGGTTTTGATAAAAATTAGGGTAATAGTAGACTCATGGAATAAGTTGGGAAATGTTTTCTGCTCTCCTGTTTTTTGGAAGAGTTGTAAAGGGTTGATGTTATTTCTTTAATGATTTGGTAGAATTCATCAGAGAAATCATTTGTGTGGAATTTTATTTGTGGAAACTTGAGTAGCTAATTCAATCTCTTGTTAAAGGTGACTTCAATTTTCTGTTTTTCCTTCTTGTGACAGTTCCTGTAATTTATATATTTCTAGGAATGTGCCTATTTAATCTAGGTCATCTAATTTGTTGACATAACTTGTTTATATAAGGGTGTTAGTCTGATTTTCATCCCAGATTTTATGAAAATTGGGTCTTCTGTTTTCAGTAGTGTAGATATAGTTATGTCAGTTTTTTAAGAGACAGAGTCTTACTGTGTTGTTTATGCTGGCCTTGAACTTCTGAGCCTAAGCAATCCTGCTACCTCTGTGTCTTGAGTAGGTGGGAGTATAGGAACACACCACCACACCTGGCCTGTCACTAAACAAACAAAAAATTTCAGTGAACCAGCTTTTGATATTTTTATTTTTATTCTGTATTTTTTATTTATTGGCATTTTATTCTTATATCTTTTATTCTACTTGATTTAGCTTTGCTTTGTTTTTCTGTTTTCTTAAGGTAAAAGTTTAGATTATTGATTTGAGATTTTCCTTTTTTTTTAATATGGACATTTACAGCTATAAATTTCCCAAAGAACTCTTTTAGCTACATATATATTTTCTTTTGTTGTGTTTTGTTTCCTTTGATTTCAAACTATTTTATAAATTTTCTTATTTCTCCCAAGAACTCCCAAGGATTCTTAGTAATGTGTTAATTTCTGTATATTGTGAATTCCCCCCGATTTTTTTCCTTTATTTCTGATATGATTCTATTGTGGTTGGACACCATACTTTTCTGATTTTCAGATTTGTTGATACCAGTGTGTGGTCTAATACCTACCCTGCACACTGTTCCATGTTAACTTGAAAATAATGTATTTTCTACTGGTTAGATTGTTCCATAGATGCATGTTATGTAACTGCTTTATAGTGTTGTTTGTCTTCTGTCTCATTGTTATGTTCATCATTGAAAGTGAGGTATTGAAATTTTCAATTATTATAATGTTTATTTTGCCTTCCATTCTGTCATTTTTAAAATTTAATTTGGGGGTTACGTTGTTAGATGCACGTATCTTTATTATTGTTATATCTTCCTGATGGATTGACAGTTTAATCTTCATGAAATGTCCTTCTTTGTCTCTACCAACAATTTTTTTTTTTTTTTGAGATGGAGTCTCGCTCTGTCGCCCAGGCTGGAGTGCAATGGCGCCATCTCTGCTCACCACAAGCTCCGCCTCCTGGGTTCACACCATTCTCCTGCCTCAGCCTCCCGAGTAGCTGGGATTACAGGCACCTGTCACCACGCCTGGCTAATTTTTTGTATTTTTTGTAGAGACGGGGTTTCACCATGTTAGCCAGGATGGTCTCCATCTCCTGACCTCGTGATCCACCCACCTCGGCCTCCCAAAGTGCTGGGATTACAGGCGTGAGCCACCGTGCCTGGCCCTCTACCAACAATTTTTATCTTGAAATTTATTTAGCCTGATAATTGTAGTTTTTGTCTGACTTATAGCCCCTAAACTCTCTTTGGTTACTGTATGCAGTTTATCTTTTCCTTTCGTTATTTTACTGTCTACCTATTTTTAATTAAAACAAAATATCTTTGAGACAGGATCTCACTCTCTCACCCATGCTGTAGCGCAATGGCATGATCATAGCTCACTGCAACCTGAAACTCTTGTATTCAAGCAATTCTTCCACCTCAGCCTCCTGAGTAGCTGAAACTACAGGCCAACACCACCACACCTGGCTAATTTTTTTGTGTTTTTTTTCTTGTAGAGATGAAATCTTGGTATGTTGCCGAGGATGGTTATTTTCTACCTATTTTTTGTCCTTGAATCTAAAGTGTATCTTTTGTAGAGAGCATATAGTTGTATCATGTGTTTTTTAAAAAAAATACATCTCTGCCTTTTAAGTGGAGAGTTTACTTCATAAATATTTAATGTAATTACTGATAAGGTAAAATTCACCTCTGCCATTTTCTATTTTCTTTTATGGCATATATCTGTTTTGTTTTTCTTATTATCGTTGTTCTTTATGTTAAATAAATATTTAATAGTGTACTGCTTTAATTTTCTTTTTAATTTTTTGTGTTTACTTATTAGTGGTTGCCTTTGAGATTATAGTTAATTTGTTAATTTATAACATAGCTTAGATTTAATAGTTAATTTTAATAGTACACAGAAACTATTTTTCAATATAGCTCTGTTTTCTCACCCTTCCTTTTGTATATTATTGTCATTCAAACATTTATACCATCTTTTATATTTGCCTAATAATTATTTTACTGGTCCTGTGCATTTCTTCATATGGATCAAAGTTAATGTCTAGTGCTATTTCACTTAAGGCTGAAGTCTCCATTTAATTTTTCTGGTAGGATAGGTATTTTGACAAATTCAGCTTTTGTTGATTTAGAATGTCATTTCTTTTTTATTTTTGAAGAGTAATTTTGCTGTTTCAAGATTTATGGGTAGACAGTCTTCTTTTTCTTTAAAATAGTTTGAATATGTTATCTTACTGTTTTATGGCTTCAAGAGTTTCTAATGAGAAATCAGCTGTTAGTCTCATTGAGGATTCCTTGTACCTGATGGGTTTGTTTTTCTCCTCATATTTTGAAGACTGTGGCTTTTGAAATTTTTACTATGACGTCTCCATGTCTTTATGTGTATCTCACTTGAGTGAGTCAAGTTCATTTGACTCATTTTATATGTACATGTATGTTTTTCCCTTACATTAAGGAAATTTTAGGCGTTTGTTCTTCAAACTGTTTCTGCCCTTCTACTGTGACTTTTATGAACATGTTGATATGCTGTGTTCCTCAGTTCTCTGAAGCTGTTTTTCTTTTTTCTTTCTGCTTCACAGAATGGATCTCCTCAACTGTCCTGTATTCAAATTCGATTACCTTTTCCTGCTAGCTCAAATAGTGTGATTAAATTTTTCTAGTGAATTTTTATTATTTATTTCTCTGTATCTTTATTGTCTAGTAATTGATACATTTTTAAAAATTTTTAATTTTAGGTTTAGGAGTACATGTGCAAGTTTGTTATATAGGTAGATTGTGAGTCATGTTGGTTTGGTGTACGGATTATTTCATTACCCAGGTAATAAGCATAGTACCTGATAGGTAGTTTTTTGATCCTCACTCTCCTCCCACCTTCTACCTTCAAGTAATCCCCAGTGCTTGTTGTTTTCTTCTTTGTGTCTATGTGAACTCAATGTTTAGCTCCCACTTATAATTGAGAACCTACAGTATTGGATTTTCTGTTCCTTTTTTAGTTCCCTTAGGATAATGGCCTCCAGCTCCATTTATGTTTCTGCAAAGGACATGATCTTATTCCTATTTATGGTTACGTAGTATTCCTTGGTTATAAGTACCATATTTTTTAATCCAGTCTATCACTGTTGAGCATTTAGGTTGATTCTATATCTTCTGTATCTCCATATCTTCTTCCTTCCTTGTTTAAAGACACTTTGTCATTGTGTTTAGGGCCCATCCCCCCTCCCCCAATTCCAAGATGATCTCATCTCGACATCCTTAATTAAGTTAGGTTTGTAAAGACTCACTTTCCAAATAAACTGACATTTGTAGTTTCCATGTGGAAACTCTTGTATTCAAGCAATTCTTCCACCTCATATCTTTCATTTTTTAAAACAGAGTCTTGCTCTTTTATCCAGGCTGGAGTGCAGTGGCATGATCTTGGCTCACCGCAACCTCCCGCTTCCAGGTTCAAGCGATTCTCCTGCCTCAGCCTCCCGAGTAGCTGGTATTACAGGCTCATGCCACCACACCCAGCTAATTTTTTGTATTTTTGGTAGAGATGGGGTTTCGCCATGTTGGCCAGGCTGGTCTTGAACTCTTAACCTCAAGTGATCTGCCCGCCTCCACTTCCCAAAGTGCTGGAATTACAGGTGTGAGCCACCATGCCCAGTTTGATGTATTTTTTTATTCAGTGGAGGTGGAGTCACTGTTGAACTCACTACAGTGGTTTTCAAGAAACTGGTCTATTTCACTAAAGTTACCAAATTTGTGATTGTAGAGTTTTTCATGGTATTTCTCTATTGTCTTTTTAGTTTCCAGGTGATCAGTATCAGTGAGCCCTCTTCCATTTGTGTTACTGTAAATCTGTGTCTTCTCTTATTTATTTATTTATTTATTTATTTATTTATTTATTTATTTATTTATTTATTTTGAGATAGGGTCTTGCTCTGTCACCTAGGCTGGAGTGCAATGGCGTGATCTTGGCTTGGCTCAGTGCAGCCTCTGCCTCCTGAGCTCAAGCGATTATCCTGCCTCAGCTTCCCGAGTAGCTGGGATTACAGGCATGTGCCACTCTGCCTGGCTAATTTTTTTTTTTGTATTTTTAGTAGAGACGGGGTTTCCCTGTGTTGGCCAGGCTGGTCTTGAACTCCTGGCCTCAAGTGATCTGCCTGCCTTGGCCTCCCAAAGTGCTGGGATTACAGGCGTGAGGCACCGCACCTGCCCTTCTCCCTCTTATTCTTGATTTGCCTGCTTATACTTTTATTAGTTTCATTGATCTTTTTAAATAACATGCTTTTGGTTTCATTGAGTTTCTCTATTATTTTGTGGCTGTTAATTTTATTTGATTGTGCTTTAATTTTATGATTTATTTTCTCTTCTTTGCTTAATTTTTTTTCTTCTTTCTCTGGTTGTCTAATGTGGAAACTTATATTATTGACTTAGATCTTCTTTTCTTTTTTTTTTTTTTTTTTTTGAGATGGAGTCTCGCTCTGTCGCCCAGGCTGGAGTGCAGTGAGATGACCTTGGCTCACTGCAACCTCCATCTCCCGGGTTCAAGCGAGTCTTTTCAGCTTCCTGAGTAGCTGGGACTGCAGGCACATGCCACCACACCCGGCTAATTTTTGTGTTTTCAGTAGAGATGGGGTTTCACCATATTGTCTAGGCTGATCTTGAACTCCTGACCTTGTGATCTGCCCACCTTGGTCTCCCAAAGTGCTGAGATTACAGGCGTGAGCCACCACGCCTGGCCAACTTAGATCTTATTTTCTAATGTATACATTTAATGCTACAAATTTTCATTTAAGCACTACTTTTGCTGCATCCCAATTTTGGTAAGTTTTTTTTTCACTCTCATTATTTAAATTTATTTCTTCATTTGTCTTGAGATAATCTCTTTAAACTGTGTATTAGCTGTGAGTTGTTAAATCTCCAACTATTTGGTGTTTTCCAGCTTGTTTTCAATTATAGATTTCTAGTCTAGTTTTATTCCATCGTGAACTGAGAGCATATTTTATATTTTTTCTGTTCTTTTAAATTTGTTAGTGTGTGTCTTATGGCCCAGAACGTGATCTTTCTTGGCAATATTTCATGGTGAGCTTGAGGGTAACGTGTATTCTGTTGTTGATGGATGGACTATTCTGAAAATGTCAAATTAATTTAACTGATAGTGCTATTCAAGTTAACTATCCCCTTACTAATTTTCTGACTGCTTCATCTATTGCCACTCATCTATTTTTGGGACTCAAAAAAGGCTATGGAGCTCTCAAATCATAATGGTGGACGTACCTATTTTTCCTTATAGTTCTATCAGTTTTCCACTCAGATATTTTGATGCTGTTCTGTTAAAGATAATTATTTCTTCTTCAAGAATTGGGGCCAGGCACAGTGGCTCATGTCTGTAATCCCAGCACTTTGGGAAGCTGAGGCAGGTGGATCTCTTGAGGCCAGCAGTTCGAGACCAGCCTATCTAACATGGTGAAACCCTGTCTCTACTAAAAATACAAAAATTAGCCAGGCCTCATGGTGCACACCTGTAATGCCAGCTACTTGGGTGGCTGAGGCATAAGAATCAAATGAACCCAGGAGGTGGAGTTGCAGTGAGCCAAGATCATGCTGCTGTGCTCCAGCCTGTGTGACAGAGTGAGACTCCATCTCAAAAAAAAAAAAAAAAAAGGAATTGGCTTTTTTATCATTATATAATTCCCTGCTTTACTCCTATTTTATAGGCCAATTTCCATTTTATTTATGTTGTCTTCTTGGAAAGGACAAAGAACAACAATTCTGTATCTAGTAGCAAAGGTAAATTTAAATTCAATTTATTTCTTTTTAAAATTTCAACTTTTATTTTGGATTCAGGGGGTACATACACAGATTTGTTACATGGGAATAATGTGTGAACATACAACTTGATAGGTAGGTTTTTTTTCTTTGTTTTTTTGAGACAGAGTCTAAGTCTGTTCCCCAGGCTGGAGTGCAGTGGCATAATCTTTACTCACTGCAACCTGCAGCTCCCAGATTCAAACGATTCTCGTGCCTCAGCCTCCCAAGTAGCTGGGATTAGAGGTGTGCATTATCACACCTGGTTGATTTTTGTTTTTGCTTTTTTGTAGAGATGGGGTGTCACCATGTTGGCCAGACTGGTCTTGAACTCCCTGCCTGAAGTGATTCACCCGCCTTGGCCTCCCGAAATGCTGGGATTACAGGTGTGAGCCCACCACACCTAGCCTGTAGGTAGTTTTTAAATCCACCACCCACATGACACCCTCTGGTATTCCGCAGTGTCTCTTGTTCCCATATTTATGTCCATGTGTGCTCCCACTTATAAGAGAGAATGTATGGTATTTAGTTTACTGTTCCTGCATCAATGTGCTTAGGATTATGGCCTCCAGCTCTATTCATGTTGCTGTAAAGAACATGATTTCATTCTTTTTTCATGGCTACATAGTATTCCAAGGTGAAAATGCTCCATATTTTCTATGTCCAGTCTACCAGTGTGATAGTTAATATTGAGCATCAACTTGATTGGATTGAGGGATGCACAGTATTGTTCCTGGATGTGTCTCTGTGAAGGTGTTGCCAAAGGAGATTAAAATTTGAGTCAATGAATTGGGAGAGACAGATTCACCCTCAGTCTGGGTGGGCACAATCTAATCAGCTGCACAGTCTCATCAGCTGCTGGTAGAATAAAGCAAGCAGAAGAATATAGAAGGACTAGACTGTCTGAGTCTTCCAGCCTTCATCTTTCACCCATGCTAGATGCTTCCTGCCCTCGAACATTGGACTTCAAGCTTTTGTACTCTTGGACTTACACCAGTTGTTTGCAAGGGGCTCTCAGGCCTTCAGCCCACACTGTTGGCTTCCCGACTTTTGAGGTTTTGGGACTCACACTAGCTTCCTTGCTCCTCAGCTTGCAGAGGAACTATTATGGGACTTCACCTTGTGATTGTGTGAGTCCATTCTCCTTAATAAACTCCCCTTTATATATACATCTATCCTATTAGTCCTGTCCCTCTGGGGAACCCTGACTAATACAACCAGTCCTAGGTACCTGGGTTGATTGTATGTCTTTGCTCTTGTGAATACCACAGTGATGAACATAGAAGTGCATGTGTCTTTTGGTAGAATGATTTATTTTCTTTTGGGTATATACCAGATATGGGATTGTTAGGTGAAACTGTAGCTCTGTTTTAAGTTATTTGAGAAATTCTCAGACTGTTTTCCTCAGTGACCGGACTAATTTACATTCCCACCAACAGTGTTTAAACATTCCCCTTTTTCTTCAGGCTTGTCAGGATCTTTCTCTTTTTTGCTTTTAATAATAGCCATTCTGACGTGAGATACTATCTTATTGTGGGTTTTTTTTGTTGTCGTCGTCGTTTGTTTTTCGAGACAGAGTCGCCCAGGGTGGAGTGCAGTGGTGTGAGCTCTGCTCACTGCAGCCTATGCCTCCCGGGTTCAAGCGATTCTTCTGCCTTAGAGTCCCAAGTAGCTGGGACTGCAGGCATGTGCCACTATGCCTGGCTACTTTTTGTATTTTTAGTACAGATGGGGTTTCACCATGTTGGCCAGGCTGGTCTCGAACTCGTGACCTCGAGTGATCCACCACCGTGGCCTCCCACTGCTGGGATTACAGGCATGAGCCGCCGCATCGGGCCCTTACTGTGGTTTTGATTTGAATTTCTCTGATGATTAGTGATACTAAGAGCATTTTTTCATATGTTTGTTGACCATTCTATATCTTCTTTTGAAAAGTGCCTCTTAATGGGGTTGATTTTTGCTTGTTGATTTATTTAAGTGCCCTATAGATTCAGGATATTAGGCTTCTGTCAAATGCATAGTTTGTCAATGATCTCTGTTCGCCAATGATATGGTTCTATACCTAGAAAATGCCTTCTTTAAGAAAATAAAATTCTATTTTGTGGATGTATCACATTTTCCTTATATATCTGCTTTGGGCATTTGGGTTGCTTCTGCCGCTTGGGCATTATGAATAATGCTACAGTGAATATGGATATGCAGATGTATCTTTGAGATCTTGCTTTGAATTACTTTGGATATATACCCAAAAGTGGGATTCCTGGATCATATGGTAATTCTATTGTTAATTTTTCAGGAACCTCCATACATTTTTCCACAATGGCTGTACCATTTTATGTTCCCATCAACAGCATGCAAAGGTTCCAGTTTCTCCACATTGTCACCAACACCTGCTGTTTTTTATTTCACTCTTGTTGCCCAGGCTGGAGTGCAATGGCACTGTCTTGGTTCACTGCAACCTCCACCTCCTGAGTTCAAGCAGTTCTCCTGCCTCAGTCTCCCCGAGTAGCTGGGATTACAGGTGCCTGCCACCATGCCCAGCTAATTTTTATATTTTTAGTAGAGACAGGGTTTCACCATGTTGGCCAGGCTGGTCTTGAACTCCTGACCTCAGGTGATCCACCTGCCTTGGCCTCCCAAAGTGCTGGGATTATAGGCCTGAGCCACCACGCCTGGCCCGTTGTTTTTCAATTGTATCTTCTAATAGATGTGAGGTGATACCTCATGGGTTTGATTTGCATTTGTTTAGTAATTAGTGATACTGAGCATGTTTTCATATACCTGTTGTCCATTTGTTTATCTTCTTTGGAAAAAAATCTATTCAATTACTTTACCCCTTTTTTAAAATTAGGATTTTTTGTTGTTATCTGAGTTTGTTCCCTCCCTCCCTCGCTCTCTCCCTCCCTCTCTCCCTCCTCTCTTCCCTCCTTCCGTCCTTCCTTCCTTCCTTCCTTCCTTCCTTTCTTCCTTTCTTCCTTCCTTCCCTCCCTCCCTCCCTGTCTCCCTCCATGTCTCCCTCCCTGTCTCCCTGTCTCCCTCCCTCCCTCCCTCCCTCCTTTTCTCCCTTCCTCCCTCCCTCCCTCCCTCCCTCCCTCCCTCCCTCCCTCCCTCCCTTTCTCCCTTCCTCCCTTCCTTGATCACATCCACATCCTTCCTTCGTTCGTGCTGTGTTGCTCAGCATGGAGAGCATTGCCAAAATCATGGCTCACTGCAGCCTCAACTTTCCAGGTGCCAGAGAGCCTCCCACCTCATGCTCTTGGGACCACAGGCAAATGCCAACACATCTATCTAATTGTTTTTTAATTTTTATTTTTTGGTAGATATGGGGGTCTCACTGTGTTGCACAGGCTGGTTTCAAACTCGTAGGCTCAAGGAATCTTCAAACCGTGGCCTCTCAAAGTGTTGACATTACAGGCATGAGTTACCATGCCCATCCTGCATGTGAAAGCCTTATGATATATGATATGTAAATATTTCTCTCATTTTGTACGTTTCCTCTTTCATTCTGTTGATTGTTTTCCTTCATGTACAAACGTTTTAGGTTTGATGTAGTCTTGCTTGTCTGTTTTTGCTTTTGTTGGTTGTACTTTTAGTGTCACATTCAAAAACTTATTGACAAAAACAAGAAGGGTTTCCATGTGTTTTCTTCTAGTTTTACAATGTCAAGATGTATCTTTAAGTACTTAATTTATTTTGAGTTGATTTTTGTGTATGTTGTAAGGTAAGGATTCAGTTTACTTTTTTTTTTTAATTTACAGATATCCAGTATGCCAAATATGGTTAGTTAGATAAACTGTGCTCTGAGCACCCACGTCAAAGATAAATTGAGTAGAGTACGTGGATTTATTTCTGCATTCTTCATTCTTTTCCATTAGATTATGTCTGTTTTTTGCCAGTATTCTAGTATTTTGAATTATTATAGCTTTGTTATATACTTGGAAATCAAGAAGTGCCTCCACCTTTGTGTTTCATGCTGAATATTGATTTAGCTATTTTGGTTCTTTTGTGGATCCAGATAAATTGTATGATTTTTTTCTCTATTTCTAGAAAAATGAGATTGTGATTTTGATAGGAATTATAGTGAATCAGTAGATAACTTTGGGTAGTATGGATATTTTGACAATATTAATTAGTCCCAGTGGTGGTGTTGAGGCCGTGTTGACCTGAAGGCACTGGGGTCAGTGATAGTGTTGTCAAGTTGGCTGCAGGATGGGATGGTGCCTGGGAGGTCAGTGCATAAAAATCCTATGGATGTGATCAAGGCAGGGGTGATGGAAGGTGATGTGTCCTTTCTGCTTGGTCCTTGTAGGATCAGGCAGGACATCCTGTAATAAAAGGAGACATTACCTTCGGATGTCCTGAGGGCATGGTGCAGGCACCAGGACTGAGTGGAGGGGGAGGAAGCTCATGTCTTGAGGTCCTTTGGCTACATGGGAAAGACTGTCTCTGGGCTTGATGCTGAGTTCCAGACTGATGTGCTGGCTGTTGTGATGGTGCTCTCCAGTGCTGGTTGTGGTTGGTTTTCGGCTAGGTACACCTCACCTGGGACAGTGGCCAGAGACAGTGTCAGTTCCAGACATCAGAAGCCCCATGAGGAAGAGCATGTGCTCGCGCCAGGAGTGGTGGCTGTTAGGGGAGGGACCTCAGACCTATGTCTGCATGGCCTGAGGTCAGAGTTCACATCCTACTGATTGAAGAC
This sequence comes from Gorilla gorilla gorilla, assembly GCF_029281585.2. Taxonomy (NCBI): domain Eukaryota; kingdom Metazoa; phylum Chordata; class Mammalia; order Primates; family Hominidae; genus Gorilla; species Gorilla gorilla. The sequence continues at coordinate 26,282,298 of NC_073240.2, forward strand.
CTTGTTCTTGAGCTGTCCGGTTGCCACAGGGTCGGACCTGGAGGCTGCAGACCATCATGGCCCTTTGCAGTGTTCGGAAACATATGCGCACCCCAGGGAGGGACACACACACACACACACACACGCAAACTCACAAACACAACACACAGACAGAAAATGACAAATACACACACACACACACAGGAGCCCACAGAAAAAAGCAAATAGACGCAGAAACGGGCGCGTGCAGTAGTTCTGGCCACACATGTTCCCTAGGTATCCACAGAATGGCATGGGTATTGTATATTCATAAAGATGGAGATCAATCATGGAGGCCAAGGACAAGCAGGTGCACTGGTTGAACCGCAGTAGAGAATGGCATGGAAGTGGTGAGCAATGGACCTGGGCCTGTTTCTCAAGTGTGTATTTGATTTCTTTACAATTCCCCGGAGAAGTTGTCATGGGAGGCCAGCCGCCTGCTGGCAAGGAAGATGGTTGATTCTTCTGATCAATGGAGGCCCTGCAGAGTCCTGTAGTCACTGTGGCCTGGCATCCATGGTGCACCCAATGCTGGTGGATGACTTAGGACGGTAAGCATTCCTCTGCCCCGCGTGCTGAGTGAGAGTGGCTTTTGGATGTCCTATACCTTCAAGGAGCTGTTTCTCAGCAGCGAATGATATGGCAAGTTCCACTCCTAGAGTGGATGGTCTGTGCCCATTGCTCAGTGGTGCAGCTCTGGCTTCCCCAGCATGCTGAATGTCTTTAAGGTCATCGGCTCGCCCCTTCCCAGCCTGTGGTGTCAAACGTCTTGCCCCTTGTCAAATGTGCTTGGATCGATGATGAGTCCCCTATAAAAACATTCCTTGGAAAAGCTGAACAAAATGAGTGAGAACTCATACCGTCGTTCTCATCGGAACTGAGGTCCAGCATGTTGCTTCCTCTGGGGCCTGTAGGAGTTGAGGGACAACTTCCACTGATTCCCATAGGTTCCACCACCCAGGGCATCCACAGACAAAAGTCTCATGTTACAGGCACGTTAGGAGCATTCCCTCTGTGTGAGGTACATGGGTGGGAGAGTGATGGGGGATTCGGCTGCTCTGTGATGGCATGGTGGCCGTGGAAGCAGGCCTAGGGGAAGTGGAAATGTTGCCGGCACAGGGGAGTGTGCTACTGATAAGCTCCCAGAAGGAAGACCCGGACCTCACAGTGGTCATCTCAGTGCAGAAGACCAGGTGTCTGTTTTCATGTGGAGGAGAGCCCAAGGCCCAGACCTCAGGCAGACCTTGGTGTTGATCTTTGATTAGTTGAGAACAGAGGAGTGCCAAGGTGTTAGGGGAGAGTGCAGAGCAATAGGTGTCGGGGCAGACAGTGAAAGCCTCTTCAGCCCACCCTGCAGCATTGGTCACCAGGAGCCCTCCTGGAAGGGATTTCTTTGCCTCCTGAGCTGTGAGATGCCTGTGGTGCAGTGGCAGAGGCCTAGGTAGGAAGGTACTCCAGGGAAAAGGTGGTAGAGGGATCCCATGGACATGAGTGTCATTAGCAGGCTTGGTCTGTCATTCAGGGGTGATGGGCTTCCCATGGATTTTTCTGGTGGAAGACAGGTTGGCCAGCAGGGGTCTTCGAGGCCAGGTCCTGGGGAGCACGAGGATCGAGTTGGTGCCCGTGGCCCTGGGTCACTTCCAGTCTTCCCAGGAGAGTAATGGGCTCCTCCATTGTGCAAATCTTCCTATAAATGGTCTCTTGGCCCGCCATTGTTGGGCGGCTCCACCTGCTGCAGCTTGTATGAGCAAATACTGCTCTGGATCCTCTTTCCTGCTTGGAAAGCGGCTTCAGTCCTGAAGGTCCAGAGAGAATGTGCCCTGACCCTGGCTCTGGCCCAAGTCTCTGCCGTGGGTACTGGTCACACTTGGGGCTATCCATGGAGGTCTGTGTGCATTCCAGGCAACATGGGTGCAATCCCAGGGGTGCTGCCACAGAGTCTTTTGACTTGGGATGCCTCACACCTCTGCATGTTGGCAATATTTAAGTGTTGGATTCCACTACACCCTAGGGGTGATGAACTGTTTGGCTCCCTTAACCGGTTTGAAGTCTCAGCGCAGCCAGGACAGCCATGCCATGTTGAAGGGCATGCGGATAGCTTAGGAATGTTGGAAAGGATGGGTGGTTCTGAGCTCGCAGCTCACTCACTAGCTGCATGCATGTAGACCCAGTGGTGGTGTTCAGGTAGTGTCGACTTTCAGGCATTGCGGCGGGTAGTAGTGCAGTCAAGTTGGCTGCATAATGGGATGTTGCCTCAGAGGTCAGTACAGGGTAGCCCTGTGGGTGTGTCCAATGCAAGGAAAATGAAAGGCAGTGTGTCCCATCCGCCTGGTCCTTGGGACATCGGTAGGGGGGACGTCCCATTGGAAAAGCAGCCATTCCGTTTGTGTGTCCAGAGGGCATAGTGCAGGCACATGGACTGAGTGGAGGGGAGGAAGGCTGTGTCTTGAGGTCCTTTGGCTAGATTGGGAAGACCACCTCTGGCCTTGATGCCAAGTTTCAGGCTGATGTGCTGGCCATTGCAAAGGCGCCCTCCAGCAGGTTGTGATTGGTTTTCCACCAGGTACGCCTCACCTGAGAGGGCGGCTAGAGATAGTGTCTGCTCAGGACATCAGATGTCCCGTGAGGAGGAGTGTGTACTCACACCAGGGGAGTTGGCTGGTAGGCGAGCCACCTCGGGCCTATGTCCGCATGGTCTCCAGGTCAAAATTCACATCCTACTGATTGAAGGTCTTGGTCTTCAGCTGTTGGGTTGGCGTGGTGTCAGGCCAGGAGGCTGCAGACTATGACTGCCTATTGCAGTGTTGAGAAACACACATGTTAGGAAACACATGTGCATGAGGGAGACACACACACACATTCATACACACACACACACACACACAGGCGTGCCGAGCCACAGGCAAATACATGCAGCAATGGGTGTATGTGACCACATGCGCTTTTAGGTATCCACAGAGTAACACATGTAAGATATATTCATGGAGATGGAGGTCAGTCGTGGAAGCCAAGGAATAACGGGTGTGCAAGTTGCCCAACGGGAAAGAATGGGATTGAAGTGTTGACCAGTGGACCTGAGCCCATTTCTCAAGCGTTTATTTGATTTCTTTACACTTCTCAGAGGCAGTTGCTGTGGGAGGTGTGGTAACTGCTGGAAGGAAGATGCTCAATTCTTCTGAGCAGCGAAGGCCACACGGAGTCCTGGATTCTGTGTGGCCTGGCATCCACGGTGCACTGTGTGCTGGCGGGTGGCTTAGGACGGTAAGCATTTCTCTGCCCAGTATGCTGAATGAGGGTGTCTTTTGGATTTCCAAGACCCGCAAGGAGTAGTTTCTCGGCTAACCACTAATGGCATGGCGAGTTCCTCTCCTAGAGTGGATAGTCTGTGCTCATTGCTCAGTGGCACCGCTCCAGTGGGGCCGAAGGTCTTTAAGGTCATTGGCTCACCCACTACCCAGCCTGTGGTGTCAAATATCCTGCCCCTTGCCCCTTCAAATGTGCTTGGATCGATGATGAGTCCCCCAAAAAAACATTCCTTGGAAAAGCTGAACAAAATGAGTGAAAACTCATACCGTCGTTCTCATCGGAACTGAGGTCCAGCACGTTGCCTTCCCCGGGGACTGTAGGAGTGAGGGACAACTTCCACTGATTCCCATAGGTTCCACCACCCAAGGCATCCACAGCCAAAGTCTCCCATCAAATGCTCATTAGGAACATTCCCTTTTTGTGAGGTACACAGGTAGGAGAGTCCTGGGGGGAACGGCTGCTGTGTGATGGCCTGGTGGCCGTGGAAGCAGACAGAAATATCGCAGGCCTAGGGTAGTGTGCGCCTGATCTTGGCTTGGTGAGCTCCTAGGAAGGGAGATGCGGACCTCGTGGCAGGCGTCTCTGAGCAGAGGACTGAGTCCTTGTTTTCTTGCCAGGGAGAGCACAAGGCCCAGGCCTCAGGCAGATGTTGGTCCTGATTTTTGATTAGCTGAGGACAAGGGAGTGCCAAGGGTGATGGGGGACAGTGTATAACAAAGGGTGTTGTGACAGAGAGCCAAAGCCTCTTTGGCCCTCCACCCAGCATCCAGTCATGGAGGCCCCCCAGCAGGGATTTCTTCATCCCCTGAGCCGTGAGATGCCCCTGGTGCTATGGTGGAAGCCTGGACTGGAAGGTACTCCACAGAAGAGGTGGTAGGGGGCTTATGTGGACATGTGTGTCATCAGCAGTCTTGGGCTGTCGTTCAGCGGTGATGGGCTTTCCATTTATTTCTCTAGTGGATGACAAGTTGGCCAGCAGAGGTGTCAGAGGGCAGGTTCCAGGGAATACAAGGGTCAGACTCGTGCTCCTGGTCCTCAGTCGCTTCTCGTCTTCCTGACAGAGTAGTGGGCTCCACTGTTGTGCACATCTTCCTGGAAATCGTCTCTTGGCCCGCCATTGCCGAGCGGCCACACCTGCTGCAGCTCGTGTGAGCAAATATGGCTCTGGATCCTCTTTCCTGCTTTGAAAGCAGCTTCCATCCTGAAGGCGTCCAGAGGGTATGTGTCCTGGCCCTGGCCAGGAACTCTGCTGTGGGCATTGGTCACACATGTGGCTATCCATGGAGATCCGGGTGCATTCCAGGGGCCTGCCATGGAGAGTTCCTTGACTTGGGATGCCCCTGCACCTCCCATGTTGGTGATGTTCCGGTGTTGCATTCTGCTACACCCTAAGGGTGATGAAGCATTTCAGCTCCCTTAAACAGTTTGATGTCACAGTGCAGCCAGGACAGCCATATCATGTTGAGGGGCCCACGACTGCATTAGGAATGTTGGAAGGGATTGGTGGTTCTGCAGATCGCAGCTCATTAGTAGCTGTTTACTTGTAGACCTGGTGATGGTGCTGAGGCAGTGTTGACTTGCAGGAGTTGGGATGGGTGGTAGTGCAGTCAAGTTGGCTGCATGATGGGATGTTGCCTCAGAGTTCTGTGCAGAGAAGCCCTGTGGGTGTAACCAGTGCAAGGACCATGGAAGGCAGTGTGTCCTGTCAACCTGGTCCTTGGGGCAGGGACGTCCTGTTGGAAAACAGCCATTCCCTTCGGGTGTCCTGAAGGTGCAGTGCCGGCATGTGGACTGAGTGGAGGAAGCCCGTGTCTTGAGATCCTTTGGCTAGGTTGGGGAGATTGCCTCTGGCTTGATGCCATTTTCAGACCTATGGGTTGGTCATTGCGAAGGCGCCCTCACGTGCTGGTTGTGGTTGGTTTTCCGCCAAGTGAGCCTCACCTGGGAGTGCAGCCAGAGACAGTGTCAGGTCACAACATCAGATGCCCCATGAGGAGGAGCGTGTGCTCACTCCAGGGGTGGTGGCTGTTAGGTGAGGGACCTCAGGCCTATGTCCTCCTGGCCCCAGAGTCAAAGTTTATATCCTAGTGATTGAAGACCTTGGTCTTGAGCCTTCGGGTTGCAGGGGCTTCAGGTCTGGAGGCTGCAGACTATGACCTCCTGTTGTGGTGTTGGGAAACACATGTGCATGAGGGAAACACACATACACTATCACACGCAGAAACAGGCGCTCACAGCCACAGGCAAATATACGTAGCACCAGGTGCGTGTGGTCGTTCTGGCCACGCGCTTCCTAGGTGTCTAGAAAGTGACACAGTCAGATACATTTATAAAGATGGAGGTCCATAATGGAGGCCAAGGAGAAGCGGGCATGTGTGTTGCTCTGTGGAAGAGAGTGGCATTGAAGTGACCAGTGAACCTGGGCCCATTTCTCAAGCGTGCATTTGATTTCTTTACACTTCTCAGGGGCAGTTATCATGGGACACCCGCCATATGCTGGCAAGGAAGATGGTCAGTTCTTCTGAGCCACAAAGGCCCCCAACATCCTGGAGTTGGTGTGGCCTAGCATCCACGGTGCGCCCCCTGCTGGTGGATGGCTCAGGATGGTAAGCATTCCTCTGCCGCACATGCTGAGTGGGGGTGGGATTTCCAAGACTGCAAGGAGCTGTTTCTCAGCAGGCCACTGATGGCATGGTCAGTTCCACTCCTAAAGTGAACGGTCTGTGCCCATTGTTCGGTGGCGCAGCTCTGGCTTCCCCAGCGTGCAGAGGGTTTTTAAGGTCATTGGCTTGCCCACTGCCCAGCCTGTGGTGTCAAACATCCTGCCCCTTTGAATGTGCTTGGATCGATGATGAGTCCCCCATAAAAACATTCCTTGGAAAAGCTGAACAAAATGAGTGAGAACTCATACCGTCGTTCTCATCGGAACTGAGGTCCAGCACATTGCCTCCCCCGGGGACTGTAGGAGCGAGGGACAACTTCCACTGGTTCCCAGAGGTTCTACCACTCAGGGCGTCCATGGATGAAAGTCTCACATCACAGGCACAATAGAAATATTCCCTCTGTGTGAGGTACACAAGTAGGAGAGTCATGGGGGGATTGGCTGCTCTGTGATGTTGTGGCAACTATAGAAGTGGGTGGAAATGCAGACCTAGGGGAGTGTGCGGCTGGCCTTGGCTTGGTGAGCTCCCAGGAAGGGAGACCCTGACCTCCTGATGGGCCTCTCTATGTGGGGGACCAGGTCTTTTTTTTATGCCAAGGAGAGCACAAGGCCCAGACTTCAGACAGACCTTGGTCTTGATTTTCAGTTATCTGAGGAGAGGGGAGTGCCAAAGTGATGGGGGGCAGTGGAGAGCAATGGGTGTTGTGGCAGACAGCCAAAGCCTCTTTGCGCCCCCCCCCCAGTGTTGGTTACAGGGGCCCCTGGCAGCGATTTCTTTGGCTCCTGAGCCATGAGTTACCCATGGTGTGGTGGCTCAGCCTGGGCAGGAAAGTACCCCAGAGAAAAGGTGGTAGAGGGCTCACATGGACACGCGTGTCATCAGTGGTCTTGGGCTGTCATTTGGCAGTGATGGGCTTTCCATGGATTTCTATTGTGGATGACAGGTTAGCCAGTGGGGCCTTCAAGGGCAGATCCAAGGAGCATGAGTGTTGGGCTGTAGCCCGTGGCCCTGGGTCACTTCTGGTCTTCCCGGCAGAATAGTGGGCTCCACCGTTGTGCACATCTTCCTGGAAATGGTCTCTTGGCCCTCCATTGCTGAGCAGCCCCACATGCTGCAGCTCTTGTGAGCAAATAACTGCTTTGGATCTTCCGTCCAGCTTTGAAAGTGGCTTCCATCCTGAAGACTTTCAGAGGGAATGTGCCCTGGCCCTGGCCCTGGCTCGGAACTCTCCTGTGGGATTCGGTCACACTTGGAGCTGTCCGTGGGGGTCTGTGTGCAGTCCAGACAATGCATATTTAATCCTAGGTGCCTTCCATGGAGAGTCCCTTGATTTGAGTTGCCTCTACTCCTCTGCATGTTGGTGATACTCAAGTGTTGGATTTACCTACGCCCTAGGTGTGATGAACTGTTTCAACCCCGTTAGTCTCAGTGCAGCCAGGATAGTCATGCCATGTTGAAGGGCATGCAGATGGCTTAGGAAAGTTGGAAAGGATTGGTCATTCTGCGGCTCGCAGCTCACTCAGTAGCCATGTGCATGTAGACCTGGTGGTGGTTGTCAGACGTTGTTGAGCAGGTGTTGGGGAGGATGGCACTGCATCCAAGTTGGCTGAGTGGTGGGATGTTGCGTCAGAGTTTGGTGCAAGGAAGGCCTTTGAGTGTGATCGATGCAAGGATGTTGGAAGGCACTGTGTCCTGTCTGCCTGGTGTTTGGGGCGTTAGGCAGGGATGTCCCATGGGAAAAGCAGCCATTCCCTTCGGGTGTCCTGAGGACATGGTGCAGGTACATGGACTTAGTGGAGGAGAGGAAGCCCGTGTCTTGAGGTCATTTGCCTAGGTTGGGCAGACTGCCTCTGGCCTTGACGCTGAGTTTCAGAGTGACGTGCTGGCCGTTGCAAAGGCGCCCTCCAGTGCTGGTTGTGTTTGGTTTTGTGCCAGGTGTGCCTTTCCTGGGAGTGCTGCCAGAGACAGTGTCTGGTCGCGACATCAGATGCCCCGTGAGGAGGAGCTTATGCTCAGGCTAGGGATGGTGGCTGTTTTGTGAGGGCCCTTGGGCCTATGTCTGCATGGCCTCGAGGTCAGAGTTTACATCCTGCTGATTGAAGGCCTTGGTCTTGAATTGTTGGGTTGGTGGGGGCTCAGGTCTGGAGGCCGCAGACTATGACTGCATGTTGCCATGTTGGGAAACTCATGTGTTGGGAAACACATGTGCATGAGGGAGATACACACACACACACACACATAGCCACTCAGCAATGTGTGTGTGCGGTCGTTCTGGCGCCACAAACAGCTCCAAGCTGTTTGCAGAGTGCCACTGGTAAGGTACATTCATGGAAACAGAGGTCACTCATGGAGGCCAACAGAAGCAAGGCGTGCAAGTTGCCATGCATGAAAGAATGGCACTGAAGTAGTGACCAGTGGACCTGGGCCTGTTTCTCAAGCGTACATTTCATTTCTTTACACTTCTCAGGGGCAGTTGCCGTGGGAGGCCCGCTGCCTGCTGGAAGGAAGATGGTCAGTTCTTCTGAACCACAAAGGCCCTGCAGAGTCCTGGAGTCTGTGTGGCCTGGCTTCCAGGGTTCACCTCATGCTGGTGGATTGCTCAGGATGGTAAGCATTCCTCTGCCCCATGTGCTGAGTGACGGTGTCTTTTGGATTTCCAAGACCCATAATGAGCTGTTTCTCATGAGGCCACTAATGGCATGGTGAGTTCCATTCCTTGAGCAAATGGTCTGTGCCTTTTGCTCAGTGCCATGGTTCTATCTTCCCCAGGGTGTCGAACGTAAAGCTTTAAGGTTGTCAGCTCACCTACTGCCCAGCCTGTGGTGTCAAATGTCCTGCCTCTTCAAATGTGTTTGGATCGATGATGAGTCCCCCCAAAAAAACATTCCTTGGAAAAGCTGAACAAAATGAGCGAAAACTCATACCGTCGTTCTCATCGGAACTGAGGTCCAGCACGTTGCCTCCAGCAGGGACTGTTGGAGTGAGGGACAGCTTCCACTAGTCCCTATAGGTTCCACCACCCAGGGCATCCGCAGGTAAATGTCTGCCAACACACGCACATTAGGAACATTCCCTTTGCGTGAGATACACTGTTAGGAGAGTCATGGAGGGATTGGATGCTGTGTGATGGCGTGGCGGCTGTGGAAGTGGACGGAAAAATCTCAGGCCTAGAGGAGTGCGTGGCACTGATGAGCTCCCAGGAAGGGAGACCCAGACCTTGTGTCAAGCTTCCTCGCACACAGGACCGGGTCCTGGTTCCCCTACTACGGAGAGTATGAGGCCCCAGCCTCAGGCAGACCTTGGTCTTGATTTTCAGTTAGCTGAGGACAGGGGAGTGCCAAGGGTGATGGGGGAGAGTGCAGAGCAATGGGTGTTGTAGCAGATGGCCAAAGCCTCTTCGGCCCTTCCCCCAGCGTTGGTCCCATGGTCACCCCAGCATGGATTTCTTTGCCTCCTGAGCCGTGAGATGCCCATGGTGTGGTGGTGGAGACCTGGGTAGGACGTATTCTCTGGTATTCCAGAGAAAAAGTGGTAGGGGGCTCACATGGACAGGTGTGCCATCAGTGGTCTTGGGCTGTCATTTGGTGGTGCTGGGCTTTCCGTGTATTCCTCTGATGGATGACAGGTCGGGCAGCAGGGGTCTTCAAGGGCAGTTCCCAGGCGTGTGAGGGTTGGGCTGGTGCCTGTGGCCCTGGGTCACTCCGATCTTTCTGGCAGAGTAATGGGCTCCACCGTTGTGTACATCTTCCTGGAAATAGTCTCTTGGCCCGCCATTGCCAGGCGGCCCCACCTGCTGCAGCTTGTGTGAGCAAATACTGCTCTTGATCCTTTTTCTTGCTTTGAAAGCAGCATCCGTCCCAAAGGCATCCAGAGGGAATGTGCCCTGGCCCTGGCCCAGGCCCAGGACCCTCCCGTGGGTTCCAGTCATGGATAGGGCTGTCTGTCGAGGTCCGTGTCCATTCCGGGCAATGCGTGTGCAATCCCAGGGGTGTTGCCACGGAAAGTCTCTTGACTTGGGATGCCTCCACACCTCTGCATGTTGGCAATGTTCCAGTGTTGGATTCCGCTACTCCCTATGCATGATGAAGCATTTTAGCTCCCTTAGCCAGTTTAAATTCACAGTGCTGCCAGGACAGCCGTGCCACTTTCAAGGGCACTTGGTTGGCTTAGGAAAGTTGGAAAGAATTGGTGGTTCTACAGTTCTCAGTTCACTTAGTAGCCGCATGCATGTAGACCTGGTGGTGCTGATGCAGTGTTGACTTGCCAATGTTGGGGTGGGTAGTAGTTCAGTCAGATTGGCTGCATGAGGGGTTATTGCTTCTGAGGTTGGTGCAGGGATGCCCTGTGGGTGTGTCCAATTGAAGAACGATGACAGGCAGTGTGTCCTGTCAACCTGGTCCTTGGGGATTCAGGTAGGGACGTCCTGTTGGAAAAGCAGCCATTCTCTTTGGGTGTCCTGAGGGAACAGTGTGGGCACATGGACTGAGTGGAGGGGAGGAGGCATGTATCTTGAGGTCCTTTTGCTAGGTTGCTAGTCCTACCTCTGGCCTTGATGCCGAGTTTTAGACTGACATGCTGGACTTTGCAAAGGTGCCCTCTGGAGCTGGTTGTGGTTGGTTTTCCGCCAGGTGCACCTCACCTAAGAGGGTGGCCAGAGACAGTGTCTTGTCATGACATCAGAAGCCCCATGAGGAAGAAGAGGAGCCTGTGCTCCTGCCAGAGGTGGTGGCTGTTAGGTGAGAGACCTGTGACCTGTTTCCACATGGCCCGGAGGTCAAAGTTCACATCCAGTGATCGAAGGCCGGGGTCTTGAGCCATCGGGTTGCTGGGGGTATCAGGTCTGGAGGCTGCAAACTAGAACTGCCCATTGTGGTGTTGGGACCCACATGTGCATTAGGGAGACAAACACACACACCCATTTAAACTAACATTCTCACACATGCACACACCCACACCCATTCATACACTCACACTCAAACTCACACTCTCTCTCTCTCACACACACACACAGGCACAGACAGCCATAGGCTAATAGATGCAGCAATGTGCACATGCTGTGGTTCTGGCCACATATGCTTTTAGGTGTCCGCAGAGTGACGCAGGTAAGGTATATTCATGGAGCTGGAGGTCAGTCATGGAGGCCAAGGAGAAGCGGGTGTGTGAGTTGCCCTGTGGAAAAGAATGGTGTTGAAGTGTCCAGTGAACCTGGGCCTGTTTCTCAAGCATGTATTTGATTTCTTTACACTTCTCAGGGGCAGTTGCCGTGGGAGGTCCGCTGCCTGCTGTCAAGGAAGATGGTCCATGCTTCTGAGAAACAGGCCCTGCGGGTTCCTCGATTTGGTGTGGCCTGGCATCCACGGTGCACCCCGTGCTGGCGGGTGGCCCAGGACGGTAAGCATTTTTCTGCCCCGTGTGCTGAGTGATGGTGCCTTTAGAATTTCTGAGACCTGTGAGCAACAGTTTCTTGGCAGGCCATTAATGGCATGGCGAGTTCCACTCCCAAAGTGAATGGTCTGTGCCGGTTGTTCAGTGGCGTGGCTCTGGCTTCCCTAGGGTGCCAAAGTTCTTTAACGTCATTGGCTTGCCCACTGTCTGGCCTGTGGTGTCAAATGTCCCACCTCTTCAAATGTGCTTGGATCGATGATGAGTCCCCCATAAAAACATTCCTTGGAAAAGCTGAACAAAATGAGTGAGAACTCATACCGTCGTTCTCATCGGAACTGAGGTCCAGCACGTTGCCTCCCGTGGGGACTGTAGGAGCAAGGGACAACTTCCACTGGTTCCCATAGGTTCCACCACCGAGGACATCCACAGGCCAAAGTCTCCATGAAATGCTCGTTAGGAACATTCCCTCTGTGTGAGGTACATGGGTGGGAGGTTTGTGGGGGCACTGGCTGCTCTGTGATGGCGTGGCGGCCATGGAAGAGGGGAGAAATGTCGTGGGCCTAGGGGAGTGTGTGGCTGGTCTCAGCTTGGTGAGCTTTCGGGAAGGGAGGCCTGGACCTCATGGGTGGCATCTCCATGCAGAGGACAAGGTCTCACTTTTGCTACCAAGGAGAGCACAAGGTCCAGGCCTCAGGCAGACCTTGTTCTTGATTTCTGGTTAGCTGAGGACAGGGAAGTGCCAAGGGTGATGAGGGAGAGTGTGGAGCAATGGGTGCCATGGCGGATGGCCAGTGGCTCTTCAGCCCTCCTGCCAGTGTTGGTCACAGTGTCCCCCAAGCACAGATTTCTTTGCCTCCCGAGCTGTAAGATGCCTGTGGTTTGGTGGTGAAGGTGTAGGCAGGGTGGTATTCCAGAGAAAAGGTGCTAGAGGGCCCTCGTGGACATGAGTGTCATCAGCTGCATTGGGCTTTAATTTGGCAGTGATAGGCTTTCCATGGATTTCTCTGGTGGGCGACAGGTCAGCCAGGGTGGGTCTTTGAGGGCATGTCTCTGGGTGAGTGAGTGTGAGGATGGTGTCCATGGCCCTGGGTCACTTCTGTTGTTCCCAGCAGAGTAGTGGGCTCTACTGTTGTGCACATCTTCCTGGAAATGGTCTCTTGGCCTTCATTGTCGGGTGGCCCCACCTGCTGCTGCTCTCGTGAGCAAATACTGCTCTGTATCATTCCCACTTTCCATCCCAAAAGTGTCCAGAGCCAATGTGCCCTGTCCCTGGCCCGGGACTCTCCTTTGGGCTCCAGTCATGCATGAGGCTATCCGTGGAGATCCATGTGCATTCTTAGCAGTGTGTTTGCAATCCCAGGGGCATTGCCACAGAGAGTCTCAACTTGGCATGTCTCCATGTGACTGTGTGCTGGCGATGTTCCAGTGTTGGACTCCAAAAGTCCCTAGGTGTGATAAAGCATTTCAGCTCCCTTAGCTGGTTTGAAGTCACAGAGCAGGCAGGACAGCCATGCCACTTTCAAGGGCACACAGTTGGCACAGGAAAATTGGAAAGGATTGGTGGTCGTACATCTTGCAGCTCACTTAGTAGCTGCATGCATGTAGACCGGGTGGTGTTGATGCAGTGTTGACTTGCTGGCATTGGGGTGGGTGGTAGCATGGTCAAGCTGGCTGAGTGATGGGATATTGTCTCAGAGGTTGGTGCAGGGAAACTCTGTGGGTGTGTCTAATGCAAGGACAATGACAATGTCCTGTCTGCCTGGTCTTTGGGGGGTCAGGTGGAGACGTCCTTTTGGAAAGGCAGCCATTCTCTTTGGGTGTCCAGAGGGCACGGTGCAGGCACATGGATTGAGTGGAGGGAAGGAAGCGTGTGTCTTGAGGTCCTTTGGCTAGGTTGGGAAGACTACCTGTGGCCCTGATGCTGTTTCAGAGTGATGTGCTGGCCATTGCAAAGGCGCCCTCCAGTGCTGGTTGTGGTTGGTTTTCCATCAGGTGCACCTCACCTGGTAAAGGGGCCAGAGACAGTGTCTGGTCATGACATCAGATGCTCTGTGAGGAGGAGCATGTGCTCGTGCCAGGGGTGGTGGCTGTTAGGCAAGGGACCTTGGACCTCTTTCCTCATGGCCTTGAGGTCAAAGTTCACATCCTATTGATTGAAGGCTGGGGTCTTGAGTCTTTGGTTTAGTGGGGTTGGTTCCGGTCTGGAGGCTGCAGACTATGACTGCCCGCTGGGGTGTTGGGAAACACATGTGCATGAGGGGGACACACATCCACACAGAGACACACTCATGCACACATGTGTGCACAGCCACAGACAAATAGATGCAGCAATGGGCGTGTGCAATCATTAGGCCACACACACTTATAGGTGTCCGTGGAGTGACACAGGTAAGGTATGAATGGGTCTTTGAAGGCATGTTTCTGGGCGAGTGAGTGTCGGGATGGTGTCCATGGCCCTGGGTCACTTCTGGTCCTCCCAGCAGAGTAGTGGTATGAATATGGAGTTGGAGGTCAGTCATGGGGTCCAAGGAGAAGAAGGGGTACGAGTTGCCCCATGGGAAAGAATGACATTGACGTGGTGACCAGTGGACGTGGGCCTATTTCTCAAGCGTGCATTTGGTTTCTTTACACTTTTCAGGGGCAGTTGCCTTGAGAGGCCCACCGCCTGCTGGCATGACAGATGGTCAGTTCTTCCGAGCAGTGGAATCTCCATGGAGTCGTGGAGTCGGTGTGGCCTCGCATCCACAGTGCACCCCGTGCTGGTGGATGGCTCAGGACGGTAAGCATTCCTCTGCCCCACATGATGAGTGAGGGTGTCTTTAGGATTTCTGAGTCCCACAAGGAACAGTTTTTCAGCTGGCCATTAAGGGCATCGTCGAGGCCTTTAAGGTCATCAGCTCGCACACTGCCCAGCCTGCAGTGTCAAATGTCCTGCCTCTTTGAATGTGCTTGGATCGATGATGAGTCCTCCAAAAAAAAACATTCCTTGGAAAAGCTGAACAAAATGAGTGAAAACTCATACCGTCGTTCTCATCGGAACTGAGGTCCAGCACATTGCTTCCTCTGGGGCCTTTAGTAGTGAGGGACAACTTCCACTAGTCCCTATAGGTTCTACCACCCATGGCGTTCACAGGTGAAGGTCTGTCATATTACATTCCCCCCACTACCCCCCAAAAACAGGAAGATTTCCTCTGTGTCAGGTACACGGGTCGGAGAGTCATAGGGTGACTGGCTGCTCTGTGATGGCGTAGTGGCCGTGGAAGTGGATGGAAATGTCGCAGGCTTAGGGGAGTGTGGGGCTGGCCTTGGCTTGGTGAGCTCCCAGGAAGGGGGACCTGGAAATCGCTGTGGGCATCCTTGCATAGAGGACCAGGTACGTGTTCCAGTTCTGCTTTCAAGGAGAGCATGAGGCCCAGGCCTCAGACAGTCCTTGGTCTTGATCTTTGGTTAGCTGAGGACAGGGGAGTGCCAAGGGTGATAGTGGAGAGCGCACAGCAATGGATGTTGTGGCAGACAGCTAAAGCCTTTTTGTCCCTCCTTTCACGGTCAGTCCCAGGGGGCCCCCACCACAGACTTTTTTCACCTCTCGAGCTGTGAGATTCCTGTGGTGGTGTGGCCAAGCCTGGGCAGGAAGGTACCCCAGAGAAAAGGTTGTAGAGGGCTCACGTGGACACGCATGCCATCAGTGGTCTTGGGCTGTCATTCGGTGGTGATGGGCTTTCCAGGGATTTCTCTGGTGGATGACAGGTTGGCCATTGGGAGTCTTCGAGGGCAGGTCCTAGGGAGCACAAGGGTCGGGCTGATGCCTGTAGTCCTGGGTCACTCCAGTCTTCCTGGCAGAGTAGCAGAAGTGTCCATCTTCCTGGAAATGGTCTCTTGGCCCGCCATTGCCAGGCGGCCCCACCTGCTGCAGCTTGTGTGAGCAAATACTGCTCTGGATCCCATTTCCCGCTTTGAAAGCAGCTTCCATCCCAAAGGTGTCCAGAGGGAATGTGCCCTGGCCCTGGCCCTGGCCTGGGACTCTCCGATGGGGTCCAGTCACACTTGGCGTGTTCATGGAGGTCCATGTGCATTCCAGGCAACGCATGTGCAATACCAGGGGTACTGCCATGGAGAGTCTCTTGATTTGGGATGCCTCCTCATCTTTGTGTGTTGGCGATGTTCCAGTATTGGATTCTGCTACATCCTCAGGGCAATGAAGCGTTTCAGCTCACTTAGCCGGTTTGACATCATAGTGCAGCCAGGACAGCCGTGCCACATTGGCATGGCACATAGTTGACTTAGGACAGTCGGAAAGGGTTGGTGGTTCTGTCTCGCAGCTCGCTTCATAGCTGTTTGCATGTAAACCTGGTGATGGTGTTGAGATGGTGTTGACTTGCCAACGTTGGGGTGGTTGGTAGTGCAGTTAAGTTGGCTGCATGATGGGATGTTGCCTCAGATGTCGGTGCAGCGAAGCCCTGTAGGTGTGTCCAATGCAAGGAAAATGAAAGGTGGTGTGTCCTGTCCACCTTGTCTTTAGGGGTTCAGGCAGGAATGTCCTGTTGGAAAACTAGCCATTCCCTTTGTGTGTCCTGAAGGCATGGTGCGGGTATGTGAACTGATTGGAGGAAGGAAGTGTGTGTCTTGAGGTCCTTTGGCTGGGTTCAGAAGACTGTTTCTGGCCTTGATGCCGTGTGCCGTGTTTAAGACCAATGTGGTGGCCATTGCGAAGGTGCCTTCCAGTGCAAGTTTTGGTTGGTTTGGTGCCAGGTATGCCTTACCTGGGAGAGCGGTGAGAGACAGTGTCTGGTCACGACATTATATGCCCCGTAGGGAGGACTGTGTGCTTGCGCCGCCAGGGGTGCTGGCTGTTAGTCGAGGGACATCAGGCCAATGTCTGTCTGACCCCTAGGTCAAAATTCACATCCTACTGATTGAAGGCCTGGGTCTTGAGCCTTTTGGTTGCAGGTGTGGGGATGGTTTCCAGGTCTGGAGGCTGCCAACTATGACAACCCATTGTGCTGTTGGGAAACATCTGTGTTGGGGAGACACATACACACAGACACACTCACTCTGACATACACACCTACACATGCACAGGCGTGCACAGCCACAGGCAGATAGATGCAGCAATGGGTGTGTGCTATTGTTGTGGTCACATGTGCTTCCTAGGTGTCCACAGAGTGACATGGGTCAGGTATATTCATGAAGATGGAGGTCTGTCATGGAGCCCAAGGAGAAGCCGGTGTGCAAGTTTCCCTGTGGGAAAGAATGGGATTGAAGTGGTGACCAGTGGACTTGGACCCGTTTCTTAAGCATGCATTTGATTTCTTTACACTTCTCAGCAGCAGTTGTCATGAGAGGTCTGCCGCTTGCTGGCAAGGAAGATGGTCAATTCTTCTGACCAACAGAGGCTGCCTTGAGTCCTGATTTGGTGTGGCCTGGCATCTATGGTGCACCCAATGCTGGTGAGTGGCTCAGGGTGGTAAGCATTCCTCTGCCCTGTGTGCAGAGGTGTCTTTTGAATTTTGAGACCTGCAAAGAGCTGTTTCTCAGCAGGCCACTAATGGCATGGCGAGTTCCACTCCCAGAGTTGATTGTCTGTGTCCATTGCTCAGTGGTGTGGCTCTGGGTTCCCCAGGATGCCGAAGGTGTTTAAGGTCATCAGCTCTCCCACTGCCCAGCCTGTGGTGTCAAATGTTCTGCCTCTTTGAACGTGCTTGGATCGATGATGAGTCCCCCATAAAAACATTCCTTGGAAAAGCTGAACAAAATGAGTGAGAACTCATACCGTCGTTCTCATCGGAACTGAGGTCCAGCACGTTGCCTCCTCTGGGGACTGTAGGAGCGAGGGACAACTTCCACTGGTTCCCATGGGTTCCACCACCCAGGGCATTTACAGATGAAAATCTCCTGTCACATGCATGTTAGGAACATTTCCTCTGTATGACATAGACGGATGGGACAGTTGTGGGGGGATTGGCCACTCTGTGATGTTGTGGCAGCCACGGAAGCAGGTGGAAGTGTTTTGACATAGGGTTGTGTATGGCTGGTCTCGGCTTGGTGAGCTCCCAGGAAGGGAGACCCGGGCCTCGCAGCAGGTGTCTTTATGTAGAGGACCAGGTCACAGTTCCCCTGCCAAGGAGAGCATGAGGCTCAGGCCTCAGATAGACGTGGGTCTTCATTTTCCACTAGCTGATAATGGGAGTTCCAAGGTGATGGAGGAGAGCGCAGAGCAATGGGTGTCACCGCAGATGGCTAAAGCCTCTTTGGCCCTCCTTCCAGCATCAGTCACAGGTGCCCCCTGGCATGGATTTCTTTGCATCCCTAGCCATGAGATGACCATGGTGCAGTGACCAAGGCTTGGGCAGGACGGTACCCCAGAGAAAAGGTGGTGAAGGGCTCATGTGGACATGTGTGTCATCAGCTGCACTGGGCTGTCACTTGGTGGTGATGGGCTTTCCATGGATTTCTCTGGTGGATGACAGGTCAGCCAGGGCGGGTCTTTGAGGGCATGTCTCTGGGCAAGCGAGTGTCGGGATGGTGTCTGTGGCCCTGTGTCACTTCCGGTCTTCTCAGCAGAGTAGTGGGCTCCACCGTTGTGCACACCTTTCTGGAAATGGTCTCTTGGCATGCATTGTTGGGTGGCCTTACCTGCTGCAACTCATGTGAGCAAATACTGCTCTGGATCCTCTTTCCCGCTTGGAAAGCAATTTCCATTCTGAAGGCATCCAGAGGGAATGTGCCCTGGTCCTGGCCTGGGATTCTCCAGTGGGTTCCAGTCATGCATGGGGCTATCCACGGAGGTCCGTGTGCATTCCAGGCAATGCGTATGCAGTCCCAGCAGCAATGCCACAGAGAGTCTCTCGACTTGGGATGCCTCTGCGTGTTGACAATGTTCCAGTGTTGGATTCCACTATGCCCTAGGCGTGGTGAAGCATTTCAGCTCCCTTAACTGGTTTGAAGTCTCAGCATGGCCAGGACAGGCATGTCATGCTGAAGGGCACACGGTTGGCTTAGGAAAGCTGAAAAGGTTGGTAGTTCTACGGCTTGCAGTTCACTTAGCAGGAACGTGCTTGTAGACCCCGTGGTGTTGAGACAGTGTTGACTTATAGGCACTGTGGTATGTAGTAGTGAGGTCAAGTTGGCTGTGTGATGGGACGTTGCCTCAGAGGTCGGTGCAGGGAAGCCCTGTAGATGTGTCCAGTGCAAGAATGATGACAGGCGGTGTGTCCTGTCAACCTTGTCCTTAGGGGGTCAAGCGGAGATGTCCTCTTGGAATAGCAGCCATTAGCTAGGATGTCCTGAGGGCACGGTGCGGGCATGTGGACTGAGTGGAGGGGAGGAAGCCCGTGTCTTGAGATTGTTTGGCTAGGTTGGGAAGACTGCCTCTGGCCTTGACACTGAGTTTCAAACGGATGTGCTGGATTTTGCGATGGTGCCCTCCAGTGCTTGTTGTAGTTGGTTTTCCACCACATGTGCCTCACCTGAGAGGGCAGCCAGAGAGTGTCTGTTCACAACATCAGATGCCCTGTGAGGAGGAGTGTGTGCTCATGCCAGGCTTGGTGGCTGTTAGGCAAGGGACCTCGGGCCCATGTCCGCATGGCCTCAAGGTCAAAGTTCACATCCTACTGATTGAAGGCCTGGGTCTTGAGCTTTTGGGTTGTGAGGAGGTTCAGGTCTAGAGGCTGCAGACTATGACCACCCCTTGTGGTGTTGGGAAACATATGTGCATGAGGGAGACACACATACACACACACACAGACACACTCTCTCTCACACACACACACACACACAGGTGTGCATAGCCACAGGCAAATAGATTCAGCAGTGGGCATGTGCTGTCGTTTCAGTCACACACGCTTCCTAGGTCTCCACAGAGTGACACGGGTCAGGTATATTCATGGTAATGGAAGTCAGTCATGGAGGCCAAGGAAAAGTAGGTGTGTGAGTTGCCCTGTAAGCAAGAATGGCATTGAAGAGGTGACCAGTGGACCTTGGCCTGTTTCTTAAGCATGCATGTGATTTCTTTACACTTTAAGGGGCAGTTTCCATGGGAGGCCTGCCGTCTGCTGAAAGGAAGATGGTTGATGCTTCTGAGCAATGAAGGCCCCGTGGAGTCCTGGATTCGGTGTGGCCTTGCATCCGTGGTGCACCCCGTGCTGGTGGATGGCTCAGGACGGTAAGCATTCCTCTGCCCCGCATGATGACTGAGGGTGTCTTTAGGATTTCTGAGACCCACAAGGAGCAGTTCTTCAGGAGGCCATTAAGGGTATGGCCGTGGTCTTTAAGGTCATCGGCTCACCCACTGCCCAGCCTGTGGTGTCAAATATCCTGCCTCTTCAAATGTGCTTGGATCGATGATGAGTCCTCCAAAAAAACATTCCTTGGAAAAGCTGAACAAAATGAGTGAGAACTCATACCGTCGTTCTCATCGGAACTGAGGTCCAGCACATTTGCCTCTGCCGGGGACTGTAGGATTGAGGGACAACTTCCACTAGTTACCATAGGTTCCACCTCCCAGGGCATCCACAGGCCAAAGTCTCCCATCACACACAGGTTAGGAACATTCCCTCTGTGCGATGTAGACGGGTAAGAGAGTCATGGGCAAATTGTCTGCTTTGTTAAGGTGTGGCAGCCATGGAAGAGTACAGAAATTTTGCAGGCCTCAAGGAGTGTGTGGCTGGCCTCAGCTTGGTGAGCTCCCAGGAAGGGAGACCCAGATCTCGCGGCAGATGTCACCGCACACAGGACTGGGTCCGATTTTTTTGCCAAGGAGAGCATGAGATGTGGGCCTCAGGCAGATCTTTGTCTTGATTTCTGGTTACCTGAGGACAAGGGAGTGCCAAGTTGATGGGGAAGAGCAATAGGTGTCCCAGCAGATATCCAAAGGCTCTTTGGCTCTCCTTCCAGGGTTGGTCACAGGGCCTCCCTGGCAGGGATTTCTTGGCCTCCTGAGCTGTGAGCTGCTCGTAGTGCAATGGCAGAGGCCTGGGCAGGAAGGTATTCCAGAGAAAAGGTGGTAGAGGGCTCACGTGGACATGTGTGTCATCAGTGGTCTGGGGCTGTCATTTGGCAGTGATGGGCTTTACATGGATTTCTCTGGCGGATGACAGCTCAGCCAGCAGGGGTCATTGAGGGCAGGTCACAGTGAACATGAGGGTCAGGCTGGCACCCACAGCCCTTGGTCACTTCTGGTCTTCACGGCAGAGTAGTGGGCTCCACTGTTGTGCACATCTTCCTGGAAATGGTCTCTTGGCCCGCTGTTGCCGGATGGCCCCACCTGCTACAGCTCGTTTGAGCAAATAGTGCTCTGGATCCACTTTCCCACTTGGAAAGCAGCTTCCATCCCGAAGGCATCCAGAGGGAATGTGCCTTGGCTCTGGCTCTGCCCTGGGCCTCTCCCATGGGCTCCAGTCACACTTGGGGCTATTCATGAAGGTCTGTGTGTATTCCAGATTCCAGGCAACATATGTGCAATCCCTATGGCGTTGCCACAGAGAATCTTTTGACTTGGGATGCCTCCGTGCCACTGTATGATGGCGATATTCAAGTGTTGGATTCTGCTCCGTCCTGGGGTGATGAAGCGTTTCAGTTCCCTTAGCCGATTTGAAGTCACAGTGCAGCCAGGACAGCCATGCCACATTGAAGGGCTTGTGGTTGTCTTAGGAAAGTTGGAAAGGATTGGTGGTTCTACAGCTCGCAGCTCACTTAGTAGCCACGTGTATCTACACCTGGTGCTGGTGTTGAGGTGGTGTTGACTTTCAGGCATTGTTGTGGGTGGGAATGCGGTCAAGCTGACTGCACGATGGGACATTGCCTCTGAGGTCAGTGCAGGGAAGCCCTGTGAGGTGACCAGTGCAAGGACAATGTTAGGTGGTGTGTCTTGTCCACTTGGCCTTTGGGGCATCAGGCGTGGACATCCTGTTGGAGAAGCAGCCATTCTCTTCGGGCATCCTGAGGGCACATGTGCGTACGTGGACTGAGTGGAGTGGAGGAAGCCTGTTTCTTGAGGTCGTTTGGCTAGGTTGCAAAGACCACCTCTGGCTTTGACGTCATGTATCAGTGCAACATTCTGAGCATTGGGCAGGTGCCTTCCAGCGCAGGTTTTGGTTGGTTTTCCGCCAGATGTGCCTTACCCGGGAGTGCAGCAAGAGACAGTGTCTGGTCCCGACATCAGAGGCCCTGTGAGGAGTAGCCTGTATTCGCACCAGGGGTATGGTGGCTGTTACACGAGGGACATCAGGCCTATTTCCACGTGGCCTTGAGATCAGAGTGCACATCCTACTGATTGAAGGTCTTGAACCTTTGGTTTGTTGGGGGGATCAGGTCTGGAGCCTGCAGACTATAACCGCCCATTGCAGTGGGAATCACACACACACACACACACACACACACACACACACACACACACACACGTGTGCACAGCCACAGGCAAATACTCGCAGCAGTGGGCACATGAGGTTGTTCCAGGCACACACACTTCCTATGTGTCCACAGAGTGACAGAGGTAAGATACATTCATGGAGATGGAGGTCAATCATGGAGACCAAGGAGAAGCAGGCATGCAAGTTGCCCCACAGGTAAGAATGGATTTGAAGTGACCAGTGGACCTGGGCCCATTTCTCAAGCATGCATTTGGTTTCTTTACACTTCTCAGGGGCAGTTGCCATGGGAGGCGCAGGCCTTCTGGAAGGAAGATGGTCGATTCTCCTGAGCAACAAAGGCCACGTAGAGTCCTGGTTTCAGTGTGGCCTCGCATCCACAGTGCACCCCGTGCTGGTGGGTGGCTCAGGACGGTAAGCATTCCTCTGCCCCTCATGCTGAGTGAGGGTGTCTTTGGGATTCCCAAGACCCACAATGAACAGTTTTTCAGTAGGCCACTAATGGCATAGTGAGTTCCTCTCCTAGAGTGGATGGTCTGCACCTTTTGCTCAGTGGCGCAGCTCTGGGTTCCCCAGGGTGCCGAAGATGTTTAAGGTCATCGGCTTGCCCACTGCCCAGCCTATGATGTCAAACATCCTGCCTCTTTGAATGTGCTTGGATCGATGATGAGTCCCCCATAAAAACATTCCTTGGAAAAGCTGAACAAAATGAGTGAGAACTCATACCGTCATTCCCATTGGAACTGAGGTCCAGCACCTTGCCTCCACTTTGGCTTATTGTGGTTCACGGGTAACTTTGTCATATTACATGGTACTTCACTACCCAGGCATTGGCATTCAATTTTTGTGGTCATTTTGACCATAGTAAAATTCTTTATCATAAATGTATTTGAGAATCATACTTGGGTAGCCCATGAATTTTTTTAGTGTTACTCTTCTTGGTGTCAAGTTGGTTTCACCCTTAATGCTAGGTTTTGGATTTTTGTTGCATGATTGATTTTTAGCCAGGTTCTGGTCACCAATCACAGCCTTTCACCAACATTCATGGAGAAAGTTTCCTTGTTTTTTTTTTTTATGTTGAGGAAGTACATATTTCCTGAATGTTTTTGCTTTTGTTCCAATGTTGGGCTGACTGGCATGTCATCTCTTATCCTGAACTGAGTAGTGGTACAAGTTTTTGGCTTTCAGCATCCAGGGCACCAAGTCTTTTGTACACAAATTGCAAGTATTGAAGCCATGGTGTTGATTGGGATGCTCTACGCCCATGCTCTTTAGTGGCATGACGCCCTCCCAGGGTACCCGGAATCCACATGTGCAACTCTGTATATGTGTTTCTGTGAACACAGATATGTGAAGCCATAGATAAGCAGATTTCATATGTACCACAGGAGTCTATATGACATAGCCTTCCTGACCTATGTACCTGTCTGTCTTTTTGAAGCACACTCATTTCCTCTGCACCTTCCCGGTGTCATTGGCATGGAAGGAAGGCCCTTGTCCAAGAAGGATGGTCTTCGTCTTGTGTGATCTTTGAGATGCCATGAGGCCCCTGGATACAAATGGTGTGGGCTCCTTTGGAGGCTTTTGGATTTCTCCTGAATGTAAGTGATTTTTTCTGAAAGCATTCTGATTTTCCTCACTTGCAGGGACAAAGACTATGTGTAGGTTGATGATGACTTACATATATACGTTTTTTTTTTTTTTGGAAAGGTGAACAAAATGAGTGAAAACTCAGTACCATCATCCTCATCTAACTGAGGTCCAGCACGCTTCTCCATCAGGGCCTAGATTTAGGGGGCCAACATCTGTTTGTTATCATGGTGTGCACCAAGGCTTAGGATGTAGTTGTCTTTCAGTGAAACTGAGTAGCTGAGTGTTTTGTACTCCCCTGGCTGAGAGATACGTTTGTTGAACGACTTACCTGTGAGAAGGTGGGGTAGCATCCTGCCAGTGTGCAGGAGAAGGTAAACCTGCAGGTGCCACAGGAAGGCAGTATCCAGTTGCCCACCTCTGCATGGCTGGGTCTGTCCTTGATTCATACCTCTTGGGTTCGTCACCCCCCAGAAGAAGACAATTTATTCCACATAAGGAGACAGCACGGTG
Organism: Gorilla gorilla gorilla; assembly: GCF_029281585.2. NCBI lineage: Eukaryota > Metazoa > Chordata > Mammalia > Primates > Hominidae > Gorilla > Gorilla gorilla. The sequence continues at coordinate 26,306,137 of NC_073240.2, forward strand.
CCATTCCTGAGCACTTCTTCAACTGTCTTTCATCTGTGGCCGGGGACATGGGACTTCTTATGGTGTTTGGGTAGCATCAAGGGCTGGCCATCTTGAAGCCAGTGGTGATGCTGATTTGCTCTCTGGAAAGGAGCCTGGAGAAGCTCTCTACAGTGAACTTGTACATCTATAAGTAGAATTCCAAATTTCATGGCCCAAGAAGGGTAGTGGCTGTGGGAAGGGGAGAGATCTGTGTGTGCCTTTACCTGGCATCATTCCATGTGGGTCGTGGAGTGATGACTGTGAGGCTCTTTAAGACATCGCAGGGTGCCCAAGGTCCATTTCGTGATATCCTCAGGATGGTTTGCTTAGGAGAGCCTGATGTCATTTGCCATTGAACCGCTCAGACATCTTGATGCAGTTGGGGTTTATAAGAGTGTGTCATTCCCCACATCGTGGTGACTTCTACTTGGAAATGTGACCTGCGAAGGTCTCCTTGCTTATATACCTCAGCATCTCCTGATATTAGGGTATTTTGAAATTCCTCCTAATTCTTCACAGCAGTCTTCTTTGTGAAATAGTCGTTGTGTGGTAGGACAGGGCTACCATCCACAGGCCAATGATGGATAGGTGTTGGACTCTGATGTTATGTTCACAGGCAAGTGCCTTAAGATCTTGTTTTCTTAGCTGCAGCACCTTAGAAATCTTGTAGGATTCAGAATGCCTGGTGCTCTTCTGGGTCCCTGATCTGTACCTGTGTAGTGAACATGGAGGTTGATTTGTGATGTTTCTGGATGGGAAGAGTGTGAAGGACCCAAGGGGTGAAAATGCCTCAAGGCCAAAGGAAAGTTAACCTTTGCATAGGAAGAGGTTTCCCTTCCAAACTCTCCTCACTGAAGTATCACCATAGCCTTTGTCTTCTCTGATGGCCAGGAGAAGGGTTTTTGAGTTGGAGGTGTTATAAGAGTGGTGTTGAGAGTGTTCTTCATGCTTAGTGCTCTCTAGTTGATGGTGCCTTCAAAATTCATGCCTGCCTCCTACCTTCATATTTGGACAAACCCATGCATGTGTGCAGAAAGAAGGGGAGCCCATGGGAGGTAGATACAGATTACTCCACAACAGGACAAATGACATGACCCTTGCCACCATGCACCTCACTGCCTTTCTCAGGCACACCTGTTTTGCTTCTGCACTTCTTAGGTGGCGTTGGTATGGAAGGAAGGCCAGTGACCGCAAGGGATGATTTTGATCTTGGGAGATTTTTGGAGATGGCCAAGTGCTTCTAAACATGTGTGGCGTGGTCTCCTTTAGGCTGGTGGATACCTCAGGATGGTAAGTATTGGTTTTTCAAAGGCACCTAATGTTCCATGTTTGCAGGTATGAGGACTGTGCATGGATCAATGATGACTTCCATACATGGGTTCCTTGGAAAGTTGAACAAAGTGAGTGAAAACTTTATACTGTCATCCTCTTCAAACTGAGGTCCAGCACACTGCTTCAACAGGAGCTAGAGACGGAGGTCTACGTCTCATTCATTGACGTGGGTTGCACCAAGGGGTCTGTCCAGGCTTAGGATGGGGTTCTCTTTTGGCAAGGGGTAGCCCCAGGGGAGTGGGAGCTCCCATGCACAGGAGATTCCTGGTGTGAAGGACATCTCTTAGTGAGGCCAGGGTAGCACACACACCGTCTTCAAGACTAGGTGAATGTGCAGGTGGCACAAAGGACTTAGGCTCTGTGTCCCCCAGTTTGTTCTTGAGTCTTAGTTCTTGGTTCTCTCATCATCGGGAGGAAGGCAGGTCCTTCTCGTTGGGAAGAGAGGACAAGGCCACACTTCTGCCTCATTTTTGGCTCATTTTTATCCTTGTCTACATACATAGATTTCTGGTCACATGCATGCTTCACATCCAGGCCAGAGTGCCTCTGTTGTACCCTCTGTGTTATGAAGACATACACAGTTGGCCTCCTGCCCTAAGCTGGGGCTGATAGGCAACGAGTCTCTGGCTTATCTCAAACCTGGTGTAGGTCAAACGCTTCCTTGTTGGGGGTGTAGGTCACCGAAGCTTTTGTGATTAACTTTGCAGGTGTGCACGGGTGTTTAAAGGGATGCTCAACATCAGTTCTCTCTAGTGGGATTATGTACTCCATGGGCTCCCAGGATCCAGACGTGCATCCCTGTGTCTATGCAGTTCTGCGTCCATAAACAGGTGAAGCCAGAGATGGGCAGATTGCAGATGTACTGCAGGGGGCCAGATGGCATGGCCCTCATGACCTCTGCACATGTCTGCCTTTCTCAAACATGCCCATGTTTCATCTGTACCTCCCAGGTGGTGTTGGCATGGAAGGAAGGACTGTGTCTGTGATGGATGATCATCCTCTCATGTGATCCTTGGAGATGCCAGGAAGCCCCTTGACACATGTGGCATGGGCTCCTTCAGAGGCTTTTGGATCCGTCGTGAATGTAAGCAAGCCCTTCCCAAAGCCCTGATTTTCCTGATTTGCAGAAACAAAGATTGTGCCTGGATCAATGATGACTTCCATATATACATTCCTTGGAAAGCTGAATAAAATGAATGAAAACTCTATACCATCATCCTCGTTGAACTGAGGTCCCAGCATGCTGCTACATTGGAGGGCAAGGAGAGGGGGCCAACATCTGTTTGTTGACATGGTCTACACCTTGGCTTAGGATGTGGTCCTCTTTGGGCAAATGCAAGTGTCTGGGCTTTTTGGACTTCTGTAGCTGAGAGACAGCTTGGTTGAAGGAATTTCCTCTGAGAAGGTGGGGTAAGCACACTGCCAGCCTGCAGAACTTGAAGCTGCAGGTGGCACAGGAAGCAGTAGCCAGTAGCCTCCCTGTGCATGACTGTGTGTGTCCTTGATTCATAGCTTTTTGGTTTGTCGCCTCCCCGCTTGCACAGGAATACCATTGCTTTCCTTTGGGGAGAGAGGCATGTCATTCCTGGACACTTGTTCGGCTTACTTTCATTCTCAGTCGAGGATGTGGGAGTTCCCATGGTACTTGGGTAGCATCAGGGGCAGGCAGCCATGAGGTGGGTGGTGAGCTGATTTGCTTTCTGCAGAGGAGCCCAGGGAGGGTATCCACATTGAACTCGTATGTCCACAGGAAGAAACCCAAGTCCTGTGGTCCCTGCAGTGTACTGGTGGTGGGAAGGGGAGAGGGCTGTGCATGCATGTACCAAGCGACATTCCATGTGGGTTGTGGAGCAATGACTATGAGCCTCTTTTGGGAGTTCTAGGGTGCCCATGCTCCATTTCATGATGACCTTGGGGTGCTGGGATGGGAATGAGATTGCAAGTCCCTGTGTTCCTGCCACTTCGCAGACTGACTTGGTTTGAGAGGTCTGTGTTCAGGAACCCCTGTGGGATGCTTGTCTGTGTTAGGCATTTGAGCAGATATTGGCCCAGGGTTTCTACCCTTCCATGGTTGTACATACTGCTGGAAGGGCTTGTTGCTCCCTCTGTATTGATGAGGGGAAGTTTTGCCCAGGAGAGCCTGATGCCATTTGCTTCTGAACTGCTCAGGCACTTCAATGCAGTTGAGGTTAAGAGTGTGTCACTTCCCATGTCATGGTAGCATCTACTCAGAAAAGTGACCTGTCAAGGTCTCTGCACTTAAATTCTCCATTATCTTATGATGTTAGGTTATTTTCAAATTCCTCCTAATTCTTCACAACAGTCTTGTGAAATAGTCATGAAGTTGTATGAGGGCTGTCATCCACAGGCCAGTGACGGAGAGGTTTTGTACTCTGTGGCCATGTTCACAGGCAAGTGGCTTAAGACGTATGGTGTTCTCAGGGACAGCACCATAGAAGCCCTGTAGGATTCAGCATGTCTGATGCTTTTCTGGTTCCCTGAGCTGCACCTGTGAGGAAGGCCAGAGGGGGAGGTTGATTTGTGATTGAATGTGTTTCTCAATGCAAAGTGTGTGGAAGGAGCTTCAAGGCCGAAGGAAAGTTGTTCTTTGTGCTGGAACACTTCCCTGCAGCTCTCCCCATTGAAATACCCTCATGGCTGTTGTCTTCTCTGATGGCCAAGAGAATGGCTTTTGAGTCAGGGGTGGTGAAAGTGTGGTATTGAGAGAATTCTTCACGCTTAGTGTTCTCTAGTTTGATGGTGCCCTTGAAATGCATGCCTGCCTTATACCTTCATGCCTGGGTATATCTGTGCACACGTCCCCAAAGAGAGGTCACCCATGGGAGGTAGATATAGAATACAACATGGCAGGAGGAATGGCATGGCCCTTGCAAACTGTGTACCTGCCTGCCTTTCTCAAGCACACCTGTTTTTCCTCTGCACTTCCCAGGTGGCATGGGCATGCAAAGAAAGACAGAGGCTGCAAGGGATGAACTTCATCTTGGGAGATCCCTGGAGATGGCAGGGAACCCATGGACACTTGTGGCATGGGCTCCTTTGGGTGCCGGTGGATCCCTTCATATGGTATGTGTTCATTTCTCAAAAGACCCTAATGTTCTTCCTTTACAGGAATGAATACTGTGCATGGACCAATGATGACTTCCATACATGCATTCCTTGGAAAGCTGAACAAAATGAGTGGGAACTCTGTACTATCATCTTAGCTGAACTGAGGTCCACCGGGGGCTATAGAGGGACAACTCTCATTTTTTTTGATGCCCGTTGCATGAAGCATTCGTCCAGGCTTAGGAAGGGATTCCGTTTGGGTGAAGGAGAGACACAGGGGAGTTGAGGCTATGTGCACAGGACTTCTGTCTACAAGGCTGGGGTAGCACACATGCAGTCTGTGGGACTAGGTGGATGTGCAGGTTGCTCAGGGAGAGTTAACCTGTAGCCTGCCTCTGGGTGGCCAAGATTGTCCTTGACTCCTGGCTCTGGGTTCCCACAACCCCTGGAGGAAGACAAGTAATGGTGCTTGGGAAGAGAGAACAAGGCCATACTTTTGCCTTTCTTTTTTTCATTCTTGGTTTGAGAACAGTGGAGTTCCAATCACCTGGCATAGCTTTCATGTTGTGTTCCATGCATTGTGAGTACATGCATATGGCAGGAACACACAGGTTCCCACTGCAAGCTGGGCCTGATAGGCAAGGAGTCTCTAGCTTAACCCCAGCCCAGTGTACGTCAATGGCTTCCTCATTAAAATTGCAGGGCCCTGTAGCTTTTGTGAGTGACATTATAGGTATCAACGTAAGGGTGTTGAGAGGGATGCTCAATGTCAGTGCTCTTTAGTGTGCTGATGCACTACTACAAGGGCACCTGAGCCCTTGTGCATGTGTTTCTGTGTCCAAAATCAGGTAAAGCCAGAGTTGGGTATCAACCAGATACACTGCAGGGGATCAGAGGATATGGCCTTTGTGTATTGCACATCTGTCAGATTTTCTCAAGCACACCCGTGTTTCCTCTTCACCTCCCAGGTGGAAGTGATGAATTGGCCAGGACCATGTTGGTGAGGGACAATCATCATCTCATGTTAACCTCAGAGATGCCAGGAAGCTCCTGGACACACATGGTGTAGGCTTCCTTGGAGGCTGTTGGATCTCTCCTGAATGTAAGCAATTCCTTCCCAGTGCACCCTGATTTTCCTCATTTGCAGAAACAAAGATTGTGCGTGGATCGATGATGACTTCCATATATACATTCCTTGGAAAGCTGAACAAAATGAGTGAAAACTCTACACCGTCATTCTCGTCGAACTGAGGTCCAGCACATTACTCCAACAGGGGCTAGACAGAGAGGGCCAACATTCATTCGTTGACATGGGTTGCACCAAGGGGACCATCCAGGCTTAGGATGGGGTTTCTTTGGGTGAATGGTAGACACAGGGGAGTAGGATCTCCCATGCACAGGACATTCCTTGTTTGAAGGACTTCTGTGTCCTAGGGCTGGATAACTCACGTGCTGTCTGGAGGACTAGGTGAATGGCAGATTGCATGGGAAGAGTTAACTGGTAGCCTGCCTCTGATGGCCAAGTTTGTCCTTGAGTCCAAGCTCTGGGTACCGAAGTCCCCCAGAGGAAGACACATCCTTCTGGCTGCGGGGAGAGCAAAAGGCTACACCTTTGCCATTTGTTGGCTCATTTTATCCTTAGCCGAGGATGTTGGAGTTGTGTTTACCGGGCATAGCCTCTGTGCCTATGTGCCCATGTTGTATACTGTGCATTGTGAGGATGTATATTTGACATGAACAGGCAGGCTTCCTCTCCAAACTGGGGCTGATAGACAGCGAGGCTCTGGGTTATCCCAAACCAGATATAGGTCAATGGCTTCCTCTTTAGGGGTGCAGGGCCTTGATTATTTTGTTACTGGCATTGCAGGTGTTGAAACAAGGGTATTGAGAAGGATGCTCAACATCAGTGCTCTTCAGCGGGATGATGCATTCCGAGGGCTGCCATCCCCAAGATGAGCATACTTGTGTCCATAAATTTCTGCGTTCACGAACAAGGGAAGCCAGAGACAGGCATATTCCAGATAAACCACAGGGGGAAGATAGCATGGCCCTCGTGACCTGTGCACCTGTCTGCCTTTCTGAAGCATGCTTCTTTATTCTCTGCACTTCGCAGGTAGTGTTGGTGTAAAAGGCAAACCTGTGTCATGAGGGATGGTCATCATCTCGTGTGATCCTTGGAGATGGCAGGAAGCCCTGGACATACATGGTGTGGGCTCCTCCAGAGGCTGTTGGAATCCTCCTGGATGTAAGTGATTCCATTCCAAAGCACCCTGAGTTTCCTCATTTGCGGGGATGGAGATTGTGTGTGGATCGATGATGACTTCCATATATACATTCCTTGGAAAGCTGAACAAAATGAGTGAAAACTCTATACCGTCATCCTCGTCAAACTGAGGTCCAGCACACTGCTCCATCAGGGGCTCGAGAGAGAGGAACAACATCCATTTGTTGACACAGACTGCACCAAGGCTTGGGATGCGGTCTTTTTCTGGCAGAGGAGAGTAGCTGGGAATTTTGGACGTTTGTAACTAAGAGACAGTTTGGTTGAAGGCAGCCAGGTGTGTCCTCGATTTGTACCTTGGGTCCCTTGACCTCCAGAGGAAGACTATTGCTTCCACATGGGGAGACAGCACAAGGTCATTTCCAGGCACCTCTTTCATTCACTTTCATCCTTGTCAAGGGACGTAGGACTTCCCATGGTGTTTGGATAGCATCAGGGGCAGGCAGTCTTCAGGAAGATGGCGATGCTGATTTGCTCTCTGCAGAGGAGCCCAGAGAGGGTATCCACACTGAACTTGTATGTCCATAGGAGGAAACCCAAACCGCACGGTCCCAGAAGGGTCCTGGTGGTTAGAAGGGGAGAAAGCTGCACATGCATTTACCACACAGTCTTCTGTCTGGGTTGTGGAGAGAAGACTGTGAGCCTCTTTTGGGTGTTATAGGGTGCATACGGTTTATTTTATGATGACCTTGGGATGCTGGGATGGGAATGTAATTGCGAATCCATGTGTTCCCGCAACTCCACAGACTTGACTTGGTTTGGCAGGTTTGTGTTCAGGCCCTCTGTGGAATGCTTGTCTCCATTAAGAATTTGAGATGGGGCTGGGCACGGTGGCTCACACCTTCTGGGTCCTTGAGCTGCACCTGTGAGAAAGACCCCGAGGTGGAGGTTGAATTGTGATTGAACATGTTTCTTGAATGCGAAGTGTGTTGATGGATGCTTGCAGTAAAAATGCTTCAAGGCTAAAGGAAAATTGCCCTATGCACAGGAAGAGTTTTTTTTTCCCCCAAAACTCTCCCCATTCAAATATCTCTATGGTCTCTGTCTTCTCTGATGGCCAAGGGAAGGGCTTTTGAGTCGGGGCACCAAATGAGTGGTGTCCAGAGTTCTTCACATTTAGTGCTCTGAAGCTTGCTGGTGCCCTCAAAATGTATGTGTGCCTCAAACCTTCATGCATGGGTACTCCCATGCACACATCCTGAAATGGGTATCCCATGGGAAGTAGCGATAGGGTATCCCACAGGGGGTTGAATGGCATGGCCCTTGTGACCTATGTATTTGCCTGCCTTTCTGAAGCACACCCGTGTTGCTTCTGTACTTCCTAGGTGGTGTGGGCATGGAAGGAAGGCCAGTGGAGACAATGGATGATCTTGTTCTTAGCAGATCACTGGATGTGGCAGGGAGTCCTAGGACATGTGTGGTGTGGGCTTCTTCAGGTGCTGGTAAGTATCTGTTCCCCAAAACCCCCTAATGTTACTCCTTTGTGGGCATGAAGACTGTGCATGGATCGATGATGACTTTCATACATGCATTCCTTGGAAAGCTGAACAAAATGAGTGAAAACTCTATACCGTCATCCTCGTCGAACTGAGGTCCAGCACATTGCTCTTACAGGGGCTGGAGTGAGGGCCAAGTTTCATTTGTTGCTGCAGGTTGCACCAAGGGGTTTGTTCAGTTGTAGGAGGGGCTCCCTTTCTGCAAGGGGTAGTCACAGGGTTGTGGGATCTCTCATAAATAGGAAATTGTTTTAGGGACTTCTCTCTGCAAGGTAACATACACACACCGTCTGTAGGACTATGTGAATGTGAAGGTGACATGGGAAGACTTAGCCTGTAGCCTGCCTCTGGTGGCCGTATTTGTCCTTGAGTCTTAGCTCTGGGTTCCATCATTCCCTTGAGGAAAGACAGGTGTTTGTGCTTGGGAAGAAAGCACAAGGCCACACCTTTGCTGTTTTTTCCACTCATTTTCATCATTGTTCAAGGACATTGCAGTTCCGGTTTTATCCATAAACAGGGAAGCCAGAGACAGGCAGATAGCAGATATGCCATAGGGGGCCAGATGACACGGCCCTCATGACCTGTGAATGTGTCTGCTTTTTTGAAGCACACTCGTATTTCCTCTGCACTTCCCAGGTGGTGTTGGCATGGAAGGAAAGGAGTTATCTTCGAGGGACAATCTTCTTCTTGTGCGATCCTTGGAGATGCCATGAGGCCCCTGGACACGTGGTGTGGGCTCCTTTGGAGGCTGTTGTATCCCTTCTGAATGTAAGTGTCCACTTTCCAAAGTCCTGATTTTCCTCATTTTCGGGCATGAATAATGTGCATGGATCGATGATGACTTGCATATATACATTCCTTGGAAAGCTGAACAAAATGAGTGAAAACTCTGTACCGTCATCCTCGTCGAACTGAGGTCCAGCACGTTGCTCTTACAGGGGCTAGAGAGAGAGGGACAAATTTCATTTGATGATGCCCATTGCACCAAGGGGTTCTGTCCAGGCTTAGGATGGGGTCTTGTTTGGGCAAAGGAGAATGGCAGGGGAGTGGAGGCTATGTACACAGGAGATTCCTTGTTTGAAGGACTCTATTTGTGAGGCCAGGGTACCATACATGCTGTCCGCAGGAGTAGGTGAATGTGCAGGTTGCCCAGGAAGAGTTAGCCTGTAGCTTGCCTCTGCATGGCAGTTTGTCCTTGGGTCCTGGCTCTGGGTTTCCATGTTCCTTGGAGGAGGATAGGTGATTTTGCTTGAGAAGACAGCACAGTACCATACTTTTGTTGTTTTTCTGCTCATTTCATCGTTCATTGAGGACAATGAAGTTGTGGTCAGCAGGCATAGCTTTCAGGCCAGCGTGCCCATGTTGTGTCCCATGCATTGTGAGCACATGCATGTGGCATGAACACGTAGGCTGCCACTCCAAGCTGAGTCTGATAGGCAATGAGACTCTGGCTTATCCTGATCCCGGTGTAGATCGAAGTCTTCCCAGTAGGATTGCATGGCCCCGAGGCTATTGTGAGCTGCATTGCAGGTGTGGAAGCAAGGGTGTTGAGAGGGATGCTCAACATTAGTATTCTTTAGCGAGATGATGCACTATAAGGGCACCCTGAACCCAGACGTGCATCCCTATGTACGTGCATTTCTGTGTCCATAAATAGTTGAAGCCAGACAGCCAGATTCCAGATGTATTGCAGGGGGCTGGATGACATGGCCCTTGTCACCTGTGTACCTGTCTGCCTTTCTGAAGCACGCTTGTGTTTCCTCTGCACCTCCCAGGTAGCATTGGCATGGAAGGCAGGCCCATGTTGGTGAGGGACGATTGTTATCTTGTGTGAGCCGCAGGGATACCAGGAAGCCCCTGGACACAAATGGCAAAGGCTTCTTTGGAAGTTGTTGGATCCCTTCTGCATGTAAGCAGTTCTTTCCCAGAGTGCTCTGATTTTCCTCATTTGCAGGGACAAACACTGTGTGTGGATTGGTGATGACTTCCATATATGCATTCCTTGGAAAGCTGAACAAAATGAGTGGAAAACTCTATACCGTCATCCTCATCGAACTGAGGTCCAGCACATTACTCCATCAGGGGCTAGACAGAGAGGGCCAACATTCGTTTGTTGATATGGGTTGCATCAAGGGGTCCATCCAGGCTTAGGATGGGGTCCCTTTGGGCAATTGGAAGTCACAGGGAAGTGGGAGCTCCCATGCACAGGAAATTCCTTGTTTGAAGGACTTCTTTCTCCCTGGGCAGGATAACTCACCTACTGTCTGAAGGACTAGGTGAATGGCAGGTGGCATGGAAAGAGTTTGTGGGTAGTCTGCATCTGGTGGCCAAGTTTGTTCTTGAGTCCAAGCTCTGGATTCCCAGAGGAAGACAGATCCCCTGGTTGCGGGGAGAGCACAAGCCTACACTATTCTCATTTGTTAGCTCATTTTGTCCTTGGCGGAGGACGTTGTATTTCCAGGCACCCAGCATAGCCTCTTTGCCGCATGTCCATGTCATATCCCATATGTTATGAGGATTTGTGTATTGCATGATCAGGCAGGCTTCTGCTCCAAGCTGGGGCTGTCAGGCAAGGAGTCTCTGGGTTATTCCAAACCTGATTTAGGTCAGTGGCTTCCTCTTTCGGGATTCATGGCCCCAAGGCTTTTGTGAGCACCATTGCAGGTGTTGAAGCAACGATGTTGAGAGGGATGCCCAACATCAGTGCTCTTTAGCGGGATGGTGCACCTCGAGGGCCCCTGGCCCTGGGATGAGCATCTGCGCGTCCATGCATTTCTGTGTCCATGAACAGGGGAGGCCATAGACAGGCAAATAGCAGATGTGTCACAGGGGACTGGATAACATGGCCCTCGTGACATGTGCAACCTGTCTGCCTTTCTGAAGCACGCCTGTGTTTCCTCTGCACTTCACAGGTGGTGTTGGCATGAAAGGCAGGCTTGTATTATGAGGAATGATTGTCATCTTGTATGATTCTTGGAGATGGCAGGAAGCCCCTGGAAACACATGGTGTGGACTCCTTCACAGGCTGTTGAAACCCTCCTGAATGTAAGTGATTTCATTCCAAAGCACCCTGAGTTTCCTCATTTGCAGAGATGAAACCTGTGCGTGGATCGATGATGACTTCCATATATACATTCCTTGGAAAGCTGAACAAAATGAGTGAAAACTCTATACCGTCATCCTCGTCGAACTGAGGTCCAGCACATTACTCCAACAGGGGCTAGACAGAGAGGGCCAACATCCGTTTGTTGACATGGGTTATACCAAGGCATCCGTTCAGGCTTAGGATGGGGTCTTTTATGGGTGATGGGGGTCACAGGAGAGTGGTGGCTCCCACGTATAGGAAATTTCTTGTTTGAAGGACTGTCATTGAGGGTGGGTAACACATGCATTGTCTGCAGGACTAGGTGAATGTCCATGTGGCCTAGCAAGAGTTAGCTGGTAGCCCGCCTCTGGTTGCCAATTTGTTCTTGAGTCCTTGTTCTGGGTTCTCAGGTCCCACGGAGGAAAACAGATCTGTGTGGTTCAGAGGTGGGTACAAGGCTGCATCTTTGTCATTTGTTGGCTAACTTTGTCCTTGGTTGAGGACATTAGAATTTTGGTCACCAGGCATAGCCTATGTGCCTTTGTGCCCGTGTTGTATCCCATGTGTTTTGAGGACATGTATTTTGCACGTAAAGGTGAGCTCCTGCTCCAAGCTGGTTCTGATACCAAAGGAGTCCCTGGCTTATCCTAAACTCATTGTAGGTTAAAGCCTTCCTCCTTAGGGGTTCAGGGCCGCAAGGCTTTTGTGAGTGGCATTGCAGGCGTTGAAGCAGTGATGTTGAGAGGGATGGTCAATGTCAGTGCTCTTTAGCAGGATGGTGTACTGCAGGGGCCCCCAGCCCCGAGACGAGCATCCCTGCATCCATGCATTTCTGCGTCCATGAACAGGGGAGGCCAGAGACAGGCAGATAGTAGATAAATTGCTGGGGACTGGATGACATGGCCCTCGTGACCTGTGCACCTGTCTGCCTTTCTGAAGCACGCCTGTGTTAACTCTGCACCTCCCAGGTAGCATTGGCATGGAGGGCAGGCACATGTTGGTGAGGGACAATTGTTACCTCGTGTGAGCTGTGGAGATACCAGGAAGCCCCTGGACACAAATGGCAAAGGTCCTTCAGAAGTTGTTGGATCCCTTCTGAATGTAAGCACTTCTTTCCCAGAGCACTCTGAGTTTCCTCATTTGCAGGGACAAACACTGTGCATGGATCGATGATGACTTCCACATATACATTCCTTGGAAAGCTGAACAAAATGAGTGAAAACTCTATACCATCATCCTCGTCGAACTGAGGTCCAGCACATTACTCCAACAGGGGCTAGACAGAGAGGGCCAACATCCGTTTGTTGACATGGGTTATACCAAGGCATCCGTTCAGGCTTAGGATGGGGTCTTTTATGGGTGATGGGGGTCACAGGAGAGTGGTGGCTCCCACGTATAGGAAACTTCTTGTTTGAAGGACTGTCATTGAGGGTGGGTAACACATGCATTGTCTGCAGGACTAGGTGAATGTCCATGTGGCCTAGCAAGAGTTAGCTGATAGCTCGCCTCTGGTTGCCAATTTGTTCTTGAGTCCTTGTTCTGAGTTCCCAGGTCCCCTGGAAGGAAACAGATTTGTCTGGTTGGGAGGAGAATACAAGGACACATCTTTGTTGTTTGTTGGCTAACTTTGTCCTTGGTTGAGGACATTAGAGTTTTGGTCACCAGGCATAGCCTATGTGCCTGTGTGCCCGTGTGCCCGTGTTGTATCCCATGTGTTTGGAGGACATGTACATTGCATGAACAAGTGAGCTCCTGCTCATTGCTTCTGATACCCAAGGAGTCCCTGGCTTATCCTAAACCCAATATAGGTTAAAGCCTTTCTCATTAGGGGCCCAGGGTCCCAAGGCTTTTGTGAGTATCATTGTAGGTATTGAAGCAACGATGTTGAGAAGGATGCTGAACATGCTCTTTAGTGGGATGATGTACTCTGAAGGCTCCTGACCCCCAGACGAGCATCCTTGTGTCCATGCATTTCTGTGTTTATGAACAGGTGAGGCCAGAGACAGGCAGACAGCAGATGTATTGCAGGGAGCTGGATGACATGGCCCTTGGAACCTGTGCACATGCCTGCCTTTCTGATGCACGTCCATGTTTTCTCTGCACCTCCCCGGTGGTGTTGGTATAAAAAGCAGGCTTACATCAGCAAGGGATGATTGTCATCTCATGCGATCCTGGGAGATGGCAGAAGTCCCAGGACACATGGAGTGTGGGCTCTTTCGGAGGCTGTTGGATCCCTCCTGAATGTAAGTGATTCCTTCTTAAAGCATGCTGATTTTCCTCATTTGCAGGGGCAAGGACTGGATCGATGATGACTTCCATATATACATTCCTTGGAAAGCTGAAAAAAATGAGTGAAAACTCTATACCGTCATCCTCGTCGAACTGAGGTCCAGCATACTGCTCATCAGGGGCTAGAGAGAGGGACAACATCCGTTTGTTGACAAGGGCTGTGTCAACACTTGGGATGGGGTCGTCTTTGGGTGAAGTGGAGTAGCTGGGCATTTTGGACTTCTGTGGCTGAGAGACAGCTTAGTTGAAGCACTTCCCTCTGCGCAGCTATGTGTGTCCTTGATTCAAACTCCTTGGCTCCTGCACTCCCCAGAGGAAGACAGTGGCTTCTGCATGGGGACACAGCACAATGTTGTTCCTGGGCACTTCTTTGGTTCACTTTCACCCTCATTTGGGGACGTGGCAGTTCCCATGGTGTTTAGGTAGCATTGAGGGCAGGCAGTCCTCAGGAGGATGTTGATGCTGATTTGCTTTCTGCAGAGGAGCCAGAGAGGGTATCCATGTTGAACTTGTATATCCATAGGAGGAAACCAGTCCCATGGCCCCTGAAGGGTCCTGGCAGTGGGAAGGGGAGAGGTCTGCATGTGCATGTACTGGACAGCATATTCCATGTGGGTCGTGGAGTGATGACTGTGGGCCTCTTTCGGGCATTGTAGGGGGCCCACATTTCATTTCATGATGACCTCGGGGTGCTGGGACAGGAATGTGATTGCGGGTCCACGTGCTTCTGCAACTCCTCAGACTGACTTGGTTTGGAAGGTCTGTGTTCAGGACCCTCTGTGAGATGCTTGTCTCCATTAGGCATTTGAGCTTATATCGGCCCAGGGTTTCTACCCATCATAGGTTGTGCATACTTTGCCTCTGAACCACTCAGGCACCTCGATGCAGTCAATGTGCCCGATTATAAGAGTGTGACTTCCCATATCCTGGTGATCTCTACTCGGAAACATGGTCCAGGAAGGTCTCTGTGCTTAAATACCTTAGTGGCTCGTGATGTTAGGTTATTTTCTAATTCCTCCTAATTCTTCCCAGGAGTCTTCTTTGTGAAATAGTCATCTTGTTGTAGGACAGGGCTGGTGTCCACAGGCAGTGATGCATAGGTTTTGCACTGCGCGGCCATGTTCAAAGGCAAGTGCCTTAAAATGTATGGTGTTCTCAGCCACAGTGCCTTAGAAGCCATGTGGGATTCGGTGTGTCTGGTGGTCCTCTGGGTCCCTGAGCTGCACCTGTGAGGAAGACGCTGAGGTAGAGGTTAAGTTGTTATTGAACGTTTTTCTCAGTCTGAAAAGTGTTCAAGCAGCCCAGGGTGAAAAGTCTTCAAGACTGAAGGAAAGTTGCCTTTTGTACTGGAAGAGTTTTTCCCCAAAACTCTCCTCATTTAAATAGCCCTGTGGCCTGTGTCTTCTCTGATGACCAAGAGGAGGGCTTTTGAGTCAGTGGTGGCAAATGAGTGGTTTTGAGAGAGTTCTTACACTTAGGGCTCTGTAGCTTGATGCTGCCTTCAAAATTAACACATGCCTGCTATCTTCATTCCTGGGTAGACCCCTACACCCATCCCAAAAGGGGAGTAGCCTGTGGGAAGCACATATGGGATATACCACAGTGAGTCGAGTGGAATGGCCCTTTTGACATGTGTACCTGCCTCCCGTTCTTAAGCACACCCGTTTTTCCTCTGCACTTCCCAGGTGTTGTGGCCATGGAAGTAAGGCCAGTGGCTACGAGAGACAGTCTTCATCTTGGGAGATCCCTAGAGAGGGCAGGGAGCCCCTTGACCTGTGGAATGTGGTCTCTGTTGGGTGCTGGTGGATCCCACAGGTTGGTAAATGTCCATTTTCCAAAAGCCCCTGATGTTCCTTCTTTGCAGGGATAAAGACTGTGCATGGATCGATGATGACCTCAATACATGCATTCCTTGGAAAGCTGAACAAAATGAGTGAAAACTCTATACCGTCGTCCTCGTCAAACTGAGGTCCAGCACGTGGCTCCAACTGGAGCTGGAGAGAGAGAGAGACAACTTCCATTGGTTGATGTGGGTTGCACTAAGCCATCCATCCAGGCTTAGGATGGGGTCCACTTTGGATCAAAGGGAGTCACAGGGCAGTAGGTGCTCCTGTGCAGAGGAGATTCCTTGTGTGAAGGACTTCTCTTTGTGAGGCTGGGGTAGCACGCACAATGTCTGCAGGACTGGGTGAATGTGCAGGTGGCACAGAAGAGTTAGCCGGTAACCCGCCTCTGTGTGGCCAGGTTTGTCCTTGAGTGCTGGCTCTGGGTTCCCTTGTTCCCCAGAGGTAGATAGCTCCTTGTGGTTGGGAAGAGAGCCCAAGGCCACACCTTTGTTGTTCTTTGGCTCGTTTTTTTTCATGGCTGAGGACTTTTTAGTGCCCATGGTGTTTTTGTAGCAGCAGTGGAAGTCAGTTGTGAGGAGGTTGGTGATGCTTATTTTCTTTCTGGAGAGTACCCTGTAGATCGGCTCCATTTATGATTTGTGTGTCTCCAGGGAGAAACTGAAATCCCGTGGCTGGTGATGGATACTCCAGGTGGGAATGAGAAAGCGCCATACATGTGTTGACTTGGTACCCTAAGATGGGGATGGTCCGCCACATTTGCGAATCTGTTTTGCATGGTGTGTACTGCACATCACAAATGCCATGTTGGCCTTAGGGTGCTGGGAATGGAATATGATCTGATGTCTACATGGGAGGGCCTTTCAGCAGATTGCTTTTGTTTCCTGACAGTCTTTGTTCCATCCCCAGTCACATGTGTTTTTCTCCAGGGAACATTTTATTGGAGTATATCGGGTCGATATCAGAAAAAAAAATGTTGTGGGTATCCCAACATTAAGTGTGGTGATGTAACAGCAGTGTGGATGGTAGCTCAAGTGAACAGCGGCAAAACCAAAATATATTGGTTTACGTAGTGACCCTATTCTCTCCTATGTTTGAAGTCTGGTATCCATCTCTTTCTGCAATAATCTCAGTGATCTGGAAACTTTCAGGAGGTCTTTTTTAGATATTTTATGTCCTCGTGGTTGTACTCATACTCCCTGCAGTGCTAAGTCTGGGTCATTCTGCTATCCTGGTGCTACTGGAATTTCTATTGTTTGGGGGCACTGTCTGGTCATTGTGGATACCTCTCTTGGGGCCCTTTAACAAGAAGTATGTTAGAGGTCGGTTTTGGGGCAGTGTTGACCTCCTGCCTAAGGTCAAAGGCAGTTTTCTTCCTAAATCTTATTGCAGGATTCACTGCCCAGGGGTTGTGTGACAGGAAGAGCACAAAATTAGGGTATCCCATGTGGACTTGTGTCCAATATCAAGGCAGTGTTGGATAATTTTCTATATCCACAAGGCTCCCACTGGACTCTTTATGTCCAGCAGACATTCACAGGCCAACTTTTCTCTTACACAGGGGGCCTCATTCCTGCCATGTGTAGCTTCCATGGAACCATCCTTCAGGTTTTAAGTGCAAGGATTTCTCTCAAGAGTTTAATTTGTTTCTTTAACACACCATTTTCTTCTCTATAAATTCGGCTTTCTGTGGTTTGTAGCACAGATGAAATTGCCAGGTCATATTCTACATTTCTGCCCAATCTTGGATTAGTGAGCCTTTGAAATATGTTCCTTGATCACTGGCAATGGTTCTTGGAATACCAGAACTTAGTTACAAGCATTGCAGACCTACAGAGGTTTGTTGTTATTTTTAACTGCATGAAGCAGTGGGTTTGTTTGTATCTTGTCACTCACGGCTGTCAGCAAAACTTAGGTGTTGGTAAACCAGACCACACCCATGAATTATAGTGCCTCTGGTTCCTTCTGTAGTAGCCTGTGGGAAGTAGATACAGGATGCACCACAACGGAATGAATGGCATGGCCCTTGAGACCTGTGTACCTGCTTGCCTTTCTCAAGCACACCTGTTTTGCCTCTAATTCCTAGGTGGTCTGGCATGGAAGAAGGCCAGAGGCTGCGATGGATCATCTTTGTCTTGGGAGATTCCTGGAGATGGTGGGGAGCCCCTGGGCACGTGCAGCATATGTGGCGTGGGCTTCTTCAGGTGCTGGTGGATCCCTCAGGATGGTAAATGTCCATTTTCCAAAATCTTCTGATATTCCATCTTTGTAAGTACAAAGACTGTGCATGGATCGATGATGACTTTTATACATGCATTCCTTGGAAAGCTGAACAAAATGAGTGAAAACTCTATACCGTCATCTTCGTTGAACTGAGGTCCAGCACGTTGCTCCAACAGTGGGTAGATAGAGAGGGAAAACTTCCATTTGTTGACGCAGGTTACATTGAGGGGTTTGTCCAGGCTTAGGATGGGGTCCCCTTTGGGCAAAGGGAGTCACAGGGGAGTGCGGCCTCCTGTGCACAGGAGATTCCTTGTGTGAAGGATTTATCTCTGTGAGAGCAGGGTAGCACACATAACTATGCAGGAGCAGGTGAATGTGCAGGTGGCACAGGAAGAGTTAGCTGGTAGCCTGTCTCTGCACGGCGAGGTTTGACTTGTCCTAGCTCTGTATTCCCTCATCCCTTAGAGGAAGTTGGTTTCTTCAGAAGACTTAAATTTGTGGAATTTAGTAGAATATTACCCACATAATATTCCCAGTGAATGCTAGGCATATCACACAAGATGGCCAGGCCTCTGGCCATAAACCATAGTAAATAGTAGGGTGTGCATATATCCATTAGGGAGAACCTGAAAGGTCATTTTTTGGCCCTCCAAGGCGAATGCCTGCAAAAGCAAGCGAAGCACACTATCTGCCTGCATGAGCCCCATGTACCTGGCCTGGCCTGTGCTCCTCACCGTGTGTCCCACTTCTGCTGCCCCTTCGCCTTGCCAGGTGGAGTCTGACTGATTTTTGCCACTGCTGCCACCACAGGCCACCTGGAGCCCCAGCCAGTTTGAGGAAAGTGGCTCTGCTTGATTTTCCTTTTTTCTTTTTTTTTCCTCTTTTTTCTCCATTTCTGACTTCAGCAGGTGGGACTTGGAGCTTCTGCTTCTGCAGCCACAGAAGACTCCCCAGTTTGGAGGGCTGTGGCTGTGGGCTCCCTAAGCATCTCTCTGCAGAGCCTCTTTGTTTTCCATTTTACCCACCATGTCAATAATTTAACACAGTGGCAGAAGAGTTCATGTCTCTTCCTATTTGTCATTACTCTTCTAACTTTCACAGCTGTACTCGGCTACTGGTCAGAATAAGAGAAAAAGCAGTGGAACCAGGAGGATCCTACAAGAAATATTCCATTTCATTTTTGTTTGTGCATATACCTTTTCTGTTTAAATGTGGACTTTGATTTGATATTCTTCCAGTGCAGATACAGATCCCATATGTAAGAGAGTATGGAGTTGCATAGAAAGAAGACTTGTCATTTTCCTGTACTGTTGGTGTTCTGATATATCTTCGTGGTTTTTGCCTCTTCTGGCTTTAGAAGATACACCAACATGGTTTGCAACATAGCCTCTTCTTATTTCAGTAAGGGACCAAATGTGCATGTCAGTAACAGGTGTTACCTTGATTTGGGGTCAGTGCTTGTGTGACTATATTCAGTGATGTCATTTTCTGTCACACTCAAGTCACAAAATATTTAACCACTTATTTTTTTATCTCTGGAGGAATAATCCAAAAGATTGTACTGGTAAAGCCAGAACAATTTCCAGTTATGCTAATTATTTGTATAATACTTAGTTGGCTTTATCTGTGGTTTGTTGGCTTATTTTCCTGTAGCTTTTCAAGGTTTTTCTATGAGTTCTGTTAAAGAGTCTGAAAATGGAGCGTAGAAGACATGCTTCGATTTCCAGGATGGTTGTGTTTTCCAGAGAGGCGAAGGTAAACCATTGGCGCAGTCCTGCCTCCCACAGATAATTCCGGGTGCAGTGTTTCATATCTAGACTTGGACTTCTATCCTACCATACTTCTTTGTATGCAGGTATTTTGGGGGATAAAATTCTTGTTTTCAGCTGTATAGATGTCTTGCACATATTCTTGTGATGGTTTGATTTATCCATTGTGTTCAGCACGTTTCAGTGAGCAAGATACAGGATTTAATTTCCAATATAAAATCCGTGACTGCTGGCCGGGCGCAGTGGCTCATGCCTGTAATCCCAGCACTTTGGGAGGCCATGGTGGGCAGATCACGAGGTCAGGAGATCAAGATCATCCTGGCCAACATGGTAAAACCCCATCTCTACTAAAAATACAAAAATTAGCTATGCGTGGTGTTGTGTGCCTATAGTCCCAGTTACTCAGAAGGCTGAGGCAAGAGAATCCCCTAATCCTGGGAGGTGGAGATTGCAGTGAGCTAAGATCATGTCACTGTATTCCAGCCTGGGCGATAGAGACTCTGGCTCAAAAAAAAAAAAAACAAAAACAAAAAAAACCAGAATGTTGTAATTATTTTCAGCCTCATGTCTCCGTGTCACACACAGGTCCATGAAGCTGTGTTCTTTTTTTTTTCAGAGTATTTTCTTTCTTGTCCAGATTAGCTAAATTGGATTCTTCTATGCTAAATTCACTTAATCACTACTCTATTATTTTTGAATTTTTTAGTTCTGTTTTTTCACTTGGTTCTTTTTTTAAAAAAAACTTCTACTACCTTTCTGAGATTTCTACTTTTTTACTTTTTTCAAGAAGCTTTATAATTACTTGCTAAAGCATTTTTACCATGACTGTTTTTAACTTATTCAGATAACCACAACATTTGGTTAATCTTGAGGTTGGCTTGGTTAACTGTCTTTTCTCATCCTGCTTATGATTTTCCTTCTGATTGTGATTTTTCCGGTTCTTGATAGATGGGTGATGTTTTAGTTTATCCTGCATTTTTTTTTTCCTTTTTAAGTTAGGGGAATCTGAATCTATTCAAATGTTTTATTTTAGCAGGCATGTGCCCTGTTTAGGTTTAATTTGAATGTCCTGTCCTACTTTTGTAGGCCATGTTTTCGCAGGCAGTCTTGCTATCAGAGCTGAGGGGATGCTGTTTTGATCACTTAGTTTATCTGATGTTGCTGGGCCTCCAACTGGTGCTGACTGGTACTTCCTGAGATGGCGAAGGTTTTTCTGTACTCTGAGATGCCGTGTATCTCTATGTAAGGGGAGGAGACTCTGGACCACAGGAATGAAGAGAACATCTTAGGTCAGGCAGCTCAATCATATACAATAACCTGGGTCAACCAGCCAGTAGCCTCATGAAGTATGGGAGGGAATTCTCCAGTGTCAGCATTCAAAGACATCATGAGTTTTTACTTCTCATTTTCTTTTAAGTGAAATAATCGCATGGAAATTAAAGAATAAATATATGAAATATATGAAACTTATATGAAATATAAGAATGTGAGAAGGCCTACAGCGTGGGGATCCCCAGGCCATTTGAACAATGAATGTCTGTATTACACATCTTTGCTCACTTTTTCTCTATTTTTGTAGGTCATCGTGGAACCAGCACAGATTTTCATATGAAAGTTATTTCTTTTTAACCTCAAAAAGTGACAGAATGGAGTGTATCATGAAAAAGTCTGACATCAAAACCTCAAAATGTGATATTGGTAAGCATTTTGTCCTGAGAATACCAGCATTTCCTCTTAGGGGATCATGACACTGCAGTGACCATGTGACCCTGGCTGTGCTAGTCAGCCTGGGCTGGTCATTGACTGTGATGCTGGTCTCCATGTGATTGACTAGTGTGGGTCAGTGCCTCCAAAGGTGACAGCTGTGTGCTCAGTGTCTGCCAGATATCTCGGGCTCAAGGTCCCTTTTATAAATGTGCCTGGATCGATGATGACTTTAAAATGGATCTCATCGGAATCTGAACAAAATGAGTGACCAGATCACTTCTGTGCCACTTCTGTGAGCTGAGGTCCAGCACAGGGGCCATGCCAGACAAATACATGGAGAGTGTTTTGTTTGGTCAGCACTGGTACTATAAAACGGCCTGTGGAATTAGACAACTAACCAGCTCACATACAGTACAGGAAATTACTGGACAGTTACCTACCAATATATGGTTGGGGGTAAGACGGAGACTTTTCAAATGCTTGGCTGGTAGCATCTGTACACTACAGTGACCAGACACTGGGGAGCCAGCACAGGAGTTATAGGATTTACAGGAAATTATTGTGTGAACCCACAAGCCATTCAGACATTTGTGTGAGCGCCCAGAATATTCTGGTTGATGGTTTGTTGCTTGATGGCAAAGAGATGTCAGCATTCAAAGACATCATGAGTTTTTACTTCTCCTTTTCTTTTAAGTGAAATAATTGCATGGAAATTAAAGAATAAATATCTTATATGAAATATATGAAACATATGAAATATAAGATTTATTTATATCATATAAGATATAAATATCTCATATGAAATCTTGTAGTATATTTTCATTTGATTTCCAACCCAGTCACTAGGACTGAAACAGTTGTTTATTTTTTGTTTTCCCATCAACCAAGCAAGCTATTTAATACATGTTTCAGTGCTGGTTTCAACTACATGTTGCAGCAAACATTTTTAGAAGTGATATTTCAAATTCTTGGATTTTCACATGGATTTCATTGTCTACTTTCATATGTCCTCCATGTGTGACCACTGTATTAATTAAAAGTTGTAATAAATGATTTTGAAAGGTATGTGCTGGAGGAACTTTGGGACAAATGTTTTAGAAAACATTATTTCCATAAAATTTGGATCAAAGATGTGAGCATAATTGTTCTTGTTATACAGATGGTCCAATGAGTGTCTAATGTGAATTCTTATAACTGTTTATAACAAAGTAGTCCATTAAGCAAATTTTGTTTCACAACTTTGCTAATTTCCCCTGTACTCTGTAGATTGGGTGAGATAGAATTCCATGGAATTTCATTGCCAAACCAGTGAAGTGATAATTTTGACATTTGTACCAGCTAACGTAGCTGTGAAGAAACACACCAATACACTTCTAAGGTAACATTCAATTTTTAGTGAATTTATTTTTGTGAGTTATTTTTATTCTTTTAAGTAATCGAGAATTTATGTTCACAAAGAATTGGTTAATACTAACAGTTTCAGACATTAATGTTCTGATGAGCTGAGGCATCAATCTCCTTTTTATAAAGATTTTGTTCTTTTCTCTACTTTGAATAACATATGAAATGTCCAACAGCAGTTCTAAGTTAGTGTATATTCCATATATGTTAATAGTGAAACATCCTGTCTTATGCAAGGCTAAAAATTGTCCGTGTATACTTCTCAGATTCGTATACATACTCTCTTCCTACAGGACAACATAGACCAAGATCTAGGTTTAGTATGGATGAATTTATTCTTCCCTTTGAGGCAAGACAAGAAGGAAAGAAAGTATTGGGAATAATGCTGCCCTCCCATCCTCAAGGGCCAGTGGGAACTCTAATATTGGTAAGCCTTTTGTCCTGAAAATACCAGCATTTCCTCTTAGGGAATCATAACACACTGCTAACTGTGAGACTGGCTATGCTAGTCCGCTATGGGCTGGTCATTGACTGTGATCCTGGTCTCCGTGATTGAATAGTGTGGGTCAGTGTGTCCCAGAGTGACAGATGTGCTCAGTGTCTGCCACATATCTCAGACTCAAGGTCCCTTTTATAAATGTGCCTGGATCGATGATGACTATAAAAAAAATGGATCTCATCGGAATCTGAACAAAATGAGTGACCAAATCATTTCTGTGCCACTTCTGTGAGCTGAGGTCCAGCACTGGGACCATGCCAGGCAAACGTGAGGAGGGAGTTTACAGGGACTAGGGTATTGGAAGACTAACCTACCCATATATATTAGAGCAAATGAATTGTTCTCAGTTCTGTAAATATCCAGCTGTGGTTTGACATAGCAACTCTCTTTGTACTTGCTTGGCAGCATTTATAGAAACAGCTGGTAGACCCTGGGGAACCAGGACATAGTGAGATTCATGGGATGTTACTTCACCTACTCTTGAGCCATTCACACATTTGAGCTCGCAGAATTATCTGGTCGATGATCA
This sequence comes from Gorilla gorilla gorilla, assembly GCF_029281585.2. Taxonomy (NCBI): domain Eukaryota; kingdom Metazoa; phylum Chordata; class Mammalia; order Primates; family Hominidae; genus Gorilla; species Gorilla gorilla. The sequence continues at coordinate 26,329,679 of NC_073240.2, forward strand.
GTCTCTTGAGGGTAATGAGATGGTCAACATCCAAATCCAAAGATACTAATGAGATTTTACTTTTTTTTTTTGAGATGGAGTCTCATTCTGTTGCCCAGGCTGGAGTGCAGTGGCATAATCTCGGCTCACTGCAACCTCCACCTTCTGGGTTCAAGAGATTCTCCCGCCCCAGCATCCTGAGTAGCTGGGATTACAGGCGCCTGCCACCACCCCGGGCTAATTTTTGTATTTGTAGTAGAGATGGAGTTTCACCATATTGGCCAAGCTGGTCTTGAACTCCCTACCTCAGGTGATCCAGCCACCGCAGCCTCCCAAAGTGTTGGGATTACAGGCATGAGCCACCGTGCCTGGCCTTACTTTTTATTTTCAATTAAGTGAAACAATTACATGGAAATTGAAAAAAAAAAGGTACTCTAAGTAGACCGCTCTAGTGTATTTTAATTTTCTTGCCACTTCAGCCACTAGGATTGTGTCACTTGTTTTTTTGATTTTAGTTTTTCGTGTCAAAAAGCAAACCACTGTTTATATTTGAGTGCTGGTTTCAACTGTATGCTGCCTCAAATAAACTTAGATTATATTACAAATTCTTTTTTACATAGATTTCATTGGCTATATTCATATATCCTCAAAGGTTTCCATTGTGTTTGAAGAGGTATCCTAATTGTAATAAATGCTTTTGATTGGGGATGCCAGGGAAGCTTTGAGACTAATGTCTCAGATTTTTTTTTAAAAAAGTTTATATTCTATAGTGATCAAAGATGTAAGAATAATTTTTCTTGTCATTCATTGGATAGTCCAGTGAGTGTCTACTGTGAATTCTTATATTCACTTGTAACTAAACATTCCATTTGGCAAATTTCGTTTCATAACTTCCCTAATTTCCTCTACACTTTGTAGATTGGGTGAGATACAATTCCATGGAATTTTACCACTGAACCAGTGGAGGGCTAATTTTGTCATTTGTACCAGTTAACTAACTTGGGAGGAAACAGAACAACACACTCCTGAGGTAGTATCCAATTTTTAGTAAATTTATTTTTATTATTTTTCAAACTGTCAGTGATTTGGTTTGGTGAACAATAGGTTAATACAGACAATGTTAGGAATTATTAATCTGATGCGCTATCTGAAGCATCAGTTTCCTTTATTTTTAAGATTTTTTTCTTCTCTGTAGTTTGGATAACATTTAAAACATTTCCAAGAGTTATAAATTAGTATATTTTCTATGCTGATTAATAATGAAACCTTTTGTCTTATACAAATTTTTAAAAAATGGACGTGTGTGTGCATGTGTATATATATAAATATATATATATAAAATCTCACAAGATGATGCAGACTAAAACTGCATTTTATATGGCTAAGTTTATTGTTTCCTTGTGTTGTAATATGATGGAAAGTAATGGGAATAATTCTGCTTCCTGTCCTTAGGGACCAGTAGGAATTTTCCCATGATAAGCATTTTGTCCTTAAAATACTGGCATCCTGTTAAGAGATCATGACACTCCAATGACCGTGAGACCCTGGCTATGCTAGTCAGCCAGGGGGCTGACCATTGACAGTGATGCTGGTCTCCGTGATTAAAAAGTGTGGGTCAGCATGTCCCAGGGTGACAGAAAGCTGTGTGATCAGTGTCTGTCACATATCTCAGACTCAGGGTTCCTTTTTAAAATGTGCCTGGATCGATGATGACTTAAAGATTTATCTAATTTAAATCTGAACAAAATGAGTGACCAAAACACTTCTGTACCACTTCTGTGAGCTGAGGTCCAGCACAGAGACCACTCCAGTCAAACATGTGTTGCCTGGAGTTGCAACTAGTTGGTCAGTTAGAAGCAACCACAGGGACTGGGGTATTTGAAAACCACTTGAGTGCATTTATTAGAGGAAACGAATTTTACATTTGTGTATAAAAATTCAATTGTAGGGTAAAATGGAAACTCTGAGAGTTTGGTTGGCGGCATCTATATACCATAGAAACAGCCTGGGAAGCAGAACAGTGAGACCCAAGAGAAATGTTCCTGCCTATACTTGGTCTGTTCTCACATTTGCCTGAGCTACTGATTGACCTTTTGAGGGTGATGAGATGGTCAAAATCCAAGGATATGATGAGTTTTTACTTCTCATTTTCTTTTTTTTTTTTTTATTATACTTTAAGTTTTGGGGTACATATGCAGAACGTGCAGTTTTGTTACATTGGTATACACGTGCCATGGTGGTTTGCTGCACCCATCAACCCATCATCTACATTAGGTATTTCTCCTAATGCTATCCCTCCCCTAGCCCCTGACCCCCCGACAGGCCCTGGTGTGTGATGTTCCCTCCCTGTGTCCATGTGTTCTCATTGTTCACCTCCCACTTATGAGTGAGAACATGTGGTGTTTGGTTTTCTGTTCTCGTGTTAGTTTGCTGAAAATGATGGTTTCCAGTTTCATTCATGTCCCTGCAAAGGACATGAACTCATGCTTTTTTATGGCTGCATAGTATTCCATGGTGTATATGTGCCACATTTTCTTTATCCAGTCTATCATTGATGGACATTTGGGTTGGTTCCAAGTCTTTGCTATTGTGAATAGTGCTGCAATAAACATATGTGTGCATGTGTCTTTATAGTAGCATGATTTATAATCCTTTAGATATATACCCAGTAATGGGATTGCTGAATCAAATGGTATTTCCAGTTCTAGATCCTAGAGGAATTGCCACACTGTCTTCCACAACGGTTGAACTAATTTACACTCCCACCAACGGTGTAAAAGTGTTCCTATTTCTCCACATCCTCTCCAGCATTTGTTGTTTCCTGACTTTTTTAAATTATCGCCATTCTAACTGGCATGAGATGGTATCTCATTGTGGTTTTGATACACATTTCTGTAATGACCAGTGATGATGAGCCTTTTTTCATGTTTGTTGGCTGCATAAATGTCTTCTTTTGTTTTACTTCTCATTTTCTTAAAGTGAAACAATTTCATGTGGTATCTTCCAAGTATATTTTAATCAGTTGCCAACCCAGCTGCTAAGATTGAACTGTTTCTTTTGTTCTTCTCTTGTTTTTTTCTATTAATTTAGCAAACAATTTCATATATAGTTTGCTATCCTTCTCCATGGGGCCTGCATCTTCAGATTCAACTAGCCATGGACTGAAAATACTTGACAAAAAAATTGTATGGTTTCATCTGTACTGAACATGTACAGTCTTTTTCTCTTTCTTTCTTTCTTTCTTTTTTTTTTTTTTTGAGACAGAGTTTCACTCTGTCACCCAGGCTGGAGTGCAGTGGCACGATCTCAGCTCACTACAACCTCTGTCCCCCGGGTTCAAGTGATTCTCCTACCTCAGCCTCCTGAATAGCTAGGATTACAGGCGCCCACCACTGTGCCAGGCTAATTTTTGTGTTTTTAGTAGAGATGGGGTTTCACCATGTTGGCCGGGCTGGTCTCGAACTCCTGACCTTAAGTGATCTGCCTGCATCAGCCTCCCAAAGTGCTGGGATTACAAGCATGAGCCACCACGCCCAGCCAAGTACAGACTTTTTCTTTGGTCATTATTCCCTAAACAGTACAGTATAACAACTATTTACGCAGCATTTACATTGTATTCAGCATCATGAGTAATCTAGAAATGATTTCCTGCATATAGGAGGATGTACATAGGTTCTATGCCAATAGTGCACAGTGCTCGCTGTGTTTAAAGAAATATCCTAGCTATAGAATAAATAATTTTGAAGTCAGTGTGTTGAGAAAACACTGACATGGATAGAAAATATTCTGTCTAGAATAGAAAAAATAGAATAGAAAAAGTTCTATCTGTATCAATCTGATCAAAGATGTGAGCATAATTATTCTTGTCATACATATAGTCTAATGAATGTCTAAAGTGAATTCTTATAACTGCTTGTAACAAAATATTTCATTTGGCAAATGTTGTTTCACAACTTTCCTAATTGCCCATGTACTTTGTAGATTGGTTTTCACAGAATTCCATGGACTTTAACTGCTGAACCAATGATGCACTGATTTTGTCATTTGTACCAGCTAACTCATCTGGGAGGCAACAAAACAATACTCTCCTGAGGTAACATCCAATTTTTAGTAAATTCATTTTTGTGTGTTGTTTTTATTATTTTTTTAAGTAATTGAGAATTTCATTAGGTGTGCAAGGCGTCACTTAATACAAATAGTATTAGGCATTCAATACTCTCATGAGTTATCTGAGCCTTCAGTTTCTTTTATTTTAACATTTTACATTTTTCTCAACTTTAACATCAGAAACATCCTATAAGTGTAATAAACCATCTTATACTTTACATATAGTTACATAGTAAATCCTCCTGTCTTATTTAAGTTTGAAAAATGAACATGTATACTTCTCATTCCCATGTATATAATCTCTTCCCACAGAATGAGGTGGACCAAGAAACTGGGCTTCATACGGATGAATTTATTTTTTTCCCCGTGTGGAGACATAAAGGAAAAGTATAGGAAATAATTCCGCCTCCCACCCACAAGTCCCCATGGGAATTCTCACATGTTAAAAAGCATTTTGTCCTGAAAATAACAACAGTTTTTCTTAGGGAATCAGGACACTCCAATGACAGTGAGACTCTGGCTATGCCAGTCAACCATGGGCTGGTCATTGTGCTGCTGGTCTCCATGATTGAATAGTGTGGGTCATTGGTGACAGATAGCTATGTGCTCAGTGTCTGCCACATATCTCAGGTTCAAAGTCCCTTTTATAAATGTGCCTGGATGGATGACGACTTAAAAATGAATCTCGTTGGAATCTGAGCAAAACGAGTGACCAAACCACTTCTTTGCCAGTTCTGTGAACTGAGGTCCAGCACAGGGTCCATGCCAGGCAAACACGTGCAGAGAGTTCAGTTTGGCCAGCAACTGGTACCAAAATGGCCTGTGGTATTGGAAAACAAACCCACTCACCTAGCTTACAGCACATGAATTGTACAGAGGTCTGTATGTGTTTGTATATATTTATATATGTTTGTGTACATATATCTTTGGGGATTATATGGCATTTCTTTCAGTGTTTGGCTGGCAGTGTCCATACTCTCATAGTAAACAGAATTACACAAGAGTAGAGGGAACAGTAGGAAATGGTTTTGCCTACCCTAGAGTCTTTTATACATGTTTTTAGGTGCTATAATCTTCTGTGTGAGGTCAGTCTCTCAGGTTCATTAGGTGGACAGTGTAAAAGGTATTATGAAGGTTTACATATTATTTATCTATTAAGTAAAAGAAATATATGGAAATTGAAGAGTAGCTTTTATCTATTAAAGAAAAGAATGTATGGAAATTGAAGGGTACTTTCTATTTGTGGAAAGTCTTAACATTTTAATTTCTTTATTGATCTTGTCACAAAAGTTGGAATTTAAGTTTTGCCTGTCACTCAAAGAGAAGCTTTTTAGACATTTGATTGAGGGATTCTAGTAGATGCTGTAGTAAACATTTCTAATTGTAAAATGATTAAATTTGCAATTCATAGAGTTTTATGTGGATTTCATTGCCTGATATTCATTATTTTTATTAGTGGGTTTCATAGATGTTTAAAGGGAGATCCAAGTTTTATTGTGTGATACTAAGGGAGGCCTTTTGGTCTTAGAAAACTGACTTTCAGTACTACCGATTTCCAGGGAGTGAGCATAATTTTTATTCTCATACCACATGGGCAAGTGAATGTCTGTGGTTTATTTCTTATAACTCGTCATTAGGAATTATGAAAGTAAGAAAGTTGACAAATGAAACTCTTTTAATTATGAGGGTTTCATTTGTCGACTTCCTACTTCCTCAGTGTGCTTTGTATATTGGAGGTAATACTGGAATTGCATGGAATTCCTACTGCTGCTCCACTAACCTGCTGATTTTGTCACATGTACCAGATTCGTTGTCTGGCAATGAGAACAATACACTTCAGAGGTAATATTGCAATTTTTAGTAAGTGCATTTTTCCTGGGTTAGTTCTATTATTTTATTTTAGCAAGTAAGATTATAATTGGTTTTTCAAGCAGTCTGTTAATCCAAATGGTGTGAGGCCCTAATAATCTGGTTAGTCATCTGAAGTTTCTGTGTTCTTTGTACAGTATTTTTATACTTCCTCTGTTTTCAAATAACATTAGGATACCCTACTAGCAAAATAATTTAGTATATTTTATATACTTGTGCATAGTAAGCCTGTTGTGTATGTACACTATTTGCATGGTTGGCAAATTACATTTGCACTTTTTATTTTTCTGTAATTTTTTCCTATTTTCAAAGGTTAATTTGGACCAAAAACTAGATTTAATGTAAAAGAGTTTATTCCTTCTACTTGAGGTGTGACATGAAGGAAAGTAATGGAAATAATTCTGCCCTCCCATTCTCAAGGGCCAGGGGGAATTCTAATATTGGTAAGCATTTTGTCCTGAAAGCACCAACATTCTTCTTAGGGGGTCCTGACACTCCAATGACAATGAGACCCTGGCTGTGCTTGTCAGTCATGAGACTGGTCACTGGCTGTGATACTGGTCTTTGTAATTGAATACTGTGGGTTGACAAGTCCCCAGGTGACAGAAAGATGAGTGTTCAGTGTCTGCCACATATCTCAGGCTCAAGGTCCCTTTTATAAGTGTGCCTGGATCGATGATGACTTAAAAAAATGGAAACCTTGGAAATCTGAACAAAATGAGTGACCAAGACACTTCTGTGAGCTGAGGTCCAGCACAGGGACCATACCAGGCAAACCCGTGGAGGGCGTTCAGTTTGGTCAGGAACTGGTACCAAAACGAACCCACTTGCATATGTTAGAGCAGATGAATTGTACAGAGGCCTATATGTCTTCGGGGATTACATGACAATGATTTAAGTGCATGGCTGGCAGCCTTCAAACACCTAGTAATCAGGCTTTGGGGTACCAGTGTCAGAGGAGTGAACATTGTAGAAATGGCTGTGCCAGCACTCGAGTCATTCACACTATTTTCGTAGATGCCACAACATTCTTAGTGAGTATCAGCATGTATAGGTATATTATGTAGTCAATTAGAAAGAAATTATCAGTCTTTGCTTGCTATTTATTCTTTCACTAAAAGAAATATGTGAAAATTGAAGAGTGGGTTGTATTCATGGGATTATCTTATTATATGCTGGAATTTGCTTCCTAACTCAGTCTCAAGGATTAGAACAGCATTTGTTTTTCTTTTTCCTGTCACTCAGGGAGCAATTTCTAAGCATTAGATGATAGATTAAATTAGATGCTTCATTAAACATTTTAATGTGAAATAATGAAATTTCTAATTCTAGGGATTTTGGGTGGATATTGTTGGCTAATAGGTATATTCCTTCATTGAGTCTTTGTATATTTTAAGAGAGATTCTAATTTTAGTAATACTCAGGGGGCCTTTGGCCTTCGAGACCAAAATCTTGGAAACATTGATTTTCTGTACTTACCCTGTTCCAAGCAACAAGCAGATTTTTTAGTTATGTGGATAGTCAAGTGACTATGGCTAATTAATTACAAACTGTTGTCAGGAATCATTCAGTTGGGAAGGTTTTGTTTCAAAACTCCTGTAATGTCCCCTGTGCCTTGCAGAACGGAAGTGATTTTGGAATTGCATGGAATTCTCACTGCCATCCCAAAGAAATGCTGATCTTGTCACTCTTACCTGTTTCATTCCCTGGGGGCAGAACAAAAGGACGCACTCCAAAAGTAACATCCAAGTTTGAATAAATTTACTTTTTATGGCTTATTTTGTAATTTTTTCTGTAGTCAAGTAGATAATCAGTTTTGTGAATGATCTGTTAATAACAGTGTGAGGCATTAATTATCTGGTGAATCATCCAAGGCTTTCATTATCCTTTATTTCCAATTTTTTTTTTTGCGTTCTCCCTTTTCAGTAATATCAAAAACATCCTAGTAGAGTTATGTTAGTATATTTGATATTAATATACATAACAAATGCTTCCTTCTTGTGCATGTTTGACTAATGGACATATATACTTACCATCTTGCCATATTTGTACTGTTTTCACAGATCAGCATGAACCAAGAACTGGGTTTCATATAAAATATTTTATTCTGTCCTCTTGAGATGTGACATGAAGAAAAGTATTGAGAATACTTCTATCACCTCATATTCAAGAATCCGTAGGAATTCTCCCGTGGTAAGCATTTTGTCCTGAAAATACTGGCATTCCTCTTAGGAGATCGTGACACTCCAATGACCATGAGACCCTGGCCATGCTAGTCAGCCATTGGCCAGTCATTGACTGTGATGCCAGTCTCCATAATTAAATGAATAGTGTGGGTCAGTGTACCCCAAGCTGATGGAAAGCTGTGTGCTCAGTGTCTGTCACATATCCCAGGCTTAAGGTACCTTTTATAAATGTACCTGGATTGACGATGACTTTAAAAAATAAAAAAACTCATTGAAATCTGAAAAAAATGAGTGACCAAACCACTTCTGTGAGCTGAGGTCCAGCACACATGACAGGCAAACGTGGAGGGATGTGGATGGTCAGTGCCCACAGGGACTGGGTATTTGAAAGCTAATCTGCCTGCGTATGTTAGAGGAAGTGAATTGGACAGTCATCTATAAATATTCTATTTTTTCATAAAATGGCTATTCCTTTGGTGCTTGGATGGTAGCATCCATCCACTGGTAATAAATAGACCCTGGAAAACCAGCACATATATAGTGAGACCCCATGAGATATGATTGTGCCTACCTTTGAGCCATCCATAAGTTATCTGGGACATGACAGTCTTTTGAGTGAGAGCAGTTTACTAAGGTCATTTAGATCATCAGTTCCAAAGATGGTGTAGATCTTATCGATTATTTTTTTAGGCAGAGGTAATATCTGGAAAATTAAGAGTGATTTCTAACCATGAGAATATTTTAGTTTGTTTAAATTTGCTTGCTAACCCAGTACCAAGAATTCAGACCTTTTTTCTGTCTGTATAAAGCAATATTCTAGACATTTGAGTGATTCAAGTAGATGTTGTGAGATGATTACATTTCCAGTCCTTGGAATGTTATGTGGATTTTATTGGCTAATCTTCATATTTCATCAGTGGATTTTCCTATGCATGTTAAGGGAGATCCTTGTTAATTGATGTCTAGGTGGACTTTACGGTTAACCTGAACAGGTCTTGGAAAAAGGACTTTAAACATTCTCCTGTTCTGTGGAATAAGTGTACTTTTTTCTGGACATACACCTTGTCAGTGAGTATGTATCATAATTCCTCATAACTTCTTATCAGGAAACATTCGATGTGGAAGATTTCTTTCTCAACTTCTCTAATTGCCCCTGTGGTTTGCAGGTTCCATGTGATACTAGAGTTGCATAGATTTTTAACCTTTACGCCAATGAAGATCTGAGGCAAACATTGCCCCTTTTTTAGAAGTTTGCATTTGTCACTGATAACTGTAATAATTGATCTTGTTGAAAAGCCTGGGAAATGAAGATCTGATATGTCACTTTTACCCGCTTCCTCAACTGAAAAAGAATACAATGAAACACGCTGAGGTAACATCTAATTTTTGATGTCTTTTTTCCTGGGTTATTACTGTTTTAAGTATTTGGGAATTTAATGGGTGCTATATGGAGTCAGTTAATTTAGATACTGTAAGACCTTAGTCTGGTGAGTCATCTGAGGCTTCTGTTTGTTCTTTTCCAGAATTTTTGTGCTTTCTCAGTCTTGCTGATGATCTTTCTATGGGCCTGAAGCGTGGAGAGTGCCAGAGAGGCTGATCCTCAGCAGTGTGGCAGAGGAAAGTTGGGTGCGACTAAGGAGTATGCGGTGCCCAAATGCCACTGGGTCTTCAGCAGTACCACCTGGTGAGCGTCACTCTTGAGAGCTGAGAGTAGGTGGGAAGCAGCTCATGGTGAGAGGGTTCAGAGGCCGCCTTTCCCTCTCTGCGCACTGCCCAGTTCTTCTAGTCACATGTCCCGGGACAGTACCATACCTGTGTGTGTCCTGCCTGCATTGCTGTGACCACTTTTAGTGGAATCAGGTACAGTGCAGCTTCTGCAAATTGCCACGCTCCCACTCTCAAGCAGGTTGAGTGCTACGAGTGATTTTTAGACCATTTGTTTATTCCCTTATCATGGCTTTTTGTGACTTCTTCCTCCCCAGTCCATTGGGTCACCTTTAAAGGTAAAGTAATCCTGAGGTGGTTGAATTTACGGAAATGCTATGCATTGTTGTGAATGGAATGTTCACCGGGCCAACATCTTCTTGGAACTTTGAGCAAACTGATAGTCTGGTTGCACATTTGATTTGTCTGGCAGTAAATGTTGGACAGTATTTGGACTGATGGAAGCTAGAGACAAACACATTGACTATTGTTGAATAACACTGGAAACATCTTAGGAGAGCAGTACATTAGCTAATTTAATAGGTACATAAACTGAATCCTACTGTCTTGTGCTTGATGGACCAGCAGACACATATGCTTGTATTGTTCTCATGTTTCTACATGTTTACCCTATTCCCACAGGTCAACAAAGACAAGGCACCTAGCCTCACATGAAACTTTATTCCTTTCCCTTTTGAGATGTGACATGAAAGAAAATAACAGAAATGATTTTTCTATCCCATCCTCAGGGACCAGTGGGAATGAATTTTACCATCCCACCCTCAAGGGCCAGGTCAGGTCGCTAAGCATTTTGTCACTAAAATATTGCCCTTTTTTAGGGATTATGTAATACTCTGTAAGGCACTGTCTGTGCTGGGCAGCATGGAGCCTGGGTCTTTGCTGTGTTGGGGGCTTGGTCTCCATGACTTAATAGGGTGGATCAGTGTGTCCCAGAGAAGTGTACTCCAGAGTGCTCATTTTCTTTCATGTTTCTGAGGCAAACAGTGCCCCCTTTTTTAGAAGTTTGCATGTGTCACTGATAACTTTAATAATTGATCTTGTTGAAAAACCTGGGAAAACAGTGAGTTAAATAATAACTTCTCTGAACATGAGGTCCAGCCCAATTACCTGCCCTAAGCAAACTATATGGAAGGAGAGTTCAGTTTGTTCAGCTGTGTGGTCCCAGCAAGGACTGTGGTACTGGAAAACTAACCAGCTTACATGCACTAGAGAAGTAGAATTGGACAGTGATCTGTAGGTACCCAGTTTGGAGATGAAATTGCAACTCTGAGTTCTTGATTGGCAACATAAATATGTTGATAGTAAACAGACCCTGGGGAATCAGCACTTGAGTTGTGAAAAGCGGGAAATAGCTATGCCTACACTAGAGCCATTCACACTTTTGCTGGAGCTGCAATAATCTTATAAGTCATGCTTGCTCTCTTGAGGGCAATGAGATGGTCAAAATCCAAGGAGATTTGGGGTTTTCACTTTTCATTTCTCTATTAAGTGAAAAAAGTATATGAAAATTGAAAAATAGATATTACTTATGTAATCTTCACAGTATAATTTGCTTGCCAAGCAGTCACTGGGATTTAATCAGTTTCTTTGTCTTTTGTTTTTCTCATAAGCTGAGAGAGTAATTTTGTGTGCACAGAAGTACTGTCTTCAGCTACATGCTGCATTAAACATTCCTAGATGTGAAATGATTAAATTTCCAAGTTTTTAAAATGTGGATTTTTCTGGCCACTTTTATATCTCTTCAGTGGGTTTCTAATGGATTTAAGGGGAGAGCCTAGTCATGATGAATGGTGTTGTGTTGGGTATGCTGAGGAAACTTTGAGACCAATGTTTCAGAAAAAATTATTTCTATACTGTCATGTTTCAAGTACCGAGTATTGTTCTTGTCATACAGATGGTCCAGTGAACATCTCTGGTGAATTCCTTACAACCAACCTCTTGTTACTAAATATTCCATTAGGAATGTTTTGTTTCTCAACTCCCTGATTTCCCCCTTATAGATTGGAAGTGATATTGGTGGAAGACAACATTTTGCCGCTTGGAATTCTCACCTCCACACCAAAGAAGTACTGTTTTTGTCATTTGCACCAGCTTCTTTCTCCAGGAAAGATCAAAACGATGCACTGCAAAGGTAACATCCAATTTTTAATACTTGTAATTCCCTGGATTATTTTTGTTGTGTTATTGAATAACTTAGAATTGTTTTTACAAAGTCTGTTGAACCAAACACTGTAAGGCATTAATAACCTGGTGAGTTATTTGAGGCCTTTTTTCCTCTCCTAGAATTTTTGCACAATTTATATTTTGAATAATATCAGAGACATCCTAGTAGAGTAATGAATTAGTACATTTTATATGCAGATACATAGTGAAGCCTCCTTTCTTATGCATATTTGACAAATGGACATGTATATTTCTCATCTTCCCATATTTTTACTCCATTTCCTCAGGTCATATAGACCAAAATGTGAACGTCATATGAAAGAGTTTAAACATTCCCCTTGAAATATGACAGAAAGTATCAGAAATAATTATACCATTCCATGCTCACAGGCCAGTGGGAATTCTCACAGTAAGCATTTTGTCCAGAGAATATTCTTCTTAGGGAATTATAACATTCCAATGATAATGGTAGTCAGCCATGTGGCTGGATCATCGTTCCTGTATCCTGGTCTCTATGACTTAGTGTGGTGATGGTGTCATTGTGTCCAAGTGTGACAGAATTGTTAGTGTGTCGTGTCTGTCTCCTATCTCAGGCTCACAGTCCCTTTTATAAACATGCCTGGATTGATGATGGCTTCAGTATCTTTTGGAAATCTGGACTAACTGAGCAATAGAATTACTTCTCTCAAATTGATTTCAAGTCATATAAAAGGCCATGTTACACATATATTGTTAATCTGAGGGAGGTTGTGATCATTTAAGTTGTATTTTATAAACACTAGGACCACCAGTAAGAAAACAATTCAAAAAATATTAAAAGAACAACCAAAGAATTAAAGTAGAATAACCGAAAAGATCTGTTTAACACAAAAGAAGGCAGTTAAAGATGAACAGAGGAACCAATAAGACATATAGAAAACAGATAGGAAAATGACAGACATAAACCCAGCCATATGACAATTATATTAAATTTTTAAGAGATTAGGAAATTCCGTTGTTTTTTAAACATGAGCAACTATACACTGTCTACAGAAGAGACACTTTAGAACAAAAGATACAAATAGTTGGAAAGTAAAAAGATGGAAAAAGCTATATCCAGCGAATCCAGAAGAGAGCAGAAGTGGCTATTCTGACATCAGAAAAAAGAGACTTTAAGATAAAGTATTGCTAGAGAGGAAGAAGGATAGTATTTAATGATAGAAGGGTTAATATGGAATATGTAACAATTACAATCATATCAGCACTAACAACAGTGCCCAAAACTACATACACTGAAATTTAACATGATTGAGGGGATCAATAGGCAATTCAACAATAAAAGCTTTTGTTCATACCCTCTTCTTAATCACTGATAAGTCAATTAGATAGAGCATCATTGAGGTTACAACATACTTCAGCAATGTTGTCAACCAATTTGACCTGAGATAGATAGATAGATAGATAGACAGTTAGACAGACAGACAGACAGAGAAAACTTCACCCAACAACAGAAATACAAATTATTTTCAAGCATACCTGGAACATTCTCCAGGATAGAGTATATGTTAGGCTATAAAACTGTACTCAATAAATTTAAGATTGAAACCATGTAGAGTATGTTGTGTGACCATAGAGGAATTAGAAATCAACACAGAAATAAATTTGGAGGTCACAAGATATTTGGAAATTAACACACTTTACAGAGCCCATTGGTCAAAAATATATATATTAAAAGAAACTAGAAAGGCCGGGGGTGGTTGCTTACACCTGTAATTCCAGCACTTTGGGAGGCATAGGTGGGCACATCACTTGAGGCCAGGAGTTCAAGACCAACCTGGGCAACATGGCAAAACCCCATCTCTACAAAAAAAATACAAAAAATGAGTTGAGCATGGTGGTGCATGCCTGTAGTCCCAGCTACTCAGGAGGCTGAGGTAGGGGAATCACTTGAGCCCAGCAGGTAGAAGCTGCATTGAACCAAGATTGCACCACTGCATACCAGCCTGGGCGACAAAGTGAGACCCTGTCTAAAAAATAAAAGAAATCCAGAAAACATTTTGCATAGAATTTGATACAACTAAAGACATGCTTAGAGGGATATTTATAGTTTTAAATAACTGTATCAGAAAAAAAGGGAAGATAAATAAATGACATAAGCTTCCACCTTAAGAAACAAGAAAAAGACTAAACTAGAAGATGAAATCCAAAGCAAGCAGAAGGAAGTAAACAATAGGGATTTGAGCAAAAATTGATGACATAAAAAACCAGACAAAATATAGAGAAAAATCCATGAAACCAAAAGTTGGGTTTGTGCAGAGATTTGTGAAATTTACAATCCTTTAGCTAGACTGACACAGATCATTAGAATTAGGAATGATGGAGACAACATCACTACTGACCCTATAGATTGGATCAGGAATGTCGCTGTTTGCTGCATTGTGCTTTCTTGAGGGGAGAGCTATGAAAGAAAACAAAGTTCTCATTGCACTTACAACTCAACAACACAGCGTTGATACTTTGATTCTCATTGGCTTCAGTGCTCATCTCTGTGAGGTTTCCAGAAGATCCCATAGCAATATCACTCATTCTAAATTTATCTTTGGGCTACTCTGGGAACACTGTCTATGGGTTAGCCCTGCTCTGCAAGGAGCAGTAAAAAATATATACATATATTTTTTGAGGCTGAGTCTTGCTCTGTCGCCGAGACGGGAGTGCAGTGGCACGATGTCGGCTCACTGCAACCTCCACCTCCAGGGTTCAAGCGATTCTCCTGCCTCAGCCTCCCAAGTAGCTGGGATTACAGGCACGTGCCACCACACACCGCTAATTTTTGTGTTTTTGTAGAGACAGGGTTTCACCATGTGGGCCAGGCTGGTCTCAAACTCCCAACCTCAGGAGATCTGCCCTCCTTGGCCTCCCAAAGTGCAGGGATTACAGGCATAATCCACTGTGCCTGGCAAGTATGTTTGTAGCCAGTGGGGAATTGTTTTAACTAGGCAATAATTTGATCTATTTTGGGAAGCCTCTTGTAATCAAATCATATATCAACATTAATCACATGGTGAGTCCTCCATGGTTTTCATTCCTAGAGATTCTAGGATGTTTGACATTTCTCTGCTTAGCTTATAGCAGAAAGGTATTGGATATCAAGAATGTTTGAACAGTTTCTCCTTTTTGGGAATGAAGATGAAATTGGGCTAGAATGAGATGTGTGATTGAGAGAATGTCCCTGAGGCCTGAGCAGTGTGTCCTTTTGGGTATGGGCATTGGAAGCATGTAGTGAATTCTTATAATTTTATGTTGCCTCGGCATCCATCTTGAGTATAAGTTTAACTTTGTTATACCAGAAGCAAGGCTTACTCACTTTTGCACAGTTTCCAGTTCTACACCTCCTTCTCGTTCCTCAGTGTGGTTGGTCCAGATAGCTGCCTTATCCAACTGCCTCCTTTGGACCACTTCATCATGGGATAGCTTGATGCAATCTACTTGACAAGACCCTGGAACCCCACACCCCTCATGGAACCAGTGTCCACCTCCCAGTCACAGTGTGACCCCAGGGAACTCTTGCCTGCTTGTTTTAAACCCACCACTTAAAAGTCTCCACAGAAAACCTGTTTGAATAGTACCCTTGACCCAATAAGGGCATTGGCCCGTGGGTGTCTCTCTCTCTCTCTCTCCCTCTCTCTCTCTCGCTCCCTGACCTCTGCGTGTGGACTCCAGGCATGCCATATACCCCTCAGGACCTGTAGGTAATACTATATTTTTATTTTATATCTCTCCTAATCATTGAAAAGGTGCTCTCTATCTTGAAGATACTATATTAAATAAAATGAGAACTTGTCCCTCACACAGTTAGTGACAGGCTGAAACACGCTGATTGCACTCTTTACCCATTTAGTGATTTTTCTCAAGTTACTCTACACCATGTATTATCAACATAATTGATATTATAGGATAGAATTATAAGACACTTCTTTTGCCACAGAAAGTTCTATTGGACTCAGATTATCTAGAGCTACTACATGTATGCTATTCTATGATAAAAGATGTAGATGTGATAAAAACATTTATAAAATATCTGTCTTAGAAAAGTTAGCTAAAATTATTTTGGGACAAGTATGTTTGAAAATAGAATCGTAAGCTACCACATTGTGATAAATATTTCTAAATGTGTTTATTAACTTGTCAGGAGACAACAGAGTGAATTAAAACAGTAGCCTTGTATCAGTATGTTTTTATTCAGAAGACAAATGCATGTTTTAACTATTATATGTTCTTGGCTTAACTTTTTTTGTAAAGTTAAGACATTACACTTTTACATGAATCTGTAATTTCAAGATATCTTAATGGTTGACAGGGACAGGACAATTGAAGAAAACCTGTAAATACATTTGGTAAAATTTATGATGCATTGTTTTGCAGATGGCTTCAGAGGTTATTAGCACATCTGTTTGAGATATGCACAGTTTTACATTTGTCCCTTAGGTAATCAACAGGGCTGAGATCAGTAAATCACATGTAATCCACTGTTATGAGGCTATTCTGAATAGAGTTACATCATTTTATCATATCTAGACTTTCTAGTTATATTGATGCTGTTGAAAATGATTTTGTATTACATGCTTTCTTCCAAATCATAGATCAAGATATTTTATTTATGTATGTCTTTTAAATGAAGAGTGGTTAGGATAGTCCTGATTATTGCACATAAATATTGCCTTTCACTAGATTATAGTTTTGGGCCAAATTTTAGACTATTATTTTAAAAAAGAGTAGCTTAGTTTAATCCAACCTTTCCAGATATTTAGAAATTATTGAAATGTATATTTTGTGAAGATGGTCTTATGAAAGTTGTTGAGCTAGAAACATGTCCTTCATCAGTGGAATTCTTAGAAGCTTTACTTGGGCTTCACTGGGTGCTAATAGACCATGATCGTATTGCTCTGTATATAATGGTACAAATTTTGTTTTATAACACTTAGTCTTAATAGAATGGGAATATTTTATCTTACTAACGTAGTCATTAGCTGGCCACTCTCTGTGTCCATTGGACCTTATAGGGTAAAGGGAGGGCAGTGCGTATTTGAAGCCTGTGCACGTGACACACAAAGGGCTTAGGAACCTCCGTGTTTTCCCAGCACAGGATACCCATTCTTCCTGAATGTTTCATTGTTAGATTGTGTGTGTGTGTATTTTATATTAACATACAGATGTATGTATTTTAGTTGCATTTTTTTCTTAAAATGTTATTTTTTCTCTTTTTCTTTTATGTCAGGTAATGATAGAGCCCCTAGGGAAGCAAAACTGTCCATGCCCTTGCCTTAACTTTCAGATATGATAAAAACAACATTTATAAAATACCTGTCTTAGAAATATTAGCTAAGATTATGTTGGGGAAAGTATGTTTGAAAATAGAATTGTAAGCTACCACATTGTGATAAATATTAGTAAATTTGTTTATTGACTTGTCAGGAAGCAAGAGAATGAATTAAAGAAAACTTCAGAGAATGAGCTGACAACTTACGCCCTGGTCAGTGGCTCTCCATGCCTACCTGTGGTCTCTTGGACACCCTTGCAGGTATGTGGGCAGGGAACTGCATGTTTATAGGAAACAGGCCTAGGATGGAAGGAGTTAATAGATCTTCCTCTTCTTGAGTTTGATGACATTTGTTTCCAGTTAAATAGCATGAAAACCCATCTGAGAGCCAGCTGAGAGTGGATACAGTTCTGGGGAGTTAAAGACGAGTGGTCACAACAGGTCTTCCTCGGCAATCCGAGCCCAAAACTGAATCTGCCTCCATAAGACCATTATGTGTCAGCTCTTTATTTATATGATTGATTCATCCAGTGGACTTTTAATTTCTTATGTCCAGATATTTTTTTCAGTTCTTTTTTTTGTGATACAAGCACCTTGTGGATTGCCTGTCATAGAACAGGTTCTCAATAAACTTTTATTGAAAAAAGATGTATAAGTAGATTGTCTTGAGTAATTTTGTGAATAACCTGACCAACTAAGCAGTAGAAGACAAATGATTTTAAAACAGAAAGAGACATAACTTTCAGTGGGATTCAGGTGATCTAGTCGGGTCTGGAAATGTGCAAGAGAGAAGGTCCCTCATGCAGTGTGCTGACATTGAAATGTGTAGTTATGGACTAGATGGTTATGGTTTCAGAACTGTGTAAGTAAGGGGTAGATTCCAAATTAAATCAATATTAAAGAGTAGCAGAGAAGGAATTTCCAGATTCCAGCTGCATTGCTTGTTTCATTGGAAGTGGTGTTTCTCTTTTTTCTTTTTTTTCTTTTTTTTTTTTTTTTAAAAACCTCAGAAGACGACTTCCTGGGAACTCTTCTGGGAGTGAATGTTATCAGCAAATTCCCAAAACAACACCCCTTAGACAAAAAGCCTCCTCACCTATGCATTGCCTAGGCCACCCACTAAAGGTAAGGTGTTAGTTAAAATAGTCCTTGCTTTCTGGGAGAAGCCATGTCTTAGTAGAAATTGAGCTGTTAATTTTCCTAATATTGATGATGTTTGATTACATTCTAATTGATTCTGAGATTTCATAATATGTTAAGAGATGCAGCTTTTCTTATATACCTTCGTGACTTTTCTACATCTCAGTACATTTACTGTTAATATGAAGGATTTCCATAACTTCTCTCATCTAGTAAACTGAACTCCTTCATGGCTTGATCCATTGTGATGCTAGAAAATTGTTGTACACAGAAGACACAGTAGCCTCTCCATAACTGTTAGACTGGAAGTTTGACAAACTGGTCTGAAATAATTGATCAAATCAATGAATGACCTAGAGCTTTAAGAAACCAGATGGGAAGAGACAGACATGAAACCCAAGGTTGTTGATGGCTATTACTTTTGAGCCCAGCAAAAGGAGAAAAAGCAGCACCAACATCTGGCATCCTGGACATGAGGAAGTTTTAATGTCATTGTTTTGGCCTCATCATGGACCCAGGTGCTAGAAATGAGATTTTCTGTGTGTACTCTGGGTATATTTGTTCTAGCACAAGTAGGGGGAAGATTAAAGAGGAATTTCATACCCCCATGACTCCTTAAGAAATGTGTTTCTCACCTTTGCCACTTTTCCCCACTGTGTCCTTGCAGGTGATGGCCACAAAGAGGTGGATTTGTTGAGTTGGTGCCATTCCTTCTACTGCCAGCTTCACCAAAACAATGACACAGTCTTCCTTCTGCATGGAGACTCTTCTCTTTCCTGTGTTGCAGTGGATGCCTCCTGCAGATAAGAAATGCTTAACTGAGAAATGCTCATGTTGGGATATCATCGATGAGACTTTAATTTGGGCATGGTGACTGTTTCCCTTGCTGCCACTTGACTCAATCCCAGGAGCCTCAGTAGAGGATATAATATTACACAAGATGCTCAAAATGGTGGAATTGCTCAGTGCTCCCATAGATATACATTTATAATTTTCATTTGCCACATGGTAAACTGAAAAGTACAGACTATATTAAAAAGAAACTGCATGATTTTTTTTCAAAAATTCAAAGCATATTTAAATAATATATAAATTAAATGCCCTCCTCTCTTCCAATTCTGTCCCTATAGTTTTCCTCTATTAAGTGAACTACATGCATTCTTTTAGTGGATAGATGCACACAAACACACAAGCCATTATGGGGAAGGATCCACGTGTGTGGCCATATTGTAACACATTTTTCTGCAAATTACCTCTCATTTAACAGCCCTTATTCAATGGCCTTTTTCTTTTTCAGTAGTACATACACATCTGTCATTTGTTGAATGACGACATGAATGTTTTGTAGATAAAATATAATTAAATGTTTTAAGCATTTCTCACTCATAGATATTTATGTTAGCACCAAATTTCTGTGCAATGAACCTCCCTATATATCAGTAATTTTGCATTTGTCTATAATATCATAATAAATTACTTATCAGTTGAATTACTGGGATTAAGTATGTGCACACTTTATATTTATATTTTGAAAATTATTGCAAGATTGCCTTCAAAAATGTGGTTAACAACTTTATCTTCAAATGGCAATGAATGAGATTGCCAGCTTTCCTACAACCTCACAGACAATGGATTTTATAAATATTTAACATTTTTGCCAATGTGATCACCCAAACTATTGTCTTAAATTGTATTTCTTTTGTTTTTGAGTTTGGTCATTTTTTCATGTTTATTAGCCATCTGTATTTTTTAATTTCTTCTTTATGTCCAATTTTGTGGGTGGGAGGAGGATTTAGTCTCTTCCTGATTTTGAAGAGCTCATTTACTATTTCGGGAAATAAGATTTGGATCGTCAACCATTATAGCTATTTTTTACACACTTTTCAACTTTGTTTTTGTTATAAGAATGTGTATGATTGTTACATGTCCAAGTATAACCATGTTCGCTTTTATGGCTTCTGAGTTTCATGTCATTTTTGGAAAGATATATATATTGAGTCCATAAAACCCTTCACCTATGTTAAATTCTAATTCTTTTGTGTTTTTTTAATTCAAATTCTTAAATCATGAGAAATTTTTTTGTTTTGAAATCTTAAAGTTGCCAAGTTACTTGCCATTACTTGCGATTATTTGCCAATAATTGCCCATTTATCTGTACCGCCATCTTGCACATATGCTGTACTCTCATCTGTGACTGGCTCCATTTTTGTTCTGTGGATTTGTGTGTCTCTTCTTCTGCCTCCTGTCTCGTGTCTTCTCGTTGGAAGAAATTACAGTTTAGACTGCAATTTCATCAACTTTAATAAATCAATTGAGGGGAGAATTGGTTTTTAAAAATATTAAGTAAGTCTTCGTATCCAAGGACAAGGTATGTCTTTTCTTATTCAATAATTTTAATTACTGTTAATATTTTCACTGTGGTGATGGGAGTTTTTCTTTTAATTTATTTTCTTGTTCATTTTTTATATCTAAAGTTTTTGTTTTGTTTTGTTTTGGGGGTAAGTTGTCACCTTACTGTTTCTTGTTGCTTTTCAGATTTTTTCAAAGTATAGACTAAATCCTTCACAAATATTTAAAGTTTTTATTTTCCCCCTTCATATTGATCCTGATTTTAGTTATGTTGACAAAGTCCACAGACTGTTACTATCAGAACACTTGAACAGTTAAGGAAATATTACCTACCCTTGATTTAATCAGAGTTTAATGGTATGCTTCTTTGGTTTGACTGGCACATTGTCGCTGGTCATTTCCTCCCAAAGACCACCAGAAAGAGCTATGATCAAGCAAAGCTGAGTTTGTTAAACTTACCTGCAGCAAGGGAAAACACCACCTTGATAGGGTTTAATAATGTTTCAAAATCAAGAAATGAGGCTTTGGGGTCTGGGCAGGGAACTAATTAGAAATGGGCAAAATTTGTCATGCAATACCTTAAGATTTGTGGGAAAGTGAGATGAGGTTCTTAATGTGAGTATTGATGGTGAAATCATTTTCTAGGTGAGCTGTTTGCCTATATAAAGATGTTATCAATGATAGAAGAACTATTTGCCTAGATAAACAAACTGAATTTATTTATTGGTTTACAGTTTTATCTTGCTGGGCAGGACTCTGCTGGGGGTGGTATCAGGTCTTATTCCCAATAGGTAAGTTATTTGGATGTGGGTGGTCTTAATCATCAATGTGTAAAATGCTGATTTTAAGTGCGAAATACTTTGTCTACCATGTTAGGAAAGTCTGCCACCTTTTATCTTTTTTAAGGAATTTTAATCAAAACCAGGTGGTAGATATAATCAAATTTTTTTGCAGAATCAATTTTCCTGTTCTTTTTAAAGACTTTTATCACTGTGAATTAATTTACTATTACTGCAACTTCCCTTTTATTCCTTGAATGAACAGACCCTACTGGTTTTAAAAATGTTTTATTCTTTTAATTTACTACTTAATTGTGGGTATTTTAATTTGATTTGGAATTTTTACAAGTATACAACTAAGTGAAATTGATCTGTGATTTTTCTTTTTTGTGCTATTTTTGTCATGTTTTGATATCAGATATTCTGGTTGTGTTAAAATAATTTTGAGGATTTTCTTCTTATACTGTGTTCTAGAGTGGGTAAAAAAGCCCTAGTCTCACTATCAGTGTTTAAGTGAACACATCAGTGACATCATCTGGACTCTCCTTTGTTTTTGCTCGTTTGGAGTTAGGACATCTAGAAGTTTTTTTCTTTTTTTCCTTTTTTTTGTATGGTTATTGCTTGTTCTTTGTTTTGTGTCAAATTTAACCTGTTTTCTCTTAGCAAATCACAGCTCATGCAGATTTTCAAACACATTAGCATTGTTATACAAAGTGTTCTTTCATCATTCTATTAAATTTCCATTTTCATTCCAGTTATAGTTATTTCTGCTGTGCCTTTGTTAATGAATAAGTTTAAACAGTGGATGTTTAGCATCACTAGCCTTCCCCTTCCATCTCCCTTAATCAGGTCTTTGGTATAATTTATCAGGTATTTTTTAAGGTTCTAATTTACTTATATATATTGTTTCTGTATTCTTTTGTTTCTTTTCTTAATAAATTCTTAAACCTGTGTAACACATTCATATTCACTTGTTCTTGGCAATGAAAGATTTACCCTGCTGTGCATTTTATAAAACTTGTCATTATGAACACATTGTAAACATACAGTGTATGAGGAGAACAGTGAACTAGCACATACAAGGAACTGGAACTGGTTCCATCATTTTCAGTATTTTGCCATATTTACTTTGTGTTTATTTTAAGTATTTTCAAATAAGCTAGAGAAATCTTAACACTTCTTATTCTCCCATAAACACTTTTACAATTTTATTTTTGAATGTGTATGTATACACACTCGTATGCTTTTATATTGTTCTATAACTTTCTTTTATATCTTATGGAATATATAAATATTTTAATATTTCTATCTGATTATTACATATCCATAGATGTGAAGCTTCCCTATTTTTAATAACTTTTATTTTTACATAAATAAAATTTACATAGTTAAATTAAATGCATTGATATATAGTAATTGTATAATTCAATAAGTTTTCTTAAAAGTCATTACTATCCCATTCAGGAGATAGAATATTTTTATTACTTGAGAACCTACCCTATTGCCTCTTTCCAACCAAGCACCTTCTCAAAAAAACAATGTTGTAATTTCTATGATCATAAATAAGTTTTGCCTGTTTGGAAATTAATATAAATGGAATCACACAGTGTGTGTCTGGCTTCTTGCACTCATCATAATCATGTTGAGATTTATCCGTGCTATTCCCTATATCAGCAGTTGAAAAAATTTCTATAGTTGTAATATTTCACTAAATGGTTATATTGCAGTTTATCTATTCTCTTGTTGACGGACACCTGAGTAGTTTCTAGTTTTTAGCTGTTTTGAATGTTAGCAGATCTCTTATGTAAATACCTAAAAATTGAATTGTTTGATCATAAGACAGATTTTGCTTAACTTATAGGAAACTGCTAGAGAGTCTTCTAAAGAGATGGACACTTTTCACACTCCCAACCAATGATATGAGATTTTTAGTTGCTGTCCATTTTTGCCAACATTGGAAATTGTCAGTCTTATCTATTAAGTGGGTGTGAGGTGATATTTTGTTGTGACTTCAATTTGAAATTTGACCACTTAAGAAGGCAACCAGTTTTTCATGAAGTTATCGAATTGTAAATCTTCTTTAGTAAAATTTGTATATTTTTCCCAACTTTTAAATTACAATTTTGAAGTAATTTTGGACTTATGGGAAATTTGCAAAAATAGTAGAGTTCCTGTGTATTCTGTACCCAGCTTTCTGGATGTTAGCATTTTATGTAATCATTCTTATAACATTATTACATACAATGATTATTGAAATCAGGAAATTAATATAATACTGTCAACCAATCTGCAGACCATATTCAGGTTTTTCAAGTTATGCTACTAATGTCCTTTTTTATCTAGTCCAGGATCCAGTTCAAGATCCCTTATTTTATCTGGCATGTTTCCTTTGCCCTCTCTCCTGACTACAAATCTGGGAGAGCTCCCTCAGTCTTTCTTTGTATTTCATTTAATTGACACATTTGAGAAATACTAGACCATAATTTTGTACACTAGTCCTCAATTTGGATTTGTCCGATATTTTTTATTATTAGATTAAGGTTATGCACTTTTGACAAAAGATAACACAGTAGTAACAGTGTGCCCTTTTCAGTGGATCATCTGGAGTACATGATGTCAATGTCTTATTTCTGCTGATACTAAATATGACCAGTTTATTAAGGTAGTGTCTGCCAGGTTTATCCACTGCAAAGTTACTGTTTTCCTTTCTTTGTAATTAATATTTTATAAGGAAATAATTTGAGACTATGCAAATATTTTATTTCATCTAATTTCAGTATTAATTGAAGATTCTTGCCTACAGCAATTATGATTATGGTGTTTACCTAGCAATGGTTTCTATTTCCATGGTACTTTCTCTACTTACTAGAATTTGACTGTAAGGAAGATCTGTCCTTCTTCTCCATTTATTTGTACTCGGTTGTTATTTTACATCAGTATGGATTTGTGGATATCTTATTTTATGGATTGTTATATATTGCAATCATTGTTTGTGTTTGATTTTCAATTTTTTTTCTGGATTTGATCATTGGGAGCTCCTTAAAGTTGGCCCCTGTGTTCTTTTAATACAACCTCATAATTTTTTGACCACTTCTTATTTTCGAGTATTACAAGATATTCTAGGTTTATCTTGTATTTTCCTTCCCCACACCTGTAATCAACCATTTCCTCAAGGGGTTCTAGTTCTTCATATTGGAAAATAGTATTTAGAAACCAAGATCTTGGTATTAATTGCTAATGGGGTTTTATTGCTTCTAGGCCTAGAGCTGGGAGCTGTGTGTCCGTTTACACACATACACATACACACACACCCCTATATTGTCTGTATTCATTTATCTATCTTAAATATATATACTAATAGTATGTAGAATATTATAGATAGTATATATCTATCTTTATTAAAAATCACGAGTTCATACTGTTGTGGATTATAATCCATCATCATATGGTTCATTTTATTCTTCCCTCTTGGCTTATTTGTGATTTGTTTCTTCAACAGTGAGAAACCTACCTTTCATTATCTACAATATGTTTTGTTATTTCTTCAATGCAGTATACACTTAATTTCAGAATTGCTAAATTATACCCCTTTAAAAATGAAATCACTAACTACAGCACAGTATTTAAATATAGTTCTTTTGTCTTTATCCTTAACAGCGTTCAGTCAACATACTATTATTTCTAAACGTATTTAGGTTAGTTATCTTTTTTTTCCTATCCCCTGCCATATGGTTACATTAATCATATAATCAAGCAGGTTTTTTTATTGTTTATATTCCATTTTGAGTTCCCTCACCTTTTGGATTATTTTAACTATATTTTGTATATGTGAAATATTACTATGTTTCTAAAAATTGGGACTGTGAGAAATATCACTCCCCCATCATCCCTGCTACACTGATTCTATTCCTCCCTTCTTTCCACCCTAATCTCACCCAAGCCTTAGAGTTAACTAGTCTAATAGTTTCTGGTTTATTTTTTTCTCTTTTTATTCTTGTTCACAAGTGGGCAGATACATGTATATTTTATCATATGTCACATGTATATTTTATATCCCCTTCTTACATGATTAGTGGCATACTATAGATTTTTTTTTGTTGCAATTTTCTTTTTCCACTTAGTATGTCCTGGAAATCACTTCATGTGTATTCAAAGAGATATTCCTCATTCTGTCATGCTTAGTGCTTAACTCCATGGATGCACCACAATTTATTCAACCCCTCTGCTCTATGAGAATTGTTTGCAATATGTGTAAAGTATCACACTACAAATAGTATTACATTGGATTGTTTATTTGCTCTTCGTTTGGAAGTGTTCTTTGTATTACTGGGACATACATTTCTTGTTCAATATATGTGTTGCAAAGGTTTCTTTCATTAAGTATCTTAGCCTGCCTGCCTTCCTTTCCATTTCCTTTCTTTTTCTTTTCTTTCTTCTCCTTTTAATGCTGTTATGCTCTAAATTTTAAAATGGCCCAAATTTGCCAGTGGCTCATCCCTTATTGCTATTTATTCTTCCTCTCCTTTTCTCCCCCATCTCTTTTCCTTTAATTTACGTGAAATTAACATAACGTAGCCATTTAGTGCATTCAAAATATTTTGCAACTGCCATCCTTAACTAGTTCCAAAACATTTTCAGCACCCCAAAGACAACCCATACCCATTAAGCAGTCAGTCCCAACTCTCTTTCCCCATCTTTTCATTTTTGTTTTTTGGAGTTTTTTTGAGACAAAGTCTCACTTTGCACCCAGGCTGGAGTGCAATGGCACAATCATAGCTCACTGCAGCCTCAAATTCCTGGGCTTATGCAATACTTCCACCTTAGCCTCCCGAGCAGCTAGGACTACAGGCATATGTCACCACACCAGGCTAATTTATAAAAAAAAATTTTAGACACAGAGTCTTGCAGTGTTGCCCAGGCTTGTTGTGTCTTTCGATAAACAGACATTTAAAATTTTTAAGTCCAGTGTATCAGTTTGAGTCTCTTATTTTTAGTGCTTATTACTTATTATTAAATCTTTGCTTACTCCAGGTTTGCAAATAATAGTTTTCTAAGTTTTCTTCTAGAAGCTTTGGGACATAAGTATAACATCTATCTCAAATCATTTTCAAATGTAGTTGAAGTTACTTGTTTTCATCAATCTCCAGTTGTTGCAGAACCATTTGATAAAAGATTTTTCTTTTTCTACTGAATTATCTAATGCCATTGTTGAAAATAAATTGGCCATTTATGTATGGATCTTTTTTGAACTCTCTGTTTTTCCTTCTTTATGCCATTCTTTTTCACTGAAGTTTAATAGTAAATCTTGAGATTAAGTAGTGTGAGTCCAAAATTTTGTTATTTCAAGGCTTTATAGAGGAAGGAGATGGCTACACTGGGTCCTTTGTATTTTCACTTAAATTTTAAAATTATCTTGTCAATTTCCTAAAAAGCCCAACTGAGAAATTGATTTTGATTACATCAAAACTATAGATAAATTTAGGGGGGATTGACATCTTAACAATGTTGAGTCTGTAGTTCTCCATTTATTAGGTTGTCTATAATTTCTCATAGATGTCTTTTATAGTGTTTAGTATAGAAGCATACCTTGTAGTTTTCAATATAGAAACATTATTAAAATTTAACATTTAATAAACTAGATTAAATTGTTAAATTTATTTGATTTGTTTTTTTGATGCTATTGTAAATGAATATGTTTAAATTTTGTTTTCCAGATTTGTTACTACTATATGAAAACAGTAATATTTTCACATTGCAGCTGCTTTTCAGTTGGGTTGTCTTCTTTTCAGTCTTAGGAGAAAATATGTAATTTCTTACCATTAAGAAAGATACTAGCTGTTTTTTTTTGTAGATGCCCATTACCAAATTGAGCAAGTTTTATTCTAGTGCCAGTTTGCTGATAATTTTTATAATAATAATGTGATAAATTTACTGAATGTTTTTCTACATTTATTAATATAATCATGTTTTCCCCTTTATTCTCTTATTATGGGAGACTGCATTGGTCAGCTTTTGAATGTTAGCCCAACATTGCATTCTTGATATAATCCAATTGGTCACTGTTATCCTTCTTGTATATATATTACTGTATTCAATTTTTCTGCTAGTTATTTAAGAGTTATTCACCTATGTCCATGATGGCCATTAGCCTGTGGTTTCCTTTTTAAAAATTATTTTTGTCAGATGTTAGCATTAGGCTTCATAAAATGTGTTTAGTATAGTGCTCTATTTGCTAGTACACTTGACCCTTGAACAACAGACATGGAGATTAGGGGTGCAGACTCCCCCATAGTTGACAATCTGTGGACAATTGTTTGCTCTCCAGAAACTTAACTACGAATAGCCTACTGTTGACTGAAAGCCTTACAGATAACATAACTAGTCAATTAACACATATTTTTATGTTATATGTATTACATACTATTTTATTAACAAAGTGAATGAGAGATAAAATGTTATTAAGAGACATAAAGAAGAGAAAATATATTTACTATTCATTACGTGAAAGGAGATGATCATAAAGGTCTTCATTCTCATTTTTATGTTGAATAGGCTGAGGAGGAGGAAGAAGAGGAGGGGTTGTTCTTACTGTATCGGGGTGGCAGAAGCAGTACACTTGGTGTAACTGTATGGAAATATAGTTTCTAGCTTTTTTGCTTTTTCATTTCTCTAAAAATGTTTCTATATGGTACAGTCCTTCTTCCACTGTTTACTTATTTGTAGTACCCATCATAGAAGGAGCCATATTGTAAAGAAGTCAAATGCAGACTTGAATAATTAGAAACCTTCTGCCAGCCTGTTTTTCTGGCACTGCTTCTGTGTCATCTTCCTTATCGTCTGGTACTGGTTCAGAAGCACTTGTCTCCATCACGTCATCTTCTGTTAATTCCTCTAGTGTGTTATCTATTAGCTCTTGAATTTCTCCAAGGTGTATATCTTGAAAGCCTTCACTCACCACCCTTTTTTCCATGTTCACGATCTCTTTCATGATTTCCTTGGTTGGCTCTGTTGTAAATCCTGTCAAGTCATGCACAACATCTGGACACAGTTTCCTCCAGCAGGAGAGTGTGTTGTGTTGGGCTTGATGCTTTCACAGCTTTTTGTGTAACAATGATGGCATCTTCAGTGCTGTGATCCTTCCAGACTTTCATGATGTTCTATCAGGGTTCTCTTGCATAGTGTTAGACAATCCTTTCCATAAAGGACCGTGTGTAATGAGCCTTAATGGTCCTTATGACTCCCTGATCTAGAGGATGATTTAGAGATGTTATGTCTGGGGACAAATAGACCACTTTGACACCTTCAGTATTGAACTCATGGGGTCAGGGACATTGTCCAATCAAAAAAAAAACTTTAAAAGGCACTCACTTACTGCAAGGTACTTCTTGACGTCAGGGTCAAAACATCAATGAAACCAATACAGAAAAAAAGACTTCTTATTGTCCAGGCCTTTTTGTTTTACAATCAAAAGACTGGCAGCTGGTGTTTTAACTTTTCCCTTCGAGGCTCAGGAGTTAGCTGCTTTATAGATAAGGTCAGTCCTGATCATAAACCCAGTTACATTTGCACAAAACAGTAGAATTAGCCCATCCCTTCCTGCCTTAAATCCTGGTGCTCACTTCTCTTCCTTACTAATAAATGTCCTTTCTGGCATTTTTTTTTTTCAGAGTAGGGCACTTTCGTCAGTTTAAAAACCTGTTCAGGCAGTTGTCCTTTCTCCTCAATGATTTTCTTAATGGCATCTGGGAACTGCTTCTCCTGCTTGCCTGTTTTTAAGCCAGACTTCTTTCTAAAATTATCAAACCATCATTTGCTGGCATTAAATTCTCCAGATTTAGAACCTTCACCTTCCTTTTGCTTAGGATCATCTTGCACCCTAGAGGCATGCCTTACAGCAATCCTGTACCCACAGAAAAGATGCATTTTCAATAGATAGATACTTTGCAAAAGTGCAAGGTTTTCACAGTGTTGGCACAGCTGCAACAATGGCTTCATGAATTTCCTTTTTTTTTTTTTTTTTTTTTTTTAAACAATTGTCCTCACACTGGATTTACTTATCTTGAAATGGCAAGTAGCCCCTGCTGGAGACCTCAATCTGTGGTACCTTTTAAGCAATTAAACGTTTTCTTGTAATGTCATGACTTTCCTCTGCTTCTTAGGAGTACTTCCAGTATCACCAGTGGCACTTCATATGGGTCCCATGGTGTTAAGGTTTGTGGTATTACACAAGACACTATGAAAAGTAGTATGAGAACTGTGAAAGCTTTTGTTTTGCTGCCACATGCAATTTACTGGAGGGAGAAACTGTTTCATGGCATGATTTAGGGTCACATGGCACTTTAAGCAGATACAATTGAGCTCCCCACTGTAGCAAAAGGAGGTGGCTACAAAATTATTACAATAATACTGGGTGTACTACAGCTAATTTTATGCAGTTAGGATTTAATACCACATATTTACATTTCTCTCAACTGAAAATGGCACCATGTAGGAGCTATGAGTATGTGTGAGTAGGTTTTGATAAATTTTAACTTTTTATAATTTGTGTATTTTATGGTAATAAATGATAAAAATAGGCTAGTATCTACATCTATTTTATGCATTCATGACATACCTTTTTCTTAATTTTTTTGGTATTTCTGGACTACGCAGTTGAGTTTTTTCAAATTGTCACAAATTTCCAAAAATGTATCCAGTGTATTTATTGAAAAACGTCTGCATATAAATAGATCATATGCAGTTCAAACTCGTGCTGTTCAAAGGTCAAATTTCTTTGTGGAATGTTTGATAGAATTCATTAGTGAAATGATCTGGGCCTGGAGTTTCCTTCGTGATATTTTAATGAACAATTTCAGTTTATTTAATAATACAGGATTGAGAGTTTCTGTTTCATTTAATGGCAGCTTTAGTACTGTTTTTCAAAGAGTATAGTCCATTTTATCAGATTTGTCAAATTCAGTAGTATAAAGTTGCTCATGATAGTTCCTTATTACCCTTATACTGTCTGTAAGATCTCACCTTTCCAATTCTGATATAGGTAATATTATTTTTTCTCAGATTACTCTTTTCAGTTTTTTTTTTTTTTACTATCTTGTCATTTAAAAGAATCAGTCTTTGATTTGCTAATTTTCTCTTTATCTGTTTTTTATATTATTGATTTCATTCCTTCATCTTATCTTGGTTTTAATATGCTCTTTTTTTTGGTAGCTTCTTAATCTTGAGACTATTAAGTCTTCTATTATGGACCTTACTTATTTTCTAATATAACCATTGAAGGCTATAAGCACTACATTGATAGATTCCACAAACTTTGATATATTGTTTTAATTACCATTTAATTCAATTATTTTCTTCCTTTGTGTTTTAATTTGATCTGTTATTTTTAAGTGGAGTATTTAATTTCCAAATATTTGGGGCTTTTCTGTGTAGTTTGTTACAACTTCTGTTTTAGTTTTGTTTTGGTTCTAAGAAGTTACTCTGATATTTCAGCTTTCCAAATTTATTGAGACTTATGGTCTAGCATATGATCTGTCTTGACAAAAGTTTCACATGCACAGGAATATATATTTAAACTCAAGGTGTGCAGATTTTGTTCAGAGAGATAGTGTCTGGATTTTCTAGATTGTCAGTGAATTTTTACAATTGTTTTATAAGTTACAAAGAGAATAGTGTAAAAAATTTCTGCTGTGATTATGATTTTCTTTATCTTTAGTTCTCTCAGTTCTTCGTGTATTTGGAAATATCTTATTGTTTATACTTTTATGAACATCATGACTGTAATAAATTTTATCTTTTCCTAATTTGGCCTGTCTTACCTTATGTAATATTTCTGGTCTTGATGTCTGCTTCATCTGATATCCGAATAATATTACCAGTTTTCTTGGGTTTGCAGTATGTCTGGTGTATCTTTTTCTGTTCTTTAAATCTGTCTTCATAGTGCTTCCATTATAGAGAGCATAGAGATGGATCTTTTTTGTCCAATTTAACCATCAGTGACTTTTAAGTCTTTGGGGTCTTAAGTCCCTTTGCATTAAACATACTAACGTGACTAGACTTATGCCTACTATTTAGCTATTGTTTTTCCATTTGTCCCCTCTAGTTTGTTCCTCTCTGCCTGCTTTGCTTCATTCTTTTGGGTTAATTGAATATTTTTAGTATCCTGTATTAACTTCTCTGTTTACATTTTGGCTCCACCTCTGGGTATTTTGTATGGGTTATAAAATGTACCCTTAATTTATGACAGTCTGCTTAGAGTTAGTATTGTACACTTCTCATGCAGTAAAATTATATATATATATATATATATATATATATATATGAGAGGGAGTCTCAATCTGTCACCCAGACTGGAGTGCAGGGGCATGATCTCGGCTCACTGCAACATTAGGTGGAACTGTATTAACTCTAAAAGGACTGTGATAATTTAAAGATGTATATTATAACCATAGAATAATCACTAAAAAGTACAGAGAAATATAGCTAAAAAAGCAACAGCAGAATTAAAATGTAATAGTAAAAATACTTGATTAAAAGAATACAGGAAAGAATGAAGAAAAGAACAAAGTAAACTGTATAGAAAACAGATGGCAAAATGGTAGACCTAAACACAGTCATATTATAAATTACTTTAACGGTACACTTGTTTTTCATTGCTTTAATTGATCAAATGATAGGTAAAGTATTTTAAAGTCTCTTTGTAGTTTTCTTTAAATCTTAACATTTTGTGCAGTGTTTGCTTTATGAAGATTGATGCTGTGATATTTACCAATCATTTAGAAGAGATATTGCAGGGTGTTTTGGTAAGTTTAGGTTACTTACATATCTTATATGATGAAATCAACATTTTTTATTTGATCAACTTAATAGAGGCATCCTGTTTGAAAGAAGAAAATAACAGATCTACAAAATTCTGATTCATGTAATAAGTAACCATTATGATAATAAATGTATTTATTGAGTGCATACTGAAAAGTGGTAGGAAGATTTTGTGCTGAAATATTTGTAAACCTAGTAATTAAAAAATGTTTTGGCTGGGCTTGTTGGCTCACGCCTGTAATCCCAGCTCTTTGGGAGGCCAAGGTGGGTGGATCACTTGAGGTCAGGAGTTCGAGTTTGAGACCAGCCTGGCCAATATGGTGAAACCCTGTCTCTACTAAAAATATAAAAATTAGCCAGGCATGGTGGTGCACGCCTGTAGTCCCAGCTACTCGGGAGGCTGAGATGGGAGAATCGCTTGAACCCAGGAAGCAGAGGTTGCCGTGAGCCAAGATTACACCATTGCACTCCAGCCTGGGTGTCGCAGTGAGACTCTGCCTCAAAAAAAAAAAAAAAAAAAAAAAAAAAAAAGCTTCTAATTACCCCATGCTAAATGTGTTGTAATGGTATTAATTTGATATATAATATATATGTAACATTTTATATATGTGCTCATATGATGATACTGATAATACCTCCCTCAAATTGCTCTTTTGAGTATTAAGAAAAGTTTGTATAGAAAAACCAGTTTGGAAAGGTTTGGAACATAAGGCTACAGTGATTAGATGTTGAGAACAGCAGCAATAATAGTTGTCATTACAATATCTGATTAAGGCAATATTTGCACCCAGGTATACCTTGCTTCAGAACTGTGTGATTAACCATTATACCTTGAGGCTATTCATACCCTACCTTCACTTTGTTGGCATAATCTGAAGTTTTAAACCATGATCACGTATTGCATTTGCACAATTAAATTTTAAAATATATACAAATTACACAGTCAAATTATTGCATTCATTTCATGACTATATTCTGTTTCCATCCATAAGTACCGTATGGTCAACAATAACATATCAAAGAGAATTTTGTTGTCACCTCTTGTTTCATTGTACCATGTTCACACTGTTCTTTATCTCTTTTTTCCATTGGCAGTATTATGTTCTCAAGAAGAATTATTCCAGAAGCACCCCTGAAATAATATATTTCCTTAATTTTGGTATTATTAGCCCTTCTTTGCTTTTCTCTATAAATTGTCCTGATCAGTCACCTCTCTCAATTATATACAACACAAAGTACCTTAAAGGAGAAAAAAAAGGAGATAAATAACCACGTTGGGTCTGGCGTCAGGCTTAATGGAGTCCAGTAGTCCAGAATTTAAAGACACATATGACCGTTTGCTCCCTTATCTCTTAGTTCTCCATTTCTTGGTTTGGCTTAAATCTTCAGTCACTTTTTCTTTATGTGAATTTGCAAAGGGGTCATTTGAAGCCCTAGATGCAATTATTACCTGCCTTGCAATCTTGGTAGGATGTGTCCTCCTTCCCTCCTCCTTGTCCATGTAAAAGTTGGTGGGTGAAGAGATGGACAAGGCTTGAGTCACTAAGACATTCACTGACCTGGGAATAACTCAGGATAGGTCTGGTCATATCCCCAATGGAGGCAATGTACCCTAATGAAAAGGTCAGGGTCACTGGTCTCATTGCCCAAGGTGTTATCTGAGCTCATGGTCTCACAACCAAGAAAATTAAGGAGTATGGACACAAAGGGTGAGGTTGGTTGGAGCAAAAGTTTAGTAAGCGAAAGAAGAAAGCTCTCTGCAGTAGAGACGGGAGTCCAAGTGGATTGCCGTTTTTACAGTCATTCAAAAGCTTTTATAAGAAACTCCTCTCATCTCTAGCACTTTGAGTAACTTCTCTTATCAGCAAAGCTGTCTGTACAACTCCCCTTATGCAGCTGTGGGTATGTCTCTAGGCAAGCACAAAGCGCCGCTTATTTTTGTGTAACTGAGGATTTGTTTTAGGTAAGCCCCCTCCTCCCTGTGCAGGCTTCCAGGGAGCCCACCATGTACATATCTGAAAAGGGAAGGAAACTTTTTCCTGGGAGCTTGTTAATCATACAAAGAATAAAGGGCTTCCATGCCAGACTTTGCCTGCCTGCTTATCTGTGGCTTATCTGTGCAGCTATAGCCTGAGTTTTCCCCTGGCTGCTCTATTTTTGCCTGTAGCTGTGATTTTTTCAGGCAGACAGCTTCTCTGAGGACTAGTCTCTTAGCTGTTTACTCAAGTAATTTTTCCTGTCCTTTTCCCTCACTATGATTACCAGCTCCCCTAGGACTTCATGGTCTGGAATGAAATATTCCGTGGGGGTCAGGGAAAGGGAGTTTGTTGCAAACATGGCCAGGCCAGACACTTATATAAAGTGTCAAAGTAAAGTACACTTACATAAAGTGTAAGTGCTGCCACCACCACTAGGGTGCCAAGTACTCTAACACAAGTCTTTATTCCCATAGATGTGAGTTAACATTTATACCACCAGCTCACACTATCAAACAATCCCACGTACCCCAAATAAACACTGGTGCCTGGTGGGCAGCAACAAGCCCTCCCTCAAGGAAGGAGTTCATTGGTTGGTTTATCCAGCTGCTCCCGCTTTGCTTATGGAAGCGCTCCGTTTTCTAGGGGTCTTAGAAGCTGTAGCAGTGGTAGAAAGCCCCTTTTTTGTGGACTATTATGACTTAGGCTTTTATCAGAGCCTCAGAGAATTGCTGTTGTTTTGTTGGTTAGGCTTTAGGTTTCCAATCTGCATACACAATTCCTTTGAAGCACCAGGCTTCCAGGCAATTTGATTGAGGGAACTTATTGGGGTATGAAATATTATCAGGCACCATTTCTAATCAATGTACCTAAGTTGTGACTTCAGGTTGAGAGAAAAAAAATTTTTTTTCCCTTGGCCTCAGGCTTCCTTCTGGAGGTGATAACCTCCTAAATGGACTATCTTTAAGGGCCTGTGGCATGTGCCCTCCTTTCAGGAAACTAGTGTATGCCTGGAGGCATTGGTAATGGCTTCTCTCATCTTACTGTGGCTTGGGAAGAATATGGCTATTGCAGATTTTCTAGTTTCATTACCACCTGACCTTCAGGCTCCTTACATGTTATAGGCAGAAAAGGTGCCTCCACAAAGTTGTGGGCTATTCTCTGCTTTCAGAAGGACAGCTGGAAATGGTACTTAATTCTTTGTAGCAGCACCATCATGAATAGCTGCCCACACCCATATACATCATTATCTTTTTTGGTGAAGACTCTAAGACTTCAGGCCGTGATATCCACAAGGCTGTGTTCATGCACTACTTCGGTATAATCTCAAAATAATTGCCAGCTCCCCAGTGGAATGCCTGCCTTGGTCTACGTGGAATGTGGGCATATGGTAGGATTTCCTTGGAGGAACTAGAAGAGGAACATAAAGAATGTTAGGCATATAAATTATTGTTTCTTTTTCTTCTGGGTTCTTTCCACTGAGTTATGTGTGAGCCCCCACACCCACCCTACCTTCCTGTCCTCTACCTTACTGATGCTATTTTCAGGCTGTTGTAGAATTGGGTGTGTAAAATTAAATTAGGCTTTCTCCTCTTAATATCTGTAAAATAAAGGAACAAATTTGACAAAGAAACTACCTATCTGATATATAAGAAGATTATTAGCCTGTACCACAAGTGAAAAAGTTTCATCCTGATATATCAAAATAGTACCACTTGAAGGAAAACGTTGGGGCCATCTGTTTCTCTCATTGTAGTTAGAGTACAGCTTTTTAAAATATGAGCCTCAGGCATAAAAATGCAGTATTAGCAACTCAACTTGAAGAAGCAGTTACTAGTGTCCTGGGTGGGCCACAGGGAAAATAGTACCAACTGCCTGTTATATTTAACTGCAATTAAAAATGGCAGTGCTGGGTATCTTCTGTCTCTGGGTCATCTCCTAAAGATCCTGCAGAGGGAGCCATAGCTAGTGTAGAGGCCAGCCATAACTAGCCATGGCAAAGACCACAGGGAACGCTCTTCAACATGCTCTGCATTGATCCTCTACCCTGGTGTGGAGAAGTGTCAGATTCATCACTAACAAGGTTAAAGGTGTAAATTGAGGAAAAAAATTGAGAAAAGTTATCTTTCACATAAGACTTCAGAAAGAAATTGCATCGTCAGGTTTGGAACTGGTTTGTAATTTCATCCAGTTATTTTCATTTTAATTACTGTCACTGTTTTCTTCATCCTTGATAAACTATGAGCTCTATGAGATTGTCTTTTTCATATCCTGATGTCAGAGCTTCCTGTATTTTCTGATCATGGTGTGTGCTAAGTAAATGCAATTTTTAGCATTTTGAATGGTTTATCAAATGATTGAAGGAGTGGGTAATAATATAGATTACATATACAGTCAGCCACATATGTGTCTCTATGTGTATTTGTGTGTGTGTGTGTGTGTATATGTATATACTGTTGACCCTCTGTATTGATGGGTTTCACATTTGTGGATTCATCCAATCATGGATCAAAAATATTCTTTAAAAATATGGTTGCATCTGTACTGAACAGGCACAAACTTTTTTTCTTATCATTATTCCCTAAACAATGCAGTATGACAACTATTTATCATAGCATTGACACTGCATTAGATATTATAAGTAATCTAGAGATTAAAGTATATAGGAGGATGCATGTAGGTCATATGCAAATAATACACTACATCTTATATAAGGGACTTGAACATCCATGGAGTTTGGTATCTGGTGGGTGATACCTCCTCTTTGAGGAGGTATCAGAGACGCAGGTAAATATGATCCAGAGGGCAAAGAGGCATTGCCAGCCTCACACTGGCTGTCAACACCATGCTGAGTTCCATGAAAGCAGCCAGGAGAGGGTGGTGTTCTTGTTTCTGGTACAATACCTGGCATAGAGAAGATGTCACAGCAATGTTCGTCTATTGAATAAGTCACCAAAATTGTGAATGACTGAATAAATGGGCAAAGGGATTTGTTCCCTACTTGCTGTGGGAAGTTTCTTGTAGTTATGACCTCCATGAAAGAGAGACTCGTATCTGGAGAAAGTTCATAGCAGAAACCATGAGATTTAACTTTTGAAGTCATAATGGATCTATTTTTTTAACATCATAAATGAAGATTATGCAATACTGTATGTGCTTCAATTGACACAACCCCTTCCCATTCAGGGCTGATTTATGTTCTGTACTGAATGACAGGCACAGAAGTAAATGTGATAATCCTGTCCCATCGTTACTCTTTATTGTGGTCTTGCTGTGTCCCAGACACACACTTCATACTGTATCTGTGTCATCATTCTCATATACATCTATATAGGTACACTTCCATAGACTTAGGCCCATTTAATGGAGGAGCAACTCCAACATTTAGAGATCATGAAAGGTACCTCATGACATATATTGACCTAGTGGCAGAGCTGCTTAGTTCTACAGCCTCTGAGTGGAATCCTCACGACAGTAAAAACACAAGCTTGGTTTCTCACACGCTCTACCTGCTTTTTCTCATCCCCTTTAGTCTCTATTCCTTGCTGAGATGTGTTAGGCATTAAATGGTTACAGTCTACTTCTGTGTGTAGTCTCCAAACACTCAGAAACCTCAAAATTTAAAAATTAAAATACAGAACAATATGTTATTAAATAATCAGGGACAAGTTAAAATGGTAAAGAGAATAGGCCACTTTGTGAAATCATATTCAGGGAAGAAAAAAATACTGGAGTGAAAACAATATAAAAATAATACTAGATGCTGTTTCGTAGCACCAAGTGTGTTCTAGCTTCTGTGGTTGTTGCTTTATATCATTTTATATAATCTTTACACAAAACCTACAAGCAGATATTATTTCCCCTATTTCAAAAATGAGAAAACCAAGGCAAATAGTTGGTAAGTAGTACATATGTATTATCCTAACTCTGAACTTCTGGATTCAAAGACCATGTTCTAGGATACCATTTTGTGTACCAGCATGGAATATGTTTTTAGTTCATCTATTTACTCTAAAAATGTGGAGCATGTAGTATGAGACAGAACTGTTCTAGGCTGTGAGGAAGTAGCTGTGAGGATGGTAGTATGGGTCCCTGTAATGATGAAAATGGAATATATTGGTATGTACAAGTACATACTCATTAAAGGAAATTGATGTTGGCATAGATTGCCTGGGTTCAAATTCCCATTTACCATGTTTTCCTAGTTGTCTCTGTGGTGAGAGGAGGTGGAATGTATTAGCCATTACCAAAATTAAGAGAGATTGTTGGAAAAAGTCTCATTTAGCACAATAACACATTAAATGTATTCAATAAATGTTACTTATGACTCTTTGAGAAAACATACGTTTAAAAAACATGGCTTATGTTACACATACTATATGCTGGCTCCCAAAAAATAAACATATTTCCCAAGAAGTGTCTGTTGATAGAGCCAAATATATTCTTACTACACTAAGGGGAAGCCCATCTTAGCAGTGTCTCAGCAGCATATTAGGGGCGTGGGGGACAAAACAGGATATCTGGGATCTTGAAGTTTCATTTTAGATGGGTCTTTCAGTGTGGGAGCTTGATTAGGATTGGGTGAGGGTCATGACACAGCACTTTAAGATTGAACGTTAGGATTTTGAGATGAGGGATTCTACAGTGTGGAGGCATAAACTGTGGTCTGATGCTTTCTGTTGATGAGTTGATGGTCTTTGGGAAGTTCCCAGGATGAACAAAAATATTTGCAACTTTTATCTTCCTGGGCAAGAGTCTCAGAACATCTACACTTATATCAATGAAGGCAAAATAATAATAATGTCCCCAGCGAAGACAGGAAGCCATGTGGGTAGATAATGTAAGTTGTGTCATTTCATGGTTCCATGGATAAGCAGCTGTACTTAAGCTGCTTATCCTGGTGGATTCTGGAGATCCACACTTGAAGGTATCAACACAGAAAAATACTAAGAGGATTGTGGTCAGAGTTTGTTGTCAGCTACTGAGTGAGGAGCCAGGAACATACAGCTTTTACCAAGAAAATCTATACCATCCACACTGTGATGAGCCCACAAGACCAGATATGGGACTTTAGCCAAATTACCTAATTTTATTATGTCTTTGATTGCTTTCTGGTCCTTATCTGGGATATCAAAGATCCCAGAGAGATGGCAGAGATGCAAATTCAACATTCTTCCCCCAAAAACAACACATTTTTCCCTTATAAAATTACTATATTCTGAAAAATTTCATGAACCTCCGAGTCAAGATGGGGCATTGTCTAACTTGCCTGCTGTTTGCTATACAATAGCATGGAGTCAGCTCCAGGCTTCCCAACCCTTTCGAAAAGCATGAATTCAAGAGGCTTAAGGAGAGAAGAAAGCAACCCAGAATTCCCTGTGTGGTTACAGTTTGGGTTCTTGCCTCAAGGCCTGGTTTTTCTCCTTTTGGAGTAAAGTTATCTGAAGACCTCTTTTTCTAAGAGAAGAAACTAATGGGTCAAAATGGACCCTGGGGGATGTCAGGGACTACAGTGAAGGCAGACGTTAGTTCACCCCTGAAATAAATTTCTGTCCAGTTTGCAGACAGTAGCCAGCAGACCTTTGTCTCCATCATCCAATAGCAGTCTTTTCAGATCTAGTCAATGATCTATTTAAAGCCAAAATATCCTTATGAGATTGTCAAATAGTATTGTATTTTTTATATCACTCATCAAGAATAGCTTAGTACCCTGCAATAAATTTTATAGTACTGATATTAATAGATCTCAGGTGAAAGAAAAGTCATGTGTCTTATAAGATGGGTGAAAGCCACCTCCAAATAGATACTCTGTTCTCTAGTTGTTTTTCATGTTCTATTCCTCTGCAAGTTCAGTTACAAAAGCTGACTTCCACAAAAAGTTCTCCAGTATTGTTTTGGAACCTTATTTTCTAATATCTTGTCATATACGAGTTGATTCCCAGTTACTGATTCATTATAAGGAACTGGAAACGAGAAACTGAGTGGCTCACCAAGGAAAATATGTGCAAACCTAACGGACAATTTGGTTATATGATTTAACCACTGCATACATAAATTATAACTAGGTATTGGACTCATACTGAGGAGTGATTAAAATGTAACTATGCCTTATAAGCAACATAATTAAATGTAGCTTTAAGCCAGATAGGCAAGAAAATAAACAACAAAAGAATGCAGATTAAAACATGACAATATATGGTATTGTTCTATGAGTCTTTAGTGGAAACTGTCTACATTTCATGCAGTCATCTACTTGGTCTAAAAATCATGTACACGGCCATCTCCTTCCAAAGACCATCTTACTTCTAATGAGTTCTCATTGAGGTCTCACATTCTCAGTCTGAGGTCTCCAGGTCTCAAGATTTCTCAGCTTGAGGTCTCCAGTAATGATTTAAGATGGTTTATGCCTCTTTGATTGGAAGACATCACTCTCAGTATCAACTCCCTGGAATTTTACTTCTGGATGAGTCATTTACAGTATCCGATAGGGTCTTTTCCATCAGGGTTCGAGAGCTTTCTTTCTCAGGTATCTCTCCTGGAGATACCTGAGACCAAGCCTCTGAATTTAGATCATGTGAGGGTCATTTAGTAGAGGAAAAGCTGCTTGTTTACCTCTTAATAAGACTGGATAAATTGCCTGAGTTACCTGCAATATTTGGCTGTGATCACTTCCAATAACGTAGAGTCTAGAAGCAGAGGAGATATTCCTAGACTCATGGGTTGGCCTGTTGCTAACTCAAAAGGGAAGATTTGATGAACCCCAGAAGTTGAGCTCATTGTCATTAAAGCAAACATTAGACCATGTGAGTTTGAGAGTCTCTGATAGTTTTGCTAATTTGAGCTTAAACTTTTTGTTTATTCTTTCTATATTTCCTGAAGATTAGAGTAATATGGACAGCAGCGTTTCTGTGTGGACTGGCAGAGTTGTACAAAGCTCTTTATCATCTCAGTAAAATGGAGATAGTTTATACTTGTACTAGAGAGAGAGTTTGGGAACATAAAATCATGTCAAATTTTGCTCTGGCAGAGCTGGAAATCTCCAAACAAGGCTTCAATCTATCCTCCAAATAAGCGAACAATTACCATGCATACTCAAAACCCATTGCAGAAGGTACTTACAAAATCTGTAAGTGTTCTAAGGGGCCCTGAGATTCTTGTTCATGCCCCATCTTTGCATTTTTACCAAGATTATACTGGTAACAAAGAAGACACCGCATGCAACCTCAATAATCTTAGTGAAATTTCTCCATCAATGTTGATTGAGTGCAGTAGCCAATTTTTCTTTGCTTAGGTAGTTAATTGCATATTAAATGTTTGAA
The DNA here is from genome assembly GCF_029281585.2 of Gorilla gorilla gorilla. Lineage (NCBI taxonomy): Eukaryota > Metazoa > Chordata > Mammalia > Primates > Hominidae > Gorilla > Gorilla gorilla. The sequence continues at coordinate 26,371,382 of NC_073240.2, forward strand.
ATATCCTGTTTAAGGTCCTCTGGCGCTACTAAGCATCTATCCTAGAGTGTGAGAGATTTTCCTCTTGCAATTTACCTGCAGATTTATCTTAGTAACGGTTTGCCAACTGTGGAACCAATTGTTGACATTCTGTAAGAACCTGTTTGAACCCGTCAGAAGGTTTGATTATGAGGACCAGGATCTTAGTGAGGGCTCCATGCTGGGGCTTCCTGGTATCCCCATCTTGTATTAGTGTTTGTTTTTTTAATAGCCACATCTTTAGCAAGCTTTACAATACTCAAAAGTTCTTTTATTTGCTGACCGTTTTTAATAGAGGCTCCTGCTGAGATTGAGAACCCTGTTTGTTCACAAACAAGACCAAGAACTACACACAAAGCATACCTGCCACCAGCACTCTCCTATCTCATTCAAACTGACCAGATCTGTAGAGTGAAATGAGTCCTGTCATCTGGCAGATTTTGCCTCTGGTAGTGATTATAAGGGTGAAGTATGTCACATCATGTGCCATCTGATATTCTTTTGTCCCAGTCTTAAAGTACAGCACATCAAAGAACAAGATGAAACATGGATTTTTAAAAAGAGATTACTAATACATCTATTTAGGGCATAGTTTGTAAACAAAGACAGTACACAGCTGCTTCTTAAGGTAATGGAAAAAGTAGCAATTTTGAAAGTATTGCCATAAGTAATAAAGATGTGAGGTGCTGATGTGAAGTAATATTTCATAGGAATTTAAGCCTCTATGCTGAAAAGTATGTATTTTCAATATTGTGTATTTTCAGTAAAGGTTATCCAGCATGAGGGACTATGAAACTTAAAGGAGACCCTAACCTAAACCAAGCCAGCAGAGGCTTCCAGTAATTTAGCTGTTGTGGCTATTGCCGCTGGGTGAAGATACAGACTTCAGTGAGCTGGCCCCTGAGGATTCTCACGAAATGCATTTAGAACACCAAGAGCTTATCCCCAGCACTCATATACAAACTGGTAGAGAGTTCTGTGATAATTAGGTAGGCCTAAAGTGGGAGGTCATTGGAAGGCTAATTTTAACTCACAGAAATCTCTTTGTGATTAGGTTCTTAGGGCTCAATTTTGGCTACCCATAAAGTGGGCAAGTCAGAGAGATGGGAAATTTTGGAAAATTTAGGAATGTTCTGCAATAAGCATCCAAGGAAACCCAGGAATCCTCTTAATGATCTCTTAACTACTAGCCTGGAAAGTTTTGGACAACTTATAATCTATCAGGCATAAAGGATTCATCTTCTTGGGATAAATCACATCATAGGTAACGAACTTAGACAAAATTCTAACTTCTCTTTGGAAATTGTATGACCTTTCTGAGCTAAAACAAAGTAGATGGGTAGAATAAGTCTTAGAGCTTGCTTTGTCTTTAGAACACAGTCACTGGTCATTCATATTATCTATTGATAAGAGTGGAATCACAGAAATTTAGGGTCCTTGAAATCCTTGTGAAAAGTAGGAAGGTATCTAAGTAAATCCAGGGGATATAGTACAAGTATGCTGTTGATTTTGCCTAGGGTGTACCAACAAGTATAGAGTATTTTAATACAAAGGCACTGTAACAAAAAAGTAGAACACAAATCTGCCACTATAAGATATGCAGCCTCAAGGACTCAGTGGAAATAAGATGGTATTTGGGTGGGGTATGATAAAGAAACAGCGATTATTCTATTTATGGTTCTGAAGTCCTGAAAAAATCTGCTATCTCTGCCACTGGGTTTTTGAGCATGGAGTGTAAAAGAATTATAAGGGCTGTTACAAAGTTTTCAGCTATTATTTTAGTCCTTTAGTCCTTTTTAATCTCTTGGTTTTAGAAGAGATTGTGCAAGTTGGGTAGCAGTTTAGGTGGATAAATCTGAGTCTTAACCGGGTTTATCCATAAGAATGTCAAGCACTTCCTTGAGATCTTCAATTTTGGCTTGATTTAGATTGAATAGTAGTCGTGAATCAATGTCCAGATTATCTATGGTTTCTTTATGAGTGGGGGAGTCAGAGACTCAAGGTCTGGACCATCCAGATAGCATTTAATTTACAGTTCCACCCACGTAGTAACTTCCTACCTACCATGTGAGTGAATATGGTATTACAGAGAAAGAAAGAGTGTAATTTAGTTAAAGTCCAAGGGTGGCTGTAATGGGCTGGGAGGTGAGGAATATTTGATAATTATTGCAGAAACCTACCATGTGAGTAGTTTATTTTCAATGAAGAGGTTGTGTAATAGTGATAAGGTTTAAGGTTGATGATATTTAGCACCCATATCAGTTAAAAAAATTTGCAGAGTTGTCATTTAATATTTAGAGAAAGTTTTCTTTTTGACTTGAAAGATGAAATGTTTTGTGCTTGATACCCACCGGAAGCACCTTGATTTATCACTTATTTCATGTTTTGCCCTTTGATTCTGAACTAATGCAAAACAAGTGTTTTCCAATTTCTTTACTGCTTACAGGTGTCTTTATCAAGAGACTTCCTTATTATGGGTTTAATGTCTGGGATAGGAGGATGTAATTTTATCTCTACTTTGATTTTTTTTAATGAAACTCTTTCAAAATGTTTAGTGAGGTGCTAGAGATCTGATAATGGGAATAATATTGCTCATTGTAGTTTTTTTTTTTTTACATATTAAATCCTGTTTTTTTGGCTTCAGTTCCTTTCTGCAAAATGGGGAAAGATGTGTGTGGGCTCATATCTGCTTCAAGTTCTACTGAGTACTTCCTAAGGGTATTAAAGAGCCTATCTTCAATTTCTCCAATGGACACATCCTTTCTTTGCTTGCAGGACTGGATTATAAAACAATCTATTTTCACAGGGAAGACTTTAGGGGTAGTCTCTAAAAGACCTTGTCCAATATCTTCAGTTTTTCTAAAATTCTTTGTTTCCTGTAAAATTTGAAACTCTTTGGTTTCCTGTGGTCTTTTATGTCACCACTGAGACTGACCCATTTTGCCTTTTTCATGTACTTTTTTGCATCTAGGGTTATCACTAAAATATGAACTCCTTGGTATAGATTTGGGAGCCCTGGATTCTAACTTCCTAAAGATGTTTTATAATCCTCGCAAGTTTTCCTCTATTCTGCCTGTGCTTTGAAGAGCCTTTGACGGGGTCTCTGATCTCAGAGTTAAATGGCTTAAAATCAACCACAGATGTTTCCCTGTTGTGAGGGTAGTTTAACATGAAGAGGTCATTGAGCTTTGGGGTTTTCTGGCTGTCTGAAAGAGAGGAAAAATTGTTCAGAGGGAGAGATGGGGGAGAGAATAATAATAGGATAAAGTCTATTTGGTTTGAGTTATGATTTGTTGGTATCTAAAACAGAGAGAGAGTTTTTTTTTCTTTTGCCTTGGCTAACAAATTTCATAAGAAAGCAGTTTTGAAATCTGAATTGCCTTTGGATGTTTCTCAGATTAATTAAAAATGTAGACTACTGGATGTTTGAAATTTTGATCTATTTTTATTTTAATGTACTCTTAAAAAATTTTGTTCATAGAAAAACTTCCCCCAAAGTGGCTGCTATAATTGTAACTCATCTCTGTTGAAATTATGCCATTTAAATAAGTATATGAATGTGGATTATCTTATAAACATATGGAAGAAGAAGTCCAGAGGGCGTTTGGAATTAGAATGAGACTGGAGGCATACCCTGAAAGTGTGGTAAAACTCTGAAAAAAATGTTGCTTATGACCCCTTGGGTCTCTCAACCTAATTTCTACATTGTCTAACTGTAGACCTGAAGGAATTTGCAGTTTCTTGGGGGTACATAAGATGTTAATAGGGGATTTCTCTTAGAACCAGACTAATGATCAAGACAAGATTGAGGAAAATTGTCACAGGTTTTGATAAGGACCTAGGGAAAAATTTCTCCAAAGGACAGCAGGCTGAGAAGAAATCTTACAAACTTCTCCATCCCTGGGGCTGTTTTGAGGGATCCACTTACCTGGGTCTCTCTCAGTCTTTTCCCTATGAACATTCCTTATATATACACATGAAGTGGCAAAGACAAAGGCGAAGAGTAGCATAACTAGTAATAAGGCAGTTTCACCAAAGATAAATTTTTTTCAAGTCTGATCAAAGTGTTCCTGAAAAGAGTTCCTTACCCTTAGGAGACAAAATAATCTCAGTATACTGGGAGTGCAATGAAAATATATTGGGGCTCAGTCCAATTTGATTTACTTAATACACTGTTGCACTAAGAGATAGTCCTGACCAGGAAGCTAAAAGGATATCTGAGGAGGACAATGAATTAAGGTTCTGAATTAAGGTTCTTGTGCCTAGGCTGCAAAGAGGTCTCAATCTTTATGGATCTTGGTAGAGATCTCCGAGATTGTTCAATACTGAATTCCTAGAAATACAACCTGAAGAATATTTTGATAAGGCAAAGCTGAGTTTATTCTTAATGTGGTAAGAGAAAGCAATCCCCTAATAGATATTAATAACATTTTGGACAAGGAAGGACAAAGTTAGAATATTTATGAGACTTTAAAGACTCATTTAAGATGGGTCTTTAATTAGGATTTGGCAAGGATTATGATAAAAGAGTTTACTGTTGGTGGACACAGCAAAGTAAAGATTTGGAGGTGAGGCATTCAAAAAGTCTTAGAATATAAGCTATTGTCTGATGTTTTCTACTGATGAGTTAATAAGCTTCTAAGGAAGTTCTTGTAATAAATAATAAACATTATTCACAACTTTTATTTTTCTGAGCAAGAATTTACTGGAATAATAAAGTGAAAATAGTGCCAGTGAAAATAGTGGAAAATTTAAATTGGAGGCAATTAGCCATGAGAGTATACATGATTTTGTTTCTCACAGTGTCGGTTAACATTTCCCCTCTGTGCAAAACCTTCAATAGTTTACATGTTGTTTATAATAAACGTCCGTAGAATGGCCCACAAAACTGGACCTGGTCAAGCCACTTTCTGTCACCTCTTACCTGTTAGCTACTACTTGCTGTTCTGGAACCACTGGGCCAGCTTCTGCACCAGATTCTCTCTTGGCCCCAAGCATTTTTCCACTGTCTCTCTCTCTCTGCTTACTCCTCTGCCATCATCAGTTGTCAACTAGGCTAACCTGGTACACTTCTCTAAGTATCAATATCACTACAGTGTTGCTCTTTACCCCTTTTCACTATTTTCAACACAGATCATGTAATATAAAATATTTAATATTTTAAATGATTATCCATCTCCTTGCACTAGAATGTAAACATGCTGACTGTGGAGATTTTTGTCTTTGTCTTTTACTGCTCCAACACCAATTCTCTGACTTTGAAGGCAATAAAAACTGACTTTAAACCTGAAAAGAAAGAGCTAAATTGCCTTCCAGTTCTTTGAAGTAAAAGTTTATACTTCAAAAGAATTGCTCTGGAAAGGGAGAAACTGCAAGAGAAATTTCAACTTCTTGCTTCTCAAAGAGAAAGACAAAATTATATAAAATTTTGAGGAAGGGTGGCATTTAGGTTAAATTTATAATAAACAGTATAGCTGGGTTAGATGGAAGCAAATGGAGTTGGTCAGATGGGGTTGATTTGATCAAAGCCAAGTAGAAATGATTGGAAGGGTTAGAGAGCATACCAGTACAAGCAGTGCTTGCTGATGTGGACATTTAAGTGAAAACTCATTTTGACCAATTTTGCAGCTTCCTGAGTATGGGGTGAGGATATCCTGTTCTTTAGGGGATAATAAGATTTTCAGCTTCTTTTGTACATGTGATGATGCCTTTAGGCAAGGGTGATATTTTTCATTCCCATGACCAAAGCACAGACCATAAGTCTGAACACAGAACACTATACATGGTAATCTAGGTACTCTATTTGCCTTTGTAGGTGATTGCAATTTTTTCCCTATTTAAAATTTTAAGACCATAAAGAATACTTGAAAAGTAACTTTTTACCAATCATTTAAAAAATACTGATTAAATGATAAAATCCCTTAAAAACACAGTTAATGCAAAAGCCACAAAAAGAAGTATAAAATATAGCTTTACATCTGTTAAAGACACTGAACACATAATTAAAATATTCCCAAACAACAATGCTCCATGCTGAAATGTTCCACTAGTAAATTTTTACAAATATTTAAGGGAAAAATGTATAATTTTCATTTTCTCAGGATAGCTGACTTCTAGTAACTAAACATGACAAAGAACTATAAAAATTGAATTTACAGAACATGGCTACTAGGAATATAGATCCAAGTAGCCTGAACACAATAATAGTAAATAAAATTATGTGAATTTTTTTTTCGAGATGGAGTCTTGCTCTGTTGCCCATGTTGGAGTGCAGTGGCACGATCTCTGCTCACTACAACCTTACAACCTCCACATCCCAGGTTCAAGTGATCCTCCTGCCTCAGCCCCACTAGTAGCTGGGATTACAGGCACTTGCCACCATGCCAGTTTAATTTTTGTATTTTTAGTAGAGACAGGGTTTTGCCATGCTGGCCAGGCTGGTCTTGAACTCCCGACCTCAGGTGATCCACCTGCCTCGGCCTCCCAAAGTGCTGGGATTATAGGCGTGAGCCACCGCACCCAGCCAAAATATTTTTTTAAAAGGTCACTGCATTATAATCATTTGGGGTTTACTTGAGAAATGAAGATATTTTTTTAAACATTCAAAAAATCATTCAACACTTCTGGTTTCAGCTCTGATATGTGAGGAACTTGTAAGTTATAATTACTGTCCTTATAACAAGATAAAGCAGAACAAATTGAAAAAAAATCAATTATTTCCTTTAACCCATCAGAGAACTGAGGCTTCAGGGAAAGTTGCCACCCCAAAGTCTGGGGACACCGATTGATACACAGCTGAAATTTGCTTAGCTGGAACAGAAGCCACTGGAGCCACAAATTGATAGGAACATTTAAATAGCAATTTAGATGAATAGCTGGGCTGAATGTGGGCTAGAGTGAAAGGAAGAAACTCCTGGGGACCCCCACATTTTTGTGGGTTCTACCTCCAGAACCTCAACAATTTCTCATGGTAAAGATTTAAGAAAGATCCCCTCCTCCTTTGGAAAGGGAGAGAAGAGTAATCATTGTGAAATACACCCAGAGCATTCTTTATAACAAAGACCTAACCTCCAGGGGAAAAATTTTACCTGAGCCATATCTCAGTAAGGGATAAGGGGAAGGGCATTCCTTTCATTTCAGCCTTCTCTAGCTTTCCTGTTTTACCAGTCAGGAAATAAAAAACCCACAATTGTCAATAGAGATCAGCACTTCAAGGAAATAGGTTGGAAACAAAAGAAGGAGGGAAAAGAGTAGAGAGGTCAGGTGGAGTTGAGGGAGAGGTTCTGCCACTGAAGGAATATTTGTGATGGTTATAACACCAAGACACAGGCACACAGAGACTTATTCAAAAGATCATAGAACACTCTCCCCTATGTCTCACGACCCCACCAGCAGTGTTCTGTGTAATAGTAGATTACAGTTGAAATAGCTGTAAGACACCAATTCTCTCAGAGGAGTACTTAGAGAAGTCCAAAGTCAAGAGCAGAAACAAAAGACACTAGAGGAATTTGGCATTTCTGGTGCCTCTAATAACAGCAAACATTAAACAAAGCCCAATTCCTCATCAGATTTCTGTAAATAGCATTCTAAAGCTCCATTTACCTCAGTACTTACTACCAGATACAGTTCAACAAAAAATTACAATGCACATCCTATGACAAGAGAAAACAGTCTGAAGAGAGAAAGCAATTAGCAGAACCAGACTGAGAACAAAGATGTTGGAATTAATAATAGAGATTTAAAATAACTATGATTAATATGTTAAGGACTCTTAGACATGCAAAAATAGATTATATAAGCAGAGAGATGGAAACTCAAAAGAAGCAAGAGGAAATGCTAGAAATAAAAAACACTATAAACGTAAATGAAGAATGCCTTCAACAGGCTCGTAAGTAGATTCAGCACAGCCGAGGAAAGATTCAGTGATCTTGAAGATAGGTCAATAGAAATTTTACAAACTAAAATGCAAATACAGAAAAAGAAAAGAATGAAGAAAATGGGACAGAACATCCAAGAACTGTGGAACAATTTTTAAAGGTGCAACATAGATGTAATTGGGATACTAAAAGAATGGAGTATAGAGCATAATATATGTTTGAAGTAAAAATGGCCAAGAATTTTTCAAAATTAATAACAGACACCAAACCACAGGCCCAGAAATCTCAGAGAACACAAAACAGTAAAAATGCAAAAAAAAGCAAAAACAAAAACAATAAAACCTACAAATACCATATTCAACCTGCGGAAAGACAAACACAGAAAAAAAAATCTTTAAAGAAGGTAGATAAAACATCCTCGCCTTCTCATCAGGAAAAAAAAAAATCCGAAAGTAGTAATGTGGTAGTTAATTATGGCATATGGATGTGTGAAAAGAATGGCAGCAATGCCACCAGAGATAGGAAAAAAAATGGAAATCCTCTGTTATAAGGCACCTGCACTAAGCGTGAAGTGGTATGGTGTAATTTGAAGGTGGGTTTAGATTAGTTAAAAATGTATATTGTAGCCAGGGTGACATAGCAAAACCCCGTCTTAACTAACAATACAAAAATTAGCCAGGTGTGGTGGCACACATATGTAGTTCCAGCTACTTAGGAGGCTGAGGTGGGAAAGTTGCTTGAGCCCGGGAGGCAGAGGTTGCAGTGAGCCGAGATCGCACCCCTGTACTCCAGCCTGGGTGATACAGCAAGACCCTGTCTCAAAACAAACAAACAAACAAACAGAAATGTATATTGTAAGTTCTAGCTCAACCAGTTAAACAAATAAGAAAAGATAATTGATATGCTAAGAAAGGAGATAAAATGGAATCATGTAACATGATCAAGTAAAAGTAGAGAACACAGTAAAATAGAGGTCTTAAAGAAATAGTAATGCAATGACTAGAAAGCAGTTGCAAACATGGAATATATTGATCCAACTGTATAAATAATCACTTCAGATGTGAATTATCTACATTGAAAAACAGAAACTCTCAGAATGGACTAAGACAAGACCAAACTAAATGGCTACAAGAAACCTACTTTAAAATTAAAGATTTGGATGCTCTGAAAGTAAAGGGATGGAGAAAGATATAACATGCTTACAGTAATCAAAAGACAGCTGGAGTAGCTATATTGATTTTCAGACACAGCAGAATTCAGAACAAGGAAGATTACCAGGCATGAAAAGTGACAATACATAGTGAGAAAGGGCCAGTTCTACAAGAATATCTAAACGTGTATGCACCTATTAACAGTGTCAAGATATACATGAGGTAAAAGTTGATAAAACTGAAAAAAGAAATAGATAAACCCATTTATAGTCAGAGGTTCCAACATCCCTCTGGCATAGACATAAATAAGAATATTGATAACCTGAACAGCATTATCAGTTAAGTTGTTTGATGTTTGTAGAGTACTCCAACAACAGAAGAATATACATGAATATACATTATTCTAAAATTTACATGAAATATTCATGAAAACATCATATTATGTGCCATAAAACAAATTTAAAAGATTATAAATCATACTAAGTACTCAGGTCACAATGTAATAAAACTAGAAACCAATAAAGAAAGACATAGCTGGGAAATCTCCAAATATTTGGAAACTAAACAACAAACTTGTATATAATAGACACATCAAAGAACAAGTCATTAGAGAAATTAAAAATTATTTTGAACTAATTCCAGCTGGACAATACTGGTTACAATTTGTGGGATGCAGCTAAAGTAGTGCTTGCAAGGAAATTTTTAGCATTAAATACATTAAAAAGAAAAAGACCAATAATCAATCTGAGCTTCCACCTTAGAAAAATACAGAACAGTTTAAGCAAACAGAAGAAACTTAAGCAAACAGAAGACAAGAAATAATAAAAGAATAAAAATCAATGAAATTTAAAACAGAAAAACAGTATGGAAAACCAAGAAAACCAAAAGTTGATTTGTTTAAAAGATTGGTAACATTGCTAAACTTCTAGTCAGGCTAAGCAAAGAAAAGAAAAAAGACAAATGACCAATATCAGGAGTAAAGGAGGGGACATCAATATTGATCCCATGGACATGAAAAGGATAACAGAATACTAAGAACAACTCTATGCCTCCAGATTTGATAAATGAAATGGACCAATACCTTGAAATAAACTACCACAACCTCCAAAAGGAAAAAATAGGTAACCTGAATAGCAATATATCTATTACTGAAATTGAATTAATAATTAACCTTCCCCCAAAATAGCACCATGCCCAGAGAGTGTTACTAGTGATTTTTACTAAACATTTAAGGAAGACACAATACCAGTTCTCCACCATTACTTCCAGAAATTAGAAACAGAGGGAAGACTTCCCAACTCATTACATCAAACCATCATTACCCTAACATAATAACCAGATAAAAACATTAAAGAAAAACTACAGACCAATATCTCTCATGAAGATTGACGTAAAACTCCTTGACAAAATATTATCAAATTGAATTCAACAATGTATAGAAAAAATTAGTACCATTATGTACATTATGGGATTTATTCCAGGTATGCAAGGCTCTTTGAACATTCAAAATTCAGCCAATGTAGTAGACCATATCAATAGGCTACAGAAGAAAAATTATATTATTATATCAATAGATGCAGTAAAAGCATTTCACAAAATTGAATATTCATGATTTTTAAAATCTCAGCAATCTAGGAATACAAGGAAATTTCCTCAACTTGATGAAAAAATTCTACAAAAAACCCCATAGCTAATATCATACTGAAATGTAAGAGACTGTATGTTAATTTCAGGAGCAAGGCGAGGATGTCCTCCAATTCTATGCAACATCATACTGGAAGTCTTAGCTAGTGCAACAAGACAAGAAAAGGGAATGAGGCATACAGATTGTGATGGAAGAAATAAAACTGTCTTTACTCAAGGATGACATGGAGAAAATCCCAAAGAATCCACAAAAGAAAAACTTGGAGCTAATAAGTGAGTATAACAAAGTTAAAGGATATAAGGTTGATATACAAAAACCAATTGCTTACCTATAAACCAGTAATAGTCTATTCAAATTAGAAAAAAACTATAATAGCACCATAACAAAAGCAAATAAAACCCTTACTTATAAACCTAAAGAAAAAGAGGTTCAGGATCTATATGTCTATATGTAGAAAACTATAAAACTTTGATAAATCAAAGAAGATCAAAATAAATGAACAGATATATCCTGTATCCATAGATAGAAGACTCAATATTATAAAAATGTCAGTTCTTCCTAACTTTATAGACTCAATTCAATTCTATTCAAAATCCCAGCAGGCTATTTTGTAGATGTTGACAAGGAATAACCAACATAACACTGAAGAAGCACAAAGACAGAGGAGAAATACTACCTGATTTTAAGACTTTTACTAGAAGCTGCAGTAATCAAGACTTTGTGGTACTGGCAAAAGAACAGATACATAAGTTAATAGTACAGAATAGAGAGCCCAGAAATAGACACACACAAATATAATTAACTGACCTGTGTCAGGGAACAGAGACAATCCAATGCATAAAAGAATAGTCTTTTCAATTAATGGTGCTGCAACAAGGAGATGTCTGTATGCGAAAAAGTGAACCTAGACATAGGTTTTAGATGTTTCACAAAAATTAACTCAAAATAGATCATGGAGCTAAATATGAAATGCAAGTGTTAATAATTCTAAAAGAATACAAGAGAAAATGTATTTGATCTTGGGTTTTGTGATGGGGAACACCAAAGACACAGACCATGAAGGGAAAAAAATGGTAAGCTTTTAAAATATAAGTTCTGTTTGGAAAAAGGCACTTAAATTAATTAAAAGATAAGCCACAGATTGGGGGAAAATATTTTCAAAGTACATATCTAATAAAGGTATTCTAGTCAACTATATAGAGAACTCTTAAAACTCAGCAATAAGAAAACAAATGACCAATTAAAAAATAGGCAAAAGATCTGAACAGACACCATACCAAAAAACAAAAAAAAAATACAAATGATAAATACACTTATGTAAAGATGCTTAACATTTTCTGTCACTGGAGATAAAAACTAATAAAATACCACTACACATGTACTCATATACATGTACACAGTACACATATACACTACACACAGTACACATGTATTCCCATGTAATAGAATGGCTAAAATCCATCCAAAGCCTGATCATGCCAACTTCTGTTGAAAAGGCAAGCAACATTCATTGGTGATGGAAATGCAAAATAGCACAGCCACTTTTGAAGACAGTTTGGCAGTTTCTTAGAAAGCTAAACATTGTCCTGCCATATATCTAGCCACTACGCTCCTTGGTATTTACCCAACTAATCTGAAAACTTACATCCACATAAATGCCAGCACATGAATATTACAACTTTATTCATAATGACCAAAACCTGAAATTAACTAAAATATCATTCAGTAGGTGGATGGATAAACAAACTGTGATACATTCATACAATAGAATACTATCAAGCAATAAAAAGGATTAACCCATCAAGCCACACAAAAACATGGATAAATCATAGATGCATATTGCTAAGTAAAAGAAGCCAATCTGAAAAGAATACATACAATATTCTTCATTTTTGTAACATTCTGGGCAAGGCAAAACTATAGATATCAATGGTTGGCAGGGTTCAGGCAAAGGGGCAGGGATTTAATAGATAAATCACAGCAAATTTATTCTGTATGGTACTGTAATAGTGTATACATTATACTGTGCATTTGTCAAAACACAGTGAACTTTAAAGCACAAATGAACCTTAATGTACACAAATTTTAAAAAATCATTTAGGAGTTTGGGGGATCCAAGATGGAACACAGTGTCTGACAAAAGAATCCAGGTGTTTTACAAATGTATTAAACAAGCTTACGAATAATGTTGGGGAGAAAAGATAATGACTTAAGTAACTTTGAAAATGAGTGGAATCTGTTAAGACTAGAGGCAAAGTGACTGTACATGAGCACTGCACACTATTTGATAAAGTTGTTTTCTGTAGGTGTATGAGTTAGCAATTCTAAATCATGATACATATGTATATTGGAATTGAACAATTAAGTAAATGGTTGGCAGATGGTGTACATTTTCTTATTGTTGGAATGAAAAGTTACAGACAAGAAGAAAAGAATGATTTGTGTTGTAATGGATTAGAGTTGGAAACGTCAGTGTAAACTTATGTTTAGTTTAATATGCAGACAGATGGTTACACATAGAAATATAGATGCATGTATTTACATAGTTATTGTACACACCCTGTGTCAACTGAGAATGCTTAGAAGCAATGACACTCTAGTAACAATGGGCACACCTAGAACCCAGCCCTTAGTTTCTAATACCATTCTCCAGTAGAACAAATCAGGGATCCCTGTAGAAATGGCTAATTCTAAGACTGGTTAGGAAATGTACAAGATGAGCCTGGAGCATCATATAGTGCCAGAGAGTAAGGAAGTACTAAAACAAGAACCCCACATTGATGAAAGTATATCAAAGGGACTCAGGAACCAACCAAAAGAGCTTCCAGTGGTCAAATCTGGAACAAATTTTTAAAAATAAATAGCATAATATTAGATTACAACCCAAAGTGTAAAATATCCATGAATCCATATTGATGTAAATAATCAAATGAATAAATAAATTGGGGAGAACGTAGATTTTTTTGTGCAGAATAATTTCATATAGTTTTTATAGATACTTTTGCCCTGAAGGAGGTTGAACTCCTTACTCGTCAAGTGTGGGAAGAAAGTCATTAGGCACATTGGTGACTTTCTTTCAAAGAGTACAGGGTGGAAATGGGGGATGGAAGGGAAGAGTAACTGTGCAAGGGAGAAACCTGACAAGCACTATCTCTGCGTGGTAATCAAGGTTAACATCAGTAGTGATAAATCATGTTGATAGTATATACTTTTGATATGATGTGATAAAAATTGCACTTTACCTCTACAGTCTTCCTCCCAAAAACCCATAAGATTAGTATCATTATGAGAAAAATCATCAAACAAATCCCACTTGAGATATACTCTACAAAATACTTGACTAGTTTTGCTCAAAACTGTGAAGGTCCTCAAAAAGGAAAGCTTGAGAAAGTGTGACAGCCAAGAAGAGCCTAAATAGACAAGACAACTAAATGGAATATGGCATCCTATATGGGATCCTAGAAGAGTAATAGTACATTATGTAAAACTATGGAAATCTGAATAAAGTGGGCTTTAGTTAATAATAATCTATTAATATTGGTTCGTTGAGTGTGACAAATGTGCCATATTAATACAAGATGTTAACAGGAGGGGAAACTGGGTATAGGGTATTTGGGAACTCTGTTTCAGCTTCACTTTTTAAGAAATCTTAAAATATTTACTTCAAAAATGAATTCAAAATCACTCAATGTAATTCACTATGGTAACATAAGAGAGAAGAAAAGTTATATGATCATCTCAAAAGAGAAAAAGCATCTGATAAAATATAAAAACTATTCTTTATAAGTCTCTTTATTGGAACTACGAATTTATGGGAACTAAAAATTGAAAAAAATTTAATGAGATAAAGGGTATTTACAAAATAAATTAATTGTAAAATTATTGAAAGTGTAGATAGAGAAAGCTTTTTTATGAGATTGGGAATAAAAGAGGATTTTTTTTCATCATTTCTATTCATTACTATACTGGATGTCCTAACTAGGGGAGTACAGTCATAGAATAAGGATTGGAAATGGAAAGGTATACATTTCATTATTTACAGACAAGAAACAAGTCTGAACATGATCAATTAAAATTAGGAAGTTAATTGAGCAAGATTGCTGGGTTAAAAAGCAGATAACTAAAATTAAATGTATTTCTATGTAAAATGACAAATGAAAAATGAAGTTTTTAAAAGATAACATTTTTGGGAACATCAGAAACATCAATTCCATAGGAAAAAATTCACACAAAATATTATGAAACATTATGGAAAGGAAGCAAGTAATACCTTACAAATGGAGGGATATAATATATTCACAGTGGCAAATTCAATTACATATACTATACATGTTAATTCTCCCCCAAATTCACTTAAAGATCCCAATGTAAGAGCATTCTAAATCTGAATGCCATTTATTAAATGTTCAATCTAATTTCAAGAATTATATATGACACAAAAAGTCAAGAAGAGCCAAGATAGTCTTGATGAAGATGGACAATTTTGCATGAGTTACATGGCCAAAATTTAAGGCCTACTATTGCAAGGTTACAGTTACTGACAAAAGACAGAAAACTAGCCTAATGGAGCAAAATAGAGACTCCACTCCACAAGCAGATCAATAGATATATGATTACTTGCTTTGTGATAAAAGTGCCACTCCTGCGTGATGAGGAAAGAATGGTTTGTTCAATAGTTAGTGCTGGATATCAATACATAAAAAAGTGAATTCCTTTTCAAACCATACAGATACATCATTTCTAGGTGTAATGTTGGTCTATTCATGAAAGGCAAAACAGTAAAGCTTCTTGAGCATAACGTAACATAGGAGGGTGTCATCATAATTTGGCAGAAAGTGAAAAATACCAATAACACTAAGCATAAAGGAAAATATTGATGAATTAGTCTGCATCCAAATTAAAATTTTTATTTCTCAAAGTATATAATCAGTGAAGAAGCATCATATAAAAGATACAACTTGTACATGTCAAAAAGTTAGAAAACACTTAAATGGGTACTTCACAAAAGAGGATATCTGAATGGCCAATAAGCCTATGAAAAGGTATTCAAGGTCATTAGCCATGAGAAAAATAATTCAGACAAGTCAGATAAACATCTTCCAGTATATCTAGACAGTCCCCAATTTATAATGGTTTGATTTATGATTTTTCCACTTTATGATGTTGTGAAAGTGGTATGCATTCAGTAGAAACCATACCTTGGATTTTGAATTTTCATTTCCCGGGCTAGCCACTGGCAGTATGATACTCTAGTGAGGCTAGGCAGCAGCAGTGAGCCATAGCTCCTAGCAGTCATGCAGTTATGAAGGTAAACAAGCAATACTTCATCGTGTACTGTGCTGCCACCATTTTGACCCACTGTAGGCTAATGTAAGTGTTCTGAGCACATTTAAGGTAGGCTAGGCTATGATGTTCAGTACATTAGGTGTACTAAAAGCATTTTTTATTTACAGTGTTTTTAACATAGTAGGTTTATTAGGAGGTAACTCCTTCATAAATCAAGGATCATCTGTTTAAAATTTAAAAGTCTATGTGTTTTTTAGAATTCTCTTAGTATTCACTGAAGTTGAATGGAGGCAACATACTCTCAGGTATATGGTTAACAAAAATTCATGCATGATTGACCCAAAATATGTATACATGAATGCTTATCATGGTGCCATATCTAATAGCAAAAATTGAAAACAAAGTGCCCAGGAGGAGTTGAAGGATAAGTAAACCTTAAAATATGCACATATTCTCTCAAGGAACGTGGATAGTATTGTGACTAATTCTTCTCCATGTGTGATCCACATAGATGATAAGATCATCATGAGAAGAACTTAATTTTATACTTGAGCTTTGCTTTGACTGAAAGATGAGAAATTTTGTGATTATTGGTATCATCTCTATGATGTCATATTACCTAGATTCACATATTCTTAACTCCATTAAAATAGAAATTATATTTGTGGGCGGGGAACTTATTTTCATCCATCTCTGTTTCCTTCCAATTGAGTAATTCCTTATTTTATGTTAACCTGATTTTAGTGGTTCATTGCCATAATTTTTAGAAATTGTATCTCATCTTTTCCTGTGATTTTACTGTATTGAAGTAAATCTGGTTGGCAGGATATACAATATTACATGAATGAAATTTGCCTTTGGTAACTGAGAAAGTTCAAATAGACCTTGGTTCTAGCAAAGACTTGTTTCTAAGGAATTTAGATTCATTCTTTCAGACAGTATGAATATCATTATGGAGTCTTCTTCATGAGTTATGTATGTGATGGGATTCTTGTAAGATTTTCACCTTTTACCTGAGCTTGCCTTGACTGAAAGTTGAGAAAATTTTGTGATTCATTGGTATAATTTCTACAGTGCAATATTTATTTGGATCTAAGCGTGCAAGTAAAAAAATTCATCCCTGTTATAGTATTTCAGGTTTGCAGTACGTTATGACATTTGTAGATCATTGATGGACTATGAATATTCAAGGAACCTGGCAATTGTACCCAGGGGATTGAGATCCAGATACTTGTTTGTTTGCCCATAGATATAAAATTAGGAGCTTCCTGATATCTAATTTACTTTTTTAGGAATAACACCCATGAGATACAGTTCTCATCTACTGCCCTACTCCTGTCCTTAGATAAATAACACCAGAAGAAGAAGACTCTCTGGCCTCTTACATCAGGGACACATGAAAAGCCGCACTGAATATGTATGAACTCCAATATACTTTCACAGAAGGGTTTAAGGATGCCATCCCTGGTTATAATTTTTAGGACCAAGTATATATATATATATATATATATATACACACACATTTAGGATAGATATATATTTAGGATATATAGGATATATAGGATATTTAGGATATATAGGATAAATATATGTATATATATATATAGGATAAATATATATGTTTAGTGCCATGGTTTGGGTCATGAGGAGGTTTGATGACATAAAAATTATGCTCATAAGTATTATGCTGAGACCCATTCTTGGGAGGAGATGTGAGGGTGTCCTAGGCTGTGCAAAACATAGCTATGGAAACAGAAGTTATTAAGAGAAAAGAACAAGCAGTCAGTGAGAATTTAGATAAGAGACTGTAATAGAATAAAAGTATCAGATTAGTGAATAGTTGTCCTAGTAATTTGGAAGAAAAGGAATAAAAAATGGAGTCAGACTACTAAATGGCAAAAATAAGGACTTGAACTTAATTTTATACCTGAGCTTTGCTTTGATTGAAAGTTGAGAAATCTTGTGATTTGTTGGTATCATCATCTCAAATCAACTTATTTTTCATCTCAACATGAAGAATATCAGCTCTAGCCTTTTGGAATTTCAGCAACTCAGATGCTTGTTAGAACTTATCCAGGACTGCTTGCAGGACCCAAAATACTAATAATCCATATGCCTTCTTTTCCAGCTGAAATTAGCTGTCTTAAGAGTTGTTTTTCAGTGCTCTGAGGATATCCACAAATATATCCCAAGGCACTCTGAAGCGTGTTTTCAATCTTTGGCCCTGCACATTGGGGATGCCCACTGGATGTTGCATGGAGTGTTGCCTCCAGTTGACTTTGATAGACACAATAAACACCACGTGAGAGCCCCCTCATGAAGGAGGGCTGAGGACTTGGAGTCCAATTCTCCACCTCCCCTGACAGATAGGCTATTCAATGCCTTGGGAATCCGACATGAAGGACTGCTTATAGCAGTCCTTGAAAACTTTCTACAGAATGTGAACTGGGAGAAGCTAAATGCTGTACTCACAAGCTGGGTGACTTCTCCATTGATTTTTACCATAGCTCACTGAAACATTTTCTAAATTAACAGGTATAAATTCACAGACAGATCAGAATAGATCCTTGGTCCTTTCCATTTTTCTGGCACTTTTGTTGCCAGGAATTCAAATACAACTAATAGAAAAAGTGTGTAGCTAGCAAGAACAGATAGTTTCTCAAATATTAGTGGCAGTAACCCAACTTTGAGAAAATATGGAGAAAGAGAAGAAAAAACCCTTAAGACTGCAGTGTTAGCTGCCCAGTTACAATTATTCACAAAGTGAGCAAATACTTATTTGGGCCCCCAATAAATAAGAGGGCACAAGCTAACGGGAAATTAATACGTCACTCATGTAAAAAGTCAACACATTAGAAAAAGGAATTTTGGATGAGATTGAGAAAGATGCAAGGGATAAAACCTGACAAGCTTTACAACCTCCTTGAGGAGGTCTTCCCTACTCTGTAAAATCAGACAGAAAATCATTGGCAAATGGAGCAAAGCATGGGCAAAATTGATATAATGAGGAAACAGAGCTGAGAAAGGATAAATTTATGTGTCTGTTTCTTTTTCCTATCTTTTAATCCTTTTTTACCCTTTCTTCTGGATACTGGAGCAACGTGTTCTGCAATTTCTACAGGCCTTTTCTGTTTTATCCTAAACTAGGAAAATATCCAGATATAAGTATTTCTGGACTATCTGCTACCTCTTCTTTCTCCTCTGAGGTTTTCATGCAAATAGGTGAGGGCCTATTTGCATAAAATAGGAAGAATATGCCTTGTCTCCTAATATGCCCAATAATCTTTTAAGAAAGGGCCTGCTGTGTAAACCAAGGGCTATAATCTTCTGTACTCTGAAGAGAGTGCTTTTGGAGCTTCTGGGATGCAAGGTATCTGCATTGCTAAATATGTGCTTTCTGAAACAAAAGATGGCTGTGGGAGAGTAGGAGTCTCACTCAATGCTGGAGAAGCACTCCCAAGTTACAGAAAATAAACCCATATCTATGAGTCCTAGGAACAAATGATAAAGATTTAACAAAAGAGATCAATACCATTGTTGTAACTTACAACAGAGAAAAACCTTGGCCATGTATAGAACATTTTCTCTATTTTTACCTCAAATATGATGTAATTAGAAAAATTTTAAAAAACGTGGCATAGTTAAAAAAAATGTCACATTCACTTCATAATGCTTCCATATTGCCTGTGGGAAAGTTAGGAAAACTTGACAGGGAAGGTCAAACTGTTTATAGATTTATGCATGATCTTAGAGAAACAAGTTGTGATTCCTCTGACACTTGTAATTCCCAGTCTTGCCACTGTTTTAATATCTGTTCCTGAGTTATCTAAGTATTTTTCTGTCATGGATTTATGTTCAATGTTTTGTTCTCCATGCTTAGCTGGGGAGTCGAGGTTCCTGTTTGAGTTTACCTGTGGAGCGGGAGGCTTTCAATATTTGTGGCAATGGATCTTCCTGGAATTCAGAGAGTCACCTACTCCATTCTCTGGGCATTTATAAGAAAATATAAAGAATATTCCTCACATTAGGATTCCATACTAATTGTTATTGATAGCTGCTAATAACTTACATGCTAGTAAAGAAGACATTTTAGCTTTACTAAATTTCTTAGACTCCCAGGACGTAAAACCTCGCTAGCTAAGTTGCAATATTACCAACTGAAGTAAAATATTTGGGATCTGTGTTATTGGCAGATGGAAGGTGGTTGCATCTTGAAGTCAGCCTAATATACAAATGAAACAACATGCCAAAAAAAAAACTTCACCGATTTTGAGGATTAATTGTAGATCTTTGCGTTTTATGAAAAGGCTAAGCCTCTCACTGAGATGTTACATGAAACATCACTAGAACTCTTTATTAAAGTCAAAATAAGGCTGAAGAAGTCTTTTATGCCCTTAAAATAGCTGCTATTTCTTCACTTGTATTACTTTTTTAACCTTGTTAAAAAAGGAGTTCTACCTTTTCTGTCTTGAGATTAAGGGTTACTCCAAAATTAGGCCTTGATTATAGGCACATTGCTTACTTTCCTGGGTTCTTGTATTTTGTCTCTCTGGAAATGCGATGATATTTATAAGGTACAGTGGCAACCACTCCCCTGATTAAAAAGGCTCATTCAGTCCTTGACTCTGAGAAATTTAACTTACTTACAGGTACTTCATGTTGTTACTGCTATTTTACAAGTTCATAAGACACAACACTTGTCAGTATGCTGTCAAACGAGCTAAGAACAAGTCTTATTGTCTGATCCTAATGCTATTCTAGGAAGGTGTAACCTTTTGACAGCTATTCTGTGGCCAGATCTTGACAGAATAAGTTGAACTTGACTGTCTCAGAGTCATTGAGGAAGACACTGGAGCATGGTCTGATTTTTCTAATATTCCTATTCCCAATGTTGACTGAATATTCATCAATATATTCTGTGTGAAAGACCCACAAAGGAATATAAAAGCATCTTCTACAGTAATCAACCCTCATGAAGCTTAGAGGCTTCTGTTTTTCGAAACATAAAATCAGCCCAAGTGGCAGAATTGTAGTTATTATACCAGCTGTTAAATTAGCCACCAGTTATAAAGCAGATATCTATACTGATAATAACTATATGTTTGTGGTCTGTTATGTGACTAGCCAACTTTGGAAGAATAGATGCTAATGTCAATAGGAACTAAAATATTACATGAGAAGCTAATTTCTGATTTAGTAGAGTCATTCAAACTTCTCTAACAGATTTATGTAATTTATTGTAGAGCTCACAGTGGAAAACAAGATTAACTCTTTAAAAAGAAATTAATTTGCAGACCTAGCTGTGAAGGGCTTCTAAGGTTTAGACTGGGGAAATCAAACCTCTGTCACTTCTGTCCAAAACCTCCTATTCATAATTTCAGAAATAGCCAACTCTCTTAAGAATTAGAAAATTAGGAATGAAGGAGAACTAAGATGAACACCATAGGAAAATGAGGATTACATAATGAAATCTTTCCTTTATTCCAATTGTTATATGATTGAGTGGCTTTTTCATGCCACCAACAAGTTCGTTCAAGCAAAAGGAATATGCTTACAACTTGAAATCTTTGTAATAGCATCATATAATTCAGGAAATAATATGAAGATATGCTCTTTGTCAGAAAAATTCTTTCCTTACCTAAAATAAGTCAAGAAAGCCTACTAAGGCCCATGATACCTAGGATCTGCTGGCACAAGAACTTTATAGAACTTCACCTTTAGAAGATAGTAAATATTTTTACCAGTGTTGTGTATTGGTGTCTGGATAGGCTAAAGCAGATGCTCAAACAGTGATCAAGCTCTTACTGAATCCTATCATCTCAACCACTGGAACTCCTGAATATCTGGAATTCAGTAGGGGAATCATTCTGTATCTGTGGGAATTCGGAAGTTTTGTAATACTCTACAAATACCAATAATTTACCTACCTGTTATCCCCAGTCTTCTGAACAAGTGGAATGAGTGAACCACATACCCTAAAGAATTATTTAACTAAATTATGTAAAACCTTAACATCCATTTCATTTAAAATAAGATTAAATCCCTCTAGCAAGCCCAACATTACTCCCTTTGAGTTTGGAAGGTCTACAAATCTTGGGCTTAAGCCTAACCCTTTCTCTGATACAATGGAAAATCCTCATGACCATATATGATACTTAAAGAGTTTGTGGGTTTCCCTAGGCTCACCTTGCCAACATGTGGCCAGATGCTGAAAAAGCCCCCTGGGGAAGTGTGTCATTGATATTGAACAGGAGACTCAGTCTATATCAAAGTGTTCTGATGACAGACTGTGACCACACTGGACAGAACCCTATCAAGTGTGGTTGAGAATTCATAGTGCTATCAAGATGAAGGAGAAACCCAAGTGGATACACGCTTCACATGTGAGACCAACATCCACCATTGAGTGGGGTATAATTCCCATTTAGGACCTTAAGGATAAATTCTCTAGATAGTAACCTTGAATAATATGCAAGCTGAAGAGAAAAACTTATTTGACAGACAGCAGGAGAGATAGACTGTTTTGTTATTAATACGTTCTTCTTATTTTGACCATTATAATTTTGATACTTAGTTTGTATTAATTTTGATACTTAGTTTGTATCAATTGAACATAAAGCTTATTATTAGTCTTTCTTTTAAAAGTTAGTATCTCAACCTCAAGGAATTTTGTGGTAATTAAAAATTGTCCTGAATATGAGATCAGGACTTAAGAAACCCCTTTCTTTGTCATAATACTTCAAACTCACCAACTGGATGATTTAAATTCAGAAGACATGAAAAATTTCAAATCTTCCCACTGATTAGTCAATATTACAAAAATCTTAAATATCATCACCCTTTGTGTTATTGAAGATACTGATGAGAAGAAATTTTTAACTAATTAAGTTGAACGTAATTATATTCAAATTGAAAGTGCCTGAAGGGTATCACAAAACTCCGACAACTCTGTATCTTTTTTTTTTTTTTTTTGAGCAGAGTTTCACCTTATTGCCCAGGCTGGAGTGCAATGGCACGATCTCAGCTCACCACAACCTCTGCCTCCCAGGTTCAAGCGATTCTCCTGCCTCAGCCTCCTGAGTAGCTGGGATTATAGACATGCACCACCATGCCTGGCTAATTTTGTATTTTTCATAGAGATGGGGTTTCTCCATGTTGGTCAGGATGGTCTCAAACTTCCAACCTCAGGTGATCCACCCGCCTTTGACTCCCAAAGTGCTGGGATTACAGGTGTAAGCCACCACGCCCGGCCCAACTCTAGATCTTAGATAGCCATGGGGGTCCAATTTAATAAAGCTAAATAGACGCACAGATGAGAAAATATCCCAGCCCAAATGGTGAGGGTTAGTTTCTTCAAAATCCCCCAAACATATCATCACCTAAAAATGAGCTTACCCTGTTTAGAACGTGGCAGTCTCCAGTCCCCATACTTACAAACTTGAGAATAATTAAATGGTCTGTATCATTTAATATTACAATAGCTAATGTGAGTAAACTGAATTCTACTTGTACATGATAGGCTTTACCACTATGAAATGTTTTTACACAGGGACTAAAATGGCACTATGATCAAACTGAAAGAGATTTCTTTTTTTAATAGATGGGGTCTGGCTTTGTTGCCTACACTGGAGTGCAGTAGCACAATCATAGCTCTCTATCGCCTGTAACTCCTGGGCTCAAAGGCTTCCTCCGTCTCAGCTTCCTGAGTAGCTGGGACTACAGGGACATGCCACCATGCCTGCCTATTTTTTTTTGTAGAGTCAGGGTCTTTCTCAGGCTGGTTTCGAACTTCTGGCCTCAAGTGATCCTGCTGCCTTGGCCTTCCGAAGCACTGGGTTCGCAGACATAAGCCACCATACCTGGCCAGAGATTATTAAATACGGTATTAGGGGGAATAAAACTAGGACTACAATTGTAAACTCTTCCGATATAGAAACAGTTACTGATAAACTTAGTGCATTGGACAATTTGCAGAAAGATGCAAACATGATAGAATCAAAATCTAAACAAGATATGACAAAGAAAAACAAAAATGGAATTGGGAAAGCATTTGGAATTGGACATCTGGTAATAAAATCCTATTGCAAAAAAATATATAGTAAAGAATTTTCAGAAGCCTTCACTTGCATTAGTGCACAACCACTGGTTATTCAACAACTACAATGTATACTTGCTGGTACTGAAGTACAAGATTATACCTACTCAGACAAACAATTAGGTATTGGACATACTACTGTCTATGTAGAGATTAAATGATGGTGTAAAAAGGTTGACCATATTATAGGTAAAAGAGCTGAAATCTGGCATTGCAGATTGAAATTTCTGAAAACTGAAATAATAAAACTAATTTCACTAAAGTATGTACATTTTCTTATTTACATAGTTTATAATGTGTTATATAATTCATGAATCTTCAAAAGAAATATATTGAGCTATTCAATAAAAATTTACATTACAGCTTTAGGCCACCAAGCCCCATCTATTGATTATGTGCTTGGTATAAATTGGAGGGCGGGGGACTAAGCAAGAGTGAAAACTAAGCCTCAAAATACAAAGCATGTAGCAAAACAGACTGTTAAAATTATTCTCAGTTTCTAAGCCCATTATGTGATGCAGGAGAATTCTTAAGTGTAGGTAATAAAGAATCTGTTCAAATACGCATCAGTGGTATGACAGTTTCAAATAGCCCACTGAACTAGGAAATACTCACCACCAAGGAGGTCAGGTATACTGATTTGGTCAACCTGGATATTGACATGGGATGTTCTTACGGATTGACAGCTCCACTTGATGCTATCCTATCACAAAATATTATTACCTGATGTTGATATAATTAACAAGTCAATACAAAAAGTAAGGTCTCTCTACAAGACAAGACCAACATCTCTGTAATATAAATGGGACTCTGAGTGTAATAGATTTAGGGTTTCTGCAAGAATTTTGAAAGTTAAGGATCCAACGCCTGTAATCCCAGCACTTTGGGAGGCCGAGACGGGTGGATCACGAGGTCAAGAGATTGAGACCATCCTGGCCAACATGGTGAAACCCCGTCTTTACTAAAAATACAAAAAAAAAAAATAGCTGGACATGGTGGCACACACCTTTAATCCCTGCTACTCGGGAGGCTGAGGCAGGAGAATCACTTGAACCAGGGAGGCAGAGGTTGCAGTGAGCCGAGATCGTGCCACTGCACTCTGGCCTGGCAACAGAGCGAAACTGTCTCAAAAAAAAAAAAGGAAAGAAAAAGAAAAAGTTAAGGATCCTGCCAACAAAATTGGAATATGAGACTGAGGAAATTCCTATTCCAGCTAAACCCAGAATTGATTATGTTGATGAACACATGAATTTCATGTGTGTGAAAACATATGAACTCCTCATTGTCAGTCTAATGAGAGTGAAAACAACACATCGAAGATGCGGGGACATGACAATACAGAGTGAGCTCATAACTGTGTTCTAGATACTGGGATTACTTTCCATTAAGGTATATAATTTTAGAATATCTCACAAATAGCCCATGCAAAATCCTGCTGAAAGGCAACCATAAATATAGAGAGAATATGTAAAAAAGTGGCGTGGTCTAGTATATGCCAAACAAGGCAAGGGTATATAAAAACCTCAAGGTCCCAGTATGACAAATCATGCTTGTATTGCACACCCATTAAAAAGTCTTCTAAAAAAATTGTTTTAATGGTGAGCAGGCAGGTTTATTCAGAAAAAGCTCAGATTCATACTTGTAAAAGTCTGAGAAAAGCATTAAAATGCTATTACGATACAGTTGACCCAAACAACACAGGTTTGAGCTGTGCAGGTCCACTTATCTGTGGATTTTCTTCTACCTCTGCCACTGAGACAGAAAGACAAACTCCTCCTGCTCCTCAGACTACTCAGCATGAAGATGAGGATGAAGACCTTTAGGATGATTCACTTCTTCCTAATGAATAGTGAATGTATTACTTCCTTAATAACGTTTATTTTTCTCTAGCTTCTTGTAAGAATACAGTATATAATATATGCAACACAAAAAATATGTGTTAATCAACTGCTTTATGTTATCAGTAAGGCTTCCAGTCAATGGTAGACTAACTACTAATTAAGTTTTTGGGGAGTCAAGTTATATGCAGATTCTCCACTGAGCAAATGTTCAGCACTCTTAACTCCTGTGGTGTTCAAGGGTCAACTGTATATATGTTTAAGAGTTATTGTTTACCCAGTAGATCAAGCCAAGACCAAGTTAGGTTTATGTGTTTTTGGCTTAACCTAAGAAAATGTTCAGACTAAAGCAGTCCATCAATAGAACAGACTGCCTTTTAAACCAGGGAACAACTTGTCTTTGTAGGTATTTTAGGTATATGAATGACCGTATGTGATCTGCTTTGGGTCATCTATGGTCCCTTCCAACTTAAAACTTATCTATTCATGAACATTGCATAACTGAATTGTGGATTTCATATAAATAATATCTTGTTGCCTACTTTAGGTTTGAAATGTTTTCCTTCTCAGTTGCATAGATATGTATAGCACCATCCCCACTATGAACTCTCATGTAGAAAATACCAGATTCTAAAGTCATCTGTGAGGCTAAATAGACTTAGGCACTTCCACATAATGCTGCAAAAAGCAACAGCTTAAAGGTATTACTTGCTCAACATGTCATTCCAAACACATACACTATGATTAGCAGCTGAATTTAACAGTATCTTTCCACTTTGAAAAACACTTTATATACCTTTACAAAGAAACCATAGTATCTCAGGGTAGAAAAACTCAACAGGTTGAAAACATGGCCTTCTCTTAGAAATGAGCTATGTAATTTTGAGTACTTATCTCAAAATCATTGCAGAAACATATCTAGTGCTTATGGAAAAAGAATCAAAAGATCTTTTTTTTAGCTAAAGATTTTGAGTTTTTCTTGTGACATTTAAGTCTTTTAATGTATGCTGATTTTTATGATTATCTAACTGTTTCATAATGGTTATTCTTGCCTCCATGAAAGGGAAGACTAGAACAAAAACCTGACAAGAACAAGTTCTAGCTCCATCACCGACTTACTGAGTGACCCTAGGCAAATCATGTGGGCTCTTTCTTGTGTTTTAAGTTTTACCTCCAATGAAGTAACTGCCTCAGACTAGCTGTGAAGCTCTCATAAAGTGATGGATTTGAAAATGCCTTGCAAAGTATGAGCAGTTAATACATAGAAAGTTTCATGTACTTCCGTATATTGCATGATGCCCACCCAGGGTTAGGTTGATAACAGTTGTTGATCCAATTATGAAAGAAATAAAAAGAACTCTTTAAAATAATGAAGTAAAATAACTAATTTTCCTGTTGTAGTTTTAAAAATTATATAAACTATATAACTAAACATATTTATGTTTATTATATATAATATGATATGCAATTACATAAGACATATTATTATATAATGTTTTATATAATGCTTAAGTAATTAAACAATTATATTTAAATATAAGTTATACTTTCCTTCCCCAGATAAGACAAAGAACCTGTTTACTTCTCTGAGGGATTTATTGGTTCCTGTGAAATCTGTGGAGGCCACTAACACTCCATAGCCAGAGAATGACAACATATGATTTTCTTTTCAGTCTTGTAGTATCCACAGTAGTGATGTCTGTCCATGTACAAGTGTCTGTCCAGAACATCCATTAAATTCCATGCCTGCTCTGTGTGTCATGGGGGCAGGGACAGAAGACAGATTCACTGGTGGTACTTTCAAACAATGTGGTAGGCCTTCCCTTTGGGGTCTGCCATGACAATGATACCCCAGGCGGCAATGCTGAGGCCCATGACCATCTTCATAATGGTCCATGGACCCGGGGGGTATCCCATCTTCATGGGCTTCCGTGCCACCCAGTACACATACCCGCCCGCCCCCATCAGCCGCAACCCAGAAAGCACGTGACAGCTCCAGCAGGTCTTCAACAGGCGGTGTTCTGCTGGGGAGGTCGGAGCTCCGGGTGTAGCTGGGGGCGCAGGCTTGGCAGGCACGGCGGCGGTATCGGGAGGCGCAGCGATCTTGAGGGACTCAAAAGGCTGGGACAACTGAGACTCCGTGTTCTGGAACTCGGCCTTCCTAAAAATTATGTTTTAAAAAATACATAGAATCGGTAAGATGAGGAGAAAGCATAAAATGGTCAAAAACACTGGGATAATTCAAGGTTCATTTTGACAATGGTAATACAAATAGAAAAACTGACAAAAAAAATACATCTTACATTAGAAAACATACAAGAGTAGTTGTATACAAACGAAGACACGTACCAAAAATAAAGAAGTTACAAAATATGAATGCATATACATAAAAAATGTAGTTTCAAACAATTCAAAAGTAAAATGATGCAAGACATTAAAATATTCACAAACACGCTTGAAAAATAAAAGCTGACGCCCGAATTAGACCAGTTCAACGGAAGTGTGGGGTGTGGTTGGGGATCCGCCGCAGAAATCACGTGGCGCCCAGGCCAAGGCTGCAATTTCCCATGCCCCTTGGAGAAGACGCCTGGGAGGCCTCCCACCATGCCCAGGGGCAGGCTGTGTGACTGCCAGGTCTGCAGCTGTAAGTGGTTTCTGGGCCAGTCTCTTTGTCTGGTCATGACCTGGTTGGTGGCCCTAGCTTGTGCCGAGTGGTCCCGGAGTGGCCCAGGGGGTTGTGTGTGGGGAGCCAGCGTGGGCAGCGGAGGTGATCCCTGGGGCCTGCGGTAGGGCACAGCCTCTGCATCTTGCGTGAGCCCAGTGACCCGCCTGTCCTGTCCTTCCAGGGTTGGGTGGCGGGGAGGGCCAAGGGTGCCCTGCGTCCGTGATGGGTCAGCGTTTCCAGCAAATGGGTCCATGGAGGGAGAGCATACCTGAGTCGGCGGGCTCTACCACCTTCATGAGTTTCTGTTTGGACACCTGTCCTACTCCTGTTCCCCCAGATGGTGACCACGGAGGAAGACTTGTGTTGGGCCCAGTGGCCCTCGGCCAGTGTCCGTCTGCCAGGTGCCAGTCCCCGGTGTGCTGAAGCTCAGGCCATTCCTGGTGCCCTGGCCTCCTGCACTGAGCTGTGGTGAGCCCATCCGGGTCCTGCTGGATACATGGGCGGGGAGGGGGGTGCCCTGGGTTGGGTCGATGATGAGAACCTTATATTATCCTGAAGAGAGGTGATGACTTAAAAATCATGCTCAATAGGATTACGCTGAGGCCCAGCCTAGATGAGAATTTTGGAAGAGGACGCTGGGATCCAGAGGCCCCCGACAGGGCCACTGTATTTTGAGCTGCAGACCTAGAGGCCCTGAAGGGCATCTGAAGGGGGCCCAAGCCTGTCTCTGAGCTGCCCCGTGAGGCAGTCCAGGATCCCTGTGTGGGCATATGCTGGGGCTCTGGTTCCCTAGGGGCAGGGCATGTGGGTGGCTCCTCCCTGACCCCCATTCACCCCTGTGTCTTTCAGTGAGCTCTTCTGCCCAGGCAGGCCCCCTAGCATTGACCGGCATAGGTGAGTGGATCCTGCTGGGGTCATGGGCCATGAGCCAGGCTGCTGGGGTCGCCGAGGGTCAGCCTTTGGGACAGGAGGGTTTCCTTAGGGAGCCAACCTGAATCCCCACTGGGGAGGGCTAGGTTCTCCAGGAGGGCAGCTTCCTTGGGAGTCTGACCCAAGGAGGATATCTTCTCTAAAGCCCTGCAGTGGTGAGGGTGGTCCAGGCAGCAAAGGGTTCCTTCAACCCCACCCAGGACAGCGCCCAGCTGAGACTCGGTGTGCAGGTCTGGCCATGAGGACTGCCCAGGTCACATGAGGGGGTCCATAGGAGCTCCGGGGCACCACAGGGGTCACACAGGAGCTCTCCTTCCCCAGAGAGGGGTGAACTATTGGGCCTATGGGGTCAGGCCTTTGGAGATCAAGGATTGGGCCCCACCCATGAACCTGAATGGGACCAAGCCTTTGAGCAATGGACCATCCCAGTGGTGCCTCTGAGCCTAGTCGGGGGTGATGTGGCTTCAAGGGGGTTGGGTCACGGCTGAGCTCTGGCCGGTGCCTGGTAGTGCTGCAGGCTGGCCCTGGGACTCGCTGGCTTTGGGCAAAGGGGCCAGCCCGTGTCCCGCTGGGGGTCACCCCTTCCCTGTGGGCAACTAGCAGGAAGGGTGGCATCCTTAGCTGGGAAGGCCCGCTGTCGAGGGTCCTGTCCAGGGAATTTGCCTCCCAGGCTTCTTCTGATCCGTGGACTTACCTCCAGGGTGGTGGGGTCTTAGGCCCAAGGAAAGGAGAAGATACCCTGTGTTCCCCGATTGGCCGAGTGTGGCTTGGCTCTGTGTTTGGGAGGTGTGTAGGGTATGAATGGGGACCCACCAGAGAACACACATGGCCCAGGGCCCCAGGTTATGATTTCCCATGCACACTTGGAGAGAACTCTGGGTGGGTGCCCTCCACTCCCAGGCACAGGCTATGCAACTGCCAGGTCTGCAGTGGCATGTGTCTTCCAGGTCAGCCTCCTTGGTTGGCCATGAGCAGGTTGGTTGCCCTGTCCTGTGCCCAGTGGTCTTGGAGTGGCCCAGGGGTCCTGCAGGGGAGCTGGTGTGGGTAGTGGAGGTGCTTGCGGGGCCTGCAATAGAGCACAGCCTAGGTGCCTTGCACGAGCTCAGTGACCCACCTGCCCTGTCCTAGTCCTAGCTCAGTGACCCACCCCCCCTTGCAGTGATGGGGAGTACCAAGCATCTCCTGTGTCTGTGATGGGTCAGTGTTCTCATCACATGGGTCCATGGAGGGAGAGCATGCATGAGCTGGCACCACCCACCACCTTCCCACTATGGAGGCATGAGGCCATGTTTGGACACATGTCTTCTTGTCCCCCCAGACAGTGAGCCTGGAGGAAGACTTGCCTTGGTCCCACTGTCCCTGGGCCAGTGTCCATCAGCCAGGCGCCCAGCCCCCAGTGCGCTGAAGCTCAGCCCTCCCTGGCACTCTGTTCTCCTGCACTGAGCTGTGGTGAGCACATCCAGGTCCTGCTGGATGTTTGCATGGGGAGGGGCTTGCCCCGGGTTGGGTCGATGATGAGAAGCTTCTGTTTTCTTGAAGAGAGGTGATGACTTAAAAATCATGCTCAATAGGATTATGCTGAGGCCCAGCCTAGGTGAGAATTTTGGAAGAGGATGCTGGGATCCCCGGCAGGAGGGATTTTCGGCTGGAGACCTGGAGGCCCTGACGGGTATCTGCAGGGGCCCCAACTCTGTCTCTGCACTTGTCTGTGAGGCAGCCCAGTTTCCCTGTGTGGGCTTCGTGTCAGTGCTCTGGTTCCCTGGAGCAGGGCACGTAGGTGGCTCATCCCTGAAGTCGCGTTCTCCCTTTGTGTCTTTCAGTGAGCTCTTCTGCCCACGAGGGCCCCCTGGCCTTGAGCAGCATATGTGAGCGGATCCTGCTGGGCTCATGGACCAGGCCACGTGGGGTCACTGAGGGTCAGCCTTCAGGACAGGAGGGATTACTCAGGGAGACAACCTGAATCCCCACTGGTGAGGGATTGGTTCTCCAGGAGAGCCGCCTCCTTGGGAATCTGACCCAAGGAGGACACCTTCCCTGAAGCCCTGCAGGAGTGACAGTGGTCCAGGCAGGAAAGGGTTCCATTAGTCCCATGCAGGGCAGCTCCCAGCTGAGACTTGGTGCTAGGGTCTGGCCTCGAGGACTGCCCAGGCCACATGAGGCAGGGTCCCAGGCTGCTATTTCCAGTGCATGATTGGAGAGGGAGCCTGGGTAGGCCCCCTCCCTGTGCAGGAGCAGGCTGTGCATCTGCTGGGGCTGCAGTGGTGCCTGCCTTCAGGGCCAGCCTCCTTGGTTGGCCTGAGCTGGATAGTGGCCTTGGCCCCACCCAGGGGTCACGATGCAGCCCAGGAATTGCAGGGGAGCTGGCATGGGGAGTGGAGGTGCTCCAGGGGCTTGCAGTAGGGCACAGCCTGGGCATCTTGCTCGAGCCCAGTGACCAGCCTGCCCTGTTTTCCAGGGTTCAGTGGCAGGGAGGACCAAGGGTCCCCCACGTCCATGACTATCACTGTTTCACATGGATCCCATCAGGTGGGTCCATGGAGGGAGAGCATGTGTGAGTCAGCACCCCCTGCCTCCTTTCCCGCATGGAGGCATGAGGTTCTGTTCGGACACTTTTCCCTGTCTCTCCAGATGGTGACCCTGAAGAAGGACTTGTGTTGGGCCCAATGGCCTGGAGCCAGTGTCTGTCAGCCAGGTGCCCAGCCCGTGGCGCGCTGAAGTTTGGGCCCTTCCTGGTGCCCTGTTATATCGGGGGAACCCGCCCCCAATAATTCAACGTAGGTCCTTTTCTATTTTCCCTAAGTGTCGGCCGGTCTGAGAAATAAAGGGAAAGAGTACAAAAGAGAGAAATTTTAAAGCTGGGTGTCCGGGGGAGACATCACATGTCGGCAGATTCCATGATGCCACCCAAGCTGCAAAACCAGCAAGTTTTTATTAGTGATTTTCAAAGGGGAGGGAGTGTACAAATAGGGTGTGGGTCACAGAAATCACATGCTTCACAAGGCAATAAAATATCACAAGGCAAATGGGGGCAGAGCACCGGGGCCAAATTGAAATTGCTAATGAAGTTTTGGGCACGCATTGTCATTGATAACATCTTATCAGGAGACAGGGTTTGAGAGCAGACAACCGGTCTGACCAAAATTTTTTAGGCAGGAATTTTCTCATCCTAATAGGCCTAGGAGCGCTTCGGGAGACTGGGGCTTATTTCATCCCTTATCTACAACTGTATAAGACAAGACATTTCCAGAGCGGCCATTTTAGAGACCTACCCCTAGGAAGGCATTCTCTTTCTCAGGGTTGTTCCTTGCTGAGAAAAATAATTCAGCAATATTTCTCCTATTCGCTTTTGTAAGAAGAGAAATATGGTTCTGTTCCACCCGGCTCTCAGGCAGTCAGGCCTGATGGTTATCTCCCTTGTTTCCTGAACATCGCTGTTATCCTGTTCTTTTTTCAAGGTGCCCAGATTTCATATTGTTTAAACACACATGTTTTATGAACAATTTGTGCAGTGAACACAATCATCACAGGGTCCTGAGGCAAAATACATCCTCAGCTTACGAAGATGACGGGATTAAGAGATTAAAGACAGGCATAGGAAATAATAAGAGTATTGATTTGGGAAGTGATAAATGTCCATGAAATCTTCACAATTTGTGTTCTTCTGCCATGGCTTCAGCAGGTCCCTCCGTTTGGGGTCCCTGACTTCCCTCAACACTGGTCTCTTGCACTGAGCCTTGGTGAGCCCATCTAAGTCCTGCTGGATGCATGTGTGGGGAGTGGGGTGCCCTGGGTTGGGTCAATGATGAGAACCTTATATTGTCCTGAAGAGAGGTGATGACTTAAAAATCATGCTTAGTAGGATTACACGGAGGCCTAGCCTAGGTGAGAATGTTGGAAGAGGATACTGGATGCTGAGGTCCCTGGCTGAGCTACTGTATTTTGGGATGGAGATCTGGTGACTCTAAGGGCACCTGAAGGGCCCGACCCTGTCTCTATGCTTCTCCATGAGGCAGCCCAGGCTCCCTCTGCAGGCTTGCTGTTGGCACTCTGGTTCCCTGGGGCGGGACATATTGGTGGCTCCTCCCTGAGCCCTGTTCTCCCCTTGTGTCTTTCAGTGAGCTCTTCCACCAAGGAGGGCCCCCTGGCATTGACTGGCATAGGTGAGTGGATTCAGCTGGTGTCATGGGCCATGGGCCAGGCCACGTGGGGTCACCAAGGGTCAGCCTTCGGGAAAGAAGGGTTTCATCAGGGAGCCAAACTGAATCCCCACTGGGAAGAGATGGGTTCTCCAGGAGGGCGGCTTCCTGGGAAACAGGAACCAAGGAGGACGCCTTCCCTGAAGCCCTGCAGGGGTGACAGTGGTCCAGGCAGGAAAGGGTTCCTTCAATTCCACCCAGGGTAGCTCCCAGCTGAGTCTTGGTGCTCGCGTCTGGACTGCTCTGACTATATGGGGGGCCACAGGGGCTCCGGGGTACCTTGGGGGGGTCACACAGGTGCTCTTTGTCCCTGGAGAAAGGTGGGTGATCGGGCCCATGGAGTTGAGCAGTGGAGATTCAAGGATTGCACCTGACACATGGTCCTCAATGGAACCCACCCTGTTGAGCAATGGGCCATCCCATGGACCTCTTCAAGCCTGAAGGGGGGCGGTGCTGTTTCACTGGGTTTAGGTCAAGGCTGAGCTCTGGCCGGTGCCTGGTGGTGCTGCAGTCCAGCTGTTGGACTCGTAGGCTTTGGGCCAGTGGGGCAGCCTGCATCCCTCTGGAAGTCACCCCTTCCCTGTGGCTGGAAGTTACCCCTTCCCAGTGGGCGAATGTGGGGAAGGGTCACCTCCTGAAGTGAGAAGGCCTACTATTGAGGGTCTGCTCCTGGCAATTTGCTGCCCATGCTGCTTCTGAGCCATGGAGACACCTCCAGTGTGGTGGGATCTTGGGCCCAAGGAAGGGAGAAGACACTGTGCCCCCCGATTAGCTGAGTGTGGCCAGGCTGTGTGTTTATGAGGTGTGAGGGGCATGGATGGAGACTCACCAGAGAAAGCATGTGACCCTGGGACCCCAGGTCGTGGTTTCCAGTATGTGCCCGGATACAGCACGTGGGTGGGTGCCCACCATGCACAGGGACTGGCTATGTGACTGCCAGCTGTGCAGCAGCATCAGGCATACGGGCCAGCCTCCTTGGTTGACCATGAACTGGTTGCTGGCCCTGGCCTGTGCCCAGTAGTCCTGGGGTGACCCTGGTGTCATGTAGGGGAGCTGGCATGTGTAGTGGAGGTGCTTGTGGGGCTTGCAGTAGGGCACAACCCTGGCTTCTAGCCTGAGCCCAGTGACCTGCC
The DNA here is from genome assembly GCF_029281585.2 of Gorilla gorilla gorilla. Classification (NCBI taxonomy): domain Eukaryota; kingdom Metazoa; phylum Chordata; class Mammalia; order Primates; family Hominidae; genus Gorilla; species Gorilla gorilla. The sequence goes on from NC_073240.2 coordinate 26,406,216, forward strand.
TGTCCTATCCTTTCGGTGTTCAGTGGCAGAGAGAGCATCGGGTGCCCTGCATCCATGACAGGCAAGTATTCCACATGGATCTCATCACATGGGTCCATGGAAGGTGAGCATCCCTGAGCTGGCACACCACACCTTCTGTCCACATGGAGGGGTGAGGTTGTGTTTGGACACTTGTCCTCTTCCTGTTCCTTGAGATGGTGACCCCAGAGGAGGACATGTGTTGGGCCCGCTGTCCCTGGCCAGTGGCCATCAGCCAAGTGCCTTGCCCCTATTGCACTGAAACTCGGGCCCTTCCTGTCACCTTGGTCTCCTGCGTTGAGCTTGAGTGAGCCCATCCGGGTGCCACTGGATGCCTAGGCAGGGAGGGGGGTGCCCTGGGTTGGGTCGATGATGAGAACCTTATATTGTTCTGAAGAGAGGTGATGACTTAAAAATCATGCTCAATAGGATTACGCTGAGGCCCAGCCTAGGTGAGAATTTTGGAAGGGGACACTAGAATCCCGAGGTCCCCAGCAGGGCTGCTGTATTTTAGGCTGGATACCTCGAGGCCCTGAAGGGCACCTCATGGAGGGGCCCAATCCTCTCTGTGCTCTTCTATTAGTCACACCAGACTTTCTGTGTGGGCTTGGTGTCCATGCTCAGCTTCCCTGGGGTGGGACACGTTGGCGGCTCCTCCGTGAGCCCCATTATCCTCTGTGTCTTTCAGTGAGCTCTTCCCCCCAGCAGACCCCTGGGATTGACAAGCATAGGTGAGTGGATACTGCTGGTGTCATGGGCCATGAGCCAAGCTGCGTGGGGTCCCCAAGGGTCAGCCCTCGGGCCACCTGGGTTTCCTCAGGAGCTGATCTGAATCCCAACTGGGGATGTGTTCTCCAGGAGGGCAGCTTCCTTGGGAATAGGACATAAGGAGGAGGCCTTCTCTGAAGCCCCGCAGGGGTGGCAGTTGTCCAGGCAGGAAAGGGTTTCCTCAGCCCCACGCAGGGCAGTGCTCAGCTCAGACTTGGTGCTTGGGTCAGGCCTCTAACATGGCCAGGCCACATGAGGGGGGCAACAAGGGCTCCGGGGAGCCAAGGGCATCTCACGGGGGCTCTCCAACCCTGGAGAAGGGTGGGTGATTCGGTCCACGGTGTCAGGCCATGGAGATTCATGGATTGCAGCAAACCCAGGACCCTCAATGGGACTGACCCTATAAGCAGTGGGCCCTCCCAGTGGCACCTCTTTGAGCCATTTGTGGGGCGGCGCTGTTTCTCTGAGGTTGGGTCAAGACTAGCTCTGGCCAGTGCCTGATGGTGGTGCAATCCAGTCCTGGGACTCGTGGGCTCTGGGCCAAGGCTGCAGCCCTTGTCCCACTGGGGGTCACCCCTTCCTTGTGGGCGAGTGGCAGTAATGGCCTCCTGAGTTGGGAAGGCCCGCAGTGGAAGGACCTTTCCTGGAAATTTGCAGTCCAGGCTGCTTCTCAGCCATTAGGACAACTCCAGTGGGTGGGGGGGCAGGGGTGGGTCTTAGGCCCAAAGAAAGGAGAAGATACCATATGTCTCCCGGTTGGCTGAGTGTGGCCCTGCTCTGTGTGTGGGAGGTGTTGTGTGGGGCATGGATTGGGACCCACCAGAGAAAGCTTGTGGCCCTGGAGCCCCAGGCTGAGATTTCCAGTGCACCTTGAGGAAAGGAGGGTGGGTGCCCTCCATGCACAGGGCAGACTGTGCAACTGCCAGGTAGGCAACAGCACGTGGTGTCCGGCCCAGCGTCCTTGGTTTGCTGTGAGCTGTTTGGTGTCCATGGCCCCTACCCAGGGGTCCAGATACCACCCGGGGTCATGCAGGGGAGCTGGCGTGGTCAATGGAGGTGCTCAAGGGGCCTGCAGTAGGGCACAGCCCAGGTGTCTTGCCTGAGCCCAGGAACCCACCTGCCCTGTCCTTCCATGGTTCAGTGGCTGGGAGAGCAAAGGGTTCCCCTGATCTATGACACATCAGTGTTTCCCATGGATCCCATCACATGGGTCCACGCAGAGAGAGCATGTGTGAGCTGGCACCCCCCACCCCATTCCCTGTATGGAGGCGTGAGCCCATGGTTGGACACATGTCCTCCTCCTGTCCCCCCAGATGGTGACTGTGGAGGAAGACTTGCTTTGGGACCGCTGGCCCCAGGCCAGTGGTTGTCATCCAGGTGCCCAGCCCTTGGTGCACTTAAGCTCAAGCCCTTCCTGGTGCCCTGGTCTCCTGCCCTGAGCTGTGGTGAGCCCATCCGGGTCCCACTGGATGCATGCGTGGGGAGGAGGGTGCCCTGGATTGGGTCGATGATGAGAACCTTATATTGTCCTGAAGAGAGGTGATGACTTAAAAATCATGCTCAATAGGATTACGCTGAGGCCCAGCCTTGGTGAGAATTTTGGAAGAGGATGCTGAGATCCCAAGGTCTCTGGCAGGGCTGCTGTATTTTGGGCTGGAGACCTGGAGGCCCTGAAGGGCATCTTAGGGGTGCCCGACCCCATCTCTGCGCTCCTCCTTGAGGCAGCCCAGGCTCCCTTGTGGGCTTGGTGTCAGCCCTCCAGTTCCCTGGGGTTGAGGCACATTGGAGCCTCCTTCCTGAGCCCCCATTCTCCCCTGTGTCTTTCAGCGAGCTCTTCTGCCCAGGGAGACCCCTGGCCTTAAGTGGGTTAGGTAAATGGATCTTGCTGGGGTCGTGGACCATGAGCCAGGTCGCTTTGGGTCACTGAGAGTCACCCTTCAGGCCACGAGGGATTCCTCAGGGAGCCCATCTGAAACCCACCAGGGACGGATGGTTTCTCCAGGAGGACAGCTTCCTTGGAAGTCGGTCCCAAGAAGGATGCCTTCCCTGAAGCCATGCAGAGATGATGGACATCCAAGCAGGAAAGGGTTCCTTCAACTCAATGCAGTGCACATCCTAGCTGAGACTCAGTGCACAAGTCAGGCCTGGAGGACTTCCCAGGCCACATGAGGGGGTCCACAAGGTCTCCAGGGGCCATGGGTGTTAGGAGGGTGCTCTCTGTCCCCGAGGCTTGCAGAGGGGCAGGGTGTGGGTGATCGGACTTCTGGAGTCAGGCCGTGAAGATTCAAGGATCGGGCCCAAACCATGGCCCAGCATGGACCGAACCTGTGGAGCAATGGGCCATCCCTGTGGTGCATCCTTGAGCCTTGTGGGGGCGGTGTGGCCTTAGTGGGGTTGGGTCAAGCCTGAGCTCTGGCCTTCACCTGGTGGTGCTGCAGGCTGGCCCTGGGAATTTGGGCTTTGGGCCAAGGGTGCAGTCTGTGTCCCGCTAAAGGTCACCCCTCCCCAAAGTGGAGTGGCCAGAAGGATGGCATCCTGTGGTAGAAATCCCACTGTCAAGGGTCCTGTCCTGGCAATTTGTTGCCCAGGCTGCTTCTAAGCCATGGGTTCACCTCCAGGGTGGCGGGGTCTTGAGCCGAAGGAAAGGGGAAGACATCATGTGTTCCCTGATTGACTGAGCATGGCCTGGCTCTGCATTTGGAGGTGTGCGGTGCCTGAATGGGGACCCATCAGAGAAGGTATGTGGCCCTGGGGCTCCAGGATTTGATTTCTGGTGTGAGCTTTTAGAGGGGGTCTGTAGTGGCATGTAGCATTCAGGTCAGCCTACTTGGTTTTCTCTGAGCTTGTTGGTGGTCCCGGCCCTGCCCAGTGGTCCCATTGTGGCACAGAGTCATGTGGGGGAGCTGTGGCAAGGAGGGCCAAGGGTTCCCCGCATTCATGATCGTCACTGTTTACATGGATCCCATCTCTTGAGTCCATGGAGGGGGAGCATGTGTGAGCCAGCACCCCCTGCCCACTTTCCTGCATGGAGGCGTGAGGCCGTATTTCTATACCTGTCCCCCACCCCTCCAGATGGTGACCCCAGAGGAAGACGTGCATTGGGTCCGCTGGCCCCAGGCCAGTGTCTCTCAGCCATGTGCTCAACCCCTGGTGAGCTGAAGCTCAGGCCCTTCCTGGCATCCTGGTCTCCTGCACTGAGCTGTGGTGAGCACATCTGGGTTCCTCTGGATACGTGTGCAGGGAGGGGGATGCACTGGGTTGGGTCAATGATGAGAACCTTATATTGTCCTGAAGAGAGGTGATGACTTAAAAATCATGCTCAATAGGATTACGCTGAGGCCCAGCCTAGGTGAGAATTTTGGAAAAGGATGCTGGGATCCCAAGTTCCCCAGCATGGCCACTGTATTTTAGGCAGGAGACCTTGAGGCTCTGAACGGCATCTCCAGGGGGCCCAACCCTGTCTCTGGGCTCCTCTGTGAGGCAGCCCAGGTTCCCTGTGCAGGCTTGGGCTCTGGTTCCCTGAGCCCCCATTCTCCCTTGTGTGTTTCAGTGAGCTCGTCCTCCTAGGTGGGGCCACCTGGCATTGACCGGCATAGGTGAGTGGTCCTGCTGGGGTCATGGGTCATCAGCAGGATGGAGTCACCAAGGGTCAGCCTTTGAGACAGGAGGGTTCCCACAGGCAGCCGACCTGAATCCACACCATGGAGGGATAGATTGGTCCTCCAAGAGGGCTGTTTTTTTCGGAATCAGACCCAAGGAGGATACCTTCCCTGCAGCCCTGCGGGGATGACGGTGGTCCAGGCAGGGAAGGGTTCCTTCATTCTTACGCAGGTCAGCTCCCAGCTGAGTCTCAGTACATTGGTCTGGCCTCCAGGACTGACCAGGCCATGTGAGGGGGGCAACAGGGGCTTCGGGATGCAGTGGGGTCACACAGGATCTCTCCATCCCCGGAGAAAGGTGGGCATAGAACCCATGGATTCGAGCTGCAGAGATTCAAGAATTGCACACGAATTATTGCCCTGAATGGGACCGACCCTGTTGAGCAATGTCCCATCCCAGGGCACCTCTTTGAGCCTGAAGGGGGTGGTGCTGTTTCCCTAGGTTTGGGTCAAGGCTGAGCTCTGGCCAGTGCCTGGTGGCGCTATAGTCCTGTCATGGACTCGTTAGCTTTACGCCAAGGGGTCAGCCCACGTCCTACTGGGGATCTCCCCTTCCCTGTGGCTGGAAGTCACCCCCTCCCCATTGGCAAGTGTCAGGAAGGGTGACCTCCTGAGGTGGAAGGGCTGTTGAGGGTCTTGTCCCTGGAATATGCCACCCATGCTGCTTCTGAGCCATGGGGTCACCTCCAGGGTAGCAGGTCTTGGGCCCAAGGAAAGGAGAAGTCACCATGTGTCCCCCGATTAGACAAGTGCGGCCCTGCTCTGTGTTTAGGAGGTGTGTGGGGCATGGATGGGGACCCACCAGAGAAAGCATGTGGCCCAGGGACCCCAGGTTGCAATTTCTAGGACATGCTGGGATAGGGCACCTGTGTGGGTGCCCACAGTGCACAGGGATAGGCTATGTGACTTGCAGGTCTGCAGCGGCATCTGGCATCCAGGCCAGCCTCCTTGGTGGGCCGTGAACTGAATGGTGGCGCTGGCCTGTGCCCAGTAGATCTGGTATGACCCTGGGGTCGTGTAGGGGAGCCGGCATGGGCAGTGGAGGTGCTTATGGGACCTGCAGTAGGACACAGTCGGGGCTTCTTGCCCAAGCCCAGTGACCCGCCTGCCCTGTCCTTCCAGGATTCAGTGGCTGAGAGAGCATTTGTTGCCTTGTGTCCATGACGGGCCAGTGTTCTGCATGCATCCCATCACATGGATCCATGGAGGGTGAGCATCCCTGGGCTGACACACCCCACCTTCTGCCCCCATGGAGGGGTGAGGTTGTGTTTTCACACCTGTCTTACTCCTGTTTCTCCAGATGTTGAGCCCGGAGGAAGACTTGCACTGGGCCCAATGGCCCCAGGTCAGCGTCCATCAGCCAGGTGTCCAGCCCCTGGTGCACTGAAGATCGGGCCCTTCCTGGTGCCCTGGTCTCCTGCATTGAGCTGTGGTGAGCACATCCGGATCCTGCTGGATGCATGTGCGGGGAAGGGGGTGCCCTGGGTTGGGTCGATGAGAACCTTATATTGTCCTGAAGAGAGGTGATAACTTAAAAATCATGCTCAATAATAGGATTACGCTGAGGCCCAGTCTAGGTGAGAGGTTTGGAAGAGGATGCTGGGATTCCAAGGTCCCCAGGAGGGCCCCTGTATTTTTGGCTGGAGACCTGGAGGCCCTGAAGGGCATCTTGTGGCTGCCCAAGCCTGTCTCTGCGCTCCTCCTTGAGGCAGCCCAGGCTCCCTCTGCAGGCTTGGTGTCAGCCCTTCAGTTCCCTGGGTTTGAGGCACATGGGAAGCTCCTTTCTGAGCCCCGTTCTCCTCTTGTGTCTTTCAGTGAGCTCTTCCACATGGAGGACCCCTGGCATTGACTGGCATAGGTGAGTGGCTGGCATCATGGGCCATGAGCCAGGCCGCGTGAGGTCGCCAAGGGTCAGCCTTCAGGAAAGAAGGGTTTCCTCAGGGAGCCAACTTGAATCCCCACTGGGAAGAGATGGGTTCTCCAGGAGGGCGACTTCCTGGGAAACAGGAACCAAGGAGGTCGCCCTCCCTGAAGCCCTGCAGGGGTGATGGTGGTCCAGGCAGGAAAGGGTTCCTTCAATTCCACCCAGGGCAGCTCCCAGCTGAGGCTCGGTGCTTGCGTCTGGACTTAAGGACTGCCCTGGCCATATGAGGGGCGCCACAGTGGCTCTGGGGTGCCATGGGGTCACACAGGCACTCTCTGTCCGTGGAGAAAGGTGGGTGATCGGGCCCATGGAGTTGAGCTGTTGAGATGCAAATTTTGCACCTGACACATGGTCCTGAATGGGACCCACCCTGTTGAGCAATGGGCCATCCCATGGGCCTCTTCAAGCCTGAAGGGGGGCGGTGCTGTTTCACTGGGTTTAGGTCAAGGCTGAGCTCTGGCCGGCACCTGGTGGTGCTGCAGTCCAGCCCTTGGACTCGTGGGCTTTGGGCCAAGGGGGCAGCCTGCGTCCCACTGAAAGTCACCCCTTCCCTGTGGCTGGAAGTTATCCCTTCCTCATGGGCGAGTGTTGGGAAGGGTGGCCTCCTGAAGTGGGAAGGCCCGCTATTGAGGGTCTGCTCCTGGCAATTTGCTGCCCATGCTGCTTCTGAGCCATGGAGTCACCACCAGTGTGGTGGGGTCTTGGACCCGAAGAAAGGAGAAGACACTGTTCCCCCCCGATTAGCTGAGTGTGGCCAGGCTGTGTGTTTGCGAGGTGTGAGGGGCATGGATGGAGACTCACCAGAGAAAGCATGTGGCCCTGGGGCCCCAGGTTGTGGTTTCCAGTATGTGCTTGGATACAGCACATGGCTGGGTGCCCACCATGCACAGGGACTGGCTATGTGACTGCCAGCTGTGCAGCAGCATCAGGCATATGGGCCAGCCTCCTTGGTTGACCATGAACTGGTTGCTGGCCCTGGCCTGTGCCCAGTAGTCCTGGGGTGACCCTGGTGTCATGTAGGGGAGCTGGCATGTGTAGTGGAGGTGCTCCTGTGGTCTGCAGTAGGGAGCAGCCCTGGCTTCTAGCCTGAGCCCAGTGACCTGCCTGTCCTATCCTTTCAGGGTTCAGTGGCAGAGAGAGCATCAGGTGGCCCACGTCTGTGATGGGCCAGTATTCCACATGGATCTCATCACATGGGTCCATGGAAGGCGAGCATACCTGAGCTGGCACACCCCACCTTCTGCCAGCATGGAGGGGTGAGGTTGCGTTTGGCACCTGTCCTCTTCCTGTTCCTCGGATGGTGACCCCAGTGGAGGACTTGCATTGGGCCCACTGTCCCCGGGCCAGTGGCCATCAGCCGGGTGCCTAGCCCCTGTTGCACTGAAGCTCGGGCCCTTCCTGTTGCCCTGGTCTCCTGCATTGAGCTTGGGTGAGCCCATCCGGTTGCCACTGGATGCCTAAGCAGGGAGGGGGGTTCCCTGGGTTGGGTCGATGATGAGAACCTTACATTGTTCTGAAGAGAGATGATGACTTAAAAATCATGCTCAATAGGATTACGCTGAGGCCCAGCCTAGGTGAGAATTTTGGAAGAGGACGCTGGGATCCCTAGGTCCCTGACAGGGCCACTGTATTTTGGGCTGGAGACCTGGAGTCCTTGAAGGGCATCTGGAGGGGGCCCAAACCTGTCTCTACGTTCCTCCATGAGGCAGTCCAGGCTCCATGTGCGAGCTTCGTGTCGGTGCTCAGATTCCCCTTGGTGGTGCATGTGGGTGGCTCATCCCTGAGCCCCTGTTCTCCCCTTGTGTCTTTCAGTGAACTCTTCTGCCCAGGAGGACCCCTGGCCTTGAGCAGCATAGGTCAGTGGATCCTGCTGGGGTCATGGGCCATGGACCAGGCCATGTGGGGTCACTGAGGGTCAGCTATCAGGACAGGAGGGATTCCTCAGGGAGACAACCTGGATCCCCACTGGTGAGGGATTGGTTCTCCAGAAGGGCCGCCTCCTTGGGAATCTGACCCAAGGAGGACACCTTCCCTGAAGCGCTACAGGAGTGACATTGGTCCAGGCAGGAAAGGGTTCCATTAGTCCCATGCAGGTCAGCTCCCAGCTGAGACTCGGTGCTAGGGTCTGGCCTTGAGGACTGCCCAAGACACATGAAGGTGGCCCCAGGCTGTGATTTTTGGTGCGTGCTTGGAGAGGGAGTCTGGGCACCCTCCCTGCACAGGGGCAGGCTGTGCGTCTGCCAGGTCTACAGTGGCGCCTAGCTTCAGAGCAAGCCTCCTTGGTTGGCCTTAGCTGGTTGGTGGCCCTGGCTCCTACCCAGGTGTCACAATGCAGCCCAGGAAGTGCAGGGAAGCCGGCTTGGACAGTGGAGGTGCTCCAGGGGCCTGCGGTAGGGCACAGCCTGGGCATCTTGCCTGAGCCTAGTTACTCGCCTATCCTGTCCCTCCAGGGTTTGGTGGTGGGGAGATACAAGGGTTCCCCAGGTCCATAACTGTCCTCATTTCCCATGGATCCCATCACTTGAGTCCATGGACGTAGAGCATGTGTAGCCAGCAGCCGCTCCCCGCTTTCCTGCCTGGAATCTTAAGGCCCTATTTGGACACCTTTCCCCGTCCCTCCAGATGGTGAGCACAGAGGAAGGATTGCGTTAGGCCCTTTGGCCCCGGACCAGTGTCTGTCAGCCATGTGCTCAGCCTCCCGTGTGCTAAAGCTCAGGTCCTTCCTGTCATCCTGGTATCCTGCACTGAGGTGTGGTGAGTCCATCCAGGTCCCTCTGGATGTGTGAGTGGGGACGGGGGTGTCCTGGGTTGGGTCGATGATGAGAACCTTATATTGTCCTGAAGAGAGGTGATGACTTAAAAATCATGCTCAATAGGATTACGCTGAGGCCCAACTTAGGTGAGAATTTTGAAAGAGGATGCTGGGAATCACAAGGTCCCCGGCAGGACCACTGTATTTTAGGCAGGAGACCTCGAGGCCCTGAAGGACATATCATGGAGGGGTACCCAACCCTGTCTGTGCTCCTCCATTAGGCACACCAGGCTTCCTGTGTGGGCTTGGTGTCTGCATTCAGTTTCCCCGGGGGTGGGACACATTGGTGGCTCCTTCCTGAGTCGCATTCTCCTCTGTGCCTTTCAGTGAGCTCTTCCCTCCAGCAGACCCCCTGGGATTGACTGGCAAAGGTGAGTGGATACTGCTCGTGTCATGGGCCATGAGCCAAGCTGCGTGGGGTCCCCAAGGGTCAGCCCTTGGGTCACTTGGGTTTCCTCAGGAGCTGATCTGAATCCCGACTGGGGATTTGTTCTCCAGGAGGGCAGCTTCCTTGGGAATCTGACACAAGGAGGAGGCCTTCTCTGAAGCCCTGCAGGGGTGGTGGTGGTCCAGGCAGGAAAGGGTTTCCTCAGCTTCACACAGGACAGTGGAGCTGGGCAATGCTCAGCTCAGACTTGGTGCTCAGGTCAGGCCTCTAGGATGGCCAGGCCACATGACGGGGACCACAAGGGCTCCGGGGCACCACAGGCATCTCACGGGGCCTCTCCAACCCTGGAGAAGGGTGGGCAATTTGGCCCATTGGGTCGGGCCATGGAGCTTCAAGGATTGCACCAAACCCATATCCCTCAATGGGACCGACCCTATTAAGCAATAGGCCATCCCAGTGGCACCTCTTTGAGCCATGTGGTGGGTGGCGCTGTTTCTCTGAGGTTGGGTCAAGACTAGCTCCGGCTAGTGCCTGATGGTGGTGCAGTCCAGTCCCGGGACTCGTGGGCTTTGGGCCAAGGGTGCAGCCTGTGTCCCACTGGGGATCACCCCTTCCTTATGAGGGAGTGGTGGGAAGGGTATCCTCCCGAGGTAGGAAGGCCCACTGTGGAAGGAACTTTCCTGGAAATTTGCAGTCCAGGCTGCTTCTGAGCCATGAGGTCATCTCCGGGGTGGCGGGGTCTTGGGCCCAAGGAAAGGAGAAGACACCATATGTCTCCCGATTGGTTGAGTATGGCTCCACTCTGTGTGTGGGAGGTGTTGTGTGGGGCATGGATTGGGACCCACCAGAGAAAGCTCGTGGCCCTGGAACCCCAAGCTGCGATTTCCAGTGCACCTTGGGAAGGGGACTGGGTGCTCGCCCTCCATGCACAGGGCAGGCTGTGGAGCTGCCAGGTTGGCAATGGTGCGTGGCGTCCGGGCTGGCGTCCTTGGTTCGCTGTGAGCTGGTTGGTGTCCTTGATGCCTGCCCAGGGGTCCCAGTGCTGCCTGGGGTCATGAAGGGAGCCAGCGTGGGCAAGGGAGGCCTGCAGTAGGGCACAGCCCGGGTGTCTTGCCTGAGCCCAGGAACCTGCCGACCCTGTCCTTCCATGGTTTGGTGGCTGGGAGGGCAAAGGGTCCCCCACGTCTGAGACACATCAGTGTTTCATATGGATCTCATCACATGGGTCCATAGAGAGAGAGCCAGCGTGAGCTGACACCCCCCACCCCCTTCCCTGTATAGAGGTCTGAGCCCCTGGTTGGACACACGTCTTCCTCCTGTCCCCCCAGATGGTGTCTGTGGAGGAAGACTTGCCTTTGGGTTGCTGGCCCCAGGCCAGTGGTTGTCATCCAGGTGCCCAGCCTTGGTGCACTGAAGCTCAGGCCCTTCCTGGTGCCCTGGTCTCCTGCACTGAGCTGTGGTGAGCACATCCGGGTCCCACTGGATAGGTGTGTGCAGTGGGGGGTGCCCTGGGTTGGGTCGATGATGAGAACTTTATATTGTCCTGAAGAGAGGTGATGACTTAAAAATCATGCTCAATAGGATTACGCTGAGGCCCAGCCTAGGTGAAAATTTTGGAAGAGGATGTTGGGATCCCATGGTCCCCAGCAGGGCCATGATATTTTGGACTGGAGACCTGGAGACCCTGAATGGCATCTCAGGGATGACCAACCCTGTCTCTGTGCTCATCCCGGAGGCAGCCCAGCCTCCCTGTGCAGGCTTGGTGTCGGCCCTCCAGTTCCCCGGGGGCATCACACGTTGGAGGCTCCTTCCTGAGCCCCTGTTCTCCCCTGTGTCTTTCAGTGAACTCTTCTGCCCAGGCGAGCCCCTGGCCTTGAGCGGGATAGGTAAGTGGATCCTGCTGGGGTCATGAGCCATGAGCCAGGCAGCTTTGGGTCACTGAGGTCACCCTTCAGGCCAAGAGGGATTCCTCAGGGACCCAACCTGGAACCACCAGAGACAGGTGGTTTCTCCAGGAGGGCTTCCTTGGAAGTCTGTCCCAAGAAGGACACGTTCTCTGAAGCCGTGCAGAAATGATGGAGGTCCAGGCAGGAAAGGGTTCCTTCAACCCAACGTAGTGCATGTCCTAGCTGAGACTTATTGCATGAGTCAGGCCTGGAGCACTGCCCAGACCACATGAGGGGGTCCACAGTTTCTCCGGGGGCCACGGGTGTTATGCAGGAGCTCTTGGTCCCCGAGGCTTGTTAGGGGGGTAGGGTGAGGGCGATCGGGCTTATGGAGTCAGGCAGTGAAGATTCAAGGATCGGGCCCAACCCATGGCCCAGAATGGACCAACCCTGTGGAGCAATGGGCCATCCCAGTGGTGCCTCCTTGAGCCTGGTGGGGGTGGTGTGGCCTCAGTGGGGTTGGGTCAAGGCTGAGCTCTGGCCTTCACCTGGTGATGCTGTAGGCTGGCCCTGGGACTTGTAGGCTTTGGGCCAAGGGTGCAGCCCGCATCCCGCTAAAGGTCACCCCTCCCTGAAGTGGAGTGGCCAGAAGGGTGGGATTGTGTTGTGGAAGGCCCAATGTCAAGGGTCCTGCCCTGGCAATTTGCTGCCCAGGCTGCTTCTGAGACATGGGGTCATCTCCAGGGCGGCATGTTTTTCAGCCAAAGGAAAGGAGAGGGCATCACGTGTCCCCTGATTGGACGAGTGTGGCCTGGCTCTGTGTTTGGGAGGTGTGTGGTGCATGAATGGGGACCCACCAGAGAAGGCACATGGCCCTAGGGACCCAGGATGCGATTTCCTGTATGAGCTTGTAGAGGTCACACAGATTGGTGCATTCCATGCCCAGGGGCAGGCTATGTGACTGCCAGGTCTTCAGTGGCACATGGTGTCCAGGCCAGCCTCCTTGGTTTGCCGTGAGCTGGTTGGTGGCCCTGACCAGTGCCCAGTGGTCCTGGTGCAGCCCTGGGGTCATGCGGGGGAGCTGATATCGGCAGGGGAGGTGCTCTCCGGGCCTGCCATAGGGTGTGGCCCACCATAGGTGCAGCCCGGGGGTTCTTGCCTGAGCGCAGTGACCCGCCTGCCCTGTCCTTCTAGGGTTTGGTGATGGGGAGGGTCAAGGGTCCCCCGCATTCATGATGAGTCAGTGTTCCCCATGGATCCCATCACATGGGTCCATGGAGGGCGAGGATGGGTGAGCCGGCACACCCTGCACACTTCCCTGCATGGAGGGGTGAGGCCCTGTTTGGACCCATGTCTTCCACCTGTCCCCTCAGATGGTGAGCCCCGAGGAAGAATTGCTTTGGGCCTCCTGGCCCCGGGCCAGTGTCCGTCAGCCAGGTGCCCAGCCCCCGGTGCACTGAAGCTCAGGCCCTCCTGGTGCCCTGGTCTCCTGCACTGAGCTGTGGTGAGCCCATCTGGGTTCCTGTAACGCCTGTGTGGGGAGGGGTTGCCCTGGGTTGGGTCGATGATGAGAACCTTATATTGTCTGAAGAGAGGTGATGACTGAAAAATCATGCTCAATAGGATTACGCTGAGGCCCAGCCTAGGTGAGAATTTTGGAGGAGGATGCTGGGAATTACCTGGCAGGACCACTGTATTTTGAGCTAGAGACCTGGAGGCTCTGAGGGCATCTGGAGGGTGCCCAACCCTGTCTCTGCACTCCTCCATGAGGCAGCCTAGGTTCACTATGTGGACTTGGTGTCGGCACTCCTGTTACCCAAGGGTGGGGCACTTTGGCATCTCCTCCCTGAGCCCCCATTCTCCCCTGTGTCTTTCAGTGAGCTCTTCTGCCCAGCAGACCCCCTGGCATTGACCAGCATAGGTGAGTGAATCGTGGTGGCGTCATGGGTGATGAGTCAGACTGTGTTGGGTCACCAAGTATCAGCCTTCAGGTAGGAGGGTACCCTCAGAGAGTCGACCTGAATTTCCACCGTGGAGAGATGGGTTCATCCTCCAGGAGGGTGGCTTCCTGGGGAATCAGACCCAAGATGATGCCTTCCCTGAAGCCTTGCAGGGATGATGGTGGTCCAGTCTGGAAAGGGTTTCTTCAGTCTCATGCAGGGCAGCTCCCAGTTGACACTTGGTGCACGAGTCGGTCCTCGAAGACTGCCCAGGACAAATGAGCAGGACAACAGGGGCTCCGGGGTGGCACAGGGATCATGCGCGGGCTTTCCTTCCCCAGAGAGGGGTGGGTGATTTGGGCCCATGGGGTCAGGCTGTGGAGATTCAAGGATTGTGCACCACTCATGGCCCTGAATGCGAATGACCCTGTAGAGCAATGGGCCACCCCAGTAGCTCCTCCTTGAGCCTCGTGGGTGATGGCTCGGCTTCAACTGGTTGGGTCAAGGCTGAGCTTTGTGGTGCTGCAGGCCGGCCCTGGGACTCATGGGCTTTGGGTCAAGGGTGCAGCCCACCTGCTGCTGGGGGTCACCCCTTCTTTGAGGTCAGTGGCAGGAAGGGTCACGTCCCGAGGTTGGAAGTCCCCCTCATGAGGGACCTGTTCCAGGAATTTGTTGCCCAGGCTGCTCCTGAGCCATGGGGTTACCTCCAGGGTGGTGGGGTCTTGGGCTCAAGGAAAGGAGAGGGCACCATGTGGCTCCTGATTTGCCAAGTGTGGCCCTGCTCTGTGTTTGACAGGGGTCTGGGGTGTGGATGAGGACCCACCAGACAAAGCACGTGGCCCTGGGCCCCAGGCTGTGATTTCTGGTGTGTACTTAGGGAGGGAGCCTGGGCAGGTGTCCTCCCCATACAGGGGCAGGCTGTGGGACTGCCAGGTTGGCAGCAGTGCCTGGCATCTGGGTCAGCCTCCTTGGTTGGCCGTGAGCTGGTTGATGACCTTGGACCTTGCCCAGGGGTTCTGTTGTGGTCCAGAGTTGTGCAGTGGAGCCAGCATGGGCAGTGGAGGTGCTGCAGGGGCCTGCTGTATGACAGCCCAGGCATCTTGCCCAAACCCAGTGACTCCCCTACCCTGTCCTTTGAGAGTTTGGTGGCGGAGAGGGCCAAGGGTTCCCTGGGTCCATGACTGTCATTATTTCATGTAGATTCCATCACCTGGGTCCATGGAGGGAGAGTGTGTGTGAGCCAGTACCCCCTCCTTGCTTTCCCACACAAAGGCGTGAAGCCCTGTTTGAACATCTGTCCCCTGTCCCTCCAGATGGTGACCCCAGAGGAAGACTTGCATTGTGCCCACTGGCCCCAGGCCAGTGGCCGTCAGACAGTTGCCCAGCCCCTGGTGAGCTGAAGCTCAGGCCCTACTGGCAACCTGGTCTCCTGGATTGAGCTTGGTGAGCACATCTCAGTCCTGCTGGATACGTGTGTGGGTAGGGGGTGCCTTGGGTTGGGTCGATGATGAGAACCTTATATTGTCTGAAGAGAGGTGATGACTGAAAAATCATGCTCAATAGGATTACGCTGAGGCTCAGCCTAGGTGAGAATTTTGGAAGAGGATGCTGGGAATTACGAGTTCCCTGTGAAGTCCACTGTATTTTGAGCTAGAGACCTGGAGGCTCTGAGGGCATCTGGAGGGTGCCCAACCCTGTCTCTGCACTCCTCCGTAAGGCAGCCAGGCTCACTATGTGGGCTTGGTGTCGGCACTCCTGTTACCCAAGGGTGGGGCACTTTGGCATCTCCTCCCTGAGCCCCCATTCTCCCCTGTGTCTTTCAGTGACCTCTTTTGCCCGGCAGACCCCCTGGCATTGACCAGCATAGGTGAGTGGATCCTGCTGGGGTCATGGGTCATGAGCCAGGCTGTGTGGGGTTGCCGAGCATCAGCCTTCGGCTGCAAGAGTTTCCTCAGGAACTGACCTGAATGCCCACCCCCACCTGGGATGGGTTCTCCAGGAGGGGAGCTTCCTTAGGAATCGGACCCAAGGAGGGTACCTTCCCTGAAGCCCTGCAGGGGTTGCAGTGGTCCAGGCAGTAAACGGTTTCCTCAGCCCCATGCAGGGCTGCACCCAGCTGAGACTCGGTGCTTAATTCAGGCCTCTAGGATGGCCAGGCTACATGAGGGGAACCACAAGGGCACTGGGGCACCAAGGGGGTCTTATGGGGGCTCTCCGACCTTGGAGAGGTATGCGTGATTCGGCCCATGAGGTCAGGCTTTGGATTTTCAAGGATCTCTCCAAACCCATGGCCCTGAATGGGACCGACCCTATTAAGCTATGGGCCATCCCAGTGGTGCCTCTTTGAGCCAAGTGTGGGGTGGCACTGTTTCCATGAGGTCGGGTCAAGACTAGCTCCGGTGACCCCATGATGGTGCTGCAGTCTGGCCCTGGGACTCGTGGGCTTTGGGCCAAGGGTATAGCCCATGTCCCACCAGGGGCCACACCTTCCTTGTGGGCAAGTGGCGGGCAGGGTGTCCTCCTGAGGTGAGAAGGCCTGCTGTGCAAGGACCTGTCCAGGCTGCTTCCGAGCTATGGGGTCACCTACAGGGTGGTGGGGTCAAGGAAAGGAGAAGACACCATGTGTCTCCCGATTGGCTGAGTGTGGCCCCACTCTGTGTGTTGGACGTGTTGTGTGAGGCATGGATGGGGACATATCAGAGAACACACGAGGCCCTGGGTCCCCAGGCTGCGATTTCCGGTGTGGTGTGGAGCAGGGCCTGGGTGCTTGCCCTCCACACACACGGGCAGGCTGTGCTACTGCCAGATCGGCAGCAGTACGTGGCATCCAGGCCAGCCTCCTTGGTTGGCCGTGAGATGGTAGGTGCCCCTGGCCGACACCCAGGGGGCCAGTACAGCCCTGGGGTCATGTGAGGCAACTGGAGTGGGCAGTGGAGGTGCTCAAGCTGCCTGCAGTAGGGCATAGCCAGGGCGTCTTGCCTGAGCCCAGGGACCTACCTGCCCTGTCCTTCCAGGGTTCAGTGGTGCAGAGGGCCAAAATTCCCCCGCATCCATGACACATCAGTGTTTCACATGGATCCCATCACATGGGTCCGTGGTGGGAGAGCAATCGTGAGCTAGCATCCACCACCCCCTTCCCGCATGGAGGCGTGAGGTTCCATTTGGACACATGTCCACCTCCTGTCCCCCAGATGGTGAGACTGGAAGAAAACTTTCATTGGGCCCGCTGTCCTGGGGTGAGTGGTCATCAGTCAGGTGCCCAGCCCTTGGTGTGGTGAAGCTCAGGCTCTTCCTGGCGCCCTGGTCTCCTGCACAGAGCTGTGGTGAGCACATCCGGGTCCCGATGGATGCATGCGTGGGGATGGAGGGGGTGCCCTGAGTTGGGTCAATGATGAGAACCTTATATTGTCCTGAAGAGAGGTGATGACTTAAAAATCATGCTCAATAGGATTACGCTGAGGCCCAGCTTAGGTGAGAATTCTGGAAGAGGATGCTGGGATCCGAGGTCCCCGGGCAGAGCCACTGTATTTTGGGCTGGAGTCCTTGAGGCCCTGAAGGACACCTTCGGGGTGCCCAACCCAGTCTCTGCACTCCTCTGTGTGGCAGCCCAGGCTCCTTGTGCAGGCTTGGTGTTGGCACTCTGGTTCCCTGGGGGCGGAGCACATTGACGGCTCCTCCCTGAGCCCCCGTTCTCCTCTGTGTCTTTCAGTGAGCTCTTCTACCCAGGCGAGCCCCTGCCCTTGAGCGGCATAGGTGAGTGGATCTTGCTGGGGTCACGGGCCGAGAGCCAGGCCACGGGGGGTCGCTGAGGGTCACCTTTCAGGCCATGAGGGTTTCCTTAGGGAGCTGACCTGAATCCCCACCAGAGATGGATGGTTTCTCCAGAAGGGTGGCTTCCTTGTTAATTGATCCCAAGAAGGACGCCTTCCCTGAAACCCTGCAGGGGTAATGGAGGTCCAGGCAGCAGAGAGTTCCTTCAACCCAATGCAGTGCAGCAGCTTGTCGCCTTGATGCTCCCCATCCCTGGAGAAAGGTGGGCATAGGGCCCATGGAGTTGAGTTGCAGAGATTTAAGGATCGCACAGGACTTATTGCCCTAAATGGGACTAACCCTGTTGAGCAACGTGCC
Organism: Gorilla gorilla gorilla; assembly: GCF_029281585.2. Taxonomy (NCBI): domain Eukaryota; kingdom Metazoa; phylum Chordata; class Mammalia; order Primates; family Hominidae; genus Gorilla; species Gorilla gorilla. The sequence goes on from NC_073240.2 coordinate 26,423,739, forward strand.
ATCCCATGGTACCTCTTTGGGCACTTGGTGCATGGGTCAGGTGTGGAGCACTGCCCAGGCCACATGAGGGGTCCACTGGGTCTCCGGGGGCCACGGGTGTTATGCAGGAGCTCTCCGTCCCCAAGGCTTGCAGGGGGATAGGATGTGGATGATCGAGCTTATGCAGTCAGGCCGTGAAGATTCAAGGATTGGGCCCAACCCATGGCCCTGATGGGACCGACCCTGTTGAGCAATGGGCTATCCCACTGGTGCCTCCGTGAGCCTGGTGGGGGCAGTGCGGCCTCAATGGGCTTGGATCAAGGCTGAGCTCTGGCCAGCACCTGGTGTTTGGCCCTGGGAATCGTGGGCTTTGCGCCAAGGGTTCAGCCTGTGTCCCACTGGAGTTCACCCCTACCGGAAGTGGAGTGGATGGAAGGGTGGCATCCTGTGGTGGAAGACCCACTGTTAAGGGTCCTGTCCTGGCAATTTGATGCCCAGGCTACTTCTGAGCCATGGAATCACCTCCAGGGTAGCAGGGTCTTGAGCCAAAGGAAAGGTGAAGACATTATGTGGCCTCTGATTGGCCAAGCGTGGCCCAGCTCTGTGTTTAGGAGGTGTGCGGTGCATGAATGGGGACCCACGAGAGAAGGCATGTGGTCCTGGGGCCCCAGGATGTGATTTCTGGTGTGTGCTTATAAAGTGTGCCTGGATGGGTTCATTTAATGCCCAGGGGCAGGCCATGTGACTGCCAGGTCTGCAGTGGTACGTGGCATCCAGGCCAGCCTCCTTGATTTGCTGTGAGCTAGTTGGTGCCCGTGGCCCTGCCCAGTGGTCCTGTTGCAGCCCAGATTCGAGCAGGGGATTTGGTGTGGGCAGTGGAGGTGCTCCGGGGTCCTGCACTAGGGTGCAGCCTGGGCGTTTTGCTCGAACCCTGTGACCCGCCTGCCCTGTCCTTCCAGGGTTCAGTGGCCAAGGGTTCCTCACGTAAATGACTGTTACTGTTTTACATGGATCTCATCTCATGAGTCCATGGAGGGAGAGCATATGTGAGCCAGCACCCCCTGCCCACTTTCCCGCATGGAGGCATGAGGCCTTGTTTGGACACCTGTCCCCCACCCCTCCAGATGGTGACCCCAGAGGAAGACTTGCGTTGGGCCCACTGGCTCTGGTCTCAGCCCCTGGTGAGCTGAAGCTCAGGCCCTTCCTGGCACCCTGGTCTGCTGCACTGAGCTGCGGTGAGCCCATCTGGGTCCCACCGGGTGCATGGGTTGCGGGGCAGTGGGGGGTGATGCCCTGGGTTGGGTCGATGATGAGAACCTTATATTGTCCTGAAGAGAGGTGATGACTTAAAAATCATGCTCAATAGGATTACACTGAGGCCCAGCCTAGGTGAGAATTTTGGAAGAAGATGCTGGGATCCAGAGTTCCCTGGAATGACCAAATGTATTTTGGGCTGGAGACCTTGAGGCCCTGAACAGCATCTCGTGGGGGCCCAACCCCTTCTCCGTGCTCCTCTGTGAGGCAACCCAGGCTCCCTGTGTGGGCTTGGTGTTAGTGCTCTGGTTCTGTGAACCCCCATTCTCCCTTTGTGTCTTTCAGTGAGCTCTTCCACCCAGGTGCAACCCCCTGGCATTGACCAGCATAGGTGAGTGGTCCCGCTGGGGTCATGGGTCATCAGTCATGCAGTGTGGGGTCACCAAGGGTCAGCCTTTGAGACAGGAGGGTTTCCACAGGCAGCTGACCTGAATCCACACCATGGAGGGGTGGGTTGGTCCTCCAAGAGGGCTGTTTTTTTGGGAATCGGACCCAAGGAGGATACCTTTCCTGCAGCCCTGCAGTGATGACGGTGGTCCAGGCAGGAAAAGTTTCCTTCAGTTTCATGCAGGGCAGCTCCCAGCTGAGTCTCAGTGCACTGGTCTGGCCTCAAGGACTGACCAGGCCACGTGAGGGGGGCCACAGGGGCTTTGGGATGCCATGGGGTCACAGAAGAGCTCCCCATCCCTGGAGAAAGGTGGGCATAGAGCCCATGGAGTTGAGCTGCAGATATTTAAGGATCACACAGGATCTATTGCCCTGAATGGGACCGACCCTGTTGAGCAATGTGCCATCCATCCCATGGTACCTCTTTGGGCCTGGATGGGGTGGTGCTGTTTCCCTAGGTTTGGGTCAAGGCTGAGCTCTGGCCAGTGCCTGGTGGTGCTACAGTCCAGCCATGGACTTGTTAGCTTTAGGCCAAGGGATCAGCCCACGTCCTGCTGGGGATCTCCCCTTCCCTGTGGCTGGAAGTCACCCCTTCCCCATTGGCAAGTGTCAGGAAGGGTGGCCTCCTGAGGTGGAAGGCCTGCTGTTGAGGGTCTTGTCCCTGGAATATGCCACCCACACTGCTTCTGAGCCATAGGGTCACCTCCAGGATAGTGGGTATTGGGCCAAAGGAAAGAAGTCACCATGTGTCCCCTGATTAGCCAAGTGTGGCCCTGCTCTGTGTTTAGGAGGTGTGTGGGGCATGGATGGGAACCCACCAGAGAAAGCATGTGGCCCTGGGACTCCAGGTTGCGATTTCCAGTTTATACCGGGATAGGGCACCTGGATGGGTGCCCACAATGCACCAGGGCAGGCTATGTGACTGCCAGCTTTGCAGCAGCATCTGGCATCTGGGCCAGCCTCCTTGGTTGGCCATGAACTGGTTGGTGGCCCTGGCCTGTGCCCAGTAGCTCTGTTGTAATCATGGGGTCATGCGAGGGAGCCGGCATGGGCAGTGGAGGTGCTCATGGGACCTGCGGTAGGACACAGCCAGGTCTTCTTGCCCGAGCCCAGTGACCCGCCTGCCCTGTCCTTCCAGGGTTCAGTGGTTGAGAGAGTACAGGGTGACTTGTGTCTGTGACAAGCCAGTGTTCTGCATGGATCCCATCATGTGGATCCATGGACGGCAAGCATCCCTGAGCCGCCACACCCCACCTTCTACCTCCATGGAGGGGTGAGGTTGTGTTTGGACGCCTGTCCTACTCCTGTTTCCCCAGGTATTGAGCCTGGAGGAAGACTTGAATTGGTCCCAATGGCCCCAGGCCAGCATCCATCAGCTAGGTGCCGAGCCCCTGGTGCACTGCAGATTGGGCACTTCCTGGCACCCTGGTGTGCTGCACTGAGCTGTGATGAGCACATCCGGGTCCTGCTGGATGCATGCGCCGGGAAGGGCGTGCCCTGAGTTGAGTCGATGATGAGAACCTTATATTGTCCTGAAGAGAGGTGATGACTTAAAAATCATGCTCAATAGGATTACACTGAGGCCCAGTCTAGGTGAGAGTTTTGGAAGAGGATGCTGGGATCCTGAGGTCCCCTGGTAGGGCCATTGTATTTTGGGCTGGAGACCTGGAAGCCCTGAAGGGCATCTGGGAGGCCCAATCCTGTCTCTGTGCTCCTCCATGAGGCAGCCCTGGCTCCCCATGTAGGCTTGGTGATGGCCTTCCTGTTCCCTGGGGGCGGGGCACATGGGTGGCTCCTCCCTGACCCCCATTCTCTCCTGTGTCTTTCAGTGAGCTCTTCCCCCCAGGCGGGCCCCCTGGCATTGACTAGCATCGGTGAGTGGATCCTGCTGGGGTCGTGGGCCATGCACCAGGCTGCATGGGGTCACCAAGTATTAGCCTTCAGGACAGGAGGGTTTCCTCAGGGAGTCGACCTTAATCCCCACCTGTGGAGAGATGGGTTTGTCCTCTAGGAGGGCAGCTTCCTGGGAAATCAGACCCAAGACGATGCCTTCCCTGAAGCCCTGCAGGGGTGACGGTGGTCCAGTCTGGAAAGGGTTTCTTCAGTCTCATGCAGGGCAGCTCCCAGCTGACACTTGGTGTGAGAGTGTGTCCTTGAGGACTGCCCAGGACAAATGAGTGGGACAACAGAGGCTCCCGGGTACCACAGGGATCACTCAGGGGCTCTCCGTCCCTGGAAATGGGTGGGCGATCGGGCCCATGGGGTGGGGCTGCTGAGATTCAAGGATCGTGCCCTGCTCGTGGCCCTGAATGCAAATGACCCTGTTGAGCAATGGGTCACACCAGTAGCTCCTTCTTGAGCCTGGTGGGTGGCGGCTCAGCTTCAACTGGTTGGGTCAAGGCTGAGCCATGACTGGTGCTTCGTGGTGCTGCAGGCCAACCCTGGGACTCATGGGCTTTGGGTCAAGGGTGCAGCCCGCCTGCTGCTGGGGGTCATCCCTTCTTCGAGGTCAGTGGTGGGAAGGGTCACGTCCCGAGGTTGGAAAGCCCCCTCATGAGGGACCTGTCCTGGGAATTTGTTCCCCAGGCTGCTTCTGAGCCATATGGTCACTTCCGGGTGGTGGGGTCTTGGGCCCAAGGAAAGGAGAGGGCACCATATGGCTCCTGATTGGCTCAGTGTGGCCCAGCTCTGTGTTTGACAGGGGTCTGGGGTGTGGATGAGGACCCACCAGAAAAAGCACGTGGCCCTGGGCCCAGGCTGTGATTTCTGGTGCGTGCTTGGAGAAGGATCCTGGGCAGGCATTCTCCCCAAACAGGGGCAGGTTGTGGGACTGCCAGATCGGCAGCAGTGCCTGGCATCCAGGCCAGCCTCCTTGGTTGGCTGTGAGCTGGTTGGTGGCCTTGGACCCTGCCCAGGGTTTCCGTTGTGGTCCAGAGTCATGCAGTGGAGCCAGTGTGAGCAGTGGAGGTGCTGCAGGGGCCTGCTGTATGGCACAGCCAGGGCATCTTACCCAAGCCCTCCTGGTGCCCTGGTCTCCTGCACTGAGCTGTGGTGAGCCCATCTGGGTTCTTGTGATGCCTGTGCGGGGAGGGGGTTGCCCTGGGTTGGGTCGATGATGAGAAACTTATATTGTCTGAAGAGAGGTGATGACTGAAAAATCATGCTCAATAGGATTACGCTGAGGCCCAGCCTAGGTGAGAATTTTGGAAGAGGATGCTGGGAATTATGAGTTCCCCGGCAGAACCACTGTATTTTGGGCTAGAGACCTGGAGGCTCTGAGGGCATCTAGAGGGCGCCCAACCCTGTCTCTTTGCTCCTCCGTGAGGCAGACCAGGCTCACTATGTGGGCTTGGTGTAGGCACTCCTGTTACCCGGGGGCGGGGCACTTTGGCGGCTCCTTCCCGAGCCCCCATTATTCCATTTGTCTTTCTGTGAGCTCTTCTGCCCAGCAGACCCCCTGGCATTGACCAGCATATGTGAGTAGATCCTGCTAGGGTCATGGTCCACGAGCCAGGCTGTGTGGGATCGCCAAGCATCAGCCTTCAGCCGCAAGAGTTTTCTCAGGAGCTGTCCTGAATCCCCACTTGGAATGGGTTCTCCAGGAGGGCGGCTTCCTTGGGAATCAGACCCAAGGAGGATACCTTCCCTGAAGCCCTGCAGGGGTTGCGGTGGTCCAGACAGTAAAGAATTTCCTCAGCCCCATGCAGGGCGGTGGCCCACTAAGACAGTGCTCAGATCAGGCCTCTAGGATGGCCAGGCCACATGCAGGTGGCCACAAGGGCTCTGGGGTGCCAAGGGGGTCTTGCGGGGGCTCTCCAACCTTGGAGAGGTGTGTGTGATTCAGCCCATGGGGTCAGGCCTCAGATTTGCAAGGATCTCTCCAAACCCATTGCCCTGAATGGGACTGACCCTATTAAGCTATGGGCCATCCCAGTGGCACCTCTTTGAGCCAAGTGTGGGGCAGTGCTGTTTCCCTGAGGGTGTGTCAAGACTAGCTCTGGCTGGCGCTTGAGGGTGCTGCAGTCTGGCCCTGGGATTGGTGGGCTTTGGGCCAAGGGTACAGTCCATGTCCCACTGGGGGGTCACCCCTTACTTGTGGGCAGTGACAGGAAGGCTGTCCTCCTGAGGTGAGGAGACCTGCTGTGGAAGGACCTGTCCCGGAAATTTGCGGTCCAGGCTGCTTCTGAGCCATGGGGTCACCTCTAGGGGGGCCGGGTCTTGGGCCCAAGGAAAGGAGAAGACGCCATGTGTCCCCCAATTGGCTGAGTGTGGCTCCGCTCTGTGTAGGAGGTGTTGTGTGGGCATGGATGGGGACCCACCAGAGAACACATGAGGCCCTGGGACCCCAGGCTGTGATTTCCCATATGGTGTGGAGCGGGGCCTGGGTGCTCGCCCTCCACACAGGGGCAGGCTGTGCAACTGCCAGATCGGCAGCAGTTCATGCCATCCGGGTCAGCCTCCTTGGTTGGCTGTGAAAGGGTAGGTGGCCCTGGCCCGCACCCAAGGGGCTGATACAGCCCTGGAATTATGAGAGGCAGGGGGCGTGGGCAGTGGAGGTGCTCAAGGTGCCTGCAGTAGGGCATAGCCAGGGCATCTTGCCTGAGCCCAGTGACCCACCTGCCCTGTCCTTCCAAAGTTCAGTGGTGGGGAGGGCCAAGGTTCCCCCACATCCATGACACGTCAGTGTTTCACATGGATCCCATCACATGGGTCCGTGGTGGGAGAGCAATCGTGAGCTGGCATCCCCCAGCCCCTTCCTGCATGGATGCGTGAGGTTCCGTTTGGACACATGTCCACCTCCTGTCCCCCAGATGGTGAGACCAGAGGAAAACTTTCACTGGGCCCGCTGTCCTGGGGCGAGTGGTCATCAGTCAGGTGCCCAGCCCTTGGTGCACTGAAGCTCAGGCTCTTCCTGTTGCCCTGGTCTCCTGCACTGAGCTGTGGTGAGCACATCTGGGTCCTGCTGGATGCATGTGTGTGGAGGGGGGTGCCCTGAGTTGGGTCAGTGATGAGAACTTTTTACTGTCCTGAAGAGAGGTGATGACTTAAAAATCATGCTCAATAGGATTACGCTGAGGCCCAGCCTAGGTGAGAATTTTGGAAGAGGACACTGGGATCCCGAGGTCCCCTGTCAGGGCCACTGTATTTTGGGCTGGAGTCCTCGAGGCTCTGAAGGGCACTTTGGGGGTGCCCAACCCTGTCTCTGCACTCCTCTGTGTGGCAGTCCAGGCTTCTCATGCGGGCTTGGTGTTGGCACTCTGGCTCCCAGGGGCTGGGGCAGGTTGGCGGCTCCTCCCTGAGCCCCTGTTCTCCCCTGTGTCTTTCAGTGAGCTCTTCTGCCCAGGTGGGCCCCTGGCCTTGAGCAGCATAGGTGAGTGGATCCTGCTGGAGTCATGGCGCGTGAGCCAGGCCACGGAGGGGCGCTGAGGGTCACCCTTCAGGCCACGAGAGTTTCTTCAGGGATCCGAACCTAAATCCCCACCAGGGACGGATAGTTTCTCCAGGAGAGCAGCTTCCTTGGAAATCAATCCCAAGAAGGATGCCTTCCCTGAAGCCCTGCAGGGGTAATGGAGGTCTAGGCAGGAGATGGTTCCTTCAACCCAACACAGTGCAGATCCTAGCTGAGACTTGGTGCACAGGTCAGGCCTGGAGCACTGCCCAGGCCACATGAGGGGGTCTGCTGGGTCTCCAGGGGCCATGAGTCTTATATGCGAGCTCTTCTTCCCTGAGGCTTGCAGAGGGGTTGGGTGTGGGTGATCGGGCTTACGGAGTGGGCTGTGAAGAATCAAGGGTTGGGCCACACCCATGGCCCTGAATGGGGCAGACTCTGTTGAGCAATGGCCATCCCAGTGGTGCTTACTTGAGCCTGGTGGGGGTGGTGCTGCCTCAGTGGGGTTGGGTCAAGGTTGAGCTCTGGCTGGCACCTGGTGTTTGGTCCTGGGCATCGTGGGCTTTGGGCCAAGGGTGCAGCCTGTGTCCCGCTGGAGGTCACCCCTCCCCAAAGTGGAGTGGCTGGAAGGGTGGCATCCTGTGGTGGAAGGCCCACTGTCAAGGGACCTGTGCTGGCAATTTGCTGTCCAGGCTGCTTCTGAGACATGGGGTCACCTCCAGGGTGGCAGGGTCTTGAGCCAAAAGAAAGGAGAAGATATCATGTGTCCCCTGATTGGCCGAGTGTGGCCTGGCTCTGTGTTTGGGAGGTGCATGATGCATGAATGGGGACCCACTAGAGAATGCACATGGCCCTGGGGCCCCAGGATGCGATTTCTGGTGTAGGCTTGTAGAGGGCACCTGGACAGGTGCATTCCACACCCAGGGGCAGGCTGTGTGCCTGCCAGTTCTGCAGCTGCACATGGCGTCCAGGCCAGCCTCCTCAATTTGCCGTGAGCTGGTTGGTGGCCCTGGCCCTGCCCAGTGCTCCCAGTGTGGCCCAGAGTCATGTGCGGGAGTTGGCGTGGGAAGTGGAGGTGCCCAGGGTCATTCAGTAGGGTGCAGCCTGGACATCTTGCTGGAATCCCATGACCCGCCTACCCTTTCCTTCCAGGGTTGAGTGGCAGGGAGGGCCAGGGGTTCCTTGTGTGCATAACCGTCACTGTTTTACATGAATTCCATGTATTGAGTCCATGGAGGGAGAGCATCTGTGAGCCAGCACACCCTGCGCACTTTCTTGCATGGAGGCATGAGGCCGTGTTTGGACACCTGTCCCCCACCCCTCCAGATGCTGACCCAGGAAGAAGAATTGCATTGGGCCCACTTGGCCCTGGGCCATTGTCCCTCAGCCAGGTGCTCAACCCCTGGTGAGCTGAAGCTCAGGTCCTTCCTGGTGCCCTGGTCTCCTAAACAGAGCTGTGGTGAGCCCATCTACGTTCCAGTGGATGCATGCATGATTTAGGGGGTGGTGCCCTGGGTTGGGTTGATGATGAGAACCTTATATTGTTCTGAAGAGAGGTAATAACTTAAAAATCATGCTCAATAGGATTACGCTGAGGCCCAGCCTAGGTGAGAATTTTGGAAGAGGATGCTGGGATTTTAAGGTCCGTGGCAGGGCCACTGTGTTTTGGACTGGAGACCTCCAGGCCCTGAACAGCATCTCGCGGCAGGCAGGGGGACTCTACCCTGTCTCTGCATTTCTAGGTGAGGCAGCCTAGGCTCCCTTTGTGGGCTTGGTGTTGGCGCTCTGGTTCCCCGGGGTCGGGCACCTTGCTGGGTCCTTCCTGAGCCCCCATTCTCCCCTTGTGTCTTCTGTCTTTCAGTGAGCTCTTCAGCCCAGGTGGTCCCCCTGACATTGATGTGCATAGATGAGTGCATTTTGCTGGTGTTATGGGCCATGAGTCAGGCCGCATGGTGTCACTGAGGGTCAGCCCTCGGGAAAGAAGGGTTTCTTCAGGGAGCCGACCTGAATCCCCACTGAGGAGGGATGGTTTCTCCAGGAGTCTGGCTTCCTTGGGAATCAGACCCAAGATGGTGCCTTCCCTGAAGCCCTGCAGGGGTGACAGTGGTCCAGGCAGGAAAGGGTCCCCTCAGTCCCATGTAGGGCAGCTCCCAGCTGAGACTCAGTGTTTGGGTCTGGCCTCAAGGACGGCCCAGGCCACATGAGGGGGGTCACAGGGGCTCTGGGGTGCCACAGGGGTCACATGAGAGCTCTCTTTCCCTGGAGAGGGGTGCTTGAATGGGCCCATGTGGTCAGGCCACAGAGATTTCAAGGATCACACCCCAACCATGGCCTTAAATGGGACCGACCCTGTTGAGTAATGGGCCATCTCAATGGTTCCTCTTTGAGCTTGGTGGGGGGCAGTGCTGTTTCCCTGGGTTTGGGTCAAGACTGAGCTCTGGCCAGCACCTGGTGATGCCGCAGGCCGGCCCTTGAACTTGTGGGCTTCGGTCCAAGTCGGCAGCCCACGTCTTACTGGAGGTTACCCTTTGCGTGTTGGTGAGTGGCTGGAAGAGTGGATCCTGAGGTGGGAAGACCCGCTGTCGATGGTCCTGTCCCGGGAATTTGCCACCCAGGCCTTTTCTGAGCCATGGGGTCACCTCCAGCGTGGCAGAGTCTTGGGCCTAAGGAAAGAGAGGACACAATGTGGCCCAGGTTTGGCCAAGGGTGGCCTAACTCTGTTTTGAGGACCTGTGCGGGACATGGATGGGGACCCACCAGAGAAAGCTTGTGGCCCTGGGACTCCAGGCTTTGATTTCAAGTGTGACTTGCAAAGGGAGCCTGGGCAGATGCCCACCATGCCAGGGGCAGGCTTTGCAACTTCCTTGTCTACAGTGGCACATGGCTTCTGGGCCAGCCTCCTAGATTGGCCATGAGCTGGTTGGTAACCCTGGTCCATGCCCCATAGTCCCAGGGTGGCTCTGGGATCGTGCGGGACAGCCAGCATGGGCAGTGGAGATGCTATCAAGGCCTGCAGTAGGGCATAGTCAGGACATCTCACCTGAGCCCAGTGACCCACGTAACCTGTTTTTTCAGGGTTTGGTGATGGGGAGGGTCAAGGGTGCCCCACATCCGTAATAGGTCTGTGTTCCTCATGGATCCCATCACATGGGTATCCCTCACCCCTACCCTGCATGGAGGCGTGAGGCCCTGTTTGGACACATGTCCTCCTCCTGTCCCCCCAGATGGTGAGCCTGGAGGAAGACTTGTGTTGGGCTCAATGTTCAGGCCAGTGGCCCAAAGCCAGGTGCCCGGCCCCTGGTGTGCTGAAGCTAGGGACCTTCCTAGTGACCTGGTCTCCTGCACTGACCTGTGATGTGTACATCTGGGTCCTGCTGGATGCCTGCACAGGAATTGGGGTGCCCTGGGTTGGGTCGATGATGAGAACCTTATATTGTCCTGAAGAGGGGTGATGACTTAAAAATCGTGCTCAATAGGATTACGCTGAAGCCCAGCCTAGGTGAGAATTTTGGAAGATGGTGGAATCCCGAAGTCCCCGGCAGGGCCCCTGTATTTTGGGCTGGAGACCTGGAGGGCCTAAAGGGCATCTGGGGGGCCCAACCCTGTCTCTGCACTCTTCCGTAAGGCAGCCCAGGCTCCCCATGCGGACTTGCTGTTGGTGGTCCAGTTCCTCGGGTGGGGCATGAGGGCAGCTCCTCCCTGAGCCCCCCTTCTCCACTTGTGTCTTTCAGTGAGCTCTTCCACCCAGGCAGGGCACCCTGGCATTGAGTGGCATAGGTGAGTGGATCCTACTGGCCTCATGGGCCATGGGCTAGGTTGTGTGGAGTCACTGAGCATCAGCCTTCAGGACAGGAGGGTTTCCTCAGGGAGCACACTTGAATGCCCACCAGGGATGGAAGGGTTGATTCTCAAGGAGAGCGGCTTCCTTGGAAATTGGACCCAAGGAGGATGCCTTCCCTGTCCTTTCAAGGACTGGTGGCTGAGAGAGCACAGGGTGCCGTGCGTCTGCGACAGGCCAGTGTTCCACATGGATCCCATCACATGAGTCCATGGAGGGCGAGCATCCCTGAGCCGCCACACCCCACCTTCTGCCTCCATGGAGGGGTGAGGTTGTGTTTGGATGCCTGTCCTACTCCTGTTTCCCCAGATGTTGAGCCTTGAGGAAGACTTGCATTGGACCCATTGGCCCCAGGCCAGCATCTGTCAGCCAGAGGCCCATCCCCTGGTGCACTGAAGATGGGGCCCTTCCTGGTGCCCTCGTCTCCTGCATTGAGCTGTGGTGAGCACATCCAGGTCCCACTAGATGCATGCGTGGGCAGGGGGGTGCCCTGGGTTGGGTCAATGATGAGAGCCTTATATTGTCTGAAGAGAGGTGCTGACTTAAAAATCATGCTCAAAAGGATTATGCTGAGGCCTGGCCTAGGTTAGAATTTTGGAAGACGATGCTGGAGTTATGACTTCCCCAGCAGGACTACTGTATTTTGAGCTGGAGACCTGGAGGCTCTGAGGGCATCTGGAGGGTGCCCAACCCTGTCTCTGCGCTCCTCCGTGAGGCAGCCCAGGCTCACTATGTGGGCTTGGTGTTGGCGCTCCTGTTACCCGGGGGTGGGGCACTTTGGCGGCTCCTTTCTGAGCCCCCAATCTCCCCTGTGTCTTTCAGTGAGCTCTTCTGCCAAGCAGCCTCCCTGGCAGTGACCAGCATAGGTGAGTGGATCCTGCTGGGGTCATGGCCTAGGAGCCAGGCTGTGTGGGGTCACCAAGCATCAGCCTTCAGCCGTAAGAGTTTCCTCAGGAGCTGACCCGAATGCCCACCTGGGATGGGTTCTCCAGAAGAGTGGCTTCCTTGGAAATCATACCCAAGGAAGATACCTTCCCTGAAGCCCTGCAGGGGTTGCAGTGGTCCAGGCAGTAAAGGGTTTTCTCAACCTCATGCAGGGCAGTGCCCCACTGAGACTCAGTGCTCAGATCAGGCCTCTAGGATGGCCAGGCCACATGAGGGGGGCCACAAGGGCTCTGGGGCACCAAGGGGTTCTTGCAGGGGCTCTTCAACCTTGGAGAGGTGTGTGTGATTCAGCCCACGAGGTCAGGCCACAGATTTTCAAGGATTGCACCAAACCCATGGCCCTGAATGGGACAAACCCTAATAAGCTATGGGCCCTCCCAGTGGTGCCTCTTTGAGCCAAGTGTGGGGTGGCACTGTTTCCTAGGGGTGAGTTGAGACTAGCTCTGGCTGGCACCTGATGGTGGTGCAATCCTGCCCTGGTATTGGTGGCCTTTGGGACATGGGTACAGCCCATGTCCCATTGGGGTCACCCCTTCATTGTGGACAGGTGGCAGGAAGCATGTCCTCCTGAGGTGGGAAGGCCTGTTGTGGAAGACTCTGTCTCAGAAATTTGCTGTCTTGGCTGCTTCTGAGCTATGGCGTCACCTCCGTGGTGGCGGGGTCTCAGGTGAATGGATCCTGTTGGGGTCATGGGCCATGAGCCAGGCCGGGGTGGGGTCCCTGAGCGTCACCTTTTGGGTCATGAGGGTTTCCTAAGGGAGCCAACCTGAATCCCCACCAGGGATGAATGGTTTCTCTGGGAAGGAGGTTTCCTTGGAAATCAGTCCCAAGAAGGACACCTTCCCTGAAACCTTGCAGGGGTAACAGAGGTCCAGGCAAGAGAGGGTTCTTTCAACCCAACACAGTGCAGATCCTAGCTGAGATTTGGTGCACAGGTGAGTCCTGGAGGACTGCCCAGGCCACATGAAGGCATCCACAGGGTCTCCACGGCCAGGAGTCTTATACGGGAGCCCTCTGTCCCCGAGGCTTGCAGAGGGGTTGGGTGTGGGTGATCTGGCTTACGGAGTCAGGCCGTGAACATTCAAGGGTCGGGAACCACCCATGGCCCTGAATGGGACCGACCCTATTGAGCAATGGCCATCCCGGTGGTGGCACCTTGAGCCTGGTGGGGGTGGCACTGCCTCAGTGGGGTTGGGTCAAGGCTGAGCTCTGCCTGTCACCTTGTGGTTGGCCCTGGGAATCATGGGCTTTGGGCCAAGGGTGCAGCCTGCATCCCGCTTGAGGTCACTCCTACCTGAAGTGGAGTGGCCGGAAGGGTGGCATCCTGTGGTGGGAGACCCATGGTCAAGGATCCTGTGCTGGCAATTTGCTGCACAGGCTGCTTCTGAGTCATGGGGTCACCTCCAGGGTGACAGGGTCTTTGGCCAAAGGAAAGGAGAGGACATTATGTGGCCCCTGATTGGCCAAGCATGGCCCAGCTCTGTGGGAGGTATGCGGTGCATGAATGGGGACCCACCAGAGAAGGCATGTGGCCCTGGGGCCCCAGGATGGTATTTCTGGTGTGAGCTTATAAAGGGTGCATGGATGGGTGCATTCCATGCCCAGTGGCAGGTTATGTGACTGCCAGGTCTGCAGTGGCACATGGGGTCCAGGCCAGCCTCCTTGGTTTGCCATGAGCTAGTTGGTGGCCCTGGCACTGCCTAGTGGTCTCATTGAAGCCCAGAGTCATGTGAGGGAGCTGGCATGGGCAGTGGAGGTGCTCCAGGGTCCTACAGTAGGGTGCGGCCTAGGCGTCTTGCTGGAATCCCATGACCCGCCTGCCCTATCCTTCCAGGGTTGAGTGGCAGGGAGGGCCAAGGGTTCCTCGTGTGCATGACTGTCACTGTTTTACATGGATCTCATCTCATGAGTCCATGGTGGGAGAGCATGTGTGAGCCAGCACACCCTATCCACTTTGCCCTATGGAGGCACAAGGCCCTGTTTGGACATCTGTCCCCCACCCCTCCAGATGCTGACCCTGGAGGAAGAATTGCACTGGGCCCACTGGCCCCGGGAAAATGTCCCTCAGCCAGGTGCTTAGCCCCTGGTAAGCTGAAGCTCAGGCCCTTCCTGGTGCCCTGGCCTCCTGCACTGAGCTGTGGTGAGCACATCTGGGTCCCAGTGGATGCATGCATGCATTGGGGGGTGGTGGTGTCCTGGGTTGGGTCGATGATGAGAACCTTATATTGTTCTGAAGAGAGGTGATGACTTAAAAATCATGCTCAATAGGATTACGCTGAGGCCCAGCCTAGGTGAGAATTTTGGAAGAGGATGCTGGGATTTCTAGGTCCCTGTCATGGGCACTGTGTTTTGGACTGGAGACCTCCAGGCCCTGAACAGCATCTCGGTGGGGGGGACTCTACCCTGTCTCCACATTACATGTGAGGCAGCCCAGGCTCCCTTTGTGGGCTTGGTGTCTGCACTCTGGTTCCCTGTGGTAGGACAGCTTGCTGGGTCCTTCGTGAGCCCCTGTTCTCCCTTTGTGTCTTCTGTCTTTCAGTGAGCTCTTCAGCCCAGGTGGGCTCCCTGACATTGATGCGCATAGGTGAGTGGATTCTGCTGGCATCATGGGCCATGAGCCAAGCTGCGTAGGGTCACCAAAGGTCACTCTTTAGGCCACGTGGGTTTCCTCAGGGAGCCGACCTGAATCCCCACCAGGTTGGGACAGTTTCTCCAGGAGGCTGGCTTCCTTGGGAATCAGACCCAAGACAATGCCTTCCCTGAAGACTTACAGGGGTAACAGTCATCCAGGCAGGAAAGGGTCCCCTCAGTCCCATGGAGGGCAGCTCCCAGCTGAGACTCAGTGTGCGAGTCTGGCCTCAAGGATGGCCCAGGCCACATGAAGGAGGCCACAGGGGCTCTGGGGTGCCACAGGGGTCACACGAGAGCTCTCTTTCCCTGGAGTGGGGTGCTCGAATGAGCCCGTGGGGTCAGGCTGCAGAGATTCAAGGATCGCATCCCAACCATGGCCCTAAATGCGACCAACCATGTTGAGTAATGGGCCATCTCAGTGGGGCCTCTTTGAGCCTGGTGGGGGGCGTGGCTGTTTCCCTGGGTTTGGGTCAAGGCTGAGCTCTGGCCAGCGCCTGGTGATGCTGCAGGCCATCCCAGGTTCTTGTGGGTGTTGGTCCATTCGGCAGCCCTGTCCTGCTGGAGGTCACCCCTTGCCTGTTGGTGAGTGGCTGGATCCTGAGGTGGGAAGACCCGCTGGTCTTGTCCCAGGAATTTACCACCCAGGCTGCTTCTGAGCCATGAGGTCACCTCCAGGGTGGCAGAGTCTTGGGGCTAAGAAAAGAGAGGACACTATGCAGCCCACGGTTGGCCAAGGGTGGCCTGACTCTGTGTTTGGGACATGTGCAGGGCATGGATAGGGACCCGCCAGAGAAAGCATGTGGCCCGGGGACTCCAGGCTTCGATTTCAGGTGTGGCTTGCAAATAGCACCTAGGCAGGTGCCCACCACGCCCTGGCGCAGGCTATGCAACTTCCATCTCCACAGCGGCACATGGCTTCTGGGCCATTCTCCTTGGTTGGACATGAGCTGATTGGTTCCCCTGGCCTGTGCCCTGTGGTTCCGGAGTGGCTCTGGGATCGTGTGGGGCAGCCAGCATGGACAGTGGAGATGCTATCAAGGCCTTCAGTAGGTTGCAGCCCAGGTTTCTTGCCTGAACCCAGTGACCCACCTACCCTGTGTTTTCAGGGTTTGCTGACAGGGAAGGCCAAACGTGCCCCACGTCCATGCTAGGTCAGTGTTCCTCATGGACCCCATCACATGGGTATCCCTTACCCCTTCCCCACATGGAAGTATGAGGCTCTGTTTGGACACATGTCCTCTTCCTGTCCCCCCAGATGGTTAGCCTGGAGGAAGACTTGCGCTGGGCCCAATGGACCCAGGCCAGTGGCCATCAGCCAGGTGCCCACCCTGGTGTGCTAAAGCTCGGGACCTACCTGTTGTCCTGGTTTCCTACACTGAGCTGAGGTGAGCACATCCGGGTCCCTCTGGATGCATGCATGGGGCGGGGGGTGCCCCTGGTTTGGGTCAATGATGAGAACCTTATATTATCCTGAAGAGAGGTGATGACTTAAAAATCATGCTCAATAGGATTACGCTGAGGCCCAGCCTAGGTGAGAATTTGGAAGAGGATGCTGGGATCCCGAAGTCCCAGTAGGGGACTTTATTTATTTATTTTGGGCTGGAGCCCTGGAGGCCCTGAAGGGCACCTGGGGGGCCCAGCCCTGTCTCTGTGCTCCTCCGTGAGGCAGCCCAGCCTCCCTGTGTGGGCTTGCTGTTGGTGGTCCAGTTCCTTGGGGTGGGGCATGTGGAAAGCTCCTCCTTGAGCCCCCCTTCTCCACTTGTGTCTTTCAGTGAGCTCTTCAACCCAGGCGGGGCACCCTGGCATTCACCAGCATAGGTGAGTGGATCCTGCTGCCATCGTGGGCCATGGGCCAGGCTGGGTAGAGTCACTGAGGGTCAGCCTTTGGGACAGGAGAGTTTCCTCAGGGAGCGAACCTGAATCCCCACCGGGGAGGGATAGGTTGGTCCTCCAGGAGGGTGGCTTCCTGGGAAATCGGACCCAAGGGGGACGCCTTCCCTGGAGCCCTGCAGGGATGACGGTGGTCCAGGCAGGAGAGGGTTCCTTCAGTCTCACACATAGTAGCTCCCAGCTGAGTCTAGGTGTTCGAGTCTGTCCTTGAGGACTGCCCAGGCCATCTGGGGGGCCAACAGGGGCTCTGGGACACCATGGGGGTCACATAGGAGCTCTCCATTCATGGAGAAAGATGGATGATAGGGCCCATGGAGTCGAGCTGTGGAGATTTAAGGATTGCGTCCAATGTATGGCCCTGAATGGGACAGACCCTGTCGAGTAATGAGCCATTCTATGGGCCTCATCAAGCCTTGAGTGGGGTGGTGCTGTTTCCCTATGTTTGGGTCAAGGCTGGGCTCTGGCCGGTGCCTGGTGGTGCTGAGGTCTGGCCATGGACTCGTTGGCTTTGGGCCAAGGGGTCAGCCTGCTCCCCCTGGAAGTCCCCCCTTCCCCGTGGCTGGAAGTCATCCCTTCCCAAGGGGCAAGTGTCGGGAATGGTTGCCTCCTGAGGTTACAAGGCCTGCTATCTAGGGTCTTGTCCTTGGAATATGCTGCCCATGCTGCTTCTGAGTCATGGGGTCACCTCCAGGGTAGCGGATCTTGGGCCCAGGGACAGGAGAAGATGCCGTGTGTACCCTGATTAGCTGATTGTAGCCCTGCTCTTTGTTCAGGAGGTGTGTGGGGCATGGATGCAGACCCACCAGAGAAAACTGTGGCCCTTAGACCCCAGGTTGCAATTTCCAGTATGTGCTGGGATAGGGCATCTGGGTGGGCACCCACTATGCACAGAGATCGGCTATGTGACTGCCAGGGCTGTAGCGGCATCTGACATCTAGGCCAGCTTCCTTGGTTTCCTGTGAATGAGTTGGTGGCCCTGGCCTGTGCCTAGTAGTCCTGGGGTGACCCCGGGTTGTGTAGGGGAGCCAGCAGGGGCCCAGTGACCAGCCTGCCCTGTCCTTCCAGAGTTCTGTGGCTAAGAGAGCACTGAGTACCCTGTGTCCATGATGGGCCAGTGTTCCGCATGCAAACGATCACATGGGTCCATGGAGGGCAAGCATACTTGAACTGCCACACCCCACCTTCTGCTCACATACAGGAGTGAGGTTGTGTTTGGACAGCTGTCCTACTCCTGTTCCCCTAGACTGTGAAATGGGAGGAAGAATTGTGTTGGGCCCAATGGCCCTGGGCCAGTGTCCGTCAGCCTGATGTCCAGCCCCTGGTGTGCTGAAGCTCAGGCCCTTCCTGGTGCCTTAGTTTCCTGCACTGAGCTTGATGAGCCAATTTGGGTACTGCTGGATGCATGGGCGGGGAGGGAGGTGCCCTGGATTGGGTCGATGATGAGAACCTTAAATTGTCCTGAAGAGAGGTGATGACTTAAAAATCATTCTCAAAAGGATTATGCTGAGGCCCACCCTAGGTGACAATTTAGGAAGAGGGCACTGGAAATCAATGAGGTCCCTGGCAGGGCCACTGTAATTTGGGGTGGAGACCTGGAAGCCCTGCAGGGCACCTCATGGGGGCCCAACCCTGTCTCTTCACTCCCCCGTGAGGCAGCCCAAGCTCCCTGTGTGTGCTTGGTGTCAGCACACCGCTTTCCTGGAGGCGGGGCATTTTGGCTGCTCCTTCCTGAACCCCTGTTCTCCCCTGTGTCTTTCAGTGAGCTCTTTCGCCCAGCAGACTCCCTGGCATTGATCGGCATAGGTGAGTGTCTCCTGCTTGGGTCATGGGCCATGAGCCAGACCATAGGGTTGCCGAGGGTCAGCATTTGAGCCATGAGGGTTTCCTCAGGAGCCAACCTGAATCCCCACCGGGGATGGGTTCTCCAGGAGGACAGCTTCCTTGTGAATCTGAGCCAAGTAAGGTGCCTTCTCTGAAGCCCTGCAGGGGTGCCAGTTGTGCAGGCAAGAAAGGGTTCCCTCAGCTCCAGGCAGGGCAGCGCCCAGCAGAGACTCGGTGGTGGGGTTAGGCCTCTAGGATGGCCAGGCCACATGAGGGGGGCCACAAGGGCTCTGGGGCACAACAGGGGGCTCGCAGGGTCTCTGCGACCCCAAAGAGTGGTGGGCAATTCGGCCCATGGGATCGGGCCCCAGATTCAAAGATCACACCACACCCATGGCCCTGAATGGAACCGACCCTGTTAAGCATTGGGGCATCCCAGGGGTGCCACTTTGAACCTGGTGTGGGGTGCCGCTGTTTCCCTGAGGTTGGGTCGAGACTAGCTCCGGCCAGCGCCTGATAGTTATGCAGTCCAGCCCTGAGATTAGTGGGCTGTGGGCCCAGGGTGCAGCCTGTGTCCCGCTGGGGGTCACCCCTTCCTTGTGGGCGAGTGGTGGGAAGGGCGTCCTCCTGAGGTGGGAAGGCCCGCTGTGGAAGGAACTGTCCAGGAAATTTGCCATCCAGGCTGCTTCTGAGCCATGCGGTCGCCTCCAGGGTGGCAGGGTCTTGGGCCCAAGGAAAGGAGAGGACACCGTGTTTCCCTCAATTAGCTGAGTGTGGCCCTGCTCTCTGTGTGGGAGGTGTTGTGTGGGGCATGGATAGGGACCCACCAAAGACAACACATGGCCCTCAGGCCCAAGGCTGAAATTTCTCAGTGCATGCTTGGAGACGGTCCTGGGCCTCCTCCACGCCCAGGGTCAGGCTGTGCAACTGTCAGGTTAGCAGTGGCATGTGGTGTCTGGGCCTGTCTACTTGGTTGTCCGTGAGCTGCTGGTGGCCCTGGCCATTTCCCAGGGGTTCAGGTGCAGCCGTGGGGTTGTGTGGGACAGCCAGTGTGGGCAGTGGAGCTGCTCTGGAGGCCTGCAGTAGGGTGCAGCCCGGGAGTCTTGCCCGAGCCTAGTGACCCGCCTGCCGTGTCCTCACGGGGTTCCCTAGCAGGGAGGGCCAAGGGTCCCCTGTGTCTGTGACACATGAGTGTTTCCCATGGATCCTATCAAATGGGTCCACGGAGGGAAAGCATGAGTGAACTGGCACCCCCCCACCCCCCACCCTCTTCCCCACCTGGAGGCATGAGCCCCTGGTTGGACATATGTCCTCCTCCTGTACCCCCAGATGGCAGCCCTGTAGGAGGACTTGTATTGGGGCCGCTGGCCCCACATCAGTGTCCGTCATCCCAGCGTCCAGCCCCTGGTGTGCTGAAGCTCAGGCCCTTCCTGGTGCCCTAGTCTCCTGCACTGAGCTTGGTGAGCCCATTCGGGTACTGCTGGATGCATGGGCAGGGAGGGAGGTGCCCTGGGTTGGGTCGATGATGAGAACCTTATATTGTCCTGAAGAGAGGTGATGACTTAAAAATCATTCTCAAAAGGATTATGCTGAGGCCCGGCCTAGGTTAGAATTTTGGAAGAGGATGCTGGGATCCCGAGGTCCCCAGGAGAGCCCCTGTATTTTTGGCTGGAGACCTGGAGGCCCTGAAGGGTATCTGGGGGGCCCAGCCCTGTCCCTATACTCCTCTGTGAGGCAGCCCAGGCCCTCTGTGCGGGCTTGGTGTTGGCACTGTGGTTTTCTGGGGGCGGGTCAGGTTGGTGGTTCCTTCCTGAACCCTTGTTCTCCCTTTGATTCTTTCAGTGAGCTCTTCTGCTCAGTCGGGTCCCCTGGCATTGACCAGCATAGGTGAGTGGATCCTGCTGGGTTCATGGGCCATGAGCCAGACACATGGGGTGACTGAGGGTCAGCCTTTGGGACAGGAAAATTTCCTCGGGGAGCCAACCTGAATTCCCACCTTGGAGGGATGTGTTAGTCCTCCAGGAGGGTGGCTTCCTGGGGAATCTGACCCCAGGAGGACACCGTTGCTGAAGCCCTGCAGGAGTCATGGTGGTCCAGGCTGGAAAGTTTTCCTTCAGTTTCATGCGGGGCAGCTCCCTGCTGACATTTGGTGCCTGCATCTGACCTCGAGGACTGCCCGGGCCACATGAGTGGGGCAACAAGGGCTCCAGGGTGCCACGGGGATTATGAGTGGGGCTCTCCATCCCCAGAGAGAAGTGGGCAATCAGGCCCATGGGGTCAGGCTTGTAGGGTTCGGTGGTGGGGAGAGCCAAGGTTTCCCTGGGTCCATTACCGTCACTGTTTCACCTGGATCCCATCACATGGGTCCATGGAGGGAGAGCATGTGTGAGCAGGCACCCCTTTCTCCCTTTCCCACCTGAGCCCCTGGTTGGACATATATCCTCCTCCTGTCCCCCCAGATGGTGGCCCTGGAGGAGGACTTGTACTGGGGCCACTGGCCCCACATCAGTGTTCATCAGCCCGGCGTCCAGCACCTGGTATGCTGAAGCTCAGGCCCTTCCTGTTGCCCTAGTCTCCTGCACTGAACTTGGTGAGTCCATTCGGGGACTGCTGGATGCATGGGTGGGGAGGGAGGTGCCCTGGGTTGGGTCGATGATGAGAACCTTATATTGTCCTGAAGAGAGGTGATGACTTAAAAATCATTCTCAAAAGGATTATGCTGAGGCCCGGCCTAGGTTAGAATTTTGGAATAGGTTGCTCGGATCCTGAGATCCCCAGCCAGGCCACTCTATTTTTGGCTGGAGTCCTTGAGGCCCTGAAGGGTGTCTGAGGGCTGCTGAAACCTGTCTCTGTGCTTGTCCGTGAGGCAACCCACGTTCACTGTGTGGACTTGGTGTTGGCCTTCCCGTTCTCCGGGGACTGGGCGTACTGTCAGCTTGTCCCTGAGTACCTGTTCTCCCCTGTGTCTTTCAGTGAGCTCTTCTGCCCAGGTGGTCCCCCTGGTCTTGATGGGCATAGGTGAGTACATCCTGCTGGCATCATGGTCCATGAGCCAGGGTGCGTAGGGTTGCTGGAGGTCACCTTTAGGCCATGTGGGTTTCCTCAGGGAGCTGACCTGAATCCCCACTGGGGAGGGATGGTTTCTTCAGGAGGGTGTCTTCCATAGAAACTGGTTCCAAGAAGGATGCCTTCCCTGAAGCTGTGCAGGGGTGATGATGGTCCAGGCAGGAAAGGGTCCCTTCAACCCAATGCAGTACAGCTTCTAGCTGAGACTCTGTGCACGGGTGAGGGCTTGAGGACTCCCAGGCAACACGAGGGGTTTCACAGGATCTCCGGAGGCCACAGGTGTTAAGCAGGAACTCTCCATCCTTGAGGCTTGCTGGGGGTGGTGGGACGGCAGCAGGGTGTGGGTGATCGAGTTTATGGATTCAGGCCGATTCAAGGGTCAGGCCCCACCCATTGCCCTGATGGGACCAACCCTGTTGAGCAATGGGCTGTCCCACTGGTGCCTCCTTGAGCCTGGTGTGGGCAGCGTGGCTTCAATGGGGTTGGGTCAAGGCTGAGCTCTGGCCCGCACCTGGTGGTTGGCCCTGGGAATTGTGGACTTTGGGCCAAGGGTGCAGCCCGCCTGCCTCTGGAGGTCATCCTACCCAGAGGTGGAGTGGCCGGAAGGGTGGCAGGCATCCTGTGGTGAAAGGCCCACTGTTGAGGGTCCTGTCCCACGAATTTGCTGTCCAGGCTGCTTCTGAGCCATGGGTTCACCTCCAGGGAGGCGAGATCTTGAGCCCAGGGAAAGGAGAGGACATCATGTGTCCCCTGATTGGCTGAGAGTGGGGAGAGTGTTTGGGTGGTATGTGGTGCATGAATGGGGACCCACCAGAGAAGGCACATGGCCCTGGGGCCCCAGGATGCGATTTCCAGCGTGCTTGTAGAGGACGTCTGAGTGGACACTCTCCATGCCCAGGCGCAGGCTATGTGACTGCCAGGTCTGCAGCAGTTCATGGTATCTGGGCTAACCTCCTTGATTGCTTATGAGCTGGTTGATAGCCCTGGCTTGTGCCGAGGGGTCCTGGTGCGGCCCTGGGGTTGTTCGGGGGAGCCAGCATGGGCAGTGGAGGTGCTCTTGGGGCCTGCAGTAGGGCACAGCCCAGGTGTTCTTGGTTGAGCGCAGTGAACTACCTGCCCTTTCCTTCCAGGGTTCGGTAGCAGGGAGGGCCAAGGGTCCCCCGCGTCCATGACAGGTCAGCGTTCCTCCTGGATCCCATCACATGGAGGGAGAGCATGTGTGAGCCGGCACTCCCCACTCTCTTCCCCACATTGCAGGGTGAGGCCCTGTTTGGACCCATCCTCCAGCTATCTCACCAGATGGTGAGCCCAGAGGAAGACCCCGTGGCTCTGGGCCAGTGTGCGTCAGCCAGGTCCCCAGCCCCCAGTGTGCTGAAGCTCAGGCCCTTCCCAACGCCCTGGTCTCCTGCACTGAGCTGTGGTGAGCACATCCGGGTCCCACTGGATGCATGCGTGGGGAGGGATGTGCCCTAAGTTGGGTTGATGATGAGAACCTTATATTGTCCTGAAGAGAGGAGATGACTTAGAAATCATGCTCAATAGGATTACGCTGAGGCCCAGTCTAGGTTAAAATTTTGGAAGAGGACGCTGGGATCCCAAGTTCACAGGCAGGGCCACTGTATTTTGGACTAGAGACCTCAAGGCCCTAAAGGGCATCTTGAGGGGGTCCAACCTGTCTCTGTGCTCCTCTGTGAGGCAGCCCTGGCTCCCTGTGTGGCCTTGGTGTTGGCGCTCTGGTTCCCGGGCGTGGCATGTGGGCACCTCCTTCCAGAGCCCCCATTCTCCCCTGTGTCTTTCAGTGAGCTCTTCTGCCCAGCTGGGCCCTCTGACATTGACCGGCCTAGGTGAGTGGATCCTCTTTGGGTCACGGGTCATGAGCGAGGCAAAGTGGGGTCACCATGCATCTGCCTTCGGGCCATGAGAGTTTCCTAAAAGTGTGGACCTGAATTCCCACCGGGGATGAGTTATCCAGAAGGGCCACTTCCTTGGGAATCGGACCCAAGAAGGACGCCTATCCTGAAGCCCAGCAGGGGTGATGGTGGTCCAGGCAGGAAAGGGTTCATTCAGCCCCAAGCAGGCAGCTCCCATCTGAGACTTGGTGCATCGGTCAGGCCTTGAGGACTGCCCAGGACACATGAGGTGGCCGCAGGGGCTCTGGGGCGCTACGGGGGTTCTGCAGAGAGGGGTAGGCGATTGGGTCCGTGGGGGTCATGCCGCGGAGTTTCAAGGACACCCATGACCCTGAATGGGACTGACCCTGTTGAGCAATGGGCCATCCCAATGGCACCTCCTTGAGTCTGGCAGTGGGTGGTGCTGTTTCCCTGGGGCTAGGTCAAGGCTGAGCTCTGGCCAGTGCCTGTGGTGCTGCAGGCTGGCCCTAGAACTCATGGGCTTTCGGCCATGGGGACAGCTTGGGTCGTGCTTGGGGTCACCCCTTCCCGGAGGTTGAATGGCGGGAGTGGTGGCTTCCTAAGGTGGGAAGTCCTGCTGTTGAGCAACCTGTCCTGGGAATTTGCCACCCAGGCTGCTTCTGAGCCATGAGGTCACCTCCAGGGTGGCAGCATCTTGGGTCCAAGGAAAGGGGAGCATACCATGTGTCTCCAGATTGGTTGAGTGTGGCCTGGCTCTGTGTTTGGGAGGTGTGCAGGGCATGGATGGGGATGCATCAGAGAAAGTACATAGCCCTGGAGCCCCAGGCTGTGATTTCCAGTGTGTGCTTGGAGAGGGGCAGGAGCAGGCTCTCGACTGCCAGGTCTGCAGCAGCGCGTGGCATCCGGGCCAGCCTCCTGGTTGGCCATGTGCTGGTTGGTGGCCCTGGCCTGTGCCCAGTGGTCTCAGGGTAGACCTGGCATTGTGCAGGGCAGCCGGCAGGGCAGTGGAGGTGCTCTCAGGACCTGCAGTAGGGCGCAGCCTGGACTTTTTGTGTGAGACCAGTGACCCACCTGCCCTGTCCTTCCAGGGTTGGGTGGCTGGGAGGGCCAAGGGTGGTCCATGTCCGTCTCCGTGACACATCAGTGCTCCGCATGGATCCTATCACATGGATATCCCCTACCCACCTTCCCCACGTGGAAGCATGAGGCCCTACTTGGACACGTGTCCTCCTGTCCTAGATGGTGAGCTCGGAGGAAGACTTGCATTGGGCCCAATGGAGCTGGGCCAGTGTCCGTCAGCCAGGTCCCCAGCTCCTGATGCGCTGAAGCTCAGGCCCTTCCTGGAGCCCTGGTCTCCTTCCCTGAGCAGTGGTGAGTCCATCTGGATCCCACTGGATGCATGCGCAGGGAGGGATGTGCCCTAGGTTGGGTCGATGATGAGAACCTTATATTTTCTGAAGAGAGGTGATGACTTAAAAATCATGCTCAATAGGATTACGCTGAGGCCCAACCTAGGGGAGAATTTTGGAAGAGGATGCTGGGATCCTGAAGTCCCTGGCAGGGCCACTGTATTTTGGGCTGGAGACCTCAATGCCCTGAAGGGCATCTTGGCAGCCCCCAGCCCTGTCTCTGCACTCCTCCGTGAGGCAGCCCAGGCTCCCTGTGTGGGCTTGGTGTCAGAGTCCCGTTCCCCAGGGGCGGGGCAGGTTGGCGGCTCCTCCCTGAGTCCCCTTTCTCCCTTGTGTCTTTGAGTGACTTCTGCCCAGGTGGGCCCCCTGGCATTGACCAGCATAGGTGAGTGGAATCTGCTGGTGTCATGGACCATGAGCCAGGCCATGTGGGGACTCCAGGTCAGCCTTCAGGACAGGAGAGTTTCCTCAGGGAGCAGGGGAATCCCCACTGGGGAGGGATGGGTTCTCCCAGAGGGCCACTTTCTTTCGAATCGGACCCATGGAGGACATCTTCTCTGAAGACCTGCAGAAGTGATGATGTTTCAAGCAGCAAAGGGTTTTTTCAGCCCCTGCAGGGCAGGCAGCTCCCAGATGAGATTCTGTGCATGGGTCAGGCCTCAAGAACTGCCCAGGCCACATGCGGGGTGCCACACAGGCTGTGAGGCACCACAGGGGTCATGCAGGAGCTCTCGGTCTTCAGGCTTGTTGTGGGGGTGGTGACAGAGTGATCAGGCCCACAGGGTCAGGCTGCAGTGTTTCAAGGATCACGCCCACCCATGGCCCTGAATGGGACCGATGCTGTTGAGCAATGAGCCATCCCAGTGGCTCCACATTGAGCCTGGTGGGGACGCCACTGTTTCAGTGGGGATGGGTGAAGCTTGAGCTCTGGCCAGCACCTGATGGTGCTGGCCCGGGGACTTGTGGGCTTTGGGCCAGGTCGGCAGCCTGAGTTCTGCTGGGGGTCATATCTTTCCTGAGTTTCAGTGTCAGGATGCATGGCTTCCTTAGGTGTGAAGGCCTGCTGTGGAGGGTCCTGTCCTGGGAGTTTGCTGCCCAGGCTGCTTCTGAGCCATGGCATCACCTCCAGGTGGTGGGGTCTTGGGCCCAAGGAGCAGAGAAGACACCATGTGGCCCCTGATTGGTCAAGTGTGGCCTGGCTCTGAGTTTGGGAGGTGTGCAGGGCATGGATGGGGACCCACCAGAGAAAGCATGGGCCCATGGAGCCCCAGGCTGCGATTTCTGATGCGCACTTGGAGAGTGCCATCAAGGTACCCTTGAGCCTACCATGCCCAAGGGTAGGCTATGCAACTACCAGGTCTGCGGCAGTGCCTGGCATCAGGACCAGCCTCCTTTGTTGGCTGTGAGCTGGTTGGTGGCCCTAGCCCGTGTCCAGTGATCTCTGTGCAGCCCTGGGGTCATGTGGAGCAGCCAGTGTAGGCAGGGGAGGTTATCTTGAGGTGTGCAGTAGGCACATCCCAGGCGTCTTGCCCAAGCCCAGTGACCTCCCTGCCCTGTCCTTCCAGGGTTCGGTGGCGGGGAGGCCCAAGGGTACCCTGTGTCCATGACAGGTCAGGATTTCATGTGAATCCCATCACATGGGCCCTCCTCCTGTCCCCCCAGATGGTGAGCCTGGAGGAAGACTTGCACTGGGCCTTCTGTGCGCTGGCCAGAGGCCATCAACCAGGTGCCCAGGTCCTGTTGTACTGAAGCTTGGGCCCTTCCTGGCGCCCTGGTCTCCTTCATTGAGCTGGTGAGCCCATCCGGGTTCTTCTGGATGTATGCATGGGGAGCGGGGTGCACTGGGTTGGGTCAATGATGAGAACCTTATATTGTCCTGAAGAGAGGTGATGCCTTAAAAATCATGCTCAATAGGATTACGCTGAGGCCCAGCCAAGGTGACAATTTTGGAAGTGGACACTGAGAATCACGAGGTTCCTGGCAGGGCCACTGTATTTTGGGCTGGAGACCTGGAGGCCCTCAAGGGCCTCTCACATGGACCCAACCCTCTCTCTGCACTCCTCCGTGAAGCACAGCAGGCTCCCTGTGTGGACTTGGTGTTGGCACTGTTTCCCAGGGGCAGGGCACATTGGTGGCTTTTCCCTGAGTCCCCATTCTTGCCTTGTGTCTTTCAGTGAGCTCTTCAGCTCAGAAGGGCCCCTTCACCTTGATTAGCGTAGGTGAGTGCATCCTGCTGGCGTCATGGGCCATGAGTCAGGCCGCGTGGGGTCACCAAGGGTCAGTCTTTAGGACAGGAGGGTTTCCTCAGGGAGCCAACCTGTATTTCCACTGGGGAGGGATGGTTTCTCCAGGAGGGCGGCTTCCTTGGGAATTGGACCCAAGATGTTGCCTTCCTGAAGCCCTGCAGGGATGACAGTGGTCCAGGCAGGAAAGACTTCCTTCAGCCCCTTGCAGGAGAGCTCCCAGCTGAGACTCAGTGCATGTGTCAGGCCTCGAGGATTGCCGAGGCCACATGATGGGGGCCACAGGGCCTCCGGGGCACCACAGGGGTCATGTAAGAGTTGTCTTTCCCTGGAGAGGAGTGCTTGAATGAGCCCATGGGGTTGGGCCGTGGAGATTCAAGGATTGTACCCCAACTATGTCCCAAAATGGGACTGACCCTGTTGAGCTATAGACCATCCCATGGTGCCTCTTTGAGCTTGGTGGGGGGCAGTGCTGTTTCCCTGGGTTTGGGCCAAGGCTGAGCTCTGGCCAGTGCCTGGTGGGGCTGTGGGCCGGACCTGGGACTTGTGGGCTTTAGGCCAAGTCGACAACTTGTGTCCTGCTGGAGGTCACCCCTTCCCCATGGGTGAGTGGCTGGAAGAGTGGAATGTGCGGTGGGAAGGCCCGCTGTTGATGGTCCTGTCCCAAGAATTTGCTGCCCAGACTCTTTCTGTGCCATGGGTTCATGTCCAGGGTGGCAAGGTCTTGGGCCTAAGGAAAGGAAAGGACACCATGTGGCCCAGGATTGGCCAAGGGTGGCCCGGCTCTGTGTTTGGGACATGTGTGGGGCATGGATGGGGACCCACCAGAGAAAGCACATGGCCCTGGTACTCCAGGCTGTGATTTCAGGTGTGGCTTGGAGAGACTGCCTGGGCAGGTGCCCACCATGCCCAGCAGCAGGCTATGCAACTTCCATGTCCACGGTGGCACATGGCTTCTGGGCCAGGCTCCTCGGTTGGCCATGAGCATGTCGGTGACCCTGTCCCATGCTCAGTGGTCCTGGGGCAGCCCTGGGATCATGTGAAGGAGAAGTCAGAGGGGGCACTGGAGGTGCCCTCAAGGTCTGCAATAGCATGAAGACCAGGGGTCTTGCCCAAGCCCAGTGATCCACCTGCCCTGTTTTTTCAGGGTTTGGTGATGGGGAGGGCCAAGAGTGCCCTGTATCCGTGACAAGTCAGTGTTCCACATGGATCCCATCACATGGGTATCCCTTACCCCGTTCCCCACCTGGAGGTATGAGGCCCTGTTTGGACACATGTCCTCCTCCTGTCCATCCAGATGGTGAGCCTGAAGGAAGACTTGCATCAGGACCAATGGACCCTGGCAAGTGTCCGTCAGCCAGTTGCTCAGTCCCTGGTGCACTGAAGCTCAGGCCCTTCCTGGCCCCTTGATCTCCTGCACTGAGCTGTGGTGAGCACATCTGGGTCCCGCTGGATGCATGTGTGGGCATGGGGGGTGCCCTGGGTTGGGTCAATGATGAGAACCCTATATTGTGTTGAAGAGAGGTGATGACTTAAAATTACCATGCTCAATGATTACGCTGAGGCCCAACCTAGGTGAGAAATTTGGAGGAGGATGCTGGGATCCCAAGATTTCCGGCAGGGCCACTGTATTTTGGGCTGGAGCCCTGGAGGCCCTGAAGGGTGTCTGGAGGAGGCCCAACTCTGTCTCTGCGCTCCTCTGTGAGGCAGCCCAGGCTCCCTGTGCGGGCTTGGTGTTGGCCTTTCTGTTCCCCAGTGAAGTAGCATGTGGGTGGCTCCTCCCTGAGCCCCAGTTCTCCCCTTGTGTCTTTCAGTAAGCTCTTCTGCCAAGGGGAGGCCTCCTGGCATTGACCAACATAGGTGAGTGGATCCTGCTGGCATCATGGGCATGGGTTCATCGAGGGTCAGACTTCAGGCCATGAGGGTTTCCTCAGGGAGCTGACCCCAATTCCCATCAGAGAGGGATGGTTTCTCCAGGAGGGTGGCTTCCTTGGGAATCTTACCCGAGCAGGATGCCTTCCCTGAAGACCTACAGGAATGACAATGGTCCAGATAGCAAGGGTTCCTTCAGCCCCATGCAGGACATCGCCCAGTTGAGACTTGGTGTGCAGGTCAGGCCTTGAGGACTTCCCAGGCCACATGAGGCGGGCCAGAAGGGCTCCAGGGTGCCACGGGTTTCACTTGGGAGCTCTCGGTCCCCGGGCATGTTCCTGGGGGGGTGGTGATGGGGTCGGGCCATGGAGGTTCAAGGATCTCATCCCACCTGTGTCCCTGAATGAGGCTGATCCTGTTGAACAATGGGCCATCCCAGTGGCACGTGTTGAGCCTGGTCAGGGGTGGTGCAGTTTCAATGGGGTTGGGTCAAGGTTGAGATCTGGCCAGCTCCTGGTGGTGCTTCAGGCCAGTCCTGTGACCCATGGGCTTTGGGCTAAGGGGGCATACCTTGTCCCATGGGGGTCACCTGTTCTCCATGTTTGAGTGGCAGTAACAGTGGCATTCTGAGGTGGGAAGATCCACTGTCTAGGGTGTTGTACCGGGAATTTGCCACCCCGGCTTCTTAGCCAAGGGGTCACCTGCAGGATCTCAGGATCTTGGGCCCAAGGAAACGAGAAGATACCACGTGGCCCTTGATTGGCCAAGTGTGGCCCAGCTCTGTGTTTGGGAGGTGTGTGGGATATGAATGGGGTCCCACCAGTGAAAGCTCATGGCCCGGGTCCCCAGGCTGTGATTTTTGGTGCACACTTGGGGAGGGCTCCTCAGTGGGTGCCCACCACGTCCAGAGGCAGGCTATGTGACTGCCAGGTTTGCAACGGTGCATAGCTTCCAGGCTACCCTCCTTGGTTGGCTGGGAGCGGGTTGGTGGCCGTGGCCCATGCCCAGTGGTCACAGGGCGACCCTGGGATCATGCGGGGGAGCTGGTGAGGGTAGTGGAGGTGCTCTCCAGAATGGAAGTATGGCGCAGCCCAGGTATCTGGCCCAAACCCAATGACCAGCCTGCCTTGTTTCTCAGGGTTTGGTGATGGGGAGGGCCAAGGGTGCCCTGCATCTGTGATGCGTCAGTGTTCCACCTAGAACCCATTACAGGGGATCCCTTACCCCCTTCTCCACATGGAGATGTGAGGCCCTATTTGGACACATATCCTCCTCCTGTCCCCCCAGATGGTGAGCCTGGAGGAAGATTTGCGTTGGGCCCAATGGCCCTGGGCCAGTGTCTGTCAGCCAGTTTCCCAGCCCCTGGTGCACTGAAGCTCAGGCCTTTCCTGGCATCCTGGTCTCCTGCACTGAGCTGTGGTGAGTATATCATGGTCCTGCTGGATGCATGTGCAGGGAGGGGGGTGCCTTGGGTTCAGTCAATGTCGAGAACCTTATATTGTTCTGAAGAGAGGTGGTGACTTAAAAATCATGCTCAATAGGATTACGCTGAGGCCCAGCCTAGTTGAGAATTTTGGAAGAGGACAGTAGGATCCCAAAGTCCCTGGAAGGGCCCTTGTATTTTAGGCTGGAGACTTCAAGGCTCTGAAGGGCACCTGGAGGTGGCTCAACCTTTCTCTGTGCTCCTCCATGAGGCAGTCCAGGCTCCCTCTGTGGGCTTTCTGTTGGCACTCTGGTTCCCTGGGCCAGGGAACGTTGGTGGCTCCTCCCTGAGCCCCTATTCTCCCCGTGTGTCTTTCAGTGAGTGCTTCTGCCCAGGCAGGCCACTTGGCATTGACCGGCATAGGTGAGTGGATCCTGCTGGGGTCATGGGTCATGAGCAAGGCCACATGGGTCGCCGAGGGTCAGCCTTACAGCCATAAGGGTTTTCTCAGGGAGCCCACCTGAATTCCCACCGGGGAGGCATAGGTTCTCCAGGAGGGCGGCGTTTTGGGGAATCAGACCCAAGGGGGACACCTTCCCTGAAGCCCTGCAAGGGTGATGGTGGTCCAGGAAGGAAAGGGTTTTTTTCAGCCCCACACAAGGCAGCTCCTAGCTGAGAATCGGTGCTTGGGTCAGACCTCAAGGATTGCCCAGGCCACATGAGGGCGACTGAGAGCCTCCGGGGCGCCACAGGGGTCACATGGGAGCTCTCGGTGCCTGGCGTGTGATGCACAAATGGACCTCTTGGGTTTGTTCACGGAGATTCAAGGATCACGCCCCACCATGCCCCTGAATGGGACGGTCCCTCTTGAGAAATGGGCCATCCCAGTGGGTCTCCTGGAGCCTGGTTGGGGGGCGGCATTGTTTCCCTGGGGTTGGGTGAAGGCAGAGTTCTGGCCGGCACCTGGTGGTGCTGCAGGTCAGCACGGGGACTCGTGGGCGTTGGGCCAAAGGAGAGCCCAAATCCCACTGGGGGTCACCCTTTTTCCAACATCAAATGTCTGGAAGGGTGGCCTCCTGAGGTGGGAAGGCCTGCTGTTGAGAGACATGTCCCGGGAATTTGTCACTCAAGCTTCTTCTGAGCTTTGGGGTCACATCCAGGGTGGCAGGGTCTTGGGTCCAAGCAAAGCAGAGGGCACCATGTGTCTCCTGATTGGCCAAGTGTTGCTGGCTCTGTGTGGGAGGTGTGCAGAGTATGGATGGGGACCCACGAGAGAAAGCACGTAGCACTGCAGCTCCAGGCTATGATTTCTGTTGCATGCTTGGAGAGGGTGCCTGGACAAGCGTGCCATGCCCAGGGGCAGGCTAGGCAACTACCAGGTCTTCAGCGGAGTGTGACATCTGGGCCAGCCTCCTTGGTTGGCCGTGACCTGGTTGGTGTCCCGGCTCTGTGCCTACTGGCCCCAGGGCAGCCCTGGGGTCATGCAGGGGAGCCATTTTGAACAGTGGAGGTGCTCTTGGGGCCTGTAGTATGGCACAGCCTAGGTGTTTTGCTCAAGCCCAGTGGCCCACCTGCCCTGTCCTCTCCAGGTTTGGTGGAAGGGAGGGCCAAAGGTGCTCCGTGTACTTGATGAGTCAGTATTTCACATTGAACTCATCACATGTGTCCATGGAGGGCGAGCAAGGGTGAGCTGGCACCGCCGACCCCCTTCCCCACAGAGGTCAATTTGGACACGTCTTCCTCCTATCTCCCCAGATGGTGACCCTGGAGGAAAACTTGTGTTGGGCCCACTGTCACTGGGCCAATGTCAGTCAGCCAGGTGCCCAGCCCCTGGTGCACTGAAGCTTGGGCCCTTCTGGCACCCTTGGCTCCTGCACTGAGCTGTGGTGAGCCCATCTGGGTCCTGCTGGATGCATGTGCAGGGAGGGGGGTACCCTGGGTTAGGTCGATTATGAGAACCTTATATTGTCCTGAAGAGAGGTGATGACTTAAAAATCATGCTCAATAGGATTATGCTGAGGCCCAGCCTAGGTGAGAGTTTTGGAAGAGGATGCTGGGATTCTGAGGTCCCTGACAGAGTAAATGTATTTTGGGCTGGAGACCTTGAGGCCCTGAAGGGCATCTGGTGGGCCCACCCCTATCTCTGCTCTCCTCCGTGAGGCAGCCCAGGCTCCCTGTGCTGGCTTGGTATCTGGGCTCCGGATCCCTGGTTATGGGGCACGTTGGAGTCTCCTTCCTGAGTCCCCGTTCTCCCCTGTGTCTTTCAGTGAGCTCTTCTGCCCAAGTGGTCCCCGCGGCCTTGAGCGGCATAGGTGAGTGCATCCTGTTTCGGTCATGGGCCATGAGTGATGCAGCATGGGGTCCCCGACATTCAGCCTTCGGGCCACTAGGGTTTTCTCAGGCTGCCAACCTACTCCCCACCAGGGAGCAATGGTTTCTCCAGGAGGGCCACTTCCTTGGGAATCTGACCCAAGGAGCACATCTTTCCTGAAGCCCTGCAGGGGTGACAGTGGTCCAGGCAGCAAAGGGTTCCTTCAGCCCAATGTAGGGCAGCTCCCAGCTGAAACTCGGTGGACAGCTCAGGCCTGGAGTACTGTCCAGGGCACATGGGGAAGAGGGGCACAGGGAATGTGGCGCACCCTAGAGGTTACACTGGAGTTCTCTCTCCCTGGAGAGGGGTGAGTGATTGGGCCCACACAGTCAGGCTGTGAAGATTCAAGGAATGCTCCACACCCATGGCCTTGAATGGGACCAACCCTGTTGAGCAGTGGGCCATCTTAGTGGTACCTCCTTGAGTCTGGTGAGGGATGGCACTGTTTCAGTGAGGTTGGGTCAAGACTGAGCTCTGGCTGGCACCTGGTGGTGCTGCAGGCCCTAGGACTTGGGGGTCTTCAGCCAAGGGGGCAGCTCCGATCCTGCTGGGGACAACCCTCCCTTGAGGTCCAGTGGTGAAGAGTGTCCTCCTGAGGTGGGAAGGCCTGCTGTCAAGGGAATTTACCACCCAGGCTGCTTCTGAGCCTTGGGGTCACCTCGGGGTGGCAGGGTCTTGTGCCCAAGGAAAGGAGAAGACACCATCTGGTTCCTGATTGGCTGAGTGTAGCCGGGCTCTGTGTGTCAGAGTTGGGCAGGGCATGGATGGGGACCCACCAGAGAAAGTGTGGCCCAGGGGGCCCCCAGGGTTGGAGAGGGCACCAGGGCCGGTGCCCACAAAGCTCAGGTGCTGGCTCTGGGAGGGCCAGGTCTGCAGCGGCTTTTGGCATCTGGCCAACCACCTTGGTTGGCCAGGAGCTGGTTGATGGCCCTGTCCTGTGCCCTGTGTCCCTGGTATGGCCCTGGGGTCATGTGTGGGAGCTGGCCTGAGCAGTGGAGGTGCTCTTGGGGCCTGCAGTAGGGTACAGCCTAGGCATCTTGCCCAAGCCAGCACTGTCTTTTCCTTTCCCTGTCTTTCCAGGGTTTGGTGGCAGAGAGGGCCAAGGATGCCCCACATCTGTGTTGGGTCAGTGTTCAGCATGGATCCCATCACATGGGTATCCCTTAGCCCCTTCCCTGCATTGATATGTGAGGCCCTGGTTGGACACATGTCCTCCTTCTGTCCCTCTAGATGGTGAGCCTGGAGGAAGATGTGTGGGACCCGCAGGCCGAGGGCCGGTGTCTCTCAGCCAGGTGCTCAGCTCCCAGTGGGCTGAAACTCTGACCCATCCTGGCACCCTGCTCTCCTGCACTGTGCTGTGGTGAGCACATCCGGGTTCCACTGGATGTTTGTGCAGGGAGGGGGTTCCCTGGGTTGGGTCAGTGATGAGAACAGGGCCACATGAGGGGGGCCAGAGGGGCTACAGAGTGCCATGGGGTAACAAGGGAGCTCTTGGTCCCTGGAGTGTGGTGTGTGAATGGGCCCATGGGGTTGGGTAGCAGAGATTCAAGGATCCTGCTCTACCCATGGCCCTGAATGTGACCATCGCTGTTGAGCAATGGGCCATCCCAGTGGGTCTCCTGGGGCCTGGTTGGGGGGCGGAGTTGTTTCCCTGGGATTGGGTCAAGGTTGACTCTGGCTGGCACCTGGTGGTGTTGCAGGTCAGCCCTGGGATTCATGGGCTTTGGGCCAAGGACAGCCCGCATCCCGCTGGGGGTCACCCAAGTGTTGTGAAGGGTGGCCTCCTGAGTTGGGAAGGCCCGCTATTGAGGCATCTGTACTGGGAATTTGTTGCTCAGGCTGCCTGGGAGCCATGGTGTCACCTCCAGGGTGGCGGGGTCTTGGGACCAAGCAAAGGAGAGGGCAGCATGAGACTCCGGATTGGCTATGTGTGACTGGCTATGTGTCTTGGAGGTATGTGGAGTATGGATGGGGACCCACCAGAGAAAACAAGTGACCCTGAGGCCCCATGCTGTCTTTTCTGGTGCCTGCATGGAGAGGGTGCCTGTACGCATGCCCATTATGCCCAGGGGCAGGCTGTGCCACTGTCAGGTCTGCAGTAGCATGTGGCATCTGGGCCAGCCTCCTTGGTGGGCTGTGACCTGGCTGGTGGCCCAGACCTGTGCCCAGTGGTCCCAGGGCAGCCCTAGGGTCATGGGGAGGAGCAGTTTTGGCCAGTGGAGGTGCTCTTGGGTCCTGCAGTCCCGCATACCCTGGGCGTTTTGCCTGAGCCCAGTGACCTACCTGCCTTGTCCTTCCCGGGTTCGGTGGCAGGGAGAGACACTAGCATAGGTGATGAGTCAGTATTTCTCATGGATCTCATCACATGTGTCCATGGAGGGGACCAAGCGTGAGCTGGCACCCAACACCCCCTTCTCCACATGGAGGGTGGTCACATGTTCTCCACCTGTTCCCCTAGATGGTGAGACTTCTGTTGGGCTTGCTTTTCCTGGGCCAGTGTCCATCAGCCAGGTGCTCAGCCATCGCTGCGCTGAAGCTCCAGCCCTTCCTGGTGCCCTGATCTCCTGCACTGAGCTGTGGTGAGCACAGCCGGATTCCACTGGATGCATGTGTGGGAAGGGGGGTGCCCTGAGTTGGGTCAGTGATGAGAACCTTATATTGTCCTGAAGAGAGGTGATGACTTAAAAATCATGCTCAATAGGATTACGCTGAGGCCCAGCCTAGGGGAGAATTTTGGAAAAGGATGCTGCGATCCCAAGGTCCCCAACAGGGCCACTGTATTTTGGACCTGAGGCCTGGTGGCTCTGAAGGGCATCTGGAGGTGGCCCAACCTGTCTCTGCACTCTAGGTTCCCTATGTGGGCTTGGTGTCGGTGCTCCAGTTCCCTGGGGACAGGGAATGTTGGTGGCTCCTTCCTGAGTCCCTGTTCTCGCCTTTGTCTTTCAGTGAGCTCTTTCACCTAAGAGGGCCCCTTGGCATTGACTGGCATAGGTGAGTGGATCCTGCTGGTGTTATGGATCATGAGCCAGACCATGTGGGGTCCCCAAGGATCAGCCTTTGGGCCACAAGGGTTTTCTCAGGGAGCTGACCTGAATTTCCACCTGAGATGGAAAGGTTCTCCTGGAAGGCAGGCTTTTTGGAATTGGACCCAAGGAGGACACCTTCTCTGAAGCCCTGAAGGGGTGATGGTAGTCCAGGCAGGAAAGGGTTCCTTCTGCCTAACATAGGACAGTGCCTAGTTGAGACTCGGTGCTGCAGTAAGGCCTTGAGGACTGCCCAGGCTACATGAGGGGGGCCAGAGGGGCTACGGGGCACCACGGGGTTAATGGTGACCTCTTGGTCCCCAGAGTGTGGTGCGTGAATGGACCCATGGTGTTGGGTTGTGGAGATTCAAGGATAGTGCCCCACCTATGGCCCTGAATGCAACTGTCCCTGTTTAGCAATGGGCCATCTCAGTGGGTCTCCTGGAGCCTGGTGGGGGGCGGAGTTGTTTCCCTGTGACTGGGTTAAGGTAGAGCTCTGGCCGGCACCTGGTGGTGCTGCAGGTCAGCCCTGGGACTCTTGGGCTTTTGACCGAGGGGCAGCCTGTATCCCGCTGGGGGTCATCCTATCTCTGAGGTCAAGTGTCGTGAAGGGTGGCCTCCTGAAGTGGGAAGGCTCGCTGTCGAGGGACCTGTCCTAGGATTTTATTGCTCAGGCTTCTTCTGAGCCATGGTGTCACCTCTAGGGTGATGAGGTCTTGGGAACAAGCAAAGGGGAGGGCACCATGTTGCTCCGGATTGGGGAAGTGTGGCCCAGCTCTGTGTGTGTGAGGTGTGCAGAACATGGATGGTGACCCACCAGAGAAAGCACATGGCCCTGTAGCTCTAGGTTGTGATTTCCGTGCACACTTGGAGACAGCATCTTGATGTGTGTGCCCAACACGCCCAGGGGCAGACTATGCGATAGCCAGGTCTGCAGTGGTGTGTGGCATCTGGGCCAGCCACCTTTGTTGGCCATGAGCTGGCTCATGGCCCTGACCCGTGCCCACTGGTGTCAGGGGGCCCTGGGGTCGTGTGAGGAGCCATCTGTGGCAGTGGAGGTAGACTCAGGGCCTGCAGTATGGTGCAACCCATGCATTTTGCCTGAGCCCAGTGACCTACCTGCCCTGTTCCTCCAGGGTTTGGTGGCGGGGGGGCCAAGGGTGCCCCACATTGGTGACGAGTTAGTACTTCACATGGATCTCATAACATGTGTCCGTGGAGGGCAAGCAAATGTGAGCCCCCACCTACTACTGCCTTCCCCACATGGAGGTCAGTTTGGACACATATCATCCTGCTGTCCCCCAAATGGTGAGACCGAAGAAGACTTGCCCTGGGCCCTCTGTTCTTGGGCCAGTGTCAGTCAGCCAGGTGCCCAGCTCTAAGTGCGCTGAAGCTTGGGCCTTTCCTGGCATGCTCGGCTCCTGCACTGAGCCAGGGTGAGCACATCTGGGTCCTACTGGATGCATGTGTGGGGCAGGGGTGCGCCCTGGGTTGGGCTGATGATGAGAACCTTATATTGTCCTGAAAAGAGGTGATGACTTAAAAATCATGCTCAATAGGATTACACTGAAGCCCAGGATAGGTAAGAATTAGGGAAGATGATGCAGGGATCCCAAGATCTCCAGCAAGGCCACACTTATTTTCCACTGGAGAACTTGAGAACTTGAAGGGCATCTCGGGGGAGCCCAACCCTGTCTCTGAGCTCCTTTGTGAGGCAGCCCAGGCTCCCCTTGCGGGCTTGGTGTCTGTGCTCCGCTTCTCCAGGGACAGGGCAATTTGGTGCCCCTTCCTGAGTGCTCCTTCTTCCCTGTGTCCTTCAGTGAGCTCTTCTGCCCAGGTGGGGTCCCTGGCTTTGAGCGGCATAGGTCAGTGCATCCTGTTGGGGTCATGGGCCATGAGTGAGGCAGCATGGGGTTGTTGAGAGTCAGCCTTCAGGCCACTAGGCTTTTCTCAGGGAGCCAACCGATTACTCACCGGGAGAGATAGTTCCTCCAGGAGGGTCACTTCCTTGGGAATCTGACCCTAGGAGCACGCATTTCCTGAAGCTTGGCAGGGAGATGGTGGTCCAGGCAGGAAAGGGTTCCTTCAACCTAACGTAGGGCAGTTCCCAGCTGAATCTAGGTGGGCAGGTCAGGCTTGAGGACTGCCCAGGCCACATGAAAGGGGCCACAGGGGCTTTGGGGTGCCCTGGGAGTCATGCTGGAGTTCTTCCCCCAAGAGGGGTGGGTGATAGGGCCCATGCGGTCAGGCTGCAGAGATTCAAGAAATGCTACCCACCCATGGCCCTGAATGGGACCAACCCTGTTGAGCAATGGGCCATTTTCGGCACTGTTTCAATGCAGTTGGGTCAAGGCTGAGCGCTGGCTGGTGCCTGGTGGTGCTGCAGGCCGGCCCTGGGGCTCATGGGCTTTAGGCCAAGGGGGCAACTCCCATCCCACTGGGGTAATCCCTTCCTTGAGGTCCAGTGGTGGGAAGGGTGGCCTCCTGAGGTGGGCAGACCTGCTGTCAAGGGACCTGTCCTGGGAATTTGCCACCTAGGCTGCTTCTGAGCCATGGGGTCACCTCCAGGATGGCAGGGTCTTCAGCCCAAGGAAAGGAGAGGACACCATGTGGTTTCCGATTGGCTGAGTGTGGCCTGGCTCTGTGTGTGGGAGGTGTGCAGGGCATGGATGCGGACTCATTAGAGAAAGAATGTGGCCCTGGAGGCCCCCAGGCTTTGATTTCTGGTGTGTGCTTGGAGTGGCCACCAGGGTGGCCCTACCATGCCCAGGGGCAAGGTCTTTGACTGCCAGGTCTGGAGTGGCTCCTGGCATCAGGACCACCCTCCTTGGCTCAACCAACCTTGAGCAGGTTGGCTGCCTTGGCCCGTGCCCCATGGTGCCGGTGCGACCCAGGGGTTGTTCGGGGGATCTGGCCCAGGCAGTGGAGGTGCTCTTGGGGCCCGCAGTAGGGCACAGCCCAGGCCTCTTGCCCCAGCCCAGTAACCCACTTTCCCTGTCTTTCCAGGGTTTGGTGGCAGGGAAGGCCAAGGGTGCTCTGAGTCCATGTTGGGTCAGTGTTCTGTAAGGATCCCATTACAAGGGTATCCCCTACCCACCTTCCCTACATTGATACATGAGGCCCTGGTTGGACACATGTCCTCCTCCTGTCCCTACAGATGGTGACCCTGAAGAAATACTTGAGTTGGGCCTGAAGGCCCCGGGCCAGTGTCCATCATCCAGGTGCTCAGCTCCCAGTGCACTGAAGCTCAAGCCCTTCCTGGTTCCCTGGTCTCTTGCACTGAGCTCTGGTGAGCACAACCGGGTGCTGCTGGATGCATGCATGGGGAGGGGGGTGCCCTGGGTTGGGTTGGTGATGAGAACCTTGTATTCTTCTGAAGAGAGGTGATGACTTAAAAACCATGCTCAATAGGATTACACTTAGGCCGAGCCTAGGTGAGAATGTTGGAAGAGGACGTTGGGATCCTATGATCCCTGGCAGAGCCACTGTATTTTGGGCTGGAGACCTGGAGGCCCTGAAAGGGCATCTGGAGGGGGCCCAACCCTGTCTCTGTGCTCCTGCATGAGGGTCCCCAGGCTCCCTGTCTGGCCTTGGTGTTGGTGCTCGGGTACCCCAGGGATGGAACAAGTTGGTGGCTCTTTCCTGAGCCCCCGTTCTCCCTTTGTGTCTTTCAGTGAGCTTTTCTGCCCAGGTGAGCACCCTGGCATTTATTAGCCTCCTTGGTTGTCCATGACCTGGCTGGTGGCCTGAGCCTGTGCCCAGTGGTCCCAGGGCAGCCCTGGCATCATATGGGGCAGCTGTTTTGGGCAGTGGAGGTGCTCTCCAGGCCTGAAGTATGGCACAGCCTGGGCGTTTTACCTGAGACCAGTGACCTGCCTGCCTTGTCCTTCCTGGGTTCGGTGGCAGGGAGGGCCAAGGGTGTCCTGCGTCAGTGATGAGTCAGTATTTTGCGTGGATCTCATCATGTGTCCATGGAGGGAAAGCAAGCATGAGCTGGCACCCAACACCCCCTTCTCTGCTTGGAGGGTGGTCACATGTCCTCCACCTGTGCCCCCAGATGGTGAGACTTGAGGAAGACTTCCATTGGGCCTGCTTTTCCTGAGCCAGTGTCCATCACCCAGGTGCTCAGTCCCTGGTGCACTGAAGCTCCAGCCCTTCCTGGCGCCCTGGTCTCCTGCACTGAGCTGTGGTGAGCACATCCGGGTTTCACTGGATGTTTGTGCGGGGAGGGGGGTTCTCTGGGTTGGGTCAATGATGAGAACCTTATATCGTCCTGAAGAGAGATGATGACTTAAAAATCATGCTCAATAGGATTACGCTGAGGCCCAGCCTAGGGGAGAATTTTGTCAGAGGATGCCGGGATCCCAAGATTTCCGGCAGGGCCACTTGTATTTTGGGTTGGAGACCTGGAGGCCCTGAAGGGCGTCTGGAGGTGGCCCAATGCTTTCTTTGCGCTCCTCTGTGAGGCAGCCCAGGATCCCTTTGTGGGCTTGGTGTTTGCGCTCCTCTTCTCCAGTGATGGGGCACGTTGGGGGCTGCTCCCTGAGTCCTGGTTCTCCCCTTGTGTCTTTCAGTGAGCTCTTCTGCCAAGGGGTTCCCCTGGCATTGACCAACATAGGTGAGTGGATCCTGCTGGCATCATGGGCCATGAGCCAGGCCGCATGGGTTTGCCGAGGGTCAGACTTCAGGCCCCAAGGGTTTCCTCAGGGAACCGACCTCAATTCCCACCATGTGACTGCCAGGTTTGCAACAGTGCATAGCTTCCGAGCTACCCTCCGTGGTTGGCCGGGAGCTGGTTGGAGGCCGTGGCCCATGCCTAGTAGTCACAGGGCAGGCAGACTGCCCTGTTTTTTCAGGGTATGGTGACGGGGAGGGCCAAGGGTGCCCTGCATCCATGATGGGTCAGGGATTTCAGGAGGGATGGTTTCTCCAGGAGGGCAGCTTCCTTGGGAATCTTACCCAAGGAGGATGTCTTCCCTGAAGCCCTGCAGGGGTAACGATGGTCCAGATAGCAAAGGTTTCCTTCAGCCCCATGCAGGACATCACCTGGTTGAGATATGGTATGTGGGTCAGGCCTTGAAG
Source organism: Gorilla gorilla gorilla (assembly GCF_029281585.2). Classification (NCBI taxonomy): domain Eukaryota; kingdom Metazoa; phylum Chordata; class Mammalia; order Primates; family Hominidae; genus Gorilla; species Gorilla gorilla. The sequence continues at coordinate 26,464,293 of NC_073240.2, forward strand.
ACTGCCCAGGCCACCTGAGGGGGGCCAGAAGTGCTCTGGGGTGCCACAGGTGTTACGTAGGAGCTCTCAGTCCCCAGACTTGTTTCATGCAGGTGGTGACGGGGTTGGGTTGAGGAGGTTCAAGGATCTCATCCCACCTGTGACCCTGAATGGGGCCAACCCTGTTGAGCAACAGGCCATCCCAATGGCACGTATTGAGCCTGGTGGGGTGTGGTGCAGTTTCAATAGGGTTGAGTCAAGGCTGAGATCCATCTGGTGCTTGGTGCTGCTGCTGGCCAGCCCTGGGACCCATAGGCTTTGGGCTAAGGGGGTAGCCCACATCCCATTGAGGGTAACCCATTCTCTGAGTTTGAGTAACGGTTAACAGTGGCATTCTGAGGTGGGAAGGCCCACTGTCTAGGGTCCTATACTGGGAATTTGCCACCCCGGGTTCTTCTGAGACATGTGGTCACCTCCAGGGTCGTGGGGTCTTGGGCCCAAGGAAAGGAGAAGATACCATGTGGCCCTTGATTGGCTAAGTGTGGCCCAGGTCTGTTTGGGAGGTGTGTGGGATGTGGATGGGGTCCCACCAATGAAAGCACATGGCCTGGGTCCCCAGGCTGTGATTTTCAGTGCACACTTGGAGAGGGTGCCTTGGCGGGTACCTACCACATCCATGGGCAGGCTATGTGACTGCCAGGTTTGCAACAGTGCGTAGCTTCCAAGCTACCCTCCTTGGTTTGCCGGGAGCTGGTTGGAGGCCGTGGCCCATGCCTAGTGGTCACAGGGCAGGCAGATGGCCCTGTTTTTTCAGGGTATGGTGACGGGGAGGGCCAAGCATCCACGATGAGTCGGTGTTCCACATGGAACCCATTACATGGGTATCTCTTACCCCTTCCTCATATGGAGATGTGAGGCCCTATTTGGACACATATCCTCCTCCTGTACCCCCAGATGGTGAGCCTGGAGGAAGACTTGCATTGGGCCCAAAGGCCCTGGACCAGTGTCTGTCAGCCAGGTTCCCAACCCCCGATGCGCTGAAGCTCAAGCCTTTCCTGGCACCCTGGTCTCCTGCACTGAGCTGTGGTGAGTATATCCTGGTCCTGCTGGATGCATGTGCAGGGAGGTGGGTGCCTTGGGTTGGGTCAATGATGAGAACCTTATATTGTTCTGAAGAGAGGTGATGACTTAAAAATCATGCTCAATAGGATTACGCTGAGGCCCAGTCTAGGTGAGAATTTTGGAGGAGGACACTGGGATCCTGAAGTCCCCTGCAGGGACTCTCTATTTTGGGCTGGAGACCTTGAAGCCCTGAAGGGCATCTGGAGGTGGCCCAACCTGTCTCTGTGCTCCTCCCTGAGGCAGCCCAGGCTCCTTTTGTGGGCTTGGTGTTGGGGCTCCAGTTCCCCAGGCCAGGGAATGTTGGTAGCTCTTTACTGAGTCCCCGTTCTCCCTTTGTGTCTTTCAGTGAGCTCTTCCGCCCAGGCGGGCCCCCTGGAATTGACGGGTATAGGTGAGTGGATCCTGCTCAGGTCATGGGCCATGAGCCAGGCCACGTGGGGTCACCAGGGGTCCCCCTTCTGGCCATGAGGGTTTTCTCAGGGAACCGACCTGAATTACCACTGGGGAGGCATAGGTTCTCCAGGAGGGTGGCTATTTTGGGAATCGGATCCAAGGGGGACACCTTCCCTGAAGCCCTGTGGGTGTGGTGGTGGTCCAGGCAGGAAAGGGTCCCTTCCACCCCACACAGGGCAGCTCATAGCTGAGAGCTGATGCTCGGGTCAGGCCTCGAGGATTTCCCAGGCCACATGAGGGGGACAGAGGAGCTCTGGGTGCCATGGGGGTCACATAGGAGCTCTCAGTATTCGGTGTGTCATGCACAAATGGGCCTCTTGGGTTGGATTGTGGAGATTAAAGGATCGCGTACCACCGTGGCCCTGAATAGGACCGTCCTTATTGAGCAATGGGCCATCCCAGTGAGTCTCCTGGAGCCTGGTGGAGGGGAGGGGGTGGCATTGTTTCCCTGGGGTTGGGTCAAGGCAGAGCTCTGGCCAGCACCTTGTGGCTTCTGCAGGTCAGCCTTGGGACTCATGGGCATTGGGCCAAGGGAGAGCCCGCATCCCACTGGGGGTCACCCTTTTTCCGACGTCAAGTATCTGGAAGAGTGGCCTCCTGATGTGGGAAGGCCTGCTGTCAAGGGACGTGTCCCAGGAATTTGTTGCTCAAGTTTCTTCTGAGCTTTGGGGTCACATCAGGGTGGCGGGGTCTTGGGCCCAAGCAAAGCAGAGGGCACTAAGTGTCTCCTGATTGGCCATGTGGCTGTCTCTGTGTGTAGGAGGTTTACAGAGTATGGATGGGGACCCACCAGAGGAAGCACGTGGCCCTGCAGCACCAGGCTGTGATTTCTGTTGCACACTTGGAGAGGTTGCCTGGACACGTGCCCTTCATGCCCAGTGACAGACTATGCAACTACCAGGTCTGCAGCAGGGTGTGACATCTGGGCTAGCCTCCTTGGTTGGCTGCCACCTGGCTGGTGGCCCGGATCTGTGCCCAACAGTCCCAGTGCAGCACTGGGGTCATGCAGGGGAGCTGTTTTGGACAGTGGAGGTGTTCTCGGGGCCTGCAATACGATGCAGCCTGGGCGTTTTGCTCAAGCCCAGTGACCCACCTGCCCTTTCCTTTCTGGGTTCAGTGGAAGGGAGGGCCAACAGTGTAGTGTGTACTTAACAAGTCAGTATTTCACATTGAACTCATCACATGTGTCCATGGAGGGCGAGCAAAGGTGAGCTGGCACCCCCGATCCCCTTCCCCAAATGGAGGTCAGTTTGGACACACGTCTTCCTCCTGTCTCCCCAGATGGTGACCCCGGAGGAAAATTTGTGTTGGGCCCACTATCCCTGGGCCAATGTCAGTCAGCTAGGCACCCAGCCCCCAGTGCGCTGAAGCTCAGGACCTTCCTGGTGCCCTCGGCTCCTGCACTGAGCTCTGGTGAGTCCATCTGGGTCCTGCTAGATGCATGAGCTGGGGACGGGAGGGTGCCCTGTGTTGGGTCAGTGATGAGAACCTTATATTGTCCTGAAGAGAGGTGATGACTTAAAAATCATGCTCAATAGGATTACGCTGAGGCCCAGCCTAGGTGATAATTTTGGAAGAGGATGCTGGAATTCTGAGGTCCCTGACAGAGCAGCTGTATTTTGGGCTGGAGACCTTGAGGCCCTGAAGGGCATCTGGTGGGCCCAACCCTGTCTCTGTCCTCCTCTGTGAGGCAGCCCAGGCTCCCTGTGCTGGCTTGGTGTCCGGGCTCTGGGTCCCTGGTGATGGGGGCATGTTGGAGGCTCCTTCCTGAGCCCCTGTTCTCCCCTGTCATTCAGTGAACTCTTCTGCACAAGTGACCCCCCCAGCCTTGAGCGGCATAGGTGAGTGCATCCTGTTTTGGTCATGGGCCATGAGTGATGCAGCATGGGGTCCCCGACATTCTGCCTTTGGGCCACCAGGGTGTTCTCAGGCTGCCAACCTACTCCCCACCAGGGAGCAATGGTTTCTCAGGAGGGCTGCTTCCTTGGGAATCTGACCCAAGGAGCAAGTCTTTCCTGAAGCCCTGCAGGGGTGACAGTGGTCCAGGTAGGAAAGGGTTCCTTCAGCCCAATGTAGGGCAGCTCCCAGCTGAAACTCAGTGGGCAGGTCAGGCCTCGAGTATTGCCCAAGGCACATGGGGGAGTGAGGTACAGGGGGTGCAGTGCGCCCTGGAGGTCACACTGGAGTTCTGCCTCCCTGGAGAGGGATAAGTGACTGGGTCCACATGGTCAGGCTGTGGAGATTCAAGGCATGCTCCATACCCATGGCCTTGAATGGGACCAACCCTGTTGAGCAATAGGCCATCTTAGTGGCACCTCCTTGAGCCTGGTGGGGGACGGCACTGTTTCAATGAGGTTGGGTCAAGGGTGAGCTCTGGCTGGCACCTGGTGGTGCTGCAGGCCCTGTGGACTTTGGGCCAAGGGAGCAGCTCTGATCCTGCTGGGGACAAGCCTTCCTTGAGGTCCAGTGGTGAAAAGGGTGTCCTCCTGAGATGGCAAGGCCTGCTGTCGAGGGACCTGTTCTAGGAATTTGCTGCCCAGGCTGCTTCTGAGCCTTGGGGTCACCTCAGGGTGGCAGGGTCTTGAGCCCAAGAAAGGAAAAGACGCGGTGTGGTTCCTGATTGGCTGAGTGTGACCCGGCTCTGTGTGTCAGAGTTGGGCAGGACATGGATTGAGACCCACCATAGAAAGCATGTGATCCTGGAAGCCCCTAGGCTTGGAGAGGGCACCAGGGCCAGCGCCCACCACGCCTAGGTACGATCTCTCGGACTTCCAGGTCTGCAGCGGCTCTTGGTGTCTGGGCCAGCATGCTTGGTTGGCCAGGGGCTGGTTGGTGGCCCTGTCTTGTGCCCTGTGTCCCCGGCATGGCCCTGGGGTTGTGTGTGGGAGCAGGCCCGGGCAGTGGAGGTGCTCTTGGGGCCTGCAGTAGGGTGCTGCCCAGGCATCCTGCCCGAGCCAGGTGACACGCTTGCCCTGTCTTTCCAGGGTTTGGTGGCAGGGAGGGCCAAGGGTGCCCAGTGTCCATGAGGGATCAGTATTCAGCATGGATCCCATCACATGAGTATCCCTTAGCCCCTTCTCTACATTGATGTGTGAGGCCCTGGTTAGACACATTTCCTCCTCCTGTCCCTCCAGATGGTAAGCCTGGAGGAAGACTTGTGTTGGGCCCACAGGCCTCAGGCCAATGTCTGTCAGCCAGGTGCTCAGCCTCTGGTGTGCTGAAACTCTGACCCTTCCTGGCACCCTGGTCTCCTGCACTGAGCTGTGGTAAGCACATCTGGGTTGCACTGGATGTTTGTGTGGGGAGGGGGTTCCCTAGGTTGGGTCAATGATGAGAACCTGATATTGCCCTGAAGAGACATGATGACTTAAAAATCATGCTCAATAGGATTACGCTGAGGCCTAGCCTAGGTGAGAATTTTGGAAGCGGATGCTGGGATCCCAAGGTCCCTTGCAGGGCCATTGTATGTTGAACTGGAGACCTGGAGGCTCTGAAGGGCATCTGGAGGTGGCGCAACCTGTCTCTGCACTCCTCTGTGAGGCAGCCCAGGCTCCCTGTGTGGGGTTGGTGTTGGTGCTATGGTTCCCTGGGGGCGGGGAACATTGGTGGCTCCCTCCTGAGCCCCTGTTCTCACCTTGTGCCTTTCAGATTTTCCACCTAGGAGGTCCCCCTGGCATTGACTGACATAGGTGAGTGGATCCTGCTGGGGTCATGGGTCATGAGCCAGACCATGGGGGGTCCCAGAGATTCAGTCTTTGGGCAGCAGTTTTCTCAGGGAGCAGACCTGAATTTCCACCTGGGAGGGAAGGGTTCTCCTGGAGGGCGACCTTTTTGGGAATCGGACCCAAGGAGGATGCCTTCCCTGAAGCCCTGCCGGGGTGATGGTGGTCCAAGCAGGAAAGTTCCTTCTGCTCAATGCAGGGCAGCACCCAGCTGAGACTCGGTGCTCCAGTAAGGCCTCCAGAACTGCCCAGGTCACATGAGGGGGGCCAGAGGGGCTACGAGGTGCCACGGGGTAACAGGGGAGCTCTTGGTCCCCAGAGTGTGGTGCATGAATGGGCCCATTCCGTTGGATCTCAGAGATTTAAGGATTGCACCACACCATGGCCCTGAATGCAACCGTCCCTGTTGATCAATGGGCCATCCCATGGGTCTCCTGGAGCCTGGTGGAGGCAGTGTTGTTTTCCTGGGGTTGGGTCAAGGCGGAGCTCTGGCTGGTACCTGGTGGTGCTGCAGGTCAGCCCTGGGACTTGTGGGCTTTGGGCCAAGGGGCATCCCACATCCCGCTGGGGGCCACCCTTTCTCCATGGTCGATTGTCGTGAAGGGTGGCCTCCTGAGTTGGGAAGGCCCACTATTGAGGCACTTGTACTGTGAATTTGTTGCTCAGGCTGCTTGGGAGCCATGGTGTCACCTCCAGGGTGGCAGGGTCTTGGGACCAAGCAAAGGAGAGGGCACCATGTCACTGCAGATAGGCCAAATGTGACTGGCTCTGTGTCTGGGAGGTATGTGGAGTATGAATGGGGACCCACCATTCATAGAGAAAGCAAGTGGCCCTGCAGCCCGAGGCTATGATTTCCAGTGCACACTTGGAGAGGGTGCCTTTACACCCAAGTACCAGGCTCAGAGGTAGGCTATGCCACTATCAGGTCTGCAGTGGCGCGTGGCATCTGGGCCAGCCTCCTTGGTTGGCCATGACCTGGCTGGTGACCTGGGCCTGTGCCCAGTGTTCCCAGGGTAGTTCTAGGGTGCTGCGGGGGAGCTGTTTTGGCTAGTGGAGGTGCTCTTGGGTCCTGCAGTACAGCACAGCCTGGGCGTTTTGCCTGAGCCCAGTGACCTGCCTGCCTTGCCCTTCCCGGGATCGGTGGTAGGGAGGACCAGGGCTGCCCGGCATAGGTGATGAGTCAGTATTTCACATGGATATCATCACATGTGTCCATGGAGGGGGAGCAAACATGAGCTGGCACCCGCCACCCCCTTCTCCACATGAAGGGTGGTCACACGTTCTCCATCTGTTCCTCCAGATGGTGAGACTTCTGTCGGCCTCGCTTTTCCTGGGCCAGTGTCCATCAGCCAGGTGCTCAGCCCTCAGTGCACTGAAGCTCCAGCCCTTCCTGGCGCCCTGGACTGAGCTGTGGTGAGCACATCCGGGTTCCACTGGATGCATATGTGGGAAGGGGGGTGCCCTGGGTTGGGTCAATGATGAGAACCGTATATTGTCCTGAAGAGCGGTGATGACTTAAAAATCATGCTCAATAGGATTACGCTGAGGCCCACCCTAAGTGAGAAATTTGGAAGGGGATGTTGGGATCCTGAGATTTCTGGAAGGGCCACTGTATTTTGGGTTGGAGGCCTGGAGGCCCTGAAGGGCATCTGGAGGTGGCTCAACTCTTTCTCTGTGCTCCTCCGTGTAGCAGCCCAGGCTCCCTGTGCGGGCTTGGTGTTGTTGCTTCTGTTCCTTGGGGGCAGGGCATGTGGGTGGCTCCTCCCTGAGCCCCGGTTCTCCCCTTGTGTCTTTCAGTGAGCTCTTCTGGCAAGGGGGTCCTCCTGGCATTGACCAACATAGGTGAGTGGATCCTGCTGCTGTCATGGTCCGTGAGCCAGGCTGCTTGGGGTTGCCAAGGGTCAGACTTCGGGCCATGAAGGTTTCCTCAGGGAGGTGACCCTAATTCCCATGAGGGAGGCATGGTTTCTCCAGGAGATCAGCTTCCTTGGGAATCTGTGACTTGACAGGGTTGAGTTGCAGAGGTTCAAGGATCTCATCCCACCTGTAACCCTGAATGGGGCCGACCCTGTTGAGCAACTGGCCGTCCCAGTGGCACATATTAAGCCTGGTGGGGGGTGGTGCAGTTTCAATGGGGTTTGGTCAAGGCTGAGATATGGCTGGTGCCTGGTGGTGCTGCAGTCCAGCCCTGGGATCCATGGGCTTTGGGCTGAGGGGGAAGCCTGCATCCTATTGGGGGTAACCTGTTCTCTAAATTCGAGTGATGGTAACAGTGGCATTCAGAGGTGGGAAGGCCCACTGTCTGAGGTCCTGTACTGGGAATTTGCCACCTCAGCTTCTTCTGAGCCATAGGGTCACCTCCAGGGTCATGGGGTCTTGGGACCAAGGAAAAGAGAAGATACCATGTGGCCCTTGATTGGCCGAGTGTAGCCTAGCTCTGTGTTTGGGAGGTGTGTGGGATGTGGATAGGGTCCCACCAGTGAAAGCATGTGGCCCGGGTCCCCAGGCTGCGATTTTCAGTGCACACTTGGAGAGGGCATCTTGGTGGGTGCCCACCATGTCCAGAGGCAGGCTATGTGACTGCCAGGTTTGCAATGGTGTGTAGCTTCCGTCTACCCTCCTTGGTTGGCTGGGAGTGGGTTGGTTGCTGTGGCCCATGCCCAGTGGTCACAGGGCAGGCAGACTGCCTTGTTTTTTCAGGGTATGCTGACAGGGAGGGCCATGGGTGCCCTGCATTCATGATGAGTCAGTGTTCCACATGGAACCCATTATGTGGGTATCTCTTATGCCTTCTCCACATGGAGATGTGAGGCCCTATTTGGACACATGTCCTCCTCCTGTACCCCCAGATGGTGAGCCTGGAGGAAGACTTGCATTGGGCCCAATGGCCCTGGACCAGTGTCTGTCAGCCAGGTTCCCAGCCCCCGATGCACTGAAGCTCAAGCCTTTCCTGGCACCCTGGTCTCCTGCACTGAGCTGTGGTGAGCATATCCTGGTCCTGCTGGATGCATGCGTGGGGAGGGGTTGTCCTAGGTTGGGTCAATGATGAGAACCTTATAATGTTCTGAAGAGAGGTGATGACTTAAAAATCATGCTCAATAGGATTACGCTGAGGCCCAGCCTAGGTGATAATTTTGGAAGAGGACACTGGGTCCCGAAGCCCCCTGCAGGGCCCCTGTGTTTTGGGCTGGAGACCTTGAGGCCCTGAAGGGCATCTGGTGGACCCAACTCTATCTCTGCCCTCCTCAATGAGGCAGCCCAGCCTCCCTGTACTGGCTTGGTATCCGGGCTCCGGGTCTCTGGGGACGGGGAACATTGGAGGCTCCTTCCTGAGCCCCCATTCTCTCCTGTGTCTTTCAGTGAGCTCTTCGGCCCAAGCAGTCCCCCCTGCCTTAAGCGGCATAGGTGAGTGCATCCTATTTTGATCATGGGCCATGAGTGTTGCAGCATGGGGTCCCCGACATTCAGCCTTCGGGCCACTAGGCTTTTCTCAGGCTGCAAACCTACTCTGCACCAGGGAGCGATGGTTTCTCAGGAGGGCCACTTCCTTCGGAATCTGACCCATGGAGCACGCCTTTCCTGAAGCCCTGCAGAGGTGACAGTGGTCCAGGCAGGAAGGGTTTCCTTCAGCCCCAATGTAGGGCAGCTCCCAGCTGAAACTTGGTGGACAGATCAGGCCTGGAGTACTGCCCGGGGCATATGGGGAGGAGGGACACAGGGAATGTGGCGCACCCTGGAGGTCACACTGGAGTTCTCTCTCCCTGGAGAGGGGTGAGTGATTGGGCCCACATGGTCAGGTTGTGGAGATTCAAGGAATGCTCCACACCCATGGCCTTGAATGGGACCAACCCTATTGAGCAATGGGCCATCTTAGTGGCACCTCCTTGAACCTGGTGGGGGACGGCACTCTTTCAATGAGGTTGGGTCAAGGCTGAGCTCTGGCTGGCACCCAGTGGTACTGCAGGCTGGCCCTGGGACTTGTGGGCTTTGGGCCAAGGGGGAAGCTTCCATCCTGCTGGGAACAACCCTTCCTTGATGTCTAGTGGCAGGAAGGGGGGCTTCCTGAGGTGGAAAGCCCTACCGTTGAGGGACCTGTCCTGGGAATTTGCTGTCCAGGCTGCTTCTGAGCCATGGGGTCACCTCTAGGGTGGTGGGGTCTTGAGCCCAAGGAAAGGAGAGGACACCATGTGGTCCCTGATTGGCTGAGTGTGGCCCGGCTCTGTGTGTCGGAGTTGTGCAGGGTATGGATTGGGACCCACCAGTGAAAGCACGTGGCCCTGGAGGTCCCCAGGCTTGGAGAGGGCACCAGATCTGGCGCCCACCATGCCCAGGTACAGACTCTGGGACTGCCAGGTTGCAGCAGCTCTTGGCATCTGGGCCACCCTCCTTGGTTGGCCAGGAGCTAGTTGGTGGCCCTGTCCCATGCCCCATGTCCCTGGTATGGCCATGGGGTCGTGCAGGGGAACCGGCCCTGGCATGGAGGTGCTCTTGCAACATGCAGTAGGGTGCATCCCAGGCATCTTGCCTGAGCCAGGTGACCCGCTTGCCCTGTCTCTCCAGGGTTTGGTGGCAGGGAGGGCCAAGGGTGCCCTGTGTCCATGTTGGATCAGTGTTCAGCATGGATCCCATTGCATGAGTATCACTTAGCTCCTTCCCAGCATTGATATGTGAGGCCCTGGTTGGACACTTGTCCTCCTGTCCCTCCAGATGGTGAGCCTGGAGGAAGACTCGTGTTGGGCCCACAGGCCCCAGGCCAGTGTACATCAGCCAGGTGCTCAGCCCACGGTGTGCTGAAGCTCTGACCCTTCCTGACTCCGTGGTCTCCTGCACTGAGCTGTGGTGACCATATCCAGGTCCTGCTAGATGCATGCGTGGGGAGGCAGGGTGCCCTGGGTTGGGTCAATGATGAGAACCTTGTATTATCTTGAAGAGAGGTGATGACTTAAAAATCATGCTCAATAGGATTACACTGAGGCCCAGACTAGGTGAGAATTTTGGAAGAGGACGCTGGGATCCTGAGGTCCCCAACAGGGCCACCATATTTTGGGCTGGAGACCTGGAGGTCCTGAAGGGCATCTGTAGGGGGCCCAACCCTGTCTCTGCACTCCTCCCTGAGGCAGCCCATGCTCCCTATTCAGGATCGGTATTGGTGCTCCACTTCCCTGGGGGCAGGACACGTGGGTGGCTACTCCCTGAGCCCCCGTTCTCCTTTGTGTCTTTCAGTGAGCTCTTCCAAACAGGTGGGCTCCCTAGCATTGACCGACATAGGTGACTGGATCCTTCTGGGATTATGGGCCATGAGCCAGGCCATGTGGGGTCCCCAAGGTTCAGCCTTTGGATCCCGAGAGTTGTCTCAGGCAGCCAACCTGATTTTCCAGCTGGGAGAGATGGCTTCTCCAGGAGGGTGGCTTTTTTGGGAATTGGACCCAAGGAGGACGCCTTCCCTGAAGCCCTACTGGGATGATGGTGGTCCAGGCAGGAAAGGGTTCCTTCACCCAGCTGAGACTCGGTGTTCCAGTAAGGCCTCAAGGAACTCCCTGCCACATGAAGGGGCCCAGAGGGGCTACGGGGCACCACAGGAGTGACAGGGGAGCTCTTGGTCCCCAGAGTGTGGTACATGAATGGGCCCATGGGGTTGGGTTGCAGAGATTCAAGGATGCTGCACCACCCATGGCCCTGAATGCGACCCTCCTCCTGGAGCCTGGTGGGGGGTGGCGTTTTTTCCCTGGGGTTCGGTCAAGGTGGAACTCTGGTCGCTACCTGGTGGTAATGTAGGTCAGCCCTGGGACTCGTGGGCTTTGGGCCAATGGACAGCCCACATCCCTCTGGGGGTCACCCTTTCTCTGAGGTCGAGTGTCGTGAAGGGTGGCCTCCTGAGGTGGGAAAGCCCACTGTCGAAGGACCTGTACTGAGAATTTGTTGCTTAGGCTGCTTAGGATCCATGTTGTCACCTCCAGGGTGGTGGGATCTTGGGACCAAGCAAAGGAGAGGGCACCATGTGGCTGCCAATGGCTATGTGTGGCTGGCTCTGTGTCTGAGAGGTGTGTGGATGGGGACCCACCAGAGAAAGCAAGTGGCCCTGCAGCCCCAAGATGTGATTTCTGGTGCAGGCTTGGAGAGGGTGCCTGTACCTGCTCCCACCATGCCCAGGGGCAGGCTTTGCCACTGCAGGTCTGCAGTGCCACGTGGCATCTGGGCCAGCCACCTTGGTTGGCCGTGACCTGGCTGGTAGCCCGTGCCTGTGCCCAGTGTTCCCAGGGCTGCCCTGGGGTCATGCGGGGGAGCTGTTTTGGGCAGTGGAAGTGCTCTTGGGGCCTGCAGTATGGCACAGCCTGGGCATTTTGCCTGAGCCCAGTGACCTGCCTGCCTTGTCCTTCCTGAGTTCGGTGGCAGGGAGGGCCAAGGGTGCCCTACATTGGTGACAAGTCAATATTTCGCATGGATCTCATCACGTGTCCATGGAGGTGGGGGCAAGCGTGAGCTGGCACGCACCCCATTCTCCCCATGGAGCGTGGTCACATGTACTCCACCTGTGTCCCTAGATGGTGAGACTGGAGGAAGACTTCCATTGGGCCCACTTTTCATGGGACAGTGTCCATCAGCCAGGTGCTCAGCCCCCAGTGCATTGAAGATCCAGCCCATCCTGGCACCCTAGTCTCCTGCACTGAGCTGTGCTGAGCACATCTGGCTTCCACTGGAAGTTTTTTTTGCGAGGAGGGGCTTCCCTGGGTTGGGTCAATGATGAGAACCTTATATTGTCCTGAAGAGAGGTGATGACTTAAAAATCATGCTCAATAGGATTACGCTGAGGCCCAACCTAGGGGAGAATTTTGGAAGAGGATTATGGGATCCCAAGGTCCCCAACAAGGCCACTGTATTTTGAGCTAGAGACCTGGAGGCTCTTAAGAGCATCTGGAGGTGGCCCAACCTGTCTCTGCTCCTTCGTGATGCAGCCCAGGCTCCCTGTGTGGGATTGGTGTTGGTGCTCCAGTTCCCTGGCATGGGGAACGTTGGTGGCTCCTTCCTGAGCTCCTGTTCTTGCCTTGTGTATTTCAGTGAGCTCTGCCACCCAGGACATCCCCCTGGCATTGACTGGCATAGGTGAGTGGATCCTGCTGGGGTCATTGGTCATGAGCCAGACCATGTCGAGTCCCTGAGGTTCAGCCTTTGGGCCACAAAGGTTTTCTCAGGGAGCAGACCTGAATTCCACCTGGGAGGGAAGGGTTCTCCTGGAGGGTGGCATTTTTGGGAACCTAACCCAAGGAGGACCCATTCCCTGAAGCCCTGCAAGGGTGATGGTGGTCCAGGCAGGAAAGGGTTCCTTCTGCTCAATGCAGGGCAACACCCAGCTAAGATGCGGTGATCTGGTAAGGCCTCCAGAACTGCCCAGGCCATATGAGGGGGGCCAGAGGGGCTACGGGGTGCCACAGGGGTAACAGGGGAGCTCTTGGTCCTTGGAATGTGGTGCCTGAATGGACCCATGGGATTGGGTTGTGTAGATTCAAGGATCACACCCCACCCATGGCCCTGAATGTGACTCTTCCTCTTGACCAATGGGCCATCTCAGTGGGTCTCCTGGAGCCTGGTCGGGGGGTGGTGTTGTTTCCCTGGGGTTGGGTCTAGGTGGAGCTGCAGATCATCCCTGGGACTTTTGGGCTTTGGGCCAAGGGACAGCCCGCATCCTGCTTGGGGTCAGCCTATCTCCAAGGTCAAGTGCCATGAAGGGTGGCCCCCTGAGGTGAGAAGGCCTACTGTCAAGGGATCTGTCCCAGGATTTTGTTGCTCAGGCTGCTTCTGAGCCATGGCGTCACATCCACAGTGGCAGGGTCTTGGGCCTGAGCATAGCAGGGGGCACCATGTCATTCTGGACTGGCCAAGTATGGCCTAGCTCTGTGTGCGGGAGGTGTGCAGAGCATGGACGGTGACCCACCAGAGAAAGCACGTGGCCCTGCATCCCAGGCTGTGATTTCCAATGCACACTTGGAGAGGGTGTCTTGATTTGTGCCCACCATGCCCAGGGGCAGACTACGTGATAGCCAGGTCTGCAGCCTGAGCCACGTGTGGCATCTGGGCCAGCCACCTTGGTTGGCCGTGAGCTGGCTGGTGGCCTTGGCCTGTGGCCAGTGGTGCCAGGGCGGCCCTGGGGTCGTGTGGGGGAGCCATCTTGGGCAGTGGAGGTGCTGTCGGGGCCTGCAGTACAGTGCAGCCTGGGCATTTGGCCTGAGCCCAGTCACCTGCCTGCTCTGTTCCTCCAGGGTTTGGTGTCAGGGAGGGCCAAGGGTGCCCCGCATCTGTGACGACTCAGTAATTCACATGGATCACATCACATTTGTCTTTGGAGGGCAAGCAAATGTGAGCCCCCACCCCCCACTGCCTTCCCCACATGGAGGTCATTTTGGACACATATCCCCCTCTTGTCCCCCTAGATGGTGAGACTGGAGGAAGACTTGCGCTGGGCCTGCTGTTCCTGGGCCAGTGTCAGTCAGCCAGGTTCCCAGCTCTAAGTGTGCTGAAGCTCAGGCCCTTCCTGGCACCCTCAGCTCCTGCACTGAGCTGGGGTTACATCCAGGTTCCACTGTTTGCATGCAAAGGGAGGGGTGTACCCTGGGTTGGGCTGATGATGAGAACCTTATATTGTCCTGAAAAAAGGTGATGACTTAAACATCATGCTCAATAGTATTATGCTGAAGCCCAAGCTAGGTGAGAATTTTGGAAGATGAGGCTGGGATCCCGAGATCCCCGGCAGGGCCACAGTTATTTTGGGCTGGAAAACCTCAAGACCTGAAGTGCGTCTTGCGGGGGGGCAATCCTGTCTCTGTGCTTCTCCGTGAGGCAGCCCAGGCTCCCGTTGCGGGCTTGGTGTCCATGCTTCGCTTCCCCAGGGGTGGGGCAATTTGGCATCCTCTTCCTGAGCCCTCCTTCTTCCCTGTGTCTTTCAGTAAGTTCTTCTGCCCAGGTGGGGCCCCTGGCTTTGAGCAGCATAGGTCGGTGCCTCCTGTTGGGGTCATGGGCCATGAGTGACGCAGCGTCGGGTCGTCGAGAGTCAGCCTTTGGGCCACTGGGGTTTTCTCAGGGAGCCAACAGGTTACCCATCTGGAGGGATGGTTCCTCCAGGAGGGTCGCTTCCTTGGGAATCTGACCCTAGGAGCACGCATTTCCTGAAGCTCTGCAGGGTGATGGTGGTCCAGGCAGGAAAGGGTTCCTTCAGCCCAACATAATGCAGTTCCCAGCTGAAACTCGGTGGCAGATCAGGCTCAAGGACTGCTCGGGCCACATGATGGGGGCCACAGGGGATTTGGGGTGCCCTGGGGGTCATGCTGGAGTTCTTGCCCCAAGAGGGGTGGGTGATAGGGCCCATGCGGTGAGGCTGCGGAGATTCAAGGAATGCTACCCACCCATGGCCCTGAATGGGACCGACCCTGTTGAGCAATGGGCCATTTTAATGGTGCCTCCTTGAGCCTGGTAGGGGGTGGCATTGTTTCAATGCAGTTGGGTCAAGGCTGAACTCTGGCTGGTGCCTGGTGGTGCCCACATGGGCTTTGGGCCAAGGGGGCAGCTCATATCCCGCTGTGGTCACCCCTTCCTTGAGATTCAGTGGCAGAAGGGGTGTTCTCCTGAGGTGGAAGACCTGGTGTCAAGGGGCTTGTCCTGGGAATTTGCCACCTAGGCTGCTTCTGAGCCATGGAGTCACCTCCAGGGTGGCAGAGTCTTGAGCCCAAGGAAAGGAGACACCATATGGTTTCTGACTGGGAGTGTGGCCCGGCTCTGTGTGTGGGAGGTGTGCAGGGCATGGATGGGGACCCATCAGAGAAAGCATGTGGCCCTGTAGGCCCCCAGCTTTTGATTTCTGGTGTGTGCTTGCAGTGGGCACCAGGGCAGCCCTACCATGCCCAGGGGCAGGCTCTGTGACTGCCAGGTCTGGAGTGGCTCCTGGCATGAAGACCACCCTCCTTGGTTGGCCATGAGCAGGTTGGTTGCCCTAGCCTGTGCCCTGTGGTCCTGGTGCAGCCCTGGGGTTGTTTGGGGGAGACAGCGCAGGCAGTGGAGGTGCTCTCAAGGCCTGCAGTAGGGCACAGCCCAGGTGTCTTGCCCAAGCCCAGTAACCCACTTGCCCTGTCTTTCCAGGGTTTGGTGGCAGGGAGGGCCAACTGTGCCCCGCATCTGAAATGGATCAGTGTTCTGCATGGATCCCATCACAAGGGTATCCCCTACGCACCTTCTGTGCATTGATATGTGAGGCCCTGGTTGGACACATGTCCTCCTCCTGTCCCTGCAGATGCTGACCCTGGAGGAAGACTTGTGTTGGGCCCACAGGCCCCAGGCCAGTGTCCATCAGCCAGGTGCTCAGCTCCCAGTGCACTGAAGCTCAGACCCTTCCTGGCGCCCTGGTGTCCAGCATTGAGCTGTGGTGAGCCCATCCGGGTCCTGCTGGATGCATGCATGGGGAGGGGGCTGCCCTGAGTTGGGTCAGTGATGAGAACCTTACATTGTCCTGAAGAGAGATGATGACTTAAAAATCATGCTCAATAGGATTACGCTGAGGCCCAGCCTAGGTGAGAATTTTGGAAGAGGACGGCTGGGATCCTGAGATCCTAGGCAGGGTCACTGTATTTTGGGCTGGAGACCTGGAGGCCCTAAAGAGAATCTGGAAGGGGGCCCAGCCCTGTCTCTGTGCTCCTCCGTGAGGCAACCCACGCTCCCTGTGTGGGCTTGGTGTTGATGCTCTGGTTCCCCAGGGACAGGGCAGGTTGGTGGCTCCTTCCTGAGCCCCTATTCTCCCTTTGTGTCTTTCAGTGAGCTTTTCCACCCAGGTGGGCCCCCTGGCATTGACCGACATAGGTGAGTGCATCCTACTGGGATAATGGGCCACTAGATAGTCTGTATGGGGTTGCTGAGGTTTAGCCTTTGGGCCACAAGGGTTTTCTCAGGCAGCCAACCTGAATTCCCACCTGGGAGATGGGTTCTCCAGGAGGCAGCTTTTTTGGGAATCAGACCCAAGGAGGACGCCTTCCC
The DNA here is from genome assembly GCF_029281585.2 of Gorilla gorilla gorilla. Classification (NCBI taxonomy): domain Eukaryota; kingdom Metazoa; phylum Chordata; class Mammalia; order Primates; family Hominidae; genus Gorilla; species Gorilla gorilla. The sequence continues at coordinate 26,480,582 of NC_073240.2, forward strand.
TGAAGACCTGCAGGGGTGATGGTGGTCCAGGCAGGAAAGAGTTCCTTCTGCCCAACTCGGGGCCCAATGCAGGGCAGTGCCCCCCTGAGAATTGGTGCTCTGGTAAGGGCTCGAGGACTGCCCAGGCCACATGAAGGAGGTCAGAGGGGCTATGGGGAACCACGGGGGCAACAGGGGAGCTCTTGGCCCCCGGAGTGTGATACATGAATGGGCCCATGGGGTTGGGTCACGGAGATTCAAGGATTGCATCACACCCATGGCCCTGAATGCGACCATCCCTGTTGAGCAATGGGCCGTCCCAGTGGGTCTCCTGGAGCCTGGTGTGGGGTGGCATTGTTTTCCTGGGGTTGCGTCAAGGCGGAGCTCTGACTGGTACCTGATGGGGCTGCAGGTCAGCCCTGGGACTCGTGGGCTTTGGGCCAAGAGGCAGCCCACATCCCGCTGGGGGTCGCCCTTTCTCCGAGGTTGAGTGTCATGAAGGATGGCCTCCTGAGGTGGGAAGGCCCACTGTCAAGGCACCTAGACTAGGAATTGTTCCTCAGGCTGCTTGGGAGCCATGGTGTCACCTCCAGGGTAGTGGGATCCTGGGACTAAGCAAAGGAGGGGGCACCATGTGGCTCCTGATTGGCCATGCGTGGCTGGCTCTGTGCCTGGGAAGTGTGTGGAGTATGGATGGGGACCCACCAGAGAAAGCAAGTGGCCCTGCAGTCCCAGAATGTAATTTCTGGTGTAGGCTTGGAGAGGGTGCCTATATGCATGCCCACCATGCCCAGGAGCAGGCTATGCCACTTCAGGGTCTGCAGTGGCACCTGGCATATGGGCCAGCCTCCTTCGTTGGCTGTGACCTGGCTGGTGGCCTGTGCTTGTGCCCAGTGGTCCCAGGGTAGTCCTGGGGTCATGCAGGGGAGCCGTTTTGGGCAGTGGATGTGCTCTCGGGTCCTACAGTACAGCACAGCCTGGGTGTTTTGCTCAAGCCCAGTGACCTGCCTGCCTTGTCCTTCCCGGGTTCAGTGGCAGGGAGAGCCAAGGGTGCCCCACATTGGTGACAAGTCAGTATTTTGCATGGATCTCATCACATGTGACCATGAAGGACGAGCAAGCATGAGCTGGCACCAGCCACCCCCTTCTCCGCGTGGAGGGTGGTCACATGTCCTCCACCTGTGCCCCCAGATGATGAGACTGGAGGAAGACTTCCGTTGGGCCCACTTTTCCTGGGCCAGTGTCCATCAGCCAGGTGCTCAGCCCCTGGTGTACTGAAGCTCCAGCCTTTCCTGGTGCCCCAGTCTTCTGCACTAAGCTGTGGTGAGCACATCCGGGTTCCACTGGATTTTTGTGCGGGGAGGGGGTTTTCTATGTTGGGTCAATGATGAGAATCTTATATTGTCCTGAAGAGAGGTGATGACTTAAAAATCATGCTCAATAGGATTACGCTGAGGCCCAGCCTAGGTGAGAATTTTGGCAGGGGATCATGGGATCCCAAGGTCCTCAACAAGGCCACTGTATTTTGGGCTAGAGACCTGGAGGCTCTGAAGGGCATCTGGAGGTGGCCCAACCTGTCTCTGCGCTCCTCCATGAGGCAGCCCAGGCTCCCTGTGCAGGGTTGGTGTTGGTGCTCCAGTTCTCTGGTGTGGGGAATGTTGGTGGCTCCTTCCTGAGCCCTCATTCTCACCTTGTGTCTTTCAGTGAGCTCTTCCACCCAGGAGGTGCCCCTTGGTATTGACTGGCATAGGTGAGTGGATCCTGCTGGGGTCATTGGTCATGAGCCAGACTGTGTGGGGTCCCTGAGGTTCAGCCTTCAGTCCACAAGGATTTTCTCAGGGAGCAGACCTGAATTTCCACCTGGGATGGAAGGGTTCTCCTGGATGGTAGTTTTTTTGGGAATCTAACCCAAGGAGGATGCCTTCCCTGAAGCCTTGCAAGGGTGGTGGTGGTCCAGGCAGGAAAGGGTTCCTTCTGCCCAATGCAGGACAGCTCCCAGTTGAGACTCAGTGCTCCAGTAAGGTCTCCAGGACTGCCCAGGCCACATGAAGGAGGCCAGAGGGGCTATGGAGCACCACTGGGGTAATAGGGGAGCTCTTGGTCCCTGGAGTGTGATGTGTGAATGGGGTTTGGTCACGGAGATTCAAGGATCACACCCCACCCATGGCCCTGAAAGCGACCATCCCTATTGAGCAATGGGCCATCCCACTGGGTCTCCTGGAGCCTGGTGCAGGGCGACGTTGTTTCCCTGGGGTTGGGTCAAGGTGGAGCTCTGGTACCTGGTCATGCTGCAGGTCAGCCTTGGGACTCGTAAGCTTTGGGCCGAGGGACAGCCGGCATCCTGCTGGGGGTCACCCTATCTCCGAGGTCGAATGTCCCGAAGGGTGGCCTCCTGAGGTGGGAAGCCCCATTGTCCAGGGACCTGTCCCAGGATTTTGTTGCTCAGGCTTCTTCTGAGCCATGGTATCACCTCCAGGGTGACAGGGTCTTGGGCCCAAGCAAAGGAGAGGGCACCATGTCGCTCTGAGTTGGCCAAGTGTAGCCTAGCTCTGTGGTGGGAGGTGTGCAGAGCATGGCTGGTGACCCACCAGAGAAAGCACGTGGCCCTGCAGCCCCAAGCTGTGATTTCCAGTGCATGCTTAGAGAGGGCATCTTGATGTGAGCCCCCTCATCCAGGGGCAGACTACGTGACTGCCAGGACTGCAGTGGCACATGGCATCTGGGCCAGCCTTCTTGGTTGGCCATGACCTGGCTAATGGCCCTGGCCCGTGCCTTGGGGTCATGCAGGGGAGCCCTCTTGGACAGTGGAGGTCCTCTCAGGGCCTGCAATATGGCGCAGGCTGAGCATTTGGCCCGAGCCCAGTGACCTACCTGCCCTGTCCTTCCAGGGTTGGATGGCAGGGAGGGACAAGGGTGCCCCATGTCAGTGACAAGTCGGTATTTCACATGGATCTCATCACATGTGTCCATGGAGGACGAGCAAGCGGGAACTGGCACCCGCTACTTCCTTCCCTACATAGAGGCCATTTTGGACACATGTTCTCCACCTCTCTCCCAGATGTTGAGACCAGAGGAAGACTTGTGTTGGGCCTGCTGTTCCTGGGCCAGTGGCCATCAGCCTGTTGCCCAGCCCCTGATACGCTGAAGCTCAGGCCCTTCCTCACGCCCTGGTCTCCTGCACTGAGCTGTGGTGAGCACATCTGGGTCCCGCTGGATGCATGCAAGAGGTGGTTGGTCCCGTGGGTTGGGTCGATGATGAGAACCTTATATTGTCCTGAAGAGAGGTGATGACTTAAAAATCATGCTCAATAGGATTACGCTGAGGCCCAGCCTAGGTGAGAACTTTGGAAGAGGATGCTGGGATCCTGAGATCCCAGGCAGGGCCACTGTATTTTGGGCTGGAGAACTCAAGGCCCTGAAGGGCCTCTCAGGGGGTCCCACCCTGTCTCTGTGCCCCTCTGTAAGGCAGCCCAGGCTCCCTGTGTGGGCTTGGTGTCTGGTCTCTGGTTCCCCGGGGGTAGGGCATGTTGGTGGCTCCTTCCTGAGCCTGCTTTCTCCCCCATGTCTTTCAGTGAGCTCTTCTGCCCAGGTGGGGCCAGTGGCCTTACACGACATAGGTATCCTGTTGGGGTCATGGGCCATGAATGAGGCAGCGTGGGGCCATTTAGGGTCAGCCTTCGGGCCACTAGAGTTTTCTCAGGGTGCCACCAGGGAGGGAACGTTTCTCCAGTAGGGTCACTTCCTTGGAAATCTGATCCTAAGAGCACCCATTTCTTGAAGTCCTGCAAAGGTGATGGTGGTCCAGGCAGGAGAGGGTTCCTTCAGCCCAACATAGAGCAGCTCCCAGCTGAAACTTGGAAGACTGGTCAGGCCTCGAGGACTGCCCAGGCCACATGAGGTGGGCAACAGGGGCTCTGGGGCAGCCTGGGGGTCACGCTGGAGTTCTCCCTCTCTGGACAGTGGTGAGTGATTTGGCCCACGCAGACAGGCCCCGGAGATTCAGGACTGCACCCCATCCATGGCCCTGAATGGGACCGACCCTGTTGAGTAATGGGCCATCTCAGTGGTACCTCCTTGAGCCTGGTAGGGGGAGGCACTGTTTCAATGCAGTTGAATCAAGGCTGAGCTCTGGCTGGTGCCTGGTGGTGCTGCAGGCAGCCCTGGGGGTTGTGGTCTTTGGGATAAGGGGCTAGCTCACATCCCACTGGGGTCACCCCTTCCTTGAGATTCAGTGGCCAAAAGGGTGTCCTCCTGAGTTGGGAAGTCCTGCTGTCGAGGGACCTGTTCTGGGAATTTGCCACACAGGCTGCTTCTGAGCCATGGGGTCACTTCCAGGGTGGCAGGGTCTTGATCCCAAGGAAAGGAGAGGACACCATGTGGTTTCCGATTGACCAAGTGTGGCCTGGCTTTGTGTGTGGGAGGTGTAATGCAAGATGAGGACCCACCAGAGAAAGCACGTGGCTCTGGAGGCCCCCAGGCTTTGATTTCTGGTGTGTGCTTGGAGAGGGCACCAGGGTGGGCACCCATCATGCCCAGGGCAGGCTCTGCGACTGCCAGGTCTGCATTGGCTCTTGGTGTCAGGGCCAGACTCGTTGGTTGGCCATGAGCAGGTTGGTTGCCCTGACCTGTCCCAATGGTCCCAGTGCAGCCCTGGGGTTGTTCGGGGGAGCCGGCTCAAGCAGTGGAGGTGCTCTCGGGGCCTGCAGTAGGGAACAGCCCAGGCATCTTGCCTGAGCCCAGTAACCTGCTTGCCCTGTCTTTCCAGGGTTTGGTGGTCAGGAGGGCCAATGGTGCTCTGCGTCTGTGTTGGGTCAGTGTTCTTCATGGATTCCATCACATGGGTATCCCCTACCCACCTTCCCCTTACTCATATGTGAGGTCCTGGTTGGACACATGTCCTTCTCCTGTCACCCCAGATGGTGAGCCTTGAGGAAGACTTGTGTTGGGCCCCCACAGGTCCCAGGCCAGTGTCCGTCAGCCTGGTGCTCATTCCCCAGTGCGCTGAAGCTCAGACCCTCCCTGGCACCCTGGTCTCCTGCACTGAGCTGTGGTGAGCACATTCAGGTTCCGCTGGATGCATGCATGGGGAGGGGCTTGCCCTTGGTTGGGTCAGTGATGAGAACTTTATATTGTCCTGAAGAGAGGTGATGACTTAAAAATCATGCTCAATAGGATTACGCTGAGGCCCAACCTAGGTGACTATGTTGGAAGAAGACACTGGGATCCCAAGATCTCCAACAGGGCACTGTATTTTGGGTTGGAGACCTGGAGGCCATGAAGGGCATCTGAAAGGAGGCCCAACCCTGTCTCTGTGCTCTTCCTTGAGGCAGCCCAGGCTACCTCTGTGGGCTTGGTGTTGGTGCTCCAGTTCCCTGGGGCCAGGGAACATTGGTGGCTCCTTCCTGAGCCCCCATTCCTCCCTTGTGTCTTTCAGTGAGCTTTTCCTCCCAGATGGGCCCCCTGGCATTGACTGGCATAGGTGAGTGCATCCTGCTGGGGTCATGGGCCATCAGCCAGGCCATGTGGGGTCGCTGAGTTTCAGCCTTTGGGCCACAAGGGTTTTCTCAGGCAGCCGACCTGAATTCCCACCTGGGAGAGACGGGTTCTCCAGGAGGGCAGCTTTTTTGGGAATTAGACCCAAGGAGGATACCTGAAGCTCTGCAGGGGTGACGGTGGTCCAGGCAGGAAAGGGTTCCATCAGCCCCAGGCAAGGCAGCTCCTAGCTGACACTCAGTGTTCGGGTCAGTCCTTGAGGACTGCCTGAACACGAGGGGGTCCAGAGGGGCTCTGGGTGCCACGGGGGTCACATGGGAGCTCTAAGTCCCTAGAATGTGGTGTGTGAATGGACCCTTAGGGTTGGGTCTTGGAGATAAAAGGATTGTGCTCCACCCATGGGCTGGAATGTGACCGTCCCAGTTGAGTAATGGGCCATCCCAGCGGGTCTCCTGGAGCCTGATGGGAGGTGGCATTGTCTTCCTGGGGTTGAGTCAAGGCAGAGCTCTGGCCCATACCTGGTTGTGCTGCAGGTCAGCCCTGGGACTCGTGGGCTTTGGGCCAAGGGGCAGCCCGCATCCCGCTGGGGATTACCCTATCTTTGAGATCAAGTGTCATAAAGGATGACCTCCTGAGAAGGGAAGGCCCACTGTCGAGGGACCTTTCCTAGGATTTTGTTGCTCAGGCTGCTTGGAATCCATTGTGTCACCTCCAGGGTGATGGAGTTTTGGGCCCAAGCAATGGAGAGGGCACCATGTGTCTCCTGACTGTTCAAGTGTGTTGGAGATATGCGGAGTATGGATGGTGGCCCACCAAAGAAAGCATGTGGCTCAAGCTGTGATTTCCAGTGCGTGCTTGGAGATGGCGCCTGTATGCGTGCCCCACATGCCCAGGGGTAGGCTATGCAACTGCCAGGTCTGCAGTGGCACAAGGCATCTTGGCCAGCCTTCTTGGTTGGCCATGACCTGGCTAATGACCCTGGCCTGTGCCCAGTGATCCCAGGGAAGCCCTGGTGTCATGCAGTGGAGGCCTCTTGGGCAGTGGAGGTGCTCTTAAAGCCTGCAGTATGGCATGGCCTGGGCATTTATCCCAAGCCCAATGACCTACCTGCCCTGTCCTTCCAGGGTTCGGTGGCAGGCAGGGCCAAGGTGCCCCGTGTTGGTGACAAGTCAGTATTTCACATGGCTCTCATCACATGTGTCCATGGAAGATAAGCAAGTGTGAACTGGCACGCCCTACCTCCTTCCCTACATGGAGGTAATTTTGGCCACATGTTCTCCACCTCTCTCCCAGATGGTGAGACCGGAGGAAGACTTGCATTGGGCCTGCTGTTCCTGGGCCAGTGGCCATCAGCCTGTTGCCCAGCCCCTGATGCGCTGAAGCTCGGGCCCTTCCTCGCACCCTGGTCTCCTGCACTGAGCTGTGGTGAGCATATCCGGGTCCTGCTGGATGCATGCACAAGATGATTGGTCCCCTCGGTTGGGTCAATGATGAGAACCTTATATTGTTCTGAAGAAAGGTGATGACTTAAAAATCATGCTCAATAGGATTACGCTGAGGCCCAGCCTAGGTGAGAATTTTGGAAGAGGATGCTGGGATCCCGAGATCCCTGGCAGGGCCACTATATTTTGGGCTGGAGAACTTGAGGCCCTGAAGGGCATCTCAGGGGGGCCCAACCCTATCTCTGTGCCCCTCCATGAGGCAGCCCAGGCTCCATGTGTGGGCATGGTGTCCGGGCTTTGGTTCCCTGGGGGTGGGGCATGTTGGTGGCTCCTTCCTGAGCCTGCTTTCTCCCCCATGTCTTTCAGTGAGCTCTTCTGCCCAGGTGAGGCCCAAGGCCTTAAGCGGCATAGGTGAGTGTATCCTGTTGGGGTCATGGGCCATGAATGAGGCAGCATGGGGCCATTTATGGTCAGCCTTCGGGCCACTAGGGTTTTCTCAGGGTGCGACCGAGGAGGGAACGTTTCTCCAGTAGGGTCACTTCCTTGGGAATCTGACCCTAGGAGCATGCATTTCGTGAAGCCCTGCAAAGGTGATGGTGGTCCCGGCAGGAAAGTGTTCCTTCAGCCCAACATACAGCAGCTCCCAGCTGAAACTCAGCGGGCTGGTCAGGCCTCGAGGACTGCCCAGGCCACATGAGGTGGGCAACAGGGGCTCTGGGGCAACCTGGGCGTCACGCTGGAGTTCTCCCTCTCTGGACAGTGGTGGGTGATTGGGCCCACGCAGACAGGCCCCGGAGATTCAGGACTGCACCCCATCCATGGCCCTGAATGGGACCAACCCTGTTGAGTAATGGGCCATCTCAGTGGTACCTCCTTGAGCCTGGTAGGGGGAGGCACTGTTTCAATGCAGTTGAATCAAGGCTGAGCTCTGGCTGGTGCCTGGTGGTGCTGCAGGCAGCCCTGGGGGTTGTGGTCTTTGGGACAAGGGGCCAGCTCACGTCCCTCTGGGGTCTCCCCTTCCTTGAGATTCAGTGGCCGAAAGGATGTCCTCCTGAGTTGGGAAGTCCTGCTGTCGAGGGACCTGTTCTGGGAATTTGCCACACAGGCTGCTTCTGAGCCACGGGGTCACCTCCAGGGTGGTAGGGTCTTGATCCCAAGGAAAGGAGAGGACACCATGTGGTTTCTTATTGACCAAGTGGGACCTGGCTCTGTGTGTGGGAGGTGTAGGGCAAGATGAGGACCCAGCAGAGAAAGCACGTGGCTCTGGAGGCCCCCAGGCTTTGATTTCTGGTGTGTGCTTGGAGAGGGCACCAGGGTGGGCACCCACCATGCCCAGGGTAGGCTCTGCAACGGCCAGGTCTGCATTGGCTCCTGGTGTCAGGGCCAGACTCATTGGTTGGCCATGAGCAGGTTGGTTGCCCTGACCCATCCCCATGGTCCCAGTGCGGCCCTGGGGTTGTTCGGGGGAGCCGGCCCGAGCAGTGGAGGTGCTCTTGGGGCCTGCAGTAGGGCATCTTGCCCCAGCCCAGTGACCCACTTTCCCTGTCTTTCCAAGGTTTGGTGGCCAGCAGGGCCAATGGTGCCCCGTGTCTGTGATGAGTCAGTGTTCTTCATGGATTCCATCACATGGGTATCCCCTACCCACCTTCCCCTCGCTCATATGTGAGTTCCTGGTTGGACACATGTCCTTCTCCTGTCACCACCCCAGATGGTGAGCCTGGAGGAAGACTTGTATTGGGACCCTACAGGCCCCAGGCCAGTGTCTGTCAGCCTGGTGCTCATCCCCTGGTGCGTTGAAGCTCAGACCCTCCCTGGCACCCTGGTCTCCTGCACTGAGCTGTGGTGAGCACATCCAGGTTCTGCTGGATGCATGCATGGGGAGGGCCTTGATTGGGTCAATGATGAGAGCCTTATACTGTCCTGAAGAGAGGTGATGACTTAAAAATCATGCTCAATAGGATTATGCTGAGGCCCAGCCGAGGTGAGAATTTTGGAAGAGGGCGCTGGGATGCCAAGATCCCCGGCAGGGCCACTAACCACTGTATTTTGTACTGAAGAACTTGAGGCCCCAAAGGGCATCTCAGGGGTCCTAGCCCTGTCTCTGTGCCCCTCCGTGAGGCAGCCCAGGCTCCCTGTGTGGACTTGGTGTCCAGGCTCTGCTTCCTGGGGATGGGGCAGGTTGGCAGCTCCTTCCTGAGCCCACGTTCTCCCCCGTGTCTTCTAGTGAGCTCTTCTGCCCAGGTGGGGCCCATGGCCTTAAGCAGTATAGGTGAGTGTATCCTGTTGCGGTCATGGGCCATAAATGAGGCAGTGTGGGGTCATCGAGGGTCAGCCTTCAGGCCACTAGGGTTTTCTCCGGGTGCCCCCGGGGAGGGAACATTTCTCCAGTAGGGTCACTTCCTTGGGAATCTGACCCTAGGAGCACGCATTTCCTGAAGCCCTGCAAAGGTGATGGTGGTCCAGGCAGGAAAGCGTTCCTTCAGCCCAACATACAGCAGCTCCCAGCTGAAATTTGGTGGGCTCGTCAGGCCTTGAGGACTGCCCAGGCCACATGATGGGGGACACAGAAGCTCTGGGGCTCCCTGGGGCTCACACTGGAGTTCTCCCTCCCTGAGGAGTGGTGGGTGATTGGGCCCACAGTCAGGTGGCGGAGATTCAAGGAATGCCCCCACCCATGGCCCTGAATGGGACCAACTATGTTGAGTAAAGGGCCATCTTAATGGCGCCTCCTTGAGCCTGTTGGGGGTGGGTTGCTGTTTCAATAAGGTTGAGTCAAAGCTGAGCTCTGACTGGGTGCCTGGTGGTGCTGCAGGCCGGCCCTTCTTTGGGCCAAGGGGGCAGCTTGTGTCCCGCTGGTGTCATCCCTTCCTTGAGGTCCAGTGGTGGAAAGGGTAGCCTCCTATGGTGGGAAGGCCTGCTGCTCAGGGACCTGTCCTGGAAATTTGCCATCCAGGCTGCTTCTGAGCCATGGGGTCACCTCCAGGGTGGTGGGGTCTTGAGTCCAAGAAAAGGAGAGGACACCATGTGGTTCCTGATTGGCCAAGGCTCCTTGGTTGGCCAGGAGCAGGTTGGTTGCCCTGGCCCATGCCCCATGGTCCTGGTGTGGCCCTGGGGTTGTTCGGGGGAGCTGGCCCAGGCAGTGGAGGTGCTCTCAGGGCCTGCAGTAGAGTGCAGCCCAGGCATCTTGCCCCAGCCCAGTGACCCACTTACCCTGTCTTTCTAAGGTTTGGTGGCCAGGAGGGCCAATGGTGCCTTGTGTCCATGTTGGGTCAGTGTTCTGCATGGATCCCCATCACATGGGTATTCCCTACCCACCCTCCCTGCACTGATATGTGAGGCCCTGGTTGGACACATGTCCTCCTCCTGTCCCTTCAGATGGTGAGCCTGGAGGAAGACTTGTGTTGGACCCCCACTGGCTCCCGGCCAGTGTCCATCAGCCTGGTGCTAATCCCCCAAGTGTGCTGGAGTTTGGACCCTCCCTGGCACCCTGGTTTCCTGCACTGAGCTGTGGTGAGCACATGGATGCATGCTTGGGGTGGGGGATGCCCTTGGTTGGGTCAATGATGAGAACCTTATATTGTCCTGAAGAGAGGTGATGACTTAAAAATCATGCTCAATAGGATTACGCTGAGGCCCAGCCTAGGTGAGAATTTTGGAAGAGGACACTGGGCTCCCTGGAATGGCCACTGTATTTTGCGCTGGAGACCTGCAGGCCCTGAAGGCCATCTGGAAGGTCCAACCCTGTCTCTGTGCTCCTCCAGGAGGCAGCCCAGGCTCCCTGAGGGGGCTTGGTGTCGGGCTCCTGTTCCCTGGGGTTGGGGCCGGTTGGTGGCTCCTTCCTGAGCCCCTGTTCTCCCCTTGTGTCTTTCAGTGAGCTCTTCCACCCAGGCGGGCCCCCTGGCATTGACTGGCATAGGTGAGTGGATCCTGCTTGTGTCATGGGCCATGAACCGGTCCATGTGGGGTCATCAAGGGTCAGCCTTTGGGATAAGAGGGTTTCCTCAGGGAACCAACCTGAATTCCCATCAGAGAGGTATGGGTTCTCCAGGAGGGCCGCTTTTTTGGGAATCGGACCCAAGGAGGATACCTTCCCTGATCTCTACAGGAGTGATGGTAGTCCAGGCAGGAAAGGGTTCCTTCAGCCCCACCCAGGGCAGCGCTCTGTTGAGACTCAGTGCTCAGGTCAGGCCTGGAGGATTTCTCAGGCCATCTGAGGGGGTTAGAGGGGAGCTCTTTGTCCATGGAGTGTGGTGCTTGAATCTGCCCTTGGGGTTGGGTCGTGGAGATTCAAGGATGGTGCCTCACCCATGGCCCTGATTGGAATTGTCCATTGAGAAATATGCCATTCCAGTGGGCCTCCTGGAGCCTGGTGGGGGGTGGTGTTTTTTTCCCTGGGGTTGAGTCGTGGATGGGGACTCACCATAGAAAGCATGTGGCTCTGGAGGCCCCCAGGCTTTGATTTCCAGTGCCTGCTTGGAGCGGGCACCAGGGCCGGCACCACCATGCCCAAGGGCAGGCTCTGCGACTGCCAGGTCTGCATTGGCTCCTGGCATCAGGACCAGCCTCCTTGGTTGGCCATGAGCTGCTTGGTTGCCCTGGCCCATGCCCCGTGGTCCTGGTGTGGCCCTGGGGTGGTTCGGTGGAGCTGGCCCAGGCAGTGGAGGTGCTCTTGGGGCCTGCAGTAGGGTGCAGCCCAGGCATCTTGCCTGATCCCAGTGACCTGCTTGCCCTGTCTTTCCAGGATTTTGTGGCAGGGAGGGCCAAGGGTGCCCTGCATCCGTGATGGGTCAGTGTTCCACGTGGATCCCATTATGTGGGTCCATAGAGGATGAGCATGCGTGAGCCAGCACCCCCTTCCCATTTCTTCTCATGGAGCCGTGAGGCCCTGTTTGGACAGCTGTCTTCCTCTTGTCCCACCAGGTGGTGAGCCCGGAGGAGGACTTGTGTTCGGCCCGCTGGTCCCAGTGTGTCCGGAATTGGTGGGTTCTTGGTCTCACTGACTTCAAGAATGAAGCTGCGGACCCTCGTGGTGAGTGTTACAGCTCTTAAGGTGGCATGTCTGGAGTTTGTTCCTTCTGATGTTCGGATGTGTTCGGAGTTTCTTCCTTCTGGTGGGTTCGTGGTGTCGCTGGCTTCAGGAGTGAAGCTGCAGACCTTCGTGGTGAGTGTTACAGCTCATAAAAGCAGTGTGGACCCAAAGAGTGAGCAGTAGCAAGATTTATTGCAAAGAGTGAAAGAACAAAGCTTCCACAGTTTGGAAGGGGACCCGAGTGGGTTGCCACTGCTGGCTGGGGCAGCCTGCTTTTATTCTCTTATCTGGCCCCACCCACATCCTGCTGATTGGTAGAGCTGAGTGGTCTGTTTTGACAGGGCGCTGATTGGTGCGTTTACAATCCCTGAGCTAGACACAAAGGTTCTCCATGTCCCCACTAGATTAGCTAGATACAGAGTGTCGACACAAAGGTTCTCAAAGTCCCCACCAGAGTAGCTAGATACAGGGTGTCTATTGGTGCATTCACAAACCCTGAGCTAGACACAGGGTGCTGATTGGTGTGTTTACAAACCTTGAGCTAGATACAGAGTGCCGATTGGTGTATTTACAATCCCTGAGCTAGACATAAAGGTTCTCCAAGGCCCCACCAGACTCAGGAGCCCTGCTGTCTTCACCCAGTGGATTCCACACCGGGGCTGCAGGTGGAGCTGCCTGCAGTCCTGCGCCATGCGCCCGGACTCCTCAGCCCTTGGGTGGTCGATGTGACTGGGCACCGTGGAGCAGGGGGCGGCACTCATTGGGGAGGCTCTGGCCGCACAGGAGCCCATGGAGGGGATGGGAGGCTCAGGCATGGTGGCTGCAGGTTCCGAGCCCTGCCCCATGGGAAGGCAGCTAAGGCCCGGTGAGAAATCAAGTGCAGCGCCGGTGGGCTGGCACTGCTGGGGGACCCAGTACACCCTCCGCAGCTGCTGGCCCGGGTGCTAAGCCCCTCATTGCCTGGGGCTGGCAGGGCCGGCCCGCTGCTCCGAGTGTGGGTCCCACCAAGCCCACACCCACCCGGAACTCCAGCTGGCCCACAAGCGCCCCGCGCAGCCCCAGTTCCCGCTTGCGCCTCTCCCTCCACACCTCCCTGCAAGCTGAGGGAGCAGGTTCCGGCCTTGGCCAGCCCAGAAATGGGCTCCCACAGTGCAGCAGTGGGCTGAAGAGCTCAAGTGCTGCCAAAGTGGGAGCCCAGGCAGAGGAGGCGCCAAGAGCAAGCGAGGGCTGTGAGGACTACCAGCACGCTGTCACCTCTCACCAGGACAGTGTCCGTCAGCCAGGTGCACAGCCCTTGGTGTGCTGGAGCTTGGGCTTTTCTTGGCAGCCTGGTGTCCTGCATTGAGCTGTGGTGAGCTTGTCCAGGTCCCGCTGGTTACCTGCACAGTGACGGGGGTGCCCTCGGTTAGGTTGATGATGAGAACCTTATTTTGTCTCGAGGAGAGGTTATGTGATGGGTGTTGTGGCAGCTCTTTGTATTTCATTTTTTTCAGTGCTTTTTGTGTGTTCTCTTTGTATTTTTTTTCCCCTTTGTGTATTTTACTTTCACAAAGGCAGCAGCAAATGTTTTATTGGTGGTGGTATTTTTCATTTTTATTTACTTCCTAATTTGATAGTGTTTTAGTTGGAATAGATAGTCTCATTGTAGTTTTTCAGAAATATGCTGTTTTTCTGTACATTATATGATTGTGTATAATTTTTGCCAGTTTTTTTTTAATTGGGGACTACAGTTGAATGCACTGCATATCTCCTACTTTATTGAAAAAGTTTGTATGGAAATCTAAAGATGAGAAAGTAGACAAGCACAGCAGAGGACATTTATTTTTATATAACCACAGAAATTCATTGATATGACCTTATCATATTGATGGTTTTTCAAAGAAATATAAAATCTTTTGATAATGGATTGTCTCAGTTGCGTTTCTCCTTATATCATGTTTTGCCTTCAATACAAATTGCAATGCTTAGAAATTTAAAGAACACCTTCTGAAGTGGAAGATCTAGCTAAAGAATTAGATTGGTATTGGCTGAAATGTTGCAGTAATCACATGATAGGGTTAATACAACATGAGTTACATGCTGAGTGCTCTAAGGTAGAAAGTAGGTAACAAGGAATAACAGGTAGATAATGTAAGTCGGGAGAAGGAAACTCTAGGACAGAATCATTAGAAAAGGCTTGACGTCAACAGCAGTGTATAGAATTTACAGTGCATAGAATTTACAATAAGTGCCTTTTTTTGTGCTCATCAATGCTCTTGCTTGTATTGTAGGAGGAGTTAGTTCCCTTGAAGAAATATCAATACAGATTTCCAAATTGCAATGCAGAGGGAAAAAAGAATGAGAAAGTAAAAAATATCCAAGAACTCTGGAAGCATTTCAAAAAGTGTAAAAATGCATAGTGACAATGTCAGGAGAATAAGGAGATAAAGGAAAAGAAATATTTGACACAACAATGACTTGAGCATTTTCTAAAATTAATGATGGACAGAAACCCACATGTTCAGGAAGCTCAGAGAGCACTATGCAGAATAAAAATATTTTACAATTCGACACCTTTGCATTTCATATTTAAAGTCCGGAAAATCATAGACTAAGGGAAAAGTTTGATAGGAGCAATAGGAAGAAAACCATCTTACCTATGGAGCAACAAGAATAAAAATTGCTTTGAAATTATCTTCAGAATCCATGAAAGCAAGAAGTGAGTCAGGGTGAAATATTTAGTGTTAAAAGTAAGAAACAAAAAAAATGTACCAACTTTGAATTTTCTGCTCATCAAAATTATTCTTCAAAAGTGAAGGAGAAATACTCTCTGAGACCAACAAAAATTGCTAGAACTTCTTGCCACTGCACCAACCTTTTAATAAACGTAACAAGAAATTCTTCAGAAAGGATAAAAATGACATAGGTCGGAAAATCTAATTTACGTAAAGAAATGAAAAGCATTGGAGAAGAAATATATGAAGAAAAATTAAATATGTGTGTATTTTTTGATTCATAATTGATCTTTCAACAATTTGTTCAAAATAATAACAAGATTATATTTGGTGATTATAAGTTATGGAAAAGTGAAATGAATGACAGCAATATTATAAGTCATCCGGTTCCAAGATGGCCGAATAGGAACAGCTCCAGTTTACAGCTCCCCGTGGGAGTGACGCAGAAGACAGGTGATTTCTGCATTTCCAACTGACGTACCAGGTTCATCTCACTGGGGCTTGTTGGACAGTGGGTGCAGCCCATGGAGTGTGAGCCGAAGCAGGACGAGGCATCACCTCACCTGGGAAGCGCAAGAGGTCAGGGAATTCCCTTTCCTAGCCAAGGGAAGCGTGACAGACGGTACCTGGAAAATTGGGATGCTCCCACCCTAATACTGTGCTTTTCCAACTATCTTAGCAAACGGCACACCAGGAGATTATATCCCGTGCCTGGCTTGGAGGGTCCCACATCCATGGAGACTTGCTCACTGCTAGCACAGTAGTCTGAGATCAAACTGCAAGGCAGCAGTGAGGCTGGGGGAGGGGCATCCACCATTGCTGAGGCTTGAGTAGGTAAACAAAGCGGCTGGGAAGTTCGAACTGGGTGGAGCCCACCACAGCTCAAGGAGACCTGCGTGCCTCTGTAGACTCCACCTCTGGGGGCAGGGCATAGCAGAACAAAAGGCAACGAAACTTCTGCAGACTTAAACATCCCTGTCTGACAGCTTTGAAGAGAGTAGTGGTTCTCCCAGCACAGAGTTTGAGATCTGAGAACAGGCAGACTGCCTCCTCAAGTGGGTCCCTGACCTCCAAGTAGCCTAACTGAGAGACATCTCCCAGTAGGGGCTGACTGACACCTCATACAGCTGGGTTCCCCTCTGAGACGAAGCTTCCAGAGGAAGGATTAGGCAGCAACATTTTCCATTCTGCAATATTTGCTGTTTTGCAGCCTCCGCTGGTGATACCCAAGCAAACAGGGTCTGGAGTGGACTTCCAGCAAACTCCAACAGACCTGCAGCTGAGGATCCTGACTGTTAGAAGGAAAACTAACAAAGAGAAAGGACATCCACACCAAAACCCCATCTGTACGTCACCATCATCAAAGACCAAAGGTGTAGATGAAACCACAAAGATGGGGAGAAACCAGAGCAGAAAAACTGAAAATTCTAAAAATCAGAGCACCTCTTCTGCTCCAAAGGAATGCAGCTCCCTGCCAGCAATGGAACAAAGCTGGACGGAGAATGACTTTGATGAGTTGACAGAAGTAGGCTTCAGATGATCGGTAATAACAAACTTCTCTGAGCTAAAGGATGATGTTCAAACCCATCGCAAAGAAGCTAAAAACCTTGAAAAAAGATTAGATGAGTGGCTAACTAGAATAAACAGCATAGAGAAGACCTTAAATGACCTGATGGAGCTGAAAACCATGGCACGAGAACTACATGACACATGCACAAGCTTCAGTAGCCGGTTTGATCAAGTGGAAGAAAGGGTATCAGTGATTGAAGATCAAATGAATGAAATGAAGCAAGAAGAGAAGTTTAGAGAAAAAAGAGAAGAAACAAACAAAGCCTAAAAAAGTAAAAAAGTAAAACAAAGTAAAAAAGAAACATGGGACTATGTGAAAAGACCAAATCTACGTCTGATTGGTGTACTTGAAAGTGAGGGGGAGAGTGGAACCAAGTTGGAAAACACTCTGCAGGATATTATCCAGGAGAACTCCCCCAACCTAGCAAGGCAAGCCAACATTCAAATTCAGAAAATACAGAGAATGCCACAAAGATACTCCTCGAGAAGCGCAACTCCAAGACACATAATTGTCAGATACACCAAAGTTGAAATGAAGGAAAAAATATTAAGGGAAGCCAGAGAGAAAGGTCAAGTTATCCACAAAGGGAAGCCCATCAAACTAACAGCAGATCTCTCAGCAGAAACTCTACAAGCCAGAAGAGAGTGGGGGCCAATATTCAACATCCTTAAATGAAAGAATTTTCAACCCAGAATTTCATATCCAGCCAAACTAAGCTTCATAGGTGAAGGAGAAATAAAATCCTTTACAGACAAGCAAATGCTGAGAGATTTTGTCACCACCAGGCCTGCCCTACAAGAGCTCCTGAAGGAGGCACTAAGCATGGAAAGGAACAACCGGTACTAGCCACTGCAAAATCATGCCAAATTGTAAAGACCACTGATGCTAGGAAGAAACTGCATCAACTAACGAGCAAAATAACCAGCTAACATCACAATGACAGGATCACATTCACACATAACAATATTAACCTTAAATGTAAATGGGCTAAATTCTCCAATTAAAAGACACAGACTGGCAAATTGGATAAAGAGTCAAGACCCATCAGTGTGCTGTATTCAGGAGACCCATCTCATGTGCAGAGACACACATAGGCTCAAAATAAAGGGATGGAGGAAGATCTACCAAACAAATGGAAAACAAAAAAAAGCAGGGGTTGCAATCCTAGTCTCTGATAAAACAGACTTTAAACCAACAAAGATCAAAAGAGACAAAGAAGGCCATTATGTAATAGTAAAGGGATCAATTCAACAACAAGAGCTAACTATCCTAAATATACATGCACCCAATACAGGAACACCCAGATTCATAAAGTAAGTCCTTAGAGACCTACAAAGAGACTTAGACTCCCACACAATAATAATGGGAGACTTTAACACCCCACTGTCAACATTAGACAGATCAACAAGACAGAAAGTTAACAAGGATATCCAGGAATTGAACTCAGCTCTGCACCAAGCAGACCTAATAGACATCTACAGAACTCTCCACCCAAAATCAACAGAATATACATTCTTCTCAGCACCACATCGCACTTATTCCAAAATTGACCACATAGTTGGAAGTAAAGCACTCCTCAGCAAATGTAAAAGAATGGAAATTATAACAAACTGTCTCTCAGACCACAGTGCAATCAAACTAGAACTCAGGATTAAGAAACTCACTCAAAACCGCTCAACTACATGGAAATTGAACAACCTGCTCCTGAATGACTACTGGGTACATAATGAAATGAAGGCAGAAATAAAGATGTTCTTTGAAACCAATGAGAACAAAGACACAACATACCAGAATCTCTGGGACATATTTAAAGCAGTGTGTAGAGAGAAATTTATAGCACTAAATGCCCACAAGAGAAAGCAGGAAAGATCTAAAATTGACACCTTAACATCACAATTAAAAGAACTAGGGAAGCAAGAGCCAACACTTTCAAAAGCTAGCAGAAGGCAGGAAATAACTAAGATTGGAGCAGAACTGAAGGAGATAGAGACACAAAAAACTCTTCAAAAAATCAACGAATCCAGGAGCTGGTTTTTTGAAAAGATAAACAAAATTGATAGACCGCTAGAAAGACTAATACAGAAGAAAAGAGAGGAGAATCCAATAGACGCAATAAAAAATGATAAACGGGATATCACCACCAATCCTACAGAAATACAAACTACCATCAGAGAATACTATAAACACCTCTATGCAAATAAACTAGAAAATCTAGAAGAAATGGATAAATTCCTGGACACATACACCCTCCCAAGACTAAACCAGGAAGAAGGTGAATCTCTGAATAGACCAATAACAGGCTCTGAAATTGAGGCAATAATTAATAGCCTACCAACCAAAGAAAGTCCAGGACCAGATGGATTCACAGCTGAATTCTGCCAGAGGTACAAAGAGGAGCTGGTACCATTCCTTCCAAAACTATTCCAATCAGTAGAAAAATAGGGAATCCTCTTTAACTCATTTTATAAGGCCAGCATCATCCTGATACCAAAGCCTGGCAGAGACACAACAAAAAAGAGAATTTTAGAGCAATATCACTGATGAACATCGATGCAAAAATCTTCAATAAAATACTGGCAAACCGAATCCAGCAGCACATCAAAAAGCTAATCCACCACAATCAAGTTGGCTTCATCCCTGGGATGCAAGGCTGGTTCAACATGCACAAATCAATAAACATAATCCATCATATAAACAGAACCAAAGACAAAAACCACATGATTATCTCAATAGATGCAGAAAAGGCCTTGACAAAATTCAACAGTGCTTCATGCTAAAAACTCTCACTAAACTAGGTATTGATGGGACGTATCTCAAAATAATAAGAGCTGTTTATGACAAACCCACAGCCAATGTCATACTCAATGGGCAAAAACTGGAAGCATTCCCTTTGAAAACTGGCACAAGACAGGAATGCCCTCTCTCACCACTCCTATTCAACTTAGTGTTGGAAGTTCTGGCCAGGGCAATCAGGCAGGAGAAATAAATAAAGGGTATTCAATTAGGAAAAGAGGAAGTCAAATTGTCCCTGTTTGCAGATGACATGATTGTATATTTAGAAAACCCCATCGTCTCAGCCCAAAATCTCCTTAAGCTGATAAGCAACTTCAGCAAAGTCTCAGGATACAAAATCAATGTGCAAAAATCACAAGCATTCTTATACAGAAATAACAGACAAACAGAGAGCCAAATCATGAGTGAACTCCCATTCACAATTGCTTCAAAGAATAAAATACCTAGGAATCCAACTTACAAGGGATGTGAAGGACCTCTTCAAGGAGAACTACAAACCACTGCTCAACAAAATAAAAGAGGACACAAACAAATGGAAGAACATTCCATGCTCATGGATAGGAACAATCAATATTGTGAAGATGGCCATACTGCCCAAGGTAATTTATAGATTCAGTGCCATCCACATCAAGCTACCAACGACTTTCTTCACGGAATTGGAAAAAACTACTTTAAAGTTCATATGGAACCGAAAAAGAGCCCGCATTGCCAAGTCAATCCTAAGCCAAAAGGACAAACCTGGAGGCATCACACTACCTGACTTCAAACTATACTACAAGGCTACAGTAACCAAAACAGCATGGTACTGGTACCAAAACAGAGATATAGATCAATGGAACAGAACAGAGCCCTCAGAAATAATACCACATATCTACAACCATCTGATCTTTGACAAACCTGACAAAAACAAGAAATGGGGAAAGGATTCCCTATTTAATAAATGGTGCTGGGAAAACTGGCTAGCCATATGTAAAAAGCTGAAACTGGATCCCTTCCTTACACCTTATACAAAAATTAATTCAAGATGGATTAAAGACTTAAATGTTAGACCTAAAACCATAAAAACCCTAGAAGAAAACCTAGGCAATACCATTCAGGACATAGGCATGGGCAAGGACTTCATGTCTAAAACACCAAAAGCAATGGCAACAAAAGCCAAAATAAACAAATGGGATCTAATTAAACTAAAGAGCTTCTACACAGCAAAAGAAACTACCATCAGAGTGAACAGGCAACCTACAGAATGGGAGAAAATTTTTACAATCTACTCATCTGACAAAGGGCTAATATCCAGAATCTACAAAGAAGTTAAACAAATTTACAAGAAAAAAATCAACCCCATCAACAAGTGGGCGAAGGATATGAACAGACACTTCTCAAAAGAAGACATTTATGCAGCCAAAGACACATGAAAAAATGCTCACCATCACTGGCCATCAGAGAAATGCGAATCAAAGCCACAATGAGATCCCATCTCACACCAGTTAGAATGGCAATCATTAAAAAGTCAGGAAACAACAGGTGCTGGACAGGATGTGGAGAAATAGGAACACTTTTACACTGCTGGTGGGACGGTCAACTAGTTCCACCATTGTGGAAGACAGTGTGGCGATTCCTCAAGGATCTAGAACTAGAAATACAATTTGTCCCAGCCATCCCATTACTGGGTACATACCCAAAGGATTATAAATCATGCTGCTATAAAGACACATGCACATGTATGTTCATTGCAGCACTATTCACAATAGCAAAGACTTGGAACCAACTCAAATGTCCACCAATGATAGACTGGATTAAGAAGATGTGGCACATATACACCATGGAATACTATGCAGCCATAAAAATGGATGAGTTCATGTCCTTCGTAGGGACATGGATGAAGCTGGAAACCATCATTCTCAGCAAACTATTGCAAGGACAAAAAACCAAACACTGCATGTTCTCACTCATAGGTGGGAATTGAACAGCGAGAACACTTGGACACAGGGTGGGGAACATCACACACGAGTGGCTGCCGTGGGGTGGGGGGAGGGGGGAGGGATAGCATTAGGAGATATGCCTACTGTAAATGATGAGTTAATGGGTGCAGCACACCAAAATGGCACATGTATACATATGTAACAAACCTGCACGTTGTGCACATGTACCCTAGAACTTAAAGTATTAAATATATATGTATATATATATATATAGTCATGAGGGAGAGAAAATACTCTTAGTTACTTGGACTAACCCACGAAGTAGGACAGTATAATTTGAAAAAGGACTTGGATTAGTTGTAAACGTATAATGTAATATCCAGCACAGCCACTAAAATTGATTTTGAAAAAAGCAGTATAATCAATATAATAACAGAAGAAAAAGCAGAATCAGTCCAGACATGGTGACTCATGTCTGTAATCCCAGCACTTTGGGATGCTGAGGCAGGAAGATCACTTGAGCCCCGGAGTTCAAGTCCAGCCTGGCAACGAATAAGAGCCCATCTCTACGCCCCCCAAAAAGAAGAAGAAAAAGAAAAAGAGGCCAGGCACGGTGGCTTACTCCTGTAATCCCAGCACTTTGGGAGGCCAAGGTGGGTGGATCACGAGGTCAGGAGATCAAGACCATCCTGCCTAACACAGTGAAACGCCGTCTCTACTAAAAATACAAAAAAAAAAAAAAATAGCTGGGCGTGGTGGTGGGCGCCTGTAGTCCCAGCTACTCGGGAGGCTGAGGCAGGAGAATGGTGTGAACCTGGGAGGCAGAGCTTGCAGAGAGCTTAGATTGCGCCACTGCACTCCAGCCTGGGAGAGAGCTGCAAGATTCTGTCTCAAAAAAAACAAAAACAAAAACAAAAACAAAACGAAAAGAAAAAGCAGAATCTTTTTTTTTTTTTTTTTTTTTGAGATGGAGTTTTGGTCTTGTTGCCTGGGCTGGAGTGCAATGGCACGATTTCAGCTCACCACAACCTCCACCTCGCAGGTTCAGGCAATTCTCCTGCCTCAGCCTCCCGAATAGCTGGGATTACAGGTGTGCACCACCATGCCTGGCTAATTTTTTGTATGAAAAAGCAGAATCTTATACAATGCTCTATTAAAATCAGGGAGAGGAGAAAAAGAGTAGAATACCAAAAAAGTAACAAATTACAAGGTTGATATAAATAGAAAACAATCACAAATACTGAGTATACTAATCTAAGTATATCAATAATCACTTTAAACATCGCTTAAAAGACAGAGATTGTCAGTGGATTAAGAACAAGACCCAAATATATGTTGTCTATGAGAAATGCACTTTAAATAGCTGGGCATGGTGGTGTGCACCTGTAGTCCTTAGGAGGCCAAGGCGGAGTGTCACCTGAGCCCAGGATTTTGGGACTACAGTGAGCTATGATCATGCCACTGCACTCTAGCCTGGTTGACAGAATGAGACCTCATCTCTATAGAAAATAGTAAGTAAATCTGCTTTATAAAGGCACAAATACATTCACAGTAAAGGAATGGAGAAAGATATCCCATGCTAACATTAATCAAAATAAAGTGAAATAGCCATATTAATTTCAGACACAACCGACTTTAGAACAAGGAATATTATCAGAGATCAAAAGGGACATTCCTTAATGATAAAGGGATCAGTTTTCTAAGAAGACATAACAATCCTTAATGTGTACGCACTGAACAGCAGAGCATCAAAGTACATGAAGCTAAATCTGATAGAACTGCAAAGAGAAATAGATAAATTCACTCTTAGAGTTGGAGGCATTGGCATCCCTCTATCAGAAATGGACAGGTTTAGCAAGCAGAAAATCAGTAAGGGCATAACATGATCAATCATGATCAAAAATTTGACTCAGTCAACTATATGTAACTGACATCTATGAACCACTTTACCCAACAACAGCAGATGACACATTTTCTCACACACACATGAAACATTCAGCAGAATAGACCACATTCTGGGCTAGAAAATGCACCTCAACAAATTTAAAAGAATAGAAATCATACAAAGTATGTTCTCAGACTACAATGGAATGAAAGTAAAAAAAAATCACTAAAAAAAAAGATAGCTGAAAAACATGAAAATACTTGGAGGTTAAACAACAGACTCTGAAATAACTGAAGGTCACAGAAGTCTCAAGATAAATTTTTAAAATATTTCAAACTAAATGGAATTGAAAGCACAACTTATCAAAAATTTAGGAACGCAACAAAGGCAGTGCCTACTGGGAAATTTATACCACTGAATGTATGTTAAAAAGAACAAAGATCTAAATAAATAATCCTTCCCATTGGGAAGCTAGGGGGAAAATTCAAATTAAATTCAAAGTAAGCAAGTAAAAGAAATAATAAAATATGAATACAATTCTGAGTGGCCTGATATCTGATTTCTGGAAGCTGAGTTTTATGTGGCTTTAGAAGTTTCATGTTATGAGTGTGAATTGGCAAGTGACCATGGCGATTGTTTCTGATATGGCCACCTCAATTACATAGAGAAGGGATGATCAGTGGCATCATCCCAGTTCTGCATGATACCACACCAGTGATTCTCCAAAGTCAAGAAACCTGTATATGTTGTCCTTGTGTTTGGTGAATCTGTGGTCTATAGACTACTTAATGGGCTATTTCTGGGGTACTGACCATTTTGCTCCATTAAGGAAAACCATGCATGAGCCATATAACTATGGGAAATAATGTTTTCCTTTTTGACACCTGGCCTACTCTCTTCTTAGGTGAGAGCAAAGGAAGAGCACCACTTGGCCTGCTGCACCCAGGGCAATTTATACCATCCAGGTATCCAGCACTGAATGTGTAGCAACTCCAATCCACCATAGAACATTAATCTATCTCTGATAAGCATGCTAATATCTACGATTCTGCCTTTGTGGGGAGATGACTCCATAGATTAACCCCCTAGCTTGGGTCAATATGGAGATGTTATATTGTCTTCGACAGGGAAGATGACATAAAAATTATGTTCAATAGGATTATGTGGAGACTTAACATAAGTGACAAACCTGAGACAAGAAGTTAGAAATCCTTGTTTCTTTTAGGTGAATAATTTTGGAGCTTGAGAAAAAGACACCGTTGTGGCGAACTTGCTTTGCCAAACCCTGTGTATGCATTTTTGGGTAAACAACACATTTTCATCCTTTAAGCATTGTTTCCATTATTTATAATTCGTAATAGTATGAGACATTTGAGACTCATTCCTTGGTTCTTCTTCTCTCATTGTATCTTTCATTGTATCTTTCAGTGCTGCAAGAGATGCAATCATCCCATTAATGAAAGCAGAGTGACTGCCTTCGTCACACGTACATTCAAAATAGATCACTGGGCTAGTGATGATTCTCTCTTAAGGCTATTATGTTTACTCATTTAAAAAATCTGAATCTCAGTATAGATTTTCTTCTCAGTGAGTGACTGACCTATCTGATATGATGCTATGACAAAATCTTTACTTTTTACCTGAATTTGGTGGGATTGAAAGTTGAGAACATATTAATTTATTTTCTGTTTCACTTGATTAATAATGCCCAATCTAACATGCAATGTTCACTTGGGTACATATATACAACTACATCAAATTTTTTCTTGTTTTACCTTAAAAGTGTTAAGATATTGTAATGGTATGGCCAGTTTACTCACTGGTAAACTTTTCATAACAGAAATATCATGCCAGTGGACACAAATATGTAACATCAGTAATTTGCTTTGCTCATGAAACAGAGAACTGAATAAGTTGATGGGTAAACTAGTATCTGAATTATAAACCCCAAATATCATGTGACTTCATCATTTTCAGTATAATGAAAATACAGGCTGTGAATGCTTCCAATTGGTCCTGAAAGGGCCTTTGAGGTGAGTAGGTTCACCAAAGCGGCAACATATGCGTCCCAGTGGGCATTCTACTCCTCAGTAAGTGACTTGACATTCTTTATGGCTTCCTCATGATTAAAACAAGTCTTTTTATTGAAATTTTACTGAAATAATGATGAGACAATGTAATATTCTTTTCATCTACATATAAGAGTAGACATAGATTAACCTCTACCTTTTTTTTTTTTTTTTTTTTTTGAGACGGAGTCTCGCTCTGTTGCCCAGGCTAGAGTACAGTGGCGCGATCTCGGATCATTGCAACCTCTGCCTCCTGGGTTCAAGCGATTCTCCTGCCTCAGCCTCCTGAGTAGCTGGGATTACAGGCACGTGCTACCATTCCTGGCTAATTTTTTTGTAATTTTAGTAGAGACGTGGTTTCGCCATGTTGGTCAGGCTGTTCTTGAACTCCTGACCTTGTGATCTGCCCACCTCTGCCTCCCAAAGTGCTGGGATTACGGGCATGAGCCCCCGTGCCTGGCCTTCACCTCTACCTATTATAATATTTTCATGTTATTCCATTTTGTCATGTTTGTGGGTCATTTGATGAGGGTTCACAATATGAAAACTGGGCATTTTGGCCAAGATGCATGTAAATGAATACAACTCCATGTGCCCTGATAACTGATTTCTAGATCCTGAGATGCAAGTGGCTTCCAGAGTGTCTGTATTTTATGAAAGTTCATATACAGTAAACCATGCTAATTGTTACTGATACAGCTTCCTTGAATATATAAAGCAATGATTAATGGGATGTTTTGTTTCTGCATAAAACTAATGAATTGCTTCTCCAAAGCCAAGTGACCTGTATGATTTGTCCTTATTATATTTTGTGAACCAGTGGACTAAAACCTTTATAATGGGTCATTTTTTTAGTATTGTCAATATTGCTCAATTAACAAACAGGACTCATATACACGGGTGAGATGTAGTTCTCCCTTTGACATTTGCTCTATGTCTGTCCCTTAGATGATGATATGGAAGAAGAGCACTCTTTGGCCTCTTGCGACTGGGACAGTTGACAGCACCCAGGTGTCCTGTAATGAAAATGCTCTTGACACCAATGCATCCTAGCATCACAGCTTCAGGAAGTCTTCTCAAGTGTGCATGGGGAGTACCATGTCTTTCATCAATAATGAAATCTTCTGATGTCTTGGTGAGAAATAATGCCTTAAAATTACACTCAATAGGATTATGCTGAGGCTCAGCCTACCTAGATGAAAATGCTGAAACAGATAATAGTGACTTCTTATTTCCCTTCAAGGGGAATTTTATTTTGAACTTGAAATAACAAAATCTTTATGGGTAACTTGTTTGCCCAACTGTATCAGTGCACCTATAAATGAACAAAAAATTCTCAGCCTATAAGCTTTGCTTCAGTGATCTTTAATTTCTAATAGTATGGTATATTCAGGTCTCATTCTTTGGCTTTTTCTCTTATTGTGTATTTCAGTAAGACATGCTGCCAAGAGATGTGCCATTCTATTATAAAAGATCAGTAGCTTCCTTTACCGACGTGTATATTCTATCTAGAACATTGAGCTATGGAAGACTCCCACCTAAGGGAATTAGTTTTACACCTTCAGGTAATCTGAACTTCAATATGGGTTTTGCTTTATGATATAATCCTTATGACAAAATCTTTACTTTTTATCTGAACTTCATACAATCAATATTGAAGATTTTTTTAAATTCACTGTTACCTAGTCCAATATTTAATATACATTTGGCTGTAGATACATGACTAGACAAAATTTTTTTATATTATTTTTGTGGGGCTCTAACAGTGTTTCACTGTTTTGAGTTACTGATGAACTTTCTGTAACTGTGAGACCATGGTAATGGAAGAGACCGTGGTAATGGGGAGGAGAATGTGAGAATCAGTATGTACTTTGCCTATGAAACTTAAACATTTAGTAATTTGATCACCAAATTGATACTCAAATTTCAGTTCCTATCATGTGTAAACCAAAAAGTATCTGAGATTTAGAAGTTGATTTAGAAGTGGATTTTGCCAAGGTTAAGCACATGCTCAGAAGAAATTAACCCAAAATCACAGAAACCGTCTGGGGTCTATGTCTTTCTCCAAAGATGATTTTGAGGGTTTCAGTGTTTAAAGGGGAAAAGTGGGCTGGAGGGGGAAAAGGGAGGGTATGGTAATCCGTATGTTCCAAGACAAAAGGAGCAGGTAGGGGTATAGTCAATAATGTATTCATCTCACGCTCAGTAAATCAGCACTTTACATAAGATAAGGTGAACATAGAGAAGCTACCTGTGGAGATCTTTAACCTTTAATCTGTAGCTATCTGCTTAAGATCAAAAGGAAATTCTTGCATGACTCAGCTTTCGGCTTATTTTTTTTTTCTTTTGGCGTAGTAAATTGGGGTCCCAAGTTTTTATTTTCCTTTCACACATGTGACCCCACTATTTTCAGAATAATGAAAGCACATGTTAGAAATGATGACACTTATTCCTAATATGGACTTTGAAATGACTGGGTTCACAAATTTAGAATCATGGGTCTCACTGTAGGTTTTTATTTTCAATGAGTGACTGGCCTACTTGATGGAATTCTTTCAAAAAATGTTCACTTTTTACTGAAATTATATTAAAATAATGTTGGAATATGTTCAGTCATGTTTACCATCTCTATAGTATGATATATGATAATATTGCAGATTACTCAGTGTCAAAAACCTGGCATACCTTGTCCTTATGATGTTGATGAGTCAATGGTCTAGAGCCTTAGTAATGTCTTTTTGTGGTAGTATGGACCATATCTGTCCACTAAGAAATAGCCTGTGTAAGCCATATACACATGAACAATTTATGTCTGATTTTGCACTATGGTCCCATTCCTATGCCTGTAGATAAAGACTGCTGAGAAGAGCACCCTCTGGTGTTGTCACAGAGGCAAGTGCTACCGCACAGCCATGCTGCAGTGAATTTAACTGGTCCTCTGTCCCTGCAACCGTTGTTTAAGGATGCTATTCTGGTAAGGGTTTACAAGACAACGTAAATATATGTATAAAGAGTATCTTCAGGAGACGTAATAATGTAAAAATCATGCTCAATAGAATTAAGCTGAGGCTCAAAATAGTGCCAATCCTTGCAAGAAGGTGTGAGAAGTCATTAGATTTGGGGGGTATGGGTTATTCCATTTTGAACTTGGTAGGAAGAAACCCTTGGGGGAATCTTACATCATTTGCCTCTACTTCTAAAGGAACTTTTAAAATTCTTTTATCTTGTCTTTATTCTTAATATTCACACATTATTAGAGAGAATATCTTGGTTTATTTTTTCCTCATGGTGTGCTTCAGAATATTCATCCAGCAAGAGGTATGTCATTACACGGATTATATATATGAGTTCTGTCTTTCGTAATTAAAAAATTCCAAGTGGACCATTTGAATATTAAACATTGGCCTTCAAAATGATTACATTTACCTGTTCATACAAAATTAGTGAGCAATGATCTATTCTTTCCAATGAGTGACTGATCTAATGGGGTCCTCATTAAAACTCCTTTTTTTTTTTTTTTGCCTGAACGTACTTTGATTTAAAGATGTGACATCTAGTAATTCATTGCAATCAACTCTTTAGTGATTGCACAAATAGACAATCCTTTTCTATTATTTTATTTTTTGGGTTGCTGTGTATGGTGTTATGATGTTTGTGGATCATTGAGGCACTACTCACAACTGAAAGACTTTGGCAATTTTAGGGAATGGCTTGAGATTCAGCTATAGGTTACCCTTGATTGAAATTGAATACAATACAGGTAGTCTGAAATCTCATTTCCTTATCCTGAGTCTCACTCAGGTGTCATTAGATTCATTATAAAGAAATGCATACACTATGTATGATGCCAGTTGTTACTGATATGAAGACGATAAGAAGCTTTTATTTCTGCAGGGAAATAATCCCTTACCAGGTCATCAAAAGACATGATACCTATGTGCTTGGCCCTTACTGTACACGGGGAATCAATGGTCTACCACAGCTTAAGTAACGGGTCATATTTGGAGTATCACACATCTCAGTCTTGTAGAAATTAGGAACAGCAATTAGGAGTCATGCACATATAAGAGATGTAATCCCACCCTTTGACTATAGCCTACTCTTGTCTTTTACAGAAAAGACTGTGGAGGAAGAAAACCCTTTACCCTGTTGTTCAGGGAGAAACTGACACCACTCAACTGCCTGGCACTGAAAATGTGGCATCCAGTCCACTTTACCATCAGTGTTTAAGGAAACCATCTCTGGTAAGCATATTTGATCTAAGTGTGCATATGCACATGAGTGCCATGGGCTGGGTCAATGATGAGATGTTACCTTGAAGAGAAATGATGACGTAAAAATTAAGTTCAGTTGGATTACGCTGAGGCCCAGCCTAGGTAACAATTGTTAGACAAGAAGTTTGGATTTCTTAGTTTCCTTCCATTGGGTACTTTATTTTGGGATTCTGGCAATGGAATCTTACTGCGAAACTTGTTTTGCACACTTCTATCTGTGTGCTTCTAAGTAAACTATAAATTCTGATTCTTTAAGTGCTATTTAAGTTTCCTGCAATTCCTAATTTTCTCGGATATTTGGCACTAAGACCCTTGCTCTTTTTCTCTCATTGGATGATTTAGTAAGTCCTACTGGCACTATTCTATTGAGTGGAGGTGAGAGGCTGCCTTTGCTGACTGAAAAATTTCAAATAGATAATTGAACTAGTGAAGACTGAGCTCTATAATAATTAGATTTATTCATTCAGACAACATGAATATCACAATAGGGTTTTCTTCTCAATGATTGACTGACACATGTGATGCAATCCTCATGAGAAAATCCTTACTTTTGCCCTACGATTGATTGTTTTCAGGGTTGAGAAATATGATACACTGGAATTTTGCTCAATGTGCTACAGTTATCGTGGTCTAAATATACAGAGAAAGTTTTCTGTAATGTTAGTATAATATTTTAAAAGTGCTAGTATATGTTTTGATCATTGATGAATCTTCATGACTTAAGGGTCCTTGCAATTGGGGTAAAAATGTGAGTTTCAATAATATGTGTTTGCCCATGAAACTTGAAATTAGATAAATTGATGAGCAATCTGGGGCCTGACTTTTCTTTCTCAAGTACCTTTGGCTTCGTTTTCATTATGATGAAAGTGTGTGCTGTGAATAATGCCAATGGTAAATAAGACCTTTATGGACACTTATATGAATGACAGTCAGGGCCATTCCTTCAGGCCACATGATTATCATTATGCATTCTTCTTCTCAATGAGTGACTAGCATACTTGCCAGGATCTACAAGAGGGAAACTTTATTTTTTACTAAAATTGCATCGATATAATGTTGACAAGTTTTGTGATTATTGGTATCATCTCTAAGATGTGATGCTCATTTGGTCTAAATATAGAAGTTAACATATTAACTTCTAATTTATATATGTCAGGTTGCTATGTTTTTACAATGTTTGTGGTTTATTGATGATGACTCACAACATAAAGACTATGGCATTATGGCTACATGTTCTAATTCTGATATATACATATCCCATCATTCATTAAATTAAATACAATTATGAGTAGTATGATGTCTGTTTTCTAAAATCTGAGTTTCACCTGGCTCCAGTATGATCATTATATGATGGAGTGCAAGCAACATGTTAATGCCAATTGTTATTATTATGGCTTCCTTGAATATGTAAACAAGACTGATCAATTGAAGGTCTTATTTCTGCATTAAACTACCTGAGATATTCTCCAAATTCAAGAGACCTGTATAGTTAGTCTTTATTCTGTTTGATGAATAAATGGCCTATAGCCTATCTAATGGATCAGTTTTTCCAGTACTAATCATATCTCTTCATTAAGAAATAGCATGCATAAGCCATACATACAGGAAGTAATATTTGTCATCTTGATCTACTGTCTTATCCTCCTCCCCTTAGATAAGGATGACTGAGGAAGAGTACTCTTTGGCTTGTTGACACCAGCACAGCTGACACACCCAGATATCTGTTTGGTCTCCTGTGAACTTTCAACCAGGATTTAAGGATGCCACTCTGGTAGGTATTTTCAGACAAAGTGAATATATGATTGTAGAGTTCCATGGCTTGTTTCAACAATAAGACCTTATGTTGTCTTGAGGACATGAGATGACATGAAAACTAGACTGGCTGGTCCTTATCTTTTCTGGGGTATTCTAGTTTGAGCTTAAGATAAAGAAATATATTTGGGATATAGTTTATCTCACCTGTTTCTATTAGCTTCTAGAAGACCACTTATCAATTCTTTCCTCCTGATTTAGTGGAAAACATTTTGGCAGTTCCTCAAAAAGTTAAAGATAAAATTACCATGTAACCCAACAATTCTGCTACTAAGTACACACTCAAAAGAATTGAATACAAATGTTCAGATGAATACATACACATGAATGTTCATAGCAGCACTATTCACTGGCTGGAGTTCCAGACCAGCCTGGCCAACGTGGCAAGACCCTGTCTCTACTAAAAATAGAAAAATTAGCTGGGCATGGTTGCTCACGCTTGTAGTCCCAGCTGCTCAGGAGGCTGAGGCACAACAATCACTTGAACCCAGGAGGCAGAGGCTGCAGTGAGCTGAGATCACACCATCGCACTCCAGCGTGGGTGACAAGTGAGATTCTGTCTCAAAAAAAAAAAAAAAGTAAAGGAAGGTATGATGACAATGTCACACAAAATAGTGAATACCAATAAAAAGATAGAAATTATTAAAAAGAACCAAATGAAAATTCTGGAGTTGAAAAGTACAATAACTAAAATTTAAAAATTTATTAGAAAGGCTCAATAGTAGATTTGAACTGGGAGAAGAAACAAGAAGTAAACTTGAAGATAGAACAATAGAGATTATGTTCAAAAGAACAGAAAGCATAAAGAATAAAGAAACAAAGAGAGTCTCAGAGAATGTGGAACATCATTAAGCATACCAGCATACACATATGGGAGTACCAGACAGGCAGGGGAGATACAAACGATCAGAAAAAAAATATTTGAAGAAATAATGGCTGAAAACCTCCCATATTTGTGGAAAACAATAACCTACATATCCAGGAAGCTCAATGAATTCCAATGAATAAATGCAAAGATTGACAAATGGAAACATCACAGTAAGATTTCTGAAAGTCAAAAACAAGAAGAAAGTCTTGAAAGCTGTGTGAGAAAAATGATTTGTTACTTACAAGGGAACCCCAGGAAGATTAACAGCTGACTTCAGCAGAAGCAACGGAGGCCAGAAGCAAAGGCATAACATTTTAAAAATGCTCAAAGAAAAAAGAACCTGTCACCTAAGAATTCTGTACCTGGCAAAGCTGTCTTTCAAAAATGAAGGCAAAATAAAGACTTCCTCAATTAAAAAAAAAAAAGTTGGAGAATCTACTGCTCTCAAAACCCCCTTAAAAGAGTTCTCTAAATACTTAAAGAAGTTATTCAAGCTGAAAGCAAGTGAGCCTAGGTAGTTATTCAAATCAACAACTACAAAGCAAATGCTTGTAAAGGTAATTATATAAATATAAAAGACAGTAGAAATGTAATTTTTCTCTTAAGTGATTTTAAAATAAATTCTATAAAATAATATGTATATAATGTATTTTGGGGTCTATAACATATAAAAGTGTAATATATTTGCCAAAGAAGATAGGTGGATGCAAAGCAATACAGGACTAAGGAAATAACTACAGATGGTAGATTATTATAATGTCTTTCTTGTCTTATAGCATCAATAAATGTAATATGTATAAGAATACCACAAAAGATGGCAAAAAGGGAATAGAGCTATATAGGTGTAACATTTCTGTATAAGACTGAAAGTAAGCTAGTGTAAATTAGAAACTTATTTGGGTGAGTTAAGATATATGCAGTAAACCCTAGAGCAACCACTGAAAAAATTCAAAACATATAGTGAAAAAAATTATTAAGGAAGTTTAAATGCTACATTATAAAATAATTACTTAATGAAAAAGAAAGAAGTAAAGAGGAATAGAGGAACAAAAACACATGAGACACAGAGGAGAAGAAGAATGACATAATAAACTCAACTAAATAATAAAATTACATGTGAATACAGTAAATATGTAAATTAAAAGGCAGAGATTCCCAGGCTGGATAAAATCTCCAGGTTTAATATCCCTTTGCCCCATATAAAATCCAGCTTTTTTTTCTATGATGTATTTGATCACTGTGCTGGTTTACAAAAGATTTCTAACCTTTCTAAAATCTTTAAAATCAGTGGCGAAGTGTTCTCTCATTTCACCCATATCAGAGACTCAAATCCTGAAAAATACCAAGTTGACCTGCCCATTCTTGAGTTCTACTGAATGGTGTGTTCCCAGATCACTATGGATATTGCTGTTTACTTGACCAATTACTTTTAGTCAACAAGATTTGAACAATGCTTTTGATTCACACAGCATGAGACCTAGACATCCCTCATATTGAAATAGGAGCATTAACATCCTGGATTCCTGCACCGGCTTTTGAACCTTATGTTTCCTGCACCCCAAGAAGGCATGTTATCTGGACATTGTCCTCTCTGTGATGGGAAAGAACAGTTTTTTCAACAAATGTTGCTAGGACAACTGGATATCTAGATACAAAAGATACTGCATTTATGTTACCAGTTTTCTGTGTCAGTCCATTTTGCTCTGATGTAACAGAATACTGCAGACTGGGTATTTGTAATGAGTGGAAATTTATTGGCTCACATTTCTGGAGGCTGGAAAGATCAAGGGGCTGGCATAAGATGAGGGCCTTCTCGCTCTGTCATCCTATGGTAGAAGGGCAAAGAGAGGGTATGGATGGGACAAATATCTTCTTTTATAGGAACCCACCCCTGAAATAACAGCATTAATCCATTGATGAGGGCAGAGCTGTCGCAGCCTAATCACCTTTTTTTTTTTTTTTTTGGAGATGGAGTCTCGCTCTTTCGCCCAGGCGAGAGTGCAGTGGCGCTATCTCGGCTCACTGCAAGCTCCGCCTCCTGGGTTCACGCCATTCTCCTGCCTCAGCATCCCGAGTAGCTGGGACTACAGGCACCCGCCACGGCGCCCGGCTAATTTTTTGTATTTTTAGTAGAGACGGGGTTTCACCGTGTTAGCCAGGATGGTCTCGTTCTGCTGACCTCGCGATCCGCCCGCCTCGGCCTCCCAAAGCCCTGGGATCACAGGCGTGAGCCACCGCGCCCGGCCGCCTAATCACCTTTTAAATGTTGCTTTATTAAACACTGTTGCATTGAGGGTTACGTTTCCAACACAGGCTTTTGAAGTGAAATGAAAAATTTGACCATTCCCAATTATAGTTTGAAATTTCAATGCTCCTTTCTTAGTATGTGATTGAACATGGATAAGATAGTAACGGTGGATGTAAGAACACTATTAACCAACTTGACTCCACTGTCATATGTAGAACGCAACACCCAACAATAGCAGAATGCACATTATATTCAAGTGGTCATAAAGCATTATTTTGTATATATGTATTTTCTCCCTTTTTTGATAAAGTTAGCTAGTAGAGTGCCTATGTAGTTAATATTTTTTAAAAACCACAGGCTTCTCAATTATTAATTACATCTATGGTTTTTAAAATATTATCTTCATTAATTTCTGCTTTGATCCTTATTCCTTTCTTTCTTGTACTTTCTTTTATTTTTGCTCTTTTTTAGTATTTTAAGATGAAAATTGAATTGTTTCATTCATCTTTTTCATTTTTTAAAATAAAAACATTTAGTGCAATGAATTTTCCTCTAGAACTGCCTTTAAATGCATATTACAGATTCTCATATGTTGTATATTCTAAAATAATATGTAAATATATATTTGCATAGAAAAACATATTTACTTACAAAATATGTATTTACATATTTAAACATATGTATTTTCTGTTTATATTTTTCCTTTTACTCAGGAGTTAATAGGATATTTTTAAAATTTCTTGGTGAAAGAGCCTTTATCTTATTGTTAGTAAAGTCTATGTTTTTGCATTGTGATCAGATACTGCAGTTTTTAATATTTCTTGAGTTACTAATTTTTCTTTCCAACCTAATATATAATCAGTTTTTGGTGACTATGCCATGGGCACTTAAGAACAATACAGATCTTCTATTATCTGTCAAGTTTAATATGTAGCCATAAAATCTACCTTATTTTTATGTTGCTATTTTTGCCCACTTGATCTGTCTTTTTCTGATAATGGTGTATTACAGTTTTCTATTATGGGATCATCTATGTCTTGTCTCCTTACATCTCATACCTCTCATGTAGTTTTTTATTCATAAAGGTGGTTATTATGTTATTTGGTATATAAGTCTCCATAAGGGTCAAATCTTCATGTGTATTATATCTTTTAGCATAAAAAACATGTCCTTCTTTGCCTTGATTAACATGATGGGACTTGAATACATTGTGTGATATAAGAATTACTACTCTTGCATGCTATTGGCATGAAAAAAAAAAGATTACTCCTATCTCTTTTTGTTTTCATGTGCCTGATATACTTTCACCCATCCCTTTATTTACAGTCTTAGAATCCATTTGTTTTAAATTCATCTCTCATAGAAAACATATTATGTTTTATTTTGTGAGCCCGCTGAAAATATTTTTCTTCTAGTAGGTGTGTGGAGTCCACTCACGTGTGTGTGTGTGTGTGTGTGTGTGTGTGTGTGTAGCTGTGACTGATATTTATTTTTGTATTTTCTTTATATTTGCTACGCTCTTTTGTCACGGTGTAGTCTTTGCTTCCCTATTTATTTATTCATACTTAGGAGAGTTTTTGTTTTTGTTGGAGTGTTTACTTTTGTACCTTTCTTAATTCTGTTAGTTCTGTGTTTTCCTAGTTAATCTTTTACTTCTGATTTATCAGTTTGGGGGATGTTCTTAACACTCCCCTATTCTCATGCAAAGTGCTTTCGGTTTTCCTCTTTTTTTTTTCCTCCTCCTGTGTTTAGTTGTCTTATTTCTACTTTGTCACAATATTAGTGACATTTGTATGCTAGTCTTCTACCCTGGATAGGGAATATACACCTGTCAGATGGAAGGAATATCATGTTGTATGCTGCTGTCAAATAGATCCTAACATACTTTAATAATCTTTTAAATGATATAATCCAAGTTCATAGTTAACTCCTGACTTTATTTCTATCATATTCAGTAGATATATCAGCATTGACAGCCATCCCACTGCAATATCACTTCACATTTTGCTTAGACCAAAGGGTTCTGAGAAGCTTCTGGAGCTGTTGTGAAAGCCAGTTTCATTAAAGTCAAGTCAGACATCCGCCTGTGCTGTTTTCTGCTATAAGCTGAATGCAGGAGATACACTGTTAGGAGCATCAGTGTGGTATGAGGAATGTTTACTCATTGGTAGTAGACTTGTCGGGATCAAGGATAAGCACAAGTATCTGAGATGCTGAGGTGTGGCTGAATGAACGGCCATCTGTTCTATTGCAACAGGATAAATAACACATTCAGAGCAGGCCTAACTGGTGAACTCCTCAATTATCTCACAATAGCACTATCATGTGTCTTTCATTTTTCACATCACAGTGTATTTTCATAAAATCTTTATTGGTAGACCACAACTTTAGCATTTCCCATTCAAGATACAACTACTGTGTCACTTGGATAGCTTGGTAGAGAGGAAATTGGCTATTTTCAGAGTAAAGAATTCAAGGAGGAAACAGATTATAAATGAAATGACAAAGGTGATGAGATCAAGCAATGCTGACGTTTGTAGCAAGGAGTAGAGGGCTGAGATGCCTGTATGATAAGAAATTATAATGGAACCAATCTTGTGCTTTATTTTTTATTAATTTGGAGCATTCTCTGATCTGATTTATTTTCTATGTGATATTTTGCTGCAGGTTAAAAGCTGAAACAACTTCAAGGAAACTTCAGGGAAAAGAGGTGAGCAGCCACTTTGGTACTTTTGAAATTCTTTGTTCTGTGGGCAGTGATGTCAGGACGTCAAAGACTGTGAGTTCATTATTTCAGAGGCTTAAAGGAGATTATTCTTTTGGTAGATATATTTCCCCATGGGTGTCCCTACCTTGTTCAAGGATTCCTTATTATTGTTTCTTCTCTTTGTTTAAATCTCTTTTTGAAATGACCTAAACAACTGTGGAGAATCATTGACATATTTCCTTTTTTCACTGTTCATGTTGGGTGAAAATAATCTTGTAGTGAAATTCACATATTCTAAATATTTTTTTTTACATCTTTATCTGGCACATTCATGACATAGATGTTTCTATACATATTAGTACTGTAATCATACCATATATTATTCTGTTACCCCACTTACTCCTTAAACTTTTAGTTGATTAAAAAGTTTTTATAAAGTTCCCCAATAGATTTTTTTTTTGAGACATAGTCTCACTCTGTTGCCCAGGCTGGAGTGCAGTGGCGTGATTTTGGCTCACTGCAACCTCCCCATCCTGGGTTCAAGCAATTCTCCTGCCTCAGCCTGCCGAGTAGCTGGGATTACAGGTGCCTGCCACCACGCCCGACTAATTTTTGTATTTTCAGTAGTGACAGGGTTTCACCATCTTGGCCAGGCTGGTCTTGAACTCCTGACCTCGTGATCCACCTGCCTTGGCCTCTCAGAGTGCTGGGATTACAGGCTTGAGCCACTGCACCCGGCCAGATTTTAATCTAATTTTATTAGAACAATTCAGTCATATGTTTTTTCATGCTATGTATATGAGAGTTCCATTATTCAGATACTAAACAAATGTCTACTGTACATTTACTGTTCTCACTGATGATGGATTAGATAACCATGCACAAAATAAGCCTGGCTGTGGAAACGCTTATTTGTTGGGAGGGTGCTTGTTTGGATCGATGATGAGAATAATTGTCTGAGGATGCTGAGGGACTCATTCCAGATGTCAATCTGAGGTCCAGATGTGCGGCCCTCCAATAGGACAAATAAGACTCTCAGAGCCTGGCTCTATTTGGGGATCCCTCAGTGACAACATAGTACCCCTGTGAGCGTGCCTTTTCTATCTCTCTGAAGAGGGCAGTAGCATCCTGTCTTATGAGTCAGTATGCACTTTAGTATGCTTAGTGACCCAAGACTTGCTTTAATTGTAGATAGATACTTATATATAGGAAATATTTCTTAAGTAACAAATGAAAAACTTTAGAAGATTGAATTAAGGGTCAAGCAACTGTGATATGTCTGAAAATCTCATTAGTGTTGTGCTGAAAGAAGGAAATATGGCATGCCTCTATTAAATAATGACGGTGGAACCAAGTTTATTGCTTTGTTATTTTTACTGTGGAGTATTTTCTAAGATTATTTTTGCTTTTTTTTTCCTTTCATGTTTTGCTGAGATAGAAGGCCTGGAATCTGATCCTCCACTTCAGAGAACAGGGGTGAGTAGCTAAACCATTATCTTTTGAAATTCATATGTCATGTGCTCTTTGCTAGGTCTTTAGGTTGTTTTGTACATCTTTTCAGAAGCTTATTGGAGGACGTTTTCATGATATGTCCTTTTCCTCATTTGAATCCTTATCATTTCTCTTTTAATTTTAACTCTCTTTTGCTTT
Organism: Gorilla gorilla gorilla; assembly: GCF_029281585.2. NCBI lineage: Eukaryota > Metazoa > Chordata > Mammalia > Primates > Hominidae > Gorilla > Gorilla gorilla. The sequence goes on from NC_073240.2 coordinate 26,519,034, forward strand.
TATGGAAAAATGTAGAATTTAAGAGAATTTTTGGCAATTTCATATTGGATCAAAATGTATTGTAGTGAAATCCAGGTGTGCCAAAATATTAACAGATTTTCCCCATCTGTTTAATTATTGGGGTTTCAGAATAGAGACTCCATGGTTCATAATATCTTTGTGGTCATACTACATTATATTTCTGCTTCTAATTTAATTATTAAATATTGACTTGAATTAGTCTTTTTCTCATTGTTGCAACAAGGTAAGTTATATAGGAAATTTTCTTCTCTTGATGGCATGTCTGAGATAATCATAGATATAAGACACCTGGCTGGTTTCTAGAATGCATGTAATTTTTATTTCTTGATCTGTGTGTTGAGTACTTGCTGTGTTTGCATCATGCAAATACATTGAGCTTTACAATTTTAGTGTATGCACTTTTCCACATGTATATTATTCTTCGATAGAAAGTAAAAAAAACTTATCGAACTAGTCAAAATATTGGTTAATACATAAAAAAGTCTCAAGTAGATTGTGTATTACATGGTGCTTGTTGATTGATGCCCTCATAATAGATCAAGTGGGTTCTCTCTTTAGCACAGGGCTTTTTAGCAAATCATGTCATGAGTAGTTACTCAAGTATTTTTATTTTAACACATTTATATTTTTTCTATGTATATTCTTAAATTCTCTTATACTTTTTTCTCTGTTATAAAAACATGCTGAAAAATCTCAAGTCTTAAGGATTGCAGTATTGTCCCCACATATTTATGTATTTTGGTACTCAATTCTTTATACTTTCTTTGACAGATCACTTGAACTGGCACATGTCTCTTGTTTTGCAGAGAGGGAATTAATGTGATACCTTCATGCTTTTCTATTCTATGTGCTACATAATTGAATATACAAGCAAATATAGTTGTTAAGATTTAGTGTGATTATTTCTACACCACATGCAAAGAAGTTTCTCATAGATCTTAATAGAGGCCCACATGCATTGTACAGTTTAGAATTTGGGGAAATATTGATGAAGTTGGGTAAAGTATAAAGCCAAAAGTCAGAACAGTGAACTCCTTGCTTAAGGATTTCCTTGGAGATTACTTAGTCAATACACAACTGATAAATTTAAGTGCTTTTCACCTTTTGAGTTCTCGACATACTAAAGCTAAAATGTGTTTCAACTTTTAATCCTGCTTCCCTGATTTTCCCTTTTTCAGTTTGAGATCAAAGAGTTTCAGCCATAAATTACTGCCAAGAGTAACCACTTCATTTTAAGAAAGCTTAACAATATAGAAAAATATAAAATTATTTATGACAGATGTATTTTTAACCTTTTCCCCATGCTTTCCAGAGGAAATATGTTTAATCATCTGCCCTATATTAGGGAAAAACTTTCTATGCTAATACAAGTATCTATCAATCCATTTATCTTTCTATATAAGATGTATTGATCATAACCAATTAACTTTATTGTAAATGAGCTTTAGATTTGACATTTTGGTAGTAATATATGTTATAGATGTGCCAGTGTCCTCAGTGAATGTGAAGGACACCACATTTTCCTTAGCCATTTCTTGTTTTCAGAATAATGGTTATCAACATTTTGCTACTGCAAGATACCATACATTTATAATCGGAATATGCCAGTTTTTATGCACTCATGCCTCTGTTTGTGTAGAGCATTCCCAGAATGAGTAATGCTTGAAAATTAGGTCCATGTGATTTCTTTAATGAGTTATAGTCAAATCATGAAATATTCAGGTTACCATTATTTCAGTAATGTATTAGAATGTCAAGGTAAAGTTATCTACATTGTATATATACACACAACATAGATATAATTTATACAATATCTATATTTATACAACAGATATATATTTATTTATATATTTATACAACATAAAATATATTTTATTATTTAAACAAAATATATTTTATTATTTAATATAGATTCTTAAGTGATAAATATGTTTAACATTATTAAAATAGGTTAAAATAGGTTATAGTTAATACAGTGAAAATTGGCAGTCCTTTTACAAAACATATGCCATAACTATAGCATTTATCACTGACAGTCATACCAGGATAGTCTTTTATTTCCAATCACTTAAATACTCCTAATTGCAAAAGAAATTTGAAGACTAAAATTCAGAAGTTTTGAAAGAGCCATTGCCTGGGTAAACTATACAGGTTTCAGTTTTATTTGTAATAATTATGAGGCCAGGCACAGTGGCTCACACCTGTAATCCCAACGCTTTGGGAGGCCGAGGCGGGTGGATCACGAGGTCAGGAGATCGAGACCATCCTGGCTAACACGGTGAAACCCCATCTCTACTAAAAATACAAAAAATTAGCCGGGCGTGGTGGCGGGCGCCTGTAGTCCCAGCTACTCGGGAGGCTGAGGCAGGAGAATGGCGTGAATCCGGTAGGTGGAGCTTGCAGTGAGCCGAGATCGCGCCACTGCACTCCAGCTTGGGAGACAGTGGGAGACTCCGTCTCAAAAAAAAAAAATTATGTATGTATTTATAAATTAATACTTAATAAATTAATAACTTGTGATAGGCAATGCAAAGATGACAGTAAAAGGACAAAATTGATTAGATTGATAAAGTCCTGTTAACATGAAGAAATTGACCAGGATACCATCCACACTATAAAGTTAGAGAAATTTATCAGTACAATTCTCTAAAATACTCTTCTCAATTTTAACATTGTAACAGGAATTTTTAAAATTTTGGTATTATGTGTGTTTCCTAACAGATAATTTGAACAGATTCATATTTGGTATTTTTAAAAGCCATATCTTTGTCCTTAGTGCTGGCAATGTATTCTTGAGAATGAACAAATAAGAGATATGTAAAAGCATAAGAGAAGGTATCAGGTTGAAGTAGTCAATCAATTATACAGAACACAAAGAATTTTATCTTGTATAATGTTTATATAGCTTTATAGAAGTGTGCTGAAAGGGCTATAAAACATGGACATTATTATCTCATTGAAAGGTCCAATACGTACAGAAATACATGCTTTTATTTTGAACCAACCACCCTATAAACGTTGTATGGCTTATTTAGATGAGAGCCCAGGTTGTGTGTGTGTGTGTGTGTGTGTGTGTGTGTGTGTGAACCTGAGAACCTGACAGGGAAGCAAGAACATCGAGTTGCCAATGCACTCTGTCTATGGTTAGAATCATGCTGAAAACATGGCTCCACCAGTTCTGGAATGAGCCCACAGATCAAGCATTCCCAGAAGACATAGCAGGCTCAAATCCCTGTGTACACAATATTTTATGATTATCTTATGTCAGTACTTTCAAAGTACACAGTTTGTGTGAAGACAAATCCAATGTCATTTTTCTTGGCTAGCCTATATGTGTGGTAAATCCATTATTTACTTACTTGCTTCCTGAAAATTAGAATTAGATTAAGAAACTGCAGCAAAGTGGGCATGATGAGATAGAGATTGAAGTGTAAGCTTATGTTAATGATGCCCTTGGTTTGGATAAACACATCTAAGAGAAAAATGGAAAAACACACATGGCAGGGAAGCCTTGATAGAGCCAAAATATAGGATTGTGTGTAGTAATGCAATCCATAGATGGGCATTTGGCAGTAATATTATTTTTCAGATATGGATAAAAAATTGCTTAGGAGAGTAAAGAGAGACAAAGTTGAAAGCAGGTTTATAGTAGGTGTTGTTTTAGTGTTGATCCCTTTTTGCTCCAATAATCAAAGTGATAAATATTGAAAATTGATTCATGCAGCATTACTTACTCCATTCTAATTTTTATATATGTCAACAGTGCCATCTCCCAAACTGCACTATCCCCTTCAGGAGAAGAGACTCTGCTGAAGTTTATAAGGTTGACATATTGCCAGCTTCAATAATGCAAAGCTGAAGTGTATACTGAATTCTTAATGCAAATAACAACTCTATTGGAAAGTAACCCAGTTATAGAAGTGCTAATTTGTCAGGAGCTGCCTTACCAAGATCATGATGAGTACAGTTATCTCAGGATTCTGAAAGATTGTTTTCCGATTTCAACTAGTCTAGCTGAATGTTCCTTAATAGAAAGAGAGGACTTTTAGAATTGGTTCAATATGATGACCTCCTGAATTATCTCACATAGCCCGTATGTACATGCCTTTCTTTTCTCTCAGAAAATGGCACTATCATAATAGCTTTCTTACGCAGACTTCACTTTAGGGTTTTACATTAAGGGAGGGGTCTCGTGTTTCATTTATTTTGAACTATTTGTTGTTGATTGTGTACAGTGCTTGAGTAAAAAATTGAATATAGAAACATCTAGAATTTTTTTTAAAGGATCAGTGTTTATAAAGTGAATTATTAGTGTCGATAATGTTGGGAAATTTTTAAGAGAATATAGAAAACTTGAACATTACACAACTACAATGGGACCAAATTGTGGGGTCTCATTATAGTTAATATTTATGTATTTTTTTCCAATTGATTTGTGTGCTTTTTTTCTGCATGTTTTTGGCGGATAGAATGGCTATAACAAGTAACAGCATGTCAGGTAATAAAAATAAGCAGAGCCCTATTCCTTTAAAAATCTTCATTGATGGGAGGGCCATAAAATAAGTCTTAATACATTTAAAGAATTAAATTCATGTAAACCATGTTAATTTAATTCCACAATGATATTGAATTAGAAATAAGAGGAATATCTCTTGAACATCTCCTAAATGTTTGGAAATTTAAATTAGCATTTCTGACCTATTTATTGGTTACAAAAGATACAAAGAAAGAAAAATTGAAAAGTCTTTTGAACTGAATAAAAATAAAAATATAGAATCTAAAACTTTATGGGATACTGATAAAACAGGATATAGGGAATAATTTATAGCACTGAAATGCCCATATTAGAAAAGAAAAAAGGTTTTAAGTCAGTAAATTTGTATTTTACCTTAAGAAACTTAGAAAAGAACAAATTAACCCAGACTTAAGTAAAATAAAGGCACTAATAAAGATAAGAACAGAAATCAATGAAATATAAAACAACAAAACAAGAGAAAAATTGAGAAAATTTAAAAATAGCCCAGTGAGAAGATATTGATAAACTTGTAACCAGACCAATTTAAGAAAAAAAGTCAAAACACAAATACCAATATTTGAAAATGTAGGAGGGCAAATCATTACAGATTCTATGAATACTAAAATGATAATAAGGAAAAATTATTTAAAAGGGGCATGTCAGCCAGGCATGGTGGCTTACCCCTGTAATCCCAGCACTTTGGCAGGCTGAGGTGGGAGGATTGCTAGAGCTCAGGCATTCGAGACCAGCCTGAGCAACATGTTGAAACCTTGTCTACACAAAAAGTACAAAAATTAGCTGGATGTGGTGTTGCACACTTGTAGTCCCAGTCACTTGGGAGGCTGAGGCGAGAGGATCACTTGAGCCCAGGAGGTTGAGGCTGCAGTGAGCCATGTTTGTACCACTGCCCTCCAGCCTGGGTGACAAAGTAAGACCCTACGTAAAAAAAAAAAAAAAAAAAGTATGCCAACATTTTTCAATAACTTACATGAAATGGAAAAATTCCTTGAAAGACATGAACTACAAAAACTCAGTGAACAAGTAAATAACCTGAATAGCCCTGTATCAAGTAAATTGAATTTGTAGTTAAAAGCCTTCCAACAGAGAAAACTTCAGGCACCTATAGCTTCATATGAAATGAAAAAAAAAAAAAAACAATCCTCTACAAGATTCCAGAACATTTAAAAGAAGGGAATATTTCCCAACTTATTCCATTTGGACAGCAATACCCAGGTAAGAAAAAGAGACACAGAAATTTAAAAAGAAGAATATACATTATTCCTTATGAACATAAATGCAAAGAAATCTAATCAAAATTTTGGCAAATGAAATGTAGAAATACTTTATGACCAAGTGAGAGTGACCCAAAGAATTTAAGGTTGGTTTTATATGTAAAGATCAACCAGTATAGGAAAATCACTTCTGGAAAGTCAGAGTAAGAAACTCCAAAAATCTACTCCTCCATAAAACCAATAACAGCCTTGACAGAAATAGTTGAAATTAATTTTCCAAAACTTTGGAAATTAACCAAAGGCTTACAAAATTCCGGAGAACATTAATTCAAGAAAAATGGCTGAATCAGTAAGAACAGCCAGCTTTGTGGCATTTTAATATAACCCCTTCCCATGCTTTTCTCCCTAGTACTGAGATAGTCTTAAAAATTAGCAGGATAGCAACCACTGGAGAAGAAAGGTTTGGAAATTTCCCAAAAAGTTCCATTCCCATAGAATTATCACTATTTGACCTCTAAAGCCCAATCTGTAGGATTTATATTCATTTGGACTGACTCAGAGCTCACTCAGTAAGGAAATCTCAATTTCAAGGTATTGGTCAAAAAGAATCCATGGCAATTGTTGACTATCACAACTGCCTGAAGTGTTGGTAACAGTTGGGATAAACAAGAAGCTGATCAAAAACTGAAAACTAAAATCTTGGGAATGAGATATCTAGAGGATGCTTCAAAAAGCTCTGATACATTCCTGTTTATCTAGAAAGCTACATGCAGGCTGGGTGCGGTGGCTCACACCTGTAATCCCAACACTTTGGGAGGCCGAGGCGTGCGGATCATGAGGTCAGGAGTTTGAGGCCAGCCTGACCAACATGGTCTCTACTAAAAATACAAAAATTAGCCAGGCGTGGTGGCGTGCATCTGTAATCCTAGCTACTCAGGAGGCTGAGACAGGAGAATCGCTTGAACCCGGGAGGCGGAGGTTGCAGTGAGCCAAGATTGTGCCACTGCACTCCAGCCTGGGCGACAGAGCAAGGCTCTGTCTCAAAAAAAAAAAAAAGCCACATGCATGTAATTGTTTACCTCTGGCTTTCCTTTTATGCTCTGGGCAAGCTAAGGAAGAGTTGTGAAGTACCTAAGTGCTGAATGGGAACCATAACACACACACACACACAGCACCTTAGTAAAGGGTGAGAGGCATGTTAGTTAGAAGCATTAAAGGAAATCTCTTTCTAGTCATTATCTGTGCACTAACCTAACTGAGCAGAGACTTCAGTATCCACATACTGCAGGGCATATAAACTTTACAGAATTAGTCCAGGAAAATCATATCTAAAAAAAAAAAAAACAGTAACAAAAATAAACTCTGGGAAAGGGGAGAATATGATTTAAAGAGTTGCCACATTATACATAATATGTCTAGTGTTCAACAAAAAATTACAAGACATGCAAAGAAATAGAAAAATATGGCACAAAGAGGATAAGATGAAGTCAGTGAAACTATCCTCGAGGAAGACCAGATGTTGGTCTTACTAGACACAGACATTGAACCAGCTATTAAAAATACGTACACAGAACTAAGAAAAACATGTCAAAAGGGTTAAAGAAAGGTATAAAAATAGTGTCTTAGCAAATATAGACTACCAATAAGGAGATAGAAATTATAAGAAAAGACAACATGAAAAAAATAAAGCAAAAAAATTAGACAATTGAAACAAGAGGGCCTCTATTCGCAGATTTGAGCAGGCAGAAGAAAGAATCAGTGAACTTGAAGATATGTCAACTGAGATTATCCAGTCTGAGCAACAAAGGTGGGAAAAAATGAAGAAAACTGAGCAACAAAGAACTGTAGGACAGCATCTCTCATACCAATGGATACATAAACTGGAGCCCTAGAAGGAAGAAAAAAGGAGAAGGAAAGAAAACTTCCCAAATTTTAAGAAAAACATTAATTTATATACCCGAGATGACCAATAAAATCCAATTAAGATAATCTCAAAGAGATCAACACCTATACACATCATAGTCAGCATGTCAAAAGACAAACATAAGGAGAGAATTCTTGAAGATAGTAAGAAAAAAATTATTCATAACATACACACCATCCTCAATAAGTCTGACAATTGACTTCTCACCGTAAACCGTGCAGGCTAAAAAGGCAATGTACATAACCAAAGTGATGAAATAAAAACCTTCAACCAATCATTCTAGATCCAACAAAACTATTGTTCAAAAAGAAGAAATGAAGACATTCCTAAACAAAATCTCAGAGAAATGTTCTCTATAAGACTTGTCCTAATAGAAATGCTAAAGGAACTCCTTTGGTCTGAAATAGAAAGGCACTGGAGAGTAAATCAAATCCACGAGAAGAAATAAAGAGAACCAGTAAAAGTAACTACATGTGTAAGTTTAAAACAAAGTATAAATTTATTTTGTTTGTAACATTCATCTTTTCCTATTTGATTTAAAATATAATCTCAATTATAAACTTGTGTTGATGGTATTACATAACGATGTAATTTTGGGTTATAGCACCAAAATGGCAGAATAGGAATTTTCTGTAGGTGTTTCCCACATAAGTATCAATTTTGACAACCATCCATGGGCAAGAGTACCTTGTGGGAGTTCAGGAGTTGACAGTAAAACTTCAGCACACCAGAGGAGTAAAGAAATCTAAGAATAGATTCATTGGAAAGGGTATAAACAGTTTCACTTTACCTGCATCACCATCCCCCAAAAGTGGCACAGCTCAGTAACAAGAGCCCATTATTTCTTCCACAGAGGAAAACGAGAGTATAATAAGTAAGTGTCCAGTTTCTCAAGACATACAGGCCCCTGCCCAAGAGATCCACTTTATTTTCATCTCACCCAGAATATTGAGATGATCAGCAAGGTGGAGTGGTTGGGAGAGGGTAAAAGCAGGAAAGAGAGATGGGGACTCACAGCAGCCCACACTTGAAACTGCCATAGATCCTACCAGTTACTTCACGGACTCCATCAGGAGCCCACCTATAAGCCACTGGGGATGCATCACTCCCATCTTGCCAACAAAACCCCGAATGCTCCAAATGCCTCACCCACTCTTTGGCTGGCTCCCAAGTGCGCTCCTGTGAAAAGCAAGTGAGTATCTCTGCATATGGCTTGCAAGCACATGTTGACAGCTGGCTCCACTCTGTAGAACTGGAAAAAAGCTCACATACATGAGAATTTCAGGACACTGCCCTAAAAAAAAAAAAATGAGACTTCAGCACCTGGCCTGGCTTTATGCAACCTAGAGAAGGTGATATGGTTTGGCTCTGTGTCCCCACGCAAATCTCATGTCAAATTGTAATCCCCACGTGTTGGAGGAGGGACCTGGTGGGAGGTGCTTGAATCATGCGGGTGGACTTCCCTCTTGCTGTTCTTGTGATAGAGTTGTTATGAGATCCAGTTATTTGAAAGTATGTAGCATGTCCCCCTTCACTCTCTTGCACTCCTGCTCCACCTTGGTAAGACTTGCTTGCTACCCCTTTGCCTTCTGCCATGATTGTAAGTTTCCTGAGGCCTCCCAGCTATGCTTCCTGTGTGGCCTGCAGAACTGAACTGTGAGCCAATTAAACCTCTTTTCTTCATAAATTATCCAGTCTTAGGTAGTTCTTTATAGCAGTGTGAGAATGGACTAATACAGAAGGCATACAACCTTTAGAATTTGCCCCCTTGAGGGAACAAGATGTGTGGAGCAGGTTCATCCATAGAAAATGTCTGAGAGAACCTCAAAATCCCTAACCTGACTAACTGATGAAAGTGTTTCTCTCCTAAGGCCAGTCAGTAAAGACCAGAGGGGGTGACTGTTTCTTTAAATGCAAAGGCAGCAGCACAATAATTCAAGAAACATGAAAAATCAAGAAAACATGACACCACCAGAAGAACACAATCATTTTCCAATAACCAACTCCCCAAAAATGGAGATTTACGAATTGGCTTATAATGAATTCAGAACAATTATGTTAAGGAAGCTCAGCAAACTAAAAGGAACACCAATAGACTACTCTGTGAAGTCAGGCAAACAATTCATGAACAAAACTAGAAATTCAAAAAAGAGAAAAATTATCTTAAAACCCAGAAATTATGGAGCTAAAGAATACAATGCATGAAATGAAGGAGCGTATCAACAGCAAAGTTAATCAAGCACAAGAAAAAAAAATCTGTGAAACTGAAGACTGGCTATTTGAAATTATTCATCAGAGGATTAAAAAAAAAGAATGAAAAGAAATAAAGAAAGCCTACAGGATGTATAAAACACCATCAAGAGAACTAATATAAGGATTATTGGAGTCATAAAGGAGAAGAGAGAAAAGGGTAGAAAACTTATTTAAGAAATAATGGCTGAAAACTCTCCAAATCTAGGAAAAGATATGAGCATCCAGGTATATGAAGCTCAAAGATCCCCGTACAGGATACATTCCAAAAAGACTTCACCAAAACACATGATAATCAAACTGTCAAAAGCAAAATCAAGACGATGAATAAACCACCAATCACTAAGAGGGAGACAGGATTCTTATGTTGTCATTATTATTTACATATAATTTCAGTAAATGTTATTGGAAAATTTATAATGTTTTAAAAAAAGAAATGTGAAAGCACTGAAAGAAAAGAGACTCATCACATACAGGGAACCCTTTTAAGGCATTCAACAGATTTCTCAGTAGAAACCTTACAAAATGGGAGAGAGTGGGATGAACTATACAAGTGCTGCAAGGAAAAAAATGCCAACCAACGCTTTACCTGGCAAATCTGTTCCTCAGAAATGAAGGAGAGAGAAGAACTTTCCTAGACAAACAAAAGCTGAGGCAGTTCATCACCACTAGACCTGCCTTACAAGATATACTAAGGGGAGTTCTTCAAGCTGAAATGATATGGCAATAGTTAGTAATATGAAATGATAAACCTCACTGGTAAAGGAAAGTACATAGTCAAATTTAGAACACTTTGATACTATAATGATGGTGTATAAATAATTTTACTGTACTATGAAGGTTAAAAGACAAAAGTATTAAAAAAAAACCCATAGCTGCAATAGCTTGTCAATGCATACTACAGTATAAAAAGATGTAAATTAGAACATTAAAAACATAGCATGCAAGGGTAGGGAAGTAAAAGTGTAGTTTTCATATGTAATCAGATTTAATTTGTTATCAGCTTAAAATAAATTGTTATACCTATGTTTTATGTAAGTGTCATGGTAACTATAAAGGAAAAACCTCTACTAGATACACAAAAGAAAAAGAGAAAGGAATCAAAACATAACACTACAGAAAATCATCAAATTACAAAGGAAGACAGCAAGGGAGGAACAAAGTAAAAAGAGCAAGAAAAAATTTAACATAATGAAAACAGTAAGTCCTTACCTGTCAATAATTACTTTAAATATAAATGGATTAAATTATCCAAACAGAAAAACAGAGTGGACAAATGGATTTTAGAAACAACAACAACAACAAACACCACACACACACACACACACACACACACACACAAACCATCCAGACCCAACTATGTGCTTCCTACAAGAGATTTACTTCCACTTTAAGGACACATACAGGCTGAAATTAAAAGAATAGAAAAAGATATTGCATGCAGATAGAAACTAGAAGAGAGCAGAGGCATCTGTACTTACAGCATACAGAAAAGATTTTAAGTTAAAAACTATATCAAAAGGCTAAGAAGGTCAAAATGGTGAAGCAGTTAATTGTTCAAGAAGACATAAAAATTGTAAATATTTATACACCCAACAATGAAGCACCTAAATATATAAGGCAAATATTAATACATATAAAAGGAAAAATATACAGCAATACAGTAATAGTAGTGAACTTCAGTGCCTCCCTTTCAAAAATGAATAGATAATCCAGACATAAAATCAATAAGGAAACATTTAACTTAAACTTCACTTTAGACCAAATGGATCTAACAGACATTATACTGAACATTTCATCCAACAGTGGTAGAATTCACATTCTTCTCAAGCACACATGGAACATTCTCCAGGATAGATTATATGTTAGATCACAAAATAATATTACAAAATTTAATAAAGCTGAAATATCAATTATTTTTCACCACAATAGTATAACACTAGAAATCAATAACAAGATGAAAACTGGAAATTTACAAATATATAGCATTAACATATTCCTGAACAACCAATGGGTCAAAGAAAAAAATCAAAATAATTTTGTGACAGCAAAGTAGAAACACAACATACCAAAACATACAGGACACAGCAAAAGCAGTTCTATGAGGTAAGGTTATATTGATAAACACATTTTTAAAAAGATTTTAAATAAACAACATTACACCTCAAGGAACTACAAGGAAGAAAAAAAAACAAGCCCCATGTTATCAAAGGGAAGGAACTAACAAAGATCAGACAGAAATAAATGAAACATAGACTAGAAAAATAATAGAGAATATTAATAAAACTTAGAGTTAGTTTTTTTAAAAAATAAAATCAACAAACCTTTAGCTAGACTAAAAAAAGAGAAGACTCAAATAAAATAAAAAATGGAAGAGGAGACATTACAACTGATACCACAGACATACAAATTAAGAGAAAACTATATGCCAACATATTAGTTAACTTGCAATGGGTAAATCCCTAGAAACATACAACCTACAAAAACTGAATCATGAAGAAATGGAAGATCTGAACAGATCAATAATGAATAAGGGAATTGAATCAATATTCAAAAATCTCACAAAAAGAAAAGCTCGGGATCAGATGGCTTCACCGGTGAAGACTGCCAACCATTTAAAAAAATTAATACCACTCTTTCTTAAGCTCTTCCAAAAAAATTGAAGAGGAGAAAACACTTTCAAATTCATTATAAGAGGCCAGTTTTACCTTGATATCAAAGATTTAAAAAGAACACTTTGAGAAAGGAAAATTACAGGCCAAAACCCTTGATAAATATAGATGCAAAAATGCTCAGCAAAATACTAGCAAACCTAATTCAGCAACACATTATAATGGCATACATCATGACCAAGCGAGATTCATGCCTCGGATGCAGGATAGTTCAATATAATCAAATCAACAAATGTTACACTACTTTAACAGAATGAAGGATAAAAATCATATGATCATCTCGATGGTTGAACTAGTTTACAGTCCCACCAACAGTGTAAAAGTGTTCCTATTTCTCCACATCCTCTGCAGCACCTGTTGTTTCCTGACTTTTTACAGATAACCATTCTAACTGGTGTGAGATGGTATCTCACTGTGGTTTTGATTTGCATTTCTCTGATGGCCAGTGATGATGAGCATTTTTTCAAGTGTCTGTTGGCTGCATAAATGTCTTCTTTTGAGACGTGTCTGTTCATATCCTTCGCCTACTTTTTGATGGGGTTCTTTGTTTTTTTCTTGTAAATTTGTTTGAGTTCTTTGTAGATTCTGCATATTAGCCCTTTGTCAGATGAGTAGATTGTAAAAATTTTCTCCCATTCTGTAGGTTGCCTGTTCACTCTGATGGTAGTTTCTTTTGCTGTGCAGAAGCTCTTTAGTTTAATTAGACCCCATTTGTCAATTTTGGTTTTTGTTGGCATTGCTTTTGGTGTTTTAGACATGAAGACAGTGTGGTGATTCCTCAAGGATCTAGAACTAGAAATACCATTTGACCCAGCCATCCTGTTACTGGGTATATACCCAGAGGATTATAAATCATGCTGCTATAAGCCATAAAAAATGATGAGTTCATGTCCTTTGTAGGGACATGGATGAAGCTGGAAACCATCATTCTCAGCAAACTATCGCAAGGACAAAAAACCAAACACTGCATGTTCTCACTTATAGGTGGGAATTGAACAATGAGAACACATGGACACAGGAAGGGGAACATCACACACTGGGGATGGTTGTGGGGTGTGGGGAGGGGAGAGGGATAGCATTAGGAGATATACCTAATGCTAAATGACGAGTAAATGGGTGCAGCACACCAACACGGCACACGTATACATATGTAACAAACCTGCACGTTGTGCACATGTACCCTAAAACTTAAAGTATAATTTAAAAAAAATAATGCTGCTATGAAGACACATGCACATTTATGTTCACTGTGGCACTATTCACAATAGCAAAGACTTGGAACCAACCCAAATGTCCATCAATGATAGACTGGATTAAGAAAATGTGGCATATATACACCATGGAATACTATGCAGCCATAAAAAAGATGAGTTCATGTCCTTTGTAGGGACATGGATGAAGCTGGAAACCATCATTCTCAGCAAACTGTCACAAGGACAAAAAACCAAACACTGCATGTTCTCACTCATACGTGGGAATTGAGCAATGAGAACACCTGGACACAGGAAGGGGAACATCACACACTGGGGCCTGTCGTGGGGTCGGGGTAGGGGGAGGGATAGCATTAGGAGATATACCTAATGTAAATGACGAGTTAATGGGTGCAGCATACCAACACAGCACATGTGTGCACATGTACCCTAGAACTTAAAGTATAATAAAAAATAAATCATATCATCATCTCAATAGATTTAGAAAAGCATTTAACAATATTCAACATCCTTTCAGAACTAAAAACTCTCAATAAATCAGGTATAGAAAGAATGTGCCTCAACACAATAAAAGCCACATATGACAAACCTGGAGGTAATATACTCAATGGTGAAAAGTAAAAAGCTTTGACTCTAAGATCAGAACCAAAACAAGGATGTCCATTCTCACCACTTATATTTGACATAGTAGTTGAAATTCTAGCTAGAGCAATTAGGCAAGAAAAAAGGCACCCAAGTTGGAAAGAATGAAGTTAAATTGTCTCTGTAGATGACATGATCTTACATATAGAAAACACTAAAGACTCCACCAAAATGCTGTTTTAATTAGAGCTTAAAAAAAGAATTCACTAAAGTTGCAGCATACAAAATCAGTATACAAAAATCAGTTGCATTTCTAAACACCAAAAACAAGTTATCCAAAAAATTAAGAAAACAATCCTATTTGTGATATCATCAAAAAATAAAATACTAAAGAATACCAAAGAAACTGAAAATAAATGGAAATAAATGGAAAGATAGCCCATGTTCATGGATTAGATGAAATAATACTGTTAAAATGTTCATACTACCCAAAGCAACCTACAGATTAAGTGCAATTCCTACTAAAATTCCAATGACATTTTTCACAGAAATAGAAAACACACTCCTAAAGTTTGCATGGAACCGCAAAAGACTCAAATAGATGAAGCGATTTTGAGCAAGAACAGCAAAGCTGGAGACATCACACTACCTAACTTCAAATTTTATTAATCAAAACAGCATGGCATAAAAACAGACAGAAAAGACCAATGGAACAGAATAGAGAGCCCAGAAATAAACTCACGTTTATAGAGTCAACTAATATTCAACAAAGGAGCCAAGAGTACACAATGGGGAAAGTATAGTCTCTACAATAAACAGCACTGGGAAGACAATATCCAAATGCAAAAGAATGAAATTACACCCTTATCTTACACCATACACACAAATCAAATCAAAATTGATAAAGACTTAAATATAAGACCTGAAACCATAAAATCTTTAGGCAGAAACTCATTGACATTGGTCTTGGCAATGATTTTTTTGATATGACACCACAAGCACAGGCAACAAAAGCAAACCTAAACAAGTGGGACCCTAACAAACTAAAAAGTTTCTGCACAGCAAAGGAAACAATCATCAGAATTAAAAGGCAATTTATCAAATTGGAGAAAATGTTTGCAAACCACATATCTGATAAAGGGTTGATATCCAAAAATATATAAGGAATGCATAAAATTCAATAGAAATAAACAAATAATCCGATTTTAAAATGGGTGAAGAACCTGAATAGACATTTTTTCAAAGAAGACTTACAAATAGGCAACAGGTATATGAAAAAATGCTTGACATCACTAATAATCAGGGAAATGCAAATCAAAGCTCCAGTGAAATACCACCTCCAACTATTAGGATGGCTATTATCAAAAACTCAAAAGAAAACAAGCTGGGGGAATGTAGAGAAAAGGGAAAAGAAGATCCGTATACACTGTTGGTGTAAATTTAAACTGGAATAGCCCTTATGGAAAACAGCATGGAGGTTCCTCAAAAAATTAAAAATAGAACTACTATATGATCCAGCAATTTCACTATTGAGTATATATCCAAATGAATTAAAATCACTGTCTTGAAGAGGTATTTGCACACTCATATTTATTTCAGCATTATTCACAATAGCCAAGACATGGAATCAACCTAAGTGTTCATCAGTAGATGATTAGATAAAGAGAACGTGGTATATAGACACAGTGGAATCTATTTAGTGTTCAAAAAGAAGGAAATCCAACTTTTAAAATCCTTTAAAAAGTTAAACTCATAAAAACAGGAGAATGGCGGTTTCCAGGAACTGGAGGGTGGGAGAATGGGGAGATGTTGGTCAAAAAGTACAAACTTTCAGTTATAAAATGAATAAGTTCTAGAGATCTAGTATACAACAGCGTTACTATACTTAATAATAATATTTTTTATACTTGAAATTTGCTAAGAGAGTAAATATCAATATTCTCAATACACACACACAGAACTATCTGAAGGGACTGATATGTTAATTATCTTCATTATAGTAATCATTTCACGATGTATAGTGAATATCAAAACATAATAGTGTACATCTTAAATATATACAGTTTTGATTTGTTAATCATACATCAATGAAGCTAGAAAAAATGATGTAATTTTTAAAACAATAATAATATAAATTAGGGGTGAAGGAATTGACCTATGTTGGAGAAAAGTTTTTGTAAACTATTTAAATTAATTGGTATCCATTCAAGCTAGATTATTTTAAATTGTTAATTTAATTGTAATACTAAGGCAACCACTAAAAAAGGCTTTAAAAAATATAGCACTTGAGGCTGGGCATGGTGGCCCTCAATTATATATATAATATTATATATACTATATATATATATTATATATATAGTAGATGAACAACAATGGGATTTAAATGGTACACTAGAAAATATCTGTTTAACAAAAAGAAAGCAATAGTGGAGAAATATAAGAACAAAACCATGTAAGATTTATAGAAAATGAATAGCAAATTGGTTGACCTAAACCCTATCTTATAATAATTATATTAAAGATAAATGAAATAAATACTACATCAAAGGCAGAGATTATCAGAATAGAGAAGAAAAATCCAAACCATAATTCAACCTTATGTTATCTGTATTTAGAATATTTAGAGTCAAGACACAAATAGATAGAGTTCCATTTGGGTGTGAAAATATTTACCATGCAAAATGTAATTAAAATAGAGCTGGAGCAGCTATACTAATATCTGACAAAATATACTTTAACAAAAATTGTTGCTAAAGACAAAAAGGAACATTTTATAATAAGACACAACAATTATGAACATATACACCAAACAATAGAGCCCAAAATATACAAAGCAAAAACTGCTAGAATTGAAGAAAGATAGAAAAATCAATGATTACAGTTGGAAGTGTCAATACCAAACTTTCAGTAATACACAGAACAACAAGTCAAGAGCAAAAAGGAAATAAAAAACTACACATTATCATACAACACCTTAATATGATACCCAACAATAGCAGAATACACATTATTCTGAAGTGCACATGGAATATTCTTCAGGATGACATATATTAGGCTGTAAAACATATCTTAATAATTTAAAAGAATTGAAATATTACAGCACATGTTCTCTGACTGCAAAATATTATATTAAACCAATTACAGAAGAAAATGTGGGAAATTCACAATGATATGGAGATTTAAAAATACTTCAAAGTAACCAATGAATCAAAGAACAAATCACAAGAGAAATTAGAAAATATTTTAGATGAATAAAACTGAAGAAACAACATACCAAAATTTTGTGGTTGTGGCTAAAGCAGTGCTTCAAGGGAAATGTATAACAGTATATCCCTAAATTTTAAAAAAATCTCAATCCAATAAGTTAATTTTTCGCCTTAAGAAATGAGAGTGAAAGAGCAGACTTAACCCAAAGTAAACAGAAGGAAGAAATAATAGAGATTAGCATGGAGATAAGTAGTGAAAATAAAAACAATAGAGAAAATTAATAAACTTGAAAGTTGGTTCTTCTGATATATCAGTAAAATTGACGTATTATTAGTTTGACCGAGAAAGAACAAAAGAGAGAAGATTCAAGTTACTAAACATAAATGAAAGTATAGATATCACCTTACAGAAATTAAAAGAATTCTAACAGAATATTGTGAAAAAGTGAATGTCAAAAAATTAAATTATATGAGATACACAAATTCCTCTAAAGGCACAAACTACCACGGCTGGTGTAAAAACATGAATACACCATTTACAGTTAAAAAGACTGAATAGATACAATTTGTAAGAAGAAATTGAGTAAGTAATTTAATTTTCAAACTATAATCCCAAGACCAGATGTCTTCATTGGTGAATTCTACCAAACTTTAAAAGAATTAATATCTATTTTTCATACACTCTTTCCAGAAAATAGAAAAGGAGGGAACACTCTATAACTCACTGTATTGAGGTCCGTATTACCCTTATATCAAGACCAAACATCATAAGAAAAGAAGACTAAAGACTTATGGTTTCTCCTCTGATATGTTTGGAAGTCATCACTACTATTGTCACAAGGAAAAATCTGAACAAACTAAAGTCAACGATTTCTTAAACTAACCATAGAATTGAGGTAACGGGCGAAAACTGGAGATGTAGGCAAATACAAAAAAAATCACAGTTTATCAGGAGCGGAAACTGCTGAAACCAGCAACTCGTATGAACATGTTAAGTGGTAATTGACGAATTTCTGGAGATTGAATGTGGACTAGACTGAGAGTTAAGAACTCCTAAGTGCCCACTTTTTGAAGACCCCACACACTTTTGTAAACTAGACTTCCAAGAGCCCCAGCAAGTTTCTTACAGTGAAGACTGCAGAAAAATCCCCTGATGCTTCAGATAGGAGGAAGGGAAAAGCAACTATTCTGAAATAAGCCCAGGGGACAAGTAGTTATTTCTAAACACTCTCAGAGCATTTTCTTTCACATGGCAGGGGGCTCCCTGCAAGGGAAACTACTTTGTCTGAGCCTTGTCTGATGTAGGAGAAAAGGAATTGGATGGCTCAAGCTCCATCTAGCCTTTCTGATTTATATAAGGGAAGCAAAAAATAGGTTAAGAAACTCTTCTGAAAGTCACAACTCAGATTTATTTTATATTTATTTATTTATTTATATTTTTTGAGACGGAGTCTCGCTCTGTTGCCCAGGCTGGAGTGCAGTGGCGCGATCTCGGCTCACTGCAAGCTCCACCTCCCGGGTTCACGCCATTCTTCTGCCTCAGCCTCCTGAGTAGCTGGGACTACAGGCGCCCAGCTAATTTTTTGTATTTTTAGTAGAGACGGGGTTTCACCATGTTAGCCAGGATGGTCTCGATCTCCTGACCTCGTGATCCGCATGCCTCTGCCTCCCAAAGTGCTGGGATTACAGGCGTGAGCCACCGCGCCTGGCCTCACAACTCAGATTTAACCATAAGATTATAGAACACTTCTCCTCCCAAAACAGAGATATAGATCAATGGAACAGAACAGAGCCCTCAGAAATAACGCCGCATATCTACAACTATCTGATCTTTGACAAACCTGAGAAAAACAAGCAATGGGGAAAGGATTCCCTATTTAATAAATGGTGCTGGGAAAACTGGCTAGCCATATGTAGAAAGCTGAAACTGGATCCCTTCCTTACACCTTATACAAAAATTAATTCAAGATGGATTAAAGACTTAAACGTTAGACCTAAAACCATAAAAACCCTAGAAGAAAACCTAGGTATTACCATTCAGGACATAGGCATGGGCAAGGACTTCATGTCTAAAACACCAAAAGCAATGGCAACAAAAGCCAGAATTGACAAATGGGATCTCATTAAACTAAAGAGCTTCTGCACAGCAAAAGAAACTACCATCAGAGTGAACAGGCAACCTACAAAATGGGAGAAAATTTTCGCAACCTACTCATCTGACAAAGGGCTAATATCCAGAATCTACAATGAACTCAGACAAATTTACAAGAAAAACACAAACAACCCCATCAAAAAGTGGGCAAAGGATATAAGCAGACACTTCTCAAAAGAAGACATTTATGCAGCCAAAGACACATGAAAAAATGCTCATCATCACTGGGCATCAGAGAAATGCAAATCAAAACCACAATGAGATACCATCTCACACCAGTTAGAATGGCAATCATTAAAAAGTCAGGAAACAACAGGTGCTGGAGAGGATGTGGAGAAATAGGAACACTTTTACACTGTTGGTGGGACTGTAAACTAGTTCAACCATTGTGGAAGTCAGTGTGGCGATTCCTCAGGGATCTAGAACTAGAAATACCATTTGACCCAGCCATCCCATTACTATATATATATATACCCAAAGGACTATAAATCATGCTGCTATAAAGACATATGCACAGGTATGTTTATTGCAGCACTATTCACAATAGCAAAGACTTGGAACCAACCCAAATGTCCAACAATGACAGACTGGATTAAGAAAATGTGGCACATATACACCATGGAATACTATGCAGCCATAAAAAAGATGAGTTCATGTCCTTTGTAGGGACATGGATGAAACTGGAAATCATCATTCTCAGTAAACTATCGCAAGGACAAAAAACCAAACACTGCATGTTCTCACTCATAGATGGGAATTGAACAATGAGAACACATGGATACAGGAAGGGGAACATCACACTCTGGGGACTGTTGTGGGGTGGGGGGAGGGGGGAGGGGGGAGGGATAGCATTAGGAGATATACCTAATGGTAAATGACGAGTTAATGGGTGCAGCACACCAGCATGGCACATGTATACATATGTAACAAACCTGCACATTGTGCACATGTACCCTAAAACTTACAGTATAATAATAATAAAAAAAAGGCTACCTAAAAAAAAAAAAAGAACACTTCTCCTCCCAACACCATATCACCACATCAACCAGGACTCCAGTGTAATAGCAGTGAATTCTAACTGAAAGAGGTGAAAGACACTGATTGTATTTAAGAAAGACCTTCTAAGGAAATCCAAAAATAATAGGGGAGACCAAAACAAAGATACTAGAGGAAATTGAATATGTGACACCTATAGCTACAAAAAAATTAAACATAACATAGCCCTAACCACATAAACATAAAACCTCACACAAAGACCTATTATCTCAGATTCTGTTGCCTGATACATTGCGTTTTATTTCAATAAAAAAATTAGAGGGTATGTTAAAAAGCAGGAAAAGTTAGTCTAAAGAGACAAATTGAGCCTCAGAAATAGGCTCAGATATGGCAGAGATTTGGCAATTATACCTAGAGTTTAATATAAATGATTAATATAATAAGTGTTCTAACAGAAAAAGGCAACATGCAAGAACGGATGGGTAATGTGATCAGCAAGAAGGAAACTCTAAGAAAGAAGTCAAAAGGAAATGCTAGGAATAAAAACCTACAAGAAATAAAGAATGCGTGTGATGGGTTCCTCAGTAGACCGGACAAGGTCAAAGAATCAGTGGATTTGAAAATACGTCAACAAAAACTGCCCCACTGAAATACAAAAGAAAAATAGAATTTTAAAAACGTAACAGAATCTCCAAAACAGTGGGACAATTACAAAAGATGTAATCTGCATAATGCAAATGACAGTAGGAGTACAAAGGGAGAAAGGAATAGAAAATCTGAAGTAATAATGGCAGAGAGTTTTCCAAAATTAATGCTAAACCACAGATACAGCAAGCCCAGAGAACAACAAGGAGGAAATTTAGTAAAGTGTCTGCAACCAAGTATGTCATATTCAGACTGACAAAACCAAAGGTGAAGAGAAAATATTGAAAGAAGACAGAGGAAAATAAATATCAAGAAAATACATACGAAATACATCATACATACATAAGAAATACATCAGACCATACAAGCAAGAAGAGAATGGAGTGAAATGTTTAAAGTGTTGAAAAAAAAACTATCAATTTGCAATTCTGTATCCAGTGAGATTATCTTTCAAAAGTGAAGAGGGAAATGGCAGAGAAGTCATCTCCAAGACCTATGGTTTCCCTTCACAGAAACACTGAAAAATATGAACAAAAGTGGTCAGAATCAACTTTCTAAGAATTCTATAAAATGGTAAAATGTTTACACCGGTAAAGCAAATGCTGAATTGAGAGGGCAATTTAAAAAGGTGAAGAAAACTTCGTATTATTTTTATGTGTCCTTGCCCCACGTCCTTCCCTACGTTAGTCTTGAAGATGGCAGCCCACATTTCTAGTGTGGGACTCTGGTTCCTGTTTCCTGGTTCAAGAGGGAGAATAACAGACCTTACTTTTACTCATTATTATTTCCTTCTTTCTGATTTCCTTGGGTTTATTTTGCTCTTCTTTCTACTTTATCGAAATGAGAACTAAGATTATGATTTGAGACATTTTTCTAATGTAAGCATTTAGTGCTATAAATTTCCATCTCAACACTGCTTTAGTCACATCCCACAAATTTTTATATGTTATAATTTCACTTTCATTTAGATCTATTTTTAAATTTTTTCTTTTTATACTTCCTCTGACTCACAGATTACTTAGAATTGTGTTGTTCAGTTTTCAAGGATATTGTAGATTTTCCTGTTTCTCTGTTGTCTAATAGTTCTGTTCCATTTTGTACAGATAGCTCACGCTGTATGATTTCAATTTTTTAAAAAATTGTGCTTTGTTTTATGGCCCAGATATGGTCTGTGCTGTGAATATTCCATGTTATTATAAAGTATGCCTGTTATATTATTATTATATATATAATATATATAACTATAAAGCATGCCCGTTTTGTATTGTTAGCAGAGTATTCTAGAAATGTCAATGAGATCTTGTTGGTTGATGGTGCTTTTCAGTTCTATATCTTTGCTAATTTTTTTATTTTTTTGCTTAGTAGCTATATGAGATTCTGAGAGAGGAAATTGAAGTCTCCAACCATAATTGTGGATTTGTCTATTTCTCCTATCAGTTCTATCAGTTTGTGCATCACATATTTGAGGCTCTGTTGTTTGGTGCATACGCAAGTGGAATCATTGTGCCTTTTTGGTGGCTTATTTTATGATTATATAGTGCCTATTTTTGTGGTATTTTTATTTGCTCTTAAATCTACTTTGTGTTATATTCATATACCCATTCTTTTTTTTAAAAAAATTGTTTGCTTGATACATCTTTTCCATTCTTTTAATCTCAGCCTACCTGTGCCATTGAATTTGAAGTGAGTTTTCATATAGAGAACATACTACTGAATCATCATTTTAAAAGTTCCTTTGGCCAATCTTTTTTATATTGAGGTAAAATTGACATAAAATTTATCATTTTAAGGTGTACAACAATACAGTGACATTTGGTAATACACATGTTATGCAACGTTAACTCTCCCTGGCTCCTAAATGTTTTCATCATCCCCAAAAGGAAACTTCATACTCATTAAGCAGTTAATTCCCATTCCTTCTCTCGGCCACTGGCATCCGCAAACCTACTTTTCTGTCTCTATGAATTTACCTATTATGGATATTTTGTATAAATTGAATTATACAATAAGTGACCTTTATGTTTGGCTTCGTTCACTTAGCATACAATTTTTCAATATTCAACCATGTTGTAGTATGTATCAGTTTTATCTGAATAACTCAATTCTTTTTGTTGTATAGCTAAAAGTTGATTCCTAGGTCATAATGATAATTCTATGTTTAGTTTATTGAATAGCTGCCAAAGTTTTTCCACAGTGGCTCTGTCATTTTAAAATCCCACTAGCAATGGATGAGAGTTCCAATATCTCCACATCCTTACCAATACTTATTATTTTATATTTTTATAATTATAATTTTCCTAGTGAATACGCAATGGTATCTCATTGTGTTTTTGGTTTGCCTTTCCCTAATGACTAATGATGGTGAGCATCTTACAATGTACTTGTTAGCTATTTGTGTTCTTTAGAGAAATGTCTATTCAAGTGCCTTGCCCATTTTAAAAATCGAGTTGTCTTGCTGACTTATGAGTTCTTTAATACAGTAAACGCTTATCAGATATGATCTATAAGTATTTTATCCCATTCTGTAGGTTACCTTTTCACTTTTGTGATAGACCATTATGCACAAAGGTTTTAATTTTCATAAATCCAATTTATCCGCTTTTGTTGTTGTTTTTGTTGTTTGTGCTTTTGCAAAACCTAGTGTCATGAGGTTTTCTCATTATCTTTGGAGAATTTTATAGTTTGGGTCTATACATGTAGATTATTGATCTAATTTCCATTAATTTGTGTGTATGCTACGAGGTAGGGGTCCAAATTCAATTTTTGCATTGAATTGAAAATTCATATTTTCAATTTCAAATTTCAACTGCATATTCAGTTGTTGCAGCACAATTTGTTGAAGAGATCATTCTTTACCACAGGGAATGATCTGGGACCCTTGTCAAAAATCAATTGATCATAGATGTATGGGATTATTTCAGACTTTAGATCTTGTTCCATGAATATGCCTATTTTTATGCCAGCACTGCAATATTTTCATTACTGTAGCTTTATCATAAATTTTGAAATCAGGAAGTATGTATCCTCCAAGTGTGATTTTCATTTGCTAGAGTGTTTTGACTATTTGGGGTCTTTGCAATTCCATATGAATTTCAGAATTGGCTTTTCATTTAAAAAAATGGTAGTTGAGATTTTCATAGGAATTATATTGAATCTACAGATCACTTTGGGTAGTATTGCCATCTTAACAATATTGTATTCCAATCCATAAACACAGATGTATTGCCATTCATATCTTTTTTCTTTTCTTTCGGCAACATTTAGTATATGACACTTGTAACTCCTTGGTTAAATTTATACCTAAGCATTTTATCCTTTCTAATTCTGTTTAAATGGAATTATTTTATTAATTTCTCTTTTAGATGGCTTGTTGCAGGTGTATAGAA
Source organism: Gorilla gorilla gorilla (assembly GCF_029281585.2). Taxonomy (NCBI): domain Eukaryota; kingdom Metazoa; phylum Chordata; class Mammalia; order Primates; family Hominidae; genus Gorilla; species Gorilla gorilla. The sequence continues at coordinate 26,543,827 of NC_073240.2, forward strand.
ATAGAACTGATTATTGTGCTTTTATTGAATTATCTGAAACTTTGCTGCATGTATTTATTAACTCTAGTAGGTTTTTTTTTCTTTAAAGTTGTCTATATATCTTGCTCTGTGAATAGATAATTTTACTTCTTGATCTCCAACATGGATACCTTTATTTCTTTTTCTTACCTAATTGCTGTAGCTAGAATTTTCAGTATAATGTATGATAGAAGTTGTTCACAACTATCCTTGTCTTCTTTCTGATCCTAGGGGTATAGCTTTCAGTCTTTCACCATTAAGCACAATGTTAGCTGTGGGGTTTTCTTAGATGCCATTTAATATATTAAGGAAGTGCTCTGCTATTTCTAATTGGTTGAGTATTTTTATTATAAAATGGTGTTAGATTTTATGACTTTATGTTCTGCATAATTGAGATTATCATGTGGTCTTTTCATTTGATTAATGTGGTATATTTTATGATTTTCATATGTTGATCCACCTTTATATTCTTGGGGCAAATCCCACTGTGTACACGGGTTTTTTAGGGTCTGCTAATTTTCTTCATTCTTTTCCTTTTCTCTCCCTGAGACTGAATAACGTTAACTGACCTATCTTCAAGTTTACTATTTTTGCTTCTGCTGTTCAAATCTGCTTGAACCTATATAGTGAATTTTTCATTTTACTTATTGAACTTTTCAGCTCCAAAATTTCTCTTTGGCTACTTTTTATAATATCTATCTCTTTATAGATATTCTCTATTTGGAAAGACATTTTTCTCCTGGTTTTCTGTACTTATTTGTATTTTTTAAAGTCTTTAAGCATATTTGAGACAGTTGATTTAAGTATTTGTGTACTAAGTCCATTGCCTAAGCTTTTGCATAGAGATTTTATATTAATTTCTTTTTTTTCTGTGAACAGGTCTTTTTTTTTTTTTTAAGAAAACTGGACATTTTGAGTAGTATAAACGTGGCTATTTTAGAAATAATTTTCCTCCCTCCTTAGGTTTTGTTTCCACTTGTTGCATGTTGCTGCTGTTTGCTCATTAGTGACTTTTCTAAAGTATTTTGAAAAGTCTGTGTTCTTGATCATGTGGGTCCATTGAATTCTGTATTCTGTTAATTTCATAGTCAGCTAGTGTTCTGAAAGTTTCCTTAAGTGCATAGAGCCAATAAAAGAAAAAGAAAAGAAACACAGAAAAAGAAAAGAGGAAAAAAGGAGGGAAAGAGATTTAAAAAAATAATGTCGGTTGGACATGGTGGCTCATGCCTGTAATCCCAGCACTTTTGGGAGGCCCAGGCAGGCAAATCACTTAAGGTTGACCATCCTGGCCAACACGGAGAAACCTTGTCTCTACTAAAAATATAAAATTAGCCGGGCGTGGTGGCGCATGCCTGTAATCCCAGCTACTCGGGAGGCTGAGAGGTAGGATAATCACTTGAACTCGGGAGGTGGAGGTTGCAGTGAACTGAGATCACACCACTGCACTCCAGCCTGGGCAACAAGAATGAAACTCCATCTCAAAAAAAAATCAATAAAAATAATGCCTTTGCCGATTTGCTCTGTGTTTGGGCCCTCATTCAATGCCTAGTCAGGCCATTTACAACTCTCTCTTAACTTTCACTACCTGCTTGTGTACTGACTGAAGGCCACCTATAGGTGAAAGCTTAACATCATCTCAGATCTTTTTGGACCATGAATCCTACCCTGGGTATATACATGATCTTCTTAATTTCCCAGTAGATGCAAGAGTTTTAGTAAGTTTTAAAAGTCCTTATTCCCTCATCTATCTTCTTTTCTGACCTTTTTCAGTCTGCTTATTGTTCATCTGAACTGACATCCTTTGCCCCAAGCTGCTGTGGCAAAAACTTTTACCTTTAAATGCTTTCACCACAAGCCACTTGGGAAGCTGCCCCAGACCTGGGACTGCTCTGACCCTGATGAAACAAAGACAAGACCTTGTACAGCCAGGCAGCCATAAGACAAGTCCATACCCAAACCACAGTTCTTTCAGAATAAGGTCTATATTGGATTCTCTGGCCCTAGTAACCAGCATGAGTCTGGGCTTGCCATCTTCATGGCCACTTGTCTTAGTTTGCTAGGGCTGCCATAACAAAATATGAGAGACTGAGTGGCTTAAACAAGAGAAATTTATTTTCTCACAATTCTGAAGACCAGAAGTCCATTACCCTGAAATCTCTCTCCTTGGCTTGCAGATACTGCCTTCTTGCTGTGTCCTCACACAGCCTTTTCTCTGTGTACACATCCCTGGTGTTTTTTAAGCCTGTCCAAATATTCTGTTCTTCTGAGGACACCAATCAGATTGGATTAGCGACCACCCATATGATCATTTTACCTTAAGTACCTCTTCAAAGGTATCAGAGTAGTATATTTGCTACAGTTGATGAACCTACATACAACATCATCACTTGAGGTCTGCAGTTTACATTAGAGTTCATCGTTAGTGTTATATATTCTAGGGTTTGTTTTGTTTTGAGACAGAACAGAGTCTTGCTGTGTTACCCAGGCTGGAGTGCAGTGGTACGATCTCATTGCTACCTCTGCTTCCCGGATTCAAGCAATTCTCATACCTCAGCCTCCTAAGTAGCTGGAACTACAGGCGCGCACCACCATGCCCAGCTAATTTTCGTATTTTTAGTGGAGATGGGGTTTCACCATGTTGGCCAGGCAGGTCTTGAACTCCTTGCCTCAAGTCATCTGCCCGCCTCAGCCTCCCCCGGTGTTGGGATAACAGGCATGAGTCACCATGCCTGGCCTTATTCTATGGGTTTTGAAATGTATAATGACATGTATCCACCGTTGTAGTATTAGATAGAATAGCTTCATTACCCTAAAAGTCTTATTTGCACTGGGCTGAGTTTTAAAAGCTCTTTGATTATTTTATGACAGTTCCTTATTAGATATATCTTTTGCAAGTATTTTTATCAGTCTGTGGTTATCTTGTCTTTTACAGAGCAGTAATTTTTAATTTTAATAAAATCCAATTTGTCAATTACTTATCTCATATGACTCTGGTGTTACATCTAAAATGTTACCACCATACTCAAGGTCACCTAGGTTTTCTCTAGGAATTTTATGGTTTTGCATTTTACATTTGGTGTATGACCCATTTGAAGTTAATTTTTGTGAGATTGTAAGATCTGTGCCTAGATTCATTTTTTTTTGGCATGTTACTTCAATATTCATAAGAAACATTGTTCTGTAATCTTCTTTCTTATAGTATCTTAGTCTTGCTTTAGTTTTTGGGTAATGCTGGCCTCACTGAATAAATTCAAAGTGTTCCCTCCTCTTTAATTATTTGGAAAAGTTTGAGAAAGACTATTGTTAACTGTTTTCTAAATTTTTGGTGGAATTTACCAGTGAACCAACTGGTCCTAGGCTTTTCTCCAGTAGGTGGTTTTGATTATGCTTTCAATCTCTTTACAAGTTACACATCTATACAGACTTTTATAATTCAGTCTTGGTAGGTTGTGCGTATTTAGGAATCTGACCACTTCATCTAAGTTATCCAATTAGTTGGCATGCAATTATTTGTAGTTCTCCGAATAATCATTTTTATTTCCACAAAATTGGTAATATCCCAGTTTCCATTTTTTATTTCATTGAATCTTCTTTTTTCTTAGCTAATCTAGCTAAATGTTTGCCAATTTTGTTGATCTTTTGGAAGAACCAACTTTTGATTTATTAATTTTCTCTACTCTTTTTCTGTTCTTTATATTATTTATTTCCACACTAATCTTTACTATTTTCTTCCTTCTGTTGGCCTTTAATTTTTTTTTTAATTTTTAAGGTGTAAATTTAGGTTGAGAAATTTTTTAAATGAAAGCATTTAGAGCTATAAATTTTCCTTCTGGTGTTCCTTTCACTACCTGCCATAAATTTTGATATGTTGAGTTTTTGTTTGTCTTGGGGTATTTTCTAATTTGTCTTCTAATTTCTTCCTTGACCTATTGGTTATTTAAATGTATTTAATTTTTGCATATTGTGGACTTCCCAGTTTTCCTTCTGTTATTGATTTCTAGTTTTATTCCATTGTGATCACAGAAGATATTTTGTATAATCGCAGTCTATTAACATTTAGTAAGTCTTGTGGCCTAACAGAGGATCTATGTTGGAGAATGTTCCAAGTGCAATTGAGAATACTATTCTGGTGCTATTAGGTGAAGTATTCTCTATATGTCTGTTAAGTCCAATTCATCTATAGTGTTGACGTTTCCTGTTCCTTACTGATTTTCTGTCTTATTATTCTATCCATTATTAAAAGTGGAGTGGTAAAGTCTCTAACTATTATTGTAGAACTCTCTGTTTTTCAAGTCTATCAATATCTGTTTCATATATTTTGGAGCTCTGTTTGCTGCATATGTGTTTACAATTGTTATATCTTCTTGGCAAATTGACCAGTTTCATCAACATAAAATATACCTCTTATTGTCTTCTAACAGTTTATTTTTCTTTTTACATAAAGCCTATTTTATCTGATCTTAGATTCCCTCACACTCCACCCCAGCACGCTTTTGGTTACATTTACATAATACATCTTTTCCATCCTTTCATTTTCAACCTGTTTGTGTCTTTAGATCTAAAGTGAATGTCTTACAGACAGCATAAGCTATGTCATTAAAAAAATCCATTCTGCTTATCTCTGCCTTTTGACTGGGGAGTTTAATCCATTTGCATTTAAAGTAATCACTGATCATGAAATACTTTCAGTATTTTGTTGTTTTATGTATGTCTTATAACTCATAACTCTTTTGCTCTTCATTTCCTTCAATGTTGCCTTTGTGTTTAGCTTATCTTTTTGTGTCACACTTTGATCCCCTTCTCATTTCTTTTTTATATTTTCTTTGTGGTTACCAGGAGGAAAATGTATCAACTTTTAAAGTTATTACAATTTTATTTTTTAAAATCTCTCCCATTCGGGGATTTTAGGAAGGTTAAATAATAATGTAAATGAGATACCTAGAACAATATAAGCATTCAGGAATTATTAACTCAATTCCAATCCTTCCTTCACCTCCACCTCTTTCTCTGTGAGATTATAGAAAAGATGACAAAAAGGATGTTTTCTGAGCCCTTTAATTGTTGAGAATGATCTTTGAGAAAAAGAAAAAAAATGAAAGCACTAGGAATGTACAACAGCCTGGAAGTATAATTAAGTGTAAATTAAATAGATAAAAGTTATAAGCAGAGGAAAGTATAGTAGAACTCAGTATTTAAAAGAGAATCAATGTGAAAATTATATAAATTTATGTAAAATAAAACTACCAGACAAATCTGATATCCTTAGGATTTTTCTTTCTTTCATGTGATTTCTAATTGCTGCATATGACACTAAACCATTGATCTGAGCTGTAAGAGAAACTGGAAATTGTTCTGTTATCTTTTGTAGGATTTCTAGAACTTTTTGCCCTCAGACTTAAATGCCAACGTATTTCTCACTTATTGTTTACTGCTTTTGGATTTACATATGATTTGATTCTTTCTTATCTCTTATCCTTACAATGTAATTCAAATTGATGCCAATTTAAGTTCAATTGCGTACAAAAACTCTACTCCTATGCAGCTCCGCCCCATCTAATTTACATTATTGATGTCACAAATTACATCTTTGTACATAGTTTACATATTAACATGGATTTATACATTTTTATGTATTTGTTTTTCAAATCCTGTAGAAAATAAAAAGTCAACACACCAAAATTAAAATAATACTGGTTTTTATATTTGTCCATGTGCTTACCTTTATCAGTGTTCTTTACATCTTTATACGGGTTTGAGTTACTGTCTTGTGTCCTTTAGTTCCAACCTAAAGAACTCCCTTTAGCATTTTTGTAGGGCAGGTCTAGTGGTAATGAACTCTCTGAGTTTTTATTTAGGGATGTCTTAATTTCTAGCTCCTGTTTGAAGTAAAGTTTTCTGGATATACAATTCTCTGTTGATTGATTTTTGTTCATTTTCCCTTCAGCTCTTTTAAATATTATCCCACTTTCTTCTGCCTTCCAAGGTTTCTATTAACAAAATTCAGCTTATAATCTTATTAAAGATCTCATGTACATGAGTGGCTTCTCTCTTGCTGTTTTCAAGATTCTGTGACTTTGGTTTCTGATAGTTTAAATATAATGTGTCTTATTGTGGGTCTCTGGATTTATCCTAGAGTTTCTTGGTCTTCTTACGTTGGTATATCCATGTATTTCAAGACATTTGAGTAGTTTTCAGCCATTATTTCTTCAAACAATTTCTCTTCTTTGGGGACTTCCATTTTACCTATATTGGTTCTTTTGATGGTGTGGCACCAGTCCCCTAGACTTTGTTCACTTTTTTCCAGTCTTTTATTTCTGCTTCTCAGACTCAACAGCTTCAAGTGTCCTGTATTCAAGTTTGCTGATTCTTTCTTCTTCCAGCTCAAATCTGCTGTCGGATCCCCCCTTGTAAAATTTTTAATTCCATTTTAGTGTTTTTCAAGTTAAGTATTTTTATTAGGTTCCTTTTTATAATTTCTCTTTGTTGATATTCTCATTTTATTACACATAATTTGTCTGATTTCCATTAGTTTTTTTCTTTGTTTTCCTTTAGCTCTTTGAACATATTTAAGACATTTTTAAAGTCTTTATCCAAGTTCAATTTCTATGGTTCTGTAGAGATATTTTCTGCCAGTTTATGTTCTTCTTTTCCATGGGCCAAGTTTTCCTGTTTCTTTGTATACTTTCTAATTTTTGGTTGAAAACTGAGCATTTGAAAATAGAGCCAACTTTCCCAGTTTCTGCAGAGAGTCTTTATGCCACAGTATTCGTTCACTGATTAACTGGGTATATCTAAGCTTAGGGAGCAGCTGAGTCAAAAGTTTAAGGTCTTCTCAGGTCTTTTCTGAGTATACATGTTTCCTATACCTGTGTGAAATGTTCTCAGTTTCCCTATATAAACAGCTACTTCTTCTTCTTTTTTTTTTTTTTTGAGATGGAGTCTCGCTCTGTCACCCAGGCTGGAGTGCAGTCATCTCAGCTCACTGCATCCTCCACCTCCCAGGTTCAAGCGATTCTCCTATACAGGTGTGTGCCACCATGTCTGGCTAATTTTTGTATTTTTAGTAGAGACAGGGTTTCGCCGTGTTGGCCAGGCTGGTCTCGATCTCCTGACCTCAGGAGGATTACAGGCTTGAGCCACAGTGTCCAGCCTAAACAGCTACTTTTGAATGCTTTAATTTCCTGAATAGTCTCAACCCAGTTTTTCCTTGAGGTCTTAGGTGGTCCATTGTATGTCTCCACCCATAGTTGCTTGCCCCAGGCATCTGTGGGTCTGTGGTACCACTGCAGCTTTCACCACCCGTAGCTGCCACCTTTCCCCATCTGAGATCCAGGTTAGGTAAGAGAGATCATTCCTTCACGCAGTCCCATGACAGGTTGGAACATTTCAAATAAGGTCTGTTCTGCTCCTCTGGTTGAAGGGAGAAAATTGGGAACCGGTTTCCCACCTTCTACAAACCAAGATCTCATATTGCCACGGGAGTGGCAGGGCAAGTGCAAGTGAAAATGCCATACAGTTTTCTACCATTTTGAACGCGGGTTTTTCTTCAATGGTCATTTGCTTGGTTGCTGTAGGCCTTTCACTGTTTTCCAGAGCTCCCACAAGATTACTTTAGCCAGTTTTTTGTTCTTTCCTGATGCTTCCCTGGCAGAGTAAGGGTTGGAACTTCCACCATTTTGCTGATTCATAACTCTGTAGTCAGTTTTAAATATATTGATACTTGAGTTTGTTTTATGGCCCAGAATATGGTCTTGGTAAATGTTTCACATATACTCAGAAAGAATGTGTATTCTGATGTTGTTACATGGGCTGTTCTATAAGTGTTACTTAAGGTGGTTAATAATGTTGCTCAAGTCTTCTATATTCTTGCTGATTTTCTTTTATTTATTTATTTATTTTATTTTTTTATTATACTTTAAGTTCTAGGGTACATGTGCACAACATGCAGGTTTGTTATATATGTATACATGTGCCATGTTGGTGTGCTGCATCCATTAACTCATCATTTACATTAGGTATATCTCCTAATGCTATCCCTCCCCCTTCCCCCCACCCCACGACAGGCCCCAGTGTGTGATGTTCCCCTTTCCTGTGTCCAAGTGTTCTCATTGTACAATTCCCACCTATGAGTGAGAACTTGCGGTGTTTGGTTTTTTGTCCTTGTGATAGTTTGCTGAGAATGATGGTTTCCAGCTTCATCCATGTCCCTACAAAGGACGTGAACTCATCCGTTTTTATGACTGCATAGTATTCCATGGTGTATATGTGCTACATTTTCTTAATCCAGTCTATCATTGATGGACATTTGGGTTGGTTCCAAGTCTTTACTATTGTGAATAGTGCTGCAATGAACATATGTGTGCATGTGTCTTTATAGCAGCATGATTTATAATCCTTTGGGTATATACTCAGTAATGGGATGGCTGGGTCAAATGGTATTTCTAGTTCTAGATCTTGAGGAAACACCACACTGTCTTCCACAATGGTTGAACTAGTTTACAGTCCCACCAACAGTGTAAAAGTGTTCCTATTTCTTCACATCCTCTCCAGCACCTGTTTCCTGACTTTTTAATGATCGCCATTATAACTGGTGTGAGATGGTATCTCATTGTGGTTTTGATTTGCATTTTTCTGATGGCCAGTGATGATGACCGTTTTTTCATGTGTCTTTGGCTGCATAAATGTCTTCTTTTGAGAAGTGTCTGTTCATATCCTTTGCCCACTTTTTGATGGGGTTGTTTTTTTCTTGTATATTTGTTTGAGTTCTTTGTAGATTCTGGATATTAGCCCTTTGTCAGATGAGTAGATTGCAAAAATTTTCTCCCATTCTGTAGGTTGCCTGTTCACTCTGATGGTAGTTTCTTTTGCTGTGCAGAAGCTCTTTAGTTTAATGAGATCCCATTTGTCAATTTTGTCTTTTGTTGCCATTGCTTTTGGTGTTTCAGACATGAAGTCCTTGCCCATGCCTATGTCCTGAATGGTATTGCCTAGGTTTTCTTCTAGGGTTTTTATGGTTTTAGGTCTAACATTTAAGTCTTTAATCCATCTTGAATTAATTTTTGTATAAGGTGTAAGGAAGGGATCCAGTTTCAGCTTTCTACGTGTGGCTAGCCAGTTTTCCCAGCACCATTTATTAAATAGGGAATCCTTTCCCCATTTCTTGTTTTTGTCAGGTTTGTCAAAGATCAGATGGTTGTAGATGTGTGGTATTATTTCTGAGGGCTCTGTTCTGTTCCATTGGTTTATATCTGTTTTGGTACCAGTACCATGCTGTTTTGGTTACTGTAGCCTTGTAGTATAGTTTGAAGTCAGGTAGTGTGATGCCTCCAGATTTGTCCTTTTGGCTTAGGATTGTCTTGGCAATACAGGCTCTTTTTTGGTTCCATATGAATTTTAAAGTAGTTTTTTCCAATTCTGTGAAGGAAGTCATTGGTAACTTAATGGGGATGGCATTGAATCTATAAATTACCTTGGGCAGCATGGCCATTTTCACAATACTGATTCTTCCTATCCATGAGCATGGAATGTTCTTCCATTTGTTTGTGTCCTCTTTTATTTCATTGAGCAGTGGTTTGTAGTTCTCCTTGAAGAGGTCCTTCACATCCCTTGTAAGTTGGATTCCTAGGTATTTTATTCTTTGAAGCAATTGTGAATGGGAGTTCACTCATGATTTGGCTCTCTGTTAGTCTGTTACTGGTGTATAAGAATGCTTGTGATTTTTGTACATTGATTTTGTATCCTGAGACTTTGCTGAAGTTGCTTATCGGCTTAAGGAGATTTTGGGCTGAGACAATGGTGTTTTCTAAATATACAATCATGTCATCTGCAAACAGGGACAATTTGACTTCCTCTTTTCCTAATTGAATACCCTTTATTTATTTCTCCTGCCTGATTGCCCTGGCCAGAACTTCCAACACTATGTTGAATAGGAGTGGTGAGAGAGGGCATTCCTGTCTTGTGCCAGTTTTCAAAGGGAATGCTTCCAGTTTTTGCCCATTCAGTATGATATTGGCTGTGGGTTTGTCATAAATAGCTCTTATTATTTTGAGATATGTCCCATCAATACCTAATTTATTGAGAGTTTTTAGCATGAAGGGCTGCTGAATTTTGTCAAAGGCCTTTTCTGCATCTATTGAGATAAACATATGGTTTTTGTCTTTGGTTCTGTTTATATGATGGATTATGTTTATTGATTTGTGTATGTTGAACCAGCCTTGCAACCCAGGGATGAAGCCCACTTGATCATGGTGGATAAGCTTTTTGATGTGCTGCTGGATTCGGTTTGCCAGTATTTTACTGAGGATTTTTGCATCGATGTTCATCAGGGATATTGGTCTAAAATTCTCTTTTTTTGTTGTGTCTCTGCCAGGCTTTGGTATCAGGATGATGCTGGCCTCATAAAATGAGTTAGGGAGGATTCTCTCTTTTCCTATTTACTGTACATTTGTTCCACCAGTGACTAAAACAGGTATATCAATAAAATCTGTTCCCTCAGGTTTTGCTTCAGGTATTTTGAGGGTCTGTTATCAGGTGCATAAACAAGATTGTTATGTCCTATTCTTAAATTAACCTCCTTATAATTATGAAGTTAATTTTTTTTTTCTTGAGATGCAGTTTTGCTCTGTCGCCCAGGCTGGAGTGCAGTGGCACAATCTTGGCTCAATGCAACCTCTGCCTCCTGGGTTCAAGCATTTCTTTGCCTTAGCCTCCCGAGTAGCTGGGGTTACAGGTACCCGCCACCATGCCCGGCTAATTTTTTTGTATTTTTAGTAGAGATGGGATTTCACCATCTTGGCCAAGCTGGTCTTGAACTCCTGAACTCTTGATCCACCCACCTTGGCCTCCCAAGGTGCTGGGATTACAGGTGTGAGCCACTGCGCCTGGACCTGGCCTGAAGTAAACTTCTTTACCCTTGCTAATGATCTTTGCTCTGAAGCATGCTTTGCTGGTATTAATATAGTCATTCCTTCTTTCTTTGATTCATGTTTGCAGGGTATATCTGTTTCCATTCTTTTACTTTTAACCTATTGTCTTTATATTTAAAGTGCATTTCTTGTAAGTATAATTGATTTCTTAAAATCCAATTATCTGCCTTTTAAATGTCATTTTTATATGATTTGCATAAATATGATTATTATTACAGCTAAATTGAAATCTGTCATCTTGCTATTTGGTTTCTATTTATCCCATTTTTTCCACTCTTTTTTGCTTTCCTTGAGATTGAGCATTGTATTAGTTTTCTAGGGTTGCTGTAAGAAAGTGACATAAAGTGGATGGCTTAAAACAACAGAAATTTATTGTTTCAGTTTGGAGGCTAGTCATCTGAAACCAAGGTGTCATCAGGGCCGTATTCTCTCTGAAACCTGTAGGGAAGAATTCTTTCCTGCCTGTTCTAGCTTCTAGCATTTTCCAGGAATTCTTGGCATTCCTTTGCTTGTAGATGTATCCCTCCAATCTCTGCCTCTATATCATAACATAGCCATCTTCTCCCTTTATCTGTCTGTTCTTCTCATCTTATAAGAACATTAATTACTGAATTGGGGCCCAGCATAGATTAGGCCTAATCTCATCTTGAATAGGTTACATCTGCCAAAGATTCTTCTTCCAAATAAGATCACTTTTACAGCTTTTACAGGTACTGAGAGTTAGAACCTCAATATATCCTTTGGTGGGGACCGACCTCTTACCCATAAAAAGTATTTTATATGATTCCATTTTATCTCCTTGTTAGGTTATTAACTACAATTTTTTTTTCTTTTTTTTTTTGAGATGGAGTTTTGCTCTTGTAGCCCAGGCTGGAGTGCAATGGCGCAATTTTGGCTCACTGAAACCTCTGCCTCCCGGGTTCAAATGATTGTCCTGCCTCAGCCTCCTGAGTAGCTGGGATTACAGGCATGTGCCACCATGCCTGGCCAATTTTTGTATTTTTAGTAGAAACAGGGTTTCACCATGTTGGCTAGGGTGGGTCTCAAATTCCTGACCTCAGGTGATCCACCCACCTCGGCCTCCCAAAGTGCTGGGATTACAGGCGAGAGCCACCACGCCTGGCTTTATAATTTTTTTTTTAATTCAGTGGATGTTTTAGGGTTTATAGTATACATCCTTATCACAGTCTAGCTCCAAGTGATATATCCCTGTATGTATAGTACATGACCCTTACAATAGTGCATTTCCATTTTTCCTCTCTGGCATTTAGGCTATTGCACACACATACACTCAATTCATCCCTTTGTGTAGATCCGTATTTCCAGCTGCTATCTTTTGCTTCTGTCTGAAATATATGTATGATTTCTTTTATGACTATTTTGAGCAATTTGGTTATGTGCATTTGTCTATTTTTCTTATGTACTTTTAGCTCATCAATCTTAAGTCTGTGAGTTTATAGTTTTTAAAAACAAATTTGAAATTATTTGGCTATTTCCTCAAATATTTTTTTCTGCCGCCCCTGCTTTCCCTTTCCTTAGGGATCTCTGATTTCCACCTATATTACTCTGATTGAAGTTGTTCCACGTCTCTTTTGAAAATCTCTGAAAAATCTTTTATCATTTGGATAATCTGTATTTGTACATCTTCAAGTACATTAATATTTTCTTTTGCAATGTTTAATCTGCTGTTAATCCCATGCAGTGGATTCTTCATCTCAGGTATTGCTGTTTTAATCTCTAGAAGTTCCATTGAAGTCTTACTTGATGAAAAAGGCAGATAAAAACAAATGTTGGCAAAGATATGGAGAAATCAGAATCTGCACACACTGATGATGGGAATGTAAAATGGTCAAGGCAATTTGGAAAGCAGTCTGGCAGTTTCTCAAAAGGCTAAACATAGTTCCCATATGACAGCAATCATTCATCTAGGTATATACTCCAGAGAAATAAAAACATATCCACACCAGAACTTGAACATTAATTTTCATAGCAACATTATTCATAGGGGTTTAAAATTTTTTACATTATTTTTATTTAAAATAGCGACAGGGTCTCACTATGTTGCACAGGCTGGTCTGGAACTCCTGGAATTAAGCATTCCTCCTGCCTTGGTCCTGTTTTCTCCACTGGAAAAGAATAAAACTTTGTACACTTGGACTAACAACTCCCGATTCCCTCCTTTACCACCATGCCCCACAGCCTCTAGTAACTTACTCTCTACTTTCATGAATTCAACTTTTTTAAGATTCCACACATAAGTGAGATCATACAATATTTGTCTTTCTGTGCCTGGCTTATTTCTCTTAGCATAATGTCCTCCAGATTCATACATGTTGTCTCAAATGACAGGATTTACCTTCCTTTAAAGGCTGACTAGTACTTCATTGTGTATATGTATCACATTTTCTTTATCCACTTATCTGTTGATGGGCACTTAAATTGTTTCAATGTCTTGGCTACTGTAAGTAATGCTTCAATAAACATGGGAATGAAGATATCCCTTCAACATATTGATTTCTGTTCTTTTGGATAATACTCAGAAGTGAGATTACTGGATCATATGGTTGTTCTATTTTTTTCAGAAACCTCCATACTGTTTTTCATAACAGCTGTACTAATTTACATTCCCACTAACAATGCATGAGTTCACTTTTCTGGACATCCTCCCCAACACTTATCTTTCATCTTTTTGATAAAAGCCATTATATAATAGGTGTGAAGTGACATCTCACTGTGGTTTTGATTTGCATTACTCTAATAATTAGTGTGAGCATTTTTTTTTCATGTACCTATTATCCATTTGAATGTCTTTTGAGAAAGGTCTCTTCATTCCTTTGCCCATTTTAAAATCAGGTGGTTTTCTTGCTCTTGAGTTGTTTGAGTTCCTTATGTATTTTAGATATTTACCCATTTCCAGATATATCATTTATATTTTTTCCTATTCTTTGAGTTCCCTCTTCACTGTGTTGTTTCCATTGCTGTGCAGGTCTTTTATTTTGATGCCACCCCATTTGTCTATTTTTGCCATGCTTTTGCAGTCATATCCAAAAAAATCATTCCTAAGACCAATGCTGTGGAGATTTCCCCCTATGTTTTCTTCAGTAGGTGTACAGTTTTAGGTCTTATATGTTAAGTTTTAAATCTATTTTTTTATATGGTGTAAATAAGGGTCTAATTTAATTCTTTTGCATGTGGATATCCAGTTTTCCCAACACCATTTATTGAAGACCCTGTCCTTTTATACTTTTCAGTATGCAGATCTTTTACCTCCTTAAATTTACACCTCAGTATTTAATATTTGTTGCTATTGTGAGATTTTCATAATTTCCTTTTCAGATAGCTCATTAATAGTAGATGGAAACACTACTGATTTCTGTAAGATGATTTTGTATTATGGAACTTTACTGAGTTTGTGTATCAGTTCTACCAGGTTTTAGTTTTGTTCTGGTGGAGACATTACAATTTTTTGTATATGGTTATGTCATCAGTAATTACAGATGATTTAACTTATTCCTTTCCTATTAGGATGCCTTTTTTTTCTTTCTCTTGTCTAACTGCTCTGGTTAGGACTTCTAGTACTATGTCAAAAAGTGATGAGGGTCATACGTGGCCTCCATACCTAATCTGTTGAGAGTTTTTACGATGAAACCAGGTTGAATTTTGTCAAATGCTTTTTCTGCATCCATTGAGATGATCATATGATTTGATTTACACCCTTCATTTTGTTATGTGATATATCACATTTTTTGATGTGCATATGTTGAACCACCCTTGCATCCTAAGGATAAATCCCACTTCATCATGGTGAATCATTCTTTGTATTCGTGAATCCAGTCTGCTAATATATTGTTGAGGATTTTTGCATCCATGTTCATCAGGGATATTACTTTGTAAGTTTCTGTCCTTAAAGTGTCTTTCTCTGGCTTTAATAACAGTGTAACACTACCCTTGTAAAATGAATTTAGAAGTATTCCCTCTGCTTCATTGCTTTGGAAAAGTTTGAGAATTTTTATTAGTTCTTTAAATGTCTGGTAAAATTCAGTAGTGAAGCTGCCTAATCCTGGGCTTTCCTTTGGTGGGATACTTTTTATTACTGGCTCAATCTCTTTTCTTGTTATTGGCTTATTCAGATTTGTTTCTTCATGATTCACTCTTTGTAGGTTGTATATGTCTAGGAATTTATTCATTTCTTTAGGTCATCCAATTTGATGGTGCATAACTTCATAGTAGTTTCTTATAATCCTTTGTATTTTGTTGATATCAGTAGTGAATGTCTCCTCTTTCATTTCTGATCTTATTTGAGTACTCTTTTTTTCTCCTAGTCTAGGTAAGAATTTGTTGATTTTATCTTTCAAAAAAAAAAAAAAACCAACTCTTAGCAACTCTTAGTTTTGTTCATTTTTTTCCAGTCTTTATTTCAACTGTGATCTTTGTTATTTACTTCTTTATGGTAACTTTCGGGCTTAGTCTGTTCTTTTCCTAGTTCCTTTAGGTGAAAAGTGAGATTGTGATCCTTCTTCTTTGTTGGCGTAGGTGTGTATCGCTATAAATTTCCATTAGGACTGATTTTGCTGCATCACATAAGTTTTGTTTCCATTTTCATTTGTCTCAAGGTAATTTTTTATTTACTTTTTGACTTCTTCTGTGAACTATTAGTTGTTTGGGAGCATATTGTTTAATTTCCACATATTGCTGTATTTTCCACTAGAATTGATTCTTGTTCTTGATTTCTAGTTTCACGCCGTTGTAATCAGAAAAGGGATTTGATATGCTTTCTGTCCACTTAAGATTAGTTTTGTGGACTAACATATAATATATCCTGGAGAATGTTCCATGGGCATTTGAGAACAAAATGTATTTTGCTGCTTCTGGATGGAATGTTTCATATATGCCTGTTAAGTCCGTTTGGTCTAAAGTGTAATTGAAATCCATTGTTTCTTTATTGATTTTCTGTCTAGGTGATCAATCTGCCCATTGTGAAAAGCAGAGTATTGAGGTCCCATATTATAGTATTGCAGGCCTATCTCCCTCTTCAGATCATTTAAAAATTGCTTTATGTATTTAGGTGGGTCAATGTTGGGTGCATATACTTTTACAATTGTTATGTCTTCTTGGTGAATTAATCCCTTTATCATTATATAACAAACTTCTTTGTTTCTTTTTATAGTATTGACTTAAAGTCTATTTTGTCTGATAGAAGTATAGCTACCCCTGCTCTCAATTTCCATTTATATAGAATATCTTTTTCCATCCCTTCACTTTCAGTCTATGTGTATGTTTAGTAGAAAAGTGAATCTCTTGCCAGGCGCAGTGGCTCACTCCTGTAATCCCAGCACTTTGGGAGGCCAAGGCGGCGGGATCACCAGAGGTCGGGAGTTAGAGACCAGCCTGACCAACATGGAGAAAACCTGTCTCTACTAAAAATACAAAATTAGCCAGGCGTGGTTGTGGGCCCTTGTAATCCCAGCTACTCGGGAGGCTGAGGCAGGAGAATTGCTTAAACCCGGGAGGTGGAGGTTGCGGTGAGCTGAGATCATGCCATTGCACTCCAGCCTTGACAACAAGAGCAAAACTCCGTCTCAAAAAAAAAAAAAAAAGAAAAAGAAAAAGAAAAAAAAGTGAGTCTCTTATAGGCAGTATGTGGTTGTGACTTAAAAAAAAAAAATCCATTCTGTCATTCTATGTCTTTTTGTTGGAGAATCTAATCCGTTTACATTCCAGGTAACTATTGGTAAGAAACTGCTAGTGTCATTTTGTAATTTGTTTTTTGATTGTTTTGTAGGTCCCTTGTTTCTTTTTTCCCTATTGCTACCTTCCTTTGTGGTTTGGTGGTTTTCTGTGGTGGTGTGCTTTGAATCCTTTCTTTTATAGTATATGCGATTACCATTACCATTGTATTTGCTGTAAGGCTAACTGAAAACATTTTATCCTTAGGCTACTTTAAGCGATAAAAACTTGCCTTTAGTTGCATACAAAAACTCTACGCTTTCACAACCCCCTGCCTTTCGTGATTTTGATGTCAAAGTTTACACTTATTTTTTTAAATTTGTATCTCTTATTGTAGCTACAGTTACAATTACTTCTTGTAGCTACAACTTATTGTAGCTACAGTTGTTTTTAATAGTTTCATCTTTTAAACCTCCTAATAGGAATAACATTGCTTTACCTGCCACTTTTACAATACTAGAGAATTCTGACTATGAATTACTTATACCATTTAGTTTTTTACTTTTATGTTTCTCATTAACTAGCAGTCTTTTATTTAAGCCTAAAGAACTCCCTTTTAGTAATTCCAGTAGAGCAGGCCTAGTGGTGACAAACTCCCTTAGGCATTGTTTATCTGGAAAAGTGTTTATTTCTCCCTTTGCCAAGTAAAGTATTCTTAATTAACAGCTTCGTTTCCTTCAGCACTTTGAATATACCATCCCACTCTCTACTGGCCTGTAAGGCTTTTGCTGATAAAGCCACTGAATCTGTATTGGGGCTACCTTGAATGTGATGTTTCTTATCTTTGCTGCTTTCAGTATTCTTTGTCTTTGATTTTTGATAACTTGGTTGTGATGTGTCTTGGTGAACTCTTTAGGTTGAATCTGATCGGTGACCTCAGCTTCCTGTTCCTGAATTTTGTCATCTTTTCTCAGATTTGGGAATTTTTCAGCTATTACTTCCTTAAATATGCTTTCTAGGCCTTTCTCTTTCTTTTCTCCTTAAGGACCTCCTATTATGCAAAAGTTAGCTAGCTTGATGTGTCCTGTAATTCTTATAGGCATTCTTTTTTGTTTTTGTTTCTCATTGGATAATTTCAAATGTCTTACCTTTGAGCTCATTGATTCTTCTGCTTGATCAAGTCTGCTGTTGAAGCGTTCTACTTAGATTTTCAGTTCAGTTACTGTATTCTTTATCTTTAGAATTTCTATTGTTTTTGTTTATATTTGTTAAACTTCTCATTCTGTTCATATGTTTTCCAAATTTCATTTTTCTATCCATATTTTCTTGTACTTTGTTGAACTTCTTTAAGAGGATTAGTCTAAATTATTTGTCATTTCACAGGTCTCCATTTCTTCTGAGTCTGTTACTGGAGCTTTGATATCCAATGTACACCAGAAACTTTGCTAATTCCACAGTAAATGTTAGAAATGGGTTTCTATTGATAAAATCAGTGGCTTGCTAATTAGTATGTTAGAAGCTGGCTTGCATTGGTGAAGTTGAGGGTATTCGATATACGTATCCTGGCTAAAATACTTCTAGAGAACCTCTCCAGCTTGCAAGAATAGAGTATAGGAATCTGAGGAGGCCTTTAACATGGCCCTCAGAAAGGACACACAGGGCTTGACCTCTAAACATATAAACATGTACAGAAACGAGGTCAGAACATGTTTTGACTGATGCCAGTAGTAACACAGCAGAGCCTATTGCTGGTCACTGTTACCAATACCTTGTGTAATAAACCTTTCATTTAAATTGAGAGGTTGTAAGCCCCGAAAAAGCAAAGGGCTTACAGTACCTCTTGCCTGAACACTCCTGTGTGTGCTTTCTAAGAAATGCTTTTAAAATAATGCCTGTGGCACAAATTGATTTGACACTGGCTCTCTTTATAAGCTGCTATCAAGGTTGTGGGGAATAGCTAACTCTTACCCACTTTCCCTGACAAATAGGAACCCGTAGTTACCTATCAAAAGTATGTAAAAGCTATATCCGACCCAAAGGCCAGTTAGGTCAAAACACTTTGAAAGGAGCTCAGTTTAAGGAAATCAGTGGTGTCACAGTGCCCCACTAGCATGTGTAAAAGTTTTCATAGTTTGACTATCGGATGTGCTTAGTTTCACAGCCGAGTCTTACCTTGTGATACTTTTAGAGCAAAAGTCACATCAAAGATGATTTAAAAAAACATTTCAAAGATTCATAAAGAATAAATGCCTCCTCAGGAAGTCTTCTGGAGTTCTGCCCACTTCCCTTAGGTGGCTCTTTACTGTGCCCATCTCATAGCCTGTCTCCCTCCACTTGGTGTATTGCAGAGTAAAGCTCACTGTTTACAGGGGTGGTAGAAAGTGTGGTCCTTTCCCAGACTCCTTTTTCCCTTCCTCTTCTCATTTTTCAGAAGATATGTTTGATAATAGAGTTGAATGACAGACTGACAAATGACTAACACATTGGGCTGAGCTACATAAGCCGATGTCAGTTTGACGTGAAGAGTTTAAAAGATCTATGCATTATCTGGGGACTCCTCCCCCAGACCTGAAGGATCAGGTGCTGCCTGCTATGCCACCTGTGTAGACAGCAAAAGAGGAAAACCATACCCATGTTCAGTATGAACAAAGGGGACATTTGAACTCTGTGTAGACCCCTCATTGGAAGGGTGTTTCTTCTCCTGCTGCATCCACAAAGAGCACTCCTTAGCCTTGCCTTTTGTCAGTTCTCCCTCCAATAAGGCTTGAGCAGAGACAACCCAGTGCAGTTCAGAGAGACTGAAGTCTGGTGTTCCAGGTCTGAGTCCTAGCTGTAGCTCTCTGTGTAACTTTGGGACGTCGCAAAGTAACTTTTCACAACTTGATAGGTGTTACTTGAATTTTGGATACAGGTGACTCTTAGCCCATCCCCTCTCTGTGCTTCAGATATGTCATCACTTGGGCCATATGACCTCTGGACACCTTTCCTACTTTCAACAATTTCAGAGCAGCAGAGCAGACTGGAGCTCCTGCTGCCTCTGAGCTTCAGTGAATTATCACTTGTTGGAGGGAAGCTTCAAGCATTTTGTTATCTTTCAAGAGCAAACACAGTGTCTGTCAGCAAGAATATGTAGCAGATGCTAGTGAACAGCAGTGATTAGGGTTGAATGCTGGATTTAAATATGGAGCTTAGGCTATGAAGGAAGCCTGAAGAAACTAGAGCCCCATGAAGCTGCCCTCTGTGAGATCTGACACCATTTCCCACTGATGAGCCATGGGTCTAATGGGTAGCACTGATTCCACATACAGTATGTGAGTACAATACACTGAAAGCGAAGATAATAAAATGATGGCTAACATGATGTTCCAAACTTTAAACAGGAGAAAAACACACAATTCCATTATGTATAAGAACCCACACAGAGATCAGGAGAATAACCTCATTGGAGAATGAATGACCTGTGTGGGGAATTTAGGGTAGAGTTGAGATTGAAAAAATGGGCTGAAGTCAGGTGGCCAAGGGCCTTAATACCTTGTATACAAGATGTGTAGTCAAGAAAGACCATGCCTTACTTATGCATCAATTCCCTTGGGCCTACAAAGAGCTGCCTAGCCTGGGACTGTTGTAGAGAAAAGCTACAATGTTCCAATGACACAGGGACTCCTCCATGTATATATGAGTGCCCAGCTGGCTCTGTAATAAATCTTATTTTTATTTATTAACTTTTCTTGCGCATTGGCTTGGTGCATCAGTTGGAAGTCAGAGGCCAAACGAAGTGAAGACTGAGCCAAAGGAAGTTCTCAGCCTTTAGGGAGGCAGAATTCACTTTAAACGCAATAAACAAATGAACTCACATTATAAAGGAGAGAGTCAGAAGATCCCAGTGGCTGGTGTCATCGGGCCATATTTGCCCGAAGTGCCTATTCCTTATAGGAACCCACTCCCAGGGTTGATGGGCTACATCCTTAGGAGGCTTTATGCCTATGTTCTCCTGACCACTGGCTCCTCCAGGGCTGGCCTTTTTTAGTCTCTCTGTAGAGGTTCCTGTAGCTGGTTGGATATAGGCTTTCACAGAAGGGTCAGTGCCTTGGGTCAGGTTACAGGACTGTTAATCTTGCTTTGTTAAGAGTAATGTTATTTCCCCATTTCCAAATTCTCCAGGGAGATGGAATGTCAAAGATAGTATGACTGTAGCACCTACATCCTGGGTTCCAGAAGCAGAGAAGAGAATATACTGAAGCTGTAGAAAGGCCTATTAGTCCATGTCAGAGATTAACTGGATGCGAGGACCATTTCTGGAATGGTGTATACAGAACTGGAGAACTGGATAGGGAGTCAGAAACAAAGAGCTGAAGATGATGTCTTTGAAGTTTCCAACGTGGATAACTAGGCCATCAGAATATTACCCAAGAAAGTATTAACATAGGATTGAGATGCAGTCAGTAGTCATGGAATTGAAATTTCAAAGTATATACCTCATGGATCTCAGGGGGTGTTGAGCTGATCACCTGGGCTAACACTCCTATGACCCTGGGGAAAATCAAATGACCTGGTACTGTAGCCATGGTAGGGGTGTCATCACCTTAATCAAACTGGGACAGTGCTGTTGGATATTCATCTGGAACTTGGTGCAGACCCACATTTTGCTGGGTTTCACCACAACCAAGGCTTTTTTGATTCTTTTCTCTTTTAACATCAGTACATCACTGCAAAGTTAATCCTCATATAGTAGGAGATGAAACTAATTGCTTATAAAAACAAGATTTTTACAACACTAAAATTGTTCAAGCATATGGGCATATTTATAGTTGCAGGCAGTGTTTCAGATGCAGACTGTTCTTGGCTGCAGTGGTTGTTTACAGGCAGCATCTGCTCTGATTAAATATTTGATGATTATCCCCGAATGTTTTAAAGCATAGTACTGGGCTCTGCTGACTGTACAACAAACTGGCATTTTTGACCTATAGGACACTGGGCTAGGAGATACAGTTCTGAGGGAAGTGAAAGATAGTTAACAACTGCACAACTGACCCTTTATTAGTTGCAATAAAGCAATCCAACCACCCAACCCACTGTGATGGCTTTCCTACTATTTAAGGTTGGTGGTGTCAAAGAGACACCCTCCTGTACAGTGTGCAGTGAATCAACATCATTTCCACGAAACCTCCTTCCTGCACAAAGGAATTATCATACTTTGTTAAGAAGTAAAATTTTCCTGTATCAGTCACAGGAGTTCACCAGTTAAGATACTGTTAGTTGAAGACTTCTGGGGTGACTTAATGAAATAGCTCAGCCATCTGGTTTAAAAACTGGATTCTTCTATCCCTCCACACAGCTGTCCATGCACCTGCATCATCTCAAGGCTGGTCTCCCTGGTGGTAGAAAGGCTGACAGTAAAAACTGGAGCCACATGATTCCTTGCTCAGGCAGTGTTTCTTCATACTCTCACATGAGAGCAGGCATGTTCTTTCCCTAGGCTCACAGTAAACACTCTGTCAAATCTCACAGGCCCAAAGTGCTTTTGGTTATCCCCATTCCAAGCCAATCTGTGGCATGGAAGATAGCATTACCCTGACTGCCTTAGACTAATATACCTACTCCACTTCTGGGGCTGGGAATAATTTTGAGGTCAACCATCCAAACTGCATGACAGCCATTCCATGGAAGAGGTATGGCCTAAATCTTTGGGGCAACCTGAATTCATGAAAACTCTCTTAGATTTATGTAACTAATTTTAGAATTCACTTCTGTATCATTTAATTTTACTAATACAAATACCACCTTTACCCTAAATGTCAGCCAAGCCTAAGGCTCCGTTGGGACAGAAGGAACTATCAAAGCTTTGTGTTTTTATACATTAGCAGCATTTGACAAAGAAATAACTCTGAAGGAAGGAGAATAACCAGGCGGAGTCTAGATGCATGGAAAAGAAGTCTTTGAGAAGGCTTCGCAGGCTGAAGGAAAGGGCAGGACTACTTCAGGAATACAATGTTTAAGTAAAAGAGGTTGGGGTCTGTTGATCTTGAGGAGAGATGAGGATGGACTGGAAAACAGGAGTGAGATATAGTAGGAGAGGAAAGGATATGGATGATGTATATACTGTATGGGTAACCATCAATCGACCCTAAGAAGATAATAGTTGTTAAATGGTTAGCTATTTAATGAAAGAAACCTGAACAAGTAATAATCTTGAGTTGCAAAGTGGCTGGAGTCACACAACAGACTAAATTTCTGGTGGAACAAATCCAGCAGCTTATGTGAAGGTTACCATGTCTGAGGCTGGACAGAAAAGGTCTAACTTCCAACCAAAGTCACAGTTCTTAAGCTCGGTACACAGAGACAGACTGCTAACAGCTGATGTGTCCTCAGCGAGAGTGTCCTCATTTATATCCTCATTCTCCTCTTCTGCCTCCTTTTTTTGTTTTAAACTTTTGGGAAGTCTCATCATTCAATACAGTTCTAATATATCACAATAACAGAGGCGGCCCAATTTCTACAAATTGACTAATTCCATCCCTGAAAAGTTCATACAATAAAACTATACAAAGCATCATTTTCAACCATCCTATAGAAAAATTTCCCTATTAAATTTTAACTCTAAATCCTCTATCTCTGTTAATAACCTTACTAAAAACTTCCCCATCACTGCCTGCCAGGGAGATCAAAAGAAACCAAATTTAAGAAACCTCCAACACCTGTACCTGACTGAAAAGCAAACATACAGACCTTTCAGTCCTGCCCCTACTATTCAGCTCCTATCACAGAGACATGGTGGATGTCCCCTTGGGAAGCGGATAGCTCTTAGGTGGAAGCTAGGCCTGCAATAAGCAGGCCAGGAAACATGTCTCCCAGGCCCCATACTCTTGGCAGAAGCACTTGGCCACCAGAGAGCATGTCCTGTCAACCTACAGAGTTCTTAAAAACAAACACTGGGACCCAGAATAGAACCCTGTGGTCACAGTGCCCACAGTTCACTAAGCACCCTCACAGGTCTTTGACAGAACACTGACTGCCAGGTCCCCTGGTGGGCACAGAAATGGAAGATTCCCAGGCCCAACTAGCATCTCTGGGAAGAACAACAAGCAGAGCAACTTTCAGAGCTGGTCGGCCAGCGTTGGCACCCAGGGAAGCAAGTGCTATTCCATATTTGGAGAGAGCATAAAACTCAAGGAAATAGAGAAGTCCTACTCAATACCGTTCTCAACTGAAAACAAGAGAACTTGCAAAAAAGAAACCCAGTTTTCTGGAGTCCATGGAGAAATATGAAGCCAATGCTCGGCTAACAGAGCAGAAAGCCTTTTATAAATAATGCCAGTCAAAGCTCCAAAGGTCAGAGCTGATGCATGCCGGATTGTTCTGACAATTTCTTAGGTTGCTAGGCAACAAGGAGCTGGTCAAACAGCTCACCTCCAAGGACATACTTTATAATACCACCCTGGTAGACGAGAGCGAGGCAGCAGTGAAGGCAATAGTCAAGAACAGGAGAGGGAGGTTAAGAACAAGGTGCTCTTCAGACAGTCTGGACAAAGACAGTCCCTACCCAGCTCTCAGGTGTTGCCTGCTTAAGAAGGTGGAGGCCCAGGCAGCTCCCAGGGTGACCCTAAAGACAGACTCCAAGGAAAAGGGTATGAGGGCAATGGTGAATATAAGGAGGTCCCCTTTCAGTAGGCAGAGCAAGTCAGTTCAGGTCTTATTTTTAGAGTCTCTGAACAGTGAAGAGAAGCTTTCTGTGGACAGCATTCCACCACCATGGGAGGGGAAAGGTGCCATGAGAGACTTCTCCAGTGGGGCATACAAGCATTGTGCAGTGATCCCCAAGATCCAGCCACTGGCAGGAAATCGAAAGGCAAGCTTCTTAAATACATAGTATATGGAGACAGAAGTGTGGAGCACCCCCAAAACGAAAGGCCAAGACCCAGCAACAACCTCCACAACCTGGAGTATATACAAATGAACCCAGCCCTGCTGACTCAGATCCACACCATCCTAAAGCAGGGGTTTCTCATGAATGAAAGGGCTAAGTATTTGGTGGAGAGAATGAGAAGTCTCCCACTGCCCACACATTTTTTCTTCAGAGATTTCTTTTCCAAGAGCCCCTTGAATAAAGGAAGGGAGAGAGCACTGAATGCCCCAGAAATCAGAATGCATGGTGCGGGAAGACGACAGGAAATAGTTCTCAAAGAGATCAGAAAATAAATTGGAAGCAATTTCATTACCACAAAGAACAGACATTTTTTCTAAGGCACCCCTCCCCTTTCCACCCAACTGTCATTCAGCAACTACTGAATACTTACCAATGAAAAACCTTACCCCTGACCTCAAGGCTGCTCCTGAGCTCTGGTAGAAAATGCTTTCCTTGTCTATAAAACATGGCAAGCAAGGCAGGATTTAACAGTAAGGGCACAGTAGCACTGCAAGCCTTCAAATGGAAACCTGGAGACAAGCAGTGAGAACAGGAAGCAAAAGCAGGGCAGGTGAGGCTAGGACCAGGGCATCTGGAACTTTCCACACAGGTTGGATCTCCATGCCAGACAACAGTTTTCAAGGAAAAATATCTAAGAGGAACATGACTTTGGGAAACTTTTTGGCAGTACTGCTTACTGTATACTAGAGAGTAAAAGAATTTGGGGAACATTCACCAATTTGCTTCTTCAGGGGCTTGGGTAGGGAACGTGAACAGGAACCTGGCTCTAATTTCTGAACTTTTTTATCAGTAAAAACAATCCAACAAACGAAAGCTAGTCAGTGAGAGAACTGGGAGGGTCTGCCCTCCTTCCCTGAGTCAAGCCTTCTGGGGGGACCTCCTGACATTTAATTAAGCAAAGACAACGCCCACTGAAGGAAGCTGACCTGAAAGTGACACACTACTGTGAAATGAGCATGAAGTGGGACCTTGTTACATATATGAAATGGCCAGCGATCCTGAGCAAAGCGCTTCAGAGCTTGAGACCTAAGTTTTCTCATCTATATACTGAGGGCTGGACAAGATGATCTGTCAAGCCATTTTTACCCCTAATCCACCAAAATCCAATGCTTTAGCTTATTGTCACAAAAGCAGGTATCGAATGGCTATCCTGCAGTGCCTCCAGTCAACATTCAGACTTTTTCCCTGAGGCAATATAAGACAACAGTTAGCATGTTTTTATCAATTAGGTGGTCATGAGATAAATATATATGGGAAGTGGTAGTTTTTCACTTAAATGAATATAATAATGGTACAGCTCTCTTTGAATAGTATTTATTTCTTAAATATTTAAGTTCCTAAAGACGGTAAGAATAACCCAAGGAAGTGAAATTAATGTCACAAAGCACATGGCTAAATAACTGCAGGTTTGCAGTGCCATGTGTGAGATCAGATGACAGAAGGGAGGCCTACCTTCAGGCAGAGGCTTCTCATGTCCCCTGGAGTGGCCATGTGCTGTTCTACATGACTACTTCCACTTCGGTTATGTAGAAGCTATTTAAAGCACACAGATGTTTGTGATGAGAAAAAAGCCACCCTTAAGTGAATAATGGAAATTATAAGCATGATTTGAGGGTGGGGGTGGAGGTGGGAGTAGAGATGGGTAGAAAGGAGTGCAATGGAAACAAAGGAGCCTTCATAAAATTCAAGTCACTTCTTAGGATAACGTGATTGATTTACTCACCACCTTCTTAGGAACATAAAGCAAACAAGTGGGTTTTCCTTTTACTGCTTTTCTGAAATGAGCTACACTCAAGAAAGCAGCATGGGGGTTGTGCTGTCCCTGCACAGTAGCAGGAGAGTATGAGGAGCAGGTGAATGCCACAACAGCTCCATCCAAGATCATTTTTCACATGCAGGAACCGTTCTTATACTACCCTTTACTGGTAATTTCTGTAGAAATCTGGAAGTCTGGTTGACACCCTCCTGTACAGTGTGCAGTGAATCAACATCATTTCCCTTGGACTTTGCAATCACAGTGGCATTCATACATTCATTCAACAAGTATGTATGTACAGGACAGTGGAGTAAAGAAAACAGATAGTTCTTACTCTCATGAGGCTTAAAATTTCAGGAGGGAATTAGGCAGTCATGAAGTAAACATAAAAACACAGATTGTAATAGGCACTAGAGAATAATGAAGACTTTGGGGAACACAATTTAAATTGGAAAAATATCTCAGTTCCATTAACACATGTTGAAGGGGAATAGCATTGTTTTGCGGGATTTGGGGCCTGGATGCAAGCATGTTGGGTACGCATTGTAGGGTAATGCATTTCCTTCCATTTGGGCCCAAGTGTATATTTACCACCCAGTTGTGATGAGCTGGGATCCTCCTGCTCAATCTCAGCTTGAAGCACTTGGAGGTTATCTGCCTGCTGTGGGTGATTATTTTGGAGCAAGGTACTTCATTTGCCTCAAGAAACAGATTTGATACCACTACTGTGCCCTTTTGGAACAGAGAAGTAGGCAAGACCCCAGTGTGAGGCAGAGTGATGGGATCTTTAGGGACATAATTGATGATGTAACTGATGATGATTTTGGAGTTTATACATTTCCAAAGTTTCAAAATATTTTCACTTGGTTGATTTATCTTTATGGTGATGACAGTAAGTAGATATATGCCCTTCTTAAAAGTTACAGTAAGAGGCTGGGAGCGGTGGCTCACGCCTATAATCCCAGCACTTTGGAAGGCCGAGGTGGGCGGATCATGAGGTCAGGAGATTGAGACCATTCTGGCTAACACGGTGAAACTCCATCTCTACTAAAAATACAAAAAAATTAGCCGGGCGTGGTGGCGGGCACCTGTAGTCCCAGCTACTCAGGAAGCTGAGGCAGGAGAATGGCGTGAACCCGGGAGGCGGAGCTTGCAGTGAGCTGAGATTCCGCCACTGCACTCCAGCCTGGGCAATGAGCGAGACTCCGTCTCAAAAAAAAAAAAAAAAAAAAAAAAAAAGTTACAGTGAGAGTTGACATTGAGAAAAGGGAAGCCCGGCCAGGGTTATGCAAAGACACAGTAGGGAGGAGGATGGGAAGTTTCTGAGACACCCCAGTAACTGCGTGGGTCCACAAAGCACATGTACAGTCTGCTCTATGCACTGGAGGTACAGCCACGAATAAGACAAAGTCTCTGCCCTCATGGAGCTTGGTGTCTGTCTACTGGAGCAGACAAAAACAAACCTGCTTTTTCTCATTGCCTCTACTGTGGGTTCCGTGTATAACTCTCAAATGCTAGCATTTCCATGGATTCCATCCTTGTCCTTCTCTCCTCTCTGCCTTTTCCAGGATAATTTTCCTGGCCACAGGTTCAGCTATGGTCTATGTGCTGGAGTCATACATTTTTATCTTCTGTGTACGTTTTTCTCTAGACCCATATTTTTAATTGCCTTAGGACAGCTCTCCCTGGATATCCCTCAGACACAACTAAAACATCATTCAATTGTACTATTAATAATTTTCCCTTCAAAATCCACTCCTCTTCTCTATAGACCCAACAGCAACACTGTCCGTCCAGCTCTCAAAACCTGAAATGCGGGAGTTGTCTTTGACTCTTATCTTTCCCATGCATGAGCACTGAATCAATCACTGAGTCCCTAGCATGTCTTGGACTGTGGTCTCCCTTCTATCTTCAGATTATCTGCCTTTTTAGAATTATGGCAATAACTTAACTGCAAAGACCACATGTGCACTTGTGCTCTTTCAGTTTGTAATAAATATAAAATGAAAAGTGATTATGTCTTTGCTTCTTAACGTCTGCAAAATAAAAGTCCAAAGTCCTTGGTATGGTCTATAAGGCCCTCATTATCTGACCTGCCTGCCTTCCCAATCTCATCTTGATCCCTTACAGCCTGACACTCAGAAATACTAGACTTTCTGCCTAACTCACTCACATACACCTATCCTGTATGTCAAGATTCGGCTTGACCTTCATCACCTATCTGCAGTATTTTTGGATCTGAATTCTCTGCCCACATTGTACTTTCACATACTTCTTTTACCCTTAGTGGTTTGTACTTATGCCTGGTCTAACTAGATTGTCTCCCTGTAACAGACTTCTTGATTCAACAAAGCAGCCTGAAACCTATGGCATCCTGCAAAATGGCAAACATTCAATAGGTATTTGCCCAGTAAATGTTAATGAAAGGAAAAAAATTCAAACTTCAGTTGAAATAGGATTAGAGACAAGTTAAAAAAAGTTTCCCATAGAAATCTTCCTCATCATAAATATCATCATCCTAAATGTCCCGAGTCTTTCCATGGGTCTAATTTACCAAATCATGAAGACTCTCTTTCTCACTGTGTATGTGTAGTGGGAGAGGCAGAGACCGAACGGTTTTTTTTTTTTTTTGCAAGTCTGCTCTCTGGATTCGTTTTTCTGGGGATGAAATCTCAGGCTATGTAGCTTTTCTGGTCCCTTTTTGGTAATCAACAAATCATCAGTTTCTCTAGGTATTAAAAAGCCTACACCTCTGAAACACCAAGATGCCAAACTCTCTCTTAATTGAAAACATAATTCCGCCTCTTACTGAGGTCTTTGGGTGGGAAGCTTAAAGACAGCAGTGTTGGGGCAATTGGTTTTTCTTTTCCTCCCTCCACCTTCTTTCCCATTCAAGAGCTGTTGCTGCCCTTTCTGGAGGGGAGGGAATTAGAAAAAAAGATCCTGCCTTACCCAGTCACTGTTAATTATTACTTTGAGCCAGGGTGAGGAATGACTTTCTTTCCTGGAATACACCCTGCTGGAAACCACAGCTGAGATTCTCTAAGCTGGCAGCTTCCAACCTCTCCTCCCTCAACAGCTTCAACATTATATGGCACTCAGCTGCAGGGTGCCTGGCTCCAGGCCAGCAGTCCATTTGTGCAGGGTAGTTTTCAAGATGGCTCATAGCCCATCTCTTTCAGTGACCAGCGTGGCCTATGGGAAACATACATCTTGACTCCATTATTGGTGGGAGTACTCTTTAGTTAACTGCCACAGGCCACTTCAGACACGTTTTACCCTGAGACCCTTTTCAGAGTCAGGTACCATCCCTGTGTCCCCCAGCATCTGAAGATCACAGGTGAAGGTCTCCAAGTAGTTCACTTAAAAAATACCTCAGTAGGTTTAAGAACAGGGAAAGCTCCCAATTCATTCTGTCAGGAGTATGACTCTCATCCCCAAACTGGACAGATATGTAATATGAAAACTACAGACCAATATTCCTTATGAATATAGATGCAAACATTCTAAACAAAATACTAGCAAACCAAATCCAGCAGCATAGAACAAGGTTTATGTAGCATGGACAACTGAGATTATCCCAGGAATGCAAAGTTAATTCAATATACAAAAGTCCATTAATACAACATATTAATAAAGGACAAAACAACATGAAAATCTTGATACAGAAGAAGCATTTAACAAAACCCACAGCCCCCCCTTTTTTTTTGATTAAAAAACACTCAGTAAACTAGGTTTAATAAAAGAATTTCCTCAACTTGAAGCAAACCCACAGCTAACATCATACTCAATGGTGAAAGACTGAATGCTTTCCCCTTAAAATCAGGAACAAGAAAAAGATGTCTGCTCTTGTCACTTCTATCCAATATTGTACTGGAGGTGCTAGCCAGCACACTAAGGCGAGAAAATGAAATAATAGGAATCTAGACTGGAAAGGAAGAAGTAAAAGTATTTCTGTTCACAGATGCATGATCTCATATGCAAAAAATTCTAAGTGACGAAAAAAAAGAATTTTAGAAAAGCTACAATATAACAAGATCAATATACAAAAATTAATTTTATTTCTAACACCAGTGATGAATACAAAAATAAAAATTAGAAAATAATCATATAATTAAAGTGGCATCAATAAGAGTAAAATACTTAGAAAAAAATTAAAGACGTCAAGACTTGCACACTGAAATCTCTAAAACATCACTGAAATAAAGACCTAAGCAAATGCAAAGACATCCCACAGTCATGGAACAGAAAACCTAACACCATTAAAATAGCAGTTATTTCTCAAATTTATCTACCAATTCAACTAAATCCCTATCAAGATCCCAGCTGTTTTGCAGGAATTGACACAATGATCATATAAAAATTCATATGTAATGCAAGGGACCCAAAACAGACAAAATGATTTTGGAAAAAAAAAAATTGGAGGACTTGCACATCCCAAATCTAAACTTACTACCAAGCTACAGCAATCAAGACAGTGCAGTGCTGGTATAACGATAGACATATAGGGCAATGAAGTAAGACTGAGAATCCAGAAAGTCTTATATTTATGGTCAACTGTTCTTTGACAAGGGTACCAGGACCATTCAAGGGGAAATAATAGTCTTTTCAACAACTGGTGCTTGGGCAGATGGATATACAGATACCAATGCACTTATGCAAAAAATGGATGAAATAGGAAACTTCACTACATTCTACTGCATGCTCGGTCATTTTCAATCATTTAGGTGGCAACACTGACAAGATAACAGAAAGATGGAGGCAATAACATGTGAAAGGCAAAATGGTTTTTTTTTTTAAAAAAATGACAGTCTCTATCATGAATTTACTTACACTCCAGGCAAAGGTTATTAGAAGAAAAAAAAAATGTAAGAAAATTCCTCAACTGAAATGTGGAAAGAGTATCAAGAGGAGACCCTAAGACACTCTGTAAGAATCCCAGTGACTCCTCACTGTTCAACTAAGAAATGTACCCCATTATGTTGTGCTACCACGGAAGCATTGGAGGCACTTTGGGGGTTGATGAAGTCTTCATGGATGAGGTACTTTAAATATCTGGTCATGAAGAGTATTTGAGAAATATGACAAGTGAAGATGCTGGGTAGGAATGCAGGGAGAAAAGTGTGTAACACAAGGCCAAATTGGAAAGGTCAGTGAGGGGGCAATCTGTGGAGGCAATGAATGCAGAGGATATTAAAATTAGCAAGATAGTGTTCTAGCACAATGAAAGGATTGGAAGAGGGAGATGAGAGTCAGGGAGTGAAATTAGGCAGCTGCTAAGGATGTCCAGGTGAGTCAGAGGATCAGGACCTGTAAGGGCAGTATAAAGAAGGAAGGAATGATGGGAGAGGTTTAGGGGGAAAGAAGTGACAACCTGTGACAATTGAGGAATGAGAGATTTTGATGATTGGGGTGAAGGTTACACTTCTTAAAAAGAAACAAAGAATGGTCGATAGAGATGCAAGATGAAGAATTTTGTTTTTAGGCCTACTGACTTTGAGGTAACAAAGAAATCCCAGAGACAGAGGTCTGAGCAGAAGATATGGGATTGGGGAAGAATCTTTGGGAGTGACTGAGGTTGACTAGAGGGAACTGGGCAAGAACAGGTAAGGACTTTAAGCAGAATTGGAGGAGTATCCATCTAAAATCTGGGTAAACTGGGATGGAAAAACAAGTAGCCAGAGAAGCAACAGCCCAAGCTAGGGTGTTGTCAAGGTTATAGATGTTACTGATTTTGGCAATGAGGAGATTATAAGGATCCTTGAAGACTGTACTTTCGGTGAAACTACCATGCATTAGTAGCCTTTCACAGTGATATCTACCCCACACCTGCATCAAAATCTTGCAGTGCCTGTTAACAAATGCCAACCCACTAACAGGGAGGGGAGAAAAGACTTGGGACTCTGTACTTGTAAAACCCTCTACCCTCCCCAGGCAATTCTTTACACACTAATAACACTGTTGAGGTAAAAGGACACAAGTGAGGGAGCAAATGGAAGGTGTGTTTTTGGATTATACAGTGCCTCATGGAAGGGTGGGAGGGGTACAGATGGCCCTTAGACACTGGTGGAAAGTCAGAGAAAAAAAATTACAGTAAGCAGGTAAAGGGGTAAAGGGATCAAGACTACACAGGGACTAGTCTTGGGACGACATTTCTTCCTCTGACAGTTTGTATGGAATTCTTGAGAAAAATTCCTCAAAGGGGCCTGAAATCTCAGAATGGGTCATGTTTTTAATGGGAATAGGGAGTGATGCTGCCCCATTACAACCATCTGTTCTAACAACAGAATGTCTGTACCGAGGAGGGATGAGTAACATCAGCAAGTTCTGTTTGAAGCCTTTTTCAAGTTTCTTTTTGATATGTATCTATCTCCCTATACAAGCAAGCATCCCCAAAAGTAGTTGTCTCAGGAAACCAGGGTTAGGATGACCAGCTCATTTGCTGGAGCTGCCAAGGTCCAGAAAAGTTTGGCTGCAGGCTGTTTTCATGTTTTATGTATGTATGTTTGAAATGTTCTATAATAATAAAAGGTTAAAAAAGTTTACATTTATTTGGAAAACCAGTTACTTTAGTTTATGGTTCCTTTGTTTCCCTCCAGAGCTTCCTGGAGATTGAGGTCTAATTCAAAGAAAACCAAAATATATAATAGAGTACCTGGGCAAAAAAAGCACTTTTATAACATAACATTTGGGGTAGAGGAAGTATCCACTATAGTCAAAATGTCTATGTTTTGCTCTTCCTTATTGTTCAGGGACATTCCATTAAATAGTAATGAAAAGGCAGCAAAAGTAAGAGGAGTGACAACATGCCCGGCATAATTAAGCAAGCTAGAGCAGCTACTCTGTGTAACCGATGATTTTTTTCTCTAAAATTTTAAGGGTAGGTTCATTCTGACTGACTCTGTTAAAAGTCTACTTGATGTGAACTCTATATCTGATAACCTATTTCAATTACCACTTTAAAACTTGTCATATGGATACGTTATTACAATTGTAGAACTTTAATAAATACCATAAAACTTGAGAACTGAAGAGCACACATTTCTTCACGAATTTATTATATAAAACGCCCTCAGAGTATTTAATTTCGCCTCACTTTAATTAATTACACATTAAGAAGCACAGTGGATGAGAAGCCTTTAAGATGACTACAGTTGCACGAAGGTCCCTTTCATCAAGGTAGCGTATGTACCCTAACAGTGTTCTAAAGGCTGGCCCAGAAAAACCCCATGTTACCTTATCACAATATGGAAAGCATTGTCTTCTTTTTCCACTAAATTATGGTGAAAAGTGCCACAGTTTTATTTAGCATTATGGTACATAACAACAGTTCTGTCTCAATTATGAAAAAAATTAAAATAATCCTGAAAGACATCCTTTTTCTCCCCCCAATGATTTGAAAGCTGCATTTTTCCTGCCAATTTCAAACAAACAAATCATCAGGTTGATCTACAGTAATCAGTTAAAACAATAAATCACCAAGGCACAAGCTCAGCACATTAGCTATAGCTTGTAGCAAAAGGATATATCAATGTCTCACCTTAGTTAAAAATACATAATCCTTTTATTTTATAATGCAATAAAAGAAATTAACAACATCACATACACAGAAGACGACTAGGAAAGGGGAAACTACTTACTTCTGGAAATCAGTAATGTAAACCTACTTGTACTTTTCCATAGTACATGAAAGTAACGTTTAACATGTTTTGAATTAATTAATTAAATTTAACCTGTGGGGCTATACAATGTAATTCTTAGGAGTAATAGTTTCATTCATTTCCAGGTCAGCTTACTGTATGATTAAGTAACACAAGGCACAGTAGCCATCTTTTTCATTATGTTGCAACACTGATCACGTGCCTCGATAAAATGGCTGATTCAACAAGATGATGGCAACATGAAGGGGAGACTTTGGATTGTCTATTTAAAATCTAGGTAATAAGTAAGTAATTAATAAAAACTCTATCTTAAGTGCACTTTCACATGCTTTTTGTTTATAATAAACAACAAACTTCCTAACTTTGTTGCAATAGGCTTGACTACCATTTCATTTGGCCAAATGCACTTTCCCCAGTAAACTTAAAACAGCAACAAGAACAACAAGAACAAAAATCCCTGTCCTTTCATATACTAAGAAAGAGGATTGGCTACTGAAACAGTTCATTGCAAGACACATGAAGACGACATACTGTGGCATGAGTTGTTTTTAATTTGTTGTGCTGTTACTAAAGTTCTGAGGGCTGTAGTTCAAACATTCCAATTTCTCCCTTCCATCATCTTTATTGATTCTCAAGATTTTGCACAGAAAACTCTTTGGGGGCTAGAACAGCAGTAATTGCATCACACTGTTTGTTTTCAAGACTTCAAGTTTCAAAAGCAAATCATTAAAAAAAATACAGTTCCTGATTTGAGTTAGATACAGGGACAAAAAAGTAGCACATACTTGAAGGTTACGTGGTCTACAAATGGTGGCAATATTTTCCTTGGGAGAGTAGTTCTGTTGGTATATATATTTTAAATACTCAAAAGGCTCAACCTCAAGCAGTAATAAACACAAGCAAAAGTGATTTAACCCTTAAAATAAATATTCAGAAAAACCTCTCTGTACATACAAGTGAAAGAATATGTAACACTTTCACGCAAAAAAATAATTATAATAATAATAAAGGATTTGTTCATATATGTAGCTGAAATCTGCTGTTCCAGCCCACATGTCCCCAATAAAGAAGGGAGGCACAGACATAGGTGACTACTGTGGTTGACTATCTTACAGCCTTTTTGTACTGGGACACTATCACCACCAAAAATTTATCCCTCGTTATATTTTTAAAATTTTTTAAATTTTTTCTTTTTTTTTCTTCCTTTTTTTTTGTTTTATTTTGTTTTGTTTTACAGCATGCCAAATCCTTTGGCATACGTGATGGCCTTCAACAATCTCTCTTTAAGTTTTTCTTTGCTTGAGTATTCCGGAAGTAAAAGCACATTAAAGCAAGTATGAGATGTAGGTAACCTAAATAGAGAAAAGAGGAAAAAAACAGGAAAACAGTAAGTCATGGGAAATACACTTAGAATTAAATGCTCCTATTTTTAGATTGTATATAGTTGAGACAGTTTGCAATGCAAACTATACATTAATGCAAATCATAAACTTTTTGTGGTGTAACTACCAAGTTGCCTTTATCCTATAAATTACTCAAAGCTAGTGACGATGATAAGATACTGTATCCATTGAGTTTTTACTACATAAAAGATACTATTTTAGGTACTGAATTCTTACAGTTCATTTAACTAAATCTTTCCATAACAAAACCACAGAGAGGACATCAGTAAATGCACTTTAGAAGTTAGGTCACTGAGAAGTCAAGTAACTTCCTCTAAGGTGGAGAAAATACTCAAACCTGTTTTACAAGACTGCAAAGTGTGTGCTCTTAAATGCTTATTAGAAACACTGCTGGCAATATGACTATGAAAATGATTTGATAACGGGATTCTAGCATAATCAAATGATAATCTTCCGAGCCTCAATGTAACCATTCTAAATAGATGATCATGTTATATGGCTTTCAATTAACAAGCTGGGAATCAAAAAAGTAAATGAATCATACTAATTTGAAAAATTCCAAACCAATGTGAGCCCCATAATAATTTTTAACTAGGGCAATTTCTTAAAAGTTTCCTCACACAATGACAGCAAAGTATTTTCTCAATTGTCTAATATGATTTGGGGATTTGTATATAAAATCACGAATGTGCTCAGAGACTATAAAGACAGTTCATATGTGTGTGATGAGGAATGCAAGGTTTTCGGTAGGTATACAGTCACAAGTTAATAATTACCTACCTTTCTGTGTCTGGGCCATTTTTGGCTATAATCATCTTTAATTTTCCTAGTCCTCCCACAGGTGCTCTGTCTGTGCCCGTTGTAAACTGCAAGAAGAGTCTTTTCTGTTCATCTGTAAATGAATGAACGATTTCCCAGAACTCCCTAATGAGAAAAAATACAATACTGGTTTCAGTTTGGCATTCATTATGACTGGTACTAACATAAGCTTATGATTTGCATTAAAACTATATTGAGACAACTTGGAAGTTAATCATCAAGATAGTATCACTTCTGGTGATTTAATAATTTCCAAGCAAATTTATCCTGAACAGCTCTGAATACATAAAAATTTAGATTACAATATAGTAAAATATTAGTACTACAATAGTAAAAAATTGAGAAAACCCAAGTGTGTAGTAACAGGAAGTGACTATTTAAACTATGGTATAATCACATTATGCAGTCACTAATGAGCAAAAGACAAAATCCTATGAATTGAAAAAGACTGAAATGAATATTTGGAAAAATTAACTCCAGGTGCCTTTGGGTATATATTTTATTTATCCTTTCTCCTTTATTCTCCTGGTCTACTCATCCTTTAACTCAACTTTGGGAGGAAAAAGTGATACAGATTAAGGACAAAAGAAAAAAAGACCTCCTGCCCCAACCAACTGGCCCCAAATAAAAACAACTACATACCTAATAGCAGTAATACAAAAGTTCAATTTTTATATGAACTAGAATACTTTTAACAAGTAATATGTGCTGTGTATGGAGGAGGAGAATTATTCTGACATTTCTGCCACCTGCAGTTATTTTAAGAGAATGATTTATCCTGTGGCATTCCTCAAATCTATGTAATAAAAGCTATGTTTTAATGACACTTATGTTAGTTTGAGTTCTAAAAAACGAAATACAAGCTCATAAAGTGCAATCTTGAAGTTTATTTGAATAATTAGGCATCTATAAAACATATATACACTAGTTCATAGCTAAATAAATTTTTTTTTTTTTTGAGACACAGTCTTGCTCTGTCGCTCAGGCTGGAGTGCAGTGGCGCGATCTCGGCTCATTGCAAGCTCCGCCTCCTGGGTTCGCGCCATTCTCCTGCCTCAGCCTCCCAAGTGGCTGGGACTATAGGTGCCTGCCACCATGCCTGGCTAATTTTCTGTACGTTTAGTAGAGGCAGGGTTTCATCATGTTAGCCAGGATGGGTCTCGATCTCCTGACCTCGTGATCCACCCACCTTGGCCTCCCAAAGTGCTGGGATTGCAGGCATGAGCCACCGCGCCTGGCCTATAGCTAAATAATGTTAAGATTAAAAAATTAAAAAAAAAATTAAAAGTATTTTTAGTTGCTTATATAATATAAAATGCATTTTAATAGTTATTTAGAAAGTTCTTTCCAGAGCCAGGTGTGGTGGCTCATGCCTGTAATCCCAGCACTTTGGGAGGCTGAGGCCAGTGGATCACCTGAGGTCAGGGGTTCAAGATCAGCCTGACCAACGTGGTGAAACCCTGTCTCTACTAAAATACAAAAATTAGCCGGGCGTGGTGGCAGATGCCTGTAATCTCAGCTACTTGGGAGGCCAAGGCAGAAGAATCGCTTGAACATGGGAGGCGGAGGCTGCAATGAGCTGAGATCACACCATTGCACTCTAGCCTGGGAAACATTTTGAGCCATCTCAAAAAGAAAAAAAAATTCATCTCAAAAAAAAAAAAAAAATTCCAGAATGTTAGCAGAGAACATCACACATCCCAAACCAGTAATTACAATTTTCTACTTTTTGATATTCTAATATTCCAACGTACTATTTTTATTACCAAAATGCTGGCATTTTTGTTGCTGCAAAACCATTTATCTGAAATAACTTAAATGTTTTATTAGAATTCTTGGCTTTCTCCAATCTCTTGCCACTTCCCTTCCCTGCCCCTTTACAAATCTACCAGTCAGCAAGAGAAAACAAAAAAGAAACACACAACAACAGAAAACTGGACATGAAACTTGCAGGAGCATCTCTCAGGTAAGCAGGAGAAGAATCAGACCCCAGTTCATGATACTCCTTTTGGGGAGGCTGACAAGAGAAAACAAGTCTGCTGTAGCACAGAACCCTCCAACATAGCAGAAAAGCTGCCCTGCAGTGGGTGGTAATAAAGCCTCCTCACACTGCAGGAGGGCTCTGAAGCTTAACTGAACCAGCTACACCTAAGGAGGTAGACCAAAGAGCACCACCGAAGAACAGAGACAGACCCTGCAAGAAGTGGCAGATCAGCAGCGGTCACAATGACCAGTCTGGCTATATTATTACGGAGCTGTTTCTTTGGACTTTTAAACGAAACCTTTAAAAATTTTATACAATGAAAACAGGGAACAAAATGTGTCTCTTCCTATAAGTGTTATGTGTGTTACATTAACATTTTGAATTAAACAAGAATGCATATATTTAGAAAGCTGAAGAAAACACGAAGAAGCTTCCAGGTTTCCACATAAAAGTGGTGGCTGTATCGATCACATCCTACTCACATCTCTAAAAATCTACCCGGATCAAAAAGGGGAGAAATTAAAAAAAAAAACCTATGACTTAGGTCTAGAGTAAAACTAGGAGACAGAACAATAAACTCCAAATACCAAAGAAGTGGGGAAATGAGCAGGGTCCAGTAGGAGCTACATCGAAGAGTGGCTTGTGCAGAATCATACTGATTAGGGATCACCCAAGGCCAGACCCCACCCCCTCCACCACCTGCCCCTCAACAGAGCACTAGTGAGGGTAGGTTAGAGCACTGGCAACAGGGTGGTTAAAGGAAGGACTGCAGAAAAGTACTTGGGTCCAGCAATGGCAGGCTCAGGAAGGCACCATGCACGAAAGGAAGGGGGGTACCTTCAAAAGCAGAAGTGTCCCTTAAGCGGCTGTAAAGGGGTGGAAGCAGCTAATGAAAAAGAGTCTTCATTAAGCTACATGGAACTGAAAAATCGGAAAGTGGTGATTCTGCCCTTACTAAAGCAACAGAAGAGGGATCCCTTCAACCAAGACCCCTAAAGCCACACAAATTCCTCCCTGCTCCACCATGAGGTCTAGTAATAACAGGTCCAGAAAAAAGTAACATCTATTATAGAAACATAAGAAAAACAGAATTCGGAAGTCCAAATAAAGTTATTATGGGAAGAGTCTGGCGAATGAGAAGCAAAACTTTCTGGTAGACAAAAGTAGACCAGAAAAATTCAGTCATAAACAACAGGAAACTAGTAACACCACATTCCAACACAAAAGGAGAACGCAGCAGCAGACAAGACAGACCACCAGTGATGAGAAATACAAATTCAGAAAGAAATGAGCACATCTTAAATAAAAATAAGAATACTAAAAAATACTGAAGAAATATGCAAGGTAACTTTGGAAATAAAGGCTAATTTTATTATAAGGTGACCAAAGAAGCAGCAGTATGACTAAAATTTCTACTGAGGACAGACTCTAGAAAATTAAAAAACAAAGAAAATGAATAAAATAAACATAACTAAAAAAATGCATATCAAAGCATAATAACAAAAAAGATTAATGGCTAACTACATAAACATAAAAGCTTTCATTTGGCAAAAAATCCTATAAGCAAGGTTAAAAGACAAATGACAAACTGGGAAAAAATATTTGCAAATTTACCAGTATTAAAGGACTAATCTCCTTAACATATAAAGTTTCTAAAAATGAAGAAAACGACCAGCTGAGCAGCAAATTGAGCAAAAGACTATATAAAACTATAAACAGCTCTTAAGTACAAGAAAAAATGTCCATCATCATTCATAATTGAGGTAAGCTCAAAAATTGTAACTATAGTAAAATACCATTTCTCAATTGGCAAATAAGTAAACATCCACATTTAACAACACATTCTGTTTGGAAAGTTTTAAGAAAAGAGATACTGTTGTAAACTGCTGGTGGGAATGCAAAATGTTATTTTTCTGTGAAGGAAGATTTGGCAGTATCTAGCAAAATTACACATGCATCTACCATTTGATGCAACAATCCCACTTCTAACAATTTATCTTAATGATACCTTACATATGTATGGAATAATGCATGAACATTAAGAGGATTCACTGTGACATTAGTACTAACAGCAAAAGGTTAAAAATAACCTCGATGCCCATAAATATTGATAAGCTATGCTGCATCCACACAAAGTAGCAGTATTCAGTCATACAAAACAAAATGGAAAACACCTCTGCAATAATGTGGGATGATTCTCAGGATACACTAGGAAGATTATTTTCCTAGTTCTGTCCTCTGATAAGGCCTACAAGCAGTAACGTTCAAAAGCAAAGGCCATACTTTGCATCTAAAATCTGACTTCTAAATGCCATTCTCCAACAATTTATTGGAAAAATAACTTATTCCAGGCCTGAGAATGAATGTTCGAGATTAGTTAGAAATCTCAAAATCTAATAGGGTCATTTTAAAAGCACACGAAAGCTAAGCAATTTGAATATCATTTAGAGTAATAACTGTGAAACGTATTAAATACAAAAACATTCATTAGTTCATAATATTCAAAAAGGCAGCAAAAACCAACCAAAAAACAAAATTAAATTGTCACTATTAAAATTATTACATTAACTCCTTAAAACCTTAAACCTATTTTATCATGCCTTTCTGTAGAACTGTTTTTCAAGGTAATCAAATGGCACCCAATGATGAGAAAAAAGGATGCCAGGTATATATGTAGGACAAGCAGATGGAAATTTTTTTCCCCCAAACAGCCATTTTGCAATCCCCAATGAGATAACAGATTAAGGTAATGATACTGATAAATACGAAAATCAGGTGAAGGGCAGGTAGCAGGTTCTGGAAAGATGATGATGGCAACGATATAGTTATTATTATTATTATTATTATTTTTTATTCCCTCCCAACCTCCCCTACAAAAAGAGCAAACTGAATGAGAAAACCAAAGACCCAGAGACATTATCTACAACAAAACCATGAACCATTGCATATAATTGGACAGAAACAAAGCTCTGACAACTACAAGACTGGTTAGTAAGGAAGCAGATGCAAGGTAACTGACTGGGTTTCTGACAGCCCTGAGAACACTGCCAACCCACTGGAAAGCACAGGCCAATCTGAAAACAGGGCTTAAAGTTTTAAAAAGTTCTACAGGATCTAATTTGCAGATGATTACAAAGGGATCATGATGTAGGAAGCTCTGGGCCCTTAAAACTCCCGAATACCAAATCCCCCCCCCCCCCCCAAGAAACAAACCTTGTACCAAGGAAAAACTTCTGGGAATAACTTCCAAATGGACCAGATCAGTAATAAAAACCAAAAAAAGTTCAAATATATGTGTGGGGTAGAGGAGTAAAGAAGGCAGTTTCAGAAAGCACAAGGGCATATTTTTGACCATTTTACAAAAACACAGACTTCTCCCCGTCCCTAAAAAGCGAAAAAAGTTATCCTGGCCCATCTCTCCCTCGTCCAAGTATGAGAAACTCATTTCACTCACACACACACACACACATAAATAAATAACCAACAGAACAGAGTGAAACAGTGTAATTATTAGAGAAAAAGTATGTGCATATACATGAGAATGGTGTCCCTACACAAAATCAAAGTACATGAAACAATATGCAAATAAAACATGAAAACTGTAAACAAATTTCAAACTGAGCTAAAAAGAATTTAAAAAATAACAAATCATTAGAAATGGGAAATTTCTGAATGAGGGTAACTGAAGAAAAGGAAGACATGACACAACTAAGGAGTAATTAGAAATGCAAGGAAAAAAATCACATCAAATACAAAGAAACTAAAACTAAACTAGAAGAAACATAAAGGTGAATAAAACAGAACAATAATACCAGAACCTGAAGGCAGAAGAAAAATCTTAAAATCAAAAAGAAACAAACCCATGCTTGAGACTCTCCTTGCTGGTCCAGAGCCACAGTGCTGCTGTGTACTGGCAGGAGGAATTCTGCTATAATTGGTCCTGGCAGTGTTCACCTTTCCTGCAAGTGTTCCACAGCCCAGGGACACAATGTGGTCAGGAGCACTGCCAGGAACACCAGCAAGGGGG
This sequence comes from Gorilla gorilla gorilla, assembly GCF_029281585.2. Taxonomy (NCBI): domain Eukaryota; kingdom Metazoa; phylum Chordata; class Mammalia; order Primates; family Hominidae; genus Gorilla; species Gorilla gorilla. The sequence continues at coordinate 26,586,011 of NC_073240.2, forward strand.
AACCTGCCACAACAGGCACAAGGCTCAGGAAGCACTCTCCAGCCCACGAAAATCTAGTGGGGGTCCTCTTCCCTCACCCAAACACACTCTGCGCAGCTCAGCCTGGAGAAGGCCCCTCAAGCAGCACTACTAGGAACCAGTGTGAGCCCCAGTGGACTGAGATAAAAGCAACAAACCAAAACAGCACCATAAAGCCTCGAAAAATGGTCACTGGAACCACAGCCCACAAATATATGCTAGTACCTACATGCTATACCTTAACAGGTTACTACTGAGTTAAAATTTTTAAAAAGTACAGAGTCTCCTGATATAATAACTACAATGTCCGAGACACAATCCAAAAATTATCTGTCATACCAAGAACCAGGAAAATTACATGAAGGAAAGAAAACGCCAACACTGGGATGAGTAAGATGCTGAAATTATCTGACAAGGATCTTAATGCTGCCATCAGAGAAATGATTTGACAAGCAATTACAAGTTCTACTGTTTCAAAAACGAAACAATAGAAAATCTCAGCAAAGAAACAGAAGTAACAAGGAAAAAAAAGCAAATGGAAATTACAGACCTAAAAAATACAATAGGAGAAAAATAATCATTAGATGGGCTCAACAGTAGAGTGAAGATGACAAAGGACAGAAATCTGAACAAAAGAGAGAAAATAGACTGAAAAATGAACCATGCCTCAGGTCCATGTGGAACAGTAACAAATGACTCAACGTTTGTATCATTAGAGGCCTAGAATGGAGAAAAGAGTGACGCTGAAAGAACACCTGAAGAAATAATGGTTGAAAATTTTCCATGTTTGGCAAAAGACACAAACTTACAGCTTCAAGAAGCTGAGCGAACCCCAAATAGCACAAATAAAACTATTCTTTGGGAATAAAGGGAAAATAAAGTCATCTTCAGAAAGAGAAAAACAAAAAGAATTTCTCACTAGCAGAACTGCCTTTGAAGACTGGCTAATGGAAGTAATAAAAGATGGAATCTTGGAAAAAATAATGGAAATAGCAGAAACATGGGTACATACAACAGAGCATCACTCCCTTGATAAGTTCTATAAGTCATATTGGGTAACTGATACAAAAACTGTAATAGCATTAATCCTCAAAACAATACTATTTAAAAGTGGGGAAAGAGACCCAACTGAAATTAAGGTTTCCATATCTCATTCCATGTATTGGTATTGATGGCAGTGAATGGTGGTAAGTCACATTATCTATAATGTGATACCCACAATGACCGTGAAAACAACTATAAAAAACACATAGAAGGCCAGGCATGGTGGCTCATGCCTGTAATTCCAGCACTTTGGGAGGCTGAGGTGGACAGATCACAAGGTCAAGAGTTCGAGACCAGCCTGGCCAATATGGTGAAACCTCATCTCTAATAAAAATACAAAAATTAGCCAGGTGTGGTGGCATGTGCCTGTAGTCCCAGCTACCCAGGAGGCTGAGGCAGGAGGACTGCTTGAACCTGGGAGGCTGATGATGCAGTGAGCTGAGATTGTGCCACTGCACTCCAGCCTGGGCAACAGAGCGAGACTGCGTCTCGAAACAAAAACAAACAAAACAAAACAAAACCAAACCCAAACACCAAATAAAGCAAGGGTCTTAAAAATCTTAAAAAATGTTCAAGTAATCATGGAAGGCAATAAATAAATAACCATAAACAGAAGACAGAAACAGAAAACAAATAATAAAATGGCAGACCTCTCCCTAACATATCAATAATTACCTTAAATATAAATGGTCTAAATAAAAAAATTAAAAGGCAGAGACTAACAGTTTTTATTAAAATGACAACTATATGCTGTTTACAAGAGATTCGTTTCAAATTCAGCAACACAGGATGAAAGTAAAATGATAGTAAAAGACAGATCATGCAAACATTAATTTAAAAAAACAGAAATGGTTACACTCAGATTCAGAGCAAAGAAAATCGCAAAACAGAAAAAACTTATATAATGATAAAGGACCAATCACCAAGACATAGTAATTCTAAGTGGGTATGAACCAAATGATAGAGCCTCAAAATAAATGAAACAAAACCTGATAAAACAGATAAATCTCAGAAGCAGACCTATATAAATATTCTCAAGTGATTTTTAACGTATGTGAAAAAAACAATTCAATGAAGGAAGAACATACCTAGAAAATACATAAGGAACCCTTAAAACTCAACAGTAAAAAACCAAATGGACTCTTGGTTTTTAATCCCAGAGAAATACAAACTTTTTGTTTACAACTAACATCACAGTTAATGGTAAATATTATAGTCTCTCTCAATAAAATGAGGAATAAAGTTAAGAATACCTTCTACCAAAGGTTCTAGCCAGTGCAATAGAGGAACAGTAATAAATCACATAAACATTGGAAAGAAAGAAACCTGTCTTGATTTGTAGATGACATAGCTGTTTACTAGAAAACCCTATGAAATCTACTAAATAACTACTAGAATAAGTCAATTTAGAAAGGTTATAGGATACAAGATCAATATATAAAAATCGATTTTATTTCAAGATAGTAATAAACAAGTGAAAAGCAGTATTTAAAAAATACCATTAATAGCATTAGAAACATATTTTAAATTTATTCCTAACCAAAGAGTACATGACTTCAACATTAAAAACTATAAAACAGTGCTGAGATAAACTAACAAACATCTAAATAAATGGAGAGATGTACGGTGTTCAAGGATTGGAAGAATATATTGTTAAAATGTGAATTCTCTCCAAATTGACCTACCCCAGTCAAAGCAACCCAAATCAAAATCTCTGCAGGCTTTGCCCTTTTGTTTGTAAAAATTAACTGATTCTAATATTTATATGCAAATAAAAGAGTCAAAGCAACCTAATGAAAAAGTTGTGGGACTCACAGCATCTGATTTGAAGCTGCAGTAACCATAACAGTGTCATTTTGGCAAAAGGACAAAACAAATTAATAGAACAGAATGGAGAATCCAGAAACACGGCTCACACACAGATTGATTTTCAACAAAGGTGCAAAGGCAATTCAATGGGGAAAGAAAAGTCTCTAACAAATGGTACTGGAACAAATAAATAAAACTATTTAGAAAATGAATGACATCCACTGTCTAACAGCATCACAAAATTTTATTGGTGGTGGATCACAGATTTACACATAAAAGTTAAACCTATATTATACAATTAGAAGAAAACATTAGAAGATATTTGTGGCTTTGGGCTAGGCAAAGATATAAAAGGACATAAAAAACCATAAAAGAAAAAATAAATTAGACCTCAAAAAATGAATAATTTCTGCTCACCAGAAGACACTTAAGAAAATGAAAACTTGGAGAAAATAATCATAAACTACTTATCAGAAATGGGCCTTTTATATAGAATATACAGTATTCCCCACTTACCCATGGGGAATACGTTCCAAGACCTCCAGTGATGTCTGAAATTGCAAATAGTACTGAACCCTGTATATACTATGCATGATTTATTTTTCCTTCTTCACAATTTCATAGATACAATACTCATTTTTACCATAGATTTTAGCAACCTCAACATACGATTTTTAAATTCTTTCCTTAAAGGAAGCACTTTCCAGCTTCTCTTTGGCATTTATATTCGAATTTCCAACATCACTGCTCTTGTGCTTTAGGGCCATTATTAAGTAAAATAAGGGTTACTTGAACACAAGCATGTGATACTGCAACAGTCGATCTGATAACCAATAGACTAAAAGTGGTGGGTAGTCTAGACAACAAGGATATACTGGAAAAAGGGATAATTCATGCCCTGGGTGGAAAGGTGGGAGATTTCACCATGTTACTCAGGATAGCATGTAATTTAAAACTTAAGAGTTGTTGGCTGGGTGCAGTGGCTCACGCCTGTAATCCCAGCACTTTGGAAGGCTGAGGTGGAAGAATTGCTAGAGTCCAGGGGTTTGAAACCAGCCTGGGCAACACAGACCCTGTTTCTACAAAAAATAACCAACTAAAAATTAGCTGCACACCTGTAGTACCAGCTACTCAGAGGGCTGACGTAAGAAGATTGCATGAGCCCAGATACTCAGAGGGCTGAGGTAAGAAGATTGCATGAGCCCAGATACTCAGAGGGCTGAGGTAAGAAGATTGCATGAGCCCAGGAGTTTCAGTTTATAACAATCTGTAGTCATGTTACTGCACTCCAGCCTGGATGATAGGACTTTGTCTCTTTAAAAAAAAAAAAAAACCAACGAACCAACCAACCAACTCTCCCTGCCCTGCACCCGCCAACACACACATACATCAAAAACCCTGAATTATGCATGGAATTTTCTACTTAATAAATATTTTTGGACCACTGCTGACCAAAGATAACTGAAACCAAAAAAAAGCAAAACTAAGGATAAGGCATACTGCTATATTTTAAGAAAATATCTATAGTCAATAGAAATACAAAAATCCAATATTAAAAATGAGGAAAAGACACTTTTAGTTAAATATGCACCTACTATATGCTTTGGAAACTCCACTCCTACATGTTTGCCCAGGAGAAATAAAACATTTCCACAATAAGACTATACAGCTTTATTCACAATAGTTCCAAACTGGAAACAATCCAACTGTCCACCAACAGGTAAAAAAAAACACACTTTGCATATTCATATAATGCAACACTACTCTATAATTTTTTAAAAGGCACTATAAATCAATGCAATAACATGGATGAATCTAAAGAGTCTTCATGCAGTACAAGTACATAAGATTCCATTCATAAGAAATTCTAGAGCAGACAAAATTAAGCTACAGTGACAGTAATTAGGACAGTTATTGTCTGTTCTAATGGGGGATGGAGATGGAGATTCACTGGAAGGGAAAACATGGGAACTCTGTGCTAATGGACATAGTCTACACCTTGACTGAAATATGGTTACATAAATGTAATTTTTAAAAACTAACCCAATTAAGCCCTGGGTATTTCACTGTATTCAAATTTTACCCCACATAACATCGACACCACCATTATTACCACCACATTGATAACATTCAGAGAGCAGTTAGGGAATCACATTATTTGGAAAATTAGTAAGTAATGGGAAAGAATTAAGCATTATCGTATATGATAAGTACATATTTATATACATGTATACAGATCCTATATGTGGATCTGTAATTTAGGGTAGTCATAGAGTTGATGAGAGAGAGTTTTTCTTAAGAAGTATTACAGGTAATAAAGGAAGGAGGAATAAAGAATTCGAGTATCACAATTTTGCAACCCTCAATGAATTAGCAGATCTAGGCAATCAGAATCCATGATAAAAATTACTAGAAAAGACAGAAAGCGAGTGAGACTTTAAGTTATTCCTACAAACCAACATCTATGAAGTATTTGGGAAGGAAATAAACTCTGAATCTGTTTTTCGTTTTTTTGAGATGAAATCTCACTCTGTTGCCCAGGCTGGAGTGCAGTGGCACGATCTAGGCTCACTGCAACCTCCGCCTCCCAGGTTCAAGCGATTCTCCTGCCTCAGCCTCCCGAGGAGCTGGGATTACAGCTGCCTGCCACCAAACCCAGCTAATTTTTGTATTTTTAGTAGAGACGGGGTTTCACCATGTTGGCCAGGCTGGTCTCAAACTCCTAGCTTCAGGTGATCTGCCCGCCTCGGGCGTTTTTGCATGTATTTTTCAGGTGCTGAAAAAGCTCTCCCTGATTTCATTTCTTGTTGACTGCTTAGAGACATCTTTCCAAATGTCCTTCCTTGTCACTTTTTCAAAGTTAGGGGCAGGGATTGCACGTTTTTTTGATTGGTAATTTTTGTTTCAAAGGTTTGATTCAGATTCAGAGTTGATTTTGCTAGGTATGGTGGCTCACGCCTGTAATCCCAGCACTTTGGGAGGCCGAGGCGGGCGGATCACCAGAGGTCAGGAGTTTGAGACCAGCCTGGCCAACATGGCAAAACTAAAAATACAAACATTAGCCAGGTGTAGTGGTGTGCACCTGTAACCCCAGCTACTCAGGAGGCTGAGACAGGAGAATCACTTGAACCCAGGAAGCGGAGGTTGCAGTGAACTGAGACTGTGCCACTGCACTCCAGCCTCAGTGACAGAGCAAGACTCTGTTTAAACAACAACAAAAAAAATTAACAGAATCTTATTTCTAGTGGTTTACATATTAATGATGCTGGCAACTTTTAGTTGAAATATATTAAACAGCCTCGCAGTTTTTATTTTTATGAATTCTGCATACAATAAATAAATACCAACCAAAATATCTATACAGGCATACCCCAGAGATACTGCCGGTTCAGTTTCAGACCATGGCAAATAAAGTGATTACGGCAGTAAAGTGAGTCACACAAATTTTTTTGTTTCCCAGTGCTTATAAAAGTTATGTTTACACTATACTGTAGTCAAGTGTGTAACAGCACTGTCTAAAAATAAGTACATTATCTTAATTTAAAATCATTGCTAAAAATGCTAATGAAGTGAGCACATTTTGTTGGAAAAATGGTGCTGGTAGACCTGCTTGATGCAGGGTTGCCACCAAAAAAACTCAGTATCTGAAAAGTGCAATAAAGTGAGATATGCCTGTAATGTCTTTTTTCTCTTCTGTTATTACAAGCACTATTTTAAGTCTTCAACTACCAAATACTTGTAGACTATTTAATGAATTAATATTTTCATCATATTTATATTGAGAAAATTAAGAAGCTGAATTTAGTTAGAAAAGGTTTAGAATATCATCAACTCTTGAGGATGAGTTGGAAGCTACTTTATCTGTCATTTTTCACATAACACTAGCTTGCCCTTCAAATCATACATTTAAAAATGATCTTAAGATACATACCAAGTAGGGATTATGTTGTTATAAAAAGCTAGAAATAAAATTAAGACTTTAATTTCAAAGATAATTTCTCTATAAAGAATAGCACAAGATATGTTCAACTATTCTCAGAGATGCATCAAGATATGACTTTTTTTCCTACTAGAAATTATATCTATGATCAATCATATTACAGAGATATTGCTGTTATACTCCTTGTGACTGATGAGGGGGGTTTTTCCTATCACCATGTTATCCCAACCCTTTAATGAATCACCTTTGAAACTCTGAACAGGTAGCAGCACAGAGGTTGCTAAGAGTAAATACATTCACCACTGCTGCCAGAAATGACCAACGGTGCACCAAAAAGAAGAAATACTGGTGAATTCCCACACACCACGACGAACAACCTTATAAAATAACAGAATAAATGAATATAAAGTAACATACAGCCATCCCTTGGTATACGTGACAGGGATTGGTTCCAGGACCGCGTGTGTATACCAAAATCCATGCACGCTCAAGTTCTGCAGTTGGCCCTGTGAAACTGGCGTGTATGAAAGTCAGCCCTCTGTATATGCAGGTTCTGAGTCCCACCAATACTGAATCTGCTCTTAGTTGAGAAAAAAAATCTGCATGTCAGAGGGCCCATGAAGTTCACAGCTGTGTCGTTCAAGGGTCAACTGTAATATAAAAATAACATTTATTGCTAGATAGAGTTGATATTCATTCTAGTGTTTATATACTTGAGTCTTAGAGCAATAGCCTTTGGAGACAACTTCCAGGAAGGTACCTGTTTGCATGCCTTCTCACTGCAATCCATCAGTAGCTGCCACTTGAACCAGTCTTAGCAGGGGATGGGGAAGCCTATGTCTTTCAGAATTGGATAGCGTAGTACACAGAAGTAGACAGTACAGTAGTAAGGGCATTTGCTTAAAAGCAGATAGAACTGGGAACCTCTACATCTTTCTGTGAGAATTCAGGGCTTAGTTTTTTAAGGTGTAAAATGGAAATACTAGTATGTATCTGGACATATTATCTTAAGAATTAAATAGAAGGCTGTACCATTTCACTCAAAAAGTGCTTGATCCTGGGAAGCCATGTAACAGTTCACAAATGCAGAGTTCATATGAAAGGAAAAATTGCAGATGTGGTAGCCTTATTTTAATTATCTTCTAACCAGCAGTAAGCATACTCTAACCAGTGAGGAATACTAGATAATCCATACCCCAAATGCAGGAGAATACATGAGACTTATATATAACAACACTTCATTCATGAAATAAATCACAAGATGAGCTCTGAAAAATGGTGATTATATTACAAATACAAATCTAAGTATATAGATGACAATTTGTGAGTTTGCTTATTTGGGAATTAGTACCTAGAGATAAAGGTCTGAAGCAAAATCACACACCCTTTGGTGAATCAAATCTTCCTTTGAAGAACTAAGTACCTCACCTAATCAGAACAGAGTCCCTGGTATAGCCACCGTCATATTCTGTAGTTTCTTCTAGTGCTTGGAAATCTAGATTCTGCAAATTCAAGAAAATATGTCTTAGTTATCTGCTATACTGCTGTATCATTACAAACAATAAATCGATACATGACTTTTTGCAGACACTTGCTTTCTTACCCGGCTTCCACATATAAGCAATTCAATTTCTTCTGGTCTGAATAAGTACTTTAAGGGAGATTCATTGGTCACCATATGAAAACCTCTCCGAAAAGCCTTGAACTGTTTTTCTACTGATTTATTGAGAATGTAGTCAGAATAAAGATTGACAAATTCCTGTAGAAAACATTAATCACAAGAACTTCTTATAATATGCTATGCAAACAAAACACAAGTTATTGGGCTGCATAGCTTTTTAATTTTTCCAAGAAAAAAACATTCAAGAATATTCTTAAAAATTCAGTTTTACACCTACTTCTTAACAATTTCACAATTCTCTGTTATAGCCAATATTAAGCTATGAAAAGGCCATATACATAAAACTGTCAAGAATATTCTTAAAAATTCAATTTTACACCTACAAAGAAAACTACTTCTTACAATTTCACAATTCTCTGTTACAGCCAATATTAAGCTATGAAAAGGCCATATACACAAAACTGTCATACATATAAATGTCAATTTCGATAATGTATTAAACAGAACTGAATATAAATGCTGGAGACGCAGAAAATTCTTTAGGTTCTCTCAACTAGGTATGCAAACAGACACATTTAAACCATGTATCCATCTATTTATAAATGCCAACCGTTTTAAGAGAGTACAATGTATTTGATTTAAGCAAACCAGGAAGTCCCATGTTTTCTACCATAGAATATCTGGTAAGCTGCCTACTGCATCCAGTTCAGCAAAAATGTACAAGTACTGACTGACACATAAACTACTGTATCAAATCATAAAAGGAAAATGTGCTTTGTACCCTTAGTGTGTATAATATTTAATCAAAAAATTATATCAATATAAACATGTTTCTTAAAGGTATACTATATATTTGTCATAATTTTTTCCTTGTTATGTTCTGGGTTATTCCCATTCCCGATGAACACATTTTAGTCAATAGAAACCCAAATCTGATGTAAAGAATACTTTTCAGAAATGTATTTTTATCACAAACAGGATGTACATGTGTAAATTAAATGTAATTTTTATTTGTTCTGTGATAAAGACCTTAATCATGAGGTTCCTGCTTACAGCTTAATACAGGAAACACCCTGCTTCTTGCTTTATACTACAACCACACTTAGCTATTAACTATCTCCTGCTTCATGTCCTCTTTCTCTAAAAGGTGCTTTAGTGCCCAACTGTGTGCTTTCATACCAACTTATATCCAAGATTTAGAAAAGTGGATTCTAGCATTTACATAAACTTAGTTACTTGTTTTTTTTTTGTACAGACTATATTAGATACTTCTTTAAAAATTATAAGCATACATGCTTTGAAATTGTTAACGAAGAGACAAAATGTGACATAAAAACATTTATTACCTTCCTGTTTTCATTTGTAATTGGAATTTTATCACCATTTTCCTTTAGATCATACATCATTGGGTTACCAAAAAGATCTGTCTGTGATATCTGGAAAGTGATCATCATGTCATCTTCCACATTCCCTTCATACTCCAATAAATCTTTTAAACTCTGATATAGAACCTAGCAACCAGAAATGGTAAATTGAGGCCACCATAGAACTACAAAATACAACAAATAATTTATATCACTCTTCTTAGAAGACAACAAAAATCTTATCAATAAAAATTGTAAAAAGTGTAGACAGTATCCCTCCAGTCCCCCAAATAGTTTCCAACCTATAAAAGAAAGACTGTCAGTCACTGTGATGTCCCATTCTCTGCTGAGAAACCCCATACCACCAATTTAGCAATAGATTTCACACTGTGCTCTATGAGAAATTCTGTGGTGTCTCAAGGTGGGGGTGGGGGTGGTAGGAGCAGGCACACTTGTTGTTAACTACCAAGACCCTTAGCCAGGGCTGCTCTGATTTTTACCTATCTCTTAAGATTTCACTAAAATACAAACAAAATGTTTAGAAACACTTCTCTATGGAATCAATCTTACAAAAGCTTCATGCTGATAGCAATATATAAAAATGTCCCCCTTTGAGTTTTTAAGTGTTTCTGGTACTTCGGTCAGATTAAAACATTTTTATCTTATTGATAAGAGTATCAACAAAGATTCTAAACAAAAACTTTAAAATTTTGATATAAATTAAATTTTTGCATTTAAATAAAATCTAAGAGACTGAATTAAAAAAATGACAAAGAACTTACTGGGTGAGAGTCTCCCAAGTCACGAAAAGTTCCTTTTTTCCCCATTAGCTTCCTGTAGACAACCATGGGAAAATGTACATCCAGTATACAGTTATTGTAAATAGCCAGACCCAGTACTATGCCAATCAGAGTAAACTGACCCTCAGTTTCAAAAGAAGATGGATTAAACCAAAACAATTTTGTAGATTCATCGTATGTGAACATACCTATAAGAAATGATTTTTAAAAATACATTACTTTTGTATTTTATTAAGGACTGATGAATAATACAAATATAAACTTAAAATAATTATGCATATAAAACATTTAAAATATATGTAATTAGGCATGCAACATTGATTTCTATTATATTAGCACTTGAGAAAACAATGTCCACATATATCTGCTATAAATTGGGGTGAATGGTGATATGTAATTTTATGAAGCCAAAGGAATAAAGTAGTAAGTAATTTGGTGGCATCGGGTAGAAAAACACGTTAATTAAATTCAAGCTTTCTAATTTTCTACTAACACATAAGAAAAGTTATATTCATACTTTATCCACCCATAGCTGAAAAATAAACATAAAAAAACAAAAAAAGGCTACATTTCGGAAGTGTTTCATTTATAAAAATATAATTACTTATATCTGTACCACACGTACTATTTTTGAAAACAATTTTTCATTTTTTTCCTTGAGATGGAGTCTCGCTCTGTTACCCAGGGTGGACTGGAGTGGCACGATCTCAGCTCACTGCAACCTCCACCTCCTAGGTTCAAACAATTCTCCTGCCTCAGCCTCCTGAGTAGCTAGGACTACAGGTGTGCACCACCACGCCAGCTAATTTTTGTATTTTTAGTAGAGAAGGGGTTTCACCATGTTTGCCAGGATGGTCTCAATCTCTTGACCTCGTGATCTGCCAGCCTCAGCCTCCCAAAGTGCTGGGATTACAGGCGTGAACCACCACGCCTGGCCTAAAAAACAATTTTTAATCACAGTAAGGAAAGGTTTGTTTTTTCAAAATTAGACAATGGTGCCATGAAATTTTTCTAGCATTTTCCTAATAAAATCAGATGATCTGAAATACATAAACCTGGATAAATCTGATGAACTTAGATAAACAAAGCTATTCAATACACGTTAATTATGGGCCAATACGTAAAAGAAAAGTAGTTTCGTAGTCTTTCAATTTCACATGGTCTTCACTATGCAAGCCCCAATCATGGAGGCTTTTTTTTTTTTTTTTTTTTTTTTGAGACGGTCTCGCTCTGTCGCCCAAGCTGGAGTGCAGCAGCACTCGGCTTACTGCAAGCTCCGCCTCCCGGGTTCATGCCATTCTTTGGCCTCAGCCTCCGGAGTAGTTGGGACTACAGGTGCCTGCGTGGAGGCCTTTTTTATATCACTCATTGGAAAATTGGGGCCCGGCGTGGTAGTTCACACCTGTAATCCCAGCACTTTGGGGAGGCTGAGGCAGGCAGATCACTTGAGCTCAGGAGTTCAAGACCAGCCTGGGCAAGATGGAGAAACCCCATCTCTACAAAAACACAAAAAATAAACTGCGTGTGGTAGCATGTGCTATAGTCTCAGCTACTTGAGAGGTTGATGCATGGGGATGGTTTGAGTCTTGAGCCTGGGAGGTGGAGGTTGCAGTGAGCCGAGACAGAACCACTACACTCCAGCCTGGGCCTCAGAGCCAGATCCTGCCTCCCTCCACCAAAAAATAAAAGATTAAAAAAAAGGAAAATGGGAATCTTTGGAATGAGTACTACTAAAAATTGACTTCTTCCCTTTTAAATGACTAAGAAAAAAATTTTAATTGAATTTAAATCATTTTACTAAATGTTTAGTTGCTACTGTGAAACAATGAAAACATCTTAAGAATTAAGTCTGAAAAAAATCTGTAATTTCCAATAGAAAAGTAGAGCTTAGAAATTAGAAATCAAATTATACAGTATATAAGTATCTTAACCTGTTTCTAAGAATTTTAAAATCTTTGAAAATGTCATTGTCACTTTAAGTTTAAAAATAAGGAGCTTTAACATGTTTCCTTGATCACTAGGAGTATGAATTAAGCTTAGGACATTTTCTGAATGCAAAATGGTTTGAAAATTAAACAATTCATATTTGAGTTTCATGGTTTCTATCTAAACATTTTTTTTTTACAGGCCAAGTTACAACATCCATGGAAATGCTTTTAGTTATAAGTATGGTATTAACAGGATCAAGAACAGCTGACAAATAATTACAATTAATAAATTTGTTCAAGCTGGCAATGGTGTGTCTAAAAAATTAATAAATTTAATAAAATGTCACAAATGCCCTTCCTTGGAACCAAGAGCAATAAGCTATAAGTTAATCAGAATATAACTCTGAAGTTCCATTTTAGGCACATTTTCTCATGTTCCAGGGAGAAAAGCACCATAACCTCCTGGTAAAATATTCCTTTTTGATACTTCTACTGCCATCACTTCAGTTATCTTACTGGAACTGCTTAATCTATGTTTTTTCTTACAAGTATTTCTGCATATAATGCAAGTATGCTTTATAGCTAAGGTTTAACATTTCTAGATACATCAAAAGCTAGAGCTAAGGTTTACCAAATTTAAGAACTTTATGAAGTTTATAATTTTCTATCTCAAAAAGGGCGTCGTCTTATGTATCTCTGATTTACTTAGAACAAACTACATACAAATGGCATAGCTTTTTAGTTATTAATAAAACACTAGCTAGATTATAGGTAAGGGATGCACGTGTGTTGTGTGTGTGTGTGACTAAGAACAGTAACAGAAAGGTCAACTCAATTAGAATCAACAGGCTATAACAGCTCAAATCTCAAAGCTGAAGGGAAATGACATACATTATTCTATGCACACTCTTCACAATTCTGATGGTACCTTCAGTGGAAACCTTTTCCTGTAATTGTCATGTACTCAATTTTAAACGTAAGCATGCTCAGTTACTAAGTGGTTATATTTACAGTAGAAACTGAACCAGTTCAGAATTATGCAGTTAAGTAGACTACCCAAAAGACTGCATCTTTTCCCTGTTCTACTTTATCACAAAAGGGAAAAAACTAAAATTCTGATCCTTCACTTTCAAATTTCCAAATCCCATCAGCCTTTCCCAAACTGTGTTCAATAACAACTCTTCTGTTAGGGCAGAAAAAGAGTTCTGGAGTTCAAAAAGTTTGGGGGAAACATTACCTATATTAAGCCCCAAGAAATCTTATAGCAAATAAACCTAATTAATGTGATATCAGCTAGTGTTTCTGAACTTTGAGCATGACATACTTGTGAGACAGTCTCTCAATACTCTTCAAACCATTGTTCTTTGAAGTTCACAGGTCAGGAAAACCGTGAGTTTGATGATGGTTTTAGACAACAAAAGGCAAAGAAATCCCTCCAACTGTTCCAATATACCATTCTAAAGTGCTTTCAATTTGGTTTACCAAAGAGATAATTTCCTTCATTAGAATATTCCTTCTAAGAAATAAAAGAATTTGAATAAATTAGTGATACAAGTCAGTTCCTAAAACCTACAAATTCAGTCATGATGTGTGATTCTGGGTAATCCATACCAAATCCTTCTTTTGCTGCTCTTCATAGCTGAAAATATTTATAAAGTAAGATAAACAACTAACTCAAAAAGATGATACGACACCATAATCACATTACTAAAGTATTTACCAATATCTGGATTGAAGATTTCCTCCACAACCAGCTGAAAAAATTCTTTGGAAACACCTCCCTCATCAACTCCTTGTTCTCCTTCAAATTCCACATACAACTGCTTCTTCAAGTCTGCAGGATTTTCCATAGCGATCATCTCTAACTAGTGATTGAAAAAATAAACATGAAAAGAAGATGATTGCTAGTATCAGGAAAAAAACAAAATAAAAACAAGGAGTAGGATTGGGAAACAAATACAAATTTTTGACTTTTTGTATGTAAATGGAAACAGAAAGCAAACTAATAAAAAGCCAGTGAAGACAAAGATTCAGTCTTAAAGATAATCAAAAAGACAGACACAAAACAGACACTAGCATAGTAAAAAGCTAACTTTACTGATTTGTTATGAAATTAACATACAATTAATTAAGATTTTATTACTTGTGTGTTAAGTCTGGACTACACAGTTAGGACATGGAAAAGCAGCTAAATCATTTCAGCAAAAACAATGGAGTAGAGGTCTGACCTCAAAATTGTTCATTAGTAGTCCTTTATTAGAATAGAAACTGAAGGGTTAAGTCTTAATATCTACTAAGTCATAAGTAAAATATTTCAATTAAGAAAAATACACTGAATACTAAAGCAGTTTATGGTCTCTCACAATAGGACTTAGTATAAATTACCACCTTTTAATGGACTAGAACCCATCTTATATCCACATTTCCTTAAAAACAGGTGAGACATAACCTTACTCATGTCCTTACTCTTTTTTTTTTTTTTTTTTTTTTTTGAGATGAAGTCTCACTCTGTCGCCTAGGCTGGAGTGCAGTGGCGCGATCTCAGCTCACTGCAACCTCCGCCTCCTGGGTTCAAGCGATTCTCCTGCTTCAGCCTCCTGAGTAGCTGGGATTACAGGCAGGCGCCACTACGCCTGGCTAAATTTTTTATTTTTAGTAGAGATGGGGTTTCACCACGTTTGCCAGGATGGTCTTGAACTCCTGACCTCATGATCCGCCCACCTCAGCCTCTCAAAGTGCTGGGATTACAGGCGTGAGCCACCGCACCCAGCCCTTACTCTTAAATTGTAAGTTAACAAACTTTAGTGTCTAGCATTTTCTCAACTATAAATCTTTTACCAAATATTCTTGTGTACCTACAGAATTATAAATATACAGTAACCTCATTGAGATTAATCATAAAATCAACACTAGATTCCAATATTAACTGTTTATACTGCATTTTGTTTGTTTTACTTTATGTATCTAAAATTTGCTAACAGTATGACTGTATCCATGGATGGATACTGTATCTAGTACATGGATGGATACTGTATCTAGTACATGGATGGATACTGTATCCAGTATCCATCATATCTCCTAACTTGCCTTCAAACATCTGTTGGCTGGTTAAAAAAATTTAATCTTGGAGATGAAAATTTACCAAAACAGGATATTAAATGTTTTCAGGTTATTCCAACTATTTCAAACAGAATTTTAAAAATGGTTTTGAAAAATGCAATAATCATTGAAACAACTGTAACACAGCACTATAGTAGTTAAAGTAATAATACTCATTTGGACAATCTAGTCTGTCTATAAAAAATAAAATCTCATAAATTAACGCATCAGGTCAGGTTGCCCAAGAGCATTGTTTTTTCAAACTTGTCACCTGCAACTCATTAGTGGGTAGTCTAATCCATTTAGTGGTTTGCAATCAGCAATGAGAAAATCAGAATGCATTCCACATAGTAATGGAACCTACTGTTTTGTGAAACTTTTGTTTCAATTAGATGTACAGATGGATAAGCATGTACCAGGATGCTATGTAAAATACTAGGGATTGCAGTCAAAGAGTTTGACAAAACTAGCTGAAATTATCTTCTGGGTATCTTCAACTTTAGGGTCCTATTCTGTGAATTTAGTCTTTAGCTTTAAATAATGTCTGTTGTTGTTCAACACCGATCTCTAATATTTACAAAATCATTTTTAGGCCACACAGTTTACTTTTAGACAATGTTTTGTTATGGAAAGACCAAGAGTCAGTCAGAATTCACCTTACTAGTCCCAACTCTCACTTACCATAACTTTTAACCTTTAAACTTTAGCACGCGATTCAATTAAGCCTCAGTTTCCTCAACATACTGTAAGTTGTGAAGGCTTATTAAGAATATATGAGAAAGAGTGTTACCTTTTAAAATAGTTTTGCTCTCTGAACAAAAGATTTGCAATTTTGTGTCCCCAAAGGAACTTGATATAGACTAGTTCCAAGATCTAGAGTCAAACAAATGTAGATGTGAAAATAACCTTGGGAAAAAAAATAGTTTCAGTTGGAAACCTGTTTCAAGCTACGGAGTATACAGAATTCTGAGGAGACTAAAATTAGAATTAACATCTTAGCTCAAATGTGGGACCAGGCCAACATTCCATATTGCCATGTAATCCATTCTGAGTTTCCTTATGCCAGTTCCCAACTGGCTAGGTGTTAAAGATGTAAGTCAGTGTTTATATTTACCTTTACATCCAAAGGTATACTTGCTTTTATCAAATATAATGTATTCCAAAGTGGAAAAAAAAAAGGTTATCTGGTATTTAGACTGTGCATTCTACAGCTTTTCCCCACTAACATTCATAGATGAGAGCTGACTCCTTATCAATGTAAAACCTTTCAAAGGACGTGGTGGTGAATTTCTACAGGATTGAGAGGCCCTGTGTTCTATCTAGTCTTAGCTCTACCTAAGACATGTCAAATGATAACTGAAGCAAATTTATCTTTATTCTCCGTAAGATATTACATGTCTGTCCACTTCCACTGATCTCTATTCTATGCTCCCCACCTTGGTGCCAAAAGAATGTAATGCAATGCAATATGTTCTATTGTAAATGCAAACATACAACTTTACCTCTCTTATTTCATCTGTAAAATAACCATAATAATATAGTAATAAATTAATGTATGAACTGCTTAGATTAATTCTCTGCATAAAGTTAGTGCTTAAAAGTACTAGCTGTTGTTGCTGTTATTTTATTGGTTCTAAAATATTTTCTGAAAACCTACCATAGCATTATAGAACAAAAATATTCCATGAATACAGCAACAATAATATATAGCACTTTTGCAGCATTTCACACATAGCAACTAATTTAATCTTCACAACACCCTTATGAGGAAGGAAACATTAACTCCACTTTACAGATAAGGACCCCAAGATACTGAAAGGTGAAATAACTTCAAGTCACAGTAAGTCACAGTAAGTTGTGGAGCAGAGATACTAATCCAGGAAACAAGCTCTTAACTACTATGCTTTACTCACTCTCTTCAATGACGACCAAAAATTTTTTTTTTAGGATTATGAGTGATTTTTATTTTCCTTATTCTTTTCCATATTTTTCCATTTTTTACAACAAATACATTTTTCAGAGTCAGAATGTGTTCGAATATAAATATGTAAAAAGAATAATTTGAAAAGTAGTTGGTAACTGAATTCTGTAGGCAAAAATTTTGTTATTACCTATTTTAGATTACCATTCTGGTACACATAAGTGATTTCATAAAATACTGTACCACTTAAGAATAAAGGCTGGGCGCCGTGGCTCACACCTGTAATCCCACCAAGTTGGGAGGCCAATGCAGGCAGATTGCCTGAGCCCAGCAGTTTGAGATCAGCCTGGGCAACATGATGAAACCTTGTTTCTACAAAAAACTAAAAAATAAATAAATAAATAAATAAAAAATAGTGGGGGGTGGTGGCATGCGCCTGTCATCCCAGCTACTTGGGAGGCTGAGGTGGGAGGTCAAGGCTGCAGTCAGTAGAGATCGTGCCACTGTACTCCAGGCCTGGGTGACAGAGTTAAGACCCTGTCTCAAAAATTAAAATAAATAAAATAGTAAAAACAGAATACATAAATAGCCTTTAAAACTATTTTATTTTAAATTATTAACACATAAAATTTAGCAATAACCATTTTGATAAAGGCCATTATTACATAAACAGCTGTACTGATAATTCTTTTTCTTAAAAATAACCTCCATCAATTGTTCAATTTAAAAAAGATTTAACAAACTGTAAAGGTGTATTCTTTACATAATAGCTATATTATTTAAAATTGTATGTTGTTGTTTAAACCCAAACCTCACCATAAAACTGTATTTTTTAAGTCAGAAGTTGTTTTAAATGCATTAGGATATTTGAAATTTGGAGGACTATGTCTAAACATTCTGAAAAGGAGAACGTGCACGCATGCCTGAATTTATTTACAATACAGACGTGGATTTTCAGGTTGTTTTTTTTTTTTTTTTTTTTTTGAGACGGAGTCTCGCTCTGTCGCCCATGCTGGAGTGCAGTGGTGCAATCTTGGCTCACTGCAAGCCCCGTCTCCCAGGTTCATGCCATTCTCCTGCCTCAGCCTCCCGAGTAGCTGGGACTACAGGCGCCTGCCACCGCGCCTGGCTATTTTTTTTTTGTACTTTTTAGTAGAGATGGGGTTTCACTGTGTTAGCCAGGATGGTTTCGGTCTCCTGACCTTGTGATCTGCCCGCCTTGGCCTCCCAAAGTGCTGGGATTACAGGCGTGAGCCACCGCGCCAGGCCAATTTTTAGGTATTTTTAAAAGTACAGTGTATGTTGTATTTATTTAATATGGAGACTAGCAACAGACAGAGATTACTGGGGAAAAATAAACAAAAATATCCTGGATATAATCATATCTACCTCTTCACTGCATAACTTCCTCTTCTTTAAGACTCTTGATTTCATCAATTGCTGGATAAAATGATTTTTAATTTCTGAACTTTTTAATTGGCCATGATGATGAAATCCTAGGGAGTTCATTTTTTAAAAAAAATCTGACCTGATATCAAAGCATTTGCAGAATACCTAGCAGGATGACATCTTAATATCAAAATATGATATTACTAGACTTACAGGAATCAAAAGGAAAACCTTATCACTTAAAATCTTATAGTTTTCTGAGCTATTACATCAAACCAATTCATAATTTTTAAAAAAAATTCCTTAATACCATGAATATTTAAGTAGAAGCAATAATCAGATAAAAAAGACCTCTAATACTTAAGAATGCCTGGGATTTCTAAGAAAGGCTAGCTTCAAGGCCGGGCGTGGTGGCTCATGCCTGTAATCCCGGCACTCTGGGAGGCCGAGGCGGGCGGATCACGAGGTCAGGAGATTGAGACCACCCTGGCTAACACGGTGAAACCCCATCTCCACTAAAAATACAAAAAAATTAGCTGGGCATGGTGGCAGGCGCCTGTAGTCCCAGCTACTTGGGAGGCTGAGGCAGGAGAATGGCATGAACCTGGGAGACGGGGCTTGCAGTGAGCCAAGACTGCGCCACTGCACTCCAGCCTGGGTGACAGAGCAAGACTCCGTCTAAAAAAAAAAAAAAAGAGAA
Source organism: Gorilla gorilla gorilla (assembly GCF_029281585.2). NCBI lineage: Eukaryota > Metazoa > Chordata > Mammalia > Primates > Hominidae > Gorilla > Gorilla gorilla. The sequence goes on from NC_073240.2 coordinate 26,605,644, forward strand.
AAAAGAAAGGCAGGCTAGCTTCAACTACTTCAGTCAACTTGAGGCTTAAACTATTGCTTGACATTTCCAGGTTATCCAAATTAATTTTTTCATGTTCACGATAAACACATGAAGAAAAGTCTGTTATATCTCAAATGTAGTTTAAATGTTTGGGTAACACCAAATCACGTAATCACGTATGTCCATGAGACCTGGAATCCTGACTTCTATTTCCAATTCTGCCATTAATTTATGTAGGCTGGAATTTCTTTTACATTTCATTTTCCTCACATGTAATACTAAGTTTGATGTTTCATTGTCTTAAATTATTATATAATGCTGAGGATCTATGTATACATAGGCTTCATTCTCTCATTCAGTTTCTGAGAAATTCCTTTGAGGGCATAAACCAAGCATATTTCTTGGTTTCATTTTTGATTTCAATTAGAATAAATCACAAGAAAGAACAATGGAAATTACATGTTAACCACAATACAGTGTATGTGTAAGACAAAATTAAACATACCTAGAGCAGCACAGAATAATCTCATTTTTAAAGCTCTGTGAGTCAATGAATAAATAAAAGAATTAAGTTCATGTTTCACTAGTAAGAATGTTCACCAATGCTGGAAGCTGGGAGCTGAAAATGCTGGAAGCTGGGTTAGACTGGGCTATTAGAAACCAGATAAAAAGGGCCAGTGACTTTTAGAGGGGATTTTGCAGAACCTCCTGGTAGTGGGGCTTTTTATCTGTGCCAATCACCTTTATCTGTGCTAATTCCTACTTTTGAACTTCCCTATTCAATTCCACATCTCAGCCATTCCTTTTGGTTTTTAGATATTTATGTGAAATTCTAGAACTCCCTGACTAATTGGAACCAAGTTTCACATCATCATCATCCTCTATTCCAAGCTTGCTGTCCCCATGATCCTCTTAAAAATCTGAGTTTCCAAAACACATAAACATACTTGTATACAAAAATGGCCTTTCTCTTTCTCTCTCTATATATGCACACATACACACATAAACACACATGCACACACACCCCCCACCCAAGCTGAACCAAAGGCCATCTTCCCAATTATTGGAGTCTGGTTTTATCAAAGTATTTGTGGAGTATTACCAGAAGTTCAGATTCGTAGGCTCTACAATACAGCTTCTAATCTAAACCTCTAGAGGTTAGGGCCCTGGATTTTATTTATTTATTTATTTAAACAATTTTCCCATTCAGATGTGAAGGCAGTTTGAGGGACCTCATGATGGCAATACTATATTCTTTCATAAACTTATAACCTCTATCTTCTCCTTTAAGAAGTAATTTAAAAAAATCTTAATACATACTATCATTGGAAGTGCTTCGTCTAAGAAAAATGAGAAATTATCTACTTGTAAAAGAACACACAAATGGGTAAATATGTAAAAACCTCATCACATTAGGAATGTCTTCATTCAAATGAAAGGTGAAGTCTAAGCTCATGTTTATCACTGTACTGTTTTCTAAGGAACAATAACGAAAAAATACTGAAAATAAGTCCTAGGGGAACTATGGCAGTAAGTTAAACGGGTAGGGTGGGGGTGTTCTTAAGCAGTTCTAAGGTATTTGTGAAGAGACAACTTATATTCTATTGATTCTAAAATTCACTTTTCTTTTTTCACATTATCTCTGAAATCAGATTACACCATACAAATGATAGCATCTTACAATGAATTGCTGGTATTTTTCTGTCTTAGCAGTAATAAAATGATAGTGTTTCCTACAATCAGAGATTAGTGAAAATACTATCAACATGAATTCTTCTCTTGTCATCAAAGACAATTTCTTTAAAAACCTCAGGAAAAAACCTGCTAGTCTGGTTTGAATTTCACAATATATAAAAGCAATGAATATATTTTTCTTTTTTAAAAAAATCCACAATTATTAATTCAAGTTACCACTCCTCAACAGAAAACATACAAGAGTCTCATATATGAAGTCACTATTTTCTGGGCTTGATTTCTAAGGAGTGGATAAACTCTAAGGTTTCTTTTAGCTCTTAAAGCCTAGGATCCCATAATTTTATTTATCAATATTAAGCTTACCACAAAGTTTCTCATTTCTTCTTTTCCACCCAACCCTGCCATACAATTCCAAAATTAGCAAGTCATAAAAAAGTGGCCACTAGTTTGTTCACTGTGATATATAAGAATGAGGCTTAAAAAGCAGAGATCCTTGGGAAATAAGATCTTGAAAAATTCATCACTTTTGAGCTTTCATATGAGAGAATAATCTTAAACCACTTTCTATTATAGAACTTCTACTATGTGTTACTAAAATATGTGGCTTTATCATAATCATCACCTGCTGTGAATACTTAGTTCAAAAAATTACGCAGGTTATCAATTTTACTTATAAGACCTATTTCGATGCTGGTTTTTCTAGTCTTTTCACATTCTGTTATTTTTTTAAAAAAAGAAAAGGAAGAAAAAGCAAGGGAGAAAGAAAGTTAAGAGTAAAATCTGCTTAGTGTGAGCATTCAGAGCCCCTAAGGAAGCTTCTCTGTAAGCATCATCTCTATTTTCACAGTTTATTAAACTGCCTAACACACATGATTTCTGAAGTGAACTGCTTTTGTGGGCTGGCAATATTCAAGTACATATACTATCTAGTGAATCCTGATTTATAATAGGCCACACTATATTATCTAATTTTGATATAATTAAGCAGAACTTGCTAAAAACAAGTTACCATAATTAAAGAGCTCACAGTTAATTTTACACTAACACCTAAGGCTTTAAAAGCAGTTGTTTCCTTAAAATTCTACAATAGAATTTAAAATATAGAATAAAGTATACACCAAGTACTTAAACTTTTGTTGTTAGTCTTGCTTTACTAGAGAAAAAAACGGGGGACTGAGGAAAATAAGACTGAGTAGACTTCTTAGCAAAAGACAGATAAGGAAGGTAGACAATTTTTTGAACCCTGGAATGATTCTTACAGTGTAATTTCATTGCCTTTTAAAGGCTAGACATAGCTTTTGATGAAGACAGCTGAAGGGATCTCACCTCAAGAAGCCAAACATAAAATATGTAGCTTTGGCATTTGCAGTTCTGCTCCAACAATGGATAGTCATAGACAGAACTCAACACACCTTTCATAAAACATCACTCACATTCTTATAAAATACCCTATCATTCTGCTAAACTATGTAAAGTAAGGTGCTCGCTGCCTTATGATCAGTCATTAAGTGTATTAATTATTCATGTGTCTCAAAACTATGTAAGTGAAATAAAAAGGGTACCAGAAAGCAAGCAATAATGACTTCAGGCAGTTAAAGCCCCCTTTTGTCTCTGCTAGGAAACCACCTGAGTTGCTTAAATAATGCAGAATCTTTCTCCAACACTATAAACATATCTGACATTAAAAAAAAAAAAAAAACCAGTAACCAAAAAAAAAAAAACACACACACACAAAATCTCTGCAATTTTTAATTTCTGAGATGTCAAATAACTTTTTCCACCGGGCTACAGCTTTATGAATTCTCGAATTTAGACAATTCTAAAACTAAAATTTAGACATTCTAAAACTAAAATACATTTTAAAGTAAAAATCACATTTCCTAGTTGTCTGTGTCAGCCAACTTTACTAGTATACTATAGTATTATTAACTACCTTAATTTTGGTTGACATTAAATTTTACTTGAAGATGATAAAAAAGAAGTAGCAATGACAGGGATAGCTAATACTAGAAATACAATAAAACTCTGTGATAATGCACCTGAGACAAATGTAAATTTTGGTAAAATGTGACTGACAACTGGTTTCTGTCTTCTGGCTACTCTTATATTCTTTTTTTTTTTTTTTTTGAGACGGAGTCTCGCTCTGTCGCCCAGGCTGGAGTGCAGTGGTGCAATCTCGGCTCACTGCAAGCTCCGCCTCCCGGGTTCACGCCATTCTCCTGCCTCAGCCTCCCGAGTAGCTGGGACTACAGGCGCCCGCCACTGCGCCCGGCTAATTTTTTGTATTTTTAGTAGAGATGGGGTTTCACCGTGGTCTCGATCTCCTGACCTCGTGATCCGCCCACCTCGGCCTCCCAAAGTGCTGGGATTACAGGCGTGAGCCACCGCGCCCGGCCCAACTCTTATATTCTTAAACAGATACACTAAAATTATCTTTTGTGGAGGAAAGAAAAGGAACAAATGGCAACCCCATCTGGAAAACCAGGAAGTTAGGATGAGTACCTGAGTTTCCAGTATTTCCCTGCTCAATCCCCCTGGACTTGATGTTACAGGCACCACTAATCCCCAAATTTTTGGAATAGCTGCTGTTTTCCAGAAGTTCCAAGACCCAGAGTTGTCTCTATGAATTTTTAAGTGGGAAGAAACTACCACAGCCAGGCAGTGCCGTCCACACAGGGATATTCTAAGTGGCCCAGCAGGACTCAACTCTTACTGGCAACAGGCACTGATCTGCCATGGTCACTTCATCAAGTCCACAATAATGCAACTCTGAGTTTTACACGATGGAATTTTTTGGACACTACCTATAATTTTATGGTATGGTTTTACTGTACCATTACTCCCAGTTCAAGACTGCACATCCACACTTATTATTGGGTATCTCCACATTTCTCCTGTTCTGGTCTTTGTCCAACACTCTATTCTCTTCTGAATGAAAGAAACTTTGGATTTAGTTTTCAAGATTTAGAAAACCCATTCTTTTTCAAAGATAGCATGACCATTATATAATACAACCGATACTTTGTAGAACACATCTATAAACTTGCACAGGAACAACAAAAGTATTATACTTATATAAGATCAGAAATGTCCATGTGTTCCTATGCTATATGGTATCATTTTTTTCAGTCACTTTTAAAATGAATTCACTGAACTGTATCATGATATCCCCATTATTAGGTTTTTAATCTAGCAGCCCAACTTACCCGGACAAGTGCATCATCTATGATATGGTCACGTCTAACTTTGAGTCTCAAATATGGATTCAACTGCTGTCCTTGAACTAAGCTGTAGAGAACAGTGATTCTTCGTTCACTGTACATGCGAATTCTATTGTCATAATATAATCCCAAATTCTTTGTGACAGCATTCAATATAAAGGGACATGTCATAAAAGAGAATTTGTTCTCTGTTTCTACTTTGAAAAAAGTATAATCTTTATCCATTTCTAGAACCTCATTCAGTGGTTCATTAATAAACTCTTCAAAAGGGATAAGTGGTTTTCGACAATCCAGGGTTTTAACACCAAGTTCAGTTTCCAGGGGGTCCACTCGAGGACCTTTCTTGTTTCTTCTTTCTTCTCCCAAAAGCTCCTGAAGTGTCAGCTCACTGGACTCAGGGATGGGCTCTTCATCATCTTCTTCATTGTGATTTGTGTCCACTTCCCCTCCCACTACATTTGCATAGTAAACCATTTTCAAGCACTTCGAAGCAGCAACAATGGCATCATCATCATTCACTAGATTTCGACTGTTAAATTCATTGCTTATGACTTTGTAAGTAATAAGTTGCTGAAATGTCTCCATCATTCTCCGAATCTGGTCTGCATTGTATTTAGACCACAGTCTGATCAGTTTTCCTTGGGCTGCAAGGGGTAGCTTGCTCATCGCTTTGCAAAATAATGGCAAAGCCATTTCCAGATATTCAGGACTGTGGAGATTTCTATTCTCCATTACGATAATGAACAAATTCAGATAATTAGGATCTCGAGAGTATACATTGTGATACGTCAAGTCACATTCCACGTTAGGTGACAAATATACAAGTGCATTGAGAAAGGCAGTTTCAATTTTTTCATTAGAGAGCAATCTGGTGTAGACCCTTCTAATGGCATCAATATCCACAGACACATCATCAGGGCCTAATTTTTGCAAATTGTTGTCTCCCTGTGAGCTATCACCTATCCTTGAGGAAGATGCTTCTGAGTCTTCTTCCATAGCAGCAGCAGAACATGCAGCTTTTTCCTTTTCATCTTCATCTTTGTCTTCATCTTTTGCTTGAAGAGATTTCAGTTCTTCCTTGGTGTGTTGTTTAACTTTCCGGAAGCTCTGTACCAATGCCTCAGCACTAGAAAAAACTCTTCCAATAACACGGATTAAAGGGGAATAATCCTCTCTTTCTCTACATAATTCAAGAATTTCATATACCTTCTCTTCTGTTAAGTAAGTCACATCTAGAAAATCAGAGGAAAAAAGAGAACATTTATTTTCATAATATGTATGTTTACTCTGCTGCAAAAAGTTCTAAAAGTAAAACAGCCAAACATTCTAGGCTCAATATCATTTATGATATACAACTCTTAAAGTATCTAATACTTAGATTCAGCAAACAAAATTTAATGCTTACCTATTTTTTTCAATGAACTACCTATACCAATGACGTCACCCATGCTTTTACATTCTTTCAACAATGCATAACTCTTAATAAGATCATGAGTTTAAACTTTCTTTATAATCAAGATATCTATTAATGTATAGCTTTAATTATAAATATGAACCAATATGTCATGTACTGATTAATCATAATACAGCTCTTAAAACCTCACTGTAGAACACACAGAAATACTACTAATCTGTGAGTATTCTTGTTTCAGTACTCTGTTCTCCAAAGACTAAGAAGGCAAGGTCTTAAAAAAAGGCTCCTTCAGCATCTATGTATGTATTAAAATCAAACTGGTTCATTTTGGGTCTTCCTAGTTTGTTCCAGGGTAGTCATTCTGTGAGTGATTGAGAAGAATATACCATTTCTCATCGGCTCTTAAGTAGAAACTGCTTTCCACAGCCAGCAATCAGGTTAGACTAAATCTCATAGAGTGACAGAAAATAGTTTTTGAGCAATGAAAACAAACAGTGCGAAGAAGGCAACTTATGAGCTGGCAAGCAGTGCAGAGACTATGTAGTCATCAAAATCTATTTCCTCTTTTCCTGGGCACAGAATTGGACCACATTTCCCAACTTTTTGAGATAAGTGTTATTTTCAGGCCAAGGCTTTCCCCCTTCTGGCTAATAGGATGAAAGATATTTCATTTCACAGGTAAAAACATGATATATTTTGTGTACTGACCAGCATAATACTGAGAATAGTCTTAATTCTCCCTTTTATCAATAAAGTGACATACTTGTCATCATCAGATTAACTACTTAAGGGGTTAATTTTAAGAGGCACACAGACAATCCTACCTTCATTGTGCCAAATATACCCTTATACATGTAGTGTACAACATGTAGAATTTTTAATGACTCCCACCTCTGCTATATGTTTCACAATGAAAGACAATATAAAATGTAAGTGATCATTGAATGGTCTCCAAAAATTGAAGCACAAAAATACCAAATTTTATCATACTAAGGATCTGATCTGTGGCCCAGCTACAAGAGTACCAACACTTGCAGTTTCTTTTATGGGCCTTAACTCTTTAAGAACTAATTCTCAGGTTTGTTCTATTAAGAATATATAAGCATCTTTTGCTAAACATCAGTAACCTCTTCCCCAAAAGCATAAAACCACTGGAAACCTATTTCTCATTATTTTCATTGAAAAATTTTAAAATACCTTCTTACAAGACAATGCAAAACTCCTAATTTCCTAAAATGTAACATAACAGAAAATACTACTATCCTATTAGGACATAAAACACTTTGCTTCCTGAGCAAGTCATAAGGTTAACAAAGACTTGCTTTGCATGCAGTAATATGGCCTGTCCTAGGGATCACCATTCTAGACTCACATGTCCTTTGTTGATATGTCATGCTTTCGGAACATCTTCAAGTGATTCTGACAGTCTACTAATCCTATATAGAATGTACCTGTACTTTTTCCAAGGAGTGTTTGTTGTTGTTGTTGTTGTTTTTTGACATGGAGTCTCACTCTGTTGCCAGGCTGGAATGCAGTGGCACCATCTCGGCTCACTGCAACCTCTGCCTCCTGGGTTCAAACGATTCTCCTACCTCAGCCTCCCAAGTAGCTGGGACTACAGATGCACGCCACCACAACTGGCTAATTTTTTTGTATTTTTAGTAGAGAGGGGGTTTCACCACGTTGGCCAGGCTGGTCTCGATCTCTTGACGTCGTGATTTGCCCGCCTCAGCCTCCCAAAGTGCTGGGATTACAGGCGTGAGCCACTGTGCCTGGCCTGTAGTGTTTAATATGTTAAACTGAATTTTTCAGGTATATAGATAAAAATTAGTCAAAAAACACTGTAATTAGATATGAACATTCATAAAGTTTGGTTTATTGATAGAGGTGTTCTACTGAGAAAGACATTTTTATAAGATTTCTTGTGCTAAATGTGTCCCTGAAAATACTCAATCTTTTAAATTTTGCACTTAAAAACCTCCTACGCAAAAACACAGTTTGGTGCAGACTACTTAATACTTATGCAACTTTGTAATTAGTGTTAACAAACGTAATTAATAATCAAAATAAGAGTACCAGTGTACAGAAAGCATCTCTAATTTCCAATATACGATAGTAACTATAGAACAATGCAAAAACAAAAACAAAAAAACCAGTAACGAACAGGGAACAGTAACAGTAGCATATTAGAAAACAGGGATAAGGAAAGGTCACAACTGCTATAATGCAGACTTGAGCAAAAAGAGGAGGGGGCATAAAGACTGGATAAAGCCACACAATAAGCACCTCTAAGATGGAGCACGTGGCCAAAAGAGCAGATGAGCACATTCCTCATGTACCACATCCCCCGCAGCTGGCTGCATTCCACTGTGCCAGCACTCTACATTCAGTTACTGGTACTCTCTGGTGCACACTTACTGGAGAACTGTGTACAATAAAGTCAATGCAGCTTCCACATTATACTGACACACTATATATATAGACAACATTTACCTATTTTCCCATAGTGTGTGAGCTAATTCATGAAACAGAATTATACACTCTGAAGCAACAAAGTTGTGTAAAGTGACAAAAATAATTTTATTGTGGAAACAGAGTAGAGGTTATAACACAATACCACTTCACTAATTCTTTCAAACTTGATTCAAATGATGTTAGTGAAAGTTTTAGAGGCAAATGCCTCTAAAATTCTCTGACTTGTATGTCATAAAAAAAAGCTTTCTCTCTTAAAATACAATTGCCTCTGGGTGCGTGTAGGGGTGAGGGTGGAAGGGCGCTAAGCCCTGGTAGTCATTCAAAAATTTGATTACTTTGTTACTAATTACCTTCACTGAGGAAAATAACTTGGAGTTTTAGTATTAGCGACAAGGTAATCGAATTCTGAATTTTGGACATAGGACCATTTAGAAAACAAAAGACCTGAGTGAAGACTGTCATTGGTAGGTCATGATCCTTGGCAGCATGACTGTACCAAATGTCCGGAAGGAGAGTGAGAAGCATATATCTGAAGGAAACGTAGAATTCTCACATAACTATCACAAAATTTTGTCTTGCCTTCAAAAATGGAAAAAACCCACTGTTTCCTCTTTCTCCTTCTTTCATCACATCATCCTGAGGTTCCAGAACTCATGTCAGATACTTAGTCCAGTTATTCTATAACTTAAATAGATGTTGTGGCCTAGTTTTGGAGATTAACTACCACTTAATACATTTTTCCTAAGAATTTTAAAAAGTTCAAATCAATCTATTAACAAATGAACTTTTGGCATATGATCTGCTTCTAATTAGCAATGATTAGACCTGTAAAATGTAGTTATTATTCCTGTCCATTACCACAATAAAAAATTGGTTCTATGATATCAAAATGTCTTTATGTCACAGAAGAAAAAACAAATAAAAACTCATACATTTAAATCTCCCACATGGTTTTTAGGCAACAATTCTCAATTGAAAATAAAACATCTTACCTTTAAAATCAATTCTAGCGCCTTTCTTGTTCATTTTTATCTCAGAGCAGGAGTTGTTGGGGGCACCTTTCGAGTTCTCAAGGTAAGCTGAGCTTGCTCCTTTCTTGGAGGGATGAGGATCACAGAGTTTTGCATTAATCTTATAAAGCTCGAGGGCTTTAATAGCTGCTGCATTATTATCCATACGAAGAAAAGTTGGACAGGAAGCACAAAACTCATTCGTGCAGGCTTCATTTCCACAGCCCTCAGTTAACTGGTGGTAGTAGCGTTCTATTAGATGCTTTGCAGCTGCTCGCTTCCTGTACCAAACATTCAAACAATAAGCACAGTGATTAGTACAGCTCTCAAGTACAAAGCTCAACATATCATCAAGGCAAAAGTTAGTCAAGCACTGAAGTGATTAACCTGTGTATAAAGATGAGAAGTAGAAAATAGAGATGCACTATTTACCACAACTCCTGACTAGTGAAATAGTTAATAAATATTTTCTAGGATATTATGATAAAGAATGTCAATGCTTACTGACTGCATTAACAGAGTATACATTCCTTTGGTTTAAAAGGGGGGACAGGGGCTTGTCTGATGGTATATGAGCTTAAGTTGTTTAGTACAACAGCTGAAAAATCACAAGGTTTACAGCTAAGAGTTGTAGGATTCTATCATTTTAAAAATTAGCATTAGGAAAATGAGTCTATTTAAAGCATCAATCTGGTTTTCTTTTACATAATCAGTATTTCATTTTTAACAGCTTGTAAATATTTGACTTATAGTTAACACAGAATATCTATCTGGAATAAAAACTATTTTTCCCAATTATCAACAACATGGGAGACTTAAAAATAAATTTGTAAGTGGAATATCCAAAGATAGTGTTACACTGAAAGAAAGTGGCTGCAGCCTGAGTGAGGCAGATCATGACTGTAATCAATCCCATAACTGTGGGAGGCTGAGGCAGGCCGACTACTTGAGCCCAGGAGGTCAACACCAGCCTGGGCAACATAGTGAGGCTACTCTCTACAAACTTTTTTAAAAAAAATTAGCCAAGTGTGGTGGCATGCACCTGTAGTCCCAGCTACTTGGGAGGCTGAGGATCACTTGAGCCTGAGAGTCAAGGCTGCCATAAGCTAAAATTGCACCACTGCACTCCAGCCTGGGCAACAGAGCTAGACTTTGTCTCAAAAACAAACAAACAAACAAAAACCAAAAAGAAAATGAAAAAGAGGCTCCAAAGCGTACAATCTTAAATCTAAAACTTGTCACTAAACCTCCTCATTAGTTCCACATCACAAGATGGAATATTTTAAGTTCCATCACGTGAAATCTTATATTCCTTTTACTCTGTCAACTTAAAGTACACAGATTAATGTCCTATTATGGCTGTTTCAGGAGAGCTACCAAAACTGAGGGAGGAATTATGTGACCATGTAAGAAGTTAGATGACATTATCTCTATATTCCACACTAAACAGTCTATGCTTCTACTAACTGATAAAATTACCATAATTTCAGTCAAATAAACTACTGGATCCAAAGAAACATAAGTCATAGCCATTCCTTTTAGTCCCAAATTAACAAGCATGGAAATAACAACTACAAAGAATCAAAATTATAAGAAAAATAGTTCAGCTAATTTTCAAAACATTCACAGAATTATCTAACATATAGGACTAGATGACCAATGGCAGAGTTTACATCTTGCTAATCATGAGAAACTCAACAACTAACAAGGCAGCAAGTAAGTGAAGAAACACACGAGATCCAATTTTGTCTCAATAGAAGGACTTTCACTCTCTATCCAGGTAGGTGACAAAAAGTGATAATTCACACACATTCAATTCATTCTGGTGCTTATTTTTCAAATGTTCCATGCAAATTTACCACTCACTGCATGCAAACAGAGAAAAAAGAAAACCCACAAAGCACATGTAAAAATATTGCATAAACATGACTTAAAGACATTTTGCTATCTATGAAGCTATAAACGCCACCTGAAAATTAAGAACTGTTATCACAGATTTAGCACTATGCAAAATATGAAAGTGAAAACATGTAAAAATAAAATGGAAATGCAGAATCTAGAAAATTTAAAACATATATTGCTACTCTTCAGTAAACAAAGGGAGATAATGTCATGTTCTCCCAAACTACAGTAACTTCCCTGGTGAAAATGTAAGTAGGTATTTCCTTTCTGGAGGAAAACAGTGAACATGTATCGAAAGTCTTAAAAACATGAATACCGTGTGAATGAGATCCTACTTGTGGAAAATAATTTGATAATTTTACAAAAATGCATTGTTTCTATATCTGAAAAAAACATGTCTAATAAAAGATTACTTAAATGAACTGATAATAGGTCACACAATAAAATAAAAACTATCAAGATTTGAATTCGACAAAGAACTGCCTAGTCTTCCTGATATATCACTAACTGACAAAAGTCAGTTAAAAAGTAGCAGGTGTAGGATGAACCCATTGTTATTTCAAAGCATTAATAGCATTTTCTCTGGACGATGTGATTAAATGAGTTTTAAAACTTCTTCCATCTTTTGATTTCTTATTTATTCTTTCCATAGTAAGGATGCTACCTGCATATTAAAAATAACTATAAGGGGAAAACAATAGCAGTTTTAAAACTTCATATACATGATTTGAATGGCCCCGAGATTTACTAAATTGTCTCTGATTTTTAAAAAAATTACACAAGTCAAAATACCAAAATAGATATTTTTAATGTGAGCTTTTATACTAAAATAACCTCCCCAAAACTTGTCAGATACATAGTACTTCTTTATATTACTACATAGGAGGAGAGTGATCAGCACAAACAGAACGAGACTGAAAAATCAGAAGATCTGCATTAAGTGTCATCCTTCTGTCCCTAAGCAGCTGTAGGATCCTAGGGAAACAACTGTCTGGGCCTCAGTTTTCCCAGCTTTATGAGTCCCTTCAGTTCTAATTTTAAAGTTATTTTATGTAATAGGGAGGTGAGCAAGAAACTAGTATTTGCTGGATGCCTGATAACATATTACACACACTGCGGGGCACTTTGACGTGGGTTATCTCATTTGAATACCATGACATTGAGGATTATCTTCAGTCCACAGCCAAAGAGAGAAATAGAACTGGAGTCAAATCACGAAACCAAGATCTCAAAGAAAGTACAGAACCAAGACAAGAATAGGAGTCCAGGAGTCTTTCAGCTTCAGAGTCTAAGTCATTTTGACTATATTGTTTTGCAGAAGGTGATTCATTTCAAAATAATTATTTTTTAACATGAGTAATACTGAAGAATTCTATGGGAAAAAATCTCATAACTAATGTGCAACTGGGAAAAAAATCTGAAGAATCATAACGTGAACCTCACATTTATGCATCTATCTGGTACCACAAAGGCAGACCAAGTTTCTTGAGGAAATGGAACCACTATATTCTGCAAAGTTAATTTCTCTCTAATTTGTTGAGGACCTATGTGCTATGCATTTTATAGACATTCCCACTTTAGAGGGGAATAAACCTTAACAGTTAAGAGCTCACACTCTGAGGCCAGATGCCCAAGTTCACATGATGGCTCTACCTCCTAATTAACTATGTGACCCTGAATGAATTACTTGATCTTTCTGTACGTCAGTTTCCTCGTAATTTAAATGGTAGTATCTATAAGCATTATCATGGTGAGAGTATTATTCTTCTTCACATTACCAATTGTGAGAAAATTAAATGTGTTAATACATATAAAGTGCTTAGAACATTGCCTGGCACATACTAAGCACTATGAAAGTGTTAGCTACTACTATTATTGTTGTAATTGTTATTATCACCCTCACAAGTGTATGAGTTAGCACTATAAACCTTCATTCTGCTGATGCTCAGAGAAATTACATAAGTCATACATCTAATAAGAGATTTGAACTCAGCTACTAAACTTGAGCTTTTAATAACTATTAAGAGGAGGACCTGAAAGTAGCCCCCTATATTTGATCTGCCTTTCTGTGCCAAGTTTAACAAACAGCAGCTACACTGATGAGACAGGACTAAAGGAAGCCATGCCAGAACCTCCATGTTAATGGTGGAATCAACTATATTAAGCATTCTTCTTTTTTCCTCACTCTAATGACACCTTAATTTATCTGACCTCATCTATATCACTATCTAATTTAGGGTATGTAAAAGGCATACAAAATTTAGAGCACATAAAAGGGCCTCTACGTTGGAAAAGTATACATTAATAACGACTTTTTGGTATAGTTCCTGCGCAAGGGAAATCCTTGTACCATATGGGTCACCAAATCATAGCTCGTAAGTCAAATCGAGTCCACCACCTGTTTATGTCTCTCAAGCTTAGAATATTTTACATTTTTAAATGGCTGGAAAAAGTTTGAAAAAGAATAATAGTTTGTTATGTGAAAATTATAAGAAATTCAAGTTCCAGTGTCCATCAAGTGTACTGGAACATACCCAAGTTCATTGATTTATAAATATACTATATAATGATAATGCTTTGGCTCTGTGTCCCCACCCAAATCTCATCTTGAATTGTACTCCCATAATTCTCATGTGTTGTAGGAGTGACCCACTGGGAGATAATCTGAATCATGGGGGCAGTTTCCCACATGCTGTTCTTGTGGTAGTAAGTCTCACGAGATCTGATGGTTTTATCAGGGGTTTCCGCTTTTGCATCCTTCTCATTTTCTCTTGTCACTGCCATGCAAGAAGTGCCTTTCACCTTTCGCCATGATTCTGAAGCCTTCCCAGCCATGTGGAACTGTAAGTCCAATTAAACTTCTTTTTTTTTCCCAGTCTCAGGTATGTCTTTATCAGCAGCGTGAAAAAGGACTAATACAATGTACTATATAGTTCATGGCTGTTTTTCATACTACAATGGCAGAGTTGAGTACTTTAGGCCTGCAAAACCTAAAACAAATACCACCTGCCTTTTACAGAAAATGTTTGCCAACCCTTAATTTAGGATCTATTATTTATCTCTGCCCTCCAGTGACCCTGCCATCTAATCATTTGGCCTCTTAACTCTCTCTTTACCCTGAGCAAACACGTAAAATAAATGGTATACTTTTCCCCAAGTACTATTAAAGAAAAGAAGAGGAGAAGGGAAAAGGGAGAAAGGGGAAAAGAAAGTGAGGAAAGGGAGAGGATGCAAAAGAAAGAAAGAAAGGAATTTCCCTGATGAGATCCCTTAGTACTACCTTATCAGCTGTTCATAATCAAAATTCCTAGAAGAGGAACAATAGCTTACTTGCTATAATTTCTTCACATTCCATTGACTTTTCTTATTACTCAAAAAACAAAGTATGTTATAATGTGTTGATTTTTAAAATAAAACAAACTTTTCTTATTTAGTCAGCAACGAAGGTCAAGTGAGACCTTCTAGTAAAAGTCCCCTAAAGTTAGACACATGAAAATACTTATCCATTTAAAACAGACAATACTTTCCAATTATTTATTTCTATGATTGAATTAATGGGACAGTGCTACAAACAGAAGTCCTATGGAATAAGTCATACTTGGAAGATCAGAGTTTACTCTAGACAACTTGACAGCAATCAGTTTAAAAATGGTTTCACCTAGAGGGATGTGTACTAATGTTAGCAATTAACTTTGAAAGGCATAAAAATTAAGATGGATTGATGGATACAAGGATGGTTATACGATAAAGCAATGTAAGTATTAATGGCAGAATCTAGGTGGCAGGCATATGTGTGTCAGCTGTAAAATTTGTGTTCAATGTTTTTTTCGTTCCCACATATCAGTGAGAACATGTGATATTTGTCTTTCCGTGTCTGGCTTAGTTCACTAAAAAAATGAATTTACAAGACAACTGGAATATAAGCAATGAATACAAGCACTAAGAAGATGAAGCCATAGAAACAGCTGCCAGAAAGTGAAGATGTGACAGTGAACACCAAACAAGTAAGATTAGAATTACAATTAGAATCAGAAATGACAAAAAAGAAATATGAACTGTGAGATGCAATATAAAAACTAATGGTGAACAAAGCAAAGAATAAAAAATAATAACGGAAAGATTAAAAGGAAAATGTGACTGTAAGTAGAGTGACCTTTACATTATACAGAAGGTAAAGCAGAATGAAGATGTGAGGAATCTAAAAAACAGATATAAAATAGAAACAACTCAAGGCTTATATAATTAGTCTATAAAGCTAAGAACCACTGCTTAGTAATTTCTCGTAAGTGGAGTCTCTTTGTTCTGAGACGTTGCAAAACTCCATTCCATCTCAAAGTTATTTTTAATGTTAAAATTTGTAAGAGTGAGCAACGGTATCCTAAATAGTTCTAGGCTTTGTAGAAATAGACTGTAAGAGACATCTGTGACACAACTATATTCAGTATGATGTAGGGTCTGTTACAATGGGATAAAGTGAATTTAGATTATTTCAAGACTAAACCTACAATTGTGAACTCATTAGTACCATGAACCGAACAAAAACCTATTAAATATAGAACAAGACGATTTTCATGAAAAAATAAATATGAACAAATCAGTATTTTCAATTGTTTGAAATATAGGTTAACCTTCAATTACTGTTTTATGGCCGGGCGCGGTGGCTCACGCCACGCCTGTAATCCCAGCACTTTGGGAGGCCAAGGCAGGCGGATCATGAGGTCAGGAGATCGAGACCATCCTGGCTAACACGGTGAAACTACGTCCCTGCTAAAAATACAAAAAAAAATTAGCTGGGCGCCGTGGTGGGCGCCTATAGTCCCAGCTACTTGGGAGGCTGAGGCAGAAGAATGGCATGAACCCTGGAGGCGGAGCTTGCAGTGAGCCGAGACAGCGCCACTGCACTGTGGCCTGGGCAAAAGAGCGAGACTCTGTCTCAAAAAAAAAAAAAAAAAAGAAAAGAAAAGAACTGTTTTTTTCATTTTTATAGTCTCAATATCCAGAATGCGTGATATATGATTAAAAAAAAGTAAAATTGTAGAACTAAATATTTACATAATTCATCTGTAAAATGAAAATCTGTTTTACAGTGTCATATTTCACAGTTAGAAAGGAAGAAAAACCTTAAATCAACAAATTAACTTTACATCTTATGGAACTAGGAAATGAAGAACAAATGAGACTCAAACTTACCAAAAAATAAAAAAATTAAAAAAAATAAATTACAGCTAAAATAAAATAGAGAAAAATAGAAAATTTTTGCAATAGAAAAAAAATCAACAAAATTAGGAGTAGCTGTTTTATTGAAAAGATCAACAAAATTGGCAAATTCTTAGATTAAGAAATGAAGAGAATAGACACAAACAGCAACAACTGGAAATCAGAAAGGCGATACAACAACTGCTGCCACAGAAATAAATAGGACCTTAAAAGACTAATATGAACAACTATGACCCAACAAATTTGATAACCTTTGAGAACGGATAGACACATCAAACCCACCAAGACTGAGCCACAAATACATACAACTTCTGAATGGACCTATAACTATTAGAGATTCAATCAGTAACTGTCCAACAACGCCAGGGCTTCAGTGAAAACTCTACCAAACATTTAAAAACTAACAACCCTTCTCAAACTCTTTGAAAAAACTAGAGGACAGAACACTTTCAAAATCATTTTATGAGGTAAGCATTACTTAGATATCGAAATCAGACAAATTTACAAGAAAAAAGAATCCCTAATAAATACTGATGCCAAAAAAATCAACAAAATACCAAGAAACAGAATTCAACAATGCATTAAAAAGATTATATTTCATAAATTCTCAACTGGAATTTATTCATAAAATCCAAGGATGGTTCAACATACAAAAAAATCACTTTAATACACTGCATTCTTAGGACAAAAACCAATAATCTCAACTGACTCAGAAGAAGCATTTGACAAAAATCAACACCCTTTTAGGATTTAAATAAAGGCCGGACACGGTGGCTCATGCCTGTAATCCCAGCACTTTAGGAGGGCAAGGTGGGTGGATCACCTGAGGTCAGGAGTGTGAGACCAGCCTGGCCAACACAGTGAAACCCTGTCTCTACTAAAAATACAAAAACTAGTTGGGCATGGTGGTGGGCGCCTGTAATTTCAGCTACTCGGGAGGCTGAGGCAGGACAATCACTTGAGAACCCGGGAGGCGGAGCTGGCAGTGAGCTGAGATAGCGTCATTGCACTCCAGCCTGGGTGACAAGAGCAAGATTCTGTCTCAAAAAAACAAAAACAAAAACACTCAATTCGCTAGAAAGATATGGAAATTACTTCAATATAATGAAGGCCATATATAGAAAGACCACAGCTAATGTTATTCAATGATGAAAAACTGAAAGTTTTCCCTCTAAGATCACAAATGGAACAAGAATGCACACATTCACCACTTCTATTCAACATACTATTAGACGTCCTGCCAGAGTTAGCAATTGGGCAAGAAAAAGAAATGAAAGGTATTAAATGAGAAAAGTAAGAAGTAAAATTACTTCTGTTAGCAAATGACATGATCTTTTGTGTTGAAAACTCTAGCCTACCAAAAAGAAAAAAAACCGTTAGAATAAAGGAATTCAGTAAAGTTACAGGATATAAAAACCAACATTAAGAAAAGAGTTGCATTTCTAAATACTAAAAATGAAGAATCCAAAAAGGAAATTAATTTTTTAAACCCATTTAAAATGAAATCAAAGAGTAAAAAATACTTAGGGAATATTTTCACCAAGCAAATGAAAGACATGTACATTGAAAATTAAACAACATAGGCCGGACGTGGTGGCTCACGCCTGTAACCCCAGCAGTTTGGGAGGCCAAGGTGGGCTGATCATGAGGTCAAGAGATTGAGACCATCCTGGCCAACATGGTGAAACCCTGTCTCTACTAAAAATACAAAATAAATTAGCTGGGCTTGGTGGCACGCGCCTGTAATCCCAGCCACTCGGGAGGCTGAGGCAGGAGTTGTCACTTGAATTCGGGAGGCAGAGGTGCAGTGAGCCAAGATTGCGCCACTCTACTCCAGCCTGGTGACAGAGTGAGACTCTGTCTCAAAAAAAAAAAAAAAAAAAAAAAATTATACAACAATGCTGAAAGAAATTAAAGACAATACAAATAAATGGAAAGACATCCAAGTTTATGAATTGGAAGATTTAGTATTGTTAAGATGGCAATACTACCCAAAGCAATCTGCAAATTCAAAGCAATCCCTATCAAAATCCCAGTGGCATTTTCTACAGAAATAGAAAAAAAAATCTTAAAATTAATACAGAATCTTGAAGGACCCTGAATAGCCGTAACAATCTGGACAAAAAACAAAGCTAGAGGCCTCACATTCCCTGATTTCTAAAGATATTGCAAAGCTATAGTAATCAAAACACTATGGTGCTGGCATAAAGACAGATATACAGACCAAGTGAGCAGAAGAGAGAACACAGAAATAGGGAAAAGAGGTTCTTCAACGAACTGTATTGGGAAATCTGGAATCTAACATGCAAAAGAATGAAGTTGGAGCCTTATCTCACACCATATACAAAGATGAGCTCAAGCTGGATTATAGACCTAAACTTAAAACATCGAATTATACAACTACTACAAGAAAACATGGAGAAAAAGCTTCATGACATTGGACTTGGCAATGATTTCTTGAATAGATCACCAAAAGCACAAGCAACCAAAGCAAAAACAGACAAACTGGGGATACATACACTCAAAAATTTCTACAAAGCAAACAGTAAATGGAGTAAAATGGCAACCTACAAAACAGGAGAAAATATTTCCATACCATGTATCTGTTATTTGGTTAATATCCAGAATATATAAATAACTCCTACAATTCAACAACAAAAAATCTAGTTAAAAAGTGGACAAAGGACTTGAATAGTCATTTTTCCAAAGAATACATACAAATGGGCAATAAGCCCATGAAAAGATTCTCACCATCACTGATCAGTAGGGAGAAATGTCAATTAAAACTGCAGTGATACATCATCTGAAACCATTAGGATGGCCACCATTAAAAAAACAGAAAATAAGTATTGGTGAAGATATGGAGAAACTGGAACCCTTACACACCACTGGTGAAAATGTAAAATGGTGCCAGGCACTATGGAAAACAACATGAAGATCCCTCAAAAAATTTGAAATAGAAACCTCCAGTTCCACATATAAAGAGCTTGGAAGTCACCACTCCATCCTAACAACAAGTAAAAAATGACAAACTTAAAAATAAACAAATCTGAGATAGGATAAGTGAGGTCACAGGGCAAATGACTGCCTGTGAGAGCAGAGGACAGGTGAACACATAGCATCACCATTTATCTGAGATGAAAAACACAAGCAGAAACCTCCACGGGGTAGGAAATCCTGAAGCGTAATGGACAAATTGATGAAGGCTCATTGTGGACAACTCTGAAAGCTAAAAACTCCAGAGTTACCCAATTATAGGGGGAGCCCTACAATTTTCTAAGTTTTACATCCAGGCAATTGACCAGCTTCTCACACTAAATATAGGAGAAAAATCCTCAACCCTCAGCAGGGGAGGCAAAGAGAAATGATTTTCAAGTACACTAGACTATTCCGGTCTTAACAAGGTTTGTCCTCAGGAGAAACTAGTTAACCAGAGCCTAACCTGCTGGGGTTGTAGCAAAGCCAAAATGATGTAGGGGAAGAGAAATAACCCAACTTCAGGCCATTATAGCTATCTTGTTCTAACTAAGGGAATGAGGGAGGGGTGGGATTGAGAAACACTTGTGAAGTTCACAGTCCAGAGGCATAAGCTCACTAAAAAGACTGACCTAATCATAAGACTACAGAACTCTTCTCCTCTCCCTACACCTTACAACCACATTACTAAAGGCTCATTTACAACAGTTCCTTTTACCTAGTACATCATGTCCAAGCTATCAAGAAAAAAATTACAGGGCATAATAAAAGGTAAAAAAACAAGCACCAGGACCAGATACAGCAGGGATTTGGAATTATCAAACTTGGAATCTAAAACAACTATGATTAATATGCTAAGGGCCCTAACGAACTGAGTAAACAACACGTTAAAAAAGTAGAGATGAAAATCCTAAGAACCAAAAGGAAGTGCTAGAGATAAAACACAAACAAAAACAAAAAACAGAACACTGTAAGAGAAATGAAGAATGCCTTTGATGGGCTTATTAGTAGGCTGGGCATGGATGAAGAATCTCTGAGCTTGAAAATATGCCAAAAAACTACATCTGGGCATAAAACGTTGTAATTACAGAAATTCAAGGATAAGAAAAAAATCCGAAGTAAGCCAGAGGGAAAAAATCACCTTACCTGTAGAGGAAAAAAAGAAAAAAAAGAAAAAATACATGTGACTTCCTACAAGAAAAAGAGTGAAATATTCATAGTGTTGAGAGAAAAAAACCCATAAACCTAGCACTCTACCTTGTGAGATTATTATTCAAAAGTTAAAAAGAAACACTTTCTCAGACAAAAATTAAGGAAATTTGTTGTCAGTACACCTGCCTTGCAATAAGTGTTGGGAAGTTCAGAAACTGAAATCTACATATATAGAGCATCAAAAGAAGGAAACACTGAAAGTAAAATAAAACCTTTTATTTTTCTTATACTTAATTGATCTAACAAATAAGAATTTGTTCAAAATAATGTCAACAATTGTGCTTATGCATACAAATGCTCCTAAACTTACTTATTGGGTTGTGTCCCAATAATACCATTATAAATTGAAAATATCATGAAAACACAACTTATCCAGATTTGTGGGATACAGTGAAAGCAGCGCTTAGAAAGAAACATACAACACTGATGCATTTATTAGAAAAGAATTATCTAGGCTGGGTGCTGTGGCTCACGCCTGTAATCCCAGCACTTTGGGAGGCTGAGGCGGGTGGATCACATGGTCAGGAGATCAAGACCATCCTGGCTAACACAGTGAAACCCTGTCTCTACTAAAAATACAAAAAAATTAGCCACACGTGGTGGCAGGCGCCTGTAGTCCCAGCTAGTCAGGAGGCTGAGGCAAGAGAATGGCGTGAACCTGGGAGGCGGAGCTTGCAGTGAGCCAAGATCGTGCCACTGCACTCCAGCCTGGGCGACAAAGCGAGACTCCATCTCAAAAAAAGAAAAGAAAAGAATGATCTAAAAATCAATTATCTGAGCTACCAACTTATGAAACTAGAAAAAGCAAATTAAATCCAAATAGAAGTAATAAAAATTAGAGCAGAAATCAATGAAATTGAAAACAAGATATCAATAGAGAAAAATCAAAGAAATCAACTAGTTCTCTGAAAAGATCAATAAAATCAATAAGCCTCTAGCCAGGCTAAGAAAAAGAGACAAAGGACAAAATAACTAATATCAGAATGAAAAGAGTGGACATTATTACAGATCTCATGGACATTAAAAGGATAATCAAGGGATATTATGAACAACTTTACGGCCACGAATTTGGTAACCTAGATGAAATGAATCAATTCCTTAAAAGACACAGTCTATTAGAACTCTAAGAAGAAATAATCTTGATTAAAAAGCATATATTAAAGAAATTAAATCCATAATTAATAATGTTCTAAAAGAGAAGGCATCAGGCCCAGATGGATTCTCTGATGAATTCTACTAAACATTTAAGGAAGAAACCACACCAGTTCTCTCCAATCTCCTTCAGAAGACAGAAGCAAAGGAGATGCTCCTATCTCATTGTATGAAGTCAGCATTACTCTAATACCCAAACCAGACAAAGACATTATCAGAAAAGAAAACTATAGACCCATATTTGTCATGAACAAAGATGCAAAAATCTTTGTATTAGCAAAGTATTAGCAAACTAAAAACTACAATGTATAAAAAGAAGTATACACCAGCACAAAGCAGGATTTATCCCAGGTATGCAAGACTGGTTCAATATTGGAAAATCAATTAATGCAATTCACCATATCAACAGACTAAAGAAGAAAAATCACATGACCATACCATAGATGGAGAGAAGTATGCGACAAAATTTAACACCCACTCATGATAGAAACTAGTAAACTAGGAGTAGAGGGAACACCTTCAACTTGATAAAGAACGTTTACAAAAAACATACAGCTAACACCATCCTTAATGATGAGAAACTAGAAACTTTCTTACTAAGATCAGGAACAAGACAAGAATATCCCCACCTCACCACTCCATACTGGAAGTCCTAGCTAAGACAAGAAAAGGAAATAAAGGGTATACTAACAGGGAACAAAAAAATACAACTGCCTTTGTTTGCAGATGAAATGACTGTATGTGTAGAACAGAGAAGGAATTGAAAAAAAGAAAAAGAAAAACA
Organism: Gorilla gorilla gorilla; assembly: GCF_029281585.2. Classification (NCBI taxonomy): domain Eukaryota; kingdom Metazoa; phylum Chordata; class Mammalia; order Primates; family Hominidae; genus Gorilla; species Gorilla gorilla. The sequence goes on from NC_073240.2 coordinate 26,628,702, forward strand.
ACAAAAACCTCCTAGAACTAATAAGTGATTATAGCAAAGCTGCAGGATACAAGGCTCATATAAAAAAGTTAATAGCTTTCCTGTAAACCAGCAACGCATAAGCTGAATTTGAAATTAAAAACACAATACCATTTTACATTAGCGTGTCCCAAAATGAAATATTTAAGTACAGATCTAACAAAATTAGTACAAGATATATGAGGAAAAATGTTTTAGAACTCTGATGAAAGAAATCAAATAACTAAATAATGAAGAGCTATTCCATGACCCGTGAGAGACAACTCAATATTGACAGAAAAAGCCAGATGGACACTACTGATTTCAAGATTTACTGTAAAACTACAGTAGTCAAGATGGTGTGGTACTGACAAAAGAACTGACAAAACAGATCAACGAAACAGAATAGAGAGCCCAGAAATGGACCCACACAGTCAAAGGAGCAATGGCAGTATTTGACAAAGAGGCAAAGGCAATACAATGAAGAAAATAGTCTTTTTCAATAAACAGTGGTAATAACTGAACATCCACATGCAAAAAAAAAAAGAGTCTAGACACAGGTCTTACACCCTTCACAAAAATAAACTCAAAATAAACCAGAGAATTAAATGTAAAACTCTTAAAACTCCTAGAGGATAACATAAGAAAAAAATCTAGATCTTGGGTTTGGTGATGACTTTTTAGATACGGCACCAAAGGTACCAACCATGAAGAAAAGAACTGATAAGCCAGACTTCATTAAAATTGTCTACTTGTTTCTTAAAAATTGTTGTCTTTTGCAAAAGACAATGTCAAGAGTATGAAAAGACAAGCCACAGATAGGGAGGAAATATCTGCATAAGACACATCTGATAAAGAACTATTAACTAAAATGTGTAAGGAGGCTGGGCGTGGTGGCTCACATCCCAGCACTTTGGGAGGCCAAGGTGGGTGGATCACTTGAGGTCAGGAGGTCGAGACCAGCCTGCTAACATAGTGAAACCCCGTGTCTACTAAAAATACAAAAATTAGCCAGGTGTGGTGGCGCACGCGTATAATCCCAGCTACTCGGGAGGCTGACGCAGGAGAATCACTTGAACCCAGGTGGCAGAGGTTGCAGGGAGCCAAGACTGTGCCACTGTACTGCAACCTGGGTGACAGAGTGAGGCTCTGTCTCAATAGACAGACAGACAGACAGACAAGACAGACAGAGACAGTGTAAGGAACTCTTAAAATTCCACAAGAAAACAAACAACTCAATTAAAAAATTGGCCAACAACCTTAACAGACACCTCACCAAAGATATACAGATGGCAATTCAGCATATGAAAAGATGTCCCACACATCATATGGCATCAGAGAAACACAAATTAAAATTATAAGATACCTCTACACACCTATCAGAATGGACAAAATTCAGAACACTGATAACACCAAATACTGGTGAAGATGTAGAGGAACAGAAACACTCACTCATTGCTGGTGAAAAATGTAAAAGGATAGCGTCATATTAGAAGACAGTTTGGATGCTTCCTACAAAACTAAACACTTTTACCATAAGATCCAGCAACTGCACTCCCTAGTATTTACAGAAAGTCGCTGAAAACCTAAGTCCACACAAACACCTGCACACCGATATCTACAGCAGTTTTATTCATAATTAGCAAAATGTGGAAGCAACCACAATGTCCTTCATTAGGTGAATATTCATTCACAAACTGTGATATGTCCAGAAAATGGAAAAAGAGAGGTACTAACAACCTATGAAAAGACATGGAAGAAACTTTAATGCATATTAGTAAGTAAAAATAGTCAAGCTGAAAAGGCTATATACTGTATGATTACAAGTATATAATATGCTGGAAAAGGCAAAGTTAGAGACACAGTAAAAGGATCGGTGATTGCCAAGGAGTGGGAGGGAAGGAAAGATAAATAGGCAGAACACAGAGGATTTTGGGGCAGTGAAAACATTCTGTATGATATAATGGTAGATACATGTCATTGTACTTTGTTCAAAGCCACAGAACGTACAGCACTAAGAATGATCCCTAATATAAACTACGGACTTTGGGTAATTATGATGTATCAATATAGGTTCATCAGAAAGACATGTACCACTCTGGTGGGAGATGCACACTGGCTATGAGAGAATCTATACACGTGTGTGGAAGGAGGTACAGGGGAAATCTCTGTACCTTCCTCTCAATTCTGTGAACCTAGAACTCCTGTAAAAAAAAAAAAAAAAAAAATCTAAAAAAAAATAGAATACGTATGATCCAGTAATCCTACACCTGGGTATACTTCCAAATGTATTAAAAACAGGTTCTCAAAAAAATATTTGTACACCCATGTTTATTTCAACATTACAATATTCAAGAAGTGGAAGGAACCTAAACATCCATCAACAAATGGTTAAAGAAAATGTGGTATACATATATAACAAAATGTTATTCAGCCTAAAAGAAAAGAAAGAAATTCTGTAATATGCTACAACACAAATGAACCTTGAGGATATTGCTATGTGAAATAGGCCAGTCAACAAAAGACAAATACTTAATGATTCCACTGACATGAAGTAGCCAAAACAGTCAAATTTTAGAGGCAAAAAGTAGAATGGCATTTGCCAAGGAATAGGAAGAAGGGGGAAAAGAAGAGTTGTTCAATGAATGTAGAGTTTCTGTTTTACAAGATGAAAAAGTTCTAGAGATCTGCTGCACAACAATGTGCACAGTTACCACAATTGTACTGTACACTTCAAATCATCAATATGGTAAAATTTGTTGTTTTTGACAATTTTTAAAACTCTACCCCATTGTTTTCTTTACCTCTTATATAAACTGATAAAAACCTGTTTTATCCTAATCAATTATTATATGACTACTGCTCCCCAGAGAAAAAAGTACATGTGAAATACTACTACTTATCCATCTCCTGGCTCTTAGCAGTACATGTCAGGAACAAGAGGGAATTGTAGCTGGAAGACAGTAGAAGAGCCATAGGACAAGTCTCTAAGAGAAGGAAGAAAAGGCGCAATGAAAGAAAACAAGTTTAAGATAGTAGAAAAGCATTCAAAGACTGCAACCTGAGAAAAGGTGTTTTCACTGAAGCTTTTGGGGTAAAACAGTTTTGAGTTGGCATGCCTGTAGACATGGGAAGCAGCAGTGATGCAGAGGTGAACGTTACTGTAGATAAAAACGGATGGGAATTTGACTTGCTAGGGACTGAGGGGTTAATCATATAAATAAAGATGGCAGCAGATTTGGGAAAGAGTGAAGAAGAATAAGTTCAGGTATCAGTCTTCAAAAACCCAGAAGAAACTGATAGCTCACTGAAGGCAGACAGAGGAAGACAAAACCAGAAGGCATAAGCTTCAAAGGAGCAGGGATTTTTATGCTGAGAGAGTAAAAGGAATAGTTCAAAGCAGCAGTGCAGAACACGAATAACATTCCATGTGGGAAAAGAACACGTCCAGAGCTTACTGTACCTATAACCTATCTTCTGTAACTGGAAATGAAGAATCTGCTCTAGTCAGGTCATCACTTTTCACTACTTATTTTACTTGGCCTTCCTAAGAAATATAGACCTTTTGGAAATTATTGACTTTTGGGTCTAGGACACTATTTCTTGGTTTCCTCCCTTCTCTCTGTCTGTTTTTCAGAGACTTCCCTTCCAAATCTAGAGACATTTGTATTCTCCAGGGATCAGCTATTAGATACTTTCCCTTTTAAATTTCCCTTTGGACAGTTTCATCTTTCAAGGATTGAGCAGTAACTAAATGTCTTCCAAATGTCTACTTCAGTATAAATTCTGCTTGTCAGGCTACATAAAAAGGGCTCTTCAAGGAATTATGATGTTTAAAGAAAGAGAAAGCCACATTATTTCAATATCACAGAGATGACTACAGAGGAATAGCAATACAAAGAGAGGCAACTTAGGAGAGGTGAATTACAAAAGATGACTAGGAGCTGATGACACTATGGGTGGGAAGAATGTTTCAGATAGAGGAAAATGAGTAAAAGCACAGGGGCCTGAAAACATGATATTATAAGACAATTCCAAGCACTTCAAGAGCCTAAAGTTCAAGAAAAGTTTCAAAAATATGAAAATGGAGAGGCAGGGAAAAGCCAGATCATGGAAGACCTCAATAGCCAGGATAAGTAATTCTTTTTTTAGCCAAAAGAGGAGTAATCTAATAAAAGCTAAAGATCTTCTCCTCATAAAAATACATGCACACTTCAGGAGTGCAAATGCACTCTTCCGGAAGATTCGTAACCCACTACATTCATAAACCATTAGATAAGAACTAAAACACGAGGAGTCACTGAAGGGTTTTAAGCAGGTAAGTGACTGACAAAATTTGCCTTTTCAATAACTGAAACCAAAGTGGGCAAAACTGGAGGCAAGCAATCCATTTAGGTAATGACTACTATAATAGTCCAGACAAAGAATGTAGCAGTAGGAAGAAAAAAAAAGATGAAATTGACCCAGGAAACATTTAAAATAAGTAGTCTGTAAGAGGTAAATAAGCTGGAAGAGCTAGAGGTAATGGGTAGGGTTTCTGGTATGGGCAACAAGATATGCTACAAGCTGAGATGTTAATAAAAACAAGCGTTCATCAGCATTTAGTAAGTGATTTATTTATATTATATCACTGAATACTCAATTATGTTAAGAGGCAGACAGTAGTTAAAAAACAAAGAACTCGGTGAATCAAAAAGTTCTGCTAATTTGGGGAAATAGCATCCCTTTTATTTTTGTTAATCTCTTTTGGGTTTGATCCTCATTTATAGCTGACAAGAAGTTCTATGTACTAAAGGTAAACTATTCTCATTAATGTTTCCAAAAATCTCTTGGAATAATTAAGATATAAAGAAATTCAAAATTCACACGATTATAAAAATCTTTCCTTAGATAATCTCATAATATAGCCATGTTTTGCTCATTCTACTTTGAGAAGATTCAGCCAGAAGCAGTTCATCCATTCAACTATCCCTACTGTGAACTAGAAGTATGTTTCCTTACATTTGAAACAGAAGATATAGGTTTACATGATGCTTCAGGTGGTAGAAAAGCAGGGCAGACTATGACTCGTGTCACTTCCTTCCACACGTGATGCCTTTCATGGGCTCCTGTGTCTGTCAGAAGAAAGCAAAGGGCCTTAGCGTGGTCCTGGCTTTCTACATCCAAATGCATTTTTTCACACCTTCTCCCATCAGCTAACTCTACATTACTGCAATACGGAACTTCTTACTACTCAGTGGACTTGTTCTGCTGTCTTCTCTGATTCCAGGTGTTATTCTTCCTGCCTAGAACACTATGATTCTTAGTTATTCCTAAGCATCCTCAAGGTTTCAGCTTATATACCACTTTTAAGATAATCAGGTATTCTTCCTCTGTAGTCTCATACCAACCAGCACCTATTCTCACTATTATATATTATAACTGCCTATTAATTAAATGGGAAGCTGAGGTATATGACCTAATAACTTATTTACTGTCGTATCCTCAGAACCTAGCAAATTACAGAGTCTCAACAGAGATTTTTCAATTTCTCTTCTGATACTGTCTCGATAACAGTGTCAATTAAACCTACCTTTCTCTAATTATTTGACCTTGAAGGGAAATAGATGTCAGAATACCTCCTGGTTTCGAGTATACTGGAAGCATACAAAAGGACCTTCTCAATCTGGAGACCAAGAATATGATATGAGAACCTATAGGAGAACCACTTATTTGATTAAAGAGATTTCTTTTACTTCAGAAAATATTTCAGTATGTTACTTGACCCATAAATGCTTATAGATGTGTAAGTACACCGAAGAAATCGTATAGGAAATAAAAGCATCCAAGCTGTATTTCTATGGTCTACTCTGATTAAAAAGCTCAGCTCTCCTATCAAATTCAAGATAATGCATGTGGATTATGGAGCACAGTGACTTGCTACATGGTAAATGCTCAAAAAGACGATAGGTGGTATTACCCACATTCTACAGGCTGTGTACATACTTATCAGTTTATATATATACATAAACTGATCCTAAAAAATTCTTCCTACATTTCTGCAAGATAATTAAAAAGGCAGAAACAAACATTTTGCATAAATTTACTAGCTTCATTCTTTCATGTAGGAAGTAGTTACTGACTACCTACTGTATGCCAGGCACTGTCATTGGGCTTCCATTCTAGTAGTAAAGAAGCAAAACAACAAAGAAATCAATATGCAAGAAGTCAAATGACATTAAATCCCATGAAGAAAAATGCAGCAAGGTAAGGGGAATGCAGAAGAACATGATCATTCTTTGATGCAGCCGGTCAGGAAAAGCATCATTTGAGCAGAGAGCTCTCTGAATCAAGTGAGGAAGGAAGCCACATGGATTATCACAAAGAAGGGTCACAGGGTCACAGACAATAGTTACAAGCCTTAAGATGACAAAGATACAGCCATTTTAGACAGAGATGAGCAAGTGAGGTAGAGAGATCACAGAAATGAAAGGAAGCCAGTTCATACAGGGCCATGTAAATCTCCAGATTTTACTTTTAAGATGGGAAGCCTCTGAAAAGTTCTGAGCATAGTAAATAACATGGTTTAACTCAGATTTTAAAAAGATCATTCTGGCTGCTACTAGAGAATACACTGTAAAGCACAAGACTCCTGGGAAACAATTTCTTTCTTTTGCCAAAAGATGATGCCTTTAAACAGAGTAAACAGAAGTATAATGGTTAAAAAAAAATAAAATGAATTATGGGTATTTTGAAGGTGTAGCCAACAAGATTTACCAATAATTTGAGTATGTGACATAGAGAAATTAAAAGATGCTTCCAAGGCTTTTGGCTGCACAGGAGGGAAAAAAAGCTGTTATTGACTGAGATGGCAAAATATTATCAGAGACGTAGGTTTGGGATGATGAAAATCAGGAGCTCCACTTAGGACAGGTTAAGTTTGAGAACCAGACTTAACTGTTGGATAAATCAGTCTACAGTTCAGAGGGCAAGAGCTGACGATGGAAATAGAAGAGTTGTCAATAGACAGAGTCCTGGGGCATTTCTGACATTTACAGTAAACTGAGCATTTATTAAAACTAACTTGCTTTACTGAACCATAAATCACTTGTTGTATTTACCCCTGCTCCATTTATAGTTATACATCTGGAAACATAGCCTTAGTGTTAGAGGTAAAGAGTAAATACTAAACATAAAAAATCTGATCCGGTCGGGTGTGGTGGCTCAAGCCTGTAATCCCAGCGCTCTGGAAGGCCGAGGCAGGCAGATCACGAGGTCAGGAGTTCAAGACCAGCCTGGCCAATATGGTGAAACTCTGTCTCTACTAAAAATACAAAATTAGCCAGGCATGGTGGCACATGCCTGTAATCTCAGCTACTTGGGTGGCTGAGGCAGGAGAACTGCTTCAACCTGGGAGGCAGGGGTTGCAGTGAGCCAAATCGCGCCACTGCACTCCAGCCTGGGTGACAGAGCAAGACTCCATCTCAAAAAAAAAATCTGAAGTTACTGAGAAACTGGTATGAAATCATTAAGAAAATTAAGGTGTCTAAATTAATACATACAAAGAGATTCTACAACACAGTACTTATAAATTTAAACAAAATCCATGGCCAGGCACGGTGGCTCACGTCTGTAGTCCCAGCACTTTGTGAGGCCAAGGCAGAAGGATTACTTTGGGGCCAAGAGTTCAAGACCAGCCCGGGCAACATAGTGAGACCCTGTCTCTACAAAAAACAAACAAACAAACAAAAACACTGTTTTAGCCTGGCATGGTGGCACATGCCTGTAGTCCCAGCTACTCAGGAGGCTGAGGCATGAGGATCACTTGAGCCCAGGAATTCAAAGTTGTAGTCAGCTCTGATCACACCACTGCACTCCAGCTGTATCACTTATGACAGAGCAAGACAATATCTCAAACAACAAGCAAACAAAACAAAAAACTAAAGTAAATCCAGGTAAAATAAACATACAAATAAATGAAAAGATCTGGGTTATTGCATTAGTTCTGTTTCTAGGCTTAACTACAAAATGGTGTCCAGTTGTTAAAAACATTTGTTTAAGAGTATTAATAATTTTTTTTTTTTACTATGCTCTTCTACATCCTAGGAAATTGGCAACACTAAGAATTCCTAAAAACAAACAGGAGCGTTAACTGTATATAAATTATTATTTAAGATGCATTCAAGGTGTTACTTAAAATATCAAATGCATGTCAAAGTACAAACAACAAAATCACGCTTCAACAAATGTGGGATGTTGCCATTAATGGACAGTTAGCTCTGAGGTAAAACCAAGAATCCTTCATTACCTATTTTTGTAAATTAGGACAAATACTATTAAGGTATTAGGTTGGTACAAAAGTAGTTGAACAAACCTGGACCTACTCACCTCACTGAAAGTGCTGCCTGGCTACAGTTTCTAGATATAGGAATGTGAGAAATGGTAGCAGCCTTGAAGGTTTAGAGCTATATTCCCATACCAATTATGGCTAGAAACTTAAACAGCTCTATTGAAACATTATGGGAAGTCTAATTTCCTGTTACTCTACTTTAACACAGCCAAGTAAAACAGTAAGAAAGCTTGCTTAATTCAACAAGGACTGAATGCCAGAGTGTCACCTGGAAACTTGTGACAAATAATCATGCCTCACACATTCATCCTTGGTTTTTACTACCAAATGCAAGCTTCATCTATCCTCTTCCATTCTAAACTTGACTCATCCTCCTAACCTCTTCCAGAAAGATCTCTATGGGTCTTTCTGAAGACCCATAGGCTATCCCCCATCTTTAACTACTTTACATAATGGCCCCTCAACTTCTTAGCTTTCATGAAAGCCTGGCTCCTCCCCAAAGGCACTGCCTATCATGCAACCCTTTTATGTGACTCCTAAAACTCCTAAGTCCACCATTATTCTTCTAATTCCCTGTATTAAAAATAAACGACAAAATTCCCTGTATTAAAAACAACAAAAAAACAGCTTGTAATTTGAAACTCATGTCATCTAACCGAATGCCTTCTCTTTTCCCTCTCTGTTCTGGTCAATTAAACCCACATATTTAAGCCTCCACTTTGCCCCCAGTTGCATCATCAGCAAAGTGACTTCAATGTCCCTGTACATGGTTCTATCCCAATACTCTAGGCCCCCAAAATATTTGCCTTTCTAAATTTGAGACATCTTCACCTCCTCATTTCAGCAAATCACTCCCTTGTCTTTGTTAGACATACTAAAACCTCTGACAATGATCATCTCAGCTATCTTTGTAAGAGTTTCACTCATACTCATATCTCCTTTCACCTGTCAAGACACCAGGTTTGGTGACAAATAAAAATGATACGTATTTGGGAGGCTGAGGCAGGAGAATCATTTGAACCCAGGAAGCAGAGGATGCAGTGGCCAAGATCATGCTACTACACTCCAGCCTGGGTGACAAAGCAAGACTCTGTCTCAAAAAAAAAAAAAAAAAAAAAAAAAACACAAAAAACAAAAAAAAGGATACATATTTATTGTATTCACATGATGTTCCAAAATATGTATACACTGTGGAATGGCTAGATCAAGCTAATTAATACATGGAATACCTCACATACTTATATTTTATGGCAGAACATTTAAAATCTACTCTCAGTGATTTCCAAAAATACATTGTTATTAACTAGTTTCCATGTTGTACAATAGATACCTTGAACAAATTCCTCTTAACTTTTGTGTCCTCTGACCAACATCTCTGCAACCCAGTCCACCCACCCCCAGCCCCTGGTAACCACCATTTTACATCCCTAAGATTCCACATTTAAGAGAGATGTAGTATTTGCCTTTCTGTGGCTGGCTTACTTTCAACAATGCCCTCCAGGTTCATCCCTGCTGTCACAAATGACAGCATTTCCTCCTTTTTATGGCTGAAGTATATTCCACTGTGTATACATACCACATTTTCTTTATCCATGAACACTTAGGCTGATGCTGTATCATGGGTATTGCAAATGATACTGAAAGGAACATGGGAGCACAGATCTCTTCAGCACACTGATTTTATTCTTTTATATATATATAAAAATACATATATATCCAAGTGTGACTGCTGAATCATATGGTAGTTCTATTTTTTAATTTCTGAGCAAACTTCATGCTATTTTCCATAAATGCTGTACTAATTTACACTCCTGCCATGCGCAAGATATCTCTTGTCTGCAAATCCTCATCATACTTTAACAGCCATTCTAATGGCCATTTGTATGTCTTATTTTGAGAAATGTCTATTCAAGTCCTTTGCCCATTTCTTAAGTGAGGTGCTTTCTTACTATTGAGATGTCTGAATTCCTTATATATTTTGCATATTAACCCCTTACCAGATATATGGTTTGGAAATACTATCTTCCATTCTGTGAGTTTTTTCATTCTGTAGATTTTTTCTTTTTGCCATGCAGAAGCTTTTTAGTTTGATGTGATCTCATTCATCAATTTTTATTTTTGTTGCCTGTGCTTCGGGGTCATATCCAAAAAAATCACTGTCCAAACCAATGTCATGTACATTTCTCCTATACTTTATTCTGGTAGTTCTACAGTTTCAGGTCTTATATTTAAGACCTTAATCCATTTTAACTTGAATTTGGTATACGATGTGAGATACAGGTCTGATTTCATTCTCATGCATGTAGATATTCCATTTTCCCAACACCACCTATTGAACAGACTTCCCTTTCCCCACTGTGTTCTTTGCACCCTGTCCAAACTCAACTGATAGTACACGAATTTATTTCTGTGCTCTCCATTCTGTTTTGCGGGTCGATGTGTCTGTTTTTTTGTTTCTTTTGTTTTGTTTTTAAAAGACAGGGTCTCACGCTGTCATCCAGGCTGGAGTGCAGTGATGCAATCACAGTTCACTGCCACCTTAAGCTCCTGAGCTCAAGCAATCCTCCTCCTTCAGCCTCTCGGGTAGCTAGGACTACAGATACAGAGCACCGCGCCTGGCTTTAAAATTTTTTTTGTTTAATTTTAGAGACAGGGTCTCACTATGTTGCCCAGGCTGCTCTCGAACTCCTGGTTTCAAGTAATCCTTCTGCCTCAGTCTCCCAGAGTGTGGGAATACACGTGTGAGCAACTGTGCCTGGCCTGTCTACTTCTATGTGACTATCATGCTGTTATAATTACTGTAGCTTTGAACTATATTTTGAAATCAGATAGTGTGATGTCTCCAGCTTTGTTCTTTTCACTCATGACAGCTTTGGCTATTTAGGATCTTATGTGGTTCCATATAAATTTTAGCACTGTTTTCTAGTTCTGTGAAATTTAACATTGGAATTTTGATAAGGATTGCATTAAAACTGCAGATTGCTTTGGATAATAAAAACATTTTACAATATTAATTCTTCCAATCCATAAACACAAGATAACTTTCCATTTATTTGTATCATCTTCAATTTCTTTAATCAATGTTACATAGTTTTCAACTCTTTGGTTAAAGTTATTTCTAAGTACAATCATCCCTCGGTATCTGCAGGATATTGGTTCCAGGATCTCCTGCAGATACCAAAATCCATGGATGCTCAAGTCCATTATATAAAATGGTACAGTATTTGCATACAACCTACACACATCCTCATGTATACTTTAAATCATTACTTAGTACCTAATACAACGTAAATGCTATGTAAATAGTTGCTATACTGTAGTTTCCTTATTGTATAAGAAAACAGTATTTTTATTGTTGTATTTTTTTCTCAAATATTTTCATCCAAATGTTGGTTCAATTTGCAAATGCAGAACCACTGACACTGGGAGCCACTGCATGTTTTGTTTTTGGTAACTATTATAAATGGAATTGTCTTCTTGATTTTTCTTTTAGATAATTTGTCATTAATGTACAGAAATTCTACTGATTTTTGTATCTTGATTTTATATCTTACAACTTTACTGAATTTATCAGTTCTAACAATTCTCTGGTGGAGTCTTTAGGGTTTTCTATATACAAGATCATGTCATCTTCAAACAGGGACAACAATGTCTTCCTTTCCTACTGGGATGCCTTTTCTTTCTCTTGCCTAATTGCTCTTGCAAGGACTTCCAGTACTGTGCTGAATAGAAATGGCAAAAGTGGGCATTCTCGTTTTCTTCCTGATCTCAAAAGAAAAGCTTTCAACTTTTCAACATTCAGTATAACGTTAGCAGTGTGTTTGTCAATATGGCCTTTATTTTATAGAGGTACATTCCTTCTATACTTAATTTGTGAGAGTTTTTAGCACAAGAGAATACTGAATTCTGTCAAATGCTTTTTCTCAATTATCTCAATTATCTATTGAAATGATAACATGGTTTTGGCCTTTGTTCTCCTAATGTTGTATATCACATTTTATGGATTCAGGTCTGTTGGATAATCCTTGTACCCTTGAGGTAAATCCCATATGATCACAGTAAATGATCCTTCTAATACACTGTTGAATTTAGTTATTATTTTCTTCAGAATTTCTGCATGTAAATTAAGAATACGGGTCTGTAATTTTCTTTTCCTGGAGAGTTCTTGTCTGGCTTTGGTATCTAGGTAATGCTCATCTCCCAAAATGAGTTTGAAATTACTCCCTCTTCTTAAATTTCTCATAAAATTAAGAGAACAATTTGTACTAGTTCTTCTTTAAATGTCTGCTAGAATTCAGCAGTAAAGTCACCAAGTCTTGGGCTTCCTTTGGTGGGAGATATTTTTATGACTGATACAATCCTTGTCACTGGACTGTTCACATTTTTCATTTCATGATTAAGCTTGGACAAGTTGCATGTGTCTAGGAATTTATCCATTTCTTCTATGGTAATCAATTTGTTGGCATATAATTGTTCAGTCTCTTATGATCCTCTTATTTCTTGTACTTCTCTGGTATCAGCTGCAATGGTTCCTCTTTCATTTCTGATTTAACTTGAGTCATCTCTTTTTTTCTTAGTCTAGCTAAAGCCTTGTTGTTTTATCATCAAAAAACACAACTCTTAATTTTTTTTATCGAGTCATCTCTTTTTTCCTTAGTCTAGCCAAATAACCTGTCTTTTGAGTTCAGATTCTTTTGTCTGCTTGCTCAATTCTGCTTTTAATGCTTTTGCATTTTTCATTCCATTTATTGCATTTTCAGCTTCAGAATTTGTTAAAAAAAATTTCAATCTCAAAATTTCTCATTTTGATTGTTGTTTTCCTGATTTTGTTGAATTGTTTATCTGCATTTTCTTGAAATTCATTGAGCTTCCTTAAACAATTACTTTGAATTCTTTGTCAGGCAGTTCATATATCTCCATTTCTTTATGGTTGGTTCAGGTGCCTTATTGTGTTCCTTTGACTGGTGTCACGTTTCCCTGACTGTTCTTGATCCTTGTAGCCATGTGTTGGCACCTGCACATTTGAAGAAGCTGAGACTTGTTCCAGTCTTTGCAGAGTGACTTTATTGGGTAAAGCCCTTCACCAGTCGGCCTGTCCAGAGATTATGCAGCCTGAGTCCACAGGGGCTGGCCTGGAGTCTGGGTCAGCAGGGTAGGTCCTGGAGCCTTGGTACACAGGTGCTGCTGGCCTGGTATCCTGGTCTACTAGAGTGAGCCTGAACCTTGCATCTCCAAGGACCAGTGTGAAGGCTGGGTAGGTGGGTGCTAGCCTAGAATTTGGATCACAAGGGGCTGGCCAAGTACTGGGTTTGGACCCTTGTTCTGCAGTGATGTGAGGTCACAGGGGCCGATCTAGAGGGCAGGGCTGCAGGGACCACCCTAGCACTAGACAGGCTTGGAGCCTAAGGCTGTGGGATCCAGCTTGGTGCTGGGGTGGGCCTGCAAGCTTGGTTTGTGGGTATTGGCCTGAAGTTTGGGGTCATAGGGGCCTGCCTAGCATTGAGTTTTACTGGGGCGAGCTCAATGTTAGGGTCTAAGTCTGGTGTACACTTCCCCTCCTTCCCCCAGGTGAACAGTCTCTCTCTCCATGCTGGGCTCTCAGGGACTGAGGGAGGTGTGACACAAGTAATGTAAAACTGTCCTTCTTACCCTTTTCAATGTGTCTTTTCTTATTTGTGTGCCACATTCAGGTAATCTCTCATCTGGTTTCTTAGCTCTTATATTTTTGTGTGTAGACAGTTGTTCAAATTGATGGTTCTACAATGAGATGAGTGCTGCAAAGTGCTAGTCTGCCATCTTGCTGTTATCTAGACCTCAGGCTTTTCTTAAAACAACTCAACACTTTGGTCTGGCATCCCAACCTTTCCAATCATGGCCATCATCAACAGCATATAAATTCAAATACTCCAATGTTAACATCTTATGCACATGCCACTAGTGATTCTGTTCCATCAGCTCTGCTAATACCCAATCCTAAAATACCATGCATAATCTTCTGGCTATTGGAGAAAAGTCTTTAAATTTCAAATGTGATAAAGTCTTTAATCTTAACTAGTCACTCAGTGGAATGAGATTCTCCTACTCTGATACAGTTTCTGATTTCAGGTAGCCAGCCAGTCAAGACTCTCAACTTCTGATCCACTTCTTCACCCATTCCCCTCAGTAGCTTCCTAAGTTTTCAGTCTTCTTAAAACCTCTAAACAAACCTTGTATTCCACAAAATATTATTTAAAAATGTTTCATAAAAAGTTTCGTGGTCACTAACCTACAGTAAGATACTACCTTATATCCACTACAATGACTACTATTAAAGTACACACACACACACACACACACACACTCTCTCTCACACACAATATGTGATGGCAAGGATGTAGAGAAACTGGACCCCTTGTGCACTAGTGGTAGAAATGCAAATAGGTACAGTTGCTCTGGAAGAGTATGGCAGTTTCTCAAAATTTTAAAAATAAAATTACCATATGATCCAACAATTCCACTTCTGGGAAAACAATTCAAAGCAGGGTCTCAAAAAGATATCTGTACACTCCTGTTCATAGCAACATTATCTGTAATAGCTACAACATGGAAGCAACCTGAGTGCTCATCAAGAGGTAAATGGATAAGCAAAATGTGGTATATACATACAATAAAACATTATTCAGCCTGAAAAAGGATGCAAATTTTGAAACATGCTAAAGATGGATGAAACTTGATGACACTGCGAAGTAAAATAAGCCAATCATAAAAGGGCAAAAACTGTATGATTGCACTTATAGGGGGTACTTAGAGCAGTCAAAATTAGACACAAAGTAGAATAATGGTTGTCAGAGGCTGTGAAGATAAGGAAATGAGGAATTATTGTTTAATGGGTACAGAGTTTCAGTTCTGCAAAACAGAGAGTTCTGATCGTGACTGTGCAACAATATTAATATACTTAATACCATTGAGCCAAATACTTAAAAATGGTGAAATGGAAAATTTTACATTATGTGTATTTTACTATAATTTTTTAAAACTTAAAAGACAAGTCACATGGTTGGGTCACATAAATTTGAGAAATACATTTTATAGTCGTTTCTTGCAGATTCACAATATATACCGGCATTTAAATAAGGTTCCAATATTTTCAGTAAAAAAATCTTGATTTTTCCATCCTCACCCACAATTACAATTAATATCACATATCCATCTTTACTTCCTTGTTCTAATTTCATTAGATGGGCATCTTTCCTCTTATTCAAGGTCAATCACTATATCTGCATTTTTCTTTTTTTATATTACCTGTATGAGAGATACACCTGTATTTTTCATTCCAACCCTTAATACCTCAAGAAACTTTGCTTTGATAATTACTACCTCTATTATCTGAAACATCTTTAGTCTTCACAATCAATCACTAAAGTCTTACTTACTTCATGTCCTAAATATTTGTCTTAAATCCAGAAAAATTTATTTTGAATTCCTATTATACCACTGTCATTGTCAAGGCTCTCACTGACAAACTACCTTACCACCACACGTTTCTCTTCAATCCTTTCTCTCTTGCAAGGTTATTAAAAATACACATTTGACAAACTTACTATCTACCTACTGAGCAAATTCTTTGCTGACTCCCTAATACCTTCTATCACATCTTATCTTCTTCATTTTCCTACCTCTCAGCTAGTTTATGATCTAAAAGTCCTCAACTGCCTATTGTCCCCTACTCCCTATGCTGCTTCTAACTTTGGCTCATACTTCTGCCTGGAATAAGCCGCTCATGCTTCTAGCTGCCTGATTCCCAGTCACATTTCAAGACTGAACTTAGCATTTCCTGGCCACTCTTACTTCCCTGCCATCTACACTAGATTCCTATTGCATACCTGGGTACTCCAGTACTCCTTCATGTTACTGTTGTATTTTGGATACCATTCTACCTCAGTGACTGAAATTATTTACTTCTGCATCTTTCACTCTTGAGTATAATATAAATTTCCGTAGGGTGAAAACTAATTATTACGCATCTCTGTATCTATAACACAGTACCTGATGCCTTAAATATGGTAGGCGTTGAGATTGTTAAACTCAACTCTATCCTCAACCTCCCTATTTCCCTACAACTGCTACCAGGGAAGCAAAAAGACTAAGAATTTAGGCGTGTGCATTTATCTATCTAGTAGTAGAAATCTAGTAAACTGTTACCGTGGTTTAGAGTTATCTGATAGGAAAAAAAGTAGGTATGTTCCTGTCTCCCATTTACTGCTAAATGATTCCTTTCTTTTAACCAGAAATTATTTCCAAATAATGTGACGTAATTTAAAGCAGTCTAGGGCAACTCAAAATAAGAACCACAGTCTCAACCAAGTTACACTTACATTCGGCTAGCTTCAATGTCGTCAGACTGAGGTTCTCCTGATCTGTAAAATGCAATTGAGAAACAGTTAGCAAAATATTCCATATTCCAAACAAAAGGTAGACATATTACTTAGGAAGACAAATTTGTAAACAAGATTTAAGCACTAAATAAAACAATTTTAAAATTAAAGATGTCAACATGAAAGAAAGTGGTCAGATCAGGTGGCCATACAACACATTTATTTTAAGGGTTGGACTATTAAAAAACTCAATGCATGTTTTTTAAAGGAAACTGTAAACGCTATACATAGATACCAACAGACAAGCCATTATAAGCCATAATTATTCACAAAGTCAAATACGTGTAATAAAACACACAACTAAAAAACTTCCTATAGCCAAGTATTGGTTATCCACATTAACAAAGGTACTCACTGGCATTCACTCACAGTATTAAACTTTAGATTAGTGGCTCAGTAAACTACTCCCTAGGCAGACAGACTAAAGCTTAGGCCAGCCATGTAGTTTTGTAAATGAAGTTTTATTGGGATGCAGCCATACTCATTCATTTAGGTATCATCTATGGCTGCTTTCACACTAAAAGAACAGAGCTGAGGACTTGTGGCAGAAACCACATGGTTCATAAAGCCTAAAATATTTATTTTCTGGCCCTTTAAGAACAAATGTGCCAACCGCTACCGCTACTCCAGACAATTCAAACTAAAATCTAATACCTTGGTAAGTTTAAAGACACTTAAATCAGATACAACATTCTAATGATGATTATCTTGGTTCAACAATGAAATTGTTTCCCTAAAAATACACTTACTGTATGTATTACCTGTCAAAAGTGTATCACCTGAGGTGAAGTTTTGCACTGGATAGCTGTGAATTAACTTCAGTTTTAAACAGTTGCCAGTTACTTTGTTATTTCTAAATATACTACTGCTCTCTTATGTAGAAATATTTAAAATTCTAAGTCACTAAAAAGCCTTTCATTTTCATTTCACGAGATATGAATCAGTATTTCCCTATTCACTTTTATAAACAGCATCAGCAACAATGAATGAGTCAATATAATATTGATTTCTAACACTTAGAAATTCCCAAACTAGATAAAAAATGTTTTTTGAGGTCAAAAGCTAAATTTTCAAATTGGCATTACAAAGTCCTGATTTGTGAACTTTTCACTGACTTTAGGCTTCCAACTTTAAGCAACTCTAACAAGAATCTTAAAATCAGTCACACACACACACACACACACACACACACACGCACACACACACCTGTTTTCTAAATTTCTTAGCTAAACAAAAAAAAAACAACAAAAAACAACCCCTCACTTCTTTATCAGACTCTCAAAATTACCCTCACTGCAATTCATTCAGATTCCAAGGACAAGAATGGAAAAGAAAAAAAAAAAAAAAAAAAGACTCCAGCAGCTCAAATATTTATTTTAGATCTTCTTTGCAATGTATTTAAATTTTCAATTTTGCACAAAATTACATAAGAACTAAAAACTGGGGCATGCTGGAGGTGGCAGTGACTTGGCTGTGACACAAATGCAAAAATTTCACTCCACCCTCTCCCCCAGGGAGCAAGCAAATCACCTATGTGACACACCTGGTCTCCACCAGCCTTGTGGGTAAGTACCCCAAGATTGCTTCCAAACTTGTATCTCCCAGACAGAAGAGCTAAAAATTGATGATAACCCCATGTACCAGCTGACTCATTTTTGAAAGTGCGACCCTCCAGCATCAGATGTCATACTGTAAGGAGGCAGAGCTGGCTTGCAAAACAAAAAATAAACCTGCTGGCACTGAGGGAAGAGAGGCAGATTAGAAGTTTTCAAACACGTAGGCAGCAAAACTTTCAAAATTAACAGGGAAAGAGAAGAGAGGGAAAAAATGAGGACATGATGATAGGAAAATAAAAATATTACTGCAAAAAGGTAAGACACAAGAAGGAAAACAAATCTAAGTCTTAGAAGTACAATATGTAACTGTTACAAAGTTTTGAGATCCTGAAATGGGATAGAGTTTAAATACATTATCAAACGATAACTACATCTATCTTCCCAATTTCTGTTCCCTAAGCAAGAGAATATGTGAACTCTGGCATCACAATGTTTGCCACCAAACTGTAACATATTAATTACTACTTTTTACATATATTAAAGTAGGCTATTAAAAACCATTGATAAGACAAGCTAAGTAATTTAAACCAATCCAGTATAGAAGAAGGATTGAAAGATTATTACCTTAAAATAAATCTGTCCTGGGTCTATTAAACATAGCAAAGTTGTTCTACTCAAATTGGAAATTGTTTTTTAATCAAGAGAAAAATGAATACATGCAGAACTAGCAGACATTTTTCTTGCAGTAATTTATAATAATTTCTGTCTGAATGAATTTCTACTCATCCTAATAACAGTATATTTCTAGAATATTATAAATAAGTTACCAAAAAAAGTCCCGAGGTTAGAATTCAAACTCTCAAAACTATGACATATGCCAGGTGTGGTAGTTCATGTCTGTAATCTCAGCACTTTGGGAGGTCAAGACATAAGGACCACTTGAGCTCAGGAGTTCAAGGTCAACCTGGGCTACATGATGAAACCTCATCTCTTAGCCGGGTGTGGTGGTGGGTGCCTTTAGTCCCAGCAACTTGGGAGGCTGAGGTGGGAGGGTCACTTGAGCCCAGAAGGTCAAAGTTGCAGTGAACTGTGATCGTGCCACTGCACTCCAGCCTGGGCGATGGAGTAAGACCTTGTCTTGGAAACAAACAAACATAAACTATGAAATATATACCACCTAGCAACAGTTCCCAAGCTTGACTTTGGCTCCTAAAGAGTCTACTTATTCTTTTACTGCCAAGTTGCTGAAAGTAAGAATCCTGTATGTGCTTGTAAATGCAGAACATATAACCTAATTCAAAACATATAACCAAAGGGAAATTTTTGTATTAAACTATTGACTTAGGTTATCCTAAAGTGTGTGAGAATAACAAGTCAGAAAAGAAATTTTAAAACTGAAACAATAACCAAATAACATTAGATAATAAAATGTAAATCTTAGAATGAGAATCAATTTTAGGTCTTGATTTGAATCGCAGAAAATATGATCACAAAACACCCACTAATCTGAATACTGCAGCATGAGCTAGCAAATTCAAATGGTGGCTCACTTCCAATAACACTGGTGCAGCTTCTCCATCCTGCAAGCCACTCCTTTTACCTCCACTGTAACTCTCTAGGAGAGAAAAGTATACTAGTTTTATTAATGTTATAAAAACTTCTAGAGAAATGTTTAGTTAAAACGTTCACCATATAAAAGGCATACTTTAAAATGCATATTAAGAAATTTTTCATGTTTTCTATAATGTTTATAGTAAAATGTTTAAAACCTTGAAGTTTTTTTGAGAAATACTTTCCTGTTTATACATACAGATAGGTCTTTGATAGTGGCTACTGGTATTTTTAATGAGAAAAAAAGACACTAAAATATTTTAAGGAGATTAAATGAAGTAGGTCAACTCTCAGGCCCACTATTCTTAGCAGTATTCCTGCCAACTATACATTGTCTTCATTTTTACAGTATGTATTTCACTTTACAATGACAGCCTTTTAAAGGCTGTAAAATAATTCAAAATTACCTTTTACAAGCTGTGGCCATTCGGTGACATCAGGGTGATCACAGCTTTGAGTCACTGATTAAAAACAGGTTGTCACACCAGTCTAGCTGCTACCTTGATCTGAGCGTAGGCTTAATAACTCTAATAAATTAAACAAACCTTTGGTTAGAACACTTTAATATATAAACCCAATTCATTGTTCAAAAAATAATCTTCAAAGCTTCAAATTAGGTGTCAATGTAAAATTCATCAGAAGAGTAATTATTATAGAAAAGTTTTTAAGGACTATTTTCCAGCATTTTGTTTTTCTTAAATGATCTCTTCATTTGAGAAAATGTAATAATTCCTTGTACTTTTATGTAATGTTATAGTTTCTGAAGCATTTCGGTCAATAGTACCTTGAGTCTTGTAACAACTTTGGCTTTACCTAATCAAGACAGATAATATACTACGAATTAAAAAAAAAAAAAAAATTAAGCAGCCTCCGAGCGATTAACTGACTTGCCCAAGATTTTGGAACTAGTATTGAAGGACTGACTAAAACCCAGATATACTGACTTCCTATCAAGGGATGGATTTTTTTGTTTGTTTTGGCTTAGTTTTGCTATACTGGGTTTCAAGATTTAAGTATATGTAAATGAGTAAAGATTCAGAACACAGATTGAGATCTTTCAAATACGAACAAATTCAGTCAAAAGATTCCTAAGCTGATAGAGAAATCAGTCACCAAGGAGGGCAACTGCTTAATGGAATAGTTATATACATACACATAAACACACACACATAAACACAAAGTCTAGTCCCACTAATTCTGTATGTATGTAAAGTCATTTAACATCAGTCACCGCATGTTCTCACTCACAGGTGGGAATTGAACAATGAGAACACATGGACACAGGAAGGGGAACATCACACTCTGGGGACTGTTGTGGGGTGGGGGGAGGGGGAGGGATAGCATTAGGAAATATACCTAATGCTAAATGACGAGTTAATGGGTGCAGCACACCAGCATGGCACATGTATACATATGTAACTAACCTGCACATTGTGCACATGTACCCTAAAACTTAAAGTATAATAATAATAAAAAACATCAGTCAAAACCCCTTAAGTACTGCATAAAAATATATTCTACTCTTTCTTGGCCATAAATCTACTAAGATTTAATTTCATGAAAAAGTATGGCAAAAGATGAAAGCATATCCTCCTCCCTCAACCAAGTATCTTTTTAACCCCTTACATGGCCTTAGCTGAACTTTTCTGATTGTCACAGTTCAAATTTAGCAGGCCTCTTTACTGACACTGTAGTTCTGGCAAAGATACTATACATCTGAAATATCCCAGTATCAAAAGATCATTTTGTGCAACTAGTTCTTTCCCCTCACGATTCCCCTATCCAGGCCAAATCTGAGGCGTCAACTACGGAAAGATGAGGAAATTAGGAGGAAGAAACATTTCATAATTAACATCCTCAAAGCAACAATAGTCAAGCGTAAAAGGTGGTTACCAGTGTGGATTCAGAACCCAATATAAAACAGCAAGGTATCTGCGAATACCAACGGTTAAAACATGAATGTTTGAGCCCATACCTATGCAGTTATGAACGCAGGGCTTCAAAATCCAGATTAGGTGAGGATTGGCCTGAATATATAAACATAATTGCAGGGGATTCCAATAAATGGGATTTATAGTATCTGTAAGAAATAACGCAATCTCCCAGATATTCCTATCCCAACTATACATTTCCTAATAAGAACTTAGACATTGCTGAGGTCATATGGGAAACACCACCTTCCCTAAAATAAACAATGTGGTCATGATACAGCTTCCCCTTGGGTTCTCAAGAGACTAATGGTATGTGGAATTAGAAGATTCAAACAAGTCTAACTTTCCATCTTGTAAACACAAAAATAATAAAGTTAAAATATCTTTTAATTGACTAATTGACCTCAATGTAATTAAAGAGCTATATGTATTTTGAAAACTAGAGTCAAGTCCTCTCTTCCAGTCCCCTCTTTTATGAGATCCGGTGCTCAAAAGGCTCCAAGGCCAGGCTGGACTTATGTCTCTGTTTGGTCATTCACTAGCTGAGAAATCTTGGGCAAGTTACTTAACCTCTCCGAGTCTCAGTTTCCTTATAGGTAGAACTAGGATAATAGTACCTATTCCATAGAGCTGTCATGGATGAACAAGCTAATATCTAAGTATCTCAGAACAGTGCCTGACATAATGTGCTCACAAATGGCTGGGCATGGTGGCTAACGCCTGTAATCCCAGCAGTTTGGGAGGCCAAGGCGGGTGGATCACTTGAGGCCAGGAGTTGGAGACTAGCCTGGCCAACACGGTGAAACCCCGTCCCTACTAAAAATACAAAACTTAGCCAGGTGTGGTGGCACACGCCTGTAATCCCAGCTACCTGGGAGGCCAAGGCATGAGAATCACTTGAACCTGGGAGATGGACGTTGCAGTGAGTCAAGAAGGTGCCACTGCACTCCAGCCTGGGCAACAGAGCAAAACTCTGTCTCAAAAACAACAGCAGCAGCAGCAACAACAACAACAAATGAAAGCTATTATTAATACTCATAGCCCAAAATCCAAACCTGCCCTCTCAATCTTTTTATGCATATTATTTTACCTCTCATAGCACACTAATCTCTTGTAAATTTTTTCAGCACCCTACCTGGGTCCCTCATACAGTCTTGGAAGTGTAGTTAGTGAGCACCTGACACAATGCTTTAAAAATGGCAGGGGCCCAAATTTGCTGAACACATCTGTCATTATTATGACATTAAGATACACATGCAATACGAATTCCAAAAAATAAAACAAAAACATACCATATTTCGCCAAACTTCTGAGGAGCTGGTGAATTCTAAAATCAGGCTCTTACAGATTTTTAACCTAAAATATAAAACACCTCACTCAATTCTTTTTACATAAACAACTGGATAAACTTTCAAAAAAAAAGGTACTAAATTTCATCATAAAGGCAAATTTATTTTCTATAATTATGAACATCCAAAAACGTATCAAGAAACAAATTACTGCTGTTGCCAGGATGAGGAAAGCATAGGTAGGCAGGCCCTGTGGCCTGAGTGCTTTCAGCAGGCAAAGCCATATTTCCCATATTCATCCATAAAGCTTAGTGCCTTCTATTTATTTACTCTATCCTCCCTCCAAAAGGGCTAAACACATATGAAAACTATTTGACTATATCCCTCTAATCCCTTCAAATACCTATAGCAATTTTGTTTTTAATTAAATTCTATATGCTAAGCATCGGCTATGTTAGGTACAAATCTGGGCATTTACCACTTTCTAGAGTAGCAGCCTTGGGCCGACCCTCTGACCCTTGAATCTCCAATGTCAGGTTATTGTAGTAGAGAAAATGCATTAAAAAGTTATAGTATAATGCCTACCTGGCACAAAACAGGACTTCAGTATACGACGATAATTATAATTTATTAAATCAACCACTTAATATATATCAAAACTTAACTCTTAAAAAAAAATCCTGAAGCTTAAAGCAAGCCCCTAAATTACCACTGTAAATTCTTAACTTGTTTGTATACAATCAGAACATTCCTCAATGGAACAAAAATAAAGTCCTTTCATGTACTGCATTACATATAAAGAAAGCAAATCTCAAAGGTTAAGAAACCTATCCAGTGTCCTAGAGGTTGATGGTAGAAAGTGAATACACTGCATATAAAACATTTTGAAATAAAATTAACCAACTTTTAAGGTTTTAGAGACTGACTTTCAAACTTCAGTCTATAATAGAATTACCTGGGGAAATCTAAAAATGCAACTACTTGGGCTCTACTCGCAAAGATTTTCATTCAGTGCATGAAGTAGGGGTTCATGAATTTTTTTTAAAATTTTTTTCAGACCAACCCAAGAACACAGAAATGAATTTGCATTTTAACATATACTTCACATGACACACAGATCTCATTTTAAGAAGCCCTGCCTTCCAAATTATGAGTTAGGAACACATAATCATGGAGGAAATATACCAAATCTATAAAAATACAGAATAACAAAAACTGTAAGCACTACAAATATTAGGCACACTCACTTGCCAATTTAACCATAAGAATCCTAATATCAGACATAGTTCTCTTACTTTATCTCTTCAACAGAGGGCTCAGTCTAATAATCTTATAAATAAGTATAGTCTAATAATAAATGCCTATGTTGATCTATATCTACCTCCCTAAAATTTTCATTTTATTCATTTCTATTTTTCCTTCACCTCCTTCTAAAGCTGTTTCAAAACTTAATTTCACAAACTGTTTTTTTCTATCACTTTTTATTATAACACCCAACACTTCTGTTCTCCTTTGCATCATGTTTATGGTGTCTTATATTTACGGATAATGCTACTTATTAAAACTGTCTAAGTTTTGTCCGTTTACACATTTCACAATTAAAGGACTACTCCAACAATTTTCCTAAGTCCTCCTGCTTTAGGTTCTCCTCATTCCAGTCCATTCTGCAGTTAAGACTTAAAAAGTTTTAAATACTGCTTTCAAATAATACTTGCAACATAATTCCCTCAACTCCATTAGCTCCTCAGAGTACCATTTCTTTAACTTCTTTCCTTTTACTGCCAAAAAGACGTGAAAACCACTAGGCTCAGCTGCTATTTTTCTATCTACTGAAATTTTTCTTGTAAAGTTTCCATCATTTCTGTATATTCCCAGTGCTTTGGCCCCTTAATCCTACTTAATTTTTGTAGCTTTTAAGACTGCTAATGACTCCTCACCTCCTCTGGCTTCCCTAACGTTGTATTCACTCATTTTCTCCCATCTCTCTAAAGGCAATAAGGTCTTCTGCTAGTTCATCTTCCTACCTCATACATGGCCTCTCTCCAAGTTTCTGTCAATAGCCACT
Source organism: Gorilla gorilla gorilla (assembly GCF_029281585.2). Classification (NCBI taxonomy): domain Eukaryota; kingdom Metazoa; phylum Chordata; class Mammalia; order Primates; family Hominidae; genus Gorilla; species Gorilla gorilla. The sequence continues at coordinate 26,653,894 of NC_073240.2, forward strand.
TTTCTTAACCTAAACCAATTTTCTGCGCAATGTCATCCATTCCCATAGCACCTGTATGCTTACGAACCCCTAACTCTGTATCTTTAAGCCCTTATGTCTGGCATGGTATGCCTGCAACTACATATTACCAACGGTACACATCCATTTGGATGTCTCATTAACATCTACATTCAACGTATCTAATATCAAACTCAATTATTTTCCCAAAGAACTCACTCTGCCTAATCTCACTGTCCTGGTTAAGAACTAAAAAATTTGGTGCCATTCATTACTTTCTCCCCCTCATTTTTATTTGCCCTAACCACTGTGTAGGTTGATACTTGTTCAGCCTTCAAATTCTTCATAATCATTAATTCAAAAACTGTCTACTAGATTTTGAGTGCCTACTAGGTGGACGAAGATGCAGAGGTAGAAAAACTAGACATAATTTCTTGTCCTCATGTGGTGAAGGAAATGGGCACAAATAAAAACCACAATTAATTATGCGATAACAATGCACAGTTAAGTGTTGTGATGGAGAGATACAGGGGGTGTTAAGTTGTGTACTGTAATAAAAAGTCCTTAGTCTGAAGAAAAGGAAAACCATTCTTTATGAGGGACAAGCAAGATTTACAAGACACACTAAGAAAAACCCTGTGAGGTAATGATGGTAGCACTATCAGTCCAGCTGCTCAAATTGGAAGATTCTCAGTCATATTCTAAAGAGTCTCTCTCTTTCCCAGTATATCAAATTGTTTACCAATTGCTACCAATTCATCCTTAGAAATTCCCCTACATTTCTACATTCCCACACTATTCCCCAGTCTTTTTTGATTGCTTTTAGTTGCTTCCAGAATAAAGCCAAAGCTCCCAATCACGTCAGATGAGATTCTACACAATTTGGTCAAAACCTGCCAGTGCAGCCTCTTCTTACAGACTAGACCAGACTTCAAGAGAACATGTGTATCATTTGCTTCTATACTTCCAGTGCTTGTAAATGTTTATAGAATAAGCATCTTACAAAAGAGAAAATTTTTCTCTTAGGGAACTTGCTTTCAGTCCTTTAGTAAATGCAAGGTTAAGATTCAAACCCTAATTTGTCTGATTCTAAAGACCATGCTTATTCCCTTGTACTTGCCTTCTAATTTATACTCAAACCCTATCAATTTCCTTAAAAATATCTCTTACTCCTTTTTTCCTCAAACTTACCAACACTGTCCTACTACAGTGCCCCATTATTTCATCTGGTTTCCCTTTTGCCTTTATCCTCAACTTTGCCACTAGAATTATCTTCCTAAAAACTCAAAGTTACACATATCATTCTATATTCAAAAGCTTTAACACTTTCTCATGCCAACAGAATAAATTTCTAACTCCTTCACATTTTATTTGAGGCCCTTGCCATGTGGCCCTGACCCCAGCCATCCCAGCACTACTGCCCACTATATGACATCATCACCAGTTACCAGATCTAGTCCCATCATTTGACTACTGGCTATAATGTACTGGATATTTGTGTTTCTGACTTCAATGCTTTTGCTTCTGAGGAGACTTCACTCGGAAATGGTCCTCTATCCATTACTAACCTCTATCCCCCACCCACCTATCATGCCATGTTAAAAACTGGCCTCATTCTAAACACTGTATCTCACAGGGTTATCTAAACTCTTATACATAATCACCATCTCCTTCATGTCTTATTATACATTCTTAATACCATAAAATAATTTATTAATTTCTCCTTATATTTATTATGTTATACCTTACATTACAGCTATCTGTATACATTTGTCAGTGCCTCTAGCTGTAAGCTGATTGATGGTAGGGATCATCTCTTCCATATTTTACTTTTCATAATAATGGTGACTATGTTTTCTTGACACCATACCTCCCCTCTACAAGAAAAAAAAAAAAAAAGGAATCAGGACCCATGGCCTTTGAGCTAGTTCCAAATGTGACTCATAGATGAACAAAGATACCATTTCTTCCCAAATTAACACAAATATAAGTAAATGCCAATTTAAGAAACGTTTTTTCAAAGACTAAATACGTAAGAATAACCAAAACAATTGTTTCTAATAATGTCCCTTTCTCTACCAGATATTAAAACATATTAACTTAAATGGTATAATTAAAATCAGCACGCCTTTAAAAAACTGAGTATACACTAAATATATGCATACTTTATGACTTAAAAATTTCACTCTTAAGTATACATCAAACAGAAGTAAACATATTCACAAGAAGACAATCACTGAAATGTTTAGAGCAGCAGCAATATTCTTAACAGTTCCAAACCAAAAATGATTAAATGTCTGTAACAGCAGATTAAACTATGGCATATTCTTAAAATGGAATATCACTTCCATTCTTAAAATGGAATATACAGCGACTATCATAAACAATTACTACAACCAACAATGTGAATAAATCTCACAAATACATTAAAAGAAGTCAGACACAACTAAATATGCTTGATTCTAGTTAGATAAAGGATGAACACAGGCAAATCTAATCTATGCTATGAGAAGTCAGGACAGTGGTTACACAGGGAAGAAAAGGGGTAGTGACACAGAGCACAAGGGGCTACGCAGGAGCTGCTGATGTTTTTTGATCTGAATGCTAGCTAAACGTGTGCTCAGTGTGTGAAAGTGCAACAAGCTATACACTTAGAAGTGTATAGCTTAAAAGATTCTAAAAAAAAAAAAACTTCATATGATATTAGCATTAGACAAAGAGGTAAGCACAACAGAAAGTTAATTTCAGAGAAAGATCCGAAAGTATCTGACAGTTGCTCCTTCTCAAACGAGAATTTTCAGACCTTGGATAACAGGCAGCACAGGACTATAATGCATGAAAGGACAAAAACAAAGGAGGTGAGCCATCCACTGCTTGGATGTCTGCCTGGAGGTAATTTCCAACCTGCAGTCAATGGAGGGGAAATCCAATGAGAAGACAGCAGTTTTACTGAGGTCAGAATCAAGAGATCAGAGCTGAGAAAGCTGAAGTGGGTAAAATTGATGACAAGTGCCAGACAAGTGCTTGTCTGAGAAGGCAGAGAAATGGCTTCAGAAATCTGCCATTTGAGAGTCTACTGCTGAGTACTAACTGTACACGATTAAGGTAAGTGACTCCATGAAGCTAGGGAAAGAGGGGCAGTAAGCTGAAATACTCCCAGTACTTATAAAGGACTGGGAGACTCCTAAAGTTCTCTCTAACCTGAGTGAAGAGAGAACACGGTGACACTGGGAGCATTTAGTAAAGACTCAGAAGGATCATGCCTTAGGTAGGAGCTACTACCATTAAAGCAAAGCCTTCTCTAGACAAACTCCAATGTAGCCCTGAAGGGATAAAACTGACCAGCAAGTTATTTAGGAGGCTACAAAACAAAACACTCTAAAAGAAAACAAAATCTAGTCACCCAACAACAAAATATTACAATGTCCAGCATCCAATCTTAAAAAATCACTAAATATGTAAAAAACAAAAAATAAAATAAAATAAATACTAGGAAAATACAACCCATGACCAAGAGAAAAAACCAACCAACAAATTCAAAGTGAAAAAATTCAAGAAATCAATAAGTAACCTGATTTTCAAACAGCTATTACAAATATGCTCAAGAATTCAAAAAAATACATGAATAAAATGAATCAAATGGAATTTCTTGAAATATAAAGCGAAATATCTGAAATTATTTAACAAGGGAGGAGAAAAAACAGTAAAACAGAAGACAAAGCAAACTGAAGCACAGGGAAATAAAAAGACTGAAAAATAATGAATGTGATGTTAATGACCTGTGGATAATACCAAACAGTCTAACATATGTGTAACTGGAGTCCCAGAAAAAGAGGAAATGATGAAAGAGGAGTAAAGGTGGTAAAAAATATATATATAGAAGAAACAATGGCAACAATCTTCCACATTTAAGGAAAACCATAAATGTAGATTCAAAAAGAAAAAAAAAACAAAACCCCAACAACTCTCAGCATGATAATCATCAAAAATGAAAAGTGACAAGAAAAAATCTTAAAAGCAGCTAGGGAAAAAAGATTTAGTATAAGAAAGAAAAGATAATTAGCATTATGCATCACTTAACAACACGGATACATTCTGAGACATGTATCATTAGGTGGCATCATTAGGTGGCATCATTAGGTGATTCTGTCATTGTGCAAATATCATAGAACGTACTTACACAAATCTAGATTAGATGGTATAGCTTACTACAGAACTAGGATACATGGTATAGCCCGGGTGCTCCTAGGTTATAAAGCTGTACAGCATGTTACTGTACTGAATGAATACTGTAAGCAACTGTAACAAACTGTAAGTATTTATACATCTAAACCTAGAAAAGGTACAGTGAAAATATTGTGGTATAATCTTAAATGACTATTGTCAACTACGATCTCTTGTTGACTGAAATGTCAGCATGTGGTACATGACTGTATAACCAGACTTCTCATCAAAAACAAATGCTGAAAGAAAAACACATCAACTAACCAAGAAAAAAGAAACATATATGTCCACACAGAGACTTTTTTTTTACACAAATGTTCATTGTACCTTTATTTATAATAGCTAGGAACTGAAAACAGCCTGGAACTGAAAACAGCCCAGGTGTCCCTTAATAGATGAAGTCACAAACCACCGAAACATTCAACAATATGGATGAATCTCAAAAACATTATGTTGAGCAAAAAGAAACTTTTTACAACATATAAGTATTGTATGACTCTACTTACATAAAGTTCTAAGCAAGCTAAACTAAGATGAAAACAATCTGAACAACGTTAGGTTCTAGGGGTGGTGTGGGGGGAAGGAATAACTAGGAAGAGGTGTAGGTTCTATACCCTGATAGAACTTTCTGGCAAAGGTGTATACATTTGTCACAGCTCATGAAATGGTATATGTGGTCAACTGTATTTTCCAAAGATGGTCACAACAGAAGCCATTCCACATGCTCTTAACAATGTAACACTGTCATTTTTTCATCAGGTGGTGGAGTCTATGGCCCTTCCCCTTGAATCTGAGTGAAATGAGTGAGTCTTTCAATCCAAAGACTACAGTCATACCTCAACTATCTACAGAGGACTGGTTCCAGGACTCCCATGGATCCCAAAATCCAAGGATGCTTCGAATCCCTTATATAAAATGGCATGGTATTTGCATATAACCTACATGAATCTTCAAATATGTTAAACCATCTCTAGATTACTTATAATACCAAATACAATGTAAATGCTATGTAAACAGTTGTTACAATGTATTGTCAAAGACAAGCTCTCCTTGCCAATCCCTGACCAAATGAGAGATTCATGAGCAAAATAAATAGTTACTGATATTTAAGGCACTAAGTTTGGGGCAATGTATTACACAGCAATAAATAACTGGAACAGCATAGTAAATTCTAGTTAAAAATACTAAACTACTAAGTTTTAGTTAACATACATGCTGAAGTTAAGGGTGTGGTATACTAACAACTGCAACTTACTTTGAAAAGCATAAAAAAAGACACTAGAAGAAGACAGGATGGATGGATGGACAAGATAGAAGACAAAAACAAATAGAACAAAATGTTGTGAAATTATATTCTACAATTATTTTAAAGTCTGTGTGGTTTGAAAAATTGTACGATAAAATGAAGAGTGAAATAAAGACATTTCCATACAAACAAAAACTGAAAGATTTTGTAGCCAGTAGACCTATACTTTAGAAATGTATAAGAAATTTTTTCAAGTAAAAGGAAAATAACACCAGCAACAAACTTGGATCTACAAAAAGGAATCTCCACAAAGGAAAAGAAATAAAAATGGTAAATATGAAGGTAAATATAAAGGAATGTTATTCTTAGTTTTTAAGTTTCTTTGTAAGACAACTGGCCTTTGAAAGAAATAGTTTCAAACGCTGCTGTGGAATCTATAACACATATAGAAGTAAAATGTTAAGATCATAATACCAAAAAGAATGAGGGAGAGTAAATGGATGTATACTATTCCAAAATTCTTACATTATACATTAAGAGGAATAATATTTTTGAAGGTAGATTGAGGTAAGTTAAAGGTGCATATTGTAAATCCTAGAAGTATCACTGGGGGGAAAAAAACCGGAGGGACAAGCTAATAATGGAGACAATACAAAATTCCAAAAATGCTCCATTAACCGAAAAGAAGGCAGAAAAGGAAGAAAAGATTAGACAAATAGAAAACAAACAGTGTCTTAAACACAACTATATTGCCAACTGCAATAAACGTAAATGGACTTAATCAAATTAAAAAGCAACGATCGTAAAAAGTCAATCTGAAAGCAAGATGCAACCATATGCTATCTAAAAGAAAGACATTAAATGACCAATAAGTTGAAAATAAAAACACAGCAAAATGATATAATGTGCAAAAATTAATCATAAGAAAGGAATGGATACACTAATATCAAAGTAGACTTTAGATAAGGAACATTACCAGCGATAAACAGAGACATTTCATAATGATAAAGACATCAATTAATCAAGGAGATCTAACAGTCCTAAATGTGAACACACCTAAGGACACAACTTTAAAGATTTTGCTTCAAAGCATATGAAGAAAAAATGAACAGAGCAGAAGGAAGATAAACTCAAAATTATAGAAGATTTCAACATTCCTCTCTTGGTAATTAGTAAGTGGACAGAAAATCAGTAAGGATACAGAAGAAATACATTTATCCATCTGACAAAGAACATATGTTCTGAAAAGAATGTGAAAATATTTGAACAGACACACAAAAGAAAACTTCTCAACAGCAGTCATGAAGAAAATGTAAATTAAGACCATAATGACTTTTTACACCCATCAGAACGGCAATTATTTTAAATAAAAAACAGAAACTACCAAGTGTTAGAAAAGATGCAAAGAAATTGGAACCCTTATTCACTGCTGGTGGGAATGTAAAATGGTGCAGTCACTGTGGAAAACAGTATGGCAGTCTCTAAAAAAATTAAACATACAATTACCATATGACCCAGCAATTCCACTCCTAAGTACATAACCAAAAGAATTAAAGGAAGGGACTCAAACAGATACTTATATACCAATGTTCATAGCAGCATCATTCACATAGTTAAAAGTTACAAAGAGTCCAAATGTCCACTGACAAATAAATAATTAAAACAAAAAGTGATATATGCACACAATGAAATATTACTCAACCTTAAAGAATCAAATTTGGACACATGCTACAACATGAATGAACTTTGAGGACTGATATGGTTTGAATATTTGCCCTGCCCAAATCTCATGTTAAAATATAATCCCCAATGTTGGGGGTGGGGCCTGGTGGGAGGTAACTGGGTCATGGGAGCAATCCCTCATAGCTTGGTGCTGTCCTTGGGATACAGAGTGAGTTCTCAGGAGATGTGGTCGTTTAAAAAGGGTGTGCCACTTCCCCACCCTCTCTCTTGCTCCTGCTCTCGCCATATGACACGCCTGCTCCCCCTTTGCCTTCCACCATGAGTAAACTCACCATGAGGGCTCCCCAGAAGCTGAGCAGATGGTGGCGCCATGCTTGTACAGCCTGCAGCACCAGGGGCCAAATAAACTTCTTTTCTTTTTAAATTACCCAGTCTCAGATATTCGTTTAAGGCAACGCAAGAATGGCCTAATGCAAGGACATTATTATTATTAAATGAAATGTGCCAGACACAAAAGGACAAAAATCGTATGATTCCACTTATATGAAGTATCTGGAAGAGTCAAATTCACATATAAAGTAGAACAGTGATTACCAGCAGATAGGGAGAGTAGGCAATGAAGAGTTACTGTTTAATGGATAGAGTTTCAGACTGAGAAGATGAAAAAGTTTCAGAGATGGATAGTGGTGATGGCTGCAGAATAATGTGAATGTACTTTATGTCACTGAACTGTACACTTAAAAATAGTTAAAATGGTATATTTGATGTTGTGTATTTTAGTACCACTTAAAAAAAAAAACACTGCAATGGGATACCACTACACACCTCTCAGAATGTGTGCAAGTAAAGACTGAGAACATCAAATGCTGACATTTGGAGAACTGGAGCTCTCATACACTGATGATGGGAATGTAAAGTAGTATAATCATCTGGAAAATAGTTTGGCAGTTCTTTATACATTTAAACATAAACTTACCATGTGACCCAGTAATTCCAATTTAAGGTATTTACCCTGGAAAAATGAAAACATATGTTCACACAAAAACATGCACACAAAACAGTACCTTTATTCACAACAGCCTAAAACTGAAAACAATTTAAATGTTCACCAGAAAATGAATGAACAAACTGTGGTATAGTCATATTGTATTTAAAAAAACGAAACAAACAAAAATCTGTGACAAACACAAACTGAATGAATCTCAAAAACATGCCAAGTGAAAGAAACCAGACATGGAAGAGTATATGTTACTTGATTCCGTCGATATGCAATTCTAGAGTAGGAAAACTAATAAACAGATCAGTGGTTGCCTGGGGCCAAGAGAGAGAAATGACTACAGACAGTAAGGAACTTTTTGGAGGTAATTCAATTGTTCTAAAGCTTGATTGTAGTAGCAGTGATAGTGTATATATTTATCAAAATCAATAAAACTATACAGTTAAAATGGGTGCATTTCATTGTGTATCAATTATACCTCAATAAACTTGATTTTTTTCAAAGTTTGTGAGAACTTAATATAGAAAAAGGTGGCATTGGCCGGGCGCGGTGGCTCACGCCTGTAATCCCAGCACTTTGGGAGGCTGAGGCGGGCGGATCACGAGGTCAGGAGATCGAGACCATCCTGGCTAACATGGTGAAACCCCGTCTCTACTAAAAAAAAAAAAAAAAAAAAAATACAAAAAATTAGCCAGGCGTGGTGGCGGGCGCCTGTAGTCCCAGCTACTCGGGAGGCTGAGGCAGGAGAATGGCGTGAACCTGGGAGGCGGAGCTTGCAGTGAGCTGAGATTGCGCCACTGCACTCAAGCCTGGGCGACAGAGCCAGACTCCGTCTCAAAAAAAAAAAAAAGAAAAGAAAAAGGTGGCATTATCTGTGGGGAAAGGATGCCTTACAAGACAATCAGCTACCGAAGTGGAAGAAAATAAAAGGTAGATATAATTCCCAAACCATGACAAATGCAATCCAGACCTAAACCATATCATACCATATCCAAAAATATGCTGAATGCTCAGATCTAACTTTGTAAATTAAAGTCTATAAAGTAAAATCACAAAAGTATCAGAAGAAAATACAAGAGATTGGCCAGGTATAGTAGCTCATGCCTGTAATCCCAGCACTTTGGGAGGCTGAGGTGGGAGGATAGCTTGAGGCCAGAAGTTCGAGACCAGTCTGGGCAACACACTGAGATACGTTCTCTCCAAAAAAAAAAAAAAAAAAAACCAACCAAAAAAAAACCAACTAGCTAGTGGCACATGCCTATAATCTTAGCTACTTGGGAAGCTGAGGCAGGAGGATCACTTGAGCCCAGGAGTTTGAGGTTGCAGGGAGCTATGGTTGCTCCAGCCTGGGTGACAGAGTGAGATCCTATCTCTAAAAAGTTTTTGTAATATATATATGAGATCATATTTATATCATCGTTGTTAGCATGCTGAAACCCAGAAACCATAAAAGATGGACAGATTTGCCTACATAAAAACTTTAAAATTTCACATGACTAGATACTATAAAATTAAAGGTAGGTAGAGATAATATTTGCAAATTATAATAAAGAATTAAATGATATATAAAGAATGCTTACAAATTTAAAAAACAAACACCACAATAGAAATGGACCAAAAAACCAGGCAATTTCCCAGGTTATTTATAAAGACTTAAACAGATTTTATATATACATGAATCAAAACAAGGTAAATGAGCAGTCCCTAATATATTTTAAGGAATGAAACTTGCTAAAATTATTTTTTAAAAGGTAATTGGCAAAACCTATCAAATATTTAGATTGACATGGTCTAATGGCCTGACATCTTATTTGTAGGAATCTACCTTACAGAAAAAATAACAGGTACCATCATTGCAAAAGCAAATATTGAAAACAACCTAATTTCCAAAACAGGCAAAGGGTCTCATAACATATCATGAACTCTCAGAGTTAATTCCTAGTTCAGTTCTAAAGATTGAGAGAACACATCAGATTTAGAGTATTCCATCTCAGGTTTCTCAAGGACAATTTTTCATTAAGGCCTAATTTATTATATTTTAAAACATGCTTTTCCTTCCTTTTTTCTGTTTTTCCTCTTTTCCCCCCACAAGCTTACATGGTAAAATTACCTGTAGTTAAGTGGGCATGTGATATGATGCACAGATTTAATGCAATAATTTATAAGAATTATCCAACTCCATTCTCTCAGCTGCTCTGGTCAAAACACTTTGGCATCATGTTTTACTCCTCCCTTTATTTCCCACTTTCATCTGGTCTACTACCAAATCCTATGGACTCTATTTCAACATATATCAAGAATTCACTTCTCGCCACCCTCACTGTGACCACTCTGTCCATTTCAGTCACGTCTTAATCTGTACTAACGGTCTACCAATTGGTCTGTTTCTGCCCTTGTCCCCTTTTTCAGTCTATGCTTAACACAGCAACCAGAGTGACCTTGCTAAACATAAGTCATACTTTTTCACTACTCTGCTCAAAGACTTCCAATAGCTTCCCATCTCACTTACCAGTAAAAATCAAACACCTTATTATGATCAAAATATCTGTACCCTCCATTCTCTGTATTTCCCATCATTTACTTTTCTAAAGCTACACTGGCCACACCTTGAGTTCTTCAAACACATCAGGCACTCTCACTTTGGGGTTTCCCTATTCACTACACTCTGCCTGAAATGCTCTTCCCCCAAATATCCACATGGCTAGCTCTCTCATCTCCCTCAGTTCTTCACCCAAGTTACCATTTCAGTGAAGTTTTCTCTACCTACCCTATCTAAAATTTCCCATCATCCTTTTCACCTACAAACACTTCCCTTATTTGTTTCTTCTCCTTAGCACTATGTAACATATATTTTACCTATCTTTACGATCTCTTTTTAGGATTTAAGTGCCATGAAAGCAAAGGACTGAGTGGGTTTTATACACTGCTGTCTCCACCAGGACCTAGAAAAAAAGGCCCACTACACAGTAGGTGTTCAAGAAATGTTTACTAAGTGAATCAGATGGATGTGTATGTAGCCAACCATTTGAAAGATTCCTATAATACAGTTAAGAGGAAAAAAAATTATATGAAACACAAGTTTTAGTACACAAAAATATATGCACAAGGAATTAAAAACCTGAAATGAAATTTTAAAAAATTCAATTTGCAATACCATCAAGACATAAAATTCTTAGAAATAAATTTTTAAAGTCATAAAATAAGTAAAGACCTGTATACTGAAAACTACAAAATATGAAAGAAATTAAAGAACACCTTAATAAATGGAAAGATATCCCATGCTCATGAATGAGAAGACAGTGTTAAGGTAGCAATACTTCCCAAATAGACCTACAGATTCAACACAAATCCAAGTCCTATCAAAATCCCAGTTGCATTTTTTTGCAAGCTAACCCTAAAATTCTATGGAAATTTGAGAAACCCAGAGACCCAAAACAATTTTGAAAAAGAATAAGTTAGAATACTCACATTTCCTGGTTTCAAGACTTACTACAAAGCTACAGTAATCAAGAGTGTGTGTTACCAAAAAAAAAACAGACATACATGTTAATGAACATACCTTGAAAATACCATGGTAAGTAAAAGAACCCACACACAAAAGGACACATACTGTATGATTCCCATTTATATGAAATGTCCAGAATAAATAAATTCATAGAGACAAAGCAGATTAGTGGTTTCCAGGGGCCAGGAAAGAATGGGGAATGCCTGCTAACAGGTTAGGATTTATTTTGGGGATGATGAAAATGTTCTAAAATTCGATAGTGGTGATGGCTGCAGAACTGTGAATATACTAAAAACTTTAAAAGGGTGAATTTTATAGTATGTGAATTATCTCAATAAAGCTATTAACAGTTTTGAAAGTTAGAGAATATGTTTGGTAGGATTTTTTTTAAATACCGCCTCCCCAAAAGGAAAAAAGCTGTATGTATATCAGTACTTTTACAGCTATCTTACATTTTATATTTGATTGGTAATTTCCTTCCAGGCATTTTTTTCCCTCTACAGTTAAACACACTTAACAACTGTTAAGTTTTAGAATTGGCTATGAAGCGAAGAGAAACCTTTCATTTCTTCTTATACTTAAAAAAAAACAGCTTTTTAATTTTTCTTTTCTGTATTTCCTCATCCTCAAAAATAGATTCTACACACCAATATTTGAGGGATGGTGGGGCAACTACCACAAAATACAAGAGGCTCTCTTCTGGAAAGGTAAAAATGTTAGAATTCCTAGAACTTTTCATGATTTATGGGCCTAACCTAACATTTAAAACTGAGCCCATGCTGGTAAATCTGGGCTACACAGTCGTACATACATAGAACTCTGGAATCACAACACATCCACTGCGCACTGGAAGAGTACTGTAATCTCCTTCTAATGTGCACCTTGGCTCTCCCCTCCCTTGGGTTCTTTGAAATTTTTTTTAAAATAAGGTATGTTTATTTCTTATTTACCTACTAACTACAGAAGGTAGACTCACGATGTGCCAATATTAAAATGTTATTCCTCATTAAAATATTTACTTAAGTGTTTTATTACATGACTTACCAGCAATGGAAGAATCTCATCTGAGAGTAGTTCTCAACTGTCATCTATGAAAATCTTTAGAAATACCAAATCATCAGAATTACTTTAATTTCCTGGCTTTTAATCATAAAGCATTCCTACTGGTCAACAATTCTACAATCTGAAAACAGGGACATCTGTACCATATAGTCCCAATGATTTATTATTCTGAAATTTTCCTCTGGGTTATTTTTACACTGTAATTAGAGTTCAAACTTCCATAGCGCCTAGCCTAAAATTAAACCTAGAATTATGCCAATTTATGCCTGCTATATATGCACACACAAAAGACTTATAATGCAATATACTAAAAGAACTAAAGGTAGGTGGGTTTTTCCTTGAAGGAATCATAGCTACATTATTTTCAAGTTTAATCTGTTACATTCATCTGCCTATCAAATAAATGTAGCACTTAAACGCATAAAACAAAATTTGATTTAGTGACAAAAAACCATTAGCTTCTAATTTAACTTCAAAACGCTTTTCAAAAAATCTACCCCATCTAATTCTAAGTGAACCAGACCACACTTGATAGAAAACTGTTGTTCTAAAAACCATATGTACTTAACATAAACAGTAAACATATGAGAACATTTAGTCTTCTATTAATGTCTTACAAAATACTTCAATGTGGCTGGTTATAATTTTTTTTTTTTTTTAAGGGACAGGGTCTGTCACCACGGCTGGAGTGCAGTGGCGTGATAACAGCTCACTGCAGCCTGGAACTCCAGGGTTCAAGCAATCCCCCCACCTCAGCCTCCCAAGCTGGGCTAATTTTATTTTTCATAGGGATAAGGTCTCACTTCGTTGCCCAGGCTGGTCTCCAATTCGTGGCCTCAAGTGACTCTCTCACCTCTGCCTTATATTTCCGTTTGAGCTGTTATTATCAACTGGAGTAACATTTCTAGTTGGGGAAAAAAGAACTGATCCTTATCAATCTGTAGATGAACACTTATGCATTCAGCACTTACAAATAACTGAATGTGGGCATGGAAAAAAGAATGACAGATGATAAACATTTACTGTTCTCAAAATAAATTACCTAATCTCAGTTGAGATAAACACGACTCAGAATTCAATTAACAGTATAATATAAAGAAGCCCCAAACCAATGAGTGCAAAAAGAAAGACTCTCAAGGAAGGCTTCCCTGAGTAATATTTAGGTTGAGCCCTATAAGACAGAAGGAAGATGGATAACTCAAGAAACTAAAAGCAGCCTGTGTGGTAAGATGGTACTGACCAAAGGGGAATGCACAGGAAGGTAAGGCTCAGAAAGTAGACAGAACCCTATCAAAGAAAAATTTTAAATAGAAAGCACTCTTCTATTTCAAAATAACTGTTATTTGTTCACAATAATACAAAGGAATTATAAACCACTAAAACTAACAAACCAAAGTGGGCAACATAGCAAGACCCCATCTCTACAAAAAAAAAAAAAAAAAAAAAACCCCACAAAACTTAGCAGGGCCTGGAGGTGCCTGCCTGCAGTCCCACCTACTTGGGAGGCTGAGGCAAGACTATCGCTTGAGGCCAGGGGGTTCAAGGATGCAGGGAGCTATGATCATGGCACTGCACTCCAGCCTGGGGAAGAAAGGGAGACCCTGTCTCCTGGAGAAAAAAAAAAAAAAAAAAAAGGTGGGTGGGTGGGGTGGGGAGAATTCAATAATTAGGATGAACAGACTTTAAAATGTAGTTTATACACACAGTGGAATACTACTCAGCTATAAAAATAAAACCCTGTAATTTGCAGGAACATGGATGGAACAAGAAGCCATTATGTTAAGTGAAATAAGCCAAACACAGAAAGACAAATACCACATGTTCTCACTCATACATGGGCTAAAAAAGTATATCTCAAGAAGATAAGCGTAGACTGGTGGTTACTAGCAGCCGAAGTGGGGAGTGAGAGGACAAAGGCAGAAGAACATAATTGTATTTATTATTGCTGAACTGTACACTTAAAAAACTGTACACTTAAAAAAATCATTAAAAATGAACTGTACACTTAAAAAAGATGGTAAATTATGTATGTATACTTAACCTCAATACAAAATTTTAAAAATTCAATACTTAATGCTGGAACAACTAGCTTTTCATATTTAAAATAAAAAATCCTAACTCCCTTCAGATGAGCCTAAATGCAAATAACAAAGAGTAACAAAAAATCCTCAACTGTTAGCAGACAATATAAAAAGACGATTTCTTAAACAAAAAGCACAATCATAAAGAAAAAGACATGATTTTTACATCAAAAATTAAGGCTCATACTACCAGAGAATACTACAATGGGCAGGATTTTATATTTTACTCTTATTCTGGTAACTTTCTTTGGCTGCACTGTAAAGTAAGAAGGTTGGATGAAATGATCTTCATGGTCCTTTTCAACATAAATGTTGTACGATAGTGTGCCTTTCCTTTAAAAACATTTATTTTTGAGATATTTAAAACATACAGAAAATAATAAATTTCCTATCCTTTTACCTACCATTCAGAATAATCAAGCAACTATAAATTAAAATGAGATAGCATTTCACATGCCTCAAATTAGTAACTATTTTAAAATTTGACAATCCCAAGTATGGGTGAGGATGCTAGAAATGCCCACATAATGCTGATAAAGTATACATGGGCATATCCATTTAGGAAAAGAATTTACCAATATCTAGTAACCAGCAATTTCACTTCTACGGTTTTTCCCAAAACACCTGCACATACACTCATGTAAAAATAAACACTGCAGCATTATTTATAATAGCAAAAAGAAAACAACTCAAAATATCCATCAATAGTGGGATACATACATTTTATCTATGCATAAAATGAAGTGCCATACAGCAGTGAAACTGAATAAACTACATCTACATGCATCAACATATACACCTCAAAAACTTGATACTGAGTTTAAAAAAATCAAGCTACTGAAAGACAGCGTTATACATATCTGTAAAAATTTAATACAAAAACCAACACCACATATCACTTACAGATACATGTACACATGTATAGTAAAAGTATAAAACAAGGATGTGAAATTTACTTAAGAATCTCAAGACAGTTGTTACTTTGTGTAGAGACGGGTTAACAGGACTTGAACAGTTGGGGTTGTTAAAAGTGATTATATAACTGCATCCTTTCCCCCAAGGGATAAAAATGGACATAATTTATATTTCTAGGTGGTGGATAAATAGGCACTTGCTATGTCATTTTCTGGATGTTTTAAAAATTTTACAATTAAAACATATACACTTATTTTAAAAACAAACAAAAGACATATTAGCATATAATGTCCAAGCTGATAATTACCTTGGAAGATCATCTAATATAAACCTCCCTACTTCACTAAAAAAAAATTACAAAAGATATCGGAATAAAAATATGATACAGGCTGGACGCAGTGGCTCATGTCTATAATCCCAGCAGTTTGGGAGGCCAAGGCAGGAGGATCACTTGAGCCCAGGAGTCAAGACCAGGCTGGGTAATATAGTGAAACTTCATCTCTACAAAAACAAACAAACAAACATTTTTTTAAGAATGTAATAGGATTGGTGTGGTGGCTCATGCCTGTAATCCCAGTACTTTCGGAGGTTGAGGCGGGCAGATCACCTGAGGTTAGGAGTTTGAAACCAGCCTGGCCAACATGGTGAAACCCTGTATCTACTAAAAATACGAAAATTAGCCAGGCGTGGTGGTGCACACCTGTAGTCCGTGCTACTCAGGAGGCTGAGGCAGGAGAATCACTTGAACCCAGGAGGCAGAGGCTGCAGTGAGCTAAGACTGCACCACTGCACACCAGCCTGGGCAACAGGGCGAGACTACATCTCAGGAGGAAAAACAAAAAAAAACTATATATATATATATATATATATATATATATATACGTGTGTGTGTGTGTGTATGTATTATATATATATATAATACATATATATAAGATAAATACTATTGTAGCAGGGCAATTTTGGACAAATACTAGGTTATCTGAAACAGCACTTTGGAGAATTAGATCTTGACCATTTAAGACAGAGATTAGCCCCAATTTCTCAAAATCTGGCACTGACTAGCAATATGGACAATGTGTGCACCGCCCTCGTTCCACCTCCCCTCCTAGGAATGCCATGTCAAATTCAGCACAGGCATAGGCAGTAAAACTGACCCCTAGTTCTGCCTATCACTATTTAAAATTACTTTTAAGTGTTGAGGACTGTCCCCAACAGCAGATATCTAAAAGTAGGCCTGAAAGAACTAGAAAGTAGTTCATGCATCCAGCAGTTACAAATGCCTAAAACTGTACATGAAAAAACAAAACAAAGAAATGAACTGAGAGCAAACATTTACTGTTTTCTTATAATCTTCAATCCAGGATTTAAGAAATTATTTAATATCAGTTGAGATACGTGACCAACCCATTCTCCAGCTGAGATCCATCTATTTTTAAATTCACTCCCCCAGCCTTTCATTCAGCCTAAAAGAGGGAATAAGAATGGGAAGGCGGGAAGGACTTATCCCATACTGAGTTAAATAAGACCACAAGATCTTTTCATTTTTACAATATTTGAAATACAGTACACTGAGCAATAAATTTAAAGAAATATGCATGATTTGAAATGCAGAAATCTTGATTTATGTGTATAAAAGACCAAAATTAGCTCAGTTCGTCTAATACACTACACTTAAGTGTTCTTCAATACTACAGTCAACTTTTCAGAAATATTCCCATTCTGTGAAGCAGGATGTATTCCTACCTTAATTACCAAACTTTATCCACGTAACTTCCTATTCTCCCACTCTGTTCTTTAAACATGTTCAACATGTTACAGAGATGGCAAAATGTGTTACAAAAGGGAATGAGAATGAAGCAGCTTAAGTAATTAGGAAAACTTTACACTTCTTAGAAACTGAATTTGGATGATCTTAAACAGCATATTTTCTTTTCTTTTCTTTTATGAGATGAAATCTTGCTTGCCCAGGCTGGAGTGCAATGGCGTGATCTCAGCTCACTGCAACCTCTGCCTCCCAGGTTCAAGCGATTCTCGTGTCTCAGCCTCCCAAGTAGCTGGGATTACAGACGTGTGCCACCACGCCTAGCTAATTTTTGTATTTTTAGTAGAGACAGGGTTTCACCATGTTGGCCAGGCTGGTCTCGAACTCCTGACCTCAGGTGATCCGTGTGCCTCGGCCTCCCAAAGTGCTGGGATTACAGGAGTGAGCCAAGGCGCCCAGCCTAAACAGCATATTTTCAATCACCAACACACAACATGACCACTGACTTCAGAAAACTATTAAAGAAAAATGTTACCCAATTAATCTTTGTGTGAAATAGGATTTATCCATTAGTATACATATCACATACCATAGATGCACAAAAGATTTTTTCAATTCCCAAAACAAAAACTTAAAATATTTAGCAAAGATAATATAAATATCCTTATTTATGGCACACTGTAAGATTATCAATATTGGTGCATATAACCACAGAGGCACAATAGAATTCTTAGGAAAAATGTATTAAGACAATTAACAAGCTGGAAATAACCCATATTTCCCCTTATGACCCATTAGCTTTATATAGAAAACACTGCTGTGCACTTCATCCTTTGCTTTCTAAAGAACAGCATTATGGTTCACATCTGTTAAGAGACAAAAAAGTATCTGTTGGAAGTACGAAAGGAAGAAATTCCTGTACTGTTAAGTGCAGTGCTAAAGGAATCATCTGAGAAGAAAATAAAGAACATGAGTTTAACATGAGCTTTAGAGAGGGATTACAAGAGTGCAAGAAAGTGACAAAATGTGACATATGTCCATAGTGAATACATGGTGCTTTATTGTTTTCAGTATTTCTATATTTAATTAGGAGGTGGAAAGTTTCAGAATTTATTCTGCATCACAAAGATTATAAAAATATATGAGTTGGGGTGTTGGCTACAGTACACAAAGGCAATTCTAAGACTACTTATTAACAGAAACTTGAAATGGATAAGCCATCCCTTCTGATTTCATTACATGAAAAGAACCTGTGTAGAAGTACAGCAATGGTAGCATCTTCATTCAGCCCACAGCTATGTAATTTGTATGCAAGAGTGCTTGTCTTAAATATGAAAAGGAACATCCTGACACATCCTGAATTGCTGAAAGTATATACAACGGGCACACATCCAGAACTAGGAAAGAGCTACCAAGCCTGCACGCTACGAAGACATGGGTCAAAAATTTTTTCTCATGTTTGGTTTCTATAACTAAAGTCTGTCCTAGACTAACCTCAATTGATCCTGAAGAGATGAACTTCTGGAACACACAAAACTGTTAAGAGTCACAGCATTAGACTCTACACTGTCCAGCCAACAGTTTTAAGAAAAATTTTATCCACCTGTATGAGTGTTCAGGGCTCATATACTACCTCTATGCTCTTACTTGAAACACAGATGCAGACCTTAATAAATAAAGTCTTACATCAGACTCTCTTCTATAATTCACATGTGATTCCTTACACGAGATTCCTGTTCAGATTTCCTGAAAATGAACTATAGGAATAATCTTATCCAATATGATTCTATGTCCCCTAAAAATATCTTTTCCTTTCAGGTCAATCTTATGATTAACTTGCCATTGATCAGATTAACACAACAGGTCTGGTACAGCAAATTACAAAAGAGATTTGACTTTTGATTAATACACTGACTAATGTATCACAAACTATTAAGATCTATTGTCCATGTCAAATGGAGTTCACATATTTAAAATGAATTCACACACTAAAAATTCCCCAAAACAACGTTTCTAAAAAGTTTTTTTTTTTTTTTTTTTTTGAGAGGCAGTCTCACTCTGTCGCCAGGCAGTAGCGTGATCTTGGCTCACTGCAACCTCCGCCTCCCGGGTTCAAGCGTTTCCCCTGCCTCAGCCTCCTGAGTAGTTGGGACTACAGGCGTGCGCCACCACGTCCGGCTAATTTTTTTTTTTGTATTTTAGTAGAGATGGGGTTTCACCGTGTTGGCCAGGATGGTCTCGATGCCTGACCTCGTGATCCGCCCACCTCGGCTTCCCAAAGTGCTGGGATGACAGGCGTGAGCCACGGCACTTGGCCTCTAAAAAGCTTCTTAATCTACATTTTCAAGAATGATCACGTTTGAAAAGCATACTCTTTTAAAACAAAGCAACTATCACTTTCATTCGACAGAAGAAGGAACGAAGGCTTCAAAAGCTAAATAACCTGCTCATGACCATTACGAAGCTAGTTAAAACAACCTCAAGACCAAAAGACAGTGCTCATTCCATTTCAATGACTCTGACGCACTTAAAATTTTATAAATAATTTTTAGGGATATCAGTCATAAGGCTTAGAATCAAATAGTAACGACTCATGTACAAAGACCAGTATTTTTTAAAAACGCTCAGCTGGGCATGGTAGCTCACACCTGTAATCCTAGCACCTTGGGAGGCCAAGCCACTTGAGACCAGGAGTTTGAAACCAACCTGAACACGGCAAGACCCCATCTCCACAAAAAAATAAAAAAATAAAAAAATTAGCCAGGCATGGTGGCATATGCTAATCCCACCTACTCAGGAGGGTGAGATGGGAGGATCACTCAAGCCTGAGACTGCAATGAGTTATGACAGCACCACTGCACTCCAACTTGGGCAACACAGCGAGACCCTGTCTCTAAACAAATAAACAATAAGTAAAATAAACAAAAAGAAAATGCTAACTTAATTTCACTCTCAGATAGGCCTAATAATTAATAAGCTTCTTTTTGAATTATTATCCATAATGGCATTTACCTGTTATTGATAACTCAGATCAAAGCACTATTAAGCAACATTTTTGATAGCAAATGAAAACAAAAGCTGGCAAAGAAACTGTGTATTAATAAGTCATTTGATTAAAAAAAAGGACTTGGCCAGGTATTGTGGCTCATGCCTGTAATCCCAACACACTGGGAAGCTAAAGTAAAAGCCGAGGAGTTCAAGACCAGCCTGGGCAACACAGTGAGACCCCCATCTCTATAAAACAAAAATTTTTAATACTATCTTTTTACAAAGGACTTATTTATATGGCATCTTTAAGTATTTCAAACATTTCATGTTTGGATTATGGAATATGTCTCTAGAAGAATTAACACTATTTCTATTTAAGGTAATTTTACATCATTTCCTTTATTAGAAGAAATAACAGATCTGCAGATGGCATTTTGTGAAGGCTGCCTTCTATTAATAGTGTACAAAACACTCATATGTCTCCAAAAAGGGGGGTGAGTAATCACAAAGCAAGTATAACTATTCATCCCAAAAGGTAGGACAGAACATGTGCCAATGTGTGCAGAGTCCTGAACTAGAGACGTGGACTCTGGTTCTGGTTCTGACACCTGGGTGACTTTAAGAAAATCATTTTAAAGCTTTGCACTCCAATTTCCTCTTGTATAAAATGACTGGAGCAGCTGACCTCATAGACAATCCTACTCAGGTAGCATCTATCCATGTACTGCCAGAAGACAGAATGATAATCATGCCCCCCAAAATCAGAGTATTTGAAGACAACTGCCGGAGTAAAAATTTTAAATTCTATATACATACATACACACACACACACACACACACACACACACACACACACACACACAAATACTAATACACTACGTGCCAGATACTGGGGTGGTGGGCTGGGACCAAGGAATGAAGTAATGCATATGCCAGAGCGTTGAACTTTTTAAAAGGAGTAAAAAAGTAAATCTTTAGAGTAGCAGCTGGTGGGTAGGAGGTATTGAGTCCATAGAACTGCTCTTAGATTGGAAGGGCATGGGAAAATGAAGTTCCATTATGTGATAGGGTTTTACACACACACACACACACACACACACACAAATGTGAGAAAGTCACTCAACTATAAGCATTCAAAAAAGACAGACATCTTTCTTGTCTTTGTGGGTCCTGTACTTAGCTCATAGAAGCCACAGGAGGAACCTAATAAATGGTAGTTGATCATTTACTGATTTACCAATAACTAATTCATGCCTGCTCTAGTGCTGTGGTCTGAATGTGTCCCCCAAAATTCATGTTGAAAGCCTAACCTCCAAGGTGACAGTATTAAGAGGTGGGGCCTTTGGGAGGCTTTGCCATCATTAATGGAATTAATGCCTCTATAAAAGAGGCCCTATAGAGCCCCGTCTACTCTTCTACTACATGAGATAATGGTGAAAAGACAGCTAGCTATCTATGAACAAGGGAAGAGGGCCCTCACTAAGATGTCAAATTTGTTGGTACCTTGATCTTGGACTTCTCAGCCCCCAGAACCGTGAGATAAACTTCTGTTGTTTATAAGCCACGCTGTCTGTGGTGTTTTGTAATAGCAGCCAGAACAGACTAAGACATCTAGTAACACATTCTCTGGTAAACACTAGGAATTCCTGGCCTTAAAAAGTTCATAGCTAATGAGAAAAGAAATAAACAACATAAAGGATAAAATGCTGTAGTCCACTACATACAAGGTGCTTCCAGACCATTCAGAAAAACTGGATAGGAAGATTTCTAAGGTAATACTTATTGAGTGCCTACGTGTTAGGCGTTTTACATACTTTAAGCCTCACAACTCTGGGGAAGTTTCACCAACCCATTTTACAGACGACAAAACTGTGGCTTACCAAGATTAATAAGGCCAGAATTAATATTAGGGTCTAATTCCAAAGATATTACCACCATACATACCAAGATGTCTTGTTACTACATTTCATCCTTACATTTGGCAGTGAGGGGAAAACTCAAAAACCAGTCAAAAAACTTTTGTCCTGAACCAACATAAAAAGAGCACCTAAGACTTCATCCAGTATTTTACCGAAAGATCACTTCTAAAAGTTTGTCTTCACCCCGATCTAAAAATTAGAAAACTTATTTTCTCTCAGCAACTGCATATGTACATAATGTAATGTTTCTACATTTAGACCTACACAATTATAGGTCTAAACAAAATATGTGTAACATGATTGGAGAACATAACTAGCAGTCATTTAAGAAAATGGACATTTGGAAACATCATTTCAAGAGCTTGGGATGAAAAATTTTGCTATGACCTATAAATCTGGATCATTCCACTGACTGACACTGAGAGAAACAGTGTATTATCACAGTTTACACAGTAAATTTTTTTGGAGGGGAGAGGGAGGAGATTGAAATAGAAATGATCGAAATAGAAATTATCTAAAGTTTAAGAAATACAACTGATTAAATGTTACATGTCAAAGACACTGTAGGTACCCAATAAATCCTGTTAAATGGACTGCACAAGTGGGATGAGAACACGTTTTCCCCACACCTCTGACTAGTATGTACCTTTCTTAGGAAGTTATTTTTTCAGCCATGGAAAAAAAAGGGCAGAATTTAGGACAGATAAAACATAAGTAGCTTATAAATCCTCTGAAAGGAAATCAAAACACAGTATTTTGTATCTCTGTATAAAGTTAAGCTCCTCAGGGACAGGGGCAATGTCCAGAGGATAGTGAGCATACTACTTAGCAAACTAATGCAGGTTAATAAATATTGACACAGTAAGACTAGCATAGTTTACATTCTAATTTTGTAAGGATTATAAGTTACCTCTTCATATTCTGTTCTTGTATTTCTCCTGTGTATATTATAAATACACAAAGATTGCAAATTATTTCTTGAAGCTATTTCCTTTTTTATTTTTTGGTCAACTGTATTAGTGTTTCTTAAAAGGGCTTCTGGTCATCCTTAGGGCTTATCAGTAGCATCACTAATAATGTATTCATTTCACTAAAAATGTGGTAAGTAGCTTGGATTTAAAAACAGGATCTAATTTCAAAGCTATTTCCACTATATACACCAAGTTAAAACTTTCTTATCTCTCCTAAATTCTAAATTTTACATGATTTACCAAATCACTTCTTAAGTAAGAGTACTTATTGATCAGAAGTGTGAGACAAACACCTTATCCCACTTGTCCAATTTATTCAACAAGATTGATTGGGTACCTTTGTGTCTCTGACAGGTAACTTTCAACAGTTGTATTTCTTAAACTTTAGGTCGTCTCCCAAAAAAATCTGTAATAATTTGCTGCTTCTCTCAATATTGCAGGCAGTAAAATGATATAAAATTACGGGTCATATCCACATTTCTTCATGATTGAGGTTAACTGTGCACTGTAAACCCCATATGCTATTAGTTTACATTTTCAACAGCACCCTCGCCACTTAATAATCTCAAACAGATTTTGGACTGTTACTAATTTAGCACATCCATAAAAAGTCATTTAAAAAATGTAGAGGCTAAATTCTCTTTCAAGGTTGCCAAGCTTCACCAGTGTCTGTATTAAAATTATTTTTAAAATTTTACGGACTAAGGCATTTGGTACATTCAATTCTACCTTTACCAACAAAAGCCTTTACCACCAAGATGAGGAAAGCATCCTTTTCATTTTCTACACTGAAAACGGGGGGGAAAAGGCCAACTGCTTGCATACAGGTCTGCATATAACACAGCAGTCTCTGGCAAAGCCAATAACTCACGTTCAACTTCAGAAATCCTGGTGGCCGGTAACACAGAGTAACCTGTGCGCACAACCCTTGGGCTTGACATACCACTTCATCCGCCCTCCCTTCCCATCAATCCACCCCCAAAACCCCAACCCACCAAGCACACGGCTAAATATGTCTTCCCCAAGAGAGCCAAAAACCTTGAAAACGCCGAGAAAGAGCTCCCCTTTGAAGGAAAGGGCCTGCCCTTCCCTGTCTGGGGCCCCGGCTGGCTCGAAGAGCCTGGCTCCTAGGAGGCCCAAATCTCGACGCCTCGCACGTCCCGCCCCGCCCCGGGCCCGCTCGCGTCCCCTCGGGCGACAAAACCCTCCCGCCGTCGCTCAGCCAGGACTGACAGTTACGGCTGCAGCGGCCGCGGCCACCAGGGGCCTACTTCTGGCACCAGCCCCTTAGGACCACGCGCCCCCAAACACTCGCCTCGGCGGCGGGGGGCGGGGAAGAGGGGTGTCGACCTCGCCACAGCGGGCCCCGAAGGCCGGCCGAGTGACGGAGGGGAGCCAGCGCCGCCTGGCGCAGGCCGCGGCAACACTGACCTGTCTTCGCCCCCGCGCCTGGGCTGCGGCGGCCGCCTCACTGGTCGTAGTCGCCCTCGCCCGCCGCCTCCGCCCGCCACCGCCTCGTTCTCTTTCGCTGCCGCCACCGCCGGGGCTCATGCGGGACCCGCGCTTCCTTATCCGGAAAACGAGGCCGGGAAAGGGAGCGCCGGAGCCGCCGAAATCCCGGCGTTCGTCGCCAGCCGCCGCTGCCTGTCCACACCGGGGGGCTGAGGGGCCCTCCTGCCAGGGACTACAGGCCGCGAGCTATTCCGAGGAGGAGCCGAAGGAGGCGCCGCCGCCCGCAGCCGAGCGCGCCGGGTCGGCAGAGGTGAAGTGTAAGTAGGCGGCGGATGGCGGGCGCCCGCGCTGGCGGATAGCTACGCGGCGGAGGGGTGCGCGAGCGAGCGAAGCCTGGTGTGTCGGGTCCTGGCGAAGGGAAAAGGCCCTGTCGTCTCCTGTAGTCACCCCTAGCCCAGCGCCACCATCTTGGGAGACACACGGATCTCGCGGCCGCGGCGCAAGACGGGAGGACTGGCTGGGCGGGCCGAGTATCCCGGCAGGCAGCGCGCGCCGCCCGGCCGGGCGAGGGCTCCAGGCCGGGACGCGGGGACGTGGGGCGGGGCCAAGACGCGCGGGAGGGCGCCGCGCTCCGCCCCTCCTTCCTTCGCCGGCCCCGCCTCCCTCCCGCTTGCCGTCGCCGCCGGCGCACGGGCCGTTGGGAAGAGGAGGTGGCCTGCGGCCCCTCGGAGTCCCACCAGGCTCGGTCGCCATCTTGCGACTGGACAGAAAGGGTAATCCCTCCTTTTAGTTTCTGCTGTCTGTGACCCGAAAGAATAAACCTGGGACTTCCGGAAGCCCTCTGGGCGCCCCCCCAGGAGGGTTGCAGAGCCCCTTGGTGTACCCAGCGGAGGAACGCCTCCGACTTTGTTGGGAAACGAATGGCTCTGAAAGTTAGCTGAAGCCGCAGGAATAGCCCCCCAGCCCCGAGGCGGGGCAGGTGCCTGCCGTTATTAGCTTTTCGACCCCAACCCTTTTCTATCTGGAGCTGCCTTTGTAGATGTTACAGGGGTGCCCCGAGAGTGCAGGCCAGATTTTAGAGGACCAAGGTCATCTACTTAGGCCTCTTGCCAACACAGGATGTGTCAACTGGTTTACCAGAGACGAAGGTAAAGTCCCGTCTCCTGCAGTTGTTGACGTTCAGTAGGTCGTCGGTTAAGAAAAGTGGCTCCCTGGTTGACCCCAGCTGGATAGAGGCTAATTTTGATCCATATGACAGCTGAACCTAGTTAAAGCCATTAAAATTAAATCTATTTAAAGTCATATTTGGTACCAGGGTCACCATTTTAAAAGGTGTGTGTGTGTGTGTGTGTGTGTGTGTGTGTATAGCTTTACAACACTTGCTAGCAAAGCCAAAAGAGTATCACTAACAATTCATAGTGTTACAACTTGCAACTTTGTTGATAAGCCCTTGAAGTACTAGATGAATACCCATGTCTAGTATTCAGATTTTTTATATCAACAGTCGTACATAGCAGTGTATCTTTTTTTAATTTATTTTTATTTTTAAACTTAGAAATGGTGTCTTTCTATGTTAGGCCCAGGCTGGTCTCGAGCTCCTGGCCTCGAGTGATCCTCCCACCTCGGCCTCCCAAAGTTTTGGGACTACAGGCATGAGCCACAGTGCTCGGCCAGCAGTGTAATTTTTAACTGTCAGTCTCGGAACATCTTTTTTATATAGCCAAGTGTGTGGGTGTGTGTGTGTATCTGCCTCACAACTATAACCAACCATTGAAAAACCAACAATAAGCTAGAAGAATTTAAGTTATTCTAGGACAACTGATGATAAATGATAGTATTAAGCCATATTCGATTTTAAGATGTTTTAACTCAGCTCTTTACTCACTTTTCATTTCCTCTCATTACACATCCACATTTGGAAACTATTTGCTGTTATATTTCATGGAAAGGACTAGTAAGAATTATAATCTTTAAAAAAATTTATCTTCGCAAGTTTTCAAAATAGGCAACAAAGAATGTAAATCTTTAAGGACTTTATTGTTGGACTAATTAAAGCATACCATTTCTACTATATCTAGCATATGGAGATACTTATAGGTATTCTTCCTTTTAAGTAGAAATTGACAATAAATTAAATGTAATTTTATAATGGCCTGGTGTATCAAAGTGTGGCGGAAATCCCTGAGTTCCAAAAAGATTAAAGACCAAAGGGAAATAAGTCTGCTTTTAGCTAGATGTCAGAATGACTATTCATTGCTTTACTGAGATCAAGGAGGATCTTAATTCCTCCTGGAGAAATTACGTATATCCGTTTTAGTTCATTAATTTTAAATCTGTATTCTTATGTGTGACATTAGTATTAGACTTCTTTCAAGATCTCACTGTGCTTTTTGCTTTATCCATTTTCAAATTTAGAAATGTTTGCTGATCAAACTTACCAACATAAATACTTTCAGGAATCCTTAAGATACTAGCAGTGTTCCACTTCCCTATACATCTGTTTATATGAAAAAAAAAAAATTCTCCCATATCAGACCCATGTGTGTTTTTTTTTTTTTAGGTGTGTTTTTCCCAGAAAAACAACTTTGTATCTACTAAGTGAACAGTGATTTCTTCAGACTTTTCTAGTCAAAATGAGACCCAGTAGTTTCTAATAATTTTCTCATTTCAGGTATACAGTAAAAAGAGCAATTTAATTTTATAAGCATCTGCATCAATGCCTTGAGCAAACTTTGAGCTAATGTTTACCCAGAACTGTTTATGTGTCATACGTTGGACTACTTGAACTACTATTTATGTGCCAGACCTTGGGAAACAATAAAAGATGAACAGTCTCTATCCCTGCCCTCAAGAACTTGCAGTTCCAGAGGAAGTCACACCTGTAAGATTGGACACTTTTTCAGAGTAACCCAACACTTCATTGAGCATGGGGGGTACCTACTAATATGTATCTGCTAATACTAATAAACTTTTTATTTTCTTATTATTTTTTTTTTTTTTTGAGACGGAGTCTCGCTCCGTCGCCCACGCTGGAGTGCAGTGGCGCAATCTCGGCTCATTGCAAGCTCCCGGGTTCATGCCATTCTCCTGCCTCAGCCTCCCAAGTAGCTGGGACTACAGGCACCTGCCACCACGCCTGGCTAATTTTTTGTATTTTTAGTAGAGACGGGGTTTCACCATGTTAGCCAGGATGGGCTCGATCTCCTGACCTCGTGATCCGCCCGCCTCGGCCTCCCAAAGTGCTGGGATTACAGGCATGAGCCACCATGCCCAGCCAACAAACTTTTTTTTAAAGGAAACATTTTGCCCTAAATTGCTGGTGAAGTTGTTTTTTGACAGAGCTGTTTTATTGCTGAAGATTTCTTATTGATGCCAGTCATAACAGATGAATCAAAATGCAAGAACAACTTTTTTTACTACTCAGCATGCCCCAGGATCAGAAATAAGTCAAGAGCATGGAAGAGACAAAATTCAGATATGGTGGGATAGAAGTCACGGTTGCTATTTTTAGGCCACATCCAAATGTTACACACTCAACTTCTGAAAAACACTAAGCTTTCAATATATGAATAGCTCCCATTATTTAAGAAATACTGTTAAGCAAACTTAGCTCCATGAAGAACACTGTCTGGCATATGATAAGTGCTCAGTAAATGTTAGTGCTTAGTAGTAGTAGTATTAGTATTATATGTATCATTGTTTAGTACTGCACACATCAGGCATGAACTCCTACATACCCCCACCCTTATGCCTACAGACCTGTCTAAATTTGCATTCTTTCTGACCTCGAGTCTTAAGGTAGAAGCCATCCTTCTGTCCTTTCTACAGGTAATTTTTATTTCTTGAGGGAAGAGAGATTGACTCAAGACTCTTACTCCCTTAAATATTCCTGCTCCTGTTCATAAATTCTCCCTCTACTTTGTCCCTTCTATTTAGAAAAGCTGTCTATACTTGGATTGCTATTACCTTCCAAATTCCTCTTCAACTACAGAAATTTAGCAGCTCCCTCCATTTTACTGTATACATTGCTTGTATCAATTTCACTGTGGCATAATGGCGAAATTGAAAGGTTGCTTCTCAGTTTTCATAACATCTGATCTCTCTGCAGCCTTCCACACTGCTGACCACTGCCTCCTGGAAACTGCTCCCTTGGTTCTGTCACCTTACATTCTGTGCTCTTCTGCCTTGTCTTAGGCCACTCTTTCTCAGGTCTCCTGTGCAGAATCCTCCCTCCCCATTCTTGGTTCTCTGCCTACCATGTTATAATCTTTGACAGTACCATTTACGTATACTCTTCTATCACTTATTTCAGTCAGGAATCAAGTCTGAATCTTGAACACAGATCTCAGTCAGAAGCATCAGACACAGTATCTTCAACCCCTTATTGGAAACCTGTACTGGGTGTTCTACAGGCACCTCAAGCTCAACATGTTTAACATCAAACCCCTGAGTTTGTTCTGTCTTCCACCATGGACTGAGATGTGATAACAGTGCAAAGGAGCAGGTTTTGGGAGAACAAGCAGGAATTTAGTTTTGCTAATGTTAAATTTGAGATACCCGTTGGATATCTGTTGTACAAACTGCTTCCTAGCTGACTCTTATGCGTTCTGCTCTTTATCCATGATAATAGAACATCTAGCCAGACACATCGTTGCCTATAATACACTCTTAAGTGTGGCCATATCTCTTAAGTTCTGGCCAGTAGGATGTGAGCAGAAATTATGTATGCAACTTCCAGATCATTTTCTAAAAGAAATTGGGTGTCACTTGCCCTTTCTTTTGTCCTTTTCTGATGAATGTATGTATTAAATAGTTGGGGTAGTAAACCATGTTGAAAGATGCTGTGGTTTCAATGATGGTGTCCCCTTCAACATTCATGTTGAAACTTAATCCCCATTGTGATGATACTAACAGCTGATGAAATCATGAGGGCCCTGCCTCATGGATAGATTAATACCTTGTAAAAGGACTGGAGGGAACTAGCTTAGGCCTTCTTTTGCCCTTCCATCCCTTTAGCCACAGGAGGACACAGCATTCACCCCCTCCAGAGGATACAGCAGTAAGGTCCCACCTTGGAAACTGCAGCCCTCACCAGACACTAAACCTGCTGGGGGTCTTGATCTTGTACTTTCCAGCCTTTAGAACTGTGAAAAAGTATATTTCTGTTCTTCACAAATTTCCCAGTTTCAGGTATTTTGTTACAGCAGCATAAACAGAGTAAGACACTGGGAAACATTCTAGGGATTGCAGAGCAATAAGTTGGGGCCCTGAGGACTTCATTGGTCAGGTCCTTTGTACCAGGTCAACTCTGATGTAAGACAGCTACTAACTTCTATGATCTGCCATGGTTATTCTAAATCCCTTTAACTGCAGCTGACCTTGTGTCTTAATATCCAAGCAAAGATATCAGGAGGCAGTTGGATGTGGAAGTCTAGAGTTAGAGGAGAATGAAACCAACTCATCTTACATTCTTTGACTTGATTGGTGACTCTACCATCTATGGCGGTCCACAGTCATAATAATGGTAGCAATCCTGGATTTCTTCCTTTCCCTCACTCTCCTGGCAGTTAAGAGGCAAAGTTGTATCTCTCTAAAGAATTGGCTTTAGAATTAGTGTAGCAAAGTGGCTGAGAGCACAGGCCCCCAACTTACCGGCAAGTGCACAGATACCAGGCAAGATTGTAAACCCCTTTCTGATTTAGTTTCCTCATCTATAAAATGGAGGTGTAGGGATTAAGTGTTAATGTACATAAAGTTCTTAGAATAATGCTGGGCACATACTACAACTCAACAAAGGCAGGCTTCCTCCCCCCCCCTTGCAAATCCCAGTTCTGCCAGTTACCAGAAATAAAACCTTGAGTACCTCAATTGGTGTCTGTTTCCTCTTTAGGAAAGTGGGAAAAAATAATAGTACCATCCTCATAGGACCATTGTAATCCTTCATTCATCTATTCAGTACATATTTATTGAATGGATATGTGCGAGCACTGTTATCAGTGCTGAGAATACAGCAATGAACAAAAACAGTCTACCTTCATGGAGTTTGTGATCCATGGAGGAAGAAAACCAACACATATGTGTTATGTCAGAATATGATATGTTAAGGAGAAATACAAAGCAAGGCAAAGGGAATAGGGAGTGCTACAGGAGTTCTGTCATGCCGAGTGGCCAGGGAAGATCTTATTGAAAAGAATTCGTTTAATCAGAGGCTTGACAGAAGTGAGGAATGAACTGTGGAAATACAAAGGAAAGAACATTCTAGACAGAGGGGGCTCTGAAGCAGAAAGGTGCCTAGAGTCATCTAGGAACAGTAGCAAGGCATTGTGGCTAGAGAGAGAAAGGAGGAGTTGAAGATGAGCTCAGAGAATTCACAGTGGGTCACAGCCTGGAGGACTTTGTAGCTTTTCCTAAGAACTTAGGTATTTGTGCTGAATGAGGTGGGAAGCCTCTGGAAGGGTTTGAGAGAGTTATGACAAGATCTATAGAATAACTCTAGCTACTGTGTGGAGAATGGACAGAGATAGTGCATATGAGGTGTTGAGTGCCTGACACATGGGAGGTGTTCAATAAATGGTAATAAGCAATATCATCATCATCATTATCATAACATCCATTTCCTTCTGTGTATTTCCACTGCTACTACCTTAATATAGACCCTTAGTGTTTAGACCCGTTGTGTTTCTGAACTAGACTGTAAGTTCCAGAAGGGTAGGATCATATTACCTCATTCACTATTTTAACCCCAACATTCAGAGAATGCTGGTTCATATTATACTACTTTCCTGCCAAATGTCCTCATCACAGTATGTTTTCTTAAGAAACGTGTTATCACCTTGCTGCCTTTCTTAACTCTATCAGTGGCTCACCATGGCCTTCTGAATAATGTCTAAACTCCAAAAACGGCCCATTGGATGTGGCCTCTGCCTCCATTCCAGCCCCATCTCCCACTTCCCACATGAATGTATTGCTTAGGCAGTACTTAAGCTTGAGAGTCATTTGGAGCTCTTTTGCATGCAGTTTATTCTACCTTTTAGACAAGTTCAAGCTCCTCTGAGAAGCCTTTCAGATCTGCTCAAGCAGGGTCATTGCTTATACCTCTGTGTGCCCTCTGCATACTCGATGTATGTGCTTAGCACTTCTGTCTTCTCTTAAGCTTCTTGAGAGAGGAGAGCACCCTTGACTTGTGTTCCCAGTATCTATCTCAATGGCTAAAACCTGGTAACTCCTCAAAAAAGGTTTGAATGAGTGAATCGGGCTTTGTGAGTGTAAAAGTTAAGAACTGAGACCAGCATGTCTAATAGAGGGCCCCTTTACTGAGCTAACATGTAATAAAGTAGTGTATCTTTGAATGTTTCATTTTTCAGCTATGTCAAGTAGAGATACAAAGTGCAGTAGTGCCTGCTTATACAATTCAGTGGGAACAGAAAAATCAGGCAAATGAAATAAATGTAAGAAATCTTAACTTCTTGTCAATTCCAATAAATATGCAACAATAAAGTATTTTAATTAGAACCTTGGTATATGAAGTATAAAATTAAGATATTGAACAAGATGATCTATGAAGTCCTTCTAAAGCTATGACTTTTTCAACCACCAATTTCACGAATTGCCTCTATAGCCAAGACTACACAAGAAGTTACTGGAGCAAAAACCTGGAAGTCTATCAAATCATGCTTTGACCTTGGTCATCCCAATCTCTTTGTGCCTGTCTTAACCCAGCTGGAGAGTAGGTGGAAAAGGGAAGCATTTCATTGAACACCAGCTGCTGCTGCTGCTAATCTGAGCTGTTCTGAATAAAACAGTTCCACTTGAATCAATGAAGCAGCCCTTAGAAATTGTTTCTTTCTGACATGCGCATCATTTGAGTTATTTGAAGTCATTCCTACTACAATCCATATCTCTAATTCCATTTTAAATACGTATCATACTGATTCTAACACAGACTCTAACAAAATGATTTTTAAATCTAAGGAAATGCATTGATTCAATTAAATCTTAGTATTAAAGATGGTACAGACATTCTACACTTACTGTTTTTCTTCAGAATCTCTCAACTGAAAAAAACATCTGACTAGGGAAGAATCATGAGTATCATTTATAATTGATACACTATTTTGTTATAGTACTGCTTGAGGCCCACATACAGAACACAAAATTCTGTTATCAAAATGATAAATGTTACTATGTGGATTCTTTGGCATTGCTTCAAACAAAATTTTATACTTAAAGCTTGACTTTTTAAAATTATTGATTTTACTTTTATTTTGTAACATTAAGTTAGCATACTACATATGGAAAGACCAAGATTTTTAAAGATAGTAATATAGATATCATTTATGACATACAAATTTTATATTGCTTCTTTTTTTAAGTTACTGCTAAGCATAGTACTCACTGCATCCATATTTCAGTACTTACCACAAAGTTCCTGAAAGGACAGTACATTTCTGCAGATTAAATTTGTACACTCATTAGGTGCCAGTTTTTAAATAAATCTCATTAATTCATACAACATTCTTGGATATTATATACTTTATGGATTAGAAAATTGAGCTTAGAGTAAGTAAGCAACTTGCCCATGTCTTACAGCTAAAAACTAGTAGTGCTAGGATTTAAACCCACAGGTGTATGTGTGTGTGCTCTTATTGTAGCATGTTGCTTTCCTAGAAAACAAAAATTTCAAAAATATATTTCATTGAAATGTTTCCTCATTCAATAATCCCTTTTTTCATTGCTTCATAGCAATCTTATTCTCAAATTATTACCCCAGCAGAAAACTCATTTTTTATACTGTCCATTCAAGACTGGGCATCTAGGAGTCTCAGCCATCTTCATCTGCCATCAATCCTTTCCAGCACTCTGTCCTGATTATGTGATACTGAGTCAGCTACTTAATTTATTTCAACCTCGATTTCTTCATTTGTAAAGGGGATAATATTGTGATGAGAAAAGAGATAACATGTTGCTAAGGACTTATTTTGTGCCTTAAGGACTTATTAATAATTGATTAAGCTCAATATACGATGAATGAATGGACGAAGTTGTCTTAGTTTGTGTTTCTCCCAAAAACAGACCTTAAGACAATGATTTCAGTGCAAGTAATTTATTTGGGAGGTGATCCCTAGAAACACTGGTAAGAAAGTAAGTGAGTTATGGAAGGGAGGAAACCAAAAAGGGTGTGTTATCAATCAAGTGTCCACTTTGGGCAAGTGGAATTTGCTTATGTTGAAGAACTCTGGGAGCCAGTGTAGAACACACACTTCACAATTATCCTGTGAGTGTATAATGTTGTTATCCTCATCTGGCTGGCTTGCTGTGGTTGGGACACAGCAGCTCCAGCTGGTCCGAGAGAGCCCTAAGCAAGAAATGCAGGAGCTGGCAATTGAAACTAGGACTGGCATACTATACAGTAGGAAGATCCAGGGCACCAATCGCATTTGCCACACAAATGAACAAACGAGCCAAACTTGGTGAGTTGACTAGAGTTCAGGTCTGGCCCTCATGATTGCAGGCTTAGAAACTGATTTAAGCCAGCCCACCAATCAAACTCACATTTAACAAACTCAAGAGATGGAATTATAAAATCGGAATGCCAGTTTATTGATTTAAATTGAAAAGTACCCATCAGAGGGACTGGAATGCTGGAAAGGACGGGTATGCAGGTGACCAGAGCATTTTTTACCTGCAAGAAGACACACAGGGTCCCCACATAACAGAAGCTTCTTAGGAAGCTTGAAATCTAGACAAAGGGAAGTGACAGAACAGGAACTGAAAGAACTGGACAACTGATACCTGATACATTCAACTTCCATGAAACATCATTGACGGGAATGAGAGTATGTTGAAGCTTTTGGGCAAATACCCCCTAGGAAGTTACAGCCAGCATTTCCTAGTCTGATTCTATCCAGTGTTTTCATTGATGACTAGCCCTTTTCTTTAGAAATGTCAGGCTTCCATTATATCTTGCAGGCCTGGAAGCCATTTCTCTTTTTTTTTAAGTGACTTATAACAAACTCTGCTTTGGTCCATATGTGAATAAGCCAACAGGTTAACACCCAAAGACAATCATATTTTCCTTTTTTTCCATATTTCTGTGGTATTTCTCACTATGTGTGCCAAGTGTCAACTGTACTATGTTTTATTACCTGATTGTAATCTCCTCACATCTAGAAGTCCTTCAGTCTGAACTTCTTCATAACTTTCAAACCTACTAAACCTACTATCTAGCTCTCAGTAGCTTTTCTCCTATTTCTCTCTTTTTTTCAATTTATTATATATATATTTATTTAGGTAGAGATTAGGTTTCACTATGTTACCCAGACTGGTCTTGAACTCCTGGGCTCAAGCAATCCTCCCACTTCAGCCTCCCAAAGTGCTAAGATTACAGGCATGAGCCCCACACCCAGCCTCCCAATTTCCCTTTTATGTCAAACACTTCTCATATGAAACATGCCATAGTTTTTTGTACTTCCTTATTTCTTGGTCATTTTTTAAATCTAAAGAAAAGTTTAGAGAATAGTATAATCAATAACCATATTTTCTTTAGCTAGATGTCCTGGTAGTTTATATCTGGCCATATTTGTTCTGTCTATCCATTTATCTGTTATCTCCAGCTATGGACCCATTTGTCATAAGTTACAGACTTTGTAACACTTTATCCCAGCATGTTTTCCGTAAGAATCAGGGCATTCCCATATATAACCATAAACCACACACAATTTAACCTTGTTCTGGGTCAGCAGAGACATCTTCCTTAGCAGGCCAGTTTTATGATATGGTTCTGGGAAATGTTCTCAGAAATACAAGCTAGAAGCTGTCTTTTCATCCCGTCTGATTAAACTGTGATTTTCCATTTTTTTTTTAAATAAATCTTTTCTTGCTGCACAGGAGAGGGTTAACTCAGCAGTCCTGGGTTGGTCAAACCCTGTAGGTTCCAAAAAAAGGCCTGCCTTGGCTGGGCGTGGTGGCTCACGCCTGTAATCCCAGCACTTTGGGAGGCTGAGGCAGGCGGAACACCAGGTCAGGAGATCGAGACCATCCTGGCTAACACGGTGAAACCCCATCTCTACTAAAAATACAAAAAATTAGCTGGGCGTGGTGGCGGGCGCCTGTAGTCCCAGCTACTCCGGAGGCTGAGGCAGGAGAATGGCGTGAACCTGGGAGGTGGAGCTTGCAGTGAGCCGAGATCATGCCACTGCACTCCAGCCTGGGCGACAGAGCAAGACTCCGTCTCAAAAAAAAAAAAAAAAAAAAAAAAAAAGGCCTGCCTTCAGGATTGGTCCTTGACTAGCCCCTGACTAACCTCTGAGACCCTGAAATATTCTGCCTGATGAGAGTGTTTTATATACCTGAGGCTGTGGGTCATGCTGTATCAGTTTGGCCAGATAAGTTCATCCTAACAAAGTGATTTATGGTAAATGCCTGTTTTTGGCTCAGGAGCCAGCAGGGAGAGGAGAAGTTTGCGGTGGCTGGAATAGAAGTCATACAGGTACTATATGTCTATGTGACTGACCACTAATACCTGTGAAAACCCTGGACACCAAGGTGTGGGTTATCTTCAAATAATGGCAAAATTTATGAAGTCTTGCCAACCAGGAAGCTACTTCATATGTGTTACACATTATTGCAGAGACAATTAAGTGTATCTCCATGTGACTCCAGCAGAGAAGATACCTGGAAGCCTGGACCAAGTTTCTCCTGGATTTCATCCCATGTACCTTTTCCCTTTGCTGATTTTAATCTGTATCCATTTGCTGTAATAAACTATAACCATGAGTATAAGAATCTGAGTCCTGTGAGTCCTTCCGGCAAATACTTGAGCATAAGGGTCGTCTAGGATCATCTGACATGCCTGCCTAGAGTAGTTACTATGGATTCTGTTGTCTCCAACCAACAAGTATTATTGATACAGAATTGATGACAAAAGATCCTTAAAGAAATAGAAATCTGGGACTAATGTCTGAAATGGATTTGAAAACAGTAAGTATCTAAGTAGTGCTGGCAGTGGGACAGTGGTCCATGGCACACAGTGACCAAACAGTTAAATGATCTTTTGTAGTCAGCTGGACTAAAGTAGCTTTTGAAGGAAAGACTTTGATTTAAGAGATTGTGGTTCAAGTCATTAAGAAGGCCACATGCAGTCTAATTTAGGAGGTGAAATCTTGCACAAAAGAGCTAGAGTAGCAATCTGAATAGTTTAGCTTACAGGGATCTTTGACAGAGGCGAATTGGTCATGAAGTCCCAAGGACTGAAACAGGTAAGCAGTTTACTGTGTCCTTTTAGATGAGTACAATTCTAGTTCTGAGTAAACCAAAGCTTGACTTAAGCCACCTCAATAGAGATTCACAGCCCCTTGCCAAATCCCAAACCTCAGTCAGTTCATAGACACAGAGTCATGCAAATGAAGGTGAGTCTGGGTACAGCTGAGGATAACCCAACAAGTTCATGCTGTATATTTTCCTTCTAGCCCTCCCGAAGGAGCTTCGCGATCGTTTAGCAGAATAACTGTTCACCAAGGGAAAGGAAATATCCAGATCTTTCAGGGATTTGGGGGCACTGTCACTGAGCTAACATGTAATAATTCCTGGCGACCATAAAGACACTCTGGTCCTTCAAGCCTGATGAGGGCTTGTGAACATCAGTTGACATCATTTATCAATGGGTCCAGTAGGTCCATGAGCCATCCTGTTAATTCTTCAGATCCTGAATGTGAGTTGTAATAGACATACTTGTTATCTGACAAGATCCTCAGTTGTTCCACTGACCCATAGAATGAGGGACTCTCATGATATAAACCTATGAACGTAGTCCTCTATTTGAAAAAAATAAACCAAAAGCAATACCATGCCTCAAGGAGAATATTAGTGATTTAGTGCCACCACCTAAAATTGGGAAGACATAGGGGTGTTGCTTTCTACTACCTCTCCCACTTAACTTGGTTGTTTGGCTTGTGCAAAAAATCAGATGGATATTAGAGAATGACAGTGTGGATTATTGTAAGTCTAATCAGGTGGAGATTTCAATGGTAGCTGCTGTTCTTTTCTTTTGTTGAATGGCTATCAACTCACAGACTGCAGACTGGTGAATCTTACGTAGAGTAAAAGAAAACCCCACTGAAGCACACCACAGTCAGACTGCTGAAAACCAAAGAGAATGAGATGACCCTAAATATAGTCAGAGAAATGAGACATATAACCTTTAAAGGAACAACAATAAAACTTACAGCTGACTTTTTATCAGAAATTATAGGTGCCAGGAGAAAATAGAAAGGCATCTCTGAAACCTGAAAGAAAAAAAAGCAGCCAACCTAACATTTTATACTCAGAGAAAATATTCTTCATAAATAAATGTAAAATAAAAATGTTTTAGACAAAAATAAGTTGAAAATAGTCATGGCCAGCAGATTTTTTCTAGAAAAAATTTTAAAATAGACTCTTCAGGCTGAAAGAAAGTTATCCCAGATGAAAGCATAAAACTGCAAGAAAGAGAAATAAAGAGCACTGGATTGGGTAAATATATCTGAAAAATATAAACAAATAACTGTTAAAAATAATTATGATGTATTGTGAAATATATAACATGGAGAAGTAAAAATATATGCCAGCAATAGCACAAAGACTGAGGACAGTGAATTGATTACATGTGTTGTAAAGTTCTTGCACCCTCAGGAGGTGGTAAAAACAACTAGCTTAAGGTAGACTGTAGAACATAAGGAGTTTGTATTGAATCTCTAGCTAATTATTAAAATATTCAAGAATAGCTAATAGAGGAGAATAATAGAATAGCAAAAAAGCTGATTATTCAAAAGAAGGCAGAAGAGAAAAAATATGAAATAAAAATAGATGGAGTTAATAGAAAATAAATAGCAAGACTGCAGATATAAATCCATCTATTTTATTAGTTATATTGTATATGTATAACTAAACATTTCAATTAAAGACAGATTGTCACACTGGATACAAAAACAAGACTCAAGTATGTGCTATTGATAAGAAAGGCAGTTTAAATATAAGAACACAGTGAAATGGAGAGTAAAAGGATAGAAGTTATAACATGCAAACAATAGCTATAAGAAAGTTGATTATTATATAATATCAGGTTAATAGTCTTTAAAGCAAGAAAAATCACTAGAAGAACACAAGAACATTTTGTAATAGTAAAACTGTCAAACAGAAAAATCATAAAATATTCTGTATGTAATATTTCACCTATATGCACCTAATAGCTTCAAAATTTATATTTCAAAATGTAACAGAATTAGATGAGGAAACATCAAAATCATATAATAATAGTTGGAGATTTTCACACACACCTCTCAGTATTAGAACAGCAGTCAAAGCATCAACAGGAATATAAAATATTTGAACAACATGATTCATTAAATTAATCAAGTTGACTATAAGATACCACAGTTAACAGTTCCAGATCAGATTTTCTTTTTATTTACACAGGGAACAGTTACCAAAGTATACTGTATGCTGGCCCCTAATTTAAGTCCTAAAATTTTTTCAAATGATTGATAACATTTAGGTTGTGTTCTCTGACCACATCACAGTGAATTTAAACTGACAATCAAGAACAGAAAGGTAAGTAGACAAATTTCCAATAGCTTAGCAATTAGGCAGCACACTTCTAAATAACCCATTGGTAAAAGGATAAGTTACAGCCAATCTTCGAATCTTAGAAAATAGTTTGAATCAAATGATAATGCAGTATATCATATTAAAACCAGTTAAATGCAGCTAAAGAAGTGCTTACAGGAAAACTAATAGTTTTAAATAGAATCAAATTTCAAAATCAATTATCTAAACCAGGGATCAGCACATTATTTCCTGTAAAGCAGGGGTCCCCAACCCCTGTCATGGCCTGTTGGAAATTGCCGCACAGCAGGAGGTGAGGGCAGGGAAGTCAAGTAAGTTTCATCTGTATTTACAGCTGCTGCCCATCACTCACATTACTGAGCTCCGCCTCCTGTCAGATCAGTGGCAGCATTAGATTCTCATAGGAGCACGAACCCTATTGTGAACTGCACATGCAAGGGATCTAGGTTGCACACTCCTTATGAGAATCTAATGCCTGATGATCTGTCACGTCTCCCATCACCCCCAGATGGGACTGTCTAGTTTCAGGAAAACAAGCTCATGGCTCCCACTGATTCTACATTATGGTGAACTGTATAATTATTTCCTTATATGTTACAATGTAATAATAATAGAAATAAAGTGCACAGTAAGAGTAATGCGCTTGAATCATCCTGAAACCATCCCTCACCCTCAGTAGGAGGAAAAATTGTCTTCTGGGAAACCAGTCCCTGGTGCCAAAAAGTTTAGGGACTGCTGCTGTAAAGGGCCAGAGAATAAACGTTTTAGGCTTTCTGGGTTATGTGGTCTCTGTCCCAGCTACTTAAGCCTGCCATTGTAGAGTGAAGGCATACATAGACATTAAGTTAACAGGTAGGTGGCCCATGAGCTATGGTTTGGGTAATACTTAATTCAGGGACTATGAAGAACGTACGTGGTCTTTAGATCTCGTTTTAAAAAAAAAAAGCAGTTTATCTGAGCAGCCTAACAGATGTGGGTGAAAAAATGAAGTCACACCATAGTATGTGCAAGGAAATTATGGAAAACTTCCATCTCTCTGTGATGGTACATCCTTCAACTTTGTGTTTACCTCTTCAGAGAA
Source organism: Gorilla gorilla gorilla (assembly GCF_029281585.2). NCBI lineage: Eukaryota > Metazoa > Chordata > Mammalia > Primates > Hominidae > Gorilla > Gorilla gorilla. Next base: position 26,694,378 of record NC_073240.2, read on the forward strand.
GCTTTTCCTGGCCTCTACATATCAAAATAGTATTGGCCACATGTGCTTTTGCTTCTGTTTTTTTCCCCTGGTACATTTTTTCTAGTACTCCCCACTACCTTAAATTATATCAGTAATTTAAAAAAACTTTAATAGAGACAGGGTCTCACTACGTTGTCCAGGCTGGTCTCAAATTCCTGGGCTCAAGCAGTCCTCTCACTTCAGCCTCCCGGGTAGCTGGGACTACAGGCGCAGTCCACCTTTCCATCTCATGTACTGAATTGAAAGTTCTATGAAAACATAAACTTTATCTTTTCTACTACTATATATTTAGCACCCAGAACACTGTCTGGCATAAGATAGGTGTTCATGATTATTTACTGAATATGTAAATAAATGATAGGGAAGAGGACTGTAAGTCAGAAACCCCCAAGTCCCAGAAGTGACACTAGATGATGTACATGGAGAGCTACTCATAGTCACATTCAATCGATCCCTGGGAAACATGTGGCAACAGAGGTGAGGCATGATAAGCAAGGCCTGGCAGATCTTTGATTGCTGACATCAAACCTGTGCTGTCAGTTACTTAAGAAATGGAGGACTCATTCATGCTCATCAGAAATGGCTTTACAAAATGAAAGAAAGAAAAGTAGGACCCACATTGCTTTCCCAGTCAACAAGACATTCACTGAGAATTGTTGATATAGCACAAACACAGTTTCTCCAGCTCTCTTGTTGGAATAAACATGTGAGATCACTGGCGAGGAAGGGCCAGTATGGAGTGATGGATGAGCTTGACTTAATCCTCTCTTTTCCCTAGAGGAGACATTTACAAAAATAATTTCCCTACATTTCTTTATACTTTTGCCATCTAAGTTTGAATTGCTAAACACTATGGTTTAGTTTTTCTTGCTTTTTGAACATTATGTAAAAGGAGTCATATAGCATGTATTCTTTTGTGTCCACCTTCTTTCATCAAAATTGTTTTTGAGATGTATCCATGTTGTAGCATGGAGCTACAGTGAGTTTATTCTCATTGCTATATAATGCTAATATACTATAACGTATTCTTTCTACTGCTGATGGGCATTTCAGTTTTCTCCTATTTTTGAATATAATGAATAATGCTGCAGGAAAAATTCTTGAAATGAATATAAGCTGCTGCTTTCTGGATCATGAACAAAGGACTCTTCTGCCGCAGAAACAGCTTCCTAGTACTCTAAGCTTCCTTATTACAGTTCAGTTTTATAACCTTTGATAGCATTTGATTGGCCATGTTCTTTCACTAGACAGTATGATTTATCAACACAAAATAATCCACACTTTCTATCTTACTCCATTTTGTGTTGCTACAAATACCTGAGGCTGGGTAATTTATAGAGAAAGGTCTATTTAACTCAAGGTTCTGCAGGCTGTATAGGAAGCAAGGCACTGACATCTGCTCAGCTTCTGGTGAGGGCTTTTGTGCTGTTTCAAACATGACAAAGGTCAAAGGGGAAGTGGGCACGTGTGAAGAGGGACTTTCCTTATTTTTCTATCAATACGTGTTTGCTAAGAGGGCATGTGATGAGGACTAGTGGGATTTAAGACTTTTTTTTAAATTTAAGATTATTGAAGTCATTTGGCCCCTTGCAAGAAGTACACTAGACTCATCCCTGCTTATTTATATTAATGGGGCCTAGGCATAGCATAAATCAATGATATCAATAATACATTAAAATCTTGTTTAAGTCATACAGTTTAAGTTTAGTCCTACTTTAGGAGTTCTCCAACTCCCTTAATAAGGCTGCTAAAGGGCAAAAATAACAGTAAGGACTAATGACAATTTTGAATTGTTAATATCTATATGACTCTCCTGGATAGTTTGTTAACATTCAGTTTCCCTGGCTCCACTTAGAGAGCTTGGATTAATAGGCTTGAAGTAGAGACCAGGAAACTGCATTTTTAATAAGCACCCAAAGGAGACTTTAATGCAGATATTCTTTGGACCACACTGTGGCAGAGCTATCAATAAACAATGGCGGGAAGGAGAAGCAAGGATTACAACTACAGTAGTGAAAAGAAAGACAAACATCTGTAGAAAGATTACAAGAAAACCAATTGTGGTTCTTTCTGGGGACAGGGATAAAGCTCTCTGACTGTGGGCAGTGATTGTAGTTTGTAGCATTCAGGGCCCTCCTCGCTGGGCATGTTCACCTCCCACTCTAGGGTTCAGGCAAGCTGGGGCTCTTACCTTCCACATAGCCCGGCAGATTCTCCAAAGCTTCAAAGGTTCATGCACCTACACAGAAATAAATCATTTGAGAGGGCTGTTTCAAAACTGAAAGTAACATGCTCGATTTTAGATTCTGTCCAATGCAAAAAATGTTAAGAGGACAAAAAAGTTAAATTAGGCCAATAAATATACTAAATGAGATAAGGAACAAAATTACTAATATTAAGCAAGAACAATTAAAACACTAAAATGAACTAAGCAGAATAGTAGGTATCAAAAATAATACTTAAAGAATACTATCATTGGATGAGTAGCAGACTGGATGTGTTGGAGGATTGAATTAATGAATTAGAAGACAAATTGAAAAAATCTCTGCAAAGGGAAAAAACAAAAAAAAATATTGTATACAAAGCCAAAAAGATATGGAGTGGAATAGAGGTGGTAATAGGTGTCTCAGAAAGAAAATATAAATGGAGATAAAGAAGTAGTTGAAGAAATAATGGAGATAAGTTTTCCCAGATTAAATAAAGATGAAAGACTTCTGTTTCAAAGAACTCATAGAGAGTGTCCAAGAGGCGAGAGAAGGAAAACACAACCAGACTCTTTATAGTATGATTTAATAACAAAGGCAAAGAGAAATGTGAAGGCTTCAGAGACAAAATGAATCACAAGCCCAAGAATCACATCGATATCAGATCTCTTTTGCTATCAACTCGATGCAAAAGACAACAAAGTAGGATTTTCAACACATTGGTAACTTAGAACCTAGAATTTTATATCCAGACAAAATGTCATTCAAATTCAGAGATGTGATAAGATATTCTCAGGCATGGAAGGCCTCAGGAGGTTTGCCACACGGAGATCTGACTTGGGAATATTTAGGGGTGAAATATTTACATAAGTGGAGAGAAAAAATCCAGGAGACGCTGCAGGACATAGATGAAGGAACTGGGTTTTTCATTCTTTGGTAAAATTTATTGCTTTCTCTAAAAAGTAAGATTAAATAAAAAGACAAAAATGTATTTATAATAACTCTGAATTTTAAACCGACATTACCAACATAAAGAGTGAGGAGTTGGAGTTATTTTAAAGTGTACTAAGATTCTTTCTTCATTGGGAGTGAAAGAGACATAGATGTCAATATCCCCCCTCCCCCGCAAAAAAAAAGCAAGACAAATTAAATGATGGAAAAAGTGGGAGAGAACTAAAATAGTAAACTAAGATTGTAAAAATGGGTTTTGACATTCCCCAAAAGCACACTGTAAGATGAGAATACTTGTATAAATGTTTTACTAAAGAAATGCTCCCGGGGAAACTGGTAATGGAGTGGGCGAAACAGAACATGGACAGGAACGAAGCGAAGCAAGGCACAACCTCATGAACATGCAGTGGTGGCTTCCGGGTGACCTGGAAGAGCAACTCTGGAGTGTGTGTTTATGGCTTCTATGTTCTCACCCCCATCACTCACTGATGAATTCTTCCTGGGTACCTCCAGAGGGTCTGGGGGACTAGGAGACTGAGACAGTTATTTTAAACAGTGGCAAGTGATAGCTGTAGGAAATAAAAAACACACTGACAGTGGGGGCTAAGCAAAAATGGCTGAAAAGGATCCACAAGAATCTGGGCAGATCCATTATCCACTAACCAGATCCAAATACATCAGTACTGTCAATATATGTAAATGAAGGAAACCTACAGTCAAAAAAACATGAACATGCAAAAGTTGAAACTATAAGGATGAAAGTATAAGGATGTCAAACACAAACCTTTTCTCATTATGTAGTGATCCCTTCCAACCCTATTAGTGCTTATGGTCTTAAGTCCTATTCTTTTTCGTATTATTAGATAGAAAAGGTCATTCAACACACCAAGTTGATACCTCTGTTTTAAACATGTGTGTACTTAACAAAATAGCTTCAAAATATTTTAAACTGGTGATTCAATAATACAGAATAACAAGGTAAACAGTTAAGTTGAAAGAAAAATTTCCAAAGCGTAATACATATGAAACTATAAAAGAACAGATTACAATGTGTTTATAGCTGGGGCTTCTCCTGGTACTCAAGGTATTAAATTCTGTTGTAAAGAGGTGAAATGTCTAGCTCCCAAATGATTAGATGTTAAATTTATTTCTTCATAATATGAAATTATTTTCAGTGTTGAACAAGACCAGGGAAGCTGTTCATAATATACTGAAAGCTTCAAAAACAACTGATAAAAACCACAAAACTCATTTTGTATAAAACTTAAAAACTACAAGGCCTCATTTTTGTAAATATAGTTAGAATATGCATGTAAATTAAAAACAAAAAATATTGACTAAAAATAGAAAATAAAATAATACACAACTTTATAACTTTTGAAAATATATAAAAATTATAACAAATGTTTTAAAAATAGACTATCATTATTAAAGAGATTGAAGCAATGGTTAACAATATTCACACACAAAAATTAGGGTCAAATGGTTTTATAGCTTAGTTTTACAGGTGGCAAAGACATTATAAAAAAATTATCAGCTCACTTTACTCACTGATATAGATGCAATAATCCTAAATAAATACAAGCAACTCAAATCTAACAAAGTATACAAAAGGTAATATGCTATGACTAATTTGAGTTTATTTCAGATATGTAAGGATGATTTAATATTAAATCTATAAATATAGTTTACTGCACTAACATGAAAGGGGGAAAAAGCTGGACATGATAGCGTGTACTTGTGGTCCCAACTACTCAGGAGGCCGAGGCAGGAGGATCACTTGAGCCCAGGAGTTGGAGGCTGGAGTGAGCTATAATCACACCACTGCACTTCAGCCTGGGTGATAGAGCAAAACTCCATCTTTTTTTTTTTTTAATTTTTTTAATTTTATTATTATTTTACTTTAAGTTTTAGGGTACATGTGCACAATGTGCAGGTTAGTTACATAGGTATACATGTGCCATGCTGGTGTGCTGCACCCATTAACTCGTCATTTAGCATTAGGTATATCTCTTAATGCTATCTGCTATCCCTCCCCCCCCACCCCACAACAGTCCCCAGAGTGTGATGTTCCCCTTCCTGTGTCCTTGTGTTCTCATTGTTCAATTCCCACCTATGAGTGAGAATATGTGGTGTTTGGTTTTTTGTTCTTGTGATAGTTTACTGAGAATGATGATTTCCAGTTTCATCCATGTCCCTACAAAGGACATGAACTCATCATTTTTTATGGCTGCATAGTATTCCATGGTGTATATGTGCCACATTTTCTTAATCCAGTCTATCATTGTTGGACATTTGGGTTGGTTCCAAGTCTTTGCTATTGTGAATAGAGCCGCAATAAACATACGTGTGCATGTGTCTTTATAGCAGCATGATTTATAATCCTTTGGGTATATACCCAGTAATGGGATGGCTGGGTCAAATGATATTTCTAGTTCTAGATCCCTGAGGAATCACCACACTGACTTCCACAATGGTTGAACTAGTTTACAGTCCCAACAACAGTGTAAAAGTGTTCCTATTTCTCCACATCCTCTCCAGCACCTGTTGTTTCCTGACTTTTTAATGACTGCCACTCTAACTGGTGTGAGATGGTATCTCATTGTGGTTTTGATTTGCATTTCTCTGATGGCCAGTGATGGTGAGCATTTTTTCATGTGTTTTTTGGCTGCATTAATGTCTTCTTTTGAGAAGTGTCTGTTCATGTCCTTCACCCACTTTTTGATGGGGTTGTTTTTTTCTTGTAAATTTGTTTGAGTTCATTGTAGATTCTGGACATTAGCCCTTTGTCAGATGAGTAGGTTGCGAAAATTTTCTCCCATTTTGTAGGTTGCCTGTTCACTCTGATGGTAGTTTCTTTTGCTGTGCAGAAGCTCTTTAGTTTAATGAGATCCCATTTGTCAATTTTGGCTTTTGTTGCCATTGCTTTTGGTGTTTTAGACCTGAAGTTCTTGCCCATGCCTATGTCCTGAATGGTAATGCCTAGATTTTCTTCTAGGGTGTTTATGGTTTCAGGTCTAACATTTAAGTCTTTAATCTATCTTGAATTAATTTTTGTATAAGGTGTAAGGAAGGGATCCAGTTTCAGCTTTCTACATATGGCTAGCCAGTTTTCCCAGCACCATTTATTAAATAGGGAATCCTTTCCCCATTGCTTGTTTTTCTCAGGTTTGTCAAAGATTGGATATTTGTAGATATGCAGCGTTATTTCTGAGGGCTCTGTTCTGTTCCATTGATCTATATCTCTGTTTTGGAAACTCCATCTCTTAAAAAAATAAAAAGAGGAGAGGAGGAAGCCATATAATCATCTTAATCTATACCAGAAGAAGTATTAGATTAAATTTAACATATATATGTATTTATTTATTTATTTAAAAGTAGCAAATTTCTTAACTTGATAGAATGTGTTTATTTAAAAATCTAAAAGGCAATATTCTGCATAGGGATATTAAAAGCATATCTTCATAATGACAAAAGAAATACGGGTATTCATTATAACCACTTCTAGTCAACATTGCCTTGGCAGCCTTACCAGTGCAACAAGACAAGAAAAAGTAATTACAAGTATAAGGACTGAGAGGAGGAAGTAAATTGTCATTAAAGTCATGCACCACATAATCACATAATAACTTTTTGGTCAATGATGCACTGCGTATAGAACTGTAGTCCCATAGGATTATAATGAAGCTGAAAAATCTGTATTGTCTAATTATGTCACAGCCATGGTAAAGTTGTAGCACAACATATTTCTCATGCGTTTGTGGTGATGCTGGTGTAAACAAACCTACCATGTTGCCAATCTTTTAAAATTATTGCATATACAATGGTGTACAGATCATAATACTTGACAATGAATGACCATGTTACTGGGCTATATACTTTCTATACTATACTTTTAATTATTACTTTAGAGTATACTCTTTCTACTTATAAAAACACATTAACTGTAAAACAGTCTCAGGCAGGTCCTTCAGGAGGTATTCAGAAGAAGCCATTGTTAGCATAGGAGATGACAGCTCCATGCATGTTGTTGCCCCTGAAAACCTGCCAGTGTGACAAGATGCAGAGGTAGAAGAGAGTGCTATTGATGATCCTGACCCTGTGTGGGCCTAGGTTAACGTGTGTGTTTATGTCTTAGTTTTTAACAAAGAAGTTTAAAAAGTAAAAAAAAAAAAATTTAAATTAAAGATAGAAAAAAGCTTATAGAATAAGGCAATAAATAAGTAAAATATTTTTGTACAGCAGTACAATGTGTTTGTGTTTTAAGCTAAGTATTATTACAAGAGTAAAACGTGTTTAATAATTTTAAAGTTTATAAAGTAAAAAAGTTACAGTAAGCTAAGATTTATTATTGAAGAAAGAAAAATATCTTAGAGATAAATTTAGTGTAGCCAAAGTATACAGTGTTTATAAAGTTTACAATAGTATACAGTAACATCCTACACCTTCACATGCACTCACCACTCAGTCACCCAAGAGCAGCTTCCAGTCCTACAAGCTTCATTCATGTGAGTGCTCTATACAGGTGTAGCATTTTAAAAATCTTTTATACTGTATTTTTACTGTACCTTTTCTATGTTTAGAGGTATGTAGATACACAATTACTATTGTGTTACAGTTGCTTACAGTATTCAGTACAGTAACATGCTGTACATGTTTGTAGCCTAGCAGCAATAGGCTACACCATATAGCCTGGGTGTGTAGTAGACTCTACCACCTAGGTTTGTGTAAGCACACTCTATGATGTTCACACAACGACAAAATCACCTAACAATGCGTTTCTCAGAAAGCATCCCCATTGTTACATGATGCATGACTGATATTTGCAGATGGTGTGGTCATTTACATAATCAGTCTAAAATAATCATTATTTGAAATAATAAGATTAATATACAAATGTTAGCTGCATTTCTATACACCAGCAGCAAACAACTAGAAAATGTAAAGAAAAAATACTCTTTATAATAGCATCAGAGAACTTTAAGTATCTAGTAATAAATACTTATTTTGTAAGTCACTGAAAATTTGAGATTGTTATACAGCAAACCTGATTAGCTCTACAAGGAAAATGTTAAAGCTCTACTATGAGATATTAAAGAAGGCTCAAGTAAATAGATAGCTCATCTGGCCTTGAATAGGAATTTTAATAGAATAATATCTCAGTTCTTTCCAAATTGATCTATAAATTGAAAATAATTCCAATCAAAACCTCAACAGTGTTTTTCATAGCATGTGATAATCCTAGATGGAAGAATTAAGGGCTGAAATAGTTAAAACATTTCTTCAGGGAAGGACAATTCCCTTGCTAGTTGTCGGGATTTACTATGAAACTAGAGTAATTAAGACAGTAGTGGTATTAGTTCACCGATCAATGGAAATACGTAGGGAGCCCAGAAATAGATTCCCATATGTTTGGCACTGGGGATAAGAAAAAGGTGGCATATTATCAGTAGAGAAAGGAGCTGAAAGATGGAACTGAAAACAATGCTTCTCCAAGTGGAAGAAGTTGGAGGTGTATCCCAACCTCACTTAATTACAAAATAAACTTCATTTAAGTTAAAGACTTTCAAAAACAAAACTTTGAAACCCATACAAAAAATATAGGTCAGTATTTTAAAACTTGAAGAAGTAACTTAAACAAAACATAGAATTGTTGACTATAAAATGAAGTATTGATAATGTGGGCTAAAGTAAAATAAAGAACTTTATTCATCAAAATACCCCTTAAAGGACCTGAAAGTTAAGAAATAAATTGGGAGATAGTTGCCATGTACATGATCAACAAATAATTGGTATTAAATAGCTCCTACATATCAATGAGGAAAACACAACTCAAGGGAAAACATAGACAACATGAAAATACTGTTAAGAAGAGAAGCACGTGAGAGCAGTAAATATGTGACATTAAATACGTGAATATTATTATGAGAAAAATGCAAAACGAGGTCTCACTGAAATACCATTTTACCCAAAAGCAGGCCAGGAATACTGCCAGGAATACTGGAGAATTAACACTCTCCAGCAACATCCCTCAACCTGTGATTTGTTGGAGTTAGTGCAAAAATAAATCCACTGCCCCACTCTTTGGATAGAATAATTCTGAGACAAGTGTTTGCACCATTTCTCAGTGCTTTCCATGGGATCTTCCACCCTCATTCATCCACTGGGATAGCTGGAATAATTGAATACCCTTTATTAGCTGTAGTTCCTGTCCTGTATCCCCTCTCCACTTCTCTATTGGCGTTATTACTTCCCAAATGGGCTATTTTCATTTAAATCCTTGTCTCAGGTTTCCTCAGAAAGCTCAAATAAAGACTGTATTTTTTGTATAAGAATATGTTGAGATGTGATGAAAAAATATTAAATAGAATAGTTGGGAATGATGCACAGGGAATTCAGATTGCTGGTTACCTTCCATGGGGTGTTGGATGGCAGATCTGGATGAGAGGGGTTCAGATGGATATATGTGTGATCTTTGTAAAGCTTCTGGCTTTTGTTCAGATGATGAGTTTGTAGGTGAGTGTTATTAAAAATAGCCAACTAACTAATATATCAATATATGTAAATTTTGTCATTAACTCAGCTCTGTGGCCTCAGGTCCATCAGAATAGGAGAAAAGAGAATGAGAGGGGGAGAGAGAGAGAGAGAATAACAAAGCAAGGAAAGGAGAAAGAAAGGGAGGGAGGGAAGGAGGAAGAGAGAAATTATGAGGCTATGTTAGGATATTAGTGAGCTCTAGGAAGAATATTGTCAAGAAAAAGTGGATTGACTCTAAGCGATAAGTGGAATGAGGAAAATGTTGGAAATTATTGGAAGTCTTTTCTCAACAAGAAAAAAGATAAGACAAAGAAAAATTTCAGGAACATACAAACTGTAGAAGATCATACTACAATTAAGAATTCATCTAAAATGCCCCAGCATACCCGGGGCAACTGATAGAATGTAAGATATTTGAATCTATTTTCCTGATGTTAGAATAGTTCTCTGTTTTGAGAGGCACAAGATTTATGACATTGTCCCTTCAAAGATTGAAATGTAATTATAGTACATACTTCGTTCTAGTATGAAACATACTTGCATACTAATTCCCCAGTCATCTTCACTTTCTTACCATCAGAACTCCAACATTAATTATGGCCATGTTGTGCCAAATTTAAAAAAAAATTTCCCACCTCCCTTGCAACTAGGGGTAGCCACATGATATGGTTTCAACCAATAAGATATAAGTGGAAGTTGCTGGGTGGAATTTGATCTTTTACCTTCTTGAGTTACTATTCCATCTTCTTTTTTCCTGTCTTTCAGTAATAGACTCTTCTCAGGATTAGACGCTAGCCTAATCTTTGGTTCTCTGCCAAATACCTGTTCTTAATCTTTTAGTTTTCTGCCACTTTTCTGAGAATGCTTTCCCAAAGCTTGCTAGTAACATCTTAATAGGCAAACCCTAATTACACTCCCTCAGTCTTGATCTTCTTAGAACTTGGTCCATCCTGTAATACTCTTAAAAGCTTCTCATTTTTCAGGCAGCATCTCAGCTCCTCAAGTACTTTGATTCTGTGCTGATCCTGTGTTAACCACAGAGATCCTCCTTGGTCCCTAGTGTCTTTTGTCACTCTGAAATTTAAACATTCACTGTGGTTTGCTGTTAGATTTCTTTCTTTCTTCTTTTGTCAGTTGTCTCTGCTATGGGGATTGCATTTTTTTTTCAAGACTGTGGCAATTACGTTGATGAAGATCATTTCCCAGCCTTTAGCTCTCCTCTAGTCTCTCCCCCACGTGCCAGGCCTGTATTTCCAGATGTGTGCTCCATAGAGCCACTACCTCTACTAAAAATGTCTAAACTGAGACATATTGTTTTTTAAATTCCCTAATCAGGTTCTCCTTGTGATGGAGATGTTTTGATCAACAAATTGTTTTAAACTCTCAGCAGCAGGGGTTTATCATGTGCCAGGGACAGCGCCAAGAGCTTTACATTTTTGATTCTCACAGCAGCTCTATCAGGTGCATAGTATTGTTAGCCCCATTTTACAGATGAAGAAACTGAGACCTAAAGAAGTGAGGCCTGATTTTTCCAACATCACACAATTTTTACTGGCTGAGACTGGTCCTCCGATGCCTAAGTCAAATGGTCTCCCTTTCCATAATAACACTTCTGACATCCTCCTAGTTTAAAAATCTCGATTCTACATTGAATCAGTTGCCAGATTCTGTCAGTTCTCTCTCCCAGACTTCCCATTTCCCCTTCTTATTGCCTAACCAAAGAAAACCCACTGTCAGCTTGTTGTGTGCAGGGTCACTGTCTCTTGTGTCCCAAGCCTTTTTGCACCCTCCACAAGTACAGCTCCTCTCCCTTCAAGTCATGTGGACAGGAGAAAATCCAAGCATCCATGAAATGGCCCCAGCGTACTCTTTCACTCTTCGTTTTGGCTTTTTTCAACCTGTCTTGGGCTGTAGCCAAATGACCACTTGCTCTGGAGGGATTCCTCACTGACCCACCTGAGGATTTGTGCTTGTCCTTAGACTGTAACAACCTACACGGCCTCCTAGGCGCCTAGCCAAAATTCTCTCTGGCTCAGAGCCCAGACCTCTCCAACGCCTTTTATGCCTCGATGGGACCTTGTTGCAGTTTTCCTGTGCCTTTGTGCCCCAGGTTCAGTACCTGGGTTCTTGCCATGTTCTGGTGACTAATTCCTATCTTCTAACCCACTTCAGGAACTGGGGCACAGCTACTCTTGGCAGTTCTCTCAGAGCCTGAAATTCTCTGCCAGCACCACAGGTTAGCAGCTGAAACTGCTACCTTGTGCACCTGCCTGAGCAGCTGCATAAATGCCTGCTCCAAGCTTCGCCATGACCCTGTTTGCCTGCCTTCCAGAACTGATCCTGACCTCCACATGTGGACAACTGCTAGGACCGTGGCTCCTGCTTCATGTGTGACCCTCCAGACCTGGAACCTTGTCCCCAATCATCCAAATCCAGGCCACTTTACAGTCTGTGTCGCAGGGGTTCCCAAAGTGTGGTCTGCAGGGTGTTACTAGGCACTGGGTGTGGGGTGATTAAATAAATGTAGGCGACATTTAGTTATATATAGGTAGTTTTCTTTAGCTGAGACTTTCTAGAGCTTTTAACATGTTTTTATGTATTACAGTTCTCCAAGTTCAGAACTGTAGTTAAGTGCTGTTCCCATGCTTATTTCAAAATGAGACCATGTTTTTCACTGAACAGCTCTAGGGATACTGGAAGCACTGGCCACAAGTAGAGTTGGCATATAAAATTTCCAGGTCCAATTCCTCTCTGGCGAGGCCTAGCCCATTAAGCAGCATCTACTGTGATAAGGAACTGTGGTAGGTACCACACATAAGCACATATGCTTGGTCCCCAAAGAGCTCACAGTTCAATGGTAGAGGAATATGTTCATAGGTAAGTGGTAGTAGTTACTTGACTGAGAGTGGATAAAGGTCATTTTGGGACGGTAAGGAGTAAATAGTTCTGCAGGAGTATTTGGTGAGTTTTCACAAGAAAGGGATATTTAATTTAGGTCTTGAAGGATGATCCAGAAATTCTGCTGTACGCAAAGCATGTGCAAGATCCAGAATCACACAGTGCTGGGTGTATCTGGGGAGTGCTTGGGTTCTGCGGGTCAGAGATGCAGGATGTGTGAGGGCAAAGTGTGGGCATGAGGCTGGAGCATAGGCTGGGGCCAACAGAAAAAGGCCTTAAAAATAAAGAAGTTAGACTTTGGAGTGCCCGGATGGAGTTTTGAGAAAGTTTTTAGCACAGTGGTTATGGCAGTGGTGTGGCATGTGGACGGACTCTGCTGGCCCAAGTCCTTCTTTTGGTGCAGATGCAGGCTCAGCTCAGGAAGGCTGACCTGAGGCAAACTTCCCTTAGCTGGTTATTCATCTGTTATCCTGGACCACATTCTCTCCCAGAGGATGATACTTTCTCATGGTGGAGGATGGTATTGGCCTTTTTTTTCCCCTTGGTGCCTTACACAGTGACTCATGTCAAGTACGTGCATAACAAATACTGCCTTTTAGAATAAATAAGCGAAGTGTTAAATAAGTCTGTACAGACTACAGGTGCCACAGTTTTGAGGAGAAGGCCCTCTTTGGGAACTTGAGTACAGATTGTAGGAAGGTAGGCACTTGGGAGAAGATCTGACTTGTCATTGAAGTCTAGTTGCAATTGGGATATGGATGAAGAAAGGACAACTCATCCTAGGTAAAGGGGGTAGCCCCTGCAAGTGCCAGAACAGGGCATGGTCAGGATTTAGAGGACAGAGAAACTCAAGGAGCTGGGCAGGTGATGCAAGGGTGCTGTCCACATGCTGAGGACAGAGACTTATGGCTCAGGGAGCCACCAGGGAGCAAGACTTGGCCCTGCCTTGCTGGTGGCCTCAAATGACAGCTCTTCAAACACTTGAAGGGCTAGAAGTGGGACTAGCATGGGAAAAACATGAAACCAAAATGCTAGGGGAGGGCTGGAGAAGGATACAGCTATCCAAATGGAAGTGAAAAGCAGAGCTGTAGTATTGAAAGCAGGGAAGAGCTCAGCAGAGGACAGGGCAGGAATGAAAGATGAGACTTAGATGAGCAGCAAGGCTGACTTAAGGAGAAACTGCTGAGTGGTCACTGAGGACTCTTTTTCTCAGAGGCACAGTTCCCAGAGCTGAATGGAGAGTTTCATACACGTATGGGCTATGCAGTCCATATCAGATACTGAGTACAAAGTGAAATGATGGCTGATCAGTGGTGAGGTGGCTGGGCTGATGGAACAGAGGTGCATCCTGCAAAGCAGGAAAGATATAAGGTTCAGTCATTGGATCAGATTGGGGTGGGCTTGGTCTAAGCAGAGGAATGTACAGTTAAACAGTGGAATTAAGAAGCCCTGACTTGGCTGGGGGCGGTGGCTCACGCCTGTAATCCCAGCACTTTGGGAGGCCGACGCAAGCGTATCACCTGAGGTCAAGAGATAGAGACCATCCTGGCCAACATAGTGAAACCCTGTCTCTAATAAAAATACAAAAATTAGCTGGGCGTGGTGGCGCGTGCCTGTAGTCCCAGCTGCTCGGGAGGCTGAGGCGGGAGAATTGCTTGAACCCAGAAGGTGGAGGTTGCAGTGAGCAGAGATCGCGCCACTGCTTTCCAGCCTGCTGACAGAGTGAGACTCTGTCTGGAGAGAAAAAAAAAAAAAAAAAAAAAAAGAAGCCCTGACTTTTGATAAAGCAGGGGTATGAGGAAAGCAGAAGCACTCATTGCAGGTTCAAAGGAGAGCCTGCAGTCAGCCATTTGGGGAATGTTACTGGAGCAAAGCAAAGTGGTTCTGAATCAGGTAAGGAGCTATGCAGTTGGAGAGAAGAAATGCAGAGAGCATTTTGACAGAACTGCCAGTATGGGTGACTGACGGGACAGCTGGACAAAAAGGAGAGAGTCAGAGATCATGTCAAAAGTTTTGAGAGCATGAGGCCGCCATCTTAGCGGGCCCTGGCCGGCCAGCACACAGATCACGTCCTCGGGCTCTGTGTTTGCTCCGGCTCTGTGTTTGCGCAGCCTCGTGGAAATGGTAGCCAGTGAGCTTGTGTGATTATGAACTGTGAATTATTATTTTAGGACTGCCTGAGGGAGGTGGGAGCATCTGTGATAAGATCGTGAGCTCAGGCAGGAGAGGAGTGCTGTGCAGGTGGCCCCTGGCATGTGTGTGGACATGTTTCCCGATGGAGAATTGGGAGGAAGAAAATGACTAGAGTGTTAGTGCCAGAAGGCAAGTATAATATGGTCTAAATGTTGTATCCAATCCTAAATACCCCAATAGGAAGAAAAAAGAAATCAAGCATGTCATTTTTATAATGTAAAATTTGAGGGTAGTGCCAATGGAAAAGGCCTTGAAAACACCCATAAAGCTCAAAGAATTGTCCAAATTATTTTTTTTGTGCCCAGATTCTATTGTATCAAATATTACTTGAGAAAGTTTAGATTGACAGCTAAGTCTCAGGGATGTTTTGTATTATGTGGAGTTTCACTTGAATTGGATTTGACAATTGTGTATAATCAAATGTGAATCCCCAGCATATATTTTAGGGAATAGTAAGTGAGGTCATTGCATTTGGCATGTTACTGAAAGCAGTGCCCAGGGAATAAATCCTGACATCAACCAGCTAGCTAAGAACATGACACATTTCCTTGATCTTCTGCCAAGGAACACTGCCAACAACTGACACAGAGAGCAGGAGAGAATGCGGGGTGTCTAATGTCCCTTCCACCCTTACAAATAATCCCCAAATAATTCCATTAGACCCAATGTGGAGAAGACAGTACCATTCTACAGGAAGGGTGTGTCTGTGGGCACATTCTCTGAGCTGTTACTTCTGGCCTGGCCATGGTGTCTTTTATTGGTGGATTATACTTTTTCCTGTTGGGGAAGAAACAACAGCAAACAGGGCCACTGAAGAATATTTTTTTTTGGATATGGAGTCTTGCTCTGTCACCCAGGCTGGAGTACAGTGGTGCGATCTCGGCTCACTGCAAGCTCCACCTCCTGGGTTCACGCCATTCTCCCACCTCAGCCTCCCGAGTAGCTGGGACTGCAGGTGCCCACCACCACGCCTGGCTAATTTGTTTGTATTTTTAGTAGAGATGGGGTTTCACCGTGTTAGCCAGGATGGTCTCGATCTCCTGACCTCGTGATCCATGCGCTTCGGCCTCCCAAAGTGCTAGGATTACACGTGTGAGCCACTGCACCCAGCCAAAGAATTTTAAAATAAGAGGTGAAGAGGTTAGAGATGTATTAAGAACACCATACTAAAATCTGTAATGGAGCTGCAAGAAACAGAAAACCATTCTTCAGTTTTCTGTTGATTGAATGATATAGTGTCCCATGACTTGCAAAGGTCAGGGTCAGCACAAAGTATATGTTGTTGTCTAAATCAACGACTATGTCAAATAATGCTTGGAACTGATAGATCCAGAGAAGAGAACCTGCCTAGGCCATAAGGTTGCTCTGGAATGCATCATTGCCTCAAGAGGGACATTCTAGTAACAGGCTTGGCAGAGTCAGTCCTGCCTGAGAACCTCACCATAAAAAGTCACACCTGTCAATGTCAGCCTCTGTAGAACAGAGCCATTGGGGTTCTCTTTCACTAGACTCCATTTGAAAGTCATCCTGGTCTTTGTCCTTGAGTCAGCAGAAGTGTCTATTAGAGCATGTTTGAAGAAGGTATTGATTTAATTAAATAATCTTTTTTCAGAATCTCAAAGAGAACAGTTAGCTAAGTTTAATGTCTACCTGAGTACACAAAAACTTCACCAACATACACCGTCTTATATTTCTGAAAAGAACTGTGCAGGATGTGACTTGAACAGGTGATAGTGGGCAGAATGGGAAGTCGGAAAGGCATGCTTCCAGAAAATAAAAAAGGCTTCGGAACAAACTTCTTTGTCTTCAGTGAGGACTATTGGGAAAATGTGAGGTTAGAAAGGGTAGATTTATGTGGGGATGTGCTTGGATTGCCATGTGGTGATGGTTAGTTATGCTATTTTTTATATGCTTGTTTCTAGAAAAATAGATTTTTGAACCCTAAGTGCAAAAAATGCCATAAAACTTAAGGCAATCATCCAACTTAGGGATGAACTCTGCATATGTCACAAATAATTATAGTTTATAGATTATAGTCATTTTATTTAAAATAAAAATAAACATTTTAAATGGTTACATTGGACATTTTTATTAAAATTTTGTTTTCAGATTATAAAAGTAATACATGCCACAATTCTTCAAGATCTATTCCACCTATATAGAGAAAATACTGTGTGTGCCTATTCACATATTCAACAAGTTTTGGTCCTTTTCTATGTACTAGACACTCTTTTAGGTGCTGGGAATACAAAATTTAAAAGAACTATTCTCATCTTTCAGAAACAGGCAGTCTACAGAAAAATGTGCTCAAATACAATAAAAATCCTGCATGCTGTGAAAGTAGCCTGTGCACAGGGAGAGCAAAGAGGAGACAGAAGTCAGGGGAGCAAGAGAGTGTAGGGAGGCTTCCTGGGGCAGCGAGAATTGGAGGCCAGTTCCAAAGCAGGAGTGGTTGTTGGGGGTGGGATCGGGGCAAGTGGGTGGGCAGGGAGACTCCAGGCAGATGGAACAGCATGTGAAAAGGCGTGGAGATATGAGAGGGTATTGGCTGGAGGTGGGCTGCTAGCAAGTGATGAAACTGGAGAAGTTAATCAGGAAGGCAGCTTGTGAAGGATCTGTGTGCTCGAGAGTGAATCTGATTTCAAATGTGAACAAGACTTTCAGATGTATGACTTAGCCCATTTAGACATCCTCTGAGGTAGAGAGCATAGGTTTATTCTAAGATTGGCTCCTCATTCCATTGGCTAACCTTGGTATTTATCAAAGCCTGTGAGCCCAGGTAGCCTCTGTTATACAAACCGTACCCATCCTCATTTGAGGTAGTATCATTGTCATCAAAAGAAACTTTAGCACAGAAAACAAGCCAGATAAGCACAATGAGCCCTGGCTGAGCATCCAAGGAACCCACACCTGGCCGGCCTGGAGAGAAGCAGGTGATGATCTTGAGAGGTCTCATTTATATGGTGGGAGAAGGCTACTCAGAGGGTTAAAAAAAATGAGATGATAACTAACTAGTGGTGGGACAGAGATTTTCATGGATATTCCCCAAATACTAAGGTTTAACTACTCTTTAAACTGTCTCATAGATCTAAAGGTCAATTTATTGGCTAAATAATAGTAGCTGATATGGTTTGGCTGTGTCCCCACCCACATCGCATCTTGAATTGTAGCTCCCATAATTCCCATGTGTTGTGGGAGGGACCTGGTGGGAGATAATTTAATCATGGGAGTGGTTTCCCCCATACTGTTCTCATGGTAGTGAATAAGTCTTATGAAAGCTAATGGTTTCATGAGGGGAAACCCCTTTTACTTGGTTCTCATTTTTCTCTCTTGCCTGCTGCCATGTAAGATGTGCCTTTCACCTTCTGCCATGATTGTGAGGCCTGCCTAGCCAGGTGGAACTGTGAGTCCATTAAACCTCTTTTTCTTTATAAATTACCCAGTCTCAGGTATGTCTCTATCAGCAGTGTGAAAACAGGCTAATACAATAGCTAATATCTATTGAGCATGTTCTCTGTGCCAGGGGCTTGCTGAGTTTTCTTGAGATACAATACGAGAGCAACCACTTTCCCAATCCTAGCTCTCCAATAAAGATGGCATAAGCTGCTCAATGCAAGTATGGGCACATTTTACCCTCTTAATGGGAGAAAAATTTTTAAAGTGATGAAGACCAGCACGAAAATGCTCAAGGTGAAATGGCCAGAAACATAGTGTGAGTCTAGTTTTGTCCATATATGAAAGAAACGCAAAAGCATAAATTGTATTCATCTCTGGGAAGTGGAAGCCAAGTAATGTGTAGTTCCTTCTTTAGACTTTCTTCTAGAATGAACAAAAACTATTTTTATATAAAAGGGTTTTTTTTTTTATATAAAAGGGTGATTTTATCTGGCTGAATTGGAGCCCAGAAGTTGTGAAGGAAAATAATCCCCATGTTTCTCTAACATGCCCCCACGCCATTGAACCCTGAGTGTGTGTTTGCATCTGTTGCTATGCAGAAAAGTTTTTATTCTGTCATTGGGGTTAGTTTTTGTTGAGTCAGGGGGGCAGAGACTGGATTTGAGTTTCCACAGTTAGAAGGAGGCGGGAAATGAACAGAGCTACTTTTTATGGAAGACTTGGTAGAGAAGAGAGGTCAGAAGTTGACAAAACTATCAAAGAAAGACTAGATGACTCTAGTGCAGAATTGTATGGGGGCCATGAGACTGAAGGTGGCATTAAGTAGGAGCAGCCCACTGTCCTCACCTCTGACAGCACCGAGCACCCAGGAGGATCCTAAGACTGCAGGCTGGGCATGGCTGGTGTTGTCACATAATGGGCAGGGGTGGGGTGAGAGGAGTGGGGCTTCTTTTGGGTAGGTAGGTATATGATCGGTTTGTCTGGATGGTGGAAGCTGAAGCTGAAGACCTGGGTAAGGGATGGCTTGATTTCAAACCAAGAAGGGTGGCCTTATTTTGTGATCACAGGCTGATGGAGGCTCAGTGTGAGGTTATGTTGCTAGGAAATGGAAAGAAGATGCATTTATAAGCAAGTAAGAACTTCTGCAACCATTGGAATGCAGCCCAAAGCTTGGCACAGTTTTTGGTTGGTTTTATGGTTCTGATAAGCACCAGAGTATACAAAGCAGCTGGAGACTGCTAGGGTCCCTATGAAGGAAGGTGGCAGATGTGCTGACTGACATACGCCTGCCGGCCCCCATGGGACTTTTATGGCCATGAGCGTTAGGGAGCCACACCTCCCTGTGAAAGACACGACCACAGTCATCTGCTGTAGCTCCTGCAAAAAGTGAAGTGAAAATTGATTGACTTAAACATTGGATCTTATGAATAAAAACTTCCAAATGTGACTGGTGAAACCCAACTTAAATCCGGACCCACCAAAAGTTAACGTGATACCCACGGATTTGATGAGCGCTCTGAGGGGTCCTGCGTTCTTCTCATATGGCCACGGACTTATGAGGTTTCTCTTCCACTTCCTTCAGGACAGATGCTAATGTCAATTTCAAAATCAGCATAAGGACCCCCTTCTGACAAAGTTCACATTTACTGAGAGAGTGCTATTTTCAGACAGACTTGAAGAGTGTAAATTTGCCATTACACTATTTCTAGAATGAGGAAAGGAATAAAGTGGGTACATTTTTAAAAACCTATCTATCCCATTTCAGTGTTTATTGTTATGATATGTAGAAGAAATACAGCTGCTGTTTAAAAAGTGATTTACCATTTAATCAATGAAAGTAGCTTCTCGTGGGCCTAACACCACCCTGTCACTTCCTCAGAGGCTGTCGCCCCCATACTGGGGTATGAGGACAGCCTTGGTGCTGTAACAGGACTGTTGTGGGGCCTCTAGAAGGATCTGCAGTGTTCCCCCAGAGTGTTCTCTTGGATTGCTCCAGGGATACAGAGTGCTGTTGACAGAGGACTGTGTGATAGGTAGCACCCGATGCCCCCTTGGACTGTTGTAATGCACAGCTGGTCATTTAAGAGCCCTGAGAAGTCCTTGGATCATGGAGTATTTGCAAGTCTAACGGGAGGCACTTGGTGAATGTTTCATAGGTGTGCTTGAAAAAAAAAGAGAGTATTCTGCCATTACTGATTGGAATGTACTTAGGCATCTATTAGGTTCTAATAGGTCCTGTGTTGTTTGGTTCTTTTATGTCTTTGATGATTTTCTGTCTAGTAGTTTTATTCTCAATTTTGGTATAAACTTTTGATGATCCTTCCTCCTTACAGCTGCTCTGAATATTCTACTGAACTTGATTTCACTATACACAAATTTTGCATAAGTCTAGAGCAGTATATTAGAATTATCTGTGAGCTTTAAGAGATGCATATGCCTGAACCATATTCCAGACCAATTTAAGTCAGATTCCCTAGGGGTGGGTCCTAAGAATCTGCCCTTTAAAATCTCCCTAGGTGGCTCTATTGTGCATTCAGGATTGAGGACCACTGGATAGAGGCTATATAACGTGATCCAATTCACGTGTCCCAGGTAACAGACCTGGGTGAAGCCACGAGGCCACATCCA
The DNA here is from genome assembly GCF_029281585.2 of Gorilla gorilla gorilla. Classification (NCBI taxonomy): domain Eukaryota; kingdom Metazoa; phylum Chordata; class Mammalia; order Primates; family Hominidae; genus Gorilla; species Gorilla gorilla. The sequence goes on from NC_073240.2 coordinate 26,715,206, forward strand.
CTGTGTCTAGAGCAGCATTGTCCAGTAGAGCTGTCTGAGAGGGTGGAAGCTGTGTCTGTGTTGTCTAATGTGGCAGCACTCACCACACACTGCTGTTGGGCACTTAAAATGTGGGGAGTGAGACTGAGGAACTGAATTTTTAATTTGATCTTTATTTTAAGTAATTTAAATTTAAATAGCTGCATGTGGCTAGTGACTACTGTAGGCAGCTCTAGATCCATGTAATTTTTGTCTTATTTTACCAAAAAAAGAAATACATTTTCACCCGAACTTCCAATGATAAATGATTTTAAGTGGAAGTACTCAGTTAAAAATGTGTTCTTTTATATCAAATAGTACATGTATCAGCAAAACACGTGAATTGATATTGTTTCTTCTCTGTGGAGAAGTGAGACTTTAGAAAACAATTCAATGTGCCTCTATGATTACAAAATTGCACCTTGGAAAATATTTGTAAATGATTGTGCTAAGGAATAACACTTGTACTGAGAAATAAACTTACATTTTCTTTCAAATACATGCCTGTTATCTGTGGCTTTTAAAACTTATTGGGGGCTGGGCACGGTGGCTCATGCCTGTAATCCCAGCACTTTGGGAGGCCAAAACAGGTGGATCACCTGAGGTTAGGAGTTCAAGACCAGCCTGACCAACATGGTGAAACCCTGTCTCTACTAAAAATATAAAAATTAGCTGGGCGTGGTGGCACATGCCTGTAATCCCAGCTACTCGGAAGGCTGAGGCAGGAGAATTGCTTGAACCCAGAAGGCGGAGGTTGCAGTGAGCCTAAAAACTGTCTCACTCCCACCTGGGCAACAAGAGTGAAACCCCATCTCAAAAAACAAACAAACAAACAAAAAAAAACAAATTACTCTGAATTCCCCAATTACATTGTTCATCTCTCCATTTCATAAGGCTTGTAGTTTCCAGGAGCACAATTGTAACGGTAAAAAAATGTTCAAACCCAACTGTGTTGGACTCAGAATGCTTGCAATCACTCTGTCACCTGTAATCAAGGTGCTGTGATAAGATGCATTTGTATTGGCTGTTCGGTGTTTCCCACATGACTGACATAAGTTTGTATGGTGAGCCAGGCCATGAACTCTTCGCACTAGGGAGTAATTCCTTAGACACTGGCAAAATTCGTTGCAAGATAAATCCTAAGTGCATGTATTTTACACCATCAATTTGAGGTAGCAGGAAAACAAGCCACTCTTCATTTTGAAGTATTTATTCATTCTCTGATCTTTTTTTTTTTTTCTTGAGATGGAGTTTCGCTCTTGTCCCCCAGGCTGGAGTGCAATGGCATGATCTTGGCTCACTAAAAATGCTAATTTTTAGTGTTGGGAAGAAAAACTAGGAAAAGGAGTGCTTTATCATAAGCTCATCAAGAAAAAGGGTTATAATAAAATTATTTTGGTTTTGGTTCTTTATAAAATGTTTCTGAAAAATTGAAATAATAAATACAATGTATCACGACAGCACGAAAGTCAGATGTTAATTTTTCCATATTTTGTTATTCAACAGAAAATCATTAATGATACGCAAAAACTAGGAGAAAGTGTTTAAAAAGTAACGGGAAACTATTAATTCTCACTTTCCATAGCTCCTTTCAGCTTCTGAAACTAAGAACATTAATTTTCACTCAAGCCTGTCCAAGTCCTAAGAAAATTGTAACCAATCCTAAGCCCATATCAATAGGCTCTTCACCAATTGGTTAAATCTGAATCAGTCTGTAGCCAAGAGTCTGTTGTGTGTATCCCAAGCAGGGCCCAGACAGGGAAAGAGAGAAATCCCGAGTCCATGCACCTGCCAAGTTTCAGTTTTCTTCTGTTCCAGTCTTTCTGGCATCCATTTCAGGTGCCGCTGACCTAGGGGGAAGGGCTACTGTAACCCACTTGAGAGGATGGTCAGCCATCACTCAAATTAACACACTTAGAAGGGCCCAGGAGAATCAGGTTTGTCTGGCGTTCAGCATAACTGTTAGAAAGTGCTAAGAAGCAGAGGGGTGTTTTTTGGTGTTCCTGCAGGCCTGGGAGAGTGGGCTCTTTGCCCTCTGGGGTGAGCTTTTCTCTGCTCTCACCTACACTGACAGATCTGCCATTTCTTGTACTTCTTCTGCCCTCATTGTCTTCCAGTCTCAAAGGATTGAGTGTCCTTCCCCTGTTGGAAGCTGGCCTACTCAGACTACCATGGTGGCACCAAGCTTTTACACTAAGGACGTTGTGAAAAATGAGAATTTCTGGGCCTTTCCCCCTTTGTGTTCCGATGCTGGGTGTTGCCAGGGATTTTTGCCTTTAGCCCCCCCAGAGAACTTTCCATAGGATTTGGTGGGCCTTCCTTGAGAAATACTCCCTGCTCCATGGAGAGTAACCATCCTCTCCATATTCATTTATTTTTATTGAGTCATTCCTTACTCTGTAAGTATGCTCACTTCCCCACTGAAAACAGAATCCTCTCTCAACACCTCTTCTCTGCATTCCTTTGTAGTTGGTTTCTCCCGAAGAAACAAACCCCATGCTTGTTGCCTATTTCCCCACCTTTCTCCTCAGTTCTCTGCAGTCCAGTGTTTGTCCCCAGTACTCCACGTTTACTCTTATTATCCTCCAAGCAAACAAAACTCACCAGTCAGCTCCAATCCAGACCCTCCAACAAAGCCTGCAGAGCCCTGTTCCTGCCCCCTGGTCACGTGCAGCCCTGTCCTGCTCCTCGCTGTCTGCTGCCTTAGGGTCCCGGCTTCCGTATAGCTTCCTGATGCGCAGAGCCCTTTTCTGCCTCAGGCCTTTGCACTGCAGCTGTCTGGAGCTTATGCCCCCCACCGCAGCCTTCCTCCTCACAAGGGACTATGTCATGTTCTTGGTGTGACAGCATCCATATCAGAAAGAGGCCTTGCCTGTGAATGTGATTTAAAGCAGCTATCATTCTCTCTCTTATAGCTCCTGTTATTTTCCTTCAGAGTGCATTTCCTAATTTATATATGTTTTAACAAATTTATTGATACTTCCCCTCACTAGATTCTGAGTTTTGAAAGGCTAGTGGCCTTACTCGTGTAGTTCATCACTGTACCAAACCCAGTTCCTGAAACATGGTAGATGCTTTACTTGGAGACATAGTGAACCAATGATGCTGTTTTGATGGAGGCCAACTAATGACTCCCTAATTTCCACCTTCTCCACCTGAATGCAGAGCTGCCTGGGTGAGAGACCATGGCAAGCGATGACTCTGCAGAAAATCTTTGACTTAATATTTGCCCTGAGTGTTCTCAGTTCTCTGACAAACAAAGCCAGACACCCGGCACTTCACATCACTGTGGCTGATCCCACTGGTAGAAAGGCCTTGGGGAATGTTGTGTTTTAATGATTTCACTGAAAATAAAACTAAAAGCCTAGTTTCTTCCTTTGTACAGAAAAATGGTACTGCTGATGTTAACCTTGTGATTACAGGATAATTTCAATAAACTGCTAGAGACTTTTTGTTTTTTTTTGTCTTTGCAGAGTGAATGAAATACAGAGAGAACTACATCCTCCACTTCCTGTGTAGCATTGAGGTATTCAGGTCCCCCTTAGGAAAGAAGGTTTCAGGAGCTTTGCCTCTCAGCATCCCTGTGCACACAGCCTGGTTCCTGAGCACAGTGCCTGTCGTGTTCCCATCTAAGCCTCATTTCCTTTCCTTCTTTAGGGACATGAATCTGCTAGCAATAAAAATATCTAACTGGGTAATAATGTATGCAGGGTACACTGTTAGTGTTCCTAATTGCTGTTAAATGGTGATGGGCGTTAACTGGCATTTTGAATAGAGCCCTTACAAAGCCTTTTTTTTCCCCCCCCACTAAAGCTGGTGCCTGCGCAGGTGTCTAAAAAACATGCACAACCCCACAATGGAAACTTCAACAAGTTCTTAGTCCCTTCAAGAAGCTTTCTCAGCAGATGAGACACTCTGAGCGAGAGTCTGGACATTTGGTTGTTTCTTTTATTATTTAAGAATGTCTTAGAATGTAATAGAAATGAAATATAAATAAGAAATATAATTATGGCAAAGAAAGAAAGTAAATGACCACTATTGCTAAATGGCAAGGCTAGAAAACCCATGAGGGTCCCTTGTCCAGCATTAGTTTAGTAGAGATGGATACAAAATAAATATGAAAAATCACTATAATACAGTTGGTTTCCTATGCACTTCCTGGGATGTGCTTTACACACATCAAGCCCCTGTGATGCTGAGCAGAAACAGGGGCTTCAGGTTCACACAGGTCAGCTCTTGAGTACGTCTTTGCTACTCCTTGCAATTTCCAGTATCACTGCCAACTTATCTGGGTCCTTCATACAGTTCATGTGAATTATTGGTAGTGAATAGCTCTTAGTGCTAGGACTTAGTAGCTGATCAAACGAGGAGGGGAAGGACAAAGAGGCTGTTCATAAATGTACTGAGCATCTACTAATCTGTATCAGGCCTTGTCCCAGATGCCGGGGTGGGACTGATGAAGACCCAGGGTAGACTCTGAGGACACACAGGGAAGGGTGTGCTGAAGCTCCCGGGTTTGATAATGGGCATGTAAACGGGATTCACAGAGAAGAGCAGGTTTGGGTGAAAGATGGTGAGTTCAGATATGGGCACTAAGGACTTGGATTTCCACATGACGATGACTGGCAAACCCCCCAAATAAAAGACCAGAGCAGAAGCAGGGGCCAGAGTCTGAGATGGGGACTCAGGAGCCAGGCCCAAAGTGGTCCCTGAAGTCCTGTTTGATGAGTTTGCTAAGGACATTCAAACAGAAAAGGAGAAATTAGTGAGATTAGAAGCTTCCAGAGATCTCATGAATTAGTCTGCAGGAAGAAATAAAATCACAGAGGAAATAGAGCTGAAATCATCAGAAAAGTTTGCAAGCCAGGCAAGTGCCCAAGAAACAAGGCCAGAGAGAGTTCCTCGAAGCAGATGGGCACAGTGACAAGTGCGGTAGAAGGTAAGGCAGCCAAGCCAGAAAATGGCTTTGACTGACCTGATGCTGAGAGATGCTGGGGTGAGTTGCTCAGTAGAGCAATGGAGGTGAAAACTGTCCACCAAGGGCTAGGGAGTCGGGGTGGGCGGGCAGAGGCCATACAGGATCTGTATGGGGAATGGGGGATAGGGTGGTAGATGGAAAGGGAAATGTGGGAGAAAGGGAGAGGCTGATAATGCTGGGGGACAGCAGATGACCCGCCAAGTGCAGGTTGGACTGCAAAGGAAAGTGGCAAGAGAGGAGAAGGGGGAAGATAAGAAGGCATGAGATAAGATGGAAAGAAGAGAAAGTGGAGAGAGCTTTCCTTGGCTGTTCTTGACTATTTTACAAAACTGAGAGGATGGTAATCTGATAAAAATGGAGGGGGCAGAAATGTCCCTGTAGGCTTGAAGGGACCATCCCGTTAGACAATACACAGGAAAGTCAAGAAAAGATGAACAAAGTTGAGCACTGTGCAGTCACTCTGAGGGCCAAATTATAATTAGCATGAATTTTGGGAATCCAAATAACACAGCTTTGTGACTTTCTTCAGAAATCCTTGGGCAAGAAAATGCAGAAAAGAATTGGGTTGGAAAGCAACAATTCTAAGGCCCCCAGAGAGTCTAGTGGTTTACAGTGCTGACCATGGGGTCCAGCCTGGGCAGAGGGGAAAGTGATGGCAGAAAGGGGAGGAAAAGCCAGATCAGGGAAGATTTTAGGGACAGCAGACTCTGAACTGAGGTGAATACCTCTCTTCCCTTAGAGGGAGATGCACCACTTCAAGGGTCTGTGAGGCTCCTCTCCACATCTGCTTGCTGGCGGGTGAGCAGGAGTGGTTGCCCAGGTCGTCCCAGAGAAGCCCATACTCCTGACGGTGGTTTCCCTTACCCAGGCTCAGGTCTCCCTTGTCTTAAACCAATGTCTACCCCAGAGAAGAGGCAGCTGCCCTAATTATAGAGTACAGATTGACTAAACCATACCCTTAATGTCTGTCAATACTGATAAACTACCAAATGTATACAAGTGATTAATAACAGTACTCCCCTAATGATGACATGATCTTGCACCAATGTTTTATATATATATACACACACACACCGAGTCACTGGCCTAACCTGTTTAGTCTCCTGGAGAATTTAAGTGGCAGCAGGGGAGAGCTGTGCCTTTTGTGTGTCCTGAAAGGCATATACGCCCCTGCAGCCTGCGGGTTAAGATGGAAGATTATAATTAATCACAAAGATGTGGCTGAACGCGCAGTGTTCTTCCTTCTGCTGCTTCCTGCTGCCAGGGAAAGAGCCAGTGGCCTCTAAACGACCTGTGAGAGCAGCTCTGTTGCCGTGTGCAGCATTGGCTTCAGATCCTTCTTCCTCAGTCCTGCCTCCCTGCAGTTTTGGCTTTCCTTTTTCTGTGCTTTCTTTTTCTCTTGACTTGCCAAATTTGGGCTTAGTCAGGGCTGTGGTGTTAACGCTCCTAATGAGCCAGCTCACGCCGACTCAGAGCCTGAGCAGCGGTAATCAGAGCTGAAGACAAAAGCAGGGGCGGAGGCACGCGTCCAGGTGTGCTTTCTGCAGTGCCTCTCTTTGTCCAAACATTTTACAGACTCCAGAAGGGAGAGGGCAGGGACAATGTGAGAAGCAATGAACTCCCCAAGGAAATTACTGTTTCAATAAAGAAGGAAGATTGCAAGCTGCACTCTACGTGTAGATGAGTGTGTGCTCATGTTTTAAAACTCTGAACATGCAAATTATTACTATTTTTTATTATACTTTAAGTTCTGGGATACATGTGCAGAACCTGCAGGTTTGTTACATAGGTATACACGTGCCATGGTGGTTTGCTGCACCCATCAACCCGTCATCTACATTAGGTATTTCTCCTAATGTTATCCCTCCCCTAGCCCCCCACCCCCGCGACAGGCCCTGGTGTGTGATGTTCCCCTCCCTGTGTCCATGTGTTCTCATTGTTCAACTCCCACTTATGAATGAGAACATGCAGTGTTTGGTTTTCTGTTCCTGTGTTAGTTTGCTGAGAATGATGGTTTCCAGCTTCAGCCTTCCTTACACCTTATACAAAAATTAACTCAAAATGGATTAAAGACTTAAATGTGGCCAGGATGGGTGGCTCACATCCGTAATCCCAGCAATTTGGGAGGTCGAGGTGAGTGGATCACCTGAGGTTGGGAGTTTGAGACCAGCCTGACCAACATGGAGAAACTCTGTCTCTACAAAATATATAAAACTAGCCGGGCATGGTGGCACATGCCTATAATCCCAGCTACTCAAGAGGCTAAGGCAGGAGAATTGCTTGAATCTGGGAGGCAGAGGTTGCAGTGAGCCGAGATTGCACCATTGCACTCTAGTCTGGGCAACAAGAGTGAAACTCTTGTCTCAAAAAAAAAAAAAAAAAAAAAAAGAAAGAAAGACTTAAACATAAGGCCTAAAACCATGAAAACCCTAGAAGAAAATACCATTCAGGACATAGGCATTGGCCTAAAACATCAAAAGCAATGGCAACAAAAGCCAAAATTGACAAATGGGATCTAATTAAACTAAAGAGCTTCTGCACAGCAAAAGAAACTATCGGAGTGAACAGGCAGCCTACAGAATGGGAGAAAAGTTTTGCAATCTATCCATCTGACAAAGGGCTAATATCCAGAATCTACAAGGAACTTAAACAAATTTACAAGAAAAAATCAACCCCATCAAAAAGTGGGTGAAGAATATGAACAGACACTTCTCAGAAGAAGACATTTATGTGGCCAACAAACATATGAAAAAAAGCTCATCATCACTGGTCATTAGAGAAATGCAAATCAAAACCACAATGAGACACCATCTCACACCAGTTAGAATGGCGATCATTAAAAAGTCAGGAAGCAAATTATTTTTAATTGAAATTTGTATCGATCTAATTCCAGATTCACATGCAATTATAAGAAATAATACAGGCAGGGCACAATAGCTCATGCCTGTAATCCCAGCATTTTGGGAGGCCAAGGCAAAAGGTTCCCTTGAGCCCAGGAGTTCAAGACCATCCTGGGCAACACATCCTGTCTCCATAAAAAGTAAAAAAATAAAAAATAAATTAGCCGAATTAGTGGCACGTGCCCATAATCCCAGCTACTCAGGAGGCTAAGGTAGGAGGATCACTTGAGCCCAGGAGACTGAGGCTGCAGTGAGCTGTGATCATGCAACTGCACTCCATCGTGGGTAAGAGTGAGACCCTGTCTCAAAACAAAATAAAATAAAGAAGAAGTAATATATAGAGATCCCATATTCACTTTCCCAGTTTTCTGTAATGGTAATATTTTGCAAATTTATAGTTTAATATCACAACCAAGATATTGACATTGATACAATCCCCCATCGATCTCAGATTTCCCCAGTTTTGTTTATACTCATTTGTGCATGTGTGCATGTGAATGCATATGGTGTTTAGTTCTACACAGTTTTATCACGTGTAGGGTTGTGTTTCCACCACCACAATCAAAATACTGAAATTTTCATCACCACTAGAATGGCTTGTGTTGCCCTATTATACCTACATCCACTTTCCCATAGCATTCCCCATTGCCACCCCAGCCTTCAACCTCTGGCAACCACTGTTCTCCAATTCTAAAGTTTTATTTCAAAAAATGATATGGAAATGGAAACATACAGTATGAAACATTTGGGATTTTTTTTTCGCTTAGCCTAATTGTCCTGGGATCCATTAAGTCATTGTGTATATCAATAATTCATTCCTTTTCATTCCTGAGTAGTATTTCGTGGTATGGATGAACCACTTTGTTTAATCATTCACCCTTTCAGTCTAACTATATCTGCCAATCTCTGTCTTTTTATTGCTGTTTAAATTATTGATATTGATAAGTATTTATATGTTGGTGCTTAAGTCTACCTTTTTAATTATTTGTTTTCTGTTTGATTTCTGGTTCTCGTTCCTCTGTTTATTTTCTTACCTTCCTTAGGTTATTTGAATAATTGTTTTGGATTCTACCTTGATGTATTGTTAGTGTTTTGTTTTTGGTTTTTTTTTGTTTTTTTTTAGACGGAGTCTTGCTCTGTCACCCAGACTGGAGTGCAGTGGCGCGATCTCGGCTCACTGCAAGCTCCGCTCCTGGGTTCACGCCATTCTCCTGCTTCAGCCTCCTGAGTAGCTGGGACTACAGGCACCCACCACCACGCCCAGCTAATTTTTTTGTATTTTTAGTAGAGACAGGGTTTCACCGTGTTAGCCAGGATGGTCTCAATCTCCTGACCTCGTGATCTGCCCGCCTCAGCCTCCCAAAGTGCTGGGATTGCAGACGTGAGCCACCGCACCCGGCTGTATTGTTAGTGTTTCTGTGTTTTGAATATATTTCTTTGTATAGCTTGTTTTTAGTGGGAAAAAAGGTCTTGCTGTGTTGTCCCCATTGGTCTGGAACTCGTGGGCTCAAGTGATCCTCCTGCCTCAGCCTCCCAAAATGCTGGGATTACAGGCATAAGCCACCATGCCCAGCTGGCTTGAGTATTTTACGGTGTTAATGTTTTTGTTTCAATCATCAAATGTGATTTAGAAAAACCATAAGGAGGATAGTCTATTGCATGTACTCATATTTTTATTTCTTTAAAAAAATTTTTTTAGAGACAGTCTTGTTCTGTCACCCAGGCTGGAGTCCAGTGGTGCAATCATAGCTCACCGCAGCCTTGACCTGCCTCAGCCTTGTGAGTAGCTGAGACCACAGGCGTGTGCCACCATGCCCGGCTTCCATGTTTTCATTTCTGTTGTTTCTTCTTCTTTTCTGATGCTTCAGGATTCCCTCTTACAGTTCCTTGCTGTTTGATAAATTATCCAATCTTTAAGGATAAGTCTCCTAGGCACAAATTTTTCTTTCATTTGAGAATGTCTTTATCTTCTCTTCATTCCTGAAGGATAGTGTTCCCAGACATAAAATCTGTGGTTGAATTTTCTTTTCACTTCAAATACGCGAAAAATGTTGTGCCATTTTCTTCTGGGTTCCACTGTTTCAGATAAGAAATCTACTGTCATTTCCATCATTCTTCCCCTACGGGTGATTTGTCATTTTTCTCTAGTTTCTTTCAGAATGTTTTTTCTTTGTCTTTGGTATGGATTTCTTGGGCTTATCATATTTGGGATTCACTCAGATTCTTGAATCCATAGGTTTGTGTGTGTTGCCAAACTTCGGAAGTTTTCAGTCTACTCCTTCTTTCAGCCCCACTCTCTTTTCTCCTCTTCATCTGAGACTCTGATGACAGAAATGTTAGGTCTATTTTACAGTTCCTTAGGTCCCTGAGAATATCCTTAATACTTATAAGGGTATTTTCTGATTGTTCAGATTGGTTACTCAAATTAGGCAAATTATATCCTCAAGTTCAGCGATTCTATCCTCTGTCATCTCCATTCTACAATTAAACCCATCTAGGAAGTTGTCTTTTTTTTAAGTTTCTGTTATTGTATTTCTTAGTTCTCTAATTTCCATTTGGTCCTTTTGTGTAACTTCTGTTTCTTTGCTGAGATTTTTTAAATTGTTTTTATTTGTTTAACTGAATTTATAATTGATTGTTGAAGCATTTTTATTACAACTGTTTTAAAATCTTCATCAGATAGTTCCAAATCTTACTCATCTCAGTGTTGCTATCAGTTGACTGTCTTTTCTTATCCAAATTGTGATTTTCTTGGTTCTTGGCAAAATGGGTGATATTTTGTTGTATCCAGAACATTTTGTCTATTATATTAAGAAACTCTGGAGTCTGTTAATTTTTTTTAATTTCTTTTTTTTTTATTTTAGCAGGCAGTCACTCTGTTTAGGTTCAGCACTCAGGTCCTGGATTACTTTTGTGGGCTGTGGTTTTAAATCAGTTATATTTCAGAGACTTTGGTCTTTGTTTATCTATGAGGGCTGGGAATCCCACTCCCTGCTGGTGCTGTTTGAGGGACGGAACAGCTTCTCCCAGGTTGGGCTATGGAGTGTCTCTTGGAGTAGGATGGGAATCTCAGGCCAGTGGGGACAAAGAGGTTTCCTGGGCTGGGCTACTTGTCATAGTGACATCCTTCTGCTGGCTCTGCCCACCCACCAGGCAGGCAGGGAATCTCAGCACAGAGGGGTCTCTTGTTTGTATTTTCACTAGACTGTAGACCTGTGGAGGTAAGACCAAGTCTGGCTCTAGCTCCAGTGTGAAGCACAGAATATAATGTGTAACAGGGTGTGTGTGCTGGGCTGGCTGTGCTATTGTTCTCCAACACCCAAGACCTCTTTGCAATTTGGCTTATTCATATATCTCATATGGGTAACGAAATGCAAGCAGGAAAGAGTATCACTTATAGGTGAAGGCTTTGAGGGCCAGGAGAACCTTTGCTTCACATTCTTTCCTGTGTCATCATCACTGACAATGTTTCAGATGGTAGCTGTTCCATCAACCCACATCTCAGAGTCCCAGAGTAAGAATGCAGACAGCTTGAAGCAGAATCCCTGCAGATCTTGGACGGCATATTATGTGAGTGAGCAGGAAACTTTGTATGTGAATTGCAGCGATTTGGGAAGTTGTTTGTCACCACAGCATCACCTGGCCTATCCTGCAGTGAATTTTGCTTAAAGGAGAAAATGAAGAGGCAAATTTTGTTGGCTCTGGAGAGTACTAGAAATGTATAAAACCACATATCTTAAAAATTACATTCATTAAACATTTTAGTAATTCAGCTTGTATCCTCTTGTTAGACGTTAACAATTGGGGTTTTACTCTAGGGAAATGAGAAACCACAGTTTGGTTTGACAGCATCTGTCTGCATTAGAGTACCTGGGTGGTCTGTGAAGACATTTACAATATAGACTGTTTACAGTTAAAGAGAATTGCGGGGGTCTGGATATTTTCAATTGCCAGAGAAAAGCTTCCTTTCTGTCTGCGCCTCCAGGATGGATTCTAACATTAAGGATTATTGACTTGGTGGCTTTGTGCTCATCCCCAAATTATTTCTGTTCATAGATTTTGCATTTCTTTGTCATTCTTCTGTAAATTTCTGTCTCCATCCTATAGCGTTGTATTGAGATCTCCATAGGCCAGTAATGGAATCAGCTTAGCTTGAACCAGACCGTAATACAGCCTCTGGGTGTGAATAAGGCCACAAGCAAGGAAACTGAATACATCCTAGAGGAAGGAAATTGAGTTTCTGTTGAGGACGTTTAGGTAACATCACAGCACTTGTGTTATTGCTGGATGATGTTTCTTAGATTAAGCTGGCCTTGACACTTTCTCCAATGCTTTTAATACAATTTATTACTGAGGAAAAGATCTGGTCATTTAATAAAGATGCAGAAATACTTTCTGTCAAATTGTAAGGAAGCAATCCGTGTATTTTTGCAATATTGAATTGGTGAAAGTGAAATCACTTTAAAATGAAATTAGAATGACTCATACACCCCCTGAATCATGGAAATACAGAGACCTGTGGCCAGTTAAACCCCTGAAACAAATTATCCATCCATGGCTGTCCCTAAGCACCCTTTTCTATTAAGTAGACACCTATAGCATCCAGCCTATTGTCTTTTTTATCTTCTAGCTTTATTTTCTGCTTCCTGTCACCTGCTTTTTATACTTGACATTTCAGTGTCCCTAAATCTAGCAATAGAATAGTTTTTTCCTCTGTACATATTGGTCCTTTTCTGCTGTTCTGATCAAGGCATACTGTAGACTTTTTATTTTAAGAATTGTATTATTCTCCAGATAGTTTTCAAGTCTATTGTATAGCTAGACAGAGGGATATGGGGCTAGATTATGTTACAATGCCATAAACCCTCTGTTCTTTCCCACTTTCAGCAGTTTTTCTGGAACAAACTCTCCTCAGATTACTGTAAACCTTTGGTTAATTTCAAGATCTCTTAAATAACGGATTTTTTGACAATTTTGGCTACTGTGTTTATTGCTCTGATGGAAAGGTAGATTCATAGGGATTGTCAACCTACTATTCTGGTGGTAAAATTTTAATAAGTTAAATTATAAGGGAATGTACCCACAAAGATAATGCATTTTATTTAATAAAAAATTGTTGAGCTGCTAGTATTTACTGGGCAGTGGCCTAGCCACTGAAGATTCAAGTGTGGGAAAGAAACACTTTTGCTAACATTTAGCATTTGCTAACAGAAAGTTTACCATTTTCAAAGGAAATAGACTCGCAGATAGGAAGAAGTAAGCTGAGGAAGGAAATAAGTCTTCCTCTTCAGGACTAAAAAAGGGACAGTTGGCCAGAGAATGGAGTAAAGAGGCTGACACATCCACTTCCATTTACATTTTGGCCAAGCCAGAGAATAAAAACCGTAAGGTCATTGTGAGAGTCCTTCCACATTAAACTTTGCCCCAAATTTTCCATTTTTCACTTTATTTCTCTTAATTTCCATCTGGAGAATAATAAAAGAATCAAATGGCAACTGTAGAGCTAAAACTATCTTAATGAGGCCAGGTGCAGTGGCTCATGCCTGTAATCCCGGAACTTTGGGAGGCCAAATCAGGTGGATTACCTGAGGTTAGGAGTTCGAGACCAGCCTGGCCAACATGGAGAAATCCCATCTCTACTAAAAATACAAAAAATTAGCCAGGTGTGGTGGCAGGTGTCTATAATCGCACTTACTTGGGAGGCTGAGGCAGGAGAATTGCTTGCAGCTGGGAGGCAGAGGTTGCAGTGAGCCAAGATCACACCATTGCACTCCAGCCTGGATGACAGAGCAAAACTCTGTCTGAAAATTAATTAATTAATTAAAACATAAATAAAACTATCATAATGAAATGTAAAATTTCTTAGAGGGTTTCAACAGAAGATTTAATCTTACAGAAGAAAGAATCAATGAGTTTGAAAATAGGTCAATTCAGATTATGCAGCCTGTGAAACAGAAATATAAAAGAATGAATAAAAATTAGCAGAGTCATAAATACCTATGGGACACCATCAAGCACACCAACCTACCCATAAAGGCAGTCCAAGAATGACAGAAATGAGAAAAAGGAGGAGAAGGAATACTTGAGGAAAACAATGCCCAAAACATCCCAATTTTGATGGAGCATTTATGTTCATATCCAATAATATCAAATTAGATAAACTGAAAGAAATCTACACTTACACATATAATAGGCAAAACTGTTAAAAGACAAATAAAGAATACTGAAGACAGAGAAAAATGACTCAGTACATGCAAGTGATCTATAATAAGATTAAAAGCTAGCTTTCCATAAAAAAATCATAGAGATGAGAATGCAATGAAATGACATATTCAAAGTGCCAAAAGAAAAAGAATGTCAATCAAGAATTCTATATCCAGCAAAACTATCTTTTATATATAAAGGATAAATGAAAGCTGCTGTAGATTTTAAAAAACTGAGGCCGGGTGTGGTGGCTCATGCCTGTAATCCCAGCACTTTGGGAGGCTGAGGCAGGAGGATCACTTGAGGTCAGGAGTTTGAGACCAACCTGGCAGACATGGTGAAACCCCATCTCTACTAAAAATTAGTTGGGTGTGGTGGCAGGTACCTGTAGTCCCAGCTACTCGGGAGGCTGAGGCAGGAGAATCACTTGAACCTGCAAGGCAGAAGTTGCAGTGACCTGAGATCACACCACTGCACTCCCACCTGGGCAACAGAGCAAGACTGTCTCAAAAAAACCCCAAAAACAAAACTGAGAAAGTTCAGTGGTAGACGACCTGCTCCCCAAGAAACACTGGAGGAAGTATTGCAGGCTGAAATTAAGTGATATTTATTAGTAACTTGAATCCGCATGAGTTTGTAACACTTTATTTTCTGATTTAAAAGACAACTCCACATAGCAATAATTATAAAACTTTGTTGATGAGCTTATAATGTATATAGTTTCCATGAGGCACAATGAAAGGAGAATGGAGCTATATTTAAATGAAGCTTTTGAATACCATTACAATTAAGTTAGTTTAATCTGAAAGATATTGTTACTATTTATTAACCACTCAGAAATAACTAAAAAATACATAGTAAAAGGAACAACAAAGAAATTAAAGTTGTACACTAGAAATATATATTACTATAATAAGATATTAATGGGCATGTACAGGGACAGAAACCACATAAAGCATGTGGAAAACAAGTAGCAAAATGGCAGACATAAATCTCACCTTATCAGTAACTACATTAAATATAAATGATTAATTAATACATCAGGCAAAAGACAGTGACTGGCAGAAGAAATAATATAATCCAATTCTATTCTGTCTATAAGAGATACAGTTTAGATTTGAAAACCAAATACGTTAAAAGTAAAATGATGGAAAAAGGGATACAATGCAAACAGTAGCCAAAATAGAGCTGAAGTGTCTATACCAATATCAAGAAAAATAGTTTTTAAGACAAAACTTGTTACTAAACACAAAGGATAAGTGACAAAGTGGTAGTGATGCCTCTGGAAAACACAATAATAATAAACATATCTGTACCTAACAACACAAATTTTAAAATACATGAAGCAAACTGACAGAAGGGAGAAATAGACAACTCAGCAATAGTTGGAAACTTCAATATCTCCCTTTCAATAGTGGATAGAACAACTAGGCTGAATACTAAGAAGGAAATAGAACATTTTAACAACACTGTGACACAAATAGACCTAATTGACCATTAGGTATATAAAGCATTAGGCAGACTATGCAAGAAAAAAAAAGAGAAGACTCAAGTCTTAAAATAAAAAGCCAACCTCACAGAAATAAAAAGATTATAAGGGAAAGTATAAAGACTGTATGCCAGGCCTGGCACGGTGGCACACACCTATAATTCCAGCACTTTGGGAGGCTGAGGTGGGTGGATCACCTGAGGTCGGGAGTTCGAGACCAGCCTGACCAACATGGAGAAACCCTGTCTCTACTAAAAATACAAAAATTAGCTGGGCGTGTGGCACATGCCTGTAATTCCAGCTACTCAGGAGGCTGAGGCAGGAAAATCGCTTGAACCCAGGAGATGGAGGTTGCCGTGAGCCAATATCGTGCCATTGCACTCCAGCCTGGGCAACAAGAGCGAAACTCCATCTCAAAAACAAAACAAAATGAAACAAACAAACTGTATGCCAACAAATTAGATAATCTGGATAAAATGGACAAATTCCTATAAAGATGCCAAGTGCTAAAATTGACTCAGGAAGAAATAGAAAATGTAAATAGATCTATTAAAAGTACAGACATTGAGTTAATAATTTGAAAACTTCTCACAAAGGAAATTCTAGGCCCAGGTGACTTCACTGGCAAATTCTACCAATTATGCAAAAAAGAATACTCGTCTCCTACATACTCTTTCAAAAAGTAGAATACTCATCTCCCCCACTCTTTCAAAGTGGGAAGGAATTTACCCACTTAGTCTATAAGGACAATATTACCCCCCGTGCTAAAACCAGACAAAGACAGCATAAGAAAACTACAGACTGATATCCATTGTGAACATTGACACAAAAATTCTGAATTACTAGCAATTCACATCCAGAATATGTAAAAAGGATGAGAATGACCATGACCACATGGGAATTTCCCCAGGATAAATGTTGGCTTAACATTAAAAAATCAATCAACTTAGTACACCATATTAATAAAATAAAGAACAAAAATCACATGATAATTTGAATAGACACAGAAAAAGCATTGGACAAAATCCAACAGCCTTTCTTTGAAAAAAACACTCAACAAACAGAATACAAATTCCTCTTCCAAATAAAGAAGCCTATGAAAAATTCAGAAGTAATATTGTACTTAATGGTAAAAGACTGAATACTTTCCACATAAGATCATGAACAAAACAAGGATGTTTACTCTCACCACTTCTATTTAACATTGTACTGGAAATTCTAGCCTGGGCAATCAAGCAAGAAAGAGAAATAAAATGCTTTCAGAGTAGATAGAAAGAAGTAAAACTATTTCTATTCTAGATGACATGAAAATGCTAGAAATAATATATTTTTAAAACTATGAGAACTAGCAAACAAGTTCTCCTACTTTGCAGGATACCAGGTCAATATACAAAAATCAGTTGTATTTCTAGGCACTAGCAATGAACAATGTGAAAATGAAATTAAGAAAAACAATTCTATTCTAATAGAATTAAAAAGAAAACAATTTAGGATAAATTTAATCAAAGAATTATACAAGTTCAAGACTTGTACACTGAAAACTAAAAATTGTCATTGAAAGGAATTAGGGCAAACTTAAATAGATGAAGAAGCACCCCATGTTCACAGATTGAAAGACTTAATATTGCTAAGACAGCAATATTTCCCAAATTGATTTATAGGTTCAATGTAGTCTCCATCAAAATCCTAGCTACCTCTTTCGGGCAGAAATTGACAAGCTTATCCTAAAGTCATAAGAAAATACAAGAGAGCCAGAAGAGCCAAAATAATCTTGAAAAAGAAGAACAAATTTGGAGGACTTACACTTCCCAGTTTCAAAGTGTTCTACAAAGCTGTGGTAATCAAGACAGCATGGCACAGTCATAAAGATAGACATATGAATCATTGGGACAGAATTGATCATCTAAAAATAAATTTTCATATTTATGGTCAAATGGTTTTTAATCATGATGCCAAGAAAATTTCATGGGTAAAAGTCTTTTCAATAAATGGTGTTGGGAAAACTGGATGTCCACAGCAAAAATTAAAAGTTTAACCTGTTCAACACGCCATATACAAAACCTAATTCAAAATTGATCATAGACATAAATGTAAGAGCTAAAATTATAAAATTCAGAAGAAATAGAGAAGTAAATATTTATGACCTTAAGTTAGGCAGTGATTTTTTAGGTATGACCCCAAAAAGCATAAGCAACCAAAGAAACTAAATTGAACTTTCTCAAAATATAATATTTTGTGCTTCCAGGGATACCATCAAGAAAATGAAAAGACTACCTACAGAATAGGAGAAAATATTTGAAATGATATATCTGATAAAAGGCTTGTGTCAAGAATATAAAGAACTCTTACAGCTCAACTAATAGACAACCCATTTTTTTAATGGGGAAAAGATCTGTATATACATTTTTTCCAAAGAAGATATATGATTACCAATAAACATATTA
Source organism: Gorilla gorilla gorilla (assembly GCF_029281585.2). NCBI lineage: Eukaryota > Metazoa > Chordata > Mammalia > Primates > Hominidae > Gorilla > Gorilla gorilla. The sequence continues at coordinate 26,733,239 of NC_073240.2, forward strand.
AATGATTTTCAATGTTATTCATTTTTCATTAGGGAAACGCAAATCAAATTTTCAATGAGAAAACTGCCCACTAGGTTGGCTGAAATTTAGAAAGTAAACATTAACAAGTATTGGCAAGGATGTGGAGGAAATGGAATCCTCATATATTGGTGGCATGATTTTAAATGGTGGAGAGAACAGTTTGGTAGTATATCAGATGTTAATTATAGAGTTTTCATATGACCCATCAATTCTACTCTCATGTATGTACACCAGAAAAATGAAAAATAAAAACATATGTCCACACAAAACTTGCATATCAATGTAAAAAGCAACATGATTTATAATAGTCAAAAACGGAAACAACTCAAATATCCATCAAGTGATGAATGGATAAACAAAATGAGGTACAGCCATACAGTGGAATATTATTTGGTATTTAAAAAGGAATGAAGTACTAATACATGATCTTTCCTCTCTGCCTCTGCCTCCACCCAGATAACAAGAATGACCCCTTCAATGACTATGTAGGTCATGAAAACTGGAAGAAACTTCCAGTAGTTTCTGTCTGCCAACCAGGAAAATTTTTGATGATTAAGAGCCCCTCTGCCTCCTGAAACAGAAAGGGAATACCATAAGGTGACTAAGCACAAATGAATATTTAAATTAAATGTCCTGCCACTTTGTGGTTGAGTTGAAGGTGACCAAATCCAACAGGCTGCATGGTGACATCACTAGGATGTTGTTCTGACCTCCTCCTCTATCCCTTTCTTGGCTGAAGCTGTCTGATCTGGGAGGAGAAACAGAGCAGACAGAGCCTAGACTTTTGTGAGACCAAGAGACTCCACTCTATAGTCTTTTTGTAGTTTCCTGGACCTCTCTTGAATCCCAAGATTCCTTAGACTCCCTGTTATTCATTGCAGTTCTCTTCTTGGCTGTAGTCTCCCATGACACATCTGTCCTCTCTGCAGACACAGCCAAAAGAAAGGCATATGTAGTCCCTTACCCTAGGGGCTGTTTTTGACATGTATCCTCTCCCAGCTGGGTGGTGCTTTCTTGTTTCCTTCCAGATCTAGTTTTCTCTTCCAGGAAACAGTCTTTTTGCTTGTTCCTGGGTGTGGTTTATTTAATGCTGAATCCTTAGTTGGCAAAATTTGAGGATACTACTCTCATTGACTTTACCGCAATTCATGCTCCCTGGAGTGCTGAGATGTGGCTACTCTGGCTTCCCTGGCCTTGGCAGCTGGCTCTTCCTTGTTGACTGGGCTCTAGGTAAAATTCTGGACCTTGGTGCCACCCTGGTGACAAATTACTTTCGAGGAGCTCAGGAGATATGGAAATGTGGTGTTCATCCCCACCAGAGTTTATGGACAGATTCACTCTCACTGAGTTTGACTTATTGATGGCAAAGAGAAAGAGACATTTTCTTGGGGAACCTAAGTGGAAAAGAGGAGTCTATTAAAAGGATGCACGGCTAGAGACCAGGCTTGTGACTTTACCCAGGAACAAAAAAATCATCCTGGCTCTCTGTCTTGCATCTCTTTTCTTTCTGATTCATTCTTTTTTTCTCTCTGGAGATTAACTTCTGTTTTTTGATCTTCACGAGGAGGTGGAAGATGATCTACTGGGGAAAATGGACTCTCTGACCCAATTCTCAGGGTAGATTTTCCAAGTTGCTGAAGCTTGGTCAGTGCCCATCCTATGTGTGGACTGGGCTGTCTGAAGACTACTCCTGCACATGTAGGGCAATTTGAGGCAGGGGAAATTTGTGAATGGGGTCAACTCTCATTAAGTTGTTCTTATTAGAGTGTGCCAGTGTTTAAAAGGGAACACAGGACTTCCAGTTTTCACTTCAGTGCAAAAGGAGCCTTGAAGCTGCCACTGTATCCTAATAACAATTCAAAAAACTGTCAAACTGAAAAATCAACAGTTCTTCTTAGATCTATCAGAAAGGTGAGGACACAGGGTAAGCTGCTGTCCCCAGATTGGAGAGACAGACATGTGGATGCAATGAATCTACTTTTATCACAGCAGAAACTCTTGAGCAGAAACCTCCACGGGCGCCAGTGCCAGCATGGGAAAAGCTGAATTGTAACTGACAAATTGCCGGAGGTTGAGTGTGGGAAAGATGGAGTTAAAAACTCCAGGAAGACCCAGGTATAGAAGGGCTCTTATACTTCTATGAGGTGTAACTACAGGCACTCTCCCAGCTTCTCAAAGCAAGGATCAGAGAAAAATTCCCTTATGCTTCTCTCACGGGGAGGAGAAAAGCAACCACTTTGAAACGTGCCAGAGCATTCTTCTTATTACAAGGCCTACCCTGAGGAGGAACTATTTTATCAGAGCCTAAATGCTAGGGTTTTATCAGAACCTAACCTACCCAGGGGAAGGGAAATACCTAACACCAGTTACCTGTAACCATCCTGTCCTATCTAAGGGATTGGGGGCAACTGAGAAGCTCCTATGAAGTTCACAGTCCACTTTAGGAAACTAGCAAAAGAAGAGCAAATTAAATCCAAAGTAAGCAGAAGATAAGAAATAACAAAATTACAGTAGAAATCAATAAAATTGGAAAGAAAATCAGTAGAGAAAATCAACAAAATTATAAGCTGGTTCTTTGAAAAGATCGATAAAATTGATAAGCCTCTGTAGCTAGGCTAAGAAAAAAAAATTAGCAGTATCAGAAATGAAAGGGGGAACATCACTACAAATCCCATGAACATTAAAAGAATAACAAAGGAATATTATGAACGACTGTGTGCCCACAAATTTGATAACCTAGATGAAATGAACCATTTCCTTGAAAGACACAATCTGCCAAATCTCTTTTAAGAAGAAACAGACAATTGTAATAGGCCTATATCTATTAAAGAAATTGAATCGATAATTAATAACCATCCAAAACAAAGCATCAGGCCCAGTGGGTTTGCTGGTGAGTCCTACCAAACTTTTAAATAAGAAATTATACCAGAGGGAAGACTTTGCAATTCATTCTATGAAGCCAGCATTACCCTAATTCCAAAACCAGACAAAGATATTCCAAGAAAAAACTACAACAAATACCTGTCATAAACATAAATGCAAAAATCCTTAACAAAATTTTAGCAAATCAAATTAACAATGTGTAAAAATAAGTATACATCATTACCAACTAGGATTTATCCCAGTTATGCAAAGCTGGTTCAACATTCAAAAATCCATTCATATAATCTATCACATCAACAGGCTAAAGAAGAAAAAAATTATGTGATCATATAAATAGGCACAGGAAAAGTATTGGACAAAATCCAATACCCATTCATGATAAAAACTCTCACCAGACTATGAATGGGGGAAACTTGCTCACCCTGATAAAGAAAAGCACATCTATCTAAAAACCTACAATGAATATTATACGTAATGGTGAGAAACTCAAAGCTTCCTCGCAAAATCAGGAATCAGATGTCCCCCTCATCATTCCTTTTCAGTGTTATACTAGAAGTCCTAGGTAATGCAATCAGGCAAGAAAAGGAAATAAAAGGTATACAATCAGGAAGGAAAAAGTAAAATTGTCTTTATTTGCAGATGTCTACTAGATAATCCAAAAGAGTTCACTGAAGAACTCCTGGAACTAATAAGCAATTATAACAAGGTTGCAGGATACAACACGGAAAAACTTAATCACTTTCCTGTACCAGCAATGAACAGATGGAATTTGAAATTACCATTACCACATTACCACTAACATTACCACGCCAGAAATGAAATACTTAGATATAAATCTAACAAAATATGTACAAGATCTCTATAAGGAAAGCTATAAAACTCAAAACTGATGAAAGATATCAAAGAAGAACTAAATAAATTGAGATAGTCCATATTCATAGATAGGAAGACTCCATATTGTCAAAATGTCAGTCCTTCCCAACTTGATCCATAGATTCATTGAAATCCCAATCAAAATCTCAGGGAGTTATTTTATGGAGTTCAACAAACTGATTCTAAAGTTTATATGGAGAGGCAAGAGACCCAGATTTAGCCATATTGGTATTGAGAGGGAAGAACAAAGTGAGAGGGCTGAGAGTCTACCTGACTTCAAGACTTACTATAAAACTACAGTAAGCAAGACAGTGTGGTATTGATAAAAGAATAGACAAATAGATCAATGAAACAGAACATGGAACCAGAAATAAGCCCAAATAAATTCAGACAACTGATTTTCGACAGAGGAGCAAAGGCAATACAATGGAGCAGAGATAGTCTTTTCAACACGTGGTACTGGAACCATTGGATATCCCCATGCAAACAAATCCATCCAGATTCAGACCTTAAACCCTTAACAAAAATTAACTCAAAATGGGTCACAGACTACCTGTGGAACACAAATTATAAACTGCTTAGAACATAATACAGGAGAAAAACCTAGATGACCTTGGGTATGGTGATGACTTTTTAGGTACAACACCAGAGACACAGTTCATGACAGAAATAATTAATAAGCCGGACTTCATTAAAATTAAAAACTTCTGTTCTGCAGAAGATAAGTTCAAGAAAATGAGAAGATAAGCTACAGACTGGAAGAAAATATTTGAAAAAGACACATATGATAAAGAACTGTTACCAAAAATATACAAAGGACACTTAAAACTCAACAATAAGAAAACAAACTACTCGATTAAACAATGGGCCAAAGACCTTAACAGATACTTGACCGAAGAAGATACACAGATGTCAGTTAAGCATATGAAAAGATGCTCCACAAGATGCCATCAGGGAAATGCAGATTAAAACAACGAGATATCACTACAGACCTATTAGAATGGCCAAATTCCACAGCTCTGACAACATCAAATGCTAGTGAGGATGTGGAACAACAGGGACTCTCATTCATTATTAGTGACAATGCAAAATAGTACAGCCACTTTGGAAGACAGTTTGGGCATTCCTTTAAAAACTAAACATACCCTTACCGTAATATCCAGCAGTTGTGCTCTTTGATATTTATCCAAAGGAGCTGCAAACTTATGTCCACACAAAAACCTGCAGCTTCATTCATAATTGCCAACACTTGGAAGCAACCAAGATGCCCTTCAATAGGTGAATGGATAAATGAACTGTGGGACATTCATACAGTGGAACGTTATTTAGCTCTAAAAATAAATGAGCTATCAAGCTATGAAAAGATATGCAGGAAACTTAAACGCATATTGCTAAGTGAAAGAAGCCAATTTGAAAGCCTTTATATTGTATGATTCCAAGTATGTGACATTCTGGAAAAGGATAAACTATGGAGATAGTAAAAAGATCAGTTAATACTAGGGATTTGGGGGAGAGAGAGATGAATAGGTAGAGCACAGAGGATTTTTAGGGCAATGAAACTATTCTATCTGATATTATAACGGTAGAAACTTGTCATTATACACCTGTCAAAACCCATATACAACACCAAGAGTGAATCTTAATGTAAACTGTGGATTTTGAGTGATGATGTGTCAATACCATTTCAACAGTAGTAACAAATGTACCATCCTGGTGGGGAATGTTGGTAGTGGGGGAATCTGTGCATGTGTGGGGACAGAGGGTATATAGGAACTGTCTGTACTTTCTGCTTCACTTTACTGTGAACCTAAAACTGTTCCAAAAATAAAGCTTATTAATATGAAAAACCGTAAACGAAAACCAAATACACACACACACATACACACACACACACACACAGGATGAACACACCCACTTGTGCGATGTCCTCTTAGTTTCTTTAGTATGCCCTCTATAGAGATTACCTGGCATGCTTTCAGTCTACCACTCACAGCCTTTACAGCCTGGAGAATATGGTAGTAAGAGGCTAACAACTATATAGCCATACCACCCTCCCATCAATTATTTAGTCAACAGGTATCTGTTGAGCATCTAATATGTGCCAGCGGTGCCTAGAGGCTGTGGGGTGGAAAATGAGTCAGCACTCTTTACAGCCCCTTGCCCACAAAGATGCGATCATCTGCGATATGGTTTGGATGTTCTTTCCAATCTCATGTTGAAATGTGATTCCCAATGTAGTAGGTGGGGCCAGGTGGGAAGTGATTGGATCATGGCGGCAAATCCCTCATGAATGGTTTAATACCATCCTCCTGGTGATAAGTGAGTTCTTGCTCAGTTAGTTCATGCATGATCTGGTTGTTTAAAAGAGTCTGGGGAGACCTACCCCTTCTCTCTCTCTTGCTCCCACTCTTGCCATGTGATGCTACTGCTCCCTTTTCCCTTCTGCCACAAATAGAAGCTTCCTGAGGCCCTCACCAGATTCAGATGCTGGCATCACTCTTCCTGCACAACCTACAGAACTGTGAGCCTGTTAAACCTCTTCTCTTTATAAATTACCCAGCCATTAAGCATTCCTCTATAGTAACACAAACAGACTAACACAGTCCACTTGGGAAATAGAATGTCACCATGCAGCTAGTAGTGAATATGATGATATTACATATTGCTACAGTTGACTGGGGACCAGGATAATGGTGAGCTACTAATTATTTGGCACAGGTGATAAGAGTATAAAGATTCGGTGTAGAAAGAAAGACTCATTTGAGCTGGAAAACCCTGAGAAAATTGGCAAGAGCAGGGGCAGCTTCACGTAGCTTCACAGCTGGTCAGCTCTGTTGAGACCATCTTGAAATTCTTACTAATTTTTGAACAAAAATCCTCGTATTTTTATTTTGCACTGGACTCCCCAAATTAAGACCCCTCCTTTCCAGGAAGGAAATGTTTGTATGGGTCATGTCTGATTTAGAAATCATAATTGATACCACTTATTGTGCATTTGCAAGTACCAGGAAGGATCTTAGGTGCTGAGACCTTATCTCCTCTAACCCACACAAAGGAGAGGAAAAGCAAGTTTCAGATAGGTCACCTGATCTCACCCAGTTTGTGGGGCAGGCAAGATTCAAACCCAAGCTCTTTTCTTTTATTTCTGATTCATTCTTTCCAGATTTTTATATCAGTTATTTAAATTCATGGTTCATACTTTGAAATGATTTTTAATTTATTAATTAATTTTTTTGAGGCAGAGTCTCACTCCGTGGCCCAGGCTAGAGTACAGTGGTGCAGTCTCATGGCTCATTGCAGCTTCAACCTCCTTGGCTCAAGCAATCTTCCTGCCTCAGCTCCCCAAGTAGCTAGGACTACGGGTGTGCACCACCACACCCAGCTAATTTTTACTTTTTTTGTGTGGAGAATGTGGCCTCACTATGTTTCTCAGGCTGGTCTCGAACTCCTGGCCTCAAGCAATCCTCTGACCTCAGCTTCCCAAAGTGCTGGGATTACAGTTGTGAGCTATCATGCCCAGCCTTGAAATGACTAAGATGTTTGAGAGGAATAAACCAGCTCACCTCTGTGAATAGTTTAGTTCAGCAGTTCCTAAACATTTTCAGTTCACAGCACCCTTAATGTCTTAGTAATCTTATTCACAGGGCCCTGAGGCCACAAGAAATACGTAACAGTTCTGTTTATGACCTTGTTGGGTCCAACTACCTTAATAAGTATTTATGTCCTAACAACTTAGGAGCTGGGTAAAAAATAATATGTACAAATTGAAAGAAAATAAATCATATTTTATTGTATTATTAAATAACCACAATTATTTACTAATGATATGTAGGTGCATCAGTTGGGCACTAGCAATATATAAAACCTTGGAATTAGATAGGACATATCACTTTTCCCCCCACAACTATCACAACAGTCACCAAAAACCAAGCTTTGCAAAGATATGACATCATGGAAGGAAATTTAGCAACCTAATGTTAAAACCGATTTACCTGGAGCTAGCAGTTCCTGAGATGTCCGACAGGCATCCTTGTGTTTTCCTCAAGTATTTAAAAATACCCAGGCACTTCTGCGAGTCCCTTGAGGTGCCTGCCCCTCTGTCTGTTTATGCAAAGCAATGTCCCCTTGCTGGTGGACAGGTCCAGGCAGTGCTTTTTCCTCTGCGCGATATTAGATATGCAGAAAATCATGGATAGGAAGTGCCAAGGCAAAAAGGGGGGATAAAAATAGAATGAACAAAAAAAGGAGCTCAAGAAATGTATTTTTAATGCAGTACCACAAAAATAAGCTCATATTTTACTATGTGTTTGACATCAGAATACAATTACAACTGACATCAATTATGTTCTCTATTAGACTTTTCTCTACCTTATACATTTAAGTGTAATCCAAAATGGGGAGAGAACCAGTGCTTTTTAATTAGGTGCTTTCTCAATTTGAAAACTAGAATGGAAGTCATGTTCAGAAGTGTAAAGAATTCTAAGAATTAGGTGGTGGATAAAAGATTGTTAGCAACCAAGAGGTTCCGTTTTTACTTCAAGAATGCTGGTATGTGGAAAATGGAAACCATATTCAACCACTCACTTAAGTTAGCTAAACCCAACATATTAGAGCAATTATTAACCTCCTTTCATCTTTCTAATAACAAGACACAAAGAAATAGTTAAAATTTGTAATCAGTAACATGTCATTAGTGGGCTGTTGATTTTATCTACCAGTGCTTAGGTAGATGGGTTTTGTTGTTGTTTGAATTTCATGTTAATTCAAACGGAATGAAAACTTGGTTTTTGATGAGGACAGAAAGATTTTACATCTCATTTCACTGGTTCTTTTTTCTTCTGAACGTTGGACTTCTATGTGCTTATTTAAAAAAATATGTGGCTACTGCCATCTGTTGGATGGAATGTGAGTCCTGCTCAGACACATGTGCCCTTTAAACAATGTCTGTCCCGTCTAACTTCACAAGTGTCTCCTCAAGGTAAGGAGACACTTACCTTGAGTGTGTCCTCAAGGTAAGGCCTTTGCTGTACCTGCATGCATCCCAGCTTCCAGCCCCAGAACTGAGTTCATTTTGGGGACGTTTTCTATTGTTGTGGGGCACTTTCTCTTCAGACATGTAAATGCTCTCTACTGAAGAGTTGTGTATGAGGTTTCTTATCTTTCCAGTAAAACTTACAGCATAAGGAGGCATGTCGGGGTAGGGAGGGATGTGGCTGGGAGCATGTTTAGGAACAAGCATATTTTTAGCATGGGTAGTAGAGTCTACATTGGACTAATATACGCAGAGGAATCAAAGTTCAGCTCTAAATTGTGGTGCATACTGAGGCCACTGATTTTATTTCTCTGAGCTGGCATTTCGTCAGCTGTAAGGCAAGAGCAGGACTAGGACTGAGAAAATCTTAGGAGCTGCAGACCCACGCAGCTCTAAGGAGTCATATTCAAGAACAGCAGACCTAACAGGAAATACGAGTTTAAGAAATACCAGTCTAAAAGCACACAAGAACCAATCTACAGGTTATGGAAAACCCATTTTATCTGACTCTCTTCTCTCCCGCTCCTGGGTTATTTTTCTGCTTTTCTTGGGCTCTGATTGTCAGCATCCTCTCTCCTCACCCCTCCCACTCTTTCTTTGTGGAGGGGCTGTTCCCTCTCCACTCCCGTTGGGCTTTTTTCTTAGTCCTCCCGTCCCCTTCTAGCCCTCAGTCTCGGATGTCTCTGCCCACTTGCCGATTCCGCATTACAAAATTCCAAGAACCGGTCTTAGAAAAACCACCTCTTCTCTGAGGTAGAAAACAGATGAAGCTGAACTAGGCAGCACACACTTTATATTGGTCTAGGACACACACACACACACACACACACAGCCAAGCACTTCTGACAGCAAAAGCCTTAAACCCTGTGCATGAATTACTGTGTCCAAGCATTGGTTCCTTCCGGTGGGTTCTTGATCTCGCTGACTTTAAAAACGAAGCCCCCTACCCTCATGGTGAGTGTTATAGTTCTTAAACATGGTGTGTCAAGAGTTTGTACCATCACATGCTCAGATGTGTCCAGAGTTTCTTCTTTCTGCTGGGTTTGTCGTCTCACTGACTTCAGGAGTGATACCACAGACCTTCACAGTGAGTGTTAACAGCTTTTAAAGGTGGCGCCTACGGAGTTATTCATTCTGGTGGACTCGTGGTCTCACCGACTTCAAAAGCAAAGCCAACTACAGACCTTCCAAGTCAATGTTACAGCTCTTAACGTATTGTGGAACCACAAAGCGAGCAGCAGCAAAATCTACTGCAAACAGCAAAAAATCAAAGCTTCCACAGTGTGGAAACTAACCCAACCCACTTGCCGCTGCTGGCTCGGGTTGCCAACTTTTATTCCCTTATTTGGCCCCACCCACATCCTGCTGATTGTTCCATGTTACAGAGAGCTGATTGGTCCATTTTACAGAAAGCTGATTGGTCTGTTTTACAGAGTGCTGATTGGTCCGTTTTTACAGCGTGCTGATTGGTGCGTTTATAAACCTTTAGCTAGACACAGACTGCTGATTGGTGCATTTACAATCCTTTAGCTAGACAGAAAAGTTCTCCAAGTCCCCACTGACTCAGAAGCCCAGCCGGCTTCACCTATCAATATGACTGCAGTGCCTATAGCTGAATTCACTGGTTAGGGAGTGTACAATGGAATTTTGTCCCTTGAACTGGGGATGTTTGAAGATCGAGGCTATTTCACTCCTTCCTCCTGCCTTGCTAAAGAATGACCGGGATCATTATTGAACTCAGTTCTCATTTGCTTTCTTAAAATTTGATGTCCACAAAACCTGGAGTTTATTTACTTCTCCCTTCCCTCCTTTCTTCATTTGTCTGTCATACCATTTGTTAATACCAGATTAGAGAAGGGGAGCATGTCAAGGAATTCCTTTATGACTTCTCTGAGGATGAAGTCTTGGTCAGTCTTGACTGGACGTGGTCAGGATGGATCCTGGGAGTGGGACTGGGCTCCACGGTGTGTGTACTCTCCAGGGCAGTTATCCTGCTGGGGCTGGGCCAGCCCTCCTGCCCTAGCAGCCCCCATCTTTCTCTGCCCCACCCTGTCTCCTAGGTGTGCTGGGATTGCTGTGTGGGGAGGGAGTACGGCCAGCCTGCCTGGGCCCACACCTTCAAGGAAATGAAAAATAATTTCTCCTTGCAAGAGGTTAGGGGAGCTTCCCAGGCTTGTCTGTTGCTATTTCTGTCAGTGAAGAAGCAGTTTCGAGGTCCCCAGGCAGCTGGGAGGAAAGGAAGTGTGCCCCAGGCCCACCTAGGGGGACGTCTACAGGAGAAAGGCTCTCTTTGTCATTGCTGGAGGATAACAGCGAGTTTGCAGTTGGTGATAATGATTCATTTCCTCAGTTGAGGTTTGGGAGGATTATAGCTGGAATTTGAAAAGTCGTTTCTATATCTGGCAACGAAGGAACTCTGAGTGATCAGCATGTACTGTTTGGTGTTTTGCCATCATTGGTAATATCACTGTGTTAGTCAGCTCGGGCTGCTGTAACAGAACACTGTAGACTGGGGGGCTCACAAACAACAGACATCCACTTCCCACAGTTCTGGAGGCTGGAAGGCCACGATCGGGGGCCAGCTGGCTTGGGTTCCGGTGAGGGCCCTCTTCCGGCTGCAGATGGTTGCCTTCTGATTGTATCCTCACGAGGCGGAAAGAGAGCCAGAGAGCTCTCTTGGTCTCTGTCACAAGGGCATTAATCCCATTCATGAGATCTCCACCCTGATGACTTAATCACCCCCCCAAAGGCCCATCTTCTAAAACCATCACATGGAGGATTAGGATTTGAACATATGAATTTCATGAGAATGCAAACATTCAGTCAATAGCCATCACCAACAACACTAAAATGTAAATTGGAGGCGTCATGTGAGAAAAGAAATGATCTAAATGAAACTCCATGCTATCATAACGGAGTTCTGCAGCCACCAATGTATGTCCTCTGGATGAGTGTACAGGTGGTATATGTATATGTTAAGTGTATATATATCTTATGATTGTTCTGAGTATTCATGATTTAAAGTACATAATCAAGCAATGAGCAGTGTTCACATTCCCAGCTGATTAGAGCCAGCGTGTTTCTCTAATCATTCTCCACTGGCTGGTTGTGGAGGCAGAATGTTATCAGGATGCCCTGATAGATCAGCAATGCCCTCTCCTGCTTTGTTTCAGGAAGGGGCGAACATTTGTTTACGGATCTGACAGCATAAAAAGTGAACCTGCTGAGCATGGAGTCCATGCACTCAAAGTTACTTCACCTCCACTGGTGTTGAAGGATCCCCGTGGCTCATGGTCCACAGGCCAGAGAGCTTATTGCTAGTGCAAATGCTTACCCAGTTCCTTCCACTGGGATGGACAGTTCCAGTTCCTAACTCAGCCCAGAGGAGCATAGCTCTTTTGTTTCTAGTATCTTCTAGCGTAGAGGAGCTGTTGTTGAGGATAGGTCCGTGGAGGTGATCGCCTCCCTTAGCTCCTGCACAGTAAGCAGATGCTGAGGCGGTCTTGAACATTAGAGCATAAGGCACCGGGATGTGTCCCCAGGGCTGTGCTGCCCTTGAGTGCCTTCCTGGTCTGTAAAGTTGCATGGCATGCAGGAAGAGAGAGAGGTCTGGCAACCGGCAGCACACCATGACTGAGTGGACCTGACTCTCCAGGCACCTTGAGGGTGCAGAGCCACCACTTCACTCTCACAGAGCTACACTATTATGGGGTATCTTTGCAGGACATAGGAGACAATCTGAAGTGTTCAGAAACTCCAATGCCTTGAAAACACTATCAGGGGATGAATTATAATGTAACATACTAATAATACTAAGAAGGCAAAGGGAGGTAAGGTTTTAAGAGATTCACTATGAACTTTGACTTCAAGTCTATGGAATCCTCTTTTAGCTCATCCCTCATTGTAGGTTTTTTTAACAACTGCAGTGAATTATGTTTTTTTCTATTAAAATTGCCTATAAGTTGACTGTGAGTTTATCAGAAATCTGTCTTTTCCCATTTTGACAAGGTCTAGTGACAACTGGTAAGAACTTAGAAGTATAGTCAGCACCAGCTACTTTCAACTAACTACAGGTGGGATAACTCTGCATTGCTGTTGGTTGATACATAAGCTGAGACATGAATGATATTCACTGCATAACTGGCAAGGCTGGCACTAATGGGACCCTTCGCACAGGTCATGCCCGCTGTTGAGTGCACTGTGTAGATGATCACATTTATTCCCCAGTGCAACTCATGGGACAGGGATTATCATCCCTATATTCAGGGAGGAAACTGAGACTCAAGAGAGGCTCAAGTAGCAGAACCAGGCTTGGATCCAGAGACTCTGACCCCAAAGCCGTGACTTATGGTGGGGAGCTCTGTTTCTTCCCAGAGGTTCTAGTGAGCAGCCTGAGGTAGTGATTTCCTCCTGTGGTGACTGAGAGCTCCTACTTTATGGCATCAGATCAGGGAGGGACTCCAGCTTGATCTGGCAGCTGCAGCTGTAGACATTATTCCTGCCCTTGTGAAACATAAAGACTTGTTAGTCTAATGGTAGAGATACGACATCAGTGTAACATAATAGATACTTATTAATCAGTTGCTGTTATTCCAAACACAACATTGCTTTGTTATACTATATGTAGTCGCTTCTTCTGTATGTCTATAAATCAAATATATTTCCCTGCATCCTGAGAGGTAACAACCTAGATAAATACTTTATTTATTTATAATCTATCCACCTATTCATCTATCCAACACATATTTGGTGATTTTGATTACATTCCAGGTGCCTTTGCTAAGGAAGGAAGGACATACAAAGATGTGAAAATCCAGGCACAGGCTCTTCCTCCCAGGTGGCTCAGTCTAGCAGGGGGAGACCCTCTCTGTACATAACTCTGAGGAAAGTGCGGTGGAAGAGTAGGGGTTTAGCAGAGAATGTGCTCTCACGGCAGGGGGGTCACAGAAGTATTGATGAGTGAGCAGGACTTGGAAAGGGCAGATGGGCTGGTAGTAAGGACATTGCAGATGAGCAAAGGGACACTCCTGGGGAGTCTTGAGTGTGGGGGGGACTTGAGGATGTTCATGGAGGGGAAAAGCTGGGCAAGGCTGAAGAGTAGGGCAGGGCAGGGCATGGAGGGCTTGGCCCCTGGATTGGCAGCTAAGACTGAATTCAGTAGGCAGTGGGGCCATCAAAGCTTCGAGAGCTGGGGAAAGCCATGACATGGGTTTAGTGGGAAACACATATTACTTAAAGTCAGGCAGATCCTGGCTGGAATCCTGGCTCCATCTTTTTAGCTGTGTCTGCTTGGTCAGTTGCTCTCAGCCTGAGTTCCCACGTCAGTCACCTGAAGGAAATGGGCCTGCTTTGTGGTCTCGTTTAGAGGTCTTGTTCAATCATGTGTGTAGAGTGCCCATGGGGCCTGGCCAGTGAGTCCTCCGAGGCGCCTGAGGCTGAACCAGGGGTGGCAGTAGAAATGGTATGAAAAGACGGACAGCTCTCAGAGACAAGGAAGAATGACTAGAACTCAGAACCTGACAGGAGATGTCCTTGTCCGGTGAGGGGGCTGCAGAGTCAGATGTGACCATTCTGGGCTACCTTCCCGGCAGTTCCCTGCCCAGGTATGTGGTCGCTGTGGGGCCCTGAGCCTGGGACAGTCCTTTTTTGGAGTCAGGCTTTTCTTTGGGTTATTCCTTTCAAGCCATAGTAAAACCTAGTAGTCTCTGTTTTCACACAAGTTTCTGACATCTGATGCCAGATTTACAACCTGAAGTGGCCAAAGATTTTAGGTTTTCCTTGGGGCTTAAATCAATGGTGTTGCTTGGCTTCCTCCTGTGCAGCCAGGTTGGCCAAGAAAACCACCCTTTGTTCTGCCTTGAAGGAAAGGCATGCTGCTGTGTGGCTCTTGACATTTACCTTATCCCGGAGCTGAGCTTCGTCTCTGTGGCTGTGCAGGTGGGGCGGGAATGGGAAAGACAGTCCTCTGGCACGCTTTCCACATTTGGATGGCAGACCCAGCTTCAGCTTCAAACACTTTTATTCCTGATGGCATTGTTTACAAACATGCTAGAAAAACAGAATTAGGGAACAAAATTATCTCATGATTGCTGAACTATGATGAGATCGATGCTTTTAAGCACTTCCCCTAGGGAAACCAGGCAGGAATCTTTCAAGGGGAAAATGTATCATAAGGGAAGAAAATTAAAAGTTAAAACTGGCTAGTGAAACTGATAAAGGGAGAATTGTTTTAATTATCGATGCTCATCTTAATTAAATTGTATGATTTCCCAGAATAACACATCCATCATCATCAAGTATGAGGACATGACCCGATCCTGGGGTCTCACAAGGGGCTTTTGGGTGTCTCTGAGAGGACCGTGATGAAGACTCAATGACTTTCATGCTTCTGAACCCTGAATCCACTTCAAGATGCCATATAAATGCTGTGCATCTTCACCAGCAGATGTCACTGTTTACATATAAAATGCAAACAGCCCCCAAAGTTCCCCCCCCCCCACCTTTATTCTAAAGCAACACACACTTGTCCATGTTTTTTCATAAAGCCTTATTTATCATGTGGTCATTTTTGTTCTGGAAAATAATGATATTGTTTATCCCTTTAAAGAGCTGTACATGTAAAGGGAACTGGTTTATGAGAGATACCCATTTCACATACTAAGCTATGCAATGACACCTCGTTTAAAAGATAATTGTTGAACACACTTACTATTTGCCTGAAACCAGCTTCCCATGATGAAAGGTATCCAAAAATAGCTAAAGAGCTGTCCTTCTTTAAGGGTCTTAAAACCTCTTTTGAGAGATGACAAATAATAAAGCAACTTACAATGTTGGAAGTTAAATACTAAAACTAAAAATGAGTGTCATATTGTTTCAGGGAGATGAAGGTCTGTGGGGGCTGGAGCAGATGGAAGGCTTTAGGGAAGGAAGCCCCAAGATAATGAGGGTGAATTCATCTGGTTGAGAGTGGAAAGGTACTGTGGGTTTTTGTTTTTTTTGTTTGTTTGTTTTGCTTTATGTGTTTTGGGGTACTTTTGCTGAGAGAATAAAGAGCAATTATGTTTGGAGGATCTATTTGTTGGAGTCATGAAAAGCAAAATGGAGGGGGACAATGTTATTACAAAATCCAGCTGTGAGAACAGCGACTCCTGCAATGGTAACTAGAAATAATATCAGATTGGGAGGCATAAGGAAGGAAGACAAGACCGCCATGCCAGCTTATTGACAGGTACAGTCACTATGTCTTCTTGTCTTCTCAGTCCAAAATCAAAATACAAGCATTGACACATGGTCAGACACTAAAACAGAAGGTTTGAAATCAGGGCTGTTTCCAGAAACTCCAGGACATATGGATGCTGCAAATATACGGAGGAGAGAGTGACTCTCATGAACATGTGGGATATCAATGGTGCTGCCACTGAGAGAAATGGAAGACCTGGGGAGGAAGGTTGGCTTGGACAGAAAGATGTTTTTAGTGTGATCCATGTGGTTGAAACTGATGTGGGCCACAGCATGATCAGCAAGGCTGGAAGCTATTCAGGAGCCACTGACCTAGAAGTGGAAACGACAATAGGGAGGGGAGAGAGAAGGGCCAGGGTGTAGTCGTCAAAGTTTGTGTTTTAAGGAGCCAGCTCATTTTATTAAATTGCATACATCAATAAGTAATATCCAGGAAAGAAGAGAACTAGAAACCTCTCCCTGGTGTGGTGTACTCTTAAGCATGCAAGTTTCTGCTGACTTTGCATCCTCTCTGCCTTCACATCATGGGAATTCATGACCAGAAGCCTTCAGCCTGCAACCCTCCGCCCATCCCAGGGTTTCACCATAATTGCTCGGGACTCTCAAACATCTGTCCATCAATCAGCTGCCCATCATACTTGCTCACCCCTTCCAGTCTCTGGGAAAGCAACTTATTATCCAACGTGGAAGGTCTTGTTCTTGATAAGGTTCACTTTTTGAATCCGAGGGAGGGAAACGTGGCTGGAAGTTCAAAGCAGCCAGAGCCATTTCCAAAACACATTCTCCTTCATTTTCCGCTGACTCACTGTGGGATCTTGACAAACTCCTAACTAGAGCTGTGCCTTAGTTTGCTCAACTATAGAATCGGAAAAATGACGCATTCTTCTTAGAGTTACCTCTCAGATTGTGCTTCTGATGCATGGCAAGCCCAGTGGGGACACACCGTTAGTAATGAGACATCTTAGCACCAATATGTGCTTTTCACATTGGGCAGGTGTCAGGAGAGGCCTGGGGTCATAGGACCAGACTGCAAACAACACAATCCCAGAATAAATCCTATTAATTTGGCATAATTGATGAAAATGAAGATTAGATATTTGACCAGAGATGAGAAATTCACGGGCATGAATGCTGCAGCTCTGATTACTTTGCATGTGAATATGTGGTAAGAGGCAACATTTCTTTTGTTTAAAACCCTGTGCACTTAATTCACATTCAGAGAAAGGTTGTGGAATCATTCAGGCTCATTGAAAACCAGGAACCAGGATGCCAGCAAGGGCAATGTTGTTGTGAGAATGTTGAGCTATTAATTATAAAACAGCAAAACAGGGTGATTTTATTTATAGCAAACTGTTGCTAGGCAGATAATAAAGACCCCTTTCAGAGCTTGCATTTATATGTACATATATATATATATTTTTTTCTCACAAAAAAGTGCTAGCTTGTGCAATGATTTTTCAGATGAAATGAAAGCAGGACAAGGCTGTCAGCCCTGAATACTTGTGACTTTTAGACTAAAGTCCTTGGCATCAGCCAGCACTGCAGGATGGAGCAGGTGAGGTTCAGCAACCCTGTGAAGGGAGGCTAGGGTATTACCTGCACCCTTTAACAGCAGACTGAGTATATAAACTCTCACTAGACTGGAAGTGAGTGAGCAGCCCCAGGAAAGCCCAGATGAGCTATTGTGCCTTCCTCGGCTTCCCCACCTTCTGTTGTGCCAGGAAGGGCCGGGGAGCCTGTCTGTGGCCTTACTCAGTCAGATATCCCTTCCCTGGCCCCTCTAGAGATGGTTGCTACCTCCTTTTAGGAAGTGTGTGGGAGGGGGCCAATTTGCAAAGGTTCACTTGTGCTCAGTCCCTGCTAAGATGATCAAGCTCTTTTCAAAACTCAGGGGTTGGGCTTTTTGCAGTTTCTGAATAGAAGAGGCCCTTAAATATTTGTGGAATTCATGAATGACTTTATGCATGCATTTGATCCTGTATTTTGGTCGAAGTAGAAGATACGGTAGGTAGAAGAATACCACCTCCCCCCACAAAGACATTTCTATCCCAATCCCTGGAACCTGTACATGCTACTTGATTTGGAAAAAGGGTCTTTATAGATGTGATTAAGTTAAGGATCTTGAGATGGGGAGATCATGCCGCATTATCTGGTAGATCCTAAATGCAATCACATGTATCCCTATAAGAAAGAAACAGACATTTAACTACACACAGAAGAGGAGAAGGTGATGTAAAGGTAGAGGCAGAGTGCTATAGACTGAATGTTTGTACACCCTTCCCCACCCCCCCAACCCTGCAAATTCATATATTGAAACCTAACCCTAATGTGATGGTTTTAGGAGGTGGGGCTTTTGGGAAGTGATTAGGTTATGAGGGCATGAGGCCCTCATGAATGGGATTAGTGCCTTTTTCAACAGGCCCCAGAGAGGGCCCTTGCCCCTTCCACCATGTGAGGATGACCATCTATGAACTAGGAAACAGGCCCTCACCAGAGACTGAATCTGCTGGCATTTTTGATCTAGGACTTCTCAGCCTCCAGAACTGTGAGAAATAAATTTCTGTTGTTTATTAGCTACTCAGTCTGTGGTATTTTCTTATAGCAGCCCAAACACACCAAGACACAGAGATTGGAGTGGTGCAGCCAAGAGCCACAATTGCCAAAGCTGCCAGCGACTTGAAGAGCCAAGGCATGGATTCTCCCCTCTGGAGGGAGTATGGCCTGTGGACACCTTGGTTTTAGCCCAGGGAAGTTGATTGTATACTTCTGGCCTCCAGAACTTTGAAGAATAGATTTTGGTGTTGTAAGGCACCAATGTGTGGTAGTTTGTAGAGAAACCACAGGAAACAAATACAGAAAACAACCATTTCCTCCTGAACCAAACTCCAAACAACCAAATTCCACCTTGGTCATCAAATTTCAGAATAAGTAGCATGAGACATTTTTGTCCCACACAGGTATTACTGGGGCGATGTTATGAAGGTGACGGGAATTTTTTAAAATAGTTTTTAAAATTATGAAAGTGAAATACAGTCATGGTAGAACAAAGAAGCCAAATAATATGACAAAGTCTAAAATTCAGTGTGCCCTCCACTCCTGATTCCTGGAGGTCAGTCCTCTGTTTCTGTGTACTCTTCTTTCAATTATGATGAATACAAATATACTTATATCTCCTTATTTTTATACAAACTGAATCATTCATTCACACCACACAGTACATTTTTTGTTCATTTAAAAGTGTATTTTGGGAGATCTTTTGGTATTTGTATATAGATAATTCCTAATTATTTTTCAACAATTGTATGGACATATCATAGTTTAATCAGTCTAAACTGATTACTTATTAAGGAGAATGAGATATGCTTTTGCTTTGACAAGGACACTATGCCTTTAAACTGCACTTGTAAGATAATAAAATACTTTTATTTCCCTAAGTCACAGCAAACTATTGTCATTGCTCTTAACAGGCAGCATGATTCATGAAGAGGTTTGGGTTCTGCCCAGGAACACTAAGATTGTGGGAGAAGTCTGGGATCTTCTGAGTGATAATATTCATCTGTGTCAAATGCAAACTACTGGGCACAGCCCAGGAAAACAGAAGGCTCTGAAACACATTGGCTGAATGAAGAAATCAATCAACACACTGCTATTGTGTTTATCTGGGACCTTACTCGAGATCTCAGTGCTAGTAAGTGGCTGATCCAGGATGTTGACCCTGGCCAGCTGACACCCAAGCCCGTCCACACTCTTAGCTAATCAAGGCAAATACTTTGGTTATCCATGGCTGCATTGCAAGCCACCCCGAAACTCAGCAGCTAATACAGCAGCAATCATTTATTTGCTCATGATTCTGCCATTTGGGCAATGCTTGGTGAGAACCACGCATCTTCACTCCATGTAGTGTCTGCCTGCACTGGAATGTCCAAGACGGATCATTTTACTCATGTGTCTGGTGCTTCTGCTGGGTGGGTGGAACACAGGGGCTGATATGGCATTTCAGTCTCCATGTGGCCTCCCCATGTGACCAACATGAGCTTTCTTACAGTATGGTGGTCTTAGGCTATTGGCTTTCTTCCATAGCAGCTGACTTCTCCCAGATCACAAAAGCAGAAGTTGCATTCTTTCTTAATTTCCAAACTTGGAAATTTAAGGACATCACTTCTGCTGCCTTGATTGGTTAAAGCAATCAAAAGGTCAGGTCAGATTCAAGGGGAGAGGAAACAAACAACACTGCCTCTTATGGAGGGAGAGTCAAGACAATTGCAAAAGAGCCTGTGGGATGGGAGATATCGTGGAAATCTTTGGAAACACACTCCATAACCGAGAATTAAACATGCACATTAGAAAGCTATTGTAGGAGAAGAAAGAAGAGTCGCAAAGGGGAAGGAGTTTGTAAGACTGACAGATTACTTCCAGCCTGCAGAATGAAAGCCAGGGATCATGGAGGACATGCTTGAATTGGCATTGGTGGATAGGTAGAAGTAGACATTTGCATGTGAGAAGAAAGTGGCTTCAGAAGCACAGTGTAAGCAAAGGCCTGAGGTGGGAAGGTGGGGTGTGTGTATGTGTGTGTGTGTGTGTTTTCATCAAAAGATCTAGCAAGAAGAGGGTTGAAGACCTGTGGGGTGATCTATTTCTAAGCAAAAGGTCATATGTAGCATAGAGGTGGCTGGTGATACTGGCTTTCTTTGGTTCCTAGGGTACTGCAAATAGGGTGGAGATGAAGACAAGTTCTCACCCTCTGGCTACACTGGCACGTGGGAACAGCCTTCTCTTGGAGGACTGTTGCCAGACAGAGGTATGTGGGCACCTAGGCATTGCCATTGACCTCAAGATGAGCATGCAGTGGGTCATTATCGCTGCTCCCACCCTGGAGCTGAGCCCCCTCCTGAGCCCTTGTTGCCGCGCCTGTGAGGCGGGCCCAGCTGCAAATGGCAGCCGCGAGGTAATTGTGGGAAGAATATGCTAATTAGCAGATGCCCACGATTAACTTGCCTTTCCTGTTGCCTGTCAAACCCAAGCTGCCTTTGTTGGAAAAGATAATTAAATTGGAATCAGATGTCTGCAGTAAATATTTTATTCAGAGCCGTAGATGACAATAGAGGAAGTTGACTCTCAGTCCACCTTCAAATTCCCACCTTTGTCCAAGCTCAGGGCCTGAGCTTGGAGTCTACTCAGTGAGCTTCTTGTTAAACAATCAAGGGACACCACTGGGTGCTTATTAGCTTATTAATGTTAGCATGTTGTCAAAATGCATCTTTGTTCCTGTAAGAGTGGATGAAACCTGTCTTGGAAAGTATGGAATCCAGATCGACTGGGTACTCTAGCCAGCATCCTCCCTGTGTGCCTTCCTCATGCACCCCGTTTGCTTCCTGTGTATCCGGTCCCTCCGAGGGGATCCGAGGGGACCAAGGGTTCTGCTCCCCTCCCTCACTGAGGCTTTCCCCATGTGCCATCGTGGTACTCGAGCTCGGTGCCTGCACACAATTTTCTGCCTCTCGTGGGTGGCTCTGCCCTGCTCCAGCAGGTGACAGTCATGATGGTGACTTTGGCGCGGTGAATGCCCAGGAAGCTTGTTAGATTTCTTTTCTTCATGTGATGCGTCAGCTCTGATACATCTTATAGGATGGGAAGGTACAGAGTGCTTAGGGGGCAAGTGGCTCTTTCTTTTGAGTACAAATGGTAGTTTTCCTTAAGGACTTTACATGAGGAAAAGATTTGTGAGGAGAAACCAGTATGCCCTGTCCTACCTTCCTCCTCATACTCCAAGCCCTCTGTCATCCTCACAGTATCGTTGCTCTCCCTCCATGCCTGGGACCCTGGAAGGATGAGTAACTGGCCTAGCCTCTTGTTTGTTAGCAATGGAGAAAGGAAGCCAGAGAGTGAAACACATGTGGGAGACCCAACCTAGGAGACACAGGATCAAGACATGGCTCCTTGTAATTAGGTACATCAAACTGAAAATCTTCTGCACGGCAAGGGAAACAAGAGTGTAAAGGCAACCTACAGAATAGGAGAAAATATTTGCAAACCATATACCTGACAAGCAGTTAATTTCCAAAATATCTAAGGAACTCCTAAGACTCAATAGCAAGAAAACAAATCATCTGGTTAAAATATGGGCAGAGGACTTAAATAGACATTTCTTAGTTTTGCCTCTCTCCGCAGAGAAAGACTTTCTAAAAAACAAAAAACTCAAAAAACAACAACAAAAAAACCCTCAGCGGGGTGAATCTGCCGAAGAAGCAGGGAGACCTGGCCAGAAGCTGCCTTGGGGTGACATAAAGGAGCTGTGATGCCCGGCTGGCCTGGAACAGCACATGTGTGCACTGTGACACGGGGAAACTTCAGGAGCAGGGCCTGGGAGATGGCACTCAGCACGGCGAGGGAGTTGTGCCTTAGGATGGCCTGGATAGGGCAGTTTGCCTGTGAATGGGGAGGGTGATGGGAGTCACCGGCTTGCTACAGTTGCACGTTCTGCCTGTGAGGTCATGCAGGAGGGTGGAGAGCCATCCACGACATGCCAGTCAATGGGAAAAATACCGTCTCAGTAGTACTTTTGAATTGTTTGAATACTTGCTTAAGGTGAGCAAGGACCTTAACCTTGACCAAACTTTAGTGAGGCTCCTCAGTGCCGTCCCCCCCACCCTGTTTTTTTTTTTTTTTTAATTTTACCTTATCCTTGGTCCTGTCTTTGGTCTGCCTAGCCCAGTGTTGACAAGAAATCCTGTTGTCTGTTTAACGAGAGTCCCTGTACCCTTGATGCCTAATCAAGTTCCTGGTGTGAATTTTCCATTTGCTCCTTCCCTCTGCTGATTATCCCCATCTGTCCCTGTTGTATGCAGAGTCGATGAGTTCAAGCTCTCTCCCATTGACAATAGACTTAAATTAAGTCTTCCTTCCTGTTTTAAAAAGTGTCAGAATAACTTCTCTTTTACATGGCCTAGGGCCTAACACTCTAGAAGCCCCATTGGTGTAATTCCTTTCTCCCTTCAACTGCATTTATCCATTTCCCCTATGCCCCCTACCCTTCCTCACCTCCAGGTGCAATTGAAAGCCATGCTTCATTAAGTGGAGAGAGATTTGACCAGAGCCTGAGTAGGGAATATCTCTGTGTGCCTTTTTTGTCCATCTTAGAGGCATCCGATTGTAGCACAAGCTGGAAGGGTTTTATGGGGTGATCTCTTCTTCCTTGAACATGGTTCACTCTTCAATATCAAGAACTCTGTGCAATCTCTTGAAATAATTAAAATAGAGTGGATGGTTAGGTGATGTTGCTGCCTGCCAACCTTCTGAATGAGGACCTGGCGTTCAGAAACTAGCTCAAATGTGTCACTCTTGGTATTTTTTCTTTGAAATTCCCCAACACTGTTTGAGTCCACCCTTCACATTTAATGTATTAAGACCTTATACATTGTAAGACATAGCAAGTTATTGGATAAGAAATTGGGAACACATCACTTTGACTTGTAAGGATTCATGTCATACCCCAAATGGATGAGTTGACTCTCAGGGATTGTAATTAATGGGCTTCACCAACGATACCTGCTAATGGACAAAGGGTCATTCAGCACAGACAATAACTTTGTCCCAAGTATGTGTTTTATAAGGTGGTGGCTGAACTTCAAGTCAGAGGTAGGAATATCATGGACAAAAGAAAAATATTCTCTAATTTTCTATTCTGAAATCAATTTCCAGCATGAGAATGGCATACAGTGCATACAGCATTCCCCTGCCACTGAACGCTCATGCCCAGCTGCGTTTAGGTTTTGAGGGAGGCCTACTTTGAGGTTCAGGATGTGTAACAGCCCTATGTTGGCATTACTGTTAAAAAGTGAATCCAGCCCCAGCTTCCTGCGGATAGTTTGAGTTTATGCCTTTGTCTCAGCATTTTTATTGATAGTGCCTTGTTCACCCTCAAAGATAGTCAGTTTTGGCTGATTTTTAGATCATAGGGTTGCCCTAGTTATAGCACGTTGATGAAGATGTTGTACAGAGTCCTTTTCATGAGGACTTTTCTCATTTTCTTAATCCTCAAGACCAAGGATGTTTGTACTACTTCTTATTAACAATTTTGTCATTATGTTGGAGACAAGGAGTGATTAATATAACAGATCAAATTTCTGTTTTTGCACTGAGTTTGTGGGAAACTCAGAACTATCTCTAGTAATTCTACAGGTCTACCCTCTATGCATTTTTGTTTGTTTGTTTGTTTGTTTGTTTCTGAGATGGAGTTTCGCTTTTGTTGCCCAGGCTGGAGTGCAATGGCACGATCTCCGCTCACCACAACTTCCGCCTCCCGGGTTCAAGCGATTCTCCTGCCTCAGCCTCCTGAGTAGCTGGGATTACAGGCATGTGCCACCACGCCCGGCTAATTTTGTATTTTTAGTAGAGATGGGGTTTCTCCATGTTAGTTAGCCTGGTCTCAAACTCCCGACCTCAGGTAATCCACCCGCCTCAGCCTCCCAAAGTGCTGGGATTACAGGCGTGAGCCACCACGCCAGGCCCCCTCTGTGCATTTTTATATGATCTCAGTCTATTTGCTCCAAATTCTTGACTTTTTGCCTATAGCATTGTTCTTAATTTTTCAGACTGCCTTGAATTGACTCTGGACAAGACAATTATAAAACAATTATAAAGGCTAAATTTAACATTCATAGGCAAAAATGAACCTTAGCCTAAGTCTTGTACATTATCTAAAAACAAATTCAAAATGGAGCATAGACATAAATCTATACAACTTTTTTTAAAATAGGGGAAAATGTTTGTGATCTAAGGCTAGGCAAGAGTTCTTAGACTAGACGCCAAAAGCAAGATCTATTTTTTAAAAAGTTTGTAAACTGGGCTTTATTAAGTTTGAAAACGTTTTCTTTTCTACGAAACACTTTGTGAAGAAAATGGAAATACAAGCTACAGACTTGAAAAAAACATTTTCAAACCACATATCTGACAAAGTACTCCTATCTAAAATATAGAAAGAACTCTGAACTCAACAGAAAACAACAAGAATCGAATATGAAAATGGGAAAGAGACAAACATTTCATCAGGGAGTATATTCAAATGGCAAATAGCCTATGAAAGGTGTTCAATATCATTAGCCATTAGGAAAATGCAAACTAAAACCACAGTGAAATATTGCCACACACTTAACAGAAGGGCTGTTAGAAAGAAGGAAAGTGCCGCATGCTGGTCAGGATGCCAGGATGCAGCGACCAGATCGCTTACGTTTTGCTGGTGGTGATGTGAAATAGCACAGCCTCTAAAGAAAACATTTGAGCAGTTTCTTCAAAAACCAAACCTGTAGCTACCATGACACTCAGCAGTTACACTCCTGAGCGTTTACCCAGGTGAAATGAAAGCATGTTCTATATAAAAACCTGTGCCCCAATGTTTACAGCAGGTTTATTTGTAGTAGTCAAATAAACTGAAAACAGCTCAGATGTCCTTCAACAGGTGAATGGTTCAACAAACTGGTACACCCCTGCCATGGAATGCTACTTCTGCAGTAAGAAAGAATAAACTGTTGCTATGCTGAAAAGCCTAGCTGAATCTCCAGAAAAGTATGTGGACCAGGAAAGGCCAATCCCAAAAGGATACATATCATATAATGTTATATATGTATAATATTCTTGAAAAATTACAGAAATTGAGATGACATGAATGTTTGCCAGGAGTTAAGGAGAGGTATAGGTGAGAGGAAAGTGTTGGTTGCAGGTAAAGGTCACCATGATAGAACCTTGTGGTGATAGAAATGTTCTGTATCTTCGCTGTATTGATGCCAGTATTCTGGTCGTAATATTGCACTGTAGTTTTGAGGAACTGTCATGCTTTTCTTCGTAGCAGCAGCACTATTTTTTATTCTCACTAGCAGTGCAAAAAATGTCCCAATATCTCCACATCCTCACCAACATCTGTCTTTGTTTGTTTTGATAATTGGCATCCTAATGGGTATGAAGTGGTTGTAGTGTAGCTTTGCAAAATGCTACTACCATTGGGGGAAATTGGGGAAATGGTACACAGGATCTCTCTGTATTATTTCTGAACAAGTTTCATGTGAGTTTACAATTACCTCAAAATCTGAAATTAATTAAAAAGTGACATGCTTATTGCCAAAATTAGACAGCAATGAAAAATGTAAAGATGAAAATAAAAATCACCTATAATCCCACCACTAAGAGGAGGCAGCATTTGGTGGCTTTGGAGGCAAAAATCTTAGGTGTCATTTCTTACCTCACCATGATTTAGCTTTTTTGGCCTCTGTTTTCTTATCAATAAAATGGGAATGATATTAGTGTAAAGAATTGTTAAGAGGTCTAACAATTTACCATAGTTGCAAACTAACAAATTAGTCTGCTGTAGTTTCACGAATGCTAGGAAGAAGACCCATGATTCCTGGGCCAGAACACAGCAGGATCCACAGCAGCAGGTGTCACTCAGTTCTCTAAGCCCCACTTTCCCCCGGGAGGCACAGGAGGGCAAGGCAGTGACTCTACCTTCAGTGTTTGAGTTACAGTAGAGTAGCTTAGGGAACTCAAAACATTCATATCAGGCAGTTAGCTTGCCTGACCTTCGCCTGGAGATATTTTTATTATACTGGACAATAAACCCAATTGCCTTATCTCTGCCTTACAAGGCTAAACTTCCCTTGAAAGGATGGATCGTTCCCAACAAAGAAAGTTGGTCCCTCTGCTTGAAAACATTGCCAAAATTCAATAGACACATGGGAAATTGTCTACCAGCCATTACATATGTCAAGATATTTCTGTGAGGTTGTTTCTTCAGGGGAGGAAAGAGTAAAGGCCTCACAGGTAAAGGCTTACACAGTGCCTGGTGTATGGTGACTCCTGAATAAAATTTAGTTTCCATCTTTTAAAACATTTTTACAATCACAGACAGCTCTTCCAGTCAGCTGGTCATGTCATGTATCTTTCCACCTACACTTTCCATCAAATTTCAATGATTTCTGGCCTACGTCTGAAATGCCAGTATCTTTAACCACTTTTCCTTTCTTTATCTCCTTGTTCTTCAAGAAATCAAGAAGTTCCAGAAAATAGCTATAGAGGATGGTAGGAAGCTGCCAGCTTCGTTTCTCAGGATAAAGTTGATGAAATTATCTGTGATTCTAACAGCTTTTCAGATCGTGAAAGATTCAATTCCATCTACTTGGGCCAGTAATAGCTTTTAAAACTCTCTATCCCTGAGTTGCTTCCTAGTTTATTTTTGTCCTAAATCTTATTTTAGAAGTATAGATTTAAGTATTTTTAAAAAATGGAGTGAATAAAGAGGTGGGACTTGCTCATGAGAATTCAAAGTAGAAGGTTTGATGGGAAATGAGTTTGAAGTGAAAACTTACCTTTCATTCGGTCGCATTTCAATGTTTCATTATGGCTAGGGGACCACAAAGGAAAGACTGGAGGATATTACTAAAAACTTTCACTCATAACAAATATTTCTCTGCCAATTCAGTCTTTTCAACTCTGCATAAGCCGAGACTTAGGACACTGGACAGGAATCTACCAAGATCTCAGTTCTTAGAAAAGTCTAGTGAAGATTTTTAAAATTTCTGTCCAAATAAATGGTCTCTGATATTCTTAGTGATTCTTCCAACTTAAGGTGTAGGCAAAAGAGAAGGTGAAATAATCTTCTTCACTTTCTATTGAGATAGAACACTCCAGTACCCAATTTAGTTTCTCGTTTACTTTTTCCCTTTAGAAAACATTGTCCCTTTAGAGTTAACAGAAGCATGACACCGCACGTTTCTGTAAACTCTAAAGGGACAATATTTCCAGGTGGTTATAATTTTCTTATGATAGAACTAGTAGAAATATGGAAGGAATGCCTGTTGTTTTGGAACCAAGACATTTTAGAGGGCACCTCCATTAGTAGTTAGTTCAAAAGAGACTTTTTAAAAGCCCTCTACTGAACTTTCTGCCTAAAACTGCGTGAGCTGCTGGAGGAGAAATGAACAGCCACAGTCTCTACATTTTAGTATCAGGTATTCTAACTGACAGCAAAAGAAACATGTGGAATTTGGTCAGGGGGACAAAGGTAAGCTAGGGAGACAAAGGAGGGTTGCAGGCAAGGGGTGCTCCAGAGGTGGAGAGATATCATGGGAATTAAAACCACCCTAAATCAAAAATACATAAAAAAGAAACTGGACAGATCAGAGCCGACTGCAGGAAAGAAGTTTCAATGTATCCACCATTTAATAGGCCAGGCTCTTGATTTAAAGGGATAGACTCCGTTTAGTGGAGCATGCATGATTTAAGAGACAGCCTTCCAAAAGCACAACTTCTGGAGGGAGAGTAAAGGAAAAAGAGAAGGAAAAAGCATCTTCCAGCAATCGGGCAATGATGAGGAAAAGAAGTAAAGGGGAAGAGTTAGGTTCTTCCAGACAGAAGCACCACAAACCCTCCACCATCGCTGAAACAAAGGAGCAAAGAAACAAAAACAAAAGCCCTATTATAAATTACCTGACCTTTGCTAGACAGAAGAATGTACCATTAAACCAGGAATCATTTGAAACACCTCAACATCATTGAAATGAACAAGAAAAAAATTAAATCCATAGAGAACTTGATTTGCAGAAAGTCACGAAATGAACTTTTACACAAATTTGTCCTCAAAAAATAATCATAAAGAAGAAGAAAACTGGAAATCTACATTTCAAACAGAATTGTGTGTACTCAAATATTTTAGGATATGATAAAACACATTGGAATAGAAACTCAAAAACTAGAAACAGAAATGGACAATAAACAAGGAGAAAGTTTTTAAAAGTTGATTGAATTCAGAAGGAAATGGAAGAAAAAGACAAAATTATCTCAGAAATAAAAATTAAATTACAGAATGCCCAAAGGAGAATAGAGTCAAATGCAGATTTTAGTAAGGGGCATCAGAGAAAGGCAGGAAGACAGCCAGCAGAATGAAATTGGCATAAAGAGAGCCAGCCACAGTGGCTCACACCTGTAATCCCAGCACTTTGGGAGGCTGAGGTGGGTGGATCATTTGAAGTCAGGAGTTCAAGACCAGCCTGGCCAACATGGTGAAACCCCATCTCTACTAAAAATACAAAAATTAGCGGAGCATGGTGGCAGGAGCCTGTAATCCCAGCTACTCAGGAGGCTGAGGTGGGAGAATCACTTGAACCCAGGAGGTGGAGGTTGCAATGAGCTGAGATCATGCCACTGCACTCCAGCCTGGGTGACAGAGCAAGAGGAAAGAAGGAAGGAAGGAAGGAAGGAGGGAAGGAGGGAAGGAGGGAAGGAAGGAAGGAAGGAAGAAGTGGGAGAAAAAGTAGGGGAAATGGAAGATAGGCTAAGAAGGAATAATATTTCTATTATTGAAGTCCCTGAAGAAGAAAAACATGTCAACATAGCAGAACTAATATTTAGAATTGCAATCCAAGAAATGTTTCCCAAATTAGAAAAAGACCTGAATCTACATATTGAAAGGACTGACTGGCTACCTGGGAAAATTAACCAAGAATCATCAACTCTGAGAAAATATTCAGATTATGCATCTGACAAAGAACTAGTGTCCAGAATCTATGAGGAACTGGAACAAATCAGCAAGAAAAAGCAATCCCATCAAAAAGTGGGCAAAGGACATGAATAGACATTTCTCAAAAGAAGATATACAAACAGCCAACAAACATATGAAAAAATACACAACAACACTAATTATTAGGGAAATGCAAATTAAAACCACAATGAGTACCACCTTACTCCTTCAAGAATGGCCATAATTAAAAAGTCAAAAAAGCAGAACAATTCACAATTGCAAGGATATGGGACCAATTTAAGTGCTCACTGATCAATGAGTGGATAAAGAAAATGTGGTATATATACACCATGGAATACAACTCAGCCATAAAAAGGAACAAAATAATGTCTTTTGCAGCAACTTGGATGGAGCTAGAGGCCATTGTTCTAAATGAAGAAACTCAGGAATGGAAAACCAAATACAGTATGTTCTTACTTATAAGTGGGAGCTAAGCTATGAGGATGCAAAAACATACAGAGCAATATAATGGACTGTGGGAATTCCAAGGTGGGAGGAGGTAGGAAAGAGGGTGAAGCATAAAAAACAGCATTGGGTACAGTGTACACTGCTCGGGTGACAGGTGAACTAAAATTTCAGAATTCACCACTAAAGAACTCATCCATGTAACCAAAAACCACCTGTACCCAAAAAACTATTGAAAATAATAATAGTGAAAAAATAAATAAAATATTTATCCATAAAAATTACTAACATTCTTTTTTGTGACCTAAGCCATAGAATAAGATAAATATTCATGAGTCCATGCCATTATATATGGACAAATAAATAAATCGGAGAGAAGAGGCAACTCTTCCTCACAGTAGAATTTCCAAATAATTAATGTAGACAGAAGAAGGGAAATAGAGAATCACTGTTAGGCAAACACCATAAAATTAAATGTATGCAAGAACCACCAATAAATGCTAAAATTAGTCAATAGAATTAAATGTATACGAGATCCACCAATATATGCTAAAATTAGTCACATAAGTTCAGAAGAAACTTTGAGGATCTGTATAGTCTCAAAGTATCTCCCTCAATACACTTACCAATTATAAAATGAAAGATAGTAACTTTACAGTGGAAAAAAATAGCAGGCACCAACTCAACCAAGTGATTAAGGTAAACCAGAAAGAACTGAGGAACTGTTACAGACTATAATAGAACAGATGAAATAACAAATAAATACAGTGTGGGATCCTGGATAGAATTCTGGAACAAAAATACAAAGTCAAAAAATTTTAAAACACATGAAAAGATGCTCAAAATAATTGGTCATTAGGAATTGCAGATGAAACCACAATAAGATATAATTAAGTACATGTTAGACTGGATTAAAAATACTGACAACACCAAATGCTGGTGAAGATACGGTACCACAGTAACCTGCTGGTGAGAATGCAAAATGGTATAGTCTGGAAAACAGTTTGGAATTTTCTTAAAAATTTAAACACATGCAACATCAAGAGTATACCCTTATGTGAATTACGGACTTTGGGTGACTGTGACATGTCAATGGAGGTTCATCAATTGTAACAAATGTGCTCCTCTGGTAGGGGATGTTGATGATGGGGGAGGCTGTGCATGTGTTGGGGCAGGGGCTCTATAGGATCTCTGTACATTGTACTCAATTTT
The DNA here is from genome assembly GCF_029281585.2 of Gorilla gorilla gorilla. NCBI lineage: Eukaryota > Metazoa > Chordata > Mammalia > Primates > Hominidae > Gorilla > Gorilla gorilla. Next base: position 26,764,468 of record NC_073240.2, read on the forward strand.
GCTGTGAACCTGAAACTGCTCTGAAAAATAAAGTCCAATAAATGTTTTAAGTTAAACATACACTTATGACCCCAGAAATCCTACCTCTAGATATTTATCTTAGAGAAATAAAAAGTTGTGTTTATAGAAAAATTTGTTTGTGGATATTTATAGCTATCTTATCCATAATTACCCCAAACTGGAAGCAATTTAAATGTCTTTCAATGTGTGGCCGACTAAACAAACTGTGGTACATCCAGACAATGGAATATTATTCACTAATAAAAAAGGAGTGAACTCCTGATATTTTGAATAACACAGATGAATCTTAAAATGCATTATGCTAACTAAAAAGGCAGCTTCAAAATGCTGCAAACTATACTATTCTATTTATATGATGTTGAGAAAGGGAAAAATACAGAAATAGAGAATAGATTAGTGGTTTCAGGGGTTAGAGGTAAGATGAGGGTTTAAATATTGAGGATCAGTGCAAGGAGACTCTTCAAGGTATTAGAATTTTTCTGTATCTCAGCAGGGGTGGTGGCTCACGCCTGTAATCCCAGCATTTTGGGAGGCCAGGGCGGGCGGATCACTTGAGGTCAGGAGTTCAAGACCAGCCTGGCCAACATGGTGAAACCCCCATCTCTACTTATAAAAATTAGCTGGGTGTGGTGGTAGGTGCCTGTAATCCCAGCTACTTGGGAGGCTGAGGCAGGAGAATCACTTGAACCCGGGAGGCAGAGGTTGCAGTGAGCCCACAACTTGGGCAATAGAGCAAGACTCTATCTCAAAAAAAAAAAAAAAAAGAATTTAAAAAAATATCTTCAGTGGTAGCTACAATCATCTATGCACTTTTAGAAACTCGTTGACCTGGAACCCCTAAACGTGGATTTTATTGTGTGTAAACTTAAAAGGCTAAAATAAATCACCCCAGTAGACCCAGGCCAACTTTAGTTGTTCTTTATTTCCCATGATTCAGTCATTCCTATCCCACCTGTGTGACTGCTGGGCCTGTGTGCCACACAATGCCCACCCATTATTACTTAATTATTTCATTTAAATCATTGAATTTCTTTCAAAAAGGAGTATATACTACCTTTGAATTCACTGGTTTGATGTGCTAGCTATATTTTTTCGACAAATTGTAATATACATATATAGCTATTTAAACAGACAGCATACGACCAGAAAATATGTTAGGAAAAAGTAATAGATCATTGGCTCTTGACAGGATCCTTAAAGATAATCTGGTCTAATTCAGTCATTTTTCAAATGATGTGTGTGAGGGCTGTGCCATCTTGGCCAAGCAATGCTATCGGAAGCTGCTTCTCCATGACTCAGAGGCAACATTGCTTCTGCCTGGACCCAGCACTTCCTGAGGCTGGAGAGCACTCCTGGCTCACTCCTGATTACCTACTGACAGCTCAGTGCCTGGCACTGAGTAAGTGCTCAAAAAGTACTTCGTTTGTGGAATTAGATGTGGGAAAGGCACCGGAGTGTCTTTACGGAGAAGGAAGTGCATTCACTGTGGGGGTTCCCATGGCTCCTTGGAGTTTCAGTTTTGATCCTACGTTGACTAGGTTGGGGGTAACTCATCGTCGTTTTTGTCCTTTTTAAGTAGGACTGTTACAGGTCTGCTCACCACTACATACATGGAAAATTGATACAGGAGATTGTTAAGTGGTTCTAGCTCTGGCGGAAATATGGAAAAGAATGTTTGTTCAGAAAAATTTAAAAATCAAGAGAAATTAAAAAATGTCTTTGTACCCCCCCTTTATATGTTAAATCATTTTATCCATTTAAATGTAACTTCCTTTTTAAAAAGTCTTCCTTTTTAAAAAGTGCTGATTTTCCAGGAAAATAAGCTAACCGTCCATTTCTAATTAAAACATTCAATAGAACTGTACCGTAGCTTGGTGTGTGCATGGCTGGGTGTGAAGAATTAGTATAATAATAACTGAACCCATATGCAACTGCCCTGATGGCCGTGTAATATGAAAGATGTATCCTACCGTACAGCAATACCTGGGGTGCAGGTTTTTTCTGCTGCAGGCTAAAGGCCAATGTCTACCTATCGACCCAGAAGGCTGGCAGTGTTTTGGCTGAAGTCTCACTCAGCATATTCCTCCTTTGAGTGGTAACTTCCTTCCTTTATTTGAAAATGTATAATTTAATACCTCATGTTGCTATAGCATTTTTATGCAGGGTGGATCCAAGTTTTGGGAAGCCTAAAGCTCCTACAGTTTTTGTGATCCTCATTAACAAAAGAATAGATGACTACAAATACAAAATTAAGTACAATGGAGAATATATTTTAGAATGAGAAAACAAATCTCAACAAATTACAAATGTTTAGAAGCTGAAAAAAATCACAAAATCCAGGAAAGCTACATCATATTTTTATTAACTCCCTGTCACATTTCATCATACTTGTTTCTTGCATTTTTTGTCTATGTACTCTTTGATCAATTTTGTAGTGCCATTTGCATAGAGAGGTTAGAAAGATCCTTCAGTCTTTCTTCTGATAGATTTTCATTTTTATTTATTATTGATACTTGGGATGCATAAAACATGCAACTCCATATAGAGATGTACCCCCTATTTGCAGTATTGATTGGAAGAAGCCTACACATATAAGAATTCTGATCAATACTATTTTGTGCAATTCTTATCAAAAAGGAAAAACCAAACCACCTGGTTTATGATCCTCACCGCGTGTGTTTCTAAGAGACAGAGACATTTTGTTTTGACTGTTGCCTGTGGTGATTGACTCCTGGGCTCACGATTCTCAAGTCTGATGATGATTAGTCCTGAACATCTCACTGCCCACACATTTCTGTTGCCATGATTCATGGCTTAGAGGAGGGTAGAGGATTCCTGCTGGCAGAACTGGTTTCAAAATCACTCAGTAAATCCAGCCTTGGTGCTTTACATTTCAGTTTAGGTTATAGGGGTGTTTGGCATCTATTCCATTTTCTTTAGCTGAAACTATGACAAAAGCATAACCCTTGAATGCCCTATTACAAAAACTTGTGGAACCATGTATCTTCATCTATTTTTCTTTTAATGCAATCAAGATTATATCAAGTATTGCAGGCCTTGCACCCCTGAGCTGCACCCCTGAAACAAAAGCCCCTAGAGAGCACCCTGATTTGCCCCTGGCCTCGCTGATGTTTTTGTTGTCACTGCTTCGGACTGTGGCCCCCCTGTTGTCATTGGATTTCCATCTGCTTCTAACCTCGCACCACCTTGGTGGTGACACCCTTTCCCAACAGGTATGAAGAGGTTTCCTGCATCACACAACTTACTGGATTTCAGGTTTTCTTTGCAATCGCACAAGTTGAAATATTTGGATGATGGTGACAGTGGAGGTGATAGTATCGGTGGTTGAGAGGTTGGTGAAGGTGGTATTTGAGGTGGTGGTGGTGGTAGGGGTCGTGGAGGTGGACACTGTGGAGGTGGAGGTGGTGGAGTCAGTGGAGGGGCAGTGATGGTGGAGGTGGTGGAGTCGGTGGAGGGACAGTGATGGTGGAGGTGGTGGAGTCGGTGGAGGGACAGTGATGGTGGAGGTGGTGGAGTCGGTGGACGGGCAGTGATGGTGGAGGTGGTGGAGTCGGTGGAGGGACAGTGATGGTGGAGGTGGTGGAGTCGGTGGACGGGCAGTGATGGTGGAGGTGGTGGAGTCGGTGGAGGGACAGTGAGGGTGGAGGTGGTGGAGTCAGTGGAGGGACAGGGTGGGTGGAGGTGGTGGAGGTGGTGGAGTCGGTGGAGGGACAGTGATGGCGGAGGTGTTGGAGTCGGTGGAGGGACAGGGTGGGTGGAGGTGGTGGAGTCGGTGGAGGGACAGTGAGGGTGGAGGTGTTGGAGTCGGTGGAGGGACAGGGTGGGTGGAGGTGGTGGAGTCGGTGGAGGGACAGTGAGGGTGGAGGTGGTGGAGTCGGTGGAGGGACAGTGATGGTGGAGGTGGTGGAGTCGGTGGACGGGCAGTGATGGTGGAGGTGGTGGAGTCGGTGGAGGGACAGGGTGGGTGGAGGTGGTGGAGTCGGTGGAAGGACAGTGATGGTGGAGGTGGTGGAGTCGGTGGAAGGACAGTGATGGTGGAGGTGGTGGAGTCGGTGGAGGGACAGTGATGGTGGAGGTGGTGGAGTCGGTGGAGGGACAGTGAGGGTGGAGGTGTTGGAGTCGGTGGACGGGCAGTGAGGGTGGAGGTGGTGGAGTCGGTGGATGGGCAGTGAGGGTGGAGGTGGTGGAGTCGGTGGACGGGCAGTGATGGTGGAGGTGGTGGAGTCGGTGGAGGGACAGTGATGGCGGAGGTGGTGGAGTCGGTGGAGGGACAGTGATGGTGGAGGTGGTGGAGTCGGTGGACGGGCAGTGATGGTGGAGGTGGTGGAGTCGGTGGACGGGCAGTGAGGGTGGAGGTGGTGGAGTCGGTGGAGGGACAGTGAGGGTGGAGGTGGTGGAGTCGGTGGAGGGACAGTGAGGGTGGAGGTGGTGGAGTCGGTGGACGGGCAGTGAGGGTGGAGGTGGTGGAGTCGGTGGAGGGACAGTGATGGTGGAGGTGGTGGAGTCGGTGGACGGGCAGTGAGGGTGGAGGTGGTGGAGTCGGTGGAAGGACAGTGATGGTGGAGGTGGTGGAGTCGGTGGAGGGACAGTGAGGGTGGAGGTGGTGGAGTCGGTGGAGGGACAGTGAGGGTGGAGGTGGTGGAGTCGGTGGACGGGCAGTGAGGGTGGAGGTGGTGGAGTCGGTGGAGGGACAGTGAGGGTGGAGGTGGTGGAGTCGGTGGACGGGCAGTGAGGGTGGAGGTGGTGGAGTCGGTGGAGGGACAGTGAGGGTGGAGGTGGTGGAGTCGGTGGAGGGACAGTGATGGTGGAGGTGGTGGAGTCGGTGGAGGGACAGTGAGGGTGGAGGTGGTGGAGTCGGTGGACGGGCAGTGAGGGTGGAGGTGGTGGAGTCGGTGGAGGGACAGTGAGGGTGGAGGTGGTGGAGTCGGTGGACGGGCAGTGAGGGTGGAGGTGGTGGAGTCGGTGGAGGGACAGTGAGGGTGGAGGTGGTGGAGTCGGTGGAGGGACAGTGATGGTGGAGGTGGTGGAGTCGGTGGACGGGCAGTGAGGGTGGAGGTGGTGGAGTCGGTGGAGGGACAGTGAGGGTGGAGGTGGTGGAGTCGGTGGAAGGACAGTGATGGTGGAGGTGGTGGAGTCAGTGGAGGGACAGTGAGGGTGGAGGTGGTGGAGTCGGTGGACGGGCAGTGAGGGTGGAGGTGGTGGAGTCGGTGGAGGGACAGTGATGGTGGAGGTGGTGGAGTCGGTGGAGGGACAGTGATGGTGGAGGTGGTGGAGTCGGTGGAGGGACAGTGAGGGTGGAGGTGGTGGAGTCGGTGGAGGGACAGTGAGGGTGGAGGTGGTGGAGTCGGTGGACGGGCAGTGAGGGTGGAGGTGGTGGAGTCGGTGGAGGGACAGTGAGGGTGGAGGTGGTGGAGTCGGTGGAGGGACAGTGAGGGTGGAGGTGGTGGAGTCGGTGGACGGGCAGTGAGGGTGGAGGTGGTGGAGTCGGTGGAGGGACAGTGAGGGTGGAGGTGGTGGAGTCGGTGGAGGGACAGTGAGGGTGGAGGTGGTGGAGTCGGTGGACGGGCAGTGAGGGTGGAGGTGGTGGAGTCGGTGGAGGGACAGTGAGGGTGGAGGTGGTGGAGTCGGTGGAGGGACAGTGAGGGTGGAGGTGGTGGAGTCGGTGGAGGGACAGTGATGGTGGAGGTGTTGGAGTCGGTGGACGGGCAGTGAGGGTGGAGGTGGTGGAGTCGGTGGAGGGACAGTGATGGTGGAGGTGGTGGAGTCGGTGGAGGGACAGTGATGGTGGAGGTGTTGGAGTCGGTGGACGGGCAGTGAGGGTGGAGGTGGTGGAGTCGGTGGAGGGACAGTGAGGGTGGAGGTGTTGGAGTCGGTGGAGGGACAGTGAGGGTGGAGGTGTTGGAGTCGGTGGACGGGCAGTGAGGGTGGAGGTGGTGGAGTCGGTGGAGGGACAGTGATGGTGGAGGTGGTGGAGTTGGTGGACGGGCAGTGAGGGTGGAGGTGGTGGAGTCGGTGGACGGGCAGTGAGGGTGGAGGTGGTGGAGTCGGTGGAGGGACAGTGCGGGTGGAGTCGTTGGGTGGCCAGCAGGGGCAGTGGTGTGGGTGGTGGAGGTGAAACCTGTAAGGCTGTGCCAGAGCAGACCCAAGGCCCTCGTCTGCATCTTCTGTGCTCCAGAGTATGGACTTTCACAGAACACACCTCCACTGAAGACAAGCTCCCAGGGAAAACAACTGTGAGCAGAAAACACAAAAGGGAGTTTGCATCCCAAGGCCCAGACTGAAGCTCTAAAAGAGACCTTGGAAGGAGAGGAGAGAGATCATCTAGAGAAACCTCCCAAAAATAATGCATACCATCCCTCTGATGGTAGAAACACACTTAGTTCTGGGCAGAATAAATGAAAACAAATTCATACCTCGATATATTGCAGTGAATTTTCTGAACTTCAAAAACAATGAGGAAATCTTAAAAGTCACTGAGATAAATGACAGATTGAGGAAAGGAAGCAGGCGGGCAGCTGGTGGTCTTCCAAGCGCTATAGCTGATCAGCAACCAGAGATTCCAGAGAAACATGGAATGATACCTTAAAGTGCTGAGGCTAACTAACTGCTGAGCACAAAGGATATTTTTTTCAGGCACACACAGGGATTCTGAAAGTGTAAACAGGAGTCCCAGGCCCTCATTTGAATATTAAAAAAAAACTAAAGCTTGATCTTCAGGAAAAATGGAAATGAATTCAAAAGCAGAGACTGGGATACAGAAAACAATGAAGAAAGAAGTCTGTGAACATGTTGACAAATCCAAATTAGTATTTCTTATAAATAATAACATTGATAACTGATCTAGATGGGTTTTTAAAAGGCAGTGAAACTAAAAGATTAGAAAACAATAAATACAGAAGATAAGAATTTACAAGGATCTAAGTCTGAGAGTCTCATATTCTACAGGGCCAGAACAAAGTGATCTATCAGATTTCAACCATGTTAAAGAATCATGTTGAACACTTAAGAATAACTTCTTAAAGAATATAAGTAGAATGTATAACTTCCAAACCAGTTGGAATAGTATGGGAACAAAGAAAACTTTTCAATGAATTAGAAATCAGGAAAGGAGGAGGGAAAGGAAGCAAAGAAAATGAATGGTAAAGAAAACATATCAATGAGATGCTAGAAATCACTTCAGGTGGACTGGGAAAAGTGGCAGCTCCTATGCCTTTGGCAAGGCCAGGTGTGGGGTTGGACACCTCTCTTCTACAGCACCTCTTCCAAAAATTTATTTATTTATTTTTTAATTTTTATATATTTAGGGAGTACAAGTGCATATATTGTATCATGGTGAAGTCTGGGTTTTTAGTGTACCCATTACCCAAATAGTAAACATTGTAAAAAATAGGTAATTTTCAACGCTCTCCCACCTCCCACCCTCCCACCTTTCGGAGTCTCCAGTGCCTGTTATTCCACTCTGTATGTCCATGTGTACCCATTCTTTAGCTCCCACTTATAAGTGAGAATATGCAGTATTTCACTTTCTGTTTTGAGTTATTTCACTTAGGATAATGGCCTCCAGTTCCATCTGTGTTGCCGCAAAAGACATGATTTCATTCTTTTTCATGGCTGCATAGTATTCCATGGTGTATATATGGCACAATTTTCTTTATCTAGTCCTCTGTTGATGGACACTTAGGTTGATTCCATGACTTTGCCATTGTGAATAATGCTGTGATAATCACACAAGTGCAGGTATCTTTTTGATATAATAATTTCTCACCCTTTGGCTAGATACCCAGTAGTGGGGTTGCTAGATCAAATGGTAGTTCCATTTTTAGTTCTTTGAGAAAACTTCCTACTGTTTTCCATAAAGCCGTACTAATTTACATTCCCACCAATAGTATATAAGCATTCCGTTTCCTCCACATCCTCTCCAATACCTGTTGTTTTTACACTTTTTAATAATAGTCATTCTGACTGGTGTAAGATGGTATCTCATTGTGGTTTTAATTTGCATTTTTCTGATGATTAGTGATGTTGAGCCTTTTTTCATATGCTTGTTGGCCATCTGTATGTCTTCTTTTGAAAAATATCTATTCATGTCCTTTGCCCACTTTTTTTTTTCTTTTTAGAGATAGGGTCTCATTCTGTTACCCAGGCAGGGTGCAGTGGCATGATCATAGCTCACTGCAGCCTCGAACTCCTGGGCTCAAGCGATCCTTCCACCTCAGCCTCTCAAGTAGCTGGGACTACAGGCATGTGCCACCACACCTGGCTTATTTTAAAAATTTTTGTAGAGATAGGATCTCTTTGGGTTCAGCATTACAGGGTGATCTGGGAACTTCACAGGCTGGCAGAGGCAGGGACATGGAAGTTAGCAGAGTCATTGGTCTTCCCATGCTAGATTCGATGCCTGCTTCCACTCAACACAACTCATCCTTTCTCTGAGCTCTTGTCTTCATTTTTAAACCAGTACATTGCACCTTTGTTGCACCTTTGCAGTCCCCTCAAGGTCTGGTACATTGTTGGGTTCAGGGTCAGCTTGGATGGAATAATCCAGCAGGTGTGACCTGAGAGTATGGTACATGTTTTCAATTTTTCAGAGGAAGCAAGCTACACACAATACCAATTTATTTTCTGTTCTCCACTTATCTGTGTTGCAGGTGCTTCCTCATGGGTTGTACCACCCCTGAAGTTTCAGAAATAAATGTATACCCTTCTAGTTAAATGTGGATGAAAAGCAAAGGATGATAGGGTCTCTGGTGCTTGTGACAAAAATGGATTCCTTTCTGCTCACATTTTCAGGTGGTTACAGAATTTTAAATTGGCCCCTTAAAACACATGAACTCTATGAACCAGATGTGGCACAACCTACTCCTATTTTAGGAAGCTATTTGAAACCTATTCCATCAAAGGGAGCAAAACAGCTTGATGGATAAACCTTCTGCTTTCTCCCAGGGCACATTTCATCTTACCCATTTGTTTTCTTCTTTTGAAAAGAGAGTCAAAGAGAAGGCAGGAATAAGCACCTCTCCACCTGACCTTTTCTTGCTTTGCAAAGAGATGATTCTTGCTGGCCTGGGGTTAGAAGAAAAGAAACCAGCAGTTCTTTAATAGAAATAGGCTAGGCTCCTGGGGAGAACTTGGGCTGAATTTAAAGAGACAGCCTTGACAACCCTCCTCAGTGGGTTCTGAGTGATCCTGGACTGGCCAAGTTAGGAAGCGACTACGGGCGCCCAGTATTTGGGAGACTTGGTGTTTGTGCCCTGTCAGCTCCCCTCGGTCTTTCCATGGGAGCCCCACTGGCCTTTCCCAAGCTCCTGCTGGACAAGAAGCACTTCGCCAGTGGCTGAGGTCCGGTACATTGTTGGGTACATGGTCAGCTTAGATGGGTGCAATAATGAAGCCGGCATGACCTGAGCGCATGGCACACGTTTTCCATCTTTCACAGGACAAAAGCTACACACATTATAAACGTGCTGCCTGTTCTCACTAATCTCTCTTCACAGCTTGTTCCTCTCGAGTTTTTCCCTCTTCAATCTTAAATGTCTTTCTTGCAGGTCCTCTTCTCTTTCTGTATTAATCATATTTTTTTTTTTACTGTTTTTCCATAAGCAATGCCATTATACTCTTGATATTTTTGTGCACTTGAGTGTGGTGACCGTTTTCTGAGCTCCTACTTGGTGCCTTGCACAGCTGGGAGGCTCCTTTGGAACGCATGCCTGGGGCACCTCCCGAGTCCGCGTTTTCACAAGATCATTTTCAATCTGCAGGTGCTCTGCTCACACTTGAATTTTCCTCCAGGAAAGAAATCCTCCAGATGTAAAATCTTTGGCTGCTGCCCATGAAGCTACCGCTGGTTTTCCTTCGTCTTTATTTTTAAAAGGAGGTTGAGATTCCTGAACTTGGTTCTTTTGGATTTGTGGTCTTGCCTCTTGCTCTTAGGAAAGAGCTGGCAGTAGGTGTTTTGCTCACATATTGGCCAGTTAGTTCTCCATCCTCTGCATTATGCCCCTAATTTCCCTAAGGTAATCATGCCATTAGCCACAACACTGCCAACAAAAAACAATGCCAAGCCATTAGATAGGGTGAGCAGGAAGCACCTCATGACAGGGCTGTGGAAGCTTCCCTTGCCTCTATCCCCTGCAGAAAACAGTGTTGACATATTTAAGAAGCTGGCTCTGCGTTAAAAAGCACGTCTGCTGAGTTCAGTCTGCAATAACCTCTTCTCTTTTTTACAACCTACTGCTTAGTCTGAACATGCAGTGTATATTAAAGAGAACTTTTTTCTTTTCCTTTAGGACTAGAGTGCTTTAAAGAGAATTCACCAGCTCCATTGTTGGCAAGAAAAGCACGTTCTTTTATATGTAGGTCCCAGATGATACAATCCCAATTCTCTTTTGAACACCAAAAATAGTACAGGCCACGCCAAGATAAGCAGATGTCTTACCCAAAATCCCAAACAAGGTACTTAAACCCTGAAATTAAACAGCCCAGAATACAGTGACCAGAATCTCACCCGTTTGGTTCTTTCTTCATAAAGCTTGGCAGAGGATAGACATGCCCTATTGCATGCAATGTGTGCACTACTCAAATACTGTTTTTTAAAATTAAATGTTTGCAATTGAATTATTTTGCAAATGGGGTGTTTAGTATTAAAGGAATCTTATGGTGAAATTCCTTCATAAAGCAATAAATCTCCCTTGTTTATTTAACTGTAAAATCAATGTAGTAGAATTATGGCAGGCGTGAACAATAAAAAAAATCAATCATCTGTAATCCCCTAACTTGAATATGACTCTTTGCAAATATGCTCTTCTCTAGCTTTTGTGTATTAGGCATATATAGCTTCCTTAATTGAAACTGTGGAATAGAAATAACACTAGGTTCTTCTTTCCCTGTCAAACTAAAAGAAAGAAGCTGAGGCACAAAACATAATTAAAAGAGCTTACTTGAGCCAAAGTGAAGACAGCTGCCTAGAAGACTCAAACGCATGTAACCCTGGCTATGAGCTCCATTTGGCCTTTGTTACAAGCAAATTTATTTATTTATTTATTTATTTATAGACAGTCTCACTGTGTCACCCAGGCTGGAGTGCAGTGGCTCGATCTTGGCTCACTACAACTGCCGCCTCCCGGGCTCAAGTGATCCTCCCACCTCAGCTTCCTGAGTAGCTGGGACCACAGGTGCATGCCACCAGGCCTAGCTAATTTTTTATATTTTTTGTAGAGATGAGGTTTTGCTATGTTACCCAGGCTGGTCTCAAACTCCTGAGCTCAAGCAATCCACCCATCTCGGCCTCCCAAAGTGCTGGGATTACAGGCATGAGCCACTGCACCTGGCCAATTTATTTATTTTTAAAGTTATTTATTTATTTTTTAGAGACAAGGTCTCACTCTGTTGCCCAGGCTGGAGTACAGTGTTGCGATCATGGCTCAACTTCCTGGGCTCAGGTGATCCTCTCACCTCAGACTTCCAAGTAGCTGGGACTTCAGGCACATGTTACCACACCTGGCTAATTTTTGTGGGTTTTATTTATTTATTTATTTATTTATTTATTTATTTATTTATTGTAGAGACAAGGTTTAGCCATGTTTCCCAGGCTAATCTTGAACTCCTGAGCTTAAGCCATCTGCCTGTCTCAGCCTCCCAAAATATTCAGATTACAGGTGTAAGCCAGCACACCTGACCACAAGCAGGTTTTAAAGGCAAAAAAGGGACAAGGAGTCGGCTGATACAAAGTTGTTCGTTAGGAATGCTCATTGATTTACAGAAATAACATTGATTAGTGATTGGCTATCCATTGTTAAACTTTACGGTGTTGTTTACAGTGTCTCGTAAGGCACTATTAGGTTAATTTATAGCTACCTGTGGCAGTAGCAAACGGTTTCAGGAGGTGAATACACAGCTCAAAGCAGGGAGTAGGAGGTGATTGTGGTTTCATTTTAATGTCTCTAGGCCTGGTAATTCAAAAGAACTCGTATTCCTCAGTTAAAAGTTATTTTTCTTTTCTCACCATCCCATCTTATATTATTATAAGTTGACTATTATTCATTTTTAAAAGTAATTGTACATTCAACTTGCTCTTGATTGTTTTAGCAAGATAGGAAATGCGATGCAAGTTTTGCACCTGTGCACTCCCACCCACATATAACTGACTCACAGCAGCAGCAGTAGGATAGACACGGTCATTTTGTGGATATACGTGAGGCCCTTCAGTGGAGCTAGGGTGGTTCTTGGAACAAAACTAATAGAATATATTTATATATGAAAGGGAGTTTATTAGGGAGAAGTGGCCGCTTGCAAGCTGGGGAAGGAAAAAAGCCAGTAGTGGCTCAGTCCGAGTCGAAAAGCCTCAAAAACAGGGAAGCAGACAGTGCGGCCTTCAGTTGGTGGATGAAGGCCCGAGAGCCCCTGGCAAATCACTGGTGTAATCCAAGAGTCCAAAGGCCGAAGAACCTGGAGTCTGAGGTCCAAGGACAGGAGGAACGGAAGGAAGCATGCAGCATGGGACAAAGATGAAAAGCCAGAACACTCAGCAAGCCAGCTTATCCCACCTTCTTCCACCTGCTTTTTCTAGCTCCACTGGCAGCCAAGTTGGATGGTACCCATTCGCATTGAGGGAGGGTCTTCCTCTCCCAGTCCACTGACTCAAGTGTCAGTCTCCCCTGGCAGCAGCCTCACAGACACACCCAGAAACAATACTTTACCAGACATCTAGGCATCCTTCAGTCCAATCAAACTGACACCTAAGACTATCATACATGACTACAAGTGAAACGACCTGCTGCCACTCTCCTTAGTCTCCTGTAGAATAATTTTCTTAATAAATTCCCAGGAAGAGTATAGTGGGCCAGAAAACCCTTTTATAATTACCAGCATCACTAATACTTTAAATCTCAATTTTGAACATTTTGAGTTTGCTTTAATAGGGCAAATGACTGTGGCATAACCTTTTCTAGTTTCTTTTTTCCTATATGGCTTTCTCTGATTAACAAGAATGACATCTTTTTGAACCTTTCAATTTGGCATTTTCTACATGGAATGTCCCTAAATCAAGTAATTTTCACAAAGCAAAGTTTTCAAAAATCAAGGCAGTAGTTGAGACAAAATATTGTATTTGCTATGAAGTGCAAGAAGAAACCTCTTTTGTTGGTAAATTGAGGCCTAAATGCTGATTCCCTGTGTCAGCTGAAGGATTGTGAGATTCATATATTTGGAAAGGAGAGCTTTATTTTTCGTAACAGGTGGCCATCCTGCAGGCTGGGAAGGGTAGCCTCCAGCACACGCAGAGACCAGGCACTTCGAGGGAAGGGTAGAGGGAGCAGGAATGGGAATGTAGAGGGAGCTGAGTCGGGGGATGAATATGCATATTCAATAAGCTATTGGAGGAGTCACGAATATTTATGAAAGGAAAGACATGTGTACATGTGCAGCTGAGCTTCGTGCCCCTTCATGGGTCTCATGTTCAAAAAATGGTGGTGGTGGCATGATCTGAGGGTAGAGATTTTGGCCCTCTGATGTCAAAAGGTGAAGCAGAGGACATGAAGCCCCTCAGTGTGCGTCCTCTGAGATTCAGCCAAAACCAGACCAGAAATGGTGGTCAGTTATCAGGAAGGGGTGCATTGTGAAACTGGTGGGCTGTCATGCTGAGACTAAAGAGGGAGGGGGAGTCTGATCCTGCCCTCAGATGACTGGCTAAAGGCGATAAAGGAATAAGTTGTCCACTTCCTGTTTTCCAGTGCTGGATTCTGCTTCCTCCTCAGAGAGAATTCTGGTTTAAGGTTACTGAGGAGGGGCACACTGAGGCGTGTCCCACCTCCTGTTCCCTCACGGACGGGAACCAATTTCTAAGGTTTCTCTGGGGTCCCCTTGGCCAAGAGGGGGTCAATTTAGTTGGGTGGGGGACTTAGTATTTATTTTCATTTCTTATCTGCCTTATAGGATCCCCAAACAGCAAAAAAAGAAATCCTCAAACTCTCAGATTCAACATTGGGAGTTAGTGTGGGTGTATGTGCCAGGCACTGTGCTAGACACTCCATTAACTTCATCTCCTACAGAGAATATTTAACTAAAAAAGAAAAGACAACATTCCAGATCTTCTCATTCAGTAGTTATTTGCTAGAGTTTCTTCAGCGAGGCACCCAAAAGCTTGTCTTGCGTTAGACAGATTTGCGCTTCTTTCACTTAATTCTGAAGCATCAGTAGAACTGGTGACTTCCTGACCGACTATCATGACTAGACCCGGGGGCAGTGAACATATTGTGGGTGCCTCTGAGTAACTTGTGTTTTTTTCTTGTTAAGTAGGTTTTTAAAATGCGTGTGTGTGTGCGTGTGTGCATGTGCACTGTGACACACAGAAAAGCACACAAAAAATAAATATACCTTATGAGATGTTTGTTGAAACATCTCATAAAGAACACGTGTAAGATGATCATGTAGATTCATGAATAGAATATTTCCAGGAACCCCAGAGCTCCCTCCTTTTGAAAGATGGCTAATGAGTTTTCTTATTGCTCCTGTAGAAGACGAGAATATGCCATCCCAAAATATGTCTCTTTAGCATAAGGATTATTTTGACCTGGTTATTTTGTGAAACTGCAGACACAGGAGAAACTCTGAAAATAAAGTCGAAGTGACCCTTTTGTAAGGGGAAATTTACATTTGTAGAGAAAATCTCCATTTGCTTGGATGTCTCCTTTTCTGTACCAGGAAGAGAAAAAGGACTCTAAATCACCAGACTCTTATCAATGAAGAGGCAGCCGCTGAAATCTGCATAGCAAACCTGACTCTTGGGTACCCTGCTTTTCCTAGGCACTTGGCCATGACTGGCCTCCCCCACACCCTTCTTTCTCTGTTTTTAGCTTAGGATGGTATTTAAGACCAAATACTAAGACATCTCTTTGAGATGTACTCATTTTTCCTAGGTATCTCCCATGTATATTTGATGTATTTATGTTGATACAGTCAGTGCTGCATAACTAGATTTCAGACAATACCATATTGCCTAGGGTGAAGTAGGCTGTACCATCTAGACTTGCTTAAGTCCACTCTATGATGTTCATGCAAGGAGGAAATCACCTAATGATGCATTTCTCAGCAGGTAACCTTATTGTTGCATGACACGTGGCTGTATAGTCGTTTGTTTTTCTCTGGTTAGTCTATCTTTTGTTACAATGGATCCCAGCTAAGAACTATTTAGAGCTAAGTTATTTTCCTCCCCGACCGTGTTGTAACAAATTAGCATGAATTTAGTAGCTTAACACACTAATTTATCTCATAGTTCTGGAGGTCAGGAGGCTGAAATAGTATCCACGGGTCTACAATCAAGGTGCAGGCAGGGCTGTGTTCCTTCTTGGGGTCCTAGGGAATAAGCTTTTCCAGCTTCCACACTCCACACACATTCCTTGGGTCATGGCCCCATCTCTGTCTTTAGAGCCAGCGATGGTCAGTCAAGTCTTTCTCACAAGGCATCACTCTGACATGGCTTCAGTTGTCACATCTCTGGTTCTGACTCTCCTGCCTCCCTATTTCTCTTCTAAGGACTCTTGAGATTACACTAGGCCCCTGGGATAGTCCAGGATAATCTCTCCATTTCACAGTTTTCAACCTTAATCACATCTGCAAAGTCCCTTTTGCCATATAAGGTGCTGGCCTGAAAGGAAGAAGCTGATGCAAAATTATGTGGAAAGTTCATTGGGGCCAAGCTTGAGGGCCTGGATTCAAGTAGCCCTGAATATACACTCAGAACAGCCACAGTTACTAGTGGATTTTTTAATGCAAAAAAGTGGGGCAGGAAGTGGGCTGATACAAAGTTGTTTGTTAGGAATTCTCATTGGTTTACAGGAATAACATTGATGAGTGATTGGCTATCCATTGTTAAGCTTTAGGATGTGTGTTATAGTGTCTGGTGTGGCATTATTAGGTTAGTTTATGGCTACTTGTGGCAATAGCAAGCAGTTTCATGAGATGAACATAGGGGGAAGCTCATGGGGGGAAGCAGGACACAATTGCTGCCTCATTTTAAGGTCTCTCTGAGCCTGATAATTAAAAGGACTTGCATTACTCAGATAAAAGCTCTTTCCTCAAAAGTAACATGTTCATAGATTTTGGGGATTGGTGTGTGGACATCTTTTAGGGAAGGCATTAGACTGTCTGCTACCGTGACACTATCCTGACTTATTGCAGTATGATTTATGTTATGTTGCCTGAAATTATACAACATGCACTTTTTTTGTATCTCACTTTTTTCTCGATACTGTGTGAGAGTCAGCATATTGTTTCATGTATCTCTAGCTGATGTATTCCTAATTTTCTAATGTTTTACTGTATGAATACACCACAATTTATGTATACACTCTAAGTGGATGGGCATTTGGATTGTTTCCAGTTTGGGGCTCTTACATAGGATGCTGCTCTGTGTCTGCTTGGGCCTGTGTCTTGGTGTTCCTAGAAGCGGCATTGCTGGGTAAGAGAATATACCACAATTGATGTGAGCACACATCCTAGTTTGCTTGGAACAATCCCAATTTATGCCTGTTGTCCTATCTGGTAAAAGCTTACATTCACTCTCAAAATATGGTCACCCTAGGCAAGTGATACTTATTTCCAACTCCAGTAATGCAGCCAGACAGTTTCCAAAGTGAGAGTAACTGGCCAGGTGCAGTGGCTCACACCTGTAATCCCAGCATTTTGGGAGGCCGAGGCGGGCAGATCACTTGAGGTCAGGAGTTTGAGACTAGCTGACCAACATGGTGAAACATTAGCTGGGCATGGTGGTGCCTGCCTGTAATCCCAGCACTTTGGCAGGCTGGAGTGGCAGATCATTTGAGGTCAAGAGTTTGAGACCAGTCTGGCCAACATGGTGAAACTCCGTCTCTGCTAAAAATACAAAATTAGCCGGGCATGTTGGTGATGCGCACCTATAATCCCAGCTACTTGGGAGGCTGAGGCAGGAGAATCACTTGAACCCAGGAGACAGAGGTTGCAGTGAGCTAAGATCATGCCACTGCACTCCAGCCTGGATGACAGAGTGAGACTCCATCGCCCCCAAAACACAAAAAACAAAGTGGCAGTAACTTGTGCTCCAGCAACAGTGCGCTCCACATCCTCACCAAACACTTGTGATTGGCCGTCTTTCTCATTGTAGTTTAATTTGCATTTCCCAGTTACTACTAACAAGATTGAGAAACTTTTCATAAATTTATTGCCCATTTAGGACAGTACATTTTTTGAGAAATCTCTGGATCACTTGCTCACTTTTCAATAGAGTAGTCTATCTTTTCTTATGGATTCGTTAGGGACGCTTTTGATATTCTAGATCTGAGTATTTTGTTGATTACATGAATTGCAAATATCTTCTCTCTCTCTGTGGCTTGCCTTCTCACTCTCTTAATGGTGCCTTTTAAGGAATGGACATTCTTAATTTGAATGTGATTTGAATGATTTATCTTTTTATTTATGATTAGCCCTTTTTGTGTCCTATTTAAGAAATCTTTCTCTACACTCAAGGCTGTGAAAATATTTTCCTTTATTACCTCCTTGAAAATATGTTGTTTTGCCTTTTATATTTAGGTCTACAATCTTTAACCTAATCTTGATTTTTTTATGTGAGAAGGTCAACTTTAATTCTGTTTTCAAAAGGGTAAATAATACAATTGACCCAACACTATTTATATAAAATAATATCGTTTTCTTCCCCATTGTTTGATGTACCACCTTTTCAAAAATCAAGGGTTAATATATGCACTGGCCTGTTTCTAGGCTATCTGTTCCATTTGTCATGAGTCTATTTGTCTATCCTTGGGAACAATATCATGCCATCATCTGAACTACTACAGTTTTATAATAAATCATGATAGGTGGAAGAGAAAACTCTCCCCTCATTATTCTTCTCAAAGCTTAAGTATTCTTAGTTCTTTGCATTTCCACTTAAATTTCAGAATTATATTAATAATGTCCTTTAAAAAACTCATTGGGATTTTTATTGAGATTGCATAGATCAGTTGTTACCCACCTTCTTGGTCTCCCAATGCAATAGAAATTGACATGAGATCAGAGAGTTTTCCCAGACAAGGCTTCACTGGAGCTTATGCTGGTGCATAAGGGAGGCAGCACCAGAGAGAGAGAGAGAGAGAGAGAGAGAGAGAGAGAGGGAAAGAGAGAGAGCGCTATCTGGCTGACTCTCTGAAAAGAGCCAGTAGGGCTTTTTTTTTTTTTTTTTGGCAAAGGATGGGAATTGACATCAGGGATAGATATGTAGGGTGGGTTGGGCACAGTATGTGAGGGGTAGGGTACACAGGTCAGCATATCTGGTTGTGATGGTTATCTTGAGTAATGGGCCACCTGATGGTCTGGCTGGTGGCAACAAGGTTATAAATCAATTGTTCAACATTCCTTCCTGTGCTGGGACACTCCACAACCTTGCTTCCATATTTTGGATCTCCTAAGGCCAGTTCCTGGAATTCTTTAAGTAAAACGACTATTAGTAGTGAAGTGGTGGTGTGGGTTTTGTGATCAGTGGGAATGCATGAAAGAATGTTCTAGTGGGCGTGAGCTGAAGCCAAGCCCTGTCCCTACTCTGTCTGAAATTTAGGGAGAACTTACACTTTTACATTATTATATTTTTCAATATAAAATTGTTTTGGAAAATAGGAGGAAATGTTAATAATATCTAAAATATTACAATTTTAAATCTCTAAAGTGAAAGAAAACTTGGCTGCACATATAGACTCATGGTACCCAATATTGATATTAATACCTATAATATGACCATAGCCACCTTAGATTTTCTTGTGTGAATTAATCTGAAATATGTGGCAAAACCCAAGTCTCCTCATTGGTGTTTTTTTTCTGAAGCTAAGCAAACAACACCATGGTGGTTTGTGAATTGAAATGGTTTTTTCCAATGGAGCAATGTTGTCTGTGGCACTTTGGTACCAGAAAAGCCCTCAAAGCCCAAGAGACCTCCATTTTGCACATGAGAAAATCAAGGCGGAAGTAGATTAAGTAGCTTGCTCCAACTGACCCAGCTAGTAAGTGGTACTGTTGGTATTTGAATCTGGGAGGTCTTGTGCAAGACCTGCTGTCATTAACCATTACACAACATTGCCTTTAAAAATTTGCTTATACCAATTAGGATTTCCTTTTCTCAGGAAATGAGGAATATGAAAATTGATAGCTGCTGGCAGGGGTTTAGCCTCTCCAGGGCACAATTTATATCTCTGTCATTCCATTGGTCTTTGTCTCATAGTCACAAGATGACTGACACACTCTGGGAATTGAAACTGCATGGCAGGCAGCACAAAGTTAGGAATGGGTGGCACCATCAGTGTCTGCTCTGTTAACAACAAAGCTTTCCCCTAGGCTCCCTCCAACAGGTGAACATGTCCTCTACCAGAAAAGCGGCCCTTTCACAGTAGTGGTGGGCAGGAGAGACTGTCGTAGAGAGCTCATACTGGGTGAGCCGGTCCACAATGCCAGTCACAGCTTCCAGGACTTGAGCAAGGGCTCCAGCAGGGCACCACAACCAAATATCATGTTGGTTGGAATGGGCTGTAGTTTCTAGGGTCTCTTACTAACAGAGAAAAGTTTAAAGTTTCACCATCTTGTTTCTTGGTCTTCATTTAAATTAAACTCTTACTTTGATCCATTAGAAATTTGCAGTAGAGAAGAGAAAAAGCCATTCCGATACCCTGAAAGCAGAGAACCTCTTATATTCATCTCTAATTCCCCACAAAAATCAGCACAACAGGCCAGGCACAGTGGCTCACGCCTGTAATCCCAGCACTTTGGGAGGCCGAGGCAGGTGGATCACCTGAGGTCAGGAGTTCGACACAAGCCTGGCCAACATGGTGAAATCTGTCTCTCCTAAAATAAAAAATTAGCCAGGTGTGATGGCAGGTGCTTGTAATCCCAGCTTCTTAGGAGGCTGAGGCAGGAGAATCACTTGAACCTGGGAGGCGGAGTTTGCAGTGAGCCAAGGTTGTGCCACCACACTCCAGCCTGGGCAACAAGAGTGAAACAGTCGCCAAAAGAAAAATTCAGCACAGCAGAGTTTGGACAGGGAAGAGAGAGTCAATAAACATTTGCTGAGTTGACTTGAATTGAGTAAGAGTAGGGCAAGAAAAGCATATATTTGACACTTACATTGGATAAAAAATTGACAATATAAAGCACAAAAACACCAGTATAAAGTCACAAACCAAATGTTGATCAATTACTTGAGCATCTAAATCTACCTCAGAGAGTCAAATCTTCATAAGGCATAAAATTTCTTTATGCTGGTCATTCACTCAGCATGTCTTTTTCTCCCCTTTTTCATCCTTTAATCAAGAATTTGGTCTCATGATAGCTCTGACCCACTCAGCAGCAACTAATTCAAAGAATGAATCTCCCCTCCTCCACGGAGAAGCAGTGTGAAGATGCAGAGTTGGAGCCTATCTGCCCACATGGGATTTTCAGCACAGTGTCTGCATCATCTTTACCGAGCACTTGAATAATTTAGATTGCATGTTCCACGAGGTCTTTGCCTGGTGGTGACAGACACTTAGGATGATCTCTCAAAGTGCTCCAAGCTTTTGCATGAAGTGGGTAAGTGATAGTGGTGATTTTAAACCAATCATGAGTTTGTGACAGAGTGTATTAATTTTTTTAAAATGAAGGCAAAAAGATTAAAGAAAAAGTTTAACACAGCTTAGAATTGAGGACCCCTAATGTCCTTTTCTACTTTCACCACTAATTGGGCAAACTTTAGGCAGGCCAGTCCGTCTCCTGAATGCCTGAGTTGAAATAGGAGCCACGGAGCTTCTTTCTGAATTTATCCTCAGAGGGCAGGGCTCTGAACTACTTGAAAGAAATGGTTTGGGCAATTTGGGGTCTGGGATTTGTTTTTGTTTTTTGCAGATTTCTACTGCCTTTGTTTTGTGCCCTTTTAGTTGAGCCAAGCCCAGATCTGTTCTTCATCTGCAGGCTGCACTGCTTGATCAGAGATGGCCTATTTCCAAGATCTGGGCTGTGAGCCAAGGTTTGGTAAAACAGAACTCAAGAGGAAAGAGTCTCATTCCTCTTCTCTCTTTCATTTGGGTCAGACTGTAAGTGGCATCTAAGGCAAAGAGGACACATTTGTCCACTCTATTGTGAGGGCTGAAATGCAGAGCTGGCCAGGGACCCTCAACTGCTCAGGAGTCAGTGGGCTGCTCCCAATGCCCTGGTCATCTGTGGTTTCTCCTGAGTCTCTTCCCTGACTTTTACATCCTCCCACCCCCTGGGAAAATTCCAACTTCTCATCCTCCAAGCAGTGTCTGTCCTGTCTTCCCCTTTCTTCCTACCAGTCTCTTTAGTTCAGTCACCCTGTTTTTCCCTGTCTCTGCTGTTCTTTTCCTCTTTCTCCTTCCTCATGGTCCTTCTTTGAGTTTTTATTCTTTTCATTTTCCCTTTCTCTTTTTTTTTGTTTTTGTGCCTTAGAACTTCTGCTGTCATTCATGGGCCTTAAAGGAAATGTGGAATCTGAGAATAGGCAGCTACAGCTAATGAAATCAGCCTGTGTTTGGTGCCTGGAGACAGGACAAAAAGATGCCTAACCCCAGACAGCACCATGAAGACAGGCTACTGGAAGGATCATGGCAGCAAATCATAGTTGTGATTGTGGCCCATATGTTTGCCAATTCATTCCCTCACCAAATATTGATTGGGTGCCTACAGAAATGAAGATGCCACTCTGTCCTCAAGGGTTAAAGGCTGCTTTTATGGCCTTTCTCCCAGAGCTGTCCAATTAATCCTCATCTCTTTTGTATAAAGATGAGCAACAGGTGTGGAGCATAACATTGACACACACAGTCACTAAATGATTTAAGCAAATGCCAAAGGATTTGGTCATTACCGTAAGTAACAAGACACTGTTCTAAGCCAAAACATTTTCAATTACATTAGGATAGATAAAATCTAGATGGCATTCCAGTTGAATTATATGCTGTCACAGGTGACCTGAGGCCACCTTCGGAAATATACATAGAGGCCGGGTCCGGTGGCTCGTGCCCATAATCACAGCACTTTGGGAGGACAAGGTGGGAGGATCGCTTGAGCCCAGGAATTTGAGAGCAGCCTGGGCAAGAAAGCAAGACCCTGTCTCTATAGATGAAAAAAAAATCTTAAAGAAAAAAGAAAAGAAATCCACATAGAATTCTTGAATGACTTTTTATAACGAGATAAACCAAAGACTCTCCACAAGTCTTTGCTCAGATGGAATAGCCTTTATCCATCTTTTAAAAGAAATGTTAAGATACGGTCTAAAGTAAGCCTGGTCTTGGATAGTCCTGTTATTCCTTCAGAAAAGTAACTTAAACAATTTACTTAGCTAAGTAAACAATTTAAACAATAAATATAACCAGGTCAGGTACCTACACTGGCTTTACCAAGGGGTATGTGATATAGTACACTGTCAAATTAATGGAATTCCTTGCAAAATCAACACAGAGCCTCTATGGGGTTACACATTTTAGTTTAGGATCCATAGGACTGCTGGATTCTGCTGAGGAATTCTGTCATAATAAATCCCATTCAGCTATAATGTCCAGGTGTCAGATGGTGCAAAACAGAATTAAAACTGTTTTTTAACGTGCATGCTCTTTGGTAACATGAACATCTTAAGATTCTATAAGCATTTATGAGTTCCATCTCATAAGAGCTTATTACAGTGCTTGCCTGATCTCAAGCAGGTGATTAACAAAAGTTTGTGGATGGTTGACTCTACCTGGTAAGTCCAGTTAATCAGATTGAATCATTTTCCAGTAATGCTGATTAAACTCCCACCTGTGCACCATGCATCTGACTTTTCAGAACTCACTATTCATAGGCCGTGAGTCACTCTCCTCCCACCCACATGCTGATATTCCACAGTTGTCAGAGTGCATCTACACGTTTATGTAATGATTCACCAGGAAAGAAAGGGGAACTAGAGGAAGGGAAGGACAAAGTTAGACAAAGAGAATAATGAACAGTTATTGTCAAAAAGGCTGTTGTCTTTGAATACAATATTAGCACTATATTTTTAAATTATGTTAATTTGCCTAAAGTCTCTTGTGACAAGTACATGAAAAATAGAGCAGAAATTAGGAATTATAAAGGATTTCAAGACAAATCCCAACAGAACCCAATAGAGTAGATGTAGAGATGGACAGAAAAATGAAGACAAGGATTTAATGTAGTTAAGTCAGCAGAAAGGAATCAACAGTGAGAAAAAGGGGGCTATAATGTCCTTTAAAATACTTCAATGTGGCGGTGCTTGGTGGCTGGTGGCTCATGCCTGTAATCCCAGCACTTTGGGAGGCCAAGGAAGGTGGATCACCTGAGGTCAGGAGTTCGAGACCAGCCTGGCCAACATGGTGCAACCCTATCTCTACTAAAAATACAAAATTTGTGGGCATGGTGGTGCATCCCTGTAATCCCAGCTACTCGGGAGGCTGAGGCACGATAATCACATGAACCTGGTAGGCAGAGGTTGCAGTGAGCCGACATTGCGCCACTGTATTCCAGCCTGGGCAACAAAGCAAGACTCTGTCTCAAAAACAAAAAAACAAAACAAAACAAAACTTCAATGAAAGTCCTAGCAGCAATGTTTTCCTTACTCTGTGACTCTGACTGTAAACCAACATAATGAATGTGCTCTCACTGCTACAGTTGGGCTCAGCTTTGAGGAAATATCTGTGGTGTTCAGAACACTCTGTCAAGCTCCACGCAGAAGGAGGGGAAACGTTCTTCTTTGCACCTTAGTCACTTAATTTCAAATGTAGAGATGGGGGAAGAAGGAGGTGGAGGAAGAAGAGAAGAAAAACCAAATGACACACTTATCTACTTGCTTTGCATGTTGTCTCATTTAATCCTCAGCACAAATCCATGAGCTATTTTGCAGCCAGTATTATTGAGATATAATTGACTGATTCCAACTGCATAAATTTAAATTACACAATTTGATGAGGCTGATGAAATGATAACCCCAATCAAGATAATAACTATATCCATCATCCACAAAAGTTTTCTCATATTCCCTCATAATGCCCCCTCTTCCCAGGCAAGCTGACCTTCTTTGGTTACTATAGATTGGTTTGTATTTTTAAGAAGTTTACATAAATGGGATCATATAATACATACTTCTTTTTTGGTCTTTTTTTTTTTTTTAAATGGAGTCTCGTTCTGTCACCCATGCTGGAGTGCAATGGTGCCATCTCTGCTCACTGCAACCTCCGCCTCCCGGGTTCTAGCGATTCTCCTGCCTCAGCCTCCTGAGTAGCTGGGATTACAGGCACCCACCACCACGCCAGGCTAATTTTTGTATTTTTAGTAGAGACAGGGTTTCACCATGTTGGCCAGGCTAGTCTTGAACTCCTGACCTCAGGTGATCTGCCTGGTTTAGCCTCCCAAAGTGCTGGGATTACAGGCGTGAGCCACTGGACCTGGCCTTGGTCTTTCTTTAAAAAAAAAAAAAAAATCAGCGTAATCATTTTGAGATTTACCCATGTTGTTGCATACACCAACAGTTCAATCATTTTTCTTGCTGAGTAATATTCCATTGAATGAATACATAAAAATGTATTTAACCTTTCAGCTCTTGATGGACATTTGGGTTGTTTCCAGTTTAGGAATATTACAAATAAGCTGCTATGAATATTTGTATGTGAGTCTTTGTTTGAGCTATACTTTAGTTTCTCTTGGATGAGTGCCTAGGAGTTGGATTACTGGGTCATATGGTTGGTGTATATTTAAGTTTTTAAGAAGCAGCCAAAATGTTTTCCAAAGTGATTGTTTTATTTTTAATTCCAGTTGGCAATATATGGGGAGTTCTGGTTGCTTCACATCCTTGCTCACACGTGGCTATGGGCAAACTTCATTTTTGCCATTCTAGGGGGTATATAGTGGTACCTCCTTGCGGTATTTATTTGCATTTCCCTTATGGCTTATGATATTGAGAATCTTTTCATGTGCTCATAGGCCATTTGCATATGTTTTTTGCTTAAATATTTTGCTCTTTTTTGTGTACGCGTGACAGAGTCTCACTCTGTTGCCCAGCCTGGAGTGCAGTGGTGCAATCTTGGCTCACTGCAACCTCCGCTTCCCGAGTTCAAGTGATTCTCATGCCTCAGCCTCCTGAGTAGCTGGGATTACAGATGTGTACCACCATGCACATCTGTAATCCCAGCTACTTTTTATATTTTTAGTAGAGACGGAATTTCATCATGTTGCCCAGGCTGGTCTCAAACTCCTGGCCTCATGTGATCTGCCCGCCTTGGCCTCCCAGAATGCGGTGATTACAGGCATGAGCCACCACACCTGGCCTCATTTTTAACTGGGTTTCTTGTCTTTTTCAAATTAAGTTATAAGAGTTCTTTATAGATTCTAAACACAAATTTTTTGTTGGATATAGGTTTTGATTTACCTTTTTTGTTACTGTATCTTTGAAGAGCAAAACTGTTACTTTGAATAAGTTCAATTTATTAATTTTTTCTGTTATAACTTGGACTTTTATATTGTAGTTAATAAATATTTGCTAAATCCATAGTCACTAAGATATTATCTTAGGATGGGCGTGGTGGCTCATGCCTGTAATCCTAGAACTTTGGGAGGTCAGGGTGGGAGAATCACTTGAGCCCAGGAGTTCAAGACCAGCCTGGGCAACACAGTGGAACCCCATCTCTCTATTTATAGAAAAAAGATATTTTCTTAGTTTTTCTTCAAGTGTTTTTATAGTTGGAATTCTTACATTTAGGTCTAAGATTCATTGTGAGCTAATTTTGTATATAGTGTAGTAAAGGCCAAGGTTCATTCTGATTTTTACGTTCATTTTGATATTATGTTTCAGCACCAGGAAAGTCCATATTTTTCCTATTGTGTTACCTTGGCATCTTTGATCAATCAATCTCAGCCAATTGATGACTGTAATAATGGAGTAGGGGTATATTTCTAGATTTCTCCTGATAAGTACAGCTTAAAATTTGGAAAATGACATGGTGACGAGTTTTCTTTTTACTTCATATACCTCGGACTGGAAAGTGGAAAAGCTGCCAACCTGGAAACACCACTGGACACAGAACGATAACAACAAAAGTCTAAGAAAAGTTTTCTCTCTAGCCATAAGACTAGGAAAGGGGCAACCTTGACAAACCAAAAACTTTTAGATCATCGACACTCTACTCTCGCCACACATTACAGAAAAAATGTTGAGGCGCCATCCATACCCCTACCAGCAAATATAGAATGCAGAGCACAGGCTTCCACACTTGCATCTCAACCCTTCCTCCTCTACCAGAGTGCTGTCAGAGAGGGCCCACAGGAAGCCAGCCCTCCTCTCCCACCACAGTGTCAGTGGACACCACACAGGGAGCCTAGACGTCCATCTTCATTCAGCTAGTGTTGATAAGGCAGCTCTCCCTCTCCCTGCTGGGGGGTGGTGGCAGAGGAAGCCTAGATGAGAGTCAGAACTTTCACCACTGCTCAGTGGCATTTAAGGCCACCCACTTACAGTTTTAGTGGATGCCACATGAGCAGTGATAAGATGCCCCACTCCGTCACAGGCAGGGGCATATTGGAGTAGCCTTGGTGGGAGCTGGCATTCTCACTAATACCCCACAGTACAGAGGAGCTACCCCTTCAGGCGTCAATGGAAGTCAAGTAGTAAACCTGGGCATTTACCCACTGGACAGTAAAAAAGTACCCACTAGAACTTCTCCTTCCCCTGCTAGAGTAGTGTCAAAGAAAGCTAGTTAAAACAGAAAGTTTAAATAAGATCCAGAGTCTCCTAACATAATAACCAAAATGTCTAACTATCAATTTTAAATGTACATGTTATACAAAGAACCAGGAATACTTCTACAGCAAAATGAAGAGTAGAGGGGGAAAGAATCAGTGAACTTGAGAACAGAACAAGAGAATTACCCAAACTGAACAACAGAGAGAAAATATATTTCAAATGAATAAATGAATCTTCAGAGACATGAGTATAGGGAAAAATATAATATTCATGTCATTATAGGCACATAATAAGAGGATGGGGGTGGGAACAAAAGATTATTAGAAGAATTAGTGGCTGAAAATTTTTCAAATGGCAAAACTCATAAACCTACAGACTCATAAAACTGAGAAAATTTCAAATAGGATAAACCAGAGAAATCCACACCAAGACACATCTTAGTCAAACAATAGAAAATAAAAAATAAGAAAAAAATTTGAAAGCAGCCAAAGAGAAGTGATACATTATATTTAGGAGAAAAACAATTAGAATGACAGCAGATGTCATGTCAGAAACCATGGAGATGAGGGTAAAGTGATACAATATGTTTCCAGTACAGACAAAAGAATTGCCAGTCCAGAATTCTGTATCCAGTGAAAATCTTCTTCTGAGTGAGGGGAAATCATTCTCGTATGAAGAAAAATTAAGAGAATTTGTTGTTAACAGAAGTTTTTGAAACAGAAAGAAAATGATAAATGAAGAATGTAGGAAATCGAGGAATAATAAAAAAATAAAAAGATGAGTAAATACAATAGATTTTCTTTCTTTTGAGTTTTCTAAGTCATGTTTGATCGTTAAAGCAAAAGATTGTAACAATGTCTAATGCAGTTCTCAATCTATTAGGGAACGATTTCATACAAATATATTACAAATGGGGAAGGGTAAATTGACAAAGGAGGGAAAGTGGTAAAGGAGGGAAGTGGTAAAGTGTTGGCACCAGTATATGGTGATAAGTTACATATATGTAATGTAATACTTAGAGTATTCATAAATTTAAAATTCTGCAAAAAGAAATCTGTAGGCCCACATAGTTTCATACCAGTTCTACACAATCTCTTTCAGGAAATGTATCAACTCAAACTGTAAGGCCAGTATTACATTGCTATTAAAACCAGACAAACACAGTACAAAAAGAAAACCGTAGACCAATATCTGTCATGAATTTAGATACAAAAACCCTTTTAAAGTTAGCAAATATAATGCAATAGTATATGAAAGCAACTATATACCATGACAAACAGGAATTTATTTTAGTGATGCAAGGCTGGGTGAATATTTGAAAATAACCATATTAATAAGTTAAAGAAGAATCACATGATTATATCAATTGATGCAGAAAAAGCATTTTACAAAATTTAAAACCCATTATTGACACAACCCTCAGAAATATACTGAATAGAGAGGAATTTTCTCAACTTGTTAAAAAGCATCTACAAAAACTTTACGGCTATATCATACTTAATGCTGAAGACTGGATGCTTTATCCCTAAGATTGAGAACAAGGCAAATATTTCTACTCTTACCACTGCAAATCCATACAGAACTGGAAGATGTAGCCAGCTCAATTAGGCAGGGATAGGAAAAGTAAACCATACATATCAGAAGAGGAGAAATAAAACTGTCCTATTTGCAGTAGATATTATCTAAATAATACATTTCATGGAGTATATAAAAATTCCTAGACCTAATAAGTGAATTCCATAGAGTTACAGGCTACAAAATCAACATGCAGCGATCAATTGTATTTCTGTATACTAACAATGGACACATGGAAACCAAATTTAAAAATACAATACCATTAAGAATAATTCAAAATAAAAAGGGAGAAATACATAGTTTTAAATCTAGCAAAACATTTACAGGACTTGCATGCTGAAAACTATAAAATGCTAATGGAAGAAAGGAAAACAAGATGGAAATAGAGAGCTATTTCATGATCAGAGATTTGAAGACATAACATAGTAACAATGTCAATGGCTGGGCATGGTGGCACATCCCTATAGTCCCAGCACTTTGGAAGGCAGAGGCTGGAGGAATACTTGAGCCCAGGAACTCCAGGCTGCAGTGAGCTATGATAGTGCTACTGCACTCCAGCCTGGGTAACATAGAGAGAGCCTGTCCCCTAAAAAAAAAAAAAAATGCAGATGGCAAATAAACACATTAAAAGATGTTCAACATCATTAGCCATTAGGGAAATGCAAATTAAGACTACAATAAGATATCACTACACACCTATTAGAACAGCTAAAATAAAACAGAGTGACAACACCAAATGCTGTAGAAGAGGAACCGAATCTCTCATACCTTACTGGTGGGAATGTACCCGATGCTACAGCTACTATGGGAAACATTTTGGCAGCTTATTAAACAAGTGAATATACTCTTAGCAGCCGGGCGCGGTGGCTCATGCCTATAATCCTAGCACTTTGGGAGGCTGAGGTGGGTGGATCATTTGAGGTCAGGAGTTCGAGACCAGCGTGGCCAACATGGTAAAACCCTGTCTCTACTAAAAATACAAAAATTAGCCAGGCATGGTGGCACACACCTATAATCCCAGCTAGTGGGGAGGCTGAAGCAGGAGAATCACTTGAATCTGTGCAGTGGAGGTTGCAGTGGGCCGAGATCGTGCCACTGCACTCCAGTCTCCAGTGAGACCCTATCTCAAAAAAAAAAAAAAAAAATATATATATATATATATATATACGCACAACACTTAGTGTACAACCATGGGCTTTTATCCCAGAGAAATGGAGACTTATGTCTGCACAAATTATGTACATAATTGTTCACAGCAGCATTATTTGTAAATAGCCAAAAACCGGAAACACCAGAATGTCCCTTATAGGTGAATGGCTGAACAAACTGGAGCAAATTCATACCATGGAGTGCTACTCAGCAACAAAACAGAATGAACTATGGATACAATGACCGGGAAGTATCCCAAGGGCATTATGCTAAGTGAAAAACAGCCAATATCAAAAGGTTACACATTGTATAATACTGTTTATATACCATTCTTGAAATTATAAAATTGCAGAGACAGGAAACAGATTGGTAGTGAGGGCTAGCACAAAGGTATCTTTGCGGTCATGGAATAGTTCTGTATCTTGAGTGTCGTGGTAGCTACACGAATCTACATATGTGCTAAAATGACACAGAACTATGCACTCACATTGTATCAATGTCAAATTCCTGGTTTTGATATTGCACTGTAATAATGTAAGATGTGACTATGGGGGAGAAACTGGGTTAAGGATCCGTGAGACCTGTGTGCTGCCTTTGCAACCTCCTGTGAATATTTATTTCAAAAGTTAAAATATCAGTGGAAGATGTAAGTGCTGGTATTTCTGAACAGTATTCTGTTCCATTGATCAATATGTTTATTTTTATGGTCATTTTATAGTAAGCATTGAAATCAGGTAGTGTCATGAGTCAATTACTAAAATACCTTCATTGGGTGTATGTTGAAACTCAGACTCAGAGAGGTAGATACCTTTTTTAAGGTCAGTCATCTGGAAAGGGCAAAATGTATTTAAAACCAGATTTTCCTAATTCCAAAGATCCTGTCCTCTTACTGGCGTTAATACATATGCATACACTGATCATAAACTCACAGAAGTAGCCTTGTGCTCAGGTCTTTACTACTCGGCGTGCGGTCCCAGATCCCACAGCACAAACATCAGCTGGGAGCTTGTTAGCAATGTGGACTCTCAGCTCCTCCCACACCCCCTGACGAACTGAGTTAGAAGAGCTTCAGGTGATTCCATTTTAAAGTTTGAGAAGCGGCCGGGCGGTGTCTCACGCCTGTAATCCCAGCACTTTGGGAGGCCGAGGCGGGCGGATCACGAGGTCAGGAGATCGAGACTGTCCTGGCCAGCACGGTGAAACCCCGTCTCTACTAAAAACACAAAAAATTAGCCAGGCGTGGTGGTGGGAGCCTGTAGTACCAGCTACTCGGGAGGCTGAGGCAGGAGAATGGCGTGAACCCGGGAGGCGGAGCTTGCAGTGAGCCCAGATCGCGCCACCGCACTCCAGCCTGGGCAACAGAGGGAGACTCCATCTCAAAAAAAAAAAAAAAAAAAAAAAAAAGTTTGAGAGGCACTAGGCTCACTGCCCAATGTGTTGTTCCTATCAATTCCATATTCACTGCTTAAGTCGTTTGGTCAGATCATGAATATGAGGTAGTTGATCTATTAGACCATGAATAAAGGTAATTTTGAATAACAGATCTTGAAAAACATGAGACCGTTAAAATTTTACATTTTTGCATACCTTTGTAAAAATCCTTGGCTAAGACTTAGGAGTCATGAAACAGTCTTGGTGAGAGTTTGTATGGGTAGGTAACTAGGTGAGGCTTGGGTATCACCCAGAACCTACCCCTGACAAGAGCAGGGCTGCTGTTTTATGCTTTTGACTTTTACATATTAAAATTTTCTTTTTGGTCTTGATTATTTCAGGCAAGAAATAAATTATAATTCAGATTGTTTATTGCCTCTAAGTAATGTGTCATTTCTGTCTGGCTCCTTTGAAGATTTTTATCTTTAGTTTTCACAAGTTTAATTACGTTGTGTCTTGGTAGGGACTTTGGGTTTTATTTGGGATTCAAGCTTCTTGAATCTGTAGGCATGGTGGGCTGACAAATGCAGTCCCCCCCTCAAAAAAAGATATCCATGTCAAATCCCTGGAACCTGTGGACATTACCTTATATGAAAAAAAAAAAAAAAAAGGGTCTTTCGGGTAGGCATCGTGGCTCATGCCTTTAATCCCAGCACTGGGAAGCTGAGGTGGGAGGATCGTTTGAGCCCGGGAGGTCAAGGCTACATTGAGCACCACTCACTCCAGCCTGGTGACAGAGTAAGACCCTGTCGCCGAAAAAAGGTGGGAGTGGGGAGTCCTACAGATGTGATTAAGTTAAGAATCTTGAGATAAAGGAGTAATCTTAGATTATCTCAGGTGGGCCCTAAATACTATCACAGGTATCCTTGTAAAGAAAAGAAGAGAAAATTGACACACACAGAAAACACAGAAAAGAGAAGGCAATGTAATCATGGAGGCAGTGGCCGGAGTGATGGAGCCACAAACAAGAACACCAACAGCCTGCAGCTGGAAGAGGCCAGGCATGGAGTCTTCCCTGGAGCTTTCGGAGCCTGCAGACACCTTGATTTTGGTCCAGTGATTTTTTATTTCCGACTTCAGCCCTCCAGAACTGTGAGAGAACACATTTCTGCTCTTTTAAGACAAGAGGTTTGTGGTGATTCGTTATGGCAGCACAGGAAACTCATGCAGCACATTTATATTTTTTACCAAATTTGAGAAATTTTCAGACATTATTTCTTCTGACGCTTTCCAGTTCCACCCTCTCTTTCCTCTTTTTCTTTAACTTCAGTGATTTGAATCTTAGCTCTTTTTATTTTTTATTTTTATTTTTATTGCGATAGAGTCACGCTCTTGTCGCCCAGGCTGGAATGCAGTAGTATGATCTTGGCTCACTGCAACCTCTGCCTCCAGGGTTCAAGCTATCATCCTGCCCCAACCTCCCAAGTAACTGGGATTACAGGCATGCACCTCCTCACCCAGCTAATTTTTTTGTATTTTTGTAGAGACAGGGTTTCACCATGTTGACCAGGCTGGTCTTGAACTCCTGACTTCAGGTGATCCGCCTGCCTCAGCCTCCCAACGTGTTGAGATTACAGGCATGAGCCGCCACGCCCGGCCCTAATCTTAACTCTTTTTATTGTCTTACAGTTCCCTGAACCTCTGTTAAATTTTTTTTCAGTCTATTTTCTTTCTGTTGTTCAGACTGGGTTAATGCCACTGACGTGTCCTCAAGTTTATTGTTTCTATTCTCTGTTGTCTCCACTCTATTATTTTTTCCAGTTTGTTTTTCATTTCAGTTATTTTATTTTGCAGTTCTGTAATTTGCATCTGGTTCTTTTAAAAAATAATTTCTATTTCTTTGCTGCATTTTTCTATTTTTTCAGTTTGTTTCAAGAGAATTTTAACCACGTGTGGAGGCATTTTTATGATGCCTGCTTTAAAGTTCTTGTCAGAACATTCCAAAAACTGATATTGCCTTTTCTCATTCAAATTGTGGTCTCCTGGTTCTTGGCTTTTGTGGGGTTTTCAGTTGTAGCCTAGCCTTTTTGGATATTAGGCTATGAGCCTCTACATCCTATCCAATCATCTTTTTTTAGCAGGCAGTGCCCCTGGAGGTAGCACAAGGGCCAGGTGGGTGACTGTGTCCATCTTCCCACTGAGCCCTGCCAGTACCAGTGTGAACATTGAGCAAGCCAAATTCACAACGCCTCCTTGGACTGCAGGGGATAAAGGTTCAGCCTTCCTTCGTTGTTGACCCCTTCTGCATAGAAGTTGGGCACTAATTCACACCACCTCATTGCCTACAAGGTTCAGGAGCTCAGCTCAGCTCTTTGCTAGGCTCTGTTGACCCTGGGGAGTGAGAAGCAGAGGGCTGACTTCCGTCACGGGAGTAGAGGCTCAACTCACCCTGGACCCCCTGACTCTACCATGGCAGGGAGACTTGTGTGTCTCACCTGTGTCCCGGGCAGAGGGTGCACCATGAGCTCCCTGCTCAACCCCACCACAACGGGCCACCACCTGCTCTGTGGTAGAGGGGGCAGGTGGAAAATCAGCACCTGCCAGGCCACCAACACAGGTAGGACTGGTTGTTTTTTTTTCTTGATATTTGACTGGAGTAGGGGTGGCATTGCCAAAAGGTTTTCTGTCCTTAGCTCAGCTTTCCTGGCCCGAGGCTTAGCATGCCAGGCTACCTGGGGCCTTCTGAGTCTGTGCCCATGGCGGTCTGGCGGGAGGCTCTGTGGCTGCGCCTGGGATACTGGGAGGCAACACCACTTGTGGTTTCCCACGTTCCTAGGCAGCGGCCCCCTGCTCCTCCCACCTGTCAGTCTCCCCAAGTGCATTTGTTGTGTTGTGTCAGGGGACTTTTAGTCTTGAGAGGAGGACCTGGAGGAGTGGGACTGCTCCATCTTGGTGCAGCTACAAGTAATCATGCATTGATGATTTTGTATTATTTTACTTGGTGAAGAGTTCTCATAAAAACCTGAAAACGACTCAAAAATTCCTTCTGGGGCTGAAATTCTCAGTCTTTGTCATTTCAACTAGGTGGGAAACAAATCCTGTCCCATTCATTGCATTCCTAAGGCTGTTGGTCTTTATGTTGCTACCCCAGAGAGGCAGGGATTGCTTTAGAGTTGAATATGGACACCCAGCCACCTGGCTTCACCTCCTGGCTCACTTAACAATTAAACAATTCTACTTAAACAATCTACTTGGCCTGTCTTTGCCTCAGTCTGCTTATCTGTAGAGAGGGGACAGTAACAGTGTTAAAAAGTGCCTGGCAGAGAGTAAATACTATACCTTGCTATTATTATTATTCCTTGGCTTTGCAAATGTTATACCCATGAATTCCCTCCTCCTATGGAATTCTCTCTTTTAATCTCATGTATTTTCTCACTCAGACTCAGCTATCTAAATTAACGTGAATTTGGAACTGGGAAGGATCAGGTACAGAAAAGGCATGGGATTAGGGACCTTCAGCTCTGTGAGGGGTGCAGGAGATCTGAAGAACAGCCTGGAAGAAGGATGTGGATGGTAAGTCATCGCCTTTGTCCACTTGAGTGTTTTTAGAGAACTCTAACAAGGGATTGCATGAAGAAATTCAATACAAACAATTATGTGTCAGTGAGTCTGGGTTCAAATAATAATTTCCCAACAGACCTTCAAAAATACTGTCCAACTTTCTTGTCCACTCAGCCAAATCCGGTCTTCCGGAAGTGAGCGAGAGTTCATCCTTTCCCAGCGGGTGCAGGTAGAAGGAACAGTGTTCACAGGGTCCAGGTATTCCTTCCATCTGCTGTGTCATAAGTGATCTACAGGGGGCTTTTGGCTCCCTGCATTTGCTTGGTTCTTTTAAAAGTGTTAAAAATAAAGCATTTACATCATTCTTTCATACACTTATTATAGGATTATTCATCTTAAACCAAAGTCTCATTCTAGTATTTTTGATTATAGGCAAGGCAATGGTCCAGATACTTTCTAAAGCAAAACTGCTTTCTGTATATATTGAAGAAAACCAATGGGAAGAAGATGTCTAAAGCAAGCATGTGTGAAGGCCTGGGGCTTTTTGTATCAGTATAAACAAAATGCAGCAGGGCATGTCCATGAGTTTCTTTTTGCCATACTGATGAAAGACTAGAGATGAAAAAGTTACACTGTTCTTTGTGGGGGGAGGAGTAAGCATTAGGATGAAAGTCACTTCCAGAAACCACTAGGTAGGCATGAGGTTGTAAGGAAGGCTACGCTCCTGGCTTCCTTCCATATTCATGGATTTATCCCACTGCCCCTGCCAGACCTCTTATCATAGCTATAAACATTTCTATAGCTATAAGCATATTTTCATTTGCATGACCTTCACTTATTTTTGCAAAGTCCATAGCTAAAAGTCTTGGACACAGCCGTCACGTGCTGCTCCAGCCAACTTCCCATGAGGTCAGTCCTTATGCATCGCCATCCTGACTGTTGGTGGCCGCAGCGCTCATCCTCAGCCCCAGGTGTGCAACAAAAAAGGAGCTTCTCCCAACTCCTAATTGCATGGAAAGGCTGCAGGTATTTTCTGGCTTTACTTGCATAACCTTTAGGTATGTGTTGTCTGAAACCACATCTTTCCCGTATTGATTTTTCATGAGGGAGGAACATAATTCTGACAGAGATGTAAAAAGCAACAAAAATGTTCCTCCTTCACCAACATAGAGCCTCCTGCTCTATACCAAACACAGGGATACAGAGATGAATGGCATGGCCAGGCATGTACAGTGTGAGGGGCTGCAGGCCTGCATGTGGAATGTCTCATCACAGCCTCCAGTTGTCCCAGTAGCATGCACAGAGGGCACGGGTGAGTCTGGAGGAGCCATTGAAGACTTCTCTAGGGAGAGACGTTTGTGTGAGATCACAGACGATGTGTGGGCCTGTGCCAGGTGGCAAAGAAGAGAAGGCTTGTGAGGAATGAAACTTGGCATTCATAAAACCAGTGTTTTTCTCAAAAGCCAGTGTCTTGCATTTAAGTGGGATTAGAAATAAATATTCCCAACACATGGAGGTGAGGAAGATCTGTGGCCCAGGGCAGCCCAAGAGAGAGGGCCTTTCTCTGCCAGGACAGATCCCCT
This sequence comes from Gorilla gorilla gorilla, assembly GCF_029281585.2. NCBI lineage: Eukaryota > Metazoa > Chordata > Mammalia > Primates > Hominidae > Gorilla > Gorilla gorilla. Next base: position 26,800,474 of record NC_073240.2, read on the forward strand.
TCAGGAGGCCCCTGATGGAAAGGCAGTGGTGGGCCTGGGGATTCCAGGATGTTGGACTCCTGCCCTGGATGGAGAGGCTCAATTTAGGTGAGAAAACCAGCGATGGGCTTTGGGGCTTCCCTCACCTGTAGATTTCAGATACAGCAGGTAAGGGACAGATCTGGAAAACTACAGAAGGAGTGGGGCCTGGGGTTCAAATGAGGAAGACTCATGGAAACAGTGGTGATGAGAGGCCAGTAGACACCCATGACCTCAGCCTCCAGAGAACCCTACAAACGCTGACCGCTGACCCAAGATGTGGTCAGATGCAGCCCTTCCTGGTTGATTAATTTTTGGGCTGCCCAAGTGTGGGGGTGCACACACCAGTGCAGCCCAGGATTTTGTTTTCACAATGACACCTCTCATCTTCTCTAGGCTTCTCACCTCTTAGCCTGGGCTGTCATCCAGGTTTGGAGAAGTCAAGCAACTTGTCATGGGCAGGAAAAGACGGCCCAGAACCCAGAACCTGGAAATACTGATATCTGGGGGAGAGGGTCATGTTTCCCCCAGACATCTCTGCCCCAGCCCTCAGCTGTTGGGATGAAGAGGTGCTACCCGATTACTAAATGGGTGGGTGGATTGTCCTTGGATTGCATCTAAAATTGCATGTCTATTCATCCACCAATTCACTCAATGAATATTTTGCTCATCTACCACTCAAATAGATTGAGCAAACATTTCCTGAGCACCTACTTTGTGCCTAGTATTATGTGCTAAATCCTGGGCACACTAATAAGACACATTTCCTATTATTGTTCAAATGTGTGATTTATGAATAAGACACATATTCTACTACACTTCAGAATACTGATTTTTAATTGCAGTGGGGGAGGAGATAGGTCTGCAAATCACATAAGGCCTTTCCACCACTTTGCCCCACTAGGTGGGACTTTCTGCTATTGACTATTGGATTATATCAAGTTCCTCAAACAGGTTAGAGCAGACAAAGGGTTAAGAACCACTGATTCAGGTGCCAAAGCCAAGAAAATAAAATATCTATCAGGAAACGTAAGGATAAGATACATGTCCATGATATACTACAAGTAGGTTGAGAAAGTGCTTTCCAAAGTCCTGGAAAACAAGAATCTTTACAAGGATTCTCTCCAATGGCTGTTCACACATGTGTGGGCTCAGGGACCTGGACAAAGACTGTGTGAGCCATGGGCATGAAGGTTTAATCACAGGACATCATTGCTGCCAGGAACAGTGTCATGAAGGAGCTGGAGTGAGCAGGTCCCCAAGGGAGGCAGTATGGAGTGGGACCCGAGCTAGAGGCCGGAACTGTGTCTGACTCCACCACGGACTAGCCAGTGTGGGTCCCTCTGGCTGTTCCTGTGCCTGCCTGTCCTCAGCCTCAGCAAAATGAGCAGCGAGAGAAGGTGACACCAAGATCCTTTCCAGCTCCCGAGCCTCTGACTCCAGCTGCCTGGCTCTGAAATCACCGGCTGCCCCCTGAAGTCCACCACTCTCCTGTTGGTGCCCGTGCTCCTTCCCCTGAATCACAAGGGCACTGGCTGTGTCCCTATTGTCCTGGCTGTGTACAACCTCTACCAAGGGGTTACCCTGTCTAGATCATCTCCTTGGTCCTTATCAGCAATTTGGGCTTCCCTTTCTTCCTGTGTCCTCTCCCTGTGAGATGGTAAGTGTGGTAAAACAAACAAGCAAGCAAACAAAACCACCGTCCTGCTTGAAAAGCAATTTAAAGGCAGAGGGATTTTAGAATAGCGCACCTTCCACCTAGTCATCCCTGGATCCCGTTTCCTTACATCCTTTCAGATCCCCTTCCACCTGGAAGTGTGCGCCTCCAAAAGCAGTGGCAGGTTCTGCTTCACACCCCAAGAATGACACCTGGCATACACTGATCCTGCTGCCTTAGGAGGAGATACTCAAGCGCTGGAAGTCTGCCCTGCCTGCAGAAAAGGCTCCGTCCAGCAGCTGCATACTGCATTTTCCATGTGTATGTGACTTTAACACAGGGGAGAGAGAGGGCTACTGTCTTGCCACCCAGATGTGTATTATAGATGTACACAGGACTAGTATCCATGTGTACAGCATCCGTATGGTGTGTGTGCAACACACATACCATATATAGGTAATGTGTTGAGATCTGGGCAGACTTCCGATAGATAGCGTTTGCATGAGTAAGGAAACCTGCCTGTCTCTTGGTCCTTTTAACGGTGACCTGACCTGAATAGCTGTTTACATTTTTTTATTTAAAAAAAAATCTCCAAAGCAATGGTCTCCACGTGCCAGTCCCTGAACAATGAAGTTTTCAACAGCTTCCATAAAAACAAATAAAGCAGGACAATGTACAGTTAGCCCTCCATATCCATGGGTTCTGCATTCCTGGATTCAACTAACTGCAGAGCAAAAAACAAAAAAATTTTAATGCATCTGTACTGAACAAGTGCAGAGGTTTTTGGTTACTATTCCCTAAACAAAACAGTATGACAACTATCAACATTGCATTTTCATTGTATTTGGTATTGTAAGTAATCTAGAAATGGGAAGATGTGTGAAGGTTATCTGCAAATACAACACCATTTTATATCAGAGACTTTAGCATCCATGGATTTTGGGATCCGGGGGGTTCCTGGAACTAGTCTCCCATGGATACCAAGGGACGACTGTACTGTTTTCAGAAAATAAACTATAATCAACCTGAGATTAAGTCCTTCTTACTTTTTCTGAAGTTAAAACATTTTTTCTTAATCAAATGATTGTGACAATAAATTATTTTAAAACATCAGGTAATTACTGGCAAAATAAAAAGACCCTCCCCCCACTTTTAATTTAGTGCTTTGTAAATTAAAAAAATCTGGTAACCGGCCAAGCGCCGAGCCGTGGCTCATAGCTGTAATCCCAGCACTTTGGGAGGCCAAGGTGGGCAGATCACGAGGTCAGGAGTTTGAGACCAGCCTGACCAACATGGTGAAACCCTGTCTTTACTAAAAGTACAAAAATTAGCCGGGCATGGTGGTGCACACCTGTAATCCCAACTAGTCAGGAGGCTGAGGCAGGAGAATCACTTGAACCTGAGAGGCAAAGGTTGCAGTTGAGCCGAGACTGTGCCACTGAACTCCAGCCTGGGCAACAGAGCAAGACTCTGTCCAAAAAAAAAAAAAAAAAATCTGGAAACCACCAATCTGTTGGGTAAAATTACATGTTGGGTGATGTATTTGGGTTCTGTATTATATAGTTATCGAAGGAGAGAAGGAAGGAACAAAGGAAGGAAGGGAAAAAGGAAGGAAGGAACAAAAGGAGAAGGGAAAATTCAAGTACACCTGCATGGAAAAAAGTTACCTTAGGTAATATTCAAAGATCGATGACAATTATGGAAATTATTTACAATTTATAGCACAGACAAATATTTCTTAATATCAATAAGGACTATAAACCGATAGAAAACTGATTAACACCTACAAATAGAGTGTTAAAAGAAAAAGAAATACTTTTTTACCCAAAATAACTACAAGATAGCAGTTTTCACTGCTAGATTTGCCGTCATTCACCACGTTGAGGATGTTGTGTTGTGGGAAACCTACATGCTCATAGGAGTGTAAATTGCTATAACTGCATGGAGAGAAATTTAGCGACGTTTTCATAGGGTGATTCCACTTTGAGGATTTAATCCTGCAGATGTATTTGCACGTGTAAAATGTTGTATGTACAATGTTAGTCTTTGAAGCATTTCTGCAGTAGCAAAAAATTAGGAATATCATCTAAATTCCCATCCACTGGGGTCTAAGCAGACATGGAACACCCATAGAATGGAAGACTGTGCATGTCTGTATGTACATATGTACGTATTTGTTTTTTGAGGTGGAATCTTTCTCTGTCACCCAGGCGGGAGTGCAATGGCGCGATCTGGGCTCACTGTGACCTCCGCTTCCCAGGTTCAAGCGATTCTCCGGCTTCAGCCTCCTGAGTAGCTGGGATTACAGGCATGCGCCACCACGCCTGGCTAATTTTTGTATTTTTAGTAGAGATGGGGTTTCGCCATGTTGGCCAGGCTGGTCTCAAACTCCTGACCTTAGGTGATCTGCCCACCTCGCTTTGCAAAGTGCTGGGATTACAGGCGTGAGCCACCGTGCCTGGCTGACTGTGCACGTATTTAAAAGGATGAAGTAGTCTGTATGAACTGATAGGACATTATCACTGAGATCTGGTGAAGTGGAAAAAGTACAGCCAAGTACATGTGCACAGTAGACCACCATGTGAGTAGAGCAAACAAACAAAAAATGACTGTAAAACCCTGTTGATCCATAGCTATCTCTGGTGATACAAGTACACAAGAAACTGGTTGTATTAGTTTGCTAGGGCTGTCGTTAACATAGTACCACAACCGGGTGGTTTAAACAACAGAAATATATTGTCTGGAGTCTGGAAGTCCAAGATCAAGGTGTCAGCAGGGTTGATTCCTTCTGAGGGCTCTCTTCTTGGCCTGTAGAAGGCTGTCCTCTCTGTCTTCCTATAATCTTCTTCTATGTGTGTCTGTGTGTCTCCTTGTCCAAATTTTCCCTTTGTATAAGAACCCAATCTAGTTTATAAAAAATTAAACTAAGGCCCTCCCTAAGACCTCATTTTAACTTGATTACCTCTGTAATGACACTATCTCCAAATAAGGTCACCTTCAGATACTAGGGGTTGGGACTTCCACATATCTTTTTTGGGAAAATCCCAATTCAGCCTACAACACTGATTAGTAGTAATGGCCACAGAGGGAGGAGAATTGATGGCCAAAGCTGCGAGGGAAACTTGTTTAACAATTTTGACCTTTCTGCATATACAGCCTAATCAAAAATTAAAACAAGTTTAAAACTGCAGAAGAAAAGAATGAGGGTGGAGAAATGGCCAAATAACTTCACAAAAGGAAAGTGTTGTAGGTACTTGAGGTCAAAACAGCAGTGGAGCAGTGGAAGGGCATGGTTCAAAAGGTGCGGATTTAGGATGGGAAGGAGAGCAGGGTCGGTGAAGGAAGAAGAAAAGGTGTGAGTAGGGGCTGTGGGATACAAGATGTCAGAGCACCTAGCACTCACCAGTCTATCAGGGACACTTGGTGACACTGGGGAGCCCGGTCCAGCATGAGTGTGGAATCTGTGTTCACCCCCAGCAGCCAGCCCCCTGGTCACCCCAACCACTGAGGCTTTTTTGGACATGGCGTGATGACCTGATTTGGCGTTTTGTTGTCATTTGGGGTAAATGTCAGAAGGTGTGGAGGGCACTGTGATGTGGGACCCTGATCTGCTGTGCTTGCTGCTCCCGCACACTACACTACTGCTGACGTATAACAAAAATGTGAATGGGTGATGAATGCCAAGAAGTAGGGGAAAAATAAATAACAAAGACACCTCTTTGAATCCTTTGAATCTGAGCACTTTTTGGTAATCCTGTCCTTCAATAGGCATTATAGTATTTTTGTGGTTTGCTCTGCAGTTGAAAGGGAAGAAAAGACCCTTGGATGTTGCTGTCCCTTGCTTGGGATTCTGCAGATATTGTACTACTGTTTTGTTGTACAATGTACCTGCTGGTGTCAGACAAGGAAACCCTTATCTATTCTGCGAGTGGAGACAGATGGTTCTTCCCAGAAGTCAATGGTCAGTTCTTCCTTATGGAAGGACAAAGAAAATTCATGTCCTTTGGCCAACTGGTGGCTCCATTAACAACCTTCAAAGCCTCTGCAAAAACCGTAGTCTCAACCAGGATGTTGATTTACTGGTCATGGCAAGAGTGAAAAGAAAAATCCTGGGATCTGTGGTCTGAAATATTTTTAGATGGTCTAAAAGGGCAAGACTTTAGAACTCAGTTTCAGTTCAACTAAAAAAACATCCTTTGACTGCCTGCTGCCTACTAGATTCTGAAATAAGTGCTGATGAAACAGCAAGGAACATGACATGTGGAGTATTATCCTTCAGGAACTTTTAATCCAGTGGAGAAGAGATGTAAACAGGTGTCGTGAGTTTAAATCCAGCACACAACTCTACTTTTGTAAAACTCCGTTTCCACTTCAAGTCCCCCTCCCTGCTTCTGAGGCCTCACATGGCGCGAGGTCTCCCTGCACAGGTGGTTAGACGTCCACCTGGGGCTGTGCTAAGACACTCCCATTCCCTGAAGCCCTGTCAGTGGCTCTTCTGGCCCCTTCTGATCATCCCTGGTATTCCGGCTCTCTTGGGGTGACACATCTCTCTGGGACATAGACAACCTTTTCTCCTGGGCACTGCAGACACTGAGTGTTCCAGCCATAGAGGATCACTTCCTACGTGGTCGTTCCTGCCTCTCTCCAGGAAGGTGTGATGATGGCCTCTGTCTGGAGTCCTTTTCTCCACCACAGTCGTTCCCACACAGAACACGGCCTTGGCTGTGCAAAGCCATCCCCTCCAGCTCTCCAACATCATGGCTGCTCCCTCCTCTCCCACAGGGCTGTCTTGAGCCCCAGTAGTCCCCTAGTGGCCCCACATACTAGAGGCTTCCCTTAAGGAGCAGCGGCGTGGGCTGGCTCCCCTCTGGCAGCTCCATGGCATTTTCTCTCTTGCCTGTCACCTTGTCTTTGCCACCTTAGCGTAGTCACCGGCTTCCCTGTAGCCCTGAAGGCTCACAAACTCTTCCTAGTGTCTGCAGAAGTTCCTGCAAGTTCTCTTCAGTGGTTTTCTATGGAGAAATAAGCAGTCTTAAGACAAAACAAAAAGAAGAACGCTTGTGAATCCTTCAACGCCAAGGGCCGTCTTAGCCATGTGAGCCCTTTGGGGCCTGGCTTTTCCCTTTTTAGCCTGGCCATGAACTCCTGGAGCAAGATAAGTCCGCTTATGCCGTGCTCCGTTGCATACTTCCTGCCTGTGGTGAGAGTCATGGCATTTTATTAAGACGACCAGGGAAGACCTGCTGAGGAACAGGCTTTGGGTCTGAGATCGAAAGGTTGCCTAGTAATGAGAACCTTGCAAATGGAGCAACAGCGTGTTCTGTGCAAAGTGGCATGCGGTGCAGAGGATGCGTTACTACCTGATGTTGCTTCATATCGTTATTTACTAAACAGTTAATTGTCTTTCTTGCTCACAGTGGATTCCACAGCACCTACATTAGTGCCCAGCACAGCAAACGTGTGTCAATAAATATGCACTGGAAAGTTATTCGTTACCCAAATCAAATTGGTGGGCACCTTCTCGGCTGATCATCACTGTCTCAGTGATGTCTAAACCACATTTAGATACCAGTTGTCCTAGAGAGAGGCAGCACTCCTGGCTGTGCTTGTCTCTCCTCACTCTAGGCCCTTTCCTCACTCTGGGCACTCTGCAGCTGACAGCCCACCTGGCTCCAGGAGCTTGGAGAGAGGCGTGCTGATCTCTGCTCAACAAGGGCTTGTCAAGAGCTTTGCGAAATCCCTGCTTGGACAAGTAGCCCGGAATTCTTACCAGAAAGAGGTTGTGGAAGCGGGTGTCATGCTGTCACTATCTCTGATGTTGATATAGGAGTTGAAAAGAAATTATTTAGGCAGATAGTGAGGTAAAGTCGTCCTTGGTAAGGTTTTCCTTTTAATGAAAAGCCGGCCCAAAATAATTTCTATCAAACAGCAGCCTCTAAAATCAAGTTGCAGACATTGGCAAGCTGGAAACTTGTGTGGGTGAACGCTGGGAGCTGCACCAAGAGGAAAAGGCTATGTGGGGAAGACATGTTCTGTGTGGCGGCTCCATCTTCTCCTTTCCTTGACAATCACATAGTAGAGAGCAGGCAACATGGCACTGGCCCCGTACAGACACTTTTGCATAATACAAGATTAGGGTAGGGTGGCCAGGTTCCCACATGCTTTGTAATTGTCGTGTCTGGAATTGGTTTCTTCCGCTGGGTTCTTGGTCTGGCTGACTTCAAGAATGAAGCCGCGGGCCCTTGTGGTGTGTGTTACAGTTCTTAAACATGCTACATCCAGTTTGTTCCTTCATATGTTCCCATGTGTGTGGAGTTTCTTCCTTCTGGTGGGTTCGTCGTCTTACTCGTCTCCCACGAAAGTCTTCACTTCTGACTTTAGAAGTGAAGCCGCAGACCTTCGCAGTGTGCATTACAGCTCTCAAAGATGTCATGTATAGAGTTGTTTGATCCTCCCCATGGGTTCGTGGTCACGCTGGCTTCAACAGTGAAGTTTGTGGTCTCCATGGCTTCAGGAGTGAAACTGCAGACTTTTGCAGTGAGTGTTACAGCTCATAAAGGTAGTCCAGACCCCAACACTGAACAGCAATAAGATTTATTGCAAAGACCTGAATGATAAACTTTCCACACCTGGCACACAACCCAGCAGACTCCCACTGCTGGCTTGCGTGGCCTGCTTTTATTCCCTTATTTGGCCCCACCCACATCCTGCTGATTGGTCTGTTTTACAGAGAGCTGATTGGCCCATTTTACAGAGTGCTGATTGGTCCATTTTACAGAGTGCTGAGTGGTCCGTTTTACAGAGTGCTGATTGGTCCGTTTTTCTAGAGTGCTGATTGGTGCGTTTACAAACCTTAAGCTAGACACAGAGCACTGATTGGTGCATTTACAATTCTTTAGCTAGACAGAAAAGTTCTCCAAGTCCCCACCCGACCCAGAAGCCCAGCCAGCTTCACCTCTCAATGTCACAACAGGTCCAACCAATCTTTGGGTCCTGTGTAAATCAGACACCACCTCTCAAGCCTGTCTATAAAATGTGGTGCATTCTGCCATATGCTGGAAGTCCCATTGAGGCGCCCCTCTCACTTGCAAGAGAGAGAGCTATTCTCCTTCTCTTTCTTCTGCTTATGAAACTTCCACTCTTAATCCCATTCCACGTGTGTCTGTGTCCTTGATTTCCTTGTCATGAGGCACCAAACCTTGGGTATTTACCCCAGACAACAATGCCGCTTCAGTGTTACACTCCTGGTTTGGAAATTAATCACAGTGTGTGTGTGTGTGTGTGTGTGTGTGTGTGTGTGTAGAAGCAGGTTAATTTTTAAAGACCTTTATTTTCCTGGCTTTATTTTATTTTATTTTTAAAAAGAGAATTAGGAATCTTTTCTAGTTAAAAAACATCTACCCTTGCCATTCTGTATACTTATGGCCAGATCCCGGATGCTGCTTTATCAGTTTGTGTTCTCTGCCTCATTGTTTTAGGCTTGCATTTTCCTTATTTCACTAAGGGTCAAGACTATCGCAATAAGGGAGAGAGACAGAACTCAACTCCAAGTACAGCAATGACATCTGGGGATTTGTAGCCAATGGGCAAGGAGACAGGATCAATGGATGAAAAATTACTAAGAGGAATTTGATGAGATGTCAAAGGTGGGGATTGAAACTGGGCTTAGCAGGCCAAGGACAAGGCTTGGTTAAGAAGAGGGCTCCAGGAGCCTGGCTAGGAGGGAGTCCTTATCAAAATTCAGTGACAAAAGAAGCTTGGTATGCTAGAGAACAGTTCATGTGGCATTTAACTCAGGAACTCTGACATGAACTAGACTATTGTGATCAGGGGAGGAGGCATAAGAAAGGGGCTGCACAGACGTCCTTGAAGTGTAGGGTCAGGGGAGTCAGGAAGGCCAGAGAGAGACATCACCTGCTGGAGCCCTGACCGTCCCTGCAGGGGCGAGAACTGTAGCCTGATGAGGCAAAAGACAGATGGGTGGACTGTGTTTTAACATGGAAATGGCTCCTTTTGATCTGGCTGGGCTACCAACGTGTAACAATGGAAAGGAACAACAAGGCATCAGGCATGAATGTGATTGGTGAGCCCAAGGCCGACCCACAGAAGCCCTGTGGGCAGTGCCCTGTGTGTTTTTAAGAGCTGTGTCAGCTCCGTGGAGGAAGCAGGAGCTTGCAGGCTCATCCCCAATCTGTGTCTTGGAGGATGAGGGCATCCAACCTGCCTCCTGCATGGGCGAGTTCCAGGGCATAGCCTGCTTGAGGGCAGGTGAGGTCGTAGGGATGAGAGAGTCATTTTTATGGCCCTAAATTCCACGACTAAATGTATTCTCATTATATTTTATGCTTTTTAGAGAGCACGTCACAGAATTGAGCTCATTTTAAGCAAGGTTTCCACGTGTTTACATATATTTCTGAAGCTAGATGGAAAGAAAAGACATATGGGGGAATTCCAAAAGTGGCTTCTGCATGCTGCCCATTGAACGTTTGCTCAGAAACACTGCACTGATAGTATCCTGGGTGGAGCCAACAGTTATCCCAGGAGAAGGCAGAGCCTGGCGACCCTGACCCTGGGACCCTGGCACAGGCCTGAACACTGGCACGCATGTATGGAAGGTGGACAATGCTTCCAGGTGCCTTTTGAGTTCCAGATGCCATTGAAGACAGCAGAGAGGCTCAACCCAGCCAGTAGACCTTCTACCTTCATTGCAAGGATGCTTTTTAAATCTTTATTTAGAAAGTTCAGTTCCTTGGCTCGCACAAAGGACAATGTGAAGAACAATTGAACTGCTGAGAACAGCCAGATTCGACAACATTCGGAGAGACAGTCAGTGACTGACGAGAGGAACCAGCTTATATTTCTGAAGCTCAGGGGCCTGCTGCCAGGACTCTTATTTAAAACATGCCTCAGAATAGGCCACTGTGGGCGCCAGCAAGACTAGCCTCAGAATACTTTGGAATAACCCCATGCTTTCGTGGCCAAAGCTGTATATTTTTGGATGCCAGGTTTCTATTTGAAACTTGTCACTGTGACCCGCAGACTGTGCTGGTTTGTAGCTGCTGCCAATCGCACAGTCTGTGAGTTTTTCTCCCTGAGTGAGGATCCAGAAATGCATGCCCAGCTGAGCTCCCAGCATATTGATAATCTCCTCACCCCTTGAATGAAAATGATAACAATTGCTTCAGTTAAAATGTCAGATGCTTTTGGTTAAAAATAACCACAGAAATCCTAATTTTAGCTACCTCAACCACAAAGGGGAGTGTTGGCCTGAATCACAGTCTGGAAGGAAGATCCAGTGATAGGTGTTGGGGCACAGGAAATGATTCCCCAAAATATGGCGCTTTGGCATGCGGAGTGCTTTGACAATTGAAAGGCCTCCAAAATAAGCCTTAGGACCAAGGTTTCTCTCTGACTTTTTCCCCACCTCTTTGTCTCCCTGATACTCTTTCCTGAAGCACCAAGAGGGACTCTTCTCTAGAATTTCCTTATCTAAGAAAGCTTAAATGCAATTGTCTTAAGACTCCCTCCTTAAGAATCTCATTAAAGAACCAGGACGATCAAGCAAGGGAGAAGAGAAAAGACTCAGAGTCCTCACTGTGCCCAGACGGACTTTTCATCTATTCTTCTAAGAGCAGCTCCAAGAGATTACCTGGGGGGCTTTACCTGCAGAATAAGACAACCTTTGTTCCTGTGCAGCTCTGACCCCACTTTCCCAGAGCATCTGCCTCCTGCCTTTGGGGTCCATTCATCTCCCTAATGATTTCCTGCCCATCAAAAGATCATCTACATTTCCCATCACCTCCACCCCTAGGAAAGGGTAAATGAGCTTCCGTAGGGCACCGAGTAAGTGGGTGATCACTCTGTGATTGTCCCCTGTGCACATTAATACATTTGTTTGTCTTTTTTCTCTGTTAATCTGCCTTTCGTCAGTTGATTTTCAGCAAGCCTTCAGAGGGCCAAAGGGAAGTTTCTCCTTCACTCCTACATAGGCATTCCTAGCACTTTGCAAAATCTCCTTCCCAGACGTGAGACCCCTTGGAGTTAAGCATATTTCAGGACCAACAATAAAAATGATGTGTGTTACTTTGGGGGAGCATTAAGAACCAGCGTGTGAGTCTCCACCTTTCTCCCCATGGCAGGTCATCGTGGAGTCACACATTGATATGAAGGCGCACAGGACAGCCTGGAATGCACGGCCACCCGTCGGGGAGCACAGCCCTGGAGCCCACGCAGGCCCACAGCTGGCCATGAGTGAGAAACTAACTTTTGCGAGTTGATGCTGAGGTCATGGTTTGAGATCACCGCATCTTCTTGCCCATCCTGACTGGTAGAGTCTTCAGGGTGGGTTTCATCCAATGACTCAACAATGACCCCGTGGACTGGCTCTTTCTGTCCCTCTGCCCTCTGAACCATGGCAAAATGGCTTCTGTAGTTCCAGAGACTTAAAGTCTGGAGCTACACTACCCAGAAGATGCCTACAGCCCCCCTTCCATCACACTGGCCAAAATCAGGCTATAGGCCCATTTCCGAAGCAAGTTTTTCATCCAGGGAATGCCATAGACTTGGGTAAAGGGCCAGCCACTGGGGTAAGATCAGGCTGTGGGATCGCATGAATCCTATTAGACGAATCAAAGCCAGCTCCTGTAGGGGGGCATGAGGCTATTGTACCCCGAGGCACATAGAAGAGGGGAGGGGTTAGGGAGAAGAGAATGAGGTGTGAGTTGGAGATTAGGAGGCAGGGAAGCAAAGTCAAGTGCAGGGTGAACATGAGCCTGTCAAGACCCACCCCAAGGCCTTCCTAACTTTCCTGCAGCATGGCACACATTTCATTTTTCTCAAGATCAATGGGGCAGTGAACTTCTGAGTTCACAGTGAAGAATGAACCTGTAAAAAACAAAATAAGCCAGGCACAGGAAGACAAATACAGCATGATCTCACTTATATATGTGTAATCTGAAAATGTTGAGCTCATAGATATGGTGAATAAAATCGTGGCTAGCAGGGGCTGGGGCATGGGGGAAGGGGAATGGGTAGAGGTTGTTTAAAGGGTACAAAGTTTCAGTTACATAGGAAGAAAAAGCTTTTGAGATCTATTGCACAGCATGGTGAATATAGTTAATGTATTGTATATTTCAAAACCGCTAAAAGTAAATACCAAATGCCTCACCACAGAAAATGATAAGTGATGTGGTGGACAGGTTAATTAGCTTGATTTAATCATGCCACTCCAAACTTCACATTATACTTCACAAATATATACAATTATTATTTGTCAATTATGCAATTTAGATTTTTTAAAAAAGAAATTGTGAAAACAAGTTTTACAAAAGGCTCTTCTAAGTCCATTAAGAAAATGAAGGCCAAGTATGGTGGCTTAATGCCTATAATCCCAACACTTTGGGAGGCCAATGTGGGAGGATTGCTTGAAGCCAAGAAGTTGAGGCCAGCCTGAGCAACCAGGAGTTTGAGGCCAGCCTGAACAACAAAGTGAGTCCCCATCTCTACAGAAAATAAAAAAAATTAGCCAGGTGTGGTGGCATGCACCTGTAGTCCCTGCTACTTGGAAGGCTGAGGTGGGAGGCTGAGGTGGGAAGATGGCTTGAGTTCAGGAGTCTGAAGCTGCAGTGAGCTAATATCGTGCTACTGCACTCCTAGCTGGGAGACAGAGCAAGACCTCAGAAAAACAAGATCATGAAAACATTCTCTCTTATCTCCTTCCAGAATTGTTTTAGCTTTCACATTTAGGTATATGACCGAACTTAAACTAATTTTCATTTTTAGGGTAAGATATGGGTGAGGTGTTTTCTTTTTTCCATACAGGTATCCAGTTGCTCTGTTTATTATCCAGACCATCTGTTTCCATCTGAATAGCAGCAGCACCTTCGTGGTAAACCACATGTGGGTCTATTTCTGGGTCTTCTGTTCTATTCCACTGTTCTCTTTGTCCATCCTTCCTCTAATACCTGTCTATCTGAACTACTGTAGCTTCAAAAGAATTCTTGAAATCCTTGAACTTTGCTCTTCTTCATTAAGTATTCTGTTTCTTTCAGGTCCTTTGTCTTTTCATATATATTTTAAAATCAGCTTCTCAATTTCATCTCTTTAAAAAAACTGTTTAGCTATATCTGAATTCATCAAAAGATATGGGAGGAATTGACATCTAAACAATACGAACTTTTCAACCTCTAAACATGGAACATCTTTTCATTTATTTTGGTCTTCTTTCATTTCTTTAAGTAAGGTTTTCTAGCATATTAATCAGAATTCTCCAGAGAAACAGAAACAACAGGATGTGTATATACAGAGAGATTTATTTTTAAGGAATTGGCCTACAAGACTGTGGAAGCTTGTAAGTCCAAAATCTGCAGGGTAGATTGGCAGGCTAGAGACGCAGGGGAGAATGTCAGTCCAAGTTGCAAAGGCAGTCAGCTGGCAGAGTTCCTTCTTGCTCAGGAGAGGCCAGTCAGTGTTCTGTTGAGCCCCTTCAGCCGACAGGATGAGGCCCACTCACATTGTGGGGGGTAATCTGCTTTACTCCCAGTCTATCAGTTTTGGTTAATCTCAACAAAAACCACCTTCACAGAAACATCCAGAATAATGCTTGACCAAATAACTGGACACTGTGACCCAGCCAAGTTGACTAAAAATTAGCCAGTGCAAGTCCACCCCTTGTCATCTGGGCAGCTATACACATCTCCTTAAACCATACTTAATTTCCAAACAAAGATGATAACAAGGCCATCTTTCACCTCTCATAATTGTCCTGCATACAACCAAAAATGCACTAACTCCCTCCCCAAAAGAGTATGCAACGTCCTCAGGTGATGCTTATGCCTCTCGATAGCCTGCAACTTAAATACTATGATGTAAAGTTAACAATACAGTCATGTACCATATAATGACCTTACGGTCAAGAACAAACCTTATATACAACAATGGTCCCATAAGATTATAATACAGTATTTTTACTCTACCTTTTCTATATTTAGATATGTTTAGATATACACATACTGACAAGTGTGTTACAACTGCCTACGGCATTCAGTATAGTAACATGCTATACAGGTTTGTAGCCTAGGAGCAGTAGGCTGTACCATATAGCCTAGGTGTGTAGTAGGTGTACCATCCAAGTTTGTGTAAGTACGCTCTACAATGTTTGCATAACAATGAAATCACCTAATGATGCATTTTTCAGAACATATCCCAGTCATTAAGCAACACATGACTATACTCAAATACTATGATAAAAAGTCAATAAGAGGATAAGAGAGGGAAGAAATGAGATATTTTCTAAATAAACACACACACAAACAAACATATTCATAACAAAATAAGGATGAAATATTCATAACAATTAAAAATCCTGGTTTCTGGAACTGGTCACATGATCATAGCTGGTGCTTACAGCTACCTTCTTCTACTACCATTCTGTATCCCCTTTACCCTCAGCTGGTTGTGTTTTTATACAGGGTAGAGTGATCCAAATCTTAATTCCCGAAGTGTCTGAGCCATTAGTAGTCCTGCCTGGATCGGGTTGGTGTAGTTTTCCGTTGACTTTAACCGCAGGGCATGGTAACACTAAGAGACGTCCTAAAGGAGTTTCTGTATTCTAGACATACTCTTTCTTACCTCCATTGTGGAGTAGTACTCCAATTTCTGCTTGGTAGTGAGAATCAACCACCCCAATCACCACAGTAACTCCCTTATTTGCCTACTCATTCAGAGACCTGAGGACTCTAAAGTGGCTGGGCAGCCGTCTTCTAGTTCATTGGAATCATTTTTGTGTCTCTTAGTGGAAGCCTTTTTTCCCTTTGGAACTAAGACCTTTATGCCAACAGAGTATAAGTTCACAGGAACAGGAGGCAAAAATTTTGCTGGGGAGTGAATAGGAGTAATAGGGAATAGTACAACTCCCATTTCTACCTACCCCCTGATTCCTACCCATGAACCTGTCATAGAAACAGCACCATATATTAAATACTGATTCGGATCATATACAGCCTCCTGGAGAACCTTATCCTAGCCCTGCAAGGTATTGCCAGAAGCAATGCTGGGTGGAATACCATGATGGTGGATAAGGCATCCTATAAGTCCATGGATGGTAGTTTTGGCAGAAGCATTGTGTGCAGAGAAGGCAGATCCATTTCCAGGGTAAGAACCTATTCCAGTGAAAACAAAACACTGCCCTTTCCATGATGGACATTGCCCAAGTGTAATCAATCTACCACCAGGCAGGCTGGCTGATCGATCTCTCTGGGGAATGATGTGATTCTGTGGACTCAGTGTTAGTTTCTGCTGCTGGTAAATTGGGCACTCAGCAGATGCTGTAGCCAGGTCACCTTTGGTGAATGGAATTCCATGTGACTGAGCCCATGCATAGCCTCCATTCCTGCCACCATGGCTACTTTGTTCATGAGCCCACTGGGCAATGGCTGTGATGGCTGGGGAAAGAGGCTGACTGCTTTTGTTTCGTCTGTTTATTTTATTAGTTATTGAGAGAGGTAAGTTAATATATCAACTATGATGTGGATTCATCTCTCTCTTTAGTTTCTGTAAACTTTTGTTTCATATATTTAAAAATTATAATATTAGGTGCATACAAAGTTAAAGTTGTTATGACTTCCTTTTAAATTTACCTACTTACCACTATGAAATGTTACAATCTATCTCTCAGAATATCTTTAACTTTGAAGTCTATTTATATTTTAATTATTAATGTCACCATGACAGATTTCTTTTGATATGTGTTTGCATGTTTTTTCATCTCTTTACTTCATCCTATCTATAAATGTATATTTGAAATATGTTCATTGCGAATAACATATAGCTTGGGCTTTTAAAAATAGCTGACTCACTTCGTATTTTAATTGGTGTATTTAGTCCATTTGTGTTTAATAATAATATATAACTTATCTGGTTTGTTTATCGTTTTGCTATTTGTTTTCTATTTGTCCTGAAATTTATTTTCTTTTTTCTCTGTTCCTGCCCTCCATTATATTAACCAGGTATTTAAAAAATATTCTGTTTTATCTTATCCATTAGGATTTTGTTATAACAAAATGTTATAGTATACTTTATCTTATAATGCACTTCTATCTTATCTATTAGTATTTTTTTGCTATAAAAGATTAGTATCAATCTTTTCATCATTACACTAGAAATTTCAGAATGCAATCTTACCTTATTATGGTCTGCCCTAAATTAGTATTTTAACACTTCCCCAATGGTCTGATAACCATGCAACAATTTAACTCCATTTACCATCCCTTCCTTTTTTGCTTTTGTTGTCATGTATTTTATTCTACATAAATTATCAACTTCATGAAATGTTTATAGCTTTTTTTAAACAATAGATTTTACAATTTATACATGTATTTACTCTTTCCAGTGCTGTTCACTTCTTGAACGTCTATCTCTCTGTAAAGATGTAGATGCTTGAAACAGTGGGATCCCTCCATGACAATAAGGAGAGAGATGTGGCCAGTATGTGGCACACTGAAAGATCCTGAGAAATTATGGACTTGCAGAACCAGCCCTGGGACTGCCAGCATCCAGGCTTGTCATTGAGTAAATCTGTCTACTCCTTTATGTTACCAGTCACTAAAATACCTAAGCTAATGCTCCAACACTACCATTCTCGCAGTTAAATAACCAGTCTCAAAATATGGGTCATTTAGATTCTTCTATTTCTCTCTCTCCCCCCACCCATCACCAATTATTGATGCTGAGGGTTTTGCCTCCACCCTGCCTCCCACAGCACTCCTTTATTTCCATAGTTACACCAGACTCGAGTCTGGAGCCAAGTACCTCTTTTCTGACACTTTCAACAGCCTCCTTGCTCTTTTCAGATTTCTCCATGAAATCCATTCTACATTCTAAGATTAATATCTCTTTAAATATGGCATTCATCTTCAAACCAGCAGTTCTAACTTTTTGGTCTTAGGAACCTTTCACATTTCTAAACTTATTGAGAATGACACGAGCTTTTTTTGGTGAGTTATACCTTTTGATAGTTATCATATCTACAAATTAAAACAGAAAAATGTTTGAAGTATACTTACTAAGTCATTTAAAAATACCGAGAGTAAACCCATTAAAGGTTAAAATAAATAACACTTGTTATGAAAAATAACTATAACACAAATAGTGAAGAGTGACATTACATTTTTCAAATTTCTGTAATGTCTAGCTTAGAAGACAAAAGAGTTCTCATATCTATTTGACTTGAGATATTCAAGCTGCTGAAATATTTTGTTTTAGTTGAAGTTGATGACTAAAATCCAGTTGCATATAGTATTTGAGGGAAGGGAGTATTTTAATACATTTTTATGGTAATTATAGATATGCTACTTTGATACTACCCCCGAACTCAACAATTGGTAGCTTCTTAAAAGTTTTGCAATGTAGATTCTGAAACCATTTCAATAAATTTGTTAACTGTACATTAAAATTAATTGGTCTAGTTTGTACTTTGGATGGATCTTTTCCTCATGCCTGATTGTGTAAAATTATGTACCAGACACTTGGAAAATATTAGTTCACTGAATAACGCAACTCTTTCAAATATTTCCACGTTTCATTATATATTAAAAATTGCATTTATTGATAGTACCACCAATCTTATAAAAAATTTAAGCATTGGGAAGTCATCAAGCTCATGGTAGCAGATACAAGTTTTCCAAAATTTTAATTTTCATTTGAAAACTTAAATGTAATCATTAGCAACAAATACTAATTCCTGTCAGTTGTTTCCCTTAAAGTAACAGGCTTACCTTATTCATTTTCAGGACAAGCCTGCTGTAGGGGAGGGAAAATTTTCCCATTACCCTTCCTCTGAGGATTTGATAATTGAGTTTATGAAATCAGCAGAGATCAGGCAGATTAGCAGGAGAAAAAGTATACAAATGTATTATGTGCGTGGGAACATCAAAGGAAAGAAAAGTGAATACCCTCAAACCCAGTGAGATCTAGAAACTTACATACCCTCCTCTTAGGAGAGAGGGAAGGAGAGATGTAGGCAACTTAGGGGGCAGTAAATTACTTTTGTAAAAGATGGGGTTAGAAGAGGAGATAACAGCCTGTGACAAAGCCTGTGTGTGGCATCAACTTCTACTCTCCTCTCCTGTGATAGGAGTCAATCTTCTTCAGTCGATGAGATTCCTTGGGGATGAGATAGATGGCAGTTCAATTCCTTTTGGAGGATCTGTCTCTAGGCAGATAGGGGAGTTCAGAGACAGCCCCTCCCTGCATTTGCCGTTCCCCTGGTGCCCTCGGTTTGAAGTAATCAGCACACCAAAGTGACGTATTTTGGGGTGGCATTTCCCAAACTCCTTCAACTCCCAAATACGCAAACCTAAATAATCACCATTTGTCAGTTGTTCTTTCAAGTAAAAATTGTGTTTCATGAAAAAAGCAGGTGGCTTAGCTCACAACTCAAATAATTGCACAAGTCCTTTCCTTCAAGGTAGCCATCCTACTTTATTGTGTAGCTGCAGTGTGTGATGTGTACTTCCCATCTTATCACACGGAATGTTATAAAGTTGTGTACTCAAGAGTGGAGATTTAAAAATTTAAACGTGGTTTTTTTTGTTTTTTTTTTTTTTCTGATTCACTAGGACTTTCTTTAGTGAAACTGGCTTTTTTAGTTTTCCGGCAAGTATTTGTACCTTGACTACTAGTGCAGTTTGGCCTCGCTTTGATTTGTGCTAAGTCACTGCAGTTTTATCCACCATTGTATTTACACCATCATTGTCAGGGTTAACACAATAGAAAGTCCAAATAACGTCCATAAAAATAGTTTTGGCTTCGCAGACACTTTGAAAGGGTCTTGGGGACCCCCAAGAGTTGACAGACTATACCTTGGGAGCCATTGAGCTAGGTCATTTCAGGTCTCTCCAAGACCTAAAGAACAAATAACTCATTTTGTAATCCAAAGTCTTTATGTGAGGCCACAAACAGGTAACCTGCAGATCAGATGCAGCCTGTAGACATGTTTTATTAATATTTGACTAACTTAGGGTTCTTTAAAAATTTGAATTTGAAAGCCTTTAGGGCAGTGTTTGTTGATAAGCACCACTCCTCATCATCTCTCCCCAATCTAGCTACATTCATGTGAATTGCTCATCTAATCCCTAAAAGCAAAGCCTTATCCCAACCTTTGCTTCCAACATCTCCTATTACTCCTTCAAACATACCCTTCTCCTGAGGCTTACTGCTCCTGTTACTTGGAATGCACCCTTTACTTAACTACATATCTAAGTTTTTTTTCATTCTGCAAAATTAAACTTGTCATCCATCTCCCCTAGAAAACTTTCACTGAAAACTCTGATCCAGGTGACAGCATCCCTTCAAGTCCTGACTAAAGACTGGGCAATGTCACTCCTTGGTTGGAAAATCACATGCTACCTCTGACTTCTTGTGAATTGTTACCTTTTCTCCTTATTTAGAGCTTCATAGTATACGTTTGTTGTGGCTTGGATGTCCCCTCCAAAACTCTTGTTGAAATGTAGTTGTCAATGTAATGGTGTTGGGAGAGAGGGCCTTTAGGAGGTGATTAGGTCATGAAGACTCTGTCCTCATGAACGGATTAATGCCATTATTGCAGGAGTGGGTTACTTACTGTGGGAGTGGATTCCTGATAAAAGGATAAGTTTTGGTCTCCATTTTCTTGCTGTCTCCCATGCTCTCTTTCTCTTCTGCCTTTCCTCTTCTGCCCTCTGCCCTCTGCCCTTCCACCATGGGGCAGTGTAGCACAGAATCCCACCAGATGCTGCTGCCATGCCCTTGGTGTTCCCAGCCTCTAGAACCCGGAGCCAATAAACTTCTATTCTTTGTAAATTACCCAGTCTCTGGTATTCCATTATAGCAACAGAAAACTGAATGAGACAATGTTTTTTGTTGCTTTGGAAACAAAAAGTTGGAAGCTACTTAAGGAAAGAAAACAATTTTATACCTTTGGAGAACATATAATGTTCCGCCTAAGGCAAGCATCTAACACACACTTCTTCAAATAATGAATGGATACTTCTAAAGCAGTATAAACAGAAAGCTGATGCAGATTCAGCTAAAATTTATTGTCTTGTTCTTACAGACCAGGTACTGTGTGCTGTGTAAGGTGCTGTATTAGGGTTCTCCATACAGATGTGCACACACACACACACACACACACAGATACATATATAGCAACACACACACCATGGTACTGTGGAGACTGGCATGTCCTAAATCCACAGGGTAGGCCTGCAGGCTGCAAATTCAGGCAAAATTCCTGCTTCTTTGAGGAATCAGATTTTGCTCTTATGGCCTTCAACTGATTCGATGAGGCTCACCACACCATGGACGTTTATGAACTTTACTAAAAGTCCAGTGATTATAAATGTTAATCACATTTTAAAGAGTCTTCACAGCAACATCTAGACTACTGTTTGACTATACAACTAGGCACCATAGTCTAGCCAGACTGACACGTAAGATTAACCATTGCAGGAACTTTCACACTTACAGCATTTGTTACTGCTTTCATCTGGAAAGCCCTATATTAAAGAATGTTGAGGGTTAGTTTGTCTCTCATATTTTCACTTACAGTCCCCTGCAGTTTTCTTTATTTAGTTCTCCTGATAACTTCACATGAGTCTCAGTCTACAGGTTAAAGAGCAAAGGTTGAGAGGTGAGCAGAGCCCGATACTATACAACCAGTGTTCATAAAACCTAAATTATTGGCAGAAACCACACAATTGGATTCTAGGAAATTTCCTAAATGGCAATGACTAGTGGTTTCTAAGCTCTTAGACTTCAAGCATTTTTGATCATGATGAAAAACGAGAAATACATCACTATATCCTGAGTTTTAAAACAAAAATCACAGAACTATTGTGACTAAGGAAGGGGACTTTCTTTCATTGGTTCATTCTTCCAGTAAACATTTATTTAGCAGTATAGGGTCACGAAAAAGAGGGTGAGCTTTTGACAAATGCCTTGTATCCAGTTCTTGCTGAATCACTGGCAGTATAATATTGAACAAATTATTTAACCTCTCTGAGTCTACATTTACTCAAGAGCCTAGTAGGAAATTAGGACATGTAAAAATAACAACAGCACAGGGCTTACACTTCTGGGAAGACAGAATGGACCTACTTTTCCATATTATTTTTAGTTTTATTTTATTTTATTTTTTGAGATGGAGTCTCGCTGTGTCACCCAGGCTGGAGTGCAGTGGTGGGATCTTGGCTCACTGCAACTTCTGCCTCCTGAATTCAAGTGATTCTCGTGCCTCAGCCTCCTGAGTAGCTGGGATTACAGACATGTGCCACCATGCCCAGCTAATTTTTGTATTTTTAGTAGAGATGGGGTTTCACCATGTTGGCCAGGCTGGTCTCGAACTCCTGACCTCAGGTGATCCACCTGCTTCAGTCCCCCAAAGTGCTGGGATTACAGGCATGAGCCACCACGCCCAGCCCTACTTTTCCATATTCTTCCAAGTCATCGAAACTAAAAATCCAGGATATTTTGCATAGAATGAACATAAGAAGCTGAGAGGTGGGGAGAAGGTGGGATCCAAGGAATGCCACAACAGAGAGTTACCTGGATTTTCTTTTTACCTCATATATCCTGAATTGAATGCTGAAGAAACCAGTAACTGAAAACACCTGTAGGTGCAGACAAAGAGCAACAAACAAAACAATCAAGAAAGCCTGATTTCCTTCACCAAACGACAAGGAAACGGGTGGCCAAGCAAAGGAGAAAACTTTTGGATACTAATTACTTAAGCCAGACACCAGAGCAAAAACAGTGGACTCATCCCACCCTCGCAGGCCATGTTGGGAGCCTAGAATTCCACCCTTCTGAGGCTGGATGAGACTCCAGGTCCCCACTGTAGTGGTGTCAGAAAGAGCAGGTAAGAAATGGGGATGTTTGTCTCTTCCTTTCTCTGACACCACGGTGTGTGCTTGACTCCTCTTCTTGCCATGTTTTCTCACAAGACTTTCAGGATTAAGTGATTCCTGGTCAAGAAACAAAAGTGAAATTGTCCCATTCCCCATTGGATTGGGATGAAAACTGGTAATAAAATCAGTACAACTCCAAACGGAGACATTGGAGAAGAACCAAGCTGGATCTCTAAGGAATTGCACATGAGATGGCACACATATTTATGCTGTCTGAAGGTCACAAACATGTTGATATCAAGCTGAAAATGACACCACTATCTGGAGAGTTGGACATATTTTATTGGGAATATATTTTTTCTCTCTGAATCTGTTATGAACGAGCTGGTTTGCTGGGTTCAGTAATAAATATGTGAGACCTTTCGTTTTTTTTTTTAAAAAAAAGAAATATGGGAATGTTCATTTATGCTAGGTAGTAATGAGATCTAGCAAGATTGACAAAAGAAAATAGAGAAGATACAAACTACTGATGTCAGGAATGAAAGAGAATACCACTCCAGACCTTGCAGGCTTTCAAAGGATTGTGATAAAATACTACAAACAACTTTAGACACATCAACTTAGATGAAATGGACCAATTACCTAAAAATCACAAACTACCACAATGTGCTCAATATGAAATGGAAAATGTGAATAGCTCTATAAGAATATTGAGTTCATAATTTTAAAACTCTCAAAAAAGAAATCTCCAAGCCCAAGTAGTTTCACTGGAGAGCTCTGTCAAACATGTAAAGCAAAATCAATACCAATTTGACACAATTTCTTTAAGAAAATAGATGAGGTGGAAAAAATTCCCAACTCAATCTATGAAGCCAGTATTACTCTGATACCAAAACCAGACAAGACAGTATAAAAAGAAAACTACAGAGCAATCTCTCTCAGAAATATAGATGCAAAACTTAAAATATTAGCTAATATAAATCAGTAATATATAAAAAGTATATATGCCATGACCTAATAGGGTTTATTCCAGGGATGCAACACTAGTTCATTATTCAAAAATCAATCAGTGTAATTCACTATACTAACAGGCTAAAGAAGAAAAAAAAATCACGTGGTTATATAATTGTTGCATTAAAAATATTTGAAAAAAATTCAACATCCATTCATGATATAAATTCTCAGAAAATAGGAATAAAGAGGAACTTTATTGATATTTTATACAGAACATCTACAAAAACCCTACAGCTAACTTTATACTGAATAGTTAAACAGTGAAAGTCTGAATGCTCTCACCTCGGATTGGGAAGGGGGCAGGGATGTCTACTCTCACCACCATTATTCAACATAATACTGGAAATTCTACTCACTGCAATAAGACAAGCAAGGAAAAAATAAAACTGTCCTGATTTTCAGAAGACATAATTGTCTACGTTAAAAAAAAAAAAACCACCCAGGAATCTGCAAAGCAAAAAGAAAAGTCCCCCGAAAACTAACAAGTGAGTTTAGTAGGGCCTCAAGATACAGGATCAGCACACAAAAGTAAACTATATTTTGATATAGTAGTGCAAACATGTTGAAACCAAAATTTAAAATAGAATTTATAATCACTTTTACAAAATAAAATACGTGAGATTTCCAGTTTCAGCTCCAACATACAATTTAGAAGTCTTCACTCTTTCCTTATAACAAGGAAATGTTGGCCGGGCGCAGAGGCTCATGCCTGTAATCTCAGCACTTTGGGAGGCCGAGACGGGTGGATCACCTGAGGCTGGGAGTTCGAGACCAGCCTGACCAACATCGAGAAACGCCATCTCTACTAAAAATACAAAATTAGCTGGGCAAGGTGGCACATGCCTGTAATTCCAGCTACTCGTGAGACTGAGGCAGGAGAATCGCTTGAACCCAGGAGGTGGAGCTGGATGGAATATTTCAATAAAGAAAAACTTTCTGGCTATTATTTTGTTACTGTAGTGTACAGTTTGTACAGGAAAGGCAGAACCAAAGCTTTCATTCTTTCCCTTTATCCCAAAATAATGAATTTCTCTTCCCAGCATCAACCATATGACACCAGAGTTTTTGCTGTTGTTGTTGTATTATCTTTACAAATTAATGGATTAATAAACACATTTGCTTTGTTTTAGTTTGTAGCATGATTGCCCTTATTAATGCTACAATTTCCCATCTTGTCCACCAAGTGTTTCTTTAGGTTAACTCCTGAATCCTTTTGACACAAACTTAAGAGTCTCTCATAACTTCCTTGTTTTCTAATAATATGGGTTCATCTAATACATTTCCTCCTCCAGAGCCATAAAAGCCATTTCTCTAATGAACCCTGGTCCTTCTATTGAGAAATGGCATTTAGAGACCACAATCCGGGGATCAGGAGTGCTCATGCTTAATGGGTTGTCATTGTTTCTGTACCATTTCAGTGGGAAGGAGTAGAAATATGTGTTTTGTTTTTTCCTGAAGATGTATATACATCATGGATTCATATAGACCTTTCCAATTCAAATTTAACACTACAGAAGTTTTACTTAACCTCATTGATCTTACTTCTCTATCTGCTTTTACTGTACCTAAAATTCCCACTAATTTGCTTTTCCCCAAAACTGTATCTGTCTTGAATGTTAGCACTAATAAATTCCCAATTATCCAACTACCTGTCTGTGCTTCATTTACTTTGTTTTGATTCTGATTTTCAGAAATTATTTCTATTTAGTTTTGTCTTATGATTGTAGAAAATATATGGTTCAAAGTTAAATTTATAAAGCATACTAAATTGAAAGAAATCTATGGTTTATTTTTTTCACTTTTATGTCAGTCTATTTTGTGTTGCTGTAACAGAATACCTGAGACTGAATAATTTATACAGAAAAGCATTTTATTTTATGGTTCTGCAGTCTGGGAAGTTCAAGGGGAATGGTGCTGGTGTCTGCTGGGCTTCTGGTAAGAGTTTTTGTGCCAGGACAATACATGGTAGAAGGTCAAAGGGGAAGTGGACATGTGCAAAGAGGGCTCAAACATGAGGAGGAACCTCCCTTTATAACAACCTACTCTCCTAGGAACTAATTCATGCTTATGAGAACTAATCCAATCACGTGGGAGTGAGAACTCACTCACTACCTCAAGAAGGGCATCAAACTCTTTAGGAGGGATCTGCCCCCATCACTCAACACTTTCCACGAAGCTTCACTTCCCAGCATGGCCACACTGGCAATTAAACTACTACACAAGTTTTAATGGGGATAAACCACATCGAAATCAGAAAGAATCACTCCTCATTATTTGTAGATTCCATATTTGCAAGTTTGCTTACTCATTAAAATTTATTTGCAGCCCCCAAATCAATACTAGTCGCACTTTGGTGGTTATTCACGGTACAAAACAGTAAAAAAAATGTGGCATTTGACCCATCCCAACTGAGGTGGAACAAGGCAACATTCTGCATTCTTATTTTAGCTCTCATGTTGCAAAAAGGGTCCTTTCCTTGGTCTATTAGTGCCACATTTTTTGAATTTTGTGCTTTTATATTGGTGATTTCACTGTTTAAAATGGCCCCCAAGCATAGTGCAAGAAGACTGTGACATACCTGAAAGAAAATACATGTGTTAGAGAAGCTTTGTTCAGGTATGAGTTATAGTGCTGTTGACAATTAGTTCAATGCTAATAAATCAACCATACAGTACATCAAGAGAAAGGAAGAAGAAAATCTGATGCTTTATATATATGACACCACTCTGGAAGTGGGCTAAAGTAACATCTATATGATGTGATGAAGCTATGGAAAAGATAGAAAAGTGGTTAAATTTCTGTATTCATGAGATGATGACAACTAATTAAAAAAAAAAGCATAGTTGACAGGATTGTGTGAAGTTGAAAGCCAAAGGAATTGGAATTGGAAAAGTGAAAGGCTCATGCTATTCAAGGACAGGAAAACAGGAAACCTTTCTCAGCTAGTGCTGGCTGGCTTGCACATTTCAAAGGGTGATATGGTGTGAAAAGTGTTAAAATTGCTGTTGACGTATATGAAGCAGGTCCTTCGGATTAGGAGGCTGCAGAATAATTTTTAAAATATCTGCTATGTGTTGAATGGGAAAAGGGTTATGTGGAAGACTGATGAGACAACTGGCTCATTTTACAAGGATGTTGGCAAACAAATCTATAAACTACATGTGATCTCCAAAGCCCCTGGCTTGAAATCATTCAAACACCGTGCGATTAATTATTTATTAGAAATGTATATATAATAAGGTACGTTTAAACAGAAACACACATAAAACAAGGTTATGTATTGGTTGGTTGACAATAATGTTGTGACCAGAGGCTAACAAGAATCTCTGCATTTTTCCTAGAAGTAGTGGTTCAGTATTTACTAATTCAGTATTCTTGGTGGCTTTATAGAAGATAAATATCATGAATAACAGGAACAATAACAGCTATCTAAGCTATCACCTATCTATCTATCTATCTATCTATCTATCTGTCTATCTCTATCTATCTATCTATCTATTTGTCTATCTATCTATCTAGTCTGATTTAAACCTTACAACACGGGTCCCCAGTGCCTCCCCGGGCTGCAGACTGGTATTGGTCCATGGCCCGTTAGGAACTGAGAGGAGGAGGTGAGAAGGGGTGAGTATGATCACCTGAGCTCTGCATCCTGTCAGATCAGCAGAGGCATTAGATTCTCAGAGGGGTACACACCCTGTTGTGAACTGCGCATGCAAGGAATCTAGGCTGTACACTCCTATGAGAATCTAATGAATGCCTGACGATCTGAAGTGGAACAGTTGCATCCTGAAACTATCCCCCGTCCAGCTCCTTGTCCGTGAAAAAATTGTCTTCCACAAAACTGCTCCCTGGTGCCAAAAAGGTTGAGGACCATGACCTTACAACGTATCCTGGAGCTCACTCCCTGGCAATATTCCTTTTAATATGAGTATAGCATTACACCTTGTGCATGTACCATAGTCTACGGATAAGGAGCTGGGTGTGCCAGTCAGCTAAGACTGCCCAAATCCAAGTTCAAGGTCTGAGGTTCCCTGTGCCACACAGATGACTCAAAACCAGGTTGCAAGTCCTGGCATGGTTGGTTTATGTCCACTTCACCCTTTCCCTGCATGTTGTTGGCCTTTGGAGTCCTAGCTTTATGTGAGTACAGTGTGCCAGTAGCCCCATTTCAGAAAGCCTGGGCATTTGACTTTTATTTCTTCTAATCTGATTTCAGTTTTCCTGCTATTTCTTTGTTTATAGAGGAAATCCTCAGGGCAAAATTCGCTTTGAGCCTTCAGCTTATTTTTTCTGGCTCTTGTCTTCTTTCAAAGTATGATCCTGTGATTCTCCACTCTCATTGGCTCTTTGATGCTTTTAAGATAATATATTTCAACATCATACAGATATTTTCATTTTTCTCAGAGCAAGGATTGGTCTGAATTACCCAGCCTGCCATTACTAGAACCGTTTGTTACTTTTACAGTTGGGGAAAAAATTAAAAAGAAACATCCATGCATATTTGGGAGATCAGTGTCAGTTTTGACTTGTGGATACTGAACCCAAGAAAAATACAATGTTAGTATTTTTCTCCTTTGGGAATAAAAAAATTTCTTTCTCATAGCATAAGCCCAAGCACCTTGGAAGCTAAAACGACTCTGTATGTCTCAGAATGCCCCCAGAGCAGTTAATGAGAATGGACTGTGATTTGTAGGGAAGAATTATGAATCTTTTCAGAGACACCTTTCCAGCACACCCACGTCTCATTATCCCAAGTCACGGGAGAGGTTATGGAAGTAGTGTGGCCCCCAGAGCCTGACCTTCACCTCTCCAGTGCAATACAGCAGCAAGAGAATTAGCAGATAAACAGACGAAAGAATGAGCAAATGAAGGAACAAACCAAAGATCATTTGTTTTTCTTTTTTTTAATTTTCAAAAGTTTTTTTTTTCTTTTTTTTTTTTTAGACACAGGGTCTCACTGTGTTGCCCAGGCTGGTCTTAAAGGAATCCTCCCTCTGTGACCTCCCAAAGTGTTGGGATTACAGGCGTGAGCCACCTCACCCGACCATAGACCATCTGTTTCCAGGCCTGAGCTCGATAAGAAGCCCAGTGCTACATTTTCAAAGACCTGAGTGGCCACTGAGAGAATATCCAAAGACAATTTAAATCAGACTGTGGATGCAATTATCACGCGCCCGATGATGTGCCTCATTTTCTACACAGAGGCCCTTTTCAGGAGATGCTGTACCTCCAGATCATAAAATCAGGTAGATGACCTCTGCAGATCGGGCTGTTCCCGGGAGGGCTGAGCGCAGCAGTCAGAAGCTGGCACGGAAGGGAGAAGGAGGCCCATGGGAACAGCACTGACAACAGCCCGTGACAGGGCCGGCCCTTCCGTCTGCACCAGCCCAGCACGCCGGGCTGCACAGCAGATGCTCCAACGCGTCTTCCAGACCTCAGCTTCCACACTGTGACGGTTAGCAAGGCTGACGGGCGTGGACAGCGAGGGGTCGGGAAGAGTGAGAACGTTTAGGATCATGCATGTCTAATTTTATTGAAGCAGGGGCCCATCTAGCTGTGCGGCTGATTCCATATGTCAGGCAGGGCGGCGTGTAAACGGCCCTGAAGTTGCGCCGTCTGTCTGTGTGAACAGGAGCTGCTTCCTCCGCAGGACTCCAGCTGCTGTCCGTGGCCGGGCCATGCGATGGAAATGGAAACAGCAGAGGAAGGCGGTGCTGATGTGTGTGCCCGATTTCTCCCCGGGAGGAAAGCCCTCTTGGTGTTGAGGTGATATTAG
Source organism: Gorilla gorilla gorilla (assembly GCF_029281585.2). Classification (NCBI taxonomy): domain Eukaryota; kingdom Metazoa; phylum Chordata; class Mammalia; order Primates; family Hominidae; genus Gorilla; species Gorilla gorilla. The sequence goes on from NC_073240.2 coordinate 26,829,821, forward strand.
TGTAGTCGCCATTCTCTGCAACCACCAAGGGCCTGCTGGATGACTCCTGCTGTCAGTCTTGAATCCATGCTTTGTCACGATGGTATGCAGAGAAACAGCTCTGCCCAGCCGCGCGGAGAGCATGCAGCCTGGAGAATGTTTCTGAAATCCAGATCCTCAGATCAGGTTCTGAGCTGGGGAAAGCCCCATGTCTCTGGACAGCTCTGGTTTCCAGAGTGAATAACCCATCTCCTGTTGGCAGAGACAGCGGTCTGAGTGGGCTTATTCCTTAGCCGGCAAGCCTTTGGCTTTTCCCGGCTGTCCTGGAGCTGCAGAGCCTTCAGCAGGCCTCTCCGAACGAGTGGTCGCTGGATCCCGGTTCCTGCTCCACCAGCAGTGACTTTGGAGGCATTCCCTAGCAGAGGGACTGCGCTGATTCCAGACAAGGGAATACACCCTGTGAGACTGACGCTCCTCACTTCCTCAGTCACCACAGGTCCTCCTCCATCTCTTCTTCTTCTCCTTCTCCTTCCTCTTTCAAACTGCAGTTTATTCTCTTTTTCCAGATTCCATTTTATTGCCAACATCAAACTCTTCTCAGACTTCTGGCACAGCTTTGGAAAGGCATAAAAGCCTAAAAAGGAATTAAAAACAAACAAACGGGCAAAAATCCCAGCCCAGTTCCTGCCTTGCTGTGTTTCCTGTTCCTTTGATTAAGAAAGTGGCCCGCACAACTCACAGATGCGCCTTCTGGGTCCTCAGGGCCAATGCGATTTCCTCCTGAGATAACATATCTGGGCCAGCGTTGAAAATTTACTTTTTTTTTTTTTTCTATTAAGAAACTCTTTCTGGAATTTGTGCCTTGCTGTATTTGGCAGCTTTGATGAATGTTTTGATCATCTATTCTATTGGTTCTTATCATTTGCTGTTTATGTGCCTGGACCATTCCTTGCAGACATGGCCCACTTCGGGAGTATTTCCATAGGTCCAATGAGGTCTATACAGGGGTTCACTGAGACCATAGTCTTGGAAACTGAGCTGCTTCATAGAGTCTATTTACTTGAAGAAAAAGGTGGCCTTCACGGAAATGTGTGATTTGACGTTGTGGTTTCTTCCTTATTACTTACAGAGATTTCACCATACTTTATATTTACTTTCCTTAAAAATTATGATTATCCCAAAAAAGTTAAACATAGAATTACCTTATGGTCCAGCAATTCCAACTTCTGGTTATATACTCCAAACAATTCAAAGCAGAGACTTGAACAGGAATTTGCACACCCATGCTTAGCAGCAGCGTTCACAAAAACCAAAAGGGGGGAAACAACTCAAGTGTCCATCAATGGATGAATGGATACACAAAATCTGGTATATCCGTAAAAGGGAATATTATTCAGCCTTGAAAATGAAGGAAATTCTGTCAAATGCTGCAACATGGATGAACTTTGATGACATTATTATGCCAAGTGAAACAAGCCACTCACAAAAGGACAGATACTGTATGATTCCATGTATATGAGGTACCTAGAGTAGTCAAATTCACGGAGACAGAAAGCGGAGTGGTGTTTGCCAGGAGTTAGGGAGAAGGGAATGGTGAGTTACAGATGAGAGTTTCAGTTTTGCAAGATTTCTAGAGATGGATGGTGGTGATGTGAATGTACTTAATGTCACTGAACTGGTTAAAATGATACATTTTATGTTTTTTATACATATATATGCACAATAAAAATGTGACTAATTTGGATTTGTATACATTAAACCATGCTCTACCTACAGAGTAAGAGTGCTCTGGAAGGGAAAGGCACAGAGCCTTTGTAAACGGAGGGTTTGGGGCCTGCCTGTAGGCACTGGCTTCCTTTTGTCGGTAGGTCTACATTTGTATACAAGCATTAGCTTATCTGTATTGCCTTGAAAAAGCTGTTGAATAATTTTTTCCACTGTCATAAACCAGCCTAAGAGGCCACTGCTGAAACTCTCTTGACCTATTGGTTTTTTATAGTTCACAGAAAATTAGTTGTGTTTTGCTTGTTTGTTTTCATTTTTGTTTTTTGGTTTTTTTTTTTTTGTAGAGATGGGGTCTTGCTATGTTGCCCAGACTGGTTTGGAATTCCTGGGCTCAAATTATCCTCCTGCCTTGGCCTCCCAGAATGCTGGGATTGCAGGTGTGAGCTATTGAGCCCAACCAGAAAATTAGTTTTTATATGCCTAGAGTACTTATTGCAGCACCAAAATAAAGGGTACATTTTGTATGGACTTTGATTCCCTTTCTTTAAGTAACCTTAGAAGGCATCAACGTAGAAAGAAAGAGAAGTTTCTGAAAAAGTTTTCAGTTTAGGGTTTATTGCTAAAGGAACTCAAACCAAAGTGCTGGACTGAAGCTCCTGGGTTATTCTGACCCAAAGCATCTTTGAGGCCTATAAGCAACATCGTTAACTGCTGATATTCATGGATGGCTTAGTAAAGTAATCTCACAGTATTGGCACCCAGACAAAGATGAAGGGATAAGGAGAGCCCTTCAATACAGTTACAACATGACTTCATGGTATTTCTAGAACTATCAAGTCCAATTTGGTATGCTTTTAAAGCTTGGGAAATATTTTCAATAGTCAAGTTAAAGTACACTTGATGAAAATGTTTACACTAAACCTAACTGAATCTTTTTGTCTGACTTCTGGTTTATAGAAAACACAGGAAAGAGAGCACCAAATTAAATGACGCCACAGATGACACTGCCTTACAAATCCAGAATGTGGGCATTTCGTGAGACATTGTCCTGGCCTCTTCTAACATCATAATCAAAAGCGGCTAAGAACATGAAACAGCCAAATGCAATCTGTGAATCTTGGTTCTTTCCATGTTTTTAAGAATTTGAGCTATAAAATCATTTCTGAGACAACTGGGAAAATGTTGGTATATACTGGATATGAGATGATATTAGGAAATTGAGGTTAATTTTTAAAATTGTGATTATGCTACTGTGGTCACAGAGGAGACTGTTCTTTTTCCTAGAAAATGCATGCTGAAGCAGTGAAGTGTCGTAACAACTGCAACTCACTTTCTAATGATTCAAAAAACACATGGATAGTTGGCCGGGGGCAGTGGCTCATGCCTGTAATCCCAGCACTTTGGGAGGCCAAAGTGGGCAGATCTCTTGAGGTCAGGAGTTCAAGGCCAGCCTGGCCAACATGGTGAAACCCCACCTCTACTAAAAATACAAAAATTAGCTGGGTGTGGTGGCACGCACCTGTAATCCCAGCTACTCAGGAGGCCGAGGCAGGAGAATCACTTGAACTTGGGAGGTAGAAGTTGCAGTGAGCTGAGATCGTGCCACTGCACTCCAGCCTGGGTGACTGAGTAAGACTTCATCTCAAAACAAAACAAAACAAAAACACACAGATAGATTAGGCAGATAGAGAAGTAAATATGACAAAATGTGGAATATTGAATACTATTGTGGGTATGTGAATGTTCACTGCAGTAATCTTTCAGCTCTTCTTTATGTTTCAATTTTTTATACTAAAATATTGGGCAGAAAATTAACATTCAAGTTACTTTTGGGTAGTCAGTCTAAGCTACAAACTTCTTGCTAGGTAGACAAGTCCAGGTTTGTTCTCTGGCCTCTTGAAGAATTTTTTTGCTGATATACAAAGGAACGCCAGGAAAAGAAATTTAACTTGAGCAAGAGAAGGGAGGCTCATAAGAGAGTTCCAACACTTAGAACTGAACCTCAGCATGGAAAAGAGAATTTGGAGCGTGGAAATGTGGGGTGCTACTCACCTTACTCAACTTGTCCTTTGAGACTGGGTGGAGGGAGACTCTGAGTCATGTCATTAAAATCTACAGAAGACTCAGCACCCACCATTGCCAGAAACAAGGGAGGAAGGCCCACATGGTGACTCACATCCGTAATCCCTGTAATCCCAGCACTTTGGGAGGCAGAAGCAGGTGGACAGCTTGAGGCCAGGAGTTCAAGACCAGCCTGGGCAACATAGTGAGATCCCTATCTCTACAAATACTGTTTTTTTTTTTTAAATAGTCAGGTGTGGTGATATGCGCTTGTAGTCCCAGCTACTTGAGATACTGAGGTGGAAAGACAGCTTGAGCCCAGGAGACCAAGCCTGCAGTGAGCTATGATTGTGCCACTGCATTCCAGCCTGGGCAACAGAGTGAGACCCTGTCTGTGAAAAAGAAAAAAAAAAAAAAAGCTTTGGTTGGGTGCAGTGGCTCATGCCTTGCCTATAATCCCAGTGCTTTGGGAGGCCAAGCAAGGCAGGAATGCTGGAGTTCGAGACCAGACTGGTCTACATGGCAAGACCTTAGTGTAGAGGTTAGGCTACGTCTCTGCAATCCTGCACAGGACCTACAGTAACACAGTCTTGTGACTGCTGTCGGGGTCCTTTTATATAAGTTAAGCTTTTGTGTTAATTTTACTTCAATTTATCACAAACTTCTACCCTAAAAAAAATATATCTGGGCAAGTGCCACTTGTCAATAAGAATGGATAAACAAAGTTTTTAAATTAAAGTGTGATCTTGATTCTTTAAGAAACCTGTTGCACCTTTAAGCAATCTGGTGTGCATTCTTTCTGCCCTGCTCCCCTTCCTACCCCTACTTGTCTGATCTAGCCATCCTTTCAAGGTTCCCACCCTATTTCTGCTCTCTCCAGCTTTCTATCCTGGCCTATAGTCTCATCTCCTGCACCCCTCCTCCCCAATCTATTCAGCCCACCACATTCAAAGCAATCTTTCTCATGTGTAATACCAACCATGTGTCCTCTCTCCCCTCCCCCATTTTTTTTTTTTTTTGCTTTATTGAGGTATAATTGGCATAAAAGAAACTGCACATAATTAGGTGACTGACTTCTTTCACTTAGCATAATGTCTTCCAGGTTTATTCATGTTGTCACAGACTGTAGGCTTTCCTTCTTTTTTTTGAGGCTGGATAATATTCTATCACATGGATATACCAATTTTGCTTTATCTGTTAATTTTTCAATGGACATTTGAGTTGTTTCCATATGTTGGCTATTGTGAATAAACCTGCAGTGAACATGGGAGTGCAGCTATCCCTTCAAGATCCTGACTTCAATTGTTATGGATGTATACCCAGAGGTGAGATTTCTGGATCATATGGTAGTTCAATTGTTAATTTTTTGAAAAATTTTCATACTGTTTTTCATGATGGCTATACCATTTTACATTACTATCAGCAGTATACAAACCTCACTAATATTTATAAATATTTTTATAATAGCCATCCTAATAGGTGCAAGATAATATCTGATTGTGGTTTTGATGTGCATTTCCCTGCCGATGGGTAAAGCTGAGTATCTTTTTGTATACCTGTTGTCCATCATTTGTAGGTGTTCTTTGGAGAGATGTCTATTCCAATCCTTTGTTCATTTTTTAACCAGGTTTTTTGTTTGCTTCTGTTTTGTTTTTGTTTTTGCTATTGAGTTTAGAAGCTCTTTATGTATTTTGGAAATTAACCCGTTATCAGATATATGGTTTGCAAATATTTTCTTCCATCCTATAAATTGGCTTTTTACTCTGTTGATAGTTTCCTTTGCTGTGCAGGAATTTTTTAGTTTGCTGTAGTCCCACTTAAGTTTTCCCTCATGTTTTCTTCTAGAAGTTGTATGGTTTCAGCTATTACATTCAAATCATTAATCTATTTTGAGTTAATTTTTGCATTTCATATAAGAAAGCATACAATTTCATTATTTTGCACGTGGATATTCAGTTTTCCCAACACCATTTATTTAAGAGACTGACCTTTCCCCATTGTGTGTTCTTGGCATCCTCTTCAAGAATCCATTAGCTATGTATACCTGGGTTTATTTCTGGGCTTTTTATTCTTTTCTATTGATCTGTATGCCTATTTTTATGCCGGTATCAAACTGTTTTGTTTACTGGAGTTTGTAACGTATTTTGAAATCAGGAAGTGTGATTCCTCCCACTTCATTCTTCAACATTGCTTTGGCTATTTGAGATCTTTTCTAGTTCCATATGAATTTTAGGGTTTTTTTTTTCATTTCTGTAAAAATACCTTTAGACTTTTGGTAGGGATTACATTGAATCTGTAGATTGCCTTAGCAGCATGAAAATTTTAACAATATTAATTATTCTATCCATGAAAATAAGATGTCTTTCTACTTATTTCAATCTTCTGATGAATTTCTTTCATCAATGTTGACAATTTTCAGTAAATTCTTTCATTTTCTTGGCTAGGTTTACTCCTAAGTATTATATATATGTTAAACATATATTATTTATAACATATATATGTTCTGTTATAAAGTTGTTTTCTTAATTTTCTTTTTGGATCATCTGTTCTTAGTATATGGAATTTTGTTCTTAGTATATGGAATTTTGTTCTTAGTATATGGAATTTTTTTCTTTGGTATTTATTGCCTAGCTTTGGTATGAGGGTAAATGCTAGACTCATAAAATAACTTTGGAAGTGTTCCCTATTATTTCTTGGGAGAGTTTGAGAAGGATTGGTATTAATTCTTCTTTAAATGTTTGGTAGAATTTACCAGTGAAGCCACCTGGTTCTGGGCCTTTCTTTAGGAGGTGTTTGATTACTGGTTCATTCTTCTTATTTGTTATTGATCTGTTGAGGTTTTCTATTTCTTCTTGATTCAGTCATAGTAGTTGTATGTCTCTAGGAATTTATTCATTTCTTCTAAGTTATCCCATTTGTTGGTTTATTATTATTCACAATAGTCCATTATAAACTTAACATTTCTGTAGCATTGGTTGTGATGTCTCCTGTTTTATTTCTAATTTTATTTAGTTTCATCTCCTTATTCTAATAGTTTGTTAATTTTATCTTTTCAAAGAACAAACTTTAGTTTTGTTAACTTTTTTTCTATTGCTTTTTTGGTCGATATCACTTATTTCTCCTCTAATCTGTATTATTTCTTTCCATTTTCTAATCTTACATTTAGTTTGTTTTTCTTTTTCTAGCTCCTTGAGGTTGTTTACTTGGGAACTTTTTTCTTTTTTAATGTAGGAATTTATTGCTCTAAACTTCCCTCTTAGTATTGCTTTTGCTGTATCCTGTAAGTTTTGGTACGTTGTGTTTTTGTTCTAACTTTTGTGTTTACATTTTAATTTCCCTTTTCATGTTTTCTCTGAACCCATGGTTGTTCAAGAGTGTGTTGTTGAATTTCTATGTTTTTGTGAGTTTTTCTGATGTCCTTTTGTTACTAATTTCTAGTTTTATTCCATTGTGGTCAGAAAAGGTACTTGGAATTACTTTAATCTTCTCAAATTTGTTAACATTTGCTTAGTGACTTAGCATATATTCCATCCTGGAGAATGTTCTGTGTGCACTTAAAAAGAATGTGTATTCTGTTACCATCAGGTGAAATGTTCTGCATAAGTCTGTTACGTCCATTTGGTCTACAGTGTTGTTCAAGTCTGCTGTTTCCTTCTTGATTTTCTGTCTGGATGATCTATGTATTATTGAAAGTGGGTATTAAAGTCTCCTACTATGAAGGATGGTTAGCAGAGACTTAAAAGGATAGGTAGTAGGAGTCTGTGTGGGGAGGTGTGGATGGTCAATGGGTACTAAAAATGAAAAAAATGAATAAGACTTTCTATTTGATAGCACAATAGGGTGACTATAGTCAATAATAACTTAATTGTATATGTTAAAATAACTTAAAGAGTGTAACTGGATTGTTTGTAACTCAAAGAATAAATGCTTGAGGGGATGGATACCCCATACTCTATGAGGTGCTCATTTTACATTGCATACCCTCACCAAAACATCTCATATATTCCATAAATATATGCAACAACTGTGTACCCACAAAAATTTAAAAAAATAAAAATAAAGAAAAATTTTAAAGAAATAAATATGACCTTAAAAAATAAAAAATGTCTCCTACTATGATTATATTACTGCCTATTTCTCCCTTTAGGTCTGTCAATATTTGCTTTATATATTAAGTGCTTTAATTCTGAGTGCATATATATTTGCAATTGTTATATATTCCTGTTGAATCAATCCTTTTATCAATATGTGATGTTCTTCTTTGGTTCTAATCACAGTATTTGACTGAAAGACTATTTTGTTTAAGTATGGCTACCTCTGCTCTCTTAGGGTAACCATTTGCACATAGAATATATTTTTCCATTCATCACTTCTGTTTATGTGTCCTTAAATCTATGGTTGGATTTTTGTGTGTGTGTGTGTCCCATTCAGTCACTCTGCATCTTTTGACTGGTGAGTTTAATCTGCTTACATTTAAAGTGATTATTGAAAGGTAAGAATTTACTATTGTCATTTTGTTCATTGTGTTCTGTCTTCTGTTTCGTAGTTCACTTGTGCCTCTCTTCTTCTCTTGCCTTACTTCTTTGTGGTTTAAATCTTTTGCAGTGATATGCTTTGACTCTTTTGTCTTTATCTTTTGTGTATCTTCTATAGAATTTTTTTCTTTGTGGTTACCCCATGGGGCTTCTGTTGAACTTCTTATAGCTATAAAAGTCTATTTTATGCTGATAAAGACTTAAATTCAATTACATATGAAAGTCCTACCCTTTTACTCCTCCCCAACTTCATATTGTTTTTTTCTGAGTTACTTTTTATATTGTGTATCCATTAATGCTTTTTTGTGGTTTTAGTTATTCTTAATACTTTTGTCTTTTGACTGTTATACTAGGGTTTAGGATGATTTACGTGCCACCATTATTGTATCATGATATTCTGTGCTTGTCTATTTGCCTTTTACCAGTGAAATTTGTTGTTTAATATGGTTTCATGTTATTGTTTAGCCTGTATTTCTTCAACTTGAAGAGTTCCCATTAACACTTCTTGCAAGGTAGTTCTGGGGTAACAAATTCTCTTAGTTTTTGTTTATCAGGGTAAGTCTTTATCTGTCCTTCATTTTGAAACACAGTTTTGCTGGGTATGGTAGTTGTGCTTAGCTCTTTTTTCTTTCAGTAATTTGAACATGTCATCTCATTTTATTCTGGCCTGCAAAGTTCCTGCTGAGAAATCTATTGTTAGCCTTATGGGAATTGCTTCATACGTCATGGTTGCTTTTCTCTTGCTGCTTTCAAAATTATTTTTTCTTTGACTTTTGACAATTTAATTATAATATATCTATGTGTAGATCTCTATGGATTCAACCTTTTTGGAAATCTTTGGTCTTCATGAATCTGGATGTCCATTTTCCTCCCCAGATTTGGGAAGTATTCAGTCATTATTTATTTAAATAGGCCTTCTGCCCCTTTCTCTTTTCCTTTGGAGATTCCCATGATGCACATGTTGTTTCACTCAGTTGTGTCTCTTAAGTCCTGTAGGCTTTCTTCACTCTTTTTAATTTTTTTTTTTTTTTTTTGAGACTGAACCTCGCTCTGTCACCCAGGCTAGAGTGCAATGGCATGATCTCGGCTCACTGCAACCTCCACCTCTCAGGTTCAAGCAATTCTCCTGCCTCCACCTCCTGAGTAAACGGGATCATAGGCATGTGCCAGCACACCCAGCTAATTTTTGTATTTTTAGAAGAGATGAGATTTCACCATGTTGGCCAGGCTAGTATCGAACTCCTGACTTCAGGTGATCTGCCTGCCTCAGCCTCCCAAAGTGCTGGGATTATAGGCATGAGCCACCATACTCAGCCCACTCATTTTAATTTTTTTAATGCTTCTCTGACTGGGCAAATTGTGTTCCTCTTAATGAAGTTTTAGATTATTTTTAGTGAAGTTTTTCTCAGTTTCTGTGCTCTACCAGGGTGTTATAGCCTCACTCCTGGGTTCTGGAAGGTTCACAAAGGCATTCTCATCTGTGGATAGAAGCTACATCAGTGTTTCTTTAGAGAGACTAGGGCTGGAGACTCCTTTTCTGCCATGTTGTTGATGTCACCCCTTTCCTCTATTTCTTAAAATACTATAATTTTCCCCATCACTCCTTCAGGATAAAGCCTAAACTCCGTATGTTGTCAGATGAGTCTCTTCATGATTTGGCCCCCACTGAATTTCTAATTTCATCTCTTCTGCTGGCTTCTATGGCTCAGCTTTACCAGATTTTCCATGTCCCCAAACTGAATGGTCTTTCCTTATGTTTTGTCCTTCTTTTCTTCCTCATAATAAGTCTTTATTTAGTACTAACTGTGTCTTCATACTTTAGGGACCAAGGAAGGGGCAAGTAAACTAATGAAATCTTGCTTTCAAGGAGCTTGCTATCTGGAAGTGGTCAGACAAGAACAAAGGAAAGTTTCAAGTGTTTCATCTCCCATAACATCCTTCTCTCCTTTGTCCACCTGATGGCCGTTCATCTTTCCAAGGTGTTTCCAGACATACCTCCCAGTAATGTATTCCTTGACACTCCTCTGCCCACCCCGTGCTGCCCACTCCAGAACCTCCGCTGTTTGCCCCTTCCAGGTTTGTTTATGGGCCTTTGCATCATTCAGTAGGCATAGCTTACTATGGGCATCAGAATTTTGGTCTGTTTCACAAAGGAAAGGAGTGTGCCCCATAGTGACTTAGTGGCAGCTGTAGAAACTAGATTCATAGCGTCTCCTCCCTTTGTGTGACTATTTGTGATAGTACATTTTGATCTGTGTCATTGGGACCTTCCACTAATTTCATTAGAGAGTACTTGCTTTTCAAAGCAGTGAGACGCTGCTGCACACACAGGAGTGTGAATACAGACTTAGGACCTGGAAAGTTCTGTGCTGGAGATTCATTAGACCAACACACGACTTCACTCAATTATGTGGATTGACCGATGAAAAATTTATGAAAAGGAAGTTCAGTTTATGCTCCTGGTGTCCCTATCAGTGATTACAGCCATGGCTGATATTTTAATCATGAAGGGATAAAGGATTTAAAAACCAAGACAAATTTCCTCCTTCCCATAAAACACTTCTCATATCCCTTGTTCTGCTCTATCATTTTTCAAGGCACTGACCACATCCAACACACTGTATAATTGACCATCTGTCTTCTCCCCACAAGAAATAGATTCATGAGGAAAGGGGTTTTTCTCCATTTTTGTCGTGGTTCACTAGCGTAACTCAAATGCCTAGAGCAGCGCCTGGTGCGTGGTAGCTACTTAAATGTAGCTGGCTGTTCATATCCATGGGTTCTGCATCTACAAACTCAACCAGCTTTGAATTCAACCAACCACAACTCGAAAATATTTGAAAAAATAACAATACAACCATAAAATAATATAAATTCAGATATACAGTATAACAACTATTTGCATAGCATTTACATTATGTTAGGTATTGTAAGTAATCTAGAGATGATTTAAAGTAAATGAGAGGATGTGCATATATTATATGCAAAAACAGTGCCATTTTACCTTAGGGACTTGAGCATCCACAGATTCTGGAAATAATCTTCTGTGATACTGAAGGACAATTATATTTCTTGAGAAAAAGAATGTATAAAAATATAAACTAAGTGTTTAAATACCTTCAGATACAAGAGCTACCAGACTTTGGCCACACTCAGAAGGATACCCCATAAATACACAGTGGCCATCCAGGCATCTTTGCACTCATAGCTGGGCCTAGGGAGGGGGTCCAGCTGGTGATGCAGTTTGTGAGTATGGCTCAGAGGCAAAAGCCAACAGAGCCTGGCATTGTGGACGGTGAAGACTTCCAACAAAGGCAGACACATGATCAGTCCCTTCCCCAGGGTACAGCTAACTGGCACTGGGTTCGTCTTAATCTGCATTAATGATGCAGATTAATGATTTTAGCAACATGTATACTAAAATTACAGTGATGCAGAGAAGACTAGCTAGCATGGTCTTGACAAGGATGACACATTAATGACAATCTGCATTACTTGAAAACTTTGGAAAACAAAAAAAAGATTTTTATCTATCAAGCACAGGAACAAGAATGCCCAGCGCTTCTTGCAGCTCTCCTCTCCTCTAAATGTTTGTACTGTTGTTTTCTTTTAGAACCTCCCTCATTTCCTCTTATGGATACTGTTAGGCAGTTTTTCAATGAGCTTACCTGTCCGGCCCTTCACATTCTTACCCTATCCAGCTTGAAAGGCTGGTGGGACAGGAGCACAAAGAGAGATCAAAGGCCATCCTTTTGCCCTGAGGGTAATGGCATGTGGATTAGGGAGCACCTGCCTGGCAATTGGAGTGGCAGAGCACAAAGGCCCATTCCTCCATTGGGATCAGCAGGGTCATCTGTCCTGCCTTGGTGCACAGGGATCACCCTCTTCAGAGATGGCGGCCCAATGGGAGTCGGACTCCCTCTCCAAGGGAGCGTTCCCTTTTCCTCTCCCCAAACAGAGAAGAGAATAAAAATACCTCCGTGTGAACCAGGATAACCACCCTTGTCCTTGTGGATTACTTACCCACGCAGTGTTGAGTTTACTCAGATGTAAGCTGAGTCAGCTTAGCCTGGCTTGGGAGAGCCGACTGTGCTAAGCTCATCTCAAATATGCCTGCAGTAACCTCACACTGTGGCTTGAAATTGGCCATAGCTGGTGTATTTACACCGTGGATATTGGCAAATTCTGCAAAGCAGAGTTGGTTTCCCAGAAAGCCACTTGCTAAAGACGTATTGGCCCATGGCCTGTTTATACAGCACAAGGAGTGTATTTGGTCTCATGGCCTGCCCCGTTCAGTGTCACATTATGGACAGAGTGACCAGGGACTGGAAGAGTATACCATCCATGATTATACCTAGGACTGTAATGGGAAAATGCGGATGCATGGTCACTCTAATCATGAACTCTTTGCCAGATTTGAAATTATTATTCCAAAACATAGTTATCTGTTGGCTGTATAACATTCCTTCATTTGGAAATTTAGAGGAGTTTTTTATTCTTCAACTGTTCACAGATTTTCCTAATGTAAATGATATTTCAATAAATATGTAGTAGAATAAATTTCTGAGGGTGTATTTCTAGGGTAGAGGGTATAAACATTATTAAAACTCTAAATACATTTTGCCAAGTTGCTTACCCAGAAGGTTAGAGGCATTTACACTCTCTCTGTAGTCGGCCCAGTTCACCAAGTTCCTATTTCCAATACTTGAAATAAGGACAGAGAACATTTTCTAACCACCTCTAGCTCCTCTCTGTGCTGAGTCTGCTTTCCGATTAAGCTGAGTATATTCTAGGAACCCAACCAATTCTGTTCTCTCTGGCCCTCATCTGCTCCTTTGCACCCACTGTTCCCTCCACACAGAGGCTGTGGCTCCCATTCCTCTCCTGTAAATCCTGTCCATTCTAGTTTTAAGCATGAATCCCAAAGTCATCATTAAAACTGTGCACTGGCCAGGCGCGGTGGCTCATGCCTGTAATCCCAGCACTTCGGGAGCCTGAGGCAGGTGGATTACCTGAGTTCGAGACCAGCCTGGCCAACATGGTGAAACTCTGTCTCTACTAAAAATACAAAAAATTAGCCAGACGTGATGGTGGGCACCTGCAATTCCAGCTACTCAGGAGGCTGAGGCAGGAGAATTGTTTGGACCTGGAAGGCAGAGGTTGCAGTGAGTCGAGATCGTGCTACTGCACTTCAGCCTGGGTGACAGAGTGAGACTCTGTCTCAAAATAAATAAATAAATAGTGCACCAAGACACATACCCAAGTGTGTTTATTTATAATAATGACAAATTAGAAACAACTGGAAATGTTTGAAATGTTCAAATATAGGGATTCATCAAATAAATTAATGGTATCTTATGACAGAATAATATGCAGTTATGAATAAAGATTGTGTAGACATGATTGTGCACATGAAATGATCCTCACGAAATGGTCACTAAAAAAGAATATGTCATCAAATAGAATATTAGGGTGTAATCTTATTTCTGTGCATTTAATTTAAAAGAAGCTGGACCTAAAAATAATTTAAAAGTTTTTAATCTATATTTATGACTTTTAGACAGTGAATTATTGAAAATGAATTATTTAGATAGTGAAAAGGCTGTGGGGGAGATTTTCACACATGAAAAAACAGTAACTCCTACCCATACGTCAGGATCCATTCAAATACTCCCTCCATTGGAGGAATTTGAGAAAGCAGCTATGACGGCTCCATTCTTTATATCTTGGTCAGTCTTTGTGGCTCTTTCTGGATCCTCATATGCTATCAAATCAAAAGGTGCTGGCTTGCTTGTCTTGTCTTTTACTGATTCTGTATGTTTTTGTTTTTACTTTTTGAGATAGAGTCTCGCTCTGTCATTCAGGCTGGAGTACAGTGGTGCGATCTCAGCTCACTGCAGCCTCTGTCTCCCAGGTTCCAGTGATTCTCCTGCCTCAGCCTCCTGGGTAGCTAGGATTACAGGCACGTGGCCACCACACCCGGCTAATTTTTGTATTTTTAGTAGAGATGGGATTTCACCATGTTTGCCAGGCTGGTCTGGAACTCCTGACCTCAGGTGACCCGCCCACCTTGGCCTCCCAAAATGCTGGAATTACAGACATGAGCCACCAGGCCCAGCCTTGAGTCTGTATATTTTAAAAGAAAGAAAATGCTCCATCACATTTTTGCTCAAGAATATGCTGGTGCTTCCAGTTTGTTGCAGAGTTTCAATAAATGTTTGATAAATTGATACAATTTAATTTTCCTAGGTGATCCACACCCTAGTAAAAACCATGTTTGCGGAAAGTCTTGGAACACGTGTGTGAGGCAGTCTTAGTAATGCATGACACACACAGAATGATGACATCTATGAGTCCTGGTTGGCCGTGTTGGGTGGAAAACTCATTGCTGGCTGCTTCTGGGGTTTGTGTTGCATTTTCCATGAGCAGCCATGGCCTGCTCTGGCATGTGGGAGGTCTCAGTGCAGCCAGCACAATAGGCAGGATTGTTGGTCTTGTCCAGCACAGTGCACACTTGGACCCGTAGCTTCTGGGCAAGGATCAGATGAACTCATCCAAGAAAGCCAGCGCTGAAGCCCCAGCCAGAGGAAGCATGATCTGATCACAGAGGATACCACTGCACTGGGCATTTTCTTAGTTGTACCGAAATCCCAGAATTGACCAGTCCCTTGTGCCTCCCACCCTCTGCTCCAGTGGAAACTAAGCCAGCCAGGGCTAGAACCAGGATGAGGGCAAAAATCTCTTTGGTCTTATCTTTAGGATTGACAAAATAATTGAAAGCTGTTTGACAACTCTTTGCATATAATAGGCATTTAATAGAGTTTTAATAAAAGGAGTGTATCAAATAAGAAAGCCCACTGAAAATTGAAGCATGATTTCATAATTTGACTTCTAAAATATCAATGCACCAGCCCCAGGGATTTGGGTAAATCTGGACTATTGTATCCTTTCTTATTATTGGGTAATTTTCAAGCTCCTCCTCCCGGCGGGTGGGTGTGGCTATCCCTGCCCAGAAACACCACCCACAGCCCCTGAAGAAGTGTGACCCTGGAGAAATGGGGCTGCGGCCCTGACAGGCTGGGTCCAGCTGCCTCCCAGCCATAAGAGCCTGAGGCTTCTCCTCCTTCCTGAGGATATGTGAGCGGCAGAGTGCGGGCCCAGGGCAGTTGTGAGGATGATAGGGAATTCATACTTTTCCAATGGTAGCCAGTATTTTTCCTGACATCTACCAGAGCCTGGAGCGCCCAGAAAGCCTGCCTGGTCCAAATACAGAACTCTCTGCTTTGTGCCGCAGGCTCTGCAGGGGCACGCATCAGCCAACGGCAATTGTGAATGTAAACAAAGGGCGGCAAAGCAAAGGCTCTGCAGCAAGGGGCGGATGTCCTAAGGAAATGTACGGGCTCTTCACTTTGGTGGGAGTCACACAGGAAAAAATGCCCGGTGACCAATGCTCCTGTCTTAGATCTGCTTTACAGGGAATGGCAGCTCCTAGCATGCAGCAAACCCTGAAGTACAGCCCTCTTCTGTTGAAACCTGCCTTGTAGCAGAAACATTTGTGGATCCTCCTCTCCACGTGGGGGAAGGCCACTCCCAGGGCACACCTGCATCTCTCTGCCTGAGGCTTTCCCTCAGTTTCCCCGAGGGGAAAATCACAGGCACATCATGCTGGAAGCAGTTCTCCACCCACCGAGAAGGGGGCTTTGGTGGAGAAATGCCCCAGCCAGGGCCAGCCGCAGGAGTACGAGTCCTGTGCAGGTACATGGGCCCAGCATTGAGAAGGGCCCTGCTCCTGGTTCAGTGTTCTCTGCTGTCATTGACCGTCTTGAAATTCTTTGTTGTTTTATCTCTGACTAGTGCTTTGTAACTGAAGCCTGACGGGGCACTGGAGCATGCATGTCCGCAGAGGAGATTGGTGCAGTGTGTGTCCCTGATGCCCTTCCTTGCCCTCTAATTGCTATAGAGCTTTCCGAGTGCCCCAGGAGCACGGAGTTTCCAGGACCTGTGATGCGTGAGAGTTCAGAGAGCCAGGGCAAGCCCAAGGTCAGTGTGCCATGGTTGTGATGGAGCAAAGGGGATATGGATGCCCCCACACTTTCCCATCACACCCGAACTCACTTCCAACGCAGAAAGAAGATACGGGAGCAGCCAAGTAACCCTGTCACATCCCTGCCCCCCCATATCACTACCCTGAATTAGCCAACCATTCCAGCTGACTACACCAAGACAGGAAAGGGAAAGTGGGACAGCCACTGTGCCTTTCCCTCTCCTTCCTTCCTTTCTTCCTTTCAGGGAGAAGGATCCTTCCTTCCTTTCAGAGAGAAAGATCTGGGTGTTGTCGCCAGGAGACTGGGAGGATGAGATGGGTGCCCATGGAGAAGTGAAATAAAATCAGATGAGTGAGTTTCCCACAGTCATTGTTCTGGTAAGAAACATACAGACATTCTGATGTGCAAAATACAAATGGTATAATTTCCTTGACTCTGCCTAGGAGTTAAATGTTGATATTTGCTGTCATTGCACAATATAAAGATGAATGGTGAATGTATGTGTATAATTTAAAATTACTTCTCACTGCTTGGCTGGAGTACCTTTGGGTGTGTTCTCCATTGTGGATAGAGGTCCCCAGGAAAACTGGTCTCCAGCTGTCCCTGCAGTTACTTGCTGGATGACACCTCCTACTGGCTGTCTTCCCTCCCTCACTTGCAGTCTTCCTTGGGATCGCCTCCCCAAAACAAGACTTGCACCAAATCCTTGAATCAGCTCCTCTTCCACGGAATCCATTGAAAACACCTGTCTGCACTGGCCACTGCGGTTCAGGGGCTGCTGGCAGGGCCGTTTCTTTTGTAGCTTAGCCGTGAGGGGCTCGTCACCCACAAGGCAATGGAGAGCTCACAAGTGCCTATGACCAGCTATCCCTGGAGCTCACTCTTCCTCAGACAGGCAGGAAACTGCAGTGCTTTTTGAAGTTGTATTGATATTTTGAAGGAAAATATTGTTAGTTTTAGAAATGTTGAAACCAATGATCAAAATATTTTTTCTTAATGTCAGACCATCCCCAGATAAATACCTTTTCATCATTTCACCAACCTGTGGAATTTGTTTTGTAGACACCTGGGGCATTTTATTATTTTCATGAGGCCTGTGAACTTCATGGGCAAAGACAACATGAAGCCTGGAGCCCGTGTTGAAAGTGTGGACCTGTAGTGCCAGGGTGTACACAGCCACACCGAGCCCTCTCTTTTCCTTGTCATAATTCTTTTCTGAATTGCAAGGCCTTCCCTACAGTCAAATGGCAATGAGGAGGTGGCGTTATCAAGGGAGATGGGAGACTGCTGTCCTTAGGTCAGGGGCGTTTGTCCAGGGAAGCTCCTCTGTTGCAGTCTTAGCCCTCACATCAGCACTGAATTATTGAGTGACCAAGGTACAGTCATTCTCGGACAAAGGTCACTGTTGGGACAAAGGTCACTGTTGGGACAAAGGTACAGAGACCCTTCTCTCATGTCTGGAATCAGAAGACGCAGTGAGCACCAAGGCCATACCGAACCTTTACAGTCAAATCCTGGTTGAAGGGAGGGCCAGGTATCCCTGGGTGGCTCAGTTAACACATACGAAATGACAGAGATGCTGCCCTTCCTGTGTCCCTGAGGAGCAAGGGGAATACATTTTAATCAGAAAAGGTTTTGCTGTCACTGCTGACACCAGAGCCCCATCTGGTCCTAACAGTGTTGACTCTGTGCTCCCTCTTTTGAGCAAGCACTGCAAACACCACGACGTGCTGTTCCAGAGCACTCACAAGGTGAAGGCGCAATTTTCTGGCTCTATCCTCACCTGACCTCTCTCAAAGACTTCCTGCAAGTCCCCAGGAGGCATTCCCATGACACAAGACCCCTCCTCTGGATTTGTGAGGTGCCAGCTTTGCCCTCTCTCCTGATCTGGTTCAAAGTTGGGTCCAACTTGTCATCACTGTCACACTGACCCTCAGGTGCTTCCAACCATAGAGGGCAGATCACCTTTCCAGAAAAAGACTCAATGCAGCCTTCCTTCAGATAAGTTCTTTGCTTACCTCCTTTTTGGAAGAGATTCTTGGGTCTCTCTGTAACAAGGGGAGTCCCAGGCCCCTACCTGGAAATAGCCTCCCAGGATGATTGACAGGCTTAGAATGGGGCCCACATGTCACTCCCTTGTCATAGCAGCCACACAAGTGCCCTTGGGGTGCAGGACAGCGCAGGGTCAACCCTACTCTGTCAAATGCCCATGCTTTCTCTGAGATAGTCTAATGGCCTCCGAGAATCACCAGGATTGTTTTTAAAATTATTTCCAGAAAGGGAGAAAAGTGGGGAAAGAACTTACCATCACAAATGATCTGTCTGTCACAACGCGGTCTTTGTTTCAAATGAGGATATTTTTTGGAAGACGCTGCCTTAAGAGGACTCCAGTCTACACTCCAATGCCAAAGGCAGGAGAAAGCAACCGAGAGTTAGAATAAGAGCTCAGCTCTGAAGTAAAATGTGTGTTTGCGAAATCTCCAGGCAATCTCTCGTCTGGAAGTGTCGCATGGTGTCTTGCTTGCTTGCCCTTGTGTAGTGGCTCCATTAATCTTCCACGTGGATGGCTACCTTTTGATGGAGCCTCACTGGGAATTGTCAAGGGATAAGAGCTAGAAGGGGAATATGAATGTGAGCTCCATAGTCTAAGGGTCACCTTTCATGGTTCGTATGGTTCATATTTTTCTTTTTGGTCAGCACATTTTTGTAAATCACCTGAAAACATTAACATTGATACAATTGCATTTTTAAAGTTATGTATCTGAAACTATTCATTTTTATATGTATGTATAATTTTTAATAACCTACTTGAGAAAACAAGTAGGATTTTTAAACAAGAAGGATTTTTTCAAAGATCATTCTTTTACCTATTTTCCTATTATATGTTATCTATTGCTTTATAATAAATTATCCCGAACTCAATGGCTTCAAATAGTGATAAATATTTGCTGTCTCACAATGTCTGTGGTTATGACTTGGGGTCTCTCTTGAGGTTGCAATCAGGTGTCAGCCAGGGCTGCAGTCATCCAGAGGCTTGAATGGGGCCGGAGGATTCAGTTCCAAGGTGCTATTCACATGTTGGGCAGGGAGTGCTGGCAGGGGTTGCTGAGTGTTGGCCAGAAGTCACTGTCTCTCCTCGTGGGCCTCTCCACAGGCCTCGCCAGTGTGCTTCCAGCATGACAGCAGGCTTCCCTGGAGCCAGTGACTCAAGAAACAGGGGTGGAAGCCACAGAGCCTTTTATGAAACAGCCTTGGGTGTTACACACCATCACTTCTGTCATATTGTGTGGGTCACCCACACCAGCCCTGATTCTGTACAAGAAGTGACTACCTAAGGGCATGATACTGGGAGGCAAGGATCCTTTTGAAGTCCTTGGAATCTTTGAAGGTAGATACCACAGTTATTTATTTATTTAGAAATGGAGGCTTGCTCTGTCTCTCAGGCTAGAGTGCAGTGGTGAGATCATAGCTCACTGCAGCCTCAAACTCCTGAGCTCAAGCAATCCTCCTGCCTCTGCCTCCCAAAGCACTGGGATTACAGGTATGAGCTACTGCGCCCAGCCAGCTCCAACAATTTAAATGTCATATTTGTGTACACAGTTTTCTTTATTATTATTATTATTATTATTATTATTATTATACTTTAAGTTTTAGGGTACATGTGCACAATGTGCAGGTTTGTTACATATGTATACATGTGCCATGTTGGTGTGCTGCACCCATTAACTGGTCATTTAGCATTAGGTATATCTCTTAATGCTATCCCTCCCCCCCACCACCCCACAACAGTCCCCGGAATGTGATGTTCCCCTTCCTGTGTCCATGTGTTCTCATTGTTCAATTCCCACCTATGAGTGAGAATATGCGGTGTTTGGTTTTTTGTTCTTGCAATAGTTTACTGAGAATGATGGTTTCCAATTTCATCGATGTCCCTACAAAGGACATGAACTCATCATTTTTTATGGCTGCATAGTATTCCATGGTGTATATGTGCCACGTTTTCTTAATCCAGTCTATTGTTGTTGGACATTTGGGTTGGTTCCAAGTCTTTGCTATTGTGAATAGTGCTGCAATAAACATACGTGTGCATGTGTCTTTATAGCAGCATGGTTTATAATCTTTTGGGTATATACTCAGTAACGGGATGGCTGGGTCAAATGGTATTTCTAGTTCTAAATCCCTGAAGAATCGCCACACGGACTTCCACAATGGTTGAACTAGTTTGCAGTCCCACCAACAGTGTAAAAGTGTTGCTATTTCTTCACATCCTCTCCAGCACCTGTTGTTTCCTGACTTTTTAATGATCGCCATTCTAACTGGTGTGAGATGGTATCTCGTTGTGGTTTTGATTTGCATTTCTCTGTTGGCCAGTGATGGTGAGCATTTTTTCATGTGTGTACACAGTTTTCTAACAATGAGAAGGAGGCATATGAAAATGTGTGAACTGTCCTAAGATGAAGCATCTTACATTGTCCTAAAGTGACACCAACCCTCAAGCCCCAGATGTTTGAGTCAGGCCAGCCTCAACCACTCTCCTGGTGTCCTGTACACATCTGTGTGCACGTGCACACACAAATACACTCACACTAAAGACACACTCATACACACTTATTAACAGACACTCGCACTTACACAAACATACAGTAAGTCCTCCCTAAACATCCTCGATAGGTTCACAGTGAAATGATGTATAATAAAACTGTTTTACCATAGGCTAATTGATATAAACAAAACCTAAGTTTCTATGACATATTTCTGTTCACAAAAAAATCACCAAACTTCTTAATAAAGACCAAAATACTTCTAATATTAAACATTGAAGTACATGTGAGCTATACAAACACTTAAGAAAGATTAGTAAAAACTAGTATGAATTATTTACCCACTTATTCCACTTCAGGGTCTCACGTGACAGGAGTCTGTCCCGGCAGCTCAGGGTGCAAACTGGGAACCCGCCCTGGCTAGGACGCCATGCCCTCATGGGGAGCACTCACACAGCCACACTCATTCACATGGGGACCATGGAGACATGGGGATCTGCTTTACCTGCACGGCTTTGGGATGTGGGAGAGAACGAAGTACCTGGGGAACCCCATACCGACAGGGGGAGAACGTGCAAACTCCACACAGTGGCCTGGCCAGGAATAGATTTTTAAATCATCAACATCGTAACAAAACAATCTTAAAAATGACGTTATTTGAGGACCTGCTATCCTCACACACATATATGCACACTCACACACACACACACTCTCACAGACACATTTATGCACTCACACTTATTCACACACCCATATACACACTCACAAAAGCCCACATGCACACTCACACATATAGACACTCTCACATACACATGCACACGTATATACATTCACACTCACATGTGCACATACGTACACACTCACCCACACTCACCCACATTCATGCACTCATGTATACACACTCATAAACACGCATTCACACATAGACACACTACTCACAAACACACACATGCTCTCTCTCACACACTCACACACTCACACATATATGCATGCACACTGACGCTCGCTCACACACACTGTCCATGCACTGTATTGAGACCCTTGGCTGACGCTGTCCTCACTGCTCAGCGGCCCCTGCCCCTTTCCCTATGCGCACCCCACAGCCTCCCACAGCTGCAGTTTGCTGAGTTGGCTCATTCCATGCTCCAGGCTCTCGGCTTCCCACCTGCTCTAGATGCCCCCTTCTGGTTTTACACGTGCCCATCATCCTGCACTCCTCTCGGATTTCAGAACTGGATCTTCCTGCATGGTTTTCACAGGTCCCCTGCTTCAAGCTTGTTCTTTCCTTTCATATCAGAAGAAGATTCCCCAATCCAGCGCCAGCCCGTCTCTCCTGCTTCTCTCCACTCCAGCTTTGTGACCAGGACCCTGCTGGGAGCAGCACCAGCTCCTTACTGAAAGAAATGAAAGGATTTAGATATCACGGCCATAAGGACCATAGCAAGTGGAAATGAGACACGATTTGAGCTGACACTTCCAGGCATTTCCCTGAGCCTCTTTAGCCTTAATTTGAAAATTGTCCCTGAAAGCCCACACTTACATCCACCGGCCACGGGCCATGGGGGTTGATGAGAGGCATCTTCCCCCACTTGCTGTTAAGCCATGCTCTCTGCGATCTCCAGGGCTCATTCCGTGTAGGTTTCATTTTCTTAGCACATATTTCTGCCTTCACTACCTGCATATGGGGCCTTGGAGATATTCCAGCTTAAAAGGGGATTTACACGTCCTTGTGGGAATTAGTACACCAATGAAGCTGGTCACCAGGAGTGAAAAATGGCTCATTTAGGCATCCACAGCCAATTTCATAAAGCAATATACCAAGAGAAGATAAAACGTTTTCCGGCACTGGCCGGAAAGCCAGCGTACGAATGGGAAAGCATTTGCAGAAGTCGCTGATTCAGGGTGGTGGGTGCCTATGTCTAGGAACGCATGTCTGGGATGAAGAACTCTATGAAACACACCCTTTCCAAGAACGCTGCTGCACGCTAGGCTCTTGGCTAGGCTCTAGGAACACAAAGATGACAAGTGCTCTAACCCCATAGGCCTCCTGGCCTGGGACAGAGTCAAACATGCAGATACCAATGGGTAAACAGATGTCTAAGAGCACAAGTAGCTGTGCCTGCCTCTCCTGGAAAAAGACTGCTGTGTTCACCCCAAGCTCTGATTGTCTGAGTCTTTGGCCCTAAGCAGAAGCACTTCCCTACTTTCCTTAATCTAAAGGTTTAGGCAGGGCAAGGTGGCTCACGCCTGTAATCCCAGCACTTTGGGAGGCCAAGGCGGGTGGATCACTTGAGGTCAGGAGTTCGAGACCAGCCCGGCCAACATGGTGAAACCCTGTGTCTACTAAAAATAAAAAAATTAGCTAGGCGTGGCTGCGGGTGCCTGTAATCCCAGCTACTCAGGAGGCTGAGGCAGGATAATCGCTTGAACCTGGGAGGCAGAGGTTGCCGTGAGCCGAGATCACGCCACTGCACTACAGCCTGGGCGACAGAGGGAGACTCTGTAGCAAAAAAACAAAACAAAACAAAAAATCTAAGGGCTTAAAAATATACATTATTTACACTTATTTGGATGGCTACTATCCCCAAAAATAACAAATATTGGTAAAGATGTGAAGAAAGTAGAAACCCTTGTGTGCACTGCTGGTGGGAATGTAAAATGGTGCAGCCACAATGGAAGACAATGTAGAATTTGCTCATAAAACTAAAGATAGAATTATTATATGACTCAGCAATTCCACTTCTAGGTAGATACCCAAAAGAATTGAAATCAGGGTCGTGAAGAGATATCTGCACTCCCACATTTATAGTAGCATTGTTCTTAGCAGCCAAAAGGTAGTAACAACTCAAATATCCATCAACAGATGAATGGGTAAGCAAAATGTGGCGTATGGATACAATGGAATATTATTCAGCCTTAAAATGGAGGAAATCGGAATGCGGCACAGCATGAATGAACCTTAAAGACATGCTAAGTGAAATGAGCCAGTCACAAAAGCACAAATACTGGATAATTCCACTTACATAAGGTGCCAAGAGTCTTCAAATTCCTAGAGAAAGAAAATAGAACGGTGGTTGCCAGCGGCTGGGGGGAGAGGAAAAGGGAAGCTCCTGTTTAATGGGTACAGAGGTTCAATTGGCAAGACGAAGAGTTCTGGGGATGGAGCGTGGTGGTGGTAGCACAGCACTGGATGTACATAATGCTGCTGGACTTCACGCTTAGAAATAGCCCAAGCTGCTGAGAACCTGCCTGGATTGATGGCACTGACTCTGGTGTGCAGGCTGTTTCCTCCCTTCACTAGAAGCCTGGCCAAGCAGCCCAAGCCTGGACACAGATCCATCATGGTGGGCACCAGCCAGGGTCAGCAGACATGTCCAACTCTGCCGGCATCTGCCTTCTCTCCCCAGGGACCCTGAGCCATGGCAAACTCCCAGTCACAGGCATGCTAGCCCTGTGGGTTCTGCCTAGAACTCAGATGCCCTGTGTGAGAGAGACACTTCCCTATCTGGGCCCCAGAGAGTGTTGTGCTGGCTTGAGGCTGCCATGAGACCACCCTGAAGATGTTTGGTTCCTGGAGTTCCTGCTGTTTCCTGGCTGGCTTCTCTCCACCCTGGAACTCGACCCTCCAGCCACCTCTTGTAGCAGATTGGTTTTCTCTCCTGTCCTGAGAATCCAGTGGCCACTGGTGTCTGGGAGCCAGCCCTGGCCCCAAGGGATTCATTCTTCAAGTTACCTCCACTGCTGCTGGTTTTTTTGTGTGTTTGTTTGGTTTTTGATGGAGTCTCGTTCTGTCACCCAGGCTGGAGTGTAGTGGTGCAATCTCAACTCACAGCAACCTCCGCCTTGTGGGTTCAAGCAATTCTCTTGCCTCAGCCTCCGGAGTAGCTGGGATTATAGGCACCCGCCACCATGCCCAGCTAATTTTTGTATTTTTTAGTAGAGACAGGATTTCGCCATGTTGGCCAGGATAGTCTCAAACTCCTGACCTCAGGTGATCCACTCCTCTTGGCCTCCCAAAGTGCTGGGATTACAGCTAGGAGCCACTGCGCCTGACCATGCCCCCGGTGTTTCCACTCCAAACCTCGGAGGTGCGTCTGGGGAAAGCTCTCCTATTCAAGTGTCCACTGCCCCAGTGATGGAGCACTGGGCAAGAAGACACTACAGCATGGGGTGGGGGTGGCTTTGGGACCAGAGGCACATGACATGGAACCTCCACTTTTCCAAGTCCTGGCTCTGCGACTGTGGCAGGTTCTCAACCTCACGGGCTTTGGTTTCCTCTTTGGTAGAGTTGTTGGAGGAAAATCAAATGAAAATAGATATGTGTGAGTGTCCCACAGTGTAGGGTGCAGAGGAGGGGGTGCGTCAATGGTAGCTCTAAGTGGTGGTGTTTGCAGTTCGGCCTAGGTCTCTGGTTCTTTATCCCGAGCATGGTAGGGCAGATCCCATCCTGAATCACAGCGGATGTTCCCCTGAACACATGGAGGACCCTGGGTGCCCCAGGGGTCAGCGAGTGGAGCTGGGAATTTACTCCACAGGCGAGGGCTCCCACACCAGTGAGGAAGTCTGCTCACCTGAGTCTCTGAGAGGGAAAGTTCAGGAATGCTGATGGTAGAGGTTTTACTGTGGCCATGCTAATGGAGGACTGAGGCTGGCCCCCAGCTCGGATTAACTAATTGGTCACATTGAGTCCCAATTGACTTGCTGGTCAGGAAGCATCTTCAGTTAGTCCCAGAGAGGGTCTGGTATCCCAGCTGGTTATGTCAACGAGAAACAGCACAGGACACTTGTTAAAGGTGGCAAGACAGATTTATTCAGACTATTTCAATGGGGGAAAGGGACACCAGTATAAATGAACTCAACTCCAACCAAGACCTAAAGGTGATGGGGTTTTAAAAGAGAGAACAGAGAAGGGACAAAAACAGGCTATGAGAAGTATAAAAAGGGAGAACCAAAAAGGTGACGAGAGGGGATGTGGGGAAATGAAAATTTACAGGATTGAAGTAAGCAGGGGATTACTGGAAATTGTTTTGGCGATGTGGGTTGGGACGATGTACATTTTGCAGTTTGGCAGCAAACTGCAAAGACTCAATGTGGGGGCTGGTCATGTTAAGGGACTCGGCCAGTGCAGGTGAAAAGCAGGCTGGAGTGTGGCTGAGGCTCCCAGTCGAGCGTCTGGGCAAGCCCTTTGTGTCTACTGGAGTTTGCAGTTGGAACCAGACAGCCGCCGGTTTGGTTAACTCCTTGGAAGATGCTGGTCCAACTGCCATTTCTTCCTTCTACACCTGGACGCTTCTTGAAGCCACCTCCAGGGACATAGTCTTGCAAGATCCTGACAGTTACAGTAGCAATGTGAGCAGCCTTGGGCAAACAATAACAAGGACATGCACTGAGAAGCAAGAGGCTACTTGCCCCTAACAGCAAAGTGTAGAAGGTCAAACTGCCAAGGCTTCAGGAGGGGCAAGAGTGTCCTTGGGACTGAATGCACAAAGGGCCACTGGCATCTGGGTTTGCGTGGGAGCTTGCAGAGGGGAGTGCACCATTCAGTGGGATCCTCTTTTCCAGATATTCTACATTTGTCATCTGGCTTGCTGTGATTATTGTGCAAAAAGGACTTTCCCCACTTTTATTTGCTTAGTATTGAATCCAAGCAATATTTTCAAGAGCTATTTGTCGGGCTGAAAAGATCAAGGAGGCACAAAATCGTGGCTCCAGGGCACATGGGTACCTCAGAACAGGCCTGGAAGGAGTCCATTTGCTGTGCCCAGGACAGTGTGAGTGGCTCCCTCCCTGAATCCTAAAATGGGTTTACCCTGCCTTCTCTCATGCTGACTTCTCCTACCTGACTTCTGCTCCTTCACACCTGGCCATCCTCCAGGACTCATCCCCCTGGCCTCCACCCAGCTCTGAAAAGCTTTTCCCGGCACCCTCATCACCAGCCCCTCCCCAGCACTCCTCATTCACTGGTTCTCTACACCACTCCCTGCTGCCCTCCGCAGGACCCTGCTTTGTAAAGGCTTGGGGACTTCGTAAGTGTGTCTGGTTTCTCCAGCTGCTGGACAGAAGGGCAGAGAAGGTTCTTCAACTTTCGCCGTTACACCTCTGAGCACAGTCATAGATGTACTCCTTTTGGCAATGAGTGGGGGACGAGGTGGATGTTTAGGCTTATGCATTCGTAGGCAAGACCACCGCAGTGCCTGGATGTGTGAGGCAGCATTTCAAGCCAAGAGAAACTCAGCAATGGCTGGAGAAAGTCCAGGACAGTAAGGAGAGCAAAGACTGAGTTACTTGAAGCCTGCTGCTCACAGACTCCGGGCAAGCACCTGACTCTGAGCCTCAAAGCCCAGTAAGATCTGGTTCATCTTCCAAGGTGGTGTGGAGAGGTTGGCTGTTGCCCTCAAGAGTCCCTTTGCAAGGCCACTTGCCCAGACTTGAGCTGGACAACATCAGCTTTTATGTAGTATAATTTTGCCGAGGAAGGTTCCTCTTGATTTGACCATTTGTCTTGAGTTTTGTTGCCCTGAGTATTGTCTTGGGCATAGGGAAGGGCTCTGATTTCTGGAAGAGGCCAGACAAGAGGAAGGAGAGCCCAACTCTAAAGAGGACTTGGGTCTCAGGCATCGTGGCCTGGAGAAAGAAATCCGGATCAGCAGCTCGGTTCAAAGGAAGCAGAGCTAGAGTTCCCAGAAGAGGAACACCAGTTGGAGGAACCGTGCTAGGCGTGGAACCAGTGGGCGTGAGTGTTTTTGGCTTCTGGTCCAGCTTGGCTCTGGGGCTGTGGTGGACTGAGCCCACAGCCGAGGACAGCTGAGCTCAGCTCTGGGGAACACAGAGGCATGTACACTGCCACAGGCATGCTGGATTTGGTTTGAGCAGAAGTAGCCTCTGTTTTGTCTTCCCTGTGTTTCTCAGCATCACAACAGTGGAAGCCGACATCACTGTGTGAGTGTGAAGCACGCCGTTCTTCAGCTCCGCACAGCTCGCTGGGGACTCTGGATCAGCTCAGTCACCTCTGCGGCCTCAGGCCCATGGCCCATGCCATGAGGGGCTGCTCTCTTCCAGTTCAAAGAGGCGATGACTCGGAAGTGCAGACAGACAGGGTGTTGGCTTTGAACCCCCCAAGTGGCACCGGGCAGCTGAGGGGAAGGCTGCAGGCCCGAGATGGTGGCTGTCTTTCCCATCTGTTTAATTTGCCAAGCAGCAGGCTAGAGTCTCCAGGGGCAGGAATGGAGCAGGGTGGGGAGAAGAGGTTTGAAAGGTTATCACAGTTTGAAATTAGCCTAGTGTGGCCGTGTATTATTATTTCATTTTTCTTCTTCTTTCTCAGGCAGTATGGAGACTTTGAGAAACACCAACTTATGTTGCTGAGTTTTCAGAGAAAGTTAATTTCTAGAGGAGACATTTCTAAGTATGAATGAGGACACAGAGAGTTTGGGTCTTGCCATCCCCACAGACTCAAGATCTGCCTCTGTGAGCAGTCTTGGGTAGGAGGAAAAGTCCATCCAGGGCCAGCCACGAGGTGTGTCTGGGGCCTCCGTGGACTGCCCCGCAGGGCTCTGTTTCCTGGCTTTAAAAACGTTATGTTTGCACTTTGGGAGGTGAGGCGGGTGGATCATCTGAGGTCAGGAGTTCAAGACCAGCCTGGCTAACATGGTGAAACCCTGCTTCTACTAAAAATACAAAAATTAGCTGGGTGTGGTGGTGGGTGCCTATAATCCCAGCTACTCAGGAGGCTGAGACAGGAGAATTGCTAAAGCCCAGGAGGCGGAGATTGTAGTAAGCTGATATTGTGCCATTCTACTCACTCCAGCCTGGGCAACAGAGCAAGATTCCATCTCAAAAAAAAAAAAAAAAAAAAGAAAAGAAAAAAAGAGAAAAAGAGGTTATGTCGGTTCCCCCATGCACCCTACACATGTGGGCCTGTTCTGAATCTTTCAGAAGCTGCCTCTGTGAAGTTTCCATTCCACTGCAGAACAAAGATCATTCTCTGGTCCAGATGCTCTGAGCTGCACAAATCTGAAGACAAGGAGGGTGGCTAGTGGTAAATTAAGATTATAGGAGGCCATTGTTGTGGACTAAGTCTAGAAATCAAAGTAGACTCAGCCATGCTCAGCAAACCTAAAGTAAGTTGTTATCTGACCTTCTGCAAAATCAGGAGCAACAACACCCTATTTCCCAAACAGACCAGTTTCCATCTTCTGTTGACTTCTGTTGAAGGTCATGAAGCTGCCTCTGTTTTCATCCTTAACTGAAGTCACCTGCTGGCAACAAACAGTTATTTTTCTATTGTTCTGCCTCCTTGTCCTCATCTTATAAGACAAGTAACTGTGAAATGACCAATCTGCTTTTGTCCTGGTTTCTGCTCTCTTCAGCCCTTCCTTCTCTGTCTACAAAGCCCCTCTCTGTCTACAAAGCCCTTCTCTGTCTCCTCTGCTCAGCTCATTGGAGCACTGATCCTGCATTATGGAATGAGGTGTTGCCCAACTCTGGAACTGCAAATAAAATAAGTTGAGATCTTTAAGCTAAATTTGTTATAATTTTGTCTTTTGACAGTGGCTAGACCTTAACCCATGGGTGGCTGCTGAGAGCAGTAATTCTCTTTTTCTGTCTGAGCCACTGGAAATAAACAGAGTTAATAATAATAACTGGCCAGGCATGGTAGCTCACACCTGTAATCCCAGCAATTTGGGAGGCCAAGGCATGGTGGTCCCAGCTAACTCGGGAAGCTGAGGCGGGTGGATTGCTGGAGCCCAGGAAGATGAACCTGCAGAGAGCCATGATTGTGCCACTTCAAATTAAATAAATAAAAACTTAAAAGCAATGACTAGGAATAAAATGCTAATGAATCCAATAAAAACAGATTGGCCTGGGTGCTGTACTCCGCCTGATTCCTGGGGATGACAAAATTTTGAGTAAATGCTCAACTTCAAGATGAAATGGTGAAGTTTACCTTGAGGGATGGTGATGGAGGCTGGTGAATATTTAACTTTTTTTTTTTTAACTTTTAATTTAGGTTCAGGTGAACATGTGCAGGTTTGTTGTATAGGTGAACTCATGTCACAGAGGTTTGTTGTACAGGTTATTTCGTCACCAAGGTACTAAGCCTAGTACCCAATAGTTAGCCTCTAGCTCCATCCATGTTTCTGCAAAGGACATAATCTCATTCTTCTTTATGGCTGCGTAGTATCCCATGGTGCATATGTACTACATTTTCTTTATCCAGTCTACCATTGATAGGCATTTAGGTTGATTCCATGTCTTTGCTATCGTGAATAGTGCTGCAATGAACTCCGAGTGCATGTATCCTTATAATAGAAAAACTTATATTCCTTTGGGTACGTACCCAGTAATGGGATTGCTGGGAACTTACACTCCCACCAACAGTGTATAAGCATTGCCTTTTCTCTGCAACCTCTTCAGCATGTTATTTTCTTGACTTCTTAATCATAGCCATTCTGACTGGTGTGAGACAGTATCTCATTGCGGTTTTGATTTGCATTCCTCTAGTGATCAGTGATGATGAGCTTTTTCTTCATATGCTTCTTGGCCACATGTATGTCTTATTTTGAGAAGTGTCTGTTCATGTCCTTTGCCCACTTTTTAATGGGGTTGTTTGTTCTTTTCTTGTAAATTCAAGTTCCTTATAGATACTGGATATTAGACCTTTGTCAAATGCATAGTTTGCAAATATTTTCTCCCATTCTGTAGGTTGTCTGTTTACTCTGTTGGTAGTTTCTTTTGCTGGGCAGAAGCTCTTTAATTTAGTTCCCATTTCTCAAATTTTGCTTTTGTTGTGATTGCATTTGGTGTATTTATCACGAAATCTTTTCCAGT
Source organism: Gorilla gorilla gorilla (assembly GCF_029281585.2). Lineage (NCBI taxonomy): Eukaryota > Metazoa > Chordata > Mammalia > Primates > Hominidae > Gorilla > Gorilla gorilla. The sequence continues at coordinate 26,860,538 of NC_073240.2, forward strand.
TCTGATGTCCTGGGTGGTGTTGCCTAGGTTGTTTCCCAGGGTTTTTATGACTTGGGCTTTTACATTTAACTTTTTAATCCATCTTGAGTTGATTTTTATATATGGTGTAAAAAAGGGGTCCAGTCTCAGTCTTTTGCATATGGCTAGCCAGTTATTGCAGCATCATTTATTGAATAGAGTGTCCTTTCCCCATTGCTTCTTTTTGTCAGCTTTGTTGAAGATCAGATGGTTGTAGGTGTGTGGGCTTATTTCTGGGTTCTCTATTCTAGTCCCTTGGTCTATGTGTCTGTTTTTGTACCAGTATCATGCTGTTTTGGTTACTACAGCCTTGTAGTATAGTTTGAAGTCAGGTAATGTGATGCTTCCAGCTTTGGGTTTTTTTTTTCCTTAGGATTGTCTTGGCTATTCAGACTTTTTCTGGTTTCATATGAATTTTAAGATAGTTTTTCCAGTTCTGTGACGAATGTCACTGGTAGTTTCATAGGAATAGCACTGAATCTGTGAATTGCTTTGGGCAATATGGCCATTTGAATGATACTGATTCTTCCCATTCATAAACATGGAATGTTTTTCCATTTGTTTGTATCTTCTCTGATTTCTTTTAGCAGTGGTTTCTAATTCTCCTCGTAGAGATCTTTCACCTCCCTGGTTAGCTCTATTCCTAGGTATTTTATTCTTTTTGTGGCAATTGTGAATGGGTTCGTGTCCCTGATTTTGCTCTTGGCTTGATTGTTGTTGGTGTATAAGAATGCTAGTGATTTTTGTACATTGATTTTGTATCCAGAAACTTTGCTCAAGTTGTTTATCAGCTGAGGGAACTTTTGGGCTGAGACAATGGAGTCTTCTAGATATAAAATCATGTCATCTGCGAACAGGGGTAGCTTTCTGTCTTCCTATTTGGATGCCTTTTATTTCTTTCTCTTGCCTAATTGATCTGGTCAGGACTTCCAAAACTATGTTGAATAGGAGGGGCAGAGAGAGGGCATCCTTGTGTTGTGCCAGTTTTCAAGGGGAATGCTTCCAGCTTTTGCCCATTCAGCACGATATTGGCTGTGGGTTTGTCACTGATGGCTCTCATTATTTTGAGGTATGTTCTTTCAATACCTTGTTTATTGAGAGTTTTTAACATTAAGGGAAGTTGAATATTATTGAAAGTCTTTTTTTGCATCTATTGAGATAATCATGTGATTTTTGTATTTAGTTATGTTCATGTGATGAATCATATTTATCGATTTGTGTATGTTGAACCAATCTTGCATCCCAAAGATAAAGCCTACTTGATGGTGATGTATTAGCTTTTTGATGGGCTGTTGGATTTGGTTTACAAGGATTTTGTTGAGGATTTTTGCATCAATGTTGATCAAGGATATTGGCCTGAAGTTTTCTTTTTTGTGTGTGTCTCTGCCAGGTTTTGGTATCAGGATGATGCTGGCCTCATAGAATGAGTTGGGGAGGAGTTCCTCCTCAATTTTAAAAAATAGTTTCAGTAGAAATGGCATCAGCTCTTTTTTGTACATTTGGTGAATCAGTCTTCTCCTGAGCTTTTTTTGGTTGGTAGGCTATTTATTACTGCCTCAATGTCAGAGCTGATTATTCATCTGTTTAGGGATTTGATTTCTTCCTGGTTCAGTCTTGGGAGAGTGTGTGTGCCCAGGAATGTATTCATCTCTTCCAGGTTTTCTAGTTTGTGTACATAAGGGTGTTCATAGTAGTCTCTGAGGGTTATTTATATTTTTAGTGGGGTCAATAGTAATATTCCCTTTGTTGTTTCTGATTGTATTTATTTGCATCTTCTCTCTTTTCTTCTTTATTAGTATAGCTAGTGGCCTATCTTATTATTATTTTTTTTTTCAAAAAACCAACTCCTGGATTTATTGATCTTTTGAATGGTTTTTCGTGTCCCAAGCTCCTTCAGTTCAGCTCTGATTTTGGTTATTTCTTGTCTTCTGCTAGCTCTGAGGTTGGTTTGTTCTTGCTTCTCTAGTTTTTTTAGTTGTGATGTTAGGTTGTTAACTTGAGGTCTTTCTAACTTTTTGATGTGGGTGTTTAGGGCTATAAATTTCCCTCTTAACACTGCCTTAGCTGTGTCCCAGAGATTCTGATATGTCATATCTTTGTTCTCATTAGTTTCAAAGAATTTCTTAATTTCTACAATAACTTCATTATTTACCCAAAAGTCATTCAGGAGCAAGTTGTTTAATTTCCATTAACTTTCACTTCATACATTTTTCCTGCTGGGTCTCTTTTTACAAGAGGCATGCTTTACTTTGTTAAATTAAAAAAATAAAGAAAATTGAAAGAGAGAAATAAACAGCAATTTTGAAAAGAAAGAAGAAAAGTTGAAATAAAGATGATTAGGGATGGGATATGGGGGGAGATGAGACAGCCTAGGGTCAGAGAAGACCGAGAGAACCTCTCCGGAGTCAGAGCCTACATGGATCTTCCAAGCTCTAGAACCCAGTTTGTAAATTGCATGTGCATAGTGCAAGGACAATCTGAAGCACAACTTTGTCAAAACTATTGGATACAGAACCTCATGACCTCCATCACCACAGGGCCACAGGGTGTTTGTTCCCAAGAGCCAGGCAGCCCCAGCTGGCACCCATCCCTCCTCCTGGGCAGCATGGCTGAGGGCACATGGTAGCTGGGAAAGTTCCCCAGCTCAAAGGCCTATTTGAATTAGGACCAGCCAGTGGTGGCATCAAAGATGAACCCACCTCTACAATGGGCAAGTGGTATCATTCTTTGAATAACTGTTATTGAGTCTTTATTAAGAGAGGAGTAACTGGGCATTAGAATTCACATGTGTTGGAGAAAAAGTTTGTGTTTATCTGATGACATAGTCTGGGGCCAAAAAGCTTTATTAGCCACCATTTACAGCTCTTCCTGATCATGCTCTCAGTGAAAATCCCAGGATTTCCCACTAAAAGTTTGGCTTCCTGAATACTCTCTTCATCCTAAAGTGGAGGAGCATGGCATTCTGAGGGCAAGATAAGGAGAAATGGTATATGATAAGTAAAGCACTGGGTTTTTAATCCAGAGGCTTCTAGTAGCTGCTTTGGGATGTCTTCCACAGGATACAGATGCCTTGTTCTAAAGCTAACCCAATCAGCTTTGTCATGGCCCCTGGGAGGTGCTGTCCAGAGTCCCTTCAATGACAAACTCTCTGCCCAGCTCCAGGGAGTGCTGGTGGCAGGTGGCTTCCAGCTGCCAGACCCTTGGGGGCTGCCTCTGCTTCAGAGCCACCTTGTCCATGGATGCATCCCTCCCTGGGGTGGCCCACACCCAGTGATGGATCCAAGTGGTTATAGGAAGGCCTGTCCATCTCGGTCCACCTTAGAAACAACACTAACTAGCTAAGAAGCCCCCCTAGGGCCAGCTGAAGCCACTTCTGGGTCACCCCTCAGCCCAACTTCCCCTGAACAAATCCCGCTTCTTGCTTCTCCTCCCATAGTGTTGATCCCTAGTAAGCACCCTGTGTGCCCAGCTTCATCTCAGCATCGGCTTCCAGGGAAACCTGACCATGACAACCATCTGACCTAAAAATGCTCAAAGGCAGAACACTGAGGAAGCAAAAGGTTTAATTTATGTACTATTCTGCAAAAACATATTCAACATATGAAGTATATTTACACAAATGTTTAATGTATAAACATAAATATTCAAAGTATGTATTTACATCTACACACATATTTAATTATTTGAGTATTTTTAAAGTATTTAAAGTATTTACTAGGAGCTCTCTTATCTAATTCCTGTGAACCCTGTAGTGAGTAAGCATACAGCCAAAATTATTTAAAGTAGAAAATCATTATATATGAGCATATATATATATATTACATGCACATATGTATATATGTGATGTGTATATGTGTGTGTCTATGTAGGCATGTGCAGGTATGTGCGTGGGCACACACATGCACATCACATGTAAACATAGTCACATATGTGAACATACATATGTATACGTGCATGTCTATATGTGTGTGTATGCATGTATGTGTGTGTCTGAGTGTGTGTGTATAACATTTTATTTTAACTTGAAGCCTAAAGACATAGATGTACTTGCTGGTCATCTGATTTGGTGATTTCAGATCTATATTGACTTCCTGTTCAGAGCACACAGTTGTAATACATTGTCCATATTTATCAGTTTCAACTGATTTAAAGTGACGTGAGAGCTTAAAGACTTTTGGAAAGACTCTAAGCGTGGAATTCTTATGGAATTTTACTTCCCTCCATTTGTTAGAGTTTCTTCCCACACACTTAATTGGACATAATGTTTTTTCATGATTCACCTCGATTGAGTATTTCCAAAGCTTTGAACTTCATTTTCATAGAAACAGTAACTCTTTCCCCACTCATATTGTCATGGGATTAGGTAATATTTAACTAAATCACACGACAACACTATCTGGGCGCACTGGGGCCGGGCACCAATGCCACCGACTCTAAGGCGGCGAGCATCTTGATGGATCAGGCATGGGGCTTGCTCGCTGGTGCTCCAGGCCCTCAGCTGCAGCCCAAGGATTCCTTCGGGAAGGTGCAGGAAGCTGGAAGAGCCCTGCCAGCCCAGCAAGGCCATTGTGGGAGGGTCTTTAGGAGAGTTTCTCTTGAGTAAGTGTAATGCAAAATGTTGAACGTCTAGCTACTGCGGTGTCATGTATGTTTTTAAGAGGTGCACACACTCACTCCCGTCACTCAGCCCATATCACTAGGTTTCTCTGTGCTGGGCACTGAAAATACAGTCCCCCAGAATGCAAAGTCCTTGCCTCAGAGGGACTCACAGGTGCATGGCACCAATCTGTAAATAGCTATCCCAAGCAACGAGATAGGTGCTGTGAGAATGTGCAGGTGAGAGAGACCACCTAGGCAGGCAGGGCACAGTCCAAAGGGAGGTGACATTTATTTGAGGCAAGTCTTGCAGAATGAATTTGAGGCAGATCTTGCAGAATGAGTAGGAATTATCTAGGTGAATAACTGGGGGAGGCACTTTCCCAGCCGGTGACCTTTAGGCAAAGCCACTGATTTCTGGAAGGCTTCAGCTGTCTTCAGGAATGATCAGCAATTCAGTGTGACTGGAGACCTGTGCATGGAATCAGAGAGGCGGGAAGCACAGAGGCTGCAGAGGGAGAGGCAGAGTGGACGGGAACACTCATGTGTTTGTATATTTATGTTCTCCTCACATACTAATTTTCCTATGGAACAAACAATAATACTTTTTTTTTCTTTGGACAGAGTCTTGCTCTGTCACCCAGGCTGGAGTGCCGTGGTGCGATCTTGACTCACTGCAACCTCTGCCTCCTGCATTCAAGTGATTCTCCTGCCTCAGCCTCCCAAGTAGTTGGGATTAGAGGCACCTGCCACGTCACCCAGCTAACTTTTGTATTTTTAGTAGAGACGGGGTTTTGCCATGTTGGCTAGGCTGGTCTTGAACTCCTGACCTCAGGTGATCTGCCTGCCTAGGCCTCCCAAAGTGCTGGGATTACAGGCGTGAGCCACAGCGCCCAGCTAACAATAATACTTTTTAACAGATTTTTTGAAGTTTAAAAATTTTAATTATTATGGATACATAGGCACATTGGGTACATGTGATGTTCTGATACCAGCATACGATATGTAACAATCACATCAGGGTGATTAGGGTACCCATCACCTCAAGCGTTTATCATTTCTTTATGTTAGAAACATTCCAATGCCACTCTTTTCATTATTATTATTTATTTATTTATTTATTTATTTATTTATTTATTTATTTATTTTTGAGATGGAGTCTCGATCCGTCGCCCAGGCTGGAGTGCAATGGCACCATCTGGGTTCACTACAAGCTCCACCTCCGAGGTTCACGCCATTCTCCTGCCTCAGTCTCCTGAGTAGCTGGGACGACAGGCTCCTGCCACCACGCCCGGCTAATTTTTTGTATTTTTAGTAGAGATGGGGTTTCACTGTGTTAGCCAGGATGGCCTTGATCTCCTGACCTCGTGATCCGCCCGCCTCGGCCTCCCAAAGTGCTAGGATTGCAGGCGTGAGCCACCGCGCCCAGCCCATTATTTTTGAATATACAATAAATTATTGTTGACTTTAGTCACCCTGTTGTGCTTAACTGAGATTAAATGCAGGTCCGATTAAATGCACCTGGAATTTATTTTGCGTGCTAGAAGGCAGGCATCAAGTGGCTCATCAGATTTTCCAGCACTATTGATTGCATTGTTTTCGTTTGTGCTCACTGAGTAGCAAAGCTGGCCTGTCATGTATCCTGTGGCCTTGGTTCTGCAGTTTCTACATTACAGGATTCCAGGGGCTTTGCTTACATCATAGTCCACGGGCTGTGCAGTGAGATGCCATTGCACCCCTATGAGAATGATGACAGTGATAAAGGCCAACCACACAGGTGAGCGTGAGATTGTGCAGGACTGAAACCCACACACCGCTGATGCAGATGTCACATGAAACAGACACTTTAGAGAACTGCCTGGCAGCCTCTTAGAAAGTTAAACATACACCTACTGCATGATCCGGCCATTCTGTGGTACTTACCCAGGAGAAAAGAAAGCATAAGTCCGTAAGAAGGCTTTTACACAAACGTTCTCAGCAGCCCATTTGCAATAGCCAGAAACTGGAAACACACAGTTTTATCCACATGATAGACGACTACTCAGCAATAAAAATGAATCAACTATTGATACGCATAATCATATGGGGAAAAAAATAAATCTCAAAATAATTACGCTGAGTGAAAGAAGCCAGGCCCCTTCCCCCAAGAAAGGGGAGGGTGCTGTATGATTCCATGTATTCTATAAATTTATAAGATGTATATAAAATCCTAGAAAATACAACTAATTCACAGTGCCACCATATAGATACGGCAAAACCCATCAAATTGTATATTTTACATATGTGCAGCTTATTGTATGTCAATTGTACCTGAATAAATGGTTGACAGTGTGTGTAATCCATGCAGCTACCAGAATCAAGCTTCTTGATCAAGAGGTGTTTTGGAATAATAGTTATTTTATTTTAAGTTATTTATTTAGAGACAAGAGTCTGGCTTTTTTCGCTCAGGCTGAAGTGCAGTGGCGTGATCTTGGCTCACTGAAACCTCTGCCTCCTGGGTCCAAATGATTCTCATGCCTCAAGCTCGAGTAGCTATTTTTTATTTTTTATTTTTACTAGAGACAGGGTTTCACCATGTTGGCCAGGCTGGTCTCGAACTCTTGACCTCAAGTGATCCACCCACCTCAGCCTCCCAAAGTGCTGGGATTATAAGTGTGAGCCACCATGCCCTGCCAGTAATTTTAATTTTAGATTATATAATAGAAATGGATTTTTGAGTCAATGTGGGAAAGGTAAAACTTTCCCTAATTGTTTTCTGTTTCGAATTAGAAAAAGAAATTTTTTTCATGGATAACATAGAGAATTTACAAGAAGCTTATATGAGTTTCCTGGGCCTATTGTAACAGAGCACCACAGACTGGGAGGGTTTAAACAACAGACACTGGTTGTCTCACAGTTCTGGAGGCTGGAAGTCCAAGATCAAGTTATAGGCAGGGTTGGTCTCTTCTGAGGTCCCTCTCCTTGCCTCACAGATGGCCACCTTCTCCCTGTGTCTCTTCACCTATTCTTCTCTCTAGGCTTGTCTTAGTCTCTTCACATGGCATTCTTTTCCTAGTCATATTACCAGTCATATCAGACTAGATAGAGCTCCACCCTACTGTGGCATGACCTCATCCTAACCAATTATACATAACTGCATGCTTCCAAATAAAGTCATATTCTGAGGAACTGGCTGTAGAACTTCAATATATGAATGGGGGGTAATGAATTCTACCCATGACAAAGTTCTACCTTATATTTTCATTCTTAAAAATAATAGAGGGGTTAGGTGTGGTGGCTCACACCTGGAATCCTAGCATTTTGGGGGGCCAAGGTGGGAGGATCACTCAAGACCAGGAGTTCAAGACCAGCCTGGACAACATAGTGAGATCCCCGTTTTTACAAAAATAAAAATTGAAAACTATTTTAAAAAAATAGAACAAGAAAGAAATGTGCACCTCTGTTTCTGCCATGCTATACTTGGAAATCAGCCAGGAAGGGAAAGAGCTTTTTGTGCAGCAACTCAGGCTGCCTCCTTGTGCTCTGGAAAAGACTTTCTCTCTGCCCCTCTTTGTTCTGCAGCCTGGGGTGCAGGTTTCTGCCAGGCTGGCCCTTCAGGTTGCCTGCTTTGCTCCTTTGGGCTGGGCCTTTGTAAGGGTGGCACCTGTGCATGCCACATCCTGCAGGGTTCTAGGGGCATTGCTGCTTTATTGAGATTTGTTGGTTCCTTGCCATCCTTTCCTGACCCTCCTTTCCTTAGACTAGCATCAAGTTGTCTACATGAACTGAATTCACCAAAACTGTTGTTAGAGATCTGCTGGTAGCAAGCCCTAAGCCTGTCATGAACAGGCCTTAAAGAAACTGGCCATAAACAGCATTTCTGCAGCAATGTGACGTGCTCGTGATGGCTATCACGCACACTGCTAAAAGTTGTTGGTTTACTGGAGCAGGACAAGGAAAACCTGGCCCACCCAGAGTGGAAAACTGCTCAAATCACAAACAATAGCAGAAGCGGCCTGTGCCTTAACAACATGCTTTTGCTGCAAATAATCAGCCAGGGCCTGTTTCTCTGCTCCTCACTAGGAATGCTTTTAGTTAATCTATAATCTGTAGAAACTATGCTTATCACTGGCTTTCTGTCAATAAATGTGTGGGTCAACCTCTGTTCGTGGCTCTCAGTTTTGAAGGCTGTCAGCCCCCTGATTCCCACTCTGCACTCTATTTCTGTGTCTTTGTCTTAATTCCTCTAGCGCTGCTGGGTTAGGGTCTCCACGACTGAGCTGGTCTCAGCAAGCGGTGCCCAACATGGGGGCTTGAACCCAGGATGAAGAGTCGCTGGAGCGATGGTTGGAGAACATGGAAGTAAGCTGGAGAACACCCGAGTACTCTTAAGCAATCCCCATGGTGAGTAAGAAGGGGAGCTCGGAAGCATCAGGGTAACAATGGGGCAAGGGTTGAGCAGACAAGAGGCTTATTTTAGTTGGCTTCAGCATCTCCTCAGAAAAGGAGGAGTGAAGGTTAGCACTTATGCAGCTTTTTAGTGCAGTAGAGAAATATTGCCCCTGGTTTCTGGACTGAGGAACTATGAATGTAGAGGTCTGGGAAAAGGTAGGCGGCACACTGAAAAAGGCATATAAGGATGGTGCTGAGGATATTCCTGTAACTGTCTGGTCAGTGTGGGCTCTGGTTTGCTCCACCTTGGAATCTTTCCACACAGATGAGGAGGAGGAGGAATCAGAGGAAGAAGAAGAGTGTAATGAAGTAACAGAAGAGGTGACAGAGCAGGTTTGCTTGCCAGCTAAAGCGGCAAAGGAGGGAGAGTTTTGTCCCTACCCCTCTGCACACCCTCATTATTTTGAAGAAGAGTGGCCTGACCCTCCAGATCTTTCTTTTCTGGAGGACAGGGGCAAAAAGTAGCTGCCCTGGTGACCGTTCAAGCAGTGCCTCGAGTGACCTCTCTCAGTTCTATTCAGGCAGGAATCCAGCAAGCTAGACGAGAGGGTGATATGGATGCTTGGCAGTTCCCTGTTAGAATACACCCACCTGATCAGCAGGGGAATATTATAGCTATGTTTGAGACTTTTCCTCTTAAATTACTTAAAGAATTTAAACAAGTTATTAATCAATATGGACCAGGTTCTCCTTTTGTAATGGGACTGTTAAAGGATGTTGCTGTCTGCAGTCAGATGTTGCCAGCGGGGATGGTAGGATTACTTCTAGGTAGGTCTAATTTAAATTTAAAAGGAGCACAAGTACAAACAGGAGTCATTGATTCAGATTACAATGGGGAAATCGAAATTGTTATATCTACTTCTGTTCCCTGGAAAGCAGAGCCAGGAGAGCGCATAGCACAGCTCCTGATTGTGCCATATGTGGAAACGGGGAAACGTGAAACTAAACGAACAGGAGGATTTGGGAGCACAAATAAAGAAGGTAAAGCAGCTTATTGGGTGAATCAAATTCCTGATAAACGTCCTACCTGTGAAATAACTATTCAGGAAAAGAAATTTAAAGGTTTGGTACATACAGGAGCAGACATTTCAATCATTTCTCTACAGCACTGGCCGTCCACGTGGCCAATTCAATCCACTCAATTTAACAGAGTTGGAGTTGGTAAAGCCCCTGAAGTATATCACAGTAGTTATATTTTGCATTGTGAAGGGTCCGATGGACAATCTGGGACTATTCAACCAATTGTAACTTCTGTACCTATAAAGGTATGGGGAAGAGATTTATTACAACAATGGGGAGCACAAGTGTTAATTCCAGAACAATTATATAGCCCTCAAATTCAGCATATGATGCAAGAGATGGGGTATGTGCCTGGCACGGGATTAGGAAAAAATTTACAAGGGTTAAAGAAACTGCTCCAAGTGGAAGGACAGAATTCTCGTCAGGGTTTAGGATATCATTTTTGATGGCGGCTATTGGTAAGCCTCCAGAACCTATACCTTTAAAATGGTTAACAGATAAGCCAATTTGGATAGAACAATGGCCACTGACTAAACAGAAACTAGAGGCTTTAGAGGACTTCTAATTTTTACTGAACAATTAGAAAAAGGACACATAGCTCCAACATTTTCCCCCTGGAATTCTCCAGTCTTTGTTATTAAGAAAAAATCAGGTTAATGGAGAATGTTAATTCTCTCAAACGCAGATACAGCATTACCTGGAAAGAAGCTAAAGCTATTATCCAGCGATGCCCAACTTGCCAAATGGTACATTCCTCATCTTTTACAGGAGGAGTTAATTCTGGAGGTTTGAAACCTAATTCTCTTTGGCAAATGGACGTCACGCATGTTCCCTTGTTTGGGAGACTAGCTTATGTACATGTATGTGTGGACACCTTTTCTCACTTTGTCTGGGCTACATGCCAATCAGGAGAGTCTTCTGCCTGTGTTAAACATCATCTTTTGCAGTGTTTTGCAGTGATGGGCATTCCAGCTTCTATTTAAACAGATAATGCCCCAGGCTATACTAGCCAAGCTCTAGCTACATTTTTCTCTATATGGAATATTAAATACATTACTGGTATCCCATATAATTCACAAGGACAAGCCATTGTGAAAAGAATGAATCTCTCCCTAAAACAGCAGTTACAAAAACAGAAAGGGGGGAACAGTGATTATAGGACTCCACACATGAAACTAAATCTAGCATAATTAACTTCAAATTTTTTGAGCCTGCCTAAAGGCCAGATGCTATCAGCAGCTGAGCAGCATCTACAGAAACCCGCTGCAAAGACAGAAGCAGAACAACAGGTTTGGTGGAGAGATCCGTTAACAAAAAGTTGGGAAATAGGTAAAATAATAACTTAGGGTAGAGGCTATGCTTGTGTTTCTCCAGGCCAAAACCAGCAGCTGATTTGGATACCATCAAGACACCTGAAACCTTATCATGAGCCAGATGCCGAGGAAGAGATTTTGCGAGGGACCCAAGGACCACCCTGTTGCAGCCAAGTCCAGACTGACAATAAGGCCTCCTTTCCTGTTTGTAGTGGGTGATTTAAAACTTGATCTCTCTAGATCAAGCTTTTTTTTTTTTGAGCTATACTTCAGCTGAAAAAGAGGAGCTTTTTGATGTGACTTGTCAAGAATGTAGATTGTTTTCTTGTGTGAATTCTTCCTTGTATAATCCTGATCATTCTATTTTAGTGGTAAGAGCCCGAGAAGGAGTATGGATACCTGTAAGGCTTTCCCGTCCTTGGAAAGCCTCTCCTTCTGTGCATATTATTACTGAAATTCTTCGAAAGATTTTGAGGCACTCTTGGCGTTAAATTGCTGCTTTAATTTTAGTCATTATGGGATTGATTGCTGTCACAGCTACTGCTACGGCAGCTGGAGTTGCTTTGCATTCCACAGTACAAACAGCAGACTATGTAAATAATTGGCAGAAAATTTCTACTCTGCTGTGGAATTCCCAAACTAATATAGACCAGAAACTAGCTAATCAAATCAATGATCTCCAACAAACTATAATGTGGCTAGGAGATTGAGTAGTTAGTCTAGAATATAGAATGCAGTTACAATGTGATTGAGATACTTCTGATTTTTGCACTACTCCTCATCTGTATAAAGAAACAGAGCATGAGTGGGAAAGAGTTAAGAGACATTTAAAGGGTCATACTGGAAATTTCTCTTTGGATATTGCAAAACTGAAGGAACAAGCATTTCAAGCCTCTCAGGCATATCTGACACTAATGCCAGGAACTGAAGTGCTTGAAGGAGCTGCAGACGGATTAGCAGCTATTAACCCGTTAAAATGGATCAAGACACTTGGAGGTTCTGTGATTTCAATGGTGATTGTACCTTTAATCTGTGTTGTTTGTCTTTGTGTAGTCTGCAGATGCGGATCCCGAATCCTGTGAGAAGTAGCCCACCATGACAAAGCTGCCTTTGCCTTTATTGCTTTGCAAAAAAACAATAAATAAATAAATAAAGAGGGACATGCTGGTAGCGAGCTCTAAGCCTGTCATAAACAGGCCTTAAAGAAACTGGCCATAAACAGGATTTCTGCAGCAATGTGGCATGCTCGTGATGGCTATCACATATACTGCTAAAAGTTGTTGGTTTACTGGAGCAGGGCAAGGAAAACCTGGCCCACCCAGAGTGGAAAACTGCTCAAACCACAAACAATAGCAGGAGTGGCCTGTGCCTTAACAACATGCTTTTGCTGCAGATAATCAGCCAGAGCCTCTTTCTCTGCTCCTCACTAGGAATGCTTTTAGTTAATCTATAATCTATAGAAACTATGCTTATCCTGGGTTTCTGTCAATAAATGTGTGGGTCGAACTCTGTTCGTGGCGCTCAGCTCTGAAGGCTGTCAGCCCCCTGACCCCCACTCTGCACTCTATTTCTGTGTCTTTGTCTTAATTCCTCTAGAGCTGCTGGGTTAGGGTCTCCACGACTGAGCTGGTCTTGGCAGAGTTCCATATCCAAATCTGAGTTGCTGTGAAGGTGCAAATTCTTTTAACATTAAAAAAAGGGAATATCCTGTGAGGATCAGAACTCCAAGACAGAGTCTTGGATTTCAAAGCCTGGTGATGGTGAAAATGGTGTGTCTTTGGGGATAGAGAGAACTTTTTCCTTCACAACTCTCACATTCACCCTTACACATTGTTGCACAGGGGAGCTTGCAGGCTCTGAGCCCACCCTGGCTGTGGGAGCAGGAGGAATCTCTGGTTTGGGTGCTGAGGGGTCCTCAGCAGGGTGGGTGCGTTGGGGAGATGAATAGTTGGCAGAACTGTCCAGAGGCTTTTCTTTTCTGCCACTGTCCTCACTGTGGTGTCCTTGGGAGGCTACAGGAGTCATGGGACCAGGGACATGCTCAGCTATCCAACCGCTGGCCCTGCCGCACACAGACACTTTTGCACAGGACATCACACATCCCAGGGATTGTAACATATTCATTTTACCAACTCTTCCTTCCTCAGCATACAGATGTCCTTCCTGCCTGCAATTAGCCTTCCCAAAAAACTGCCAAGCCACGTATCTACCTGACTTTTCTTTACATCAACGCACACTTCTACTTGAATATTCTCTTTTTTTCTTCAATTTTTATGTTAAGTTCAGGACACATAGGGAGAACAACACACACGGGGTATTCTTTTAAAAAAAACAGAACAATCAATACTTGCTATCAAAAAATAGAAGCTACACACTTAAATAAAAGATGTTGCCCATGGAGTCCCTAAAATTGTCCCGTGCGTCAGCGGCTGGGTGCACACCACACTCTGCGAAATGGTGATGCTAGGCCTCTGGCCCTTTCCTGGAATTCGCAGCCCCTCATGAGGAGCCCTTTGGAATGAGAGGAAAAATAAGCATGTGGACATGCCCTAGCCGAGGAGTGTTCTTTTAGTATCTGCAATTGAGAAAATAGACAACGTACAAAGCTACTATTCAGAATGAATTCACCTTATGTTAATGAAATGGCCCTCTGCAGAAGGCCTGGTGCACTAACCCTCCCTTCCATCTGCAGAGGGCCTGGTGCACTAACCCTCCCTTCCATCTGCAGAGGGCCTGGTGCACTAACCTTCCCTTCCATCTGCAGAGGGCCTGGTGCACTAACTAATGTGAAGCCACTTTGCAACTCTGTGGCTTCCTGGGGTCTGCAACTCACAGTTGGGAATTCCTGGTTTAGGGGAAAGAGCCAAGACCCCCTTTGTTCCATTGTGTGGACTTGAGCATTTTGCCTTCTAGCTGGTTTTAGGTTCCCCTGACTATGAAATAGGCATAAAAGCCCCTGCTTTTTTTTTTTAAAACCTCACAGATGTTATTTTTGTGAAGACAATGGAAAACACTATTCTTCCACTCTGGGCAACATGGTGAAACCCCGTCTTTACCCAAAATACAAAAATTAGCCAGGCATGGTGGAACTCACCTGTAGTCCCAGCTATTGGGGGGCGGGATGATGGGGAGGGCCGTTGAGACAGGAGAATTGCTTCAGCCAGGGAGGCAGAGATTGCAGTGAGCTAAGATCATGCCACTGCACTCCAGCCTGGGTGACAGAGTGAGACTCTGTCTCAAAAAAGAAAAATAAAAAAAGGAAGAAAGAAGGAAAGAGAAAGAAAGAAAGAGGAAAAAGAAAGAAGAAAGAAAAAGAAAGAAAGAAAGAGGAAAAAAGAAGAAAGAAAAAGAAAGGAAGAAGAAAGAAAGAAGAAAGGAAAGAAAGAAAGAAAAAGAAAGAAAAAGAAAGAAAGAAACTATTCTAAAGAGGAGAAAAATAATATTTCTAAATGCAAATTGTCAATATAACCCTTTCCATGAAACCTCAGAAGAAGCTAGGACTCCTGGGAGACAAAGAAGAAAGAAAATATGAATGGAAACGTCATGGGAAGGCCAGTGATCAGTGATGGAGACACTGACCACAAGGGCCCCAGTGACTCAGTTCCTTAATAATCACCAGGCCCAGGAGCCCAGGAAGTTGAGACCACGTGTGATGTGGAGGAAACTCGGCAGCATTGGGATTAGGCACCTGGCTCCGGGCACTGAAGGGAGGGCCGCAGAGATCATGGGGACAGGCCATTCCTCTTCTCCCAAGGACAGTCTGTGTTACTGCGGAAACGGGCCAGGGCTGCCCTTGAAGTCCTTGGAAATCACACCAGGAATGGCCTGACCACACTGGGCAGGAGGGAGAAGAAAAGGAAGCCCAGGGACTGGGCGGAGAGGGAGAGAGCCTGCCGCAAGGGCTTCAGGGCAGGAGGGGGCTTCTCATTCCCCCCTCAGCTCCTAGAACAAAGGAAAGCCCCGCCCTGCCGCCCTCACTCAGTCCTGTGTTCTATTTAAATCCTGTGCCCCATTGCAAGACTGCATTCAGTCTGCATGAGCCTTAGTTTCATAAAAGCCCCCTCACACCGAGGGGACAATGTTCAGAACTAAATGACTGCAGGTGAGCAATTCTCTGTATTATACAAACTGGGACCAAAGATGACTTTATAATAGTGGCAAGAGACAATCAGGCAGACTGGGAGGACCTTATAAATAGATTATAAGGCTGTGGTGAGTTTATTTTAACTTAAAAAAAAAAACCTTATTTTCTGGTATACCATAGTGAAAATGTAACAGTGTCTGGATGATCTATTGCAAAAAAAATTATCTTTTGTTTCTTGATTTTTTTTTTCTTTTTAATTCAAAAGTCCCAAATTTCTGAGTTTCCATGTTGAGGATAAAACTCCTTTTAGAAAAATTCTAAACTGGGAAAGTAGTGAGGCCCTGATTAAAATGGCAGCTCATTTGGAAAAAACCAGAAAACAGCCCATTTGCTTTCCTGATGTCATCATCACCAGCAAGCATTTCTTGAGCTTTGGTTTGATACACAGACTGGGCCCAATAGAGCCGCTGGGCATGGAGGTGAGGCCGGTCCTCTGCACCCCTGAAGAAGGCAGGCTGTATATGCACAACTGTGCAGGCAGCACACTGAGGACACATTGGATCCTTTGGGATGTCTTCTGGGCTTTCCACTTGGAGTCAAACAAAAAGGCAGCAGGAGTACAGAGAGCTGGCTAGTCCCTTCCCCTATGTGAGGACCCAGTGAGAAAGTGCTGTCTATGGACCAGACGATGGGCCCTCACCAGACAGCAAACCTGCTGTGCCTTGATCTTGGACTTGCCAACATTCAGAATGGTGAGAAATACATTTCTGCTCCTTATAAGCCACTGAGTTTATGGTATTTTGTTACAGCAAATGGACTAAGATAATGACTTAACACTGGAACAAGCTGGCAAAGTTGTGGTGTGCATATGTGTGTATGTGCTTATGTGTCCATGTGCATGTATGTGTGTTTATGTGTATCTGTGTGTGTGCACACATGTGTGTGCATATGCGCTTGTGTTTTGAGATGGAGTTTCGGTCTTGTTGCCCAGGCTGGAGTGCAGTGGCAGGATCTTGGCTCACTGCAACCTCGGCCTCCTGGGTTCAAGCGATTCTCCTGCCTCAGCCCCACAAGTAGCTGGGATTACAGGCATCCACCACCACGCACAGCTAATTTTTTGTATTTTTAGTGGAGACAAGGTTTCACCATGTTGGCCAGGCACAGCCCAACTCTTGACTATCCCAGTGTCTGCTTGGCTGTCTTGTGGGATTCCAGGGTCCTGTGAGGTGCTTTGTACAAAGGGCTTCCAGAACCGAGTACGAGCAGATGTTCCTGTGATGAGGGAGTCAGAAGGTTGCAGCTGAACTTTGCTGATAGAATCTCCATTCCTGGAAATGTTTTTCAGAACAACAAAAAAACAAATAATCTGATTAAAAGATGGCCAAAGGACTTGAACAGGCATTTCTCCAAAGAAGACATACAAATGGCCAACAGGTATATGAAAATGTGTCAACATCAGTGATCACCAAAAGGAAATGCAAACCTAAACCACAATGAGATATTACCTCTCACTCGTTAGAATGGACAGTATCAAAAAAGTGGAAAACATATTGGTGAGGATGTGAAGAAATTAGAACACTTGTATACTGTTGGTGGTCATGTACAGTGGTGCCGCCACTATGGAAAATAGTATGGAGGTTCCTCAAAAAATTATGAATAGATTTACTATATGATCCAGCAATGCCACTTCTGGGTATATATCCAAAAGAAATGAAAGCAGGATCTGGAAGAGATATTTGCATACCCTTGTTCACTGCAGCATTAGGTGTAATAATAAAGAGGTAGAAGCAACCCAAGTGTCTACGGAAGAATAAGTGGATCAACAAGATGTGGTCTAGCCATAAATAGAATATTTATTCAGCCTGTAAAAAGAAGGAAATCCTGTCGCATGCTACAACATGGATACACTTTAAAGACATTATATTAAATGAAATAAGTAAGTAACAGAGAAAGACAAATATTGTGTGATTCCACTTACGTGAGTTATCCAAATTAGTCTAATTGGGCCAGGCACGGTGGCTCATGTCTATAATCCCAGCACTTTGGGATGCCAAGGCAGGAGGATCACTTGAAGCCAGAAGTTTGAGACCAGCCTGGTTAACATAGTGAGACCCCATCTCTAAAAATAAAAATTTTTAAAAAGATTAAAAAGTAGTCTAACTCATAGAGACAGAAAGTCGAATGGTGGTTGTCAGGCACTGGGAGAAGGGAAAAATGGGGTGTTGTTCAACAGCTATAGTTTTGGTTTTGCAAAATAAAAAGGTTCCAGAGATCTGTTATACAACAATGTGAATATGGTTAACATTACTAAACTATACACTTAAAGATTGGTTGAGATGACATATTTTGTGTTTTCTTTTTTACCACAATTAAGTTTTTTAAAATTTAAATGTACAATATGGTCTAAATCAGACATAATATTTTGGCTATATTTTAATTCATAACAACAGAATTAGATCCCTAAATCTTAAATTTAGCTGGATAAAAAAAATTAGATTGCCTAATTTTAAGAAAACTTAGGAGCGGAAAATTTAAATTTGGGAAATTTTATCCACTAATTTTATTTTGTTCTGCTTAATTTGAGGGAGGAAAAAGACTATTACCCATTGTAGTGGCAGATATTTTGTTCTAGTTCTAAGAAACCAGCTGAGAGCCGAGATTGGGAAGTCTTGATTTAGGGCAGGAATTCTCAACTTGCTGGGGCCCGCCCCAGCTGTCTGTGGGGAACCTAGGCACACAGGCATTTTTAAACATCCTGGTAATTCTGACTGGCACTCAAGATTGAGAATCGCTGATTTCCAGGAGCAGCATCTGCTCGTACTTGGTTGTGGAAGCCCTTTGCACAAAGCACCTCACAGGACCCTGGAGTCCTGCAAGACAGCCAAGCAGACACTGGGATAGTCAAGAGTTGGGCTGTGCCTGGCCAACATGGTGAAACCTTGTCTCTACCAAAAATACAAAAAGCTAGCTGGGCATGGTGGCGGGCACCTGTAATCCCAGCTACTCGGGGGGCTGAGGCAGGAGAATCGCTTGAACCCAGGAGGCCGACGTTGCAGTGAGCCAAGATCGTGCCACTGCACTCCGGTGTGGGCAACAAGAGCAGAACTCCATCTCAAAACAAACAAACAAACAAACAAACAAACAAACAAACAAACAAAGAGTTGGGCTGTGGAAAGAATGCAGGAGAAGAGGAGCAAGAAAAGAATGCCTGCCTCCACAAACATAACACACGGCTCTTCCAGGTATGGCATGGGGCCAGGTAAGGCGGAAGAGAAGCTCACATTACCCAGGTGAGAGGAGACCTGTGGACAGAGAGGGGAAAGAGAAGAGCACCCCACTGTCCTGGTTCCCTGCAGCAATGTCACCCTCACAAAGGATGGGTTAACTCTGAACCTATCTTGTCCCCAAATAGGTGCTCTCTCGCAGTGGTTTTTTTTGTTGTTGTTGCTGTTGTTGCTTATTTTAGTTTAAATTCTGGAACTATACAGAAAAATTTAGTAATTCTTAAAATGCCCATGAATTTGTCACCTTTATAACATTTTCACAAGGCCTCATTCTAAGTGGTTCAAACAAATTCAACACGAGTTATGGAATTATTACTGTAGCTTATACACATACACATTCTATTCCTTCCACAACGGAGTGTGAAATCTTCAATCATGATCATTCGCACAGCAGCTCCAGGTCTCCCCTCGAGGCCCCTAGAGGAAGGAGGCACAGTACATTGGATCTGTGGATGAGCAGATACATTGATGAGTGGTGCTTCAACAAGATGACAGATCTCCCAGGGCAGCCGAAAACATTCAAGTGCTGAAAAATTAAGGCACCTTTCTCCTTGATACCTGCAAAACAGTTTATTCATCATATTGTTTTTACTTTTACTAATTCCTCTGACCATGAGTGACAGGTTTATGCCATTGTATAAGTGATATTGCATCCCAGAGCCCAGAGTCCACTGTCTTCCTGATGAATGACAGAGGCTAAGTGGATGGGTGGGTGGAGAGATGGAGAGGATGACAGATGGAAGGATGGATGGATGTATACATGGATGCATGCATAGGATGGACATATGCGTACATTCATACATGCCTTCACACACATATTCATCCTTCCATACACAAGAAAGACGGATAGGTTGCTATGTAGGTAGGCAGGTATACAGATGAATGGATAAATTGCATTTGTATGGTCCACAAAGCACTCCAACTTCACATGATTTTACTGAATCTTTGCAGTACTCTTGAACAGCTACTGTCATAATTACTCCTAATTTATAGATGAGATTGCCATACCTGGGTTAAGTAACTTACACAAAAATCACACAACTCGCAAGAAACAAAGCAAGGACTCAGACAAGAGATTTGGTCCTCCTGCAGGCCCTCAAGAAATGGACCCTGTCCTAAAAAATGTCTCTCTCTCTCTCTCATCCCAGATGCTCTCAGCTACCAGTGAACTACCCTGTCCACAATCAGTGACGAGGTTTACAAAGAAGTACACCTGCAAGAGGTCACGTCTGCTGACTCCCACACCAAAGGATTAAGAACTCAAGTGAAGTTGTTCCCTAGCAAGTTGTTGGTTGACAAAGGGAAAATAAGGAGAGAGCTCCAGACTGCCAAGGCTGCCTGTGTAGGGGAGAAGAGGAGGGTCTTCAGGGGCATAGGGTTGGGGACCTTCAGAACTATGATAATGGCCTTTTCTTGATCCACACACTCATCTACCACCAACCCTAGCAGAAAGACAGAGGAGGTATTTATCCATCCCTGCTGCTTCCCTCCTATCCTAGTCTAAATCCTTGACCAAGTAGGGCTGGATACCAGGATTGAGATGTCACAATTTTAAGGGGGGTTTCAAGCAGGGGAAATCACAATACTTCATCTTCTCTTGCCATTATCTTTTTCTGTTAAAAATACGATGTTTAAAAAGCACATAAACATTTATCCATTTATCATTTACTTTGAAATTCAGCCTTTGTTTTATCCAGAACCAAATGCCAACACAGCATTCTTCTCCAGGCTTAATATGACTTATTCACTTAGGGAAGGGCTGGGAGGCTATGAACCTTCTGAAATTAGATGAAAGCTGTGTGTATATGTACATTTTCCGAGGGACAGGGATTATCACTTTTATTGGATTCACAAAGGATCTGTGTTAGAGACCTTGAGAGGAATTAAACATCTCTATGAGTATACGCTGTAGGGCTTTGCTGCACTGTCCTTGGAGGCTGTGCTGACAGTGACCCCAGTGGTGAATCCCCCAGGGCTCTCATGGGAAGTTAGAAATGAAAGCAGCTCAAATAATGAAGCCTGACTACTGAGTGTGGCCAATGGGAGAGAGAATCAGGTAGGGGAAGAGACCTCCAGACCACAGCAATTATCAATCAGCATGGGGAGTTGGGAGTCTGCAGAAAAGGTCTTTTTTCTTTTTTTTCTAGAAAAAAAATTTCTTTAAAAAAGTAAGGATTCTTCTAGAGGGTGTGTACTTTAGAAGACAATTTGGCATGGCTTAGTGTCTTAGTGTGCTCGGCTGTCATAGCAAAATACCATAGACTGAGTGGCATGAACAGCAGACATTTATTTCTCACAGTTCTGGAGCCTGGAAGTTCAAGATCAAGGTGCCAGCATGGTCATTTCCTTGTGAGGACTCTCTTTTAGGTTGCAGACAGCTGCCTTCTTGCTGTATTCTCACATGGGGAAAGGGGGGATGGAGAGTGGAGACAGAAACAACGAGCAAGCCTCTGGTCTCTTCTTATAAAGGCACTGATCCCACCATGAGAACCTTACCCTCATAACCTCATCGAAACCCAGTGATCTCGCAAAGCCCCATCTCCAAATACTGTCACATTGGGGGTTAGGGCTTCAACATCCACATTTTTTGGGAAATGATTCAGCCCATGGCACCTAGTAAAATTAAAGATACATAGTGATGGTTAATTTTATGTGTCAATGTGACTGGGCCACAGGGTGCCCAGAATAAACCTTACTTCTGGGTGTGTCAGGGAGGTTGATTCCAGCACCCAATCCTTTGAAGGCCTGAATAGAACAAAAAGGTGGAGGAAGGAGGAATTTGCTTCCTTTGTCTGGCTTCACTGCTTGAGCTGGGACATCTCCTCTCCTCTCCTCTCCTCTCCTCTCCTCTCCTCTCCTCTCCTCTCCTCTCCTCTCATCTCATCTTCTCTGGCCCTCAGACTGGGTTACACCATCAGCTCCCCTGGTTTTCAGACCTTCAGACTTGGACTGAATTATACCACCTGCATTACTGGGTCTCCAGTGTGCAGACATTAGATCATGGGACTTCTCAGCCTCTACAGTTGTGTGAGTGAATACCTCATAATAAATCTGTCTATCTATTATCCATCCATCCACCCATCCCACTGGTTCTGTTTTCCTGGAGGACCCTGACTAACATATGCACATAGGTTGCTACCCAGCAATTCTGACCCTCTACATATGCATTAGAGACACATCCGTACACGTGACCTAACAGGTGCATTGAACACTCTCAGCAGCACTGCTAGCAACAACAGCAGCAGAATGGACAGACACACAAGACACATTCACACGGGGGGACACTGTGTAGCAGTGAAAATAGATGAAGCACATCTCCAGGCATGAGCCAGGAAGGATCTCACCAATGTTGGGCAGGAAGAACTGGCTGCAGAGGATACATACAAGTGATCTGGTTTATATGAAGCTAAAAAATAGGCACAACTGAGCACTACATTGTCTGTGAATATGCACATGTGGGACATGGCTTCCAAGAAAGCCAAGGAAACAAGTAACCAAGTTCAGAGTATTTCCCTGGGGATGGGGTGGCAGGCTGTCAGAGGAGGGCACATTGAGTAGGGGGTCATTGGTATTGGTAATGTTCTCTGTCTTAAACTTGGCTCACGGGAACATAGCAGTTTATTTTATCATTATTTTTTAAAATGTATGTGTGCATATATACATATATATATACACACATGCAATATAATACATATTTACATAATGTATGTCACATATACCGTATATCATATATAAAGCATGGCACTCTTGTATACATATTTCTTTTTTTTTTTTTTTTGACACGGGGTTTTGCTCTTATTGCCCAGGCTGGAATGCAATGGCAGGATCTCAGCTCACCGCAACCTCCGCCTCCCAGGTTCAAGTGATTCCCCTGCCTCAGCCTCCCTCAGCTGGGATTACAGGCGTGCGCCACCATGCCCAGCTAATTTTGTATTTTTAATACAGATGGGGTTTCTCCATGTTGATCAGTCTGGTCTTGAACTCCCGAACTCAGGTAATCTGCCCGCCTCAGCCTCCCAAAGTGCTGGGATTACAGGCGTGAGCCACTGCACCCAGCTTGTATGCATATTTCAAATTAAAAAAGAATCTCGTTAGAAAAACAAAATGTAAAAAATAAAAAAATTAAAAATTGTCATTAGAAAAACAAAGTAAAATAAAATTTTTTTAAAAAGGGAGAATTAATAAACACTGTAGTATAGTCACACAATGGAATACTAATCAACAATAAAAATCGCATTATTCATATGTATTAACAACATGAATGAATCTCCAAATAACTATGCTGAGATGCGTACATCTCACTGTGCTGAGCAACAGACAGAAAACAATGTATGCTCCGTGGTTCTGTTGATATGCGTTCTGGGACAGACATAACTATAGTGATAGAAATCAGATCAATGAAAAGTGTGGGGAATGGAATTGATGAAATGGGCGAGAGGGAAACTTCTGGGCTGATGGAAATGTTCTATACCTTGTTTAGGGTGGTGGTGATGTGGCTGTGTGTTTACATTAAAAAAACCAATGAACTGTATTGTACATTTAACATCTGTGCATTTAACTGCATGAATATTATACCTCAATACAAATGAAAGTTCGGGGTGACAATTTAGCTCCTCCTTTGATTCTGCTGACAACTTCAGGCCTTAGGCTACCCAAGGGTTGGAGAGGGAGGCTCTAAGACTGCTGGGAGCTGGTGAGGGCAGGACCATTGGCAGCTTGGCTATGGAGGGCAGGTGGGGGCTTCAGGCCAGCTAGGGGGTCACAGGCATAGAATGTAAAAATGGCTGTTCCAGTAGCCTTCTCTTTTACATCAGAGCCAAGCAGAGTGGACGAACTGACTTTCACCCCGGGATGAGGCTTCAGGGTGGCCGATCCACTTTAGAAGAAGAATTCTAGTTAGGAGCCAGAACTGGGTATTGCAAGTCAGCTCCCAGGAGTGGAGGAAGCTTTGGGTTAGACAGAGGGCACACGCGGGGGTAACGGAGAGGCTCCACTCCAGGCCTCAGAGCCTAGAGCAGCTGTCTGGTCCTGAGTCCTCTTCCTCATCTGTGCAGCAGGAGCACTCACCACCAGGCTGATGTAAGGCTTGTAGATTACAGTGAGAGGTGCCCCAAGGATTCAGAGCTCAGGAAGTTACGGCTTTTATTATGACTGTGCACGACCTGCTGCACCCCTTTCCTCACTTATTTTCTTGCTGTGTCATATTTGTCATCATCATCTTCTTCCCCTTTTCTTCTTTCTCTCCTCCTCCTCCCTCTCCTTCATCCTCTTCTCCTTCTCTTTCTCCTCCTCCTCCCTCTCCTCCTCATCTCTCTCCTCCTCCTCTCCTCCTTTCTCCTCGTTCTCCTCCATCTTCCTTCTTCTTCAATTGCAGCTCCCAAAGGCATTCAGCATATAATTTTGTTAATGGAAAAACCCAACTCTGTAAAGTATTTTAAAGAGTTTTATTCTGAGCTTATATGAGTGACCATGGCCCAGGGAACAGTCCTGAGAAAGTCCACCTGAGGTCGTCTGGTTACAGTTTGGTTTCATACATTTTAGGGAGACAGGAATTATAGGTGAAATAATAAATTAATGCATAGAAGGTACACATTGGTTCAGCCTAAAGAGGCAGGCGCTACTGAAGCAAGGGGGTGTAGGTCATAAGTGGTTTCAAAGATTTTCAGATTGGCAATTGGTTGAAAGGATTTAGCTTTGACTAAAGACTTGAAGTCAGTGGAAAGGAATGGTTGAGTTAAGATAAGGGGGTTGTGGGGCCAAAGTTCTTGTTATGTAGAGGAAGGCTCATAGGTGGCAGGCCTTGGAGAGAAGCATAGATGGTGAATGTCTCCTCTCAGACCTTAAAGGTGTCAGGCTCTCAGTTAATCTCTCCTAGATCAGGGAAAGGCCTAGAAAGGAAAGATCTGGCTGCATTAATGGCGATCTTCTACAGATGCAAATTTTCCCCACAAAAGATGGCTTTGTAGGGCTGTTTCAATCCATCGGCCTTGTGGCAACCATTTCATTTATTTTTTAAAATTTACTTTTATTTTTAAATTATTTATACAGACAAGGTCTCACTATGTTGCCCAGGCTGATCTCGAACTCCTGGCCTCAAGCAATCTTGCCACCTAAGCCTCCCAAAGTGCTGGGATTACAGGTATGACCCACTGTACCCAGCCAAAATTTTTTTTCTTTTTTTTCTCTTTTCTTTCCTCCCTCCCTCCCTCCCTTTCTCTCTCTCTCTTTCAAGACAAGGTCTCACTCTGTCACCCAGACTGGGGTGCAGTAGCGTGATCATAGGACACTGCAGCCTTGAACTCCTGAGCTCCAGTAATCCTCCCACCTCCATCTCCCAAAGTGCTGGGATGACAGGTGTGAGCCACCACACCCAGCCAGCCATTTCAGAATGTGTCAGAGAAACATATTTTGGGGTAAAACGTTTTGATCTCCTTCAGGTCAGCTGTCATGTGATGATGCTACATCAGAGTCAGGATGGAAAGTAAGCCACATTGTACTGGGCTAATAGAAAACTGTCTAACGCGATTTCATGGTGTGTCAGGCATGACTGAATCCCTGACTTGCATGGCTTCAGGTCTTGCTTATAATTTGGTATCTTA
The DNA here is from genome assembly GCF_029281585.2 of Gorilla gorilla gorilla. Classification (NCBI taxonomy): domain Eukaryota; kingdom Metazoa; phylum Chordata; class Mammalia; order Primates; family Hominidae; genus Gorilla; species Gorilla gorilla. The sequence goes on from NC_073240.2 coordinate 26,885,883, forward strand.
TTGGCACAATAGTCTGTTTGGCTAGTCTTATAATCTCTATTTTAACCTAAATGCCAAAAAAACGGGGGTGTAACAAGGTGTGTCTGACCTCCCTTCCCATCATAACTGGGAATTCAGTTTCTCAAGTTTCTCTGGGTTTTCTTGAGCAAGTTTTCTTGAGCAATGAAGGGGGCCCATTCATTTGGTTGGAGGGCTTAGGATTTTATTTTTGGTTTACAACTTTTATAAAACAAATAAATTGATACACCCTCCCTGTATTTGGTTTCAGAAATTAAAGAACAAACAAGGCTTTGCATAAGACTGAGAAATAAAAATAAAATCAAAAGTCCCACAACAAACTGGATGGAATCTCCTCTTGGCCAAAGGCCCCCCAGAGAAAGAAAACTGATTTCCTGGCTTGCCCGTCCTTCCTCCCTCCTTCCCTCCCTCCCTCCCTCCCTCCTTCCTTCCTTCCTTCCTTCATCATCCAGGCTGGAGTGCAGTGGTGCAATCTTGGCTCACTGCAACCTTCCACCAAGCGATTCTCCTGCCTCAGCCTCCCGAGTAGCTGGTATTATCAGTGCACACCACCATGCCCTACTAATTTTTGTGTTTTTGGTAGATACGGGGTTTCACCATATTGGCCAGGCTGGTCTCAAACTCCTGACCTCAAGTGATCCACCCACCTCGGCCTCCCAAAGTGCTGGGATTACAGGTGTGAGCCACCGTGCCTGGGCACAACCAACCAGCATTTCTTCCTGAAAACAGACCACCAGTGGCTCTGGCCAGTCGAGGGAGGATGCACAGTGAAGAGGGGTCCTCTGTCCACCTTTTGACATCACAAGTCCAAAAGCTCCACCCTTGGATCATGCTAACAACACCGTTTGTTGAACGTGGGCCCTATGGAGAGCCAGGAAGCTCGACTACGCATGCGCACATTTTTCCTTTCATAAATATTCATGACTCCTCCTATGCTTATTGAATATGCATATCTGGGCACACTGCTTAGCATAAATCCCTGACTTATTCTTCTCACTCTCTAGGTGCCTGTTCTGGCTTCTGGCCAGAGGCTACCCTTCTCAGCCTGTCAGAATGGCCACCCTGCAGGCTCAACACTGTATGAGAAAAAGCTCTCCTTTCTAAATGTATGAACCTTGTCGTTCTTCAGTTGACAAGACAAAGCAGGCAGGTAGAAGGGAAAAGGAAGAGAAACTTCGCTTTCATTTTTATAAGCCGTTTTTCCTGTTCATTAAATCTAATTCAGAAAATGTCAACTGAGTACCTCCTCTAGCTCGGGCACTGTGCTAGCTTCTAGGAGACACGAATAAAATGCTTTCCCTCGCCTGCCTCCCAGAGCTCTCTGGATTTTGTATTATAATAGGCTCAAAAGCTTCTAGAATAAACCTTGGTGAAGAAACCAATTGTTATGTATATCATGCAATCTCCCCCTAATTGATCCATTATATAAAGCCAGAATTTTTATATTTTGAATTTGTTTAAAATTAGAAACAATCCATTTGGTTGGCCAGTTTTAGACTAACTGATGATTTCTGAAAATAATTTCCGGAGGCTTGAGAAGCTGGTTAGTCAAATTGGACAGAATATAAAATTTTGAAAACAGGCCATGGTGCCTACTTGGGGGGGTCTTCTTGCACTTGGCAGGTTCTTTGTGGGCTGATGGTGAAAAAGAAGCTGCTCTTGCTCTTGCAGAAGTTACAGCTGAGAAGGGGACACACGAAGGAAAGCACTTGAAGCAGATATAAGATGAACACTGAGGCTTCAAGTGTGGGCAAGGAGCTAGGGCAGCATGAGGGGTGATCCAGCCATTATGGGAACTTCAAGGGGAGAAGGGGCTTGAGGAAGGAGAGGCACTTTGTTATGAGAAGACGATGAGGCTAGCAGACATTCCAGGCAGAGGGGACAAAGCTGAGTGCCGGGATTAATTTTATGTGCCAGCCTGACTAGGTCACAGGCTGCCTAGATAGCTGGTAAAACATGATTTCTGGGTGTGTCTGTGAGGGTGTTTGTGGAAGAGACTGGCATTTGAATCAGTACACAGAGTAAGGTGGATGGCCCTCACTAGTACAGGCAGGTATCATCCCATCTGCTGAGGGCCTGAACAGAACAAAAAGGGAGAAGAAGGGCAGATGGGCTTTCTTTCCTCCAGCTGGGCCATCCCTCTTCTCCTACCCTCAGGCATCAGTGCTCCTGGTTTCTGGGCCTTCAGACTCAAATAGTGAGAGACAGGACTAGCTGGATTTCCTAGGCTGACTAAGGATTCCTAAGCCTAGCTGGGGAAGGTGACCGCACCTACCTTTAAACAAGGGGCTTGTAACTCAGCTCACACCCAACCAATCAGGTAGTAAAGAGGGCTCACTAAAATACAAATTAGGCTAAAAGCAGGAGGTAAAGAAATAGTCAATCATCTATCACCTGAGAGCACAGGGGCAGGGACAATGATTGGGATATAAACCCCAGGCATTCGAGCTGGGCTTGGGCAACCCCCTTTGGGTCCCTACCCATTGTATGGGAGCTCTTTTTTCACTCTATTAAATCTTGCAACTGCACATTCTTCTGGTCCATGTTTGTTCTGGCTCGAGCTGAGCTTTCTCTCACCGTCCACCACTGCTGTTCGCCGGCATCCCAGACTCTCCATTGACTTCCACCCCTCCGGATCCGGCAGGGTGTCTGCTGCATTTCTGATCCAGCGAGGCGCCCATTGCCACTCCTGTTCGGGCTAAAGGTTCGCCATTGTTCCTGCATGGCTAAGGCTCGGGTTTGTGCTAATCAAGCTGAACACTAGTCACTGGGTTCCACGTTCTCTTCCATGACCCACGGCTTCTAATAGAGTTATAACACTCACCACATGGCCCAAGGTTTCATTCCTTGGAATCCATGAGGCCAAGAACCCCAAGTCAGAGAACAAAAGGCTGGCCGCCATCTTGGGAGCGGCCGCCACCCTCTTGGCAGCTCTAAGAACAAAGACCCACCCGTAACAATAGGACTTAGACCATGGCCCTCCAATTCTCCACCTTTGGTCTTGGATTGGGACTTATGCCATCAGCTCCTCTCAGGCCTTCAGGTTTGGACTTAAATGAGACTCCCAGCTTTTCTGGGCCTCCAGCTTGCAGTAGTCAGGCCATGGAACTTCTTAGTGTCCATAATCACATGAGCCAATACTTCATAATAAATTTCTTCCTATAGCTATATAAATTGAATATACATATAGATCTATGTATATCCAATTGGCCTTCTCTGGAGAGCTCTAATATACTGAGAGACATCAATGATTTCTCAGTCAGGGCAGGCTAGATAATGCTGAGTAACAGACAACCCTAAGGTTACCATGGCATAAGGCAGCAAGGTGGATGTATCTCTCATGCTCACGTCATCTTTATTGGCAGTGGGCTCTGCTCCCAGGCTGATGGAACCACCATCTACGGCATCGCTGTCTCCTTGGTCTGGGAGAACCCAGTGAATCACATGCTCTTCAAAGCTTCTCTGCAGAAGCCACACATGTCCCTTTCACTCACGTCTTAGTAGCCAAAGCAAGTAACATGGTCACACCTAACTTCAAGGGCGTGGGGTCGTGCCGTCCTGCCATATATCCAGAATGAGAGGAAACGCTATAGATGAAAGCCTCGAAGCATATTGACCCTTCATGGCAGGTCCGAAGTGGCAGGGGTGAATGGAAACAGGCTGATGAGATTGTGAAGTGCCCTGACTGGCTCCATAGTTCAGACCCTGGAGCTGTGGAAGGCCTCTCATAAGCAGACTCAGACACACAAGGCATGTTTAAGCTTCTGAAAGAGGATGCTGGTGGTGGGGTGGAGAAGGTCTCAGCAACCAGGGACAGGGAGGAAGATTCTGCATTGACTGTGGGACAAAGTGGAGGAGAGGTGATGAATTTGAGAGGTATTTCTGAGGTAAAATCAGTGGGATTTGTTGAAAGGCTTGCTCTGTCAAGAGAGGAATCTAAGACAGGGTGGAGGGTTTTCAGTTGGGAGCTGAGGCCATTGATTTTATGACTAAGAGCAAAGGTTAAGCAGAAACAGAGGCTCGACGGGAGACAAGCTGGATCTGGGACGCTTGGGGTTTGAGATTCCTGGGGCATCCAGGACATCGCGTCTCCTTGACACGCAAGGCAGAAGCCTCAGGCGCTAGGTTGAGAGTTATCTTCGGAGGCTGCTGAAGGGCTGGCGGTGGGTGGGCACCCCGAGACAGAGGGCACATAGTGAGAGGGAGGCTCTGGCTGGAAGTCGGGTGCACACAGGTGGAGATGCAGGGGACAGCCAGCGGGCCGCGCGTGAACACCGAGGGGAGGAAGCTTCCACGGAGCAGCTTCAGCTTCAGGGACAGCCCTGGTGGAGGCGGGGGAGCCGGGGGAGCCATGAACTCGAAAAGGAGACATCCGTGGGATACTCAGAAATCATTGGCGATATTTGAGAGAGCAATTGCAGTGCAGCTGTGGGGGCAGACACCGCCAAAGGTGGAAGGCCCTTCTTCAAAGGGCTTCACACAAGCTCTTTCCTCAGCTCAGAAATTCCCTGGCTTCCGGCTGAGGGTGGTGGCTCACACCTGAATCCCAGCACTTTGGGAGGCCGAGGTGGGCGGGTCGCGAGGTCAGGAGATCGAGACCAGCCTGGCTAACATGGTGAAACCCTGTCTCACTAAAAATACAAAAATTAGCCCGGCGTGGTGGCACGCACCTGTAATCCTAGCTACTTGGGAGGCTGAGGCAGGAGAATCGCTTGAGCCCGGGAGGTGGAAGTTGCTGTGAACCGAGATCGCGCCACTGCACTCCAGCCTGGGCGACAGAGCGAGACTCCGTCTCAAAAACAAAACAAAACAAAACAAAAACAAAAAAACAAAAGAAAAGAAATTCCTTAGCTTCCTTGGTATGTAAAATAATCTGGAAGAGCATTTCTCACTCCCCTGGGCTCTCCCCTCTGGAGGCATCCCCACCCGTTGCGCCCCAGGAGCCTCTACTCCTGCAGCCTGGTGTGCAGCGCCCACTGCCCTCTCCTGCGCAGCCGGGGCCTGGCTCTCCTCTCCCTGCCTATGCTCAGCTGCCTCCGCATCCGGCGGGGATCGGGCATGTGCTGTGCTCATCTGTGCAGCCTCAGTGTCCGTCTCATAGAAGAGGTCCAGGAAAATTCATCAGATTTGAATGAGGGGAGGTGGGGGAGCGAGCATACCTGCAGGCTGAGAAGGAGTCAGTAAAGAAAGAGGTGGAAAACAAAAAAGAAGAAAGACTATGGCATCGGGGGGAGATGGGGCAAGAGTGCAGGAGAAGGGATTTCCTTGGCAAAGGCGTAGGGATGCTCCTACCAGGGACAGAATGCAAAACAAAAAGAGCAAGAAAAGTGGTGGATAAATCCACGTCCAGTTAAAGATGGCGGGCTGAACACCCGTATTTATCTCAGCTCCTTCCAGAACCGCAGGAAGTTATAGTCGGGGAGAAAACAGTGTATAGACCGACCTAGTGGACAAGAGCATCCGATGATCAGAGGAAAGGAAGGCAGCAGGGAAAGAACAGAGAAGGAGTCGCCACTGAGATGTGCAAAGAGCCCGGAGTCTCCCTGCAGAGCCCGGGAAGCCTGGGCGCCGGGAACCCCAGAACACCAGGAGAGGGGTGCATTGACTGCAGAAGCACATACCCTCCCCCTACACAGGAGAAACGCATCCAGAAGCCTGTGAACTCTGGCAGTGGGAGAGAGGGGTGAGAGACTGGTGTGAGAACAGGTTACCTGTCTGTTGTGGAAGGGGAGAGCTTCCAGCCCTGCCCCGGCTTGCTCCACAGCACAGGTAGACACACCTGTGCTGGGTCCACACCACCCCAGGGTGCAGACTGGATGCCTCATTACTATAATAACTAAATAGCCCCAAAGTAAAGACCTGCAACTTCTCTAACTTGGGTCCCAGCTCAATCACCCTAAGGAAAATTGTTATCTCCAATTAGATTTCAACCATTTACTTTTAAATATATGTAAAGAATCATCAAACATTTGAGAAAGCATCATACACGAAAGTTAGAGCTCAAAACAAACAGGGAAAAACGTAATATCCCCCAAAATACTGCACCTATGAAAAAAAACAGGAAGGCATTACAAATAATAAAGAACAAGAAAGTGCTTTTAGGAATTAAAATTATAGGTTGGGCACAGTGGCTCATGCCTGTGAACCGAGCACTGTAAGGGGCCAAGGCAGGAGGATTGCTTTGAGCCTAGGAGTTTGAGACAAGCCTGGGCAACACAGTGAGACCCCCATCTCTATTAATTAAAAGGAAAAAGAAAATTTTTAAAAGAACTTTAAAAATAAGAAATTAAAAGTATATCAAATTAAAAATTTTAATGAGTAGAAAAAGTTAATGAAATATCCTAGAAAATATTTATAGATTCAAAAAGACAAAGTGAAAATATAAAGGAAAAGAGAAAAAGTAGACTCTAAATGTACAAAGAATTATAAATTCCATAAAGGAATAACTGAAGAAATGGACAGAAGAGGAATTTATCAATAGAATAAAAAAAAACTGTCAAGAGGAAGGGACAAGAGTTTTCAGATTTAAAGTGTCAGTTATGTATCCCAGGAAAATACTGAAAAATTTTTTCAAGTATTTTTTCCAAGGCAACTCATGTCACTGTAAAATTTTTATAACGCAGCTATAAAGGAAAGATCCTAAACACTTCCAGAAAGACAAAATAACAATCACATGCAAATAACTGGGAACAAGGATGGCTTCCAACCAACTTCTAAGCTGCAACATTGCAAGGTGGAAGGCACTGGAAGGCCTTCAAAATGCCAAGGGAAAGTTATTTTCAACCTGGAATTTCATTGTCAAGCTATTATCAGTCAATTATGAGCAAGGATAAAGCAAGCAAAGGACCCGACCAATGCTCTTACCTTGATCTAACTCTAGTCCGGCTCCTCTGAATTCTGACTGGGCCCCGACCTTGGGCTGTGTTCTTGGCCCACTTACTCTGATCTTAGCAAGAATCCTGCAGAGTCACTTAGTGAAAATCCCCCACCCTTAGTCCGACCACTCTTGCTATCTTATCACCCTGGCTACCTTCAGCAAAAATTCAGATAGGTCATTTTAGCAAAGAACTGCCTTAGCAAAGAATAACTCTTGGTAATTTTCCATCCACCAGCCCCCCACACCTGCTTCTTGCCTATACATCTGCATTTTTGCTTATTGTAGTCAGAGTTGAGCCAGTGTCTCTTGCCTACTACAAAACCCCATTGTGGCAGCTGCCCTTGAATAAAGTCTTCCTTACCACCTTTTACTTAACAAGTGTCAGGAGTATTTTTCTCTTTAATAGATCACACAATTTATTTCCAGTACACTCTTGCTAAGGAAGCTACTGGAAGATTTCACCCAAAATAGGGAGTAAATAAAGAAGAAGGAGATATCTGACTAGGAAATGGAATACAATGCTGGGGAGGGTGAAGGGGACCACTCCAGGTGGTAAGTGAAGGCCAGGGGGGCAGGCTTGCTGCCTGCAGCAGCAGGAGAGGGCTAGAAGAGAGCCCTGCAGGCAAAGAGAACTGATACCTGCTATGTGGGGAAACGGCTCCCTGGTAAAACAAATCAAAACCTCACTTGTAGCATTGGCTGATTTCTGTACTGTAAAGGCTGTCACCATGCTGTGTTGAGCAACTAAATTATAGAATTCCTGAATATTTAACAGCAGACTCTTTCAGCCAGTAGGAGGTGGCACGAGTACACTGCCCAAACTGGTCCATTACCTGATGTGTTTGTGTGGAAAACAGCATTGAGAGGCATTTTGCTGTCCCATTAGGTGGGACAAGATGAATTTGGGATAGCTATATAGAAAATGAGGCAAAGGGAACAGTCAGTTTTAATTCCAAACAAGTATAAAAAAACTTACGTGAGACAGCAAATGGGACTAGCCTAGCAGTATATTGGGCTCAGTGTTGAAAATGTAAGCAATGAAAACTGATTTAACAGAAATGGGGATAGATTTGAAGCATTGGGGTGGGAGGGGCAGGTAAGTGCTAAGTTTTCATTTCATAGCAGACAGTGGATGGATAATCAATCAATAAACAGGACAACAAGCATTTTTATTTAGAACTTTGGAAGAACCAGGTTGAAAGTAGAATTCAACCTCAGGCAGGGAGGGAGGCATTGGCAACTGCCTTTTTTAAATGTCATGGTTTAGGTCCTTTTGGGCACCTTAAACCATGAGCACGTAGTCCTTGGGTAGACAAAATATTGTGTTTTAAAGGCGATGCGTACTCCAGAAGTGGGGAGGAGCTCAGGCAAGTCTACTGGACAGTGGATCAGGAAAGGGAGGGCTAAGGGGAAAAGCTTCTGCATGCTTCCTCTGTAGCAAATCCACTTAGAGATTCTGATCCTCCTCCTCCACCTCTTCCTCCTCCTTTGCTTCCTCTTCTTCTTTATTATGGTAAAATATACATAAAATAAATATTACCATCTTAACCATTTTTAAGTGTACAGTTCAATGGCATTAAGTATCACACATTCACCTTGTTGCACAACTATCAGTACCATTCAACTCCAGAACTTTTTCATCTTTCTAAACTGAAACTCTGTGCTCATTAAACACTAATCCTCATTCCCCCTCCTGTCAGCCCCTGGCAACCACCCTTCTACTTTCTGTCCCTGAATCTGATTACTCTGGGTACCTCTTATAAGTGGAATCGTGCAGCATTTTCCTTTTGTGACCAGCTTATTTCACTGAGCATTCTGTCCTCAATGCTCCCCCATGTTGTGGCACGTGTTAGAATGTTCTTCCTCTTCAAGGCTGAATAATACTCCCTTGTATGCGTACACCACATCTTCTGTATTCACTGAGTTGATGGACACGTAGGTTGCTTCCACTTTTTGGCTATTGTGAATAATGCTGCTATAAACACGGATGTGCAAATATCTGCTTGAATTTCTACTTTAAATTCATTTGGGTACATATCCAGAAGCGGAATTGCTGAATCATATGGTAATTCTATGTGTTTTTTGTTTTTGTTTTTTTTGTTTGTTTTTTGAGGAACTGCCACACTGTTTTCTACAGTGATTTTACCATTTAATATTCCCACCAGTGGAACAAGTGTTTAAGTTTTCCCCATCCCCACCAATACTTGCTATTTTCTTTTCAAACAAAAAATACAATAGCTGTCCTAATGGGTATGAAGTAGTACTTAGAGATTCTTAATACTGTACTCAAGTTATTTCTCAATCGAATTTCAGCCACTTTCTCTAATTTGGGTCTGGAGAGAGAGTCCCTGGCAGCAGCTGGCATCTGGGAAACACTTACTCAGTGGTGGACATTCTAAACCAGCTGACTGTTCACTGCAATCAAGACTTGACCCGACAGATGGCCTGTATGTTCTGTGGGCCTGTAGAGAAGAATCACCACTCAAAACTCACATCTCACTGCCTCCCACCCAACCCACTCGCCGGCCTTTTGCTTTCCAAATGGAGGCATCTGACAGGCCCCATGGTGGATACCCCTCTGTGCACCAGGGATCTCCAGGTGCCCAGGTGATGATGGTTGATGGAAAGAACGTCTTGCTTTGCTTGAGTGTGAGACGTTTTGACATTGCCATTTTGATCTTCCCTAAAAGCCAATATTGCACCTTTTGAGGAGATACCCTCTTCCTGCCCACAGCCTCACACATCCTCCCACATCCTCTGCTGTGAAACGGGGCTAAGGGTGGTGGGAAGTGCAGGGACAGGGTGGGCACGCCACGTCAAATAAAAAGGCATGTCATGGGTTTTTCTTTTTTCTTTTTCTTTTCTTTTCTTTTTTGAGACAGAATTTCACTCTTGTTGCCCAGGCTGGAGTGCAGTGGCACGATCTCAGCTTACTGCAACCTCTGCCTCCCGCATTCAAGTGATTCTTGTGCCTCAGCCCCCCAAGTAGCTGGGATTACAGGTGTGTGCCAACACACCCAAATAATTTTTGTATTTTTAGTAGAGACGGGGCTTTGCCATGTTGGCCAGGTTGGTCTCGAACTCCTGGCCTCAAGTGATCTGCCTGCCTTGGCCTCCCAATCTGCTATAGGCGTGAGCCACTACACCTGGCCCTACTGCTAGAATCTATTCCTTGTGTCTAGTTGTAATTTCGTATCTGTTAACTCATGTCTCACTATCCTACCTCTTCTCATCCTTTAGTAACCGCTATCCATTTCTATGATATGCACCTTTTTAGCTCCCACATGTGAAAACATGCAGTATTGACCTGTCTGTGCCTGGCTTATTTCACTTAACATAATGTCTTCGAGGCTCGTCCATATTCCTAGGAGCAGTTTTCTAAGAATCCATCACTTTACACAAGACGCAATGGCCCTGGCTCCATCACAAGCAGGAGAGAGACACACATGTTTCTAACTATGGAGTAAGAAACTCTTCTATGATAACAGGTGGACCCTGAAGGCTGGCATGGCCGCAGCCTAGAGGGACAAACTGCCTCTGACGGTCAAACTCACTCTGCACAGGCTTGCCGAGAACTTGAGTGTTCCTCTGTGGGAATGAGAGAATGCACCCAGCCCAAGTCTTTCCTCTGACATCGGGTGTATCCTTCACACAGCTAGTCTGCTGGTTTGGTAGTTAGCCAGATGGAAACGACCTGAAACTAAGTCTGAGTCATCTGTCTCACTCATCTTTGAATCCATTCATTCATTTGCTCCATCACTCATTCATCGTAGAAGTAATTATGGAACATTCTGTGTGAACCAGGCACTGCTCTTGGCACTTGGGATACTGAAGTAAACAAAACAAAGACAAAGATAACCCCCTAACTTCATGGCAGGGCAAAGACAAGAACCAAGGAGCATCTGTGTAAAAGTGAATTGGAGAGTTTATCTGAAGAGGGTGGCAGGCGTGGAGGAAAGAGAAAAGCTTGAGCCTAGTAGAACAGGTGGGGTGATCATGAGTGTTCCGCAGGGTGCAGGGGCCTCACAGAGCATGGAGGAGCAGGGCCTGCAGCTGCCTAGTGTGGAGTGTGCCCCTCCATATGCAGGAGGTCACGGAGATCTGGCCCCCTTTGCTGGGAGCAAATGTCGGACTGTGAGTACAGTCCCAGGGAAGTCAGTGCAGGGGTTGGGGGTGGTGGTGGGGAGAGGCAATTGCATCTGGACACATTTTGAAGCTGAACTAAGAAGATTTCAGAAAGGATTGGGTGGGGTCAGAGATGGGGACAGTAGGGGAGGAATGGGGTCGGGGTTGACTTGGGGTGTGGGCCTGTGAGCTCAGGAGGTGTCTGTGTGGAATGGAAAGGTGATTTCTCACTTCGCCCAGGCCATGTGTGGTACCACGTCTGAATGTCTGCACACTTCAGATTCAACTGGACCCCTTTGGGTGTACCCAGAGCTTATTTGCTGCTGTGATCTTTACAGTTCCCTCTCGTATTGGGCTCAGATGTGTTGAATGTATCCGACTAACTGAGAATTTGAACGAACAAAAAAGATGATGGGACCAGATAGGCAATTACTGCTGGAAAATCATGGCCTTCCCAACTTCAGTGTTCTCTGCCCCAGAGGCAGGTTTTCATTTTAATGTGAAACTTCAGCTACTGTCTTGGAGGGGGTGGACTTTTCATCTTCCAGATCTGGGGAGGAAGGTTATATTGAGCATTATGGAAGCCGCTTCAGATGCAGATTTTAGGAAGACCCAAGAGAAGAAAATAGGACTCTATGACATCACTTCCATATGGAAGGGAGCTTGGAACAGATTTCCTAGTGCACAGTAGTCTTGAGAGAAGTCACCGTGCTGTCTTCCTCGTTCCCACTTGCTCTGCCAGGAGTGATGCCCAAAATACTCCTTCTCGATTGACACTACAAATATATCCCTCTCTCCCAAGAAGCTCATCATGGCTCTGAAGTTCCCAGTTCATAAAATTAAAATTTATCACTATAGTTTTCTTCCCCCACTCCGAGACAGAGTCTTGCTCTGTCACCCAGAGCTGGAGTGCAATGGCACAATCTCGGCTCACTGCAACCTCTGCCTCCCAGGTTCAAGCAATTCTCCTGCCTCAGCCTCCCGAGTAGCTGGGATTACAGGCACACGCCACCATGCCCGGCTAATTTTTGTATTTTTAGTAGAGATGGGGTTTCACCATGTTGGCCAGGCTGGTCTCGAACTCCTGACCTCGTGATCTGCCCGCCTTGGTCTCTCAAAGTGCTAGGATTACAGGCATGAACCACTGTACCCGGCCTATCCCTGTGGTTTTTAAGGCTGTATCAAATGGCTCCATTTTACCTCTCTGGGAACATTTTACACACAAATGACAAACATAATCATAATCAGCAACATAATAAGAAGTCTGTAATTCTTTGTTATTTTATGTATTTGTTCGTTCAGAAAATATTAAGCACCTACTGTGCGTAGGGCACTGTTTTAGTAGCTGGGAATACAATGGTGGATCTAACTCCAGTCTTCATGGGACTTATAATCTAGAAAAGGATCCCAATAAGAGAAGAATCTCCGTCCGGTAGAGTGTTGGGTGGTCCAGATGAGACACACTCAGAGATGGCAGAGATGATGTCTTACAGGGACTGACCATGGGCTTGAGGCCCCAATGAGGAGTCAGCCCAACAGTCTCTGGATCATCCCGCAGACACTCAGGGTCCAGGACACTAGCAAGACCCCAAGTGAGGCCAGGCCAGCAGGTAAACAGGGTCTAGAGCCCATGAAGCATGATGGTGAGAACAGAAAACAGGTGCCTGCCGTGGGCTGACGCCCTGCACCCAAATGTCTGCTGAGGGATGGTGCTGGGCCAGGGCTTCCTGACCAAGGGAGGTCCATACACCTGGGTGGGAAAAAAATATTTATTGTCACTAATCTCTAACCAAAAGTTAACATTTCTTTCAGTTATAAATGTGCACAATAAACGACTGTTACGGTACTGGGAGGCAATGTTTGACAGATTCAGCAAATAAAAAATACAGGATGCCTAAATAAATTTCAGATAAACAAAATTTTTTAGTATATCTCACGCAATATTTGACACATACTTACACTACAAAAGTTATTCGTTGTTTATCTGAAATTTAAATTTAACTGGTGTCCTGTGTTTTATCTGGCAACCCTCTGTCCTGGGGACTCTGTCCCCAACAGCAATCAGCTATTTCCATTCACATTATGCTTGTTGCAATTATCCTGACAAACATGTGTGCTCATCACTATTCCAAAATTGCAGCAACTATGAAACCAGCTTCCAGATTATTTAATGCATTAATAATGCACGTATGTTGTCATATAGCAAGTTGGTTTTTTATTTTGCTGTTTCAGTGTCATTGGTTTTCTCTGTCACCTGATATAGTTCATTTCATGCACTTAGAAGCATGAGTGTGAGGAGTCCTTGGTCTTCTGCAGACGACCTTGGGGATCCACGGCATGAAGACAGGGAAAGCTCCAGCAGTGCAGTACCCGTCACCCCTTCTCCATGAACACAGGCCTGACGGCATCCCCCATGTGCCCCCGAGGCCACACTCCCTGTGCAGTATGCTGGCCCTGGGGGAAGGCTGCCGGATCCTGTGCAGGCCCTGAGAGCCCACATGTTGACAGCCCTGATGTCAGCAGTCAAGGTAGCAGGAGCCTTGCAGCCTGTAAACGTGGATGACAGTCCTAGCACACCTTCCAGTGGGTCCAGGAGCCCCCACCGCCCCAATCCTTGCAAAACCTTCCCCTCACAGAGCCAAGGTTCGTCTTAGAGGCTGGGCGGGGTGAGGAGACTTGGGGATGAGAGCAAGGAGAAGCAGCCCTACTGAGGAGCAGCCCCAAGAGTTGCTTGGAGGGGACGGGATAAACATTAAATTGTTCCTGCTACCCAGTGGGTGAGAGCAGACAGGCAGGAAGGGCAGATGATTCTAGAGAAACTCCACCACATTTGCTGGTCCCAGTTTTGTCCTCATGGTGCATACCACTGTGTTTATCTCTGTGTATGTCTGGAGCCCTGGGGCAAACCCATCCCTCCCTCCCTCCCTCCCTCATCCCTCCTTTCTTCCTTCCCTCCCACACAACTCCACTATGCTAAGCCCCTTCTTGTTACTTTGCTTTGGGTCCAAGCTCAGTGCCTTCTCCTGATGCCAAGATCACATTCTCACCCACTCTGGTTTAGCTCCCCCCACCCCAGCCTGCCCTCCCTTCCTCCCCCACCAATGCCAGCCTCTGCCCCATGTGGCCCCTTCACAGCGCTTGTTGACACACCTGACACAAAGCTCGTGTCTCCAGTAACGCACCAAACGTACCCAGGACAGGGCCCAAGTGTGAAGCCGTTAGCGCACTGAGGGTTCTGCAGGGGCACCCAGGCCTGGCACAGGCGTGCTGCTCAGTGCACATTTGTTGAATGCGTGAATGAATGGATGAGTGAATTGAATTAAACAGTAGGTGCCACATGAACCCTGATTTAGAAATAACATGGGTCCCACAAGAATTACCTTTAAAGTGTTTACTTTAATTTACTTTATCTCCAAAGGCCAGGATTTGAGAAAGACAATCGGTATGTCTATGCACAAATGGAATTCATATTTTTGACTTACATGTGGAAATTCCTGTTTGCAGAACCTTTCCTCCACCAAGATCCTAGAATGTAGTCAGGAAGACTCATGCACCAGCCTGCCTGGGCTCTAGTCCCAGCTGCACCGCTACTGCCATGTGACCTGAGCACGTTAATTACCCTTTCTGGGACTTGATGTTTCCCATCTGCACATTGGGTGAAATTAGAATAAATTTTACAGGCTTTTGTGAGGGCTGAGGTGGTCCATCTGCATAAATCACCTTGATGGATGTCTGCCTCATCATGAGAGACACGTCAGGCAGGCGCTTGGAGGGTGCTGCTTCATTTGGTTTTGAAATGTGTGGGTGTCACATCACATTAGGTGGCCGATCTAATGGCCCTAAGGGAAGGACCTGAATTCCTATCCCAGCCTCCCCACACTGCAGTCAGCTGACTCCAAAGCATAGGGATGCAGGCAGAGATGAAACCGTGTATAAAATACATTTATTTAGATCCAAGAATACGGTTAGCATCCAGCTGCTCCTCCCTCCACCTAACTGTGTAAGAACCAGGCTGCCACACAGAGAAACCTTGGTGCTTCTGCTTCGAGAGAACCAAGTTCATATCATCTCCATCTTAAACACTTTTGTTAAAGCCGCATACCGAGCACACGTATAGCCATGGTGTGTGTGTGTGTGTGTGTGTGTGTGTGTTGAGGGTGGCATTTGGTAAAGCCCTCTCAGAGGTTACTTACATGCACCTTCAGCCTGTGGGCACTCACTCACCATCATTTTGCTAGATTGTGCTTTACACTGTGCTATGCTTAATAAGAGCACATGGAAACAGCTTTTTAAAAAAGGTGATTATATGTAACTACATATATATGTGTATTTAGGAAAACATGGGACAGTTGTCTTGGAGACAACATCCTCATTTAAAGAGACCCCTCTTAGCCCTGGGCTGGGGTCTCTGCATTTGATTCCCACCCCTGGCTGGATTTGGGAATCCCTGTCAGGGCTGGGGGAGGGAACGAGGGAACCACCAGAGGGAGGGGACATGTGATCCTGGTTCCTTGTGCAGGATCCCCAGCAGGGAGGCTGCAGACAGCAGCAGCCTCAGCCCCACGTGGCCAGCCCGCGTGAGAAATCCAGGCTGAAAATAGCCTAGAGCCTCACACTCTACGGCTCAGGGAGGCACGATTTTTCCTCTAGGGTTCAGAGCAGCGTTAGGAGAGCACTGATGAAATTGCGGTACACCAGAAGCATTGGCTTATTCTTATATGTCACTGGAATACACCGCAGGCTTGGTTTTCCTTTAACTCCAGTGCCTTCTGATAAATCTAGAATGTGCATTGAGGAATGCCGGGGGGGGGGGGGCATTTCCTGGGTTCGGGGGCTGTGAAGACCTCTCCCCAAGCCCCCGCAGAGACCAGGCTTTGTGTACACAGCCTCCTCCAGCAGGAGGGCTCCCAGTCTCTGAATGTGTCACGTACACTTCCTTTCAAGGCATCACTATGCGGCTGCATGCTTAGGTGTAGCCGAGAATTGAGCTCCTTCTTCACACAGAGGAATATCGTATTACCTTTCTTTTTTCAAAAAACAATGTATATTATCTTCAGCAATAAAACTGCATGGTTTGCTCTCAGGGCATGATTCAAGAAGAGACCAAATAAAAGGGGCCTTGGAGGATCTTTAAAAAATTCCAGTTTTAGCGTATAGACCTAATGGAACCTCCTTTTATTGAATCTATTTATAAACGCTCAATCCAATTGCGTGGATTTGGAAAGCTAACATTTTCAACACGAGACAGCTGGTGGAACGTGTGCTCTTAGTTCTAAGAATAGGTAAATCCCAAGGAATATATCTGTGCTTCCTTTTGTGAGATGGTGCAGATGTTCTAATAGCAAAGATCAAAATGACATTTGCCAGTTATGAAAATCATCCTCAATTAACTGTGAAAAATACTGTCTCGTCTATCAGATAATTTCTCCCTCTCTCTCCTCTCTCCTCATTTCTTGTATGGGATTTTTGAGATGGAAACTCCCCATCTTAGTGGGAAGGGAGGGGATAAGGAGCAGAAAATAAGAAGCGAGTATAAAGTATACAAGATGCTATCACGAGGCAGTAATTCCTGCAAAGGAAATACAGTGTGTGTACAGCAGAAGTGTCTGGCTTAGGGTTGGGGAAGGTGTCCCAGTTTATGTCTGCAGAGGCCGGCCAGGTGCCCCAGGGGAGCTGTCCTGCCCAGCGTGGCTCTTCTGATGGCTTCCGAGCCCCTGGCTGTCAGCCCCTAGTTTTCTCTGAGAGAAAGTGGGAGCTAAAAATAGCAGAATGACTTGCACTGGACCTCCACATCCACGTGTTTCCTGCATCTCCGGCCATAACTCAGGACAGAGATTTATGGCCACCTGGGTTCCAACAAGTTACTCAGGGCTTCCCAGTCAGAGCAGACACATTTGCTGTCATGTTGATTTTACAAGGAGATGAACTTTCAGAGGTTCTGAAAGTGAAGGGTGATGAGGCAAGTCCTGCCACCAAGCAGGTTCAGGCTGGAGGCTCTGGAAGCCTCTCTGAGCTCTGTCTCGGAATCGAGTGCTTTGAAAATATTTTGATCTAAAATTGTATTCCCTAAGGTGCTCTTGCCTCTTTTTTTTTAATTAAAAAATTGTTGTGGTAACTTGCACATACATCAAATGTATCATTTTAACCACTTTAAAGCATATAGTTGGTTCCGGGGCCTGAAGTGCCTTCAGGCTGTTGTGCAACCACCACCACCATGCACCGCAGAGCTTTTTCATCAACCTAAATGGAAACTGTGCCCATTAAATATGAACTCCCCTTTCCCCTTCCAGCTCCTGGCCACCCCCATTCTCCTTCCTGTCTGCACAAGTTTGACTACTCTAGGCACTGCATGTAGGTGGAGTCACATCATCTGTCCTTTTTTCTTCGTTTGTTTGAGAAGGGGTTTCACTCGTTGCCCAGGCTGGAGTGCAACGGCACGATCTCGGCTCACTGCAACCTCCACCTCCTGAGTTCAAGTGATTCTCCTGCCTCAGCCTCCCAAGTAGCTGGGATTATAGGCGTCTACCACCACGCCAGCTAATTTTTGTATTTTTAGTAGAGACGGGGTTTCGTCATGTTGGCCAGGCTGGTCTCGAACTCCTGAGCTCAGGTGATCCACCGGCCTCAGCCTCCCAAAGTGCTGGGATTACAGGCGTGTGCCACCGTGCCCGGCCCGGCCTTTTGTGACTGCCCTCCTTCACTCAGTTTCCTGTCCTCTAGGTTCATCTGTGTTGTACATGTGTTAGACATTCCCTCCTTTTAAGACGGAATAATATCCCATTCTATGTAGAGTCCATATTTTTGTTTATTCATTCATCTGTCGGCCGACATGGGCTATGTTTATCTGTTGGCTATTGTGCGGAATGCTGCTATGAATATGGCGGTGTAAATATCTGTGTGAGTCCCTGCTTTGAGTTGCTTGGGTAGGTACCTGGAAGTGTAACTGCTGGATCAGATGGTCATTCTGCCTTTAATTTTGGGAGGAATTGCCACATTGTTTCCCACAGCAGCTGTGCCATTTTGCATTCCTTCCAGCAGTGCACAGGGCTCTGGAGCTTCCACATCTTCACCAGCTCTTGTCATTTCTTCATTGTTTAAATGATCCAGAAAGCCTTCTTAATGGGGGTGAGGTGCTATCTCACTGCGGTTTTGTCTTTCTCTATTGATTAGTGATGTGGAGTATGCCTTGACTATCCTTGTTATGAGATTTTATACGAATGATTACCAAAACAATGGAAAAAACTCCTGTAGGATATGTTTGGTGGTTGTTTTCGAGGGTAGACCGAGGGTAAGGGAAACCATGGTGCCTGGGAGGGAGAAGGGGTCCTAGGGCAAGACGAGGTGTGCGGAGGGTTACTAGTTTAAGGACTAACCTGTGGTCACTGCTCCTGAGACACTTGTACAGATGTGTGCACGGCCACATCCCAAGCGTAACATCCTGGGGTGGGATGAGGAGGAGGAGGGTCACAGGGGCAAGGGCCAATGAGCAGGGCCAGTGAGCAGCATGCAAGACCATACCCAGGGCCCCTCAGGGGCTCTGAGGGGTGCAGGGTGGGCTGCCACTCCAGTGGTCAGCTGTCAGGATGAACTGGAATCTCATTCCAATGTGGAGGGTGGGTTTTACAGGAGCAGCCCACTCCGGTTGAGCGGGGTAGCTCAGGCAAAACCTGCTGGACTCCCCCTATGCGCTGGGCAGGGGTGGAGGAGGCCCCTGCTACCCACTGTCATGGACACTCCTTGGCAGAAATTTCAAACAAGCGTCGAGGAGAGGTGGGGCTTCCTGGGTGTCGGTCTTATACAACTGCTGCTTCCGTGCAGCAGCCAATGGCTTTCAGCTACATCAGCTGGAAAAGAGGTACATTTTTGTCAGAACTGTCCTCATTCTGCAATTTGCTCTCTTCAGTTTCAAACTACTCTAATGTGTCCTCACATGTGTGGCCACACACATAGGACTTTCACAAGCATGAACTGGACCCGACAGCTGGGGGACGACGTTGGCCTTCCAAGTGACGGAGATGTCACTCTGCAGTGGGCCGGGCTTCCAGAGTAGAGCGTTCTGAAGGACCCCCCCTTCATCACTGTCACCCAGAGAAGGCCTTGCATGCCCTTTCTTGCCTACTTTGGCTCATTTTTGAGACTGCCATGCCCAGAAGTCCTGAGAACAACAAACTATCTTTTTTTTCTTTGCATTTGAAGAAGGGAGGGGATGGCAATGCTTCTCTCTGGGAGTCTTTGGTGAAATCCACAATTTCCACTGGGCTTCTTAGCCCTGTCTTGGCAGCCTGGCTGGGCTGCCTCAGTGCCCCACCTGTCCAGAGCCGTCCTGCGTGTGCAGGTGCCGAGGGAGACAGCTGTGTGTGTGGCAGTGATGGGCATTCACTTAGTGGGTATTTCCCGGCTCCAGCTGTGCTGTGTTTGGGCCATGGAGTGTGATGGGAGACAAGGAGGTTGCGTGTCCCTGGACGGTTACCGCCATTACACTGATGAAAAGAACATGATGGCAAGCCTTGGTGTGTGTCCCCAGCCTGGGACGCTCTCCATCAAAATGCATGTGGGCATGAGTTTCATGGTGCCCTGACGCCCCTGCAGGGTTGGAGGGCAAAGAAGAAGCTCACCCAGGTCCCCTCAGGCTTGCTGGGTGATGAGGCAGAGCCACCCACGCACTGTGGGGTCAGGGCTCTGGAAGTGTTTTCCAAACAGAATAACCATGGCAGCCTCTTGTACCCCAAAGGCCTGAGAGTGAGTCTTCATCACAGGCCTTGAGCTTGGACAAAGGAGATTCAGGATGAGAAAGACGCTTGGCACTACCTGTCTACACACCTCTGCTGTCTTCCCAGCATAGGGACTGCTATTGATAATAAATGACTGGTTAACTCAGACAGCCCAGCTAGTCAGGATCCCCTTCTTTGTTTTATTTAGTGATTGTGTCCCTGGCCAGGCCTTTTTAAAATTCATGGCTTCGGGAATAATAAATAAATAAAAAGAAACTTCACAGCTTCATTCTGAAGGCATAGATGGGTCAGCCCTGGCTGTCCAGAACATTTTTGCATTTCTCTCTGGATTATTTGCCGGACAGCTGGTCTGTCTTACATTATTTATTATTTTTTTGTCATTTAACTTTGAGATGCAAAGTTAACATCTGTAAAACTAAAAAGATAGCCTTTTCTAAAATAATTAAATTATGAGCTAGGAAATACCACTTTCTGCAGTAAAGCACGAATCTGCCTGTGGCATTAGAGAAGGCAGCTGTGCTGAAAGCTGGAAGGGAAATGGGAGGACAGCTCGGGGCCTGGGGCCTCCCCAGTCTCACCTGGGTTGCTGTTGCCCTCCAGCCAGAGAGGCTGGGAAAAGGTGAAAAGCAGACAGGTTTGCAGTTCAGGGAACAACCTGGGCTTTGTGTGCCATTTTAAACAAGAACTGAGGATGCTGAAAATTCCTCATTAGGAAGAAAACGTTAAGAGCCGGCCGAAGTCTGCCCTGGCTGGATGGCTGTGCGTGTGGGCACGCTGCTCGGGGAATTTTGGAAGCCGCAGATGGTCTCCCGGCAAAGTTGGAGGCACATCGTGTAGTGGTTGGGCCTGAGCCTGGGCCTGGCTCAGAAGGTGTTGGTTTGTGCCATCCCAAGTCTGAGCCATGTCGTACACTTTCCAGCGAAGGCCTCCAGCTGTGGTTTGATTAATGAGGACCACAGAACAGCAGTACCATTCTAAGTGTCCTGTAAACACTCTTGTCACTTATGTTGTTCCAAAACGCTTGCCCCAGGTTAGGTATAAACCAAGGTCAAGTAGTTCGAAAGTATTTTAGTGCTTTTAAATACAAACATGAGAAGGGATTCATTCAGTAAGACACCAGGTTGATGTTGTGTGAGAACAGGCTAGGTTGAGATAAAAAAGGAGTTGCAACGGGAAGACCCTCTGGGTGGGGCTCTCAGGGCCCGTGTAACAGCGGCCACACCATTGAGAGGCCCTGGAGATGGCTTCCCTTCTGAGTGAGATGAACCCCAGGGGCTGGGAGGGAGGGAGCAACAAGGCTGTCTTCCCCAGAGCTTGCTCAGACCACCAAAGGCCATCATTTCATTAAAGAAAAACAAGGTCAGGCGGCGTTGGCTTACACCTGTAACCCCAGCACTTTGGGACGCTAAGGCAGGCAGATTGCTTGAGCCTCGGAGTTTGAGACCAGCCTGGCCAACACGGCGAAAGCCCATCTATACAAAAAATACAAAAATTAGCCGGGCATGGTGGCAGGTGCCTGTAGTCCCAGCTACTTGGGAGGCTAAGGCAGGAGGACCCTGTGGGCCCGGGAGGTAGAGGCTGCAGTGAGCTGTGATCACACCCCTGCACTCCAGCCTGGGAAACAGAGTGAGACCCCGTTGGAAAGGAAAGGGGAAGGGGAGGGGAAAGGGGAGGGAGAGGAGGAGGGGAAAGGAAGGGACCAAAAAGCTGGTGGTGACAAAGTTGATTTTGTGATCCACAAATGTGCCCTCACCCTGAGTGTGGGAAGCTCCCCTGGACATGGGCTCTGCAGCAGTGGCAGGGTGAACACTTTTTATGTAAGTCTTCATGCCTTCGAGGTAACAGGTCCAAACAGGGGCATTTTCAGTAGAGATGCGAGGAAAGCAAGAGCAGGGCGAAGCTGAGTCCCGGCCCCTTACCGAAGGCACAGATACGATGAGGGCAGGTGCCTCCTGGCCAATGAGTCAGGGAGCCGGGACCCTCTCTGTGCTCACTCCTCTCGCAGGTCTCTCTCCCTGCTCCTCTCTGCACTCTGCACCTCTCCCCGCACCTCCCTGGCCTTGCTTGGCTTGGGCCACTTCCATGTGCAGGGGAGAAGCTCTGCTTGTAGTTACATCCAAGCACTTGCAGCCATGCACACTTACAGCTGGGCCTGCATTTTCTAGTCACAAATAAGGACATTGCCTATGTCTCTCTAACTCCTACACCCACTTTTTTCTCTATCTATTCTATAAATTACTGAAAGACAGTCTGGGTATATTTGTGATTTGTCTATTTCTCCTTTTTGTAAATTTGAGTTTCATGTATTTTAAAGCTCTGGTTATTAGCAGTACATCACTTGGGCGATTCTCATGTCCTGAGAAGGCCTTTTTATCATTATCAGGTCCCTCTTTATGGCCTGAAGTCTATGTTGTCTGATATTAATATAATTATGTCTCCTTTCCTTTACATATTGTTTATATATTAAATCCTTTTGCATCCTTTTACTTTCAACCCACTGTCTTTATACTTCACATGCCTTCTTTTGAAGAATGCATGTCTTGTCATATTAGCCAGAGATTACAGAAAATATTAAATCATAATGGGTTACTGCAAGCAATTGTCCTTTACCTCTGATTATCACCAGAATGCCTTCAGTGTTTCAGGATTACCACTCATTCTTTGATTCTTCAAACATTTTCTCAGCACATTCAAACTGCTAGGTTCTGTGCAAGGTGCCAGGGATCCAAAGTGAAGAGGACATAGTATCTGACCTCCGAGAACTTAGAATTAATTGATTTTGACTTTGAGTTAGGCACACCGTACAATGTCAAATGACTAACCCAGCTATTTTGTCGCCAAACCTCAGGAAGCCAGCCTTCCTACTTATTTTAGATTTGTTACTAGGATTTGGTAACCTATTTCACCTACTGCTTTTCTGAGATAATCATGAAGTTCGCCCCCATACTATGTTCATTTTGACATCAAACTTAGTTGCTTGCCATAGATTGTTATTGTGGATTTCCATAATACTCCCCATCCTAAAGAGCAGCTGTCAATGCCATTTACAACATTTATTTCTCTAAACTGGCTGTGGGATGCATATTCCTGAAGCCAGCGCCAAGGTCATTCCGTTTCCCAAGAGCAGGCATCTACTCTCCAGAGGAGAAAGACATCCTCTGGAAAGAAGGTAGGTTGTATGTGCAAGGGTCATCTGGAAGCTGGGAATCTGGAACTCTCAGATACGCAGGTAAATATGCGTCTAGTCCTTGTACTTGGTGCTTGCAACCATTACCTTAATTCAGGGAGCACTGTCACCTTCCAAAGGAGATTCTTTTCCTATGCGTTGTTCCAAGAACAGAGGAGGTGGCATCAGGCTGGGCAGGGTTGGGACGGCTGTCACCTTCGGTCTGAAATCACTGGCTGAAGCCCCCACCACCCCTTTGTCTCCCCATTTAACAGGGCATAGAGATTCTTCTGACGTCCACTCATGCAGCAGCTCAGGTGTTCTAAGGGAAGTGGACCTCTCTCCCAGCTCCAGCTGGGAGTCCCAGTCAGGACGTTCCCCTCCATTTGCCAGTGAATGGTTCTGAGGATGTTGTGCAAGCTATGCAGGGTGAGGCTGAGGAAACCAGGACTCTGTTTGGAATGTGGAGAGAGGGGCCCTCTGTCTCTTCTGAATAGTGATGCATGGATAAGTCCTGGGGGTGACTCCAGCCAAGCATCCCCATGAACAGAGGCAGACCCAGGACAAAGCTGTCCCTGAAAGCTGGGAGAAAAGCCCAGGTCTGAGTTGCTGAGTCCAGGCACCCTCTCTTGGGACCGACACTGAGCCTGTGCCTGTTTTTCTGCTTGACTGGAATGAGGTGCATTTTCTGTGACTTGCAATGGCCCACACTCATGGCTCATTGCAGAATGAGCCATGCTTTCCTGATACGCCATGCTGAGGAATTTCCTTGTCCTCAGATCCTATGCCCTCTCTGCACTGCTGTCCTCGAAGACAGGCATCCAAAGAGGCCCTAGGTCCCTTCCACACAGCAGGGAGTACACCCTTCACAGCCCCGGTGCTGAGCAGAGCCAGCAACTAAGAACTGTTTGACAAAGTAGAAAGAAGGGCTCAGAAGATGACATGCCATATCATTGCCTTGGATCGTTATCATTTCCTCCCCTTCCTTTTCTAGTTTTAGAGGGACACAGCTAATGACTCGTTAGAAAAATGCCTGAAGACTGCTGACCTCCTTGGCATGTGGTGCTGATGGCCTGGTGCAGGGTGCCATGGTGCCATGGTGGCCGGCTGTGCAGCAGCTTTGGTATGTGCCATGCAGCTGTTTTCTTCATAGCCTCTAAAAGGACTTGCCTTACGGAAGTGCCCTCAGATCATAGTCTGTGAGGTCAGGTATTAATCATTTCATACACCAGTGGTAACTGGACACATTGTCTTTGCAAAGTGAAAGTTGTTTATTGCTTGTTATGATTTAACAGGCAAAATACTACACCAGGGATGTAATACCTACAAGGTGGTCTTCCTGAAATGCCTGCCCGGAACAGAATGCTGGGATGCACTCAACTGTGAATTTTTCTTGAGGTCTTCCTTTCCTTCATCTGGATAAAGTGGAGCCCAGCCCTCCTGTGTCAGTGAGACTGGAAGCCTCTGGGGGCCATGTACTCTGCCCTCTGCCATCTCTGCTCATTGTTCCCCCATGTTCACACCTGCCTGCATTAACTACGAGCAGTCACACGTTTGTACTCAGTGCACAGTCACACATGTTGAAGAAAACAAATCGTACTGCTTGTTCTTAAAAATGAGATGAAAAAATAAATCTAAACACACTTTTCAAGTGTTACTCTTCTTTAAACTTTTATATATGTTAAGGCTCTTCTTCTTCTTTTCAATATACTCTACTTAGAACTTTAAAAAATAAACTTTCTTTTTTGGTACCTCTTGTTTCCTGTATTAGCCTGGGAAACATTTAGAAATACGTCTCCCTAGAACTCTTCTGTGCAAATAATAAACATAAATAATATTAACATTTATTTATATATATTAAAAAAGGCCATTTCAAGGTTTTCACTGTGACCGCCTTGAAGATGCTCCTATAAGTAGTCTGTGGTCTGGCCCCTGAAGTCCTGATCGGCCTGAGTGGGGCTGGACAGGAACTCCACGTCCCGCTTGTCCATCTGCAAGCTGCTCCGTCCGGGAGAACTGTAAGACACTCCCCAGCCTGCTGACCAGCGACCAGGAGGAAATCCAGTTGAGTAAGCTGAAGGTAGGCAGGCTGAAGAGGGAAGACAGGGGGGTCACCCTGCCGGTGCTGGCAGCTCTCACCTTGGACTCCTCAGGACACCCTCCTGGACTCCTCAGGACAGCCTCCCCTGGCGCAGAGGACATGGGGGACAGTGCGCTCAGCCCCTCCAGCAGGGTGTGCTCCCTCAATGGCATGCTCATGTCCACTGTGCTGGGCTCCCCGCTGGCCTCCAGGGAGCAGACCGGCTGCTGTGTGTGCCAAGAAGGCTGGGACAGGGGCACAGAGGTCTTGACAGTCCTCCCTGATGAGTGCTCGGTTCCCGAGTCCTTCGGGAGGCGTCCCTGAGCAAAGGTCTCTTTGGGAGCACTGCATCTCCTGGGGGACTTCCTGGTCAACTGACGTGCCAGCTGAAGCTGTGTGGGGAAAACGCTCCCCTGGAGGGATCTGAAAAACAATCTAGAAAAAGTACATTAAAACAAAAAGTTAGATATTCCTGTCGGTGATGTCTTTGAGCTTCCAGAGACCCACACAGAGCAGAAGCAATGCCAATGTTGTCTGGGCTCACTCGGGGCTCAGAGGCACTATCCCGCTCCGACACCCACCTGGGCAGCAGCGCAGCAACAGGCGTCATCAGGCAAGTCAAGTAAAACACTGGGTCACCCAGTAAGGCTTGCATAGTCCAGTAAGGGTTGGACGGAGGATAGCACGTGGCACAAGACGCATTGTAAATCAAAGCCACGGTGAAAAACAAAAGGACACTGAAGCCACAAGTTATCCAGTTGAGCCAGGTCTGAGGGGGAATGAGAAAGAAAGGGCTTTTATTTCCACCTAAAAGTGACAACAATGACAATAACAAAAACGTGCCAGTCATCAATGAGCAGGTGTGAGGTTCTGAGGCCTTCAGACACACTGCGGTCTATGACGCGGGTAACCGGTGGGGCTCAGTGAGGCCTCCGGAACCCATGGACCACCCTGGGAGACGCACATGAGGTGAGATGGAGTCGGGGGCGAGAGGGCAAGACAGGAGGGAAAGGAGAGAATGTGGTGGTGGAAGCGGGAAAGAGGCGGGAGGGAGATGAGCGTGGCCGGGGAAGTGCGAGCATCAGGCTGCAGCGGCTCCCCACACCACAGGGCTCAGGAATGTGTCATTGTCCTTCTCATCACACTGAGGTCAGCTTTGCAGTCTCCTGTCTACTCAAAACGACCTCCCAGACCTCATGAATCTGCAGGGAAGTGTGGGGTCCACGGCATCAGTGCTCTTCTGAGACGTGGCCACGCAGGCGGCTCTTACCCAGGTTTTGGTTTCAATGCCCAGGTGGAGCAGGAAAGTGAGCAGCGCGATTGTCACAATAGGGGTCCCCCAGGTAAACAGGTCCACGTTCGAGTCATAGTAGGCCTGAAAGACAGTGGGGTCCTGGATCTGTAGGTCCCCGGATCCAGCTGGTAAGAAAAACTGCACCCGGAGGCCAACTTACCAGGTAAGGAATGGAAAAGCAAACCAGGCTCTGGAAGGTGGCGTCGGCCATGTTAAACCAGAACGTTCGTGGCCGGTATTCCTGGGACACAAAAACAATCAGTGATGTTACAGTGAAGCATTGGCATCCTCTGTGAAAGCAGTTAGAATAAAAATGGAGTCACTTGTGTTAAAAACAACAACAATAACAACAACAAAAACCCACCCTGAGGAGTAGAGCTGGGAAAGGCCATTGAAGGGAGGGTTCTCATGCATAAATACCTGATAACAAAAATGATCATATCCACAGAAAAATATATCTATAAAGACATGTGCCCAGCAACTGTCTGTCCAACCTCAAACAGGCACCATCTTTGTCGTTTATCCTTGTAGTCAAGGAAAGAGCATCTCAAAACAATCATGAAATTTTTTCCTTTAAATACATTTGTCTTCCTTTACCTCGCTAAATATGCACAAAGCTTACTACAGCACACACATTCCCATTGCAATGCCCTATTCCCGAATAAACACCATTCTCTTTTAGAGAGCCTCTCTCTGTTTGCTATTTAGGTTGACACCTCGAATGACATTTCCTAGGATGCTACACATAAGTTAATCCACAAGGCAAGCACCCAAGGAAAACTCACTCTCTCAGGACTTTTGGAGACGCGAGGCCCCAGAGGCCCGATGAAAAGCACTACCAAACACCTACAAAACTATCTGCAGCTGAGTCACTCACTGGGAACACCTGCACCAAAAAGACCAGCTTCAGTAGCTCCAGGTTCACAGTAAAAAGATGAAACTGGCCGGGTGCGGTGGCTCACGCCTGTAATCCCAGCACTTTGGGATGCCCAGGTGGGTGGATCATGAGGTCAGGAGATTGAGACCATCCTGGCTAACATGGTGAAACCCCGTCTCTACTAAACATACAGAAAAATTAGCCGGGCATGGTGGTGGGTGCCCGTAGTCCCAGCTACTCGGGAGGCTGAGGCAGGAGAATGGCGTGAACCCAGGAGGCGGAGCTTGCAGTGAGCCGAGATCACGCCACTGCCCTCCAGCCTGGGTGACAGAGCGAGACCTTGTCTCAAAAAAAAAAAAAAAAAAAAAAAGATGAAACTGCTTTCTGCTTCTTCCCAGGGAACATGTCTCTCAAGTAGGAAGTGGGAATAGCACCTGAAATTCTGGGCATTCTCCCCCAGTTTGAGCCCTTCTATTCCTTCCACTTTGACCAGGTTTTGCCTCTCTTGGTGGTGGGTCCCTTAGAATGTTTCTTAAGAGTGAGTCTTCACTTTTAAAATTACACGATGGATGTGTCCCAATGTTAAAAGCAAACAGCTATATACCCATGGGCAGAAATGAAAATAACCTTGATATAGATGAACAGAGTCTCTATTACCCGGGTGACCAAATGTGTATTTGACCCTGCCAAGTACCAGAGCAGCTGGCACGGGACCTGCAGGAAACACACACTGGGGAAGGAGCTCTGGCTGAGCACTTAGGGAAAGTGCTGGCTAGGCTCTTCCTGTGGGCCACTTAATTCCACAGGACAGGACACACTCCCAGCGTCTTTGTCCCACAGGTGGCCGAGGAGGCTGAGGCCTGGCCAAGGATGGGAACTCCCCTGAAGCAACAGATAACAAGCAGAGGCCCTGCTCCCCTCCCTGGCCCTTCGCCTCCCAGCACCCCATGCATGCGGCCTGCTTCTGTGGGAACTGAACATTCTCAGAGGTGGCCAGGGGAAGTTAACTCATCAGTGAATGAATGTGGAATTAGGGATTATTGCAGGAGAAATGAGACTCCATGTTCTTTTTGCCCACGTGGAATAATTCAAGGCAAAGAAAAGCACTTGCTGTCTATTTTAATGGCTGGCTAGAAACAGCTGGTCATCAGTGTGTGAATCTGTGGTATATTAATGCCAGTATGTAT
This sequence comes from Gorilla gorilla gorilla, assembly GCF_029281585.2. Lineage (NCBI taxonomy): Eukaryota > Metazoa > Chordata > Mammalia > Primates > Hominidae > Gorilla > Gorilla gorilla. The sequence goes on from NC_073240.2 coordinate 26,914,239, forward strand.
TTAAATCTATTTGCTCTTTCAGTGGCTCAGTGGCTTCCTTGTGGGTTTGTCTTCTTGTTAACTCCCATTCAAAATAAGTCACATTTTCTTCCTTGCTTTAGAAAAATCCCCCCTCTAGCTTCAGTGATCCCCTGTGACTGACTGGACTCTGGGCTTTTCTTGCGCTCCTGGAGACTCTTGGAGGGGGGACAGTTTCGCTTACAACACTTGATGCACTGCAGCCAAGCAGAGAGCAGCCCTTTTTCTCCATCCTCTAGAATGGTGAATTCTAGAATTTCAGTTTGTCCAGGGTGTCCATCTGAAGGGAGGCTGGGGGACTGGCACTTTGGAAGAGTGAACGTGGAGGGCAGAGCTCAGGAGGTGGAAGGCGGAGACTCAGGGGAGCTTTACCTCCATGTTCTGGCCACTCTTGTAGAGCTGCGGGTTGGTCAGCAGCACGTTGGCTGGCACATCCCTGTCCAGCACCCCAGTCACGAGCGGGGGAAGTGACGAGAAGAGCAGATTAAAGAAGATTAGATACCACTGGTCAATCATGGCAGATGCAGAGAAGCCACAGAAAAACTGGAACCAAAACAGGAGGCCCACGAACATCTGAAATCAAGAAAGAACAGGAACAGGCGAGTCTTCAGCCATTGCTGAGGATTCTCACCCGAGGGAGCTGACAGGCCTGCAGAGTTTCACAGTCAAGATTAACTGTATTGGCAGCGATTTCTGCCAAAGACAGCCGTGACCTTGAGCCCTGCTGCTGGCCTCTGCCTCTCCCTCTTCCTCTTTCCCTTCGCCCTCCTCACTCCCTTAAGAAAGAAGAACTGGCAGTGGGAATTGGGAATTCCCAGGAGCAGCCCTTGCGGGGATGAGATTTTTGTGCTGGACAAGCTCTGGATCATTAACATAAAACAAAATCAAGGTTTCACAGGGGTGTAGGGCTGCTCACATTTCAAGAGGGCCAGTTGGGTATGAGCTGTGGCATCTTCCCTAGTGGCCCTCCTCTGCCTGTGACCCCAGACAAAGCCTACCTGTGGCTATATCTCTGCTCCTGTCTCTTCTTTAGTGACCTGCATACTCTCTGAGGAGGTGCAGTGGACAGTGACTGACTCCCACTGAGGGGAGGACACCCAAAAGCACAATAGCAAAGCCAACGACCTCATCAACATCGCTGCGGTGACCTGATTATCCACGGGGCCCTCTGCTCGGGGGAGAGGGAGAGACATCATCTCTGATCCTCATAGCTACAGCTACCCAGCTCAGCAGAACAGGAAAGTGAGATTCAGGGAGGTGGAACAGCCACCTCTGGCCCCTGCTCACTGGGGTGGGAGCAAGGTCAGATCTCTTCTCACTATTGCTAGATTCCTGAATATCAGCGGCCTGAGTGCATTTATACGGTGGACATGACAGTTTAGTGATTGCAAAGCATTCTAACACTCATGAGCTATGTAGCTGGGCACAGAGCATGAACTCCTCAGTCTCGCTTTCCTTGCACATGACATGGGCATACCAATGATACTCAGCCAATGCAGCTGCTGTGAGCATGAAGCGACCCAGTGCATTTAGAGTACTCATCAGAGTCCCTGGAGAGCTATAGGTGATCGCCTACGGTGTGTGGTGGTGAGTGTATCGTTAGTTCCCTTGTTTGGGACTCAGGCAGGGCGAGTGCTCTTATCCCACATACAGAGAGGGAACTTGAAGTTCCAAGACATCAAGTGACTTGGCTGAGGTCACGGTGTGAGTAAGGAACCCAATTTGTTCAACTGCGATGGGTCTTGGCTTGGAGGGCAGGCACAGTCCCAGCAGGGAACTCTGACGCTAGACAGACATTTTCTGCTGGGCAACGCAAGGACTAGGCTTGGTTCTGGAGCTACAACTATCTACCCTTTTGACCCTGACTCAGTCATTTCACCTCCCTGAGCTTTTGGCTTCTTGACCTGAAAGCGACTTGTGAAGATCATAAGAAATGATAGCTTATGTTGAAATAACCCACCATGCCACACAGCCTCCAAGTCCTGTGTCAGACTATGATTTAAATGTCTTAATATGCAGCCTTTCCCTACATGCTGAAAACGAACATTTGGTTTTTATTCATTGACTTTCTTCCCTTCCTCACTCCTACGGCTGGCTCTCGCTCACTCACCCCCACAGGCTTGGCCTAGTGAGTCATCGGTAGCAAATACAGTCAAGAGAAAGAGAAGATAAGTACTCAGATAATTGAGATTTTTTTTCCTATAGTACCAAAAAGCTTTCTTCCCAAACCACTGTTGCTATGGAAACCTTTCTTCTCTGCTTTTTATTGGAAAGAAAGGCCACCTTATTCCTAAAACTAATGAATTTCTCATTTCAGGAGGCAGAGTGATTATTCTTGAACTCCTCATGTAGATTAATGCTTGTTAACAAAGGCCTGGCATTTTTATGGAATAAAAACAGGCGTCCTCTTCTCCTTTCTGCACCCTTCAATGGGGAGGGACTCATCGCAGCAGGCAGGAGGCTGAGGGCCTTTGTTTGCATCTGAAATGTTTAATGATTTGGCCTACATCATTCTTGCCCTCCCTTCGATCTGAGACATTTTAACTGGGAATTAGGGATCAGCTGGCTCAACTCACAGGCTCTGTTTTGTTTTTTTAAGATTTAAAAGAAGACTGGACATGGTGGTTCATGCCTATAATACCATACTTTGGGAGGCAGAGATGGGACGATAGCTTGAGGCCAGGAGTTTGACACCAGCCTGGGCAACATAGCGATACCGTGTCTACAAAATAGAAAAAATTAGCTGGGCATGGTGGCCTGTAGTCCCAGCTACTCAGGAGGCTGAGGCAGGGGGATTGCTTGAGCCTAGGAGTTTGAGGATACAGTAAGCTATAGTGGCGCCACTGCACTCCAACCTGGGCAACAGAATCAGACCCTGTCTTTAAAAAAAAAAAAAATCCAAAGAAGGAATTAACTTGCTCAAGAACTCACAGCTAACAAGTGATAGAAAGGGGGCTTGGATTCTTCCCTGTCCACCCCCATTCATCCCTCCACTCCTTCGGGAGCTGAGAACCTTTAGGCTTACAACTGTGCACTTCAGGCCTCAAAGCTCTAGGGGATTTAATGCCAGGGCTGGGAGAAACGAGGTATGAGCCGGCAAGCCCAGGAGTGGTGTGACACGGCCTTCCTCGGTTAGTCCCAGGCACAGCCTAATCTGAGTTAATGTCTGGGACCAAACCTATCAAGTTAAACATGACCTGACTGGATCTGAGCAGCTGTATGCATTTGCTAGAAGACGCTCCGAAAAATGAAGGGGGGGGAGTGTGAGGGGGAAAGAGAGGTTGGGAAAAGAAAGGCAGGTGTAGCCTCCAGAAAAACAATTAAGAACATGGAGAACCAGCCTGAGCAACAAAGTGAGACCCTGCCTCTACAAAATTAAAAAAAAAAAAAATTAGATGTGCGTGGTGGCACGCACCTGTAGTCCCAGCTGCTTGGGAGGCTGAGGCTGGAAGATCACTTGAGCCCAGGAAGTTGAGGCTGCAGTGAGCTATGATGGTACCACTGCACTCCAGCCTGGGAGACAATAGTGACACCCTGTCTCAAAAAATAAAAATAAAACGAACACGAACGACCACTGACAGTTTAGAGCTAGCTAACCGGAGAGTTTTTATATGGAACTGGAAAAAGAATACACCTTTTATTTTATTTTATTTTCAGAAGAGTATAGGATAATCTTGACACTGGAGTTCTGGTGTTTAGCCAGGTAGATTTATGGGACTACCTTGGAAGATCACCTATCCTAAGAGTTTATTTTGTCTCTTTGTTTGTACATTCAGCCAAAAGCAGCAGCAGCCTAGCAACTCCTCATTAAAATATCTAGAAATCTCTTACAAATGGGGCAGAACTCTGAGGCGGCCATGTGGTCCATCCTGCAGGGCTATGGAGGAGCCCATCTGCCAAAGAAGCAGTGAAGAAGGAACGAAGAGTCCAACGTGAAGATCCACATGAAATGACCATGCAGAACCCTCAGAGAGACAGAAATGTCTGCAGCCAATCTGCCCTGGGTGTGGCTTTACAGCAGGGTCACTTTAGCTACAGAATGAGCTCATCCGAGAGGGGTGTGTCTGCTCTGCAAGCCTGGGAGGTGGGAGAGGGTGGGAAGGCCCAAAGGGCACCCCCTTCCTGCTGGGTCTGAGCCTCCCTGACCTAGGGGCTTGCCGCCTGTCACCTGTCCTGGTGTGGGTGTGTCCCAACAGAGGCCATTCAGTACGGGAATCAGAGTGAGGCTAAGTTCCCTTATTCTGATCCCAGACCACAAAGCACACTTGTGCTTATCATTGGATTTTCCATCTACTCTAGAGAAAATGCTGATTAGAGGACTCCTGTTTGGGGATATTTCGGCAGCATGCTCCTGAGAAACCCACGGACAGAGTGGTTAGGAGCCTGGGAGCAGGACTGGGTGGCCTGGGGTGAACGCAGCCTTGAAGGTTTACCAGCTGTGTGCCCCTGTGCAAACTGCTAGCCTCATAATTATGCCCCTTCTCACTCTGCAGCCATCAGTGGACTTGCTAGTGTTATCCACCTGTTTCCACCACCTCTCCATAGAGATGCAGCTGCTCTCATGCCCCTGAATTAGACTCTGAGCCTACAGAGCGCAGAGCCAGCCCAGGACAGGGGACAATTACACAGGCGAAGGAGGATGGAGCAGGTTGTCCATGGCCTCCCATCTGCTCCATCCTCCTTCGCCTCATTCAGGCGATGGTCCTAAGAACCGAACCTTCCAATCCCAAAACTCTAGACAGGTATCCAATACCTACTGTGTTTTTGTAGAAGAAGTACAGCACCATGTTGGCAAGTCGGGAGTAGCACCAATGCCCGTGAAGAATCAAGAGCCTCTCCAGGTATCGGAATTTCGGCACCGCAAAGTCGCTGGCCATCACTGCCTTCAAAGGGAGAGGGATTCCTGTTACTGGTGATGCCGACCTGGCGTAAGGTTTGTCTTCTCTTCTCAAAATGCAAGGTACACAACAGGGAAGGACAATCCCCATTCTGAACACAGTGCGAGCGTGGCTGGCCAGGGTCTCCATTGCTGTCGTCTCCCTCAGCATCTCCTTCCGTTACAAAAGAGGCAATCTCACCCAACACGCTAGTTCAGGGATGTCACCTTATAGGATTCATTTACGCTTTCAAATATGTGTCATTAATGGGGTTTAAAAGGTTTTCTTTTTTCCTGCTGTTTTCTCAACAAATGAAAACACACAGAGATACATGGAGTTTATCTGCCTTTCTTTGCCCCTGGATGTCATTTTCCTCTAAATCGGTCCATGGTCACAACCCAAGGATGACCCAAAGCTGCTCCTGCCATATGTATCAGAGACAGACATTCCCCTGTCCTGGGAGGTGCATTTTGGGCTGTTTCCCCCAGGAGCCTTGGTGATGGGCAAAGCCAGGCCCACGGCTCCACTGGCCTCCCACATACTCCCAACCCAGGACGCCGGCTGCGGGCAGTGGCCGTGTGCAGGAGGGAGTGGAGAAGACGTTTCCGCCATGTACAGGCAGGACCCTGCCGTGGAAGCTTCCCCTGCATGTCATCAAGCAAGGTGCTTACACAGTGAAGCCAACTAGGCTGGAAAACACCATCAAAATGATACCTTTTGTCCCCAGAATAATTTGAAACCCACTGTACAATAAATGTCTTTGGAAAAAAAATCAAACAAAGTGGCAGGAAAAGCTAGATTTCTGCTTATCAACAGAAGGTTATTCTAAACAGAATGCCAACCTGCCTTTAACATCTAACTGGTTTCCCTATATTCAAATAATATGTAGAAAGCAGTAAGTTATGCCTCAAGTGGTACGCTTGAAATGGAATAGTGTCACGATACACAAAACCTTAGAACATCAACTTTCTGAACCAAAAGCTAAGGATTTCAAAGCAAATGTCCCTCTACCTCTTGCTGTCAACACATAGGGGCTTAAAAGGTTTTTCGTGTTCTGTAATGCTTTACTCATTAACCCCATGATTCATTCTCTCAAAAATCATTTATTAAGACTCCACTATTGCCAGCCACAGACTTGGAGAAACAGATACCATTAGACACAGTCCCCGTCCTCCACAGAATCAGTCTGAAAAGCTCAGTCAAAAGGGACCAGTGTTAAAAAGAGGCTGATGGCCTACAAGGCCAAACTCTAGGCTGCCTTTGAAGAAGAAACCCCCGCCCTTGAGAACCACAGTCAAACCCCTCCGAGGACGCCTGGCTTGCCAGCCTTCTGCAGCTCCTTCCTCCCCTAAATCCAGGCCTCAAATACAATGCTTGTCCTTCCGTCAAAGTGGCCTTTCCAAAGCCTCCCAGCTTTTCTGGGAATTCTAGGAGAGCAGGATCAGAGATGTTGGGGTCACCTTGTATTCCTGGCTCCCAGTCAGCCTTGGCTCTAGAGGGTGCAGGACAAATAGGGTGAACCAGATGAGCCAGAGCTCACGAAGACAGAACTTCCCAGGAGCTGTGGGATCTCCTTTGTTCCTCTTGCCCCCTGCCTGGGGCAGTCTCCCCACCTTGGCTGAGCTGGGGAGCGCCTGCTCCTCCTGCCTGATCCTCCACGGCTCAGCTCTGACATCTCTGGCATCCCTCTCCCTCAGCATCCCACAGCTCATCTCTCAAAGGGCTCAGCAGGGACTGACTAAAATGCAAGCAACAGGGTCCCAGTGCTGGAAAACCCAAGTGCATAGGATGGTAAGGCAAGGTATCAAGCCTCGTCCCCATCTCACCTAACACATCCCCAGGGAGGATGCACAGCTTTACATATGTGCAGAAGTGCCCAGCAACCTCCTCCCCAGCAGCTACGCCTGTTCAAAGCTGCGTCTCTGGGCACCTGCCCTATGGCTCAGCTGTTCCCATCACCTTGCATGTAGAGCCCCAGGGCTTGGGCTGGTGCTCCCACCTTGAGGAGGAGAGCAGGCACGGCAGCTCCGGCCCCTCCCCAGCCACATGCTCAACATTCATGTGTTTGATCCAAAAGATGTTTACTAGTCGAGTTTCCAAGCATATGAGGTCAATAGGCACTGCCCCCATCAGATTTTCAGTAGAGGAAACAGTGAAAACAGAAGCAATGCCAACAAAGTCAGAATGAATGAACTACAGTTGACCCTTGAACAACATTGGAGTTAGGGGTGCCCCCGAACAGTCGAAAATCCACATACAATTTCTGACTCCCTCAAAACTTAACTACTAATAGCCTACGGTTGATAGGAAGCCTTACTGATCACATAAACAGTTGATAAACACACACAATGGAATCTACATGTATTTCACATATTCATGACACACCTATGTTTTCCTTAATTTTTTCTTTTTCCCTTTTTTTTAAAAAAAAAAAAAAAAAAAAGAGACTGGGTCTCATTGTATTGCCCGAGCTGGAGTGCAGTGGTGCAATCATAGTTCACTTCAGGCTCAACCTCCCAGGCTCAAGTGATCTTCCTGCCTCAGCCCCCTAAGTAGCTGGGACTGCAGGCATGGGCCACCACGCTGGGGTTTTTGCATTTTTAGTAGAGATGGGGTTTCACCACATTGCCCCGCTGGTCTCAAACTCCTGGCCTCCAGTGATCCTCCCGCCTTGTCCTTCCAAAGTACTGAAATTACAGGTGTGACCCACCACGCCTGGCCCGCTTTAATTTTTTCGATATTTCTAGGCTATGCGGTTCATCTGCAAGTTTTTTCAAATTGTCACAAATCTCCAAAAAATTTTCCAAATATTTATTGAAAAACGTCCCCATAGAAGTGGACTCAAACAGTTCAGACCCGTGTTGTTCAAGGGTCCACTGTATTTTGTACATTTACTTAGCAAATGTTTCTTGAGCTTCCCCTTGTGCAAGGTGCCACACTGGGCACTGTGAAGACACAAAGGTGAGTCAAACATGAACACCATTTTCAATTTTCTGGAGGAAGAAAAAATGTGTGAGTAACGTAACACGGAGATTCCAGTCAGATGACGGCGGGGGCAGTGAGGCAAGTGTCAAGGACCAGCCATGACTGAACTACTGTGCATCTAGTTTGGGACCCTCCATCTGAGGGTGGAACATCAGCTAAAACTATTAATGAGCTCTGCACAGGCCTGGCATGTAGTACAGGCCTGGCATGTAGTACATGCCCAACAGATCATTACTGATCGAACTACTGAGTCAGCAAATGAATCAACCAGCGAGTAAGTGGTGTCAACATCCTGGTTTTTAGAACTTCGGATAAATTGTTCCCTAAAATCTCCACCAACCCAAAAATGTTGTGATTCATACTTAATCAAATGTTGGAAACTGTTGTAATACTAAATCCAAAAGCAGCACATTTTTAGTTAAGTCATTTGTTCAATGTCTGACTCCCAGACCGAGAGTGAACACAGTGGCAGAGGAAAGATGCAGAGGTGAACTTCCATGTGAGTGAGGATGGCTACATTCCACCTGTACAGTGACACCAGGCTCCACCTACATCAAAGGCATTTTTTCAAATGGTATTGCTCAGTGTTCACGGACAGTAAAAAGTGCCTGCTGGGACTGAGCCATCGAAAGCCAGACAGAAGGCGATGACTCACCTTGCCTCTCTCTGAATCACTTATTTCACAAAAATAGACTTGTGACACGGGAAGACATGCTTATTGCACACTGCTTCATAAACAGGAAGAATGGCATTCCTCCTTACCTTCCACTAGTGGCTTAGCAGCTGTATTGAGCATCAGCTATATTAAGGGCAAACCCTTTAGCCTCATTCAGTAGAGCCCAGAGGAAGTCGGGGACAGCCCACAGGGTGATAGGACAAGAGGTCAGTAGGGCCAATTGGTCACACAGAATAGCCTGATTGGTCTTTACCTGCATACCCTCCTGGCCGGAGATTCCCACACCCACATCTGCCACCTGGATCATGCTGACATCATTGGCTCCATCACCTAGAAACAGCACAGGCAAGAAGAATTGTTTGATTCTAGAAACAGCACAGAATCAAATCAATGTGCTAGATTTTCTTGGGAGTCCCCACTGAACTCAGTCCTGTGAAAGGGTCCTGGGGAAGATGGGGGAAAAAGGAGTAGAGCATCCATCCTGGGAGAATAGAGTTAAGCATTCAGAATAAGCTAGTGACACCAGGAGATGTTTCAGAAAGCGGGCTGGAGCTGAGCCACCTGGTACGTGGCGCCCGCTCTGCAGTGTCGCTCTTACACCAGTAAAGCCCTCATCCTGCTGTCTGGCACAAGGAAAGATGCTATCATCATCTTCATCATCATTAGTTACTGAACCACTCCAGCCAAGCAGCCAAGGCTACTCCCAGCCACACTTCCCGGGCAGTTTCTAAACTAAAGGAAGGAGGTTAAATTCAGCCCAGCACGTTGTGGAGCTCTTTTTTTTGCATATGGATTGCCACAGTATTAGCCATTGTGCTCACTTTGGGGCCCTCTAGGGGTGCAATAAAGGAGAACTTCTCTTCATTCTGTCAATTTGTTGATAGAAAATGTTTAGGAACACAGAGCATGGTCAGATATCTGGACACCTTCGGGGAAAGGACAGCAGAGACATAAAGTCGTTATCACTCCGTGACGGTCACCATTCTTGGAACTGGGCAGCAGAAGAGCCCAAATCAGGGCATACATCCCAAGTTGCACAAATGAGAAAAGGTGCAGATACACAAAGTTAGAATGACTTGTAGTGTGACTACAGGATGTCTCTTCCCTGTGATTTTCCTGTTCTTTATAATGTTGAGACCAATATTAACTGATCAGTTAATATATATCAAATTGGAATTCTCTGAAGCAATAAAAATCTGTACAGCTTTCCCCAGAATGTCCCATTTAAAATGAGATAGGGTAAAAAATGAGATATGGTATGCAACAATGCTCTCTACATTATAAACCACTGGGCACTAGGAATAGGTCACATCGATGCTTTAACGCATTCTTTCTTTTTCTTTTGAGACAGGGTCTCACTCTGTCACCCAGGCTAGGTGGGAGTGCAGTGGCATGATCATGGCTCACTGCAGCCTCAACCTCCTGGGCTCAAGTGATCCTCCCACTTCAGCCTCCTGAGTAGCTAGGACTACAGGTACATGCCACCACACCCAGCCAGGTTTTGTATTTTTAGTAGAGATGGGGTTTCGCCCACCATGTTGCCCCAGCAGTTTTTTTTTTTTTCTTTTTTTGAGACAGGGTCTCTCACTCCATTGCCCAGGCTGGAGTGTAGTGGTGTGATCACGTTTCACTGCAGCCTTGACCTCCTGGGCTCAGGTGAGCCTCCCACCTCAGCCTCTCAAGTAGCTGAGACTGCAGGTGTATGCCACCACACACAGCTAACTTTTTTTATTTTTTGTAGAGATGGGGACTCACTATGTTGCCCAGGCTGGTCTCAAACTCCTGGGCTCAAGTGATCTTCCTGCCTTGGCCTCCCAAACTATTGAGATGACTGGTGTGAACCACGTGCCCAGCCATGTGCTGATGTTCTTATGGGTCATTACTTTCCCGTTTTCTTTTGAGATTCCATTCTGTGTTTCCTTTTCTTTTTAATCAGCCAAGGATTTCCTTCCACGTCTTCAGGAATACCAGACACCAGTGGCTACGCGGCTTAGCCAGGCACTGGCCAGGCCAGGGAAACATCATTCACGTCTTACTGTGTACTGTGGCCTTTCAGGGCTGACGTTGTCCTCGTGCTCCCAGGGAGGACACTGACGCTCAGAGGAGGAGGCTGGGACAGGGGTGGTGCAGGTCAGCCTGAAGACCGTTTCCAGCTCCTCAGGGAAACCTGAGGGCCACCCCAGGCACATGAAGGCAAAGATGGCCTCAGGACAGGCCGTGGCTGTTAGGTTCCCTGGGCCTCCTGAACACGTGCCCTGTGCCCACTCTCCTTAGCAGTTACTGGCCTCAGGGTGTGTAGAGCAGGGTCCCCATGACGACCGTGTTCAGGCCAGTGCTCGCTCTCCTCACTGCCACTGTAACCCAGGCTCAACAGCGGTCTCCTCTGGCCAGGTGAGGTGCCCACTGTGAACAGGCAGCAATCTCCATGTCAACAAGCAGGGGCTGTCACAGACCTTTTGCAGAAAATACTGCCAACACTGGCTGATTGATTGGTGAGGGTACTTGATTTCTGATCCAGTTCTCACCTAGGTGTAGATTCTATTTACAGGGAGGCCCAATTGTTGGCATGTGGGGATCACGGCCACTGCTTCCTTCCTGGCCCTCACCAGGAGGTGGTGCTGCTGAGCCCCTGAACCTGTGCTAGAGACTGCCTGCACTAGAAGTGGGCAGAGAGGATGTCCTGGAAGGAGGCGAGTGGCCACCATCCCATCCCTAGAGAGGAGCAGACAGGGCTCTCCAGGCCAACAGTGTCTGCCAGGAAAAACCACCATGAGAAACACAGTCCTTAAATAACTGGTGTAAAACTGAGCAGTGATGCGTATCTGAGGATGGACTTATTTACTCAGAAGCCTGTCCCAGAACCATCAGCACAGCTGACAGGAGGCAGTGGGAATTCTGGTCACCAAGCCTCTGGGCCCTTAGGGCTTTACAAAGCCTTGGACACCCGGAGGCTCATGGTGACCAGAAGCAGCTGCAAAGGGCCTTCTAAGTTGGCCTGGGCTAAGGCTGAGTGTGTAGTGCCCTCTGCTGTGGCCAGGACAGACTGGGACAGGCAAGTCTCTTGTGTCCTGTCTCCTGAGAAACAGGGTAAGCTCCATCTTGTTGCCGTAAAGCAGCACTGGATTACTGACCTTGCGGCATGAACCTGTAACTCTGCTACTCTCTTTTGTGGCTTTCCAATGTAAACTTTACCTTCGGAACATGTTGCCTGCTCTATCACACTGGGTGTGATTTTACACACAGAAAGAAAGGTGAGGAAGTGTTTTCCCATCTCGTGGTGTAGCACGGAAGGGTAGAGGAAGTTTGGGTCCAGCTGGGAGGAGGCCATCTGGCCAGCTGGGATACTTGCCTATGGCCAGGGTCATGGCCTTGAGCTTGCTCCGCACCAGCTTCACCACCATGCTCTTCTGCAGAGGCGTCGACCGACAGCAGAGGACGGAGCGGCACTGCTTGGCAAGGAAGAGGAATTTGTCCTCCAGGTTTTTCTCGAGAGCGTAGGCCAGGCTTCTCCCATCGATCACGAGGCTGGGTCTGCGGCCAGAGGCAGTGGACGCGGAGGGTGGGCAGAGAGAGGAGAACCTCATGCTCACTTTGCCCTTGGTCTTCTCAGGGGCTCTCTGGAGGCCTCTGGACTGCACGTAGCGTAGGCACTGGTCTAGCAGGGCTGCACACGCCTCCTGAAAGGGACATGAGAGGACAGCGCAGTTCCCTCAGAGTCATGCCACAAACATCCCCGCCCTGGCTCAACACCTCTGGAGCTGACATCCTTCCGGGCTCCAGGCTGCAGTACCCGCCTGCCCAGAGGCCACCCTCCAGAAACTGTGAAGTTCAGCCGGAGAGGATGACTTTCCCCAGAGAAGAGACTGAATGGGTGGCCGGGCAGCGTGGCTCACGCCTGTAATCCCAGCACTTTGGGAGGCCAAGGTGGGCGGATCACGAGGTCAGGAGATCAAGACCCTCCTGGCTAACACGGTGAAACCCCGTCTCTACTAAAAATACAAAAAAATTAGCCAGGCGTGGTGGTGGGCGCCTGTAGTCCCAGTTACTCGGGAGGCTGAGGCAGGAGAATGGCATGAACCTGGGAGGCGGAGCTTGCAGTGAGCCAAGATCATGCCACTGCACTCCAGCCTGGGCGACACAGCAAGACTCTGTCTCAAAAAAAAGAGACTGAACTGGTCTAGGTTTCTCTAAGATCTTACTTGATCGCCCATGATACAGTGCAGAGGTTGGAATGGACCATCTTCACTTTGGGAGGCCGTACTGTATTATTCTGAAAATTGCTGAAGGCCCTCCATGTACTTCTTGATAGTTCTCAGAGGCCCTTACCTAACCCCCCAAGGACTAACTGCAGGACACAAAGCTCTGCAAAAGGCTTTGTTATGATTAGTCCCTAAAGCAATGCAATTTTCAGTATCCTCCCTAAGTTCTCCAATTCTGCCAGGAAAAGAAAAAAAAAGCACAATTACGGAGGCTTTTAATAGGCAAAACTTGATCTGGATTCCAGAGAAAGGAGGAAAACCTACGGTGGTAGCAGCACTAGGGATCAGGGGCAGGAGCTGGAGGCACAGGAGGGACCACCGTCTCCAGGAACAAACACGCTCCGGGGAGCCTGGGCAGCTCCCGATCCTCCGCAGACGGTGAGTCTGCCGGGTCAGTGACCAGTGCCCTGCAACACATCACGGAAATCCAGCTGTGTTCAACACACGCTTACTGAGGATCCTTTGTATTCAGAAAATGAAGCCAGACTAGAGAAAAGAAGACTGAAAAGACACAGTTACTGCCGTAGGGGGAACAGACAGCTGATGCACACACACTCATGGCTGCAGCAAATCACCAACCAGGATGTGCGAAAGTGTGGAGATGGACAGGAGAGGGAGAGCTTTGCTTGCAAGGCATGGGGTGGGATATGGCAGTAACTGGGGAAGGCCTTGAGGAGAATGCAGGATGCCATCACAGGAACTCCATGAGCTCCTTGGACTCGCACAGCAGTGGAGACTCCTCCTTCATCCCGTTGCTCCCACTGACTGCAGCCGGCACGTGGGCAGGACGCATAGGCTCACTACTGCAGAGCTCTGAGAGGGAGTAGCAGCCGATGGACTGGGAGAGGAGACAAGTGTGCCAAGGACACTGAATGGGTGGTGGGTATGTCACTGTTACTCTGGTAGCCCCTGGCTTAGCCCAAGGCACCAGGGAACCTGGACGTGGGCTCCAAGGCAAGGACAGAGAGAGCAGGAGATACCTTCTAGCTCTGGCTTGAGGAGTGAAAAGGGGGTTCCCAATGCTCTGAGAAGATGAGGAAGTCTCCAATTTTATTTATTCTTTTTCGTCTATTATTTTGAACTCAGTCCCAGGCAATTTTGCTACCGTGGCTATGCAGGAATGGCAGTGGCTGAACTGTCTGCTGCCGCAGACTCCAAGGGAGCTAGACCCTCCTTTCCATCAGAGCCTGTGGTGCTCTGTCTTCTATTCTGCCCCCACTTGGCGCTGGATGCAGGAGAAGGGCAGGAAATATGGGAAGAAGAAGGTGACACACTCCAGCTTTCCTGCCAGAAGACTGAAAAGGGGATTCTTGGGGAACCAGAGGCGCTGGAAAAATTGTAAAGAGAAGCTTGGCTAACTGACCCCATAATGTTGTTAATAAATTCCTGGGCTCACCCATAACAAAGCCTTTGAGAGGCAAACTCTGCAACAGACTGCCACCCAAGTTCCAAGGTGACCTCTGGAGGGCAAAAATGCAAGACGAGGTCTTATAAACATATCTGCCTTTGAAAGCAACACCCAGAGCTCACAGCCCAAACCCCACAGGGTTGATCACCTGCTTAAAAAAAAATCCGCATTCTCCATAGAAATTAAAAATGGCCAGGGTCATAACATAATATTCAAAATGCCCATGATACAATCCAAAACTTCTTAGCATACAAAGAACCAGGAAAATCTTAACTCTGTGGAAAAAGACAATCCACAGAAGCCAATGTCAAGATGACACAGATACTGACATTATCGACAAAGAAAGACGAAAACAGCCATTATCCAAATGTTCCAAGAAGTAAGATTGAACATGCTGGAAATGAACAGAGAGACAGACAGTCTTGGCCAAAAAGAAGGAAGATATTTCAGCGAACCAAATAGAAATTTGTGACAGAAATACATTAACTGAAATAAAAAGCTCACTGGATTCTACATCATCTATGTAGATACTCTGCCCTCAAGGAGAAAACTATAACTCCACACTCCTTAACTGTGAGCTGCGCACAGTGACTTCCTTCGGAAGAATTCAGTATGGGAAGACGCAAAGAGTACAGTGACTAAAAGGTCAACCCCAACAGTGACATGGTGTTGACAGCATGTACCCTTGATAGGATATGATGAAAATGGCACTTGACCTCTGTGGCTGTCCTCCCTAAAACCCTTAGCTCCACTTTAGTGATAAGAAAAACATCAGACAAATCCCAATATAGGGGCATTCTACAAAATACCTGGCCAGCACTCTTCAAAATGGTCAAAATGATTAAAAATAAAGAAAGTTTACCGAAGTGTCACAGCCAAGAAGAGTGTAAGGAGGCATGATGACAAAATGTAATGTAGTGTTCTGGATGGGATCCCAGAACAGAAAAAGGACACTAGGTAAAAACGAAGGCAATGAATGAACTTCAGAAAGTAATGATGTATCAACATTGGCTCCTTAATGTAATAAATGTACTAGGCTAATGTAAGATCAGTAACAGAATAAATTATGTATGGCATACATGAGAAATAAGTCTGTACTATCCTCACAGTTTTTCCCTAAATTTGAAACAATTCTATATATAAAGTTTATTTTTGAAAACTCTCTGGATGGGCTCAATGGCAGAATAGACACGACCAAGGAAAGAGCCAGTGAAGATCCGCTTTCAATTAATGAATAGTAAATATATTTTCTCTTCCTTAAGATTTTCTTGATAACATTTTCTTTTCTCTAGCTTACTTTATTGTAAGAATACAGCATATAATACATACAATACACAGAATAGGTGGTAATTGACTATTTGTTATCAGTAAGGCTTCTGGTCAACAGTAGGCTATGAGTAATTAAGTTTTTGGAAAGTCAAAAGTTATATGTGGATTTTTGACTACATGGAGGGATTGGTATCCCTAACCCCTATGTGTTCAAGGGTCAAGTGTACTACAAACAGATGGAAAATAAAAATTTAAAAATACTACTTATAAAACCTACAAAAAACGTTGCACAGATGGTCCCTGACTTACAATGGTTCAATTCACACATTTTCAACTTTTGGATGGGTCTTTTGGGGTATTAAATACATTTTCAACTTATGATATTTTTGACCTATGATGTTATTGGGACATAACCCCATCATAAGTTGAGGAGCATCGGTGCTTGGGTATGTATCTAACAAAACATGTATATGATGTGTATGCTGAAAACTATAAAATGCTGATAAAAGAAATAAAAGAAGACCTAAAAATGTAGAGATATACCCTGTTTACAGAGTGGAAGATCAACATGATAAAAATATCAATGCTTCCCAAATTGATTTATAAATTTAACAAAATTCAAATAAAAGCTCCAGCAAGAATTTCTGAACAGAAAAATTAATTTAAAATTCATATACGAAGGCAACAAATAAGAAGACTAGCCAAAACAATTTTGAAATAGAATAAAGTTGGAGGAATAACACTACCAATTTTTAAGACTTATAAAATACTACAGTAATCAAACTACTACAGTGAATCAATACACATCGTATTGGTGAAGGGATAGGCAAACAAATGAATGGAACAGAACAGAAAGTCTAGAAACAGACCCACACAAATATAACTAACTGATTTTTGGCAAAGACGCTTTCAACCAAAAAAAGACGCTTTCAACAAATGGCACTGGAGGAACTGGGCAGCCACACGTGGAAAGATGAAGTCTAACCTAACCCTCACATCTTTCATGAAATGTGACCCAAAATGGACTGTATCTATAGATAAGATGTTAACGTGTAATGCTTTTAGAATAAAACACAGGAGAAAATATTCATAATTAGGCACATCTTAGACATGACACCAAATGCATGATACATAAAATTAAAAAAAAATGACCAATCAAACCAGGCACAGTGGCTCAAGTCTATAATCTCAGCACTTTGAGAGGCCGAGGCAGGACGATCACTTGAGTTCAGGATTTTGACACCAGCCTGGGCAACGCTGGGGCATCCCATCTCTTAAAAAAATAAAAAATTAGCCAGGTATGCTTGTGCGCTCCTGTGGTCCCAGGTACTAGGGATGCTGAGGCAGGAGGATCCCTTGAGCCTGGGAGGTTGAGGCTGTAGTGAGTTGCGATGGCACCACTGCACTCCAGCCTGGGTAACAGAGTGAGACCTCATCTCCAAAAAAATAAAATAATAAAATAAAAATTAAATTTAACAAGAATAAAAATTTATCAAAACTAAAAGCTTTTGTGAAAGACAATATTAAAAAATAAAGAAGATAGGGATGAAATATATGCAAATCACATAGCCAAGAAAGGACTCACATACAGAAAACATAAAGAATTCTCAAAACTGAACATTAAGAAAACAACTCAATTAGAAAATGGAAAAATACTTGACAATTCATCCAAGAGGATATTTGAATGGAAAATAAGCACATGGAAAGATGTTCAACTTCATTAGACACTAGTGAAATGCAAATTAAAACCATAACAAGATACCACTACACACCCCTTAGAGGGGCTAGCAGAAAAAAAAATCAGTGACAATGCGAAGTGCTGGAAAAGACACTGAGCAAAGTAATACAGCACTTTGAAAAGCAGGCTGGTGTCTGGCAGCTTCTCATAAACTCAGACACATTCACATCTGACCTAGGTATTTAAAGAAATGAAAACATGTTCACACAAAAACCTGTATGCACACATTTACAGAAGTGCTGTTTATGATTGTCAACAACCAGAAACAACTAAAATGTTCTTCACTGAGTGAATGGATATGCAAAATCTGGTGTTAGTGGATATTACTCAGCATCAAGGAGAAATATACTACTGGTTCATGCAACAGCTCAGGTGAATCTCAAAAGTGTTATGCTGAGTGACAGAAGCCAGGCTCTGAAAGTTACACACTGGAGTATTCTGTTTACTCGACATCTGGAAAAGACAAAACTGTAGTTCTGGAGAACAGATTGGTGGCTTCCAGAGGTTAGAAAAGGAGAGAAGTTACAATTGCATGGGGGTAGCATGGCAGACTTTCTGGGGATGATGGAACTCTTCTGGACCATGGATAGGGTGGTGTATATACACATACAGATCTATGCATGTGTTAAAATTCATGTAAGTGTATAACCAAAAAAAGAGCCAATTTTACTATATGCTAATTATAAATAAATAAAAGCAATGACCAGGTCCTCAGGTCAACCTTTAGTATAAATTCGCAAACTTTCTTGGAGAAAGAGGTCACTTAAAAAAAAAAAAAGGCCCTGGTGAAGGCACAGGCTCTGAAGCAGGATGACCTTGCATAGATGTGAGAGGAAGGGGGCGCCCCGGCCAGCGTGGCTGTGAAGAAAGGACTGGGAATGGCGGGAATCTGGATCATAGAATCCAATGGAACAAGGTGCGAGGGTCACAATGGCGTCTGTACAATGCAGACAACGGGGCTTAGCAGGCAGCCTTTCCTACACTTACAGATGGAGTGAGAGGTCCTAGAGGCCAGGAGATGAGTGGGGGCTGCTGCAATAACTCACGAAGCAGGAATGCTCCCACCAAGGCCATCTCAGAAAGGGGCACTCCCAAGCGACAAAGTCCCAAGGTCCTGACAGCTGATGGTGCAGGTGTGGACCTAAGAGGGGCTGGGGTGGGGAGTCTGAGTGTGAGCCCCAGAGATGCTGTGGTGGCTTTGGCCACACTGGGGAGGAGCAGATCAGCCACAGCAAGACAGTTCCCTGCTCCATTCAAGAAGCCTGAAAGCTGGCTCAAGAAGTTTTGAGTGGGAACTTCTGCGAGGACTCAGAGCCCAGACCAGGGCAGTATATGAAGTAGCTACTCGCCACAGACTTGGGGATTTAAACAGACAAATCCAACTGGATAAAGAAGTCCTCAGTGCCTGCAATGGTCCTGAGGTGGTCAGTGCTAAATGGACCACTGCCCTGGCTCCACTGTGGAAGCACATGGGACCTCACGAGAAAGTTCTTTGATGACTTGGACAGTATGTCAGGAGAAACCAGGCTGAACTTTGTATCAGTAAAGCCCAGACGTGCATTCCTTTGGTACTAAGAAATTCCAGCAAACTTTACCTCTTCCAAGGCAATAACATGCACATCCTAAACCCGAACGCGGAGGGTGAGGTCCTTCTCACAGCAGCTGCCAGGAATGTGAGTGTCTGCCAAGGGGGCCACGATAAACATGGACCACCCCAGGGGAAGGAAGCGGAGCCACTTGAAACCCACCTACCTGGGAGGTGGCATTCAGGGTGATGACCTCCTCGTCGTGGTCCAGCAGTTTGCAGGCATATGCAATGTTGACAGCTGTTTCTTGTTTGTCACCAGTGAGAACCCAAATCTGCAGGCCCGCTTGACGCAATTTAGAAATAGTTTCAGGGACTCCGTCCTGCAGGCGGTCTTCAATCCCAGTGGCACCTGGTCAAATGCACAGCAGTGTGAGTGAACCCGCTTCTCACGTGCCCCCCAATCCTTCTGGGGTGCAAATGGCATGCACCAGATACACCGAAGGCAGGCACTGGTACAGCCCCTGTTGCCTGGGCCTTGCCCGGGGCTGGGCTGCCAGTTGTCTGCCATGTAGTGACAGGAAGTCCCCTGTGGAACCATTTCAGGACAGTGGTGGACGCTTTTGACAGCTCTGTCGATGTGACTCAGTCGAGTGCGTAAGAATAACTGTGAGTCACTGAGCATAATTATGTGTACTTACACCAAAGTACCTCAACTTTTTTCTAACTTGTAACTTTACAGATAACCTGAAAGCAAAGCGTATGGGAAGGTGTTGGGAATGACGATATTCGGAGGGATAAAAATATAGTCTTAAAAATTGCCCATCCCATAGAAAGCTTCTGGTGAATGAAATTCAGAATGTCCAGTCTCAACAATGCTTATTACTAGTCACTACAGAAACAGACTTCACAGGTAAGGCCATTATTTCTTGAAACCAAGATTATCCTAAATATGCTTTTTCCACAAACATAAAGAAGTTGAGAGGCAGGTTTTGCCTTTTTGGTCTCAGTATGTTGGGAAAAATCTACTATTGACTGCGGAAATGTGCTTAGGCCTGCCTCAGAATTTTTTTTTTTTTTTTTTTTAAGATCTGTTTACATCTTGGTGAGATGGTTTCTGTCTTCCCCACTCTGGAAGTGAGCTGCAGCCCCGGTCCCTAGGTTCGAGCCCTGACTGAGGCTCCTTTACTGCGCTACACCATGCTGTGCCCTGTGCTGGGATGCTGCTATGGACTGTGCGTTTGCGTCTCCCAGATCCATAGGAGGGAGCACTAATCCCCAGTGTGGTAGTATTAGGATGTGGCGCCTGCAGGAGGTAATTAAGTTCAGATGAGGTCATGAGGATGGGGCTCCCGTGATGGGATCAGGTGTCCTTATAAAAAGAGGCACTGTGGTCGGGCGCGGTGGCTCACGCCTGTAATCCCGGCACTTCGGGAGGCCGTGGCGGGCGGGTCACTTGAGGTCAGGAGTTCCAGACCAACCTGGTCAATGTAGTGAAACCCTGTTTCTACTAAAAATACAAAAATTACCTGGGCGTGGTAGTGGGTGCCTGTAATCCCAGCTGCTCGGGAGGTTGAGGCAGAATTGCTTGAACCCAGGAGGTGGAGGTTGCAGTGAGCTGAGATCATGCCACTGCACTCCAGCCTGGGTGACAGAGCGAGACTCTGTCTCAAGAAATAAATAAATAAATAGGCATTGGAGAGGTGATTTCTCAATCTCCCCATTGTGTGAGAACACTTCAAGGAGGCGGCCATCTGCAAACCAGGAGGAGGTCCCACACCAGACATTGTGAGCTGTTAGAGCCTTGATCTTGGACTTTTAGCCTTCAAAACTATAAGAAGTAAATGTCTGTGGCTTAAGTCCCCAGTCTGTGGTATTGTGTGACAGCAGAACAAACGAACTAAGCCACCCTTACCCCTTCTTCTAGAATGACGGGACGGCAGGCATGGGGAGGGGAAGGTAGAACTGAGGTACAGTAAACACACAAGTGTACATTTCTTAAATATTCCTTTGATACACTTTCACAAGTCACATACCAGTGTCACCAGCCCTGAGCTCAGGAGGCAGAACATCACCAGCACCCCAGAAGACCCCCTCAGGGGCAAGTGGCTGATCTGCTGTCTTCCAGCTCAGGTAGCCTGGGCCTAGCTCCCATGTCGGGGAGGTACTGGAAGGTGATGTGGGAACTTGGGGAGGGCCCAGAAAGGAGGAGGGAACATTGCACCCATGCTGCACACTGCTCTGAACCTTATAACCTGAGTACCCTGGGAAGACCACACAGCGTGTGGAGCTTAAGACCTGCTCAGGAAGAAAGCCAGGTCACGCTCTGTGCTCCCCGTGAGCACATCCCCAGCCACCCGGGCACTGGGAAGGCATCTGACCTTAGCTTCGCTCCTCTACCCTGGCCCTTGGGCTCTACTAGCAGGGGGGCAGACTGTGCGTGGCCCATGTCCCTGGCTCATCCTGAGTGTCACTTGTACTATGACAGGTTCCTTGATGTCTGGGGAAGACAGGGATGGTCTTGCCTTCCTCTGTGTGTTCATAGTAATTCATTCATACTTAATGATAGTAATAATGATTATAGAGTAAGACTAATAATGGCTAACCTTGATGGATTACTGACAATTTGCCAGGATAACACTTCCACTACGGTGCTTGAAACATAACCCAAGCAGTTGCCCACTCTTCTCTAAATGGCAACTTTCTGCCTCAAGGACCTTGTGCCTCCCACCTTTGTATCCCAGCTGCTGAGCTAAAGTCAAATGTCTGCCAAGAAAGAAAGCAGGGAAGGCCTTGCCGGAAACTCCAGTATGGAGGGTGTCTGCTGTTTCACAGGGAAAAGTTAACACCTTGAAAACAGAACCTCCTTAGTTCAGGAGCTAATTGGTCAAACTCATGGGCCTCCCATTGGGTCACCCCACCAACACTCACCTTTATAAGGTGTGAGCCTGAGTCAGGTGCAGAATAGCATTGAACTGAAAAAAGGAGTTATGGGAGGGACCCCCACCTCGGCATGAAACACGGCAGAGGAAAGAGTGCCTGCAGGCAGCAGCCTTTCAAGATGATTTGGGGCACAGCGGCTTTCTTCAGCTTTCCAAGGTACTTGTTTGTGATATAATTTATGTGACTCTGAGTAAATGCCACTGTCTTTACGACCTGACCCTGGAAGGCCTGGCATTTCTGAGTATCATAACTCAGGAGTTGGTGGTGTGCAGAGCCCAGCGTCACTGTGCTTGGTGCCACACAGCTTTGAATGGGAGGGGAAAGGATTTCACCAACGAGGAAGTTTTAGACATTTAGAGAAACTAGCAAGGATGCCAGGGAAAATGAGCAACAGTATCCTTTGAATTTAGATTCCTGCCCAGAGCATTAAGGAAAAGAAAATTTCAAGAGCATGGAGAGAATGGAGATCCTTTCTGCTGAAGATAGTTATGTATGGTTCTCTGATGCTATTTAAGATAAGCACCTGGGCCTGGTGCAGGGGCACATGCCTGTAATCCCAGCACTTAGACAGACTGAGGCAGGAGGATCACGTTAAACCAGGAGTTCGAGACAAGCCTGAGTGAGACCCTGTCTCTACCAAAAAAAGTAAAAATTTATCTGGGCCTGGTGGCACACGCCTGTGGTCCCAGCTACTCAGGAGGCTGAGGCGGGAGGATCACTAGAGCCCAGAAATTTGAGCTCACAATGTGCTGTGATCGCACCATTGCACTCCAGCCCAGGTGACAGAGTGAGACTCTGTCTCAAAGCAAAAAAACAAAAACAAAAACAAAAAAAAGCACCTTCATGAAAAGATTTGGCTTTGGAATAGTAAAAATATAAGTGGCTGGCTTCACTTTTCTTAATGAAGCTGAGGAGCTGGAACACAGTGCCCGCGTTTGAGCTATGTGAACACTAAGGTGGTGGGTGACTCTCATACTCTCCAGCTCAGGCCTCGTCATTTGAAACATAAACATATCAGGTAGCAGGAGATGGTAAGTGGTTAACAACCGGTCTGTGGGAGGAAGGTCGATTTACTGCATTTGCTCATTTCTGTGCTGTAAATACTCCCACCTTGGCTGACTTCAATCTACTAACATAGCATCAAAAGGCGACGTGAGATTCCTGAACATTTATGTGGGCTACTGCAAAATTCTTCAAAATGTATCCATGAGCTCTGCCAGGAGGTGTGAGCAGACTCCAGTGCACGGCTGGCACCCATGTGGGCAACCCAGGAGTTCCATTGCTGACACATCTCAGAGCCATCCTCATGTGCACCTGGAGGGAAGGAATCCACCTGAGGATGACAGCGGGATGTGGTGGAATCGGTTTGGAGAAACGCTGATGACCAGGATCCCGACTCCAACCAGAGGAAGTGGAACAGGGGATCGGTAGAAAACTCTGATTCTAGATCTTCACACAGTTGCCCAAGTAAAAATTATAGAATCCAAGCAAGGAATCCCCATGAAAAAGGCCTAAGAAGATGACTGGATCTCAAGTTCACCATGAGCCTCGGGTGCCGCAGGGGCCGTTAACAACTTAGGATATGTTAACAGAGCTGCAGCATCCGGGCCAAGAGAGGTGACTGATGCACGATCACCAGAGAAAGCCTGCAGAGGAGAGGCCCGCTGGGTGGAAACGGTGTGGAAGCACCAACCAGGAGACTCACCACACAACCGCTCAGTGCCAGGCCCTGTGCCTGCGCCATGCTCAGTGCCTCCCGTCATCCCTTCCTTTCACCCTCACAAGAGCCCGAAACACTGGGATTACCACAGAGCAGAACTTGGATGCAAAAAGGATTGAGCCACTTGCCCCAGGCTGTCCGATCAGCCTGCATGACCAGCCTGCATGACCAGCTTGCAGTGGCAGAGCAGGGCTGGACAACTGAGTCAGGGCTCCTGGGCTCTGAGAGCAGGGAAGATGGAGAAGGGGCAGCCTGGGACTCACAGCCATGTCCCCAAATAGTCAAGGTTTCATCATGTGGAAAAGGGAGGAGATTCTGTCTGCATTACTCCAGGGGGCGGAACCAGCAAGCACTGTGAAACGGCACCGGAGGGCCAATTTCACTCCATTTGAGAAGTTAGTGCTGTCCAGGGGAAAAGCTGCTCCCTGGGGAAGGTGCCCCACAGTGAAGGGTTAAAAACAAGGCTGGTCAGTGAGGCTGGGCGGGCACGTCTGGGACAACCAGCAGATGCCTCCTACCCCACAGGCCTGCACAATACTGTCTTCCGGGGAAGCCCAGTCAGTCCAGACGACAGCAGCCCTGCTTTAGTAAGCCAAAACTTCAGGGCCTAAAACAGGCACAGCCATTTCTCAGGTGTTCCATTTAATTCACATCCAGGGCTGCCGCTCATGGTGCCAGTGGGCCCCTGGATCCCGGGGCTTTCCGAGTAATGCGTGGCCTCCTATAAGATTCTGTGGGCAAACAATATATAAAATGTGTGCAGATATATGTTATGCCTAGTGTACATTATGCTATTAAATGCAAACCTCAACTATGTATTATACTAGAAATGTAGATGTAAATATATAGCTATCCCAACTCCTCTGCCCAGAAAAAGAGGGCAAGTGAACACCGCCTTTTTGTATTAAGTGAAGATGAACTCCCCAGGGCTTTGTGCTCGAGAAGTACCACCTGACTCACAGCACCCGGGATGGAGGTGGGGGTGCACCATCCTCAACACCAGCTCTTCAAGGACACACAGAGCATGTATACAATGACTTAGCTATTTAATGAATGCTTTAATACATAGGAAAATAAATATTTTAAGTATTAAAGTAAGCATTAACATAATAAATACCTTCATTTATCACTAATACTAGTTAGCATTTATTAAGTACCAAGATGAACACAGTTGGAAATGTGGACATATTTCAGTAAAAATGAGCCCATTTTCTTTTCATTCACCTCGAATCTGTGAAACATTCCTAAGATGCAAAATGCAGCAGTTTCTGGGTCCCAAAAGCTTCCCTGTTTCCCGAGGGGAAAATCCTTTCAACTCCCAACTGTCAGAAATCTCACTCCTTGGCTCTATTTTTGGTGGGAAACCTGGTTAAGGGGAAGCATGGCAGCTGCTGTCTTGGGGTGCCTGGGGGGCAGCACGTGCACCTCACAGAAATGAGACTAGGAAGATTCAGGCAAGCACCCTCCCGCCTCGGCTGTGCCAGCGTCCTGTCAGGTGGCTCCCTAACCAAGGCCAGCCTGCGGAGCAGCCGCTGACAAGAGCACTCACCCCTCCAGGGCCGTCCCTGCAAACTCCACACTGCCCTTAGGCATGCCACTCTCAGGTTAATTACCTAACAAGTGCAGGTTGGTCTCCAGGCGAATGGCAGACTGGAAGAGGAGCTCCTCGCTGTTTTCCAGGGAGGATTCGGCTTCTAGGTGGCTTTGCAACCAGCAGGCATACTCTTCTTTACTCAGAACCTATGGGAGATACATTGTTGAGTGCTGCACCGGGCGCTGCTCACTGTGGGGCGGCCACCTGCACGTGCACCCTTGCGGAGCCGTCCCCACTCACCCTCTTGGCGATGCACAAGGTGCGCAGGCCTTCCGCCGCATACAGGTTGAGGTAATTCTGAGTTTTGCTCCGAATCTTTTTTTGATGCCTCCCTCTGGCGTCAACTAGGTTGGAGAATAAGCAGAAACATGGGTAAGAACTGGCGCCTGTGGAATGATCTTCAGACACTCCGAGATTTACCCCACGTCTGTTCGTTACTTGCGAATAGAGCACAAGTTTTCATATAGAATTCAAAGCAAAAATGAGCTGTTATGTTTTTTAAAAAAAGTCTCATCAATATGCAAATGTTTGACTGTTTTATTTTATTTTTTCATAGAGACAGGGTTTTGCCATGTTGCCCAGGCTGGTCACGAACTCCTGGGCTCAAATCATCCACCCGCCTCGGCCTCCCAAAGTGCTGGGATTACAGATGTGAGCCACTGCGCCCTGCTAATGTTTGGCTGTTTTTAACATCCTTTGTTGAAATAAGCTGATGAAAGTAAAAACTACACCAAAAGTCATTTGGCATCCTTTTGCCCAGCCTATTAAATGGAGGCTCACGTTCTTCCTGTTAATGAAAAGTCTTACTTAATGGGAAGTGCACTTTCTATCCTCAGAACAGTAGGATCCTTACAAGTAGCATTGCCAGATACAACAAACGATGTCTAAATATGGCATAGAACATACTTTTACTTAAAAAAGGATTTGTTTGTCTGAAATTCAAGTTTAACTGGACATTCTATATATATAGTTTGTGAAATCTGGCAACACTACTGACCAGTCATGAGGCCTGTGGCCCAGGAAGGATTATCTACTAATCTAAGTCCACCGCCTGAAAGAGGACCTGGTAAGAGACCCTTTTACATGCCTGACCATGCTGCATTCTCCATAGGGGTGACAGAGCCCTCAAGGGAGTGATCACTGGTTCTTGGAGGTGGAAGAATCTTACTCTTTTCTAAACAAAGTCTAAGTACACATATAGAACATAAACAGATACACAGCATATCTATGTTATTAAAAGGCCATGAGGGGACAATTGAAAAAGAAGTCAGAAAAGACTCTTTATGGAGTTGATAATGGGGAAGAAAAACAGTTGCCCTAGAATCCTTTGCTTTAGGTATTTACATTTCCCGAAAGGATGATGCTCAAACTCATCTTTGTATTCCTGGTATCGTGGTAACACTCTTAGAAGATGCAGATAACCTTTTCCCAGAATCAGATTGTTCCTCGAGCAAAGCCGTGCCTAACTGAGGGGCTTTGGAATTGAAATACTCATGATAAAGCTGTCCCATTGTCCTGGGGAGAGGCGACATGTGGCGTGCACTGGGACGTGCGGTGGTATCGGGTGTGACACTGAGATTAACCACTCTCCAAAACAAAATGAACTGAGCCCACGGAGGGAGGATGGGCCACTCGGGACCCTGGGTGCCCCAGACGAGGAGATGGCCCCACAGGTGTCTGCTTCTCAGGTGGACAATGGGGTGTTTCTTTGTAGGGCCATCTGCACAGAGCCTAGTGACAGGGAGCACCTGGCCCTGCCAGGCAGAAGTGGCTGAGCCTGTTGTCCTCTCCTGCAGACACGGACACACACCTTTGCCCCTTCTGGCGAGATCTGCCCCTCGTTCTTGGGTGACTTTTCCCTTACATGTCCTGCCGCGCCTACCACTGGGCAATCACTGTGGAATACCGAGGCTGGGCTTTGGAGGGTGGGGCCCTTGTGGAGGCTGGAATCGGTCTACACTCTGATGGGGGTAGGAGAGGATGGGAAGAACTCAAGCTCCAAGGAGACCATCACTGAGGAGCTGGGGGAACCTCCGAAGGAGAATGTACTGGGGAACAAGAGTGTGGATCCCCAGAGGCATTCAGTCAGCCCTGCTCTTCTCCACTTGCTGAAGTGATACTGGGGGTGGCTGATTTCGAGCTGAAGGCATGGCAATTTTCACACTGCATTTTAGGCAACAGTCATGCAATATTAGCCCCTTCTTTCTGATGTTCCACAGTCACCCAAGTCCTGTGTGTCTTGTCTCCCTATGGTGACAGGAGGAATTCTGTGCCTGGAACTCAGCTCCTTGGGTGAGGAGTGACACCACCTGTGGGAGTGGGACCAGTGCTGCCCAGCGCCCCCTGCTGGGCAGGGACAGTCGAGCGCTCTGTGCTGCAGGACCCTGAGGTTGCATCTGGGTCGGGGCAGGAGTAGGGGGCTAAGGGGCACAGCTCCAGGTGCAGTCTGCGAAGATGACTCCAGTGCCCACTGACCCCAGACACAGCAGGGCTGAGACAGCTGCACCTGACAGTGGGCTGCACCTGATGTTCCCACCAGGAGACAGCTGGCGAGTGGTGCTTGCAGACCCACAGAGAGGCCCTCAGAGGGATGAGGGTAGCCTCTCTTCATGATTTTACCACGTGCTTTAAAATCGTTCCAAGTGATATTTCCATTTCTTCTAAGCTTTACAAGCGATATTTCCCCAATAAGGAGTTATCTTATTAAAATGGTAAACTAACGTGCAGTCCCTGCTTGTACATGCATGTACTCATCATGCAAAAAATATATACTGATTACCGCATGGTATCAATGTGTGAGGCCCACGCTAGGCAGTGGGCTACTGCCATCTCTCTGTCCTTGCTCTGGGAGAAGGCAGAGTGGCCTGAGGTTTACACCTTAAAGACCACTCCAAGTAGCAACGCCACCAAAGCATAAGCAAGTGGATCTTAACAAGAAGGAGCCAGAGACTTGGGAAAGGTACCGAGTGGACGCTGGACATCAATGTAACAGCAGGCACTGAGCTAGGGGCTCGTGTGGGGACTTCCTGTGAGAGGCAGGCACTGTGATTTCCTTTGTAGATAGGAAACGGAGGCACAGAAAGAGTGAGTGACTCGTCCAGGGTCATCCCAGCCGTTAAGTGCAGACCTGGGATTTGAACAGAGATCTGTGAGAAAGGGTTGGGGTGGAGTCCCTGCTTGTTGCCTGACACCACACCTGCCAGGGCAGGTGAGCCATGGCCCCATCCTGCTGATATCATACAGTCACGTCCACTATCTGTTCAGCCAACTTGGGCCTCTTCTGGTGAAAGTGTTTCCAGCCCTCTGAAGAGGGCATCAGATTAAGTCTGGAGTGGGACACCTCTGTGCCCTCCTCAGTT
Source organism: Gorilla gorilla gorilla (assembly GCF_029281585.2). NCBI lineage: Eukaryota > Metazoa > Chordata > Mammalia > Primates > Hominidae > Gorilla > Gorilla gorilla. Next base: position 26,942,610 of record NC_073240.2, read on the forward strand.
TGTCACCTACACACAGGTAGTAAGTTGATTTACACAGGCAGAGCGATTCCCAGGCACAGTGAGCCCTCTGCAATGAGTCTGCACCTATCCACACCCCTCCACCACTCCCCAAGTAAAAGGCGAATGATCTGTGCATAAGGGCAGGCGGTCACAGGTGGGTAACTTCGAGGGGACTCCAGGGCCCTCCTGTAGTCGTTCTCTTGGGAAACTGCTGGGGTCTCTGAACTTCCTGAACCTTAACCTGCCCAGTGTTGACACGTAGATCTTCCCTATCCAAAGCTGACTTCATGCACTGCTTGGAAATTCCCAGAGGAAGGCGGAGATCAACACAAGCCCTTGATTAACTTTTCCTATCGATGTCATGGTTTTGATAAGGTGAGAGTTGTGACAATGTCATTACCTGGCCCTTCCATGATGCCATTGATTTGAGGTTCTTTTTCTTATCTGCAGCTACCTGGTTATGGGAAGCTCCCTTCCTGAGACCCAGAGCAAAGCCACGCTGACGATGCCAGGCCTGAGAGGCTCCCCGGCCTGGGCAGGGGCTCCCCACCCCGACTTTGAGTTTGATTTTGAGTCGGACGAGAGCAATGTGGATTGTCTTGTAACCGGTATCAGGTGCCTTCCCAACTTGCAGACAAACGAGGAAATCCCTGGCTCACTCAGGGGCCTCTGGAGGCCAGGCCACCTCTGTTCCTTTTGCCATGGCCCTCGGCACCTGCTAGTGAACAGGCAGGGGGGCCCTGCCTCTTGATAATGCTCTATCCACTCTGGGAAGGTACCAGAAAAGCAGGGTTAGAGTGAGCAGGTCGTGATGCTAAATTCATTCAATTGAAAGGCATCCAGTTTTCTGGGATATCCTTGGTAATTTTTTGGGGGGGACGGGGTGGAGTGTGAAATGTGGTCCTTCTTTTATGAAATGATGGCTGATGGTATTAGTGAGACTTAGTGACAGCAGTTCTTTTTGTGTGTGTTCTGCTTTTGAGGTTTTTACTCATGTAAAAAAATATGTTGCCAGCAAAGACAAACCTGGCAAGTGCTGCGGCCTTCCTTGCACAGCTCACAGGGCTCCCTGCTCTACAGGACCGGACAGGCCTCGCCTGCCAGCGCTGGGCAGCCCCCACATGCCAGGGCCACTCCATGCCTTCCCCTTAGACATCACCCGTCATGCTGTGAAGTCTGAAGCCCAGGACCCCTTATGTTGTCTTGAACCCAAGGCTGTGGAATAAGACAGAGAGATTTTTTTGCTGCAGAATGAAATCACTCAGATAATTGCCCTATTTATGTTTTTCTTTTGTGTGGATGTAAACAAGAATCGATTTTCAGAAGAAGCTTCCTAGAACTCAAAATGTGTCCATGAATTGGATTCTTTGCTGACTCCAAGGCAGAGCCACTGCAGCGGGAGAAAGGGAAGATCTCGCCCCGCGGTGGTCATCAACATGGAAGGTCATCCAAACTCCTCTCAGAGACACATTTGCAGATTTAGCTCAGCTGCCTTTTGGAGGTCACAGCTCTGTGATGGGGACATGGATTTCCTGTATGAAGCTCTTCCTCCCATCCAATTCTCCATTATGAGTGGTCCTGGGCTTCTGTGCCAGGGGTCCTCTCCTGAGGCACTGAGATGCTGGCAAGAAAGGCCAGTGGGAGGTAAAGTACTCCCTAGCTCCAACCTGGAGCTCCAGAAGGGAGCAACCGGCTTATAGCATTTCCCAGCAGCTGCTGCCCAGAGGTGCTTCCAAGGTGCAGCAAATAGGAAGCCCGTGGCAGGCAGGAGAGCCTCAGCGGGGCCCCTAGGCTCCTGCAGCATCCTCACCTCCACCCAGTTCAGTTCCCTGGAGGTGAGGCTGCACTCCTCCGTCCTCTGAGCACAGAGGGAGAGGTGGGTGGCCAGGTTCCCTTTATGAGGGGGGCTCGGCCCTTCCCCTCCCAAGTGCCAGAACAGAGGGCAGTGGCGGAGGCCAGCATCCCTTACTTCCTGGGCCACCACTGTGGCCCAATGCAGCCCCATAAACTGTGGCCTGGATCTCTCTGCTGCACCAGGTCCACAGGGCAGAAAGAACTTTCTAGAGCTACTAGTCTAGATTCTCAACCTTCATTGTTCAAATTTAAAACGTGACACTCTTCAAGTATCCTCTGACCCCCCAGTTCTTGGAGGTGGGGGTGTGCAGGCATGGAAGCCCCCGAATACTTCCTAGTCCAAACCCTTCAAACAGGCAAACAGTGATCTGAAGAAACCATGCAATTCTCCAATGGGCATTTCTGTTGGAAAAGGATTAATGAAAATCACTTTACTCAAGAGAAGGAATTGGGTGGGGATATTTCTCAGGACCTCCTCCCCCGAGCTGGGGTGCAGCTGGGCAGGGGTGGGGGTACCTGAAGAGCAGGGCTGCAGGAGATCCATGACCACTGAGTCGGCCCCCTTGGTGTAGACGTTGATCTCATCGGTAAGCGGGTGCCGGATCACCACTGACATCCTCTTGCGGACAGAATCGAAACCCAGTGTGTGCAGGAGCTCGAAGGTGAGCCTGCCCAGGTGGGGCAGCTCCACTGACACTTGGTCGTGCAGCCGCTCCACAAGCACGCAGTTGTAGGCTCTGGCCGCATACACCAGTGCCGCCTCATCCGGGCTCTCCGCCTCGTACCGCAGCTCGCGCTCTGACTCCTGCTCCTGAGCAAGCTCCGAGGCCCAGTTGTCCGCCTGGCTGCTGTAGCTGTTGCTGGCGATGGCCGAGGTGGGCTGGCCTAGCCTCTCCTCCAGCCTGAGAAGCATGCCGTCGCTGGACGGGGTGGACGGGAAGCTGGAGCCCAACTTGTGGCTGGACTTGTTGGCGGCCAGGCTCCCGATGCTGCTGCAGCCTGAGGTCAGGCAGCTGGGTGTGAACCTCCGCAGGAAGTCTTCTATCGTCTTCACGGGAGACTTCAGCTCAAACCTCACCCTCACCTGCAAGAGAAATGGTCAGAAGGCAGGTGAGGGAACTGCTATGTCCCCCAGAGGCCCCACCCTGGTTCCCACAGGATGCTCCAGGCACTTGGAGGAACAATGACCTCGCTTCCCCACTGGGGTCTCAGAGCACAGATTTCCCATTTCCCAGATTTCAGGCATGCATTGAGATTGCAAGCAGAATAGTGTCGCAATAAACATGTTGTGCACATGTATCATAAAACTTCTTAAAGTATAATAATAATAATAAAAAAAGAAATTGCAAGCAGAGACAGTACTCCTTCCTTGAGATCGTCCGCTGGCCTCTTCCACTTCTCTTAAACAGAGGTTATGCAAGATTCTTTCAGAACGTGATTGCTGAGGGCCCATCAGTGAGGCCTGGATGTATGCAGGGGAGTTGCAGCTGGTGGCATCTGCAGGCTTCTTTTGGGGCTGTCCCTGTACTACAGTGTCCCCTTGCTTTGCAAAAAACAGCTCAGGGGAGCAGGCTCACCATTGCCTGGCACAAAACTGGGCATTTTTTTTCCAATTAAAAAGTCACTTAACAAACCATCAGTTTATGCTTCCTTTGAATTATGTCTACAAAAATTTAATATACAAATCACATTTCCAGTCCCCAAATAATCCTTCTAAGCGCATTAAATACACTGACAAATTGAGGATCCCAAACATTGAAACAATATTTTAACCACCACAGTAAGAAACAAAATGAATGACACATACACACACACACACACACACACACACACAATTGTTAAAGTTTCAAAAAGCTCAATGATAGGGCAACAGAGCCATGCTTTTTTCTTGCTCTTTATTGAAAGAGCAAATGTCAAAACAACCAAAATACTGAATTAGCAATTCTTAAAACTGCAATTTTACCATCGCATCCTAAGTTGTGAATTACAGTAACAGCCTCCAGAAAAATCAGGTGTTTGGTAAAGCAAGGCGCATAGAGCCAGATTTTGATACAGGTGCTTTTCCTTTGGTCTTGCTATGACTTTAAATACGCTACATAGCCAGCTGGGAGACACAGGCACCTGCACAGCAATCCCTGCTGGCTCCAAATGTCCTCGAAGGTGGCGCTCACCAACCAATATGTGGGAACAGAAATGCACCCAGAGACATGTTCACCTACAGCCTGAGTGTGGGTGATTGACAGGCTGTTCCCTGGGTGGAACTCAAGCCGTGTAACCTTCAGCACAAGCCTCAATGACACTGCCATCTCTCACCCTTCATTTAACATCTGTCAGTCAGGGTCTAGCCCAGAAAAGGGGCACTTCCTGCAGGGATACACACCAGAAGGGTTTTTAATGCTGGGGGCAGAGCCCAGAGGCCAGATGGGAGATGCTGAGGCAGCCAGGAGATGAACTGCAGCTTCGGGAAGCAGCTCCAGCCCAGGGCTGCCGGCCTAAGCCTCAAGCCTGCTGGTCTCTGAGTGGCAGGCCTGTCCACTTGGGAGTCACTGGGTCCAGGTACTGCCAGACATGCTGCCGCAGCAGAGAAAATACAGGCCACCTTGTTCACCCCACATTGCCTGCTGAGGGACCTGCTGGAAGGGCAGACCCAGGAGGCTGGGAAGGGATCCTGGGAGAGTCGGGGGCTGGGAGGTCTATGACACACACCCACCCCATTCAACATGCAAAACTGCCTGGTTCCATATGCATATCACGCTTCCGTGCCCCCTACACTGCCTAGCCCACTGAAGGGCTTTCTGGGGTGCACTGGGTGATAGAGGAGCTTTCACACGTGCAACCTTTCCCCTCTCAGGAGAAAACCTTAATGTCAGACTGAACCAAAACCAATTTGAGCATTGCTATATTTCCAGTATCCTAAGTAGCCTCTGATCGATTCTCGACCGCTTTTCATTGAAGAACAATCTTTGATGCCCCATAAATCCTCCCCATGGCCCCACGGCCCAGGCAGGCACCCCAGGCACAGGGAGGAGGCCAATGTGTCTCCAGCTGCATGGCTGGTAGAGTCAGGGTCCATGTGCAAGCTCCTCGTCCCAGAAGCTGGGCCCCCGGCCTGTCTTGTCCTCTCTCCTGTGTGGATCTGGGACCCTGAGGCTCAGGGAGGTTGTCCTGGGCAGCCTCCCTCTGGCCCTGCCCCAGGCCAGGCAGCGAAGGAAGGACCCAGGCAGGCAGGGCCTCCACACACCCACCTGCCTACCTGAGGCTGGCCTATCTGGCTGCCCTGTGTCCCTCCCCTCCCAGGCTCAGAAGTCATCTCTGGTGGGCTGTCCCCTCCCACTTGGCCCCAACCATAGCCCCTGCCCACTACAGCCTGGGGCCAACGCTGCAGAACCACAAGCACTGTTTTGCCCAGTATGAAGCACCCCACTGCATCCCCCTTAGGTCACGATGTGCTAAGAATGCTTGCTGCAGGAAAGGGAAGGGCGCCTGCCCTCAGGAGGACTGACAACCATGGCCCGCAGCGCAGAAGGTCAAGGTCAAGCTCAGGGACCCTCCAGAACTTGCCTTTGTTCGTGGCTGATCCGGGGACGTGACGACGACTGTGTTGCAGATGGTGAGTGCGATGAAGAAATCAAAGACGTCAGACAGCTCGGGCGAGAGGTGGGCCAGCAGGTGCTCCTGATGCCTCGCCACGGCTAGGCTCTTGTCACACTCACTCACCTTCTCCAGCAGCTTTGGGTCGGGCGTGATATCCTTCTCCTGGGGAGAAAGGGAGGCTGGCAGTGAGTCCCACCCAGTAGCCTGCCGAGGATCTTGGGGCGTGACTATTTAAGGTACTTTGATTTTATTATAAGCTGTAAACAGAACTTCATCTCTCATATACATATATGTCATTTTATAATTGTAAATTACTTACAATTTTAATTGCACAAAATATACATAGCTTCTATCCACTTTGTGAAAAACATGCTTCAGCATTGCCCTCTAGTCTTTTCGCTCTACATTTAAATTTCACATAATCAAAATATTTTATATACATATTGGTGGTTTCCATTTTCTCCAAAACATTATTAATTGTCTGAACTTTTCCAGGCTTTTAAGAATTATTTAAAAACACATTTTAACAGCTTGAAAATGGACATGTCATCATTTATTTGACCATCCCTTTATCACTGGATATTTAAATTTCTTTCAGTTTTGCTGATGTAAATTACACATTGATAAACTTCCATATGTAGCAATCTTTGGCTGAATCGCTAAATTGCTAGACGAGAAAGTTTGAATACTTTAAATACTCTTGACTCATACTGAAAAATGCTGTCAGGAAACCTTGTTCCAATGCAGCCTCCCTCCTGCCAAGCGTGAGAGCCCCCACTCCCAGGGGCCCCATAGAAACCCACCAATCAGCGTCCAAAACTCTAAATCAGCCCTATTTAGATGGCAGCTTCTCTGTGGGTTTAGAAGCACATGAGAGAATGAGGCCACCACAGAGTAAGCAAGGGGGATTCATCCCCTCTGCTGCATTGGTAAAACATTTCAGAAGTGAAAGGCTCTTTCAGAGGTTATTGCTCACTTCTGCGCCTCTCCCTGCGGGATGATGGTGGTCCATTAATGTCTGGGCGGCTGACAAGGCCAGGCAGAAAGCATTTTATGGATTTGGGCTCGTCTAATTAAAACTCCCGTGGGAGGGGTTGGCTTTGCTTTTTAGCGGTTGTCATCTTGTCCTGAGGTTTTATTTGCTTCATTTGGCAGCACGGGCTTCCTCTTTGTCACCCTTTCTGGGTGACTTGCCAGCAATCAACCAGCCTTAGAAGCCATGCAAAGGGGCCATGTCAGTGTCTTGGAAAAGACGACAGTGGAAAGTGTTGGCCAGAAAAGCTTCTGCTGAGTAGAGCCAAGCCACCCAGCGGCAGTGTATTTTTAGGATTAAATATAGACACCTTCCATCAGCGGGGGATGGTGAAAATGGGGAAGAGATGTGGCAGCGCCCTAGCAGGAGGCCCTGTACACTCACCATGGGGCTGCTGAAGGCGGTGTGCTTGGACAGCATGCTGGCCCTCTTGGCCTCGGCCCGGCTGCCCGTGCGCCGGTGGGACTTGGTGCTCTGGGTTCTGTGCACCACCCGGACACTCTGGTGGCTACCGATGCTGCCGCGCTGGGACACCGAGCCCCCTCTGGGCACCACCTCCTCCTCCTCCGAGTCTGCCTCCTGGTACCTGGCCAGACGCTGCGCTGTGGGGAGAGGGCGCAGGGTGAGGCATCATGGTGGAAGGCTGGGTGGAGAGAACCCACTCAGTGTGTTTTAGGTTCCGCGAGGCTTCCGGCAGGGCAGCCCCAGAGGATTCACCACCCTTGCTCTCTAATAGCAAGGGACAGAGAACATCCTCAGTCAGCTGCAACCTGGGGAGGTTGATATTCTCAACTCTGTTTCACAGAGACTGACTTTCATGTCAGAGAACGTAAGGAGCTTTCTAAGGTCGCACGACTTAGAGGAAGGGGAACGGGTTGATGTCCAGCCGGTCTCTTCAGGTAGAGCCTAGGTGTACATGGGTTAGGGTGGCAGGTGGCCGGGGGAGGGAGGCAGGACAGAGGGTGGCGGGCCTTCCAGTCATGCTGGGATGACGGTGCTCACCTGGTGCTGAGCTCCTTGCCCACATGGACGGTGGCCACCATCTGCTCCTGTCTGGATGAAATGCTATGGCACAGGGGGGCTCACACTCCCAGACTGCACAGCTTGGACCCCTACAGCTAGGGTTTGGACTCAGCTTTGAAACTCCATCCAAGATGATCTTGACTGTGATGTTGCCCTGCTGAGCAAATTCCCCATGACCTGGTGAACGCTGGGCAAATCCCCTTTGGAGGTGCCTGCGCTGTGGCTTCTTGCTAACCCATGGCTCTGAACCAGTTTTCTGGGTTTAGCCCAGGGAGGACAGCTTGTTTCACCGTGGATGAGCAAAATGGAGACCATTCATGAGGATTACTCATCAGAACAACCGTTTAATCAGAACTTCAAGCACAGGCATGGTGCTGAGTCAAAGCAGCAGGGGCCTGTCAAGAGGCCGGAGAAGGAGATACTTATGGAGCTGGCCAGCCGCGTGGACCAGGCCCTACACTGCGCATCTCTTAACAGACCCTCTGTGAGAGATGAGAAAAATGGGGATAAAAAAGGGGAAGTCACCTGCCCACCATCACAAGGCTGAGTACTTGCCAATGCCAGGATTCCAACTCAGGGAGATCCTAATTCCAGGAGCAGATGCCCTGCAAATGCCTCCCCAGCTCTCGGGTGGCATCAGCCCAGTGCACCGGAAGCAAGGACGCACAGAACCTGGACACATGACTCTGTCCAGCATGAGGTGAGGGGCTGGGCTTCAGCCGCCAAGAAAGTGGACTGGCCCATCCCACCCTCCCCCAGCAGTGGTCCCGCACATCCGGAGCTCCATGGAGCCATCCTTCAGGGCCCCCTCCTTCCCTCAGAGGCTGTGGGGGCCATGGCTGGTATGTTGGTGTTCTGAAGCAGTTTCTGATCGGCAGTGGCCCCTGGGATGCCTTCCATGTCCTCAGGAAAGATGAGGCCCAGGAGCAGGTAATGCCCCCTCCTGGGCATGCACAGCCAGCTAGCTCCAGGTCATCTTGCCAAGCTGTCAGAGGGGGCACACCCATGGCTTCCACAGCCGGTTCTGGTACGTGAGCAGGGCTTGGGGCTCATAGTCCATCTGAACTCCTTTATGAGTGAGATCTGGAGAGGTCAGATCATAAGATAACTGGCTGATGACGCTCCTTGCCTGGGTGCCTGTCAATAGCTGATCCAGGCACTTCTCTAAAACACGCTGCTGAGATGTATGTGGTTTCATTCATCACCAGGAAGCTCCCTGTGTCTTGAGGCAAGGGAACCCTCTGGTTTTATGGTAGCATTTGGCAACTGTCAGAATCTTTCTGTAATCTTAGTTGGGATCCTGCCCCACGGAGCCTGAGCTTCCAACTTTATTATTATCTTTTAAATGTATTATTATTATTAATGGATAAATCAGCACTGTGTACATTCATGAGGTGCAATGTGATGTTCTGATGTGTCTGTACAATGTGGCATGATTAAATCATGCTAATTAACAAATCTGTCACTTTGCTCGCCTATCATGTTTTTATGATGAGACAGTTAACATTTACTCTCTCAGTCATTTTGAAATGTGTAATACATTTTTATTGCCTCTGGTCACCTGGCTGTGCAACAGATCTCAAAACCTATTCCTCGTGTCTATCTGAAACTGGGTCTCGGCTTTAAGGGCTGCTGTAGAACCGACTGCCCGGGTCTCTGATCCCCTCAGGACTCTGCTGAGTTCTGTTTTTGAGAAGAGCACACAATGCACTGTGCTGCACCAGGTTTAGCAACTATGGGAGGGGAAGGGGAGGAAGGAGGGAGAGGAGAGGAGGGTAGGAGAAGGGAAAAAGAGAGAAGAGGGAGGCCGAAGGAGGCTGGTGGGAGGGAGGACGGGTGAGTGGATGGAGTACTGTCACTGATTATCTATTTTGGGTGGCAAATAAAACTTTTAAACAAAGTGGGTAATTTCCTCTGCCTTCTGTTTACTATGACTGCTTTCATTTTGTGTTGAGGAAGACTGTGGCTATCATGATAATCCTTGGTTTTATAAATCTCACAAAAGTGTCAGGTAAACAACAGATGCTTCCCACCAAATCCTTCTAAAGAGCAGCTTCCTAGTCATGCCCGCTTGCGTTCCCTCTGTCCGGTTTTAATTTGCTGTTTCTGTAGCATGGACTCTGTTTCTGTCACAGGCAGGAAATGGACCCCAGGCTGCAGAGCAGGGTGCCCACTCCCAGGGCGCTGCAGCCCCAGGCACAGTGGTGGCGGGGACCCTGGTCCATGCCCTCTCCTGACTGGGGTGGGGTGCTGGCTGCAGTCACACCCTGGGCTTCAGAAGCTGGTGTCTCCCCAGAGACACCAGGTTGGAAGGAGGCAGCCACAGATAAGGAAGGGTGAGGTGGGAGTGGGGACCGCTTCAATAATTGGGAGTGAGGCGATTCATCTTTCCAGTTCCCAGGAACACTGTTCCAGGGAAGAGAATGAAACATGAATTAGCCAGTGCCCTTCTGAGGATTTTATGACTAGAAAATGGATGGATGACAACAGAGACATCTCTCTGTCCCTTGGTGTGGCAGAGCAAGGGGACCGGATGCCTTGGGAGTGAGCTCCTTGCGGGTGGCTTGCCTGATTGCTTAGGTGGATGCCTGGCACCCCAGACACTGCAGGAACAGGGCGGGCGGCCGTGCCAGTGCCTGCTCTATAAATAGCACCGGGCTTCAGGCACCTGAGCTGCTGTGACAGCCACGTCTTTATACCCCCTTGAAAATCAGTAATCCCTGAAGCGTGTGTGTGTGTGTGTGTGTGTGTGTGTCTCCAAGCAGCTCTGGATAGGGCTTTCTGGTTCAGCCTGGGTTGGGAGCCCCGCACCCCCAGACTCACCATTTGCATCATGAGAATATTCTACACCAGACACAGTGCATCTTCGGAAAACCATCTTATTCTCTGTCAAAGTGCCAGTTTTATCTGAGAAAATGTACTGTATCTGTCCTAAGTCTTCCGTGATGTTCAGAGCTCGGCACTGCAGCTGCGAGTCTGTTTCTTCGTCATACAACTGCATGTCCTGGTTAATGAAGTACACTTGGCACGCTTTAACAATTTCAATGGAAACGTATAAGGAAATTGGGATCAAAACCTGGAAGAGACAAGGCACACAGGATGAATGACCGTGAGGACCAGGGAGCTGGGGAATCACTCAAATCTATTTAAATAACAAATGACTACAACCGCAAGAAAGTAGGGACTATACTGTACCTTTAAGAGAGCTTAAATAGGTTGGTTTAGAGTCAGTATTGGAAAAGTATTAGAGTATTGGCAAAGAGAATAAACTAGGACAGCTTATGGAGCAGCTGCAGGGCGGGGATCCACTATGGTGTCTGGAAGTATGGTACCCATGGCTTGGATAGAAGCAAGCAAGTTGTGCTTGAGAGAGGCTAGGACAGGAAAGAGAGAAAAGAGAAAAAAAATCATGGCACAGTCAGTCCTCATAAGCAAGGTCACCTCACACCACACTCCATGGTGGCATTCAACCCCCAGGCTTTCCCTGGGCTCCCATCTCCCAGGGATACAACCCCAAGTTCAGGGGGCAGTGAAAACACAACAGACAGTCTTTTTTCAGATGCTGGCCTTGTGATTCTGTGCTCTTCTTGTACAATGCAGAGGAAAGGGAAAGAGGCTTTGAGAAAAACATCCAGTGATGCCTCCATAATTTAAGAACAATTCTCCTCGAAATTAATGTTTGCTTACTCATTTGTTTTTGTAGAGTAACAGTATTGAACTAATGTTTACAGACTCAGAATATCACACACAGACTAACCGGGTTCTCCTGGGAACTGAAGTACATTAATCAAACACCAACTACAGTCCTAACTCGAGGCTAGAACAAAATTTGCATTTATTTAGAAAACTAATTTAGACAGTTAAATAAGACTGTTTCCTGTTGTATGAAGCACATATAAGAGACAGCAAAGGTTCCCTCCTAGGCAAAGTCTGAGCCAATGTCCTCTGGTCACTCAGCTCCCAGGAAGGTTGGTAGTGACCCCACTGCCCCCTCGTCCTCTGGACTCTGGGACCCTCCCCACTCTTTCACAGACCTTTCTGGGCATAGATAGCCAGGCATTGACTGGGAGGTGTCAGGGAGGCATGCGAATTAATAATAATAGTAACAATAGCAAGTGCAGATAAATGCAATGTGGATAACCTTAACTAAATCCTGGAGGACAAAAAGCACATTTATGGAAGGACTAGTGGGATCTGAAAGAAGGCTGTAGTTTTGTTCAAAGCAAAGGACTAGGGTGGGTGCAGTGGCTCATGCCTGTCATCCTAGCACTTTGGGAGACCGAGGTGGGTGGATCACTTGAGGTCAGGAGCTCAAGACCAGCCTGGCCAACATAGTGAAACCCCATCTTTACTAAAAATACAAAAATTAGCCAGGTGTGTGGCATGCACCTGTAATCCCAGCTACTCAGGAGGCTGAGGCAAGATAATTGCTTGAACCCAGGAAGTGGAGGTTGCAGTGAGCCAAGATCGTGTCACTGCACTCCAGCCTGGCGACAAAACGAGACTCTGTCTAAGAAAAAAAAAAGAAAAAGAGAAAAGAAAAACAAAGCGAACGACTAAAGTTGGCTTCTTAGTTTTCACAATGTCCCATGACAATGTAATATGTTCACATTAGGGGAAACTGGGTGAGGGATGCACGGAAACTCTCTGTAAAATTTATTTAGAAAACTAAATTTTATTTTGGAGTAATTTTAAGATTTACAGAAAAGTTGCAATGACTTTTGCAACTTTTCTGTAAACCTTAAAATTATCCCAAAATAAAATCTATTTTTTTTTTTTTTTTTTGAGACGGAGTCTTGCTCTGTCGCCCAGGCTGGAGTGCAGTGGCGCGATCTCGGCTCACTGCAAGCTCCACCTCCCGGGTTCACGCCATTCTCCTGCCTCAGCCTCCCGAGTAGCTGGGACTACAGGCGCCCACTACCACGCCCAGCTAATTTTTTGTATTTTTAGTAGAGACGGGGTTTCACCGTGTTAGCCAGGATGGTCTCGATCTCCTGACCTCGTGATCCGCCCGCCTCGGCCTCCCAAAGTGCTGGGATTACAGGCTTGAGCCACCGTGCCCGGCCTCTATTTTTTTTTAAAGTAACTGAAAGGAAAAACAACAAAATGAAAACAGTGACCCAAACCAAACCCTCAAAGCACAAGAACCTTAAGAACAGAAAAGGAGAATTTTTTTTTTTTTTTTTTTTTTTGAGGCGAAGTCTCGCTCTGTGGCCCAGGCGGGAGTGCGGTGGCGCAATCTCGGCTCACTGCAAGCTCCGCCTCCCGGGTTCACGCCATTCTTCTGCCTCAGCCTCCCGAGTAGCTGGGACTACAGGCGCCCGCCATCACGCCCGGCTAATTTTTTTGTATTTTTAGTAGAGACGGGGTTTCACCGTGTTAGCCAGGATGGTCTCGATCTCCTGACCTCGTGATCCGCCCGCCTCGGCCTCCCAAAGTGCTGGGATTACAAGCGTGAGCCACCGCGCCCGGCCGAAAAGGAGAATTTTAACTTAAAAATCACCCAAGGAAAGATCCCATTGGTGATTTAGGCTGAAAAATAAAAGGCAGAACTCCAGGTAGATATATTTGCCATCTTCCTAGACACAGAATTTATAGGAAATTCTGAACAGAGTATGATGATTTTAAGTTCTCTTCATAAAAGTAAAGCAATTATTGTACGACACTTAGTATTGTTACCTGCAGAACTATTATCATTGTTAAAAATGAGTAAACTGCAGCTGTGACTGGGGATAAGGAGCTTCCATCAGACTTGGGGACATAAAATAATGACTTCTTCTCTTGATACCGCCATATCCACAGTCCATGTCCTGTAGTAATGTTCAAAGAGAAATGTCATTCATCCAATGGAAAAATAAGAACATTGCTAGCGTATATTAAAGCAAAACTTTACCTGATGCAAGCACATTTGGTTTTCTTAGTCAGCTTTGCCATGTCAGAAAGCAAAAACACAATGTTCTCAGCACCTTCGATCCAACTTCAGGAAGGAGGTGGGACTTGGTCTCTTCCTTACACTGAGAGTTTCCTATTGTTGGTGCTAAGTGACACCACTTGTCCCAACACAGAGCTACCCGCGTGTTGGCAGCTGACAGTGTGAGGCGCCAAGACAGAATTTCTTAACATGCATCTCACGAAATACCAGTCTCATGAAATGCGCAGCAAAAAAACAGTCAGTAGGCTCAGACACTGCCATTATTGTCCTTTCCTGAGATTCACAATTCACATATGGGAGGCTCTGGGAAGCCAAGAGTAGTGCACATTGCCTAATCCACTGGACCCACACCTGTCTGGTCACAGAAGCCTTTTTCATGTCCTGTACATCTGTAACTTATGCCGCTGGGCTGAGACCACATCGCACCCACTTGGTGTAGCCCTACATGGAACCTAACTGCTAGTCCCTTCTTAGGATCCAAAGCCATTTTTTGTTTCTCTTTTCATGAAGTTCCCATTAGTAACATTTGTGCTTCTCCTGCTATGAGCCTTAGTTCGGCACCAGGTTACTGATACTTCTTCCCCTGGAATTACCACCACTGCTGTGATGAAAGCATTCTTCCACTAAGAAATCGTCAGTTCAGAAAATAACATTACAGTCAGCTCTCAGTATCTGTGGGTTCCATATCCATGGATTCAACCAACCATGGACCAAAAATATTAGGAGAAAAAAATTATATCTGTGTGTATTCCCTAAACAACACAGTATAACCATTATTTACATGACATTTACATTGTATTAGGCATTATAAGTAACCTAGAGGTGATTTAAAGCAGGGGTCCCTAATCCCCAGGCTGCAGACTGGTACTGGTCCATGGCCTGTTAGGAACCGGGCGGCACAGCTGGAGGTGAGTGGCAGGTGAGTAAGCATTCCCACCTGAGCCCCGTCTCCCGTCAGATCAGCGGCAGCATCTGATTCTCACAGGAGCATGAACCCTACTGTGAATTGTGCATGGGAGGGATCTAGGTTGCACGCTCCTGATGAGAATCTAACTGGTGCCTGATGATCTGAGGTGGAACAGTTTCATCCCTAAACCATATCCTCTGCTACCCCCACATCCGTGGAAAAAATGTCTTCATAAAACCAGTCCTTGGTGCCAAAAAGGTTGGGGACTGCTGATTTAAAGTACAGAGGAGGGTATAGGTAGGTTATATGCCAATACTATTCCACTTCATGTCAGGGACTTGAGCATCTGAAGATTTTGTTATAGAGGGGGAGTCCTGGAACCAACCCCCCATGGATACCTAGGGACAGCTATACTCTGCTATGCCCATTCACCCAGGCGTTTCCATCTGGCCTGTGCTGATGCAGGCTGCCCTTGAGTTCAAGTCAGTGAAAAACTGGGGTTTTAACTTTTGAGTGCTAGGTTTGCATGTCTGGGGGCAGCCCACCAAGCTCACCTGGAGCCCACTCATTTCTTTCTTTCTTTCTTTTTTGGAAACAGAATCTCACTCTCTCACCCAGGCTGGAGTGCAGTGGTGCGATCTCAGCTCACTGCAACCTCCCCCTCCAGGGTTCAAGCCATTCTCCTGCCTCAGCCTCTCGAGTAGCTGGGACTACAGGCACATTTTTTTTGTATTTTTAGTAGAGATGGGATTTCACCATGTTGGCCAGCTGGTCACCAACTCCTGACCTCAAGTGATCCGCCCGCCTCGGCCTCCCAAAGTGCTAGGATTACGGGCATGAGCCACTGCGCCTGGCCCCCACTCATTTCCGATCCATCTAGGAGACTTACCGACTGCTGAAAACAGAGACATGCAAACAAGTAGCAGGACACACCAGAGCACGTCGCAGTTCATCTGCCTCTCCAGCTTGCTGCGCTTGTAGCGGGGCCCACTGTTGTTCAGCAGAGCCTTGGTTTCATGTCCTGTCGGGGAGGACAAAGAGACATGGCAAGTCAGAGACTGGAGCTAAGGGACCAGCTGCACGGATGGCGTGGAGGGAATCCCATGCTGCCATTCAGTGGTGCTTAGGTGAGAAGCTTGATCAAAAAAGCAGGGTTTAAAATTAATCTTACTTCCTGTTGAACAGGTCTGAAAATAAATAAAATAAAATGAAATTAATCTTATATATATATAATCACAGTGGAGAAAGAAATGGAAAGAAATACACTACCGTGCCAAGAAAGAAGGCTTTGGGTTGAGGTACTATTCAAAGAATTTTTGCTTTTGCTCCTTTCCATTTTCCTAGTTTCCAAATGTTCTACAATGGGGATATGTTATGCTTTTTTTCTTTTTTTTTTTTGAGATGGAGTCTTACTCTGTTGCCCAGGCTGGAGTGCAGTGGTGTAAACTCGGCTCACTGCAACCTCCCTCTCTCAGGTTCAAGAGATTCTCCTGCCTCAGCCTCCCTAGTAGCTGGGACTACAGGTGTGCACCACCATGCCCAGCTAATTTTTTGTGTGTTTTTAGTAGAGATGGGGTTTCACTATGTTGGCCAAGCTGGTCTCAAGCTCCTGACCTCATGATCTGCCCGTCTCAGCCTCCCAAAGCGCTGGGATTACAGGTGTGAGTCACCACATCCAGCCATGCTACTCTTAGAAAACGGTGAGGGAGGCCGGGCACGGTGACTCATGCCTGTAATCCCAGCAATTTGGGAGGCCAAGGCGGGCGGATCATGAGATCAGGAGATCGAGACCATCCTGGCTAATACGGTGAAATCCCGTACCTACTAAAAAAATACAAAAAAAAAAAAAAAAAATTAGCCGGGCATGGCGGGTGCCTGTACTCCCAGCTACTCGGGAGGCTGAGGCAGGAGAATGGCGTGAACCCGGAAGGCGGAGCTTGCAGTGAGCCGAGATCGCGCCACTGCACTCCAGCCTGGGCGACTGTGCGAGACTCGTCTCAAAAAAAAAAAAAAAAAAAAAAAAATGAAAAAGAAAAAAGAAAAGAAAACAGTGAGGGGAAGTGCTGGAGAACACAGCGCTGTCTGGCGGCAGGTGGTGCCAGGTGCCCGAGCCTACCTGCGTAGATGACAATGCCGACGACTGCGTCCGTGTTCCTAAGGGTGCAGCCCCTCAGCAGCAGGTTTTCTTTATACAGCCCGGCCTTTTTCCCGTTGTCATGTATGCTGTAGAGGGACAGTTGGCACATGTCACGTGGTTGCAGGCCTGTGCCTCATGTCTGGAGCCGCACTGCCTTGAGGAAGGAAGGCCCTGACACAATGAAAGCTTGGGGCCGCTGGGATCTGGACTGGGAACGGTACAGGGGGCCCCCGAGAGTGGGTGGCTCGCCCTGTGGGTCTCTGCAAGAGCTGAGACAGAACTGCTGTTCACTAGTCACTAGGCATCCAGAAGCAGCTCGAGAGCCTGGTGTTTATTTGTTTTGCAGATGGACTTGTTTTCACTCCGGGACTGATCACCACTAGGAAGGGCAAACCCCCAACCGGCCAAGGAAGGCCTTGCTACGTGGTCTCTGTACATCTCCTGCTCAATACAGGAAATGTTACTCCTCATCAGTCTCAAGTTGTCATAAAAATACAAACATCTTTCTACAAAAGGGGACGATATTGGTTTCATTTTTAACATCCTTTTCTCTTACAAGAAGTTATAAAGTTATTAGAAATATTAATATACGTGGTCTGAAATGTGGTAAATTCCATGAAACAATTCTATAAATTCTGTTTTACTGCTATTTAGATTCAGAGGGATAGTCTAAGCTTAAGCTACTGGTTTTCAAACTTGTCCTCCGGGCCCACTGATGACCCAGGCTGGCTGGGCAGCCTTGGGCTAGGACCGCCCTGGGACAGATATGGCCCCAGGGGCCACAGCACAGGTCACAGGGGGAGGCCTCATAACTGGAACTGTAGCCCAGGCCTGCTGTGGTTCCAGGTTTCCAGAACAACAGCAGGGGCCCAGCCTAACCCATCCCAGGCAGGGCCACCAAGGGAGTGCCTTCCGAGAGGCTACCTTTTCACATCCACACCTCCTCCCCGCACACATTCCCCACACTCTCAAGCCCACATGCTTCCTGTATGGCTCTTAGCGTCTCACCAGGGACCCCTGCAGGGGTTTCCCTCCTGCCAACTATTAACCTTTCTGACCAGGGAAATAAACCTATGTCCTAGTGAAGAAGAGAAGCTAAACAGTAAAGGCAAGGCTGAAATGCAAGCTGGGAGGATATATTTTCCACAAGTCAGTTATTTACCAACAGCAAGGGTTCTTCGCCAGAGCAGACACAGGGAGGCCACACAAGGGCTGTTCAGCCAACGCCGTGTCTACCGTTCCCTTGGCAATGCCAAGACAGAGTAAGGTTTTCCTTTAAAGAGAGATTCGAGACGGCAAACCACTTTGCCAGCCACAGCATCAAAAGCCTGGCAGGTATGAGATATCCTTAGGTACAAAACCCTGCTCTGCACTTGTGGAGTGAGGACACCCCCTATCACGTGTCTCCCGTGGACTTCTCCAGCGAAAGCCAGACAAAGACACCATTGCACTGGGACAGTAGAAAATAACAAACCGTCTCCAAGTTCGGGTTATGCTTATTAAGGACAAACGATAAACTTTATAGAAACAAGAAAAATGTTCTACATTAAATGTTCTTAATTGTGACACTGACTTTTGAGCAACTACTGTGATTTCTGATGAGTCCAAGCC
The DNA here is from genome assembly GCF_029281585.2 of Gorilla gorilla gorilla. NCBI lineage: Eukaryota > Metazoa > Chordata > Mammalia > Primates > Hominidae > Gorilla > Gorilla gorilla. The sequence goes on from NC_073240.2 coordinate 26,960,701, forward strand.
AGACGGCAACTTGGCACCTTACACAGGTGCATCGACCTATACAGGTCCACGCCAGAAGGAAGAGCGAATGCGAGGGGATGGGAACGCACTCCTGCGTGAACAGCCCACAACACAAAGGGGAAGCTGGAGAACGACATCACCATCAGGTGCCTGGTGCCTGGGCTAGAGGCTGCCTTGGGCTTCTGAGAGAGAGGGGCCCAGCCGAGGGCGACACAGGCCCAGAACCACACAGGCACGAGGCTCAGCTCCACAAAGGCACACACAAGAACGTGAGCCGTCAGCTCCGTTGTCATGGGCTGAACTGTGTCCCCTCAGAATTCAGCTGGTGAAGCCCTAACTCCCAGGACTGCAGAATATGGCTGTATTTGGAGACAGGGTCTTTAAAGAGATCCTTAAGTTAAAATGAGGTCCTTTGGACAGGCGTGGTGGCTCACGCCTGTAATCCCAGCACTTTGGGAGGCCAAGGCAGGCGGATCACTTGAGGTCAGGAGTTCGAGACCAGCCTGATCAATATGGTGAAACCCCGTCACCAGGTGTCCTTGACTCCTCCCTCATTTTTGCATCCATTCAACCTCATCTCCCTGGCTGTGTCTTTAATCCATGCCCTCTTCTGTATATCTCCATGCAGCACTGCTCTGATTCAGGCGTCTGCATTTCTCTGCTGGAGCCGGCAACACACGCTTGCTGGCCTCAGCTCCGCTGGCCTGGGTTCCTCACGTGGGTTCCTCACACAGGCACCGGAGCAATCTTCGAGTGTGCGCCTGTGAGTGTCCCCTGCAGGACTCCTCATTGCTCCAGCTTGACGTGGGAACCAGCCGACTCTGCAGCCCCTGCTTGGCCCACAGAAGGGGTGGCTTCTGTGGTTTTCTGCCCCAGCCACCCCCACACAGCACGTTCTGTCCACTCTGTGCTAGCCTCTGCCTGAGGTAGCCTGGCCTTCCGGCCTGGGCTCAGCTTCTGCCGCCTTCAGGGCAGTCCTCCATGCCACACTCCCAGGCCCCCCACCCAGGCCAGCCAGCAGTATTCCATCTGCTTCCATGTCTCTGCTTCCAAACATGAGCTGCTCATGTCCTATCCATTGCACACCCCAGTGCCTACCTCAGAGCCTGGCAAACGTTGAAGGCTGCCCGGCCCTTGGCTTTGAGCTGGGTCCCTCCAGTGGGGGATGACAGGAAGGACACTGGAGTAGTGGCTGAGAGCAAGAAAAGACAGGGAGTAGGCTGAGCGCGGTGGCTCACACCTGTAATCCCAGCACTTTGGGAGGCCGAGGTGGGAGGATTGCTTGAGGCCAGAAGTTAGAGACCAGCCTGGCTAACATGGCGAAACCCCATCTCTACTAAAAATACAAAAAAAAAAAAAAAATAGCCAAGCATGGTGGTACACACCTGTAATCCCAGCTACTCAGGGAGGCTGAGGCAGGAGAATCACTTGAACCCAGGAGGTAGAGGTTGCAGTGAGCCAAGATCGCGCCACTGCACTACAGCCTGGGCAACAGAGTGAGACTCTGTCTCAAAAAAAAAAAAAAAAAAAAGAAGAAAGAAAGGAAGGAAGGAAGGAAGGAAGGACAGGGAGTTTATTCCCTGCTCCCTCCTAGAGAGGCAGCACTGGCTGGCAGTGTCCCCTGACCAGGGCTATGAGTCTCCCCAGGTATCTCCCTGGTCATGAGTCCCCCAGGGCCACTCTTCCCCATGGGGCCTCATGGCAGTGACTGCTCAGCGGCCACTAATCTAGCATCTGCTCTGTCCCCGATGTGTCCCCTACACCCACCCACTCCTGCAGAAACACCTTAGCAAAGATGCACCCTTAACAAGTATCTTTCCTCATCTATATGAATCAGGGTGTTCAGTCTGCTTCCTAAGTGGGTCCTGACTGACATAAGTTGGGAGGAAGGAATGACAGATAATTCCTTCCATTGGCAAATCCTGGGCAGAATTTGCTTTAAAATAATCAGATGTTCATATTTTTGTATAAATAATAAATAAAAATAAGTAAATATTTCTGTATAAAATAATCAGATGTTCATATCTAACAAAAGTAAGTGTGGAAATTACCAGACTGTTTTGTGCTGATGTTCAATATTTTTAAGATATAAATATGTCAACTAAAGGTGGCAAGGTGAAATTAAAACATTCCAGTTTTAATGAATCTACTTGATGCAGTTTATTTAATGCTTGGTCACTGGCAGTAAAGACATTTTGGATACAGCCCACACAAGGCTCCAACCAGACACCAGGCAGGAGAGGGCAGGGATCCTGACAGCTCTGTTGTTAGTGACAGCCCTGCTGTCTTTACTAACCACCGTCTCTGAAGAGTGTCACCCACCAGGGCGAAGAGCCTACCCCAAAATGCAGCTGGTGCTCGTGCCGGCCCTATGCGGTTGTAGGAGGCTCTCCAGGTCAGAAGCCTGCTCTGTGGGGTAAGAATGGTCACCAAAGGAGAACAGGGTTGGCTATACTTGTAAACGACAAAATAGACTAAGTCAAAAACTATCCTACAAGACAAAGAAGGGTCAATTATGCAGGAAGACATAACAATTATAAATATGTATGCATCCAATATCAAAGCACCCAAGTATATAAAGCAAACATTGACAGATCGGAAAAGAGAACTAGGGAACCTGCTTTACAATGTGAAATGGAATTTTACATTGGATGACCAACTAACCAGCCAACCTCTTTGCTTTATTCTTTAGGGGAAAGTGCAAATGTTTGATTGATTTGTGGCTTCAGAGGTGACCACATGCCATAAAGTTGGCTGAGCACAATCAGCAGGGTCAGGCTGAGCCAGGCCTCCATTCCCAGGAGGCCTCTCTGGGCGATGACACCTCAGGGTTGGGGCTAAGGAGTGAGTGCTGGGAACAGCTGGAGAAGGTGGGGAACGATGTTACTTCCAGATCCTAACTCTGAAGATTTCGCTAGGGCTTAACTATATGAGGATCCTTTCAAAGAACGCAGCCTTAAAGGGCACTTGAATAGTGAGGCTCCTAGCACTATTTTTCTGCCAGCTGGAGATATATTTCACATACTATAATGTTCACTCATTTAAAGTTCATAGAGTTCTGTATTTTGTTTTATTTCAGATAGGGTCTCGCTCTGTTGTCCAGGCTGGAGTGCAGTGGTGTGATCATAGCTCACTGCAGCCTGGACCTCCTGAGCTCAAGCCATCCTCCCACCTCAACCTCCTGAGTTTCTGTGACTACAGGTGCGCACCACCACACCCACACCAGGCTAATTTTTTTTTGTGTGTGTGATTTTTGTAGAGACAAGGTCTCACTACATTGTCCAGGCTGCTCTTAAACTCCTAACCTCAAGTGAACCTCCCATCTAGGCCTCCCAAAGGATTACAGGCATGAGCCACTGCACAGCCTAATTTTTTTTCTGTTTGTATTTGTATCATCAGAGTTGTAAAACTACCACCACCAGCTAATATGAGAACATTTTCTTCTTTCTTTTTTTTGAGACTGGGTCTTGCTCTGTCTCCCAGGATGGAGTACAATGGCACAATCACGGTTCACTGCAATCTCTGCCTCCCCCGCTCAAGTGATCCTCCCACATCAGCCTCCCAGGTAGCTGGTACTATAGGAGTGCACCTCCACACCCAGCTAACGAGAACATTTTCATCTCCCTAAAAATAAACCCTAGACCCACGGGCAGTCACTTCCCATTCCTATCTCATTCCACACCCCCAAACCCTGGCAACTGCCAATCCACTTTCTATGTCTAAGATTTTCCTACTGTGAGCATTTCACATGCGACACCTTCTTTTTTTTTTTTTTTTTTTTTTTTTTTTTGAGATGGAGTCTCGCTCTGTCACCCAGGCTGGAGTGCAGTGGTGTGATTCTGGCTCACTGCAAGCTCTGCCTCCCGGGTTCACGCCATTCTCCTGCCTCAGCCACCCGAGTAGCTGGGACTACAGGTGCCCTCCAAGACACCTGGCTAGTTTTTTGTATGTTTAGTAGAGACGGGGTTTCACGCCTGGCCACGACACCTTCTAATTCATGTTGTACTTCACATTCATTCCTTCACTGGACTCTCATGTCAGCCTGTGAGGTTGACAGGCAGTCAATGATACCTCCAGGATTAGGAGAAGGCCGGGGCTCAGAAAGGCAGAATAACTTTCCTAAGGCCACCTCCCAGGGAAGAGAAAGAGCCTGTATTCAGACTTGGGTCTTCTTGCTACAAACCCAAACTCAGTTCTGTTCTCCAAGTGCAAACGGTTAATGTTTCAAGTTTGGAATGGCAGGTCCTAAAAGAGGCAAATCTGCCGGCATTCCTGGGCTCTGTGGTGTGAAGGAGTTTACGGGGCAGCAGCTGCCTCATGGAGGCTGCAAGGAGGCCAGTGGGAGGAAGCAAACCAGGGAGGTGGCTCTGCAGCTGAGCCACTTCCTGAGCCTAGACAGCAGATCTACCTCCCAACTTAGCTCCCTGCCCTGGGCATCAGGACTGGTATGGGGTTAAGACCTCCTTTCTCTTTGCTTGGGATGGATAGCATTACCAGGCCCTACAGGAGGGAGGATTCCTGCCTGAGGGAGCACTCCAGCCCCAGGGAGCACTCCTACTCCGGGAGTATTCCTCACTGTGAGGCTGCCCCAGTCCCCTTCAGGCTGACGGTCTGGGGCAGGGCTGCTCCCTCTGGTCGTGCCCCACAGTCATGGGGGGAAGTATTAACACACTGCTGCTCCACCCCCAGAGGCCCCTCCTGACTTGTCTGGCTGGGAGAGGGGCCATCCAGACCCTGACAGCCCTGTGGCAAGCCCAGAACACCCCGGCTGGTGGAGATGGCAAATTATCGTTAAAGAGCGTCAGGTGTGGAGAGGCCTGAATTGGCTGGGCGCACACTGGCCCAGATGGTGCCTGTGCCCAGGCTACAGGCGGGCTACCAGGGTTGGACGATGGGTGGAGTACACAAGGAGACAACATGACATGACTGAGGGCAAAGCAGGAAAGGATTTCACGCTGGGAGAGCTGCTCTTCTCATGTCCCTTTCTCGGGCAACATGCCGGTGAGGACACCACACGAAGAACGCCTGCTGGCGGCACAGGCTGGAGAAGCCCCGGTGGGCCTGGCTGGCTGGCTGCAGGCAGATGACACCCACTCAAGAGGCATCTTCCCCAGCACCCGGGGGGAGTGCAGCCAGGCCTGGGGGTACATAGCCAGGCAAGGGCCTCATGTGGGAGGCAGTGAGGTGCTGGGGCTGAGCGCAGGGCGGAGACACCACCCCAGACTCCTGTCCTCACCACACTGCTAGAGACAGTGGCTGAGCAATACAATGCTCCTCCCGTCTCCTGCACCAGACCCTGCCCCTCTCGTCCACCCCAGCAGAGGGCCGTCACCTTTCCTAGGCTCTGTGGGATCCAGCAGGTTGCAGGCCTTCGTATCTGTCCCTGCTGTGCCTCCACTGCCAGGCACCGCCCTGTCACACCAAGGACAATGAGCTAGGAGTGCAGTCTTCAGAAGAGAAAGTCGACTCCTGGTTTATTTATGTTTTTGGTGGAGTTGGCACCGTAAAATTATTCCAGGGATACCACTGAACATTCTCCAGAGATTGCCCTCGCCCCGCCCTTTACAATTGTTTTTTCAGGTCAAGATGTCTAGCAACCCAGCACCTGCTCTCTGTAGCCGACTCATGCCTGGGGATTCCCAGCAGTGCTGAGGATGGTGCCGTGCACACAAACTCTTGGGGCAAGGGATCAAGGAGGCCTGAGGAAGATGGCCCAGGAGTCAAGAAAGACCAGAAAAGCCACAGCACACGGGTTGTGCTGAGTATTTCCTCCCCAAATCGTAGAGGTTATATGCTTACATTTTGTTGTTGAGTTTTACCCTGCTTTAATTGGCTTATTTAAGGGGTGATTTAATGCTATCCGTGTCTGATTCTCAGATAATAAGGGCAATTCCAGTGGGTGACGGGGCCGTCACTTGGCTGCAGACACATTTCAGCTTTTGCTGTGCAGAGTTCACTTCCATTGGGTCATCCCCAGCCCTACCGCCTGCCACTGTGTGCTGGGCACAGGCAGTAATGCTGGAGGTGCTGGCAAAACAGAAGACTCAACCTACCCCGAAAGCTCTTAGAAATGGGGCCACTTCCAGAAGCAGATCGCTCCCACGCCTCCGTATATCTGCGTGGTGGGAGCAGGGGGGTGGGGGGTGGGGGGGTGGGGGAAGTGGGTGGGGCAGGGGAGGCCACTGCCTGGGCCATTCAGTGGCTGCAGGCGTCAAAGGTCCATCCCTGCCTCCAAGCAGGACAGTGCCAGGAGGTGGCCCCTTGTGCTGCAGGGGAGAGGGCTGAGCCCACGGGAGGTGGCTGAGGCATGATAGCTGGAACAGAGCTTGAGGGCAGAGGAACGTCATGTGCATCATGCCCCTGTCACAGCCTTGTTCTCCAGAAGACCATCCCCAAGGGCCCTGGCAGGCCACTCAGCAACTCCGTTCTGACACTGCCTATTCTCTTCCATGTTTTTGCCCACAGCACTGACCACACACACACACTCCGATTATTATGGAAATTTTCAAACAGACATGAAGGTGGTTTCTACTACTCCCCATCACGTGGCTTCAGCAAGTGCCAACACAGGGCCAGGCCTGTGCCCTGATCCACCTGTCTTTCTGTTTTGGAGCAGGAAGGGGCTGGCCTACTAGATACACTCTAGGTTATGCTTATTTGTTTTAATTGTCTTTCTTTCCCCCTAACTAGAATGAAATAAACACAAAGGCAGGAACTTCTGTTTATTCAGTTTACCACATTACATCCAGTGCCTTGAATGCACCCAGCATGTAACAGGTATCAATAAATACTTGTTCAGTGACTGAGTGGAAGCATACATCCATGAAACTCCACCCAGCCTACTCCTGCTTCCATGTAACAGGGCCATGTGTGGTCAGCTACACATCTCTGGTCACACCCATCACCTTCCCGGGGCCTGCTAGCGGGAGGAAAAGCGGTACCTCCTCCTTACAGATGGTAGTGTCAAGCTTCTACTGACAGCAGGCTCTTACCCACTACTGACAACAGGCTCTTACTTCCAAAAGCAGCCAAGAAGGCTCAGGTGCTGGGCCACATTCCCAAACAGCTACACCATTTGGCAAAGAGTATTAAATGCATACTTTATAACTGAGAATGTGTATACACCTGCCTATGTAGTTATCAAACAGAAGGATGCACGCAGGCAGACGCACGATACTCACATGCAGCCGCGAAACCTACTCAGGTCGTTGTTTGGCTTCTCACATTCGATCACGCTGGTGAACGTCAAAGGATTGAATTCGGAGACCTAAAATAACAGCACGTAGACATTAGAGAAATCCGGGCTCAGGCTGCGCCATTCTAAAAGGCACTCGCTTTTCTGTCTCGCATCTGTGGCAGGCACATTTCACGGGGGAAGAACTCTGCCTATGAATCTCTCTGGAAAGCCAAGGCACCGCCTTCTCCACTGTCTAATAAATAACAGTTAATCACTTTATAACGAGTGACAATTGGGGGACCGGTACTGGTTACTGGCTAGTAAGTGAGCAGAAATGACTGCAGCTCTATTGCAAAATGAGAGAACAGGCGATAAAGCAAAGGAGGCCATCAATGAAGCAAAGGGATGAATGAGTTTTTTAAGACACACGGCACTTGCCCATTTCTACAGACTTAGAGAAGCAAATTCCACCTGGAAAACAGGAGCTTATAATAAATTCTATTTTTTCAACGTACACTACATGATCTTCATGGATCTTTGGTGAAAAAGATTTACGTAGCCAATGAGTGAGCCAACAACTTCTTTAGTATTCTGCTCAATTAAAAAAAAACCCTGACAACTCACCACAAAAATGTCTTTAGAATTTTTCCATTGATAGATAAAACAGAGCCTGGCTCATAAGAAAGGCTTAGGAGTGGGCGGAAGGAGGAAGAAGGGAGAGAAATGGAGGGAATAAGCCTTCAGTATAAATGAGCACAATTAGTGGATTTCTTTTTTATCAGCTCTCTGGTCAGGCCTGGCATTCTACTTAATCTAGCAGGTGTCATAACATGGTAAAAAATGGAACTATCTTTGATGACACACACAAAAAGTGAAGGTGGTTAAAAATTATAGAAATGGCATAAACACTGTTGACACCACCCCAGGTTAACTGATGGCTCTGCTGCAACCACACATTTCCCTGCATAGAATACAGCCATAAAGGTAATTACTCAAAACTCAGTTCCTACTGTTTCCCAGTGTAAAGCGTACATTAAAAGGGGCGTGTGCTAGATAATCGTAGCTCGATTCAATAACTGAAATTGAAATGCTATCTTAAAAGGCTCTTCTTGGAGTTTAATTAGCCATCAGTCTCTCTTCTCCTTGGACTGAAATGGCCTCTCGCTCTATTTCCAGAGCAGGGCTCTGTTTCAAGGAGTCTTGTGTTTATTTAAAGCCTGTGGATTATCTTGAAACCAGTGGATGGCTTTTTCCAGGGCAGACATTTGCAGATACAAAGTACAGGATGGCCATGAAGGCAGTGAGTTCCAGAGAACACCAGGATTATTCTTGGCAGACGAGGAGGGTAGGACTTAAAATATTTTGTCTCTGTTTATTATTCTTTCTCTCTAAGAAAAATGTCATGGACATGGCTCAGAAACAGTAGGACATTCTGTCTCTGGGACTTCAGAGCTGTGTTTGTAATGTTCTACCAACAATCCCATGCCCTGGGGAGTGTGCGCAGGGGAGGTCCCAGGCACGTGACGGCTGGCTTCCTCTGCATCCTTCTGGAACTGGGGAGGATTTGGAGGATTTTTAGAACTGGAGGGATCTCTAGAGACTGGCATGGGCTGAACTGGAGCCCCTCATCTGCCGCTAGAACTCATATATTGAAGTCCTAACCCCACGTGGCTCAGAACGTACCCTTATTCAGAGATGAAGTCTTTAAAGAGGTAACTAAATTAAACTGAGGTCATCAGGGTGGACCCTAATCCCACATGACTGGCAGCCTTATACAAAGAGAAAATCAGGACACAAAGACACACAGAGGGGAGATCATGCAAGGACACAGGGAGAAGCCAAAAAAAGAGGCCTCAAAAGAAACCATCCTGCTGACCCCCTTACTCCCGAGTGTCCCGCTTCCAGACCTGTGAGAAAATAAACTTCCGTTGCTTAAGCAGCCCAGTCTGTGGTGTTTCATCACAGAGGCCCCAGTAAACGAATACAGAGACCATCTTTGAGTTTCTCATTTAAAAAGCATTTCATATCCAGAGCACACCTTCTGGATGAGGAAAATCCTGTTTACATTGTTTATTTCTAACAACAGGCAATACAGCAACACTCCCCATTTAGGAAATACATTGATTTATCCCTCCATCCACTCATGTCTACCCCTGACTCATTCCAAACCAGCTTTGAGGTCATGCCCAAGTTATCCATCAGTCAGACTTGTCAACCTGCCCCCTGGAGCATGGACAAAGGTAGAGGCCCCCGATCCACCCTTCTGCTCTGGGCACACTAACTCCATTCTTCTTAAAAAGTAGACATCCAGCTAGGGAAGAGGAAGCAGTTCTAGAGACGGATGGTGGTGATGGTTGCGCAGCAATGCAAATGAACTTAATGCCACTGAACTGTACACTCACAAATGATTACAATAGTAAACTCTATGTTATGCATATTTTGCCATGATAAAAAATTTCATTTATGGCCATGCCACCCTGAATGCATCCAATCTTGACTGATCTTGGAAGCTAAGCAGTGTCAGTACTTGGATGGGAGACACAATTTAAACATTTTTAAGTGGATATAAACAAACTCTGAGAATTGACTGAGAAGAAATGAAATAATCATCAAGTTGAACATAGACCAGAAATCTGGCACCTTTCAGTACAAGTACATAAAGTCTCCCTCGCCAGTAATTCGTGAGGGCACTGCCATTCTGATCGTCATCACCATCAACATAATTACGAGTTTTGGGAGGCTTGCCAAATGCCAGGCATTGTGCTAAGTGCCCTACAATTATCACGCAACCCTGCTAGAAAGTCGGTTTTTGCACCACCTTCAACTTAGGATCTTTAAGTATCGTGCCCAAGGTCACAGTGGTCTTGGAGTGACAGACTGGAGCTTTCTTGGCCTCTGAGCTATCAGCTCAGCCATCAATACCTGCAGAGACAATCTGGCATTAACAGAAAAAGATTGTGCAGATAAGCCAGAAAATGTGTAACAGATTCTATAGAAATGTCCCCAAAAATTTAAATTGCTTTTTATTTTTTATTTTTGAGACAGAGTTTTGCTCCTGTCATCCAGGCTGGAGTGCAGTGGCGGGATCTTGGCTCACTGCAACCTCCACCTTCTGGGTTCAAGCGATTCTCCTGCCTCAACCTCCCAAGTAGCTGGGATTACAGGCGCCCGCCACCATGCCCGGCTAATTTTTGTATTTTAGTAGAGACATGGTTTTGCCATGTTGGCCAGGCTGGTCTTGAACTCCTGACCTCAGGTGATCCACCCGCCTTGGCCTCCCAAAGTGCTGGGATTACAGGCGTGAGCCACCGCACTCGGCCTTAACTGCTTTTTAAAGTTCTAAGTTTCCAAAATTTAAGTTTTAATATTTTGAAAACATGCTTCAGCTCAACATACCTTAATCTGATCGTAGATACCCTCTTTCCATCTTCAGCAATGCCTGTGGATGTGGGCTTACCAGAGCCCACTTAAAAACAGAGTAAAAAATCAGGAGCCCGGGGACTTAGTGCTAGTTCTTCTGATTAATAAATATGAGACTTTTGGCAAGTGAACAGAGGGCATTTGGACTCGGATCTTCAGAGTCTCTGTTGCCCTATAAGTCCACAATTCTGTAGGATGCAGAGATGGTTCCAATGAATCCCTGTGCTTGGGACGACAGACTCACTATTGCAGAAACAGCATCACCTGCAAGAGTGCTGCCCACACATGCCAGCCTCAAGCTGAAGCACTGCCCTCTGCATCTCTGCCACAGCACCCCAGCATCTCAGACAAAAGGAAGCGGACACTGTGAAGGGTTCGCCCACTGCAGAGCAACATGTTCAAATAAATATCTCACCGGCAAGAAAGAAAGTGCTCACAGTTTCTGTTGTTGTCTTACAAATATTTCTGAAACTTCTTTGGGCAAAGTGATTTGACCTGACTAGGTGGAAAGAAAGAGGCAGGACAGTGGTGCAACAGAGAGCCCTCCAGCCCTGCCCCTGAACTTGCGTTTCTGCTAGAGACCACAGCAGCAGGTGCTCCAGGGATGCCCAGAGCCCTGCGGCATGCTTCTGTTTCCTCCTGATGCCTGGGACCTCCTCCTGGTAGAACAGCTGTGTCCCCTCTTCAACCACATGGGGGAGGCGTGTGTCTAATTCAGCAGTGCCCAGATTGCTACTTGAATGAATGGTTTGATTCACAGGGGAGATTCTGTTACCAACCTTGTATTTTACATTTGTATTAAGTGAATTGCTACTAAGTACTCAACAAAAGCAAATACAGATGTCCTCCATCTTGAAACAGCAGTGATGTTGGAAAGGGCATTTACAGTCCAGTAAAGAGGATACTGTTATTTTTTTTCTATCATAAAAAAACTAAAGTAAAGAGATTCATATTGCTTCAGCCATTGGGTGAGCACACAGCACAGGTGCACACTTGGGTCATCTGCAGGTCCGCTGCCAGCAGGGATCCTGCCTAACGCTCCAGGTGGAAATCTGTGAGTGAGGCCACCTGTCTGGGTCTCTGGATGATGTGGGCAGAGAGAACCCTGGTGAGAGAATGCACAGAGAGCAGGGGCCAGCACCTGCCAGCCAGGCAGGGCCACCGCCTGCACCAGCAAGAAGACATGGAAAACACACACACTCCCCTGTCTTCTGCATCTGGATCCCGTTCTGAAAACGCCCTTTGCATTTCCCTTCATGATACTCCCAGGTCACAAGGAGGGTGAGGTCCCCCTGGTTCACCTCCAGCCTTGACATCACGCCTGGACATGGTCCTCGAAGGCTCTCAGTGACAAACACAACACCTCTGTCTACCTGGCTTTGGTCTCGCCACCTGCTATGGGCCTGTTTGGCCCTGGACTGAATGATCCCCGTCTGATCACAGAAGTTTTCCACCTTAACAAAGCCTTGGAGACAGCTGCTGCCCTACAGAATGCAATCCTCATCCCATGTAACAGCAAAGCTCTGCTCAGGGTCACTGCGCTGACCTCCTCGGCTACCATCCCTCCCAGCACCCATTCCTGCCACGCAGAGAACCCTGAGGAAGCCCAAACCTTTCTGCATGGCTTCCTCTGTCTTGCCATCCTACAGCATCAGGCGAAGTGCCCTTCATTTAGCATTTCAGGATGTTGTCTTTTCTGGAGAAGCCTTCCTGACGGCCCCCTGGTAGGGTAGGCAGGTGCCACAGCTCCGAACTTGCTTAGTCCCCATGCAGACATCAAACCCCGTGCTTCCTGGGTGTAGCTGGAGCTGGCTCCCATTCCTCCTTCACTAGACCACAGGTTCCCTGAGCACAGGTACTCTGTGCCCTTGAGACCATCACAGTGCCTGGCACACACATGGTCAGAGGGTGACGAATGCTTATTTCAGAAGAATCTCAGGTGCCACAAGCTTCTGGATCACCCCAGAATTCCGTGCTGGGCTCTTGGGGACCTAGAGCCCCTGCCTGCCGCACCATCTCCCAAGAGGGCCTGCTGAGGCGTCTCTGTGGTTCCAGAATGCATAGTTCCTCTTTTTAAAGTGCGGGCTCTTTTCCCCTGGCAGCAATACAAAATGATTTCTTCATAGCCTCTAATCCGGCTCCTTAGCGCCTTACTTATTGACCATGGGTAAAGAATGCCTTCATTAAATTAAGTCAAGCATTTTAACCCAAATTAATGGAATAATTACCCCAACTCTTTTGTTTTGTACTTTCTTTATTATTACTATTATTATTATTTTGTATTTCAATCTAATTTGTATTTACCACTTGAAAGTCAGTGCTGTGGAAATTCAAAGGAGGGCGGATGGCCCGATCCCAATACTGAATGAATGAGTGATTTACTTTTTCACTGCCAAGACTGTATTGTCAGGTGAACATTTTCAATTTGCTAAACTGAAACAGCAAAGTAGTCTGTTTTTGTCCACCACGTGTCTCCTGACACATAGTGGGTACTCAATCAGTTATTTACTGAAAAAATAAATAATAAATAAATACCCAAGTGAAAGCGTCTGGTGGCAAGAAACACCGAACGTACAAGGAAACTTAACTCTAAGTGATAATTTCTCCAAGTTCCACAGATTCAGTGTTACTCTAGGGGTTAATGCCCCGTGACAAATACTGAATAGAAATGAGCATGAAACCCATTTAGACAGCAATGTAATCTATAATAGCGGCTGTGATTGTATTATTTAAGGTATCCTAAATATGGAAGTGATAAGTAGGTTGGCCCAGCCGCTCATGGCAGGACACTCCACTGCACGTCACACAGCATGTGACGGACTCTGTGAGTGCTGCGTCCCTGCCTGACGTGATTCTCGTCTCCACGGTGACAAGCTGACAGGGACAATGAGAACTGGCATCGGGGCCTCCGCAGTCCTCTTTCAGAGTCAGTTTCACACAGGTCCACAGGTGGCTTCTGGGAGGCTCACGCCTCGGAGAAACTGATCAAGGGGTGTCTGGGTTCTGCCTTCTTTTTCTAACTGGAGATTTTCTTGCCGCAAGCACCAGTGTTAGAGACCAAGTGGTCCTCCCTTAGTTTCTGAGCAGAAAGACAGCTTTTCCCTTGTTAAATTCTAGTTGAGAATGCAGATGCCAGCCTCCCCTTGCCTTTCCTGCCTTTCATCTTTTGTCCCCTTGCCTCCTGACTGTCGCACAGTCAAAAAGCCTCGGTAGATAGTGGCAAAATTCAAAGGCTCACAGTGCGGGGTTAGAGTTTGAAGTCTCAAAATCAAAACCCTTTCTTTCCCTCCTGGCCCCAAACGCTCCATGCTGTTTCAGTGGGCTGTGGCTGTCAGCAAAGCCTTGCTTTCTCCTCCGTCAAATGCACCTAAGAGTCCCTAAGAACTGGCTGTGCATTCAGGCAGTAGGTAATGAGAGTTGTTTCACAGAACACCAAATTCAAACCTAGATGAGGGCTGTTCGTTAAAATTGCCCTCTTGAACGTATTTGTACTTAATCCAACAGGGTGTCCCTGCATGAAACCCGCCTGCAGCCCCTCTGCTGAGCTATTAGCACAGTCAGGTCCACATCAGTCTGTCTGCTTCCACAGCCACAGGCCACTTAGTGCCTCTTCTATCACTACAGGTGGGGGTGATGGTGTGAGCAGAGGCACAGCTTTTGGGTGTGAATGTGTCATGCTTCAGAGCTCACTGAGTAGACAGCCTTGCTGGAGAAAAGGTGCTCTCTCTCTGCACAGCATAAGAGGGTTCTGGAGCCTCAGTGTATTTATAATAAAAGGGACCCTAAAGGCAGAGTTCCATGGACCACAGGGCCATTGGTAGCCACATAGAGGAAGACCATACTACTATTTTAGAGGCCAATTGGGATGGAGAATACAAAAAGAGGTCAGCTAAGAAAAAACCTCTTGTGCTAATCTGGGGAATGATTCCAAGATTGAAATGGCAACAGAAATGTGAAATTCTAAAGCACAACCAGATTTGCTCAGTCATCAGATTCAAAAGAAAAGTTATCCAGCACCAGACGACTGGGCAATTTGGACCAAACCTGTAGTTACTGGGAAACAGAGATGCTGGACAGAAAATTGAAGACAGCTGCCTGGAGGTATGAAGGATTTAACAAGAAAGTGAAGAATAAGCAAGCCAAGAAATAAAAAGACAAAAATCCAGAGTTGAGGCTGGGCTTTGAGGTTTCTTTTCCCTGAGGAGGGTCTACAGCTTCTGCAAGATGTAGTTAAGAGGTTGAGTGGAGCTCATGAGACACATGTTGGTGCTCGGGGCCTATATTAGTTGCCTGTAGCTGCTGTAACAAATGACCACAAATGTGGTTGCTTAAAACAACAGTCATTTGTTATCTTGCAGTCCTGGAAGTCGAAAGTTGGAAACAGGTCTCATTACTCACTGAGCTACGGTCAAGGAGTTGGCAGGGCTGTGTTCCTTTTGGAGGCTCTAGGAGAGAATCCATCTCTTTGCTTGTTCCAGCTTCTTGAGTCACATTCCCTGACTTATGGCTTCCTTCCATTTTTAAAGTCATCAGTGTGCGGGGATTGAGTCTGTCTCACGCTGTATCACTTTGATAGTGAGGTCTGATTAACAGCCTTAATTCCACTTACAACCTCCATTTCTGCTTGCTATGTAGCATAACATATCCACAGGTTTAGGCGATTAAGAGGTGGGCATCTTTTGGGGGACCACTATTCTGTCTACCATAAAACCTACCAAGAGAGGGGCCTGATAAACACCTATGCTTTCTAATGCAACCAGGAAGAACTGCATCACAGAGAAAGTGAAC
Source organism: Gorilla gorilla gorilla (assembly GCF_029281585.2). Classification (NCBI taxonomy): domain Eukaryota; kingdom Metazoa; phylum Chordata; class Mammalia; order Primates; family Hominidae; genus Gorilla; species Gorilla gorilla. The sequence goes on from NC_073240.2 coordinate 26,976,086, forward strand.
TGCAGGAAAGAGCTTCAACATGGAACTTAATCCAACATGGTGCCACTGCATCAAACACATCCAGAACACTGCTGAGCTCCTTTTGTGCAGCTGCTACCCAGCTTAGAGTCAACTGAGTGGCCCAGAAAAATCTCAATGTAAAAAATGGAGTATAATAATTCCAAATTGCTAGAACCCCTAGATACTAAACAAAACCAGCAAAGTCTTCTTTATATATGCGCGTCTGTGTGTGTGCATGTATGTGTGTGTGCATGTATGTGTGTGTGTGTGTGTATATATATATATATATATATATATATATATACATGAAATATTAGGCCTCAAATTATTTGTAAAAAACCAATTTCCAGGTACAATATCAGACACAGACTCAGGGATAACCAGGCGTAACAGGATGTAAAGCATCATGGAAGAACCAACAAAACAAGAATAGGAACAGATCCACAGGAAGTTTAAAATCATACTTGCTGTGATCATAAAGCTAAAGATGCACCTGAAATTTTAGAACAGCTAGAAATTATAAAATGTGACCTTAGAGATTTTGAAAAAATAGAGCCCGCATGAAATTTTCAATTAAAAGCTGACTGCCTGGCTTATTAGCAGATTTGGCAAACACAAAGAGAAAACTAGCAAACTATAAGAAACATGAGAAAAATGGTTTTGAATTAAGCATGGGAAGATGAAAGGATGAGAAGTACAGAAGACAGGGAAGAAACCATAAAGGATAGAGGGAAGTCTAACATGTGTGTAATCAGGGCCCCAGAAGAAAAAGAGAGAGAGAATGATGCAGGAGCAATTACTGAATACATAATAGCTGAGAATGTAGTAAATCTGACTAAAAAGCAACAAACCACAGATGCAAGAACTTTTAAATAGGGTCTGTGAAGGGAGATTATACCTAGGCACATGACACTAAAATGATGAAAACCAAAGAAAATAAACTCTTAAAGGGAAATTGGGGCCGGGCGCGGTGGCTCACACCTGTAATCCCAGCATTTTGGGAGGCCGAGGCAGGCAGATCACGAGGTCATGAGTTCAAGACCAGCCTGGCCAACATGGTGAACTCTCAACTCTACTAAAAATACAAAAATTAGCTGGGTGTGATGTCGTTTGTCTGTAATCCCAGCTACTTGGGAGGCTGAGGCAGGAGAATCACTTGAACCCAGGAGGCGGAGGTTGCAGCTTGAACCTGGAACCTGGGAGGCAGAGGTTGCAGTAAGCAGAAATTGCACCACTGCATTCCAGCCTGGGCAACAGAGCAAGAATCCGTCTCAAAAAAAAAAAAAAAAAAAGGGAAATTGATAAAACTTGTTACTGGCACACAAAAACTAAAGAAAATACTAAACAGTAGTGTTAAAAGAGAAGGAGGCGAAGCACAGTGGCTCATGCCTGTAATCCAAGCACTTCGGGAGGCCAAGGCAGGAGGATTGCTTGAGGCCAGCAGTTTGAGATGATCCTGGACAACAGAGCAAGACCCCATCTCTGCTATAAGAAAGAGAGAGAGAGAAGGACATTGGCCTGATGAAAGGACTAAGATGCAGGAAGAAATGAAAAGCAACAAAAATGGTAAATAAGAAAGCAAATATAAAAGCATGTTGACTGTTTTAAATAATAATGTCTTTGGCAATTCATAAACTGATATAATTACAACACACAAGAGTATGTAAGTTGGAAGAGAATAAAAAGATGTTTTTTGCTTAAAAAGGGCCCTTGCATTATTCAGAAAGAGAATACAAATCAATTCATGTTTAATACTGATAGTCAAAGATGCATGTTGTAATCTCTCATGTAACCACCAATATTATAGTAAGAAGCATATAATTTCCGAACCAACCAAAGAAAGCATGATAAACTCAATGAATCAGAAAGAAGGCAAAAATGGAGAGAAAAAAGAATACATCAGGCAGGACAAATAAAAATAATAAATGGATGCTTCACACTCAAATATACCAGTAGTAACTTTAAAAGTGGATCAAGAAAAATATTTTAATGAAAACCCAAAAACTGTCAGACTGAATTTAAAAACTCAAGACTATATTGACAAGAAGAAAGACCTAAAGCATGCACATACTAGAAAATTGTGAAAAGCTGAAAAAGATATAAATGGCAAAGAGTAACAAAAAGAAAGCTAGTGTGCCTGTATTAATATTAGATAATATAGTATTAAATCAAAAAGCATGTCTCTATATAAAAAGCATTAATTTGAATTAAAAAGTTCAACTCATTTGAAAAATAAAAATGTCTAAATTTATATAATCCTAATAGCATAAACTCAAATTATATATTACAAAAATTTACAGAAACAAAGGAGACATAAAACAAATCCACAAACTTGGTAACATTCCTTTCTCAGTATCTGATAAAACAGTAAAAAAACCAGGAAGTTATATAATATTTGAGCATCACTATTAATAAACTAACCTAATGGACACGTATAAAACACTGCACACAAGAGCTGTAGAACACAGTCTTTTCAAGTACTCACACAACACTGACAAGTACTGACTATATTCTGTGCCATAAGCAAGTATCAATAAAGTTCAAAAAACTAAATTCATATAGGATTAACTTAAATCAGAATTCACCATAAAAAGAAAATTACTAAAAGTCCCATTTGCTTTGAAATTATGTAATACAATTCTAAATGACCAATTAGTCAAAGAAAAGAAGTCAGGAGAGAAATTAAGAAAAATATTTTTGTAAATGATATTAAACATACAGGTTGAGTATCCCTACTCAGAAACTCCAAAATCCAAAATGCTTCAATATCTAAAACTTTTTAAGTGTTGGCATATGACACCCAAAGGAAATGCTCACTGGAGCGTTCCAGATTTCAGGTTTTCGGATTAGGAATGTTCAGCTGGTAAATGTAATGCAAATAATATCCCAAAAATAAAAAAAAAATCAGAAATCTGAAACACTTCTTGTCTTAAGCATTTCAGATAAAGAATATTCAACTTGGCTGGCTCACACCTGTAATCCCTACACTTTGGGAGGCCAAGGAGGGTGGATCAAGTGAGGTCAGGAGTTCGAGGCCAGCCTGGCCAATATGATGAAACCCCATCTCTACTATAACTACAAAACATTAGCTGGGGATGGTTGTGGGCTCCTGTAATCCCAGCTACTCAAGGAGGCTGAGTCAAGAGAAACACTTGAACACGGGAGGCGGAGGTTACAGTGAGCCAAGATCGCGCCGACACTCCAGCCTGGGCAACAAGAGCAAAACTCCAACTCAAAAAAAAAAAAAAAAGAATATTCAACTTGTACTATGTATCAAAGATTGTGGGATATTGCTTGCTTTTGGGGAAATTAATAGTCTACTTGAATATATTAAGGAATACTAAAAGGAGAAATTAATGAGCTAGGCACAACTTGTAAAAAAGAAGACTATACTAAACACAATAGCAGAAAAAATAAATAAAAATAACTAATTAAAAGACAAATCTAGGAAAAAAGCATAAATTATATAATAACAGAAATAAAAAAGGGAACATCAGTACAAATCCTACATACATCAACAGGTTAAAAGTGTTATGTGAACAACTGAATGCTAATAAATTTGAAAATTTAAGTAAAAAGGACAGATCAATAGAAAAATACAAGTTTCTAAAATTTGGAGTAGAAAAAAACCCAACATATTCTCAATAGTTCTTTAACATTAAGCAAATTAAAAGGTAATTTGAATCTTTCTGCAAAAAACACTTCAGATTCAGATGGCTTCACCAGTAAATTTGCCAAAAATTTGAGGAAGAAATAACATTCACTTACATAAACTCTTCCAGTAGTGAGAACAAATACTTCTTAATTTATTTTATGAAGCTGGCATGGGCTTTATACTAAAACACAATAAACATATTTAAAAACACGAAAGTACAAGTCTATCTTATTTAGGCAAAAATTCTTTTTTTTTTTTGAGACGGAGTCTCGCTCTGTCGCCCAGGCTGGAGTACAGTGGCGATCTTGGCTCACTGCAAGCTCTGCCTCCCGGGTTCATGCCATTCTCCTGCCTCAGCCTCCCGAGTAGCTGGGACTACGGGCACCCGCCACGACGCCCGGCTAATTTTTTGTATTTTTAGTAGAGACAGGGTTTCACTGTGTTAGCCAGGATGGTCTCGATCTCCTGACCTTGTGATCCGCCCGCCTTGGCCTCCCAAAGTGCTGGGATTACAGGTGTGAGCGGCCAAAAGTTCTTAATAAAACATTAGCTTACTAATCCCAGAAATATATAAAAGATAATACATTAGGAAGATGGATATAGCTCAAGAATTCAAGATTGGTATAGCATTAGAAAAATCAATGTCATTAGACACATTAACACAAAAAGAGAAAAATCATATGATCAACTCAACTGAAGCAGAATATGCATTTGATTCAACATTTATTCATAATACTTTCTCTTAGCAGACTAAGAATAAAAGAATCATTAGTTTGTAAGGGCTATTCACTAATATCCTAATAAAATATCATATATAGTGGCACAATGTTCAAATTTTTCCCTTTACACATTGTATCAGGGAAAGAATGTATGATATCACCACTTCCATTTACAACTGTACTGGAGTCCTTGCCACTGCAATTAGGTAAGAAAAAAAAGTATAATGACTAAAAAGGTAGAAATAATGCTGTCATAATTCAAAAATAAAATGTGTAGAAGATCTAAAATAATCTTAGAAACTTATTAGAATTAATACATGAGTGACCAGGCACAGTGGCTCATGCCTGTAATCCCAGCACTTTGGGAGGCCGAGATAGGCAGATTATCTGAGGTCAGGAGTTCAAGAACAGCCTGGCCAACATGGTGAGATTCCATAGCTACTAAAAATACCAAAAAAAAAAATTATCTGGGCGTGGTGGCGTGTGCCTGTAATCCCAGCTACTCAGGAGGCTGAGGTGGGAGAATTGCTTGAAACTGAGAGGCAGAGGTTGCAATGAGCCAAGATAGCACCACTGCACTTCAGCCTGGGCAAGAGAGTGAGACTCTGTCAAAAAAAAAAAAAAAAGAATTAATACATGAGTTTAGCAAAGTTTCTGGATACAAGATCACCTACTATGTCTCTATAGACTGTATGAACATACATACATATGCATGTATACTATATTTACTACATGTAAACACACACACATTGAATTCATAAGTACACTATTTGTAATAAGCTAACAAAATCACTTTGCTAGGAATACATCTAAAAAATGTATAAGATCTCAACACTGAAAACTATAAAGTATTATTAAGAGATTAAAGATGATGCAAATAAGAGAGAAATAGAGGGAACTGTATTCTGTGTTACATAGATCTGGGGTCAGTGCCTGCTTCCACCAGCCACACTGGAAAAACTAATCATTCATCAGCACTGCTAGGGAACTTAGGAAAGTCTTGCCTCAGGAGTGGAGAACAATTAACTCTAGATGAGCACTTCTTTAGACACTCCTAACAAATCAAATTGTTTTGAGTAAATTCACTGCAGTCCTGGGCACAACTCAAGAATATTTATAGTTAAATCCAATATCTGGCATCCTATTAAAGATTATCAGGCATGCAAAGAAGAAAGAAAACTAGGCCCATAATAAAGAGAATAAGTAAGTCAGCTCAATCTAACATAGAAGAGACACAGATGTTAGAATTTGTAGAAAAGGACATTAAAGCAGTAATTATGCTGGCTTTCCAATGATCAAAAACTTAAGTAGGGACATGGAAGGTATAAAAGAGACCAAACTTGAACTTCTAGAGATGAAAGCTACAATATCTGAGACAAAAAATAAACTGAATGAGATCAACAGCTGATTAGAAGTTACAAAAGAAAAATATAGTGAACTTGAAAAATAGTAACCAAAACTATCCAAACGGAAATACTAAGAGAAAAAAGAATCAAAAGAGAGGATTGGTAAGTTGTAAAACAATTTCAAGAAGCCAATATTCTATTACTTAGAATCCCCAAAGATGGGGAAGAGTATGAAGAAATATTTGATTAAATAATAACTGAGAAGTTTCCAAACTTAATGAAAACTATAAACCTACAGATCCAAGAATCTCAAACTCCCAAATTATGAAGAAAATTACAAAGCATATCATGATCAATTTGCTTAAAACTAGTAATTAAAAAAAAAACTTGCAAGCAGCTGTGTTATGTACAAAGGAACACAAATAAGGATAAGAGCAGATATTTCATTACAAACAGTGCAAGCAAGATGACACTTAAGCAACATCTTTAAAGCACCAAAGTGTAAAATACTGTCAACCTAGAATTCTATACCCAGTAAAGATATTTTTCAAAATAAAAAAGGAGGGTGTAAAATAAAGATGTTTGCACATATACAAAAGCTGAAAAAAAATTCCTCACCCACAGATCCATACCAGAAAAAAATGATAAAGGAAGCCATTCAGGCAAAAGGAAATTATCAGTTGGAAATATGGATCTACACAAAAGAATGAAGAGCACAGGAAAAGGCAACTGTTTGTTTGTTTGTTTTGTTATTTGACAGCCAGTTCATCCTTAAGCTCTAGGTGATTTTAGTGCTCTTTTTATGAGCATGGGTAAGACTTTTTCTTATTACATAAATCTCTGTAATATATAAGCAAAATGTATCATAAAAATAACATTTGTTTACAACATATATATATGATGACGATGATGATGATGATGACAGTACAAAGTCTGGAAGGAGAGAAATGGAAGGATACCATTGCAAAGTTCCTTTACTATATGTGAACTGAAATAATATCACTGAAAGGATAGATCAGGATGAATTAAAGATGTATCCAACAAACCTTGAAGTAACCTCTAATGAAGAGGTATAGCTAATGGGAGAAAAAAGAAGCAGAAAAAGAAGAAAAGGGTCACAAAGAGAAGATGGGAAAACAACTAGCAAGATGATAGGCTTAAATCTAACCATGTCATTAATCACATTAAATGCAAAGCTTTATACATTTCAATTAAAAGGCAGACTCTTTTTTAAAAAAATAAGCAAAATACTCAATTTCTTGCTGTCTAAAAAAATGCACTTTAAATACAAGATGCAAATATGTTATATAAGGTTATGCTGTAACTAGTCAAAAGAAAGCTAAAATGGCTATATTGCTATCAGACAAAGTAAGTTTCAAAGAAGAGAATATTGCCAGGGATTTATAAAAGGGCCAAAATGCCCCTGACAACAAAGCTTCAAAATAAATGAAGCAAAACTGATAGATCTGCAAAGAGAAATACACATATCTGCATTATGTTCAGAGGTTCAGTAGCCCTTTACAATAATTCCTAGAAAAAATGGCATAAAATTAGCAAGAACACAGAAGACTTGAATAACATCATCAACCAGTGTTACCTGTTTGACATCTATAAAATACTCCACCTAAAAACAGCAGAATGCACGTTATTCTCAAAAGCACATAGAGCATTTAGCAAGATAAACCATATTTTAGGTCCTAAAACAAGTGTCAACAAGTTTACCATAACTCACATTATAAAAAATATTTCCCATTTGTCTGGGTAATAATTTTTTTGATTTGACCCCAAAAGGACAGGCAACAAAAACAAAAATACACAAGTTTGGTAATACCAAACTTAAAAGCTTCTGCACAGCAAAAGAACAATTAACAGTGTGCAGAGACAACCTGCGAATTGGGAGAAAATGTCTGCAAGCCATATATCCATTATTGCAAGCTATTATTGATTAATAATGGATTAATATCCAAAGTATACAAGGAGCTCAAAAACCCAATAACAAGAAAACAAAAAATCAAATTAAAGAATGGGCAAGGGATCTGAATAAACATTGCTTAGAAGAAGACATACAAATGGCCAAAAGACATATGAAAAAATGCTCAGCATCACTAATCATTAGGAAAATGCAAATTAGAACCACAATGAGATTTGCTATCATAACTGTCAGAATGGCTATTATCAAAAAGATAAAAGATATCAAATGTTGATGAGGATGTGAACAAAGGGAACACTCATATGCTGTTGATGGAAATAAAAATTAGGGCAGCTGTTATGGAAAACTATATGGAGGTTCCCCCAAAACTAAAAATAGAATTACCATATGAACCAACATCTCACTTCTGGGTATTTATGCAAAAGATTTGAAATCAGTTTGCCAAAGAGATGTCTGCACTCCCATGTTCATTGAAGCATTATTTACAATAATGGAATCAACCCAAGTGTCCATCAACAGACGAATGAAGAAAATGTGGTATAGATACACAATGAAATACTATTCAGCTTTAAAAAGAAGGAAATTCTGTCATTTGCAACAACATGGATGGAACTAGACAACATTTTGCTAAGTAAAATAAGCCAGGCACAGAGACAAATATTTCATATACTCACTTATATGTGGAATCTAAAGCAACCAAACTCAGAAGCAGAAAGTGGAATTATGGTTACAGAGGCTGGGAGTTGGGAGAGATGGGGAGATGATGGTCAAAGGGTACAACATCTCAGGTAGACCACACTGTTTTGATTCCTGTAGTCTTGTAGTACATTTTGGAGTCAAGATATGTGAATCTTCCAACTTCATTCTTCTCTTTCAAGATTGTTTTGGCTATATGGGGAGCCTTGTAACTCTACATAAATTTGAGGATTGCCTTTTTTATTTCTGCAAAAATTCATTAGGGTTTTGACAGATAGCGCATTGTATCAGTAGATTGCTTTGAGTAGTATGGCATCCTAACAATATGAAATTTGCCTATCCATGAACATAGGATGTCTTTTCATTTATTTAAGTCCTTTAAAATTTTTTTCAGCAACGTTTTATAGTTTTCAGTACATAAGTCTTTCACCTCCTTGCTTAAATTTCTTCCAGGTATTTTATTATTCTAGATGCTGTTTTCTCTAATTGTTTATTTTATTTTGCGATTTTTGTTGTAAACTAATCATTTATAATTGTATAAATTTATGGGGTATAAAGTAATGGTATAATTTGTGAATACAATATAGAATAACTAAATTAAGCTAGTTAACATATCTATCACTCCAAGTACCTGACGATTTTGTGGTAAGAACGTTTGAAATTTATCCTCTAGGTAATTTTGAAATGTATAATACTCCATTACTAACTATATTCACCACACTGTACAACAGAACTCAAAAAATATGTATTTATTCCTCCTGTCTGAGATTTTGCTCCCTTTGACCATCAGCTATCTTCCTATCTCCCCCATCCCCCAGCCTCTGTAACCACAGTTCACTCTCTGCTTCTGAGTATGATTGCTTTGCATTCCACATATAAGTGAGTACATGAGATACTTGTCTTTCTGTGCCTGGCTTATTTTACTTAACATAATGTTGTCTAACTCCATCCATGTTGTTGCAAATGACAGAATTTCCTTCTTTTTAAAGCTGAATAGTATTTCATTGTGTGTGTATACCACGTTTTCTTTATTCATTCATCTGTTGATGGACACTTAAGTTGATTCCCTGAGACCCCCTGAGGAACACAGGAAAAGGCACCCCTAACTGCACCCCCCCACAAGTCACTCTTAAGGGCTGTAATTTTTGCTCCATTTTTCAAGACTTCTTGTGCTTAGTTCCATAAAACATTTGAGTCAAGCTCCCAAGAATATGGCTGGACAGAAGTGTACATTGCACCCCACCCGTGGCTGGCATAAATAAAGGGCTGCAGTTTCTATATATATAATCACATATATGTTATATATATCATATATAATTATATATATGATATATGTTATATATATATATTTTAAAGACAGGGTCTCTGTCACCCAGGCTGGAGTGTACTGCCGTGATCAGAGCTTACTATAACCTTGACCTCCTGGGCTCAAGGGATTCTCCCACCCTAGCCTCCCAAATAGCTATGACTACAAATGCACACCACCACACTTAGCTAATTTTTTGTTCTTGTAGAGACAAGATAAAAAATTGCTGTAGAGATGGGAGTCTTGCCACGTTGCCTAGGCTGGTCTCAAACTGTTGGCCTCAAGCAATCCTCCTGCATCGGCCTCCCAAAGTGCTGAGATGAGAGGTGTGAACCACTGTGCATTCATGTGCTGCGGTTTTTTATTTTGTTTGTCTGGTTTTGTTTGTTTGTTTGTTTGTTTTTTGAGATGGAGTCTCCCTCTGTCACCAAGCTGGAATGCAGTGGCATGATCTCAGCTTGCTGCAACCTCTGCCTCCTGGATTCAAGAGATTCTCCTGCCTCAGCCTCCCGAGTAGCTGGGACAACAGGCGCGTGCCACCATGCCCAGCTAATTTGTCTGTATTTTTAGTATAGATGGGGTTTCACCATGTTGGCCAGGATGGTCTTGATTTCTTGACCTCATGATCTGCCCGCCTTGGCCTCAAAAGTTCTGGGATTACAGGCGTGAGCCACTGGGCTGCAGTTTTAAAGGAAACTGACAGCAGTTGCCATAAGTGGTTATTACTGCAGGAGGGCGTGAACTCCAGCTTTTGGAATTCACAGATTTGGATTTGTATTCTTTTTTCTTACATACACAGGTTAAGAGAAGCCTTGGGTGCCTGGGTCAGACAGAAAATGGAAAATCATTGGCTGAGTTGGTCAAGGCAATCTCAGAGGTAAAGTCATCCCGGCCCTGAGAAACCCAATATCCGACATAAAAATTGGATCCCTAATTTCTCAAGCTCTAAATACTTGCCTTCTAGCAGACCTGCCTTTTTCATGTATATTTGGCCCTGTAACCTGCAAATATTTACAGAAGTGGAAAAATCTTACTAAAGATAATCCAGAATTACAGCAGCCATTATGTAAAACGTTCCAGATGAACAAAACTGTTTATTGAAGAAGTGCACTTGAGTCCTGGGCTCCACAAATTAGGCAGAGGGAATGGGATTCTTATTGGCATTCAGGATCCTCAAAGAGACAACAAGATTCCAAAATAGCCTTTTATAAAGATTCATTACAAAAAGCTAATGAAAATCTAAAAATGCAAGATATTCCCCATACCCTATCCCACTTTGTCTGAATATTCATGGTCTACTCCTGAATATTCATAGGCTAACACTCTGTCTGAATTGCCTTTTTCCCTTGAAATAGCAGTTAAACAGTTTCCTTATAAGAACTACCCACAAATTCAGGAGATAATCCCCAAGTGACTGATACTCCCTAGACAGAAATAGAGCTCAGCGCCATAGTTCAAAAATTTCCTAAACCTAGGAAAGACCTTCGAAAGTTTTCTAAAGAATTCAAGGTCCTAATTGTAACATATGACCTCTGGATACCTGACTGCCACCAACTAATACACAGGTTGGTGGGACCTGGGGAGGCCCAAAAATGAATGAAAGGGGCACGCTGATATTTTTTGAGAATGATAGGAACCTGACAAGTCTCAGTGGACTACTTATGGGCCAGGCAATGCTGAAACAGCACAAATGAGCTTTTGAAAGCCATTCCTAAAGTGTTTCAGCTCCATGGTAACCAACAACCCAGAACAGTTTTGGGACTGCCCTGGAGCACTTTCTAATAGGTGACTCTGAAAACAACAGTTTCCAAAAAATTGTTGCCACTTGTGCAAACAACCAGGACACTAGAAAAGGGGCTGTCTCAAAGATTTCCAAGAAAGCCCTTAAAAACAGTCTGCCCAACCTCTGAAAATGGTCTCCATGTTAACCACCAGGACAAATGGGCCTCTGAGGGAAGCTTCAGGAGACTTCTACCTAATATGCTTTGCCCATTCATTAGTAGCCTCCACCCCCTAAGTCAATAATCCAATTAAGAAACAAAGCTGAAAAGTCCAACTCTGGAACTAAACCTGTCTTTAAAATACAATTTTCTGAAATTTAGTTAGCTAATTTTGAAACTCTTTGTAAAAGAAATTTACATCTATAAAGGAAATCTCCATTTGTAAGCGTGTCTCCTTCTCTGTACTTAAACCACTAGAAACTTTTGCTTTGGGAAAAACATCGGTTCAACCTTCACATAACAAACCTTACCTTTCTTTAATGTACTTTTCCTGGCCATCTTGCCTTAACTGGGCCTTTACCCCTTCTTTGTTTTGGCAAATAATATTATCTAGATCTAAGTTCTGTTCATTGTTTACCTTGTTTCATTTGGGAGCCATCCCTTTGAGACTGCAAATTTAGGGTTGCCTAGCTAGCAATTGTTTAGGACAATGGAACAGGTAAGCAGAAGATTGACAGTCAAAGGAAGGAGAGAACACTGGCAAACGAAGAATCTTGTCAGATCTGCTCCTATTTGTGTGTCTGTTTGTCTATATGTGTTCTGTGTATGTGATATTTCTCTGCCAAAATATATGAGAGCTCTGATTAATTGGCTTAAAGAAAAGTGAGTGCTGGCCAGGCGCGGTGGCTCACGCCTATAATCCCAGCACTTTGGGAGGCCGAGGCGAGCGGATCACGAGGTCAGGAGATTGAGATCATCCTGGCTCACACGGTGAAACCCCGTCTCTGCTAAAAATACAAAAAATTAGCTGGGTGTGGTGGCGGGCACCTGTAGTCCCAGCTTCTCGGGAGACTGAGACAGGAGAATGGCGTGAACCCAGGAGGCGGAACTTGCAGTCAGCCGAGATCCTACCACTGCACTCCAGCCTGGGCCACAGAGCAAGACTCCGTCTCAAATAAAAAAAAAGAAAGAAAAGTGAGTGCTTAAATCAAACATTCTATCTGAAAGAAACAGAACAACTCAAATGACTTTTGATCCACATTACCTGGGTAAATCTTTGGTAAACAAAACTGGTTTAATGTTGCTGATTTAATGAAAACAGTTGTGTCTTCTCATCAGCAAAATACCTGTGTTTTTGCTTAGGTGCTGACTAACATTTGCCTGTTGTAAGAATGGTTCACAGGGAAAACTTGAGATGATGGCTAGTTTAGTTCAATGTCTCATAAAATGTTCATAAACAGCTCAAATATAACTGTTAAAATGAGTAAATTAGGTACATTCAAACAGCCATAAACATTTATAAATGAATTCTTCATAGTTCAAAAAATCTTTTTGGTAACTTAAAACCTTCAAGTGAAATTAAGTAATAGATACTCATTAAATGTTTAGGTCATTTCTTGATAAGTTAAATACTAAGCATTCATCATTAACAATAAGTTAAAAGTTTATATACTTTGACATCTTGTTTTTATATGATATAGAGTAGCTAAATATATTTGGGTCTGTTAGTAAACATAAAACAATTGTTCTGTGAGGAAGTTACATGTTTCTAGTAATTATAAAATTTAAATTCATAAAATATTGGTAAGTGACAAATAAAAATTGCATATTTCCTAGCTTTTCACAAAAAATAAAGGTTAAAATTCTAATTAATATAGCTAATTAGAACTACTAGAGAAAAGGAAAACAATTTTGTATGCAAAATGTACAAAGAAAGTAAGATGTGTTTTTGGTGAGAAAAATCTTGAGAAGATAGAAGGATATATTTTATGTTAAAAAAGAGCAATTCTATCTAATTCAAAGGTTATTTAGAGGTTTTCTTCAAAATATAGATTTAAGGAGAAAATAGAAAAAAGGCAGAAAGGAGCAGTAAATAGGAGAGATGAGAAAAAAAGGTGTAAGTATGAGGATTTGTTTTTGGTAAAAAATCAAAAAGTTGAAAAAGAGTAATTTCTTTCTTTTGCATGAGAGATAACTTTGTGCGGTCAAAATTGTTAGATATGAGTTCTAAATTTCTTTTCAAAGAATTAATATGTCAGTATGTTCAATTCTTTGCCTTCTACTTCTAAACTTAACTTCCTCGTAAAGCAACCTTTTTTGATCACCTGCTCCACCCTAACTGATTCCGACCACCTGCTCCACCCTAACTCACTCCGACCACCTGCTCCCCCTAACTCATTCCGACCACCTGCTCCACCCTAACTCATTCTGCTCCACCCTAACTCGAGTGAGTTAGGGTCGGAGTCGACCACCTGCTCCACCCTAACTCATTCCGACCACCTGCTCCACCCTAACTCATTCCGACCACCTGCTCCACCCTAACTCATTCTGATCACCTGCTCCACCCTAACTCATTCCGATCACCTGCTCCACCCTAACTCATTCTGATCACCTGCTCCACCTGCTCCACCCTAACTCATTCTGATCACCTGCTACCTGCTCTCCCCTGACTCCCGCCAAAGCACTTAGCCCGTCATTCTCTTTAAATTAGCCCATAGGAACTAGTTTAGCCTGTGCGATCTAACCCTAGCCAATAGGGGACCGACACAGCACCAGGGGCCACGTGCGTCAGGGATAAGAACCCCTTCCCCTCCTTTGTCCAAATGTGCACTCGCCATTGTTCCATCTGTAAGGGCGCACCCTTCTATATAGAAGTAACTTGCCTTTGCTGAGAATTAAAAGGAAAATTTTATATTCGAGTGCTATTTCTTTTGTGGCACCGAAACTTTATATATAACAATATATATAACAAAATGATAAAGGGAAAAGGCAAGTAAATTTTTATCCTCAGGTAGAAGGCATAGGACAAAATGGAAGGTTTAAGCAAGATGTAGGTTTGTGCAAGATTAATCTCATGAAAACAATTTTATGTGCGATCAGATTGACTAAAATTAGAAAATTTAAGTTTTTAAAAAACTGAGCATTAGTATGAAAAGTACACCGATGGGAGGGAGGAGTTTGAGCCTCTGTGTTAGAACAAGGTTTTCTTGGAGCATTGCTCTGCTCTTAATAGAAAACTGTGGGCCAGATGTGGTGGCTCAGGCCTGTAATCCCAGCACTTCTGGAGGCCAAGGTGGGCGGATTGCTTGAGACCAAGAGTTCGAGATCAGCCTGGGCAATATGGTGAGTTCCTGTCTACACAAAGTTTTTAAGAAAATTAGTCGAGCATGGTGGCACATGCCTGTAGTCCCACCTATTCAGGAGGCCAAGGTGGAGAATCGCTTGAGCCTGGGAGGTGGAGGTGGCAGTGAGCTGAGATCACACCACTGTACTCCAGCCTGGGTGGAGACCCTGTCTCAAAAAAAAAAAAAGTGAAAAGTTTTTCTTTACCTTTTAGGTAACTGGCCTAGGAAACTGATTCTATGTTTAATCAAGATAATTTCTTGTGCTTTGTATCTTTGAAATCTTCTGTCACTTTGGTTTTATTTCACAGTGATCTGTGTTCCTATCTGATCGTGTAATTTTTTTTTTTTCTTTGAGATGATGTCTCACTCCGTCGCCAGGCTGGAGTGCAGTGGCGCGATCTCGGCTCACTGCAACCTCCATCTCCTGGGTTCAAGCAATTCTCCTGCCTCAGCCTCCCTGAGTAGCTATGTAATTTAAACCTTGGATATTTGACAAACTTTTCAAAAAACTTTTGACCGAAATCAACTTTAGGACATTCCAGAAAGCCCTGGAACTTCTAAAAGGAACCGTAAAAGAAAGAGATTAAACCAACATGGGCTTATCGAATATTTTAAATTATATGGGAAGCACTGTCAAAACATGGAATGATGTTTAGCCTTCGAGTGACAGTTATATGGATGTGTTATTAATAGATGTTCCAAAATTGTATAAAGTTCCTAGAAACCTATGTCTTCATATAAATGCTATCAGTCATAATTATGGTTCACGAATAACCAAATTTCCTTGTCAACTGCATTGCCATAGCCATTTTAAGCCTTGGTGTTTATAGCAATTGCTTTATTCCGATGCCTTTCTGAAAGCTACTTGTAAGCACTTACAATCTCCAAGTGTTGTGTCTTCAGGGCAGTTCATGGAAAGAATGGAAAGAATGAAAAAAACTCTGACAAGCATATAGTTTCTAATAATTTTGAGTTCATAGCATTGGACTGAATTTCCAAAACTATAATGAAGAAACTGATGGGTTTGTGCTAAGCAAGTTCACAGCAGGAATTAATTACATGGGGCTGGCCACGGTGGCTCATGCATGTAATGTCAGCACTTTGGGAGACCGAGGCAGGAGGATGGCTTGAACACAGGAGCTTGAGGCTGTGAGCTATGATCGTGCCACTGCACTCCGGCCTGGTGACTGAAACATACATACATACATACATGCATACATACATAAAACATGTGCCTACCATATGTTTCAGCCATTCCACCTCTGGATTTATCTAAGAGATGTGTCTAAGAGAATGAAAGACTATGTCTTTGCAAAGACTTTAATATGAATTTTTATAGCACATTTATGTATCACAACCAAAAATTGTAAACAACCCAAATGTCTATCAACAGATGAATGAATCCAAAAGATACATAGTTGAGCTATACTATATATCTCAACCAAATACTACTCTCAATAAAAAGAAATAAACTATGAATACCTACAACTTGGATAAATCTCAAAATATTTATACTGAGAGAAAAAAGTCAGACGAAAAAAGGACACACTGTATTATTCCATTTCTATCTCTTAAAAATTCAAAATAATCTACAGTGACTGAAAGAAGATCAATGGTTGTCCGGGGCCACTCTCAGTACCAATTTACTGTATGAGTCTGTTCTCACACTGCTAATAAAGACATACCCGAGACTGGGTAATTTATAAAGGAAAGAGAGTTAATTGACTCACACTTATCACAGAGTCCCCAGAGGGGCAGCGCCTAGTGGAGCTGTGAGAAGAGGGCCACCGTCCTCCAGACCCCAGAATGGTCGATCCACGGACAGCTTGCACTAAGTGCCTGGAAAAGCCACAGACACTCAACGCCAGCTGTGACAGCAGCCAGGAGTGGGGTTGTACCCAGCAAAGCCACAAGGGTGGAGCTATCCAAGGCCATGGTAGCCCACCTCTGGCATCAGTGTGACCTAGATGTGAGACATGGAGTCAAAGGAGATCATTTTGGAGCTTTAAGATTCAATGACTGCCCTGTGGATTTCGGACTTGCATGGGGCCTGTAGCCCCTTTGTTTTAGCCAACCTCTCCCATTTGGAATGGCTATATTTACCTAAACAGTGCCTGTTCCCCCATTGTAGCTAGGAGGTAACTAATTTGCTTTTGATTTTATAGTCTCATAGGCAGAAGGGACTTGCTTTGTCTCAAATGAGACTTCGGACTTGGACTTTTGGGTTAATGCTGGAATGAATGAAGACTTTGGGGGACTGTTGGAAAGGCATGGCTGTGTTTTGAAATGTGAGGACGTGAGATTTGGGCAGGGTGGAATGATATGGCCTGGCTGTGTCTCTACCAAAATCTCATCTTGAATTGTGGCTCCCGTAGTCCCCACATGTTGTGGGAGGGATCCGGTGGGAAGTAAATGACTCAGGGGTCGGTTCCCCCCATGCTGTTCCCGTGACAGTGAGTTCTCACGAGATCTGATGGTCTTATAAGGGCCTTTTCCCCCTTTTGCTCGGCACTTCTCCTTCCTGTCAACCATATAAAGAATGACATGTTTACTTCCCCTTCAGCCATGATTATCAGTTTCAAGAGGCCTCCCCGGCCATGCCAAACTGTGAGTCAGTTAAACCTCTTTCCTTTATAAATTACCCAGTCTTGGGTATGTTTTTTAGCAGTCTGAGAGTAGACTAATACAGGAACGCAGTGGCACAATCATGGCTCACTGCAGCCTTGATCTTCTGGGCTCAAGAAATCTTTCTGCCTCAGCCTCCCGAGTAGGTGGGACTACAGGAATGCACCACCACGCCCGGCAAATTCGAAAGAAAAATGTTTGTAGAGACTGTGTCTCACTGTGTTGCTAAGGCTGGTCTCAAACTCCTGGGCTCACGTGATCCTCCCGTCTTGGCCTCCCCAAGCGCTAGAATTACAGGCATGAGTCACTGTGCCCAAGCCTATTTATTATTTTAGAGACAGGGTCTCACTCTATTGCCTGGGCTAGTGTGTAGCGGCACAATCATAGCTCACTGCAAACTAGAACTCTTGGGCTCCAGGGGTCCTCCAGCCTCAGCCTCCTAACCAGCTAGGAATTGGCGTGTGGCACCATGCCCAGCTAATTTGTAAATTTTCTGTAGAGACAAGGTTTTGCTACGTTGCCCAGGCTGGTCTCCAACTCCTGGCCTCAAGTGATCCTCCCACCTTGGCCTCCCAAAACTTTGGGATTACAGGCATGAGCCTGGCCAAATTATACATTTTAAATATGTGTGGTTTATTTTATGTCAGTCAGACCTCAATAAGGCTCTTTAAAAAACGAAAGGGCAGCTAAAGTTTTCAACCGATAATTAACAATGTTTTTTTTTCAAGTGACACACATTTTCCCAAACGTTTGGTTTTTTGAAAGACTCTTACTGAGCAGCTAAAAACAACCAGTTAATGAACTGCCTGTCTTTAAGAAACTACTGTCATCTGACTTATCCAAGGCTATTTTCAACTTAGGGAAAGGGAAGCTTATTTTTGTAAGAAAATAATTGCTCCTCCACCTGCACTCAATTCATTCTCGAGCAAAATTAACCTGCTGAGAATAAGGGTGTTATTTTACGTGCCTAAATTGCTTGCCCATGGAATTCTTGAAATAAATTATTTTCACTGGGACTGGGCATCCTTTTAATTCTAGATCACTAATTTAACATCCGCTCATCTGTTGGTCTTGAATATCAGCAACTAGTGAGTCCGACTCATCCCAAACGAGAGCAGATGGCCAGGCTCCTCCCCCTGCACCCAGACTCACTTCCTCCTGGTGAAGTTGGCTCTCCAGCATCCCTTCCAGCACTGGGCTCCCAGAAGGATGCCTCTGAGACTTCCATGCACATGAGTGTTAATTTTATGTGTCAACTTGAGTGGGCCACAGGGTGCCCAGATTAAAGATTGTTTCTGTGAATGTCTGTCCTCTGTCATTATCTGGAAAAGCTGGAGGAACACAGGCTGCAGATTAATGAAGACCAGGACACAGCAAGACACTGATTCTGCAGCACCTGCTGTAAAATGATTCACTCCAGGAAGCACAGGATCAGTGCAAATAAGTGCTGTTAATAATTAACTACTTTGCAGATGAGAGCTGGCCAGCTATAAGCTCCTCCCCTGTGGATCAATCAATAAGCAATGGAAATAAAGCATCCCTAAAATTGTATCTATAGGAGAACACTGTTTAATTTTATTTTATTCAGAGCTTTTCAAAAGTACATTTTTTTGTAAAAGATAACCTCTCTGTGTCTTCTTTTAAGTGCTTGATTAGTGAAGTATGAAAATATCAACTATGTCAGGAAAGCAAGATCACAGAAGTGGATTATCCCACTTGCACCCAAAACCAAGGACAACAATTAGAGAAGAATATGCCTCATTATGTCCAGGTGACACCCATGCAATGCAGGGCTTCTCAGTCTCCAATGGGCACATGAATCCCCCAGGATCTTGTCAAAATGCAGATCCTTGCCTCAGTGGATCTGGGCGGGGCCTGGGACTCTGCATTTCTTCAAGGCACCGAGTGAGGCTGATGCTGTTATTCCACTGACACGACAAAGACTTACGAAAATGAGGAATCCTGGGCAAAGAGCTTTCCAACCTAAGGTGCACGGTGCAGCGCGGGCTTCCAGGACTCAGGATGTTCCCTGCCACAGATGGCAGGTTTGAGTCCCCCAAAATGTATATGTTAAAACTTAGCCCTTAGAATGTATGTGTTTGAGTCCCCCATGTATATGTTAAAACCTAGTCCTTAATTTGATGGTATTTGAAAGTGGGTCCTTGGGAGGTGATTAGGGCATGAGGGTGGAGCCTCACGAGTGGGATTAGTGCCCTTCTAAGAAGAGACACTCACTCCACGTTCTGCCTCTCTCTCTCTCTCTCTCTGCCATGTGAGGACACACAGTGAAGGTGGCTGTCTGCAGGCCAGGAAGAGGGCCCTTGCCAGACGCCAGATCTACTGGTGCCTCAGTCTTGTACTCCCAGCTTCCAGAACTGTCAGAAATAAATGTCTATTATTTATACGTGACCCAGTCTGTGGTCATTTCATTACAGTATTAGGAACAGACCAAGATATTCCCTTTCCAACAATCTGAGCTATCCTTCACTTCTTCCTATCACCTGAAATACAAAGGGTTATCACTCAGCCTATGATGCTAGAAACCGCAGAGGCTCTACCTTTGGGTTTAGGAGTGCCATGAACTAAAAGCTCCGGCCTGCTAATGGCAGAGGGTAATTGCGGCTTCCATGACTGGGTTCAGGAAATGAGTACCACTGGGGACCTGAGACTGCAGGGAAAGGTAAGGAAATACACTTCATTCTATTAAACCTCCCGGCTGAAGCGTTTGTCTGCGGAATGCTAGTGAGGATGCAGGACACACATTAAACAGCATCAAGACTTGCTTCTAGACGACTTTCTCCTTGAAGCCTAGACTTTAAACAGCCCTGATGTTTCAGGTGAAGGATCTCTGGGGAGCACCAGCAGCCCTGTGGAGCCCTCATGATGAAGTCAGCACAACACAGGGGGGCGGGGCGGGGGTGTTGTGTCTGCCTGGCACAGCCTGGCGGCTTCGTGGAGAGACAATGTTTAACAGCCAGTAGCATAGTAATCCAATACTCTCCACTCCTCTATAGAATACCTGCCAATAATGACAACATGTGAACAAAGAATTCCCCTTCAGCATCAGAACTTTCCATTAGAAACACGTCTACCTGCCCCTGCCTTTGATATCTCAGAAGCCCTCCAGAACATTCAGCGTGTCCAACTTGCTCTGGTTTTCTGGCACCAAGAAAGCTCAGGTTAACGTCAGAGACTTAGCGTTCCCACCCACATTCCAGAATTCTGCCCGTGTACAGCCTCTGATGATATCATATCCCTCACCGCGGCACTACAGCTGTCCTGCTCTTATGTGCAGGTAAGCGGTCACTCCTGAAGTCCTGGGCAAGGAAAAGATCATTGAGATGCAGCTTCCTCCTTCCCAGAGCTCGGGCTGGAAGCTCCCAGCCCTGGACAGCCAATTCTCATCTAATACCCAAACTCTCCAGCCTCACCTTAATTCTTCCAGCTCTGTGGATTAGACAGAGGTATTGTATTCATGATCAAGTTCTTCTCACAGAGACGCAAACCCTTTTCTCTATAACTTCACTCCTGGTGCCGGTCTCACCTTTCCTCCAGTAGCCTGCCTTTCAATGACAGCAGCAGCAGGGCAGTGCTGAGGGCGGCCACCCTTCTGAGCACTCACCACCTGCCAGGTGCAGTGCAAAGGACAGGCTGGAAGGACCTCTGACATCATTCCCATTCTGCAGATGTATCAGTCCGTTTTCACATTGCTAATAAAGACATACCCAAAACTGGGAACAAAAAGAGATTTAATTGGACTTACAGTTCCACATAGCTGGGGAGGCTTCAGAGTCATGGTGCAAGGTGAAAGGCACTTCTTACATGGTGGCGGCAAGAGAAAAATGAGGAAGAAACAAAAGTGGAAACGCCTAATAAACCCATCAGGTCTAGTGAGACTTATTCACTGTCACAAGAATAGCACAAGAAAGACCAGACCCCATGATTCAGTTACCTCCCCTTGGTTCCCACAACATGTGGGAATTCCGGGAGATACAATTCAAGTTGAGATTTGGGTGGGGACAAACCGTATCAGCAGATACTGAAACTGAGGCCCAGAGAGGTCAAATGATGTTCTTGGATTACAAGCTAGCAAATGCAGGAGGCAGACCCCAAAGCTCACTCTCCATGCCATGCTGTAGCCTACCTGTATAATCAAGTGTCTCACTGTGCTGTGGTCAGGCCCTCAGACCCAACATCATCAAGCCCCCAAATGCTCCACCAGCATCTCCCTCCCCAGGCCCAGCCCAGCAGCCCACACCCCTCCTGAAATAGGGCTTCCCTCTGAGCCAGCAGAAGTGAGGAGGGCAGGAAGCTCCACCAGCCTCTCTTGTAATTGGATCTTCCTGCTGGCAGTTCTCGGTGACAAGAAAGGGCCAGGTGGTGCTCACATGCACTGAGGAACCACATGCTCAAACACTGCCTCCAGGCCCCAACCCAGCTGCTTCCATTCCAGCACCCTGAGCTCAGTGTCTGTGCCGCCTGCAAGCGCTCCTCGGGCCTCAGCAAAACATCCTAGAACACAGCCAGGTGCCACGGGGACTAGAGCTGCAGCTTGAGAAGGCACCAGTCCCAAAAAACTCCTGAAAAATACTCTAATCGGGGTTTTGTCCATACTTTAAACTAGTGGAACTGTTTCTAAAAAAAAAAAAAAAACGTTAATGGGCCCCATATAACTAAATACATGGACATTCACAGGCAGACATATACACATACACACACTTTGCCCTGCCTGGTTTCTTGGCATCAGCAATTTCTTTGAAGAGGGCTGCTCCGCTATGTAGCACATTACAGTCAGATGTGTGGGCAGCAATCAAATTCCCTTCTGCCTGTTCTGGTCTAGAGAGCCATTCCCTAACTTTACCATGGTATTCACAGGTGACACTCACCGCTGCAGACCTTTCAGCCTGAGAGTGCCAAGGTTAGAACTGCAATTTTGGTGCATCATTCTGGCAGGTGCTGCAGCAGAACGTAGGGCTTCCTGCAGATTGGAGATGGGTGGACACGCTGTGGCACCCCTGAGACGGTGAAGGGGGTGCCATGCAAGGCTGCTGTCACCAGGAAGCAGAGGATGGATGGAGGCTGCGCCACATCCCGGACAGCAAGTCTGCTGGGAGACCTGGATGAACCAGGGCTCAGGCAGAGAGGCATGGGCTTGGGGAGTGCTGTAAGAACAGGATCTGGAGCCCAATGCTGGGTTTGCAGCACAGCCCCTCCTCTGACTGGCTGCATAGTAGGGTGAGCCCATTGACCTGTCCAGACCTGGATCCCTTTATTTGTAAAATAGGGAA
The DNA here is from genome assembly GCF_029281585.2 of Gorilla gorilla gorilla. Classification (NCBI taxonomy): domain Eukaryota; kingdom Metazoa; phylum Chordata; class Mammalia; order Primates; family Hominidae; genus Gorilla; species Gorilla gorilla. The sequence continues at coordinate 26,998,716 of NC_073240.2, forward strand.
GCAACTGTACTTATCTCAGGGTGGTGGTTCTTAGTGCAGAAGAGCCTGGAGCACCCCAGCGCCTGGCCCACCCCACATGAGGGGAGTCAGAATGCAGGGGTGAGCCCAGGCCTTTGGGACTTCTAAAGCTCCTCAGGGGAATCCCACCTCGGCCAATGAGACACTAAGAGGCTAAAAACTAATGCGTGCTAGCTGCCTGTGCTAAGTGCTGGCAGACGTTCTCTGCAGCCACTGCAGTGAGCAAGGACCCAGCCGCTGTCACCTCGCTGAAGTACTGTGCTGTAGACGGAGGTAGGTGTGCTCACTGGAGTATGGGACCCTTGCGGGCCCTCTGTCTGAGACGCATCTAACATGCCAACCTGGATGGGTGCATGGGCAGGCACTGGGCATCCCTGACCTGGGAGACACTGGGGTGAACATGGGGCCAAGGGGGTCCAACGGGCTGGCTCCCAAAGTCCCCTCACCCCTGTGAGGCTGGTTCCTGGACTTGCACGCGCAGAATCTACAGCACTTGGCAGCTGGTTCTCTGCACTGGATGAGGGACAGCCAGTCAGAGGGAACCCCAAGTGCTGGGCCGGCATGACGAGGAAACCTCTGGACCCTTCACAGGACACAGCACGCGAGCAGCTGCGATGGAGGGAGGGTCAGTGGCTTGGGCTTCCAGAGCTGTGGGCTGGTGAGCGGCAGGGGCTCCTGGGCCACTGCTCCTGTCACTGTGGCTCACAGTCATTACTGTGGACTTTCTGTGAAAGATGTAATCTGAGAAAAAATGGCATTGTCTGTTTAAAAGAAAAGCAGTGCTTCCTAATTCCTTCTACTCGCAAGTGTGGACTGAGAGGCAAAGCTCCTGGCTGGGTACCTGGACTCCCATCCTGTCCACCCCAAGTGCTTCAACCCCAGACCCAGGTCCAGGTCCAGCCTTGTGTTTCCAATTTCTAATTGACTCTCAGCAGAGCTCTCTCTCTCTTTTTTTTTTTTTTCTTTTGAGACAGGGTATCAGTCATTCAGGCTGGGGTGCAATGGCACAATCTAGGCTTACTGCAACCTTAACTTCTCAGGCTCAAGCAAGCCTCCCATCTCACCCGCCCAAGTAGCTGGGCTAATTTTTTTTTTTTTTTTTTTGGTAGCAATAGGGTCTCAATTTGTTGCTCAGGTTGGTCTCAAACTCCTGGGTTTATGTGGCCCTCCCACCTTGGCCTCCCAAAGTGCTGGGATTCCAGGTGTGAACCACCATGCCTGGTAGAGCCCTCTTTTCACTACTGGTGTAAAACAAGTCTGGATTACTTCTATAATGTTAAACAAGCAGGGAACAGGAAAAACACTACGTATTGCTTCCGTGGAAATTATGTCTTCCTTGAAGGAAACGCTAAGAACTTTTAAAGGAGAGTTTAGTTAAGGGTTGAAAGGTTTTCCCTCACTATTTCTAAGGGAAATGTTTAATAGAATTTCTGTCCTGACATTGCTTATTAATGCCTTGACTCTCACACGCACATGCATGCACACACGCTCCAATACTGAAACACACTCTAATCAGATTTTCGAAGTCTGCCCCATAGTAAAATCCTAATTCCTTTTGATCCACTGTTATCCACAGAGCTTTTACTTTTACATGCATACAGGCTGGGCATGGTGGCTTACGCCTGTAATCCCAGCACTTTGGGAGGCTGAGGCGGTTGGATCACGAGGTCAGGAGTTCAAGACCACCCTGGCCAACATGGTGAAACCCTGTCTGTACTAAAAATACAAAAAAATTAGCCAGGGGTGGTGGCGGGTGTCTGTAATCCCAGCTACTCGGGAGGCTGAGGCAGAGAATTGCTTGAGCCCAGGGGGGGCGGAGGTTACAGTGAGCCGAGATGGCACCACTGCACTCCAGCCTGGGTGACAGAGGGAGACTCTGTCTCAAAAAAAAAAAAAAAAAAAAAAGACATGCATATACTAACCATAACCATCAGCTTCCTAGAACACTGCAGCCAGCCGGGGAAGTGGCCATCCTACCCCGGTGCCTCAGCCTTCAGCTAACTTTCTGGAACTGCAGTTTCTAGCTGTAGGTTCATCATGAGAAAGCATTTCCTCTTCCTGACAGTGGAGAGAATTGGGATGCAGTGAAATGGATTGATCTGAGGTGATCAGCATGGTGATGCCACCATCCAGGAATGGCGGTTACTTTCACTCTGAACCTGCACTGTGAGGGGTTGAATTCTACCTTCCCCAGATTCATGTGTTCAAATCCTAACCCTGGATACCTCACACTGTGTCCTTATTTGAAGACAGTTTTTAAAGAGGTAATAAGGGTTAAATGAGGTGACTGAGATGGGCCCTGATCCAACAGGACTGGTGTCCTTAAAGAAGAGATCAGAACACAGATATACACAGAGGGACGACCACCTACAAGCCCAGGAGAGAGGCCTCAAGTAAACCAACTCTGTCGGCACCTTGATCTCAGACTTCCAGACTCCAGAACTGTGAGAAAATAAATTTCTGCAGTTTAAGCCGCCCAATTCATGGCACTTTGTTATGGCAGCCCAAGCCAACTATGAGGTGTGCATTGAAAACACCACCCGGGCGAGGTGGGGAGGGGCGCCACCCATGTTTTCAGCTGTCCCTCCCAGTGGATTTCAGCCAGGACACCCCCAGAGCTTGAAGCTGAGACTTCAGTTGGTGTCCGCATTCATGGACTCCTGCAGACTAAAACCTCAAGTGAGCAGAGATGACCCCAAATTGCTGGGTGGGTCCTAAGGCCACAGAGCCATCACGGGGTGGTCCCTTCCTCCTCACCCAGACACAAAGTCTACCTTTCTTTCTGGTTCCTCAGGGGATTTCCATGCCAAGGTGGAAAGGTGAGTTCCTGAGTGCTGGACCCAGCAGGAATGGCTGGCGCTCCTGGCTGGAGTGATTCGAGGTCACGGGGGCCATGTGTTCTCTGGGGATTGGAACACCAGGCTGACTGTCATAGCTCAGGGACACATCTTGCCTTGTGCACCAAGCTGCCACCACTGCAGGCCTATGTTCTTATTGGATGAGAGTCAGATCCCCTAATGTGACCTACAGGAACCAGGGACTTAAGAATTCCCTTCCCCCAGCACATGCAGTCCAGCGAGTGCAGGTGTGCAGCCAAACACTGCATTTACAACATACACTTTCAAAACATTCCAGCCCATCAAATTGACATTTGCGTGCCAGTGCCTGGGATGTTAGAAATGCCTCATGCCGTATGTCTAGAGCATCCACAACAAATACTAACAGCAGGAGTTCAATTCTGAAGTGCAGAATAAGGGTTAAATGAGGTGACTAAAGTGGGCCCTGATCCAACAGGACTGGTGTCCTTAAAGAAGAGATCAGAACACAGACATACACAGAGGGACGACCACCTGCAAGCCCAGGAGAGAGGCCTCAAGTAAACCAACTCTGTCGGCACCTTGATCTCAGACTTCCAGACTCCGGAACTGTGAGAAAATAAATTTCTGCAGTTTAAGCCGCCCAATTCATGGCACTTTGTTATGGCAGCCCAAGCCAACTATGAGGTGTGCATTGAAAACACAACCCAGGCGAGGTGGGGAGGGGCGCCACCCATGTTTTCAGCCATTCCAGACTTGACCACAGCTGGGGATCGGCCCAGCCCAGCCCAATCAGCCTGAGCAGCGACAGCAATGGTGACGCTGCTCTGCAGAGATGGCCCTGAGGGGCTTCACAGCCAGGCCCTGCGCCCCAACTGTTGGCCGAGAACCTGGCCCACCACTCACTTGGACCCCAGGAGGCCAAGGGGCTGACTCCCTCTGAGTCTCAGTGGCTCCTTTGCTAAATGGGAGTAATAACAGCACCTTCTCAGAGCTGCCAAGAGAACTAAATGAATGAGGGCCTCACACAGGCAAGTGCCCAGTGTCAGATGGCACTGTTACCCAGCCAGGAGAAGGGAGTAGTGGGGGTCGTCACTCTCACCAGAGGGTTGCAAAGGAAAATAATAAATCTCAGGACCCCCAAACTTAGGCCCAGAGGTGGAGTCAGGCAACACCCTGTTCCAGATGAACCGCTCTCACTGGCATTACTCATCATCCAACGCCCCAGGGACAAGGAAGAGGCCTACAGCATCTCTGAAGGGCTGCCCTGCAGGGCAAATGCACCTGACAGCAATACCTCAAGCCTGCCCTGAGGATGACTCTGCATGGCAGATGTGCCTGAGTATGTGTGCTGAGCTAGGACATCTGGGCGTGGCCAACCCAGAGATTTGTTCTTTGTCTGTGATAAACATCTGAGCCCCCACCTGTCCTGTGGAACTCGGGCCGCACAGGGGATTGAGGCCCTGAATTTTGAGTTAAATGAAGGCTTCCAGGTAGAGGTGGTTCAGGGGAGGGTGTTAAGTGAAAATGCTGTAGAAAGTGCATGCTGTTTATAAGCGGTAGTGGTTTTCCTTTTCAGCCCGCCACCACCAGACTCTCTCCCCTCTGTGTAAGCCCCTAATCAAACCCCGTGTTGCAAGTGCTGGCTCTGGGTCTCTTCTTCGGCCTCTTGGACTTGTGCCTTCCCCACTGAGGTTAACAGGGGTGCAGCACAGCATGCCCCCCGGGATCACTCATGAGGACATTGTTTGCTGGCCACCCATAAACAAGGACATGCCAATCATAACACAAAGAACCCGGCACGGCAGCTCATGCCTATAATCTCAGCACTTTGAGAGGCTAATGTAGGAGGACTGCTTGAGCCCAGGAGTTCAAGACAAACCTGAGCAACATAGTGAGACCTTCCTATCTCTAGAAAAAATAAAAAGAAAAACATTAGGTCTGTGATCTAAGTCTAGCTTCTAAAACTAAAGTCTGTTGGATTCCACATTAATAATGCCCACTAGAGGCTTATCTTCCCAGCTACAGAACAAAGACAAGACTCCTTCCTCCACTCACCCAGAGATGTCTGCATAATTGACTCTGTGCTTTTTCTCTTCACACACTGACTTTGTCTGATGTAAAAATGTGGATTTACTGGACACCAACTGAAGTCTCACAGGAAAGTGACCATTCCCTGGCTGCCTACCTCCCCTCTTCCTGTGTGCCTCCTCCTGCTTTAAGGAAATGTATGAATACTACACCTCCTGAAAGCCACCTTTTTTTTTTTTGAGACAGAGTCTTACTCTGTTACCCACGCTGGAGTGCAGTGGCATGATCTCGGCTCACTGCAACCACCTCTGCCTCCTGGATTCAAGCTATTCTCCTGCCTCAGCCTCCCAAGGAGCTGGAACTACAGGCGCCCACCACCACGTCTGGATAATTTTTGTATTTTAGTAGAGACGGGGTTTCACCATGTTGGCCAGGCTGGTCTTGAACTCCTGATCTCAGGTGATCCACGTGCCTCAGCCTCCCAAAGTGCTGGGATGACAGGCGTGAGCCATCGTGCCTGGCCTGAAAACCTCTTCAGAAATCAGTCTGTGATTCCTATTTTACCGGGACACATCCTAAAGCTGGCTTAACAAACCTCAATTGATTGATACTTCTGCCTCAGTCACTCATTTCAGTCATCAAGGGTTACCAGCTTTCTGAACACTGACTCAGAGCCACCCCAATTCCAGGTTCTGGGCTGTGGCTGAATCTCTGGTCCATAGGAGATTTGCAGAATAGGTAGGGCTCTCTCCTCCGAACGTCCCCCACCCACCCACCAGGCCCTGACGTCTCTGATGCTTGCGGCAGTCTGATCTCAGCTTCAGAACCCGACTTTGCACCCAAAACCTTTCTGTGCCCACTTTTAGCCTTAAAACAACACTCAAAATCCCCGAGAGGGGTTTCCGTGGCCCACGCAGGCTCACTGGGCCGAGGTGGAGATGTCAACCTCAGTCTGTCCTCGCAGAATTTCCTGCCTGGTGGTCAAGGCTCCAGAATGCTTGATAAAGGCCGGATGAGCAAACCAGCTATTTGAAGTTTTGTCCAAAACAAACCTACATCCATAATGCTTTGAAGTTGGCCTTCTTTACCACACAAATGAAAGGGCTTGTTTCTCGCCAAGGGCTGGTGCCAGTGCGGCAAAGGTCAGTTGTGACAGGTGAGTGGAACGACCCTGAAGCTCTGGCACAATTCCTAACCTATGAACACCCCGGCATGCACCCAATCCCCCACTCTCCGGAACCCCAGGGAAGACAGCGTGGCCAGCAATGACACCCACACTTCTTGTCCTTTTACAGTTTTGGGAGGCAGGGAACATAAGGCCTTCTGACAGACACACTACTGAAAAGGGCTTTGTGAAAACTGACAAATTGAAGAAGTTTGCAGGCCTGATCTCAACTTGGTTAAAAGTCTCACTGGGGTTCACGAAGTCATTTCCTTGGCACATGGATTATTCATTAGCAATGGTGAAAAAGCCCTGAATTAATTTCGACACTAAACCCAACTGAGATGTCAGGAAGCCCAGTTTCATCCACATCCCAGTAGGCAATAGTGTTTTCTGAAGTCGAGTTCCTGCTTTCCTTAAAGGTCGATTCCCTTATAAGGTCTGGTTTATGTGACTATATGAAACTGCAAATGTGTTCATGGATCTCTGCTGCTGTAGACGGGCGAAACTCTAAGGAAGCCCTAATACCACAGTGAGAACCAAAATACAGCCTTCCACTTGAGGAGCACTCGCAAACCGAAAGCATTGCATAGGTTGAACGAGGGAAGCTGGCTCTTACCAATTCACAAAATTAGGATAACTCCAATGTCTGCGGAGGTGCTCTGACAGGTCTTGCATTGTGCTCTGTGGACACAAGGAAGTTCCCTCTTGTTGAAAGCTGTGCTCACAAAACAAGCAGAAGGGAAATGACACACAGCACAGGGCCTCCACCAAGGGACAAAGGTTCCAGAGTCCAATCAGCAGAAGTGGATTGCGTGGGCACCCCTCACGTAATGCATGGGCTCACAGCAGGTCCTCAATAGTGAGATTGGAAACTCCAGATTCCCCCAGGGAGCACTCTCTTGCAGAGCAATCCACTTCTGCAACACTATATCTTAGCCCAGGAGGGAACATTTATCCTCTCCTAAATTTAGAGATAATAGAAAGTGACAACCTAATAAAGCAATATCACTTCATTTTGCTTTCTTCTTTGGAACATACACTTACTTGCACACTCACTTGCAAAAATGTTTGCACTCACACCTGTCTGCATACACACTCACACAAACATACACACCTAAACATCCACACACACACACACACACACACACACATTCACTCACTCATGAGGAGATACCCAGTGTTAACTGCGTCGATCTCACATTGTCACCTCTTCCTACTGGTAAGGAAATCCCTGCTCCAGAAACACACATACACACAGAGGAAGTTTCAAACCCTTTGCAACTGCTGATGCAATTAAACTACATTTAGGAAAATTGGAAATTTTATTACATTCCCCTGTTTTTTTTTTTTAAACAGTGAAAATATAGTTAAAGAGAAAAAAAGCATTTCACATTGTATGCTACCTTGAACAGAATTAAAACATCTTACTGCTTTGGCTGTCTTTTTACTTCTGGAATAAGAAATGATCATTTCCAACCACACAAAAAATTTTAAGTTTCCACACAATATAAGAAGATCTTTTTGGATAAATATTTCAGACTAGCCAAATTATTATCAACTTCATGGCATTAATTTATTCATTTAGATCAGAGGTCCGGGTGCGGTAGCTCACACTGGTAATGCCAGCACTTTGGGAGGCCAAGATGAGTGGATCACCTGAGGTCCAGAGTTCAAGACCAGCCTAACCAAGACGGAGAAACCCCGTCTCTACTAAAAATAGAAAATTAGCCGGGAGTGGTGGCACATGCCTGTAATCCCAGCTACTTGGGAGGCTGAGGCAGGAGAATCACTTGAACCTGGGAGGCAGAGAGGTTGCAGTGAGCCGAGATGGTGCCATTGCACTCCAGCCTGGGCAACAAGAGCAAAACTCCGTCTCAAAAAGAAAAAAAAAAAAAAGATCAGAGTGCTGGTGCTGCACTCTCTGTACATGGTGATTTAATAGACTATAAATTAAAGGCAAAGAATCCATTATGAAGTCACAAGAATTAAAAAAAAAATCTTCTTTGGGCCAAACTTATATTGCCATGAAATAAACACAGTTAATATGAAAAAACATGGTATGTCTCAAATAATCATATTACCTACCAAACTGAATTTCTCTGAATATCCACACTTGTTTGAATTAAAAATTTAATCTAAATAAAGTTATTGTATTGTCAAAGTCATTTATTTCTGTCTTTCCTGTTACAGATTTAATGTCCTTCAAGAAAATTACGAGATTGTTAAATTTAAAAACAAAAATGTCTCAGTATAAATTATGAGCTTGTTGACTATCCTTCAATGTATAAGAGAAAAACATGGAAGCCTCTTTGTAAAGGCTTAAAACTGACCGATCTAATTACCATACCCAGGCAGCTGTCTTTATTTTCCACTTAGATGATAGATTATGCTGCCTCCTTCAATTCCACGGCCAATGTAGCTAAATTTCATTAAAGACTAACGACTTGAAAAGCTTAGGGAGAAAGAGACTTGGGTACAAAAACTACCTTGCAAATTATACTTTTTCACTTCCAGTTTTCCTGTGATAGAGACAATTTTGGAAGCATGTGTAGGTAGCAGTTTTTTTAAAAAAAATATTTTGTCTTCTACATATTTGGACTTTTAAAGTCATTTTCTAAGCTTCTGAATTCTGTCAAGTAACTTGGGGTGGGACTGACTCTCCTTTGTAAAGAAAACCGTGCTGAGTCACAGCCTGAATACACCAGGCCCCCCAGGGACTGGTCACAGTGTATTCACAAAACAGAGGGGAAGCCCTGTCTCTGCCTTGGCATCACTGCTGACCTGACTGTGAAGGTACGTGTTTAAGAGCAGTGTTTGTCCAGCCTAGGAAGTTTCCATACTCCTTTTATCTTTCTTCCTTATTTGGAACACGCACCACTGTGCACACACACACGTGCACACATGTGCACACGCCTGGGAAGAGTCAGCAGCAGATCTTCCTGCAAGCCTGACAATGACTACTCCCCACAGCGCTGCACAGAGGACGTGGGTGTGGCTGGGATTGTGGGCACTCATCCAAACAGGTCCACCCAAGAGACAAACTGTTGGAAACTATTTTCTCAGTAAACTAACCCACACAGAAGTCACCTCTGGGACGGCTCTTCCCGACACTGACGTGTCCTCTGGGTCTGGACTCTCCAGCTGTTCTCAAGCAGGACAGCCCTGTCCCCACCTCACCCCGGCTGAAATTCCAACACTCATCTGACATTTCATATCCCTGTTTCTGCTTTCTCGTCTACAGTTAGCACCGAAGACTTCAACCGTCTACCCAACTTTTCACATAGATCATGTAAGCACTATGGGAGGAAAGATGCTCCCCAGTTTTGATCAATGCACCTCCTAGAATGGCGTTAGAAACATAATAAATGCTCAGTACGTATCTGCTGAATGAATTAAACCTTACAAAAATGAGTCTTTGAAAACACTGAGTTTTATACAAAATTATCAGTCTAGGGATCTCCTAGTTCTGCAGAAATGACAAATGTTACAAATGAACTAGAAACTGCTACCCACAGAACGTCTGAACGTATGCACCTTCGTGGCAGGGCTGCAGGGCTGCACAAATGTGCAGGTGAGAGACAGCAGACACCCCACGCAAAGTGGAGGAACCCGCTCCGAATCCACACTGACGGATGGGATGGGGGAGGGGAGGCACCTTGGGAGAATCTCCTGACTTCACTTTTTCTGTTTCTCATCTATAAAATGGTGTGATAATCATTATCTCACAAGATTTATACTTAAAACTCTGTGGAATTGTGTTTAAAAATGTTTGCTCTACTACAGTTGTGGGAGATACAGTAGGCCTGGCGTGCAGGAGGCTGAACAAATGTGAGACATTGCCTGACAGTGTGATGCTCCACACGGGGGCCTCCCTCAATTCTTGGATAACATCCATTCAACTCCAACTCTTACATCAAATCTTTACGTCTCAAGATCTCTGTTTCTTTTGCCAGAAGTGAAATAGCTGGGTGATTTAAGGTCCCGGAGCCATCAGCCCGGTGTCTAGGCCTCGCCTTCAGATGCTGGGGTCTGGGTGGGCCATGCCCACCGCCTTCCGGCTTTTGTTGTAGCCCCTCAACACTCTGCACTTTTTCCAATGCTCTTCATTAAATACAACCCTATTCCACCTCCGGGGCACCTTCTGACCGACGTCATTCCCCGTAGTGCCTGGCACCCGAGACCTCTCCATCCTGGCCTTCAGAGTCAGTTTCAAGCTCCTCTTTCTGGAACCTCCCTTGACCTCTCATGGCCCCAAACCCCCAACAAAAGCCCCCTGGACTCATCTCACTGCTCCATACTGGGCATCGCTGGTGAATAGGCCTGAGTCCTCCACGTATTGGTCCCGTGGCTGGTCTTTAGGTGGGGGGTGTGTGTGTGTGCATGCGCGTGCGTGTGTGTGTGTACCCGTTCCGCACTGCCCACCCCCTCCAGGTTTCTCCAGGGCTTGGCCTGCTCCACACTTTCCCCATCTCTCAGTCCAGGGTACCCTGGACATATTGCTGCAGGTAACTTGGGCCCTCTCAAGCCCAGGATGCTGCTCCATGCACCCTCTCAAAGGTGGGGCTCCACGGCGCTGCTGTCTAGAGAGCTGCCACCAGTCTTCATCCACTGCAGCGAGGGCGTGGCTCCAGCAGCGTCCAGTGGCCAGCAACTGCTCCTGGCATCTAGCAAGTTCTTATGCTTGGCACCTCCCTGGCAATAGCCTCCCCGGCCCCCAAGAGAAGGCTTCTAGCAGGTTCCACCAGTGCAGCCCCTAAGTACCTTTTCTGCCATCCCCAATTTAAGGCTGTGCCCCCTGCCACAGTTCAGGGGTTGGGAGGGTACTCTTCCCTGAGTGGGAGAACTCTGTCTCAGAGCCGGGGCAGTGGCTGTCCCTTCATCAGCTATTCCCATATATATAGGAGACAGAGATAGGGTCTCTGTCCCCCAGGCTAGAGTGCAGTGGCATGATCACAGCTCACCACAACCTCAAACTTCTGGTTCAAACCATCCTTCCCATTCAATCCCTTGAGCAGCTAGGACCACAGCTGCACACCACGATATCTGGCAATTTTTTTTTTTTTTTCTTTTTTTTTTTTGAGATGGGGTTTCTCTGTGTTGCCCAGGCTGGTCTGGAATTCCTGGTCTCAAACAATCCTCCTGTCTCAGCCTCCCAAAGTGCTGGGATTATGGGCGTGAGCCACTGCTCCTCGCTCCTATATTCTTCAGAGTCCTCTTTATTTCTTTTTTATTTATTTTTTTAAAGATAACAGCTTTATTGAGATATAATTCACATATCATTACCTTTATAACCCAATCCCCAACTAAGAATTCTTCACATCAGACTTTCTCTGATTGAATCATGTGTGGTTTCTGTCTCCTGACTGGACCCCGCTGGATACACTAAGTTCCTGCATTAATGCCACGGCCCGCTCTTCTCCTTAACCTAAGCATTGCAAATCACTTCTAATTTAAGTGATTTGCAAAGGGGCTCCCACTTCCAACTGATCATTCATTAAACTGGTAAAATATTATGTTGTATTTCACATAAGTCAGTGTACAGATTATTACCAGTTCTTAACCTGTCTGAGACAAGCTAACTCAGTATTACAAAAAAGCTAATTGAAACACAGAGTACTTAAATGTTCTTGGCATTTGTGGTTTTTCGATTGCTGGGGTTTAAAAGTCAGAGACTTGTTTCCTTTATTTTCAGTGGGGTGGTTCATAGATTTCAGAATATAATGCATAAATGGGAATTTGGATACCAAAAAAATGTCTTTGGACCTTCAGGGAAAGAGAAAAAAAAAAAAACCCAGAAAGTGGGGGGGAAAAGGTAATTGGGACCAGAATGTGCATGCAGGTAAAGAATTTTGGTGCTAATAAAACAATTTTTTAAAAACCCTCAGAATTGTTTAGGCTGTTAATTTGGCCGTTTTGACGAGATCATGGCTCAAAGCTACTTCCTCAGCATTTCTGGGGCCCTGAGAAGGGTGACGTAGATGTGTCGGTCTGCAGCCGTCCTCGAGTTTCAAACATCTAACTTGTAAGCAGCTCATTTACATAAAGCACCACCGAGCTATGAAGTGCTGCAGTTATTGTTTGGGTAAAAAGTGGGCGGGGGAGGACTGTAGATACGACCGGGTTCAGAAGTTGAAGATCAGAAGATAGGAAATGGGGAAGTTCTTATTTATTTTTTTTTGAGATGGAGTCTCGCTCTGTCACCCAGGCTGGAGTGCAGTGGTGTGATCTCGGCTCACTACGACCTCTGCCTCCCAGGTTCAAGCGATTCTCCTGCCTCAGCCTCCTGAGTAGCTGAGACTACAGGCATGCACCACCACGCCCAGCTAATTTTTGTATTTTTAGTAGAGATGGGGTTTCACCATGTTGGCCAGGATGGTCTCGAACTACTGACCTCAAGTGATCCACCCGCCTCGGCCTCCCAAAGTGCTGGGATTACAGGCATGCGCCACCATGCCCTGTAGAGGAAGTTATTCTTGAGAGCTGATCAAGGAGATCTATCTGCGGCGTTCCCCTACCTGCCATGCCAAGTGTGCATGCTCCACCCTCCAGTGCTTAAATTCTGCTGTATTTTCCACCTCGTCTGAGGTTTTACCAGTAGATACTCATCTGCATTTGTTTAAGTGGCACTCACCCTCTGTGCGCACAGGCTGCTCCTCTCAGAGGTGACATTCGAGCTATCAGCCGTCTGCCTGCCCCTAACTATAGCTGAGACCCCGGGAACTGAGAGGGGATGCTGTCCCTGGCTGATGTGTTAGTTCACATCCCTGCAGAGGAGACGGGGGCAGGCCTAGGGGAGAAGCTGAGAGTGAGACCGGCTCACGCCCATGACTTCCTGAAGAGAGCCGGGGGTGGGGGGTGGGCACGAGGGCCTGGGGCGAGGGGGAGGCAGCGGATGGGGCCCACACTTATCACCAAACCCTGGAGCACAGTCATGGAGAAGCTGGGCGCCGCCGGGCTGTGCCTCGAGGGGTCCCTAACTCTTTCACCAGCTCTCCTGATCTAAATGAGAGCGCTCCATTAACAACAAAAAAAATACTGTTTTTAATTTTTATGTCTGCTTTGCCTTATTCCAAAAAGATTTGAGGCAGCTCACAAAAATACACTTGGCATAAAAGAAGGTTAAAACACACACACACACACACACACACACACACACACACACACACACACACACACACACACACAGTAAATAAGGAAATCATGGCGGAAATCAGCCCGGTTGGAACAGTCAGGCAGACGCTTGTGTGGTATTGACGCCTGCCGCAGGCAGGCCGGGCAGGTGAGGTGCGGAGTACCTGGCCTGCTGCAAGTGTGTCAGGCACCTCCCCCTGTGATGGTGACCGGGGGCATCTAGAGCGGAGACAGGGATGCTAGAGCCCCCCACAACCCTGCCCAGCCAATGCTCACTCCCCCACTCCCTACAGTGCCCTTGCTGAGGTCCACAGACAGCAGAGCCCACTGCCCCAGGGAAGCCCGATGGGCTGGTGCCGAGGCCGATGGGGGAGGGCACTGTCTGATGGGGGAGGGCACTGTCTGATAGAGGAGGAAAAGCCCAGTGGCATCCTCCCTGTGAACCAGAGGCCGGCTTCCCCACCCTTCAAGGCAGGCCGACTCAGACCTGCTGTCTAGGCCAGAGCAGGGCTGGGAGAAGGAGGCTTGGGAGGAGAAGGCTCGGGGCAGGCCCATTTCCTTGTAGGGTCTTCCTGATCTCTGAGGGCTCCTGCCCCTGTCAGTTCACCTGGCATTAGCACCTCGCACTTCCGGCACAGACCTGGCGGGTGGGGCCCTTTCTCCCTGGAGCAGGGACAGAGGTTGGGCAACACGATGGAGTCGGTGTGTGCAGCTGTCACACCTGCTTCCCTCCAGCCTCTCACCCCTCACCCTGCTGCACAGTGGCTGGGGCACACCAGAGGCAGGATTCAGCTACGAAGACCTCGCGCTGAACCCAAACACCCTTGAGGAGAAAATGTTCCTGAGCACCCTGGTGGGAACAGGCCATGACTCCTGCTGTGTTGCCATTTAGTAAACCAGTGAAACGGCTAGGTACGTGTTGACCATCAGCTGCTCATAAATGTTCCTTGTAACTTTACAGGAACAAATAACATTCTGAGAAACTTAGACATGCACAAGAGAAATCAGAGTCAGAGAAACTGAATTCTGCTTCCCACAGTCACAGGCGGGTCATGGGCTCAGGTAGGTCAGGGGTCCTCTCAGACCCTCAGACTCATCTACTAGGAAAAACAGCCTGGTCTGACAGAGAGGAAAATGCAGGTGCTCTGAGCCCCAGAAGGCTATCATGGGGACACTGTGTGGCTGTAATGCCTGCGAGGCCCTGGAAACGTGGGTCACTTACCAGCTCCGAGAAGCCGCGGACCACCTGCCGCCGCTTCAGGTTGGTCTCTCCATCCAGGTTGGCGGTCTCGATGTGGCATAGCCCGTCGGGGTCACTGGAGGAGAGCAGCAGAATGTCCGCAGGGAAGATTTCGTTGCAGCGAAGACGCACAAAGTCTCCCACGTGGATTTCTTTCCAGAATCGGTTCACGTATTTCTTTTCTTCCCTAGAAAACAGGTTTTGATTAACAAAACTCACGAGACATTGGTCGTGGCTGGATCTGGGTGATGGGCACGTGGGGCTCATATGGCAATTCTTTCTACCTTTGCATAGGCTGAAAATTTTGATAATAAACAGGTGTTTTAAAAAGAATATTTGGCCGGGTGTGGTGGCTCACACCTGTAATCCCAGCACTTTGAGAGACCGAGGTGGGCAGATTATGAGGTCAGGAGTTTGAGACCAGCCTGACCAACACGGTGAAACTCTGTCTCTACTAAAAATACAAAAATTAGCCGGGTGCGGTGGTGCGTGCCTGTAGTCCCAGCTACTTGGGAGGCTGAGGCAGGAGAATCACTTGGACCTGGGAGGCAGAGGTTGTAGTGAGCTGAAATCACACTACTGCACTCCAGCCTGGGCTATAGAGTGATATTCCATCTCAAAAAAAAAAGAAGGAAAAAAAAAGAATATTCATACCACTGAAGCTCACTCAAAGTAAAAGAAGAAAAGAGTATTCATAAAGGCCACATATTGTATGACTCCATTGAACAAGCAAATGCATAGAGACAGAAAGTGGATTTGTGGCTGCCAAGGGCTGGGGGAAAAGGGAGTACCAGTCACAGCTTAACGGCAAGAGGCTTCTTTCTAGGAAGATATGAATATTCTGGAATTAGTGACAGTTGCACAACACTGAATGCACTTGAATTTTTCACTCCAAAATGGTTAAAATGACCATTCCTAGGTCTACACTCAGAAGAGCTGAAAGCAGTGACTGGAACAGGTATAGCAAGCCAATGTTCACAGCAGCATCACTCAGAATTGCTAGGAGGTAGGATAATCCATGTATCCATGAACAGGTGAATAATAAACAAAATGGAATATTATCCAGTCATGAAGAGAAGTGCTATAATACTGAAGACATCGTGCCAAGTAAAATGAGCCATTAACAAAAGGACAACTCTTGCTGGTTCCACTTAATATAAGGTGCCCAGTGGGGGAAAATTCAGAGACAGAAAGTGGATTAGGCACCATCAGTGGCTGAGAGAGGCAGAATGGAGAGTTACCATTTTATAGACACAGAGCTGCTGTTTGGGGTGATGGAAAAGTTTTGGAAATACATAGTAGTGATGATTGTACCACACCGTAAGTATCACTAATGTCACTGAATGGTACACTTAAAAATAGTTAAAATGGCAGATTTTATGTGCATTTTATAATTTAAAAAATGTAAAATGGTTAAAATGTTAAATATTATATTTTGCATGTTTCATCATAATAAAAAATAATTAAAACACATTAAGCCATGGGAAATGGGACTTAAAGTACAGCAGGTAAGGGAGACACTTGGCAGTTGGAAGGCCCCCTTACCTCCCAGGGACACATTCCAAGCCACCTGCTTAGAACAACACCCAATACAGTCAGCCTGCAGAACCTACGAGTCACTATCAACAGATATTTAGATTAAAACATAATTTTTAGATTTCTTCTTTAATTCTTTTTCCTGGAATAACAGGCTAACTAATGTCACAAAGGTCATTTGTAAGAGTTCCTTGAAGGCGGTTTTGGCCATTTTTAAATAAGTGGAGGAACATAAATTTATCTGAACAAGGTATGTTACACCTTGGAAACATGCCTTGGAAAGGAAATCTCATTGAGAAATCCTCTGGGTTGCCGGGTGCCATGGCTCACACCTGTAATCCCAGCACTTTGGGAAGCTGAGGCAGCAGGATTGCTTGAGGCTGGCAGTTTCAGACCAGCCTAGACAACACAGTGAGACCCCATCTCTACAAAAAAATTTTAAAAAAAATTAGTTGGGCATGGTGGCATGAGCCTGTAGTCCCAGCTACTTGACAGGCTGAGGCAAGAGCCTCACTTAAGCCCAGGACATCAAGGCTGCAGTGAGCCGTGATGGCACCACTGCACTCCAGCCTGGGTGACAGAGTGAGGCCCTATCTCAAAAACAAAGAAACAAAAAACCTGTCCTCTGGGTGATACTGTAAAAGAGTAAAAAGCACTAAAACACATTTCATGTTTACCATAACCATCTTACTAATCCTCCCATCCTACACCCCCCATAAAACTCTACTCTCACCCAAGTTCCAAGAGAGCAAGGAGTTTGGTTTGTATCTGGAGGTGGACTGTGTGGGCCACATCTATCAGCTGCCTGAGCATTGGATGAGAAGTATGGAGAGTTTGCAGAGCTAGGAAGCCACACGCCAATTTTCTCACTTCTATTTTATTCCCGTGTGGATTTGAGGGACCCCCTGGCAAAGTTCCAGAGGCTCCTAGGAAACCATCGGCTGCCCTAGATGCTGAAGAGAGGAGTGTCCCCTGCCATTTTAAGCCTCTACTTTTTTTAAATCCTCTAATTCAAGATCCACCAAACCAGTTATGTACAAAGCATAGCTCTGGGGCACTACGTTGGGAACAAAGATACATTAGATGATGTGGTTCTGACCTCGAAAACAAATGCAAGGCAAGCTATCACCACTAGAGAGCGCCCTTTGGGGACTGTGGAGTCAAGCCCCTGAAAGTGGTCCCAAAGTTGTTCTTTCTGAGCTTACCCAAGCATTCCTCAGAGCTGCTTCTCCTGCTGCGACAAGCTCGGTCACCTGCAGGCCATGTGGTCCCAGCATGGTCAGTTCAGGGAACAATGGGGTCCTCTGGCCATGCAGAGGCTCGTTCCTCAGGCCCCAGCCCGAGGTCTGAGAGGAGGCATGGCAGTGGCCCCCATCCCCGGGCCGTCCAGCTTACGAAGGCCAGTCGGACCCCTTCTGAGCACAGACAGGAAGCTGTGATGACTGAGACTCTGACATATCTAGCCATGTGCCTACTTCCTTTTCCAAAGGTCAAGCCTTGACTTCATGTCATTACAAGCTTTTTTGTCCTTCTTCCTTCTCATGAGCGTCTGCTGGGCTCCTACAGAGGACACGAAGCCATTTGAAAGGGCCTGTCCCTTTGGAAGAAAGTTTCCCAACGCTCAGTCACAGTTTGCTCTCAGAGGAAGGCAGCCTATGCCCGAGCATCGGCGGGGCAGACTTTGTTGCGATGGGGTCCCCAGGAGACCGGGCAGTCCTGGGCCTCACCCTGGGCGGAGGAGGAGAGACACCGCAAGGCACTGTCTCTGTTCAGTTTATGTTAACTACATTCCATGTATAACTCTCATCCAAAATAAAGTCAGTTTCCATCTGCTCTGTAATCATAAAACAATAGCTTGCCTGCCCTATCCAGGAGGCTTTTAAAATAGAAACTTCAGGGGAGGCATCTGGGCTCTGAAGGAGATTCCCCCCTGAGGACCCTCCACACATGGAGAGATGGGGGTGCCACGTGCAGACCTCAGGTCACTGTCCTGGTTTGTGGGAGCGGGGGAAGGGGTTCCTCATGGGCTGCAGAAAGGACGCTGGCTTCTAAGAAAAGGCCCTGGCCAGGTGCAGTGGCTCATGCCTGTAATCCCAGCACTTTGGGAGGCCAAGGCAGGCGGATCACAAGGTCAGGAGTTTGAGACCAGCCTGACCAACATGAAGAAACCCCATCTCACTAAAAATACAAAAATTAGCCAGGTGTGGTGGCACATGCCTGTAATCCCAGCTATTCAGGAGGCTGAGGCAGGAGAATCGCTTGAACCCGGGAGGTGGAGGCTGCAGTGAGCCGAGATCGCGCCACTGCACTCCAGCCTGGGTGACAGAGCGAGACCCCATGTCAAAAAAAAAAAAAAAAAGAAAAAGAAAAAGAAAAGGCCCTGCAGTCCACGGGAATCCCTACCGGGGACAGACCCTGGAAGACTCAGATTCAGGAGCCCCTTATGAAGGAACAGCGGGACAGGCCCCTCCTTACTGCAGCAGACCAAAGAAGCAAGAGATGCCTCAGGGGTCCAAATCTTGCAACCACTCCAGCTGGAGCACCCGGCAAGGAGCCTGGGCCCACATCAACCCTGCCATGTCACCATTGGCTGCATTTCCCTGATTTTTATTCTTCTTATGATATAGATATATACATAGATATGTTTGTATATGTATCTATATCATAGATATATATCTTATGATATAGACAGATATAGATATGTGTTTGTATTTATGTACAAATCCCCTCCTTTCCATGGGGGGATATCTTATTTTATTTTTTCCAGCCTTTCCTAATGTCCCCTGAACTGTGTCTCCCCAGAGACTATTTGGAGAGAGAGGCTCTAAAGAGGATTCAAGTTAGAATGAGGCCATAAGGCTAGGCCCAAATGCAATGTGGCTGGGGTCCTTATAAGAGAAAGAGGCAGCAGAGGCGTGCGCACACAGCCGTGAGGACAGGGAGAACATGGCGAGGGGAGGGGCCTCAGGAGGACCCATCCTGCCCACACCTCGGTGTCTGACTTCCAGGCTCCAGAACTGCGAGGTGATATATTCCTGCTGTTGAAGTCACCCCATCTGTGGTCCATTGCTACGGCAGCCTGAGCTGACGAATACACTTAATAACATCCATTCTCGTGACTCTGGCTAGAAGGAGCAGCTCACAGGCTGTAGTGACAGAAACTGAAGGGCAGGCAGAAGCAGTGAGTGGCAGGAGAGGCATCTCACCCTGCAATTTATCCCCATGCACAGGTTCTACATACCCCCAAGACAGAAATCGAGCCCACTGGCACAACACTCTTAATACCAGCCACTCAACCACGCCCTTCTTGAGGCTTTTATCAGCACGGACCTCTAGAGACAGGAAGAACGGCTGGCTGGGGAAGTCTGCCTGTGCTGCTGAAGAGGACATCGTTGAATGGGCATCCACTTCTCTGGCCCTGGTGGCTGGAATGGGGGCACCACCCACCTCGCCCAGGGGCAGGGTCTGCTTGGAGAAGGGACAGAGTCCAACAGTGACCAACTTTGAGTTCAAGAAGCTGGTGGGGCTGTGCGGGATCCGCTCTCCGGAGGTGTCTCCAGCTTTGAAGACAGGCAGATGGAGACAGAAATATTTGGGGGTCTTAAGCACAGAGGTGACAGCAGCCCCCACTGTGGATGTCATCACTGAGAGCACCAGGGAGAAGTGTTGGGAGAAGGAGAGCTGAGGGCTGAGCACAGGCCATGCAGGCAAGGTCGTGCCCAGGCGGGGAAGCCGGTGGAGTGGCTGGGGGCAGAGAGGCGCCACGCCAGCACACGGCATCGGGGTGGGCCAGGGCTGACCACACAGGGCCCGGGGGACACAGGGTTCCTGGGTGCCTGCCACCCCAGCCAGCAGCCACAGGTCTGCCTCCACACCTCGGCCTTCACCTCCCACGGCCGAGTGAACACGGCTGGAAGGACATCTCGAATGTGTGCCCGTCACCACCGCAGTTTTACTCCATTTTTGGAGACAGTAACTTCCAGTGGCACATCCATGAAGGCAGACAGTCCTCTTGCGCATCACTCAAGCACATTTCATGCCCAGCTGTAGCGAGACCATGTAGTCTTTTGAACGACAGAACTGTTCTTCAGAAGTGGACCTCCCCTACAAAGGCCATGGACGACTAAGAGCTTGGGACAGGTCTTTAGGCCACACCAGCAGGAGCTCTAGACGCTAAATTCCTCTCAGCATTAAGACATCATTATCATCTTTTTTTTTTTTTTTTTTTGAGGTGGAGTCTCGCTCCATCCCTCAGGCTGGAGTGCAGTGGCGTGATCTCGGCTCACTGCAAGCTCCGCCTCCTGGGTTCAAGCCATTCTCCTGCCTCAGCCTTCCGAGTAGCTGGGACTACAGGCGCCCGCCACCATGCCCGGCTAGTTTTTTGGTTTTTTTTTTTTTGTATTTTTAGTAGAGACGGGGTTTCACCGTGTTAGCCAGGATGGTCTCAATCTCCTGACCTCATGATCGGCCTCCCAAAGTGCTGGGATTACAGGTGTGAGCCACCGTGCCTGGCCCATTATCATCTTAATTGTAATAACAACATTAAAAAATCAGCAAAGCTGTGCTGGATATCCTATTATGACCCAGGCCTGCACAGAACGTTTCACAGTCTCTCTCAGTGAACCCTCCCGCGATCCTGACAGTATCTTCCCACTTACAGACATGGAAACCAAACGCGCAGAGACTGACCTCCCAAAAGTCACACAAACCTGGGTGACTCCAGGGTCTGGGAAGCCTTAGAGAGATTTGGTTTTGAAAGCACATCTGATCTGGTAGTCTAAAGGAGGAATATCTCATGAAGACTATAAAGTGCTAAGCAAAAAAAGTTCTTCCATTTTTCCCTTTAAAATTATGCAGTGCAGAGACTAATGTGGTCTGAGATAAAATATCACTAAGCTTGAGAAACGGTGGAGGCCAGGCATGGTGACTCACATCTGTAATCCCAGCACTTTGGGAGGCTGAAGTAGGAGGATCATTTGAACCCAGGAGTTCAAGACCAGCCTGGGCAACATAGTGAGACCCCATCTCTCCAAAAAATACAAGAATGAGCCAGGTGTGCTGGCACACCTTGGTCCGAGCTACTCAGAAAGCTGAGGTGGGAGAATGACTTGAGCCTGGGAAAGTTGAGGTGGCAGTAAGCCCTGATTGCGCCACTGCAGTCCAGCCTGGATGACAGGGCAGGACTCCTTCTTAAAAAAAAAAAAAAAAGAAGAAGAAGAAAGAAAAAGAAAAAGAAAAGAAAAAGGTGGGAGGAAAGGCAGACAGTTCCAGATTTGCGCCAGTGTTTGATACAGACATGGAGTAACACAGTTCAGTCCATTTGCCAAAACCACTTCCAATGTGCAAACAACTGGAGGGGGCTTGTCCAAGATCAGGAGTCACCAAACTGTGTTTTTTTGGCTACAAACTGGGAAGTGCCCCCTACATCGGCCTGCATAGATGAGGGATGAACTCCTCCCTCACTGGTACCACCTGCAGTTGGGACCATCTGAGGTGTGGCCACAGAAGGACACTGCCCTCCCCCAGGATCACCTTGGGGACTTCCCTCTGGGCTAAACAAGCCACTGAGAGAGTTCCCGCTAGGGCAGGGTAGCTGTTTATTCCCCTGGCTTTAATCAGGCTGATTTGGTGGCTTTGAGAGGTGCTCCCAACGTGGGCAGGGCACACCTGACACTTGAGGGGCCCCAGCCTGGCCACCTGACAGGTTCCTTCTGCACAAAGCCGCCATACCCTTCCTCACAAAATCCCTCCTGCAGGAAACATGTAGGAGCAGCACTAAACAGCTGGCTTTGGAATGATCAATAATTAACGAGGGTGCTTCACATCTGGCCACTACTTTCATTTAGGGTCACAAAGCCACGGTGCACACACAGTCTCAAGTGCATTGATGACTCATCCCCAGTAAGACAGGGCACCAGCCCAGAAGCCTGGACTCTGAGTGCCCGAGTTCCTGATCTGCAGAACGGGGGTCTGTAGGATCGCTACAGTCTCCCCCAGCAGACACTGACCCATTTCCCCGTAGCCCTCTGCTCCCGTCCCACCCGCTTCACGCTCTTCTGGCTGTCACCAGACTGTCAACAGTGACTGTTCAATTAAGTGAGAGGCCGTGGCCGCTATTTTGACTTCACATCTCCTGTTTTCTTTTTGAGCATGGTTTTTCCTCACTATTATTGTTGAAGTGAGTGTCTGATTTTGACTAACACAATCAGAAATAGTACAAATGAGCAGCGCGTTATATCTTATCTTTGATTTGTGGTTTGGAATTAAAACAAGAGCTGTTACTTTGATTTTTTTATTAGAAAGATTGTAAGATTGCTTACAGGATTTCCATGAAATGGAGAACACAGACAGTACTGCTTGAGGTGCGGTGGTATATAAAATATGATTATGCGTTTAGTATCATTCTGTATTATTTCATTGGAAGAGAACAATTAATCCCTACAAAGAGAAAAGCTCCAATTAAACCTGTGTTACATTCGACTAAACCTAGAAAAATCAGGATGCTTTGTGCCTTATAGATGAAACAGGTAATGTGTTATTTTGCGGGGCTGTTTGTTTTTGAGACAGGGTCTTGATCTGTCATTCAGGCTGCAGTACAGGGCTGTGATGATAGCTCACTGCAGCCTCCATCTCCCAGGGCTGAAGGGATCCTCCCTCCTCAGCCTACCAAGTAGCTGGGACGACAGGTGTGCACCACCACACCCAGCTAATTTGTTTTTTATTTTTTGTAGAGATGGGGTTTCACCATGTTGCCCAGACTGGTCTCGAACTCCTGGGCTCAAATATCCACCTGACTCAGCCTCCCAAAGTGCTGGGATTACAAGAGTGAGCCCCCATGCCTGGCCAGAATACATTTTTTAAGAAAAAAGAAGACATGTTAATGAACCTAACATGCAGACCAACTAGATTGAGGCCTCCCAAGTGAGGTCAGCCTGGGGGACTCCTTTGGCCAACTAACAGGAGAAGTGCATAACACTTTAAACAGAGCAAATGTGAAACCAGGACACAGGCGAGCCCTAAATGGGAGGATCACCACAAGAGATCCAAGAATCTTGTGGAATAATCATTAGTGCCAAGGCCGATGCCTTGGGAATAAGAAAACCCTTCTTGGAATTTATTTTTCATATGGTGGACAAATAAAGAAGTGTGTGTGTGTGTGTGTGTGTGTGTGACAGAGACAGAGAGAGAAAATAATTTTACATCACTTAAAAAAGACCAAACAAGACTCTAAAATTATCGCAGATTTCATATACACTCATTATACATCAGGCAGAGAAGTAGAAAGCCCAGAATGCCAGCAACAATAGCTTTCAAGGGTTTCTCCGCCATCAGTGCTGTTGAGATTTGGGGCTGGATATCCTTGATGGTGGACAGCTCTGGGCTTTGCACTTTGCTGAGCACCATCCCCAGCCTCCCCCTATAGATGCCAGTAGGGCTCCCTCCCCACAAGTTGTTACAACCTAAAACAGCTCCAAACATTGTCAAATGCCTCCTGGGGGTGCAAAATCGCTCCCAGTTGAGAAATGCTGCTTTAAAACACCCAGGACAAAGATTCTGGAAAATGGATTATTAAGTAAATGTTTACAGAACCAACGTATTTTTAAAATCACGAAGGTGAGAACTCAGCACTGAAACAGCAATGGCAAAATCCGCAGTGGGAACGTGAGCCAAGTATGTTGCATAACGCCCAGAATGTGTCTTCCTTCCACAATAAACTGAAACATCTGCTCCTTCAGTGAGACGTGCTAATGGATTCTGAATCTAATACTAAAAGTGAGAGGCAGTGAGAAATGATAGTTGGAGTGCTTTTTCTGGAGTGAATCTTCTGATACCAAAATTGCCAAAAATACGGTAGTGTAGACTAGATGCACAAAATGTATTTTCTGAACTACTTTCTATTCTGTATGTCTCCTCGAGGTGATGTGAGCTCTAAGAAATGTCCCAGATGTGTGGAAGCACATGTGTGCATGGAGCAGACTGCTCAAATGAGTCAAGCTGAATGGAAAATACTGGTCGCTCTGTGGTAAGTCAGAAAGGGCTGAACGTTGTCCCAGCGGAACTCACCCCCAGAAGGCAGGGCCTCTGGCCTCTTTTTAGAATGAAGAAAGGATGCAGAGTCTCTCAGCCCAGAGAAAGTGACACACCATGCTATGCTCACATCACATAATTACTCACTACAATGCAACACTGAACACCCAGATTAAATCTATTTTCCCCAGGAAACACTAGTTTGCGAAAGCAAAACGATGCCTAAAAACAATGTCACTTACAAACCTCTTAGTAAGTTTTAACATGAAACTTTTTTTCTGACAAATCATTTCTACAGTGGCCTTTTCTGCATATAATGGTACATTCTCAAAGTATCTTAGTAGACCTCAAGACATCTCAATAATACTGCCCACTAGTAATGGATGTAAAACACTCTGGGGCACTTCTAGAGTTTTCAAGGTAATTTCTTATGCATTAATTCATTCATTGGTATGACAATCCCAGGAAACAGGCAGGAGTTGTGCACTCCTACGGAGAAGTTTTGCATTGTAAATATTTTTTCCTAAGAGGCTGTAACGATTCACACTCCTCCATCAGTATCTAAGAGTCTCCAGGCCCTTTTTTCTGCAAAACCAGCTGCTTTGTCTTTTTAAAACCTCCCTGCAAGTGTGTGTTTTTTTTTTGTTTTTTGTTTTTTTTTTTTCAAGACCCTTGCTCCGTCGCCCAGGCTGGAGTGCACTGGCACGATCTCAACTCACTGCAACCTCCAGCTTCTGGGTTCAGCAATTCTCCTGCCTCAGCCTCCCCAGTAGCTGGGATTACAGGCGTGCACCACCACACTTGGCTAGGGCAGGACATCTACTTTTCTTTTAATGTGCATCTGCCTGCCACCCAGACCACTTGGCAGGCTCCTCTGTGAATTAACTCTGCATGTTTCCCCTTCAATCTTTCTTTTTTTCTTCTTCTTCTGATTTATTTAGTTAGAGACAGGGTTTCACTCTGCTGCCCGTGCTGGAGTGCAGTGGCACAATCTAGCTTACTGCAGTGGCACAATCACAGCTCACTGCAGCCTCGACCTCCTGGGCTCAAGCAATCTTCCCACCTTGGCCTCTGGAGTAGCTGGGAGTAGCTAACATGCACCACCTGCCCAACAGTTTTTAAACTTGGTTGTAGAGACGGAGTCTTGCTATGTTGCCCAGGGTGGTCTCAAACTCCTGGGCTCCAGCAATTCTCCCGCCTCAGTCTCCCAAAGCACTGTGATTACAGGTGTGAGCCACCGTGCCTGGCCTCCCTCATTTTTTCTATTGTATTCTTTCCTCTCTTCTTGACCACGAACCCTGTGAGAGCATTCATATTGAAAATATTAACACCTTTTCTGTCTTTTGCCTTGCAAATATTTTTCTCTAAGAGCCATGGTTTGTCGGTTTTAAAATTTCTAGTTGTGGCATAATTTTGTTATATAATCCTTTCAGATTTTTATATAGGTAAATATATCTGACTTCTCCAGGCCTGGCTAAGACAGTCACCTATGTCCCTGTATTATACATGTTGTTTCCAAGTATTGCTTGTTTGTTTTTTGTGGGAGGAGTGCAGAGTATTTAAAAAAAAAAATTTAAATGGTCAAACCAACCGATGTTCATTTTCCTCTGTTACGACCTGAGCATCCAATGCTGCTTCTTCCAGACAGCCAATTGCGTCAATATTGCTAACTAGTTCTTTTCCCACTGAACCTACATACCCACTCTGTTACAGATAATATCATTTGATTTGGGCTTATTAGGTTCCAGTAATCTACTTGTCCTTTCTCATGTCAACCCCATATGGCATGGTAGTAGAGTATGTTGGATCAGTGCCACCATCAGCTTCAGCGCTGTGAGGAGTCTTCATGCAAAGGTACCTACTCAGGGTGGAGCCCAGAGAAAGGGCCCTGGGCCAGCACAATGGGGAGGTCCTGCTCTGCTCTCTGCAAAGACAGTGGCCACCAGCCCTCCCCCTGCCCCAGCCAGTCTGAGGTCCCATAGCCACCAGGAGGGCTTAGGCGGGATGCCCCAAAGCCTCAACAAACACCCATGCAGGTCATTTGTCATAGAAAAGGGGGCCAACCCCAGACCCACGTGGGTGACAGATGTTGCATGTATTTAAATGACCCTGCAAATGCTCCCAGGGATTAGATGGCCTACTGCAGCCTCTATGTGGATGTCCAACCCCAACCCCCCAAGCACTGGCCTAGGGAGGGTGAGGCCCGCGTTTAGAATTCAGATCTTAGAGCACGAAGCGCGCACTGCACCAGGCACCTCCAGAATGTTAATTCACCTCCAGGAGACTTGTTTGGAGTGTCAATTTTGTTGCTTTGAGGTCCATCTCCCCTGCCAGGGCAGGGCTCTCATCGCTGAGACCATCTTTACCTGCACAACTTCACCTGCAGCCCCAGTTCCAATATCTGTTACAAAAAGTTGCTCCTTTTCAATCCTTTTTTTTTTTTGAGATGGAGTTTTGCTCTTGTTCCCCAGGCTGGAGTGCAGTGGTGCGATCTTGGCTCACTGCAACCTCCACCTCCCAGGTTCAAGCAATTCTCCTGCCTCAGCCTCCTGAGTAGCTGGGACTACAGGCATGCGCCACCATGCCCAGCTAATTTTTGTATTTTTAGTAGAGACAGGGTTTCTCCATGTTGGTCAGGCTGGTCTCGAACTCCCGACCTCAGGTGATCCACCCACCTTGGCCTCCCAAAGTGCTGGGATTACAGGCATGAGCCACTGCACCTGGCCTCAATCTTATTTTTAAGACTGTCTTGGCTCATTTGGAGGCATCACAAATGTTAAGGCCATTTTATTCAATTCCAAGAGAAGCCTCCAGATAGAAAGGCATGCGGCTCTTGGGAGAATGAGCACTGCAATCATACCTGCTCTTCTCGTCCCACCCAGGGCCCTGGGAGATGCTGCAGTGCCTCATGCACGCTTACACCCTTTAAAAAGATATCGCCACTTTCTTCATGAAGGTCCTAAGCCTCTTGTTAAGTTTCTTTCTGAGTACTGTGCAGTTTTTGTTCCTATTTTTGTAGACCACCTTCCCCACTTCCCCTTCTAAGTGCTCATTGTGCTCCCTGAGTGATTATAAGTAGTTCTCTGTAAGTGGCCACAGGTCTTCCCCAGCAGCTCCACTTCGCTGGGTGTGAGTTCTGTTTGTCCAAACCCTCTTCCGCTCCCTGGCTGCCAGGACCCTGCGGATGAATGGTTACTATTTTGGTTAGCATAGCATGCTTGGGTCAGCTTTCTAAAGTGATGGCAGATCCCTTTCTTAGAAAAGGTGAAGTGGCCTCCCAAGAGTTGTGGGCACATAACTTCCCCCAAACCTCCCTCAGGAGCAAGGGAAAATCAGCCTGGGGAACCAGGGCATCCAGTCGCCTTTGCATGCACAATTGACCTCTTTTCCACTGGAGGCCCCCAGACCTCTGCAAGCCCAAGTTTCCTCCAAGATGCTCTGCTCTGTGGGACTCACCCCAGGGTTCTCCGATGCCCCACCAGTGCTGTCTAGGGACACAGGGAACCCAAGTCCTGCCCCAGATACCCAGGGATACAGCAGCTACCTCATTCAGGATGTGTATGGGAGGGAGAGAAGGGTTTTGTCCAGGACACCATTTCCCCAGAGTCCCCTGCCTGATTCCTCTAAATCAGAATTCTGAAGGTGAAAAGGCTTCACTAATTATAAGGTCCCTCTCTCTCATTTTTCATTATGAGGGGATTAAAAGCCAGACAGGCAGATTGATTTTCTCTTTCATGTGAAGGTGGCAGCCTGGGTCAAAGCCCTCAGATGTGCCTTTCCCTGAGGCTTCTCTTGCAACAACTTACTGAAAGCACTCACCCTCCGATCAGTCCCTTACTAACATCACCCTGCCCAGAGACTGGCTTCTCCTACCACGCAGAATTAAAAATCACAAAGCAACCTCTTTAATAAATAAATAAATATAAGAAGCAAAAAAAAAAATCTCCGGAAATATCTCCAAAAAATATCACAATATTTCTCCATAACATATTTACTGCAAATATCCCTAAACTGTAATGGGCTACAGAGTATGATCAGTAAAGTACCTTAAGCAAACAAACACTGCCCCGTCTTGCAAGACCCAGCCCTGGGAATAGAGGGGACTTTAACACATGGATCAAAATATACTGTGGAGACATGATTTCCCTGGGCACAGTGTGCAGTGACCTAAGACACCTTTGTGAATCCCGGCTTGGAAGCCGACGTCAATTTTCCCAGTCAAGCATCAACAGCAGCAGTGCCCTCGCAAAACTGACTTTACCCAGTAATATTCCGGGAATGGATAACAAGGCTGAAACGCAGAACTAACTACAAACTGAGTTTTCCTCCTTGGGTAAAATACAGTGAGAAGGGCCATGCAGATGGTCATCTTCTCTGGAGGCCACACACGTGGATTCCACAAAGGCCATTGCAGGGTCATTGTCACCAGTCAGTCTTGGCAGTGTCCTGGAAGGTGTGCCATTCCTATTATCAGGATGAAGATACTGAGGATCGAGGGGGTTGAGTCAACGCCCAAAGACTCACAGCTGGAGGTCGGAACAGCAGCTCTAAGGCCCAAAACTCAACTGGCTCATGCCTCCCAATTTTAGAGTATTTGGGAGACAGGAAGTGCTGAGAAACGGGCATTGCTAAATCACAGTGGTTCTCTCCTATCTTTATTTAGGAAAAAAATTTTTTTTTTCTTTGGGAAAATTGTGTAGGTTACAACTGGCTATATCCCAGGTATCTTATGTGACTGCACAAGCATACAACAATGAGCAGTGCCCCCTTCTGAGGGACTGAATCGGCCAGGGCATCCCCACCTTCTCAGCACGAATCACAGCCACACAGCCCAGCCCACCCGGGGCCTGGGGGCCACCCAGGACACCACCGTCCATGTGACTATGACACAGGCCCACGGAGGGAGGGCCTGCGCCAACTTGGCACCTCCAGTCCGATGTTTAACATCTAATGAATGGTGACCTTGGGCTTTCCCTGCCACCTGCTGAGAGGAGAGAGTGACAGCCTCTTCCCTATACTCTGCCCAATGATTTGAGATTGAATACCTTTCCTATTGTAAATAGGAACAAGAACTGTTTTAACATTTTTGGATTTCTGATGAAGGGAATAACAACCTAATGCCACAGAATGAGCTCTGATTTTGGTTTTAGTCATATGTTATGACACTTATGCTTACTAGTAGGGGTACTTGCTTTCCCAAAGTGTGCCAGACAGGTACTAGCACTAAGACATCTGTCTGGAAGTATTTCTTTAGGTATCATTTTATTCCTTCACTCTGCAGTCCTGTGTAATAATACACACTGGGAAAATTTTGACATGTGCTATAGTGTGGATGTTTGTCCCCTCCAGACCTCTGCTGAAGACCGATCCCCAGCGTTAGAGGTGGGGCCTCATGGGAGGTGTCTGGGTCGTGGGGGTGGATCCCACACGGATAGATGATTGCCCTGGGGGTGTAGGGGATGTGTGAGAGTTCTGGCTCTATTAGTTCCTGTGAGAGCTGGTTGTTAAAAAGAGCCTGGCACCCCCCTCCTCACCCCTGTGATTCTGCTCCCCTCTCCCTTCCCCTATGAGTGGAAGCAGCTTGAGGCTCTCACCAGATGCAGATGCTGGTGCCATGCTTCCTGTACAGCCTGCAGAACCGTGAGCCAAATAAATCTCTTTTCTTTGTAAATTATCCAGCCTCAAATATTCCTTTATAGCAACACAAAACGAACAGGGACAACATGTGAAAATAGTTTGTTTCAGGGCTAGGCGTGGTGGTTCACATCTGTAATCCCAGCACTTTGGGAGGCCAAGGTGGGAGGAGTTCAAGACTAGCCCGAGCTCTACAAAAAACAGAAACAAAATTAGCCAGGTGTGGTGGTGTACCCCTGTGGTCCCAGCTACTTGGGAGGCTGAGGCAGGAGGATTGCTTCAGCCCACGAGGTTGAGGCTGCAGTGAGCCACAATAGCACCACTGCACTTCAGCCTGAACAAAAGAGCGAGACCCTGTCTCCAAAAAAAAGTAGTTTGTTTCAGAGCTTATAAATATGAGTGTGGCACTGGCCTCTTTAATGCACACTGCCATGGTCTAATTATGGCCTGTGTGCATGCTTACAGCAATGCCCGAGCAGCTGGAGTTGGAAAAGAAGCCTCCGTTCATGCACAAACGTGGTACTCATGAGTCATCGGGGAGCTGCTAGCCCACCTCACAACGTGGCTTCTTCCCACCCACACTGGGGGACCTTCTCCCATAGTCATGGACCCTCCACAGGTTAGGCAGACATCGTCAGAGCCACATGTGTCCTGGGCAGGTGCTACCTGCCTGGAACCTGCCGGATATCCCTCTGGGATGGGTCAACTAGGCCACAGGACAATGTGACACTTGACAGAAGGTGGTGACAGCAGTAATTTGAGCTGGCCTTGTAGAGGCCTTCCTCCTTCCGTAGCTTTGGAGATGTTTAAAAAATTTAAATTTTAATTGCCAAATAATA
The DNA here is from genome assembly GCF_029281585.2 of Gorilla gorilla gorilla. Taxonomy (NCBI): domain Eukaryota; kingdom Metazoa; phylum Chordata; class Mammalia; order Primates; family Hominidae; genus Gorilla; species Gorilla gorilla. Next base: position 27,029,154 of record NC_073240.2, read on the forward strand.
ATTGTATATAGTATGAGGCACAATGTCATGTTTTGATACATGTATACACTGTGGTATGGTTAAATCAAACCATTAACATCTCACGTACCGATCTTTTTTTCTGATGAGAACATTTAAAATCTACTTGTTAGCAATTTTGAAATACACATTGCTATTAACTATGGTCACTGTGCTGTACAACAGATCCTAAAACGACTCCTCCTGTCTAAGGGACACTTTGTATCCTTTGACCAAAATCCCCCCAAGTCCCCTCCAACCTCTGGTAACCCCCATTCTACTCTCTGCTTCTATGAGTTCGACATTTTTAGGTTCCCTGCGTACGTGAGATCATGCAGTGTTTGTCTCTCTGTGGCTGGTTTATTTCACTGAACATAATGTTCTCCAGGTTCATCTGTGCTGTTGCAAGTTCTAGTAAGTTGGAAATGTAATTTTTTCAGAAAAGAATTCACAAAGTACATATCTTTGTGAATAAGGACTCCTCAGTGGCATGAGGACAGGCTAGCCCCCTCAGAGAGAGTCCCCTGAGGCCAGGGCCATGGTGGCTGCCCTGGCCCCTGGCCCCTGCCCCCACCCCACCCTTTCAGAGGTTCTGTGCTCCCTTGAACTCAATTCTTCCTGACTTTCTGCCACACTTTTCCATTTTGTGCTAGGTTTTCTCTTTGAAATTACAGACTCTCTACATACGGAGACATGACATGCTCTGGGCTCCAGGTGCCAGTGCTGCAGCTCTGGAGCAGGGTCAGTGGGTCCTTGGGCCCGTCCTCGGGGGACAGCCATCCAAGAAGGGCAGCCCAGCTCCACAGCACGCAGATCCTTCTCTGTCATCAAGGTCAGAGCTGGGACTCCTCTGGCTGCCACTCTTTTGGGGCAGGCAGATCACCAGGAGACTGCCGCCCTGGGGGGTGAGGGTGGGGAGAGAGACCTTCAGCCCTGCCTTTACCCTCCACGTGCCAGCACAGCCATGCTACCCGATCTCACCCTGGGCTGGCTCCTCGTCTATGTCATATCCTCCAGGGACATCTACAGGGATTAAACTGAAAGTGTGTTACCCAGAGAGCACAATAAGACGTTGTCCAAGGAGAGAGTTAAATGTGAGACTTCTGTGTTGTTATAGACTTCATTTTAAGCTTCTTAGAAATATAACCCTTGCAAAACTCGTCAGGGTCACAAATCTGGAATCCGGCCTAGTTAACTGGAAGAGGGAGGGAGGCCCTGGGTTGCATTCAGCCAGCTACTCCCATCACTGGAGTTAAGGAGCTCCTCAGCTTCACTGACATAGGCAGTCTCAGCAATGAGAGCCCTGCCCTGGCAGGGGAGATGGACCCCAAAGCAACAATATCAAAACTCCAAACAAGTCTCCTGGAGGCGAATCAACACTCTGGAGGCGCCTGGTGCAGTGTGCGCTTCATGCTATAAGGTCTGAATTCTACATACAGGCCGCACCTTCCCCAAGCCAGTGCTGGGAGGCGTGGGGGAAACCAGTGCCTGTCCAGCCCTCCCCCTGCCCCAGGCAGTCTGAAGTCCCATAGCCACCAGGAGGGCTCAGGCGGGAATCCTAAAGCCTCAACAGACACCCACGCAAGTCCATTTGTCATAGAAAAGGGGGCCGAAGCCCAGATTCATCTGGGTGACAGATGTTGTGTGTAATTAAATGACCCTGCAAACGCTCCTGGGGGCTTAGACAGCCTACTGCAGCCTCTACGTGGATGTCCAACCAAATGGCCAGGGCGGCACAAGGCAGCAAATATTCAAGTCCACAGAGAAGGCACGTTCTTTTCCTGCGGGCACTGTGCCAGACTCCCATCTGGTGAAACAGCGCCCAGGTCTCCATGGCTGAGTGAACTGGGCAATCCTCAGACACTGAGAGGGAGAACAAACTGCAGACAGTGGGGCAAAACCGATTCTGTGATTCTGTTGGAGCTGCCTGACAGCTGTGCCCGTGTCCCTTCGCTCCTCCTCAGGAGGACACCGTGCGCCTCCCGCATCCACTAGCCCGGTATAGGGATCCCACTCGGAGGCCCCCGACTGGCTTGAGTGGTTTGCTCTGTGTCCCCTATAGAAGAAACAAACTCCCCTGTCCTCATGTAACGGAGGCTATGTGACTTTAAAAAACAAACCATAAGGTGCCTGTTTGGCCCCTCCCTTTCTCTGTGCCTTTCCTTCCTCTCCCCATGCCTGCTTGCCCGCAGTTATTTTGGTACAGGGGCATCACTAGTCATCGATAACTTCACATCCTAACTCGGGGGCCATCCGAATGGTTACGGAACTTGTTTTTCTTTCAAAGAACAATGATCCTTCGGTCACGCAGACTTCCCTGATGGTGTCTGGTTTGACTGGCCCAGAAAGGTGAGCAGCTTTCATCCTGGGCTCTCCCCTCTCGCATCCCTGCCTTCCTCATAAAAGCCCCCGTTATGTCCAAACGCAGGTCGGATTTGGGAGCTCGTCTCTCCCGGCCTCACATTTCTTGCTCCTGAGCGCTGATGTGTCGGGTGCTCAAATGTAGCTTTTGGGAATTTACAGCCTCTAAAAGCTGGCACTACAAACTGAGGGGTGGGCAGCCCGGCCCAAGCACCCTAAACTCAGAGATGAACCAAAATGGTGTTCAGCAAAATTCCTCACTAAGAATAAAAGCAAAACAAACAGACAAAAAAAACAAAGTTAAACTAAATAACATTCATTGGCATGTTCCACAAAGAAATAAAATTCAAGACAGGCATGGAAGTGCACGCCTGTGGTCCCAGCTACTCGGGAGGCTGAGGTGGGAGGATCGCTTGAGCCCAGGAGGACGCGGCTGCAGTGAGCTGTGATCACGTCACTGCACCCCAGCCTGAGTGACAGAGCAGGACTCTGTCTCAAAATAAATAAATAGAAGTAAAATTCAACAAACCCAAAGTACATATAGCTTCAGGGCATCACTGTGAGGGAATCCAGTCCAAACACATCAATTTATAATGAAGTATTTATCAACTGGTACATTTATAAATTAGGTAAAAGTTCTGGAATACAATGTATCTCTTCCTGGCCAACAACAACAACAAACCCAGAAAACCCAACAGAGTGGAAACAATTCTTCACTAACAGGAACTATTGATGGATACCTCTAACTCCTCCTCAGTCTCAGGAATTCTAAAGAAGGAGGAAAAGCGACAAAGAACCTTGTCATTAAACACCAAACTCGCCTGGGGGCCAGGGTGAGGCAGGCGAGGAGCTCACATCAAGTGCAAAACGCAAGGGTGCACGCAACAGCTCAGGGATCAGGATGAACACTATTTTAATGCAATATCTTTTACGAAACAAAACGAGTGAACAAATATCCCTGAGGAAGAAACATTGACATTTAAAATAAAGACAGAATCGGCACTGCTGAGTTTTCTTTGGCTGCAGGTTCCCATAGAGCTTCAGTGAGTTTTCTATGTCCTGGACAGATAAGCTGCTTCCCTTGCTCTCCTTGGCCCACCCCACACCAACTGAACACCCCAAGAACCATTTCCTTCCTTCTCTGATATCTGCCTGTCCCCTACTCCTGCCTCCCCAGGGGACACAGCACAGATTTCTGCCTCCCAAGTGCCTCTCCTCTCCTGCCTGAGTTCTCACCTGACCTCCCCTTATGACCCAGCGGTTGCAGCTGGGAGCTGACCACGCTCCTTCACTCCACGCGTGCCTGCTGGGCGCTGCTGCTCCCTGGCACTGTTCCACCGTGCGCCTTCCCGGAAGAAGCTACATTCTGACACGGCAATTTCAAATGGGGCAAATGAAGAGTGAGTTTATGGAGGTACAAGCACCAGGAGGAAACGCAAACACTTGAAGATGTTCATGCAAACTCAGCTTAGCTTTGTGTGGAAAGGTCTGTTCAGCCCCCACTCTGGGGGCCCCCGAGGCTTCCCACCTACCCTAATTTCAAAAGCTGGTGCTCACAGTAACTATTTTAACCATGTCTTTCTGACTTCATTTCATCTATTATTTTTTGGTTTAACTTTATTACCAATATTACAACGACATCAGGAACCGAGTTCCCATAGAAGTCAAGCCTGTCTCTGCCACATCTTCCTGGTGTTTGATGAACCCGCTGTACTAGATGCTGACGCTGCTCCTGGCTCACTGTCATGGGGTTTGGTAAGTCTGCTCCAGATGAAGGGAAAATATGTTTTCCTTTTACAAAACTAAAAGAGAAAGACCTTTGGGGTGACAGCCTCTCCTCAGCACAGGAGAGCAGTTAGGTGCACAAGGGGTGTCCCAAGGCTGGTTGTGGGGTCTATGCCCCCATGTGTATTAACCCACAGGCTGTCCTGTGCATGCTGGAATTTGAGGACATGTGCTCCAAATGCCCAAGGCCACTCAGCCAGCATCACCTCGAGGCCCAGGGAGAGCTGATGCAGGTGTCCAGGGGCCCTTCCACTGCACTTGGGTTCGGGGCATGAGGTGGACCAGCAGAGAAGAGGAGTGAGGGGTGGGCGCCAGACCCCCAGGGTTACACTGCACCAGCACTTAAGAGTTCACAGCCAATCACGGCTCTGAGCCTCAGCATCCCCATCTGCAATGTGGGGATAACACTGGCAGTGCCTGTGTGGCAGGTGGTAGTCAGGGGGACTGTGTTAAGGTACATGCAGCGCTTAGCATCCTTCGTCAGGCAGAACACTGAGAATGAGGGCGGATGAGAGTCCTGGGGGCAGGTGCGATGCTCACTCCTGGTCAACTCTTGGGCAGCCAATGGCCACTATGCTGAGACTTCAATTTGCTAAGCATGTTACAGTGGTTTAATCCGGTGTGGGACAGCTTCGCTTCAGGAAAAACACACTTTCCAGCTTTCTCAAGCCCTGTGACGCTGATGTGTCTCTGACTTGCCTGGTCTGCTCTGGCTTTGCTCAGCACTGCTGGGCAGGAATGGCATCACAGCCCACCTGCTGGAAGGCCCCCGTGCCAGTCTCTGAACCCCGATGGATGTATCTGACAGCATACAAAAGCCCCATGTCCCTAAACCTCCCCAGTTACTGACTCGTTACATGGATAACAGATCCAGGTGGTGAACAGCTGGCCACCTGCACCCTACAGAAGGCTCCACACCTCCCTGTGTTCCGGAGCCGAGGATCTCATCAACTCCTTTATGTTAACACGGAGAACACGAGATCTGCAGGACAAGAGCATGTGGCCTACTTGGGTTCAGCACCAAATACAAAGCCATCTTTGTTCTCCCAAGAGCCTTTTAAAATAATTTTCCTGTGTTGACTCAGTAAAATGTTGCTTTTGGGCCAAAACTCTATTTGGGAACTCTCCGTCTGGATGCTTTTCTTCTTAGAACAGAACAGAAATTGGGCAGAGTGCACCGTGGAAACACGTGCGTGTGCCTGCGCCACAGCACAGACCGAGCTGTTCTCAACATCGGAATCTCAGCCCGAGGCTGTGGCACCCAGCTTCAGTCCTTGCAAACCTTGAGGACCATGTTCCTCAGCACCTCCCACTGCAGGCTTTTTGTTGATAAACGTCCAGCAGGTTCTCTCAGGCCCGTGAGCCTCCCTGTTGTAGGCTGGGGCTACCCAGACCTTGCGTGCTGTGTTCCGACCACTAGGCCCATGAACTCGCTTCCTGGGGCTGCTGTAACAGGTCACCACAAACCTAGTGGCTGAAAACCACACACATTTATGATGTTATCGTTCTGTAGGTCAGAATTCCAACACAGGGCCCACTGAGCTAAGCTGTCGGCAGGGCCACGCTCCTTCCTGGAGGCTCAGTGGAGAATATGCTTCCCTGCCTCTCCTGGTTTCTGCAGGCTACCTGCATGCCTCAGCTCACGGCTGGCCGCCTTCTCTGTCTTGAAAGCCAGCAATGGTGGCAAGTCTTGCACACTGGGCCACCGGCACTCTGGTTCCCTCATCTGACTCTTTCTTCCACCTTAAGGACCTTGTGATTACACTGGGCCCACCCAGATGATCCAGGAGAATCTATCTCGAGGTCACTGAGGAGCTCCTGACTTCCCCTTTGCCCTACAACCTAAAACATCCATCAGTTCCGAGGATTCGGATGTACACATCTGTGGGGGTCATTAATCTGCCTAAAACAAATCATGAACAGAATTTAGGTGAAACTGCATTTTACATATGAGGGTGTGGCCAACACCAGTAGGGCTGCTGTTTTAGGGGTTTTGCCTAGAACCTAGTTTCCTCCAGGTGCTCTTATGGCCAAGGGCTGTGTCTTTGTGAGGTGAGATAATTCCTGGCAAATCCGGGTCATGAGGACACAGCCACATCCTCACCCGGGATGTAGCAATCTCGGCACCTGCGAGGAGGGAGACGGGTAGTAAGCAGACAGCTGGTCTGTGACACTGGTCTGTGCTGGTGCCTCCTTCCCTGTCTCGGGCACTTCCGCCACACCGTCCCCTCCAATACCTGAATGATGCTTCGCCCACTGGACTCCTCCATTCATTCATTCATGCGTTCATTAAGGAAACATCTGTTGGTTCTGCTGAGCACACACTAGGTGCTAAGGATACAGTGGGGCACAGGGTGGGCACTGCCCATGTCACATGTCCTCTGGGTGCTGGGACATTTTCTCTCCTGCTTCTTGGGTACAAGGACTGAATGGCTAGGACAACTCGCCCTCTACCAAGAGCTCTGCAAAGTGACAGAACTGAAATGAGGAGCCCAAGTTGCTCTGTCTGTGTGAGTCCGTATGAACCAGGGGCAGCTTCATCCCCAGACGCAGCCTCAAGTGGGCCAGTCCTGTCCTACTCCCAAGTATCCATCACTGACACTTGTTCTACACAGGTATACGTTCCCCGGGATCCAAGGCCTGTGGTCATCCCGCTTGCACTTCCGGGACAGCCCGCAGTGGGCACTCCGGCAGGGCCTGTGGAACTGAACAGTGGATTCAGAAAATCTGAGAATGACACCCAGTCTTTACCATGATGGACAACTCGCAAACCTCCGTGGGCCTCGGCTTCTCTGAGTATAACCAGTAGCCGCTGCTGCCCTCCCAGGCACAGACTCCCATCACCTCTCCTGGCACGCACATGCAGCAGCATGCTGGTCTGCCTGTGTATTGCTTCGCCCCAAGACACATGTGTGTGAGGTATTCACATGAATGTGTGTGTATAATTGTGCTTAGTGTGTGATGTGAGGTGTTTGTGATGTGAAGCTGTGTTTGTCAGTATGCAGCATGGTGTGTGTGTGCATCTGTGTGTGTGTCTGTATGTGTGGTGTGTCTACGTGCATGGTGTGTGTGTGTGTGTGGTGCATGCCTGTGAGTGTGTGGTGTGTGTGTGAGGTATAATTGTGCTTAGTGTGTGATGTGAGGTGTTTGTGATGTGAGGCTGTATTTGTATGTAGCTTGGTATGTGTGTGCATCTGTGTGTGTGTCTATATGTGTGATGTGTGTGTCTATGTTCATGGTGTGTGTGTGGTTATGGATGTGAGTGTGTGGTGTGTGTTTGTGTGTGTGTAATTGTGCTTAGTGTGTGATATGAGGTGTTTATGATGTGACGCTGTGTTTATGATGTGACGCTGTGTTTGTGAGTACATAGCATGGTGTGTGTGAGTGCATATGCGGGTAGGGGTGTGTGTGCATCTGCGTGTGTATGTGTGGTGTGTGTGTCTGTGTGCATGGTGTGTGTGTGGTGTATGTATGTGTGTGGTGTGTGTCTGTGTGTGACGTGTGTGTGTACATGCATGAATGAGCACATATGGCTAAACACGGAAAGGACAAATGACAGGCAGTGGAGTAGAGTGGAAAGAGCTGAGGCCTTAAACAGGTGGCCAGGTCCAGGTCCAGGTCCACCTGGCCACCCACTCCACACATGTGCCTGGAGAAGCATCTCACTCCTGTGAGCTGAACCCAAGCCGTCTCATCTGTGAAATGCGGTAACGACAGTAGGCCAGTCACCTCTCAGCACAGTCTTTAAGAATCGAATGAGAATTCTTCCAGCACAAAGTAGGCCTTTGCTGAATATTTAACATATTTCAAATAAGTGTTTGTTGAATAGTTGAAAAAATTGATATGAAAGTTCTTTTAGAAGTAAAAAATAAAATATGATAGAAATGTGAGAAATTTTAAACATTGGCATTTTAGATTTACTTAAATTATAATAAAGCCTGGGTAGGTGGAGGCTCTTCGTTTGGAAAATAAAAAGGCGGGTGTGGAGGAAAAGGAAAAATTCTTTTGAAATAAAAGGCGCATTGCCAGAATGGGACCTGTGGCAGCCATGGTGAGCTGACGGGCCATCACGTGGGCATTCTTCCAGGAGAAGCCAGTCCAGCATCCACACACGGGGCCCGGGCAGCCTATGGGACCCCTGTCTGCCACGTGTAGAGAAGCTGCACCCAGTGATCCTTCTCAAGTTTGTTTTTGAATGACTGGCTGGATCCGGGTGACTCACTGTGTGCCAGGAGCCCACGCTGGTCTGTGGCAGCCGGTCCCTCCATGGGATTGGAGCCATGCCACCAGCCACACAATTCCAAGTTCCTTCACTGTGCCTACGGGTCTCGATCCAGGAAAAGAGATGCTGCCTTCATTGTTGAAAAAGGGTCCTTTGCCACAATGAATTTTTTCAATGGCAGCACTTAGCAATGTATGTACCCACTCACTGCAGCACACTTTACACGTGTCCTTATTTTTGTGCTATCTCTGAGTGAGAACAGAAATGAATTGGCTACTTATATATTTTGATGGGGAACTGAATGCACTAAAATCTAAGTAGGTCTCAGATAAAAGTCACAGTCTTCAGCCAAACAAACGCAGGTCTCATTCCTCTCTGGCACTTCCTGGGCCCTCAGATTGGAGGGGTGTGTCTGTCTTACATGGGAAGAACATGAAGAAATGCTGAATCCATATGTGAAACACAAAGGCTGCGCTATTTTTTTCCCCCAAAATTAAGTCTAGGGAATGCCAAACACTTTATAATTGGCTTCGTGAAAACAAGGTCTTGCCTTTACTTTAAAAAAAGAAAAGAAAAAGTAAACCTGTAATTCCCACAATTCCCAAACAGAGACTAAAGGAAAATGTATTTTGAAATCAAAGATGGCAGGCACATCTGCCGTTTATTTGGAATAGTTTTCCCAAGCCATTTACCTTAATGATTACAAGCAGCCCCTTACAACCTAGAGAAGAAACAGAAAAGTGCCAAATTTTTAGCACTTTTTATTTTCTAATGCAGAAAATTAAATATCCTTTTGGTCATGCATCAAACAAGTGATTTTTTCATTCATTCCACGTACTACATGAAACAGCCACAATTACACAGGTCCATATACATGTGGTTTTTTTCTAACAAAAGTTACACCAAGTGTGCCTGGCTCTCCTGCCTCCGCTTCCACCTCTCCTCCACCTCTCTGCCACCCTGAGGCAGCAAGATGCCCTCCACTTCCTCCTCAGCACGCTCAACATCAAGATGACGAGAATGAAGATCTGTATGATGATCCACTTCCACTTAATGCATAGTAAATGTATTTCCTTTGCCTTAAGATTTTCTTTTCTTTCTTTTTTTTTTTTTTTTTTTTTGAGATGGAGTCTTGCTCTGTCGCCCAGGCTGGAGTGCAGTGGCATGATCTCTGCTCACTGCAAGCTCTGCCTCTCAGGTTCACGCCATTCTCCTGCCTCAGCCTCCCGAATAGCTGGGACTACAGGCGCCTGCCACCACGCCCAGCTAATTTTTTGTATTTTTAGTAGAGACGGGGTTTCACGGTGTTAGCCAGGATGGTCTCCATCTCCTGACCTCGTGATCTGCCCACCTCAGCCTCCCAAAGTGCTGGGATTACAGGTGTGAGCCACCACACCCAGCCAAGATTTTCTTAATAACATGTTCTTTTCTCTAGCTTACTTTACTGTAATAACACAGTATATAATGCATCTAATGTACAAAATATGAGTTAATCGACTGTTTATGTGATTGGTAATGCTTCCGGTCAACAGTAGGCTATCAGCAGTTAAGTTTCAGGGACTCAAAAGTCAAACACAGGTTTTCGGCTGTGCAGGGAGTTAAAGGTCAACACCCTTAAGCATTATTCAAAAGTCAGCTGTACATTTACTTCTCTTCCTCTCCACCATAAATGTTCACTTACTTCAAACTATAACTCCTTCCCTTTCTCCAGAAACTGAAGGGAATGTATTTTTCTCTAGTATGTGGAGATTGCACCATTCTGACCTCAGCTTACGCTTCCACTCACACGTGTGTTTCCATCAAACGGAGGGGCATCTGCCGGGCTGGAAAGAGCAGCTTTGGAGGAGCAATAACAGAGCACAAGCGCGAGGAGTGAGAAGTTCATGGCTTTTAAGGAATGGCTGTGATGGCTGTGAGATGAGGAAAACATCCTTCACTCTTTTCTCGCCTGGTGGCATCCTTACGTTTTTCAAGCATCTGCTCCAATGTCATCCACTCTCCTCCCTGGAGCATCACTGGCTGCTCGACCCTGTCCTGAGCACCCCGCCCCAGGCAGGTGGGGCGGCCAGCAGGGTGGTCCCCCCACCAGCCCAGGGGCCTTCCTGCCCACCCTTCTGCGGCTAGGGACTGGCTTCAGGCCATCTGCCTCTGTGTCCAGCCACAGGGGCCTCCCAGATATATTAAAGTGAGCTTCGCTAGCTCAGTGAATGAAGGCTTTGAAAGTTCTTGTGACGACAGCTGAACACTCCCTGTGAAATAACGGTTTTAAATGAAGTTGTCATTCACCAAATATTTTTAAAAGAAAAACACATGGGGCTGGGTGTGGTGGCTCACACCTGTAATCCCAGCACTTTGGGAGGCCAAGGCGGGCAGATCACCTGAGGTCAAGAGTTCAAGACCAGCCTGGACAACATGGTGAAACCCCACCTCTATGAAAAATACAAAATTAGCTGGGCGTGGTGGTGCACACCTGTAATCCCAGCTACTCGGGAGTCTGAGGCAGAAGAATTGCTTGAATCTGGGAGGCAGAGGTTGCAGTGAGCTGAGATGGCACCACCGCACTCCAGCCTGGGTGACAAGAGCGAAACTCCATCCCCCCGGCCAAAAAAAAGAAAAAGAAAAAAAAAACTCAACATGTACTGGTGACAACCGGGGCTCTGAAATAACTTCCTTATGAATTCTGCAGCTGTTTTGTAGTGGAGGTGAAGGTCAATTGAACGATTTCTTTGAGGAAGACCACAGTGGAACATACCAGTAGGAAAAAAAAAACGATAAGCAATCATGAAAGAATATTTAATCGGTCATATCTACTTTTCAAAAGTGACACATGTATCACTGGCTGATAGAACACACCTCGAGATTTAACTCTTTGTTTTCATGCTGGATGTAATAAACGTCCTTAATTTTGCAATATGAAAACAGCATTGCCATGAATCTTCCCTGTTCCTCAAGGTTATTTTCTGGGTCTAAGGCTTGTTCTCATTGTTGCATTTGTCTTTTGTCAAGGTCTCATCATGGGTTTACTATCCTGCAGGAAATTTTAGATTAAGCAGCTGGCCATAAATTAATGGTCACATGAGGAAGAGCAAGGAAGGATTACCTCAACACAAGTCACAACAGCTCTCATAGAAACATGCTCCAGTTTACCTCATTTTGCAGGTGTGAGAACAGTTTTGTTTTGTTTTTTGAGATAGAGTTTTGCTCTTGTTTCCCAGACTGAAGTGCAATGGCACAATCTCGGCTCACTGCAATCTCCGCCTCCTGGGTTCAAGCTATTCTGCTTCCTCAGCCTCCGGAGTAGCCGGGATTACAGGCATGCACCACCATGCCTGGCTAATTTTGTATTTTTCATAGAGATGGGGTTTCTCCATGTTAGTCAGGATGGTCTCGAACTCCCAACCTCAGGTGATCCACCCGCCTCGGACTCCCCAAGTTCTGGGATTACAAGCGTGAGCCACGGTGCCTGGCTGAGAACAGTTTTATAAGTAACTACTGATTCCCAACTGAGGTATTTTTACCCCACTCTTTTCCCCCATTGGGTGGCCGACCTGGATCTATGTTATCTTTGTGCCAGTATACCAACTTTATGCCAAATGCCATACATTCTTTGAGGGAACCTGGAGCAGCTCCTTGAGTGAGGTGGGATTTGAGTTTAGGATTAGAGGGTGGGGAAGGTGGACAGGCATTAACATTAGAGCAGGGTTCCCCAGGCTTTGAGGAAGACTGGACGTAGTTGGGAGGGTGTGATGCTCTCACTGCGTGGCCACGAGATGAAGGTGGGGCATGTGGAGAAGCCAGGTACAGGCAGTAAGGGTCTAATGGAAGAGGGGCCACAGGGTTGGGAGAGGGGACATGATGCCTAAGTGAGAATGTCCCTCTTGTGTCCCTGAAACCTGAGCCCTGCAGATGCTTCCTGAAGGATGGAAGAGTCTACTCTGTGGGTCAGGGCTCCCCAGTGGCCGCAGATGGGATGAAGCCACCACCAGAAAGAGCCCAACTGAGTGTGGGGTGGGGTGGGCCCTGCAGGATGTCACATGAAGAGCCCATGAGATGGGAGAGAGGAGCATATGTCTGAGGTGGGGTGAGACATGACCCAGGCATGCACTCCCCAAACCTTCAGACACGGCTTACTGCATGGTTGAGGAATGGAGAACATGCATTTTACTCTGATTTTCTCTAAGGAATAAGTTTTATTTTAAAATCACAGAGAAGGAAAAAATCAAATGGAGTATCAAACCTTAATTTAAGAAATCCATCTGCTTCATCAAAAATTTGCTGTGAGCTTTTAAGAATAAACAGGGCAAATTTACTTTATTCAAGAATGATATTCTTTTTGTAAAGCCTATCTTCAAAGTAATACATTATTCAATTTCTGCTTTAAAACCTTCGTTTTTATTCATTTTCCTTTTCTTCTTGAGAAAATCTCAAACTCACTCATGGTTCCATATATGTACTACGTGCCTGAGAACAGTGCTGTTCCCCACAGACGGGCTGGGAAGGCAGGAAGACAACCCCACTCCTGCATTTAATCTCTGGTCTCCAGCAACATACTGTAACTTAAGCATGGGAAGCTCCTAAAACACATGACAGGTGAAGAAGGGACTGGAGACACCTAGTCCTGTTTCCCACAACCTTCATTTTCAGTTCCACCTTGGACCGCTGCTGCCTGGGTCACCCATGAAGAAGTGGCCTGCCCTGGTAGTCACAGGTTCCAAGTCGCCCAAGCTGGAGAGCTACAAGCACTTCCAGAAAATCTGGGACATGTATGGTGAACCATCCAAACGGGAAGAAAGTCATTACAAAAAAAAAAAAATGACGGAACGTCCATAGTGGAACCTAGTCTTACACATTAGGCTCGTCACCTAGCAACTAGAACCCTTGCTGAGGGTTTCCACATCACTTCCTGATCACTCCCAGTGACCCACAGTGGGGACGTGTTGGGGAGATGATGGATGCGGGGCTAGAGCAGGAAAACCATTCTCATGCTCCTCATTTCCCCCCAGACCTTCTAATAAGATCTGCTGTCAGAAAGCCCAAGGGCCTGGCTTAAGATCCCCTAACGTTCCCTGTCCCTGGTCACCCGAGAGGGCAGAGCCCACAGGGAGGACAGCTCTGTGAGTCACCTACCGGGACCAAGCCCTAGGTACCTGCACCGCTCAGCGGTCACCACTGCTTATCAGCAGTTCCAGCCCAGCCCGAGGTTCTTATGGTTCCTTTAAATCTGAGGATGTCCTAGGAATGGGCATCATGTGTTTAGTTGCTTATTTTCAAAGTGTAGCAGTGCCACTGGGACTCTGGGCATGGGGACTGTTTTGCAAAAGTTGAAAACACACACGGGTAAAAGCCGGTCAAAGAAAGCAGTAGCCAAACTAAAGTCAGGTTATATATCCAACAGGGCTTTACCTCATACCTGCCTACAAAAGGCACAAGATCAACAAGGCCTGTTTGTACCACGGTCTGAAAAACGAGCCAGCACAGCCCTGGGCAGGACGAGGAGCCCAGGGCTGGCCAGGTTCTAAAAGTAAAAGCCTCCCACGGAAAATAGCACGCCAGGGATTCCAACACGAGGAATCGAGGTGGTTAGTGACTCATTTTCAGAGCCAGGAAGGTGAGGTGCAGCCAAGACCCAAACACCATCAATTACGTCTGACAGCTAAGAGGAGGGCAGCCGAGATCCTCAGGTGTAACCACAGCCTTACAAAGGCACACAAAGCCAGGACGGTCTGACCTGAGAGTCAGCAGAAGCCTAGCTTTACATACAATGAAGCCGGGGCTGGAAGGAGGCTGGAGGATCATGTTACATGGCGGGGTCTCCCCCAGATGACCTTAAGGGCAGCTTGGCAGGAATTTTACTTCCTCGCATTGATTAAAGCCCATGAACAACCTTAAGTCCCCAGACAAAATAGCAAAATAGGTCCTGGACGATTCAGCGCGGGGTGGGACACAAAAGGGAGGGAGAAGTCAGTATCCAGGGGCACTGCCCGGACCCAGAAGGCGGAGGCTGGGATGTCCCCAGCAGAAACGGACTTCCCTGGGCTCCAGCAGGCTCTTTGCGGATAAGGGATTGGAGTGAGTGAGAGGAAGGAGGAGAACAGAGGCAAACTTTTCTTTCTGCCCAGTTCTAGGCCATCAAGGGAGTGAAGGATCCCCAAAGACATAAGGCAGAGCTGGGAGAAGAAAGGAGAGGAGGAAATGAAAAAAGGAACAAGAGGTAAGGATGAGGAGACAAAACAAATGGCATGGAACATGCTAGAAGCCTTCCAATGACTTCCCCATGTGGAAACTACACACCCGGGCATCCCTCCCGGCTTTCTGTGGATGGGCCCATCCAACGCAGCTCTTGTTAGAGGAGTGCACACTCCTCTCTACTATTTGGTAAGTGTTTGTAGCAAGACCAGTGCATAGGTGGGACGTGATCTGAAAGTTTACAAGAAGGAAGTGAAAAACCACTTGTGAGATTGTGGGGAGAAAACGCTGGGAGCCCAGAGACACCACAGGCGTCAGGAGTCCAGGGACCATGCATGGTGGTTTATCAGTGGCAAGGAGACCAACGTTTGACCCAGCCTGACCTTGTAGCGCTTCCTCGTCCAGATGGATGTAGGCTTGTCCTCCCATCACGCATCTGTCCAAGCTGTCTGCACCTGCACGGACTGCTCTCCACTCTGCAAGGGCCAACACAGCTCACACCCACCCCGATGCCAGAGGAAACCGAGGCACACAGCTGGAAGCTGCCAGTGGGCAAAGCGCTCCACCCCAGCTGGTGCAGAGCATCACGGAGAGACTGCTATGGCTCTCACCCAGCGCACACTCCCCATTCCACCCTACATGGCGCAAACACGCTCCCCTAAAATGGAGTGAACGTTTATAGCGGCAAAGATGGCAGCCAGGGTTTGGGTTTGGCACTCTAAGAAACTGACGCCTTGGAGTTAAATCAACCAAAATGACTTTTAGTTTAGTTTTTTTGTCGCTAACAGTTTCCTTAGTTTCTGACTTTTCTCTGGTGAAGAGCACAGTATCAATCACACTTCAAAATAACAAGTCAGGAAACAGGAACCTCTCACTCAGATCCTCACCCTGTTAAAAAGACTTTTGTAGTTTGGATATCATGACCTGTACTAAGTACAAAGCTCTATTTGTTTCTACTTTGTAACACAGAGGGTTATGTTCTATGGTTGCTACACAATCACTTTGAGGAAACATTACTATAAAAATAAATAAGTTTCTTTTCTCATTCAAAGCGAGGGAAAATAACAACGACGCCCTAAGTACACCCACAAACCTTTTCCAAGAACACTTGCATTTGTTCCTGAGCTGGTAAGAATGCTTTGCTGATGATATCAAAGCCCTTTAATTTATCTACAATCGACCTGACTTAAACACAAAGGAAAAAATACTCATTTTGTTCTACTTTAAATTAAAACAAGCTATTTTTGTTGTTGTTGTTGTTACTGGGCTGTCTCTGTTTTTCTCTGAACGCAGGGGAATACAGTATTCTGAAACACTGCATGATTATTCTCTCTTGGCTGTGGAAGGGTGGCCAAGCACACTATTGATCTCTGAGTGGGATTGTTAAATAGACAAAGTGTGATTTCACTTTGAAAGTGATTACAAACCTCTACTTCTCACTAAGATAGAATAAAAGTGCAGTGCAGGATTTACTCTTCTGCATCAAATAAGTAAGAAATGCATGTTAAGAAATGATTTTTAGACACAGGAATGAAGGACAATGATCCTATAATAAGGCAAAACAAGGTGAGCTCTCTGTCCCAGTTCATCATCTGAGGAGCCAGGCAGAGCCTGCAGGCGCCCTGAATGGAGCCCCACGGAGACACGGGCAGATCAAGTTTGTAAGGCAGTGCCCCAGTAGGAGAGCTCTAGTTGTCTCTGGAGGGTACCCTTGAGATTGTGGCTGAGGCTTGATCAGTGCATGCATGTGAGGAGACTTCCCCAAGTTCAGGGAAAGACCCAATGGTAAAAGCAAAGGAAAATTTATCTGGAGCTCACCAAGATCCAGGAATAGTCCTTGATCTTACCAGTTAAGGTAGAAATTCACAGGTCATCAGGTAGAGTAATCTGATGGGTATTATCTCAGCACTAGGGGAAAATGCCTGGATTAAAGGCTGCTTTGATCCCAACTAAGAAAGGTTAAAAGTAAGCCTCCACAGGGCCCACCTGTTCTGAGTAACTTCTCTGCATCCTAGAACAAAGCTCAAGAATATTTATATGAACATAAAAACGTCCAGCACTTTGTAAGGTGAAATTCACAATGTTAGATTTCCAATGAAAAAAAGCAGGCATGCAAAGAAGCAGAAAAACACAACCTACAATAAAGTATCAATCAATAGAAAAAGATCCAGGAATGGCAGTGATGATAAAAGGAATAGATAGCAGATAAAACACTTGTGAAATATCCCTGTGTCCAAGAAGCTAGAGGAAAGATTAAGTTACATAGAGACATGGAATGGATTAAAAAATAAAATTTTTTAAGATCCAAACTGAACTTCTAGAGCTGAAAACTACAATGTCCCAGATGAAAAACCCACTGATGGGATTAATGACAGACTAGACATCACGAAAGAAAAAAAAGTTAGTGAACTTAAAGACAAACCAATAGAAGCTATCCAATATGAAACAGACTTTTTTTTTAAAGATAAGGAAATGAAAAGTGCATTAGTAATCTATGAGACAACTTCTAGTAGCCTAATCTATCTGTAAATTCAAGTTTGGGGGGGTGGGAAACAGAGAAACATGCTTAAAGAAATAATGATCAAAATGTTTCCACATTTACTGAAAACCATACAGCCACAGATTCAAAACACTCAGTAAACCCCAAGCACAGGAAACAAGAAGAAAACTACACCCAGGCTCACCATATTCAAATTGCTTAAAATCAATGATAGGAAAAATCTTGAAAACTGAGAAAAAAAATATTAATATCTTATATATACAGAGAAGTAAAGGTAAGAACTATAACAAATGTCCCATTGGAAACAATGAAGCAAAAAGACAGAGGAGCATCATATGTCAGGAAGTGAAAGAAAACTGCCCGCCTAGAACTCTGCACTGGTGCAAATGTATTTTAAAAACGTAGGAAAAATAAAGACTTGCTCATACTTAAACAAAGACATTCATCATGGGCAGACCTGTACCATGGCAAATGTTCAACGAAGTCCTTCAGGCAGAAGGAAAATGATGCCAGACAAAATCTGCATGTACACAAGGAATGAAAGTCACCAGAAATGGCAAAGATGCCCCTCTGCCTGGTTCCACCAATGATGTCTGCAGACCAACGTGATAGGGACTGGAATCCAAATCCCATTTGCCCTTTTCCTCAGTACCATCCGTGATGACAGGAACCTCATCTTCCTCTGTCTCTTCAAAATCGCTCTGGAATATACCCACTTCATTGTGATCCCTGGAGTCCCCACAGTCCTAAAGCTGGGAAGCTGGGCAGGTGGGAGTCAGCTACTTCTAAAGACAAGTGAATAAGCCTTCTTTAAGTTAACTTAAGCTACCGTGCATTGCCCTTGGAACCGTTCTGTCTTATTTGGGAAGTCATCTGGTGTATAAAAAGTGCAAACACTTTTTATTTCCAAATCTGAGGACAGACAGAAGAAAAAGGCAGAGCCAGCTACATAATCTGGTACTGCAAAGCTTGTCACAGCCTGGCACCAATGACGAAATGCCAGTGAGAAAATGCACAAACACATACATTTTTGTGTATGGTGTGTACCTTACAAATATGAAAAATCCACCTGGCTTATGAAGAATGTATACACAGGAAGGTTCTCTCAAAGAATCAGAATGTCTTTTTAAGGAAAAAGATGCCCAACAGAGTGTCCTGCTGGTTGTTAAAATCAACTTGATTAGATGGATCTCCCTCCATCCCCTAAACTCACTACCAGGTCGACATCACACCACCAGGCACTCAGAAGTTACGCTCCATGGAACCCGACTACTATTCTCCATCATAAGAAAAACAAAACCACAAATAAATGCCTACTCACTTAAACAACCCACTTAGTTGAAATTACTGATAAAGGGAGATCATCAGTGCTCAAAATGTTTCACGTGACTTCCAGTTTCAGAACATGCATGGGCTTCTTGGGATGTGACCACGGGCAGGCTGCTCACACACTCTAAGCCTGTTTTCTCATTTTATATGTGCACAGACTTCTCATTGTGTAAAGGATGAATGGTAGCTCCCTACCTGCCTCAAGAGTCTATTCCCGACACTTTAAAAATAGCATGTACACAGTGCATGGGCAGTCTATTCCATGGGGGTGTCGAGATGCCAACCAGTGATCCTCAATAAACTCTGTTCTCAGAGCTGAAAAAAAGGAGACGTATGAAAAAGACAGTTATGAAAATCTCCATGCATAGCTTGTTGTACACCTCAGACAGCACTGGACTCCACGGGCTCCGGGCCCCCCTGGGGCCAAACTGCTCTGCAGCCACACAGTGCCTCCCATCACCGGAGCTCCAGTACCCATACACCCCAGCGGCATCTCAGTGTGGACACGCCCTTCTTCCGGCCCCTCAATTCCCTCAGCCCTTCCCACCAGCTCTTCCTTACTTTCCATGCCGGTAAAGACCAGGCAAACAGAAGATGGAAAACTTAAATGCATCAGCTTTGCTACTTTTTAGCAGATGTTCTGCAAGTTGCAGAATCCTAAAGAGCAAAGAAACTTAAGAGTTCACCTCTCGCAACTGTTACCCATCACACAAGATTATGTCTACCGGGTACTACAGAAACACAGACTAAAACCAAACCCAAAAATGAATTCTGCAAGAAAATTTCTTAAGCTTATTTAATCATTCCATTTTCTGCACATGTGAAAAATTGCTTTTTCCACAAAAAAAAAATGTTGGAAATGTTAAAAGACTGTTTCTATTTGTTAGCCATTTTAGGAGAAAAGCTAACTTTATTAAGCAACTAGTTCGCCTGCTTAGAATAACACATTTTTGCTTTATATAGAGTATCTTTGAGTTTTAATTGACTTATTTTGGTTCCAACTCTTGCAAATGTAAGGAAATTTTGCCTAACTCTATGCTAATAATCTAAGGGTTAATCTGACAATTGTGTAGGGTGGAAAGTTTTAAGAAAAGAAGAAATTACTTAAATATTTTTAAATCAAAGATTTCCAGGGTAGAAGATCTAGAATGCCAGTAATAATTGACTTATAGGAAAATTAAGAATATTTTTTAAAGTGAGATATACTTGCTTATTTACTATCAATAATATTTGAAACTTAGAATTTAAAATATTTTAAGTTGGTAAACAGAACTTTGAGAACAATAAAAATTATTATAAGTGAAATGAAAGCTCTTATGTTGCTTCTCTGGGTTTTGTTTTATTTTGCTTTGTTTTTTTGTAGATGAGGGGTCTCACTTTGTTGACCAGGCTGGTCTCAAACTTCTGGCCTCAAGCTATCTTCCCACCTTGGCCTCCCAAAGTGCTGGGATTACAGATGTAAGCCACTACACCCAGCTGCTTTTCTAGTTCAGCTTTTAAAATTAAAGGTGGAAAAATATGGAAAACCAAATGAAAAACTTTTTCCTTTCTGACGGTCCCTAAATAATACAATTGGTTCTACATATGATATAAATTCAAGTTTGTGTTAAGTGATGGGCACAGTAAAAATATGAAATACAGAATTCTGTGCAATTTTTAGAGAGCTTTTTAAAAAATACTTTCACAAGTACTGCCATTCCATTCATACCTCTTTAAAAAGTAACAATCCACCATGCGAAAGGTTTGTGTACTTCTTTCCCTAACCTTGCAAGGTCAGTGATAATGCTATTCAATTCTGAGACGGTATGATATTGTAAAGAATTAACAAATGAGAAGACAACATAATTTTTTTGTCTTAGTCACATTATTTTTTAAGGTATGACCTATCTGCAAAGTGAAAAGATCTAAGATCTCCACTTTTAATGTATTATTCTCCTTGTTAGGGAAAGAAGAGGCTTACAAAGAAAAATCTGGCATAAAAATGGATCTTAAAAATCCAATTGTAAAACAAACAAACAAAATTCTGTTGTATCTTACACTCTTGGCTATAAACGGCGTGGGCCTCTAACCTAAAATTTGTTAATGTGTAGGAAAAAAAAATCCTACCTGAATTTTACAATTTAGCTAGTCTATATAATATACTATCTATAATGCAACTTTCTCTGTCTTTCTCTCTCTCTGTTTTTTGGTTTTGTTTTGTTTTTTTGTTTTTGTTTTTTTCTTGAGACAGAGTCTCGCTCTGTCACCCAGGCTGGAGTACAATGGTGCCATCTTGGCTCACTGCGACCTCTGCCTCCCAGGTTCAAGCAGTTCTCCTGCCTCAGCCTCCCAAATAGCTGGGATTACAGGCGCCCGCCACCATGCCTGGCTAATTTTTGTATTTTTGGTAGAGACAGGGTTTCACCATGTTGGTCAGGCTGGTCTCGAACTCCTAACTTTGGGTGATCCTCCCACCTCAGCCTCCCAAAGTGCTGGGATTGCAGGCATGAGCCACCGCACCCAGCCTCAATCTCTCTTTTAACAAACAATGTGGTTTATATCCAACTAGAAGGTGAGGTTCTTATTTAAATTAGATCAGTTTAATAAATCAATTTCCAATTTGGATAGTATAAAGACAACTGAAATGCAAATATTAGCAATATGGGGAAATACAACTTCACTTAGCATATTTAATCCTACAAAAGGGTCTAAATAAGATTGATAAAATAATTTACAGAAGTGCAGAAAACAACTGCTCAAATGCACATAAATTATTCTTTCCTTTCCCCCAAATCTCTAGTCCACTCTGATTATAGCTGGGAGGACACTGGTCACCACCATGGTTCAAAAGAAATATCAAGGTTCAATTGTCAGTTCAGCTCAATACATGGATATCCACCTCTACACATTATTTAACCTTTCCTGGGGTCAGATTTCTTGTCTCTAAAATGGGAACAATACAACACGGGGCTCTTATGAAGATGAAATGGTTTAAAGAATTTGAAAGATTACATGTAATAATATGATGATGATAAAATTCTGTTTGCAATGTACATTCCTTTAAAGAGAATATACAAAGTCGTATTCATTTTTGTTTTTCACTAGAAATTAGTTTTAGTATTCTAGTTAACTTTTGGCTGGTCAGATGGTAGTGGGTTATCAGAACTTATTAACATTGCTGTCACTATA
The DNA here is from genome assembly GCF_029281585.2 of Gorilla gorilla gorilla. Taxonomy (NCBI): domain Eukaryota; kingdom Metazoa; phylum Chordata; class Mammalia; order Primates; family Hominidae; genus Gorilla; species Gorilla gorilla. The sequence goes on from NC_073240.2 coordinate 27,050,702, forward strand.
CAATCCCCCCACTGCTAAATTTTACTAGCTTTTAAAAAATTATTTTTAAAAAAAGCAATTTGCATGGAAATTGTTTGAAACATCTGGGATATAAATTCACTAATATATTAAAAAAACCTAGAAACACATAAATATCTCATACTATTATTTATTTGAACTTAAATCCCACTAAAGTGATCTCTAAGGAAACTTGAATTTTCAATTTAACTTGATTTTTATGCAAACTATGTAAAAGTCAAAATATTTGCTCTTTATAGGAGATACTCCTAATGCAAGTTAAATCTAGAATAAGTTTTTAATACGAAAATATATTATAAGCCAAATATACAAAAAAAGGTTAAAGAAAGGTAGTAAGTTCATATTAAACAAGTATTTTTAGAAAACTACAAAACATTAATAAAATAAACTGTAGATGACACAAACATGGAAAACATTCCATGTTCCATGCTCGTGGACCAGAATAATTAGTATCATCACAATGACCATACTGCCCAAAGCCATCTACAGATTCAAAGCAATCCCTATCAAAATACTAATATCACTTTTCACAAAATTAGAAAAAAACCATCCTAAAATTCATATGGACCCAAAAGTGAGCCTGAATAGCCAAAACAGTCCTAAGCAAAAAGAACAAAGCCGGGGCATCACATTATCTGACTTCAAATTATATCTGAAGCCTTTAGTAATCAAAACAGCACAATATTGGTACAAAAATAGACACACAGACCAATGGAATGGAAGAGAACACCGATACATTCAACTGATCTCACAAAGTCGACAAAAACGTAACACCAGGAAAAAGGACACCCTTTTCAATAAATGGTGCTGGGGAAATTGGATTGCTATATGCAGAAGAATGATCTGGGACCCCTATCTCTCACTCTATACACAAATCAAGATAGATTAAAGACTTAACTCTAAGACCTGAAACTATAAAAGTATTAGAAGAAACCCGAGGGAAGACTGCTGGACGTTGGTCTAGGCAAAGAATTCATGACGAAGACCTCAAAAGCACAAGCAACGAAAACAAAAATTGAGAAATGGGACTTAAACTAAAAAAGCTTCTGCACAGCAAAAGAAATAATCAACAGAGTGAATAGACAGCCTGCAGAATAAGAGAAGACATTTGCAAACTATGCCGCTGACAGGGGATTAACATCCAGAATTTACAAGGAACTCAAACAAATTTACAAAAACCAAGTAACTCCATTAAAAAGTGGGCAAAGAACATGAATAGACATTTTTCAAAACTAGACATATAAATGGCCAACAAGCAAATGAAAAATGCTCAACTCACTAATCATCAAAGAGATGCAAATTGAAACCCCAATGAGATACCTCCTTACACCAACCAGAATGGCATTATTAAAAAGTTAACAAATAACAGGTGCTGATGAGACTGCAGAGAAAAGGGAACGCTTAAACACTGGTGGTGGAAATGTAAATTAGTACGAATCTATGGAAAACAATATGGAGATTTCTCAAAGAACTGGAAATGGAACTGCCATTTGACCCAGCAATCCCACGATAGGGTATGTACCGAAATGAAAAAAAAAATCATTATATCAAAAAGACACACCTGCACCTGTATTGTTATCACTGCATTATTCATAGTAGCAAAGATGTGGAATCAACCTAAGTGTCCATCAAAGGATAATTGGATAAAGAAAATGTGGCATATATACACTGGAATACTATTCAGCCATAAAAAGAATGAAATCATGTCTTTTGCAGTGACATAAATGGAACTGGAGGCTGTTATCTTAAGTGAAAGAACTAAGAAACAGAAAGTCAGATACCACATATTCTCACTTATCAGTGGGAGCTAAATAACATGAACACAAGGATATAGAGTGTAAAATGATAATATTGGAGACTTAAAAAGGGGGGAGGGTGGAAGGAGGTGAGGGATGAGAAGTTACTTAATGTACATTATATACATGTGGTAGATACATTAAAAGCCCAGGCTTCACCCCCAGGCAAAATACACTGGTACCCCTTCAATTTATACAAATTTTTAAACATTTAAAAATTAAAAACAGCACTAAAGGAAGGAATACATTGTATTATAGATATAAATAGAAATACATATAGATAAATAAAAATATGATAGAACTACAGGATCATAATTTTAAACCTTCAATAAATAAGCCAGCTTCACATGAACAATATGCATCAGCAATAACTAGCTCAAAAATCTGGGAAAAGGGGTTTGTCCACAGAAGGTAGGTCCATTCACCATAACACAAAAATTACAAAAGTTAAAGAAGTAAATTTCAAAATTAATGGACAGAATGTCTATGGAGAAAATGGCAGTACTTTCTGAATGACTTAAAAAGGAAAACTGGGCTAATACAAAGACATACCGTGTCTTAAACAGAAACACAGTATACCATACCGATGTTGATTCTCCTGACAGAAGAGCAATCCCAACTAAAACTCCAAAGTCGAGGGGAGAACCTGACAATAATTCTAAAACTTACATGGAAAAATAAATAGGTGAAAACACACAAGAAAACAATTTCAGAGGTGGGTTTTCACCACTATGTGTTGAAATGTTTATAAATGTTCGACATAGTGTGCAAGACAATAGCAGTGGTCTGGGAAAAAATGTTTTAAAAAGTACAATAAAGGTCGAATTTTATGTGGTAAAGAAGAGAAAATTCAAAAATGCTGCTTGGGAAAATTTATTATATGAAGGGGAAAAACAACACCTGTACCCAAACAGAATACATATTTAAAAGTTTCAGATAAATTAAAACATAAAACCATAAGGCAAACAGAAATAAATGTAGGCAAATATTTGCATATTTCAGGGTTCGAAAGAACTTTTTAAGTTAAAAAGTACTTAAAAGGGAAAAGGCTGATATATTGGAAGGTATGCAAGTTTTCCACTTTATGTGTCAAAAACACTCTAAACAAAATTGAAAGTAATGATAAAGTGGGAAAAATACTTGACAGATAAAAATAAACATACATTATAGTCATATCAATATATCCTATAAACTTTTCAATTTAAAAAACCTTAACTTTTAGAAAAACTGGCAAAGAAACAGGCAATTTAAAGAAACAGCAGACTGGGCACAATGGCTCATGCCTACAATCCCAGCATGCTTGGAAGCTAAGACAGATGGATCCTTTGAGCCCAGGAGTTCAAGACCAGCCTGGGCTACATAGCTAGACCCCTACAAAAAAAGTTACCTGGGTATCATGGCATGAGCCTGTGGTCCCAGCTACTCAGGAAGCTGAGGTGGGAGGATCACTGGAGCCCGGGAGATCGAGGCTGCAATGAGAGCTGTGTTCTCACCACTGCACTCCAGCCTGGGTGACAGAGTAAGACCCTGTCTCAAAAAAAACAAAAAAAAAAAAACCAAAAAAAAAAGCATATGGCTAGCGACCTTACAGAAACAACATTGAATAGATAAAAACTGGAAACAAAAAGATGTCATTTTTGCCTACCTTAAAGGAAAGACCAAATTTAAGGGGGTGGCCCAGTGTCAGTGAGAGTTGGGGAGGGGCCTCTCTGGGTGAGCATTTCAACTGTGGCATCCAATTTTGGAAGGGGCTTTGCTTGAAATCACTGGAAGAGTACACAAATTTGTCTACAAGGATCTATGCCCAGGTCAGAACAAATAATGAAGTCAATGGTCACAATCTTTAGAGCAGAAACATTGTAGTCTTTAGAAATCATATTTTTGCAGAATATTTCATGGCGTAGGAAACATAATATTGTTGGGACAAACATGGGACACAAAACTACAGCTATGCCAAATTGGTAACAGCTCTGAATGGCAAAGAATCCTGCAAATGATGGTTGTTTTCTTCCACATTACTCTAGGGTCCAAATGATCTACAGGAAATACTGTGTACCTTTTAGAATTATGAAAATTCCGTCAACCCTCCAGTATGGAATCCTGTGGGAAACTGGTTCTAGGAGTCCCCCATACCAAAATTCACAGATGCTGAAGTTTCTGATCTAAAATGGCATAGTGTTTGCATATAACCTATACACATCCTCCCACAGACTTTCAATCATCTCTAGATGCTTATAATACCTAATACAATGGAAATGCCACGTAAATAGTTATTATATTATATTGTTTAGAGAATGACGACAAGAAAAAAAGGTCTGTACGTGTTCAGTATAGACCCAGTGATTTTTGTCTTTAATACTTTTAGATCTGAATCCAGGGATGCAGAACCCATGGATACGGAGGGCTGGCTGTGTGTGTTATTTACAAATATATGTTGTAGGATGCCAAGTTGTTCGGTAGTACTTCTGAAAACACAAATAATGGTAAATAATAACCTATGTTTTTTCAGCATTTCATTAACATTCTAGTCTGGACATGTAACTTTGGGACAGGTGTGAATTTTATTGATCTGACCTATGCTTTGCCCTCCCATTTCTGCTGGCCTAATGATCAGAGTGGCAGGCAGGACACAGGGTCCTGACACACCTTTGCCTATTGCACAATAAGGCTACATGAGGCAAGTAATACTCCCAGTTTACAGAGGAGCACAAGGCTTAAGTGTCGCACCCAAATTGACACAATGAGCTTCTAAGTAGAGTGGAAACAAAACCCTGACCTGTCTCACTCCAAGGACAAACCTAGTCACATACCCTCTGTACCCCTCTCTCTCTCTCACACACATACAGAACCTGCTGCTTAGAAAATAATTATTAGAGAAAATTACCTTAGAGATAACTATTTCCCCTCACCTTTTATACCTTATACAAAGCAGTATATCATCAATTCACCGTTGAATCAATGTTTAACTGCGGTAAGTCAAAGTTTTAGCCAAATAGAATTGCTAATTTCAACCTAAAATAAAAACAAGCTAGATTCCTATGTAGTATTTTTTCTTAGACTTTCCATCTAGGATTGTAAATTCTACCTTCACTAAATTGTGAGTCATTTAATCTAAATAACAACTCTTTTTTTTTCAAGGACATGAAAAAAATAAGAACTATTGATGCTTCTGCAATGTACAAACTTTCAGAAATCAACTATTTAAAGAAGCAACATTTTTTAAATTAAACTTTTATTGTTTTTGAAAAAAATCTCAAGAGTGAAACCGAAATTGGGGTTTGGGCTTGGAAAGCACACAGTGTTTTTAAATTAATGGAGGGTTTAATATTTTAAAGAATCTGGCTTCAATGGTATGGCTAATGGCATTAGCAACAGAAAAAACCTCTTCTGCATCTTGATTACACATTAGCAACAGTATCGATAATAGTAATAGTACAGACAATTGTTCAACTCTTATAGATCATGAGGAATATTCACACACAACCTCATTTAATTCATACAATGTTTTCAGAAGAGTTATATTACACCCATTTAATAGAGGATAAAATTGAGACCAGAAAAATAAAGTAGCCTGCACAAATTCAAATAACAACTGAAAACTTGAGGACGTCCCCCAGGTGCCCTTCTGTGGGGTCAGTGCCCTTACACAGGCATTCCTCCTGCTTTTGGGTCAGATACCCACTATGTTGTATTTCAAATGCTAAGATTTAAATGACTGGACCAAATTGTTTCCAAATAGAAGTCTTCCAAGAAAGTTACGGTACAATTTATTCACAGCACCAAAAGCATTACTTGAATTAACTCAACTATTGTTGATCTTTAATTTCTATAAGGCAAGTAAAAAATTTTCATAGCATAACATTGCCGACAACCAAAATGTTCTCATAAATTCATTCTTGACATTAGAGCTTTTAAAATAACCATGTAGTAATAAGCAAACTTCAAGTTCACACATTTCCCAATTCATTACTATATTAAAAAAAATAGCTACTTACTTTCCTATGCACGAAGGGTTGGCAAATGATTTCTGTAAGGAGCCAGAGAGTAAACATATTAGGCTCTGCAGGTCATGTGAGTTCTTTTGCACCTATGCACCTCTGCAACCACAGCACGGATGCAGCCACGGGCAGTGCATTAGCAGAACAGCATGCCTGCATGCCAGTAAGACTGGATTTACGAAAATGGGGGCTGTAGTTTACCAACCCCCACCACTTACTAAAAATTTGCTACAAGGCAAACTTACTTGTGTATGAACATAACATTTATAGATTACACTTCCTACTATTAAAGAGAAAAAAAAATATTTCACTAAACATAGTAATTGAAAAAAACATTTCTCAGCCTGGCAAGGTGGCTCATGCCTGTAATCCCACCACTTTCAGAGGCCATGGCAGGAGGATTACTTGAGCCCAGGAGTTCCAGACTAGACTGGACAACACAGTGAGACCTCTATTAAAAAATACAAAGAAATGCTGGGTGTGATGGTGTACACTTGTGGTCCCAGCTTCTAGGGATATGGAAGCAGAAGTGTTGCTTGAGCCCAGGTGGTTGAGGCTACAGAGAGCCGTGATCACACCACTGCACTCCAGCCTGGACAAGGGAGCAAGACCCTGTCTCAAAAAAAAAAAAATAGAAAAAAGAAAAAACATTTCTCAACTCATTCCTCTTCCTTACATTTTTAACATTCTCACTTTTTTTGTTTTTTGTTTTTTTTTTTGCATTTTAACGAAACACATTTAATATCCTATGTTTAGGAAGTCAGTGAAGATGGTGGAGTGAAGGACGTCCAAAAATTATCTCTTTCATAAAAGCAGTGAGAAAGAACAATGGCAAAATACCGTCAAAATCAACTTTTTTCAGGTCTCTGAAAATTAATCAAATATTAGCAACAATCCAAAAACATTTATTCAAGAAAAATGGCTGAAACTCAGTAAGAACAGTGAGCTTTGTAGCGTTTTACGTTTCCGTATTTCCTACTCTCCTCACTGCAGCTCCAAGGTAGCCTTTAAAACCAGCCATTAGGCCAGGTGCTGTGGTTCATGCCTGTAATCCCAGCGCTTTGGAAGGCTAAGGCAGGAGGTTCGCTTAAGCCTAGGAGTCTGAGGTTGCAGTGAGCACCACTGCACTCCAGCCCAGGTGACAGAACGACACCTTCACTCTGGGAAAAACAAAACAAAACAAAACAAAACAAGAAACCAGCTACCGAAGGGCAAAATACGAGGTTGGAGCTCCTTCAAAGCCCGTACCAGAGAACTATCATTAGTTGACCAGGCTGCTTTTCCCTGGAAAATCCCATTCACAAGTCTGTGTTTATTTAACCTGACCTGGAACTCACCCATTAGGAAAAGCGTTTTCACTTGACATTTGTCAAATTAGAGGCAGTTGTTTAGAACATCTGAGATGGTGGCTATGAGGTGGGGCAAACAACAAGCAGATCAAAATCTTAAAAAGAAAGCCTGAGGAATGAGATATTAACAGAGGGCTTTGAAACTCCAGCATATTCCTGGGAATCTCTAAGACCACACCCATGTGTAGGAATATAAACATGCTCAGAGCTATGCATACACTCAGAAGGAACACGAGAGGGCCATGAGCCCTCAGCTTTGGCAGACATGAGGTTCTGCACAAGCAGGAATGAAGGCTAAGATAGAGAGGTAACCACCTGGCTCAGAGTTGAAGGTGTGCCCAAAACATGCACACATAACATCAGCAAAGATTAGGAGACTCTGTCCATCATTATTTGACCACTAAGATAATCAAGCACAGCCTTCAGTGGCTACCACAGGACAAAGAATACAGACCTTACAGAACTGGTTCATAAAAGTCAATAAATAAACAACAATAGCAACAAACAGCAACAACAAACCCTGGGGAGAAAAAAAGAATTCAATTTCCAAAGTTTCCACATTGTTTTATTTTAAATGCCATTTTCAACAACAAAAAAATTATGAGACATGCAAACAAATAAGAAAAGAAAGTCCATGCACACAGGAAAAATTGTCCCCAAGCAAGCTCAGATGTTGGAGTTACTAGAAAAAATAAATATTTCCAAAAAATTAAAGGAAACCATGCCTACAGAAAAGTATGATAATAATGTCTCATGAAATAGAGAATATCAATAAAGAGATATTGCAAAAAAGAACCAAGTACAAATTCTGGAGTTGAAAAGTACAATAAATGAAATAAAAATCTGAAGATCTCAACAGCAGATTTCTGAGCAAACAGAAAAAACAATCAGCAAACTTGAAAATAGGTCAATTGAGATTGCTCAGTATGATAAACAGACAGAAAAAAAATGAAGAAATAGCAACAGTCTCAGAGTCCCGTAGGACATCATCAAGCAAACAGATGTATGAATAATGGGAGTCCCAGGAAGAAAAAAGAGAGACAAAAAGAAGAAAGTACAGTTGAAAAAATAATGACTGGGTTGGGTACAGTGGCTCATGCCTGTAATCCCAGCACTTTGGGAGGCCTAGGTGGGTGGATCACTTGAGCTCATGAGTTTGAGACCAACCTGAGCAACATGGCAAAATCCCATCTCTACAAAATAAAAATACAAACATCAGCCAGGTGCGAAGGTGCACCTGTAGTCCCAGCTACTTGAGAGGCTGATGTGGGAAGATGGCTTGCGCCCAAGAGGTGGAGGTTGCAGTGAGCCGATATTGCACCACCGCACTCCAGCCTAGGCAACAGAGCCAGACCTTGTCTCAAAAAGTGGAATCACCTGAGGTCAGGAGTTTAACACCAGCCTGGCCAACATGGTGAAACCCCATCTCTGCCAAAAATATAAAAATTAGCCAGATGTGGTGGTGCACACCTGTAATCTCAGCTACATGGGAGGCTGAAGCACGAGAATCATTTGAACCCAGGAGGCAGAGGCTGAAGTGGGCCTAGATTGTGCCACTGTACTCCAGCCTGGGCAACAGAACAAGACTCTGTTTCAAGAAAAAAAAGTAATAATAATAATGATGATAATGATAATGGCTGAAAACTTCCCAAACTTGATGAAAATCATCTATCTGCACATGTGAGAAGCTAAATAAACAATTCCTAGTTAGATAAACTCAAAAGAGATCTAAACTTATACACATCATAATCAAACCGCCAAAAGCCCAAAACCCTATATTCAGTAATGAACAGAAAGAACTTGGAAAAAAGAAAGAAAAAAGTGACGCACATCGTACAAGGGATCTTCAGTAAGTTTAACAGCTGACTTCTGATCAGAAATCATGAAGGACAAAAGGGAGTCAGGTGACATCTTCAAAGTGCTGAAATAAAGACTGCCAGTCGCTAACTCTATATTCAGCAAAAACTACTCAAAATACATAGGTGAAATTGGACATTCCCAGATAAACAAAAACAGAGAATTCACCACTAGCAGACCCCTCTCCTACAAGAAATAATAAACAGAGTCCTTCAGGCTGAAATGCAAGCACACTAGACTGTAACTTGAATAGATCAGAAGAAATAAAGAGCACCAGTAAAAGTATCTACTAAGTAAATATAAAACGCATAGGTAGTTTTTCTTTGTAACTCTTTTTTCCCCTTGATTTAAAAGACATAAAGCAACATTTACAAATCTATGTTGATGGGCATACAAAGTATACAAGATGTAATCGACAGGACTTGACAACACCAGCACAATGGAGGGAGGATGGTGGGGCTACATATGAACAAAGTTTTCATGGCACTGTAATTAAGGTGGTATTAATCTGACCTACATTGCTGGAAATTTAGATGCTAATTAAAACCCACAAGGTGATTACTAAGAAAATAACCCCCAAAGTGATAAAATAAATGACAAGGAGATAAAAATGGCACACAAGAAAATATCTATTTGACAAAAAAGGCGGCAGTAATGGAGGAATAGACAAATAAAAATACCTAAGACATAAAGACTGCAAATAGCAATATGGCAGACTTAAATCCTACCAACTCACTAAGTACATTAAATGTAAATGGTCAAGTTCTCCAGTTAAGAGGCAGAACTGACAGAATAGATTTTTTAAAAAGCACAATCCATCTATATGTGATCTGTAAGAGACACACTTTAGATTAAAAAATACAAATAGGTTGAAAGTAAAAGGATGAAAAAAGTTATACTGTGCAAAAAGTAACCAAAAGAGAGCTGGATTGGCTATACTAGTATTAGAAAAAAAAATAGACTTTAAAACAAAAAAATGATACTACAGATCAAGAAAGACATTTTATAATGAAAAAAAGGTCAATCCATCAGAAGGCCATAACAATTATAAGCAAAAATGAAGCTAACTGTAAGTTCCCAAAACAAATGAAGCAGAAAACGACAGAACTGAAGGATGAAATAGACAATTTAACAATAACAGAGAATCCAATGCCCCACTTTCAACAATAGAACTAGCAGAAATTAACAAGGAAATAGAAGACTTGAAAAATATTATAAATGAACTAGACCTGACAGACAACTGTAGAATACTCTGCCCAGCAACAGTAGAATAAACTTTCTTCTTAAGTGCATGTGGCGTGTCCTGTAGTACAGACCATAAGCTAAGCCATAGAACAAAACTCAGTAAGTTTAAAGGATCGATACCATACTAAGTAGGCTCTTGGAATGAGCTTAGAAATGAAATCAGTAACTGAAGCAAATTTGAGAAAGACATACATACGTGGACATTAAACAATCCACTCTTAAATAACCAATGGATCATCACAGGGGAAATTAGGAAATACTTCGAGGTGAACGCAAACAAAAATCCAACACACCAAAACATACAGGATGCAGCTAAAGCAGGGCTTAGAGGGAAATTTAACATCCCATATTTGATATCATTTGTATTGCTTTATCCAGTCATAAGCATTTCCATGTAACCAGAAAGTATCTTAAAATATAATTTAATAAATACACAGTATTCCAGTAAGTGAACCATGATATCTAATTATTATATGGATTTGGCAGCATTCATGTTGTGTTTTACATGTGCTGTTGTAAAAACTGACTATCCTGGGGCACTGTGATCTTTGACTGCATCAAAGATTATCTTCCCAGGATACATTTATAGAAATGGAATTGTTCACTCAAAAAGGTAGGCATTTCTATGGCTGGTGATTCCTGGCAACCTTATTAATAAAGCTTTGCTCCACATCATGCATAACGCTGGAACATGTGTGAGAAAGGAGGGGGTAACAGACACACAACTCCAGTCTGTTTGCAAGAACCAACTTGGAGTAAGGAGGCGGAAAGTTGATGCAAATTTTATTTCCTTCTTTCCCATTTTTCTGGTAATAACAGAAGTGTATTAAAATAATGTGGTGAAAAGTGCCTCTTTACAGAAAAATTTTCATAAAGCCTGCTCACATCTGTCTGGGAGAAAAGGGGAGGGTCCGTTCAAACGTCTCCATGGCTGGGTGGTGATGTCACCTGTGATGATGTCACCTCACAGCACCCAGATCAGTGACTTTCAGAGCTTTGCATCCATTTCCCCTGAACTTAGGCTAAGGAGGCAAGATCAGTTCCATTTTAAGGATGAATTAAAATGGGATACCCAGTAAAAATGTCTTAAATATGTGAATAAATGAGTATTGAGTGTTGATGTCATTTGTTCTTTCAAAAAATTTTTCTTTTCTTGAGCAGGAACCAAGCACGCCACCACACAGAAAACAAAGCTCTTGCTCCCAAGAGTTAACATTCTAATGCGGAGGAGGGTGGGTAGAGAAACATCTAAATGCCCAAATCCATAAGTGGGTCAGACTGTAGTAAGATAAACAGAGTAGGGACAGAGATGAGGCATTTAGGGAGGATCTCCCTGGGAGTGCGACACTGGGAAAGGTGCCTGAACTAGGCAGGAGCCAGGAGAGAGCTGGGGGAAGGGGCAGCAGCCCAGGGCTCTGAGGCAGGGCTCGCCCTGGAGTCCCAGGAGGCCAAGGCGTAGTGGGATGGGAGGCGGAGAGTGAGGGTGTGGGGGGAGGGACACAGTGGGCCACCAGGTACAGGACCCTGTGGGTCAAGCAAAGACTTTGGATCTCACTCCCAGGGAAGGGAAGACAGTGAGGCTTCCAAGAAGAGGAGGGCCCTGGTCTGCTTTCTATTGTAAGAAATCACTTTGGCCATTGGGTGGAGGATGCTCAGGTGTGTGCTAGGGGCCGGGGTGGAGGCAGGAGGTGGTTAGGGTAAACTAGGAGGCCTCGGTCACCATCTGGAGGGAGATGGAGGTGGTTCAGGCAGGGAGAAGTGCGGTGAGCATCCAGGTCCAAGGCCTCAGCCAGCAGGAGCTGTGAATGGAGCCACGGAGAGGAGGAGGCCTGGTGATGTGCCGCTGCCAGCACAGGCACCTGGGGGTAAATGCAGGAGAGGGGGTGCAGCCATGCAGCTCTGGCCTTCCTGGGTCATCCCCACCTTCACCTCATTCAGAATGGCCTCAGAGGCCAGGCTCCACTCTCCTACGGGGTGCTCTGCAGAGCCACCTTGGGAAGTCACTGAAAGGGGTGGAAGTGTCCCTCTATTGTGCCCTGAAACTGGCGGCCAGCCTGTCCAAAACCACACAGTTCTGCTAGAGGGAGTGGCAAAGGTTAAAATTCCCACCACACTGCCCCTTTGCAACAGCATTTCTCAAGCGAGAAACTGACTTGGGCTTCTTTACACCTTCCTTCCTTTCCAAAGAAAACCACGCCACAAGTTCAAGAATCTGGAGATTCCTCAACAGGCTCTCAGGAGGAGACCCAGACCCTTTCTCTCCGGGGGGTCCTGTGTCCCTGCACTGGCCACATGATCTCTAACAGCCCAGTTCGCCACGGCCCCCTTCCGTCTTCCCTCACTGTGGCTCTGGGGTCTTCAGTCCCAAACTCAGAGGTGACAACTTATTTCTGTCCCCCTGTGTTGTCCCATGAGGTCATGACATTTTAAGATGGTCTATATTAAACCCGTTTCAAAAGAAACAAGTGGCTTTAGTAAACGTGTCACCTGATGAGGCTTTCAGCACTTACCTGCTCCTGGGAATCACTGTTTCAAACCTAAGTACTTCATTTCCTCAGACTTTGAAAGGAAGCCAGAAAAATGATTCACTGAACTATGTTCTCAGAGGGGGACGGCAATACTTCCCAGGCTTCAGAGCTTTGGCTGTGCCGGGCCTCCCTTCATCTGGCTGCTTCGCTACATGATTCAAGGCCAAAATTATATTTGGGGCAAATGATGAGTCTGCAATGAAATGCAAACAAAAGTCCCAGCCACTCATCCCACCTTCCCCACCATGCCCTGCCCGCTCCTCAGCAGACAGGCTGGACCCCGTGCATACCCAGCACCCTCCACAGTGTCTAGATGTCTGGGACCGCTGCCCATACCCTCTCCCACCTCATTCCAAAGCTGTGTGTGGCTCGGGGGCCTCGGGGGCTCCACCCCGTATGAGATTCTCTCCCCGCTGCAATTACACATTGTTGGGCAAGTCCTGGAACTGTAATGGGCTCTGCGTGTTTGTGCTACCTCAGAAAAATGCTGGACTCACCCATGTGGACAGTTAATCTCCTTGACAACATTTTCCTGGAGAATGCTGCGGGCAGGGAATTCCTAATAGGGGATGGAACTGCATTTAGTCATTCTCTAAAAATACATGTTCAGTGTGTCGAGATGTGAAAATGGCTTTTTGTGGAGTGTAAATGACTGCCACTGACTTAGCAATATCCTCATAATTCTTGGCAATCAATGACAGTCTTCACAGATTCAGCTAAATACCATATGGATCGATATTTTGTGTTTCCTGAGTTTCTATCTGTCCACAAACTCTGAGCTCACACGATATGCAAAGCATGGTACCAAGGGGAACCTGCACCTATAGAGGCTCCCACGGGCACCACCTCACTGCCTGACCCAGGTGAGGGGATCTAGAAGATAGCATTGTCATATATTTCCAAAGAGCCACACAACCTTCTGAACTTCCTGCTGTTAATAACTCATTATTCATGAGCAAAATGGAATGCTTAAAATAAACAAGCAAACAAAAACCCTCCAGTGCCAGTAGGACAGTGCCAGTACGTGACTTTGGCGATTACACTGTGTTGAATGAATAGTGTCCCCCAAAATTCATGTCCATCTGGAACCTCTGAATGTCACTTTATTTGGAAATACGATCCTTGCAGATATAGTTAGTTAAGATAAGGTTATACTGGAGTACGGCGGGCCCTAACCCAATGACTGGTATCCTTATAAGCAGAGAAAACAGAGACACAGAGACTCATGAGAGAGAAGACAGCCATGTGAAGACAGAGACAGAAATCAGATCAATGTGGCTGCAAGACAGGGGACTGGCGGCCAACACAGACGCAGGAAGAGGCAAGGAAGGATTTTTCTCTAGAGCCTTCCACAAGAGCATGGCCCTGCCCACATGCTGGTCTCAGCCTTGAAGCCTCAGAACTGTAAGAGAATACACTTCTGTTGGTTTAAGCCACCTGGTGTATGGTAATCTGTTATAGAAGCCTCAGGAAACTCATTCAGCAATGGGTGGAAAATCTGAGTGCTACTCTCCTAGCAGACACAAGGCCTCATTTCAGCAAAGGCAGCTGCCTGTGAGTGTGCCGGGCAAGGCAAAGACATCACAAAGATCTGTCATGTTCTGGACCATTGTCGCAGTCTAAAATTGGCATCTTTATATTTAAGGTTGTCAATGACCAGATTCCATTTTTTGTCTTATGCTTACAGGTCCTATGTAAATTCGTTTCCTTTTTTTTTTTTCAAACACATTTCCTTTTTTGAATACACTCTGCTTTCGTGCGCTATATGTGAAGCAGAAAAATAAAACAAAAACAGGCAACATCTAGCCTTCTGCCCAAAGAAAGGAAATGAAAAGAGTATGTTACTGGATACTAAACTACAGCTGGAGAGGAGGGATAAGTTGTGGCGTTCCGCAGCACTGCAGGGGGACTATAGTTAACAGTAATTTAGTGTGTATTTTCCAATAGCTAGAAGAGAGGATTTTGAATGCTCCCAATAAAAAGAAATAAGTATTTGAGGGGATAGACATGCTGATTATCACAATTTGATCATTACAAACTGTATACATAGGCAGTATCACTCTGTGCTCCACAAATGTGTATAATTGTTACGTGTCAATTAAATTTTTTTAATCTATTTTATTCTTTTTTTTTTTTTTTGAGACAGAGTCTCACTCTGTTGCCCAGGTTGGAGTGCAGTGGTGTGATCTCGGCTCACTGCAACCTCCGCCTCCTGGGTTCAAGTGATTCTTGTGCCTCAGCCTCCCAAGTAGCTGGGATTAGAGGCGGATATTACCACAAGTGGGTGATTTTTGCATTTTTAGTAAAGACGGGTTTTCACCATGTTGGTTGGGCTGGTTTCGAACTGCTGGCCTCAGGCAATCCACCCACCTTGACCTCCCAAAGTGCTGGGATTACAGGTGTGAGCCACTGCGCCGGGCCCATATTTTTTTATTTTTATCTTTAATTGAAAGAACAAAAAGCATGAATGCCTGCTGGCCATTCTCCCCAAAAGACCTCACTGAAAAGCAACACTGAGGTCTCTAAACAGCCAGAGAAGTCCAGCCCCGCAGAGCCGAAGATGACTGGTCTGAGGCCTGCTCACCACGAATTTCTTGTGATAACCCTCACTTTTATTTATTTAAAGAGCAGTTTGACAGTAGAGTACCCCTCCCACACTTCTCTTCACTCTGGAGTGAAAAATTATTACAAAATGGATCACAGTGGAATGGCTAAATCAAGCTAATTAACATGCGCCGGGCAGTATTCCATTTTTTCTTCCTCTCAGTTCCTATGTTATTCCTGCATACCTCATGGACTTAATTGTTTTGTGCTAAGAACACTTAAAATCTACTCTCAGCTGGGTGCCATGGCTCACGCCTGTAATCCCAACACTTTGGGAGGCTGAGGCGGACAGATCACGAGGTCAGGAGATTGAGACCATCCTGGCTAACATGGTGAAACCCCATCTCTACTAAAAATACAAAAAATAAGCCGGGCGTGGTGGCGGGCACCTGTGGTCCCAGCTACTTGGGAGGCTGAGGCAGGAGAAAGGTGTGAACCCGGGAGGCGGAGCTTGCAGTGAGCCCAGATGGCCCCACTGCACTCCAGCCTGGGCAACAGAGGGAGACTCTGTCTCAAAAAAAAAAAAAAAAAACTACTCTCTCAGCAAGTATACAATACATTGTCATTATTTATTATTATGCTATTATATGCTATTAACTATTAACTATGTGTGTTATTAACTATTCATTACTCCACAATGTATATATATTTCAAAACATCATGTTTTACACCATAAATATACACAATTTTTTGTCAATTAAAAATAATAATTTAAAAAGTCTGTGCTTCAAAGGGCATAATCAAGGAAGCAAAGAGACAACCTGCAGAATGGGGAAAAGTTTTTGCAAGTCCTATTATCTGACTGGAACTTGTATCTACTAAAAACTGCAACTAAATAATAAAAGGCCGAATTTAAAAATGGGTGAAAGATCTGACTAGACAATTCTCCAAAGATGATACATAAGTGGCCAATAAACACATCAAACATCATGTGCTTAACATCAGTAGCCATCTGGAAAATGCAAATCCAAACCACAATAAGATGTGACTTCACACCCGATAGATGGCTAGAGTCTGAAACAGACAGGTAAGCATTGGAGGATGTGGAGAAAGTGGAACCCTCGGAGAACTGCTGGTGGGAATGCAAACAGCTCTCCAGTTAAACCTCAGGGGTATCGTGTGCTCCAGCAAGTCTCCTCCTAGGGACATACACAAGAGAAATGAAAACACACGTCCATACACTAACTTGTACACAAATGTTCACAGCAGCATTATTCATAGTAGCCAAAAGTAGAAACAGCCCAAATGTCCATCAATGACAAATGGATAAATAAGATGTGGTACATCCATACAATGGGATACCATTTAGCAATGAACAAAAATCAAGTACTGATACAGGCTACAATATGAATGAGCCTGCAAACATGCTATGTGAAGGATACCAGTTACAAAGGACCATGTATTACACAGGATCCATTTTTGTGAAATGCACAGATTAGGCAAATCTGTGGAGGATTAGGAGGTGACAGCTAAGGAATATGGGGCTCATTTTTCTGCTAAAAATGTGCTAGGCCAGGTGCAGTTGCTCACACCTGTAATCCCAGCACTTTGGGAGGCTGAGGCAGGATGATCACTTGAGGGCAGAAGTTTGAGACCAGCCTGGGCAACACAGTGAGACCCAGTCTCTACCAAAAAGTTTAAAAACAAAAATTAGCTGGGCATGATGGCATGAGCTTGTGCTTCCAGCTATACCTGGGAGGCTGAGGTGAGAGGATCACTTGAACCCAGGGGTTCCAGGTTCCAATGAGTGATGACCATGCCCCTGCACTCCAGCCTGAGCAATAGAGTGAGACCTTATCTCTTAAAAATTAATCAGTTAATTTAAAATGTTCTAATGTCGATTGTGGCAACGGATGCAAAACTCTCCCAGATACTCAAATATATTAAAAAGCTACTGAATTGTATACTTTAACTGGGTGAATTGTATGGTATGTGAAGTGGGTCTCAATAAAGCCCCCGCAGGAGCAGCAGCCCACGGAAGCAGCTCCCTCCCTGGTCGCAGTGAGGGCAGGGACCATAGCTGCTTTCCTGACTATGGGGTCAGCACAGTTTTTGCCAATTGTCCTGAACAGGGTCCCAAGCCTGGCCCTTTGCACACAACAAGGCCGGCCATAGGAAACTTCATCCTTGGCCAAAGCCTCCTCCCTCCCAATCAGTATTTCACTTTTATATTTTCTTTAAGAGACTGGGTCATACTCTGTCACCCAGGCTAGAGTGCAGTGGTACTATCATTGCTCACTGAACCCCAAACTCCTGGGCTCAAGCAGTCCTCCCACCTCAGCCTCCCAAGTAGCTGGAATTACAAGCTCGTGCCACCACGCCCAGCTAATTTTTTATTTTATTTATTTATCTATTTATTTTTGAGACGGAGTCTCACTCTGTCGCCAAGGCTAGAGTGCAGTGGTGCAATCTCGGCTCACTGCCAGCTCCGCCTCCGGGGCTCACGCCATTCTCCTGCCTCAGCCTTCCGAGTAGCTGGGACCACAGGTGCCTGCCACCACGGCCGGCTAATTTTGTGTATTTTTAGTAGAGATGGGGTTTCACCGTGTTAGCCAGGATGGTCTCGATCTCCTGACCTCGTGATCTGCCCACCTCGGGCTCCCAAAGTGCTGGGATTACAGGCATGAGCCAACGCGCCTGGCCTAATTTTTCAATTTTTAGTAGAGACAAGATCTCACTATGTTGGCCAGGCTGATCTTGAACTCCTCACCTCGAGTGATCCTCCTGCCTCGGCCTCCCAAAGCACTGGGATTACAGGTGTGGGCCCCCAGCCTGGGAGTATTCTACTTTTTCTTCCTCTTAGTTGCTATGCTATTCCTGCTCCTCTTTTCCCAGCTATATAACTTCACCTCTCTCTTTCTAACCTTTCCTCTTTGCTAATTCTCTTCTCTTTCCAACTTCCTTTCCGCGGGTTGTCTGAACCAACCATCCTACAGGTCCAGCTTGGCAAGAGAAACACACCCAACAACAGAGTGGCAACACTGGCTGCAAAATGAGAAGCATTTAAGGCTCACGGTGCAGGCTGAACACCAAAGCCAGGCAATCACGCACGTCGATTTCATCAAACTCCTGTCTACCCGGGTGAACATCAAGGCTGGACAGACCCAGCACCTTCTGAAGGGTGTCTTCCAGGCAGCGCAGCCAGAGCTGAGCAGCCTCCCTGTTTCCTCAGGCAGCTTTGTCCCTACCTCTAGCAAACACACACACAGTGCCAACCATGTGCCAGGAGCCATCCTGAGTCCTCTGCAGCTATTGGCTCATGGGCGCCAGTGCCCATAGCAACCCTAGGAAGTGGGCACTATTGTTACTGTCGGTTCACAGTAGGAGATGAGGGCTGAAGTCACTTGCAAAAGTCTCCGATCCAGCAAGACCGTCTATGCATGTGCTGTCCCTCTCCCTGACCTGCAAGTCTCTCGAAGGCAAGACCCAGTATTTACCTTCAGGTCCACACACCATCTGCCATGGGGCTCTCTTTTCTTAAAAAAAATTATTATATACATATAAGGTACAAAACATTATATTTTGATATACATATAACGTAGTGAAATACATAGAGAAATGATCACCACAGTCAAGCAAATTCACATATCCATCATTTCACACAGTTACCTCATTTTTTTTTCGGTGACAGCACCCAAAATGTACTCTTTTAGCCAATTTCCGGTATATAATACAAGAGTAACTATAATATTAGCTTCAGTCCTCATGCTGTGCATTAGACCTTGAGGCTTATTTTTCCTACCTGCCCCTCAACAGGGTTCACAACAGCATTATTCAAAAGAACAAGGATACAGAAGCAACCTAAGTGTCCACTGAGGAATGAATGGATAAAGAAAATTGTATATATACACAATTCAATACTATGCAGCCTTTTAAAAGAAGGAAATCCTGCCATTTGCAAAGATGTGGATGAACCTGAGGGACTTGAAGTGAAATAAGCCAGACACAGAGATGCTGCGTGATCTCATGCTAACAAACAATCTCAAACACATGGACAGAGTAGAAAGGAGGCTCCCGGGGCAGGGAGTGGGAGAAATGCGGAGACGGTGGTCACAGGGCAGGAAGTTTCAAGGCTGCAGGACGCATAAGCCTAGGGCTTTGCATGTAGTAGATATTGATGCTGACTGGTCCTGCTGACCTGAAGATCAAAGCCGAAAGTGTCTTTCAGCCCTCAGAGGATTTCCCATCTAACATGAACGAGCGCCACTGGGTAATGGACCAGAAGGCAAGCACGTCCACAAACAGCAAACTGCCCGAAAGGCACCTTCCTGCTTTGCGCTGGCTGGCAGGGTCCTGGGAAACAGCTCGAGGGCATGGGGAAGGCTCTGGGCTAACAGAAGGGGAAACTGCTCAGGAGCACGTGGCAGGCTCAGGTGGAAGGGGAGCCAGGCAGTGGGGAAGATGGGTGGGGAGGGGGAACTGGTGACAGTGCTCTTGGAAGGAAGGTATGCTGGAGCCTCTCACTGCCCCTTGGCAGTGTGGAGGATGGACGAGGGACAGCTGAGCTGCCAGGGCTCCGGGCCATGGAGCTAGTTTGCATAGATTAATGTACGAGATTCACTGTTTTAGTAAAAACTAGGGCATCCTGGGATTTCAACTTTAATACATTTCATTAAACATGAACCAGCATCCAACGTGTAGAGCAATGATGATGAAAGGTATGAAAGTCCATACCCTGTCTGGACGGCACTTGTTTGACCCAATTTGAACATAACAGAAACTGTGATGCTTTGATGTTTCAATCAAATGTGAAGCCAACACACTCAAAAAAGTGCTTATTACTCAGAAATAAGAGCCTAAGAGGCCTAACACTTTGGAATATACTGCCCATCTCACCCAGGTGACTTGCCTGCACCTGGCACGCTAGGTGTCTGCCCAACCCTTAGATTCCTTTAGGGAGATAGGAGTGAAAGCCCTGGAGCTGTCCATTCCAAGTGCCTTGCCTATGCCCAGCAAGGTGACAGTGACACCTTCACATCCCCAGCAAAGCCACCCTTGGCAACCTCCCTAACCACACTGTTAATATGAAAGCCTAAGGGGCCTCTCCCACCATAGAACTACAACCTCAGGGCTTGGCTGGGAGCTGAGGTGTCACCCTTTAATCTCCATCCTAGAATCATATTTTAGTAATCCAGCAACGGAGTGTTATTACTCAAGTGCAGATGAAGTTTTGATTTTCTGCATCTTTAAACTCACTATGCAACAGAGTCCCTCGGGGCTTCTTAAGAGAAGCGGCCCTTTGAGAGTTGTGGCGCTTGATGATAATATCGCATGTGGCACTTCCTTAGTACTTATTTCCCCTGAGAAAATGGGGAAAGGACGGGCTTTACTCCAGGGTACTACTGCAATGTTAGAAGCAGCCTTTCTTTCTTTTTTTCTTTTTTATTATACTTTAAGTTTTAGGGTACATGTGCACATTGTGCAGGTTAGTTACATATGTATACATGTGCCATTCTGGTGCGCTGCACCCACTAACTCGTCATCTAGCATTAGGTATATCTCCCAATGCTATCCCTCCCCCCTCCCCCCACCCCACAACAGTCCCCAGAGTGTGATATTCCCCTTCCTGTGTCCATGTGATCTCATTGTTCAATTCCCACCTATGAGTGAGAATATGCGGTGTTTGGTTTTTTGTTCTTGCGATAGTTTACTGAGCAGCCTTTCTTTATGGTGAGCGAGCAGTGTGTTTGCAGAAGCATTTCCTATTGAGAGCTTCCTTGTCTTCCCATATAACTGCAAGACACCTGCCCCGAGTTCACTGTAAACTTGTCTGGTGGAGCAATGCGTCTAACCACAAGCTGGTTCATTCAGGAATATCCCATAGCAGTATAGTATTTATTTCTCTATGGTGTCCATTTCTCATAAATGTGTTACAAAGGCGTGTTTACCTAGTTGACAGCAATGACTTAACAGCGGGCTTGTATCCAATACCCATTCTGTTTAGAAGACACTGGCTACACCTTAGCTCCAGTTTAAACTCCAGTGTCACAGGTGAAGGGCTGTGATATTCCCAGGATCAAGGCTGGGATAATATGTAACTCCAGCGTATGTGCGTCAGCGCATCCCTTCCAACTGTAATTATCCAAATTGCTCATAACTACAAGAACAAGCACATTAAAATAAAGTACTTTTGGTATTTCCAGGAGTTAATGTAATCTAATCTTCCAGAGCATTTTATGTACCCTTTATAACTAGAGAGCCAAGTCTCCTTAGAGCCCAGGTCTGGGAAAAAAAAAGCAGCGTTCTCCCACTCTCCTTGAAGTTACTCATAAATCTTAATGCTTATCTTCACAGCCGTGAGAGATGCCGTTGACCAAGATCATCATCTCTGCTGGAAAGAGGGTAAATCTACACTAGCCCTCCTTAGCAAGGCGGCAGGCTCATCCTCTCTCCCGCTCTGCAGAGCATGCTGGGTCCTGAAAACCTCACATTCCCACCGCTGGGCACTCCGTTGGCAGGAGCCCCACCTGGGCAACATGTGCACTGGGCACACCGAATTTCCATGTCTTCTTCTTATACTGACTCATTACCATTAATAACTCAATGGTCATATTTTAAGCTTTTTATTTTGGAATAATTATAGATTCATAGGAAGTTGCAAAGAAATGTACAGGGAGGTCCCATGCACCCTTCACCCAGCCTCCCCTAAGGCTACCAGGCCCCAAAACCAGAGGACAAAATCAAAACCGGGAAATTGGCATTGGTACAGCCGACAAAGCTTATTCAGATTTCTCTAGCTTTATGTGCATTCGTGTGCGTGTGTGCGCGCATGTGCATCTGTGCAGCTTCTCAACCACAACCAAAATAGTACCCACACACAATCAAGATGGTACCAATGGGACAAGACCCCTCATGCTACCTCTCTGGGGCCACGTTCACCCCTCCTGCATCCCTAACCCCTGGCAAACACTAAGTTGTCCCTCATCCCCCTAAGAATGTTATTTCACAAATGTTCTATAAATGGGATCATGCAGCATATATCCTTTTGAAATTAGGTTTTCTTAACTTTTATTTTAGGTTTGGGGGTTTGTTACACAGGTAACAAACCTATGCACATGTGAAGGTTTGTTACATAGGTAAACTCACGTTATAGGGGTTTGTGTACAGATTATTTCATCACCCAGGTATTAAGCCTAGTACCCAACAGTTATCTTTTGTGCTTCTCTTTCTCCTCTCACCCTCCACCCTCAGGTAGACTCCAGTGTCTGTTGTTCCCTTCTTTCTGTTCATAATTCTTATCATTTAGCTCCCAAGCTTTTTCCATTCACCAAAATCTCCTTGAGGCCCATGCAAGTTGCTGTGTTTATCAACAGTCCGTTCCTTTTTACTACTGACTAGTATTCCACCGTATGGATGGATCACAGTTTCTTTAACCACTCACCTTTTGAGGAACATCTAGGTTATTTCCAGTGTTGGGTTATTATTTTAAAAAAAAATGCTGCGATGAACATTTCTGCAAAGCTTCTCGGTGGATATAAGTTCTCATTTATCTGGGGTAAATGTCCAGGAGTGCAACTGGTGGATTATATGACAATTCTATTTTTAGTTTTGTGAAGGGACTATTTTCCAGAGTGGGTATGTTTCACATTCCCACAGCAACGTAGGAGAGATCCCGTTTCTCACACCTTCAGCAGTGTTTGGTGGTATCACTCTTTTTATTTGTGCCATTCTGATAGATGCACAGTGGTATCTCTGAGTGGCTTTAATTTGCATTTCCCTGTTTTGTAAAGATGTTGAACATCTTTTCATGTGCTTACTTGCCATCTGTATACCTTCTTCAGTGAATGTCTCATGTCTTGCCCATTTTTAAACAGGATTCGTTGTTTTGTTAATGTTCGATTTTGAGAGTTCTTTACGTATTCTAGATATTAGTGCTTTGTTGGGTATGTGATTTGCAAATATTCTCTCTCGTCTGGAATTTCTCTGCTCTTTTTCATTGGATCTTTCCCACAGCAAAGGATCATGCTTTTGGTGTCAAGTCTATGAATTCTTTGCCTAGTCTTAGATCTCAAAAATGTTCTATGTTTTCTTTTAAAAGTTTTATCGTTTTACATTTAAATCTATAATCTTTAACAAGTTAATTTTTATATGAGGTATGTGAGGTTTAGGGTTTTTTTTTTTCTAATGGATGTCTAATTGCTCGTACACTGTTTATTGGAAAACTATATACTTCCTCCACTGAACTGATTGTCAAAAACTAATTGGGCATATCTGTTGGGACTTATTTCTGGGTTCTTCACTCTGGTTCATTACATATGTGCCATCCCTTTGCTGATACCACACTTTGCAGCTCCACAGTAAGCATTAATATTGGGAGAAGTGAGTGCTTCCACTTTATTATTCTTTTTGAGAAATCTTCTGGACATTTTTGGACCTGTGTTTTTCCACGTAGAATAAGCTTGTGTATGTCTACAAAAAAAAAAACATTGCTGAGGTTTTGATAGGAGTTACGTTAAATCTATAGATAATTATAGAGAAAACTGACTCACTATTATGTTCATTTCTCCGATCCATGAACATGGGAAGTCTCTCCATTTATTCAGATGTTCCTTGATATTTTTCATCAGCATTTTGTAATGTTCATCCTGCATCCTGCATGAGCATTGTGAAATTTATATGTAAGTATTTTATTTTCTTGGTGCAACTGTAAATGGTATTACGTTTGTGATTTCAGTTTTCACTAGTCCATTGTGGGGATACAGAAATGCAGTCAATTCATAGCCATGGATCTTGTATCCTGTCATTGTAATGAGCTCATTTTTCAGTTGTAAGAGGTTTTGTAGAATCAGTCTTTCACCCTTAACTGTGAAATTGGTTGTAGGTTTTTTGTAAATGCTCTGTATAAAGGAGTGGAAGGCAGTTCCCTGGGCCACCTGTTGCTGTGGTGTGGGTGGATGGGCAAAAGCCCCTGGGTCTGGGTCTCCTGGAGCCACTGGATAGGGAGTGGTCCACACAGCAGCATCAGGCTGTCCACTGGTGGCTTGGGTGTGGAGCGGGCCTTGGGTTCCCACTAGGTCTCACTGAGCTTCCCCTTTGGCCTGACAGAGCCTTTTGGTTTTGCTTTATTTTGTTTTCTCTATACCTGTTGGCGGTTCTGGTTACAGGCCTTCCTGTGCCCACACTGGAAGGATACAGGAGATAAAACAGAAGTCCAGGGTCTCATGGTGTTGATACCCCCTCATGTCCTGAGGCCCCAGTCAGTCTGCCTGCTTTTAGTTTCCAGCATCCTTTTACTGTTTCTTGTTAAATTATTTACTTGTAATCACGGGGAGGAGCAGGGAAAAATGAATCTACACCATCTTGTTCTAAAACCAGAAGCCCCTGTTTTTAAAGTTTTCTACCGTGTTTCAGTGCACTGCCTAGAAAATAAAACACTGGTTTTCATTTCCTTGTATTTTGGGGGATATTTCTATAGGAGCCAAATGATTTTCATACCAGGATGAATAGAATGAATATGTCAACAGTCTTTTAGGTCTCAGTCATAAACATTATCTCTGATTGTATAGATAGGTAAACGTCTTTGACTCCATAATCAAGCAGACTTTTTTTTTTTTTTTTGAGATAGAATTTCACTCTGTCAG
The DNA here is from genome assembly GCF_029281585.2 of Gorilla gorilla gorilla. Classification (NCBI taxonomy): domain Eukaryota; kingdom Metazoa; phylum Chordata; class Mammalia; order Primates; family Hominidae; genus Gorilla; species Gorilla gorilla. The sequence goes on from NC_073240.2 coordinate 27,075,678, forward strand.
TCACAGTTCAGTGGCACAATCATAGCTCACTGCAACCTTGAACTCCTGGGCTCAAGCAGTCCTCCCACCTCAGCCTCCCAAGTCACTGGGACTACAGATGCACATCACCACAACTGGCTATTTATGTATGTATACATTTTATAGAAACGGGATCTCACTATGTTGCCCAAGCTGGTCTCAAACTTCTGGCCTCAAACAATCCTCCTACCTCAGCCTCCCAAAGTGCTAGGATTCCAGGCACAAGCCATGGTGCCTGGCCAAGCAGGCTTACTTAAATATCAAAATGATCACCCTCCATTATCCAGAATTTCAAAACCTATTGTTCTGAGTGGCTGCCAGGAGGTGCTAACAGTTGGCACGAAATTAAGCTAAACTCATGTCCAGCGCAGTCACGCCATGTGCCTCCTCCCCGGCACCAGAGGGCTGCCATGAACCCTAGGAGCCGCAGGCCCACCCTCCACCCCCCACCCCCACCGTCCCGGGGTGTGACCTCGGCACTCCACCTATCACCACCCAAACCCACATCAGTGTGTGCAGAGGCTCCCAGGAGCACAGCTCCACATATGTCAAAGTTCAGAGATGGAAGGAAACTCCTCAGTGCAAGTGGAAAGAGACAGATGTGATTTAAACGGGGAGTGGGGAGCATCATAAATTCACCAAGAATCTGGCTGAACTGTGCCTCTGTATAGACAGGATGATAGATTTTCCCAAACCAGAGCCCAGACTTGGTGCAGAAAAGAGTTACTCCTCTCTGTGCAGGAATTCATCATTTGCATCCCGCATCACAGCAAAAGCAGGCACAGAGGCTTAGAGCCCTCTTAGACATCTATGAGTGAATTCAGCTTCTTATAAACATCCCTCCCAGACTCCATCTACTCAAGAGTTTATCCAGGCATCCAGAGTAGAAAAGGTCATTTGGGGATATTCAAGGAAAACTGGTCCCCTGTAGAAAGACAGACGCACGGATGCCACAGGGAAACTCCCATCTGAGCTATCTGGGAAAATCATGCCATGCCCACAGCTCCCGTCGCAGACCCCACTAACTCTAGAAGCTATTTTTGGATGCACTTTCCGGTTAACACAAGAAACTAAGTTCAAGAACACGGACCAGGCACTGGAAGGGCTGGAGTCTCCCTTTTAGCCGATTTCCTGCTTCCCATGGTCTCGCGGAGCTGTTTTAGAGTGGTTGTCTGAAATGACACTACCACCCACCGCCAAAACTGAGACAGCGCCCACCACACTGGATACCTGTGTTCAAGACAAATCGAATAGAGATATCACCTGATTTTACTGTCACCCCAACAACATGAAGGAGTCAAAATTTCAGAAACTAATGATACAAGGCCACAAAGCACACGGTATTAAAACATACCTCTGTCATACACTTTGCTTGCATATTTGTTATTTACAAGGCGTATGTGTCACAACACTGCAATTTGAACATTTTCATAAAGACGAGGGGAGAATCTGCCATTCAGTAGAAGGGACCCTGAGGGAACAGGTGGTGCATTTCTCTCCACGGCACGTCTTTGCCAGCTGGAGCCTCTACGAAAGGGAGGACTCATAAACTGCAACCTCAAGTTAAATTATGAGGCAAGTAAAAGGGAATTTTATGGGTCTTCCTAAACTGAGGAAGTTTAAGAGATATTTTTCTATTTTATCACCATGTTCCTAGTCCATTTGATTTTATGATGTCATATTTTAAAATAAAGGGATATTAATTGCCCAGGTAATCAAAAGTAAATCAAATAATTGAAATTGTTTTCTTTCGGAAAAAACTCTCCATTTTCCTGTGAGCTTTTAAAATGTAGGGAGAACAAGCACTTACTCAGGGTGCAGCCCCCCAACCTGATCCTCCTGCCCGCCCCATGCACCCTGAGTGGCAAAGGAAGAAGAGGGCTCCTGCCCCTCCTGGCTGGACCACCCTGAGAGGCTGCGGTGGGCAAGCAGTGAGGAGGGCAGACCTGGCCGTGCACCAGCTGCCAAACAGCCAGGACTTGTGGACCCTGTGGCTTGCCGTCTGGGGACATGCTTAGCCCCTGTCTGCAAAATGAGACAAGGAGGGGCTGGCAGCCTGCACCGGCACATGAGGTGGCTTCAGCTTGTCTTAAATGACAGGTTTCAGGCATGGCTGTTCTCCCTGTCCCTCCCATCCCCAGTCACTGTGTGCTTCCGATTTTATCCAAGGGGCACAGGCCTGAACAAGGGCCATAGCAAAGGGATGAATGAAAAGGTTTTCCATAAACTCCTACCAAATACCCGGAGAAAGTGGTTCTCCACAAATCCCCACCGAACACCAGGAGAAAGTGTGTGATGAGGTGGACACTCAGCAAGCAAGACCTCGCCTCTCACGGAGCCCCTCTGGCTGGCGCCTCTCGGGAACTGCGGGGAGCGCTGGCAGGCAGCTTCTCACTGCTGACTGCCAGGAATCTGGGCACGCACAAGGGACACAGACTGAATGTATTAAAGAAGGTGGCAGTGACATATTCAACAAAAGGCCAAGAAGACCAAGTGAAGCCTTCAAAATCAGGAAATCAGCATGGACCGTTTGTGTGTGTGTGTGTGTGTGTGTGTGTGTGTGTGTGTGTGTGTGAGGCCACCTGGGTGATGGCTGAAGTTAACTGTGATAAGGCCCGGCCACCTCCACCAACATACACACTGAGCCTCCCCGGAACTGTTTCGCACACTCTGCCTCAAGCTCACAGTCATGTCCCTGTTACCAGAGAGCAGGGCCTTACAAGAAGTGTCAAGGTTGAGAGAAAGTGTGGGATGACATCTAGGCAACAAGACCACAGACAGGGCACCCGACCCCCCCCATGCTCACAGCAACTCTCCTGGGCTCCCTGGCCAAAGGACTGCAGGGAGGGGAGTAAACACCCAGCCAGGGCCCGACACCTCTCCACTGGCAGCAGCAGCATAGTGAGTTAAGGGGCCACCTCCCTAGAGGTCCTGAGAGCAGCACAAATGCTACTGTGGGAGGGTCCCCAGGGTGCATGCTGCCCTACGCACCACCCCAACAAAGCCGTCCCGGAATCCATGCAGAATGTCTCCACGGACGAAAAAGGCAAGATACTCAAACAGACACTGGTACCCCCATGTTCACGGCAGCACTGTTTACAACAGCCAAAAGGTGGAAGCACCCAAGGGTCCCTTAACAGATGAATGGATAAACACGATGTGGTGGTGGGTTCATGCAATGGAATGGTGTCCGCCTCAAAAAGGAGGCTCTGGCACATGCTCCAACACAGATGAGCCTTGAGGACACGACGCTGAGTGAAATAAGCCGGTCACTAAAGGACAAGTACTGTGTGATTCCGCTCACGTGAGACACCCAGGGCAGTCCACTTCGTAGAGGCTGAATGCAGAACGGTTGTTGCCAGGGGCTGGGCATGGGGGAAGGGGGAGTTAGTGTTTCACGGGCACAAAGTTTCCGTTTGGGAGGATAAAAAGTGTTGGAGAGGAGGGCGGCGGTGATACTCACAACAATGTGAAGGTATTGAACTCCACGGAACTGCACACTTAAAAGGGTTAAGTGGCTAATTTTATGTTATGTGTACTTCACCATAATAAAACAATTTTTTAAAAGTAAAGCACAAGATAGAACACGCTTAAGGTTATAAGGCTGTGTGTACCAGTGGAGCACGGCTCAGCTGCTCAGTGTGACAGTGACAAGCCCCAAGTTAGCACATGGTCCACTTCCAGGAAGTGGAGGAGTCAGAGCGCCCCACACCTCATGCCTCAACCTTCAGAACTGACATGCTTAGCGCAGAAGGGCCACCCCTGGGCAGGAGCGTAGACCGTGGTGGTGGTCCCAGGCTGCTGGGCGTTCTTTAAGCCTTCCTAAACATCCCCGGATAAAAGAGACAGCATGAGAATCAGCTAGCCTGACATGTGACAGACACGTGCCTGACACGTGCAACGTTCCTTCAGTGATCTAAAATGACATCACAACATAAAGCTCCTGTAAGACATTCTGGGTAGTGGTGCCTCAAGTGATGCCCACACACAAAAACATACACCATCACAGGAGTGCAGAAAAACACTACCACCTTTGTTTGTAATTGTGGTTTATTTCATTTTCATTTATATTTTGTATGTTTCAATAGATGTAAGATATTTATGCATTACATGCCTATAATTTATAAATAAATACACACACCCCCACTTTGGGTGCACATGCCCACTTTTTACTGATAGAGGTGTGAGATCAAAAACATCTGAAGACTGCGGCTGTAATGAACCGGCTACACTAAAAAGGATCAATAACATATACATTTTTCTAAAAATCATCCATAGAGCATCTTTGTCAGCTATCCTTGTTAAATTCTGGGTATTGGCTTTTATCAGGATAACTATCTGGTGTTAGACACTTTCTCAAAAGCCAGAAATATTTAAACAACTTGATCTCATCCACACACATCAAAGATCAAAGGGACACAGGAGGCTCTGACTGAGCAGCACGCACAGGCACTCAGCCAGTGGCCCTGAGTAACATCTCTTGGGACCCCAGAGCCCCAGGGCCACCTGTTCTGCTCCCAAGCTCTGCCCCTTTTGGACTGAAACCTCCCTCTCTGGGCTCCCATTTCCTCACAGGAACAATGAATAATTTATAAGCTCTTCACAGAGCTAGCTAAGAATGGTACCATACAAATTCATAAAAATTCAGGCAAGTATATGGTGCTAGAGAAATACGTGAAGTTTTATCACTAAGTATTTGAACAACAATTTTAAGAAGCACCTTTTTTCCACCGTATCATGATCTTTGGGGGTCACGGGGTCTTCACGGTCCCACTAAGCAATTTGGAGCTATTCCATATATTCCTAGCTAATTCAAACAGCTACAGCCTTTTTTTTTTTTTTTTTTTTTTTTTTTTTGACATAGAGTCTCACTCTGTCACCTGGGCTGGAGTGCAGTAGTGCAATCATAATCACGTCTCATAGCACTCTTAACCTTCTGTGCTCAAGCAATCTCAGCCCCCCAAGCAGCTGGGACTACAGGCATGCACCACCATGCCCAGCTAATTTTTCGTATTTTTTGTAGGGATGAGGTTTCGCCATGTTTTCCAGGCTGGTATCCAACTCCTGAGCTCAAGCAATCCACCCACCTTGGCCTCCCAAAGTGCTGGGATTACAGATGTGAGCCACCACACCTGGCCTACAGCCATTTTTTAACGGAAATGATCTTAATCAATATTAACACACAAAAAGCTGTAGTTAAGAAGGTGGTTTCTGCCAGGCATGGCAGATAGAGCCTGTATTTCCAGCTACTTGGGAGGCTGAGGCAGGACTGCGTGAGGCCCAGAAGTTCAAGACCAGCCTGGCAACACAGCAAGACCTGGCCTCTAAAAAGTGGTTTTTTTTTAATCATCTGTAAAATGAGGATGCAAAACAAACAAAAAAATAAACATGGTATCTGTTTGTTAAACTCTGCAATGAACACACGTATTAGCTTCCCGCTGCGGCAACAAATTATGACAACTTGGTGGCTTGAAGTAACACAAATTTGGGGAGTTTTATTTTATTTATTTCGTTTTATAGAGATGGGGTCTTGCCCAGGCTGGAGTGCAGTAGCATAATCACAGCTCAGTGCAGCCCCAGTCTCCTGGTCTCAAGTGATCCTCCTGCCTCAGCCTCCTGAGGACCTGGGACTACAGGCTTGTGCCACTGCACCGGCTAAACAAATCTGTCATTTCACAATTCTGGAGGTCAATCTGACATGGGTCTTACTGGGTCAAAATGATGGTTTCGGCAGGGCGGCGGAAGAGAATGTTTCCTTGCCTTTTCCAGCTCCTAGAGGCCGCCCATACTCCTTGATTCTAGGTCCTCCACTTTCAAAGCCAACAATGGCAAATTAAGTAGTATTCATATCGGATCTCTCTGCCCGCTCTTCTTCCACTTTTACAGACTTGTGATTACGCTGGGCCCACAATTCACTCCAGAATAATCTCCCCATCTTTTTCCACGAGAAAGGGGAATTAGAATTGGCTGCAGTTAAGGTAGCACCATCAGCTGATTAGCCACCTTAACTGCAGCCAACTTTCATTCCCCTTTCTCATGGGACCTAAGGGAGGGCAGTAGCTCCAGGGATGTTTTACAATTTAAGTTCTATTATTATTCAAGCACTATGGGGCTGACAGGTCAGGAGAGGACTGCCATTGAAAAGAGGATTTGTTACTCAGAGTCCTCCAGAGAAGGAGCTCGCCACACCTACCGCTGTGGGAGGGGAAACATAGGGGAGACCAGCGTCCTAGGAGGCAGAGACCTTGGTGAGAGGAGGGAGAGTCTTTTCTGTGCCTTCCATGGGAAAGAACAGGAGAGGCGGGGTAAGCAGGTTTAGAATCCATTAGTTTGAATAACCTCGGTGGACCCTGGGACAAAGGGCTGTCCCCAGCTGCTTGGTGGCTGGACCTGGGGTGACGAGAGCAGGTGCACAGTGGATGAAACACAGAGGGGGCCAAGGGTGTGGACGTTGGATTGGGTGGCTTGCACACGTAAGGCATGCTGCAGCAATGCTGTTTGCTATCTCTAGGAATTATCTAGCCCTGGGAGGGCCTGTCCCTCCGGAGGCAGCAAGGCTCCAGATGTCAAAGCACCAGACAAGAGAAAATAAAAAGACATCCTTAGTACAGGACTGAATAAGCAGGAACTGAGTTTAGATGTCACTGCATGCAGTAGTTGGGAACAGAGCCAAGAATTACAGACACCACCCTCCCTCCTTCTACGCCTTCTCCAAGTCCCAAGGGCGCATTATGAAGGAATTCCCATTAAGTCTGGCCAGACGCTTTACAGAGGAATTAACACAGGATAGGAAACTGAAAGGAGAAAAAGAGAAAAGACCAGAAACGGAGGAATTTAACCGTGATCAAGGAGGAGCACGGCGCAGCTGCAGGACTGAGCTCAACTCTGGCTCTCACCTCCATGCCAGAGAGAACCTGAGGGTCTCTGTCAGCATGGCCTCCTGGCCCCCAGACATGCTCCCCATGGATGTGAAAGACCACAGGCAGCAGCCAGATTTCTATGGAATGAATCAAACTTTCCATCCTGCTTAAAAGCAATGATTTTCTTTCCAAAAAAAATAATAAATGTGTACATGGAAAATATTACAATGCAAGTCGCAACGAGAGTTAAAAAAGACACACACATCTGATTTGACTGAAGTCCGTCCTGGCAACACGAATAAATAAAATAATGACAATGACAACGATGGCACTACGAAATGCCATTACCTAGGTTTCTACCAATTAATTATGAGGGACAAGACATACATAACTAAATATAATTAAATCACGCAGGTCGATAAGATTACCCTTTTTGAGAAAATAATTACATGCCACGTATATTTTGAAACTGTTCAGTGGAGGTGAACAATTGTAGCCCATTATGTATATGAGACATTCTGGAAAACATCGCTTTGACTTATGTTCAAAAATGGTTGGCTTGTTCAGAGAGAGAGAGTCAGTGGGGAGCACCCAGCAGGAACAGGAGCCTCCCCAGCTCGCTCACTCCCTGCCTCGTCTTTCCTCTCACAATGCTCTCGGTTTTGAGTCAACCATGCTCCTGGGCCAAGGTGCAGCACTGGAGATGACCGAGACAGACAGCGTGGATGCGTTTTGTAAGGGAAACAAAACTGATTTCCAACTTGGCAAAAAGCAACAGGAGAGGCCCCGGCTGTCTGGTACCGCCTCAGCCGAGCCCTGAAGGGAAAGGCCCAGAAAAAGGGATGTGGCCACACCCTGGGGGCCAGCCCACAGGCGAGACGAGTCCCCAGGCGCCATTCTACGCGGCCGTTTTGGAGAACTGGAACTGTAGAGCGTCCGGCGGCAGCGGACCCAGCGCTGCTCCTTCCTGCCTCCCTCCCTCCCTCCCCAGCCGCGGTGACTCACTCCGCGGCCCGGGCAGGGCGAGACCACGCCCACCGACCCCCAAGACCTGGCCGAGCTCACCTCCCCTCCTGCACAGAGCACCTAAGGGCCCCAAGATCACATCTGAACAAAGGATGGAACTTGGAACTTACATTTACCTTTCCTGCCCCTGACTTTTTAAACTGTTATTAGAAGTATACAAAAACAAAAGGCAGGACACAAAAGTAGTGAAATGTTTTAAACTCTACAAATGACTCAGTTCAAATGTGCGGTGACAGCCTGGGTTTCCTGCCATTTCGTTAACCCCTCGTGTACTGGATTCTTTTAGAAGCAGTAGTTTCCATGCCAGACATCACCTCTTGGGGGAAGCAAAGCAAACAGAGGCTGGGGAGGGGTGAGTGGGGATCTCGGGGACTCCGCCGAACTTGGGGAGGGAGCCTTGTCAAGTCTGGCCTGGCCCACGCTGAGGTCCGTTCGCACCCCAGGATCTTTCTAGAAAAGTCCTAGATTACTATACAACAGGCAGATCTGATGCTGAAACAGAAATAAGGCAGGTCTCTGAGCGGATCTAAAGTTCCCTACTATGCAAGAGCTCACGGGCCTCCAAAGCACCTACTAAGCACCTTTCTGAGAAGACTTGCATGGAGGGCTCTGTTCCAAGGCTCTCCATTCGTGGCCTAGGTTGAGTTTCCTTTTGAAAACCAAGACTTACTTTAGGTTTTTTTTTTTTAATTGTTATAACTGTTGATAAGCAAAAATCAATCAAAGACATCGTTAAATGGGCCAATGAATTTACTTCATTTTATGTTTTCAAAACAAACCTTCCCCCTAAAAGGTTATTATCAAATCCAATTTCATTTACAATATACGCCACATTGCCATTTAAACAAAGAATGCTTTAATGTTACCATTTCCCCAGAATGCTTCTTCTAGTGAGGTACATTTTTCAGAAGACATTTGAGCCAACAGAGGGTATCTCTGGATCCTTGGTGGTCCTCAAAATTCTCAGTGGGGATCGGATCTATTCCCAATATTTCAAAATTCTTTCCAAAAGCTGTCCATTTCCTCATGGTACAAGTATACAGCTAAATGACACCTAAAATTCTTTGGGCTTGGGGGCGCAATTCAGTGTCTTAGCAATGTGGACAGGCCAGGTGCGGTCCCAGTATTTTGGGAGGCTGAGGTGGGATGATTACTTGAGGCCAGGAGTTCGAGACCAGCATGGGCGACACTGCAAGACGTCATCTCTAAAAATAAAACTGTTTGAGAAATTTAAAAAAACTGAGGAAGTTTATTTTGATCAAAAGATCTTAATAGCAATAATGATAGCAGTTGTAACAGGAATACTAATGAGTTGCAACTAAACTTTTCAAATTCTTACCTGCCTGCCTGCCTGGCACTGTAGCCCACCCTCTCTGCATTATTTCACGTATTCCTCACAGCACACCAGAAGCTGCTATCTTCGCTCTTCCCCTCCCTCCAATTTAATGCCATCCTCCCTCCTATTGAATGCCACCCTCATTCCAATTTAATGTTATCCTCTCTCCAATTTGATGCCATCCTCCTTCCAATTTAATGTCATCCTCCCTCTATCCTCCCTCCTGTTAAGTGTCATCCTCCCTCCTATTGAATGCCATCCTCCCTCCTGTTAAATGCCATCCTCCCTCCAAAGTAATGTTATACTCCCTCCTATTGAATGCCATCTTCCCTCCAATTTAAATAAGAACACTGGGATGAAGAGAAATGCATTCTGCCTAGCATCTAACTGCTGGCAAGGGCCTGACCTCATTGAGGGTGTTGGGGCTCAGGAACCAATACCGCAAAATATGGCACTTTGATGCGCGGAACTGAAGAACCCTCAGCGTCTCTCTAACCGCCCTCCAACCTCACCTCTCAATCCTGTCTCACCCAAAGCCCAAGATGAACTCCTCCGAAGTTCCCTTCTCTCCCTAAAATCCAGACACTCCAAAGAGGAAAACAAGTTTTTATTAACTGAGTTCATACTGTGGGAAGAAAAACTGAAGTCTGTCAACAGAGCTGGACAGGCTTTTGTCACAAACCACTGTCTGTTCTGCAGGCCTGAAAGACTGTGGCCCAGACTATGGTGTGTTCTTCAAGCACAGTGAATTCCCCTAAAACTCATTTACTACCCCCCTACAATCATCCCCACTTCCCATCTCCCTTTCCCCTGAGAAGGAGGGTATATAACCCTCCGTACTCCACTGAGATTGGGCAATCATTCTCCCACAGTTCTTCTGTGCTATGCATGTTAATAAATGTGCATGCCTTTTCTCCTGTTAATCTGCCCTTTGCCAGCTGATTTCCAGCAAACTTTCAGAGGGCAAAGGAGAAGTTTTCCTCTAGCCCCTACAAGGGCGTTTTAATTGTCTCTAACTTAAAATGAGGACAAAAATTCTTAATTGCCTAATAAAAATAGTTTGGTAGGCAAAATGTTCCAAAATACAGTATCCCCAGTGGAAAAATAACCACAAGGTATGTGCAGGGTAATTCATACAAACTGCACTCCGGGAAAATGCAAAACAAGTAAACATAGAAAGTCAGGCTAAGAGTCTTCTAAAAAAGCAGAAATCAAAATAGCTCTTCATGCTTCCTGTAAGTTCTGTCAGTGTGCTAAATATGGCAAGGTGAGTCTTGTACAAATGTGCACAGTGGGCTCCCCTGCTGCAGGAGTTCAACACGAAGCTGAAGCACCATGTTGTGACCAGCAGGAGTCTAACAGTCACCCAGCCCCTTCTCAACCTTCCCAAAACGTGGGGAAGCCCTGTCTTTAAAAGGTTCTTCCAAACATGCTTCTCAGTGAAGGCCTGACTGGCCTTTGGGAAAGGGTAGTCAATGGAGCAGGACCTTCCTGGGCAGGTGCGGCCATCACATGTCAACCAGCAACCCCGGTTGTGAGTACCAGTGCCAGGGACACTGCCAGTCACTGTGATTGTTAAATGTCTACCAACACGTCGGGAAGGAAGTACTCCCCCCCAGATGAGACCCCTGACCCCTTACTTGCAGGAAGGATGGAACCTGAGAATTGACAATCACCACAATGAATGACCATTAAATGAGCACCATGCAGGCCATGGCATAGCACCCAGGAACAGGCAGGTGGGGCTTCAAAGGCCACTGAAAGGTACGGAAGAACTGCATTAAAAATGGCAAGACCTGGTGGAATCCAAAAGAATCAGCTAAAACAAAACAAAACAACCAAAAACAAGACCACCTGTGGTTCCAGTGAGCTATGATTGCACCCGTGCGCTCCGGCCTGGGCAACAGAGTTAGACCCTGTCTCAGAAAAAAAAAGAAAAAAAAAAAAGACTCAGGAGACAACTTGATTGGTTCCTACTGACCAAAGAAATCAATTACAGTAATAACTGCAATGAACTAAAACCAATAAATTATATTTAAATACACAAATTCATAATAATATATTTTTTAGAAAAGTTATATAGCCCTCAGGAGAAGTGGTTGGTTCTAGAGCTGGGCCAGCCAAAATAGATGAGCCTGGAACAGCCCATGTAGTCAGAGAGTAAGGGAGAGTTCAGAAAGAAGAAAGCCTGGGGCCTGTGAAGGATAGGACAGCCAGCTTGAAAGAGCTCCCAAAAGCCACAGCCTGGAACAGTGTGAGCAAAAGGATCAATTACATTAATATCCACTGATCATCCCCAGAATAAAACAAATTCCCAGTAGACTACAATGACATCAGTCATGGAGTACACAAATCAATGAGAAAGAAAAACAGCTGTTCTAAGAATTCTAGTTCATCAATAGAGAAGGAATGGGGGGAAAGAAAATCCCTATTAGACCACACCACAATAATTACTACAGACTTCATGGAAATAGAAAGGATTACAAGTGCATACCATCAGCAACTCTATGTCAACAAATTATGTGACTCAAAGAAATGGACAACTTCCTAGAAAGATACAACTATCACAACTGACTTGAGAAGAAATAGTAAATCTGAACGGAGTCATAACAAGTAAATGGGTTGCAATAGTAATCTTTAAAACTCCGCACAAAGAAAAGCCCAGGCTCAGACTGAAGTTATCTTCCATGTTGAATTCTTCCAAGGATTTGATGAAGAATTAATACCGAATCTTCACAAAATCTTCCAAAAAAGAAAACAGGCCGGGCGCAGTGGCTCACGCTTGTAATCCCAGCACTTTGGGAGGCCAAGGAGGATGGATCACCTGAAGTCAGGAGTTCGAGGCCAGCCTCATCAACATGGTGAAACCCGGTCTCTACTAGAAAAATACAAAAATTAGCCAGGCATTGTGATGCCTGCCTGTAATCCCAGCTATTCGGAGGCTGAGGCAGGAGAATCGCTTGAACCTGGGAGGCGGAGGTTGCAGTGAGCTGAGATCGCCCCATTGCACTCCAGCCTGGGCAACAAGAGTGAAACTCCGTCTCACAAAAAAAAAAAAAAAAGAAAGAAAGAAAATAGTGGAAACATGGAAACACTCCCCAACTCATTCTATGAGACCAGTATAGTACTTTTCTGACATCAAAACCAGACAAAGACACACATATGGCCCCCAATCCCAAATATCACATATGAATTCAAATGCAAAATTCTCCAACACATTCTAGTCAATGGAATCCAGCAAAATATAACAACAGATTGTACACCATGACCAAGTAAGTTTTATCCCAAGAATGCAAGATTGGTTTAACATTTGAAAATCAATTAATGAGTATATGTCACATTAATTGAACTACACATAAAAGCCACATGATCATTTCAACAGACGTAGAAAAAGCCTTTGACAAAATCCAAAATTCTTTCTTGATGCAAAAACACTCAACAAAGTAGGAACAAAAGGGAAATTCCTCAACCTGATAAAGAGCATCTATAAAACCCCACAGCTTGAAATCTCAGTATTGGTTAAAGCACACACACACACACACACACACACACGCAAACAACTAGCATCATACTTAATGGCAAAAAAGCATGTGTTCCCCCTAAGATCAGGAGCAAGAGAAGGACATCCATTTTTGCCATTTCTATTCAACATTATACTGGAGCTTCTAGCCAGGGCAATCAGGCAAGAAAAAGAAATGTAAGGTATCAGGTTGAAAGGGAATAAGTAAAACTATCTCTGCTTACTGATGAATGGTTCTATATGGAAAAGACTAAGGAAGCCACAAAACAATTATTAGATATAATAAGTGAGTCAGCCAGGTGGCAGGACACAAGATCAACATGTAAACATACTGACCAAAACTTATTAATGCATTAATGGAAAACTGTTTAGATCTAAATAAAGAATGTGACTTTGTGAATAGCTTTGTACTAATGTTATTTTCTTGGTTTTTGAAAATTATAGTGCAGTTAAATGTTAAAAATAAAAGAAGGTGGGTAAGGGGTATGCATCTGTACTATTTCTGCAACTTCTCTGTTAAGTCTAACATGATTTCAAAGTAAAAAGCTTAAGAATTTTAGAAAGCTAACTGGTTACTGACATGGGTTGGCTCTCTGTCCCCACCCAAATCTCACCTTGAATTGTAATAATCCCCACGTGTCAAGGGCAGGACCAGGTTGAGGTAACCGAATCATGGAGGCGGTTTCCTCCATGCTGTTCTCGTGATAATGAGTGAGTCTCACGAGATCTGATGGTTTTACAAGCGTCTGGCATTTCCCCTGCTTGCACTCATTCTCTCTCCTGCTACCTTGTAAAGAGGTGCCTTCTGTCATGATTGTAAGTTTCCTGAGGCCTCCCCAGCCATGCGGAACTGTGAGTCAATTAAACCTGTTTTCTTTATAAATTATCCAGTCTCGGGTATTTCTTCATAGCAGCCTGAGAATGGACTAATAGAGTTAGCGTTAGATGTTAGTGATCCAATATCAAGCACTTATTTCTCTTTTACTATATAGGCTGGACCACTGGGAAACCAGGGAGTAGATGAGGGGAAGTGCCTCTTTATAAAAGTATTTCCTATAATAAATTAGGACACCACCATTTGGCAACCTCTAACAAATCAATGGATATAGGCAATGATCATCAATGGCTGTCAACATCACAAAAAGACAAGTGAGCACACGTGTCTCCTAATGGAAGTGCAGAACACCACCTAGGAATGTGGAGACCAAAACAACAACAACAACAACAACAAAAATTCAAAACTGAGCCTGATGAAACACCGAGGAAGTGTGCAGACCCTCCTACCAATTCACAGGAATTACAATAGAAAAAAACATGTTACCTGAAACCACACAGAAGTAATCAGCAGTATTCAGGCCCTGGAAAACCCCATAGGACAAATAACCCAATTTCTTCAAAATAAATTGCAAGGGAAAAAAAGAAAGAGAATAGAGTTTTCTGGAGGAAAATCTATAGACTAAAAGTGACTTAAAAGATTTATCAGCCACCTGCTGAGTAGGCCTTATTTATAGCTAATTCAAACATACATATTGAAATGTACACATCCCATTTATGAGATAAGTGGAAATCTGAACACAGACTGGGTATTTAACAGTATTGGGAAATTAGGCTGGGCACACTGGCTCAGGCTTGTCATCCCAGCACTTTGGGAGGTCAAGGAAGGAAGACAGCTGGAGCCCAGGAGTTGGAGACCAGCCTGGGCAACATAGTGAGAACTTATCTCTATGAAATTTTTAAGAAAAATTAGCCAGGTGTGGTGGCGTGCACCCGTGGTCCCAGCTACTCAAGAGGCTGAGGCAGGAGGATCACTTGAGGCCAAGAGATGGAAGCTGCAGTGAACCGTGATCATGCCACTGTACTCCAGCCTAGGCAACAGAGCAAGACTCTGTCTTAAAAAATAGTGATTTTTTTTAGGTATGCTAATGGTATTTATAGTTTAGTTTTAAGAAGAGTCATGCTTTTCTAAAGACAAATACTGACACATTTACAGGTGAAACGTCATGATGTCTGGAATTTGCATCAGAATGACAGAGGAGAAGGGAGTAGGTGGGAATACAGATAAAATAATGTTAGCCATGAGTTGCTAATTGTTGAAACTGGACAGTGGTACATGGCAGTTTGTTACATGTGCACGTTTCTATGTATGTGAAATTTTCTAGAATAATTATTTTAAAGAGGCCTGTTGTTCTTGGGGTGGGAATAGCAAGTAAGGTAATACCTGTGAACACGGGGTCAGAGCAGGGTAGATCTGGGCTCAAATCACGGTACTGCCATCTCCTAACAGTGTGACCTTAGGCAAGCTATTGAGTCTTGAAGCCTCAGTTTCCTCATCTGTGGAATGGGGATGTGGAAATGATATGATCGTTGGGAGGATAAAATGGAATTGTGCATATAGAACATTTGGCTCATATTAACAAGTAAAAAAAGAACTGCCTCATGAACAAGGCTGTCTTTGGATGACAACCAAGGTTTTAGGAAAAGAAACGTTCTTTTTCCACTGCAACTTGACCTCATGAGCCCAGTAATATATGATACGTAACAGGTACCGAAAAATTATTTCCAACAAACATGTGAATGGCAATGTGGAAATAATATTCCGCAAGCGTCCAGTGCCCTAACCTACCTACAGGGATGTCAACCCTGCTTAAGAAGAACTGGCGTGGTCCCTGCGCATTCTTAACTCCTGGGTCTTGTCCTGGTGTCTCTGCTTTTGCAAACCTTTTACCCAAATGACAGAGATGCTGTGCTTCCCAGGGGAAAGATGGGTTGACTGCTGGCCTCTTGTTGCATTAAGAGGGAGGGATGGAGGGAATATGCCACAAAAGAGCCAAGGGTGCCACAGAGGAAGAGATGAGGCTCACCTGGAAGGGAAGGGAAAGAGGCATGGAGAAGGAGTAGGAGAGGGGAGACAAGAGAAACAAAAGCCCTGGCAGAAAAGAAAACAAAAGGAGGACTTTGTTGAGTGAGAATCTCACCTTCTCATCTATTCAGCTCTTCCAAAACAACAAAGCATGAAGGGCAGGGGACACGGGTTGGATAAATAACCCTGGTGGGCTGGGAAAATGGAGTGAAAATCAAAGTGAGGGGAAAAGACCAAAAGTAGGGCAATTCCAAAATAAGCAGAGAGCACCTCCTGACTACCTGTTTCCCAAAAGATGACGGAAAGACACTGAGATGCTGCCCTCAGACCCAAGCACAGAGCCCAGAAGATTCAGAGAAAAGTCGCCTCTGGTTATTTCCTGCAGAAATACTGCTGGTTACATCATCCTGGAGACAGACACTGAAAGGTGTCAATAAGATTATATTTGAGTCATCACAAAGTACATAGAAGCAAAAGGGAGAAAAAAAAAAAGATAACAATAGCCTGGGCAGGCTTTGGGGGACAGATGAGATCACTGGCCCAGGTCCTCCTCCAGCAGCACCCTTGCAAGGCACACTCCATTTCTGGGAGCAGGGCTCCAGGTCTGCTGATTTAAGGTTTCCCCCCTCACCCCTGCTGTGGAAGAGGTGGATGAGAAAGCTTTCTGCAAGGCACAAAGTCTTCCTCTGATAGGAGATCTCTGCTTCCTGCCTGCAGAACCGCCCGCCACTCTCCCAGCCTGGGCTGAGTCCCTTTACCCTTCTCTTCCCCTCTCCTCCTCCAGCCCTGCCCAGCAGGAGCCCTGAGATTGCTCTGCTGCCCCTCAGCTCTCGGCCCCCAGGGATGCCCACCCTGTTCCAGCTGGACACTCAGTGTTGGAGACCGATGTCAGCTAAAGGGAAGTCCAAGCCTCAGATGAAAGCCGGAGGCCACATCCCCCTCGACTCTCACCAGGGCTCACTGAGTGGCAGGGTCTCAAGTGCAGGCAGCCCCTTTCTTCCCACCCGAGGCTGTGGGAAGATGGCTTCTCTGAACAGCCTTAGCCAGCACCGAGGTCCATATGATCAGAGGGGCTTCCCACACCCTCCCATCACAGTGGACCACAGCTTAGTGACGCTGGGTGGGTGGGCCCTTCCGCCCTGCAGGCGCCATAGGCAGGACCTAACCCCCCCAGAATCACCCAGTGCTCCCCCAACCTGCGGAGTGTGGCTCAAGAGGGTTTTCCTAAATAGCGTGTGAAATCCATTAGGAGAAAATGGGTTCAGAAGGAGGAAACAGAGGACTGCTTCTCAAACACCCTGGCTAGGAAGCTACATTTCTAACAGGCTCCAAGGGGATTCTCACAGAAAGGGGCCCAAGGATGGTGTCACTGAAAAACAGCACATAAATAATAACATAAACGATGACGCACTACGGGCTGCACATCCACATACAAGGGAATGTCCAAGAAGTCACTTCTGGGACAGTGGCAGCAGGTAAGACTTCCAGCTAAAGTCTGCTCATACTCTGCGTGAACAATGTGTTGCACGCTTGGACTGACACTCCTATGCACAGCAGCTAGAGCAGCAACACTTGGAGGAAGCGCCACACAAAACAGACCTAGACAGTTCACAGTCGTGCGTCTGATCTTCTCTGCAGTCAACCAAAGGCACTGCACAGACCTTGGCCTGACACAGAAGTCATTTCCTTGGCTGCTCTGTGCTTTCTGGGTGCCAGGTCCCGAGAGCCCGGGCTTCATGTTGATGCTTCACCCCAGTGTACCCTACAACCTGTTCTCAACCTCTGTGCCATCACCCTGTCCACCCCCCGCCCCCGATCTCTCACTGCAGCACCCACTCTCTGCCCCATCTTGCTTGGCACCATTTTCCTGATCCTCACACCACCGTCCCAGACTCTTGTCCTGCGCTGGGAGGCCTCGCCAGACATGGAGCCTGCATCCCGGGGCTGGGAGCCCCACCCAGGACTTCACCTGGTAGACATGCCGTACGGTGCCATCTGTCCCTACAGTAAACTCTGGGTGAAACCAGCCTCCTCCTCCTTCTATTCCCAGGGCCTGACACCACCTCTTCCAGCCTTTCTGGGACTGGAAGAATTTGACCTGCCTTCCCAGGGAACAATAAACAGAAGTAGGGCATTGCGCCCACTGTCCTCAAGGCAGCTGGGAAGTGAATGAAAAATGCTGACAGTTCCTTCAGTAAGGAAGAAGACAGAGTCTGAGGGAGAGTTAAGATGCCTGGAGTCAAGGGCAGAGTGGAAGGGGAGGGGAACATAGATGGGTGTAGTCCAAATGGAAGCTAAAGTTTCAAAGTCCCACGAAGCCTTACAAGGTCATAGAGACAAGAGAATAGCTTTTAGATCCCAACCTCAGTTTCCTCATCTGCAAGATGGGTGTGATAGTTACTATAAGGATCAAATGACATAATGGATTCAAAGCACTTTGCCAACTGAAAATAAACTATATTTCTCCTGAGGCATAAGTATTTCTGAAAAGGAGGCTACAGGAGTTACGGGCTCAGTAATAACAGGAAGTGGTATCTGTGCAAAGGCTTAAAACTGTTGAGCCCCACCAGGGCTATGTGGTGGAGGCCTCGCTCAGGGGACACGGAGGGCATTTGTGTAAGGGGTGCCGCTCTTGTCCCTGCTCAGGCTTCTGGTGAACAGGGGCCAGGAAATCCCACAGCCCGGTCTAATGACAGTCACGCTTGCTGACTGGCCAAAGGGCAAGGCTTGGGAGCAGGCAGAGTGGTGTTTCTGAAAGCGTGGGCCATCATATAAGAGTTACGTGCACGCTAATCTAATACATTCCTGGGCTCAATCCCAGGCCTGCTGAGTGAGACACTTTGGAAAACTGTTATTTTAACAAGCGCCTTCAGTGACTCTTACAAAAGTTTCAGAAGCACGAGCAAAGAAATATTCAAAAAGCTGTGTGGTCGGGAAGACCTGGGTCAAATCCCAGTATCACGACCTTGCTGCTGTGTGACACTGGGCAGGTTTACTTAACCTCTCTGAACCCGTTTACTCTGTTTACAAAAATATGGAGCGTAACCACTGCAGTGTTGCTGGGAGGGTGAAAGGTACTCAACTACAGAGGCACGCATCCATGGCTTCATCCAAGCTATGAGTGCCTGTGTCTAAGGCATTCATGAATGCCTACCTCTAAGAGGCAGGAGCCACTCCGACCCTCCTCTTTTAGGGGAACAATCTGCCACTAAGACAGCATAGGGCTTCCTAGAGTCTCCCCATGCATAATGGAAGCCAGATACCGCTAATGTTCTATTCAGAAGCCCATCTCAGTCCGTGTTCCGGGGTCAAGCAAGGTGAGGCAGGAGGTAACGATGGGCTGAGCTTTGGAGGAAAGCTAAGACGACCCACCTTTCTCAGGGACAGGGCCTTGAGGTGGTCCAGGCTGCTGGACACAGCTCCAAGATGGATCTACCAAGGGGCTCTCTTGGGGTGGAGAGCATAAAGGATGAAAAGGCCGCAGGCCTCTGGACAGGTCCGCCCGAGACTCTAAAACTCAGGGAGGGAAAAAGAGCAGGAGTGGTCCATCGCAGGGTCACCCCTGGTACTGCCCGTGGCAGGGCTCACAAACACCCCACAGCCTCTTTCCCCCAGGAAGCAGGTTAAGATGAAGAAAATTAGGCAGGCAGCTACCGGGCGGTGCCTGGCTCGCGGCTCATGGCTCACAGTGGAGGATGGACACTGCTGTTATTTCCCCTGCCCTGGTACCTGGGCCGTGCCAGACATATCAGCACTTGGCGGCAGTTTCACTTTGCTGCTGTCCTGAGCCGAGCTGTTATCAGACCGAGCTTTACTGTCCTGTGCCGGCTGTTCAGAGACCACTGTGCCTGGCCGAAGACTGAGGCAGGGACTTCAGGCCAGGGGGCCAGGCTGGCTTTTCCTGCCTTTCACTTCAGGTGGGAGCGGCTGTGGATGAGGATGTCCAGCGGCCGTCGGTTTCTAGCCTTGGGATCATTCTGGCCCCGACACTGAGTGACAGGGGATCCCCACGCGTCCCCGCATCCAGGGCGCCCCTTTAGCTGCGGCCGGGGCACAGAGAGGCCTTGGCGGCGCTGTGGCTTCGGTCGGCACCGGGTCCCGCGCAGCCGGGCCCTCCACCCTGAGTGGAGCTGCCTTCTAAGCACGCAGCCCCTGCCAATCACCGCGCCCAACACCAAGTTCCCGGGGCGCCCTGCCCTGCGCCACCGCGCGCTCGCTCGCCCGCCCGCCCAACTCACCTGCTGAAGACCAGGCAGCCCAGGTGGTTGATCTTGTGGTCGGAGCGGTGGCGGCTGTAGTCCTCCCACAGGTCCCTGAAGGCCGTGATGGCCAGGATGAAGAGCACCGGCGCCAGCGCCAGGCCGGGCTGGAAGGCGTTCACCGCCGGCACGAAGTTGAGCAGCGCGATGAAGACAAAGTACACGTTGGCCGGGCGGTGGAACTGCTCGAACAGGTTCTTGGGCAGGAAGGACAGCAGCGTGTACTTGGTAGTCTTGAGCCGGTTGTCGGCCAGGTGCTGGGCACACCCGCGCCGCCGTCGCCGCTCGCCCTTGGCCGCGCCAGCCGCAGGGTCCTCGGCGCCCGGGGGCGGCAGCAGGTTGGAGCGCACCGTGCGCGTCCTGCCCTCTCGGCGCCTCCGCCGTCCCGGAGGCCTGGGCTCCTCGGTCCCCGCCGGCTCCCGCTCCATGGCCGCGTGTCGCCGCGCCCGGCTCCTCCGCGGCTCACGCCCGCCCGCGCCGGCCTCTTAGGTTATCATCACTCGCGGCCCGGGCGCGGCGGTGCGAGCTCCCCGCCTGCGGGACGCACAGAGACCGCGGTCAGCGCGCCGCCTGGCCGGCCCAGCGCGCCCAGTCCGCGCCCAGCCCCGTCCACTCCCGTCCAGCCCCGCCGCCCGGCCGCAGTCCCCAGGGCGCAAGCTGGGCGGGTGCCGCACAGAGCCCCCTTGTCCTCGCCGCCCGCCCCCGGCCCGGGTCGTTTCCGCCGCGGTGGCCACGGCCCCGCCCTCGTTCCGCGCCCGGACTGGGCCACGCCGGATAGCGGGAAACAAAAAAAGCCCGAGCTGGAAACTTCAGAGAGGTTTAGTTTCGTTTCCCAGAAGCATCAGTTCGGTCCCAAAACGCTGCAAACGCGCGCTGCCTGCAGTAGGAGAGAGGAAACCGCGAAGCGCGAGAAAAGGCGCCCCCGTCCCCAAGCAGCCCGCGCGCCCTTCCAGGGGCCAGACCTGCTCCATCCTGGACGGCGAAACGACCTCGGGAGAGCCCGGTTAGGACCTTACTCCAGGGATCAACTGGAATCAAAATCCAAAGGAGCCATGGCATCCAGTGCTCCAATTTTTAAGTCTTTTTTACGCAGGACCTCTGCTCCTGGGGAGCCCTGGGAAGGGCGATTCCGCGTTGCCTCTAAGAACTTCTTTCCCACCCCACTGCCCAGCCCCTACCACTTTCAGATTCCGTTCCTGGGCGAACTAGACCGTTTCCTTTCCACCATCATCATTACTGCCTTTCCTTCCTCTCCTAAATAAATTCTTTTTCTTTTTTCTGTTCTTTCTTCATGGAAAGGAGAAATACATCGCTATAGCAAAGACAGAATTTGGTTTGCAGGTATTTGAGTGTCTATTTCCCTCCCTGGGAAATCATGAGGACCGAAACGCTCCTTGTGCGCTGTAGCTCTGAGGTGGCTGTCATGGCCCAGACGGCGGGGGAGGCGAGGATGGTTGTGGGGAGGAGAGGGGAGCGTCAGGAGGGTGTCCCAGAAGTGTGGGGCGAAGGGCTCCCCTCCACATCATGGGGCATCCGAGAAGGGGTGGGAGAATAAGCACGGCATGGAAAAAGGAGCTGGGAGTCCCCCACGTCCGCAGTGAGACCCCACAGATGTCTCATGGCTGTGACTGTTTGCCTCCCACTCAAGAAGTACAGAGATGAGAAGCAGTTATTTCTTGCCCAGGAGGCCGTGGCTGGGGGGTTGGCCGTGGCCCCAGGCTCTTCCTGGGGGTGCCTGCTAACAAGGCACTGCCCTGGATGGACTCAAATCACTTACGTCTTCCCCAGGACCCTGGCTTGGGGAGGCCCTCCCCTCCAGCACCCTGGCTTACCCAGCTCCAGTTATGACATTCTTACGTCTCTACCCAGTTTTGCCACCATCCACAATGTTGCCCAGAACCCAGTGTTAGAAGGTAGAGTGGTGACAGGTGTGAAGAAAGTAATCCTGTCCCCCAGTCACAGGGGTGGGCTTTTGAGATGTAGAGGCCCAGATCAGGGAAAGGTTTGGCTGAAGTCTGCATTGTTGGGGAAAGGAGTCAGGTCTCACAGTGAACCAGCAGAAACCCAAACGGAGCATCAACTGCAAATGAAGGCCCACAGCACCTGCAGTCTTGCGGCCTCACATCCCATGGCTCCGTGTTTTCCTCTAGCAGCCCACCTGGTGACCCCCGAGGCCTTCGGCCTCCCTACACTTCCACAGTGGCCTCCTGTCTTCACAGGCACCCCCGTGGACCCTTCTCCCAAAGTCTCCAGGGGTGTCCGCGCCTGCCAGACTCCCAGCTTCAGCCAGTCCACACTGTTGCCAAAGTAATTACCGCCTCATTCCATTTGCTTACCCTGGAGCTTCCAGGAGTACCCCTGGTGCTTACAAAGCCAAATGCTGATTCCTCAGGCAGAGGTCCCTTGAGGCCCTGAGGGGAACCAGCTTGCTGATTTTCTTCAGCCCCTCCCTGGTTCAGGCCCAGCCCCAAGGTGAGAGGTCTCCTTATCCTTCTCAGAACAGTCCTTACTCATCCCATCCACATTCCGCTCTAAGGTTCCAAGATTCTGTGAGTCACAATGCTCCTCAAGTCTGGAATCTTTTTCCACCTGCTCTTCCCCAGTGCAAAGTCAGGATTTCCAGGAAGGCCTAGCTCAGCTCACCTCGGGAAAGGTCTCCAAGCTGTGTGATCTGGGGAATCTTGGAGGGGTTTTGAGCTCAGGTGTCTTCTGCCAGCTGGACTCTGAGACCCTGGCCTGCTGGGGCGAGGATGAGGCTCTGATGTGGTCTGGTCAACTCTGGGTTGGCCATCTGCACCACAGGGCTCTAACAAGGGCCTGCCATAGGCCATGAGAACCACTGTAAGTGTCCTTGTTCGGCAAATACTTACTCATTACCTGCTGTATGCCCGGCAATGTTCCAGGCACAGGGATTCATCGGAGAGCTAGAGAGGACAAGACGTTGTCATGGAGCTGCAGCAACTGAACGAAAAACCATGAGAGCCCACGGAGGGCTTTGGGAGGGATGAGGGATGGCCTTTTCGAAGAGAGGCACTGGAGTTGAAACCTGAATGGGACAAGATCAGGTGGAAGAGGCTTCCAGACAGAGGGGGCAGCTCTGTCAAAAGGTCCCAAAGAAGGAGAAATCTCAATGTGTTTAAGAAACAGGTGGGGCTTCTGCCTCACGCTCATTCTAAAACCTTCAACCCCACAGCTTCTGCTTTAGGCAATGGGGACACCTGGGAAACACAGTAAGTTTCTGCTCCCTGGAACACTAAGTCCTCACGTGGGAATCCCAACAAAGATGGCTCAGAAAATGAAGGGACACCTGAAACCAGGGCTGGGAGGGGTGGGATCCTGCTCTTGCTCCTGTCAATTAGGTGGTCCAAGGAGGCTTCTCAAGCAACAGTGAGCGGAGGCCTAGGGACACAAGCTGTGCAGGCACCTAGGGAGGAAACGGTAAGCACGGGGCGGGATAGGGGGCGTTCAGGGATTTCAGGCCCAGCAAGGAAGCCGGGGTAGCTGGAGCTGAGTGGGAGATTGGAGACGTGGCCGAGAGTGAGGTCATGTGGGGCCTTGTGGATCCTGGTGAGGATTTTGGCTTTTGAGTGAGAGGGAAAGCTTGGGAGGATTTTGAGAAGCGGCATCAGGTGGCTTTACCGAGGTTTCCAGAGATCACTCCTGCTGCAATGTAAATAGAATGTAGAGGGCCAGGGCAGAAGAAGGGAGACGTCGTGGCGAGCAGCCACTGCAGTGATCCTGCAAAGATGCTGTGGCTCAGGCTGGGTGGCCATGGTGGAGGTGGGACATGGCCTCCTCAGAGCATGCAGGACATGCTGTTGGAATGGTTGTGGCATGTGCAAGAAAGGAGGTGAGGGTGGCCCAACAGCTAAAAACCCAAGTTTCATCTAGTGAGTTGGGAAGACAGAGGATGAGGCAGAACTGGAGGTGCCCACCAGCCCTCAGGAGCAGGAGTCGTGCTGGCAGTGGTGACGTCAGTCTGGGGTCAAGAGCAGGTCTGGATGCAGGAGAGGGTAGCCATGAGGAGCAGCAGAGTGGCCAGCATTTAGGGCTTCACTAGCCTTTGGAAAGGACAAGTCTCTGGATTTGCTCCAAGTGCAATAGGAAGCCATGGGCTGCCCCAAGCAGAGAGGCGTGAGATGAGAGGATCTTATATGCTCTTTTAATAGATAGAAAATTGATTCTGAGCAGAGTTGGAGCAGGAGAGGTGTAAATTAAGAGGTGGCTTAGACCTGGCATTGGATAGACAGACATGGACAAATGGGAAGTACGTCTTCCAGGTAGAGCTAATGTGACTGGCCAACAGGTTGGATGTTTCAGTGAGAAAAATAAATGAAGAGGTTTAAGGAGAAAATGCAAGCTCAGCATAAGCCATGTTAAGTGTGAGATGGCAAGTGGGCAGTGGCGTATTGAAGACCGGACATGACAGCAAAGGTCCACACTGGTGACACAGCTGTGGGGGATGCTGGGAGACACCTGGGGGTTAGAGCTATGTGATGAGATTGCACCTAGATGCGCGAGATGCACACAGGGCATAAACAGAGTGCAGAGAAGAGACTCTGCCTGTTACTTTCCAACTAAGAAGTGTAGAGAATTGAATGAGACAATCATCAAGATTGTTTCCAGTTTTCAGATACCAAGAATCAGTACCTCTAATGGCTGGTGAAATAAATAATTATGGAATAAGTAAGAATCACAGTCTAAAACATTTTAACCTGACAGCATTGTTTAATATTTACTCTAGTGACTGCCCTTACAAATAGGCATAACAGATTCTGACATTTTTAAAATTTTTATTTTAAATATTTTTAATTTTTTGGCTGGGCATGGTGGTTCATTCCTGTAGTACCAGCACTTTAGGAGGATGAGGTGGGCAGGATCACTTGAGGTTAGGAGTTCAAGACCAGCCTGGACAACATGGTAAAATCTCGTCTCTACTAAAAATGCAAAAATTAGCTGGGCATGGTGATGCACACCTGTAATTCCAGCCACTTGTGAGGTCAAGGAAGGAGAATTGCTTGAACCTGGGAGGTGGAGGTTGCAGTGAGCCGAGATTGTGCCACTGCACTCCTGGGTGACAGAGCAAGACTTCATCTCAAAAATAAATAAATTATTTTTATTTTTAATTTTTAGAAAGAGACAGGGTCCCCCTATGTTGCCCAGGGTGGCCTCAAACTCCTGGGCTCAAGCAATCCTCCCACCTGGGTCCAGCCAGATTCTGAAATTTGTAATATGAAAAACCAGGCACAGATGCTACCTATTAATTAATATGGCCTCAGCATCATCCAAAAAGTTCCAAAATATAGAGCTGTGAAATTTTGGACAAAAGTAATTGACTAATGATTGAATAAGCTAAATCTATGATTATGTACATAATCCTAAAAATACAAAATTCTGGCCGGGCACAGTGACTCATGCCTGTAATCCCAGCACTTTGGGAGGTCGAGACAGGCGGATTACCTGAGGTCGGGAGTTCGAGACCCACCTGACCAACACAGAGAAACCCAATCTCCACTAAAAGTACAAAATTAGCCAGGTGTGGTGGCACATGCCTGTAATCCCAGCTACTCGGGAGGCTAAGGCAAGAGAATCGCTTGAACCAGGGAGGTGGAGGTTGCAGTGAGCCGAGGTTGTACCATTGCACTCCAGCCTGGGCAACAAGAGTGAACTCCGTCAAAAAAAAAAAAAAAAAAATTCTAGAGAGAGAATCAAAAATTTATATTTTTTATTTTTAAGCTTTTCCTTATCCCACATACCATCATTTCTAAGGAATTCATAGTTTGATATGCTTGCCTGAGATAATTTGTTCTCCGTTTTTCCAAACTAAATTTCCTTTACAAAACACATGATATTTTTCAAAAAGATAAATGTACAGTTGTGCTGGGGGACTGGGAAAAAGTACCTTCAGAAGACGAAAAGATATCTCAGAAGATATTGAGGGTTGTCAGGAATATATAAAACTGATGAGCACATTAGCGGGAAAGTCTAACACACATAAGAAAACATATTGTCCACGCGCGGTGGCTCATGCCTGTAATCCCAGCACTTTGGGAGGCCGAGGCGGGCGAATCACAAGGTCAGGAGTTCCAGACCAGCGTGGCCAACATGTTGAAACCCCGTCTCTACTAAAAATACAAACAATTAGCAGGGCATGGTGGCGCGCGTCTGTAACCCCAGCTACTCGGGAGGCTGAGGCAGGAGAATCTCTTGAGCCTGGGAGGCGGAGGTTGCAGTGAGCTGAGATCGCGCCACTGCGCTCCAACCTGGGAGACAGTGCGAGACTCAGTCTCAAAAAAAAGAAAAGAAAAGAAAAAAGAAAACATATTACAGAGTTAAGTAGGCAAGGACACTTTTTTTTTTAAAAGTGAGTTTTTCCAGTAGATCCCTTGAGAAGGCTCAAAATCAGAGAAAGCAGGCCATTCTAGGATGAGGCACAGGTGGCAAAATAACGAGGCCGCCATGTTGCTACATCCAGAATGCCACTGCAAGTCCCACGCTGGTTATTTCAAATAGCTGCTCTTAAGACCGGCTGCTCCTTAAGGTTACCTGATGAGCTTCTAATGCCCAAGCAATGCCCAAGCCTTGCTCCAGACTCAGTACACATGGGGACCAGGCCCCAGCACCCAGATTTTTTAAAAGCTTCTTGGGTGATTCCAATTGCAGCCAGGTTTAAGAACCTCTGGTCTATATCTGCAATGATAAGCATGAATCTATATTACAGTCAAGAGTCACTGGATTGTTTTAGAACAACTGGTAACATGAAAAAAAAAAAAAGCAAACTTCACCCAAGTGAGTTTCCCCTCTCTGAGGAAAAAGAGCCAATGCAGAACACAGACAATAACATTAGAAATCACCATTATTGTCCTTAGTTATCCAGCAGACCAGCCCATCTATAAAATTGCCATGGAAAGGAAGTAAATGAGGAACAGCCAAAAATTCTTGGAAGTAGAAAGCACAGCAGGTAACACATTAAAAAAAACCCCACAAAGTGGCAACATTAACAATCTAGATGATCATATTGGGGAGAGGGTGGATCCAGAAAAATCCCTCTCACTTTTGCCTGCGCCAGTAGCAGACCAAGAAAATTGGGACAGCCCTTCAGGAGACATCTAGGAAGGATGGACAAAATGCTTACAAAAAATATATTTTAAAGCCACAGGGAACTAACAGGGCAACTAAGATAATGAAACCAAGACCGGGCAGAAGGAAGACACCAGAGAGCTCAGCTCAGCTGGGTTGCAACTCTCCAGGCACTTCCTACACAACCCACCCAGGGCTCCACATCCCCTTCCAGCTCTATTTGAATTTGCACCGATAGGCATCCCACGTGTTAGCTGACTGCCTCTTCTCCTTCGTGGCAAGACGTTCAGCTCCACAAGGCAGGAGTCAGTGTCTGCCTCTTTCACTGCTGCAAGGTAGCCCCTGTGCCTAGAAGAGCACCGCGCAGGGTGGCTTCTTACTAAATATCCGGTAGATGAATGTTCACCTTCATTCTGTGATGGAAAAACATCAACAGAATTTTTTGAGAAGTAGATTTTGAATATAAGCTTCTCTGTTAGTCAAATTGATATTCAACGATCCTGACAATTAAATGCATTTGCAGACAAGCAAAGACTCAGAGAGACAGCACTTGTGCTTGTGTGCTGAAAGAAAAAGTATTTACCTTGATATCATGCTAATGTATTTATATAATAAACAAAATATAAATTAATAAGGAACAAGCACGTATTTCGAATAGATTAACAATCTCCGGAAGATCTTGAACGGGTCCTCAGAATCTCATCTTCCAAAACCACGCAATGGAGAATATTTGACAAAGTTTACAAAATAGTTTATTCCTCAATTTTATTTATAATGCAGTACAAAAAGATATTGAAACCCTCTCAATTTATTCTGCAAGGTTAGCAAAACCTGCTATTAAAACTGGATAGCAGAATTACAAGGGAAAATAGTTTATTTGTAGTTTTCTTTTTTATTCTATAGTAATATTTATAGGTGTAAAGGCAAAATCTATCACTATTTGCAACTTTGTGAGGTTTTTTTTTGAGACAAGATCTAGCTTTGTCACCCAGGCTGGAGTGCAGTGGAGCAATTACAGCTCACTGCAGCCTCAACCTCGTGGGCTCAAGAGGTTCTCCCATCTCAGCCCTCCAAGTAGCTGGGACTACAGGCATGCCACTATGCCCAGGTAATAAACTGTGGTTTTTATCAGGGAAGTAGTTAGTAATGAGGCTAACTATACAATAAAGATGTACAAATCAGTAAGTTACTCCTATGCAAGCAATAGCACATTAGAAAATGCAGTAAATGAACAAAAATGGTCTCATTTTTAGAATAAAATATTTAAGGAAAAATAACAAAAACCAGTTCAAGATGTTTGCAAATAATTGTAGCAAACAACAGCAGCAGTAATATTTGGCCTGTGTAGCACATGTAACACCAGCCAGGCATGTGCTTCTCATTTTATAGTCATTTTCTCCACCCTCCTGGCCATTCGCTGAGGCAGGAGAATGTTTATCCCAATATTATAGACGAGAAGTATGTTGTCACATGACTAGTCAACTTAAAAATTTTACTGAATGTGATAAAGGAAGATCTCAATAGATATAAAATATGCCATGTCCCTGAATGGAACTCTGAAAGTAACCAGTTGATCTTACACATTTTCTGAACTAATATTCCAGCTGGATTTATTTTTTCAACTCAACAAATGAACTATAAAATAGCTGTATTAGTCAGGATTCTCCAGAGAAACAGCAAGAATAGAAGATAGATATTAATAGAAATAATAGCTAGCTAGCTAGCTAGCTAGATGATAGATAGATAGATAGATAGATAGATAGATAGATAGATAGATAGATGATAGATGGATAGACAGAGATGACAGGTAGATGGAGGGATAGATTAGATAGATAGATATTTAAATGGATGGATGGATAGATATGATAGATGATAGATAGACGGATGGATAGAGATGATAGATGTATAGATAGATTAGATAGATATGATAGATGATAGATGGATGGATAGAGATGATGGATAGATAGATTAGATAATAGGTAGATGGATGATAGATGGATAGATAGATAGATAGATGATAGATAAATAGATGGGATAGATAGGTAGATGATGGTGGATAGAGATGATAGATAGATGGATAGATAGATGGATAGATGGATGGATGGATGAGAGGGGACTGACTGTGGGAATTGGCTACAAGGATTATGGAGACTGAGAAGTCCCATGATGTGCCCTCTGCAAGCTGGAGAACAAAGGGAGCTGGTGGTGTGGCTCAGTCCAAGTACTGAGGTCTGAGAGCCAGGGAAGCCAAAGGTTTAACTCTCAGTCCAAGGTCAAAGGCCTGAGAACCCGGTGGGCCACAGCTGTAAATCTTGGTGTGTGAAGGCTAGAGAACCTGGAGTGCTGATGTCCAAGGCAGGAGAAGATGGATGGCCCACTCCAGAAAAGAAGGTGGTTCACCTTTCCTCTGACTTCTTGTTCTATCCAGGCCCTCAGCTGATTGGATGGTGCCTACCCACATCAGATGAGGGCAGATCTTCCTTCCTCAGTCCATTGATTCAAATGCTAGCCTATTCTGAAAACACTCTCACTAAACAGACGCAGAAATTGCATGAGCGTCATGGTTCATGCTTGTAATCTCAGCACTTTGGGAGGTCAAGGCAGGAGGATCACTTGAGCCCAGGAGTTTGAGACCAGCCTGGACATTTTAGCGAGACCCATCTTCACAAAAAGTAAAAAAATTAACCAGGTGTGGTGGCATGCACCTGTGGTCCACACTAATCAGGAGGCTGAGGCGGGAGGATCACTTGAGCTCAGGAGTTTGAGGTCACAGTGAGCCATGATTGCGCCACTGCACTCGAGCCTGAGTGACAGAGTGAGACCTTATCTCAAAAATCATAAACCATAACATAACATATAAAAATAAAATAGAAATAATGCCTTTCCAGCTATCTGGATATCCCTTCTTAATCTAGTCAAATTAACATTTAAAATTAATCTTCACAAATCTACCCCTTGTCAATTTAGCACCCATATGCATTTCCTTAAACCATCCCTTCTCCAGAAGAGGAGGTAAAGTCCTTGAGTAATGTTTACTCTTCTCCTATATCCATTTATGTGTGTATGTTTGTACGTATGTTTATAGAAACAGAGACTCACTGTGTTGCCCGTGCTGGTCTTGAACTCCTGGGCTCAAGAGATCTTCCTGTCTCAGGCTCCTAAAGTGCTGGGATTACAGGCATGATGAGCCATTGAGCCCAGCCAATATCCCATAATTTAAATGATATTATGTAAAATTAGCAATACTTAAATATTGATATAAAGTCAAAATTTTTTTTTCTTAATAGAGATAGGGGTCTCTCTAGGTTGCCCAGGCTGGTTTCAAACTCCTGACCTCAAGCCATTCTCCTGCCTCAATCTGCCAAAGTGTTAGGATTACAGACGTGAGCCAAGGCACCTGGCTCAATATATCTTATAGTTACATGACAAGGGAATAAGAGAGGAAAGAAAACAAAGATATATCATTTGCTTGATATATTTATATATACACACAAACGTTCTTTTTTTTTTTTTTTTTTGAGACAAGGACTCACACTGACGCCCAGGCTGGTGTGCAGCGGCGTGATCTCAGCTCACTGCAGTCTTGACTTCCCGGGCTTAGTACAGACTGTGTCTCACTATGTTGTGTTATACACAACAACATGGGGAAATCTTGGAAACACTATGTTGGATGTAAGTCCCGGATGACCACGTGTAGTACAATACTATTTTTGCAGAGCACTAATACTACTAGCAAGATTAAGCACAATCTTGTTAAGCATACTTATATATGTGATAAAGTAGTTTCTTGTGAAACTAAACGTGCTTACCATACAACTCAGCAATTGTACTCTTAGGCATTCATCCTAGAGAAATTAAAACTCATTCACACAAAACTTGCATGTAAATGTTTATAGCAGCTCTATTCATAATAGTCAGAAACCGGAAACAAGTTAAAGGCCTCCAACAGGTGAAAGGATAAACAAATTATAGTGCATCCACACTGTGGTATTAACTACTCAGCAATAAAAGGACATGGTCTATTGAGGCACACAACTTGGATGGATCTTGAGAGACTTGTGCTGAGTGAAGAAAGCCAGTCTCTAAAGTCTACATATCATACAATTCCATTAATGCAGCATTCTTTTTATTTTCTGTTTTTGTTTTGTTTTGAGACAGGGTTTCGCTCTGTCGTATAGGCTGGAGTGCAGCGGAGTGATCTCAGCTCACTGCAGCCTGAACTTCCTGGGCTCAAGTGATCCTCCCACCTCAGGCTCCCAAGTGACTGGGACTGCAGATACACACCACCATGCCCAGCTAATTTTTGTATTTTTTGTAGAGACAAGGTCTTGCCATGTTGCCCAGGGTTTTCTCAAACTCCTGGGCTCAAGTGATCTGCCTGCCTTGGCCTGTCAAAGTGCTGGGATTACAGGCATGAGCCACGGTGCCTGGCCTAATGTAGCATTCTTGAAACAGCAAAACAACAGAGATGGAGGGTAAATTAGTTGGTGGTGCCAATTTTTACAAAGGGGAGAGAGAGGGAGATGGCTGTGGCTATAAAAGGGTGGTGGAAGAGATCCCTATGATGGACTCTTTCTGTGTTGAATCAGAGTGGTGTTCACAGGAAAAATTGCTCAGAGCAAATATACATACACACAAAGTACATGGTGAAATCTAAGTAAAGTTGATTATTTTATTAATTTTAATTATTAATTACTATTTAATTATATATTTATATTTTAAATAAATTTTGATATAAAATATATTTAACTATAATTATTTAAATATATCAACATTTAGTATATTATAAATATTACTTGAAAAAATCAAGATTATTTTAATTTATTAATTTTATTAATGTTAATTTTCTCATTGTAATATATTTGTATATTCATATGCTTTATAACTAGCATATGTCTAACATATAATGTTTGTATTCAAAATGATGTATCTTAAAGGTGGGCTGCACACACACACACACAGAGAAACAATGTAAATTCCACTAGTGAAATATAATCATGAGAGAGAGAGATCTACTCTGTCAATTAAAGGTATTATTTCTGGTGGCTTTCACACAGGAATGCACACTGGGGACAAAAATAAGAACTCACCAACATTTCTGTGTGTGTGGAAATTTAGTCTGCGATGAAACGTGGAGTTTGAAATCAATGGAGTGAGGAAAGTACTGTGTAGTATATGGCATTGGAAACATAGACAATTTGGGCAGAAAAGTCAAATCCTTATTTCAATTCACATCATAAACTAAAATACAACCTAGGGGGTGTATTATTAAAACATTTTAACAAGGGGAAGTACCAGAGAAGTACGTGTTATATTTGTGTTAGAGGGGGAAGAATTTTCTAAACAAGGACAAAACCCAGAAGCCACAAACAGCAAAATGAACGACATAAAAACTTCCGATTTCTGTAGCATGAAAACCTAACATATTATCATATTAAAGGTAAACAACATTTTAAAATTCTTTTTACTTTTATTTCTTCTTTTTTGTTTTTTTGAGGCAGGATCCTGCTCTGTTGCCCAGGCCAGGGTGCAGTGGTATAATCTCAGCTCACGGCAGCCTCAGCCTCCTGGGTTCAACTGAAAAGGATAGGTGTGGTCACGTGTTAGGCCCCATTTGTGGGATATGAACAAAGTGTGTAGAATACACTCCTATATTTTTCACTAGGGCTGCTGTACAAAGCACCACCAACTAGATGGCATGAACAGAAATGAGGTGTCTCACAGGTCTGGAGGCCGAAAGTCTGAAATCCAGGCGCCAGCAGAGTTGGCCGGTTCTGAGGACCGGGAGGGAGACTGTTCTCGGTCTCTCCCCTGGCTTCTGCGGTTTGCTGCTCATCTTTGGCATTTCTTGTCTTGTAGAGACATCACTGCAATATCTTCTCCTATGGTCACATGACATTCTCTCTCTCTCTGTGTGTGTATGTGTGTGCGTGTGTCCACGTTCCCCCTTTTTGTAAGGACACCAGTCACATTGGATTAGGGCCCACCTGCTCCAGCATGACCTCACTGTAACTTAATGAATTACATCTGCAACAGCCCTATTTCCAAATAAAGTCACATTCTAAGATACTTGGGGTTAGGACTTCAACATACAAATTTGAGAAGGACATAGATGAATCCATAGTAATCCCTAAGAAGCAAGACTGATTAAGTCATTCATTGAGTCACTGTTGCTATGACCAGCTACAGGAGGATAGCAAGACAAGGAAGAAAAAAGGGACATTCAATTTTATCTTATAGAATAATCAAATCATATTTGGACCAATAATATATTATTAGATGTATAAGACAGATGGAGACAGAGAAAAAGGGCGATAGCAAGAGAGAGCAATTTGCTATTATATTTTACTGAAGAAGTAATTAAGAGAGGAAAGTGATTACTGCTGAGAAGAGAGAAGGTCCACTCTCCCGAAAAAGGCCTGAGTCCTCTAATGATTGTTCTAAAGCTCAACTCATTCATGAAAATAACTATTTCACAAACAGAGTACCACGAAGTGCCCACTATGTGCCATGCTCTGTAGTAACGATCAGGAGTGCAAGGATGCACAGTCAGTGCTACTTCAGGTGTGGTCTGCAGACGGCTTGTGCACTGCCTGTTAGGAAACACACTCTCAAGGAAGGAAGCAAGGAAGCAGTGTGTTTGCTTTATGTTCTGAGAAGTTCCTTATCTTGTTGCAGACAAGCAACAAACAGTGGTGGATATGCTGCTTCAGTCGTGCTAAACAGGGCTGTGTCTCTGCCCTCTGGAGACATGTTGAGCGGAGGAGACACTTGTATTATGACAAAACATCACCCTCCCCAGCCACATTCAAGTGTTAAGTCTGAAATTTTTCCTTCACACCCTCTGTTGCTCCTCTAGGTGTCAAGGAGCCCATCTCCATTTTAGAAAGACAGAGATGCGTTCTGGGCCGTTGCCCGGGAAAGAATGTCTACCAGGACAGTTCTGAGAAGGCTCAGCATCATATCTAAACACAGGAAAGGAATTCCCTGTTGGAAAATTCAGGATGACAACTGTGGGTAGCAAGCCAAGGCAAAGGGCAGAACGTGGAGCAGCATTTGAGGCTCCAGCCAATTCCAGCCTGTCTGCGGGCACTGCCTGCCTCCACGGCTGTCAGGTGTCGCCCCCAGGAGCTACATAGGGTGAAGCTAGGCAGGCTTTCAGTGCCAGCTGTGGTTTCCCCAACAGCTCACAGGCCAGAGGCCCCGCCCAGGCCACCTCCTCCAGTCCCCCTGCCGCGGGGTGATCTTCGGTGGTCTCACTCTCCCTCCCACTGTATTTCCATCTCTGCTGTAATATACCACCTCAGCCCTTCCTTTTTGATTCCCAAGAGCAAATTTTGGAAATAAAGCAACCTGAAAACATGCTGTTGCTCATTTTATGCCTCCTATATCCGTTCTCTCCCAAATGACTAATAGAAAGCTCCAGTCACCAAGATCAACTTCTCTAAATCCTACCTCCTTCCGCTTGTAAACACCAAGTGCCCCTATGTGATACCATGGCACCAAGTGCCATGACAGAAACCTCTGCAGGGCTCTGGAAGTCAGAGAACTGTTAATACTACCCAGAGAGGGCTGGGTGCGGTGGCTCACGCCTGTAATGCCAGCACTTTGGGAGGCCGAGGCGGGTGGATCACTAGGTCAGGAGATCGAGACCATCCTGGCTAACATGGTGAAACCTCATCTCTACTAAAAATACAAAAAATTAGCCTGGCATGATGGCGTGCGCGTGTAGTCCCAGCTACGAGGGAGGCTGAGACAGGAGAATGGTGTGAACCTGGGAGGCGGAGCTTGCAGTGAGCCGAGATCGCGCCACTGCACTCCAGCCTGGGCGACAGAGCGAGACTCCATCTCAAAAAAAAAAAAAAAAAAAAAAAAAAAAATCTACCTGGAGAGAGGTAGTCAAGAGGCCATCCTTGACTGGGTCGTGAAAGGAGAGTAGGAGCTTGTCACACAGAAACAAGAAGGAGGCGCAGCAGAGAGAGTGGCGGAAGCAAAGAATAAGATCACCAAGTATTTTCACAAGAGTTTCAGTATGTCTGGAATTTAGGTGTGGTAAGGAATAAGCACAGACGGAGGCAGTGGGTCAGGTAAAAGAGGCTCTTATTTGAGTTATATCAGTGTGTTAGTTCTGTATCCTAGATGTGGTGAGGCATTGCACGATTCTACTAACTTCCTTCGGTCTTCAGCTACCCAAACATAATTTTACACATATTATCTGACAAGTTCTAGATCCTAAACGCTTTCCCCATCTGGCTGCAGATAATCTAGACATGAAACATGTTTGCCTCATTAGAGGCAGTTAGAATAAAGAGAAATGGCTTCCACACCACAAAGGCAACTTTGAGCGTGGGTGCGGTGGCTCATGCCTGTAATCCCAACATTTTGGGAGGCTGAGGCAGGAGGATCACTTGAGTCCAGGAATTCAAAACCAGCCTGGACAATAGAGTGAGAACCTGTATCTACAAAAAAATTTTTAAAAAGCAAAGAGATTAGCTAGGCATGGTGGCACACATCTGTAGTCCAGCTACTTAGGCTGAGGCAGGAGAATTGCTTGAGCCCAGGAGTTGGAGGCTGCAGTGAGCTATGATCATGCCACTCCACTCCACTCCAGCCTGGGCAACAGAGCAAGAGTCTGTCTCTAAAAGAAAAAAGCTACTTTGAGTAAAAGTAATGCACA
Source organism: Gorilla gorilla gorilla (assembly GCF_029281585.2). Classification (NCBI taxonomy): domain Eukaryota; kingdom Metazoa; phylum Chordata; class Mammalia; order Primates; family Hominidae; genus Gorilla; species Gorilla gorilla. The sequence goes on from NC_073240.2 coordinate 27,111,314, forward strand.
TACATTACATACTTTAGCTACCCATGTAGAAAACTGGATATTTCATGTTCTTTTCCTTTGTCTGTAGTTATGATCTTCTGGCTTGGTTGAAACTTTAACTTTTTTTAAAATAAAACTTGGGTTACAAGGGATCATAAATCATTCTGCCATAAAGACGCATGCACACGTATGTTTACTGCAGCACTATTTACAATAGCAAAGACTTGGAACCAACTGAAATGCCCATTAATGATAGACTGGATAAAGAAAATGTGACACATATACACCATGGAATACTATGCAGCCATAAAAACAAATGAGTTCATATCCTTCGCAGGGACATGGATAAAGCTGGAAACCATCATTCTCAGCAAACTAACACAGGAACAGAAAACCAAACACCGCATGTTCTCACTCATGAATGGGAGTTGAACAATGAGAATACATGGACACAGGGAGGGGAATGTCACACACCAGGGCCTGTTGTGGGGTGGGGGGAAAGAGGAGGGAGAGTATAAGGACGAATACCTAATGCATGCGGGGCTTAAAACCTAGATGATGGGTTGACAGGTGCAGCAGACCACCATGGCACATGTATACCTACATGACAAACCTGCACATTCTGCACATGTATCCCAGAACTTAAAGTAAAAAACAAACAAACAAACAAAACAAAAACAAAAACAAAAAAAACCTTAGGTTATATTTCCAGTAGAATTGAGAGGGTTTTTTTTGTTTATTTTGTTTTTTGTTTGTTTTTTGAGACAGAGTCTTACTCAATCACCCAGGCTGGAGTGCAATGGCACGATCTCAGCTCACTGCAACCTCCACCTCCTGGGTTCAAGCAATTCTCCTGCCTCAGCTTCCCAAGTAGCTGAGATTACAGGCAGAATTGAGAGTTTTATTTCAAAAAAAGTGAAAGTTTAAATTTAGCATTTTTATTATTAAAATGATGGCTCTGGCAAGTGCAATAATTTATAAACTCCAAGCAAATGAGAGTGCTGCAGAAGACAAAAATATAAAAATATAGGTACAGATTGGAGTAAAGCATGCATTTTTAAACTGTTTCTTTTATTAACGTCACACATCTATTTCTCAGCTGTGTCTGCCAAATGCATTTAGATCCTAGCATCCAGGGACTCTGCTGGCGTGGCGGAAGGTAGCGTAGCAGCATTGTCAGCAGAAGACCTTTCCATGGCTCCGCTTTCCTCAAAATGAATTTTTTGAAAACCAAGCTACTTAAAAGTCTGTTTCCTTACTTTACATTTGTTGAAGTTTCTTTGTTTGTTTTAAAGGTTGGACAACATGTTGTAAAATATAACCTGTATATGACGATGTTTGTAAATCATTAAAGTACAAATTTAAAAAGAAAATGAAACTCTTGGCAATTTACTTTCATTTCTTGCCATATGATGGAGTCACTGATACCAGACTAACCTTTCCACCATCAACAACTATAAATATGGGCAAAATAGATGAGGAGTTTTGTTTTTTTGAGACAGGATTTCACTCCGTAGCTCGGGCTGGAGTTCAGTGGTTACGATCATAGCTCACTGCAGCCTTGACCTCCGGGGCTCAAGCGATCCTCCCACATCAGCTTCCAGAGTAGCTGGGACTACAGTATGTGCTGCATACCCACCTAATTTAGTTATTTACTTTATAGAGAGGAGTCCTCACTATGCTGCTCAGGCTGGTCTCCTGGCCTCAAGCAATCCTCCTGTCTCAGCCTCCCAAAGTGCTGGGATTACAGGCATGAGCCACGGTGCCCAGCCAAAGCAATTGTTTCTGAGCACCGGGCAATAGCAAGATTGAACTGTGATCCCTGAAAGAGGAAGAAAGTGTAGGGTGGGCACCAAAATTGCCTCTGTTTGCCACCTGAGGGCATTTTCCAAACTGCAGCTGGAGATGGGAGGAAGTGGAATCCACCCAGAGCATGACTGATAGTCTCACCACGTAATAGAGGCCTTGCTTGAAGCTCAGGGTGGCTTAGGCAGCTGCAATTTGAAGGACAGGTTATCAGAAAGAATGGGGAACTGTGCAGAGAAGGAGTTTAAAAGTCTGCACAGTGTCCGCTTAAGTCTTTGGCTAGATACTAAGCTATGCTTCTGTGTTGGTCAATTGCAAGGCCTGGCAGTGAGCAGCTGCTAGATTGAATGGAAATTCCAGAGACCGTGTAGTGCCTGGAGTGCTGGGAGACACGGGAGTTCTGCCTCACCAGAAACAGAATGGTGAACACTCTTGAGTATTCAAGTGAGACCACAGCAAGGCCATATCTGAGGGACAGGACTACATCAGTCAGAGTAAGGGCTATTCAGCCAGGGGCGATGGCCCACGCCTGTAATCCCAGCACTTTGGGAGGCCAAAGTGGATGGATCACCTGAGGTCAGGATTTTGAGACCAGCCTGGCCGACATGAGAAACCCTGTCTCTACTGAAAATACAAAAATTAGCCAGGTGTAGTGGCACGTGCCTGTAATCCCAGCTACTTGGAAGGCTGAGGCAGGAGAATCACTTGAACCTGGGAGGCAGAGGTTGCAGTGAGTCAAGATTATGCCACTGCAATCCAACCTGGGCGACAGAGTGAGACTCTGCCTCAAAAAAAAAAAAAAAAAAAAAAAAAAAGAGTAAGGGCTACTTTAGACTCACAGTATCAATATCAAAGTCCAGAAGCAAGCCTTAGCTGGATCAAGCTGAACCACCAGTACCTTAACTGGCTGCCAGAATAAAACGCACAGATCTAAAAGAAGACCAAGAAGAAAAAGATTCTCAGCAACCTAGCGTACACAATGGTCATAATAAATTTTAATATAAGGGACATCAGTGGAAAAAATAGAAACTGTAAAAAGAACTAAACGGATATTCTAGAACAGTACAATGTATGAAATGAAGATTTCACTGGATGGCCCTAGCAGTAGATTGAAGATGATCAAAGCATACTCTGCTTACATTCATATAGATAAATGCAAATTATCCAATCTTAATATTAGGGAGAAAAAGTATGCAGAGATTCATTGATCTGTAGGACAATATTCAATAGTCTACAGTATGGAAAGATGGAGTCTTAGGAGGAGAACAGAAAGAGAATGAGTCAGAAAAATGTTTTGAGAAAATAATGGCCAAATATTTCCCAAATTTGTTTAAAATATAAGCTTCCATAAGCCTCCAAGAAGCTCAGAAAACTGCAGGCAGGATAAATAAAACAAAAATACAACTAGGCCCAATAGAGTCAAACAGCTGAAAATCAAAGATGAGGAGAAAATCTTTAAAGTAGCCAGATAAAACCAGACACGTTACATAGAGAGATATTATATATAAATTCAGCTGCTTCTCATCAAAACCCATCAACCTATAATTCTATATCCAGGAAGAAATATCTGTCAAAAATAAGGACAGTGTGAAATAAGGACAGTTTAAGATAAACAAAAGCTGAGAGAATTCACTACCAGCTGACCTGAATTAGAGGAGAAGCTAAAAGTTCTTCAGGTGAAAAGAAATGGAGAAAACTGGATATTGTAAATATAAACCAAAAAAGATACTGTATTATATTTAATTTCTGAATGCCTTTGAAAAGCAAGCAATTGTTTAAACAAAAAATTATACCAATCTATTGTGAGGTTTCTAACTTATGCAAATTTAAAATATATGACACTGATAGCAAAAAAGTGGAGGTTAAATGAAATTACACTCTCACTACAACTCTACAATGTATAGTTATTAAAACAATAACAAGTCAACATAGTGGAGACTTATACATTCAATAAATTAGATGTTATAGGATATTTCCTTGAAAAACAGTTTACCAAAACCAGTGCAAGATGAAGGTAAAATTTGAATAGCTCTATATCAGTTAAAGATATTAAATTCAAAATCTAAGTCCTAGGCCAGGTGCAGTAGCTCATGCCTGTAATCCCAGCAATTTGGGAGGCCAAGGCTGGAGGATCACTTGAGCCCAGGATTTCAAGATTAGCCTGGGAAACATAGTGAGATCTCATCTCTCTTAAAAATAAATAAAAAAAATTAGCCAGGCATGGTGGTGAACACTTTTAGTCCCAGCTTCCTGGGAGACTAAGGCAGGAGGACTGCTTGAGCCTGGGAGGTCGAGGTTGCAGTGAACCATAATTGTGTCACTGCACTCCAGCCTGGGCAACAGACCAAATGTCCATCTCAAATTTAAAATGAATAAAAATAGAAATAAAAACAAAATCAAAGTCCTTCCCATAAAGGAAACTCCAGGCCCAGGCGGTACAATTACACACACATTAGAATGGCTCAAGTGAAAAGGAATAATACCACCAAATATTGGCAAATAATGTGAAGCAGCTGGAACTCTCAGGCATTGCAGGTGGAAGTGTAAAGCAGGTACTGAGGCGGGAGGCGGGACTTGACTCCGGAGGCGGGGCTCAGACTCCAGACCAGATTGAAGACTAGCTGAAACAGGGAAGAGGCAAAAGCACCTCTCCATAAGACATGCCCACCAGTGCCATGTCAGTTTACCATTGCCATGGCAACACCCAGAAGTTACCACCCCTTTCCATGACAATGACCTGCCAACCCAGAAGTTACCATCTTTTTTCTAGAAATTTCTGTATAATCCACCGCTTGATTTGCCTGTGATTAAAAGTGTGTATGAAATGACTGCGGAAGCCCCCTGAGCTGCTACTCTGGGCACACTGCCTGTGGTTGGCCCCGCTTCACAAGGAGCAGTACCCCTGCTACTGCTGTGCACTGTGCTGCCATCAAAGTTGCTGTTTAACACCACCGGTTCACCCTTGAATTCTTTCCTGGGTGAAGCCAAGAGCCCTCCCAGGCTAAGCCCCAATTTGGGGGCTCGCCTGTCCAGCATCAGCACAACCACTCTGGAACTATGTGTGGTAGTTTCTGTTTTAATGAAATATATTTATCTGTGATCAGCAATTCTAGTCCTAGTCACGTACTCTAGATAAATGAAAATATATGTAAATAAAATGGTTGTTCATTGCAGCTTTATTCAAAATAGCCAAAAACTAGAAACCACTGCAATGTCTATCGACAAGTGAATGGATAAACAAAATGTGTTATTTTCATATGATGGACTGTTATTCAATAATATCAAGGATACATTCAAGAACATAGATGAATCACAGTACATTATGCTGAGTGAAAGAAGCCGGAGATGAAAGACTCTCTAATGTTTGATTCTATGTAGATGAAGTCCATGGATAGGCAAAACTAATGTAGCCTGGAAAACAGTCTAAACAATGGTTGCCTCTGGCATTGAGGGGTGGAAGATGATTGGAAAGGGTCTTAAGGGAACTTTGTGAGGTTTTATAATAGTCTATTAACTGAACAGAATGCCAGTTGCCTGGGTTTTTGCATTTCTTTTTACTTTTGTGGTTACCTTTAAGAAGGAAAGGTGTCAGTGGCTGGGGAAAGCATAAGGGATCTTCTGGAGTGTTGGCAATGCTCTACTTCTTGGCATGACTGTATTTACTTTGTGGTAATCCTTTAACTGTACATTATGATGTGTGCACTTCCCGGAATGTGCAGTATGCTTTTATAATAAGTCAAAAATTAGAAGCCCTTTGGATGACTTACTGTCCATATATGCTATCCTCCTAGCATATATGGAGTCTAGTTACACATGGCATCTGCATAGTCAGGCTCAGACATTCTTTAGCCACCCCTGAAGCTTGACTTCCATGCTTGAGCAAATACTTCCTAATCCTGAGAGCTGTCAGGGTTCACTTGAATTCTCTGGTGCGGAAGGAATCATTGTGCCTTTCCCAGAAGGAAACTGATCTAATTGGCTTAATGAAGCCAAGAACCTCTTATTCAACTCTCTTTTCTTTATAATAACATGGTATTATTTCTTTTAATTATGGACTATCACATGGAAATTGCTGACTTATTCTAGCTCCATTAAGTAGACACACTAAGATGAACCAAAATACTTACAAAAAGCACACAAACACCCCCTGCCTGCCTCTGCTCCCTGCACTCAGTCTCTGTGGTCCCTTGCACCTCACCTTCCCAATTTGGCTCTGCTTCTTGGTTCAGCTTTAACAGCCTGCCTAGTGCATGCCTCTGTAGCCCCTAGGTCCTGACCTGAGAGAGTGTGCATCTGGCCAAGTGCTTTCAGAGGGAGCATGAGGAGCCTGCCCTGACCTCTCTTGGCCCCTTATTGGGAGACGCCCTTTGGCTGTGATGCATATCCTTACTTTAATGTGGTTGCTGTACACAGCATATTGGATTCCGCCTCATAATAATCTGCAGATCTGTGAGTCTGAGCAATCGATGCCTGTCTAACTGCCACTGTCACTGCATTAGGCTGTCAACTTTCTCAAAGACCTTTCCTAATGCACTGACATCCAAGTCAGTCCCTTTTTATTTTATTTTGTTATTATTTTTTAGAGACAGGGTCTCTCTCGCCCCAGCTGGAGTGCAGTGGCATGACCATGGCTCACTGAAGCCTCAAACTCCTGGGCTCAAGCAATCCTTCTGCCTCGCCTCCTGAGTAGCTGGGACCACAAGCACATACTGCCATGCTGAACTAATTTTTAAGTTTTTTTTTTTTTTTGTAGAGACAGGGTCTTATTATGTTGTCCAGGCTGGTCTCAAACTCCTGGTCTCAAGCAATTCTCCTGCCTCAGCCTCCCAAAGCGCTGAGATTAGTGGTATGTACCTTTTTGACACTACTCCAGTTGTGTTTGGCAGCTTCCTTCTTCCTGACTTACTTATCTTCAGAGCCCTCATCACCACCTGGTGTTACAGTCTATGTGTTGATATCATTTTCTACATCACCCCCAGCCTATTTGAATATAAAATCCATGAGAGGGAAAGGATAGAAATTGTGTTTACTTTGTCCTCTCCTGTAGCTCCAGTGCCTGCAACAATGACTGGCGCATAGTAGATTGTCCATAAATATTTGAAAAATGAAAAAATGAGACAACTGGGAAAAGAGAATGAGAAGCTGATAAACATTTGTTGTGCACACACAATAATAATAATAACAATAATAATAATAGTAATAATACAGATGCTCCTCGGCTTATGACGGGATTACGTCACAATGAACCAGTGGTCAATGGAAAATATCTTAAGTAGAAAGTGCATGTGATATACCTGACTTGCTGAATATCCTAGCTCAGCCTAACCCACCTCACCCATGCTCAGAGTGCCTGCAGTTGCCTGCAGTTGGGCAAAGTCATCTCACACAAAGCTTATTTTATAATAAAGTGTTGAATATCTCAGATAGTTTATTGAATATGGTTGAAAGTGAAAAACAGAACAGTTGTGTGGGTTCTCCAGCTACTAGTTCCTTTTCTTTTTTTTTTCTTTTCTTTCTTTCTTTCTTTCTTTTTTTTTTTTTTTTTGAGAAAGGGTCTTGCTCTGTGGCAGCCTTGACCTTCCAGACTCAAGCTGTCTTCCTACCTCAGCCTCCCCAGCAGCTGAGACCACAGGTGCCCGCCGCCACCATGCTTGGCTAATTTTTGTATTTTTGGTAGAAACGAGGTTTAACCACGTTGCCCAGGCTGGTCTCGAGCTCCTGGCCTGAAGGGATCCATCCACCTCAGCCTCCCAAACTTGTGGGATTACAGATGTGAGCCACTATGCCTAGCCTCAAAGTACTGTTTCTATTGAGTGTGTATTGCTTTCACACCACAGTAAGTTTGAAAAGTCTAAGTCAAACCATCGTAAGGCAGGAACCGTCAGTCTAAAAAAGGCATAGATTTTGAGAAAAAGGGAGGCAGAGGAGTTGGGAAGAGAGGTTATAGGACTGATGAAAGATAGTGAAACCAATGCGGATGTAACAAAACACTGAATCAAAGGGAACAAAGACAGGGGTAGGCAGAAGCCAGGAAGGGACTGGGCCAAGTAAGAGGGAAAGGAAAAGGGGGTTCCCTCCGTCCCTTCTCCCTCAATCAGGCTTGTGGGTGCAGGGCAGGATGCTAGGCCGCCTGCCGTATAGAATTATCTGTGTTGGTCTTCTCCTTTCCTCCTTCCCTGCACTCTGACGTCTTTGTCAAGTCTGGGATGAAGTGGGTGAGAGAAATGCCTTTTCATCATGAGCTTCCCTGAGGTCTCTGTTTCTCCACATGAAGTTTCAAAAGTCTATTTTGGGATGCAAAGGCTGAGAGCTCCAACACTAGGTCTCCTCTCCTCTCCCGGCCAACGTTCGAGAGCTGGTAAGATAAGACCTCAAGTTGCTGCCGAAATGGAAGGAGGCCATGGGGAAAGACGGAATGATAAACATGTCGGTTCAGATCAACATATTATCTCACCACATGGGTGTTTGTTAGGAAATGAATGTGTTTGTTCTTTTGCATCAATCAGGAGCAGCAGGGAACATGGAAGGGTGGAGGGATGGTGAATGGGTTTGTTTTAAAGCAAAAGACCAGTGAGAGGGGAAGTTCAAGGCCTCTAGTCAAGTCACCCGTGCTTTCTCCCAGGCCCTCATCTCTGTTCCCTTCCCACGCAGACTTGCCCAACCTCCCCATTCTGTGCCAGCAGATCTGGGTGCTTATGCCTGGCTTGGGGAAGTGTCTGTCTTGGAGGGGAAAGGGTGTGGGGACTTCCCTTGTATGCACAGTGCACCAGATTCCACAGAGCCTCTCCAGCCCAGGGTTTTTATCATTATGTTTGTTGACTTATTATGCAAAAATTGTACTTTGTTGCTTTTTTATTTGCTTGTTTTAATTGTTACTTGCAGCCATTTTTCCAAATGGCTGTTGTTCTTGAATGTTAGCTGTGCTCACACTTTCCTCATTATTGGTTCCTTAGTGAGCTTTCCTTTCCTTTATTCCTTCCTTCCTTCCCTCCCTCCCTCCTTCCCTCCCTCCCCTCCCCTCCCCTCCCCTCCCTTCCCTTCCTTCCTTCCTTCCATCCCTCCTTTTTTAGACAAGGTCTTTCTCTGTTGCTCAGGCTGGAGTGCAGTAAGTCGTGTGATCTTGGCTCACTACCGCCTCAACCTCCTGGGCTCAAGAGATCTTCCTACCTCAGTCTCCTGAATGGCTGAGACCACAGACACTCACCACCACACCTGGCTTTTTTCTTTTTTTTTTTCTAGAGACAGGGTCTTGCTCTCTTGTCCAGGCTGATCTCAAACTCCTGATCTCAAGCAATTCTCCTGCCTCAGCCTCCCAAACTTCTGGGATTACAGACATGAGCCACTGCATCTAGCCTGTCCTCTATATTTTTGTTTTTTAAATATTTATCCTTTCTTTCTTTTTTTTGGCCTCAATGTATAACTGTTATTTTCTAGATTTGATCTGAGATGGAATCATGGATCTTCTTTGTATTTTGGAATGAAAAGAGGTGTGAGCCAGGGTAAGATTCTGCAGGAAGACCTTTACTGGGCTGAGGCAAGGATGTGAGATGCAGTCCAGTTGCTACTCTAAAACCTGTCCTTAAGGTTGCTGAGGAGTCTGATGCCATGACTCCATGGGGGGTGGTGTTTACACCTTGGGAGTCCATATGGCTAAACTACAAAAGAAACACATGACCCTGGTCTTTGCTTATCATATAACAGCAGAAGCACAATATAGAAAATCTTTCTTTGCAGGCTGTTTGGATCTTACCCTTTGTGGTAGCTCTGTTGCATTCTCCAGCAAAGTGTTTTCAAAACCTTCTTGACCAGTGACATACTGATAAGTATTTCGATCATATAAGTGGTTTTCTATTGCAAACAATATGACTCAAAACATACATTACACATATATATTTGGCACTGACTGAATTGATATAGGCTAGATTCCTAGAACTGGTGTCTCAGTCAAAGGAAACATGCATTTGAATTTGAATAGGTGCAGTCCTTCCAAAGAGCCCTTCCAAAATGCTGTGCCACTGCATGGAGTTTGTATCTGCCACTGCATGGAGTGAGCTATTTCCCTGCGTCCAAACCTATAAGATACTATCCATCTGTCTCTTTTGCTTATCTGATGGGGAAAATTGGTACTTCATGGTTCCTAAACAATTTTGAATACTAGGGGATTTTGACTTTGAAGCTTCTTTCCTTTCCAGAGTTTTCATAATGGAAAGTAGACTAAAGGGAAGATATTGAGGGTGGGATGTACATCAGAGAGGCCAAAGGAAGAAAATCATTATCCAGGTAGGAGGAAAAGAGGGCAGGATTTAGCGTATAAGGGAAGATGTAAGAAACTTGTAGGGAGCCACCTCCTTGCCAGTGCCTTCTCTCCATGCCCATCCTGACTTTTTGCAAGTTTTTTTTGTTGTTGTTTGTTTGTTTGTTTTTAGAGATAGGGTCTCTCTCTGACACCCAGGCTGGTGTGCAGAGGCCTGATCCTAGCTCACCACAGTCTTGAACTCCTGGGCTCAAGCAAACTCCCGCCTCAGTCTTCTGAGTAGCAGGGACTACACGTGCATGGATGCCACCATGGCTTGCTAATTTAAAACAATTTTTTTTTTTAGAGACAGGTCGCACTGTGTGGCTTAGGCTGGTCTCAAACTCCTGGTCTCATGTGACCCCCAGCCTCAGTCTCTAGAGTAGCTGGGTCTATAGGTGCAAGCCATCACGCTTGGCTGACCTTTTGCAAATGTGAGTACAGATGCCCTCCTGAGACTTGGCTGCAGAGTCGCATGCACGGTAAGGAAGACCTAAGGCTTGATCTCTTCTGAGGCAGCCAGCCTCTGAGAGATTCACGTCAACCACTAAGGTCACCTGCTGCCCCCACAGTCCTGTGGAACTAAGTGTAAAGAGCTTTTGATCTTGGGTGGAAATAAGGCAGAATTTATTATGTCACTAGAATCTTGTTTTTTTTTTTGAGTCGGAGTCTCGCTCTGTTGCCCAGGCTGAAGTGCAGTGGCGGGAACTCGGCTCACTGCAAGCTCTGCCTCCTGGGTTCACGCCATTCTCCTGCCTCACCCTCCGGAGTAGCTGGGACTACAGGCACCCGCCACCACGCCCGGCTTATTTTTTGTATTTTTAGTAGAGACAGGGTTTCACCATGTTAGCCAGGATGGTCTCTATCTCCTGACCCCGTGATCTGCCTGCCTCGGCCTCCCAAAGTGCTGGGATTACAGGCGTGAGCCACCGCGCCCGACCGCTAGAATCTTTTTAAGGTCTCCAAGGCAGAGGAATGTGTGCGGATTCATAAGCTGCCAAGATTTAAGAAAAAGGAAAAGTTAGTTAGGTGGAAAATTCAGATAGGATCCTAAAATTGCTACCTTCAATTTACTGCTTTTGAGTTGGGAAAGGAAATAAAGGATTTGGAAGCATTATGGGGAAGGCATTTAGGCTAGAATGGAAATACTTATTCATATTGTTTCTGCACTGGGTGGACCAAGCTATGAGCCACATCCGTCTTTGCAGGAATAAGAAATCACGAGATGGTCAAATTATGTGGATGGCATTTCTGCATAATATACCTCCCACTTAATGGGCACATAACAATTTCTCTAGCACGTTCTATTTATCAATAAAATCTCATTTTTAAAAAATATTTTATCTTTTTACAGCAGTTTTAGGTTCACAGCAAGATGAGCAGAGGGTCCCAACATCTTCTCCGCCCCCACACAAGCATAGCCTCCCCTACCGTCCATATTTCCAGCAGAGTGGCACATTTCTTTATGATTGATGAAGCCACATTGATACATCATTATTACACAGAGACCACAGCTTACATTATGCTTCACTCTTGGTGTTGTGTATTATGTGGGTTTGGACCAATGTATAATGCCCTGTATCCGCCGTTGCAGTATTGTACAGAGTAGTTTCACTGCCCTAAAAATCCTCTGTGCTCCCCTATCCATCCCTCTCTCTCCTCTAGCCCCCAGGAAATGCCGATCGCTTTCCTATCTCCATGGTTCTGCCTTTTCCAGAATGTCGTTCAGTTGGAACCATGCAGTGGGTAGCCTCTTCAGATTGGCTTCTTTGACTCTGTGACATACGTGTCACTTTCCTCCATGTGTTTCTGTGGCTTGATAGCTCATTTCATTTTACTACTGAATAATATTGCATTCTCTGAATGTACCACAGTTTATTTGGCCATCCACTTGCTGAAGGACATGGTGGTTGCTTCCTAGTTTTGGCAGTTATGAATAAAGCTGCTATAAACATCCCTGTGCACATGTTTGTCTGGACACAAAGCTTTTACCCATTTCATATATTCATTTGCATGGTTGCTTTACAGTGCCAGAGGCGAGTGGGTGGGGATTTTGTGGAGGCTGTGTGTTTTGGCTGTGAAAGACATCTAGCAGTCCTAGTAATGCCCTAGCTCCCATAAGCAGTGCTTCCTAAGGGCTCAGAGAGAGAGACTTTGGGACTATGCAGTACTGAAAAGGCAAGAGGTAACGCAAGCTGTAGCAATGCATTTCACTGCAGTTGCATGCCGGCAGACAGAGACAATGCCAACTGAAGTGGATGCAGCCAGGAGAAGTCTGAAGAGCAGCCAGGCTCATAAATTTGAAGAGTGGAAAAGAATTGCGATGGCAACTAAATATTGCTCTGTAAAGTAGCCAGGCATAAGTCTTATACAGCAGTGACTTTCAAACTTTAGAAACTCTATTAACACTCCTCAAGTAGAAGGCTGCTGTGAGCTCCTGAAGAGGCACAGGCCATCCTCAGATCTCTGTGTTCATGAAAGATGCCCCGACTTTCTATTAGGGCCCATCTCCCTTGGGGTAGGGGGCTGGGTACAGAATTTAACATTTTTTGATACTTTTTTAAAAAAAGAAATACAAAACTCAAGAGAATAATATAAGAACCCCAACATAACCCATGCCCAGATTCCTCTTTCCTTTTTACAATTGCATTGCCCACGTCATGTATTCCATCAGTTTCCTGCTGTTTTGACATGTGGGCTGTCTCTGGCTGGCCTTTGGCTGCAGTGAGTAGACACCCTTTTGCCTATATGTTTTCACATTTTTGCAAATGTAGCTTGAAGTTAGATTCCAGGAGGTGTGTTTGCAGGGTCATGAGTAAGCGTATATGCAGTTTTGCTCACCGTTGTGCAGTGCTGCCCCCAACATCTGGGGATGCCTGCTTCCCAGGGCCTCTCAGCATCATTTGTCATTAGTGTTTTGCATTTTTGTCAACCTGGTAGGTGAGAAATGATATCTCAGTTTAGTTTTAATTTGTTTTTTTTTCTATTTTGTTTGAGATTGACCATATTTTCATATGTTTAAGGGTTATTTACATTTTTCCCCCTGGGAGCTCACTCTCTATTTAGATGTCTTGCCCATCTTTCTATTATTGGTCTTTTATTGCTTCTAAAATTTGAATTTCTACTTTATTTCCAATTTTTTTCTTACTTGTCACTGACTTGAAGCTCATACATTTTGAATTTTGAGTCATAATTAGGAAGTTCGAATTTTGAGCCATATTTAGGGAGATTTTCTTACTCCAGATGATAAAGAAGTTTACTTATATTTTCTTCTAGAATTTAGATAGTCTTAATATTCCACATTTAGATTTTTAAAAATATATTAAATTGAGACAGGGTCTCACTTTTTTGCCCAGGCTGGCCTCAAACCCCTGGCCTCATGGGATCCTCCCTTCTCGGCCTCCCAAAGTGCTGGGATTACAGGCATGAGCCACTGCACCTGGTCTACATTTAGATTTTTGTTACATTTGTCATATACTATTCTAGTGTGGAGAGTGAGGTATGGATTGAATGTTACTTCTAAATAGCTACCTATTTGTCCCAAAAATATTTATTTAAGGGTTCCGTCTTTTACTTGCTGACTTAGGGTCTGTATCATTTGCTCTATCTCCATGTGTACCTGGCTGTATTTCAGGCATTTACATTCTGTTTCGCTGGTCTGCCGTCCTTTTATTTGCTAATACCACACTCCTTTAATTAAGGAAGCTTCATAGAGAGCTGGCCGGGAGTATAGAGGAATAAACACATTTTTCCATTCGGGCACTCCTGACTCACCTGAATTCCAGCAGAGCACAGGCTGTGCCAACTCTCTGCCTGTGCTTTTAGACCCTGTGGCTGCACAAAAAAAACTCAGGAATCGAAATGGAGACAGTGAGAATTCAGGCTGAAATTACTAGAAAACCCCAGGAAGTAAAGAAGGAAAAAGAAACCAAGGAACCAGAAAAACCAACAGATGCAGTCAGTTAAAACTTAGAGTGACCAGGAGATCCAGTGTTTCTTAAAAGAATGGAGATTTCTTGAGTGTGAAGATTTGAGGAAGAGGATCGTGAATGGTCCAAGACAATTGCCCAGCACCTCAAGCAGAGAGGCACCAACAGGAGCTGGTAACAATGTCTACAGTCTACAGATGCTGGAGAGAGCAGGACTCATTCTGGGCCACTCATGAGACCAGCCATGGGCCAAGGAGCCAGCCCTGGCCCTGTCCTCATGGAGAGGCCCTGCCGGGATTCTGGGATACAGATGGAAGGACAAGGTCTTTTCAGGTCCTCTCTGTGCATATGTGGTTGTTCCTGCAACTCCTGATATCAGTTCCGGGCCTGTCATCCCCATTGCTTTAAGGGGCTGCTGTCAGCCCCCATGCATGATCTCTGTGGAGGATCCTCAGGTACCCAGATGGGAGTCCTGGAACTTGAGCCTGAGGGTCAGCCCCCTGCCTGTTTCCTGCTGTTGTCCCAGCTGGAAACTTGGAGACAATTAGAACCTGGATCTCAATTCTGCCTGAAAGCAAGGCAATAGCACAATCTATACACTGGTGTGTGACTCCTCCTCTCCCAGCCCAGTGTGATGAGGATAAAATGAGAAATAAATGAATGAGCATCACCTAAAAAAAAGAAAGAATTCTATGTTTTAATATCTGGCAGGGCTAGTCCTTTGTTATTTCTTCCAGAGTTTTTCTGGTGATTTTTACTTGTTTATATTTCCATATGAACATTATGATCAACTTGTACATTCAGGTCTTCTATAATTACTGGGTTGCTTTCTGAAGGCAGTGTGTCTGGAATCCCACAGGTGCAGAGAGCAGCCTCCTGGGTGTGAGTTAATTTGCATTTATACCTGACTTCCTTTACCATTGGTCAATAACCTAGGCACAAAGCTAAGTTGAAAAGTACTGCCCTAGGTAGCCTTAAAATCTAATGAAGAATGAACACAAAGTATTACAACACAAGGAAGAAACCCCAAGTTACTAGAGGGCAGGGACCGTTTAATAGTATGTGCCTAAATATATGTGCTGGAGCTAGATACATTGCCAAGGTCCAGTAAAATGCTGAATTATATTAAAAGAATGAATGTGATCAATGCTAGATTGGAATCCTATTTCAAGGGGGAACAGAAGAAGAAGATGTTCACTTGGAATTCAAAGCTTTTGACAAGGAGGTGGCATTTGCGATTGGCGTTGAAGAGTTATCAGATTCTAGTAGCTGTAAGAGGCTGTGTGGAGGAGAAAAAGCCAGACAGGGAATGCCATGTGTGAAGAGCAGAAGGCAAGGAGGCGTGTGATGGGTCTGTGGAACAGTGATGAGTCTTGGTGCTGGAACAAATGATGTTGGGGTAGAAAGGGGGTGCCATAGACACCACAGGAAATGAGACTGAAAACGAGGACTGGACTCAGAAGATGGGAGAACATAAGACATTTGGGATTTTTACAGCTATGGGAATAATGAGTCTTTGAAATCTTGGGGCAGGAGGGAGATAAACATTGGTAACAGTTAATGTATATAGAAACAGTTAGGATTAGTTTATTTCAGTTGTAATAAGTGATTCTTCATTATTTCAGTTAAAAATATGTTAAAAACATCGCCAACTACTTGGGATCCTTAGAGCTTCGTACTCCAAGTTAACCTGGTACATGTTCAAAGTAGAAAACCTCACCCTGGTGTTCTTTAAAATAAAGTTAAATTAGTAAATTTATATCTAGCTTGGATTCTTCATGCAGCACTTCTAGAGAATTGGAGTGTAATACTATTAGAATTTGTGAGCTGATCTAGGTGCAACTAACATAGTTTTGTTACTGTATTAATTCCAAATGCTATGTTTATGTTATCACGTGACAAAAAGTGGCAATCCTTTATAGGAATGTCATCTTTTATGCTTTAAAATTCTCAAAGCCTGCCTTCCCTGCTGCCCTCCCCACCAACCCTCACTACAACAAAGGGAATCAATTTTTTACTGTTGTGTAATTAGAGGAAAAAAAAGTTCTTAATTTCCTTCTCTCCCAAGAGGAAATATGGTGTTCCAAACCACAAGAGTTTATTGCATTTGACCCTCACATTTTCTGTTTATTAATCACAGAAGTATACATTTCACTAAAAACTATAAGCAAATTATTGCTTTACCTGTAATTGTTTCCCAGGGCAGCTGTGACTGGCTAAGCACAGCATGGAGCTCTTGCAGAGTGATGTGTGCTCTCCATGAGGATGGGACAGGCAAGGAAGAGGGACCTGCTTGCTCACTGTGCTCCCGGGCCTTGGGCTTGGAATGGCAGACAGGGCAGGGGCAGAGAACAGCTGAAGAAAACAGAAAGATGAAACTTTACAACTAGAAAACAAAGAAAAGTTGCATGTTAATTTAAGCACTGGGAATTCAAATTGAAATGATCACAAAGGAGTGTTATTATTTCAAATTCCACTTGTACATTTACCTTGTATCCTGCAACCTTGCTATAATCACTCACTAGTCTCAGAAGTTTTTTCCTAATGTGTATACCTTTATTTTTTTTTTTTGTCTAATTGCATTAGCTAGGACTTCCAGGATGATATGGAAAAGCAGTGGTGAGTGGGGACATCCTTGCCTTTTTCCTGAACTTAGTGGGAAAGCTTCTTGTTTCTTGCCATTAACTATGATGTTAGTTGTAGGCTTTTTGTAGATATTATTTACCAAGTTGAGGAAGTTCCTCTCTATTCCTAGTATACTGAGGGTTTTTTTAAAATCATGAATGAGTGTTGGATTTTGTCAAATACTTTCTCTGCATCTATAATACAATCATGAAATTTTTCTTCTTAGCCTGTTGATGTGATGGATTATATTAATTGACTTTTAAATGTTGACGTGGCCTTGCATACCTGGGATAAATCCCACTTGGCTGTGGGGTATAATTCTTTTTAAACATTGTTGGAGTCAGAGGAATATTATTATTATTATGTTTAATAAGCATCATACCAATAGCTCAAGTGAACTATGTAACAGGTGGGAGTACTATTGAGTCCAACACATGGTAGAGCTGAGAACAAAATAATTGCAAGGAAGCTTGACTCTAAATCAGCATCCAAAAGCACATTTGTAAGAATGATAGAAATATTGAGAAGTCGTTTCTTTTGGAAAAGACTTTTGAAAAACTTTCAGTATCTGAACTAAAGTTACTTCAACTCTCCTAACAGGGCAGCCTCTCCTGGTCTCACTGCCAGGTGGCAACTGCATTCCTGATCTCAATGCTGCTGGGGAGGAGTGTTTGGTAGCCAGGGTGCCCATGGTCTGCAATACTAGAGCCAACCCCAGGTGGCCATCGGGTATAATATAGGCGGCGAGCCATGCTAGCACCACTGGGCTCTGTGGTCCAAGGAGAGTTCCTTCTGTGTTCCTTGTAGACTTGCAATGTGAGGAAGCCCCTGCTGCGTCCAGGTCAGACTCACATGGGACCGGGGAGGGTGCATCATAAAATTTTTAAAAGAGAGATAAACCACTCAATTTTCCCTGCAATGTCATTAAAATATGAACTGAGATAACAGCAAAGATGAATGGGAAACAAATTGTTCCATAGTAATCTAATTTTTAATAATCTCATGTTTTTGCATTTGTGCCAGAAGGAAATAATCTCCTTGATTCTCAGAATCACTGTGCTTAGTGTTTCCTTTTCCTCCCTTCCTCCCTTCCTCCCTCCCTCCTTCTTTTCCTTTGATAAGATCATGTTTTCCAGAGTAGACATTATTTAAATTGAAATCTATTTTGTTACAACGATGTTTTCATCTTTCAGTTCCACAGCAGGATAAAATAATAAAGGGGGTACTTTGAAGCAACCACCTTTCTCCTTTGAAGTGTTATGTACCAACAATTTAAATCAAGGTCATTTTTCCCTTTGATATTTATCAAGATGAACTTTGACCCACCTACATTGATATTCCATATCAGCTTTCTTTTCCAACCATTGACACTCCTGTTAGATTAGAAAGGAAAACTTTCCATTTTATCGCAATCACCTGATTTATCACCAGCTGATATCTTCACATCTTTTCAAAGTGGAGAAAACTCCTGTTGCTCATTTTGGCAGCAGCTAGAGCTCTGGTCTTGATCTCTGTTCTCTCTATGGGCCCAGTTCTGAATCCAACAATCATGGGCTATTTGGGAATCTCTGGAGTTATTATCCAACTCTTCCTTGTGTTGAAGATGTCCTTACATCTCTAGTTGTATATCAGTGTTCCTAACACCATGACTTTTTATTTCTTTTTTCTCACAGCAAATGAAGGCTCTTGTTACCAAGGACAGATATTTACAAAAAATATTTGGTCATTAAGTCCAGTCTCTCTCCCTCATTGCAAGCCTCCATTGCAGTGGAAAAAAAAAAAAACAAAAGAAAAGAAAAGAAAAGAAAAAAAGAAAGAAAACAAAAAGAAACAGAACAATTGTTTATTTGGTTCTGGGTTGATGCAAGATACCCTCTGGAGCACATCCTCATGCAAAGTCACCCAGAAAAGAGAATGCACGCAGGGATAAGAATGAGGGCTGAGCGGCCCCAACCACAACATTCACCTGATCCAATCATACAATACAATAAAGGACTCAGTAGCCACTCTGCCTTTTCTTCTAATTTGGGCAAAATTCTAATATATTTGGCATTTAGTCTTCCCAAGAATAATAGATGAGAAATAGAAAAATTATCCGAGAGAGTTAGAGGGAAGTATTCTGCCTGCTGCAGAAATTGACGACTTGGTTGGGTGCAGTGGCTCGCACCTGTCATACCAGCGCTTTGGGAGGCTGAGACAGGAGGGTACCTTGAGGAAAAACATTTGAGACCAGCCTGGGACAACATAGTAAGACCTTGCCTCTACAAAAATATAAAAATTAAAGAGCACTAACTGCAGACAGGCTGCCATCCACGGAGGAGTCTGAAAGACCAGGAAAAGCCATCAGGAAGGGTCCATCGGCATTTAGCCAGAGGCCTTCATGAAGGAAGGGACTGTCCTTCACACTCCACTGGCTCCTGAGGACACCCTAGAAGTGGCCTCCAACCTCAACACCTGGGGAAACCTGCCAAAACCAGCCCGAAGCATGGGAACCTTGGGGTGCACGCAATTGTGTAGATGGTAATTTTAATAGCTAGCATCCACTTAGCACATCCCATGTGCTATGTTCTTTCTTGTGCTGCATTTTACCATTTAATCATCCAATCAAACCCAGAAGGTAGGGACCACCCTCCTTTCCTTTCTACAGCTTGGAGAGTTGAGCTAGATTCCCCCAAGGGCACACAGTGAGTAAGTAATGGAGGTGGATCAGACCTGGGCCTCTTTGCTCCTGAACAGCCTTGTGTGACAGTGGTCAGAGTCCTGCCATTGCATCACCATGCATCCTGGCTGAAGTCCCAGGTCCATCTTAACCCTCTTGGATCAGCATCTCTGAAAGTGGGGCCTGGCCTCTGTGTTCACCATAGGCACTCTGAGTACTGAGAACCACGTGCAGGCCATGGTCTCTGCTTCCCCAGGGAAGGCATGGGGTTTCCATCCATTGAATGCAAGAGGGTGTCTAAGCCCTCAGCGAACACACAAGCCCCAGCTCTCAAGAGACAAGGTGGGTAGAGGCAGTGGGTGCAGAGACAATGATGGCCACAGTGGGCAGGGCCCATGCAGCTCTGTCCTCTCCTCCAGGAGTCCCACTGAAATGACAGAAAAGAGACTTTCAAAAGAAAGAAAACACACAGATGCTGGAACACAGAAAAGGGGCATCCATGGGCCATGAATTCTGAGGAAATCGCGAGAGGACCTTGAGAGCGGGGTTGAGTGTTTGAGCAGGGGGTAAACTATAGTCTGAATGTAAGAAGATCAGCAGGGTTTTTCCCTGGGAGACATGAGAAACAAGCTGAGGTCTCTCAAGGCAAAGAGCAGGAGTGGTGGGGGGATCTGGTGAATCACTGTGTGGGCTCACCGAAGGTGCTGGGTCCTTGCTTTCCACCCTTTGCCCTTGGTCCTGATGGGGCAGAGCTGACTGCGCTGGGGACAAGGCTCCCACAGCCCACCCTCCGCCAGCGCACCTTGCCTGACCTGACTGCCAGAGGGTTCCGCCCTCCTCACCACCTGTACCAAACCCTGCAGTCCTCAAAAGAAAACCTGAAGAGTGAGGAAAACTACAAACAAGGGAGGAAGATCAAGAAGGAATCCAGAGAACAGGGGAAACTTCGTTGGACAAAGATATTAATTGAGTGCATGTGTGTAATATAATTGTTTATATTAATATTACGTATATATATACATGCCCTATATATATATATATACACTCATATATATATATACACACACACACAGAGTCATGTCATATAATGACATTTTGTTCAGTGATGAACACAGCCGTGGTCCTGTAAGTTTATAATGCCACTAAAAGATTTCTGTTTCCTAGTGACATTATACTCATCCTAATGTCTTAGTGCAGTGCAATTACTCATGTGTTTGTGGTGATGCTGGTGGAAGTAAACCTACTGCACTGCCAGTCTCGTAAAGGTATAGCAATACAATCACATACAGTACCAAGTACTTGATAGTAAAGACTAAGTACTTGAGAAAGACTATGTTACTGGCTTACGTATTTACTATACTTTTTATTTTAGAATGTACTCCTTCTACTTATAAAAAAAATAGTTAACTATAAAATAGCCTCAGGCAGTCCCTTAGGAGGTATTCCAGAAGAAGGCCTTATTTTATATATATATATATTTTAATGTTTTGAGACAGGGTCTCACTCCGTTGCCCAGGTTGAAATGCATTGGGCGATCTCGGCCATGATTCATGCATGTCATGGCCCCTGAAGACCTTTCAGTAGACAAGATATGGAGGTGAAAGGTGGTGATATTGATGATCCTGAGCCTGTGTAGGCCTAAGCTAATGTGTGTGTTTGTGTCTTCCTTTTTTTTTTTTTTTTTTTGACACAGGCTCTTGCCCTGTTGCCCAGACTGGAGTGCAGTGGTGCTAGCTCAGCTCACTGCAACCTCCACCTCCTGGGCTCAAGCAATCCTCCCATCTCAGCCTCCTGAATAGCTGGGACCACAGGTGCACACTGCCACACCTGGCTAATTTGTGTATTTTTTATAGAGATGGGGTTTCACCATGTTGCCCAAGCTGGTCTCATACTTCTGGACTCAAACTGTCCTTCTGCCTTGGCCTCCCAAAGTGCTGGGATTATAGGTGTGAGCCAGCATACCTAGCTGTGTCTTAACTTTTAACGAGAGAGTTTAAAAAGGTTTTTTAAAAGTTTTTAAATAGAAAAAAAAGCTTAGAGTATTAGAATATAAAGAAACAACATATTTTGTGTTTGTGTTTTAAGGTGTTATTACAAGAGTCAAAAGTTTTTAAAAATTTAAAAGTTTGTAAAGTAAAAATGTTACAGTAAGCTAAGGTTAGTTTGTTATTGAAGAAAAAAATATTTTTTATAAATTTAATGCAGCCTAAGTGTACAGTGTTTCTAAAGTCTATAGTATTCTACAGTAATGTCCTGGTCTTCACATTCACTCACCACTCACTCACTGACTCATCCAGAGTAACTCCCTGTCCTGCAAGCCCCATTCATGGTAATTGTCTTATCCGGGTGTCCCATTCTTCATCTCTTACACTACATTTTTACTGTATCTTTTCTATGTTTAGATATGTTTGGATAGACAAATACTTACCATTGTGTTATAACTGCCTACAGTATTCAGTACAGTAACATGCTGTATAGGTTTGTAGCCTAGGAGCAATAGGCCGTCCCATGCAGCCTAGGTGTGTTGGATGCTATGCCATCCAGGTTTATCTATGAAGTTTGCAGGATGACAGAATCACTTAATGAGCATTTCTCAGAGTGTATCCCTGTTGTTAAGTGACAAGTGACTGTGTATACACACACACACATGCACACACCACATGCACACACACACACTACAGGAAGATACAGCCTTAAAATGACAATGGACTGCTATGTAAAAGGAGTTTTAGAGAAATATAATGTGTTCTTGGAATTTTGAAACATGATAAATGAAACATGAGCCAAAGGTTAGAGCAGGATAATAAATTGGAAATGGCTGAACACCAAGTTGCAAATCTGGAAGCTAAAGCTGGGGAAATCTCTCAGGACTTACTTGAAAAAGACATAAATGGAAACTCACAGAAGAACTGGAGCCAGAAGAACAGTGGTTACCTCAGTGGAGTGAGAAGGCCTGTGATTTCACTGACGGCCCTTCTGAACCATGTGAATTTCTTCCTTCACCACATGCAGACATCAGTTAATAGGACAGATTAAAGTTGCATGCTAGCTGATGGCTGCCGGGGAGGCAGGAATACTCAATTAAGCGTGGCACAGTTCTCGCGGGTTCTTGTTGAATAGTGCAAGTTGGGAGTCCGGTCTTGTTCACCGTTTCCCTCTGTTCTCTAGGAGTGGGCAACCACTCTCATGGATGGCTCATACCTATTACGTGAGCTGCCCTGTGATAACTCACTGTCTCCCTTCTGTCTCAGAAGGTCTGCCTCTCCTTTGCCCTAGTTGTGGGGCATTTGGAATTCAGCCAATCTGCAATGCTGAATGTGGAGGAGGATCCATGTGACATGGTTGGAGCCAAGGTGTTGAGCAAAGCCTCATCTGTCTGGACAAACTTCAGTCCTCACAAGCAAGCAAGCTATGCCCAAGCTTATGTGCAATGCTTTGAATGGGCAGAGGTCAGTCTGACAGTGACAGTGTGAGAACGATGTGGAGCTGGGCCTGGGTGGGGAGAAGGTGCCCATCCTCCATGAGTCTAAGTGGAGTGTACCCTTTTGACTCACAGATTCACGTATTCCTGTCACCAGTTGGTGCATGAAGGCAATACAGTCTCCTGAGTTTCTACAATACCAGGTCTGTCATTTAGTTGTCCTTGTTTTTAAGTGAGAGTGAAGTTCACTATTCTGAGGTCCAGGGAGGGGTGAGGAATTCCAGCATTAGGTTTGGCCTCAGGAAGAGGGACTGGGAGAATTTGATAATGGGGAGTGCGGTAGGCTGAGTTGTAACATGGTTTCCAAAGTCCCCACCCTCATGTACGTACTCTGAATAGCATCTCCCCTTGAGTGTGGGATACTCCTGTGAAGACAACACGGTTTCAGTGTGAACAGGCAAAAAGGGACTTTGCAAATATAGTGAAGGTCCCTGATCAGTTCACTTTGAGTCAATAAAAAGGAGATTATCCTGAGTGGGCTTGACCTAATCGGGTGATCCCTTAAAGGAGACAAGAGGCAGCAATAGACATCCTCCTGCTGGCCTTGAGGAAGTCAGCTGCCATATTTTGCTCTTTTTTTTTTTTTTTTTTCCTTTTGTAGAGACAGTCTCCCTATGCCACCCAAGCAAGTCCGGAATTCCTGGCTCAAGCGATCCTCCTGCCTCTGCCTCTATGAGTACCGGGAGAACAGGTGTGAGCCGCTGCCCAGTCATATTTTGATTGACACTCTCCAAACGTGAGAGTGGCCTCTAGGAGCTCAGAGTGACCCCTGGCTGACAGCCAGCAAGAATATACAGACCTCAGTGTTACAGCCCAGCTGGATCCTGCCAAGCACCAGTGAGCTGGAAGAGGATCCCCAGCCTCAGATGAGCCTGCAGCCTGTGCTGATGCCTGGATTTCAGCCTGGGAGACTCTGAGCAGAGGACTCGGCTCAAGGCTGTCTAGAGTCCTGATCTACCAGAACCATGAGATAATAAACAGGCATTGTTTAGGTAGTGAAATGTGGTTACACGTAAATAGGAACCCAGTGCAGCGTAAGATGCCCTGGCATATCAAGGGCGGTTCATGAGTGGGTGCCTTCAGCTTGGGAGGAAGCAGGCATAGGGCTGATGCATCGCAGTGTCCACATATGCAGGGAGGCTGGTTTCCTAGGAAGCCTCCCAATGAGGAAATTGCTGGGAATGTGCTGCAAGGCGCTGCCTCGCTCTGGAGCCAGACAAGAGGCCGGAGCATCCGCCCCAACACGGCTGGCTGTGTGAGCCTCAGGAACGCTGGCAGCTCTGCAAGACTCTCTGCCATCTGCAAAATGTGGGTGAGCATATCCCCCCAGCCACACAATTCTTGGGGATGGAGTGAGACAATTCTTAGAAAGCTCTAGTTGCAGTGCAGGTGCACAGGAAGGGCTCGGTGCACACTGATGCATGTTGCTCTAGCTCAAAGTGTCCCTTGAGCAGCCGGGGTGTGATCTCCAAGTGCACCCACCAGCCGGTCTCACCTGGCCTGGGCTCTGAGCAGGGGTCAACCTGAGGGCATTTCACTCCAGATCCTGCATGGGTTTGAGGAAGGGGCCAATGAGGGGCCGGTGGCCACAAAATAGCACTTGATTCTGATCATAAGGCCAGTCACTAAGAGGCGGGTAAAAAGAAATGCATTACCCATTTGACAAATTTTCTATGGCGAATGAATACAAATATTGGGTTACAATGAGCACTTGGCTAGCTGGCTAAAGGTAGGGCCCCAAATAGGGGGGCTGAATGGAGGTGAGAAGCCTGTGACCATTGCTGAGGCATGGGCAGGGACTCGGGCACACACGTGTGGGCAGCTCCGTGGTGTTAACCTCCAGCCAGGGTCAGTTGCTGGCCTGGGCTGACTGTGGTGACCACAGGCCAGGGGATATTGGGAGGGACTGAAAACCATGAAACAAAGCAGAACAAACTTGCCACTCCAAAACCTCACACACGGCAGGAAGTGGGTCAGCCTGCAGTCACTGGAGGGGGCTGTGGCCGGGCACACCCTGTCCTACCTGAACCCAGAGTGTCAAAGACAAACAAAGCCAGGCAGTAGTGAGAGGGTCAGGAGAGATTTTTCACAGTAATAACCATTGCAGTGGGGAAGAAGTTACAGTGTGAACTGAAGTCAGCTTGGATGTGTACAGAGGTGAGTGGATGTTTCCAAGGGAGGAGGGAGGGGTGAGGGAAGGCTTGCTGGAGTCAGGAAGTGAGAAATTGCAAAGCCCAGGAAGGACGGGCCGGCCCCACTGGGCTGCTAACTGGCTCTGGTCGAAGTTAGCTCCTGATGTCCCACAGAGGCCGGGAGACAGGGGCCGTAGCTGCAGGGATTGGCTGGAACAGGGAATTTTTTGGCAGCCTTGAGTTTCCTGAGGTAGGGACTATAAGGGGGGCTGGTGTCATCCTAGGGATGTGGCCATGAGCTGCTAGATGCCATGTTAGTGTTAGCTGAAGTCTTTATAGGCCAGGGTGGAGGTATTGTTGAGAAGAGGACTCAGAGGAGCTTGGCTGGCCGTTGGTCGAGGAGAGATCTTAGTCTAGGGCCCCACACAGCCCAGGTTCCAGGGATGTGGGTCCTGGCCAAGAATCCCATGGGCTCCTGCCTTTGGCTCACTGGAGTGGGCCTCGGGGACTCGCCACCAAAAAACCTGAGACGCCAGCCTCAAGGATGTGAGGGTGTCACATCTGTCCTTCACAAAGAGCCCAAGCAAGATGAGAAACAGCTTCATGACCCCCATAATGAACAAGCCTTTTAATGTCAGGACAGCTGCAAGCCCTTCTTCAAGCTCTCGGCCTCACCTGTCTTCCTTATAACCGCAGAAAATGTCACTCCTCCTCTGATTTGCCTTCTATACCGTGCCCTGCCATCTGAGGCAATCTTGTGAAGCATTCCACGTGGTCCTCCTGGGCCAGCTCACCCTCATGACCCCTGGGCTGCAGGCCACAGCTCTCCCTGGCAGACCAGGAGGCTGGCATGGCAGCATGGGTAGAAAGTGTCTTTTACCTAAGTCATCATTCATTAACTCCAGTTACATTAGAGATGTTTCCTGCTGGAAAACTTTCAGAATCATCTCTTTTTGAGAAAAAGGTGTGTGTATTTTTTTAAACAACAGCAATAGTCCAAGTCTGACTACTAAGAGCACATTGTTGTTTTTAAAATTAGACATTGTGCTGAAAACAAGTTTATTAAAATAAGATCTATAACCTAATTTTATTCTTTCTTATAGACATGGGGGTCTCAGTATGTTGCCCAGGCTGGTCTTGAACTTCTGGCCTCAAGTGATCCTCCCACCTCAGCATCCCAGGTAGCTAGAACTAGAGGCACACACCACTGTACCCAGCTATGACTTGGTTTTAATTGTCAAGGGAACCAGATTTGTGAAAGAACAAAAACAGTGGCATTTGTTTGTCTGGAAATGGGGCCATCTGAGTTCTCCATCTCTTGGGGGCTGTGTTTGGAAAGGAAGAGCTGTCAGTCTGGGTTCCAGGCCGATCCTCCCCGCAGTGGCTTCCTTCCTCTCTCGCCTGGAGGACATCTCATAGTTCTGGCCCTCAGGGTCCCCCCAGGCCGCCTTATCCTCCTGGCTTTTCATCCCCTGCAATGTGCCACTCAGCTGCTGAGCTTCCAGGCCAGGCCTGCAATTTCCTGGGCACCCAGCATGAGTGGGGCTCTCAGCTGAAGGGTGGGTCAGGTGGTACAGGAGCCTCCATAACAGTTTGCTAATATATATGAATACATAAATTATAAAACATTAGGCCCCCTGCCAAAAAAAAAGCACAAAACACAGTTTGAGGTGATGTGTTTTTGCCCTTGCCTGAGGGAGTTGGGATTTACACAATGCCACCATTTGCAAACTGGGATCTACAAGCCCCAGCAAGACACAAAGTTTGCAAGGGCACAGGCAGTGTTAAGCAAGCTGTGTTCCAGAACCTAACACCATCTTCATGGGCAGGCCCTGATGGAGATGCAGTTCTTCCCCGCCTTCCTCCACAGCACCCAGCTCCCTCCCCAAGCAGATCTTTCCACCCAGGGCAATGTTGCATCAGCCCAGAGGAGGAAGGCCTCCCTGGCCACGGCCACAGCCCACCCACCAGAGGATTTTTGCAGTGTTGGGAAAGTGTGAGAAAGTGAGTGACTAATGGCTGTGTTACTAATCTTCTGGCAAGTCAGATTGTTCTAGTTCTTTGCTTTCCATGAACTGAAAGAGGATCTAGTCAATTTATAAACTAATGGATTAGATCATTAAAAGTAATTTTTAGGCTGGGCGCAGTGGCTCATGTCTGTAATCCCAGCACTTTGAGAGGTTGAGGTGGGAGGACTGGTTGAGCCCAGGATTTCAAGACCAACCTGGGCAACATAGTGAGACCCCATGTCTACTAAAAATAAAAATTAACTGGGCGTGGTGGCACACATCTGTGATCCTGGCTACTCAGGAGGCTGAGGTGGGAGGACCCCTTGAGTTTAGGAGTTTGAGGCTGCAGTGAGCCATGATTGTACCGCTACACTCTAGCCTGGGTGACAAAGCAAGACTATCTCAAAAAAAGTTTTTTATGATCAATCTTCATGTAATTTTCAGCACATAACTTAGAAGGAGTGGAATCTTTACAACAAAACACTTTCCATTCAGATGTATTTACTCATGTAAAAACGTTTTTCGCCATGCTTACATATATAAAAAATAGGAATCCAACTGATACCGAATCATATGTCATGCTACCAGTAAGTAATATTCATCCATGGATACATAAAGTAATTTGAAAACAGTTTTAGTACCATTTATCTCATTATAAGATGTGTTTCTGATAAGTGCATATTTTCACTATTAATAATTATCAAGTTATAATGTAGTCATTTTACCTTAATGAATTGAGTGTTAATAACCATGATAACTGGAATAAATCATTTACAATAACTGGAAAAAGTTATTTAACATTTAGAGACATGTTGAAGAAAATTAAAATTTTAAGTTTTTATACATAGCTTTTGTAGCAAGAAACCTGATAGTGTGATGAACAGAAGAGTTTTAAGCATAAGAAATTGTTATAATAAAATTCTGTGGAGGAAGAGGAATGAAAACAGGAGTTGCAGGAGAAAAAATGGATACTTAAGGAGGAGATTGTTCACACACTTTTTTTTTTTTTTTTTGAGACAGGGTCTCACTCTGTCACCCAGGCTGGAGTTCAGTGATGTGATCTCAGCTCACTGCTTCCTTGACCTTCTGGGCTCAAGTGATCCTCCTACCACAGCCTCCTGAGTAGCTAAGACTACAGGCACATTCTGCCATGCTCAGCTAATTAAAAAACAAATTTTGTAGAGACAAGGTCTTGCTGTGTTGCTGAGGTTGTTCTGGAGCCCCTGGGCTCAAGCAATCCTCCTACCTCGGCCTCTCAGAGTGCTGGGATAACCAGCGTGCGCCACCACGCCCAGCCATGTTCACACATTTTTAAATTTGGTGGATGGTGGGTATATAATTTTCAGGCTGTTTAGATTCCACTGGACACATTTAAAAGAGCATGTAATTTTTGTAATGTCAACATATGCCATATGCTGAAACTATTCCAATGTATGATAAAAATGTTAAATATCAACTTAAAAATATGCTAGATGGTATACAGTCACAGGACACTCTCTTAAGGAGTGAGAGGACAAAGGCTTGCAGCCCGTGGTGGGAAGACATTGAGAAATGTCTCAGAAAGGTAAGTGCTGATGTTACTAGGAAACGGGATCAGTGAGAGACGTCAGAGATTGTTCTGTTAAAATACACTCCCAAGGAGCTACTAAAACCCCTAGAAGATAGAACTGAATGAGGAAGAACTAGCTAAGCATGAAGGCAGCAAAAGTAATGGCACAAAGAAACATGGGATTCAACCATAGAGAAGATGTACACCTCTGTATGTCAGAAAAACATGCCCATTCAAATGAAACACCATAGTTACAGTAATGCTCTCCAAACTTTTTCTCGCAAATTCCTAAAAGTACACTGAAAAACTGTATCCCTTTTTACCCATTGCAAAGATGGCTGTTGACATGTTTCACCCCAAGTTTAAATATCTGAAAAGAATGTAATTTTGGTATATCGGAAACATTGACTTTTAACTATATATATATTTATATACACACAATATATATACATATAGAATACATTAATACAGTATATGTTTTATATATATATACACAGACACACAGAGTATGTGTTACCACAATATGTGATATATGTATATAGGTATATATGTATATATAACATATACTGTATGAATTGTGTGTGTATATATATAACATATATGTTATGACGATATTCAATACTTTAGATGTGTTTGGAGTTATATGCCCCAAATTATGTAATAATCCATCATTACAAATTATTTTCCATCTGACTACTTGATTCAATTTTGTTAAAAGTGAAAACTGGAAACAATATTACTGTCTGTGTGTGTATGTGTATGTGTGTGTATATATACATAAAACACATATATTAATATATGTTCTATATACATAGTAAATGTATATGCTCTAAATGTAGACAATATAATCTAAGTGCTCTAGTAATATGAAATACACTATCATCCTTAAAAAAAGTACACAAACAAAACCTTTGACAACTGTAAATTGTGTTTTTCCTTCTATGTTTATTTTTTCTACTTTTCCACACAATTTTATTGTAATATTGATTTTTTCTTGATGTCTTTTATTGATTATTCTGTCATACTTCTCTGTCACATAATATATATATATAAACCAATCAAAACAACAAATGCATTAAACTCGTTATTAAAAATTATTAAAATTGTTTTGGGAGTACATCACTTAATGAAACAGATGAGAAT
Source organism: Gorilla gorilla gorilla (assembly GCF_029281585.2). Taxonomy (NCBI): domain Eukaryota; kingdom Metazoa; phylum Chordata; class Mammalia; order Primates; family Hominidae; genus Gorilla; species Gorilla gorilla. Next base: position 27,140,919 of record NC_073240.2, read on the forward strand.
TCTTTCCCAATTAATTCATGTATCCGTGGATGAACCTTGCTTGCTGTTAGAAGGCGGTATAGTTCTGCATCACATCCATCCCATGTTAGCTTTTATAGATGTTGCACTGAAAGTCAAACCATCTGTCACATCTTAGTCAATTTCTGTTAGAAAAAATAGAAAATTTTTATACATAAATGTTAACATGCAATTTGAGGAATATTACAAATAACATTGAGAAATAAATTATCAAATCTGTCTTTTAAGAGTGCCAATAGCAAGATTAAAACAATAGCGATGAGATATAATTCCATTATGTGTACTATTGAATTGTAAAAACAAGATAACAATGCTGATCAGCAACACTTAATTTCTAACAATAAAATATTACACGTAACTAGACTGAGGTGTATGGGTGGAAAGCATAGAAGAAGCCATGATATCACTTCAGTAAATGTGTAGGCAAGCATGCACTGGATTCCAGGGTTTGGCTTGAAGAATAATTAAATAAGAGTTTTTTTTTAATGCCAAAAAAAATTCATTTTAAAAAGATAATTGACCAAAATTGTCCTTGGTCTAACCCCTGCGGTATACTTTTTATTTTGTATTAACAAAAGGCAGAGCATAATGAACATTTTCTCTGATCAAATAAAAGTGAGGATTTATGCAATTGGAATATTTTATGGCCTTATTTGACCACATGAGTTTGATTTCCTTATTGAATGATACATGAAATCTGAAGGAAAGCTCACCAAATATTAATGTGCAGGTCTTGTATATCTCGATGGTCCTCAGAAAACATTCCATTCACAACGAAAATAATCTGCACCATTAACCTACACTGCTCCTGCTTTTTGGAGAGATTTTTCCTTCTAGCTAATGATATCTCTACTAATGAAGTAGGAAAGAACAAAAGGTATTTTTAGAATTCCACACTTTTTTTGCTGTGCTCTGGTAAGACCTTCTCTCGGGATCTGTGAGTCCTTTGAGAGTAATTTGTGAGGAGTGGAGGTGGGTTGGAAGGGGTGAGGTCTCTCTTGCAGCTGCACTACAGCAATGCTGAATTCCGGCGGTTCCACGCCCGGGCTTATAGGGACAGCACAGTATTCAGGGCCAGAAGGATGAGGCCTTGGCAGGAGCAAGGTGTTTCATCAGCTACCGTGGGGTTCTATTCAGAAGGGTCTCTTGGTACGGTTGTCTTTTACACTCTTTTCTGAGACGGGGGATGGGCCAGGCACAAGCCCTGCTTTTGTCACATGGAGAGGCATTGTGGAAGGTGATTTTGTGTGAACCAGCCGCGGGGGTCGGGCAGGGAGATGAAGAACTTAGAGAATTGACACCCCACAATGGCCTGCACCCACACCCTTCTCAGAAGGCACTGCCTCTTCGCTTGAGGGGTAGCTTGAAGGCCCCTGAGAGCAGGGAACCAGGCGCGGCTGTGCCCGCCCGGCAGGTGCACAGGACCCACCTCGCCGCAGCCCCGGCGCGGCCTTTCCCTGCGCGCTGGTTAGGAGGCTCCTTCTCCCGGCCCACCCCAGACCTACTGAATCCCAGGCTCTGTGGAGAGGCCCAGCCTTTTGTCTTACGAAGCAGGCCAGGTGATTCTGATACACAGGAAAGTGTGAAAACCTGTCTTCTGGCAGAGCGCGGTGACTCACGGCCTGGAATCTCAGCACTTTAGGAGGCCAAGGCGGGAGGAGCGCTTGGGCCCAGGAGTTCGAGACCAGGCTGGGCAAAATGGTGAGACCAAGACCTCGTCTCTACAAAAAACTACAAAACAGAAGAAAAACAAAACAAAAAGCATGAAAACCTCCGTCTCCTTTCCCAGCAGGGACCAGCCCTCCCACTCCGCTGATGATGGGGGTACTGGGTGGCGCAGCGGTGCGCAGGCACCTGGGGTTCCGTGCCTCTCCTCACCCGCCGAGCCCCGCAGCAGTCCCGCTGCCTCTGCTCTGCAGCACCCTGACTTGCGGTGCTCCCCACCCACCGCCGTGCTTGTCAGCTCCAACTCCGTGCTGGACCTTGGCTGGCTCTGAGCAGGTTTCTCCATTGGTGGAGAATTTGAATATGTTTCATTCAAGAAATCCCAGCAAAACACAAGGGTAATGCTGAATATTTTAAATATCGGTGGATAAAAAGTGAATGAAACACACACAAAAATAATACAATCTCAATAAATATGAAGAGATCCTATCTTTCAAATATAGAAATGGAAATGAGAAAAATAGCATTTTGCCTACTGTCAAGGACTGAAGGAAAAAAGGAGATAATAGTCAGTGTCTACTAAAAATACAGCTGGGCCTGGTGGTTGCACGCTTGTAGTACCAGCTACTCTGGAGGCTGAGGCAGAAGAACTGCTTGAACCTGGGAGGTGGAGCTTGCAGTGAGCTGAGATCGCACCACTGCACTCCAGCCTGGGCGACAGAGCGAGACTCAGCCTCAAAAAAAAAAAAAAACAAAAAACAAAAAACAAAAAAAGTTGCAGGAAGGATAAAACAGTAGCTTTCCGTCCTGTTGGTGTGACTGTAATCATTAAAGGATCACATTCTTGAGAGCAATTTGGCAAAACGGATCAAGAATCATTCAAATGCTTACCCTTTAAAGTCATATTTTACTTCTAAGCATTTTGCCTACAAAAATAATGCACGTTAAAGTTTCTCTACAAGGATATTAAGTTTAGGATAACTTTTATGATAAAAATTGCCCATAGCATAAGTATTAATGATAGAATAGTTAAATTTATTAAGGTAAATTCATCGGGTGGACATTATACACCATTTCCAATCTGTTCAAGGAAAGTTTAATGACGCGGCAGAAATACGTTATATGCACAGAGTGGGATCTAAAACCTGAATCACAACATGCATTTCACTTAGAGACGAAAGAGATTGAGATCTTGATTTTGTTCTGTTTGACTTGCACTCATTCTCCCAATCTGCCTTTCGCATGCTGATTGAGCACTTTATACATCAACTGATCAGCATTTTGAGGAATCTTACCAGGAAACTGCTTGCTGGCCAAAGTTTTAATTTTGGCACCTGCATCATTGCTGTGCTTGGGCAATTGTCTGAATATTTCTATTACATCTTGTCATTATTTTATAAAAGGGAGAGGGGAATGGAACTATGAAAGTGCTGTGGCAAGATCTGTCATTCTCACAAATGCAGTGACAATATGAAGTTGGACATCTGAAGTGGGCTGTCAGCTGCAGTCATACCTGTGAGCTCAATTGTTTAGAAAAGATTCAGAATTAGTGATGACGTCCATAATGCCAGAAGTAAACTGTGAAGGTTGCGTCTGAAAGGCAAGATTTGATTAGGGATTTGTATATTCTTTCCATTATATTCGAAAGTAGAAATCTGCCTGTGTGCATAGAAAAACTGAGAAGGCAATATACTAGAATATTAAAATATTAAAAATTGTTGTTTTGGGATGGTGAGACTGCTTCTAAATATTTTTTCTTTCTTTTTTTTGAGACGGAGTCTCACTCTGTTGCCAGGATTCTCCTGCCTCTGCCTCCTGAGTAGGTGGGATTACAGGCACCTACCACCACGCCAGGCTAATTTTTGTATTTTTAGTAGAGATGGGGTTTCACTATGTTGGCCAGGATGGTCTCGATCTCCTGATATTGTGATCTGCCCACCTCGGCCTCCCAAAGTGCTGGGATTATAGGCGTGAGCCACCACGCCCAGCCAAGACTGCTTCTAAATATTCTTAAAAGGATATGAATACTTTTATAATCAAGTAAAGCATTAAATGTTATTTTTAAGGAGGAAAGAAGAAAGTGCACCTTATCAACCTGCTAAAATGTAACTGAATATAATAATGCTGGTTATAAGATAATGCTCTTTTCTGGACCTGTTCCAGCTTGTGAATATTCCTTTATTTAAACATAGCCTTCAAAGCCAACACAATTCTCCAGGTAAGGCTGATTCCCTGGGGACTCTGGGGAGATTGGATGGAATCAGAGAATTTCAGAATCATCTAGGTTAATAGCTCTCTCAATCTGTGAATCCCAGCACCATCTAACCATTAGTATTAATTTGCTTTTCTATGAAAGTCCTTCAGCTGTATGAAAGCAGCTGTTCTGTTCCCTCTTTTATTTTTTCCTAAAATTCACGAATATTTATAAGGCACCAGCAGTGTAATACACACTAGACCCTTTCCCATCATTTAACGACATTTTCTTTGTTTCAGACTGGATGTGCCTAGTTCTTTCAGTCATCTCCTCTATGACATAGTGATGGGTATTCTCGCTCTCTTGAATGTTCTGATTTGCTGATGTCCTTTAACATGTGACAACCAAAATTAACACAGAAGAGGCTTTACCCATGCAGAGTACAAAGGGTGACGTGCCTCTGTTTCATTCCTGTAGCTGACATGGCTGCAGTGATTCTGTTGTGAGATTACACCTGTGCAGACTGGTACATGAACCAGGTTTTCTTAAGGACATGCTCAGCCCACAGATGTAGGCTGAGTCATGCATCTGCAGACAGATGAGCACCTTCATTGGTGCCTCCATCTCTTGTCTCTCCCTTCTTTCCCATCCCATTGTTGGCTATCAGAATTCTCTCTCTGCTTTTAAAAAGCCACTTTATAGAAGTATGACTGATAAACAAAAAGCTGTACAAATTTACTGTACACAACTTGATGAATTTGGAGATAATTATGTACCTATGAAATCATCATGACAATTTATGCCATAAACATATTTACCAACTCCAAAAGCTTCCTCCTGCCCTGTTTATTAATTATTATTACTATTTGTGATAAGAGCACTTAACATAAGATCTACCCACTTAGTAAATTTTCTCTCTTTTTTTGGAGACAGGGTCTTTCTCTGCTTCCTAGCCTGGAGTGCAGAGGCATGAATATGGCTCACTGCAGCCTTAACCTCTCAGGCTCAAGCAATTCCTCCCACCTCAGTCTTCTGAGAAGCTGGAACCTCAGGTGTTTGCCACCATGCCTGGTTACTTTTTCATTTTTTGTAGAGACAGAGTTTTGCCATGTTGCCCAGGCTGGTCTCCAACTCCTGGGCTCAAGCCATCCTCCCCACTTGGCCTCACAAAGTGCTGGGATTACAGGCATGGGCCACCACCCCCGGCCCCACTTAGTAAATTTTTAAGTATACAATATGGTGTTGTTAACCATAGACACTATACTATGTATAATATATACTACTGAATAGTAGATCTGGAAGATTTATTCATCCTGCACAACCAAAATTTTGTACCCTTTGACCCATATCTCCCCATTTTCTTCTCTCCCTAGCCCCTGGCAACTACCATGCTACTCTCTGCTTCTATGACTTCGGCTGTTTTAGATTCCATGTATAAGTGGTATCATGTAAATTTGTCCTTTGGTGTCTGGCTTACTTCACTTAGCTTAATGTCTTCTGGGTTGATCCATGTTGTCAATAAGGAAAAAATTCTTTCTTTTTAAAGGCTAAGTAATATTTCACCATACACACACACACACACACATACACACACACACTCTCTCTCTATATATATAAACATTAAACACCATATATATGGTGTATTATATGATGAAATATTAAACACCATATATATGGTATTCAATGTTTATATATACACTATATGTATACACACACTACACACACACATTTTCTTCACCCTTTCATCTGTCTACAGACATTTAGCATTTAGGTTGCTTCCATGTTTTTAATATTATGGATAATGCTGCAATGAACAGGTTACTGTTCCTTCATTCTTCTTCCAAATCCTGCTTTCAATTTATTTGGATATATACTTAGAATCATAGTAGTTCTACTTTTAATTTTTTGAGGAACCTCCATACTGTTTTCCCGAGTGGTTGCACCAATTTACACTCCCATCAATAATGTAAAAGCATTCTCTCTTCCCCACATTTTCACCAACACTTATCTTTTGTTTTTCTAATAGTAGCCATCCTCATAGGTGCGATCTCATTGTGGTTTTGATTTGCATTTCCTTGATGACTATTATGTTGAACACATCTTCATCAATATGTTAGTCATTTGTATGTCTTCTTTGGAGAAATGTCTACTCAATTTCTTTGCCCATTTTCTAATTGGGTTATTTATTTATCTATTTATTTTTGCTAATAAGTTGTAGGAGTTCCTTATGTATTTTGGACACTAACCCTTTATCAGATACATGGTTTGCAATACTTTCTCTCATTATGTAGGTTGTCTTTCCATTTTGTTGTTTCCTTTGCTATGCCGAAGTTTTTTAGTTTGATGTAATCTCACTTGTCCATTTTTGCTTTTGTTGCCTGTGCTTTGGTGGCCATATCCAAGACATCATTGCCAAGGCCAATGTCAAGAAGCTTTTTAAAACTCTATGTTTTCTTCCACTAGTTTTACTGTTTCAGATCTTACATTTAAATGTTTATTTCGAGTTGATTTTTGTGTATATTATGATTTAAGAATCCAGTTCCATTCTTTCTCATGTGAGTAACCAGTCTTTCCAACACCATTTGTTGAAAAGCCTACAACTTCCCCGTTGTATATTCTTATATCCTTGTGGAAGATCAGTTGACTGTACATGCCTGGATTTATTCTGGCACTCTCTATTCTATTCCATTAGTCTGTATCTCTTTTTATAACCTAGTACCATATTGTTTTCATTACTGCAGCTTTGTAATATATTTTGAAATTAAGTAATGTGATATTTCCAGTTTTGTTCTTCTTGCTCTAAATTGCTTTGCTTATGATTCATATGATTTTAGAATTACCTTTCCTATTTCTGTAAAACATACATTGGGATTTTAATAAAGATTTCAGGTTGATTGCAGTGGCTTACGCCTGTAATTCAGCACTTTGAGAGGCTGAGGTGGGTGAATCACTTGAGCCCAGGGGTTCGAGATCAGCCTGGCCAACATGATGAAGCTCTGTCTTGGCTAAAAATACAACAACAACAATAAAATATCCAAGCATGGTGGCACATGACTGTAATCCCAGCTTCTTGGGAGGCTGAGGCACAAGAATTGTTTGAACCCAGGAGGCGGAGGTTGCAGTGAGCCGATATCATACCACTGCACTCCAGCCTGGGCGACAGAGTGAGACTCTGTCTCAAAAAAAACAGAAACAAAAACAAAAACAAAAAAAACAAAGATTGTATTAAATATAGAGATAGTTTTGGGTAATATGGACATTTTAACAGTATTAATCATTCAATCTATGAACATGAGGTGTATTTCCATTTATTTGCGTCTGCTTTAATTTCTTTAATCGGTGTTTTATAGTTTTTAGCGTACATGTTTTTCAGCCCTTTGATTAAATTTATTCTTATTGTTTAATGCTATTGCAAATAGGATGGTTTCTTTAATTTCCAATCTGGTTTGGCTTTGTGTCCCCACCCAAATCTCATCTTGAATTGTAATTCCATAATCCCCACATGTTTTGGGAGGGGCCTGGTGGGAGGTAATTGAATCATGGGGGCAGATTCCCCCCCATGCTGTTCTCATGATAGTGAGTGAGTTCTCACAAGACTTGATGGTTTTATAAGGAGCTTTCTCCTGTGTTCGGCACTCATTCTCTCTTCCTGCTGTCCTGGGAAGAGGTGGCTTCCACCATAATTGTAAGTTTCCTTAGGTCTCCTCAGCCATGTGGAACTGTAAGTCAGTTAAACCTCTTTCGTTTATAAATTACCAAGTCTTGGGTATGTCTTTATTAGCAGTGTGAGAACAAACTAATACAATTTTCCTTCTGAATAGTTTGTTGTTAGTGTATAGAAATGCAACTATTTTTTGTTCTGCATCTCTATTGCATTTTTTTTTTCTTTTTTTGAGGCAGAGTCTTACTCTGTCACCAAGGCTAAAGTACAATCGTGCAATCATGGCTCACTGCAGCCTCGACCTCTTGGGCTCAAGCAATTCTCCCACCTCAGCCTCCCAAGTAGTTGGGACTACAGGTGGATGCCACCACACCCAGCTAATTTTTGTATTTTTTGTAGAGATGAGGTTTTGTCATGTTGTCCAGGCTGGTGTTAAACAACTGCACTCAAGCTATCTGCCCACCTCAGCCTCCCAAAATGCTGGGATTACAGATATGAGCCACAGTGCCTAGCCTTAATTTTTATATGTTGATTTTATATTCTCAAGTATACTGAATTTATTAGTTGCAACAGTTTTTCTGTGTGTGCGTGTGTGTGTGTGTGTGTAATCATTAGGGTTTTCCACATATAATAAGGTCATGCCATCTGCAAACAGAGATAATTTTACTTCTGCCTTTCAAATTTGGATGCCGTTTATTTATTTATTTGCCTAAATGCTCTGGCTAGGAATTCTCTGTACTATGTTTAAGAGGAGTGGCAAGAGTGGGCATCCTTGCCTGGTCCAGATTTTACTGGAAAAATTTTCAGTATTCACCATTGAGTATAACGTTAGCTACAGACTTTTCATAACTAACTTTTATTGTGTTGAGGTAAGTTCCTTCCATACCTAATTTGTTGAGGGTTTATATCATGAAAAATGTTGAATTTTTTAAAGTGTTTTTTCTGCATCTATTGAGACAATCATGTGATTTTTATCATTCATTTTGTCAATAATCAATATTACATTGATTGATGTGCATATGTTGAGCCATCCTTTTCTCCCAGGGACAAATCTCACTTGATTATGGTGTATGATCCTTTTAATATGTAGTTAAATTCAGTTTGGCGACATTTTGTTGAAGATTTTTTGCATCAATGTTCACATGCTATTGACCTGTAGATTTGTTTTCTTGTGTTGTCTTTGTCTGCGCTGGAATCACGGTGATGCTTGCCTCATAAAATGCATTTGAGTGTGTTCCCTTTTCTTACATTTTTTTAAAAAGAGTTTAATAAGAATTGGGGTTAGTTCTTCTTTGACTGTTCGGTAAAATTTATTTGTGAAGCCATCTTGTCCTGGGCTTTTCTTTGTTGGAAGGTTTTCCAAATTATTATTATTACCGATTCAATCTCCTTGTTTGCTATGGGTCTGTTCAGGCTTTCTATTTCTTCTTGATTTCAGTCTTCTTAGGTTTTATGTTCCTAGGAATTTATCCTTTTCTTCTAGGTTATCAAATTGGTTGGCATATAACAGTTCATAGTAGTCTCTTATGATCCCTTTTTATTTCTGTGGTATCAGTTTTAACGTCTCCTCTTTCTGATATTATTCAGTCTTCTCTATTTTTTTCTTAGTCTAGCCAAGGATTTGTTGATTCTGTTTATCTTTTTAAAAAAACAAATCATAGTCTTTTAAATTTTTGTCTGGTATTTTTCTATTCTCTATTTTATTTGTTTCTGTTTTCATCTTTATTGTTTGCTTCCTTTTGCTAACTTTGGGCTTAGTTTGCTCTTCTTTTTCAAATTCCTTGAATGTAAAGTTGGGTTGTTTATTTGAGATATTTCTTCCTTTTTATTGCTTTATAGACATTTATTGCCATAAACTTCCCTCTTCATATTGCTTTTGGTTTATCCCATAAGTTTTAATATGTTGTGTTTTTGTTTTCATTTGTCTTCAGATATTTTCTAAATTTTTCTGGTTTTTCATTTATATATAATAATTATACCTAATTAAGGGTTATATGTGATATTTTGATACATACATGCAATGTATAATGATCAAATGAGGGCAATAGGATATCTGTCACCTCAAACATTTATTCTTTCTCTGTGTTGAGAATACTCCAGATCTTCTCTTCTAGCTGTTTCAAAATGTACAATAAATTATTGTGGGCTGGGCTTGGTGGCTCATGCCTGTAATCCCAGGACTTTGGGAGGCCTAGGCGGGAGGATCACGAGGTCAAGAGATCGAGACCATCCTGGCCAACATGGTGAAACCCCGTCTCTACTAAAAAATACAAAAATTAGCTGGGTATGGTGGCATGTGCCTGTAATCACAGATACTCAGAAGGCTGAGGCAAGAGAATCGCTTGAACCCGGGAGGCAGAGGTTGCAATGAGCCTAGATCGTGCCACTGCACTCCAGGCTGGCAACAGAGACTCCGTCTTAAAAAAAAAAAAAAAATTGTGAACTCTAGTCAGCCTCCTGTGCTATGGATCACTAGAACTTTTTCCTTCTACGTAATTGAATTTCTATTTTTACTTTTTAAAATTTCTACCTCCCTCCACTGATTTTTTCTTTTTTTTAGAGACGGGGTCTCACTCTGTTGCCCAGACTGTGAGTGCAGTATTATGATCATTGCTCACTGCAGCCTTAAGCTCCTGGGCTCAAACAATCCTCCTTCCTGCCTCCTGCCTCAGCCTTCCAAGTAGCTAGGATTACAGGCATGTAACACCATGCCTGGCTAGCTTTTTAGTTTTATTTTTTGCAGAGACGAGGTCTTGCTATATTGCCCATGCTGGTCTCAAACTCCTGGGCTCAGAAATTCTCCCACCTCAGCCTCCCAGAGTGCTGGGATTACAGGCAATATACACTGCGCCTGGTTGTAATTGAATTTTGTACCCATTAACCGGACTTTTAAAAATTGCTTCCTTCCCCTTCTCCTTCTCACCCTCTGGTAATCATCATTCTACTCTCTACCTTCATGAGCTCAATGTTTTTAGCTCCTATATGTGACTGAGAACATGTGATGTTTGTCTTTCTGTGCCTTGCTTATATCAGTTAACATAATGTCTTCCAGTTCTATCTATGTTACTGCAAATGACAGAATTTCCTTGTTTTTATAGGTGAATAGAATTCCATTTGTGTATAAGTCACATTTTATTTATTCATTCATGCATTGATTGACATGTAAGTTGATTTCATAACTTGGCTATTGTGAATGCTGCTGCAATAAACACAAGAGTGCAGATATCTCTTTGATATATGAATTTGCTTTCTTGTAGAGGTAAACCCAGCAGTGAGATTGCTGGATTCACTTTTTGAGGAACCGTCACATGGTTTTCCTAGTGTCTGTACTAATTTACATTCTCACCAACAGTGTGCTAGCATTTCCCTTCCTCTGCACCTTTGCTAACATTTGCTATTTTTTTTCTTTTTGATAATGGCCATTTAAACTAGGGTGGGATGTTGTCTCATTTTGGCTTTGAGTTGTATTTCCCTGATGATTAGTGATGTTGAACATTTTTTCCATATACATATTATTTGTCTTCTTTTGTGAAATATGTATTCAGATCATTTGCCCATTTTTAAATCAGATTATTTTAATTTCACTATTAAGTTGAGTTCCTTAATATTCTGGTTATTAATCCTTTGGCAGATGGATAGTTTACACATATTTTCTCCCGTTCTGTAGGTTATCTTTTCTCTCGGTTGTTTTCTTTGCTGTGCAGAAATTTTAGCTTGATATAATCCCATTTGTCTATTTTTACTTTTTTTTTTTCTGAGACAGGGTCTCACTCTGTTGCCCAAGCTGGAGTGCAGTGGTGTGATCACAACTCACTGCAGCCTCAACCTCCTGGGCTCAACTAATCCTCCCACCTCAGTCCCCTGAGCAGCTGGGACTATAAACACATGCCCCACACCCAGCTAATTTTTATAAATTTTTTTTTGTTGAGAAGGGGTTTCACCATGTCACCCAGGCTGGTCTCAAACTCCTAGGTTCAAGAAATTTGCCCACCTTGGCCTCCCAAAGTGCTAGGATTACAGGCATGAGCCACTACACCCATCCTATTTTTACTCGTGTTGCTTGCTCTTGTGAGGTCTTACCAAAAAAATCTTTGCCCAGACAAATGTTCCGAATCCCTTTTCCATGCTTTGTTTCAGTAGATTTATAGTTTCATGTCTTAGATTTAAGTTTTTAATCCATTTTGATTTGATTTTTGTATGTTGTAAGAGATAGGGTTCTAGTTCCATTACTCTGCATGTGGCTATCCAGTTTTCCCAGCACTGTTTACTGAAGACACTATCCTTTTCCCAGTGCATGCTCTTGGTGTCTTTGTTGAAAATGAGTTTGTTGTAAATGTGTGAATTTATTTCTGGATTCTCTCTGCAATGCCATTGTCTATGTGTCTGTTTTTTGTGCCAGTACCATGCTATTTTGGTTACTATAGCTTTGTAGTATATTTTGAAGTCAGATAGTGATTCCAGATTTGTTGTTTCTGGTCAGGATTGCTTTGGTTATTCAAGGTGTTTTGCGGGTCTACACAAATTGTAGGATTGTTTTTTCTATTTCTTAAAGAATGTTGGCTGGGGGCAGTGGCTCACACCTGTAATCACTGCAGTTTGAGAGGCTCGGGCAGGAGGATTGCTTGAGGCCAGGAGTTGGAGACCAGCCTCGGCAACACAGTGAAATCCCTGTTTCTACAAAAAATTTTCAAAAATAGCTGGGTGTGGTGACAGCTGCCTGCAGTCCTAGCTACTTGGGAGGCTGAGTGGGAAGACTGCTTGAGTCTGGGAGGTTGAGGCTATAGTGAGCTGTGATCATGCCACTGCATTCCAGCCTGGGTGACAGAGCAAGACCCTGTGTCAGAAAAAAATAATATAAAATGCCATTTGTATTTTCATAGATATTGCATTGAATCTGTAGATCACTTTGGGTAGTATGAACATTTTAACAATATTAATTCTTCCAATCTGTGAGCATGGGATATCTTTTCACATATGTGTTTATATCCTCTTTAATTTTTTTCATCAGTGTTTTATAGTTTTTGTTGTAGAGATTTTCACTCCTTTGGTTAAATGTATTTCTAGGTATTTTTTGTAGCTATTGTAAATGGAATTGTTTTCCTGATTTCTTTTTCATTTTGTTCACTCTTTGTGTATAAATCTGTTACTGATTTTTGTGTGTTGATTTTGTATACTGCCACTTTTACTGAATTCATTTATCATTTCCAGTTGTTTTTTGGGGGAGTTTTTAGGTTTTTCTAAATACAGGATCATGTCGCCTGTGAACAAGGACAGTTTGACTTCTTCCTTTCCAATTTGGATGCCCTTTATTTCCTTTTTTTTTTTTTTAACTTTTATTTTAAGTTCAGGGGTGCAAGTGCAGGTTTGTCACAAAGGTAAACATGTCATGGGGGTTTGTTGTACAGATTATTTCATTACCTGCCGAGACCAGAGACCAGCTTGGTCGTGGAGACTCTAACCCAGTGGTGCTAGAGGTATTAAAGACACACACACAGAAATATAGCATGTGGAGTGGGAAATCAGGGGTCTCACAGCCTTCAGAACTGAGAACCTTGAACAGAGATTTACCCACATATTTACTGACAGCAAGCCAGTGATAAGCATCGTTTCTATAGATTATAAATTTACTAAAAGTATTCCTTATGGGAAACCAAGGGATGGGCTGAAACAAAGGGATGGGCTCTGGCTAGTTATCTGAAGTAGGAGCATGTCCTTAAGGCACAGATCGCTCATGCTATTGTTTGTGGCTTAGGAACACCTTTAAGTGGTTTTCTGCCCTGGGTGGGCCAGGTGTTCCTTGCCCTCATTCTGGTAAACCCACAACCTTCAGCGTGGCCATCATGGCCATCATGCTGAACATGCGAACATGTCACAGTGCTGCAGAGATTTTGTTTATGGCCAGTTTTGGGGCCAGTTTATGGCCAGATTTGGGGGCCTGTTCCCCAACAATCACCCAAATATTAAACTTAGTACACATTAGTTGTTTTTCTTGATCTTCCCCCTCCTCCCACCCACCACCCTCCAAAAGGCCCCACTGTGTGTTGTTTTCCACTATGTGTCCATGTGTTCTCATCATTTAGCTCCCACTTATAAGTGAGAAAATGCAGTATTTGGTTTTCTGTTCCTGTGTTAGTTTGCTAAGAATAATGGCCTCCAGCTCCAATCCATGTCCCTGCCTAGGACATGATCTCATTCTTTTTTTTCTATGGCTGCACAATATTCCATGGGGTATAGTTACCACATTTTCTTTACCCAGAATATCATTCTTGGGCAGTTAGGTTGATTCCATGTCTTCATTATCGTGAATAGTACTACAGTGAACATACATATGCATGTGTTTTCATAATAAAATGACTTATATCCCTTTGGGTATATACCCAGTAATGGGATTGCTGGGTCGAATGGCATTTCTGTCTTTAGGTCTTTGAGGAATCGCCACACTGTTCTCCACAATAGCCAAACTAATTTACACTCCCACTAAGAGTGTATAAGCATTCCTTTTTCTCCACAACCTCACCAGCATCTATTTTTTTAACTTTTTAATTGTAGCCGTTCTGACTGGTGTTAGATGGTATCTCATTGCGGTTTTGATTTGTATTTCTCTCATGACCAGTGATTTTCAGTATTTTTTTAATATGATTGTTGGCTGCATGTATGCTTTATTTTGAAAAATGTCTGTTCATGTCCTTTGCCCACTTTTTTTTATGGGGTTGTTTGTTTTTTTCTTGTAAATTTGTTTAAGTTCTTTATAGACTTTGGATATTAGGCCTTTGTCAGTGCATAGTGGGCAAAAATTGTCTCCCATTCTGTAGGTTGTTTGCTTACTCAGTTGATAGTTTCTTTTGCTGTGGAGAAGCTTTTTAGTTTAATTAGATCCCATTTGTCAATTTTTGCTTTTGTTGCAATTGCTTTTGGTGTCTTTGTCATGAAATTTTTGCCCATGCCTATGTTCTGAATGGTATTGCCTAAGTTATCTTCCAGGATTTTTACAGTTTGGGGTTTTACATTTAAGTGTTTAATCCATCTTGAGTTAATTTTTGTATATGATATAATGAAGGGGTCCAATTTCAATCTTCTGCAAATGGCTGGCTAGTTATCCCAGCACCATTTATTGAATAAGGAATCCCTTCCCCATTGCTTGTTTTTGTCAGGTTTGTAAAAAATCAGATGGTTGTAAGTGTGTGGTCTTATTTCTGGTTGTGTATTCTGTTCCATTGGTCTATGTGTCTGTTTTTGTACCAGTACCATGCTGTTTTGGTTACTGTAGCCCTGTAGTATAGTTTGAAGTCTGGTAATGTGATGCCATGAGCTTTGTTTTTTGTGCTTAGAATTGCCTTGGCTATACAGGCTCTTTTTTAGGTCCATATGAATTTTACCATAGTTTTTTCTAGGTCTGTGAAGAATGTCAGTGGTAGTTTAATGGGAATAGCATTGAATCTATAAATTGCTTCGGGCAGTATGGCCATTTTCATGATACTAATTCTTTCTATCCATGAGCAAGGAATGTTTTCCCATTTGTGTCATCTCTGGTTTCTTTGAGCAGTGTTTTCTAATTCTTATTGTAGGGATCTTTCACCTCCCTAGTAGCTGTATTCCTAGGTATTTTATTGTTTTGGTGGCAGTGGTGAATGGGAGTTCATTCCTGATCTGGCTTTTGGCTTGACTGTTGTCAGGGTAAAGAAATGCTAGTGATTTTCACACATTCATTTTGTTCCTTGAGACTTTGCTTAAGTTGTTTATCACCTTAAGAAGCTTTTGGGCTGAGACTGAGGTTTTCTAGATATAGGATCATGTCATTTTTGAACAGGGATAGCTTGACTTCATCTCATTTTTATTTGAATGTCCTTTATTTCTTTCTCTTGCCTGATCGCCCTAGCCAGAACTTCCAATACTATGTTGAATAGGAGTAGTGAAGGAGGGTATCCTTGTCTTATGCTGGTTTTCAAGGGGAATGCTTCTAGCTTTTGCCAATTTAGCATGATGTTGGCTGTGGGTTTGCATAGATTGCTCTTATCATTTTGAAGTATGTTCCTTAAATACCTAGTTTATTGAGACTTCTTAACATAAATGGATTTTGAATTTTTTTTTTTTTTGAGACAGTTTCTCGCTCTGTCACCCAGGCTGGAGTGCAGTGGCATGATCTTGGCTCACTGCAATCTCTGTCTCCTGGGTTCACACCATTCTCCTGCCTCAGCCTCCCGAGTAGCTGGGACTCCAGGCACCTGCCACCACGCCTGGCTAATTTTTTGTATTTTTTAGTAGAGAGGGGGTTTCACCATGTTAGCCAGGATGGTCTCGATTTCCTGACCTCGTGTTCTGCCCGCCTCAGCCTCCCAAAGTGCTGGGATTACAGGCGTGAGCCGCTGCACCTGGATTTTGAATTTTATTTAATGCCTTTTCTGCATCTATTGAGAAAATAATGTGGTTTTTATCCTTAGTTCTGTTTATGTGATGAATCACATTTACTAATTTGCATATGTGGAACCAACTTGCAACCTGGGGATGAGGCCTACTGGATCATGGTGCATAGGATTTTTGATTTGCTGCTGGATTTGGTTTGCCAGGATTTTGTTGAGAATTTTTGTACTGATGCTTGTTAAGGATATTGGATGTCCTTTATGTCCTTCTCTTGCCTAATTACTCTAGCTAGGACTTCCAGCACTATATTGAATAAAAATAGTGAAAGTGGGTATTCTTGTCTTGTTATAGATTTCAGAGGAAAGGCTTTCAACTTTTTCACCATTCAGTATGATTTTAGCTGTGGACTTTTCATATGTGGTTTTATTGTGTTGAGATATGTTTCTTCTATATACAGCTTGTTGAGAATTTTAATCATGAAGCAATGTAAATTTTATAAAATGTTTTCAGCATTTATTTAAATAATCATTATGTCTTTTGTTCTTCATTTTGTTAATGTGATTTATCATGTTCGTTGATTTGTGTATGTTGAATCGTCTTTGAATTCCTGGAATGAATCTCACTTGATCATGACAAATGTTCTTTTTAATGTGTTGTTGAATTTGGTTTGCCAGTATTTTGCGGAGAATTTTTTGTATCTATATTTATCAGGAATATTGGCCTGTAGTTTTGTTTTTTGTTGTATCCTTATCCTTATCTTTTTGCTGTATCCTTATCTTTTTTGTTGTATCCTTATTTGGTATTGCAGTAATGCTGGCATTGTAGAAGGACTTTGGAAGTATTCCCTTCTCTTCAATTTTTTGGAATTGTTTGAGTAGGATTGGTACTAGTTCTTTAAATGTTTAGTAGAATTCAGCACTGAAGTTGTCAGTTCCTGGACTTTTTTTCTTTTAATGGGAGACCTTTTATTAGTACTTCAATGTCATTACTTGTTATTGGTCTGTTCAGGTTTTCTGTTTCTTCATGGTTCAGTCTTGGTAAGTTATATGTGTGCAGAAATGTATTCATTTCTTTCAGGTTTTCCGATTTGTTGGCATATAGTTGTTCATAATAGTCTTTAATGATCTTTTGTGTTTCTGTGGTATCAGTAGTAATGTCTCCTTTTTATTTTTGTTTTAATTTATTTGATTCTTCTCTTTTTTTTTTTTTTTTACTTAGCTAAAGCTTTGGTGATTTTATCTTTTCAAAAAAAAAAAAAACAAATTTTTGAGTTTCTGGAGAACTGAACACATAGAGGTTCCCAGAGAGTGGCATGCCCAGGGAGGGCATGGAAGCTCTGAATCCCTTCCATCAGACCTAGCTTATGCACCCTTTCATCTGTGTCTTTTTAATATCCTTTATAATAAATCAGTAAACATAAATTGACATTTGGGTGACCAAGATGGGACCTGAAGCAGGCTTCCTTTGACTTCTGCTGCTTCACTGACAGCTGGCACGCTGGTACAGGCGTGGGCTGTTTTTGCCCAGCTGAACCTGTTGAAGGTTGCAGTAGCCTTTGTAAACTTTCAGGAGGCAAAGGGGACACTTTCCCTTGGACCATGTAGTTTTGGCACTGTGAGTAGGACATCAAAGCTATTCTGCTTGAAGCTGCAGTGAAGGGAACTCAGAACCTGACAAGTCAGCAAAAGGAAATTCATAGAAAGAATATTGACAAGTACTTGTGAACACAGATTTCTCATAACTTTCAAGATAATACCATTGGAATAGGTAAAAACTTTCAGGACTTCAGTTAAAAAGCTGATGTGGGTCCGGTGTGTGTCTCATGCCAGTAATCCTAGCACTTTGGGAGACTAAGGCTGGTGGATCACTTGAGCCCAGGAGTTCAAGACCAGCTTGGGCAACATGGCAAAACCCTGTCTCTACTAAAAGTGGAAAAATTAGACAGGCATGGTGTCCCATGCCTGTAGTCCCAGCTACTTGGGAGGCTGAGGTGGGAGAATTACATGAGCCCAGGAGGTGGAGATTGAGCTGAGGTGAGCTGAGATTCCGCCATTGTACTCCAGCCTGGACCACAGAGTGAGACTCTGTCTCAAAATCATCATCATCATAATAATAATAGTAATAAGAAAAAGTTGATGTGCTTATGAGGATTGCTAACCCAACATCAAGCAGAACAAAAGTTAATTACATGGGACTGAACCGATAGAAGACTGAAATGCTTTTTATGTCTTTTTTGGTTGAAACATTACCGATTCTTTTTATATTTTGTTTTCAAAGCCAAATACTTTTTTTTCTTTTTTGAGGTATTCATAGCTTATAGCAATTGGGTAAAGTAGAGTTTTGTAAGCAAAATTAAAACATTTGCCTTTCTCTTGACCTGATTTCTCCAAAATTTGGGAACTATTTGAGTGTTCTTATTTTATGGCAATATAGATATTTTCATAAGTTCAATAAGAATCTGTTTTCCATGACATAACGACTGGAATGACACATTTTTGGATATGACCAAACTGCTTTGAGGGAATGAAATTGACTTTATAAGACCAATAGACTTGGAGAAAGACTGGCTTGGTACATTATTTACATGGTTCCCTTACAAGATTCCTGACCTTACAGTAAGAAAAGAATATCACATTCTAACAGGCCCAGGAACCTCAAGATAATTAGGGACCTTGAGAAGACAGGAATTCACTCAATTTGTATAAGTATTACAGGCAAAGTCCAATGGTGAATTCATGGCTTGTCTTCCCAGCCTCAAGAGGCTTTGAAAGTCTAATCTGAAATTTGTTATGAAAAAGCTCCAGCAAAGCCAACTTACAAAGCTGTCTTTAGGGCTAATCACTATTCTTGTTGCAATTCATACAAATTAGCAGGTCAAATGTCATATGGAAACTTATTTTACAAGTAAATTGGTCCTACTAAGATTTCCCTTTGGTAAAAAATGGGGAACTAGAGAAAGAAAAACTATTTCACAGGAAATTATATACATTTGTTATTAGATTCTAGCCCTGACCACTGTTTCTGAGTTTTTATTATTTTCCTACAATTTGGACTAAACTCTGAATTATTTCTTGGTTACAACAAATCTCTAAAGAAGAACCTGTATTTAATTTTCTTCATGATGTTTTCAGTTGGCTTCCTAATGAAACTCGTCTTTTTGTTTTTTTCATTCTTTCATACAAATTCTCTTTTTTGCTTATAATCCTTATATATTACTTCTTCCAAGAAAACTAAAATGATGGCATTTCCAAATACTACAGATGATTCAACAGGTGATAAATCAATGATCTGACTGAGGTCTCATTCTTTGCCACTCTGTGATGCCATCCTAATTTTACTTTTGAATGCTCTTAAAATAAAAATTCCTCACTGAGACTTCTCCTCCTTCCCTCCTCAGTGTGAGACAGGACTATCAGAAGTGAGCTTTCTGACACTCAGATTTTGATCAGTTATTTCAAAAATAAAGATTTTGCTCAAAAGGGGGAAATGAGAAATAAATCTTTAAATTATTAGGCTCAGAAAAGCATTTAAATTGTAATAGCAGTCAAGTCTCACTACCCCTTGAGTGAAATAATTACCTCTTGAAGTCACCTGCTATGTAAGCTTTAGACTGACAGCAAGTAGCCATACAATGCCATACACACTATCGTTGAACAATGGATAGACAATTGGTTAATACCAATGTCATTTTGTAAACCAATGAGAATTGCTGATGAACAACTTTGGTAATCACCAACTCTCCTGATTCATCCTTTGTTTTCTTTAAAAACTTGAGTCTCTCATTTGTTCTCTGGAGCACTCCCCAAGACAACTTGGAAGCATGTTCTGGGTTACAGTGCTAAATCTTTGTGCTTGAATAAACTCTCTTTAAACTAAAACACAAAACAAAACGAAACAACAATGATCGTTTATATGGTTTTCTTTGGTTTCAATTTAATTTTTTTCTGCTCTAATGTTTATTATTTTTTTCCTTCTAATTATTTTGCATTGGCTTTGTTCTTGCTTTTCTAGTTCCTTGAGGTGTGTCATTGGTTTGTTTATTTGAAGTCTTTCTACCTTGTTTTTTTTTAACTGTAAAATAAGTTTATCAGTGGTAACATGATATAATTTACTCCTGATATCTGATGTTACAAACTTTAGGGTCCTTGAGATATGCAGCACCCTTGGATGTAACTGGCAGAAACCCCATTATTTGAGCTCTCTTAATTGCTTTTGTGATTTCTTTCTGTTTCTTCCCACAAAGACCTGTTTTGTGCCTTCCACAAATGCATCCAACAAATGGAGAAATAAACTGGGATGCTGTACATTCTTAAAATCTACCTGCTTTCCACACAAGATACATTTCTTAAGGGCTTCTTTATAAGAATTTTCCATTGGAATGGGCAGGTCCTCATTGCTGGATATCTGTTTATATTGTGAACAACCTCTTCTCCATAGCACCATATGAGTCCTGGGATGTGTAAGGCTAACAGCAGCCATTACAAGGTGTGTCAACTTCTTCCTCCCCAGACCTCTGCAAAGAGCAACTATAGTGGCCATGGTTCCACATTCCTCCACTGGTTCTACCTTTTATGTAGGCATTTATTGCTGAGCTTCCCTCTTTGAGATGCTTTCGCTGTATCACATAGGTTTAGGTGAAATGAGTTTCTTGTAGATAGCATATAGTTGGGTCTTCTTTTTGTTGTTGTTTGTTTGTTTGAGATGAAGTCTCGCTCTGTCACCCAGGCTGGAGTGCGGTGGCGCAATCTTCGCTCACTGCAACCTTCGCCTCCCAGGTTCAAGTGATTCTCCTGCCTCAGCTCCTGAGTAGCTGGGATTACACACGCTTGCCACCATGCCCGGCTAGTTTTTGTGTTTTTAGTAGAGATGGGGTTTCATCATGTTGGCCACGCTGATCTCAAACTCCTGACCTTGTGATCCACCCACCTCGGCCTCCAAAAGTGCTGGGATTACAGGCATGAGCCACTGTGCCCGGCCATGGGTCTTGTTTTTTATCCATTCAGTCATTCTTTGTCTTTTAACTGGATAATTTAATCCATTTATATTCAAGGTTATTATTGATAGGTAAGGGTTTATTACCACCACTTTATTTGTTTTCTGGTTGTTTTTCAGACCTTTTCTTCTTTTTCCCTCTATCACTGTCTTCCTTCATGGTTAAGTGATTTTTTTCTAGTAGTATGTTTTGATTCTGTGCCACTTATTTTTAGTATATCTATTACAGGTTTTTGCTTTGTGTTTACCATGTGTACAAAAAACATCTTATAGTTATAACAGGTTATTTTAAATTGATAATGACTTAATTTGACTGCAAAGAATAAAAGTAACAAAAATAAACTCTCCACTAATATGCCCCATCTTGACTTTTTCATGTTTCAATTTACATCTTTTTATATTGCCTATCTTTTAACCAATTGTTGTAGTTACCATCATGTTTAATAGTTTTGTCTTCTGTCTTCTTTTTTTTTTTTTTTTTTTTTTTTTTTGAGACGGAGTCTCGCTCTGTCGCCCAGGCTGGAGTGCAGTGGCGCGATCTCGGCTCACTGCAAGCTCCGCCTCCCGGGTTCACGCCATTCTCCTGCCTCAGCCTCCCGCGTAGCTGGGACTACAGGCGCCCGCCACCATGCCCGGCTAATTTTTTGTATTTTTCAGTAGAGACGGGGTTTCACTGTGTTAGCCAGGATGGTCTCGATCTCCTGACCTCGTGATCCGCCCGCCTCGGCCTCCCAAAGTGCTGGGATTACAGGCGTGAGCCACCACGCCCGGCTGTCTTCTGTCTTCATACTTAAGAAATAAGTGATTTACTTGCCCCAATTGCAGTATTAGGATATTCTGAATTTGTCTTTTTTTCTTTTATTAGTGAGTTTAATACCCTTAGATATTTTCTTGTTACGTGTTAGCAACCATTTCTTTCAAATTGAAGAACTCCCTTTGGCATTTCTTGTAACACAGATTTGGTGATGATGAATTCCTTCTGCTTTTGTTTGTGTGGGAAAGTCTATCTTTCCTTAGTATCTGAAGAATAGCTATGCTAGGCACAGTATGCTTGGTTGGTAGTTTTTTCCTTTAGCACATCAAATACAGCATTCCACTCTGTCCTTGCCTGCAAGGTTTCTGCTGAGAAATCCACTGAAAGCTGTATTGGGTATCTCTTGCATTTGGTATGTTTCTTTTATCTTGCTGCTTTAAGCATTCTTTCTTTGTCTTTGATTTTTGTAAATTTGATTATAATGTGCCTTTGGGATTTCCTCTTTGGGCTGAATTTTATTGGTAACTTCTGAGCTTCTTGTACCTGAATGGTGTTATTTTTTTTTCAGATTTGGGAAAATTTTATCCATTATTTATTTAAGTATGCTTTCTAGGCTTTTTCTCTTTTGTCTCCTTTGGGAATGTCTATTATGTGGAAATTGGTTCACTTGATGGTGCCCCACAATTCTTGTAGGCCCTGTTCACTCTTTTTTTAAATTCTTTTTTCTCTTTACTCTTCTAATTGGGTAATTGGGGTTATCTGGGCTTCATAAAACTGGATGTCTATTTCCCTTCCCAGATGTGGGAAGTTTTCAACCATTATTTCCTTAAATAAGTTTTCTACCACTTTCTCTTCCTCTTCTCTTTGTAGAAATCCCATAAAGCATATATTGGTATGTTTGATCATGTTCATAAGTTCCCTAAGTTCTCTTTACTTTTAAAAAATTATTTCTGTTTTTTTTTTGTTCCTCTGACTGGATAATTTCTAACGATCTCTCTTTGTGCACACTGATGCCTCTTCTTCTACCTGATCAAGTCTGCTGTTGAAGTTTCCTCTGAAATTTTTCAGTTCGGTCATTGTGTCCTTCAGCTCCAAAATTTATTTTCTTTTATCATCTCTATGTCTTTGTTGAAGTTCTCATTTTGTTCATGTATTGTTTTCATGATATCATGTGGCTTTCTTTCTGTGTTCTCTAATAGTTCACTGAGATTATTTAAGACACTTATTTTGAATTCTTTTCCAGGCAGTTCTTAGGTCTCCATCTTTTAAAAGATCAGTTACCAGTTTTACTGTGTTCTTTTGGCATCGTTGTATTTTCCTGATTCTTTGTGATCCTTATGGCTTTGCACTGGTGCCTGTACTTTTGAAGAAGGAGTCATCTCTTTTAATCTTTACAGGTTGGCTTCAGCAGGGAAAGCTCTTCACCAGTCAGGCTGGCCAGAGATTCTGAGTGGGCTGGCTGGTGGGATCCATAGGCTGGAAAACTGCTGGGGTCAGTGGGTAAGCAGGCTTGCTGCTGTGGTCCATGGGCAGGTGGCCTGCTGCTGTGCGCCACCAGCATGCCGTTGAGGTCTGCATGTTGGTTATTGAGAGCCCTCATCTCTTTTTGTTGTTCTCGGCAGCCCCCAGGCAATCTAGCCTTTCTGATTCACTCAGTGTTTTGGGTGAGACATAACAGAAGTGAGCCTTTCAGGCAGTAAATCAAAAGGCTACATAAGAGTCAGATGCTCACTGCATGCTCTCTTTCCCCCATGGGAGAACTTATGGGCCAAGGAGATCTGTCTTGATGCTGCATTCTACTGGCCTAGAGGAGGCTTGGTGCTGGTAAAGTAAAAATATTCTTACCCTTTTCAATGTGTCTTTTCTCATTTCTGTGCCCCATCAAGGTGTTGAATACTCTTGCTTGGAGTCCAGAGCTCTCAGAAAAGTAATTTTATCTATGGATGGTTATTAAATCAGTGTTTCTGAGGGGAACAAGGGCTGGCACTTCCTTTTCTGCCATCTTGCAGATGTCACTTCCAGAATTCTTTCTTAAGCAGAATTTGCCCCCTTAATTTCCCTGGAGGGTTTCCCAACATAAACTATTGTGTTCAGAGACATTGGGAACATTTCTCCCAGTTCATAGCTTAGGTCGAAATAACTTTTCCAGGCCTGCTTTTCTGCCAACCATTTCATGTTTCATGGAGCAGCCATAGGGCAGTGGTTTCTCACCTGGGGGTGACGGTATAGTGGTTTTAACTCCCGGGGGACATTTGGCAATGTATGGAGACAGTTTTGGTTTCATGACTTGGGAGGGGATCTTACTAGCATTTAGTGGAAAGAGGCCAGGGATGCTGCTAAACACACTACAATACACAGCCCAAAGTGTCAAACTTATTGAAGTTGAGAAGCCCTACCCTATGAGTACAATTAGTAAATAATTAATACATATAAAGTACTTAGAAAGTCTCTGGGGCAATAGTGAGTGCTCAATAAATGCCAGCTATTTATAGGGATGGTCTGAATGATATCCCATTGTTGTACCAAACTGCTTGTTGACATTCAGTTTCATATTTAACTGTGAACTGCATAGAGGCATGTGACCCTCATGTGAGCATCAGCCTCCCTTCACTAACATAGTCCTTTGTGCATATGAATCACTCCTACGAATCACTCCTACATGAGAATGGAGCAGTAGAAAGAAAGGGCCAATCCCCTGATTGAGGATGAACATCCTTATCTCTGAAATTCTAAGGCAGAGTTAGAAGAAAAGAGGTTGGAGTGCATTTATGATTAACTTTGTAAATTTTAAAATTCCTACAGTTAAGTGAATTTGAATTTGGTAACAGAAAAAGTATACAATTACTCTATTTCATAAAAGAAACAGAAATGATCTTTTGTCTTTTTCATGTATAAATTTGGCTGTGACCCACAGAAGTATGAAGATATGGTTTCCACACCAATGTTAGGCCTTCTCAAGGAGCTTAGAGTGTGTCGGTGGAGAGGGAGAAGCCCAACAGGAGATCTTATTCCACCTCTGCACGTCTTCAGGACTCCTGTGGAAACATGTGATCTCCAACAGTCTCTCTGGGGCTCTGCCCACCCCCAGCAGTGTCACCCCACATGACTGCACAATAAGAACTTTCTCATCATGAACACAGCTTTCTCTGGAGTAGCTGGGAAGTGCTTAACTATGCCAGAAGCTGGACAATTCAGGTAGAAGTGTAAATGTTGGCCTAACCTTCAAAGGACAGAAATAGCTTTCTCTGAAAGTTCTCCACGGTGTTTCAGAACTCTGGAAAATTTTAAATCTTAAAATAACACTACAATTGTCCATTTGTCTTGGGGGTGCCTGTGTGGTGTGAGAGTGAATCCCTAAATTTGACTTTCTGTCTCTCCTCCACTGCAGGATGTGGTTGTGCTTTTTCGTCCTTGGGCTGCCAAAACTGAAAAGCACCTTGCTCCACTCCAGAGGAATGTGTTCAGTGTCCTTTATAGAGCCCACTTGTTTCCTGGCCTGGAAGGGGGATTGTCCCCGTGCACAGCCGGGCTGTCACATGTGTGACGTGCTAGATGTCCCCCTCCCAAACATTAGCAAAGCATAGTACTGCGAAAGCAAATGTGGCTCCCAGGGCACCGCTCACAGGCTGTCACCAAAGCTTATGATCCCTGAGCTGATTGGGAATGGGGAATGTCAGGGAATACACAGTCTCCGCCCCCTTCTCCTTCAACTCTCACCCTTGGACACATCACTCACGTCTCCTAAATCATCCCATGGTTTAGGAGTCAGGCAGGGATTCACATGTTCTGAGCAGATTCTCAGGTGCTCTTAAAAGCTGCCAATGCTAATATTGCCCTGGAAAACAATGATGAGTATTTTAGAGCGACCCACTCACTGGGTGAATGCATTGAGTCAGCCCATCCCCCTGCCTTCACTGACTGCACTGCGGTGGGGTGGGTGGTGGTGTCTGTCCCTCTCTCTCTGCCTTCACTCCTAACTGACAGCTCCTGCCACCCTGATGCTCAGGTTTCATCATCCCATATACTCTGGGTCTTGTTCCGACTCTATAAAGAAAAGGTGCTACGAGGACTGTGACAGAGTATGACTATAATTCGGTAGAGGTCTCATCTCAACTCCTTGTTTTACATACCATGTGTTAACGGAGGCCACATGGAGAGGGTAATGTGAAGTGTTACCTGAAGGACGGTGGCAGAGCTCTGTGCACTGGCTGCCCCGAGGGGGCAGAAAGGAAGGGAGGGAGGGAGGAAAACAGTAGGGAAGAAGGAAGCCACTCTCTGCCCGCCCCCTGCCCCATCTCAGGCCCTAGCCCTCTGCCAGGAGCGTCTCCTGAGGCTGAAAGTGCCCCCTCCCGCTCTCAGACTCTGCGCTGCCATCTGCCTTGCTTCTCTCGGTACGACTTCCCCTGCTCTCTTTTGAATCGGATTCTCTCCTTCAAACTCCAGCTGATCCAGCCCGCACATGCCAGGCCTGTATGTAGATTCGTCTGTTGCCACCGTCCTCCAAGCCCTAGGGAGGGGTTGAGCTCCGTGGAAGGCCTCTGATGGGAGGGACACGACTCGGAGGCTGAGCAGCACAGGACACCGTGGTAAACTGGGATTCTTCTTTGCCTTTCTCAGGGAGGCAAAAGGTGCAGAGGCCTGCAGTGTGCTGTGAGCGACAGTGCCAGCTAGTGGCGCACGACTTACATCGCTAGCTACAGGGTTTCTTTTCTTTTTCTTTCTTTTTTTTTTTTGTTTGTTTTTGAGGCAGTCTCACTTTGTCGCCCAGTGGCACAATCTCAGCTCACTGCAACCTCTGCTGCCCAGGTTCAAGCAATTCTCATCGGTCAGGCTCCCGAGTAGCTGGAATTACAGGCATGCACCACCACACCCAGCCAATTTTTGTGTTTTTAGTAGAGAAGGGGTTTCACCATATTGGCCAGGTTGGTCTTGAACTCCTGACCTCAAGTGATCCGCCTGCCTCGGCCTCCGAAAGTGTTGGGATTACAGGCATGAGCCACTGTACCCGGCCCAGCGTTTCTTGACAACAGGGAATTGGGAGGATGCAGTCAGGCCTGGCCTTCTGTGGGTTGTAGAACTCCCTCTAGGGGTAGATGCTCAATAAAAATGGCTTAGCCTGGCCAGGTGCGGTGGCTCACGCCTGTAATCCCAGCACTTTGGGAGGCCAAGGTGGGCAGATCACGAGGTCAGGAGATCGAGACCATCCTGGCTAACATGGTGAAACCCCGTCTCTACTAAAAAATACGAAAAACAAAATTAGCCGGGTGTGGTGGAGGGGGTCTGTAGTCCCAGCTACTCGGGAGGCTGAGGCAGGAGAATGGCGTGAACCCGGGAGGCGGAGCTTGCAGTAAGCCAAGATCACACCACTGCACTTACTCCAGCCTGGGCAACAGTGGAGCAAGACTCCGTCTCAAAAAAAAAAAAAAAAAAAAAAAGCCTTAGCCTGAAGAACACTGCCTTGCTTTCCATTTGGATTCTTTTCCTGTAGTTTGAATAAAGACGTAAGTTTTATAAAAACGTCTAGCCTTATTTTATGCATGTGCCCTGAGAAAGGTCTTAGACTCATTTACTGAAAGATGAAAGCAGCTATGTTTCTGAAATGAAGTCACTCTTCAATCACTTACTGCCTAGCAGGCAGCCATTGCCAAGTCCATTTTCCTGTTTTTATTGGAAGAAATATCATATCCCTTCCTTTAAATTTGTTTTTGATTAAAAAAAATGGTTCTGAGATGTTAGAACATGCATGCTATGTGTCAAAATCTAATATTCACCAAAATCTAATAGTCATCAAACACTAGAAGCATTTAAGAAGAGGGCCGGGCATGGTGGCTTATGCCTGTAATCCTGGCACTTTGGGAGGCTGAGACAGGTGGATTTCCTGACCTCAGGAGTTCGAGACCACCCAGGGCAGCAGGGTGAAACCCTGTCTCTACTAAAAATACAAAAAAATTAACCAGGTGTGATGCCGTGTGCCTGTAGTCCCAACTACTTGAGAGGCTGAGGCAGGAGAATCGCTTGAGCCCCAGTGGCAAAGGTTGGAGTGAGCCAAGATCATGCCACTGCACTCCAGCTTGGGCCACAGAGTGAGACTCTGTCTCAAAAAAAAAAAAAAGAAAGAAAGAAAGGCTAAGGGCTGATTGGCTGCATGGAGGTGAATGGGCTTCCTTGCGATTAATGAGGCACAGCAGAAATGGAAGACGGGGAGGGCTTGAGGATGCTGTCCCAGGACAGTCCAAGGGACACAGCAGGGAAAAGAGATGTCCGGGCAGCAAGAGACGGAGAGCAAAGCTTGGGCCCTGACAGCATGGACCTACTTCTTTGAATCCCAGAAGGCAAAGTGCATACCCAGCCTACTGTGAGCTCATCCTCATCCCTGCCACTCAATTCACAGACAGTTCTAAGAGTTGATACAGAAAATTAATTATATTTCATATATTCAATAGGTTAGACACAAACATTTCCTAATTAACTTTATTTGTAATAACATTACACCCCCTGCGAAAGCAATATTCTTATCTGAGGCCAGAGTTTGCAGTGGGAAGATGTAGAAAAGGAGAATGGGATCTATCTTGGTCTGGGAATTCTGTAAGAGTCTAGGAAGGCAGATGGAGCATGTGATAGCCTGATGACACGACAATTTGTCACAGACTCCTGAAGAAACCACTAGCATTCTAAATGCGCAACTCACGGGCATCATGATTTCATTTCTCTTAAAACCTGTGACTTTCCTGTGAACAATTTCTTTTCATAAGAATAAACTTGACATCCTCCATGTACGAATAATAGAAAGTTCTGTGCTGGTGTGAGAAGCACTCATGGAGGCCTCTGTCCCACACTGTGGTCTGAGAGAGCTTTCAAGTAAGACACATTTTAAGCCAGCAGCTTAGATTGATAGGTAGATAGATAAGTAGATGGATAGATAGGTAGGTAGATAGACAGATAGATAGATAGATAGATAGATAGATAGATAGATAGATAGATTATAGATAGATAGATAGATATAGTAACTGATTTCAGTAAGGAAGAATTATCATTTGGCCAGTTAAGGATAAAATGTCTTACTACATAAGGTTGGACTTTTATCCTTCTTATCCCCAAAAAACATCTCCTGATTTTCCCCAGTTCTGCCTGTATTTGATACATAACAGGATTACAGTACCAAGATGTATATATTTAATCAAGTGAACTTTTGCTTGGCTGTGAGGCCCTCTGCTACAGTTTGAATGTGTCCCCTGCAAAATTCAGGTGTGGAAACTTAATGGCCAATGTGATAGTATTAAGAGGAGGGACTTTTGCAGGTGATTAGACCACGAGGGCTCTTTCTGCTTGAGTGGGATTAGACCCTCGTAAAAGGGGCCTCATAGAGCATTCAGCTGGCTTGCCCTTTTGCCTCCCACCATGTGGTGACACAACCTTCCTTTCCTTTGGAGGACGCAGCAACAGGCACCATCTTGGAAGCGGAGACCCGGGCCCTCGCCAGGCACCGAACCTGCTGGTGCTTGGATCTTGGACTTCCCAGCCTGCAGAACTGTGAAAGAATAAATTTCTGTTCTTTATGAATTACCCAGTCTGCAGTATTTTGTTACAGCAGCACACACAGACTATGACACCCCCAACATTGAAGGTGCAGGACCAGCTCCATAGGGCATCAGATGCTGTGACCCACTTGGAAGGAAGTTAGAGGACTGCGCTGAAGTGTCTGAAGAGCAAGCTCCCCTTTGCACAACCTCACTTTCATGTTGGTTTGGGGTAGCATGTGGGGGGCATTCCTTGGATGGAGATTTCACAGTTCTGTGTATGTCCCGCCTCAAGCCACCTCTGATGAGCCCCTGGTGGAAACAAGAAACACTCCCCAGAAGAGAAGAGAGATCTTGATTCTAGGCCCATCATATCCTAAGGGAGGACTCCTTGAAGAATTCTTTTAAAAAAATATTTTTTTAAAATTTTAGTAAAATATACATAACATAAAGTTTACCATTTTAGCCTTTTTTGGTTTCTTTTGAGACAAGATTTTGCTTTCACCCAGGCTGCCGTGGTGTGGTGTGATCACAGCTCACTGAAGCCTAGAACTCCCAGGTTCAAGCTATCCTCCCACCTCAGCCTCCCCAGTAGCTGGAACTGGAGGCACACGCCACCATGCCCAGTTAATTTTTAAATTTTTGTAGAGATGATAGCAATCCACTTGGAAGGAAGTTAGAGGATTGTGCTGAGGTGTCTGAAGAGCAAGCGCACCTTCACACAACCTCACTTTCATGTTGGTTTGGGGTAGCTTGCGGAGGGTATTCCTTGGATGGAGATTTCATGGTTTCTGTTGCTGGGTTGCTTTCAAACTCCTAGCCTCAAGTGATCCTCCCACCTCAGCCTCCCAAAGCACTGATTTCAGCCATTTTTTAAGTGTAGAGTATAGTGGGATTAAACACATTCCACACTGTTGTGTAACCAGTCTCAATAACTCTTTAATATCGCAAACCTGAAAATCTGTCCCCATTAAATACCACTTTTCCCTCCCCAAAGACTCTGTCTTTATGAACTTGATGCCTCTAGGTGCCTCATGTGAGTGGACTCACACAGGAATTTTACTTTGTGATTGGCTTATTTCAGTAGCATCATGTCCTCAGTGTTCATCCTTAGTGTAGCATGTGTCAGAACTCCCCTCTGTTTCCAGGTTGAAAGACGCTCCACTGTGTGCACAGACATTGTGCTGATCCGCTCATCCCTCCATAGACATGTGAGTTGCCTCCACCGGCTGGGCATCGTGCCCCTGTGCACATGGGCACCCGGGTCTTGCTCTGGTGCTCCCCTCCTGCCTTCTGGGGTGAGAGCATTCGGGATCTGCTATAGGGAAATGGTGTGACTTTAAAATGGAAGTGTTTCGGCCGGGCGCGGTGGCTCACGCCTGTAATCCCAGCACTTTGGGAGGCAGAGGCGGGCGGATCAAGGGGTCAGGAGATCAAGACCATCCTGGCTAACACGGTGAAGCCCCGTCTGTACTAAAAATACAAAAAATTAGCCGGGCGTGGTGGCAGACGCCTGTAGTCCCAGCTACTCGGGAGGCTGAGGCAGGAGAATGGCGTGAACCCGGGAGGCGGAGCTTGCAGTGAGCTGAGATCACGTCACTGCACTACAGCCTGGGCGACAGAGCAAGACTCAGTCTCAAAAAACAAAAAACAAAAAACCAAAAAACCAAAAAAATAAAAATAAATAAATAAATAAAACGGAAGAGTTTCACTCTCCCAGAAGCATGGCCCACCAAGTTTTGGAGGGGGGAGGGGGCAGAGTGAAGGATGAAACTGGGCAGGAAAACATTTTGGTTAGCGAGTGTGGCAGAGCTAGGGGTGGGTATTTGTGATGCTTTCTGAAATGTGATTGGTTTTTGGAAAAAATGCCAGTAAGGACCCAGGTGCAAGAGCTGTAGGGCATCCCAAAGTAGGGGGCCCCTCGGCTTCCATGGCAAAGCTGCCTCTGCTCCAGCCTTAGCCCTGCTGCCCACCCGCCCCCCCCCCCCGCCCCCACCCCACTTTGGATACCTGAAGCCTACCCCAGGCGATTGAACACAAAGCATTTCACTAACTTTCACAGCCTGTAAGCTTCACCAGCTGAGCAGAAGCTGCGGTTGGGCTGGGTGCGTGACCTGCAGCCCTGGAAGTGAGGGCTCAGAGAGTCCCCTCAGTCACAGCTGCATGAAGCCCAGGTGCTTCTCATTATGTTTCTGTCCAAGCTGCCTGGCCAGGAGGTTTGACCCAGCCCTTGGTTTGTACTTCCTGCACGGTGGCATCCAAGCGTGTTTTTTAAAAAAACAGATATGTAAAAATGGTTAACCATACTCAACCTCTTCTGTCTCTGAGGAACAAGCAGTTTCTGTTGCATGTTCTAGATGCTTGCTACCCAAAACAAGGCCCACAGGCCAGCGTCCTCAGCATCACCTGGGAGCTGGTTAAGAAAGTGCAATATCAGGCCTCATCCCAGGCGCTGAAACAGAACCTGCATTTTCACAAGGGTCTTGGGTGTTTCGTGTTCAAATAATAAAGACTGACACCCCGGGACAGAAACAGTGGGGTGGGGCGGAAGGAGGGACTGGGGCAGTGGGGGTTAGATGGGGTGGGGGTGGGGCTGTGCACCATTCTAAGTGCTTCCCAGGACTAATATATTTACTTCTCACTGCAGCTTGAAGCAATGTTGTCTTGCCCTCAGTACAAAGTGAGCCCCAGGAAGTAGAGGCTCACCGCGGGTTTGGGCTAGGATAGGAGGCACCCACCACGCGGCCCAGGCCCTCACGCCCACCTGGCTCCAGAGCATGGGGCCCGCTCCCCATTCTCCAGGCCTGGACCCTCTGTGCCCCAACACCCGACTCATGAAAGAGCCAATAGGCTTCAACATACTATCTGTGGGACGTGTTACTAAGCTGTGAAATTCCAGACACATATTCTCATGACTATTCTAACCCCTCCCATTACATGCAGTATGTGATGCGGAGGATGACGATGATATTTACTCCAAGATCATGGTTTTCTAGCATTCGTGGAAGCAGGACTGTGTCATTTTGGCAATACTCTACTCTTAGAAACACTGTAAGTTTTCACGTGATTTGGGTATAATTTGTCACTCTGTCACCCAGGCTGGAATGCCGAGGCACAATCACAGCTCACTGCAGCCTTGACTTCCTGGCAATCCTCCCACCTCAGCCCCCTGAGTAGCTGGGATCACAGGCACACACTACCAAGCCTGGCTAATTAAAAAAAAAAAATTGTGGAGACAGGGTTTTACTATGTTGCCCAGGCTGATCTAAAACTCCTGAGCTCAAGCAATCCTCCCACCTCAGCCTCCCAGAGTTTTAGTATTACAAGCATGAGCCACCACACCCCGCTTGGCATAATTTCTTGCCTTTCTGGTAGAGAAGAGATTTCTCCCAGCCCCAGAGGTACCCACTCTTCTTTCCCAAAATTTCCAGAACGGACAGCACAAGCCCAGTGGCTCGATCCTGGCTGACTCCTGTCTTTCTTCTCTGCAGCGTGACATGGAAATACCAAGACCTTTCTTGATCATTGCTTCAGAAAGAGCTGGAAAAGTTGCTTTACTCTCCTTAAACTCGAGTTCATTTACTTTTTCAAAGAGCATTGGAAGGTATCATTCATTATGTTTGTGTCAGGGATGATTGGAGAAATTCATTTCCTCTGTTAAAGCCATTATATTTAGACTCCCTCCCTCAAGGTGATTCTCTGTTTTGGATATATATATATACGTATATAGACTTTTTCATTTCTGAAGCTATTAGTAACACGTGTTCAATTACTGGTGTAGAAAATGGATCTTAGACTGCTCTCAGTTCTTCAACCTGCATGTGTGGTCTATTTGTGATCCTAGAATCGATTTTGTTTCAAACAGCATTAAAGAAGAAACAAAAGGAATAGATTAGAAACTACTGGAATGCATCATGCATTAGGTTTGCTAGGGCTGCTGTAACAAAGTCCCATAGACTGGAGGGCTTACACAACAGAAATGGATTATCTCACTGTTCTGAAGCCTGTAGATTCAACATCAAGGTGCCTGCAAGGTTGGTTCCTTCCGAGGCCTTCTCCCTGGCTTGTAGACAGCAAGATGCCTTCCCCCTGTGTCCTCTGATGGTCATTCCCCTGCATCTGTCTGTCCTCAACTCCACTTCTTATAAAGACACCAGTCCTACTGGATTAAAGCCCACCCATATGAGTTCATTTCAACTTACCTCTATGAAGATCCCCCTCTCCAAATAAGGGAACATGCTGAGGTCCTGGGGGTCAGGGCTTCAACATGTGAATTTTGCAGGAGAGACATAATTCGGCCTATAGCACATCATATCAGGTATTTTTTGTGAAACTTTAGCTTCAAGTGCGTGTGTCTGTGTGTGTGCATGCGCACATGTATTGGGTTACAATTTTAAGTATACTTCCTATGATGTAGGTGTTGGTCAAAAATATCTGAAAAACACAAGCTTGATTTGATGGTAGGGTGTCCTGTCAAGTGTGTTTCTCTTTGGGATGAT
This sequence comes from Gorilla gorilla gorilla, assembly GCF_029281585.2. Classification (NCBI taxonomy): domain Eukaryota; kingdom Metazoa; phylum Chordata; class Mammalia; order Primates; family Hominidae; genus Gorilla; species Gorilla gorilla. The sequence continues at coordinate 27,174,577 of NC_073240.2, forward strand.
GCAGAGATCGTGGGACCTGGAAGCCAGCTGGGAAGGCTATGAATGAACTGTGAGATGAGCTCTTCTTGCACTTCTTGCCCCGCTTTATTGAATTATTGTTTGTTTTCTCTAGTTTTGAGTAATATCCAGGTTGTTGGCAGGTTTTGTGGAATTGCAGAATCAAGGTCCCATTTCCTTCCCAGTCACCAGCCTGGTTCTCAGCTCCCTCAGGTTGCTCTCAGGTTCTTGCTACATGGCCCCTCTATCCCAACAACCTAGAACCTCCAACTCATGAATCCCCCCGCACCCACCTCCACCTACTGACTTTTGTTTTCGCCACCAGCTGGAGAAAACTCTTGGCCTTTAAGGCAAGAGTAATTAAAGGAGGCCCACCCAGACAATCCCCCTTTTGATGACTTCAAAGTCAAGTAATTTGGTAACCTTAATTACATCTGCAAAATCCCCTTTGCCAGGTAAGAGAGCATAACTGTGAGCAAGGTGCTTCATCATGTTTCCTGTCCCAGGGATTAAGGTGAAAAGCCCTGGGGTCATTTTAGATTCTGCACCATTCAAGCCTAGAGCCTGTGAGGTGACTGGTGAACTTGCTCTTGGTCAGTAGAGATGCAAACTATTGGTGTCCAGTGGAGAAGATCATATCAAAGCCTTCAGCATTTTGTTCAGTCTTATTTTTTTTCCTTTTGCCACTTCAGGACATTAGCCAGGTTTGCCACCACTTGGCAAACTTATTTCAGTGACATTTTCCCTCTTTCCTTTCCGATTGATGTTCTAGACCTTGTTCCATGAACTCCGTTTGAACCAACTTTGCCTTCCTGCTGGACTCTTCACTGATGAGTTAAATAAAGCAGCAACACACGTCCATTCTATATTTGTATGGAGTCATCTGTTTGCTTTTTGACAAAGGCGATTCAATTTTCCGTGAGGCCTGTCCTTGCAGCTTCTGAGACTTTGTTTTCTCTTTTCCTTACCAGAAACCCCCTACCGTCCGAGCTCACGTATGGCTCTGCCTTTAAAGTGAAATGGTGTGAAAATTCACCGTGTGCATGGCTGTGCCTCATTAAAAGCTTGCACGGTGACCAGCGTCTCAAAAGAGAGCTCAGTGGAAAGCACTCTGCCATACGTAGGAGTTTCTGCAGCAGGGGTGATAAAAACGTTGAACAAAAACAAATAAATAAAATCACGCAGATCACAGTTGTGACTTTAGCTTTTTTTTTCCTGGGCATGGCAGGTGGGCAGAAAGGGAAAGCCTGGGCACTGCCTGGACATACCAACCCTGGAACAGGACAACCGCGGACAGTTCCCCAGACCTGAGACAGAGCTTTCCTCAGCGGGAAAGCCAAAGGACTACTACCTGCTGCTCCGCCTTCACCTGCGGCCCCATCTCCGTTCCAAAGCAAACTCTGATGGGCACTAAACTGGGCCTGTTCTCAAGCTAGGACAGACGACCCAGTTCCAGTCCCCAGCCTGGCCTTTGTTACCACCCAGGTGACATCCTTTGCGACGACTCTTCCCTGACACTGCCATGAGGGCCCATTCTGGAGTGTTCCTGGCACCCCACCTTCACCTGAAACTGAAAAAGAATCCTATCCACATTTTACAGCAATGCTGCCTGCTCCCTATACACCCCACCCCACACGTGAGGGTCCTGTCGTGTGCACGTGGGGATCTGGCAGAAACTTTCATGGGCTTCTGCGAGATGAACGGAACCTCCACTGAGGCTGGAAGCGCTGGAAAGCCTCCCTTACGAGGACAGCAGAGTTCATGTGCTCACGTGCCCCCGTGAGTCATAACATTGTTAGAGCAAGTGGTACTGCTCTCTCTACTGGGCACAGATGCACGCCCTCTTCCTTTAATTTCTGAAGCTGAAAGATAAGAGAGACAGCTCTTCCTCCACGCCCAGTCTCCGACCTGGACACAACAGACCACATAGAAATACTTAAACGTGACTTTTCCATAGTTTTGAACAGAGCACAAGGGGAAGTGTCTCACTGGGTCCAGAAGAAGAGTGGTACTTGGTCTCACTGACTTCAAAAATGAAGCCACTGCCCCTCACTGTGAGTTACAGTTTTCAAAAAGCATGTTCCCAGTTTGTTCTTTCATATGTTAAAGTGTGTCCAGAGTTTTCTCCTTCTGGTGAGTTCCTGGTCTTGCTGACTTCAAGAGTGAAGCTGCAGACCTTGGCAATGAGTGTTACAGCTCTTAAAGGTGGCAAATTTGGAGTTCTTCTTTCCTTCCACTGGGTCAGTGACCTTGCTGGTCTCAGAAGTGAAACTGCAGGCCTTTGTGGTGAAGCTGCATCTCATAACACAGCCATGCACCCAAACAGTAATCAGCATCAAAATTTATTGCAAAAAGCAAAAGAACAAGCCTTCCACACCACGGAACAAAACTGGAATGATGGCTGCTGTTGGTTTCGGTGGCCTGCTTTTATTCCCTTATTTGGCCCCACCCACATCCTGCTGATTGGTCATTTTACAGAGAGCTGATTGGTCCATTTTACAGAGAGTTGATTGGTCCTTTTTACAGAGAGCTGATTGGTCCATTTTGACAGAGTGTTGATTGGCACGTTTACAAACCTTTAGCTAGATACACAGTGCTGATTGGTGCATTTACAATCCTTTAGCTAGCCAGAAAAGTTCTCCGAGTTCCCACCCATCCCAGAAACCAGACTTCATCTCTCACTGGTACTCGCTGCCCAACGTTGCGATACCTAGCCCAGGCATTCCAGCAGTCCAGAGGAAGCAGAGAAAAAGAGAGGAAGCAACAAAGAGAGGGAAATCTGCTATCGTAGCCAATGACCCCACCAAGAGGGAAAGGCCAGCCACACAGGGGACCCTGCCTCTAATGAAGCACAGCAGCAGCCAGTGGCGCGGAGTGCGGGGCCCAGTGAGCCGGGACCCACCAAGCTGGGACCCACCCTGAACCTGCACTGGCCAGCCAGTGCTGCCCGGATCTCCTGCCCTCCCTTCACCCTCCACACCTCTCCGCCAGCAGAGGGAGCCCGCTCGGGCCTCCGTCAGCCCCAGAGAGGGGCCCACAAAGCACAGCTGTGGGCTGAAGGGCTCCTCCAGCGTGGCCAGGAGGCCGAGCAGACGCCCAGAGCAAGCGAGGACTGTTAGCAGGTTGTCACCTCTCAAGAGCTAAGAACAAAAATGAGATAATCTGTGTGGGCTGGCCTCTCTTCTGGGAGCTTTCCCAAGCCAGGCTAGAGTCTCTGGGATGTGGATCCATGTGGAGGGAGAAGGACTTTTACCCCTTCTCATCTGAGAGGACCTTCCTTCTGAGTTTTTTTTTTTTCCTGAGGGCTTTTATTTCTCAAAACCGTGGACCCCATTCAGTCCTCATTGCGCTGTGGTGGTCTGTGTCCCACGCCTTCCGAGCGGCCTCAGATGCCAGAATGTGAAGTCAACACAACGAGAGCAGTTGTCCTGGGAGAGTTAAGGGTCTGCTCTCAATCACGGTGGGGCAGGATGTAAACTTTCAGGCGTTTTTTTTTTTCTTTTGAGACGGAGTCTTGCTCTGTCGCCCAGGCTGGAGTGCGGTGGAGCCATCTTGGCTTACTGCAAGCTCCACCTCCTGGGTTCAGGACTTTCAGACGGTTTTTTTTTCTGTTTCTTTTTTTTTTTTTTTTTTTTTTTGAGACGGAGTCTCGGTCTGTCGCTCAGCCTGGAGTGCAGTGGTGCGATCTCGGCTCACTGCAAGCTCCGTTTCAGGCGGTTTTTATAGGCAAACTCCTGTGTTTGCTTTTTCTTCCCTTTCTTTGCTGTTCCCAAGCGGGTTCCTCAACTTGGGAGGGGATGTGAAGGTTGGGGAGGGGGTGTAGTTTGCTGTTTGGGAATGATTCTGCTATATGGGCCTTTCAGCTCATGTCAGGTGGAGAGAAAGCCAGCTCTAAAATTTCCAGGCAGGAGCTACAGGCTTCTGCACAGGTGAGGGGAGATGCTGGTCGGTCCCAGGAGCAGTTGTGGCCTGCAGTTTCTATGTCCCCAAGGTGGTTGGAGGGCCTGAGAGGGAATGGGCCTGAAGGAGCTGGAGGCCAGGCCCAGGGATCCTGCAGGCTTGTCCCACGTGATGGGACACCTGGCCTGGCATAGCCCTGTGTGAGCAGTGGGCGGAGGGCAGGGCAGTCCTCAAAATCAGAGACTGAACCTCCTTCCTGTCAGTAGAGATTTGGACGTCTATTCATTTTGTGGAAAATACTTAGAGAAAAATTAAAGGATGGCAGGCTTTGTCATGAGTGTCCCACCTGTGCTGCTGCACGGAGCTCAGCCCTCAGAGGGTTCCTGCTGTGTTCAATCCTCTCCTGTTGGTGTCTTAAATTTCACAATGACTTTCGCAAAGTGTCTCTGCGTTTTCACTTTGCACGGGCCCTGTAGATCCTGCAGCCGGGTCTGCTGGCTTGCTATTTCTTGCATAGTTGAGTCTGGTTTCAGGCAAAGCTTGGCACCTGGCAACTATGTATTGACCACGACTGTGGCTCCTGCACAGGCCCTTTGCTGACGGTCTCTTTGGCCTTCCCACTCTGAGGGGAAACTGAGGCTGAGAGTGGGGAAGGCTTGACCAGTGAGGCCCACTCCTCCATGGTGACCCAGAAGCTCATTCTCTCCTTGCAGAGCTGAGCCTGAGCATCCTCACATTTGCCTGCATTTGTGCCAGGGCCTTTCCCTGGGAGTTTCCAAGCTCCAGGTGGGCAGGAGGCCATGGGCGGGGCCTTTCTGCACAAACGTCTTTTCTTTTTAGTGTCTGCCCTTAAAGGGAGGCAGCTAACAATCTCCGCTCTTCACCTCCTCGCCAGATCCCTGGCTCCATGCTGTGGCTTCCTGGGAGAGGCTCAGGCCAGGACACAGAACCCACACCCCAAGGCCCGGACCGCGCAGAGCATCCCCTCCACATGGGAGCGCCCCTTCTAGGAGGGCTGCCGCCCTCCTGCCCAAGCCCTCCAAGACAGGAAGGAAGCAGAACCTACAGATGATCAGACAACAGGCTCAGGACATGAAGTGCCGGGTCGGATGCTTCCTCCAGCCCGTGTATCCTGAGACCAATGCCATGTGGGGCCGCCGGAGTCCTGCCTGGTGCCCAGCACTCCTCTTCCTGGAAACGCATCCCTGTTTAGCGTAGCAAAAATGGGGAGCTAGTAAACCTCGTGTCATGGGCTATGAATGGAGACATAAAACACTGAAAATTCTACTACTGCGAAAGTGAAACAGTCTTGCTCCAAATATGGCCTTGACTAAATTAATTATTAAAATATAAAGGGAAACAACTTCCTTTCACATACTTGGTTGAGAAAGCAACTAAAAAATTTATTTCTTCTCCCATGAGAAACACTACCTTTTAAGATAAAATTTATTTTCTGTGTATTTGCATTAAGAGAAAATATGAAAATATTTAATTGACATTTTTTATTAAAAGACTATCAGCATTGAAAGACAAATTTCACAGGAAAAGCATTGAATCATTAAGTTTTGTAGTCACAAAGGTAAGTATAATTTGCTTAATGCTGCCCTCAGTTTACAATGGGTCTTTAGTATTTTCTAAGCTATAACATGAGTTTGCCAAAATACAGCATTGGTTTGCTACATAGAATTTGCTCAGTGATAAAACACAAAGAAGTTACTTATGTTAAAATGTAAATAATAAATTTATGCAAAATTTCTGAAAGTATACATTGTAAAGGCAATAAATCTTTCCATTAAATTAGTGAGAAAGGAGCTTAAAACCCAGCCGGGTGATTCATTATTTTAATGACTTCCTGCTTTACTGCAAAACCTCTCTGTTCATTCGGTGTTGGCAGTTTGAGCCCCTGTTAAGGATTTAGGCTCACAATGGAGCTTCTATAAATTTCTGGATCTCTGTCATGCTGGCATGTAGGTCATTCTCCTTTTGTAATGATGAGGAGGCTGGAAAGGGGTTGCTCCAAGGGAAGGGGGAATTTTTCAAACCCGAGCTGTCCAAGCTCAGCATGAATTGGAGTGGGCTGCTGACTCAGAGGCTAACAGAGGCAGCCAGGAAACATGCAAATGTGCAATCCCTTCTGCCAGGTCTGTCCCAGCAGGTGTCACTAAAAGGCAGCCCTGTGTGCTTCTGTCACTGTGGCAGCCTTGACAAGGAAGGTGGAAGGGAAAAGAGACCCAGTGCTGAACTCCAAGCAGAGATGGGGCTTTTCTCTCTGCATTTTTTTCCCTCCTCTCCCACCCTGCATTTCCAGTAACATATTGATTTACATTTGTATTATGAAACAAAAATGGTTGTAAGCAGCTGTTCTTTCCTTTTACACACAATGCTAGCTCCTATTTACATTCCTAACTGAACAATGAAGAGGTACTTAAACTGACATAAAACACAGATGATCTGATGACCAAATGCTTAGTGCAAGAAAAAACTTCAAATTGCAAGAGGAGTCCCTCCAAATACAGAAAGGACCAGTATTTTAAGAGATATGTTAACTAAAATGTGGCGATGTAAGGAGTAGAGCAGGAAGAACCTTTAGGTCCAAAACTTACAACAAGTCAATTTCATAGTTTCCATGGTCCTCCCTCTGGCATCTGTTTGCTCTACAATGGAGGTAACAATAGTAGCTATTTCAGAGCAGGAAAAGGCTTAGAGCAGTGCTAGAATACTGTCGTGGCTATATAAAGTTTAGCTATTTGTGTATTGTAACAAACCTACAGTGTATTTTTTTATTGGTAGTCAATAATAGATTTCTTTTGGAAAAGTAGCAGCCTCCTGTCTGGGGACACCTGCAGTTCCCACTAAGTGAACACTGGTGTCTGCTAACTTTTGCCCCTATTTCTGTCAATAATTACTGTCAAGCTGTTCCTTGATTTAGCAATTTTATTTACTTTCTTTTTCTTTTTTTTTTTTCTTTCCGTTTTCCTGAGACAGAGTCCCGCTCTGTCGCCCAGTATGGAGTGCAGCAGCGCCATCACAGCTCACTGCCACCTTGACCCCCAGGCCCTCGGGCTCAAGCAATCCTCCTACATCAGCCTTCAGAGTATCTGGGATACCCGTGCGGGCCACGATGCCTGGTTAATCTTTGTGGTTTTCGTTTTGTTTTTCCATTCCGGGTTTTGACTGGGAGTGTTGGCTCACGCCTGCAATCCCAGCACTTTGGGAGGCTGAGGCAGGCGGAGCACAGAGACCAGCCCAACCAATATAGAGAAACCCCATATCCACCAAAAATAAAAATACAAAATTAGCCGGGCATGGTGGCTCACGCCTGCCATCCCAGCCACTTGGGAGGCTGAGGCACGAGGATCACTTAAACCCGGGAGGCAGAGGTTGTGGTGAGCTGAGATCGTGCCACTGCAACAAGAGATCCAGACTGGGCAACAACAGTGAAACTCTATCTCAAAAATAAATAAATAAATAAATAAATAAATAAATAAATAAATAAATAAAAAGAAACAGACCAGGTTTCACCATGTTGCCCAGGCCAGTCTGAAACTCCCAAGCTCAAGCGATCCGCCATTCTCGGCTGTCCAAAGTCCTCGGATTACACTGTGAAGGTTAATTTTATGTGCCAACTTGACTGGGCCACAGGGTGCTCAGATTAAACATTGTTTCTGGGTGTGTTTGTGAGTGTTTCCAGATGACATTAGCTTTTAAGTCAGTGAATTCAGTAACATAGGTGGCCCCATGGAGATGGGCATCATCCAACTTGGTGAGGGCTTGAGTAGAACAAAAGGAGGAAGGGGGAATTTGCCCCCTTTCTTTCTACCTCTTTGGGTGTGCTGGGACATCCCATCTTATCTTCTCCTCCCCTGGGACTGGGATGTACACCATCAGCTCTCCTGGTTCTCAGGCCTTCTGACTTGGACAGAATTAAATCACCAGTTTTCCTGAGTCTTCCAGCTTCCAGATGGCAGCTTCTTTGCCTTCATAATCATGTAAGCCAGGACCCCATAATAAATGTCTTTTTAAGAAAATGTGGCACATATACACCATGGAATACTATACAGCCATTAAAAGGAAGAAAATGATGTCCTTTTCAGCAACATGGATGCAGTTGGAGGTCATGATCCTAAGCAAACTAACACAGAGACAGAAAACCAAATACTGCATGTTCTCACAAGTGGGAACTAATCATTAAGTCCTAATTCCTAGAACCTGTAAATGTTACCTTATTTGGAAAAAGCATCTTTTTGGGTATGATTAAGTTAAGGATCTTGAGGAGAGATTATCCTGGATTGTCTCCGTGGGCATTAAATCCTGGCACATATATCCTTATAAGAGGGAGATAAAGGAGATTTAACTTCAGACAGAAGAGAAGGAGGCCCTGTGACCAAGGAGGCAGAGCCTGGAGTGGGGGAGCTGCAAGCCAATGAATGCCAGCAGCCACCAGAAGCTGGGGAAGTCAGAGGATGGATTTTCCCCTCAGCCTCTGAGAGCATTGGCTCTGCTGTTACTTAGATTTCAGGCCAGTGATACTAATTTTGGACTTCTGGAATCCAAACCTGTGAGAAAATATAAATTTCTGTTGTTTTGAGTCACGAAATTTTTGGTAATTTGCTATAACAGCCACAGGAAACTAATATACATGTTTACCTGGGTCCAGTGTGTCCTGTGACTCCAGCTTTCCTGGGACAGGCAGGCTGTGCCATGCCTGCTGGCCACCCTCCTTGGTGCTGGACGCTGCAGGCTGCTCCACGCGTGTTGGCCATTCCCTTTGGTGCTGGACAGCACTCACATTATGAAATCCACTGGTCCTGTGAAAAACACCTGCAAATGTTACCAGGACAGGGGTTAATTCTTCTGTTGGCAACTCTTGTTATTGCTTATGCCTTAACATCTGTGCCTCCAATATCCCTTCTCTCTGCCTTCATTGAAGCCTTCATTGAAGCCAGGAAGACAGTCACCTTTTGCCTTTCTTTGCCTCTCAGCAAGTGGCATGTCTCCATGTCACTTTAAGCATCAAGCACACAGAGCCCAATAAGATGCTGAGAAGTATCTGCCTACAAGGTGGTGGAGACGTTCTGAGCCCGGTATCTCCAGGGCTCAGGAAAACAGCTACAGGAAACCTAAAGTTCAAAATGCTGAAGTGAAAAATGGGTGATCACAAAAGGGAAACACAAGCCCCTTCTTTTAAAAATATTATGGTGATAACGCACAACGTAAAATTTACCATATTAACCATTTGTAAGTATACAGTGCAGTAGTGTTAAGTATATACATTTGTTGAGTAATGAGTTTCTAGAACTTGCTCCTCTTGGAGAACTGAAACTATATCCACTCTACAACAACTCCCCATTTCTCTATCCCCTGGCTTCTGAAAACAACCATTTTATTTTGTGTTTCTATGAGTTTGACTAATTTTGAACCTAATGTAAGAGAAATCATACACTATTTGTCTTTGTGTGACTGACTCATTTCAACTAGTGTAATGTTTTCAAAATTCATCTATGTTGTAGCATGTGACAAGGCCTCTCTCTTTTTTAAGGCTAATAATATTATAGTATTCCATTGCATGGATAGACCACATTGATTGATTGATTGATTGAGACAATCTCACTCTGTTGCCCAGGCTGGAGTGCAGTGGCATGATCATGGCTCACTGCAGTCTGAATCTCCAATTCTCAAGCTATCCTGCTGCCTCAGCCTCCTGAGTAGCTGGGACTACAGGCACATGATACCATGCCTGGCTAATTAAAAACATTTTTTGTTTGTGTGTGGAGATGGGGTCTCACTATTTTACCCAGGCTTGTCTTGAGCTCTTGGGCTCTAGCTATTCTCCTGCCTTGGCCTCCCAAAGTTCTGGAATTACAGATATGAAGCACTGCATCTGGCCCACATTTTCTTTATTGTTTCATCCACTTACGGACACTGGATTGCTTCTACCTCTTAGCTACTGTGAATAATGTTGCAATTAACATGAGTGTGCAAGTATTTCTTTGAGATCTTGTTTTCAGTCCTTTTGGATGTATACCCAGAAATGAGATTGCTGGATCATGTGGTATTTCTAGTTACAATTTTTTGAGGAATCTCCATACTGCTCGTTATCGCAGCTATACCATTTTACATTCCACCAACAGCACACAGGGATTTCAATTTCTCCATCCTAGATAGTGCTTGTTGTTTTCTGTTATTTTAATAGTGGCCATCTTAATGGGTAAAAGGTGACAGCTCATTGTGGTTTTAATTTACATTTTTCTAATGATTAATGATGTTGAGCATCTTTTCATACGCTTGTTAGCCATTTGCATATCTTCTTTGGAGAAATGTCTATTCAAGTTCTTTGCCAATTTTTAATCAGATTATTTGTTTTTCTGTTGTTGGCTTGTAGTAGTTCTTTCAATATTTTGGATATTAACTCCTTAGATATATAATTTGCAAATATGTTCTTCCACCAGAAGCTGCCTTTTCACTTTGATTGTTTCCTTTGATGCACAGAAATTTTAAAGTTCAATGTGTTCTTATATGCCTATTTTTTCTTTTGTTTTCTGTGCCTTTGGTGTCATATCCAAGAAATCACTGCCAAATCCGCTGTCATGAAGCTTTCCCCTTACTTGATGGTGTCCCATGAGTTCCACTGACTTTCATTGCCACCAAGCCTGGCTAATGTTTTTGATTTTTTAGTAGAGGTGAGGTTTTGCTATGTAGCACAGGCTTGTCTTGAACTTCTAGGCTCAAACAATCCTTCCACCTTGGCCTCCAAAAATGCTGAGATTACAGGCATGAGCCACCATGCCAGGTGCATCGTTCTACTCCCTATCTCCATGAGTTCAATTATTTTCATTTTTAGCTCCCACAAATAAATGAGAACATGTGAAGTTTGTCTTCCTGTGCCTGGCTTATTTCACTTAACATAACGACCTCCAGCTCCATCCATGTTGTTGCAAATGACAGTATCCCATTCTTTTTTATGGCTGAATAGTACTGCACATATAACACATTTTTGTTATGCATTTATGTGTTGATGGACAGATAATTGCTTTCAAATCTTGGCTATTGTGAACAGTGCTGCAACAAACATCGGAGTGCAGATATCTCTTTGATATATTGATTTCCTTTCTTTTGTGTGTATACCTAGCAGTGGGATTACTGGGTCATATGGTAGTTCCATTTTTAGTTTTTTCAGGAACCTCCAAACTGCTCTCCACGGTGGCTGTGGTAATTTACATTCCCACCAACAATGTACAAGGGTTCCCTTGTCTCCACATCCTTGTCAGTATTTGTTTGGATAAAAGCCATTTTAACTGGGGTGACATGGTGTCTTATTGTAGTTTTGATTTGCATTTCTCTGAGGATCAGTTATGTTGAGCACCTTTTCACAAGCCTGTTTGCATTTGTATGTCTCTTTTTAAGAAATATCTATTCACATCTTTTGCCTATTTTTTGTTCGGATTATTAGATTTTTTTCCTACAGAGTTGTTTGAGCTTGTTACATATTCTGGTTATGAATCCCTTTTCAGATGTGTAGTTTGCAAATATTTTCTCCCATTGTGTGGGTTATCTCTTCATTTTGTGGTTTGCTTCCCTTGCTGTGCAGGAGCTTTTCAACTCAACGTGATCCCATTTGTCCAGTTTTGATTTGGTTGCCTATGCTCGTGGAGTATTACTCAGAAAATCTTTCTCCAGACCAATGAGCTGGAGAATTTACCCAATGTTTTCTTTTAGTAGCTTCCTAGTTTGAGGTCATAAGTTTAAGTCTCTAATCCACTTTGATTTGATTTTTTGTATATGGTGAGAGATAGGGGTCTAGTTTCATTTTCTGCATGTGGCTATCTAGTTTTCCTGGTATCATTTATTGAAGAGAGTCCTTTCCCCAATGTATGCTCTTAGCATCTTTGTCAAGAATGAGTTCACTGTTGACATATGAAAGTTTGCTGATTCTTTTTTTCTGTTTGATCAAGTTTGTTATTGAAACCCTTTAGTGAATTTTCCAATTCAATTATTGTATTCTTTTTTTTTTTTTTTTTTGAGTCTCTCTCTGTCGCCAGGCTGGAGTGCAGTGGCACAATCTTGGCTCACTGAAACTTCTGCCTCCTGGGTTCAAGTGATTCTCCTGCCTCAGCCTCCTGAGTAGCTGGGACTATAGGCACCCACCACCACGCCTGGCTAATTTTTGTATTTTTAGTAGAGACAGGGTTTCATCGTGTTGGCCAGGATGGTCTCTGTCTCTTGACCTCATGATCCACCCGCCTCGGCCTCCCAAAGTATTGTATTCTTTAGCTCTAGAATTTCTGTGTTGTTTTTGCAGTTTCTGTCTCTTTGTTGATATTCTCATTTTGTTCATGTGTTTTTCTGATTTTATGAAGTTGTCCATCTATGTTCTCTTTTAGGTCATTGAATACCCTTGAGACAGTTATTTTGAGTTCTTTGGCAAGTAATTAATATATCTCCATATCTTTTTTTTTTTTTTTGAGACAGAGTTTTGCTCTGTCACCCAGTCTGAGGCTCGCTGCAATCTCCGCCTCCAGATTCACACCATTCTCCTGCCTCAGTCTCCCCAGTAGCTGGGACTACGGGCGCCTGCCACCACGCCCAGCTAATTTTTTGTATTTTTAGTAGAAAATGGGTTTCACCATGTTAGCCAGGATGGTCTCGATCTCCTGACCTTGTGATCCGCCTGCCTCGGCCTTCCAAAGTGCTGGGATTACAGGTGTGAACCACTGCGCCTGGCCATATATCTCCATATCTTTAAGGTCATTTTCTAGAGATTTATTTTGTTGCTTTGACTAGGTCACCTTTCTCTATTCTATATATACCTGTGATCTTTTGTTGAGATTTGGGCATTTGAAGAAACCAGCCACCCCTCTCAGTCTTTACAAACTGGTTTTATATACAGGAAGATTTGTACCAATCAGCCTAGCTAGAGTTTCTGGGGACTCTGAAACCTTTCATTCCCAATAAAAGAGATTTGTCGTGCTTCTTCTCAGGAGTCCAAAATCCCTTGCACCTCCTGGTGTTTGTCTGCAATACTGTAGTGTCTCTGGTGTAACAAGCCACAATGCTGGCCTTGTTCTCAGCTGTCCCCAATCTGACATCCAAAGTACAGTGGAGCCCTGTCTGTACCTCGAGTTAGGCAAGGCCAGCGCTAATCCCTTGGCAGCCCCGTGAAAATCCAGAACACTGGACACAAATTCAGCTCTTCTCTTTCTCTCTCAAGGGAAAGGCCCGGGGGCAGAGTTTTCTTCCAGTTACACCATATTGCATCCAGGAAGGGGACAGGGCAGACAGAGTGCAACTCACTTCACCACCTGGGTCAACACAGCTTTTCTTGGCTTTGAGCTCACCTGGGATGCTGCAACCTCTTAATTGGGGTCTGGAACTCTGACAAAAGCAATTTGGTCCATATATTGTTGTTAAGTCGGTGTCTATGCTGGGGAACAAGAGCCTGGTGAGGGGTTTCTATTCCGTCATCTTGCTGACGTCACTCCTGACCTTTCTTTTCTTTTAAAGCCATTTTCCTGAGTTGATTTGAAGACTCTTCCATATTGTTAGTGTACTAATAATGTGAACCCAAATTTCTCCCGTGTGGATTCTACTTCCAAATACTTGTTTTACTCTGAACTTGAAAAGTGAGAATCTCACCTGTGTGAAAAAGCAGGGAAGCCTTCCATTCTCTGGCTGCTTTTTGATCTTATCTTTAGGCTGCAGCTTGATGGGTTATATATGTGCTCCAGCTATTTCCTTCTCAACACAAGGAGCTCTTGAACTCCCTGGAGGTAGCAGCTTGTCAGAACTTCCAGAGCTTTTCTTGGAGGGCATTGGTCTTTGATTTGGAGGTGGAGATAATGGAAAAAATCTAGTACCCAGGAGAGGCAGCACCGGCACTTGGGGACAACACCGGTTGTATCTGCACCAGGACACATATTTGAAAACCACAGTGGGTTTTAAAAACAAGGTCCATTTTTATGATTATGAAATTAATACATATCTATTGTAAAAAGTATAAAGATTTGAAAAGTAGAAAATAAAATCAGCCACAATCATATCACTTCGTGATAACCACTATATTTTAGTCTATTTGCTTTCTGTGTTTTACATAGAGATACTTCTTTTTTTCTCCAATATTAGGAACATATTCTCTGTAAAGCCATAATTAAAATATTTTTAAATTAAGTGAAGGGATCATTTTTATATGCATATTTAGAAACAGAATTTTTTTCTAAGGAAAATGTTTATTTCTTAAAGATTTCAGTGGACATTGGTTTCTATAGGGTGAAGAGATGGGAGGGAGGGGATTGGTAATGTGAGTTAATTCCTCCAGGCATTCATGAGGCTAGTGCTTTCTGTTTGTGCATCTTCTAAGCAGCCTTGTCCTTGTCTTGCCAGACATTTGCAGCTATGAATATGTAGTAACTGCACAACTGAGGGGCATCTTGTTATGTCTTGCTCGCTCACTCACTCCCTGGTGGAGGCCAATAGGAAAGCGACAGACTTGGACAAGCTCTTAAGTGCATACCTTTGGGGATGTCAATAGTTTGAAAAGAACTTTTCACTGCACAGTATTGAGACAAAATGTTGGCTCCAACTCATTGAGAATTCAGCAAAAGGATCTCACCATTTGTACATAGTGGGTCACTTCTAAAATTAAAAAATATATATACAGAAATTGTTTTTGCTGATGCAAACTTGACTTGTAAGTTGGTTGGTTAAGTGAAAACATCATTTATGGTAGGGAATCATAAAAAATTGTATGGTCTTATTTCAGCCTAAAACATACATATGTATGTTCATTCATGAGAAGTTTGATGTTTGGGCTAATGTATTTCCTTCGTGTATGGGTCTGCTGATTAGAATCCAGCAACTTTCTTATACAATCACAATAAGAACCAGCATTATATAGTAGAATTTCCAGAATTAACACATAAAAATATAGGATGCCCACTAAAGTTGAATTTATATTGACAAAACAAATATATTTTAGTATAGGTATGTCCCAAATATTGCATAAGGTATATTCACACTAAAATTTTGTGTCTGTGTATTTGAAATTCAAATTTAACTGGGTCTCCTGTATTTTATGCAGTAACTCTGTTATATAATCTGCATCACACCTGTAATCCATCATCTATGATTTTAGTTTTTCTTGCATTATTGTTGTAACTCCTATGGGCAACACTGGCATAAGCAAAGGTTGTCTGTTCCGGAACAAGTGATGTCTGCTGAGGGGTCCACTGTACACATGCCCATCGCATAAGTTCACTCAGGTAGAACTTGGGTCTAGAATAACAATAGGAGAGAAGACGTGTGCCAGAAGAAAATGAAGCTGATTTCATGTAATGAACAGGCTGGAACTGAACAGAAGCTCCGTAGGGGAACCCTCATTTTGTTTCTCATCAGGGCCATATTCACTCTCATACCCACACCACACACCATACACCACACATCCAGCCGCCACACCACACACATACTTATACCACGCACACATGTATCAGGTGCACACACCCACACCACACACCACATACCACACAGGCACACACACCACACACACATCAGGTGTACACGTACCACATACCACACACAACACATACACTTCCCCACACCACACACCACATACCACATAGACATACATACCACACACACACACACACCCCTCCACACCACACACCACATATACCACACAGACACACATTCACATCACACACACACATAATCAGGCACACACACACATACACACACCCCAAACACATACCATATACATCATACACATACCACACACATATGCCACACACATACTCCATACCACAAACATAGCACCACACACAGCACACATACCATATACATCATACACATACCACACACATACACCACACACATACTCCATACCACACACATAGCACCACACACAGCACACATAACACACAGACACACCACATACACGCATATCAACCACTTCACATATCACACACACCACACACATACACATCAGGCATACACACACACCACCCACATACCCCATACACCACACACATCACATACCACGCATATCATATACCACACACATCACACAGATCACACACACACCACACTATACACACATACACACCACACACATATCACACACACCCCACACCACACCACATACACCACACACATCGCACACAGTACACACGTATGCCACACACACCACACACACGCACATGATACACACATGCTCCTCCATTGTTGTTTCATTCCTCTTTCAAGCTCGTACCTAATTTTTTTCTCCAAAAATGCCTGCAGCCTTGTAGATTCAATATTTAGGAGCACATTCCTCTCTCACGGTATGTGAGATATGAAAGGAAGGGAAGAAGCTGCTTTCATCGAACTTGAAGTGGGCTGTTTCCAGAGGAAAACGCCTCCCCCACACCTGCCCCCTGCGCAGCACTAAGGCTGAGGTGGGAAGAGTGGACCCCGGCTGGGTTCCGACTTCAAGATTTGCAGTTGAGCAACAAGAACTCTTCCTGGAGGGAGGTGCCTCTGTGGTAGCAGATTCCTCAGAGAACTTTTATAGACACACGTACACATACACATACATACATGTAACGTACACATACACATACATACATGTAACGTACACATACACATACATACATGTATAGAGTTTGGTAGGTGTGTGCTTGTAATACATATACTTCTTTTTGTCTGCTTAGAAAACATGAAAAGAACTTTTGTGCCGAAAGAAAGATCGCCAGTTTTCATTCTCTATGCTTGAATTGCTCTGAAAAAAAAAAGTGTAAAATCTTTGAAAATAATACTGTGTATCCATTCTCTGAGGCAAAGTACCCAGGAAAAAATTTCTATCCACCTACTTACCTACCTACCTATCTATCTTGTCTTAGAGTTATATGTCTCAGCTATTTATTCTAGAATCTTAAATGTGGACCCCATTGACTGAAGAGTAGCTGGGTCCCCATGCAGAGGGACCTTGTGATATCCAGCCTTTCTTCAAAGGGACCAATGGCCATTGACTTGGGTAACTATCCACTGGGGAACTGACATATCCAGGTCACATCTGCTCCTGACTGACCCACAGGAGGCTACAAAGCCCCTGCCTTTTTGTCTTTGAGGTGGACCCCTATGTAGAAATAGCCAGGCTTCAGAGTTCCCTGTAGGACTGATGGAAGCATCCCTGTGCACTCACTGCTTCTACCCTGTCCTGCTTCTGTAACCACCCAATGGGTTCACCTTTCCTGCTGCCTAGTCACAGCCAATTTATTAAGATGGGGGATTGCAATGGAGAAAGAGTAATTCATGCAGAGCCAGCTGTGCGGGAGACTGGAGTTTTATTCTTACTCAAATCAGCCTCCCTGAGCATTCAAGGATTAGCGTTTTTAAAGATAATTTGGTGGGTAGGGGCTTGGGAAGTGGGAAGTGCTGATTGATCAGGTTGGAATTATAGGGGGTTGAAGTGAGGTTTTCTTGCTGTCTTCTGTTCCTGGATGGGATGGCAGAACTGGTTGAGCCAGATTACCACCAGTCTGGGTGGTGTCAGCTGATCCATCGAGTGCAGGCTCTGCAAAATGTCTCAAGCATTGATCTTATCCCTAGGAGCAATTTGGGGAGGTTCAGACTCTTGGAGCCAGAGGCTGCATGACCCCTAAACTATAATTTCTAATCTTGTAGCTAATTTGTTAGTCCTGCAAAAGCAGACTGGTCCCCAGGCAAGAAGGGGGTCTTTTTGAGAAAGGGCTGTTATCAATTTTGTTTCACAGTCAAACCATGAACTGAGTTCCTTCCCAAAGTTAGTTTGGCCTATGGCCAGGAATGAAAAAGGACAGCTTAAAGGTTAGAAGCAAGATGGAGTTGGTTAGGTCTGATTTTTTTCACTGTCATAATTTCCTCAGTTATAATTTTGCAAAGGCGGTTTCCTCTCCCAGGGTTGCTCCTGAGCATGCCCAACACACTTCCTGTGCACAGTTCTGAGTCTCCAAGTCTCTCCCAGGGAGCCCCACCCTTAGAGCACATCATTATACATGCATTCAGTGTCTCTCACTTGGACCAATTAACATTGCAGGTGTAGTTTAATCTTGTCAGCGACTGGTCACTGTGAGTGAAATTGCTTGAGGGTATTTGTTCATCACACCTTTGAGGGAGTGGTGAGTGAGATGTCCCCAAGCATCCTGCCCTGCCTGCCAGTTTCCTCCCAGTCAGCGTCTGGCCATCCTCTGGAGTGAACCACGGCTAACAGGGTGATAGATTATTTTACTCAGAGGGAGGCTCAGGGCAGGAATAGGGGGAGGAAGAGTAAAAAATTCTCTCCTCTTTCTTTCCCAGATGATGGCAAAGGTTTACTGCTACTTGAATTAAGCATCTGCCCACTGTGGATAAAGACACACCGTATCCACTTTCTATCAGCTTCCATGGGCAGGAAGAGTGGAGTTGGGCTGTGTTCTTGGTGGTGAGGATGTGTTGCCTTTCCCCCAGGTAGGGTGGGGTGGCTGGTGGCGCTAACTATTTTCCCTGGTTGTCTAAGCAACACCCAAGATCAAGCATCTGCCTTGAGTCCCTACCTTTTCCCTTGGGTGTTAAATTTCTACTGGACATTTCCAAGGGCCATCCCACAAATATTTCAAGCTCAAGGTGTTCCAAAACAGACTCATTCTATTTGCTCCTGATTCCCACACCTGCTCTTCTTGTCTTCCCTGCCTTGGTTGTGAGTCCCTGTGCTCACCCTGTTCCCTAATCAGGGATCTGGAAATGATTCTTGATCCCATTCTTTCCTTATCCTACCAAAAACCTCCATCTCATCTGTTGTCCAGTCCTATTGACCCTCTCTCTTACATATCTCTAGAACCCATGTCCTCCTCTCCAGCCTCAGAGCCCCTGTAGATTTCAGGGCCTCACTCTCATGCTTTGGCTATGGAAGGATTGAGTCTCTTACTTGGCCCATCTACCTTTAGTGGCTCCTTCCAACCCCACCACTCCTCTGCTAGAGCTGTCTTTATAGGAAACAGATTCGATAATGTTGACAGATTGGCTTGGTGTTGAGCAGTGACACGGCCCCTCATCACTGGCTACTCAGTCGGGTGAATTTCAAAGTTTCACAGAACCTGGAGCTAGTCCTTTTTCACCTGTTTTAGATCCTGGGCTTGGGAGAGTTTAGACACTATTGTGATGCAATACTGACCACTTATATTTCTTTAAACACTCTAGGTTGCTTCACAATTTTTTTTTGTACATCTATCCTTTCTGCCTAGAATGATCTTTCCTGTTCCTACAATTTGATAGATCCCTGACTATATCTCAGGGTGTTACCTCATCTTTGAAGCCCTCTTGAATCCAGGTGCAGGGCCCATCTCTCAAAGGCCACCTCAGTTTTACCTTCTGCCATTTGGGATTCAGAAGAAGTTGCCTGTTTGGACTCTATAAATCCATGATATTTTGGATTCTGTCTATTTTCTTTTATCTCCACTTGCAGACTGGCCAGTTCTTTTCTGGGTTTATCTTTTTTTCTTGTAAAAACTTGCTAAACACAACCTGTAATAATTGGCATGTACAGCTAATGTTTTCCAACCTCTTCTCCTAGAGTTGAAAGTTCTTATGACCTGGCTTCTCAGTTATTGCAGGCAATTATTTTACCAAATATTTTGCCACAACATTGTATAGACTGTGATCATTTTGGCTTCCCATAGCAATTTCCCTCACCCTTGTACTGTTTGGCATGTAAGCTCATGCCACATATAGATTCTTTATTATGCCCCGATTGTGGTACTAATTTTTGCATCAGCATGATAGGTTAGCTTCTGCTGTGGGAATAAGTCCAAAATGTCACTGCTTAAACAGGCAGACATTTGTCTCTTTGTCACACTGCATGCCTACTGATGCTTTGGTCTCTGCTTCATGTCTTGGTCACTTTGGACACAGGCTGACAGGGACCTGCCATCTGGAGTGCAGATGGTTCCTGCAGTAGAAGAAAAGAGAGCAATACAAAAATTAGCTGGGCATGGTGGTGGGCACCTGTAACCTCAGCTACTTGGGAGGCTGAGGCAGGAGAATTGCTTGAACCCAGAAGGCAAAGGTTGCAGTGAGCTGAGATTGAACCACTCACTCCAGCCTGGGTGACAGAGAGAGACTCCATCTCAAAAAAAAAAAAAGAGCATCGCAAATCTTACCTTAGTCCTTAAAGCCTCTGCCCAGCAGTGACACACATCACTTCTTCTCACACTTCAGTGCCAATTCATGCCTTGTGGCCACATCTCAATTCAAGGAGGTAGGAGCTGTGATCCCACCTCTGCAATGGGGAATATTTGATGCTGAGGCCTTATGGCTACCATGAAGTTCTTCACTGATTTGGGGGATGTAGAAGAATTTGCTTCTGAACTGTTGCTATACGTTAGATATTTGTCCGCAGCCAAATCGCATGTTGAATTGTAATCCCCAGTGCTGGAGGTGGGGCCTGGTGGGAAGTATTTGGATTATGGGGGTGGATCCCTCATGGCTTGGTGCTGTCTTCCTGACAGTGAGTTCTTGCAAGATCTGGTTGCTTAAAAGTGCGTGGCACCTCCTTCCAACACCCTCTCCCTTGCACCTGCCTTTGTTCTGTGAGGTGCCTACTCCTCCTTCACCTTCTGCCATGATTATAAGCTTCCCGAGACATCCCCAGAGTCTGAGGTGATGCCAGCACCATGCTTCCTGTAAAGCCTGCAGAACCACGAGCCAATTAAACATCTTTTTTTTTTTTAAATAAATTACTCAGTCTCAGGTATTTCTTTTTTTTTTTTTTTTTTTTTTGACACAGCCAGAGCCTCTCTCTGTCGCCAGGCTGGAGTGCAGTGGTGCAATCTCAGCTCACTGCAGCCTCTGCCTCCTGGGATCAAGTGATTCTCCTGCCTCAGCCTCCCAAGTAGCTGGGATTACAGGTGTGCACCACCATGCCCAGCTATCTTTTGTATTTTTAGTAGAGACAGGGTTGCACCATGTTGGCCAGGATGGTCTCGATGTCTTGACCTCGTGGTCCACCTGCCTTGGCCTCCCAAGGTGCTGGGATTACAGGCGTGAGCCACAGTGCCTGGCCAGTCTCAGGTATTTCTTTATAGCAATGCAAGAATGACCTAACACAACTGTCCAGGCCTGGCAACTTTTTGAAAGGCATTTTTGGGGGCTTTCTTTCCAATAGTTTCAATAGTCACTAATGTATTCACATTTTTGCTTATTCTGCATCAATTTAGTATTTTATATATTTTCTTCTTCTTCTTTTTTTTTTTATTTGAGATGTACTTCGCTCTTGTCTCCCAGACTGGAGTGCAATGGTGCAATCTTGGCTCACTGCAACCTCTGCCTTCCAGGGTCAAGCGATTCTCTTGCTTCAACTTCTTGAGTAGCTGGGATTACAGGCACCTGTCACTGCGCTCAGCTAATTTTTTTTGTATTTTTAGTAGAAATGAGGTTTCACCATGTTGACCAGACTGGTCTTGAACTCCTGACCTCAGGTGATCCACCCACCTTGGCCTCTCAAAGTGCTGGGATTACAGGTGTGAGCCACCATGCTCAGCCAGATATATTTTCCTGTCAGTATTAATAAATAATAAGAAGCCTCATGCATTGCTGGCGAAAATGTAAAGTGGTATAGCTGCCATAGAAAACAGCTTGGCAGTTTCTCAAAAAAAAAATAAACAGAGTTACCATATGACCCAGCAAACTCTACTCCTAGGTGTTTGCCCAGAGATCTGGGCACATCTGTCCATAGGAAATATTCAGTACAGCATTATTCATAAAAGCCAAAAACTGGAAACAACCTACATGTCCATCAAGTGCTGAAAGCATAACAAAATGTGGTGTATCCATACAATGGAGTATTATTCAGCCTTCAAAAGGAATGGAATACTGATACAAGCTACAATATAGCTGAGCCTTGAAAACATTGAATTCAGTAAAATAACTAGACACCAAAGGACACACATTGTATGATTCCATTTATATGAAATGTCCAGAACAGGCAAATCCGTAGAGACAGAAAGCGGATTAGTAGTTTCTGGGGGTTGGAGTAGAAGTGGGTATGAAGGTGGCTGCTAAGGTGTATGGGGTTCCTCTACGGGGTGATGAGAACATACTAGAATTAGTGCTGATGGTTAGCAACACTAAGTATAGTGAAAACCATCGAATTGTATACTTTAAAAGGATGGGCATTATGGTATAGAATGATATTCCAATAGAGCAGTTATCTAAAGAAAAGAAATCATCAGAATTTGTAATCTTCATATCCTGAATGAGACGAGCTCTCTAATGCCCTCCCAGGTCCCTGTCCAACTCTTTCCTTGACTTTCTTCAAGGCTCTTCCCACTTACACTGGCTCTGACATGCATCATCCTTCCCACGAAGTTCAGGCCTCTGTAAAGTGAGGAACATGGTATCTAATTTAGGGCTGCTGGATTTCAAGTCCAGGCCATGAATCTGATGATGCCCACAAGCTTCAAGGTACTGATGAGGACGTATCAAAACTAAAGAAAGAATGATAATGCTAGAATTATTGCTGTTATATATTCTTTAAAAAGAACTTTTTTCAGAGACAGGGTTTCACTCTGTTGCCCAGTCTGGAGGGCAGTGGCACAATCACAGCTTATTGTAGCCTTGACCACCCAGGCTTGAGTGATCCTCCTACCTCAGCCTCCCGAGTAGCTGGGACTACAGGTGCACACCACTATGCCTGCTAATTTATTATTTTTTTTTGTAGAGACAGGGTCTCCCTATGTTCTCCAAGCTGCTCTCAAACTCTTGGGCTCAAGTGATCCTCCCACCTCAGTCTCCCAAGGTGCTGGGATTACAGGCATGAGCCACCCTGCCCAGCCCTGTTATATATTCTTTAACACCAGGACTCACCAGGGAAAATGCCAAATGCCAACACTGTAGTTGTGTATACATGTTTGCAAAAGAAGAAAAATGGTATCCTTTACCAGTGAGTCTCAATAGAGCAGAGGGGAAATACAGAGAGGAAAACATGTTGCTTGAAAAAACAAATTTGAACTCACCGTTGCCATCACCTGGTTTTAGTGATGATTCATGGGATAGCCCAGATAACATCCAGGGAAGGCATGGGCAATTTCTGTTTGTCAAAAGGGCTCATGAGCTAAACTGTATTAAATTGCATTTTATCTGTCATGTGTGAGTCTATAAATGTGTTTAATATATGGCTGTCCTCCTCTCCTGTTAGATAGCACACTTGTGGGGACAGGGTCACGTCTTTTGTGTCTTCTGCTTGGCGTCCTTGAGAGCATGGTCTATATTTATGATGTAGCCTTGGTTTCATCAACTGTAAATTCTGGATAATAGCTATGCTCCTCACAGCATCGTGGGTGAATTTAAACAAGAACACCAAAAAGAATGCACACAAAGCCTCTAGGTTCACCCCCGAGCTTTTCTGTTCCTCGGGAAGAAAACAAATGAGGAGAGGGGGTTGAGGTCGTGGATAGGGAATGGGGGTGTTTCTGCTGCTCCAGCCAGGTTGTGGCAAGGCTGTGGACCTGGGGAAGAACACAGCAGAGGCCACCAAGCGTCTCCAACCCCCCCAAAGGGCTGGCTTGCTGAGCACCATGCCTCAGCCCCCGGCTGCAGAGACGGCAGCAGCCATTGTGGCCCTGTGGCTCCTGAGGACTCATTTACCCTCAAGGATTCTCTTCACTGCCCACACTGGGGAGCTGTGGCTAAACCCACCAAAGTCAGTTCAGGTGAAGGCTCCAGAGGACAAAGAGGCCAATGTGGGTGAATCGAGCCTCCTGTAAGGAGTTTCTTTCTATTTCGCATATGTTTTACTCTAGGGCTGCCAGATTTAGCATTAAAAACACAGGACATTTGTTAAATTTGAATTTCAGATAAATAACAAATAGTGTTTTAGCATACAGATGTCTCCAACATTGCAAATTTAACTGGGTGTCCTGCATTGTATCCGATGGCATAGAATCACAGAGTTAAACGGGACCGTGATCACTTATTTACCTACTGCATTGTGTTAGTCAAAACATATTTGAATTACCCTAAGCAAGGTTAGAGCCCACCTCTCTTGAACTTTTTAGCTTCAAGGACATTGTAACATCGATTCCAAGTCTAGTCTTGTGGTATCTTTAGTCTCTGCGTGGGTATGTATATGTGCACGTGCATGTGGCTGGTAGAAAGAAAAACATCTTTCTGTCCCTCTGTAGAACAAAGAAGTGTGTGCTGGCAGACCTGGATTAGGCCCCGTGTCAGCCTCGTCTTCTGTCATTTGTGAGCACTTGAATTGCTGGTGAGTCAGAGAACCTGGCAGAATAGGACATTTTGTGACAGTCTCAGAGAATAGAAGATGATCTTAACAAAGCCCTATGTATTCCAAACTCTGAAGCAAGATCTCTTCAAAAAAAAAAAATGAAAGGTAGGATGACAAAAATATGCTAAATGTTACTTTTAAAGACAGAAGTATCGTGTTTCTCACACTTTAGCACATAATTTAACAAACCGAGCTGTCAGTCATTATAAATGCATATGATTACTTTTTTTGAGGTGCATAAACCTTCTAAAATGAAAAATGCATTCATGAACAACTAATACCAGGAATGTTTATAAGGAGACATGTTTGCATGTTGAAGTGTGACTGCTAGCAATTTGATAAAAGGTTTTTCCCATCTGTGAAGAAAGAAATGTATATTTTGACCTCCAAATGAGAAAAAGGCACTTCCTGGCCTTACTCAATTTCATGGCAGACATCTACGTCTATCACTCAACTTGCTCTGGAGAACAACAGGGTGTTCTCTCATTTTTCTGCTTGGTTTAGTTCAAAGATTAAGAAGTACGTGCAGCTGAATGAATGGAAGCAACTTTCTCTTTATTATCTTCTCATTTTTATCCGTGTAATTTTTACCCCAAAGAATAGAAAAAGTCATGAATTGTTGGCCTGGTTGCCATTGACTCCCAGCTCTTTCTATATCTTTCAGCATTGTACAAGGGGGTTTCTTTTCCCCATTTTAACCAACTGATTAAGTTGGATTTAAAACAGGTGAAGACTTTCTTTCCTTCCAATTCAAATACACTGTTCCTGCTTTGAGTTTCTGCAAAGGTAGTTCCTCCTTCTCTCTCCACAGACTCTGGCCTCAAAGATTTACCTCCTTTCCTGGAATTGTTGGACCTGCGGGGGTGCAGCCCCTAGTTGACATTCTGTAGCTCCTTTTCTCAGCTGGATACCATGCCTCAAGTGCCAGCATGCTCAAAAGGAAGAGGGTGCTTTGCTGTCCCCAATCCTTCTTATTTTTGAGATGGAGTCTTTCTCTGTTGCCCAGGCTGGAGAGTAGTGGCGTGATCTTGGCTCACTGCAAGATCCATCTCCCAGGTTCAAGCCATTCTCCTGTCTCAGCCTCCTGAGTAGCTGGGACTACAGGTGCCCGCCACCACGCCTGGCTAATTTTTTGTATTTTTAGTAGAGACGGGGTTTCACCATGTTAGCCAGGATGATCTCAATCTCCTGACCTCGTGATCCGCCCACTTCAGCCACCGTGCCCCACGGCCCCCAATCCTTTTTTTTAAGAATATTTAATTATCTTTTATTTTATGTGTGTGTGTGTGTATATATATTATATATATTATATATATTATATATATTAAATATATATTTTTTACATATATTATATATTTTATATATATTATATATATAATATATATATATATATATTTTTTTAAATAGGGTCTCACTCTGTCACCCAGGCTGGAGTGCAGTGGTGTGATTATAGCTCACTGTGGCCTCAAATTCCTGGGCTCAAGTGATTCTCCTGCCTCAGCCTCCCAAAGTGCTGGGATTACAGGCATGAGTCACCATGTCCAGCCCCTTCTATAAATATTTATTCAAGGCCAGATATTTCAACAAGTTTTGGATTCTGAATATGTGTTCAACAGTGACACTATGGAATGTTAGAATGGAGGATTCTGTGGTGAGGGGGACTGGCCTGTGCATTGTAGGGTGTTTAGCAGCATCCCTAACCTCTCCTCACAAGGTATGAGTAGCATCCTCATAGTTGTGACAACCAAAAATAACTAAACATTGCTATTAGTCCTCTAGGAGATACAATTGCTCCCAACCAGACCCACTGGGCTACAATAACACTACATTACCTCAGCTACCGCACCTTAGTGAAGTGTTTGGGATCTCAATGAAATGCTTGGGGTATGTAGTAGGGTCTCACTGCTCCACATGCCTCCATTCAGCTCACAACCCCAAATCAGCTATTTTATTTATTTATTTATTTATTTATTTATTTATTTATTTATTTAGAGAAGGAGTCTCGCTCTGTCACCAGACTGGACTGAGTGGCACAATCTCAGCTCACTGCAACCTCTGCCTCCTGGGTTCAAGCCATTCTCCTGCCTCAGCCTCCCAAGTAGCTGGGACTAAAGGCACGTGCCACCACACTCAGCTAATTTGTGTGTGTGTGTGTGTGTGTTTTTGGTAGAGACAGGGTTTCACCATGTTGGCCAGGATGGTCTCTATCTCCTGACCTCGTGATCCACCTGCCTCGGCCTCCCAAAGTGCTGGGATTACAGGCATGAGCCACCACACCTGGCCGCTTCAAATCAGCTATTATTTGATGGACCTCGTGGAGTTTCAGTCTATGCAGAAATAGCCTCATATTTTGCCAAAAATTTCAGGGGATCACTATGCAGACATACAGT
This sequence comes from Gorilla gorilla gorilla, assembly GCF_029281585.2. NCBI lineage: Eukaryota > Metazoa > Chordata > Mammalia > Primates > Hominidae > Gorilla > Gorilla gorilla. The sequence continues at coordinate 27,201,130 of NC_073240.2, forward strand.
AATTTTCATCTTCAAAGCTGTGTCTTCTCCTATGTCTTGTTCTGCAAATTCCATCCTTCTTAGCAGCTTAGAACTTAGCTTTCTCTTTGGGCTCTATCCCTCTTCTTGCAGTTTGGAAAGTGCCCTTAGGCAGAAAGTTGGATGAACACAGCCTCACTCAGTGTATTTCCCTTTTCTCAAGGATCACAGCTCCATACTATGTACTTTTCAATGCCTGAAAACATTGCTTCATATATTTTGTCCATTTTTGTATTGTTTATAGTGGAAAGTAAGTCTGATAATCACTACTTTGTTAAGGAAAGTGACTTGGCTGTCTCTTCACTCTAGTGCTATATATTTGCAATTGATTATTAATTATTTAAATGGATACAGTTACAATCCTGCATGAAGAGCCAAAGATGCCAACAAGACAAAACAACAGGCAACTTAAAGAAATCCAGTGTTTCATAGGTTTGGAGCACTTTCAATGAACAACTGAGACACCACGACATTTATACTTTATGTGAGATTCTACTTGACTTACACAGGCACTGGAATGTATGGCACCATATTATGATAATATAATTGTTCTTGTATTTTATTAAGAGTGGTAGTCAATCATTCATCAAATGACAATCACTGCAATATAACGTAGATCAACTGATAATCCAAATCCCTTCTTTAAATGAAGAAATTGATACCCAAAGAGGGTAAATGACTTATCCAGGGCCACACAGCTAGTTAATCTCAGAATTTAATCTTAAAGGAAGGGTTCTTCCTCAGCTGATCCTCTCTCCAGTTCACCATGCTCAAACCCTGGACCTCCGACACTCTTCTTCCCACTCACAAATGTACCCAGAGTATACAAAATTAGAGAGGAGCCTGTTGTCTCCTCTCCATTCATTTTTAGGCTGGTTAAATAAGCCATCTGTAACAAAGAGATAATTTGCTGTAATGGAAAGAACATTGACTTGGAACACAAGTGATATGGGTTCTTCTCTTAGTGCAATCACTGATGCCTCATGATCTGCCAACTGATTGGTCCACTGCTCTCAATCTCGGTTTTCTCACCTTAAAATAATTAGATAATGTCATTTCTAACGTTCCTACTACTTCCAACATCCAATGTGATGTGAGAACATGGCATGTGTTTAATGGCCACATTCCATTAAAGGTAACAGAAGGTAATAAAAGTTGAAGGAAACATGTACTGTTTTATCCCTGTGGCTGAATATGTAAGTGCCTGCAACTGTGGGAGAATTGTTCCTTCTGTGTGTGTGTGTGTGTGTGTGTAGAATAGAGAAAGAGTATAAGCAGCAGCATTATGGATTTATTTATTTATTTATTTTTTGAGACGCAGTCTCACTCTGGTTGTCCAGGCTGGAGTGCAGTGGTGTGATCTCGGCTCAATGCAGCCTTGACCTCCCAGGCTCAGGGGATTCTCCCACCTCAGCCTCCCAAATAGCTGGGACTACAGGCATGCACCACCACACCTGGCTCATTTTTTTTTGTATTTTTAGTAGAGACAGGGTTTTTCCATGTTGCCCAGGTTAGTCTTGAAATCCTGAACTCAAGCAATCCCCCTGCCTCAGCCTCCCAGAGTGCTGGGATTACAGGAGTGAGCCACCTCACCCAGCCAGCATTATGGATTTTTAAAGTCAGCATTTCACTCTGCCTCCCAGGCTGGAGTGCAGTGGTACAATCACGGCTTACTGCAGACTCGAACTCCTAGGCTCAAGCTAGAACTACAGGTGTGTGCCACCATGACTGGCTAATTATTTTATTTTATTTTTTGTAGAGATAGAGTATTGCTATATTGCCCAGGCTGGTCTTGAACTCCTGGTCTCAAGCAATTCCCCTGCCTCAGCCTTCCAAAGTGCTGGGATTATAGATGTGAGCCACCGTGCCTGGCCAGCGTTATGAAAATTGTAAGGATAATTTAGTATGTATGTAAGAAAGCTTACACAATTAAACATGTCATGTTTAATGAAACTGTCAGGACACTAACTCATCATGACTAAGAAAGGCTATGTTATTTTCTCATTTAAACCTCATGCAATTTATTAAGGTGTCTACTTATTAAAACTAAGTCTTGCTGTATTTTCCATTCCTGGTTTCTGGCAGGAAACACATTTTTAAAACTTTCAGTTACATGGAAATAAACCATTTCGTGGTATATCAGATTTTAAAACACACTTGAAACCTCTTTAGTCATCTAACTTCTTTTTTCTAGTTTTTCCTTGCCCTCAGTTACTCTTGTCACATGAATGGTCCATCATGTCTGTGATAATATTTGTGGGTTTAAAAGCGCTCTCAGTGAGGTCAGAGCAAGAAGCAGAAGCAGTGCATTGGCACAGAACCCTTAAAAGGAAAATACAAAAGAAACGTTCCCTTTGTATCTTGGTGTTTTACTAGTGAGTTATTTCCCCTAAGTACTTCCAGTAGATGTAACTGTAACTCTGCCATACAGCCCAGCAGTTAATATAAGCTTATCTTTTTCAATGCACAGGGATAGATTTATTGAGCTGATAATATTTGCTCACTCTTCTTTTCAGTGGTGATTTATTTAAACTCTCCAGCTAATTTAAATTTAATAAAAAAGGAACCTTGTACATTGCTTTATTGAAGCTAGATTCATCTCCAAAAACACTGCAGTATTCAAGATTGTGCAAAAGTGGCAATAACTGTTACTGGATTTAATTAAAAACAACAAATCATTTGGTCAGTGGTAATGGATGCTCTGTACAACCCATTGGATGCATGGTAATTTAAGAAACTGATATCTTAATCTTAAAATGTTGGATTAGACAAGACCCTGGAGCCGATGGCCCTGCTCCCGCTTTGCTCAACATGGTACCATTTGATCCGCAATGGCTTTCCTTTGATGTTGGGACCGCAAGGGTTGACTGGCCAGTGGGGAGATGAGGCTGGCTTCTACCTTCCTTTAATTTGGTGTTGGGAGGGGAAGGAAGCCACACAGGATGCACTTTTTGGATGAAGGCCAGTAACATAGAAGAGATTTTCTGGGAGAAGCCATAGACTGCTAATTACCTATGATGCTATGAGAATTTTACTCAGCTGTCTCATGCAGGGCAATAAATGGACTAAAAATTGTTGAGATTTACGTGTGGCTATTCATAGCATGACCGTCATCCATCTCTTACTCGAAATGTTCAGAAGGCATAGCCTCGCAGACATTCTTCTCGCCTGTGTCCCCACCCAGTTGGCTTAAGGAATAGCTTATGACCTCATTATCAGGAATTAGAGCACAAGAAGAGAGGCATGGTGAATGAGGGGGCTCACTCATCCACGGAAAGTGGCCGTAAAAGGGATATTTTGAAATAAACAAATGAGCTATTTAGACTATTTAAACTAAGTATTGCTGATTGTATAAATCCCCAAGAGAAAATTATATAATGTCCATGGAAGTGCCTTGGAAACCATGTAAACATTATATATCTACCGTCAGCCCTCCATATCTGTAGGTTCCTCCCTGTGGATTCAACCAACCCCAAATCAAAAATATTCGAGGAAAAAATGGATGGTTGTATCTGTACTGAATATGTACAGACTTTTTTTCTTATTATAATTCCCTAAGCAATGCAGTATAACAACAATTTACGCAGCATTTAGATTGTATTAGGTGTTATAATTTAAAGAAGATTTAAAATATCCAGGAGGATGTACATTTGGTTAGATGCAAATATGTTTATCCCATTTCTCCATCTTTTTGACAAAAACCTAATGATGAATGTTTTAGTGTCAGCTGACGTGCAACCTATCTTAAGGATATTCACTTCTAAACTAACATGTAATTGTAGAATAAATGATGCCATGTTTTTAAAGATATTTCAAGCATTTTTCTGCAACTAGAGGTAGTGGGAAAGAAAGGAGGAACAGAATGCAACCTTTCGTGACCCAGATAATACCTCTCTCTCAGGCCAGACTTGACGGCAAAGGTCAGAATTCCTTTCCAAGAAATAGACCAGAGTCCTTTGTCTTCCTCTTCTTACAAAGATATATGTTTTTGAGTGAACATCGCTTACTTATAAAGGCTGAAATGAAAAAAAATGTGTACATGTTGCCAGCCCAACTATTTACTCTGTGAAGGTGTAAAATAGCCCACTTAATATTAGGACAGAACTGTTGATGTAAATCTGAAAGAAAAATGGGAGCATGGCTTTCACAGTAAGCCTTTTGTTAGTGCTGAGGGTTTACACAAACGCACAGTTCCCCTTTTGCCTGGGCTGTATAATATAGGATGTAAATTACAGCAGATTCCCTGAGCAGGAATGAAGTTTATGGTGAGGATTCAGAAGGCTACATTTGAGATTCATGGATTTCTAAATGTGCAGGCCACCATCAGCATCTGATATAGCTCAAGCAGTATTTTTGTTTTTTCTTTTGTAGCTTACGGTCTGTGATTTTGTTTACGCCTCCTGCCAAATGTACTATTACAAGAGTAGAACATTACATGCTCAATGGCTTAAAAGGCCAAGGAGGGTGGAACATGGGCACGAGTCCCATGTAGCACCCAGTGAAAGACGTTCAGGGCATGGAACAAGCTCCTCTAACAGGAAGAGCGAGCCTTCACCAGCGAGCCGAACTGTGCTGCTCTGCGTTTGCTGCAGGTGGAGAGGTGTCTTCTTTATCAGCCGTGACAGCTGGCAGTCAAAGGAGCCATGCATTAAGTTGCTCCCAGTGGGAGAGCAGGGGCCAGGGGAGTCTGGCTCTGGGGGCTGCGGTGAGGACAAGCACTCGGCTGTGGGCCAGAGGAGATTCTCTTTATTTCACAGAGGGTCTTTCAGGTTCTTTGGCATCCATCAGAGAATCCTACTGCACAGAAGTATAAGGATTTCTTAAGAAAATCATCCCACTATTTTCTCTTCTTCAAAATGTGGAGGGAATTGTGACTACCTTGAAGAGAAAGTACCTTGCCTATGGGGGACACGCTTGAATGGTGAACGTGTGTGTCCCTCCAAGTCAAAAAGCTCACCTCAAAATGAGAGGTGACGCCAGCTGCGCTTCTGGATAGGGTGGGGACTTGGAGAACTTTTGTGTCTAGCTAAAGGATTGTAAACGCACCAATTAGCACTCTGTGAAATGGACCAATCAGCATGCTGTAAAATGGACCAATCAGTGCTCTGTAAAATGGACCAATCAGCAGGATGTGGGCAGGGCCAAATAAGGGAATAAAAGCTGGCCACCGGAGCCTGCAACCGCACGCCGCTTGGTCCCATTCCGTGGTGTGGAAGCTCTGTTCTTTTGCACTTCACAGAAAATTTTGGTGGATTGCTGTTTCGGTATGTGCTGCTTTTATGAGCAGTGTTACTCACCGTGAGGATATGCAGGATCGTTGTTGAAGTCAGCGAGTCCACGAACCCACCAGGAGCAAAAAACAACTCTGTATGTGCCACCTTTAAGAGCTGTAATACTCACTGTGAGGGTCTGTGGCTTTACTCCTGAAGTCAGCGAGACCATGAGCGCAATGGGAAGAAGCTCCAGTCACATTTGAACGTCGGAAAGAGCAGACTCCCGACACACTGTCTCTAAGAGCTGTAACACTTACGGTGAGGGTCTGTGATTTCATTCTTGAAGTCGTTGGTACCGAGAACCGACTGGAAGAAATGAACTCGTTCCACGAAAATACCAAAGCTGTTGAAATTAAGGAGAATAAACCAACTTTGCCAGCTGTTTCTGAAGCCCTGATTAAGAATGGGTCTTCGTATTTTCTAGCCACACTGTGGAGGGGGAAGCCCGGAGTGAGGTGGTTTGTAAGCCTCTAGGCGTGTGCTGTCCATAGTTTACCCTTGGACGAAGAAAAGCAGCACCTTTGGGGCAGGGAGAAATCACTTATTTGCCTTGAAGAGAAGAACCTATACCTGGCTGCGTGATGTGGCTCATGTCTGTAATCCCAGCAGGTTAGGAGGTTGAGGAAGAATTGCTTAAGGCCAGAACTTCAAGACCAGCCTGGGCAAAATAGTGAGACCGGATCCTTTCATTATTAAAAATAAAATAATAACAAAGGTGGGGGCACATGTTTGTGTGGAGGACTGGAGGTCTGGGTTTTCACCCAGGGTGTTCTCTTCTCAGGACTGTTTTTGGCAGTGCTCTCAGCCTTGGCTTGAACTCCAACAGGCCTAGAACTGGGAGTTGCTGCTTCTCTCCCTCCTCTCTCTCTGTTCAGTCAACAAGCCCTTCCTGAGCATCTGTTGTATAAACTCACTTTGCTGGGATGCATGAGAGGACTTGCAACACCATTTCACAGCAGAACTCAGGCCTCTATGAGTTCAGTCTGTCAGTATTTTTTGAGTGTCTTGTATGTCAAAATGCCTTGTGGAGATAAGCAAAAAATAGAAAACAGACACTGCTGTGATGGTTAATTTTATGTGTTGCCTTGACTGAGCTATGGGTGCCCAGATTAAATCTTGTTTCTGGGTGTGTCTGTGAGGTGTTTTGAGATGAAGTCAGCATTCACACTGGGGGACTCGGTAAAGTGGATCACCGTCTCCAGCATGCGGCACTGCATCCACCCTGGTGACAACCTAGGTAGAACAAAGGGAGGGAGGAGACATTTGCCTCCTTTTTTTTCTGCCTCACTGCTTAAACTGAGAGATTTCATCTCATCTTTTCCTGTCCTTGAACTGGGGGGTTACACCATTGGCTTCCTTGGTTCTCAGGCCTTCAGACGCTAAATTAGATACTAGCTCTACTGAGGCTCCAGTTTGCAGGTGACAGATAGTGGGGCTTCTCAGCCGTATAATCACATGAACTAATTCCTCATTATCTATTTATCCATCTATCCATCTCTGTCTATTTGTCTGTCTATCCATCTATCCGTCTGTTCAACCATTTCTATGTGTATCTATTCATTCATCCATCCATCCATTCATATCTGTCCATCCATCCGTCTCTCTATTCATCCATCCACATCTATCTATCATCTATCAATCATCTATCCATCCATCCACATATTCATATCTATCTATCTATCCGTCCATCCATCCATCCTGTTGGTTGTGTCTCTGGAGACCATGACTAATACAACCACCCTTAAGGAGGTTTTGGTTTGGAGAGAGAACTTCCTTGCTGTCTGCCTGCCTGCCTACCATGCTTGTTATGTTATTATTTTATGGTGTTTTTCTTTTGGCCCCTATTAAGCTAGTAGCCACTGTGCAAGCCCGGGGGGGGACATCAAGCTGCCATGTCTAAGCTTGGCTCTAGGGGAAATGCACACAGAGGCTAAGAGGTCATAGTAAGGGGCTGAGACTCGAAATGGTGGTGGTTAGGGTGGTTTCACAAGAAAATTACAGGTTGGGGAGAAAAAAAAATCCTGGGGAAGTAAAATAAAGATTAAGTTCATCTAAAAGTAATCTTTTCCCAGAGATCTTAAAATACTCGGAGCAAAAATGATTGCTTCTCACTCTCCCGTATCCCTGAATTCTTGTTCAGCCCTAAAAATAGAAGCACTGAAAGCTTTCCAAGACCTTCCTGAAACAACACATTTGAGACCACATAAAAATATTTTATGATGACTTCTGTAGCCTGATTTCTTTCCGTGTGTGACATGGAGAGTTCAAAGTCATTTCCACTGAAAACAACCCTCTTCTGATGCCCGTACAATGCTAACTACAGCCACTACATCCCAGGGTGTGTGTGAGGCGGTTCAGGTGAGGGTTGCTGTCCCCGGCAAAGTGAATCCATTTTGGAAAGTTTCTCGGCAGGGACATCCTTGTACGGAAAGATCAGATGGGTCTGTCCCAATTAGTGATGAAACGTGGTGGCATTTACTCAGAATTTTGTGCTTTCAATGCACAAAAATAAGTCAGCTGATTACTTTTCCGGTGCAAGGGTATCCTGCAGGGAATCTCAGTTCTGTTTTTATTTTGAAATGGCTCCAGCAGGAAGATCTAAAGTAATTAAGCTTATTACGGAAAGCATTGGTGTATGAGATGAAAAAATATGAATCTCTTATTTTGAACCAAGAAACAGGGAAGTACTTGCTAAATACACCAAGGAAACTAGAAATCTGTCTAATCATCTTTTGACTTCTAAAGCAGTAACTGGTGCAGCAACTTATTAAAGGAAGAAAAAGAAGACAAGTGTTCTGAGAAAAAAAAGGAAATTCCTCAGTTTCAGGTTTTTATTTCAATTATGACAGCTCAACTTTTTTTTTTTAATTTTTATTTTTGGACAGAATCTTGATCTGTCACCCAGGCTGGAGTGCAGTGGTGTGATCTTGACTCACTGCAACCTCCACCTCCCAGGTTCAAGCCATTCTCCTGCCTCAGCCTCCTGAATAGCTGGGATTATAGGCACTTGCCACCACGCCCAGCTAATTTTTGTAGTTTTAGTAGAGATGGGGTATCGCCATGTTGACCAGGCTGATCTCGAACTCCTGACCTCAAGTGACCCACCTGCCTCAGCCTCCCAAAGTGCTGGGATTACTGGTGTGACCCACCGTGTCTGGCCGACAGCTCAACTTTATTAAGATTTGAAAATGTTTAAATATTGTTTACCACATGATTTATTTAAGTTTCCAAACTTAGTTTCAACTTCAGTTTATATTGAGAAATTAATCTTAGTTTTGTTTTTTTTTTTTTTGAGATGGGGGTCTGGCTTTGTTGCCCAGACTGGATACAGTGGTGCAGTCATAGCTCATTGCACCTTTGAACTCCTGGGCTCAAGCGGTCCTCTCACCTCAGCCTCCCAAGTAGCTGGGACTGCAGGCATGTGTCATCATGCCCAGCCAATCTTAGATCTTTGATACAAAGTTAGGTTTGTCTGTAATTTCATCTCTATATAAAATAAGCTTTAACATTATTTTAAAACTTAAAATTAAAAAAAACTATAAGGTAGGGATAGTGCTAAGTCTAGTTACTTATTTAGGATCGATCAGGTTGGAATTTACTTAATTTTGAACAACCCGTAGCTCTTATGAAATGCAGATGATATTCATGCTTCTGCCTTCTTATATCAAAACCAAGAGCTCTGCATCAAAATGTACTGGCACAGTAAGTCTGTGTAATGAATAAGCACAAGCATAAAAATCTCTACTGAGATATGTATATAATAATAAGTGTTTGGTAGTAGCCTAATAATATACATTGTGTGCAATGCATATTAATAATATGCATTGTACACAATCCGTATTATCTACTGTAATATGTATTATTGGATTATGATATTGTAATTTGTAATAAGTGTTGGCTAGCTGGCTTTGCTATCTTGGCTAGACTCACTCATGTGCCCAGGAGTCAGCGGGTGATTGGTCGGTTTCTCCTGGCCTTGGCTGGCTGACTGAGGTGACTGGGCCAACATAGGATGGTTCCACTTAGAATTTGTAGACTACAATGGTGCAGAAATGATAGGCAGCCAATAGACACTGTACTTCGAGTTTTTCTGTTTTTCATTTTCAGTACAGTATTCAATACATACATTCTGTTTTTCACTTTCAGTACAGTATTCAATAAATTACATGAGGAGTTCAATACTTTATTATAAAATAGGCTTTGTGTTAGATGATTTTGCCCAATTGTAGGCTAATGTCAGTGTTTTGAGCATGTTTAAGGTGGGCTAGGCTAAGCTAGGACATTCTGAAGGTTAGGTGTCTTAAATGCAATTTTGACTTAACGATATTTTTCAACATATGATGGGTTTCTTGGGATGCAGCCTCATTGCAAGTCAAGAAGCATCGATACTGACAAGAGAGACTAAATTGAAACATGCAAGGATGCTTGAGGCCAAGGCTCGAAAGTGGCACATCACCATTCCCCTGCACTCCACTGGCCAAACGCTTCTCAAGGCTGGCACAGATTCAAGGGGTGGGTGCTTCTTTGGTGAGAGTTGCCACAAAGTCACACGACAAAGATTGTGAATAAAAAGAGGAGTGAAGAATAGGGTCATTCATGCAATCAATTTACACAGCCTGCTGTTAAGAGTCAGGGTCAGGGCTATGCTTCGATGCTGGACTCTGTGAGGCACTGGAGGAGGCAAGATGGTCCTGGAGTTAAGGAAGGGTGTTTGCAGCTCACCATGGGCTTCACGATGACACATTGTCATTACTTGGTATTGGAATGGTCTCCCCATTGATTCATATCCATTTTGATATTGGATGAAAGGTAGACTTTTCCCCAATAATGTTTGCATTTTTACAGGAAATAGCCCAAAATGGCAATCGTTTGCTATCTTATTTGGTTTTCACATGCTTTCACTTCAGTATCATGGCTCGCAGTCTCAGAACCTGAAAGTGGCCTGGGCCCTTTGGCCCTTTGAGTGAGGCTGACTAAGGCAGGCTTGTGGCAAACCAACAGGTGCCCCTAAAATAGCCTGTATCAGGGAGGGAGTATGTGTACCGGGAAGAATGGCCATGGCTTGGCACAGGGCAAGGAAAGAACACCACACTGGCACCATGGGAGCCAGGGTCACGTGGCTATTAGAATATCTTCTGGAGTCCGAACTCCAGCTTTGAATTCTGGCTCTGATACTAAGTAGCTGGCGTGACCTTGGTCAAGTTGCCTAACTTCTCTATGCCTCAGTTTTCTCATCTTTCAAGTGGAAAGAAAAATAGTTTCTACCTTATAAGACTGGTAAGAAATTGGTGCAATAACAAATCATTTAACATGGGCTTGGTGCATAGTAAGCAAGACTTCTATCATTATTTATTCATCAGTTAATTTGTTGTTGCTGGCCAGGCGCAGTGGCTCACGCCTGTAATCCCAGCACTTTGGGAGGCCGAGGCGTGCAGACCACTTGCGGTCAGGAGTTCAAGACCAGCCTGGCCAACACGGTGAAACCCCAGCTCTACTAAAAATACAAAAATTAGCCGTGCATGGTGGTGGATGCCTGTAATCCTAGTTGCTCTGGAAGCTGAGGCAGGAGAATCGCTTGAACATGGGAGGCAAAAGTTGCAATGAGCCAAGATCATGCCACTGCACTCCAGCCTGGGCAACAGAGGGAGACTCCGTCTCAAAAAAACAAAATTGTTGTTGTTGGTTTGTATTATGGGAGGGAAAGAGGGAAGCCCATAGGCTCTCTGAGCAGTGGGCACAGTCAGTGGGGGTGCTGTGCACCGCAGGTGGGTGGAAAGCATGTTCTGGTGGGAGGAGTAGGCACAGAAGGCTGTGAAGATGAGCTGCCCAACCATCAGTGTGACCCAGGGCTGCCCCTGCTTGGATTTGTCTGCTGCTTTACGGCAAAATTGTGCCCTTCTCTTTTGTTCTTGGTAATTATTTTAAATTGAAAACTGTACCTTTGCATAAATAAGAGTTCAAGCAATCACAGACTATATTAAATAAAGAACAAATTGCCAATTTACAAGCTTTCCTCAGATAATCATTAGTTGTGCCCATTTGCTATAATGTAAAATGAATTAGATTTCAAGAATACCAAAATTAATTGTATTCCAAAGTAGTTTCCATTTTAGGTTGTCAATTAACTTTCTTTCCTACAAATCTTTTGTGGTTAAGGACATTTTAGTGCTGTTAGAAAGTAGCAGGATCTCCATTCTATTATTCTTACGTTAATAATCATATTTTTTAATTACTTAGATTCTTTCCCTGGGGAAGAAACAAACTGCTCTCAGGTTATAAATTTCTACAGTAGTCATCTCCCCCACGCACAAGCCAGTTAGAGAGATGTATTTTCCACTAAATTCTGCAATACAAATGTTTCCCAGGGCAACAGCAGAGATGAACTGTGATAACAGCCAAAGAATTTTTAGATAAGAGGGTTCAAAGGCTAAGCAAGACGGGCTGGAGTTTTGTTTGTAAAATTTGGTATTGCTAGATAACACAAATGGGAAAATGCTTTCTTGTCTCTTTTGTCATCATCAGTCATGTAGAGAAATGTGTTAACCCTATTTCTAGCTTCTGTCAACTTGATGCTTTAACACCCGTCTTACAGGCAAATGCCAGGCACATCTTGTTCTTGACAACCCATGCCTGAGTCTCCTCACCTTGGCCTCTGGTCTTCCTCCTCGCCCCACACCTCCCTCCTTGCAGGGAATATGCTTTGCAAATATAAACCAGTGATTCATAGCCCATACCCCAAATGCCTCATCCTCACACTCTGAGCCACTATCCCCTTAGTCTAACCACCCCAAAGCCAGATCCCAGACAACTAGAGACAGCCCCCATGCCCCATAGCCCACCGAAGGTATTAAAGCTAACCAATCTTGAGCCTGCTTACTCTGCCTCACCCATCCCTTCCTGTGGAAAGGAAAGGCCTTTGTCCACAGCCCTTCCCTGCCTCCTGCCACATGCCCATCCACTGCTTCATTCTGTGGCCCCTCGTGGTGGGAAATGTCTCCTGGAATCTGAGTATAGCAAACATGTTTTTAATGGTGGTTATCTTGTGATCTGTTGGCCTTATCATACCTAAATAGTAATAAAACTAAATTAAAACGACTGGAGCTGAGTCTGGCAAGACCTGCTCCCAAGGGCTCCTGCCGTGCGCCATGGAGGAGGCTCCAGGGTGTATGGGCCGGCGAGAGAGGCCTGCCTTGGGGATTACCCACAAGGAGCGCCTGTTAAACTGGGACTTGCTGCCACATTGTAAATGCCACCTAACTCCACAAATTGCCCTAAAACATCAGGAAATGGAGCAAGTGGCAAAGTCATCGTATGCCCTAGAAAGGAGGTGGCAGGGCCCTGACACTTCACATATACCGAGATGTCAATCAGATTACGTGTTTTCCTGCCACCCAGGTTTGTATTTCATGAATCCCTTACGTTTAAAATTATCTGTGAGTGTCCAGTTTCAGCTCCAACATATAAAGAGTAGGAAGTCATAACTCCCATCCTCACAAAAAGAAAAGAGCTGAACAAACTGAAAATCAATGACTTTCCTTAGACCTATCAGAAAATTGAGGTCACAGGGCAATCTGCCACCCTTAAGCCTGGAGAGATGGGAAATACAGAGACTCACAGCTGAGGTCAGCTAGGCCCAGGCAGAAGTCATAGGGCCAGGAATGGGCAGGAATGGCCCAGTTACAGAGGCTGAGCCTAGACCAGCTGGGGAGTTAAAAACGTCTGGGGTAGTGGTCTTTGTGGGCCCCCCAGTCTTCACTGGTTTTATCAGTAGGAGCCCCACTGGATTTTGGCAGTGAAAATCAGAGAAAAATCTCCTGCTTTCAGGCTGAGGTTGGGGAAAAGTAGCCCTTTGAAATAAGCCCAGAGCATTTTCCATAGCAAAAGCCTGCTCTCAAGGGAAAGCGCTTTACTAGAGCCTCATCCAACCTGGAGGAAGGGCAATTTAGAGAATTCCAGGCCTTTAATAGCCTCTCTGTCTCATTTTAGGGGGGAAAAAAGAAGAGGCTAAGAAATATTTCTGAAGGTCGGATCCTGGGGACTCAGGCCACTAAAAAATGAAATTAAGTTGTAAGGCTATAGAATGTTTCTCTCCACAAACACCTTCATCAGGGCTCCAGGGCAATCACAGTGGACTCCAACTGAGAGAGTTACAAGATAAAGACTATTAAGAACAAGTTTTTAGGGAAACCAAAGATAACACAGGAGGAAACAAACAAACAAACAAAAAACCACCAATGAAACTAAAGGAAATCCAAGCTTCTGGTACCCACAGCTAAGGTGAACATTAAACACAGCCCGGTTCCTAGACTGAAGGGCATAAGACTTCACACTAAAAACCTGATTACTTCAGTTCTTATTGCCAAATACAACACATCCAAACAAAACAGAACAAAGCAAACAAAAACCACACAAAACCCCAAAACACAATCTGAAGACACAAATCAGCCATTAGAACCAGATCTTATATGACACATATTTTGGGATTATCAGATAAGGAATTTAAATTAATACATTAGGGGCTTTAATGGAAAAACTAGACAACATGTAAGAGAAGATAGATAATATAAGCAGAGAAATGGAAACTCTAAGAAGGATTCAAAAGGAAACATTTGAAATTTTAAAAAATACTGTGAAGAAATAAATAATGCTTTTGATGTGCTCATCAATAAACTGGACAGAACTGAGGAAAGAAGCAATGACTTGAAGATATGTCAATAGTGACTTCCCAAATGAAATGGAATGGACAAAAAAAGAGTGGAAAAAATGGAACAGAAGATCCCCAAACTGTGGGATAATTACAAAACATGCAATAAGTGTATGTACTCGGCATATCAGAATGAAAGAAAGAAGCAGAAGAAATATTTGAAGTAATAATGCCCAAGAGTTTTCTAAAATTAATAACAGATACCACATCACAAATTCAGGAAGCTGAAAGAATAACAAGGATAAACAACATTTATCCTTAAATACCAAGAAATCTGCAACTGGGCATACCATTCAAACTTCAGAAAACCAAAGACAAAGAGAAAATCTTGAAAGAAGACCGGGATGTAGGGGGGCTCACCTAGAAATGAACAATGATAAGAATTACATGAGACTGACTGGGCATGTGGCTAATGCCTGCAATACCAGCACTTTGGGAGGTGGAGGCGGGTGGATCATCTAAGGTCAGGAGTTCGAGACCAGCCTGGCCAACATGGTGAAACCCCATCTCTACTAAAAATACAAAAATTAGCCAGGCGTGGTGGCACATGTCTGTAATCCCAGCTACTCGAGTTGCTGAGGCAGGAGGAGAATCACTTGAACCGGGGAGGCAGAGGTTGTAGTGAGCAGAGATTGCGTCACTGCACTCCAGCCTGTGTGACAAAGTGACACTCCATCTCAATATAATAACGACAATAATAATAATTACATGAGACTTCTCACTAGAAATCATGCAAATAAGAAGAGCGTGGAGTACATATTAAAAGTGTTGAAAGACAAGTCCCACCAACTTAGACTTCTGTATCCAGTGGAATTATCCTTCAAGAATGAAGGGGATGTAAAGACTTTTCAGATAAGGAAACGCTGAGGGAATTTTTTTCACCTGTAGTTAGTCTTCCCTTGCAAGAAATGTTAAAAGAAGCTCTTCGATGACAAGGATTTTGATATAGATTAGAAACAGGGATCTACATAAAAAATGGAAGAGCAGCAAAGATGAAATAAATGGAGGTAAATTTTTTTTTGTTACTCTGAATTGAACTAATAGATAATTGTTTAAAGGGATAATAAGAAGAATGTATTGAGTGAGTATAGCTTACGGTTAAGTAGAATGAATGCCAGCAATGTTATAAGGAATGGGAGAAGGACTTGGGAGTACTGTATTAAAAGGTACCTGCACTACTTGAAAAACAGGATAGGGTTATTTGAAAGTGGACTTGACTTAGGTAAGTTGTAAGGTGCATTGCAAACTCAAGGACAACCACGACAGCTTTTTAAAAAAGACGTATAATTGATAATATAAAAGAGGAGGAGAAAATCGAACCATATAAAATGCTCAATTAAAACCAGAGAAGGCAGAAAAAGAGGAGACAATTTAAAAAGAAAAAGTACAATAAATATAAAACAGTTACAAACATGTGAGGAATTAATCAAAAAATATAAATAATCACTTCAAATGTGAACAGTCTAAATATAACAATTAAAACACAGAAAGTGTCAGAGTAGAATTTTAAGAGACCCAACCCAACTTGTGTACAAGAAATAAACTTTAAATATAAAAACACAGATGGATTAAAAGTAATGGTTGGGAAAAGACATGATCTTAACACATCAGAAGAAAGCTGAAGATGGCTACATCAAGCTCAAACAAAAGAAATTTCAGAATAAGACAAGTGTCAGAGAAAAAGGCATTGCACAATGGTAAAGGGATCATTTCTCCAAGAAGATACAGCAATCCCTAACATGTACTCAAACATAAAAACAGAGGTGAAAATACTGAGACAAAACCCAATAGGACTGTAAAGAAAACTAGACAAATTCACTAGTATAGTTGGAGACGTAGACACCCCGTATTAGTAATTGACAGAACCAGTAGGCAGAAAATCAGTAAGTATATAGTTTAAATGAACAGCACTACCATTCAACTGAATTTAATCGACATTTATATAATATTTTACCCGATTACAGAACAATATACATTCTTCTCTAATTCCCATAGAACATTCGCCAATATAGATCACATTCTGGGTCATAAAACATATCTACAAGAGTAAGAATCACGGCTGCGCACAGTGGCTCACGCCTGTAATCCCAGCACTTTGGGAGGCCAAGGCGGGTGGATCATGAGGTCAGGAGGTCGAGGCCATCCTGGCTAACACGGGGAAACCCCGTCTCTACTAAAAATACAAAAAATTAGCCGGGCGTGGTGGCAGGAGCCTGTAGTCCCAGCTACTTGGGAGGCTGAGGCAGGAGAATGGCGTGAACCCGGGAGGTGGAGCTTGCAGTGAGCTGAGATCACGCCACTGCACTCCAGCCTGGGCGACAAAGCGAGACTCCGTCTCAAAAAAAAAAAAAAAAAGAAAAAAAGAGAAAAAAGGGAATAAGAATCACCCATAGTAGTCTCAGATCATAATGGAATTAAACTTGAAATTAATAACAGAGAAATAGCTGGAAATTTTCCAAACACTTGGAGATTAAACCACACATGCCTAAAAAAGAACATTGGTCAAAGAAGAAGTCTGAAGAGAAATTTAAAAAATATTTTGTACTAAATGACAATAAAATTGGGACCTATCAAAAGCAGCGTTTAGAGGGAAATTTATAGCATTGAATGCATACATTAGAAAAGAATAAAGATTAAAATCAAAAATCTAAATTTTATTTTTATCAAAGTAGAGAAAGAAGAACAATATAAACCTAAAGCAACCATAATAATAGAAATCATAAAAATCAGATCAGTAATCAGTGAAACCGAAAACAAGAAAGCAATAGAAAAAGTCAACAAAACGGTGGCTCAAGTCTGTATTCCCAGAAACTCACAAAGCTACAAGGTGGGAGGCCCACTTGAGGCCAGGAATTCGAGACCAGCCTGGAAAACACGGCAAGACCTTGACTCTGAAAAAAATAGCAAAAATTTGCCAAGTTACTCAGGAGGCTGAGGTAGGAGGATTGCTTGAGTACAGGAGTTCGAGGCTGCAGTGAACTATGATTGTGGCACTGCACTCCAGCGTGGGCAACAGAGCGAGACGCCATCTCTAAAAGAGAGTGAGAGAGAGAGAGACAGAGAGAGAGAAAGAGACAAAGTCAACAAAAGTAAAAGCTGATTATTTGAAAAGACCAATAAAATTGATGAAACTATAGCCATGCTAACTAAGAAAAAAATAGAGAAGAAACAAATTACGTATATACAAAATCAATGAGAGGTTATGAATATTTATCACACAGACATGAGAAGGATAATAAAATAATATTATGAAGAAATCTATGCCCACAAATTTGATAGCTTAGATGAAATGGAGGAATTGTGCTAAAAAAGCCACAAACTACTGAAATTCACACAAGAAGAAATAAAGAGGCCTATAATAAATTATATAGGTTATATATAATTATAATAAATATAATTATATGTAGCATAATTATAATAAATATAATTATATGTAGCATAATTATAATAAATATAATTATATGTAGCATAATTATAATAAATATAATTATATGTAGCATAATTATAATAAATATAATTATATGTAGCATAATTATAATAAATATAATTATATGTAGCATAATTATAATAAATATAATTATATGTAGCATAATTATAATAAATATAATTATATGTAGTATTATATATACAATAACTATATAACAATTATATATTATAAATATATAAAAATATATAAAATATAAATATATAATAAATTATATGTAATAATATATAAATATATAATAAATTATATACAACGTATAAATTACATAGGTTATATGTATATAAGCTATGTATGTGTATCTAAAACTCTTAGATGGTAACATAAGAGAAAATGAAATGACCTAGGTTTTGGTGATAATGTTTCAGATATCACACCAAAGACAACATCCATGAAAAAAAGAACAAATAAGTTGGACTTCATTAAAATTAAAAACTGATCTGTGAAAGACACTGCCTAGAGAATGAGAAGACAAGGCACAGACTAGGAGAAAATATTTGCAAAAGACATATCTGATAAAGGACTTACTCAAAATGTACAAAGAAGTCTTAAAACTCAATGATAAAAAAATTAATAACTTCAATAAAAACAGGAAGCTCTGAACACCTCACCAAAGAAGATACATAAACAAATAAGCGTTTTAAGAGATTGTCAACATCTAATATCAATAGAGAATTATAAATTAAAACAACATGAGATACTGCTACATAAGCATTAAAATGAATAAAATTCAAAATACTGACAATACCAAATGCTGGTGAGACTGTAGAGCAACAGAAACTCTCATTCATTGCTGATTGGAATGCAAAATGGCACAACCACTTTGGAAGACACTCTGACATTTTCAAATCAATCTAAAAATGATAATTACCATATGAGCTAGCAATCATGCTCCTGAGTATTTACTTAGCTGAGTTTAAGTCTTTTGCCCACGACAAAACCTGCACATAGATGTTTACTGAAGCTTTATTCATAATTGCCAAAATCTGGAAGCAACCAAGATATCCCTCAGGAGCTGAAGAGTTAAACAAACTGTGGTGCAGTCATCTCTCAGTATCTACAGGGGATTGGTTCTAGGATTCCCGTGGATAACAAAATCCTTGGATGCTCAACTTCCTTATATAAAATGATATAGTGTTTGCATGTGACCTACATACTTCCTCTCATATACTTTATTTTTTTGTTGTTGTTGTTTTTTATTTCTGTTTTTGCTTTTTGAGACAGGGTCTCACTCTATCACCCTGGCTTGAGTGCAGTGGCACAATCACGGCCCACTGCAGCCTCAACCTCCCAGGCTCAAGTGATCCTCCCACCTCAGCCTCCCGAGTAGCTGGTACTACAGATGTGTGCCACCACGCTCGGCTAATTTTTGTATTTTTTTGTAGAGACAGGGTCTTGCCATGTTGCCCAGGCTGGTCTCGAACTCCTGAGCTCAATGAATCTGCCTGTCTTGGCCTCCCAAAGTGCTGGGATTACAGGTGTAAGCCACCGTTCCCAGCCTTGGACTTCATTTTTTGGAGCAATTATTTTAAGTATATAGAAAAATTGAGCCAATCATACAGGGAGCTCCTGTAGGCCCTCTATCAGACACACAATTTCCCTTATTCCTTAATATCTTATATTAGTGTGGTACATTCATTACAATTAATGAACTGATATTGATATGTTATTATTAACTAAAGTCCATAGTTACATTAAGATTCACTCTTTGTGCTGTAAAGTTCTATTGTCATACATAGTAGTTTTATCACACTAAAAATAATCTGTGATACCTCTATTTATCCCATGCCACTGACTCCCTGGCAACCACTGATCTTTGGTTTTACCTTTTCTAGAGTGTCATATGTAAGTAACCATATAGTTGGCTTCTAGCTAGACTGGCTTCTTTCACTTAGCAAGATGTATTTAAGGTTCTTCCCTGTCTTCTCGTGACTTGATAGCTCATTTCCTTCTATTGCATGAATAATATTTCCTTCTCCTTGATAGCTCATTTCCTTCTATTGCATGAATAATATTCTACTGCATGGATGTACCAAGATTGTTTATCCATTTATTATTGGCAGTTATGAATACAGCTTCTATAAACATTCGTATGCAGGTTTTTATGTGAACGTAAGTTTTCAACTCAATTAAGTACTTAGGAGTGTGGTTGCTGGATCATATGGTAGACTATGTTTAGATTTGTAAGAAACTGCCAAACTGTCTTCCGAAGTGGCTGTACTATTTTCCATTACCACTAGCAGTGAAAGAGTTTCCTTGCCAACATTAGGTACTGACAGTGATTTGTATTTGAACCATTTTAATAGGTGTGTAGTGGTTTAAGTTTGCAACTTCCTAATGACATATGATGTTGAACATTTTTCATATATGTAGTTGCCATTTAAATATTGTATTACTTAGCTAGGGCTGCCATAACAAAATATCACAGAATAGGTGGCTTAAACAACAGAACTGGATTTTCTCACAGTTCTAAAAGCCCTAAGTCCAAGATCAAGGTCAGCAGGGTTGGCTTCTTCTGAGGCCTTTCTCATTGACGTGCAGATGGACTCCTGGCTGTGTTCTCACATGTTCTTTCCTCTGTGATGGACATGTTATATCTAAATCTCCTCTTGTAAGGACACCAGTTGGACTGGATTAGGGTCTACCCTGAAGACCCCTAAAGACTTCATTCTAACTTAATTATCTCTCTAAAGGCCTTCTCTTCTAATATGGTTACATCCTGAAGTACTAGGATTAGGGCTTCGACCTATGAATTTTGGGGAAACACAATCAGCTACTAATATATCTTCTTTAGTGAGGTGTTTGTTCAGATCTGTTGTTCATTTTTAATATGGTCGGTTTTTTTATTGTCTGCCTTTAAGAGTTCCTTGTATATTTTGGATATAAGTCCTTTATCAGATATATGTTTTGTTAATATTTTTCTAATTATGTGGCTTGCCTTTTTATTCTCTTAATGAAGTCTTTCAAAGACCAGATTTTAATTTTAATAACGTTCAACTTTTCAATATTTTCTTACATGGATTATGCTTTTGGTGTTGTATATAGAAACTCATCACCAAACTCAAGGTCAACTACATTTTCTCCTTTCTTTTAGAATCCTTATAGTTTTTCATTGTATATTAAGGACTATGATACATTCTGAGTTAATTTTTGTGGAAGAGGTGAGGTCTGTGTCAGATTCTTTTTTTTTTTTTTTTTTTTGCATGTGGATGTCTTATTCTTCTAGCACCATTTAATTAAAACACAACTCACTCTCCATTCAATTGTCTCTGCTT
Source organism: Gorilla gorilla gorilla (assembly GCF_029281585.2). Lineage (NCBI taxonomy): Eukaryota > Metazoa > Chordata > Mammalia > Primates > Hominidae > Gorilla > Gorilla gorilla. Next base: position 27,221,881 of record NC_073240.2, read on the forward strand.
TTTTGCAGAAAGTCTCTGCTCAAAGGCCAGTTGACTATATGTGTGTTGATTTATTGCTGGACTTTCTGTTCTGTTCCATTGATCTATTTGTCTATTCTTTCACCCCTACTCTACTGTCTTGATTACTGTAGCTTTCTAGTAAGTCTTCAAGACAGGTAGTATTCATACAGTGCAGTACAGTATTTTCTACAGTACTTTCTCCAGTATTGTGTTAGCAATTCCAGGTCTTTGTTTTTCCATATTAACTTTAGATTTGAATTCTTGTTATCCACAAAATAACTTGCTGGGATTTTGATTGGGATTGCATTGAACCTATTGGCCAAATCAGGAAGCACTGACATCTTAACATTTTTGAGTCTTCCTATCCCTTACCATGAAACACGTCTCCATTTAGTTACTTCTACTTTGCTAACTTTCCTCAGAATGTTGTAGATTTTCTCAAATAGATCTTATGTATATTTTGTTAGATTTATACCTTAGCAATTCATTTTGGGGGGTACTAATGGAAATGGCATTGTGTTTTAAATTTCAAATTTCACATTTTCATTACTGGCATATAAGGAAAGTGATTGACTCTTGTATATTAACTGTATCCTGCTGCCTTGGCACAATCACTTATTCATTCCAGGAGGCTTTTTGTCAATTCTTTGGGATTTTTTATAGAGCAATCACATTATCTATTAACAAAGACATTCTTCCCAGTGTGTATATCTTTCCCTTCCTTTCTTTTTTTTCTTCTTCTTTTTTTTTTTTTTTAGTTATCATTCTGTTGCCCAGGCTGGAGTGCAGTGGCACAATCTTGGTTCACTGCAGCCTCAATCTCCAGGCTCAGGTGATTCTCTCACCTCAGCCTCCCAAGTAGCTGGGAGCACAGGCATGTGCCACTATGCCCAGCTAATCTTTGTATTTTTTGTAGAGACCAGCTTTTGCCATATTGCCCAGGCTGGTCTCAAACTCCTGGGCTCAAGCAATCCACTCACCTCAGCCTCCTAAAGTGCTGGTGAGAAGGAATAGTTTTCTTGACCCTCTTCATGGGCGTTTCATTCAGCCCACTGCTGGCCACTCCTCCAGGGAGGGAACATGTGAGCAAGCAAGTGCAGGAACTGGAGCGAACCAACACTGGAAGTGGCTGGTCACTCCTCTTTGGCGGCAGCAGGCTCTGTGTAGGCCCGCAGCAGTGTCCAAGCGTGTTACAACCAATGCTCTTTCAGCTCTGCCATCTGGGGATGGCCAAGTGACAACCAGCTCAGTGGAGAGTCAGGATGGCAGCCCCTGCCCTCTTGGCACCCAGGTTCTTGTCCAGCATTCGAGAAGAATCAGGTCACACGAACTGTTTGAAAGGTGATGCGGCTGGTCGTGGTGGCTCATGCCTGTAATCTCAGCACTTTGGAGGCCGAGGTGGGAAGATCACCTGAGGTCAGGGGTTTGAGACTAGGCTGGCCAACATGGTGAAACCCCGTCTCTATTAAAAATACAAAAAATTAGCCAAGCATGGTGGCGGCTGCCTGTAATCCCAGCTACTCAGGAGGCTGAGGCAGGAGAATCGCTTGAACCCGGGACACGGAGGTTGCAGTGACCCGAGATCAGGCCACTGTACTCCAGCCTGGGTGACAGAGCGAGACTTCATCTCAAAAAAAAAAAAGAAAAAGAAAGGTGATGCATGTGGAAGACTTTACTGAGCGGTGGGTGGCTCTCAGCAGAAAGGGAGGGGCTGAAGAGGGGATGGGAAAGTATTTTTTTCCCGAAGCCCAACTGTCTCTGGCCAGGCACCCCTCGGAAACCGCACTGTCTGAAGTTAGCCATGTCTATCCACAGTCTCTGAGATTCAGTCGCTTCTCTGCTTGCTGCCCAGTCACTTGTATCCTCCACGCTCAGCCACTTGTGTTGCTCTGCCAGCTGAAGTCTTTTATGGGCACAGGATAGGGGCAGGGCAGGCCAAAAAGGCAACATTTGGGCAGAAAAATGGGCTCAGCTGTTTTCACTTAGAGCCTCAGTTCCAGGCTTAAGGGTGGAGTTTAGCCAAGAGCCTAGCCTTTCTGTGTCACTGGGATTACAGGTGTGAGCCACTGCTGGGGCCTTTCGTTTTCTTTTCCGTTTTGTGTGTGTGTGTGTGTGTGTGTGTGTGTGTGTGTGTGTTTTTGTTTGGTTTTTTTTTTTTTTTTTTCAGACGGAGTATCACCCTGTCACCCAGGCTGGATGGCAGTGGTGTGATCTCAGCTCACTGCAACCTCTGCCTCCCAGGTTCAAGCAATTCTCTGCCTCAGCCCCCCCAAGTAGCTGGGATTACAGGAGCCTGCCACCATGCCCGGCTAATTTTTTGTATTTTTAGTAGACATGGGGTTTCACCATCTTGGCCAGGCTGGTCTTGAACTCCTGACCTCGTGATCCACCCACCTCAGCTTCCCAAAGTGCTGGGATTACAGGCATGATCCTTATTGCATTAGCTATGACTTCAGTACAACGTTGCTAAGGAGTGTTGAAAAGAAAACACAGGTAGATGACTAAACTAAATCAGGAGATAATACATGAACAATAGGAAAATTTCAACAAAGAGGTAGAAACCATTTTTAAAAGAAAATAGAAATTCTGGAGCTAAAGAACACAATGAATTAAATTGAAAAATTTCAGAGAGCTTCAACAGCAGATGTAACCAAGAAGAAAAATCAGTGAGCTTGAAAATTGGTCATATGATATTACCCAGTCAGAGGAACAAAATGGGAAAAAAAAGTAAAGAGAGACTGAAGAGAACCTATAGGAGTTATGAAACTCCATCAAGCGAACCAATATACAAATCACGGAAGCTGCAGAAAAAACAGAGAAAGGTATTTCCTTATAGTCAAGAGAGACATCATGGGCAGTTGGAAGCCTGACATGTGTGTTGACCTCTAGTTGAACAGTGAAACCTCAGGGGCTGGTTAGTGGATGGGAATCCACCCTGGGGGATCCCATGGATGGTTTATGAGCTCAGGCTTTGGCCCTATCCTGCTTGACATTTTCAGGAAGGTTTTAAGGAAGACACCTACATTAAGTGCCTCAACTTTGTGGATTATATGACAGAATTTGGAAATTTAAAAAACGAGTGATGCTTCAGCAGATCAGATCACGGACAGACTGGGATTGGACAGTGATAATCGTAGTGAATCAAAGGTACTGATGAAGGGAGAGTTGACTCAACATTAGCAGAAGTTTAAAAATATTAATAAAAGACTTTAGAATTTTGGGGGAAAAAAAAGCTGGCCAGAAGGACAGGTATTTCAAGAACAGGTCAGTTGCTGTTGCATGAAGGACCCTCCAAAGCTGCCTCATTGGTGAGTCCCTCATGCACAAGGCCAGGCCGCAGCCTCGTGTGCTGTCAGGAGCAAGTTACCCAAATGCACCCACAAAGGTCTCCAGGAGGGGATGCAAAACGTTCGGTATCATTTTCCTTATTTTAGCAGAAACATTTAATGGCAAGAGTAGTGGATTCCTTGTCTCTTCTTGACAGTGTTTTCAGATTGACTCAGTACTTCAGTGGGAATATTGTGATCCCACCCAAACCATTTAGAGAGCCTGTCCAGGTTTGGGACCTCCACTTTAAGCACAGTTGGTCTGTCTGTGGTGTGACTTTCAACTCGGTTTCCTCAATTCTGGCTCTACCTCCTTGCCAAGGCACTTCGATGTGAGGTCTTAGGAGCTGAGTTGTATTAGTTCTGGGTTTTGGACAGAGCCCTTTTAGATCTCCCTTTCTTTCTCAATTGTTTTTCTCAGCTATGTTTCAGGGAACTAAGTCTCTCTACCCATCAAAAGGGTGATTTAGATAATGTCCCACTGTGGGCAAGTGACTGGAAGCCACACTGCAGAGAGGATATATGTGTTGGATGGCAGATAAAGTGTGTGGCCCATATGCCCTGAGTTCCAGTGAATCTGTATTTCTATTTCAGCAAAGAAATAAGCAACCCGACCTGCAAGGAGAAAGTCATCAGACCTACCCTAATTGGCAGGGAATATATGGGATAGATGAACAATTAAGTGTCCCAATAAGGGAGTCCTTTCTCAAATCTAGGACAGAGTGGGGAGAGAGAATTCCAGAGGCCAGGTCCGGCCACAGATCCCAGGTCTGGAGAAAAGAGGATAGAGACTCACAGATAAAAGAAACAAGTTGTAACAACCAAAAGCAATATGTAAACCTATTTGTTGCCCGATTTAAAATAAACCAACTATGAAATGATGTTTTGAGACAATTGGGAACCTTCAAATATGGACTGGGCATTAGATGAAGTTAAGAGATTAAAGTTAATTCTGTGAAGGGTGATTATGTCATGCTGGTAACAATAAAATAAAGTCATTAGCAGTTAGAGACAATTGAATGAAATATTTATGGGATGAAATGATATATCCTTAAAATTCTCTAGCAAGTGATCTAGTACAAAACCAGTCAAAGAAGAAAATGGAGGTGAATGTGGTAGATGATGGAAAGTTAACACAGTATTGATAATTGTTGAAGCTGGAACATGGGCATATGGAACATTTATACTATTCTATTCTTTTGCTTATTTGAAGTACCTGTAATAATTTTTTTAAAAATAGTCCATCTAGAAAGAAAAGGATTGTTACTATGATCTTCCCTATTAACAGACTTTTTATGTTTTCAAATGAATTATTCTTTACATATTGCTCGTTGCATTGAGTTCCTACACCATCTCATATTAGGATCGGGCTGACAGAACAAATAAGGAATCCCATAAGGGCTGACAGTTTGGAAAGGCCTGGGGTGAGGGGGCCAAGAGCTAGTGTCTCCTCTGAGAATGGAAATGTTCTCTTTCCTTCCAAAGGCACACCATTGGGAGAGACTATAAACTAAACTACTGGGTTAAATTCAATTCAAAGAGAAATAGGACTTTCCAGAATATCTTCAAATAAATACTGAAAGACTTCTTGGGAAGGGCAACCAACAGCAAATCATAAGCAGCATAGACCCAGGCCGAAATCACAAACAGTTAAATGGCTGGGAAAATACATTTACTCAAATGGCGATGCAATTTGGAGTTGTGTCTTAAGTGTTGTACTGTGAAATTTCAATTAGGAGCTAAGTGCTGTGAAATGGGCTGTGCTCAAGGACTTTGGCCAACCGTTAGATGTGCACTACAATTTTCCAAGACAGAGCGAGTGAGATCAGGGTGAGCACTGGTATATTGTTTGGGTTACATTGAAACGTTTTGATGCCTTTCAAGATGTGTGTTTTCTACCACGGGAGGAGAGATGGGTGCACTTATTCATACACTTGCACAAAATGTACAAGATGTTGGTGTAAAGTGTCACACTGGAAGTAAAACAAGATATGAGTTCCCAGCAACGCAGCACACTCAAATTCCCTTAATGAGAAGAAAGAAAAAGACTTCATTATGGTCCCTTCCGGTAGGTTTATCATCTGAAACACAAAGTGAAGGCAGGTTGGAAGAGCACATTGTTTTACTGTAGATAAAAACACTCCTAAAAGCAGCTGCTCCAGAACGGAGTGTTTCTTTGGCTCCATCTCCGGGAGAGACAGAGGGGAGTGAGTGGTTTTCTTTGAATAGCGTTCTCAGAGTTGGTGAATTTAGTCAAGATTACAGATTTGTCTCTCTGCTTTACGACCCCAAAATGGGATTGCAGGAAAAGAGTTAATTTTGTCATCTCACATGGAGACCATTACAATCCTCTTGCTGGGGAAATCATGGAAGATCGTCAAATATTGCCAAGACCTCCTTCCATCAATATTCAAGAGCCCAGCTTAAATCTGCTCCCAGGGTTCATGCAGAAAACAGGTGTAGTCAGCATTTTTTTGCCAGGCTTTAGAGAGTGTTGGTAAAACAAAAATGATTAACATATTTCCAGCAAAGAGCATGGAACACACAGAAACATGAGATACGAAATTCAAGTCATCAGAGTCTAATTCTGTGATTCAAGAGCTGTGTGGCTCTGTGCAACTTAATCACTCTTAGCTTCAGTTTTGTAAAGGGAAAATAAGAATTACCTGGTTAAATTTGGTGGAAATTAAATAAAATAATAAATACTAGGTCTCTTCTAAGGGAACACTTAATAAGAAGACGTATTATAGAATCAGGAAGCATTAATGCCTTGTGCTATATGATAGCGACATAAATGAGGTGCAATGGGAGTGAGGGTGGCCGCTGAGGTGGCTTTCCAGCCAATGAGTGTTTGTTTTGGGGGACTGAGGTACGGAAGAAGGGAGGCAGCCTGCAGGGAGTCTGCAGGGGACATCGGGGCAGCCAGGTGAGGCTGAATATCCCTTTGTGACTGTCATGGAGCTTTGAGGCCTCAGATGAGGACTTAATTTCCTGGATCTTCAGCTTCCTCACACAATATTAATTAAGTTTTAAAATTCTGAACTTAATATTTAGTAGGGGCACGTTAGCATGGTTCATGCATCAAGAATGTCAACAGTTGGCCTGGGAAATCCCCCTTTGCTCGGGTCCCATTGTAGCAGGACGAGCTGCAGACAAAACCCCTCAGACACCGAGTTAAAGAAGGAAGGGCTTTATTTGGCCAGAAGCATCGGCAAGACTCACCTCTCAAAAACCGAGCTCCCCAAGTGAGCAATTCCTGTCCCTCTTAAGGGCTTACAACTCTAAGGGGGTCCGCGTGAGAGAGTCGTGATGGATTGAGCAAGCAGGGGGCACGTGACTGGGGGCTGCATGCACCAGTAATTAGAACGGAACAGAACAGGACAGGGATTTTCACAGTGCTTTTCCATACAATGTCTGGAATCTATAGATGACATAACCGGTTAGGTCAGGGGTGGATCTTTAACTACCAGGCCCAGGGTGTGGCGCCGGACTGTCTGCCTGTGGATTTCATTTCTGCCTTTTAGTTTTTATTTCTTCTTTCTTTGGAGGCAGAAATTGGGCATAAGACAATATGAGGGGTGGTCTCCTCCTTTATCATCTTCCCACTCCACTAGCTGTTGTCCTCCCAGAGGTACTTGTTTTGTTTTCTGTGTTTGTGTTTGCTTTTTTTTTTAAATTTATGGGCCACATATTTTTTATTTTCTCACTTTCTTATTTAAACAAAATGGTTGCATAGAGCACATTCCATTGTTCTCCAAATTGCTTATTTTGCTTCACATCTTTTGTGAGAATATTTTAGAGTGAGTTGTTGAAAGCTGATTTCCGAATTCCTCTATGGAGACTTAGTGATGAAATTATCTAAAAGTGCTGATGCTAACCTGGGTTTCATGTTACAAAGCCCCAGGATAGACCTCATCACCATGCTCTGCAACTTGAACATCTCCAGTTACCACCTGTTTGCTGTGGAATGTGCTCTACATGTGTCCCCAGATACCCACGGTCTCTCCCTGGTCCCTCCGCAGCATTCCATCCCAGGGGACCCATGAGGCTGCACAGTGCCTGGTCATCTCTCACCCAGTCCCATGTCTGGAAGGACACTCCAGCCACACCTGATGCTCAGGACCTGCCCAAGGGCATGCACCCTGCTGGGTGCTTCTAGTCTGACATGAGTGATCGAAAAGAGGACTACATGTTGAGGCTTTCTCAGGCCTCCCCAAACAGAATTACTCACCACAGTGCTTTGCTTGACGTCTAAGGCAGCGTTGTTAGTGATAGCTATTGTGACTTGTCACGAATGCACCTGCCTCTGTGTTAGACTGTGAGGTTTGTTGATGAAAAAATTTGAAGAGATTTATTCTGAGCCAAGTGTGAGGAGCATGACCTGTGAGGCAACCCCAGGAGGTCCTGATGGCATGTACCCAAGGTGGTCAGGCTACAGCTTGGTTTTATACACTTTAGGGAGACATGAGACATCAATCAATACATGTCAAATGTACATTGGTTTGGTCTGGAAAGGTGGGACAACTTGAGGTGTGGAGGCTTCCAAGTCATAGGTGGATTCAAACATTTTCTGATTGGCAATTGATTGAAAGAGATGTTATTATCCAAAGTCCTGGACTCAATAGAAAGGAATATCTGGGTTAAGATAAGGGGTTGTAGAGACTGAGGTTTTTTATCATGCAGCTGAAGCCGCCAGGTAGCCGACTTGGGAGCTCTTATCAGACCTAAAAGGTGCCAAACTCTTAGTTAATTCTCTCCTGGATCAGGGAAAAGATCTGGAAAGGGCAGGTAATTCTATACAGACCATAGATTTTTCCCCGCAACAGAAAGCTTTGCAGGGCCATTTCAAAATATGTCAAAGGAATATTTCTGGGTAAAATACTTTGATTTCTTTTAGGGCCTGCTGTCTGTCGTGTGATGCTGTACTAGAGTCAGGGTGGAATTTGGTCTCTTACTGCTACAAAGAGTCTGCTCTGTCAGTCTTAAAATCCCTATTTTAATGTTGATGCCGGTCAGTTGTGCCTGAATCCCAAAAGGAGGAGGGTATCATGAGACATGTCTGACTCAACTTCCACTCGTGGCCTGAACTAATTTTTCAGGTTTCTTTGGAATGCCCTTGGCCAAGAGAGGGGTCCATCAGTTGGTTTGGGAGCTTAGAATTTTATTTTTCATTTACAGGTTGTTGAAAGTGGGGCTTACCTGTCTTGGCTCTGGGGAGGTGATGAAGGTGGAAATCAAAGGTATCTTTCAAAGACTCCCCTGGGGTAGGCCAGCACACTCTGAGAAAATGAGCTCTTAACCTCCTCTGGTGGGGGACACTCGGCAGAGATGAATTCAAAGTCCTTTTGGCTCCTCGGGGGTCTCATACAGCACTAGTCGCATCAATGAATGAATGGCAAGTTCCTCTGGAATGCCTGCGGAGTCTGACACAACATAGGTGTGTGATGATGTAACAAAAAAATCAGTCAGAAACCCCTACAGCAAATACAATGGATTATGGATACCTGATTAAAGAGACTAGCAAAGGACCCATGTGCTTAGCTGGCTCTGAATTTTGAATGGTGTGCTCAAGGAAAAGGACCTTCTCTTCTGAGTTAGGTAGATCTTCAATATGGGCAGAGATCTGGCTTATTTTTCATTCTCCCTGAGTTAATGCATTTATGTCTTAATTATCTGTAGGAAACGCTTTTGCATTATAAATCTGGGTCATTTCACAATACATTATTGACACATTGATTCCTGATGCGGCACCTGCACCATACTTTCTGTAGGAGCTTTGTGACGACTGACGTGATGTTAAGTTAATCCTGTGTCTGCTTTATGGTCTATCCATCCTTTACACATGCCGGGTACTCAATGCATGCTTCTGAATAAATGAATGAATGAACTAATGAATTAATGACTAAATGAAAGCTGAAGAAGTGCCTACACCCTGCCAGTCAACTGTGAATACAGAAAATTAGGGAGAACAAGAGGCAGTCACTGTCTGCCCTGCCCTGTAATTCAGATTCAGGAGACAAATCGCCCCCAGGACTCCCTCCCATCCACTGCTTCAAGTGATTTTCACTCTGGCTGACATGGCTTGGATTTGAATATCACAGCTGAGAAGCATGTTCTTCTATATCTATCTAACATGAAGAAGCATGACTGTATTTTCTACCATTTGGTTTTATAAAACAAGAATCATTCCTTACTGATGATGGTGTGTGGTGTTTATAATGTTCTGGGAGATTAATTTGTTTTCACAAAGTGACAGTCATGCAAATGAAAGGAAAATCTAACTGAAGGCAGATGCTAAAGATCACATGAAGCAGGCTTTAATTTTTGATACAAATAAATAGTCCACAGACCATAAACACATCTCTAGCCTTGAAAAACCATTAGGAAAACATTGCTTATGGCAACCAGAAGACCCTGCCCTTTCAGAACCAGAGCTTCTCTGATCCGTTTCCATGGTGATTGAAGCTCTGCCATCTAAACACACGGTGGTCCCCAGGAGGAGCTGATGAACAAAGGCTGCAGAGGGGATTACGAGGGAAAGACAAAAGTTCCTTCTCTCTCCTTCACTCTCAAATTTAAATTCAACCTAATCCAAGAGGAGAATAGGAATAAACTGAATTGGAAACGTCCTTTGAACTGCAAATCATTGCCTACTGTGATTTTTATTTATTTTTTAAAGTTTGAGGTTTTGTCCCAATTTATACATTTAGTCTTTATGATTCCACGATGGGTTTTGGAGATAAATGGTGGCTACTTGGGGAGATAAATTCAGGTCTTCCTGGTGGCTGCAGGAGGAGGCTGACAGTGATGCTGGGAGAATGTGGCCCGGCAACTGTGCTGATTCACTCTGTGTTTGTTCGCCTGAGATCTGTGCCACATCAGTGCTGAAACCCACCACTCAGGGGGCTGCATTCTGGTTTTGCATCTGGGCAAAAGAATAAAGCTCTGTTTTACTAGCACAAAGATATGATTAAATTGCAACAGATTTTTTTTACATAATTAAAAAACTTTTTTATAGAGATGGGGTCTCACTATGACACCTGGACTGGTCCTCAACTCCTATGACACCTGGACTGGTCCTGAACTCCTGGGCTCAAGTGATCCTACCACCTTGGCCTCCCAAAGTGCTGAGATGACAGTGTGAGTCACCACACCCAGCCCAGAACAGAATTTTTAAGCTGTGTACACATGTGGTCAATAATAAATGTTTTCTGCTTAGGTAATAATGATGACCTCCTGGAACACAGGACACCAGGCATTTCCCTGAGTGCTTTGTACGTGCCATGCCTCATTTAATCCTTACAACAACCTCGCAATAACCCCGAGACAGCCCTAAGACAAACGTATGATTAGCCTTGAAGAATAGAGATGATGAAAGTTAGAAAATCTGGCATGGGTCACTCCAAAAGACCCTGGTTTCTTTGCCTAAGCCGATGCTCTGCTCTGAGTTGCACCACCTTCCACATCATGACTGTATTTTGAAATGCCCTCTAAATGTCAGGAGAATGTACAGTACAGAAAATGTGCTCATGGGCTCTGAATCCCAAGGGACCCTCTTACACCAACCACAGAGCAGCTTCTGTAATTTCCAGGTAGGATGGAGATTTCCTTCTCATTGGAGTGCCAGATAAGGCAATGCTGTAACCAAAGTCTGTCTTGGACCTTGATGCCCCATTTATCAGAAGGTCAGGAAAGATTACCTCATAATCAAAAATTGTAGTTGTACATTCACAGCACATGGTTGCCAAAGGAGCTATTGCTGGTCCCAAGATTGAAGTGTCTTCCTCCAGCTTCTAGGATTGTAACCATAATAGGTCCACTGCCCGATGTGTGCGGCAAGTCGGTACACCGAGACACTGCGTTGCAAAAGAGAAGGAGATTTAACAAAGGGCTGCCAAATGAGGAAATGGGAGGAAACCTCAAATCTGACTCCCCAAGTGTCAGGCCTCTGAGCCCAAGCTAAGCCATCATATGCCCTGTGACCTGCACGTACACATCCAGATGGCCTGAAGCAACTGAAGATCCACAAAAGAAGTGAAAATAGCCTTAACTGATGGCATTCCATCATCGTGATTTGTTCCTGCCCCACTCTAACTGATACAATATATTCTCCCCCGCCCTTAAGAAGGTACTTTGTATGCCTATCCCAAACCTATAAGAACTAACGACAATCCCACCACCCTTTGCTGACTCTCTTTTCGGACTCAGCCCACCTGCACCCAGGTGAAATAAACAGCCTTCTTGCTCACACAAAGCCTGTTTGGTGGTCTCTTCACATGGACGCACATGACACCAAGGGGGTAGGGATCTTCAGGATTTTGTAGTGGGTGAAATGAGGAGATGGTTGATTGGTGGAAGAGTGCATGGTGAAGTCACGGGTCAGGGAGATGAAGAAGCTGTGTTCTCCTGCTGATTCTGTTCCCCTGTAGGGGTCTTCAAACTGGTTGGCCTCAGCTGTTTCACTGGAATTCAGAATCTGGAAAACATCTTAAGCAATTCTTAAACAAAAGTCTTATGATTCTAATGTCAGGATCCTACCTGTGGGAACAATGGGGTTGCAAATGGTCAATAACTAATGCTGTTTGACTTTCAGCAACAAGGAAGTGGGCCCAAGTGCAGCCAGATTCCTGCTTAATTATAACTGGCATGCTATTTCTGTCAACCGTTGTGGGGATGGTTTCAGGATTACAGATGAAGACCCTTTCTCTTGGAGATGGATGGAAAGTCAGCGACACATGGTCAGTTTGGAAGCATGGACTCAAGAAGCCATGAATCACACTTCAGCTCTCTCTTTCCACTAGTCCTTAGAATCCATAGCTTGAAAACATCTGGGTCACTGGGCAGGTGAGCAGGGAGTGTGGAGTCACTGATACTCGGAATGCCTTAGCCAGATGCACAGAGAAGCCAGGAGTGGGTGGCCTGCAGGGAAATTCAGCTTCCAGAGTTTCTGTCACTGAAGTGCAGCATGGCCCACTCAGCCATTGAACTCCTACCTGTTTGTTTCATTTGCATTCGCTTTGTCTTCCCAACCAGACTGAAAGGTCAGCCACACACACCCAGCTCCTCCCACCCAGCCCTCCTGGGGCCCACCCCAAAGCTGAGTGTGCTTCACTTCAGTACATGCAGTTTGGCATAAGCATGGATATTTGCAGAATGGTATGCTCAAACATCCTTGAAACATCCCAGTGAGAAAGGTGTGTGCTCTCTTCACTCATTAAAGTGATACGTAATGCTTGAGGACCTAGCTTAGACATGGTCCTGTTTGTGAAAGAAATAGACATTTTGTGATATAATTATCAAAACACAACATTCGGGGCTAGAAGTGGCTTTCAAAATCATTTAAACGAATCTTGTAATTTCACAGATAAGTTCACAGTTAGCTCATGGTATTTGGATGTATTACAGATAACTTGCCATTTCTAACAGCTGGGATCTGGGGCAGCCAAACCTGACAACTTTTTGCAGTGACCACATAAACCAGTCTGCTGGCCAGCGGCCTACCCATGTCCATGGAGCCCAGGGTTGCACGGAGTAAATTTCCTTGGGCTTTCAAGCATGCTTTTCCCGTTCATTAGGTCTATAAGTGGGAGTAGTTTAAAGGACATACAGTTGAATCTCATTATTTGAGGTGTTTATGTTCTACAAAGCTGTTGTGAACACTGAATTAGCAAATCAGTGAATACCGAACCACTGCTTCCAGGGGAAATACAAGGTTAGATTCCTGTGAGCCTCTGGTCACGTTTTCATCAACCTTGTTTTGTGTGTGTGTGTGTGTGTGTGTGTGTGTGTGTGTGTGTGTGTGTGTGTGTGTGTGTGTGTGTGTTTGAGGCAGAGTCTCACGCTGTCACCCAGGCTGGAGTGCAATGGCATGATCTCTGCTCACTGCAACCTCTGCCTCCTGGGTTCAAACGATTCTCCTGCCTTAGCCTCCCAAGTAGCTGGGATTACAGGTGTGCACCACCATGCCTGGCTAATTTTTATATTTTTAGTAGAGACAGAGTTTCACCATGTTTGCCAGGCTGATCTCGAACTCCTGACCTCAGTTGATCCGCCCGCCTCTGCCTCCTGGAGTGTTGGGACGACAGGCGTGAGCCACCGCGCCTGGCCGTGTGTTTCATAACTTTCTTTGCTTTACATGTGCTTCTGTCTAAAGACCCCTTATTTAGTATACACTGTTGATTCATTAATATTGAACTCATGGCTAACAAAACCAAAACTGAACAAAACTTACCTAAGGCACATATTTTCTCCATAAGGCACAGCACATGAGCCAGCCCTTCCAAACTATGCTTGGGGCCGTTTTAAACAGTGAAACTACCAACAAAAAGCACAAAAAATGTGAGAAAGCTGGCACTAAGTAGACTGCAAAAAGAACCGTTCCTGCGGCCTGGAGTCTGTAATTTATTTCTTCACAGTTCTCGAGCCCGGAAGTCCAAGATCAAGATGTGGGCAGAATCGGTTCTTCTCAAGGCCGCTCTCCTTGGCTGGTAGAAGGCCACCTTCTCACCCGCTGAGCTTGGATTCCTGTGGGTCCTCCGATCCATCAGAGCTGTCGTTTGTGGAGAGTCCATGTCTGGGGTTCTGAGCCCTCCACGTGGCACCTGGGCGTCCTTTAAGAACCCTCTAAGTGGGATTTAATGTCAAGCCCGCCCGGCCAGCGGGGGAGCCAAAGAGCAGGGAGGCCAAGGTGGGAACACTGGACGTGGAACCTGAGACTACCCCAAAGCCTGCGTTGCAGCCCGCTCAGGGGCTGCAGGCTGAGGGGGGCGCGGCAAGACTCCAAGTAGAAGCGGACCTTGAGAGGCAGCCGCGCCCGGAGGGTGCGAAATGAGGAGCGCAAGGTGGGCAGAGCGTGAAACCTTCACCGACTGCGCCTCCGCCCTCGCTGCCCTACCGGAATCCCCAGGTGGGAATCCGCTCCCAGTCCGAGATCCTGGGCTCGGGGGTTCTGGCCGGCCCGAAGGACTGCTGCATCTGGTTTGGGTTGGGTGGTCTGAGTTGGGGCTTGGGTGTTTTGAACACTCCCCACTCGCTCTAATAGGAAGTCAGGATTCAGTGAGGAAGGCTGTCCGGGAGTTCAAAGACTCGCGCACCTGCAGCCAGGTGAGAGCAGGAGGCCTGGGGCAGGCAGGGTGGCGGGGGCGCGTCCACTACGCGCTTCTGTGTGTCCGTGTGTGCCCTCCCCACAGAAATACGATCTATTTCGGGATCGCTTGATGCCCGATAACATTCCCTAGATTTGCTGTTACCCAGGGTTTTTTTATTTTTATTTTTCCCATATCCAAACACCAACTTGAATGCCCTGGATTTTGCAAATACATTTTCCATGAGAAAAAGGAGAGTGATGTCCCTCAGAGACTTCATTGGTGCGTGGCTTGAGGCCCTGCTCGGTGGCTCCCCCGTGCTCCCCGCGGATCTGGGATCTCCGGCTTTCACTGGAGGCCGACCCCCAGCTCCAGTTGTCTCCCATTTCCCCCACCCTCCATCCTTCCTGCCAGGTTCGTATCTGCACCATAAATCACTGCGTTATGCAAATTGAAAAATCTGCCTGTAGTTCTTGCGAGGAGAGATCACCCACAAAAGTGGATTTCCATGGAAACGAAAAGCGAAATGCAACAGAAAGGAGACGAAGGACAAATTAGACCTGCTGCCTAGTTTTCAGCTGCGAGTCACTGCTTGCTGTTAGCGCCCTTCCTCCATTTCTTTTAGCGTCTGCACTTTTAGACCAGAGCAGTGTTGTTGTTTGTTTCTTGTGGGCTTCAATTTATTCAGTTTGAGAAAGGATGATTTATTTAGAGTGCTTACCTTTGTGAAAAGCTATTATATGGAGAATGGTGGCCATTTTCTCTCTCTCACTAAAGAAGGAAGAAAAGGAACCTTCATCCTAGTCGAAGAAATGAAGATATGCTTTCAGGAAGAACTTCCCAGTGGAGATGGCTATGAAATACTATGTAGGGATTGCAGGGATGACTGAGAACGCTGCTTCTTGGAAACCTTTTGATTGTGGGATAGTACGTTAGTTTGATCAAGCTGCTATAACAAACAGCACCCACAGCCAGAGGCCTCAAACAACAAAAATTTCTTTATTCAGTGTTCTGGAGACCAGAAGTCCAAGATCAAGGTGTTGGGAGAATCGGTTCTTTCCCAGCCCTCTCTCCTGGCCTGTAGAAGGCTACCTTCTCACTGTGTCCTCACCTGGTCTTTCTTCTGTGTCCACGCATTCCTGGTGTCTCTCTGTCTCGAAATTTCCTCTTCTTGTAAGGACACACCAGGTAGATTGAATGAGGGTCCACCTTAATGGCCACATTTTAACTCATTGCCTCATTGAAGACACTATTTCTAAATATAGTCACATTATGAGGTGCTGAAGGTAAGAACTTCAACACAGGGATTTTGGGGAGATACCTTTCAGTCCATAACACATCACTTCCATTTGGAGAACATGATTTAGACTCCAGCACATGAAAGCACAAAGAACTCTTCCTTGGAAAACTGATTCCACAAACGGGATACTGAGGCCCAAGGCGAGTTACGCAGTGTGGCCCACTTGATGAGGAGGGCTGAGGGGACCTCTGTGGATACCCTCTCCCAGCCCTCCAGTCCTGTAAGTCTGTGCTCCAGAATGTGTGGAACTCTCCAGAAAAAACATGCTCCCATCAATGCGAGATAACAGTGCTGCTGTGGCCAGTGGCACAGGATGTGCTTCTGTCCTGCTGACTGTGATCTGGGGAAGGTGATTCCTGGGGCTTCCAGTCTCTCCACCCTTCAAGTGATGAAGGAGAGGACCTGGGCATCCTGCAGCTTGGGACCAGCTGCAGGAGTCTGTGCTCTCTGCATCATTGGAAATTAGGATGAAGACCCTCAATGCTAATGTGCAAAGGAATCACTGAGAGACTTATGGAAGACGCAGACCCATTCAAGGGTTCTTGATGCAGTCTGGATGGGGTGTGGTTTAGGATAATCTCTTTCTTTCTTTTTCTTTTCTCTCTTTTTTTTTTTTTTTTTTTTTTTGAGACGGAGTTTCACTCTTGTTGTCCAGGCTGGAGTGCAATGGTCCGATCTTGGCTCACCGCAACCTCCATCTCCCAGGTTAAAGCAATTCTCCTGCCTCAGCCTCCCGAGTAGTTGGGATTACAGGCATGCACCACCACACCTGGCTAATTTTGCATTTTTAGTAGAGATGGGGTTTCTCCATGTTGGTCAGGCTGGTCTCCAACTCCTAACCTTAGGTGATCCATCTGCCTTGGCCTCCCAAAGTGCTGGATGTGAGCCACCATGCCCGGCCAGGATGATCTCTTTCTAACATACACCCAATGTTGAATCAGAATCAGATCAACACTGGAACAATGATTCACACCTTTGCTACTCAGAGTGAGGGCCACAGACAAGGAGAGGCAGCACCACCAGGCAGCTGTGAGAAATTCAGAATCTTAGCTCTGCCCCAGATCAACTGAATGAGAATCCGAGTTCTCATTCAAGTTTGAAAAGCTCTGCTTTACCAGAATTGTGTCTGTGTGGACTTACGCACTCTCTTTAGTTCGTTGGTGGTAGTGATGGAATTGTTCAAATCACTACTTAACGGGAGTTTCTAAGATGCCCAAATGCTTCAGAAATCAACAGTAAACACCTTGAGAATGTTACTGTCAAGAACTGTGAAGAGTTTATGCTACTTTCAAGGTAATAAGTTAGCCCACCGCCATTTCCTAGATGCTGCCAGAAGATATGAGACTCCTGGGTCAGAGACAAAAGACTATTGTAGCATAGAAGGCAGCATGAGCTTCAGGTTCATATCGGTTCCCTCTACCCTCCACAGCCCATGAGGATGACACAGAGTGTCCATGTGGACAGGGTAGGCAGAGAGTTTGCATTACAGCTAAGAACCCCTGAGTTTAGGAAGCCCCAACCAATGCCACAGAAAAAGGCATTCTCTTTCTTATCCTGGTCAAGAAATAAATGTACCCTCTGCCCCAGAAGTAGACACTATCTCTATCTTCCAAAGCTATCTGCTATAAAAATATCCTTGAAATGACAGTCTGGAACGAAAGCTGATTCAAGAGGTGCAAAAGGACCATGGGGAATTGCCTTCCAAAATTTACTTTCTTGAATGTCCTTTTTGTTCATCTGAAATATCTTTCTCCATATCCTTGCTTGCAGAGAAACGCAGATATGTCAAAGTTTATAGTCAAGACATAGAGCAGCAATAAATAGGACTCAGTTTAAGCCTATCTCTAGCCTTAAGGAAACTTGCATGTAGGAATTGCATATACCTGAAAATTGTAATTTCTATTTTTTACGTAATGACCTATTGGGATCTGTTTTTACAGAAATGCAGTGAATGGGTCAGAAGGCTGTTCAGATTCCTTCTGTTGACTTAATCATGTGATGAATTAGTTAAAAGAATATAAATTAAAATAGTAATAGATGATAACAGTAGTTTCAATTTTTAACATTTACATTTATTAATGCACTTTCACATTCATGATCTAATTTAATTCTCAAAACATGATTGCTTGTCTTTTTCATATGAAGACAGTCAAAGAAACTAAATGACTTGCTTGAAATCGTGGCTAATGCAGGTTAGCCAGGTCTCACAACCACAGCTGCGACTTCCTAGTAGGGAAAATTTTAGCTGACACACATAGTCAAGAGGAAAAAAAAAAATGGAAGTGACTTTTACAAATAAAAATCAATACTACTGATTCTACGAGGAAAGAGAATCACCAAAAAAGCACAAATGAATTAATTTTTCCCTTCTACAGACATTTTTGTAGCAACTTAGCACTTTCCAGGGAATATTTTTTGCACATGCAGGATCATTAACAAGATTTAGCTTCTTCTCACGGCATTTACTCCCCTCGAATTAGGAATTTTGACTGAAACAGAATCTGTAAAGGGAGTGTTGTTTGTTTTATTGGAAACCTGACTCTGAATTCATTCAGTGAACGCTTCCAAAATACTATACAAGAGCCTATTGTGGTATCACATTAGCTACCATAAGCTTGCTGTATGTGAGGCCCTTGTCTAATCAACTGCACTGTGTAATCCCAGGCTTATTAACTCATATTTAGGAGCAGACTTGAAGGGAGACTTTAATATTCCATTCAGTATATTTTGGAGCATTTTAATGACAGCTTTTCTTTTTTTCTCTCTCTCTTTGTTCTTAGTCTACACATTATTGCCTGGACACCAAAGCTGCCTTTCTCCCATCTTTGTCTTAGCGCTTTGCAGGGATAGGCTTCGATTGGCCTACGGTTTTCTACCTATTTAGACATTCTCTTGATTTATTCATTCATCCTCTCTCATCCCTTTATAGGTATCGCACAGGTGCTCGAGAAGCTTGCCTGCCTTCTGGGGCTTCCGGCCATTGGAGCCCACATGGCCCCTTGATGCAGTTCCTGCTCTGTGACATGCCCGTCTCTGATGTTAAAAAACTTTTCTTGGGGGGGAAACAAATGGTATTTTTTTTTAGAACCTCTTAGTTGTAGATCACAAGATTAGGTTTTTAGCCAACGTCTTCTTGAACACATTTCCAACTGTGTTTTCAAACAATACAGCTGCTTGGAAAATCTTTGGGCGAAAGAATCTAGTCTCAGTGTTGCTGACTTGAGATTTAAAACTACGTCAGACAGAGGCCAGCCCAGGTGAGGGTCCCTTTGTTATTCAGTGAAAGAGAGAAAACTAAAGAACAAAAAGACAGGCCTTTGGACCTGGCATGACCGTGTCACTACTTTGATGGTGGCTGTCATTTTGGAGGGTACCTTAGGTAGTGACCACGTCACTATGTTGATGGTGGCTGTCATTTTGGAGGGTACCTTAGGCAGTGACCATGTCACTATGTTGATGGTGGCTGTCATTTTGGAGGGTAACTTAGGTAGTGACTGTGTCACTACGTTGATGGTGGTTGTCATTTTGGAGGGTACCATTGCTCCATGCCACTGTCAAAAAGCTATGGCCCATATTGAGGAGGAGGGGAGGAATCTTTTGCTGATTCCACAACAAAGAAAGTCAGAGAGAGGGTGGCTCTGTGTGCCTGGTGCTACGGTCTCACTGGTTTCCTTCAAGCCTCCTGCTGGGAGTAAAAGGTGCAGGAAGTAGGGCCTTCAAGTGGATTTAGGGTGGGATGATTTTGTGTTTGGGGGCATATAGAGGATAACTGAGGCAGAACTGCTAAGCCTCCTTTTCAGTGGTTTGAGTTTATATGCAACATACTGGAATCCAGGCTGGAACTGCCTG
Organism: Gorilla gorilla gorilla; assembly: GCF_029281585.2. Classification (NCBI taxonomy): domain Eukaryota; kingdom Metazoa; phylum Chordata; class Mammalia; order Primates; family Hominidae; genus Gorilla; species Gorilla gorilla. The sequence continues at coordinate 27,241,440 of NC_073240.2, forward strand.
AAATTGTACCAGCTTCCCTTAGCTGTATCTCCTCAACATCCCCCCTGCACACCGCTCTGCCGGCTGCCAGGGCTTTTGGAAAGAGGAGGCTCGAACTTCACATGCCATCTCCCTGTATTATTCATAGGAAGGGCACACATTCTTTTCTGCTTTTCTGGGCCATGCAAAGGGAGGAAACAGGTGCAGACCCCATGTCCTTGTGGACAGGCCCTCCCTATGTCACGCTCCATCAGGTGCACTGTGTCTCAAATTTTAATGTGCCCTCAAGCCTGTGGGGACCTTGTTCAAATGCAATTTATGTTTCAGTAGGTATCAGTGGGACCTGAGATCCTGCATTCATTACAAGGTCCCAGGAGATGCTGGTACTGCTGGTACATGGATATTTTCAGTATCAGGGGCCTGGAGAACCATTACCTCTGCTGGGAGTAAAAGGTTCAGGAAGTAGGGCCTTAGAGTGGATTTAGGGTGGGATGATTTTGTGTTTGGGGACATATAGAGGATAACTGAGGCAGAACTGCTAAGCCTCCTTTTCAGTGGTTTGAGTTCAGTATGTTATGCAACATACTGGAATCCAGGCTGGAACTGCCTGAAACTGTACAAGCTTCCCTTAGCTGTATCTCCTCAACATCCCCCCTTAACATTTGTATTTTAAATTTAACTTCTAAAAGATATTTATAGCATTACAATTGACATACAATAAACTGCACATAAATAATATAATTTGATATGTTTGACATATGTATAATACTCAAGAAACCATCACCACAATCAAGATAGTCAACATATCTGTCACTCTCCAAAATTTCCTCGTACGCCTGTAGAGTCATTATAATTGCTTCTGACCCTTCCAGGCAGCCCCTAGCTGCTCTGACACTATAGACTTATTTGCATTTCCTAGTGTTTTGTATAAATAGAGCCATAGAATATGTTCTTTTTTTGCTTTGTCTTCTCTTGTTAAGCATAATTATTTTGAGATTTATTTATGCTGCAGCATGAATCCATAGTTCATTCCCTTTTCTGTAATGGACGTTTGGGTTGTTTGCAGCATGTGGTTATTACAGATGAAGCTGCCGTGAACACTGATGTGCATGTGTTTGTATGCACATTGACTTTCAATCCTCTTAGGCAAATACTTGGGGGTAAAGTGACTGGATCGTATGGTAGATGAATTTTTAACTTTTTAAGAAACTGATAACTGCTTTCCAAAATGATTGTGTCATTTTCATTTCCACCAGCAGCATATGAGGGTTCCAGACCCTCTGAATCCCTGCTAACTTCTGTCACGATCAGTCTTAACTTTAGTCATTCTGATGTGTGCATTGTGGTACTTCCTTGTGGTTTTAATTTGTACTTTTCTAATAACTCATGATACTGAGTATCTTTTTATGTGATTATTTGTGATCCATATATGTTCCTTGCTGAAATGCCTGCTCACATCTTTTGTCCATTAAAAAAATGGGTTGTTTACTGGGAGGTGGAGCTTGCAGTGAGCCAAGATTGCGCCACTGCCTCCAGCCTGGGCGACAGAGCAAGACTCCATCTCAAAAAAGAAAAAAAAAAAAGGGTTATTTTCCCATTACCTAGTTTTGAGAATTCTTTATATATTCTAGATGTTTTAAGTAGATCTATGATTTGCAGATATTTTCTGTCAATCTGTAGCTTGTCTTCAGGCAAGCAGAATGATTAATTTTGATGAAGTGTTTTTGGTGTCATAAATATGAAATCTTTGCCTGACCTAAGAGCACAAAGACTTTCTCCTATTTATACTTGTAGAAGTTTATCACCTTAGGCTTTGTGTTTATGTCTAAGATACATTTTTAGTTACTTTTTGGCATAGGGTATGTATTTGCCTGTTCTCACGTGGCTAATAAAGGCATACCTGAGACTGGGTAATTTAAAAGGAAAGAGTTTTAATGGACTCACATTCCACATGGCTGGGGAGGCCTCACAATCATGGCAGAAGGCGAATGAGGAGCAAAGTCACATGTTACATGGTGGCAGGCAAGAGAGCTTGTGCAGGGGAACTGCCCTTTATAAAACCATCAGATCTTGTGAGACTTATTCACTATCCCAAGAACAGCATGGGGGAAACCGCCCCCAAGATTCAGTTACCTCCACAGGGTCCCTCCCATGACACATGGGAATTCTGGGAGCTACAATTCAAGATGAGATTTGGGTGGGGACACAGCCAAATCATATCAGGGTATGTATATATAATCTGTTATTTATTCCAGTGCCTTTTGTAGAAAAGAACTGCCCTTTCTCCACCAAATTGCCCTTGCAGCTTTGTCAAAAATTAGTTGTCCATATATGTATGGGTCTATACCTGGACTCTTTATTCTCTTCCCTGGATTTAACTGTCTCTATGCTGGTACAACATTCTCTTGATGACTGTAACTTTGTAATAAGTCTTGAAATCAAATTGTCTTAGTCCTCCAACTTGGTTCCTTCTCAAAGTACTTTTGGCAGTTTCCAGATTGTCTGCATTTCCATGTGAATGTTAGAATCGGCTTGTCAGTCTCTGTGAAAAATTGCCAGGATTTTGACTGGGAGTGCATTGGAGTTACAGATCAATTTGGGAAAAATAAGCATCTTAAAAATATCAGCTCTTCTAGGCCGGGCGCAGTGGCTCACGCCTGTAATCCCAGCACTTTGGGAGGCCTAGGCAGGCAGATCACCTGAAGTTGGGAGTTTGAGACCGGGCTGACAAATGTGGAGAAACCCCATCTCTACTAAAAATACAAAATTAGCCGGGCATTGTGGTGCATGCCTGTAATCCCAGCTACTCAGAAGGCTGAGGCAGGAGAATTGCTTCAACCTTGGAGGCAGAGGTTACGGTAAGCCGAGATTGTGCCATTGCACTCCAAGCTGGGCAACAAGAGTGAAACTAAAAAAAAAAAAAATCAACTCTTCTAATTGATGAACAAAAAACTTTGCTTGATTTATTGAGGTCTTTCATTTCTCTCAGCAAAGATTCAGAGAATCTTTAATCTCTTGAAGTTTGTAATTTTGATTTTTGTTTCTGTTTCATAAAAGAGAAATAAATTCACATGCCATTATCCCTGGAGCCAAAAACCTTACCCTACCTTTTCAAAGTCATCACCATTGCTTACTTGGGAAAAATAATTTCAATCTTCCTTTCAGCTACAATTTGCCTACAAGTTAAGTGGGTTTTTTTTCTTGCTCCACAGAGATGTTGTAAGTTCAATTATTTATCATAATTATTTTAAAATCCAAGGTGTCATTGTATTATTCTTGTTTTCATCTATATATTGTAGTTTTAGTATTTGCAAAATTACTTTTTAAATTTTCTTTTGCCATTAAGTTGGCAATAATGATAGTTGATTATACAAATACTTCACAATTAAAGAAGAAAAACATCATTATAAAGAAATGCATTCTCTGTGATCAACAGCCCATTAAAACCTGCTGTTTTAAGACATAATAACACTTTTAATTAACTTACAATAGACTTTTTATTATAAAAGATTAAACTATCAGATATACATTAAAGTATGCTAAGCAAATTCATTAAAACTAAGGAAACTGAGAAATGACATCCTGGCATTAACAACACCTTATATTATGAAATGGCTAGGTTGGAGAGAAGCAAAATTGTTTATTCCACTTCACAGTTAAGGTAATTGCATTTTGTAGAAAAGGAACGAGATTAGGCACCAGAAGACCTTGGTTTGGAAAGCAGCACTGCTTTCTGACAGCTGTTTGTGGGCCTGGGATCAGTCTCTAGAGGATGCACGGCTGCCTGCACGTTTTCCTGGGATCGCGTCTGTTGGAGAGCACGGCCTCAGGGTCAACCACTTTCTGGATATTTGTTTCCTGTGTAGCTTTGAGTAAGTTACACACCTATATAAGCCTCAGTTTCTTCTTCTGTAAAATGTAGGTAAAAAAACATCTACTGAACACTGATATTGTAAAGATTACAGAGTTAGTATACAAATAACATACTTAGTGTAACACTTAGACAGAAGTATCAATATTTTTACTACCACTGCTGCTACTTCAGTGCCTTCCTCATAGATCATTGCTGGGGAGAATCAAGCCTCTTCTACTCTCTCTCTCTCTCTTTTGTTGCTAGAGAGAACCAAGCCTCTTCTCCTCTCTCCCTCTCTCTCTCTCTTTGCTAGGGACAACCAAGCCTCTTCTCTCTCTCTCTCTCTCTCTCTCATTGCTAGGGAGAACCAGGTCTCTCTCTCTCTGTCTCTCCTGTTTTGCTAGGGAGAGCCAAGCCTCTTCTCTCTCTCTCTCTCTCTCTCATTGCTAGGGAGAACCAGGTCTCTCTCTCTCTGTCTCTCCTGTTTTGCTAGGGAGAGCCAAGCCTCTTCTCTCTCTCTCTCTCTCTCTCTCTCTCTCCATCTCTCTATCTCATTGCTAGGGAGAACCAGGCCTCCTCTTCTTCTTCTTCTTCTTTCTTCTTCTTCTTCTTCTTCTTCTTCTTCTTCTTCTTCTTCTTCTTCTTCTTCTTCTTCTTCTTCTTCTTCTTCTTCTTCTTCTTCTTCTTCTTCTTCTTCTTCTTCTTCTTCTTCTTCTTCTTCTTCTTCTTGTTCTCTCTCTCTCTTTTGTTGCTAGAGTGAACCAAACCTCTTCTCCTCTGTCTCTGTCTCTCTCTCTCTCGTTGCTAGGGAGAACCAAACCTCCTCCTCCTCCTCTTCCTCCTCCTCCTCCTCTTCCTCCTCCTCCTCCTCCTTCTTCTTCTTTTCTCTCTCTCTCTCTCTCTTTGCTAGGGACAACCAAGCCTCTTCTCTCTCTCTCTCATGGCTAGGGAGAACCAGGCCTCTCTCTCTCTCCTTTTTTTGCTAGGGAGAACCAGGCCTCTTCTCTTCTCTTCTTTCTCTCTCTCTCTCTCTCTCATTGCTAGGAAGAAACAAGCCTCTTCTCCTTTCTCCCTGTTTTTGCATAGATTATGACTTCTCTGGGAAAATGGGTAAGAATTTCTCTGTAAGACTATAAAGTTTGACTTTCTGTTTCAACTATAATTTCTTTCTTTTTTTAATTACTAGAATCCCTTAAGCTTCTGGGTTAATTCTTCATATAAGTTGCTTTCAGATTTTGTTCTGCTGTTTTTGTCTTCTTTACAGGGGATGATCAAGGAGGCAAAACTCAGAGATCCTCTATTCAGTTGCAAATGGTTCCTTCTATAATTTTATAGAAAGTGATAATGGATAAGATAATAGTTTCAGAAGCTTTGTTTGATCAGTATTAATCTATGGATTCATCTCTCATCTACATTATAACTTGTAGAACTAAAAGACAATTCAAGTATAATCGCTGATGCTGTCACGGGTGGGTGAGAAAAGTTACTCGAGTATCCTTTTCTCCCATTTAATGGAAGCAAAATGAACCAAAGAAATATGACAAGGAACAGAAAGATGCAATTTTATTAATAAGATAATTGCTAATAACTACAGTAGCAGTCATTAGGCTTAATTTAGATTCCAACAATGTGTCAAAATGTGTTTTTAGGATGGGCGTGGTGGCTCACACCTGTAACTTAGCACTTTGGGAGGCTGAGGCAGGCAGATCACCTGAGGTCAGGAGTTCAAGACCAGCCTGGCCAACATGGTGAAATCCCATCTCTACTAAAAGTACAAAAAATTAGCCAGGCATGGTGGCGCATGCCTGTAATCCCAGCTACTTGGGAGGCTGAGGCAGGAGAATCACTTGAACCTGGCAGGCAGAGGTTGCAGTGAGCCAAGATGGCGCCACTGCACGATAGCCTGGGTGACAAGAGCGAAATTTCATCTCAAAACAAAAAAATGTATTTAATTCTTCTTCATTTAGTATCTAGAAGGCAAGTGTTTACCCAACTTCTGATGCAGAAACAGCTTTTCTTTCTGGCAAACATTTGGGTCCTGTTCATGTGCTGGGACCATCACACTAGGCCTGACTGCAGGACGCCGCCAGGCATGGAGCCACCTGGCCCCCGGCCTCAACCCTCCCTGGAGTCCCTGTCTGCACCTCCTGCTCTGTCCCACACCCCAACCTTTGTGATTTCCTGGCTGATGTCCCTGCCATGGAGTGTCTGAGAGTGGGAGGCTCCTCATTAACAGAGGAGGTGGAATTAGTAAGGCCAGCCAGATTTTCCCTCTTTGAATGCGGATAGGGAAACGTGGAGAGAAGGATTCAGTCATTTTCAGGAGAAGATGCAGAACTGAAGCCGCGAGAATGGCCGTAGGCAGTCATGATGGAGCTGGACTTTGGACTTAGGAGAAAAAGCCATTGAGGAACTCAGGTGAGGTGTGCACCTGGGGGCAGTAGGGGTGTAATCCAGAGGGGAGGAAGCGGAGTGGCCACTGCGCACTAAGATAACCCCTTCTTCCTGCTGCCTGGGGCCCTCAGCAGCCTGGTTCAGGCACGGTTGCCACTCATGCTTTTCTCATAAGGCTCATCTACATAATGATCTGCATTCCTATGAGATTTCCCTTGTTTCCGTGTTTCTCCTTATGATAAAGGCCCTATCTCTGGAGGTAGCTGAAAAACTTCTCTGTTACCCAAATGGTGCAAGTAACACTACAGCCATATTTCCATGCAAGAGTCAGTGCAGAGGTAGCTTTGTCAAAGGGAGGTTCCATTGCCTTTGGTGTAGATGGCAAGGCCTCATTGCACACTACAATGTTCTCACATCGGCCAGATGTGGTGGCTCATGCCTGTAATCCCAGCACTTTGGGAGGCCAAGGCAGGCGGATCACGAGGTCAGGAGATCGAGACCATCCTGGCTAACATGGTGAAACCCTGTCTGTATTAAAAATACAAAAAATTAGCTGGGCATGGTGGCGGGCACCTGTAGTCCCAGCTACTCAGGAGGCTGAGGCAGGAGAATCGCTTGAACCTGGGAGGTAGAGGTTGCGGTGAGCTGAGATCGCACCATTGCACTTAAAAAAAAAGAAAATGAAAAAGAATGTTCTCACATCTCCTCTTTGGAGTTGAGTTCAATCTGGTCCCATGGGGGCAAGCTGCTTTTACACGAACAAATGACACGCCTGCCAAAGTCTGTGCGTTTCCTCAGACTCATCTTCACAGCCTCCGTGTCACGGCCATAAAGCAAGTGTAGATGGCCGAGCCATCTTACGCTGAATGGACATTGGCTGTTCTTACTCTGACTTGTAGTGCAAGTCTGTAAAAATGTCCTTGCAAACTGAGACTGTGCAAAATGATCCTAATAATCAAAAGCATTGCTCCGGGACCTTTAACAAAATTTGTGAAAACATTTAAAAGTTCTCTTATTGTGGGTTATAAATGCATAGGGAAATTAAAAACTAGTAAAACTCCTACTTATATAGCATATCGTGATTTGAAACATTAGAAACTTTGAGAATTAAAGTGTTTTACTTGATTGTAAAAAAACAAAAGAAGAGAAAACACCTTTCTAAGAAGAGTTTGAGCAGTGTGTGCCTTCTTAGCACATCCCTTACACTAGGGAGCGTGCATCTTTTCTAACCCTTGGCGACGTGTCATACTCCTTTCTGTGGGATCACCTCCTGCATTCTATTCCTTTTGTTTTCAATGAGGCTTCCTATAATATGGAAAGTTTTTGCTGGAGTCACTTCTTCTGGGGTGTCTTCCTCCTCACTGTCACAGCCACTTTCTTAATTCATGACAATAAATTTTCCTTCACTCAATTCCCTGGTTGCATAACGGCAGTGTCAATGTTCCCAAGGTCAGCTATTTCTTTTGTAACTCCACTTTCAACTCAGATCTCACTTCCACCAGGATCACTTTTTATTGATCTTTGCACTTTCATCTTTTCTGGCCAATCCCTCTTTTGATTACCCATTGTTGTCTTCACTGGAAGGTCTTGGCAACCTTGTTGAAAATCACTTGGCCCAAAACATGACGGTTTATTCCAGGACTCCCATTTCCACTACCTTGGTCTATAGGTTTAACCTACGGCAGAATCATGTTCCTGAGTCTCGGCACATGGAGTCATTAAGAGCATGGGCTTTGGCCCCCTGCTTCTAACACCGTGTGATCTGTGCCATGTCAGTGTGTCTCTCTGAGCAATAGTTTCCTAATTTAGAAGCAACTCCCTAGAGGATGTTTTTGAAAATGAGAAAATCTGTGAAAAGCATTTCTTACTGTGCCTAGAAACACAGTAAATGCCGCCGGGCACGGTGGCTCACGCCAGTAATCCCAGCCCTTTGGGAAGCCAAGGCAGGCAAATCACCTGAGGTCGGGAGTTTGAGACCAGCCTGATCAACATGGAGAAACCCCATCTCTACTAAAAAAATTAAAATAAAAAATAAAAAATTAGCTGGGCGTGGTGGCACGTGCCTGTAATCCCAGCTGCTTGGGAGGCTGAGGCAGGATAATTTCTTGAACCCTGGAGGTAGAGGGTGTGGTGAGCCGAGACTGTGCCAGTGCACTCCAGCCTGGGCAACAAGAGTGAGCAAAACTGTGTCAAAAGAAAAAAAAAAGAGAGAAAGAAAGAAGAAAGAAAGAAAGAAAAAGAAAGAAAGAAAGAGAAAGAAAGAAAGAAAGAAAGAAAGAAAGAAAGAAAAAAAGACCATAGTAAATGCTCAATAAATCAGACCTCTTATTACTGAATCATTGATAACATAGGGCTACAGTTGGCCATTGTCAACAACTTTTCTCCCCCCTGCCTTTGAACACACCACTCAAGTTGCAGATGACAACTTTCATAACCTTTTCTCCCTAAAACACATGGTGCAATATTCATTTTGGCTGTTTCATCAGAATGAGATATGTAAATTGTGATGACCCAAAGTGTGACTTATCCCAAAGTGAACCTCCCAAGAAAGACCTAGACAGGCTCTAACCCCAGGATAAGCAAGGTGGTAGTGCCTGTCTCCTATTCCCCGTCGCGGAGGGATAGTGGCTCAGAAGCGTGACACTGTCATTATGTTCTCTGGCATACACAGTTTTCCCTAGCTTTGAGGATGCCTGCTGACTTGCGGATTCTTGATATCACCCCAGGTCGTGTCTGTTGTGATGGTGAACCTGGCAGTGATTGCCTAGAAGGGGGCGCTTGCCACCTGGCAGAAAACTACTATATGCTTAACCAAGCCAGCTCCATAACCCTCTGTCAAAACACGTAATTGTCAGGTCACTTCACGGACCAGGAAAATGATAGAATTGCCTAACAACACACAATTTTTACGAACTTTTTTTTTTTTAACCTCACTTTACAAACGAGTTCTCAGGAGTTCCTTCAGAGGTTAATTTAGAAGAGATTTGCAACTTTATGGTAGGTTTGAAGTTCCCTGTGCAGGGCAGTTTTTCCTTTGTACCAATCTACCATTATATAATCATAGGTGAAGTTTTATTTTTAGCTACATTCTATTTAATTGGACATTACTCAATCTAGATGATCAGTAGGAAGTTGCTTCCTTGCTGTTTTCCATCAAAAGACTAAAAATTTAAAGCCAACATCCCTTGATTCATTTTATTCCTTACCCATTTGGTTTAATCAGGAGATATTTCTCACCCAGTTATTGAGAATTAAAGATCATATGGTATTTCTGGGCAAAACCTGGCTACTCTATAAAAAGTTTTTAATTGTCCTTAAATTGAAGATAAAATAGATTTTAAAAACAGTATTATAAAATCTATGTGGGGTACAAAAATTGTATATAATACAAATTTATGTTTGGGTGCAGTGGCTTGCATCTGTAATTCCAGCACTTTGGGAGGCTGAGATGGGACGATCACTTGAAGCCAGGAGTTTGAGACCAGCCTGAGAAAAATAGCAAGACCCCATCTCTAGAAAAATAAAACCAACTACCTGGACATGGTGGTGGATGCCTGTAGCCCCAGCCACTCAGGAGGCTGAGGTGGGAGGATCACTTGAGCCCAGGAGTTTGAGGCTGCAGCAAGCCATGGATGGAACCACTGCACTCAAGCTTGAGTGACAGAGTGAAACCCTATCTCTAAGAAATAAATAATACCAACAACAAAAAAATATGTACAGACAACTTGGTTTAAGAAAGAAGAATGTGAGGCCGGCGCGGTAGCTCACGCCTCTAATCCCAGCACTTTGGGAGGCTGCAGCGGGCGGATCACCTGAGGTCAGGAGTTTGAGACCAGCCTGGCCAACATGGTGAAACTCTGTTTATACTAAAAATACAAAAAATTAGCTGGGCCTGATGGCACCTGCCTGTAATCCCAGCTACTTTGGAGGCTGAGGGCAGGAGAATTGCTTGAACCCAGGAGGTGGAGGTTGCTGTGAGCTGAGATCACGCCATTGCACTCCAGCCTGGACAACAAGAGCAAAACTCAGTCTTCAAAAACAAACAAACAAAAACCAAACAAAAAAGCAACAACAAAACAAACCAACAAACAAAAAAATCAAAGAAAGAAGAAGGTGAACCATACCTGAAAAGTCTTCTAAGAGGCTCTTCTTGCTCTCACCTCATTCCCCTTCCCAGCCCCCAGAGTCAGAGGAAATTCCTGTGCAGAATTGTGTGATTATCATGCTCTTAATTTTATTTGTATCCACAAACAGCGCATTGCTTAGCTTTGCATGTTTTTAACCAATATAAATTCAAGCACACTACTTATATTGTTTGCAATTTCATTTCTTTCCTCAGCTAATTCCTGAGATTCACTGAGGTGTTGTGGGTTTGAGTAATTAACTCATTTTTTTCTTAAATAGTAGTCCTTAAATTAATACATTGTAATACACCCACTCATTCAACTTTTGATGGCTATTTGGACTGTCTTCAGTGTTTTTTGCCTTCACATAAAGTGGGGCTATGAACACTCTTATATGTTACTCCTGACATATAAATTGCAAAATGTTTCTAGTTCATACATCTAGCTATGGATTCGCTTGCCCATAGGTTATGCACATTACCAAATTGCTGACCGTTATAACAATTACACTTGCGCAAGCTGTACCCAGGGGACTGGCTGCTCGTGTTCTTGTTCATGCTTGACATTGTCATAGCTAGTCTGGGACGTGTGAAGCGATAGCACCCGTGGTTTCAGCTTGTGTTTCCCCAGGTACCTGTGAGGCTGAACATCTTTTCATGTGTTTATTTGTTTATTGACCTCGTGTGCTTTCTTTCTTCCTTTTTTTTTTTTTTTTTTTTTTTTTTTTGAGACAGAGTCTCACTCTGTCACCCTGGCTGGAGTGCAGTGGCACAATCTCCACTCATTGCAACCTCCACCTCCCAGGATCAAGCAATTCCCCTGCCTCCGCCTCCCAAGTAGCTGGGATTACAGGCACCCGCCACTATACCTGGCTAATTTTTGTATTTTTAGTAGAGACGGGGTTTCACCGTGTTGGCCAGGCTGGTCTCAAACTCCTGACCTCTGGTGATCCGGCCACCTTGGCTTCCCAAAGTGCTGGGATTACAGATGTGAGCCACTGCGCCCGGCCCTCATGTGCTTTGTTTTCCAGGAAATGCCTGACTTGTAAGGAGTTCTTTTGTATTCCGGGTGCTATATCCAGAATATATAAGATGGTGAGATATATCGGCCCCATTTTGTGGTATATGTATGTCTTCATGCCCCTTTGTAGATACATAACCTGTCACGTGATGTATACATTCATTCTCTGTTTGATGTCTTTTAATAATCAGAAGTTCTCAATTGCAATGTATGTGTCTCTTCAGGTAGAGTATGTAGTGTGTGTGTGTGTGTGTGTGTGTGTGTGTGTGTGTGTGTGTGCATGTTTTGTCAACTTGTCCTCTGTCATAAATTTGTTCTCATACATGGTCTTTTAAAAGACTTACATTTTGCTCTTCACATTTAATTACCTTTAATGTACCTACCCCTCACTTTTAATGTGTGTGTGTGTGGTGAGAAGTAGAGATTCAGTTAATTTTTTTTATCAAACGCAGCATTTATTTCCCGGTGATCTGCAGCAATGACTGTGGTAAGTCAGGGTTCTGGGTATGGATGAGTCTGATTCTAGGCTATGCACTCTATTCCACTTGTCATGTTGTAAGTCCCTCATCAGTCTCCCTGCCTGGCTCTCCTACTTTGGGAATGTCAGAGACATCCTTGGCCGTCGCTGTTTTCTGTAATTTTAGAATCAGCTTGTCAAGATCAGGCATGTGGCTCATATCTGTAATCCCAGCGCTTTGGGAGACCGAAGTGGGAAGATTGCTTGAGGCTAGGAGTTCAAGACAAGCCTGGTAGCATAGCGAGATCTTGTCTCTACCAAAAATAAAAAATATAGCCAGGCATGATGGCAGACGCTTGTGTTCCCAGCTACTCCGGAGAGTGAGGAGGGAGGATCACTTGAGCCTAGGAGGTCTAGGCTGCAGTGAGCCATGGTCATGCCACTACACTCCAGCCTGAACTACAGAGCAAGACCCTGTTTCAAAACAACAACAACAAACCCAGCTTCTCAAAATCTACATTAAAAAGAGAAAATTGCTGAAATTTTGGTAGGCATTGCATTATATGTGTAGATCAATTTGGGAAAAATGGACATGTTTATGATATTGAGAACTCAAATTTACAAACATCTATTTATTGGGGTTTTAAAAAACATCTTTCAAAAAAGTGTTCTAACATTTTTCATAAAGATCTCAGACATCCTTTGTTAAAATTATTCCCGAGTATTTCTTATTTTTGAGTCTATTATATCTTCATAAAAAGCATGTTCTGTTTGTCACTGGTGTATAGAAACTGAATCAATTTTTGTATCTTGCTTTTCATTCCAGGAGCCTTGCTAAATGCTCTTGAATAATGTCAGTTTTGCCTGTTCGTTTTCATTCCTCAAATATTTTCTCCCTCTTTTGTTGCCTAAGTCCTCCAGCACAATTTTAAATAGTAATAGTAGTAATGGGTATTCTGCTCTTGTTATTCACCTATAAAAAAAAGCGTTCAGAATTTTATATTATGTAAAATATTCTCTGTGGGGTTTTGATAAATTCACTTTTTCTAAACATTATAGAAGTTTATTTTTCTGGTTTGTCATTTTAATACATTAATTGATTTTATGATTTTATTCAATCTTGCCTTCCTAGAATGAACTCAAATTGATCAGGATGCATTATTTTTTATTGATGCCTGGGATTTGACTCTAATTTCCCTTTCTTATGCTGTTTCTGTCTGATTTTGGCTTCTTAAGGTTATGGTAACATTATAAAACAAATTGGAAGCACTCTCTTTTTCTAGAATTTGGAAATCCCAGAGTCTGAGTTTGGTAAATATTCAGAAGAGCTCAAATCATGTTTTCTCTTTGATGCAACACTTTTTTTTTTTTTTTTTTTTTGAGACAGAGTCTTACTCTGTCACCCAGACTGGAGTATAATGGCACGATGTTGGCTCACTGCAACCTCTGCCTCCCAGGTTGAAGTAATTCTCCTGCCTCAGCCTCCCAAGTAGCTGGGATTATAGGTGCCTGCCACCACACCTGTATTTTTAATAGAGATGGGGTTTCGCCGTGTTGGCCAGGCTGGTCTCGAACTCCTGACCTCAGGTTATCCACCCACTGAGGCCTCCCAAAGTGCTGGGATTACAGACATGAGCCATCATGCTCCAGTGGTCTTTGATGGAAAACTTTTAATTACTGATCCAGTTACTTGAGAAATCATATAACTATTCATACTTTCTATGTCTTTTTTATTAACTGGCAACCTCTATTTTTCTGTAAATGTGTATTTCCTTTAACTTTTCAAGTTTATTTATCTAAAGCTGTTGCTAATATCTTTTTACTTTTAAATCCCTATAGGACAAGAGTTATATCATCTTTTCTATTTTTTTAAAAAAATTTCTTCCAGCAATTGATACGTCCAAGGCACGAACCAGGCATGGGCATAGACCAGGAGCCAGGCTGGGATGAGCAAGCGGTTTCTTCATCCTTAGTTGGTATGAGATGGATACCACCAGCCAGGCCCCTCTCTTCCCAGGTCAGGGGCACCTTTTCCATTTCTCATGTTTCTTTGTGCCTTCTTTTATTTTTCCTTATTCAATATGGACAGATTTTCTTTTTCATTAGTCTTTCAAAAGAACTAACTTTTGCCTTTTGTTTTGCTTTGTTTTTTGAGACAAAGTTTTGCCCTGTTGCCTGGCTGGAGTGCAATGGCGCCATCACAGCTCACTGCAACCTTGACCTTTCAGGCTCTAGTGACCCTCCCACCTCAGCCACCTCCCACCGAGAAGCTGGAAATACAAGAGCACCATTATGCCTGGCTAATTTTGTGTGTGTGTGGGTGGGTGGGTATAGATGGGCTTTTGCTATGTTGCCCGGGCTGGTCTTGGAACTCCTGGACTCAAGCAAGCCTCCTGCTTTGGCCTCTCTCAGTATTGGGATTACTGGCAGGAGCCACTGCATCAAGTCTTGCCTTACGATGTTGTTTATTGTGTGATTATATTGTGTGATTATATATTTTTTAATATTCTTCTTCTTTTTTTTTTTTTTTTTTTTTTGTTGTTGTTGTTTTCATGGAATCTGGCTCTGGTGTCCAGACTGGAATGCAGTGGCATGATCTTGGCTCACTGCAAACTCCACCTACCAGGCTCAAGTGATTCTTGTGCCTCAGCCTCCCAAGTATCCATAGTTACTGGCACACACCACCACACCCAGCTAATTTTTGTATTTTTAGTAGAGATGGGGTTTTGCTATGTTAGTCAGGCTGGTCTCAAACTCCTGGCCTCAAGTGATCCACCTGCTTCAGCCTCCCAGAGTGCTGGGATTACAGGTGTGAGCCACTGTGCCTGGCCTATTGTGTTATTATATTCTATTTCATGGATTTCCACTCTTTTCTACTTCATTTTTTTCTATTTTTGTCAGTTTGATTCTGCTGTTAGTTTTCTGCTTTCTTGATTTAATTCTGCAGCTCATTAATATTTAATCTTCTTTTCTAATATAACCATGTAACACTGTAAATGTTACTCTAAAAATTGATTTAGCTACATCCGACAAGTTTGATATGTGATTTTTATTATAATTTAGTTCTAAATATTTTCTAATTTTCATTGATTTATTATTTTATGAGTTATTTAGAAGAGTATTTTATACTTTCCAAATATATGTGGTTTGTCTAGCTATCTTTTTGTAACGATGGCATTTTGTGGTGGCCAATGTGATTTGTATGATACCAACCTTTTGAAATTTGTTGAGACTAGCTTATTGCCCACTATTTGGTTAATAAATGTATTTTTGTGCTTGAAAAGAATAAGTACTTTATAGCAGTTAGGTATTTTATACATGTCCTTCAAGTCAAGCTTTTACATTTTTTTATTCAAATGCTCTATTGCCTGGTTATTTATTTTTATCTCTTTGATCTATCATCACTGAAAAAGGTATGTTAACACCTATTACTATGGTCGATTTATCCATTTCTCCCTGTAATGAGGCTAACTTGGCTTAATATATTTTGAGGCTATGTTATTAATTACATATAAGTTTACAGTTATTATACCTTTTTGGTTTATTTGGATATCTTTGCATTATTTAATGATCCTCTTTCTCTCTTTTCAAATATATGCTTTTTGTTTTCAAAATATATTTGTTCTGCTTTTTTGTTTGTTTGTTTTATTGAGATGGAGTCTCACTCTGTTGCCCAGGCTGGAGTGCAGTTCACTGCAACCTCTGCCTTCCAGGTTCAAGCCACTGTCGTGCCTCAGCCTCCCAAGTAGCTGGGACTACAGGCATGCACCACCATGCCTGGCTAATTTTTGTATTTTTAGCAGAGGTGGGGTTTCACCATGTTGGCCAGGCTGGTCTCGAACTCCTGACCTCAAGTTATCCACCCGCTTCAGCCTCCCAAAGTGCTGGGATTACAGGCATAAGCCACCATGGTTCTGATATTAATACAGCTATTTCAGCTAATATAAATGGCCCTGTCACTTTGTGCTCCAATTTCCCTATCTATCTCCAAAATGGGTAGAATAATAAGACCGACCTCACAAGGTTGTTCATTCATTCATTTCTTCATCAACTTAATGCATATTTATTAAGCACCCACTATATGTCAGGAATTGTTTCATGCTTGAGAGAAACAGTTGCAAACAAAAATCTCTGTCTTTGTGGAACTTAGGTTTCAGTATGGATTATTGTTAGAATTAATTGAGTTAATATTAATACATAAAGTGTTTAGAATAATACCTGGCCCATAGTGAGTATCTATTATAATTATTATTACTTTTCCCCATGTTTATTCCTAATATGTATATGTCAGTATATGTTGTTGTATTTTGGATATATTCCTTAAATTGCATATAGCTGGATTTTGTTATTTAACCAGTTGGATATTCTTTAGCATTTAATTTATCATTAGTTTGGCACATTTATTCCATTTCCATTTATCTTCTTTTGTTGCTGTTGTTGAGACAGAGTCTCACTCTGTCACCCAGGCTGTAGTGCAATGGCAAGATCTCAGCTCACCGCAACCTTCACCTCCCAGGTTCAAGTGATTCTTCCACCTCAGCCTCCCAAGTAGCTGAGATTACAGGCATGTGCCACCACGCCTGGCTAATTTTTTGTATTTTTAGCAGAGACGGGGTTTTGCTATGTTGGTCAGGCTAATCTCAAACCCCTGGCCTCAAGTGATTTTCCTGCCATAGCCCCTCAAAGTGCTGGGATTATAGGCATGAGCCACCATGCCCAGTCCCATTTATCATTATTATTAATAAATTTGGATTGATTTTTACTATTTTCCTTAAGCTTTCTTGGTTTCTTCTCTGTCTTTTGGACTATTTGTTTGTTATTCTGTATATATTTCCCCTATAACAATTAGGAAGTTAGACATCTTTATTTTTTCCTTGAGTGACTACTACTCCAGTTACTGCTGTTTCGTAATAAACATCCCCTAGTCAGTGGCATAAAATAATAACAATTAGTGGCTCACTGATGGTGCAGGTCAGGAATTTGGACAGGCAGGGCCCAGTGGGGATGACTGGTCTTTCTTCTCTGTTGTCTGGAGCCATAGCTGGGAATACCTGAAAGGCTGGGGCCAGAATCATCAAGAGGCATCTTCATTCACGCCTGCCCTGCAGGCGGGACTGACTGACAGGCTCGGCTCAGCTGGGGCTGGCCACCAGAGCTCCTACATGGACCTTCCTATAGGGCTTGGCTTTTCACAGCACAGCAGCTGGGTCCCAGGAGACAGTGACCCTAGAAGAAGAGGGCAGTGCATTGCTTTCTCAACCCGGAAGTCTTCACAACATCATTCCACCACATCCTTTGACGACAAGAAAATCAGAGTCTAGCCCAGGTTCAAGGCAAAGGGAATTAGACTCCACTTTGGGAAGGACAAGTCAGATGAGAAATATTGTTGCAGCTATCTTTGGAAAACAAAGTCTAGCACAGTTACCTTAGAAATTCTAGCCTAACTTATTAAAACCTAAAGTTCACATCTTTATTTTCATCCTAAACAACACAACTCAGTTTTTCTGACTTTTGTGCTGTGGTTAATTTGCCACCTATTTTGATTTTACCTTTGATCTTATAGTTTTGAAATCTCACAGTGTTGTTGTTTTACAAATGAATATTTATATTTTATGACATTTAATACTTCTTTTGTTCTTCAATTCATATATCTCTGACCATCTATTAGAAATTCCTTTAGTTATGCTCTGTCGGTGAAAAAATTGCTCAGTGGTAGATTTGAAAATATCTTTATTTCTTCTTTGTTTTGAGAGATATTTGTTCCAGTGTATAAAATTCCCTCTGCACATAGATGATATTATGTTACTGTCTAGGAGTAGGCTCCTTTTAATTTATTCTGTGTGGGATTCATTGGTTTTCCTCATCCCGTGGATTGTGATCTTTAATCAATTCTGGAAAATTCTCAGAATTATCTTTTAAAATATTGCCTTGATCTCATTTTCTCTCTCCTTTTCTTCCTGAACTCTGATATGTTAATACTTCTCCTGGTTTCCACCTATATCTTGACTCGTCTTTCACATGTTCTATTTCTTCATGTTTTTGTAATACATTCTGAATAATTTCTTCAGATCCAAGTCTCAGGTCACAAATTCTCTAGCCTAATGTTAAACTTTATTTTTAGTTTATATATTTTTTATTTCTACAAATTTGATTAGATTCTTTTTCAGACCTGATTGTTTAATAAAGTCTCTTGCTCCTTATTTGTATATTCAGTTCTTTTAGTTCTTTAAACATAATACGCTGGTCTTTTTTTAATTTTAAATTTTTGTGGGTACATAGTATGTGTATGAGCTGGTCTATTTATTTATTTATTTTTTTAGATGAAGTCTTGCTCTGTTGCCCAAGCTGGAGTGCAATGGCGTAATCTCAGCTCACTGCAATCTCTGCTTCCTGGGTTCAAGCGATTCTCCTGCCTCAGCCTACGAGTAGCTGGGACTACAGGCACCCGCCACCACACCTGGCTAATTTTTGCATTCTTAGTAGAGACAGGGTTTCACTACATTGGCCAGGCTGGTCTCGAACTCCTGACCTCGTGATCCACCCGCCTTGTCCTCCCAAAGTTCTGGGATTACAGGGGTGAGCCACTGTACCTGGCTGAGCTGGTCTATTTTTAATTCCAGGTCTGATTTGCCCAATGTATGAATTTTTGCATGTCTAACTTTTCTGTTATCCACAGGAATGATTTGATGCCTGCCTCTGTGGGTCCTTCTGCCGCCGAGCACCAGGGCACTGTCATCAGCCAGAGATGAAATTAAGCTGAATCCTCAACTTGAGGTTTTTCTGACCACCTGGGTAATTCAAATTCGAGCTGAAAACTCTCCTGAGGGCTTGCTGGTGAGCATTAATTATCAGCAGGAATGTTTTTCCATTCTATTCAGTGCTCAGGATTGATGCGGCTAGTCCTACGGACAGTGGGTACATTTCCAGTCCACCGGGACACCCCAGGAAAAGCTCCTCCCTGTCCCGCAGGGGTGGAGAGGCTGTGTCCCAGGTCCCGGTGTGGGCCGGCTCTGCACTTTTCCCTGCACCATTGGCCCTGGAATTCCAAGGCTGGAGATCCGTGGGTTTGCCAGATGCCCTCAAGGCAAAACCAGCTGATCTCCTAGGTTCCAACTTTCACTGGAGTTTTGGTCGCTGAATCTTCTGCTTCACTTGCCAAATTATTGCTGCCTGTAAAAATATCTCTCCCACATTTTTTTTCGGCAGTTTTAGTTGTTTTCAGCTGGGCGATCTGCCACGGTATCTAGATTGCCTTATTGTACCAATGTAAATTTTGGAAGACTGCTGGGAAAACAGTCAGCAAGCCTTAGTTTCTTATTAGAATGGAATTTTAAAGTACAATTGGACCTCCATATCTGTGGGTTCTGCATCCACCGATTCAATTGCAGGCTAAAAATAGTCATAAATAAAAATAAAAAATAATAGGACAATAAAACTTAATAAAAGTAAAAATATAGTATAACAACTATTTGCTTAGCATTTATATTGTATTAGGTATTGTAAGTCATCCACAGATGACATAAAGTATATGAGAGCATGTGTGTAGTTTATGCACAAATGCTACATCGTTTTACATAAAGAGCTTGGGAATCTGCAGATTTCGGTATGCGCTAGGGTCCTGGAACCAATCCTCCCTCGATGCTGAGGGATGACTGTCTACGTTAAATTTTAATAGGTAATGCAACATTTCCTACTGTCTGTCTTCCCATTCATAATGGTCCATGACAGTAATAACCATCGTTTGCAAATAAGAGAGACAACGCTGGGTATTAATCATTTTTAAAATAACCTCTTATGTGGCCTGCTCTATGTTTGGCTACATGGAGAGGGATATCATTGGCTGGAAGTGTTTGACAGGTAGATGATTCTTAGGAACTCTGAGTTTGTAGGTTTGTCCTGTTAAGTGCTCTTAGTCGGTCACATTTGTAATTAGCTGGAACTTTCTGTTTTATGTCTAAAAAGTCCTTCGATAATTGCACTTGGAATAAAGGTTTGCATTTTTTAAAAATTGAGATCATGGAAAAACATATCAATTGCAAGAGGTGTATAAAGTCGAATTGACTGAAATTTACCTCACAACTAAAAATAACTAGTTTCTTTACCAGAAGAAGCCCACCTATTTGTATTTTATTTCCTGTTTCTGTATAACTACATACAAACATAATAAACATACTAGATATAATAAATTAGTAAACACATAAACATAGTAAAATTAATGACAGTTTACTGCCATATGCTGCGTAGGAGTAACAGATGCATCTGCCCAACCTTGTTTTTTTTTTTTTTTTTCCTTTTCAGCCCAAAAACTACTTAAAAATCAATCATATCAAAACAAGAGCATCCATGAACCAACTTCTGAGAATTGCTGTTGCTGAGAAAGGCCTACTGAGCCCCTGGTTCCTCAGGCCACCTTCCTCTTCCTCCCATTGCCAAGGACTCCTGTCGCCCCTGTTTGCGTTCTCCTGCCTGGCGCTCTGTCACCTCCTGTGGAGGCCCCACGTGTTCATCTGAGGGCTGCTGCTGCCCTTCCAGTATTATCCACACCTGCCATTATTACTGGGTCTTGCTCTCTGACAAAGGGGCTACAGCGCTCCTTCCTGGTATACATGCAGCCCTCCTGCCCTTGCTCAACGACCGCACCTCAACAGGGCACCTGCTCTCATCTGGCCATCGCCTCGGCATAGGTAGCTCAAGAGAGATGTTCAGCCCCAAGCCTCATGGCTGACTAACCCTGTGGAACTTAAAAGTTCAAAGACAGGGATGCCTGGATTCTGTCTCTGCCTCTGCACGTGTGTCTGTGCAGGCATCCGAGCTGACCGGCCAGCTTCCCGCTGGTGGAGGTGGGAGGCATAGGCTGCTTCTGCACGCCCAAAGCCTACCTACTACAGAGTTACTTGCAGTCACACATGCTGGCTAAGGGAGGAGAGCAACTCCAATCAAACGAAGCTAAGGAAGATAGCACACAAACTGGCAAGAAATTCCTGAGGTTTGCTACTTCCTATGATGGGGACAAATTCAAATAATACAGCTTTGAGAGAAAGGTGTTACATGGAACATAGGGTGCCTGCTGTGAGTTGCTTTCAGAGGTGAAAGGAGTAGATTCACACAGACAGCTGCAGGAGGGACAGGCGGACTCCACCATCATCTGGTGGAGTGGCCGGAGCCGAAGCAGCCCCCCAGGGAGTTGGTATTGCCTGGGGATATGAACGTGGGAGAAAAGAATCCTGCCATTCAAAGGATGGTGATCCCTGTCTCCACACACCCTCACCTACCCCTGCCAAAGCATCAGCTATTCGTTTGTTGTCACTGTTGCACTCTTCCAGTGACCTAAAGCAGCAACTTCTGAATGTGTAATGGAAAACAAGCAGTGCAGCTCAACAGCTTGTGGTTTCTGGGGTCTCTACAATTGAACTAGGCTATCTGCTCTTTGAGCCTGGTTGCTAACCTGTGTGCTTCGTGCTCCACGTACTCCAAATGCAGGGGAGGGCAGGGTTACTCCACGCTCCTGGTACTGAACTAACGCATATCATGGAGAACAGAAGACTGGCTTCTCCGTTGTTGTTTGAGACAGAGTCTGGCTTTGTCACCCACGCTGGAACACAGTGGCACTATCTTGGCTCACTGCAACCTCCACCTCCTGGTTTCAAGCAATTTTCTTACCTCAGCCAGAGTAGCTAGGATTACAGGCATCCGCCACCACGCCTGGCTAATTTTTTGTATTTCAGTAGAGACAGGTTTTCACCATGTTGCCCACACTGGTCTCAAACTCCTGAGCTCAGGCCATCTGCCCTCCTCAGCCTCCCAAAGTGCTAGGATTACTGGTATGAGCCACCGTGCCCACCCAGAACCCTGGCTTCTAATCATCAAGAAGGAACTGATCGACAGAACCAATCCAAGGATTCAGTGAGTTGCCTGGGTGGTTTACATGGACATGGAATGTTTGGGAATATGTGGTGTGAAATGCAGATTTGCCAGAGCCCAGAAACCAGTACAGTTGCAGATAAAAGATTTTCAGAGGCCAGCTTGATAGCACTCTGCAGTTTTAAAAACCAAATGCACATCTTTCTTTAGATTTGAAATACATACACATTTTGGAAAACACAAGCAACACGGCTGAGATGCATCTTAAAACATGATGTGAACTCCACGAATCGGAACAGAATTAAAACGTTTGCCGTTTCTGGTCTGAAAGCCTTGCCCTCATGCTAAAAGCGCAGTGGAGTGTGCGTAGCCACACCTACTCAAACTCGCTCCAACACGTATACTAAGACACACTCAAGCCCACTCGCAGGAACACATTCAGGCTCACAGTCACATACTGTGTCCAGCATTGAAATCCCAGTGGGTTTTTGGTCTTGCTGACTTCAAGAATAAAGTCGCGGACCCTCGAAGTCAGTGTTACAGCTCTTAGAGATGGCCTGTCTGGAGTTCGTTCCTCCAGATGTTCATACGTGACCAGAGTTTCTTCCTTCTGGAGGGTTCAAGGTCTTGCTGACTTCACGAGTGAAACCGCAGACCTTTGCAGTGAGCGCTACAGCTCTTAAAGGTGGTGCCTCAGGTAGCGCTTCTGGCCTAGTTCCTTCCTCCCAGTGGGTTTGTGGTCCCGCTGGCTTCAAGAGTGAAGCTGCACATCTTCCTAGTGAGGGTTACAGCTCTTAAATGTAACACAGATCCAAAGAGTGAACAGCAGCAAAATTTATTGCAAAAAGTGAAAGAACAAATCTTCTACATCACGGAAGGGGACCCAAGCAGATCGTTGCTGCTGGCTGGGGTGGCCAGCTTTTATTCCCTTATTTGACCCCACCCACATCCTGCTGATTGGTCCATTTTACAGAGTGCTGATTGGTCCATTTTTACAGAGTGCTGATTGGTGCATTTACAATCCTTTAGCTAGACAGAAAAGTTCCCCAAGTCCTCACCGGACCCAGAAGCCAAGTTGGCTTCACCTGTCAATACTCACATTCACACCCTGGTGCTCTCAGACTTGAGGCCGGGCAGCATCCCTAGCAGCATGACTCCAAGGGAAGTCGGTCCGCGAGCCAACCAGCAACACTGGGGGGCACCAACTGTGTACCAGGCATTGGGCTAAGGGCCAGGGAGATAGTGTTGCATGGACTAGAAGTGGTTTATCTGTGGCCTAACAGAATTACAGGGAGGACAAGCATTAAAGAAAAAGTGACAAGTAATCAAATGTATCATTACACGTATGTGACAGGCCAGCACGGAGCATGTGGTAATGAATTCAAGAGTGTGGGGAAGGTTTCCCCCAGAACGTATAAGGTCTTGGTGTCTCCATAAGAAGCGAGTGTTGAGATTTGAGGGGGCCTTGAATAGTACTGGACAGTCCCGGGATAGCC
Source organism: Gorilla gorilla gorilla (assembly GCF_029281585.2). Lineage (NCBI taxonomy): Eukaryota > Metazoa > Chordata > Mammalia > Primates > Hominidae > Gorilla > Gorilla gorilla. The sequence continues at coordinate 27,264,624 of NC_073240.2, forward strand.
TTGGCCAACCCGCTATCTCCCCACTTTACTTCTTGCGTGTGGTTTTCAGAGTAAGTGTAGCGTGTGCTGGGAATGCAATATCCTGAGATAGGGAGAAACTGCCCAGAACAGTGGGCCTTGTTCCTGCCCCTCCTAGGGAAGGTGATATCTTGGGGAGGGACTGTCTAAGACAGCCCAGGCTTAGTTTCTTTCTCTCCTGGAAGCAGCACGTCCTTCAAAGCTGTTAAAATAAAAACTTCAGCTAGACGAATTAAATTGAAAGGAATTTAATTGAGCAATGAACAATTTGCGAATCGGGCAGCCCCCAGAATCACAGCAGATTCAGAGAGACGCTAGGGGTGCCTCGTGGTCACAACAAATTTATAGACAAAAAAAGGGAAGTGACAAACAGACATCAGCAGTGAGGTACAGAAACAGCTGGATTGGTTACAGGTTGGCGTTTGCCTTGTTTGAGTAGTTTGAACACTCAGCAGTCTGTGAGTGGTTGAAGTATGGCTGCTGGGATTGGCCAAGACTTACTATTGTTACAAGCACATACTCCTAAGTTAGGTTTTCAATCTTTGCCTATTAAGCTAGGTCATAGTTCATCCATAAGGACTCAAATATAGAAGTATGGAGTCCTTCTCAGGCCATACTTAGTTTGCTTTAGCAAAGCTTTTCCTAGTGAGCCACGTGTCCCCTGAGTTCTAGAACCCAGGGTGGGCTGCCTGCCGGGTTTCCTCAGCTGTGGTGGAAGCGGGGCATGTGAAGTCGAGACTCCATCTGCTCTGGGAAGCCTTCTTGAGCCTTGGGGGACCGGCTCACAGTGGAGCCTAGTCTTCTTGCGTCCCCTGCTCCCTATCTGTGAGTAATAAACCTATTTCCTATAACCAATTGTGAGTGTGTTCTGTCTCACTGGTCTTGGGCAGTTGGTAGCATTGCACTCCAGGGAGCAGAATTGCTTGGACTCCTGTTTCTGATGGTTGCTCTCCTCCATGCAGTGGAGTCCTCCCTTGGGATTGGATTGGTTGTTGGTGAACCTGTTTCACAAATAGGGAGTGGACAGAGGAAGGGGCTGCAGGGAGATCACAGCTGAGGTGGTGGCCCCGGGGGTTCCCACTGCTGGAAGGCTGGTGGTGGTGGCAGATGCAGCCTGTGTGATGAATGGAAGCCATGATGCCCACCGCCCCTGTGCTTTGATTTTGTGAGTTGCCCTCACCTAATGCCTCATCGCACGACACCTTTCTCTGCAAACAGTGGCATCCTCCAGCTGTGTGGTGGGACTGGGAGGTCCTAAAAGCTGGGTGTTGAATACTTACTGATGTGACAGCTGACCACTATGGTTGGGAGGTGTCCTTTCTCTCAGTGAGAATAATTTGAGAATAATCAAAGCCTGCTTGAAAGATGTGCCTATTAAATGAATAAATCTGCCTTCACTCATGGCTCAGCTATACACTCAACTGTAAGGTACGAGGCAATTTATGTTTCTGCCTTCAAGCAACTTTGCCTAGTGAAGCAGATTAGGTATGTGAACATGGTCCCAGTCCATTTTGTGCTGCTATAACTGAATGCCACAGACTGGATAATTTATAAAGAAAGGAAACTAATTTCTTACAATTCTGGAGGTTTGGAAGTGCCAGGTTGAGGGGCTTCATCTGGCAAGGGCCTTCTTGCCATGTCATCTCATGGCAAAAGGTGGAAGAGCAAGAGAGTACTCACTGCAAGAGAGGGGGAGGGTCTGAATTCAACCATTTTTGTCAGGAACCCACTAGCATAATAGTGAACCCACCTCCATCATGATGCAATGAATCCATCAGAGGGCAGAGCCCTCATGACCTCATCACTTCCTAAGTCCCCACTTTTCAACACTGTTGCACTAGGAGTTATGGTTCCAACACAGGACCTCTGGGGGACACATTCCAACCACAGCAACCGGTTTACAAATAACCCTTTTGTCTATATGCTGGGTCTTCAGAGGCACTCAGGAATGTATTATATTTATGCATGAGTATACATTATTTTCAGAAATGGGTAATTGTGACAACATGTGGAATTAATGGAACTGAATTTAGGCAACATGCAGAAGAAGAGCCCTGGAATGAGAGGTCACAGCTTGCCACCATGGAGTCATTACGGGTTTTCAATTATGGCAGGTTTCATTTTTTATGCTTTTCTTCTCATCTGAAATTCCTTGGTTATCAGATACTGCACCTGGCACATTTGAAGGTTTGTTTGAAGGTGGTGGCCAGTAACTACCTGCCAGAAGAAGAAAGGTGAGCTCTCTTCCCAGGCTACGGGAAAAAAATCATTCATCAGTCATCCTTTCATTTGCCATGCAGCTCCCACAGGCCAGGTGTGTGCTAGCAGCTGGTCACACAATAAGCAGGTTGTGGGCTGTTTTCTGGCAGCACAGAGTCTGGGGGGAGTCAGACACACCCTCTGGACTCTACCAGTAGAGAGAAGAGCAAAAGCAGAGGGGCAGCTTACAGACAGAAGAGGAATGGAGAGGATTAGGGGAAGAAAACAACCATCTGGAACATGAGGGATGGGCAGGAGACCACCAGAGAAAAAAGGGAGAAGGGCCTACTGGGCAGAAGGAGCAGACAGGCAAAGGTGCAGAGGTAGGAGACACCAAGGAATGCAGGGAAGGCATGAAAGGCAGTCAAAGACCTGACTGTACAGACCTTAAGGAAGTGACCTTGGGCTGGGTGCAGTGACTCACGCCTGTCATCCCGGCACTTTGGGAGGCCGAGGTGGGTGGATTACCTGAAGTCAGGAGTGCAAGACCAGCCTGGCCAACATGGCAAAACACCGTATCTACTAAAAGTACAAAAATTAGCCGGGCGTGGTGGTGGGTGCCTGTAATCCCAGCTACTTGGGAAGCTGAAGCAGGAGAATTGCTTGAACCCGGGAGGCGGAGGTTTCAGTGAGCCGAGATGGTGCTACTGTACTCCAGCCTGAGCAACAGAGTGAGGCTACATCGCAAAACAAAACAAACAAACAAAAGAACAACCTCTGGAGCAGCACAGCAGAAGGAGGAGTGGTTTTGCCCAAAAATCAGGAGAGCGTAACCCGAATCATCAACCAAAGGGAAACGAGAGAGTAGCTTAAAGAAGTGGCTCAGAGACAAAAACAAGGCTGCAAAATAACCTGAACGTGGAGGACTTGGGAGATGAACACACAGGGGAGACCAGTGAAGTTTGTCACTGAGTGATCGGGTATTCAACAGTATCATTAACAGTGTAGGAGACACATAGGAGCATGATTCAGTTTTGGACTTGTAGAGCCTGAAGGACGTATACTACATTAGAGTAACAGTGACTGGTTTAGGAGTAGAAATGTATTCCTTAAGCCTAAGTGAATGAAGTCTCTTGAGCCATTAGGGGACTCGGACCTCACTGACTCTGGTTCCAAGTTCTAGACGTATTTGATGTCCTGAGCAAGGTAATCCAATTCCCAGGGTGCCAACTCGGCTTAGACGGAAGTTGACTTTTTGCCATAGATGGACATTGGTCACAACTCTTTAAACCTTTTGTCATCCAAAACACTACCAAGATGGCTAAATATTAGGAAGGAGACCTTTATTGATGATATTGGTTTGCGAGCCAGGAGGAGAAAGTCTCCAGCATGGACTGAAGGTGCTCTCTCTTTGAAGACTGGAAGGACAATTTGGGTTTTATGCCTCACAGGGTCATAAAATACACAATAGAGTCAAACATATTCAGCAGGTTTGGAGGGAAAGCTGTACATAGTTATGGGTATTATGTACATATTTATGCACATGCAGAATGGGTAACATATTTATATGCTAAATGAATACACATATACTTATACATGTATATATGCATGCAATATGTATACATATTAACATATAAATGTACATATCCATATATATACATACATTATATATGTAACATACATCCCATGTTCACTTTGGGATGGGGTTTTTGCATTAAAATGGGGTGGAATTTGGGTCTTTATGTCAAAAGGTGAACTATAGAACACAGAGACAGTTTGTGCTCAGCCTCTATAAGCTGTTGAAACTGGCTTAAGTTCCGTAGTTGCTTATCAGAAAAGAATGCTTGTGGCCGGGCACAGTGGCTCAGACCTGTAATCCCAGCACTTTGGGAGGCCGAGGCGGGCGGATCACAAGGTCAGGAGATCGAGACCATCCTGGCTAACATGGTGAAACCTTGTCTCTACTAAAAATAGAAAAATTAGGCAGGCGTGATGGCTGGTGCCTGTGGTCCTAGCTACTTGGGAGGCTGAGGCAGGAGAATGGCGTGAACCTGGGAGGTGGAGCTTGCAGTGAGCCGAGATCGCGCCACTGCACTCCAGCTTGGGTGACAGAGCCAGACTCTGTCTCAAAAAAAAAAAAAAAAAAAGAATGCTTGTAAGGCCGATTCTCTTTCCAATCAGGGTTGTAGTGGTCTGGGTTGTAAATCAGCCTAATAATTCCTTTTGTTGGAGAGTTTAGCAAGGGTGTGGTTTTTCTTGTAGCTGTAAGAATTTAGAAATTTGCCATGCAAGCCAGGCCCTGAACTTCCATTTGTAAGTAACTTTTTTTTTTTTTTTTTTTTTTGAGACAGAGTCTCGCTCTGTCACCCAGGCAGAGTGGTGTGATCTTGGCTCACTGCCAGCTCCACCTCCCAGGTTCATGCCATTCTCCTGCCTTAGCCTCCTGAGTAGCTGGGACTACTGGCGCCTGCCACCATGCCTGGCTAATTTCGGTGGTTTTTTTTTTTTTTTTTTGTATTTTTAGTAGAGACAGGGTTTCACTGTGTTAGCTAGGATGATCTCGATCTCCTGACCTTGTGATCCACGCACCTCGGCCTCCCAAAGTGCTGGGATTGATTACAGGCGTGAGCTACCGCGCCCGGCCTGTAAGTAACTCTGTTTCATTAACTTTAGGGTCGATCTTAGTTGGTAAATCATAGCGAGTTGAAGCTGTCGTTTTGTGCTGAATCAGTTCCTAGGTGAAGGTTACAAGACCAGCTGAGTCACTGTCTTGGTATGGGTTACCAGTCCATGTGGCCACAGCTGGTCCATCAAAATGCAAGGTCCAAAAGACACTTCACATACCAGTCCTAGGTTTAACAGTAGTGATGTTCCCTACAGGAGGTTGCAATCTTGCGACCTTTGACTGCAAGACTCCTGAACCACAGTTCTAACCTTGTGTCTAATTTGTCAGTTTTACAAAGGTGGTTTCAGTCCCAGAGCAAGGAGGCGGTTATTTTCAGGAAGGGGATGTTGTCATCTTTGTTTCAAAGTTACACTATAAACTAAATTCATCTGAAGGTTAGTTTGGCCTACGCCCAGGAATGAACAAGGGCATCCTGTGAGGTTAGAAGTAGGGTGGAATCAGCGATGTCCAATTTCTCTCACTGCCAGAATTTTTCCATGTGAGACTTCCCTCACTGCCAAAGGTGGTTTCAGAGCGGTCTAGAATGTCACAACTGTTGTGCTGAACCCGTACTGACTCCCGTAAGGATGGCAGTATGTCTGAGAGGCCAAAAAACAAGTCCAGAGACAACAAGTGAGTCACGGGGTTTATCTGAAGAATTTACACACACACAGGGACAGTCCAGTGGCAGTGGGCTAGACTGGAGAACTGCTACTGTTTCTAAAAAGCATGCAGTTTATATCACATTTTCACTTAGCACCTTCCACCTAGCCATCTCCACCTGGCAACCTCATTTGACCCAAAACAAAGGGCCTCAATCCTCTGTATGGCCTGCTTTCCAAAGGATGGGCCAGGGGTTCGGACATCCTTCATGGATAAGGAAAGACTCTCCAGATCTGCTACTCTTGGATTCCTTAGCTTGGGACAAGGTACACACTTTCTTCTTAGGCCACAGGTTCATTCTCGGGGTAAAGTTATTGCTGTCAGGTGCATCTGCCATACAACATCCAGGTGGCTGTGCTGACAAGGTCATTTAGCCATAGGTTCTGATCCATTGCATCTGCTGAGATGAGGCAAGGTGAAGTTGTATGAGCGGTACAGAAAGGGAGCGATTGTTGCTGCAGGAGGGTGACATGGTGTCTTGCCCTGAGTAGTATCCCAGTGTGTCCACTGAGCCTGGCAGGTGCTCAGAAAACATTACAGGAGCTAGACTTAGATGACACAGCCCATCAGCAGCATGGTCTCCGGCCTTGAGCTCTGTCACTCCTTGTTTTCTTTCTTTTCCTTTATCATTGTAAAAGTAATACTTGCTCAATAAAGGGATTTGGTAAACAGAAAAGTGGGGAGAAAAGAATCATGTGATCCATTTCCATTCAGTGTTTTTTTCTTTTTTCTTTTCTTTTCTTTTTTTTTTTTTTTTTTTTGAGATGGAGTCTTGCTCTGTCGCCCAGGCTGGAGTGCAATGGCATGATCTTGGCTCACTGCAACCTCCACCTCCCAGGTTCAAGCGATTCTCCTGCCTCAGCCTCCCGAGTAGCTGGGATTACAGACACCCACCACACCTGGCTAATTTTTGTGTTTTTAGTAGAGACAGGGTTTCACCACATTGACCAAGCTGATCTTGAACTACTAACCTCAGGTAATCCACCCACCTTGGCCTCGCAAAGTGCTGGGATTACAGGCGGGAGCCACCACACCTGGCCTTTCAGTGTTTTTTAGAAAATTAATTTTTAAACAGGATGGTTAAAAATGTACAGTTTATACTATTTTATTTCTTAATTTTATTACTTAACAGTCTATCCTATGTTTTTAGTCTATTTTTCTAACCTTAGCATGGATGCCTGCGTGGCATCCCACAGAACAGAACTGCAACCATGGTCACTTGTATTGTATGACATGTCCTTATGATAGTCATAACCTGCAGAGCGACAGAGACTTTTCAGGGTTTTCTTCTATTTTCTAGGAGAACTCCAAGTTCACCTAGTATGTTTATACAATTAATTGCAGGGCAGCTACAGGATCATCTTGAGCAATGATGGCACTTCAAAAGGACCCTCTTCTTTCCCCATGAAGCAGGATTTAGCTGGAACAGAGGGCTCAAGATATGCCATCACCAAAGATTCCACTTTGGCATATTCATTACTTTGAACTAAAATACGTTAAGAATCAGCCAAAGCAGAGAAAGTGCTTTACCTCCCCCAACTGCTAAAACAAAGCAAAAAGTTCCCCTTTTGTAAAGGAAATTTATACCTACAAAAACATTTCATTAGTAAAGATGGCTGTACTAGGAACAGAGATAATTTTACAACAGAGATGTTATGGGGAAGAGTCCCAATTCAGACTCCAAGAGAGGGTTCTTGGATGTCGTGCAAGAAAGAATTCAGGGCGAGTTTACAGAGTAAAGTGAAAGTAAGTTTATTAAGAAAGTAAAGGAATAAAAGAATGGTTACTCCATAGGCAGAGCAGCGCCGAGGGCTGCTGCTGCTGGTTGCCCATTTTTGTGGTTATTTCTTGATGATATGCTGAGCAAGGGGTGGATTATTCATGCCTCCCCTTTTTAGACCATGTAGGGTAACTTCCTGACGTGGCCATGGCATTTGTAAACTGTCATGGCGCTGGTGGGAGTGTAGCAGTGAGGACGACCAGAGTTCGTGCTCATGGCCGTCTTGGTTTTGGTGGGATTTATCCAGCTTCTTTACTGCAACTTGTATTTATTTATTTCTTTATTTTTTTGAGACGAAGTCTCACTCTGTTGCCCAGGGTGGAGTGCAGTGTGCTCACTGCAAGCTCGGCATCCTGGGTTCACGCCACTCTCCTGCCTCAGCCTCCCGAGCAGCTGGGACTACAGGTGCCCGCCACCACGCCCAGATAATTTTTTGTATTTTTTTAGTAGAGAAGGGGTTTCACCGGGTTAGCCAGGATGGTCTTGATCTCCTGACCTCATGATCCTCCCACCTCAGCCTCCCAAAGTGCTGGGATTACAGGTGTGAGCCATCGTGCCCGGCCCACTGCAACCTGTTTTATCAGCAAGATCTTTATGACCTGTATCTTGTGCTGACCTTCTATTTCATTCTGTGACCAAGAATGCCTAACCTCCTGGGAATGCAGCCCAGCAGGTCCAGCCTTCTCTTACCTAGCACCTATTCAATATGGAGTTGCTCTGGTTGAAACACCTCTGACAGAGACACTTTTATCTGTGTAACCAGGCAATGCTTATTCACCATACATTTCCTCCCCTCTTGTTACCCTCTTGTAATCACCCAATGGGCTCACCTTGCCTGCTGCTTAGACAGAACCGATTTATCGAGACAGGGGAACGACAATGGAGAAAGAGTGATTCACACAGAGCCGGCTGTGTAGGAGACCAGAGTTTCATAGTTACTCAAATCAGTCTCCCCAAGCATTCGGGGATCAGAGTTTTTAAAGATAATTTGGCACATAGGGGCTTGGGAAGTGGGGACTGATTAGGTTGGAGATGGAATCACAGGGGGTTGAAGTTAGGTTTTTTTAATGTCTTCTGTTCCTGGGTGCCATGGCAGAACTGGCTGGGCCGGATTAGCAGTTTAGGTAGTGTTAGCTGATCCATCCAGTGCAGGGTCTGCAAAATAACTCAAGTGCTGATCTTAGGTTTTACAATAGTGATGTTATCCCCAGGAGCAATCTGGGGAGGTTCAGACTCTTGGAACCAGAGGCTGCATGACCCTTCAATTGTAATTTCTAATCTTGTAGCTAATTTGTTAGTCCCGCAAAGGCAGACTGGTCCCAGGCAAGAAGGGGGTCTTTTCAGGAAAGGGTTGTTATCAGTTTTGTTTTAGAGTCAAACCATGAGCTGAATTCCTTCCCAAAGTTAGTTCTGCCTATGCCCAGGAATGAACAAGGACAGCTTAAGGGTTAGAAGCAAGATGGAGTTGGTTAGGTCTGATTTCTTTCACTGTCATAATTTCCTCAGTTATAATTTTGCAAAGACGGTTTTACTCTCATAACTTGTCTCCACTCTCCCCCAAACCCCAAGCCCCTGCTCATTTCTGTAGCTCAGGATAGTGAGAGCATATACATCTCAGTCATCTAGCTGCTTTGTTGAGTCTCCTATGTTTGTCACACTCCCTGTGAGTATGTACATAATTAAAAGTGTTTTTCTCCAGTTAATGTGTCTTATGTCAACTTATTTTGCAGACCAACGAAAGTACCTAGAAGGATAGAAGAAAGCACTTTTCCCTCCACTATGGTGACTATGAAAACAATTCCCTCTAAAATTATATCAAGGTGATCACATTTCTGGAACTAAAGCTTTTTCCAAAACATTTTTTTTTGGGGGGTGAGGTAAGTCAGGCTGGAATAAGTGGCTTTTCATCAGGAGAGTTCATAGTGCACTGCAGGCTGGAACCCCTGGGCTCAAACTGTCCTCCCACCTCAGCCTCCCAAGTGGCTGGTGCTGTAGGCATGAGCCACCATGCCTGGCAAAAATCTGTTTATTTTTTTTCTTTCTTTCTTTTTTTTTTTTTTTTGAGACAGAGTTTCCCTCTTGTTGCCCAGGCTGGAGTGCAATAGCACAATCTCGGCTCACTGCAACCTCCGTCTCCCGGGTTCAAGTGATTCTCCTGCCTCAGCCTCCCAAGTAGCAGGGATTACAGGCACCCGCCACCACACCTGGCTAATTTTTTTGTGTGTATTTTTAGTAGAGATGGGGTTTCACCATGTTGGCCAGGCTGGTCTCAAACTCCTGACCTCAGGTGATCCACCGGTCTCCACCTCCCAAAGTGCTGGGATTACAGGCGTGAGCCTCCACGGCTGGCACAGATATGTTTCATAATAAACATTTTCACTGCGAGAACTTCAGTGTATCAAGGTAGAGGTAGATTTTTAATATGCTGCATAGACAAATTCTGCAAAGGAAAAATGGAAAGGGTGCCCAGGAGACAGGCAGCCACGTACCTGTGATGCATGTCATGCACCTCTGCATGGCATCCAATCGCGCCCCCTTCTCTGGCAAGACAGGAAGGAGCCTTTGCTTCGGGGCTGCGCGTCTAAAATTGCCAGAGTAGGACAGCACATATTTGCAGGCTAACACAAGCATTTCTGAAAGGAAATGCATTTGGAAACTGAGCGGTATTAAAGCATCTATTTTTCTTGCTAGCAGCACAATCTGCCACCAGGAAGGTTTTAAACACTTTCCTGACAGAGAGTGCCTGCCTGAATTTTTTGGTAATTAATCGTGCATAATACTTTAAACTCCACACAGGCGGCTGGCTGAAAACCCTCCAGGGATTGCTGCATTTGCTATCCGAAAGTCAACTCCTATGCCTTCGGAGAGTGAGGAAGATCAGAGAGTGGCATTTTTGCCTGTTTTAATGTCGCCATCAGTCACCAGGCAAGTCTGCAATCTTTGCTGCATCCTTCCATGGTATCGGCACAAGCAAGGCTGTAGGTATCTAATACACATTTAAGAGTATGGGATGTAATAAAATCGGGTAATTCCTTGCCTTGGCTGGCACCACGGTATTCTCAAATAGGAAGACTGGGTGCTAGGATCTGTCTGCTGTGCTTGTGTGGGCTCACTTGAAGAGTCAGATCACATCCCTCTCTTGTTTGGCCAGCTCTGTTAGAACCATGGTGGTGGGTAATTAAATGATACACCAGCGCCTCTCACCTGACAGCTTAAGAGAACGTTCACATATATTTACATATATATTTCAGATACACATACATTTCACAGTTGTAAACCAAAAGGTTTGTGAGACAGGTCTCAATCGATTTAGAAAGTTTATGTTGTCAAGGTTAAGGATGCACCTGTGATGCAGCCTCAGAAGGTCCCGACATGTGCCCGAGGTGGTCCAGGCACAGCTTGGTTTTATACATTTTAGGGAGACAAGAGATAAACATTGGTTCCTTCGGTCTGCAAAGGTAGGACAACTCCAAGTGGGGAGGGGGCTTCCAGGTCATAGGTAGAAAAGAGAAAAACGGTTGCATCCTTTTGAGTTTCTGATTAGCCCTTCATTGAATGTGCCATTTACAGGAATAGTCGCTTACGCCTTAATCTGGCTTAGTGAAACAATAGGGCAAAGGAAGCAATCAGATTTGCATTTGTCTCACGTGAGCAGAGGGATGACTTTGAGTTCTGTCTGTTGTTGATGAAAGGAGTCAAACTCTGTGAAATATCTGAAGAGACTTATTCTGAGCCAAAAATGAGTGACCACGGCCCGTGACACAGCCCTCAGGAGGTCCTGGGAGCATGTGTCCAAGGTGGTCGGAGTGCAGCTTGGTTTTATATATTTTAGGGAGGCATGAGACATTAATCAAATACATTTGAGAAATACATTGATTTGGTTCAGAAAGGCAGGACAGTTTGAAGCAGGGGCTTCCAGGCTATAGGTGAATTTAAGCATTTTCTGGTTGGCAATCGGTTGAGTTTGTCTGAAGACCTGGGATGGATAGAAAGGGAATGTTCAGGGTCGGGCGTGGTGGCTTACGCCTGTAATCCCAGCACTTTGGGAGGCGGGTGGATCACCTGAGGTCAGGAGTTCCAGATCAGCCTGGCCAACAAGGAGAAACCCCTGTCTCTACCAAAAATACAAAAATTAGCCTGACGTGGTGGTGGCTGCCTGTAATCCCAGCTACTCAGGAGGCTGAGGCAGGAGAATTCCTCGAACCTGGGAGCCAGAGGTTGCAGTGAGCCGAGATCACGCCATTGCACTCCAGCCTGTCAACAGAGTGAGACATTGTCTTGGGAAAAAAACAAAAAAAGAAAGGAAGAAAGAAATGGAATATTCAGGTTAAGATAAAAGATTGTAAAGACCAAGATTCTTTTGAAGTCTTATAGTGGCTGCCCATAGAGACAATAAATGACAAATGTTTCCTATTCAGACCTTCAAAAGGTACTAGACTCTCAGTTAATCTCTTCAGGACTGGGGGGGCCTGGAAGAAAAAGATCTAGCTATGTTGATAGAGATTTTTTACAGATGCAAATTTTCCCCCACAAAGGATGGCTTTGCAGGGCCATTTCAAAATATGGCAAAGAAACATATTTTGGGATAAAATATGTTTATCTTCTTCTTTGTCACATAATGTTATGCCAGAGTCAGATTGGAAAGTAAGTCACGATATATAGGGTTAAATAAAACCCATCTGATGAGAATTTGTGGTTTGTAGGGCATGACTCCCCAGACCCCTTAGATAGGAATTTGGGCAAAATAAGAAAAAATCACAACTTAGCCCTGTCTTTCATCCACTGGGAATTTTCTTGCGGGAAAATTGTGAGGGAGATATGTAGCTTTTTTGTCTTTGTAGCTGTCTTATTTAGGAATATAATGGGAGGCAGGTTGGCCGGAGCAGCTCCCAGCTTGACTTTTCCCTTAGTGATTTTGGCTTAGTGATTCTGGAGTCCCAAGGTTTATTTTCCTTTCACACATTATTACCTTCATGACAGGGCAGTGTAGTGAAGGAAAAAAGGGCTTCCCTTCACCCTTCTAGGTTCTTTGACTGGGCTATGAATTAGATTAACAAAAAAAGTATGAACAGTCTGGGCACAGGGGCTCATGTGTGTAATCCTAGCACTTTGGGAGGCCGAGGCAGGCAGACCACTTGAGGTCAGGAGTTCGAGACCAGCCTGGCCAATGTGGTGAAACCCTGACTCTACTAAAAAATACAAAAAAATTAGTCAGGCATGGTGGTGGGCACCTGCAATCCCAGCTACTCGAGAGGCTGAGGCAGAGAATTGCTTGAACCTGGGAGATGGGGGTTGCAGTGAGCCGAGATTTTGCCACTGCACTCCAGCCTGGGCAACAGAGCCAGACTCTGTCTCAAGAAAAAAAAAAAAATGAACAGGATAAAAGCTATTCTAATTACGTACGTATGCACAGCAGTCCCACAAAAATGTGAGACAAAAATGTGAGAAGGGCCAGATGACTGAAACTTAATTGACATCCTGAGCTCCAGAAAGGAAGAGGGGCTGGGGCTTCAGGGGTGGTGGAGGCAGGGCATGGAAGGGTGAGGGGAGGACATGTCGGGGAAGAGGCTCTGCCTCGTCATGCAGATAAAAGTCTGTAAGTGAGAAAGGTGTCTGGGAGTAGCTCTCTTCCTGGTGTGCATACTTTTACTAATGAAAATTTCCTTTATAGGAGTAAATTTATAGGGGAGTTTTTCAGAGTTACTTTTGTGTTCACATTTTCTCAAAATAATCAGCTCAGAGTAATCAATATACCAAAGAGGCACATTGTGAGGTGATGGATTCTACAGTCATATTTTGGAGTGGTATGTTTTGAACCCCAATAGCAGGGATTAGTACGCCAGTTTTGCAGTTTACAAAATTAAAGTTGACAGCATCAAAGGAAGTTGCCTATGGTCATGGACATCCGCACCCCACCTCCGTCACAGTCCACTTCTCTGCCCCTGGCCCAAACTGAAGCTAAACTTGTATTGAGGTGAGTTCATCGTTCTACACAGTGTGAGTCCTTCATAGACACTAGCGGCATTCTTCCTCAGCTCCTTAAGACCACCACTAGCAGCTCTGGTGTGGTCTACTTCCAGCTCTTCAAGGCATCCTGAGTGTCAACAGAGATTACTATTTTTGTCCTGGAGTTGGTGCAGGCTGGGGTTAGTTCTATGTGGCTGACCTGGTATCATTATAAGACACAGAGCTGCAGCTTCTCTTGGCTCCGTGTCCTAACCCCATCATCTCTGTTTTTCTCTGCCCAGTATTTTGGCTTAGTCCCAGGTGCCTGAGATATTTCTGGGTTGTCCAACTTCTCACTGATAAGAGCTCTGTCCTACCCCCAGACTGTTTCTCCGGGGTCCTGACACCTGTCTGTTTCTTATCAACTCCCTCACTCAGTCTCCCTTCCTTCTCTTCTGGCTGGGGACTGGCTGGGCCCTGCTGGGAGTTTGCAGTGATGCTAAACCTGAACAGTGGGGCTGCTCGGTGTGACCTCGTTGGTACTGGCAGGACCTCATGGAAACCAATTCTTTGAATCGCCAGAGCCTTTTAGGTCTTAGATAGCATGTGGCCGCCTGCCTGATGGACAACAAGTCTGCAGTTTCCCCTTTTGGGTCCCACTCTTTCTCCTTCATTGCATCTGCATCCCAGCCTCTTCTCACTGGGCTCATCCTCACCTGCCTTCCCCAACCAACACACCTGGAAGCATCTGTACCTACCGGCACAACTTGAGTATCAGTTTTCTATTGACACACAGCAAATGATGACAAACTTAGAGGCTAAAAGCAGCACACATTTTTACCTCTTTGTTGTGTGGGTTAGAAGTCTGGGATGGTGTGGCTGAGTTCTCTGCTTAGGACATCCCAAGATTAAATAAAAGTGCACTGGGCTTTGTGAATCACGAGCATTTGAGACAGATCGCAGTTAATTTAGAAAGTTTACTTTGCTAAGGTTGAGGATGCACACTTGTGACACAGTCTCAGGCGGTCCTGATGACATGTGTCCAAGGTGGTCAGAACACAGTTTGGTTTTATACATTCTAGGGAGGCATGAGACATCAGTGAACAAATGTAAGATGAACACTGGTTCAGTCTGAAAAGCCGGGACAACTAGAAGTAGTGCGGGGCTTCCAGGTAACAGGTAGATAAGAGACAAATGGTCACATTCTTTTGAGTTTCTGATTAGCCTTTCCAAAGGAGGCAATCATATATGCATTTATCTCAGTGAGCAGAAGGGTGACTTTGAGTGGAATGGGAGGCAAATTTGCTCTAAGCAGTTCCCAGCTTGACTTTTCCCTTTAGCTTAGTGATTTTGGTGGCCCAATATATCTTCCTTTCACGGCTTTTATCTGAAGGCTCTGGGGAGAATTCAATTACTGGCTCATTCAAGCTGTTGGCAGATTTCTGTTCCATGAGGCTGCAGGACTGAGGTCCCTGTTTCCTTGCCCGCCGTCAGCTGAGGCCACTCTCAGATTTAAAGGCCACTCTCATTCCTTCTTGTGTGTCCTTCCCCATCTTCAAACCAGCAATGGAGCATCAAGTCCTTCTCATGCCTCAAAATTCTCTTATTTCTACTGCCAGCTGAAGAAAACTCTGCTTTCAAAGAGCATATGTGATAAGATTAGACCCACCCAGGTAACCTAACCTGCCTTTTCAATATAACATGTAATAATCTCAGGAGTGACACCAGAAAGCAAAGGTCTAGGAGCCATCTTAAAATTCTGCCACTACAGACAGGCACCATAGATTGGGAGTACAGTTAGAGACAGGATCTCGCTCTGTCACCCAGGCTGGAGTGCAGTGGCACTATCATAGCTCACTGCAGCCTCAAACTCCTGGGCTCAAGCCATCCTCCTGCCTCAGCTTCCTGAGTAGCTGGGACTATAGGTGTGTGCCACGATGTTCAGCCAGTTTTTTTAAAAAAAAGTTTTGTAGAGATGGAGTCTCGCTATGTTGCCAAGAATGGTCTTGAACTCCTGGCCTCAAATGGTCCACTCACCTCAGCCTTTAAAAGAATTGGGCTTATAGGTGTGAACCACTGCACCCAGCCTGAAGCACAGCTTTCTTACGGGTCTACTCCAGACGTCCAAAGATTAGCTCGTCTGGTTAAAATTTTTGCTACCTCCTTCCCTTCAAAAATCCTGTTACATGTTGACAATCTGAGATTGAAAATAATGTTCTGTAACACCGGCTGAATTTCTCTCTTTCATATCTTTCAGACTGACCCACCCCTGCCCATTTCTTTTATTTTTTTTTTTTTGAGAGAGTCATCTTGGCTCACTGCAACCTCTGCCTCCTGGGCTCAATCGATTCTCCCACCTCAGCCTCTTGAGTAGCTGGGATTACAGGTGCCCGCCACCACACCTGGCTAGCGTTTTGTATTTTTAGTAGAGATGAGTTTTCACCATGTTGCCGAGGCTGTTCTTGAACTCCAGAGCTCAAGCAGTCCGCCCGCCTCAGCCTCCCAAAGTGCTGGGATTACAGGCGTGAGTCACCACGCCTGGCCTACGCCCCTGCCCCATTCCTAACTCCTCGAACTCTCTGTACAATTATATTTGCTCTTCCCGCTTGCTTCCCTTGTTCATCATTTCTCTCCTTTCTATACCCTTATCACTTTCCATCTGTTTTCAAAACAAGCAAAGGTGCTCCCAGGTGTCATCACCTAGGTCTTCTAATTAAGTGCCCTTTGAGGAATTAATACGATGAGTTGTAGGAGTTAATATGATGATCTGTACAGAGCTCCGTGGTTGTCTATTTTCCTGGTCCCCATCTCTGCAGTAGATCATTACAGAAATAGGCTTCAAACCACTGGGCGAACTATGGCATTAGTCAGGGGCAAGGCTAAGTGGCTGCAAGAAAGAGAATAACATTTCATACCTTAAGTACAAAGAAGTCTGTTTTTTTCTCACGTAGAAACCAGGAAATATAAACAGTTGTCACTAAGTATCTTTGGAGGATTAGTCCGAGGACCTCCCTCAAATACCAAAATCCAGGGATGCGCAATTCCGTGGTACAAAATGATGTAGCGTTTGCATATAACCAAGGTACGCCCCTCCCCGTATACTTTAAATCATCTATAGATTATATATACCACCTAATGCAAAGTAAATGCCGTGTAAATAGTTGTTATGCTGTATTGTTTAGGGAATAATGACAAGAAAAAGGTCTTGTATATGTTTAGTACAGGTGCATTTTTGTTTAATATTTTCAATCCAAGGTTAGTTGAATTCACAGATATGGAACCTCCAGATACGGAGGGCTGACTAAAGAAGCTCTTGGTTCCATGTGGCCATTCGAGGAGCAAGGCTCCTTTTCTCTTGTTTTCATGCCATCTGGAACTTTCTCTGTATGTGTCTGGTGAAGTGGGACTCCCGATGTGCCTGTGCCCCCGCTCTTGGGAGGGGCACAGCATGGAGAAGGCTATGACGCTATCTGGCTTTTGCTTTGCATTGCTTTGTCTTTCTGTAAATGCAAATGAGAATATTGCTTTCCAATTAGAAAATGCAGATTGCTCTTAGTTCCATTTAATGTGCTTTGAATTCTGGCCCAATATTGTATAGTTGACCCTTGAACAATGCATGGGTTAGAGGTGCCGAACCCATAATAGTCAGAAATCCACAGGAAACTTTTGACACCCCAAAAAACTAACCATTGATAGCCTAATGTTGACAGAAAGCCTTATCAATCACATAAACAGTTGATTACCACATCTTTTATATGTTATATGTATTATGTACTAAATTCTTACAATAAAGTAAGAGAAAATGTTATTAAGAAAATCATAAGAAAAAATGTATTTCCTATTCATTACATGGAAGTGGGTCTTCATAGAAGTTTTCATCCTCACCGTCTTCACATTGAGTAGGCTGAGGAGGAAGAAGATGAGGGCTTGGCCTTGCTGCCTCAAGGGTGGCAGAGGCGAAAGGTGGAGGAGGTAGAAAGGGAGGCAGGAAGGATTTATTAAGTATGAATGGACTCTCTCAGTCCAAAACCATGGTGCTCAAAGGTCAACTGTAGATGAGAAAAATTGCTCCCAGGCTGATTTCCAATGTCTAGTAAGCTCGTGTCTACCATTGTGCTTCCAGAGGGAGACGAAATAAGAGCATATTCTTTGGGTTATGCGGAAAAACCTAATGTTCAGAATGCACCGCCACCGAGCTCTATTTGCTTCCCTCTACCACCATCTGGAGCAGCCTGTCTACTTATGGGAATTGCACCTCTCAAATATAATTTCCTGCATGGAGTTCTGCCTTCAGTCCAGAGGTGGAAAATTGCAGGGAACATTGCTTCCATGCTGTCGCAGAGGAAAAATTCTGATAAGTTGTAATATCATGGTGGTGGTGGTTGTTTTAAGCACACCAGAGAGCTGAGGACATAAAGAAATCTAAGCTAATTAATTTCTAGAAAGGTATAAGATTTTTCCAGGTGAAAACAGACCCAGGAATGCTTTTATCCCTGGGGACAAAGTGAAATGAAGAGCAAACTTGCAATAGGATGAGGGTTAGGACAGAAAAGCCAACATTTTAGCAAATGTTTAACATCCATGCATGATTTGTCATGATGGATTAGAAACCCAAGCAGTATTTACATAACAGTAGACATATATATCCATGGAACAAGACAGAGAGCCCATAAATAGATCCACGCATATATGGCCAATTGATTTGCAACAAAGCTATGAAAGCAATTCAATAAGGAAAAGAGCTTCTTTTCTATAAATGATGCTAGAACATTTGGATGTGTGTGTATGTGTATATATATATACACATACACATACATATATATGTGATATAAGATGCATTATGTTTATAAATAAAGATAAAACTATAAAGTCTTAAGGAAAATATAAAATATCTGCATATGCTTGGGAAAGATTTCTAAGACATGACACAAAATGCATTAACCATTTAAATAGATGATAAATTGAACATGATCACAATTAAAAATTTCTGCTTATGCAAAGGCACCACTTAAAAAAATGGAAGGACAAGTCATGTTTTGGGAGAACACAGTCACTTCCTAAATATCATGTTAGTGCCTAGTCTCAGGGCAAAAATGCTTTAAATTGCATGTTTCATTCTATTGCCTTCCAAATGCTAGTTCCATGATAAATCCTCATACTCATTTGTGGCAGCCTGAGTTGGAGAGCAGATGACTCTATTAGAACAACTGACAGCCTTTCCAATCCACACAATGTCTCAGTTTTTCTTCCATGTTGTTAAAAATAATCTCATAAACCAGAAAATCCAGCAGGGGGGTGTAGAATTCCAGTTTCTAGGATATTACACATTTATTTGGAAAATGAGTTTTTTCTTTATTGCTACAATTCAGGAATCCTGCTCAATATTGACCACAGAATAGACAGAACTTCTTAAATGCCTCTGTGACTGAGCAGTGATTAAGCAGCTTCTTTCTCGGAGCTGGTCAGTTTCTTTTCTGAGTTACTGTTAACAAGGGTGTTATTGTGGCTGCTTTGTAAGCAAACATCGGTCAGACTGAAATTTATTTAAAACATTCACACCACTTGAATGAGTAACCAATATTATTACTAATGTTGATAAAAATAATTGAGTGCAACACTATTTTTCTAAGCAGAAATTCTTTTCAAGGAGGAAGTCTATTTTCTCTAAATTATTCAGAAATACCAAGGTGTTATGGACACGTTATATACTTAATAAGAAATACTAAGTATGTATCTGTACCCTTATAAAATTAAATATACATATGTAAAATGCTTCCAAAAATATTTACAAAAGAGAGCATCAAATATCCTTCAGAAATACATACAATTTTCATAATAAAAGCAAGTTAGAACATTATGAGGCAATGTGGCCATATTGTTCAGAAACCAGACTGCCTATTTTTATTTTATTTTAAATTTATTTATTTATTTATTTTGAGTCAAAGTCTTGCTCTGTCGCCCACTCTGGAGTGCAGTGGCGTGATCTCAGCTCACTGCAACCTCCATCTCCTGGGTTCAAGTGATTCTCCTGCCTCAGCCTCCCACGTAGCTGGGACTACAGGCGTGCGCCACTTCGCCTGGTTAATTGTTTTTGTAGAGATGTGGTCTTGCTGTGTTGCCCACTCCAAGCCTTATGCTGTCCTCCTGCTTTGGCCTCCCAAAGTGCTGGGATTGCAGACATAAGCCGCCATCCCTGGCCCAAACTGCCCATTTCAGAGAAATCCCTTCCTTCTTTGCCATCAGATCTGTTATATTTCTTTTTAGTCATTTATACTTCTGGATCAACAGAACTTAACTTTATGGACTTTCAACAAGAGCTGGAAAAATAATACAGGAAGCTGAACCAAGAGACAAAGTTACACGCACCTGAAGCACATGCCTGGAACCATAAGGTGCATCTTAGTCGCCCTGTGTTTGTGGTTCACACCTCTTTCCCTTTCTCTTCAAAACACACGTGTGCAAGAAGAGCAATGATGAGCTCATGGAAGAGGCAGTTGCTGCCCTATCTTTGGAATCAAAAGGCCTCCCTCAGGCTTTGCTGGGCCACTTTCCCGCCCCTGTAACCAACTGCAACCAGGCTTCCTGCACTCACTTCCCACCTCTGCCATCTGCCTGCCAGGGAGAGGGGATGTGCCTGGCCTCACATGGGAAGAAGGAAGAGGCATCTGCAGAGGAGAGGCATTTGCAAGCAGACCCAGAGAGCAGGATTTGCGGACAGGAGGCCTGTGGTGAGGAAGAATCCTCCTGTCAGGCCCACAAGGCTGAGGCAGTCAGCTGCTTAAAACCCAGCTCCCCTAGACTTGAGGCAGGGTTAGGAGGGATCCTGATTCCTTCGACATCTTTAGGAGAAACATGGTATTTTTATGCTGCATTGAAACAAATAAATCTCTGTATGCCTTACAATTAATGAGGCAGATTTAAAGCACTTTCAATAGCTAGTATCATATTTTCAACTACTTTTCCCTTTGGTCCCTAGGCTGCGGCTGGGATGTGCCCTGACCTCTGTCATTCTGCCCCTTGTTTATTCCACTGTCTCCTGTAAAACTCCTAAAGGATCTTATATGAAGGTGGTTTTTTTTTTTTTTTTTTAGACGAATTTTCGCTCTGTTGTCCAGGCTGGAGTGTGGTGGCTCAATCTCAGCTCACTGCAACCTCTGCCTCCCAGGTTTCAGCCTCCAGAGTAGCTGGGAATACAGGTGTGTTGCTTCCACACCCAGCTAATTTTTGTATTTTTAGTAGATACAGGGTTTCCCCATGTTGCCTGGGCTGATCTCGAACTCCTGGCCTCAAGTGATCTGCCTGCCTCAGCTTCCCAAAGTGCTGGGATTACAGGTGTGAGCCACTGTGCCTGGCCAGAAAGTTATTAAAACTTCTCCACACCTTGCTTTCCTCGCCTGTGAGCAACACCTTTTCATCTCACAGGGTGTGTGAGCTTCATGAGAGCGTCTTAATGGGAAGCCAGTACAGGGAAGGCAGCAGGTTAATTGTGGTAATGATGAGGTCAGTTTCCCTCCTTCTGCAGGAGTCTCCTTGCAGGGGGAACATGCCTGTTCAAAGAAAGCCTTTATTTTGCTTTTTAAACAAAAATTATAAATTTTTTTAATTTTTAATTTTTGTGGGCACATAGCAGGTGAATATTTATGGGGTACATGAAATATTCTGATACAGGCATGCAATGCATAATAATCACATCATGAGAAATGGTGTATCTATCTCCTCAAGCATTTATCCCTTGTGTTGCAAACAATCCAATTATATACTCTTATAGTTATTTCAAAATGAACAATTAAATTATTAATGACTACAGTCACCCTGTTGTGCTATCAAATACTAGACATTATTTATACTTTCTATTTTTTGTACCCATTAACCATCCCTACCTCCCCACCAACCCCCACTCCCCTTCCCAGACTCTGGTAAACATCCTTCCATTCTCTATGCCCATGAATTCAATTGTTTTGATGTTTAGATCCCACAAATAAGTGAGAACATGTGATGTTTGTTTTTCTGTGTCTGGCTTATTTCACTTAACATAATGACCCCCATTTCCATCCATGTTTTTGCAAATGACAGGATCTCATTTTTTTATGGCTGAATAGTACTCCATTGTGTATATGTACTATATTTTTTGTTAACTCATTCATCTGTTGATGAACACTTAGGTTGCTTCCAAGTCTTGGCTACTGTGAATAGTGCTGCAATAAGCATGAGAGTGCAGATATCTCTTTGATATAATGATTTTCTTTCTTTTGGGTATATATCTAGCAGTGAGATTGCTAGGTTGTAAGGTAGCTCTATTTTTAGTTTTTTGAGGAACCTCTAAACTGTTCTCCGTAGTGGTTGTACTAATTTACATTCCCACCAACAGTATACAAGAGTTCCCTTTTCTCTACATCCTTGCCAACATTTGTTACTGCCTCACTTTTGGATAAAAGCCATTTTATCTGGGGTGAGATGATATCTTATTGTAGTTTTGCTCTGCATTTCTCTGCTGATCAATGATGTTGAGCACCTTTTCATATGCCTGTTTGCTATTTGTATGCATTGTTTTGAGAAGTGTCTATTAAGGTCTTTTGACCATTTCAAAATCACATCATTAGATTTTTTTCCTGTAGAGTTGTTTGAGCTCCTTATATATTCTGGTTATTAATCCCTTATCATGTGGGCAGTTTGCAAATATTTTCTCCTATTCTGTGAGTTGTCTCTTCACTTTGTCAATTATTTCCCTTGCAGTGCAGAAGCTTTTTAACTTGATGTGATTCCATTAGTCCATTTTTGCTTTGGTTGCCTGTGTTTGTGGGGTATTTCTCAAGAAATTTTTGCCCAAACCAATGCCCTGGAGAGTTTCCCCAATGTTTTCTTGTAGTAGTTTCATAGTTTGAGGTCTTAGATTTAAGTCTTTAATCCATTTTGATTTGATTTTTGCATATGACAAGTCTAGTTTCATTCTTCTGCATGTGGATATGCAGTTTTCTTAGTACCACTTACTGAAGACACTGTCTTCTCCCTAGTGTACGCTCTAGGCAACTTTGTTGAAAATGAGTTCACTGTTGGTGTACAGACTTGTTTCCACGTTCTCAATTCTGTTCCATTGGGCTATGTGTCTGCTTTTATGCCAGTACCATGCTGATTGGGTTACTATAGCTCTGTAGTATAATTTGAAGTCAGGTACCGTGATTACTCCAGTTCAGTTCTTCTTGCTCAGAATAGCTTGGCTATTCTGGGTCTTCTGTGGTTTTGTATAAATTTTAGGATTCTTTTTCTATTTCTGTGAAAAATGTCACTGGTCTTTTGATAGGGACTGCATTGAGTCTGAAGATTGCTTTGGGTAGTATGGACATTTTTACAATATTGATTCTTCCAATCCATTAACATGGAATATCTTTCCATTCTTTGATGCCCTCTTCAATTTCTTTCATTAGTGCTTGATAGTTTTCATTGCAGCAATCTTTCACTTCCCTGGTTAATTCCTAGGTATTTAATTTTCTTTGTGACTACTGTAAATGAGATTACTTTTTTGATTTCTTTTACAGATTGTTCACTGTTGGCACATAGAAATTCTACTGATTTTTGTATGATGATTTTGTACCCTGCAGCTTTACTGAATTTATCAGTTCTAATAGTTTTCTTGTGAAGTCTTTAGGTTTTTCCAAATATAAGATCATATCATCTGCAAACAAGGATAGTTTGACTTCTTTCTTTCCAATCTGGATGCCCTTTATCTTTCCTGATTGCTCTAGCTAGGACTTCCAGTACTATGTTGAATAACAGTGGTGAAAGTGAGAATCCTTGTCATGTTCCACATTTTAGAGGAAAGAGGAAGCATTTATTTTGGAGCCCAGTGTGTGACAGTGGAAAGAGCACAGAAATTGGAGTCACACATCCTGCCCACATCCTGCCTCATTGGCTTTGTGACTATAGAAATGTTATTGAACCTTCCTGGGTCTTGGTAGCCTCACCTTTAAAATGGGTATAATAATCCCTGTTCAAATGGCTGTAGTGACTTTGAAACACGCCAATTTGGCTAAGCCAAAATGCATTCCCCAGAATTCTTGTTCCTGTATGTTTCCAGTTAGGATAGGCCTTGAAGGACATTTTGCACAGATTTAGAGAGTGGAAAAGGAGTAGCAGCTGTGTTGCTGTGTAGCTGCATTGCTGTTACTGGTGAAAGGTGGGTGCAGTGGGTACATATAGGGGCACATGCGATGTCGCTCTCTGCTGGCTCACCTCGTAGGTGTGCAGAAGCAGTTGAGCTTGCAGCTGTTCAACCTTCCCCTGAGGCTCCTTCAGCTCCTCCAATGCCTGGGTCAGAGACGTGTTTAGCTCCACAATGAGGGGCATCTGCTTCTCTTGCAGGTCACCTGCATTATCAAAGTTGGGGGCAGTGAGAGACTGACACACAGAGACATGTGGATAGGTTCTAAAACTACCTCTCTGGAAAAAGCAAAAGCCCTGGTTTATAGTGTTTGCCAATTGATGCGGTGTAAATACTCCCTTTGTGGCTGATTTCAAGCTCTCCATGTGGTGTCATTGAATGCAAAGTTAGGAAGAGATCCATACACTAGACTCTTGTGAGCTGATAGGAGAGGGCTCCAGCGCAGCACTGGTGATGGGTCCAGTCAGTTTTGACGAGCTGCAATGTGTGCTTGTGGGTTCTATATTGTCCTTGCTCTTCCCAATTTACAACCGTCTTCCCTTCCTGATAGCCTTTCCTGCAAACTTCAAGTTGTGGATTTATATGCAAAGGCACCTGCCTATCAGAGACTTTTTAAGCAGTTGCCATAGAATAATCCATTTACATCTACATTTTTTTTCTCTAATGATTTCCTCCAATGATTTTACTTATTTGACTGAACCCTGCCCTCTGACAGATATGGGCAGTTTAATTGAGATAATTTATGTGAAACAGCCAGCAGTGTTAGGCACAAAGTAGACACTGCATAATGTCAACTCCCTTAATGAGTGATTGTCAACTATTTGAAATTAATAGTATGTCATTTCCTCTCCTGATATCACGGGACTCAGAGATATTCATCATATTTATGGAATCATGTTCCTTTTCTTTCTTTCCTAAGAAGATGAATCATACAGACCAGCACTATTCAATAGAAGCATAATGCAAGCCACATATGTCATTTAAAAATTTCTAGTGCCACATTAGAAAAAGCTTTAAAAAAGGTAAAATTAATTATATTCAATGTAATCCAATATATCAAAAATATTATTTCAACATGTAATCAGTGTAAAATAATATCCATTGGGTATTTTAAATTCTTTTTGTACCAACTATTTAAAAATGTATATTATTTTTAAATTGCAGCACAACTCGATTTTAAGTGGTCATATTCAAGAGCCACACTGTGGCTAGTCACCATCATATTACAGAGTATTTGTGTAACTATAGACCCATAACAAATGTAAAATAATATATAATTAAAAAATTATTTTTAATTGTCTATTTCTTTTTTCTTTCGTTTTTAACTTTTAGGTTCAGAGGTACATGTGCAGGTTTGTTATATAGATAAACTCGTGTCACAGCGGTTTGTTCTACAGATTATTTCATCATGCATGTACTAAACCTAGTACCCAATAGTTATTTTTTCTCCTCCTCTTCCCATCTTCCAGTCTCAAGTAGGTCCCAGTGTCTGTTGTTACCTTCTTTCTCATCATTCGGCTCCCACTTACAAGTGAGAACATGTGGTGTTTGGTTTTCTGTTCCTGCCTTAGTTTGCTGAAGATAATGGCCTCCAGCTCCATACATGTTCCTGCCAAAGGCATGATCTTGTTATCTTCATGGCTGCACCATATTCCATGGTGTATATGTACCACATTTTCTGTATCCAGTCTACCATTGATGGGCACTTAGCTGTATTCCCCGTGCTTGCTCTCAGCACAGGCTTCCAAAATCCTAGTGCTGTTCACTCCTAGGGATACTAATAACGGGCTGTCTTGGTTTCAGGAGGGCTGCTTCCATATTGTTCATAGATCAAGGGTGTCAGAAATGAGAAGACGCGAAGTTTCCTCATTCCTCCCTCAAGCTTTATGTTTTTGAGACAGGGTCTCGCTCTCGCTCTGTCACGCAGGCTGGAGTGTAATGGCGCAATCACAGCTCACTGCCTCAGCCTCCCAAGTTCAAGCACGCTCCTGCCTCAGCCTTCTGAGTAGCTGGTACCACAGATGCCCACCACCATGCCTGGCTAATTTTTAAATTTTTATGGAGAGAGGGTCCATGTTGTCCAGGCTGGTTTTGCACTCCTGGGTTCAAAAGGTGCTCCTGTCTCAGCCTCTTGTAAGTACTGGGCTTACAAGACAGGAATGGCCAGCCCCCTGTACTTTAAACACACTAATTCAGAATGCTTATCAGGTCCTACAGGCCACTAAGACAGAGCTGTGGACACCAAAGTTGTAGCACACTAGTTTGAGCTTCTATTAACCTCAATAATGTTCCGGAAGTTGCCTTAAAAAAAAAAAAACTATAGTTAACTTAAGATTCACATATTACTCTTCCAAGTTAAAAGTAAATACACTAATTTTTATCTTGTTTTTCCACAATAAAATACACCTATACATTTTTCTGATTAGAAATACAATTTAGAACACAACCGACTAGGGCGTATGCCAACAAACACATCACATTACATCCAGAATTGGTTCCTTCTGGTAGGCTCTCGGTCTTGCCGCCTTCACGAATGAAGGTGTGGACCTTCACAGTGAGTGTTACAGCTCCTAAAAATGGTGTGTCCACAATTGCTTCCCTCCAGTAGGTTCGTGATTTCACAGACTTCATGAGTAAAGCTGCAGACCTTTGCAGTGAGTGTTACAACTCTTAAAGGCGTCACATCCACAGTTGTTTGTTTCCCCCACGAGGTTTGAGTTCATGCTCTTTCTAACTTCAGAAACGAAGCTACAGACCCTCTGGGTAAGACAGTGTGAACTCAAGAGTCAGCAGCAGCTACTTTTATTGTGAAGAGACAAAGAAAAAAGCTACCACTACGCAGAAGAAGCCCGCACAGGATTATCACTGAGGGTGTGGGGGGTGGCCAGCTTTTATTCCCTTATTTGGCCCCACCCACATCCTGCTGATTGGTCCATTTTACAGAGCACTGATTGGTCCATTTTACAGAGTGCTGATTGGTCCGTTTTTACAGAGTGCTGATTGGTACGTTTACAAACCTTTAGCTAGACACAGAGTGCTGATTGGTGTGTTTACAATCCTTTAGCTAGACAGAAAAGTTCTCCAAGTCCCCACCCGACCCAGAAGCCCAGCCAGCTTCACCTCTCAGTTTCCATCCGGACCCTCATCTCTGTCATCTATTTCATTTTTGCTTGTGTTGATGCAGAGATCCCACATCCAACAATAACTACAGCAGCAAGAGTGCCTCATGTGGAGCTGTCTGCAGAGCTTGCCAACTTGCCAGAGACTCCCCTGTGGTGAGCTCCAGGTTTCGTGTCACAAACTTGGGTATAAAAAAGGAAACTGTCCCAGCCCTTTGGGAGACCAAAGCAGAAGGATTTATTGAGGCCAGGAGCTTGAGACTAGCTTGGAGAACATAGTGAGATCCTGTCTCTACAAAAAAATAAAAAAATATTTAGCCAAGCTTGGTGGCACCTGTAGTCCCAGCTACTTGGGAGGCTGAGGCAGGAGGATGGGTTGAGCCCAGGAGTTTGAGGCTGCAATGCACTATGATGACACCACTGTGCTTCAGCCTGGGTGGCAGAGATCCTTTCTCTGAAAAAAAGAAAGGCCAGGCACAGTGGCTCATGCCTGTAATCCCAGCACTTTGGGAGGCTGAGGCCGTCGGATCACGAAGTCAGGAGATTGAGACCATCCTGGCTAACACGGTGAAACCCCTGTCTCTACTAAAAACACAAAAAATTAGCCGGGTGTGGTGGTGGGCGCCTGTAGTCCAGCTACTAGGGAGGCTGAGGCAGGAGAATGGCATGAACCCGGGAGGCAGAGCTTGCAGTGAGGCGAGATTGTGCCACTGCACTCCAGGCTGGGCAACAGACTCCGTCTCAGGAAAAAAAAAAAAAAAAAAAGAAAACTATACAAAAAAGTAATCTGTCAATTTCTGGGTTTTCTGGTAAATTCAAGATCTCCCCTCAGGCTCCTTCCCTGGAGGATGGGTTTACTCAGGCAGGAGCTCCCAGCAGCTTGAGAGGCGGGGCTCTCTTCTATATGGTGTGTGCTTGAGGGGCTGGCACCTACCCTGAGAGCCTCTCCACCTCACCTGGGTGTTTGCTAAGCCCTTCTGCAGGGACTGGTCAGCCCCTGGTCTGGTCTGGGCTGCGAGGCTTTCCAGGACCTTGGCTCTTAGCCTCAGTCTTGCATTTCTCCAGGCAGTGCAGAAACACACTTGCTGTCCTCTCGTGCCCTTCCAGAGGGCTGAGGAACTCCCGGACCTGCCGTGTGGTGCCGGTGAGGCAGAACTGTGGGATCCTGGCTCAGAAGGACCCATCCTCAGTGTTCCTATCAATACTCACTTCTCTTGTTTTCTCCTAAGCCCTCTCCATCTTGCTTTCTAGTTTTAGCAAGTATTTTCCTAAAACTTGTCTTCTATTCGCCTCTGGGTTTACTTGTTTATTTTAAGAATGTTTCGTCTTTGTGCCCTGAACTAGCTGCAACCTTTCCCTTAGGGACACAGTAGGCTCATCTAGCTGTTGATGTCATGGGAAGTGACCTCATACTACCGCCAAGCAATACGATGACATGATGGGACAGGGTGCGCCAGTTAATCACTGCAAACTGCAATGTAAAGGTATGAAATTAGGAGATTAGTTCATTCTCAGAAAACAGGTGCTGCGTAAATAACTGAGGTTATGATGGCTTTCCAAGGTCTCCAAACTAGGGCACTCACAGCAGGGCACACATACATTTCTCCCATAAGATTTTCCAGTAAACCACTTCATCATAAACCACATCATCATAAAATGATTCATACTGATCAAATTTTGAAGAGCAGTTCCATAAAAACATGGTAAGATCTACAATGAGTTGACTTTAACTTGGAAAAAGAAAAGCTATTGGAATGCTTCCACCTTAATTGAAATAAACTTGGACATGAGGCCGGGCACGGCGGCTCACGCCTGTAATACCAGCACTTTGGGAGGCTGAGGCAGGTGGACAACCTGAGGTCAGGAGTTCGAGACCAACCTGTCCAACACGGTGAAACCCTGTCTCTACTAAAAATACAAAAATTAGCTGGGTGTGTTGGCATTCGCCTGTAATCCCAGCTACTCAGAAGGCTGAGGCAGGAGAATCGCTTGAACCCAGGAGATGGAGGTTGCAGTGAGCTGAGATCTAGCCTGGGGGACAAACGCAAAACTCCATCTCAAAACAAACAGACCAAAAAAACCTTGGATTTGCAATAAACGGTGGTTCACTCAATGTTTCACATGAGCATGAAATTCGCCTGAGGACATTTGTCCCCAGAGATTGATCAGAGGAGCTCTAAATTCTCCGGGCATTTTGCACTCCCGTGAAACAGCAAGCCTTCTGGTAGTGACATTTAGGTTGTGGCAGGCCTAGCTATGGGAGCTGGTACACAATTGCCTCCCTCCTTGGGGCTTATTTGGGTGTTTTTTTGTTTTTGTTTTTGTTTTTCTTTGGCTATCACAGATCTTGAGCTTTAGAAACACTAGAACTCCTGTGCGTTGTCTCTGGTGCCACTTTGATAACCCAAGTAAGGTAGAATTAGTTATCAGCCTAGACAAAGTAAAATGATTTTTGGCTTACATGAACGTTATTTGATCCCACATCTGTTTTTAGAAGTGATGTCCCTGTCTGTGCAGTATCCTGGTGACACTTCAACCTATAGGCAGGAGGAAGGAAAATGTGGGCTGCCATTTGGAGGAAGAACTGGAAACCAGACACTCCTATTTGGATCCATTTAGGATGCCGGTGTGTTTGTGCCGATTCCAGACTTGGAAACTGGGGTACTTTTTCAAAGAGAGTTTTCAGAGGGACCCAGAGAGGAGCCCGGGAGCAGAACAGGGTCCATTTGTTCCACCTGGAGAATGACATTAGTGTGGTAAGGTTTGCTCAGCTCCTTGCACCTCTGCACAGCCAGGGTGCTATTACCCAGGCTTTATGCATCAGGGCTTTGGTTTGGATCCGGAGGAGTGGGTTCCTGTGTTTTCTGGGTTCTTTGCTGTCCTTAGGATCCTACAGACGCATCACATATACTTGTGCTTCCTTTTTGAAAAGATGTGGTGGTTGGTGTCCCTCTCCTCCTCCTACCTCTGGGCTGAGTTCTCCTCCCACATCATCCTTGGCCTCTCATCAGGAGTTTGCATCCTTAGGCAACAAGGGAGGGGCGTTGCTGCAGGCTCAACTCTGCTTCTTTGTGTGGGTGCCCTGCCCTTGGATGTGCTGGGCTGAGCCACCTCTTACTGATGCCGGGGAAGAGATTGCTGTGGCCCAGTCGGCACCAGGACCCACCTGTCAAGTTGGGCTTCAGGATGATGTGCTGCCATTATTTCCTTTTGCCTTGTTTTCTTTTGTCCTCCTGCGGTTTGCTGCACAGCAGCTTGTGTATCTGTCAGCCACCCAGCTTCTCCCTGGGCCCCAGGGCCTCGGGGGGCCGTGCTGCCTCATTGTTGGTAGAGTGTGCACACAGTGCTTGGGCACCTGCTCTTTCTTTTCCCAGTCTGTTCTCCCCAAAGGCTGCCAGAGGGTCTGATCATATCCCCTTTCCCCTCCCACCCCACACATGCCAGGCCTTTAGCCCCGCACCTTGGGCACCCTGCCTCGCCTCGCCTCACCTTCACCACTCTTTTTTTTTTTTTTAATTACTGTTTTTTATTTGTTGTTTTGAGACAGAGTCTCACCCTGTTACCCAGACTGGAGTGAACTGGCACAATCTCGGCTCACTGTCACCTCCACCTCCCAGGTTCAAGACATTCTCCTGCCTCAGCCTCCTGAGTAGCTGGGATTACAGGTTTGTGCCACCATGCCTGGCTAATTTTTTTTTTTGGTATCTTTAGTAGAAATGGGGTTTCACCATGTTGGCCAGGCTGGTCCTGAACTCCTGACCTCATGATCCACCCACCTCGGCCTCCCAAAGTGCTGGGATTACAGGTGTGAGCCACTGTGCCCAGCCACCTTCACCACTTTTGTTCTGAGCCCCAATTTTGCTAGGTTCCCTCGCTGATCTGTGTTCCCTTCCTGGGTCCTTTTTGCTCCCTCTGGGCCCATACAACACTTCCAGGTCACTAACTCTTATCATGACCAACCAGGCCAGGCCTTCCGTGGCTCACTCTCCTGGAGACGCTCATTGGAGCTCACACCACTGTGACAATGTCACCTGTCGTGCTGTGGCTCTTTTGCTGGTCTCAAGCCTCTTTGAGGGCAAGGACCACGTCATGTTTGCTCAGGCCTGAACCTTTTGTGCTTGGCTCTGAGTAGGCCCACAGTAATGCCAGTGTGTTCGATGGGAGAAGGAATGAGCTGTACCTTGCTATCCCAGCACACCCTAACCTACCCAACTCCAGTCCTAAATAGTGGCAGAGATGGATAGATCATAAGCAATTCTAAATCAATTGTACCAGTGTGGTGGATACTGATAAAATATTTTAAAAATCGCATATGATATAGAATGTTCCAAATCATTTGTGATATATGTTATCTGGCATTATATAATCAGGGCCTTAAAAAATCCTCTTCTCTCATTAAAATATAATAGTTCCTATTAGGAGCATTTCAGACTCAGTAGATACCTAATGCTTGTTTATTGATGGTGGTGGTGACAGCATTTTAGTACAGAGGTAATTGATTTTCACAGTGACAAGCCGGAGGCTCGTTGATGAATGAGCACATGAGGCCCTGCAAGACACTGAAATGCCTTATGAATGAAAGCAATTATTTCAGTGCAGTTCTACTGTTAAGTGATTTTATTGGATTTCAAATTTTAAAAATTAGCAATTCCTGGAGGATATACGCCACAACTATATGGAACAGGATGTGTGATTGACAACTCACAGCACCCTTAGTGAAGCTCGGACTTGGGAGCTTGAGCTTCCCCTGCTAACACTGCCCTGCTCTCTGAGGCATGTGCAGTCTTTTGTGAACCTTTTTGTTTTTGTCAAACAATCACTGTAGGGCTGGACAGTGAGTTGACAAACTGGTGATTTATGGAATGGATACCCGCTTTGCACTTTCCTTTTTTGATGATTATCTTAGCAAAGCGGAGCATTCCGTGGACAGCTCCAGCGTGCTTCTCCAGCTGCTAAAAGCAGGTAGTGCAACTCGGATCCAGATTAAATGTCCATTTATTGAGTCCCACTGCTTCCTGAGTGCTTTCTCTAAACGCAAGATTCAGTCCAATCTTCCGGGCACCCTGGTGGCTTGGGGTTCACTGTGCGTATTTTTCATGTGTAGAAACTAAGACTCAACTTGGGGAGGCTGGAGAACTTCCAAGGTCATGTCCAGCATTCTTATCTGCATGCTCCGAGGCCCACTCCACTCCTTGCAATTTTTTGTCATATCCTGGGGAGGCAAGGCCAGCAAACCTTTTGCAAATATGTGGTTGAGAGAAAAAGCAACCCAGGGCAGGGAAGGTGACTGCGATTGCCATATACAAACAAAATCAGAAAATTCTAAACCAGTCACAAACAAAATGCAGTTGAGCAAATCTTTCTAGAATCTTAATTGTTTATGCAGTAATGGGTGGCATTTATCTGCTATAATTTGTCAATTGAAAAGGCAAACAGTTTCAATGCAGTGGTGGAAAACTGCATTCAGGAACGAGTGACAGAATAATCACTGAAGGAAAATGTTATTGGAAACCATTAAGCAAGAATTTATGGGAAAATGAAAGACAAGCTGTCCCCTCATCCCACTCTGTTGAGCTTTCCCTGGAAACTGCAAGCTGCCAATGAGAAGCCAAGTTGAAATGCAAGGCCAGCCAATCAAACAGCTTATCACATAAGGCAACGTAGGTGAAACAAAGGTACTATGGCTGAAAGGGAACAGGGAGGAAGGACTCAGGAAGCCTTGTGTGCCGAGTCTAAACACCTGGCTACCCAGCAAAAAGCAGGTATATTTCATCTAAAAATTAGGTCAGAATACTAGTCAAATCCAATTATAAAACATCTCCCTTTTTTCCTCTTCTGCAAAACATATTTCACGATAACAGGCAATAACCCTAGCATTATCTGCCACATGATTTAAGAAATAGAGAGGCTTCTAGTATTTCTCCTTCTCTTCCTCCCTGTCCTTCCCCCTCTGTGCTGTACCTGCTTCCATCCATCTCTTTGTATAACTCCCCCTCCCTTTCTCTTTCCCTCCTTCCTTCCTTCCTCCTGCTCTCCCTCCTTCTATTCATTCGTCTGTCCATCCATTTACCTACCCACTAGTGTAAATTCAACACACATTTTCATTGGCTGTGATCTTCCAGGGCCAGTGCTATGTTCCGGGGATGCAGTCATTTATAAGAGCATCATGGTCTCTGTTTCTCATGGAGTTCACAGTCTCAGGTGGGTGCAGACATGTGACCAGTTACAGTCCTTCCTAATAAGTGCAGGAAGCACCTCCTCTGCAGAGATTTGCAGCGTTAATATGAAGTTCCTAGCTAGTACTACTACTGCTGCGTGTGCTGCTCCTGGCTGTGCTTACGTAATGCCTGCGAAGTGGCTCCCTGTTTTAAAGACTTCACGTATAGTAACTTACTTAATCCCGTAATTACCCTATAAAGTTCATGCTGTGTTTATCCCTTTGCAGAAGAGGAAAATGAGCTGCAGAAGGATCAAATGACCTGCCTGAGGTGCCCTATCTGTTGGCACAGGCCAGAGCACATGGTGGATGCAGGGGCACCCCCTTCCCTTCTCCTCCCCTCTGGCTCTTTGCTGACAGGATTCTCTCTTGCCTTCTCTGATTGTGCCTGTGCTACGTGCCACATCCTTTCCCTCAATGAATTTCAGGTATGCACACTCACTGCAATAAAATACTGTTTACATCAAGGAGCCTGGGCTATGTTGAGAAGTAAATAAAATATCACCACTGTTGTTGTTCCCCCTAACTCACTGTGTTTTCTTATCCTTGTAAAATCTTCCTTTGCAGGCAGTGGAAGGGGCCGCAGAAGTTCCTTGACTCATGAGGCGAGGCATTCAGCGGCCTTGTGACACCTCCCGGGATCTGCAGTCATTGGGCTGCACTTGCCAATAGCAACATCTGGCAAAAATAGCTAAGAAGCAGAGCGGCCTGGGCTCAGGAGCTGAGCAACCCGACTGGCCAGATGGAGACTGTGTTGAGCTCTGCCCAAGCCCTGTGATCCTGGAAAACAGTGAAGTTAAGGAGCCATCTGCATTCTAGGGAATGGCCCACTGCAAAAAATACCCTTCCTTATAGGACGTAGAGGACTCATGATGTCCCCTCATTTATGATGAGCCAAGACACAGCCCTTCCAAATTCCAATTCTTTGCTTCATAACTGATTAACTGTTTTGTTCCCACTGGTCAATCAGAACAACATTCTCGCTAACCAGATTTTGGTTCAGCTCTTCTCCCTCCCCATGTCCCTGCCCCGTGTCCTATCCTCATCCTGAGCCAGCACACACCCCTCCTTAGTAGCTCCTCCTGCAGCAGGCTGACCTCAGACTCTCCCTGATCCATTGTCCAAATATATCACCCTTTCACCCTACATCCTTACACCCCATTCTTTCTAGTTTTGTTCATTCCTCCCTGTGAAAGATGAACCCTCTTTGTCTAATCCCGGACCTGCTTGCAGACTGCTATGATGGCCAGAGTGTCCCCCCTACTGCAAGAGTCCCTTCTGTCCCTTGCAACATCTTTTAAATAAAATCTCTCTTTACCAAGCCTGGATTTGTGTTTTATTTAACTAGAGAGATCCCAGCTGGAAACTCCTGCATTAATAATGTGGGTACCTGTTTGTGAGAACTGGAGAGCTGGTCTCTAGTCAGAGCTGCTGTTGCTGGGGTCAGGCTATTGGGAATATTGAGTACTGGTGGGTAGGATTTAAGGAAGAAAGAGAGAGAGGGAGAAAGGGAGAGGGAGAGAGATAGAGAGAGAAGAAAGAAGAGAAAAAGGAGAAAGAGGAGGAAAGAAAGAGAAGAAAGAAAAAGGAAAATAAGGAAAGAAGAGAAAAGGCAGATTCTGAGAAACTATGTCTTATATTCCCAATGAAGTTTTGAGGTCTGTAATGTGGAGAGTTCTATAGAATCAATCCTTCCCTCCAACTTTATTGAGATGGTTTAATGAGAGTCCTTCCCTACTGGGGCCCTGAGAAATACATCCTACGACCGCAGTCACAAAGCATGGAGGGGATTCAAAGCCCCACATTTCTTTCTTTCTTTTTTTTTTTTTTTTTTCTTTTGAGATGGAGTCTTGCTCTGTGGCCCAGGCTGAAGTGCAGTGGAGGGATCTCGGCTCACTGCAACCTCCACCTCCCAGGTTCAAGCAATTCTCCTGTCTTAGCCTCCCGAGTAGCTGGGACTACAGGCTTGTGCCACCACGCCCAGCTGTTTTTTGTGTTTTTTAGTAGAGACAGGGTTTTGCCATGTTGGACAGGCTGGTCTCGAACTCCTTACCTCAGGTGATCTGCCCACCTTGGCCTCCCAAAGTGCTGGGATTACAGGTGTGAGCCATCACACCTGGCTGAAACTCCACATTTCTTAGGGACAGAGGTCTTTGTCCACACCTGTAATTCCACTAGGCTCCCCACCTCCACTGAGTCCTCATCACTCTCATCCACGCAAGTTTCTCTAATACCTACCCTTGCCCCAAAGCCTCAGAGCAGGGCCCATGGTTCAGCTACAGAAACAGTAGTATACTGCTGGGCATAGAGGGAGGATGGGGGAGAGAGTGCCTGGGAATTGCTCACATTTCTAAATAACCCCCAAATCAGCGTTCCTGATACAACTGTTGTTGTTTATAGATAATGCTGTGCATTCACTCTTTTTTAAAAAGTTAATTCCATTCATTCACTTAACAGACATTTACTTGCCACCACTATGTTCCAGATTAGCGTAGGGACGAGTTCACTCAGCTGAGAGGAGAGAGCCCCCATCCCATGGGACCCCCTCCCCACCATGGTCAGTGTGGACATAATGCTATGGGAGCCCAGAGGATAAAGCAATTACATTTTCCTTGGAAAGTCCATACATTCATCAAAGAAGGGGGGACATGCGTGACACTTGACATGAACAGTGAACATTGGGCAGAGAGGGAGAGAGAGACAGCACCTCTCTAGAAGGAGGAAAGGATGATGGAGAAGAGTGGAGGTTGGCACCAGCTGGAGAGAAGAATGCCTGGGGCTCCAAGTGGCTGGAGGGAGGAAAACGGGGCGTGGTGGGGGTGCAAGGAATGAGATGGGTGATGGGGGCAGGGTGAGGCTGTAGCCCTTGTCTTGGGTCTGACGGGTCATGTAAGGCTCTAAGAAGAAACCCCACTGCATCCACTCTGTGTTTTAGGATCGTAAGTCTGGCCGCAGTATAGAGTAGGCTATCGGAGGCCACTTATAGGCTGAGCAGATGACCATGAAGCTGCCAGAAAGAACCCGAGATGGGCAGACTGGCCTTGGTCTTCTGGAATGGACGTGGAGATCCAGGGCAGAGGGCAGCAGGCAGGGGCAGAGCTCCATCCACCTCACCACAGCCTGCTCTCTAACCAGACTTCACAGACTCCTCTCAAGGTGTTAGCTCGGGCTGCTGGGGCAAGAGTGGCTTCACTAACCAAGACAGAAGCCAAAAGGAAATCCAGATACATGGGGGACAAGTATGAGCATGACTTTGACACACCAAACCTGAGTTGCTTCCAAGACGCCAGGGCCAAGTGTTTGCAGCAGCAGCAGATGACGAATGAGTGCCACCTTGAAGTCACTGAGAGAGGAAATTGTTGGAGCCCTGAGAAGGGGTAAGATTTGAACATGATATTGAGGTGAGGAGAAGGTTGGGTTTAGAAACTTTTATTTACATTCAGCAAGAAGAAAACGGATGCGTTTAAATTTCATTTTAGTATTTTTCCTCTGTTTCTTCTGCTTGTGGTACCAATGAATAAATGAGTCCCCTGAAGAAAGGGGATAAAGCTAGCAGGAATTTATGAGTTAAACAGTCAGCACCAAAACAACAGTGGTGGACTAAATGGAAGTGTTGGATGACAGGCTATGGAAAGATAAAAACTTAACTGCTCAGCCTTTCTGTAAATAAGCTTTCTGAAGTCTAGAATTTGGAATAAGAACCTTCATTCATTACCCATTACTGATGGAGAAAAGGGATGGAGATTTATGAGAAGTACCAGGAAGATATTAATGTACAATGAAGAAGTTGGTATTTATAATATACTCCAGTTATTATACATCCAGAAGCTGTCATTACAGTGGATTTCATTACCCTCTTAATTGTGATACTTTCTTTACCTTCTCAGGTACCCATGAACTTTCTCATATATAATAAATTTAATTAAGTTAATAGCGATACCTTATACATCATTTAAAAAAATGATAGCTAAGGTGAAGTAAAATAGAGGAAAAGAAACACATTGCCTGACTTGTTCAAATATGCAGGGCAGCTTAAGGAGTGGTGAGTGACAACACAGGATTCTTGATCACCAACACTGCTTCCTGAGCTCCCAGCTGTGGGAAGTGTTATACACAGCATATGTAAACCAATCTGAAGGTGGAAGACTTTCTGTACCTCTACTTCAAATGAGACTCCAATCTGAAGGTGGAAGGCTTTCTCTACATCTACTTCAAATGAGACTACAATCTTCAATACTTATTTCTTGTCCCAAATTTTCGTTCTGATGTGAATGAAACTTTAAAAAAATAAGTATCATTAAAATTGATGTGTATTGTAAACAAGATAAGGGTAATTTATCTACAAAGACTTATGTGATGTCAAATAATCTTTCCTGTTCCCTAACTTTCTGTTCTTAAGCGCCTTTGGTGTTTTGTGAGAAAATAACCTGTAAGTATAAGCCATTAATGTGTCTTTGATTACAAACAATTTATTGCACACCTACCGTCGTTATACAGTCATCAAAAAGCATTAGAATCATGAAAGTGTGTATAGAAGAGGCATAGTCTTGGCATCAGAAGGTCTCTAAATTTAATTTAACAAGCGTTGTTGAGTATGCACAACGGAGAGGGCATTTCATAGGTGTATTTCACACCCAAAGTGATTGAGACAGCCTCCCTCCTCTCCTCAAGACATACCTTGTTTTATGTGCTTTGCTTTATTGTGCTTTGCAGATGCTGCAGTTGTTTTTGTTTTTGTTTTTTTTTCACAAATGCAAGGTTTATGGGGGCCCTGCCTCGAGCAAGTCCATCACCACGATTTCTCCAACAGCAGATACTCACTTCATGTCTCTGTGTCATATTTCGGTAATTCTCCATGATATTTCAAACGTTTTCATTATTATTATATCTGTTACAGTGATCTGTAATTCTGTGATTGGTAATCTTTGATGTTACTGAGAGGTGACAACGTGCTGGCAGCCTCACAGCTCTCGCTCGCTCTTGGCGCCCCCTCCGCCTTGGTGCCCACTCTGGCCGCGCTTGAGAAGCCCTCCAGCCCGCGGCTGCACTGTGGGAGCCCCTTTCTGGGCTGGCCAAGGCCAGAGCCGGCTCCCTCAGCTTGCAGGCAGGTGTGGAGGGAGAGGCGCGGTTGGGAACCGGGGCTGCGTTTGTTGCTTGAGGGCCAGCGCGAGTTCCGGGTGGGCGTGGGCTCAGCTGGCCCTGCATTCGGAGCAGCCGGCCAGCCGGCCCGCAAGCCCCGGGCAGTGAGGGGCTTAGCACCTGGACCAGCAGCTGCTGTGCTCAATTTCTCGCCAGGCCTTAGCTGCCTCCCTGCGGGGCAGGGCTCGGGACCTGCAGCCCGCCATGCCTGAGCCTCTCCCCCGCTCCGTGGGCTCCTGTGCGGCCCAAGCCTCCCAGATAAGCGCCGCCCCCTGCTCCATGGCGCCCAGTCCCATCGACCACCCAGGAGCTGAGGAGTGCTGGTGCACGGCGCCAGACTGGCAGGCAGCTCCACCTGCGGCCCCAGTGCAGGATCCACTGGGTGAAGCCAGCTGGGCTCCTAAGTCTGGTGGGGACTTGGAGAACCTTTATGTCTAGCTAAGGGATTGTAAATACACCAATCAGCACCCTGTGTCTAGCTCAGGGTTTGTGAATGCACCAATGGACACTGATATCTAGCTACTCTGGTGGGGACTTAAAGAACCTTTATGTCTAGCTAAGGGATTGTAAATACACCAGTCGGCACTCTGTATCTAGCTCAAGGTTTGTAAACACACCAATCAGCACCCTGTGTCTAGCTCAGGGTTTGTGAATGCACCAATGGACACTCTGTATCTAGCTACTCTGGTGGGGACTTGGAGAACCTTTGTGCCCACACTCTGTATCTAGCTAATCAAGTGGGGATGTGGAGAACTTCTGTGTCTAGCTCAGGGATTGTAAACGCACCAATCAGCACCCTGTCAAAACTGACCAATCAGCTCTCTGTAAAATGGACCAATCAGCAGGATGTGGGTGGGGCCAGATAAGAGAATAAAAGCAGGCTGCCCTAGCCAGCAGTGGCAACCCCTTGGGGTCATGTACTGTGGTGTGGAAGTTTTGTTTTTTTTGCTCTTTGCAATAAATCTTGTAGCTGCTTACTGTTTGGGTCCACGCTGACTTGTGAGCTATAACACTCATCGTGAAAGTCCACAGCTTCACTACTGAAGCCAGCGAGAGCACGAACCCATGGGGAGCAACGCAAAATAATTCCAGACACGCAGTCTTAGGTGCTATAACAGTCACTGCGAAGGCGTGTGGCTTCACTCCTGAGCCAGCGAGACCATGAACCCACCAGAAGGAAGAAATTTCTAACGCGTCTGGACGTCAGAAGTAACAAAATCCGGAGATGCCGCATTTGAGAGCCGTAACACTCACCATCAGGGCCTGGGGCTTCATTCTTGGAGTCAGTGAGACCAAGAGCCCACCAATTCCAGACACATTACTGTTTCAATTGTTTGGGGGGTGCCACAAAGCTTGCTTATATTAGGCAGCAATTTGTAAATGTGTGTGTTCAGACTGCTCCACAGACCAGCAATTCCACCCATCTCTCTCCTTTTCAGGCCTCCGTGTTCCCTGAGACTCAACAGTATTGAAATTAGGCTAATTAATAACCCTATAATGGCCTCAAGTGTTTAAGTGAAAGGAAGAGTTGCACATACCTCACTTTAAATCAAAAGCAAGAAATGAGTAAACCATGCCCAGGTAATTTTTAAATTTTTTTGCAGAGATGAGGGTGTCACTAAATTTCCTAGGCTGGTTTTGGACTTCTGGCTTCAAGCAATCTTCCTGCGCAGGACTTCCAAAGTGCTGGGGTTACAGGGATGAACCACCATGACCAGTTTCATCTTGAACTTTCTTCAGTGGGGAAGAGTCAATGCCTGGCTTCAAAGCTTCAGAAGACAGACTGACCTTCTTGTTAGGGGCTAATGCAGCTGATGACTTTAAGTGGATGCCAGTGTTCATTTGCTATTCCAAAAATCCTCAAGCCCTTAAAATTATGCCAAATCTACTCTGCCTGTGCTCCATAAATGGAAAAATAAAGCCTAAATGACAGCATAGCTATTTAAATGTTGGTTTACTGGATATTTTAAGCCCACTGTTGAGATCTACTGTTCAGAAAAAAGATTCTTCTCAAAATATTACTTCTCATTGGCAGTACACCTAGTCACTTAAGATCTCTGATAAAGACGTACAAGGAGATTAATGTTGTTTTCATGGTCTGCTAACACAACGTTCATTCTGAAGCCCACAGGTGAAGGAGTAATTTTGATTTTCTAGTCTCATTATTTAGGAAATACATTTTGTAAAGCTATAGTTGTCACAGATTCCTGTGAGAGATCTGGGCACAGAAACTAAAAATCTTCTGGAAAGGATTCACCATTATAGATGCTATTGTTTGTGATTTATGAGCAGAGGTCAACATAGCAACATTAATGGAAGTTTGGGAAAAGTTCATTCTAGCCCTCATGGGTGACTTTGAGGGGTTCAGGACTTCACTGAAGGTGGTAAGTGAAGACATGATAGAAATAGCAAGAGAACTAGAATTAAAAGTGGGATCTGATGATGTGGCTAATTGCTGCAATCTCATGATAAAACTTGAACAGATAAGGGGCTGATTCTTGTGGATGAGCAAAGAAAGTGGTTTCTTGAGATGGAATCTACTCCTGGTGAGATGCTGAGAACGTTTTTGAAATGACGACAAAGGATTTAGAATATTACATAAATTAGTTGATAAAATAGTGACAGAGTTTGAGACGGTTGACTCCAATTTTGAGAGAAGTTCCATTGTGGGTAAAATGCTATCAAACAGCATTGCATGCTATAGAGAAATATGTGGAATCAATCGGCATAGCAAACTTCACTGTTGTCTTATTTTATGTATGTATTTGTTTGTTTATTTTAGTGTCTCGCTCTGTTGCCAGGCTGGAGTGCAGTGGCGCAATCTCAGTTCACTGCAACCTCCGCCTCCCGAGCAGCTGGGACTACAGGTGCCCGCCACTATGCCTGGCTAATTTTTTTGTATTTTAGTAGAGACAGGATTTCACCATGTGGCCAGGATGGTCTGGATCTCCTGACCTCGTGATCCGCTCGCCTAGGCCTCTCAAAGTGCTGGGATTACAGGCGTGAGCCATGGCACCTGGCCCACTGTTTTCTTATTTTAAGAAATTGCCACAGCCATCTCAACTTTTAACAACCACCACCGAGATCAGTCAGCAACCATCAACATCAAGGCAAGACCCTCCTCCAGCAAAAAGATTATGATTCACTGAAGGCTCGGGTGATTGTTAGCATTTTTTAGTAGTAAAGTGTTTTCTAGTTAAGATATGCATAGTATTTATATTAGACATAATTCTATTGCACGCTGATATGGTTTGGCTGTGTCCCCACCAAAATCTCACCTTGAATTGTAATTCTCCTTAATCCCCATGTATCATGGGAGGGACCTGGTGGGAGGTAATTCAATTATGGGGGTGGTTTCCACCATGCTGTTCTCATGATAGTGAGCAAATTCTCACGAGATCTGAAGATTTTATAAGCACCTGGCATTTGCCCTGCTAGCACTCATTCTCTCTCCTGCCACCTTGTGAAGAGGTGCTTTCTGCACCTCTTGTGTAAGTTTCCTGAGGTCTCCCCAGCTATGCAGAACTGTGAGTCGATTAAACCTCTTTTCTTTATAAAATACCCTGTGTCAGGTATTTCTTCATAGCAGCTTGAGAATGGACTAATACACACATAATAATATATAATAGACAGTGTAGTGTAAACGTAACTTTTACATGTACTCAAAAATTTAAAAATTTGTGTGACTGGCTTTGTTGGGGATATTTGTTTACTGTGGTGCTGGAACTGAATCTGCAATATCTCTATGGTGTGCCTGTAGTCACCATGTTAGCTATACATCTTGGTACAATGTAACACAAGGGTGGTACATGGTAAGGGAGGAGAACAACATGTTTTCAGATGCGTTACTTCATGTGATACTCTTAAGAAGCCTGGGAGTGAGCTGTGTCTCCCTAGAGCAGATGGGGAGTGGAGCAGTGTATCACCTATGCTCTCTGTCACCTTTAACCTGGTGCTGTTGCTTAAGTAATGCCTGGTCAATGGTTCACCTTTACTCAACAACAGTGTTTTTCCAAGAGAAACAAGCATGAAAACATCACAGAGAGTTAATTGAGAGGCAAATGTGCTTTTAATCTATTACATTCTTGTATTGTAATTCAAATGATAAAAATGTACTTCCCCTTGTTCCCAACCTAAGTAATTTTAAACATTGTATAAACCAAAAAAAAAAAAAAATTTCCATGGCTAAAATTCCTGAATGTTTGTGAATGCTTTGTGACATTTCTCTTGCTTCTCTCTGTGCTGTCCACTGGCCTCATGATCGGTTGGTCATTCTTTGTTTCTCTTATGTATCATTCTGTCTTTGGGTGCTCTTTGTTTCTGCATTGGAGCACACAGCTGATGAGAGTAGGCGCTCCTGCTCCCCTCTCTTGGTGCAGTAGATGTATCCTCAGCCAACCTCCATGTGATGGAGCCTGAACACACAGATCCCTTCGGCACCTCCTAAAGCAATCAGACTTCACATACAGGGAGTTCTCAAGGCCACTGGGTGCGTCCAACCACTGAGTCTTATCTGAGCTCAGACCTACGTATGCTCATTTTACATTTTATTGTAATTGTGCAATATAATGCAATAGTACATAAGCCCTAGAAAAACACATGTGAAGAGAGAGTTGTTTCTGTGAAAAATTAGTTGAATCCTTTTGAACAATGGGTAAGACTGCTAATTGAATGGGCAAGGTTAGCATCCAGGGGAGGGGAAACTTACAAAAATCTGGAAAGATTCTACCTCAAATTGCTCTGCAAATGTCTGTAAATCTTTTACTTCACTTAAATGGTCCCCAGCTGATCATTAGAGTTGAAATACTATGGGCATGTTTAATGCAAGCAAAACAAAGAATTATAACCATACTCAAAGTAAAGAAAGATCTTGTTCTACTGCACAAGATTTGTGAATAATGTGTATTTATATATTTAGACTTAACATTCTTTCAGAGTATCTTTTAATACTTTCAGTAATGTTTTACTTGATTAATTTTTAAAATTAATCAACTACATACTGCTCCCAGTGGAGACTGTTCAGGAGGCATTTGGTGGGTCGTGCAATCAGGCATCATATGTCAGGTTTAGCAGATGCCTCTGAACTCTTCTGCTTTTCATGGAACTCAGAGGGCCATTTGCGAGCCCTGGGAGAATGCCGCTATAGTATCAGTCTTTTCTCAAAACCTACACTTGTCCCCATTTACTTTAATAATCAGCAGATCCCTCCTATAAAACCCTGCAAGGATTATGCTGAAACAGCCCTCCCTTCATCTATTGTCTCTGTCTTTTTTACACCTTATCTACTATTAATGTTTGTGGCAATGTTTGCTATTCTTTATTGTTTAAGGCTTCCACAACTTCTACTCCTTCTAAATCCACCCCCAAAGAGAGATCCATCTCCATAATTTTCTGTATGTGGCATCAAGCCAATTTCCCCAATGTTCAGTTAGGACGTGGAAATGCAAATAGCTTAACTTCAAGGAGGATCTGAACAACAAAAACCAGCATTAAAGCAAAATGAAATAAAATAAATCCTCATTTCAAAGAAGAGGGGCTAACATAGCTTGTGCAAGAAATGTTGAACTATAGATTATGGTTTGACTTTGAATAACATTTGAAAAAAATGCTGGCTTCTAAATGAAGTCTGAGAAATTTTTAAAACAGGACCAGAGACACCAGCTTTACCACTTGCCAAGAAGACTCTGGGGTGATGGGAGCTATGTTGCAATTTGCCTCCTGGTTTGAGTATGACATGAAAAGTCAGCTCCTTTGGAAGGGGATTAGCCACAGGGAATCTTCACATATGGCACATATCTTCCAGACTGCAGGAGGGTTCTGGTTTTCTGAATTTGGGGACAGAAATACTTTTCTTATAGAACAATGTAAAATTGACTATCTGCTTGCCTGGAGAAGAAATATTTATGGAACCTTTCTGCTTATTTATGGGTAGAAAAAAAAATCATCTCATTTGCTTCTGAGACCTGTTAACTTTCCTGGCCTGGGCTGTATGGCTGAGGCAGCTTCATATTCCCCTCAAATGGTGTGGGTCCTTCCCCATGAGGCTCTGCAGGCTTACAAGGGGTGAGTCTGGGGGCTCCAGGAGTGGTGTGTTGGTTATTCCTCCTATCCATTTCAGGTTCCAAGTGGTAGGTTTTACCAACACCGCCTCTTATAGAGGGATAGACAGGCACTGACAAGGCATGCATCTTGCGGATGTGGTAGAAACAGAACTAAAGGGGCTTTATCCACCAGCCTCCATCTTATTATATGTATTCATCCTGCCCCACAAGAAGCTATGTAATCAATATGTTCCTGAATGACATTTGGAAAGAGTGAGCTCTGTATGACGACTTTATATGATGATCCAGACATTATGCATGTGGATCCCTGTGTCTGGAAGAGAAATGTGCTACTGTACATCTGGAATTCCAGTTACAAGAATGAAATAAGATAGGATGACAGTCTTGGGATTACTAAACAAGACTGAATTTACGTATGCCATGCCCAGTGATCTTATATTGTAACCATTGAAGATACTAAACTATGGTGACCAATTCAATTCAACACAATTCAACAGCACTAGTAGGTAAAAACAGTATATTAATT
Organism: Gorilla gorilla gorilla; assembly: GCF_029281585.2. Lineage (NCBI taxonomy): Eukaryota > Metazoa > Chordata > Mammalia > Primates > Hominidae > Gorilla > Gorilla gorilla. Next base: position 27,309,114 of record NC_073240.2, read on the forward strand.
ATTATAAGAGATACAATGTCAGGGTAAATGAAATTCGTTCTCTTTTATTCCTGCATCTCACAAGGTCTTGAGCTACACCTGGATGATTAGTTTGCATGATCATAGATTTATTTATTTATATTTGTTCAGAGTGTAGGTGTTTGTGTTGTGTCTCTGGACACTAGATGTATTTACTAGAAGAACATGTGATAGAATAAACAAGTATCTCACCACACTGGGCACTTTGAACAACTAGAATTAGAATTCTAGAACTTCAAGCAAACTTTTGGATTTTCCAAACTCAATCTCTTACAAATCTATGATTTTCTGGGATCCCTCATTTCTAGGATAGATTCAATTGCCCAGTTCTTCCATCCATACTTTCATAAACACCCACACATACAGAAATAAATTATGAGACTTTCTCTCCTCCCATGTTTACCTCTGCCTCTTTATTCTCATTGAAATTGGATGAAGGTTGTGAGAAAGCCTGTACTTCTATTACAGATTTTATTGCGTTGTCTTAGAAAGTAACACTCAAGAAGGAAATATTTATCAATTATAAATCGGTACCTTCATCGTGAAGCAGACTTAGACATATACAAAATTGAATCATTTCCACAGCTCAGAAACACCCTCTATACAAATTCAGCTTCAATTGTATCATCATATTTCACTGAGTTTTCAATAAGCAAATGGACTTGGATGTGAACAACAGTCAGGTGCAAGTTAATTTCATTCATTCACTCTCTGATTTAGACTACGGTATCAGTCTATTGACAGACATATTAATATACATTCTAGTTTTTCACTTTCTTTCTTTCTTTTCTTTTTAGAGACAGAGTGTTGCTGTGTTGCCCAGGCTGCAGTGCAGTGGTACAATCACAGCTCACTGAAGCCTCTGACTCCTGGGCTCAAGTGATCCTCCCACCTCAGCCTCCAGAGTAGCTGGGGCTACAGTTGTGCACCAACACACCCAGCTAGTTTTTAATTTTCTTAACCTTAAAAACAGAACTGAAGTTTGGTATATATAATTTACAAGTAAGTCCTGTACCAAAACAGCTTTCTTCTGACTTTATAAATTTGTCAGAGCTTTAGGAGATAGAATGACTGAAAGAGTCTGCTTTGCTGCACAGAAGGGACTATAATCAAAAATAAAAAATTGTGTCCTGGATTTCTTTTAATATTACAGGGGTAAATCAAATGTCAAGAATTTTTGTGAAACATAATCTCTTGTTTTATGTAACTGCATGTTAGCATTTGCTGATGAATATGGAAAATAAAAAATATATGTACAGAAAATTATTATAACAATGTTAAATAAAACCTTCAATGAGGCTGGGTATGATGGCTCCAGCCTGTAATCCTGGCACTTTGGGAGGTCAAGGCCAATGGATTGCTTGAGCCCAGGAGTTCAAGACCAGCCCAGACAACATGGCGAAAACTCCTCTCTATAAAAAACACAAAAATTAGCCAGGCATGGTGGTGTGCATCTGTAGTCCCAGCTACTTGAGAGGCTGAGGTGGGAGGATTGCTTGGGCCTAGAGGTTGAGGCTGCAGTGAGCCATGATTATGCCACTGCGTTCCAGTCTGGGCAATGGAGTGAGGACCTGTCTCAAAAACAAAAACAAAAAAACAAACAAAAAACCAACAACAAAAAACTTCAATGAATGTTTATCTATAAAGTGCAGGTGAAGGTATAGTTAATGAACTGGATAATCAAAAACCAAGATTTTATAATCTTAAGTTTTCTTTACATAGTCTTTTTTTTAAGGTGAAATTATTCATTTTGTCAGGATTTTGTCACTTTTTTTCCATGACTGGACCATGAGATGTCTTGTGGCCATCTTCTGCCTTCTTGCTAGATTTTAGGGCCTTGTGGACAGAAACAAAGAATTGTTCCTCCTGTTTTTAAGCACACTTTGTTTTTCTGGTGATAGTAATAAACAAAATATAACAGTACCAACATTATTGTTTCTTGGTATCTGTCTCCCTGATTAAACCTCTTAGAATTGATGCATTCTCATGAATGCTTAACAAATATCACTTAAAAACTAATTATTATAGTTAAATCATATCAGATCCCTGGTTTTTCATCTGCAGTGAAAAAAGAGGTGTACATAGGTTGCAAGATGTTGCAAGATGCAGAATTCCATTAAAGTAGCTTATATGAAAAAAATTAGAGTTACAGGGTCTCTGATGGAGTCCAAGTTCTGCGGATCCATTGAGTTTCAGGCAAGAATTGCCCCTTAGGAGCGATCTGTAGTCAATAGTTTCTTGTCCCTGTTCCTCTCTGCTTCTCTTTGCTCAGCTGCTTTGTTTTTGTTTCCTCACAGCCTTTCTCTTCTCTAGACTCCAAAACACAGCCAAGCTCACAGGGGAACATCTCCCCCTGCAGCCAACCACACTGAACCTGGAGTCCACATGTGAAGGAGAACAGGGCCTCGGGCTGAGCATCTCTTGTAGGACAGGTCTGGTGTTGATAATAATCCTTCAGCTTTTGTTTGTCTGGGAAAGTTTTTATTTCCCCTTCATGTTTTAAGGATATTTTCACTGGATATACTATTCTAGGGTAAAAGATGTTTTCCTTCAGCACTTTAAATATGTTATGCCACTCTCCCCTTGCCTGTAAGGTTTCCACTGAAAAGTCTGCTGCCAGGCGTATTGAAGCTCCATTTTATGTTATTTGTTTCTTTTCTTTTGCTGCTTTTAGGATCCTTTCTTTATCCTTGGCCTTAGTGAGTTTGATTATTAAATGTCTTTAGGTGGTCTTCTTTGGGTTAAATCTGCTTGGTGTTCTGTAACCTTGTATTTGAATATTGATATCTTTCTCTAGGTTTGGGAAGATCTCTGTTATTATCCCTTTGAATAAAGTCGTCTTTGTCTCCTCTTTAAGGCCAATAACTCTTAGATTTGCCCTTTTGAGGCTATTTTCTAGATCCTGTAGGCATGCTTCATTATTTTTTATTCTTTTCTCTTTTGATCCTCTGACTGTGTATTTTCAAATAGCTTGTCGTCAGGCTAATTCTTTCTTCTGCATGATCAATTGTGCTGTTAAAGGACTGTTGCATTCTTCAGTATGCCGATTGCATTTTTCAGCTCCAGAATTTCTGTTCTATCCCTTTTAATTACTTCAATCTCTTTGTTAAGTTTATCTGATGGAACTCTGAATTCCTTCTCCGTGTTATCTTGAATTTCTTTGAGTTCCCTCAAAACAACTATTTTGAATTCCCTGTCTGAAAGGTCATATATCTCTGTTTCTCCAGAACTGATCCCTGGTGACTTATTTAGTTTAATTTTTTTCAGATTGTTCATTACTAAAATATACATCTTGTATGCTACAATATTGCTGAATTTGTTTATTAGTTCTAATAGTTTTTTGTGGATTCTGTGGAATTTCCTCTGTATGTGATTATGCCATCTATGAATAGGGACTGTTGCATTTCTTCCTGAAAAATGATTTGAATATCTTTTACTTGTTTTTCTTGTATAATTGTTTTTGCTAGAACTTCCTGTACACTGTACGAGTAACAAAAGTGGACATCCTTATCTTGTCCCTGACCTAAGTGGGAAAGTTTTCATACTTTCGTGCTTAAGTAATGAATGTGGGTTTTTAAATAAATGTCCTTTATCAGGTTGACGAAGTTCCCTTCCACCTAGATTGTTAAATTTTTTTTAATCACAAAAGCCTACTGAATTTTATGAAATGCTTTTTTTGCATCTATTGAGATAATTATATGATTATTTGCCTTTGTTCTGTTAATATGACATATTAGCAATCTATGCCTAGTGTTCCACTATTGGAATGCTAAGCATGTGGGAGTTATTTATATCCTACTGCTCAAAGTCATTGCCAAAATCTGATTGCAAAATTTCAAAAAATTGCAACCTCAGGCATAAATGGGTTAATTTTTACATGAGCCACTCTTGAACTCCTACAATAAATCCTACTTGGTCATGAAGCATCATCTGTTTAATATAGTGTTGGATTCAGTTTGCTAGTATTTTGTTGGTTTTTGCATCTATATTCATAAGGTGTTTTGATTTATAGTTTTCTTGTGATATTTTTGTGTGGCTATGGTATGAGGGCTAATGTCGGCCTCATCAAATGCCTTAGAAAGTATTCCCTCCTTTGTTTTTTGAAAGTTTTTGAAAATTATTGATGTTAATTCTTCTTTAAATGTTAGGTAGAATTCACTTGTGAAGTCACCTGTTCCTGGGTTTTTCTTTGCTGGGAGGTTTTTTATTATTGATTTGATCTTTTTACTTGTTATAGGTACTTTCAGATTATCTAACTCTTCTTGAGTTGTTTTTGGTAGTTTTTGTATTCCTAGGAATTTTCCCACTTCAGATAGGTTATATAATTTGTTGTAAAAGTGTTCATTACTCTCTTATAATCGTTTTTATTTCTGTAAGGCCAGACTCCATGTACTCTTTCTCACTCCTAATTTTAGTAATTTCAGTCTTCTTTTTTTCTCTTTTTTTTTTTTATTTAACATAGCTAAAGGTTGGCCAATTTTGATGATCTTTTCAAATAACCAGCTTTTGATTTTCTTGATTTTATCAATTGTTTTTCTGTTTTCTATTTAAGTTTTCTCTGCTGTAATAATCATTTTTCTTTTTCTTCTGCTGGCTTTAAGTTTAGTATGCTTCTTTATTTCCTCAAGGTATAAATTTAGGTCATTGATGATTGGAGGTTTTTCTCTTTTTTTATGAAAGCATTTGCAACTCTAAATTTCCATCTGAGCACTGCTTTTGCTGCATCCCAAACATTTCGATCAATCTACATTAGATGTTTTTGACAGTGAGCTGTTTCCATTCATCATGCTTTTGTATCTAGGACTTCTGTGTAAACCACTCTTGTGGCTATCTGAGTAAGTCACAGAAAATCAGGAAGAGTGGTTCTTGGAAGATTCATATATTTCTAGAGTTCTTACTTTTATATATTCTAAATTGTGCTAGATATAAAAAGATGTTAAAAAAGAATTATATTTTCAAATTCTACCTAATAGAAGAAATAAGCTTAATATAACAGTATACCAGGAAACATTGATGGACTCAGGAATATACAACATTCCAACCTAAACACAAATTCAAATATGTCATTCCCAAGCCTAAAACCTTTTAATGGCTCTTTCTTATTTTCCAAATAAGGCCCAAGTTCTTGTTCAAGATGAGCAAGAATCTTTAGTACGTGGTTCCTGTCCCTAGCTTCCTCCTTCCTTCTTTTTATTTTCTTGCAATGCCTGCTGCATTGTCTGTGGAGCCTCTGACATCCCCAGCCTCTGGAACCCTACCCATGCAGTTCCCTTGCCTGGAATGCCCTTGTCCTCTTTCTTAGCTTCGTAAATATTTCTCATCTTTGAAGACTCATTTCAGGCATGATTTTCTCCAGGAAACTCCAGATATTTTTACATACGGCTTATACATTTGTCTGCATTGTGAACATCTTTTTTACTAAATTATACTGGAATGATCTTGTTCTCATTTTGTTTTTTTCCCACTGTACTAAAATCTTTTGAATCTGAACCTCAATTTGTTCATCTTTTTTTTTCCACAGTGCCTCATAAAAGGCTTGGCATGTAGTAAATGCCCAATAAGTATATGTCAAATTAAATGAAATGTGGGCATATATTTAATTGCTGAGTGCTGCAGTCCCTCAGGGAAATGAAGATTAAGAAAGAAATTAAAAGGTTGCCAAGAGCTAAAGTGTTAGGAGTCACCAAGGAAACAGGACTTGGATTGTTTCAGGATAGTAGGATTTGAATGGGAGAAAAAAAGAAGGATCAGCTCAGGCCAGGGGCTTACAATTAGAAGGTGAAGCAAAATGAAAATAGACTCGGATGAGCTTAGAAATAATGAGACTGGCAGGATTAGAAGGTGAAGGGGCTTAGGGGAAAATTGAGAATGGCCTGTGGATACAGGGTGCGCTGGCTTGGATACCACATTCAGACAAAGTATCTGCCTGTGCTGCTTCCCACTCAGTCTCTCCCTGCTTGGCAAGTAGTGTGGACTCTTCTAGAAGGCTATCTGTACCCTGCTGAAGGCCACTTTTTCTGACTACCAGCTCCAGGAAGGCTTTGCTCTCAGCACACGTTGGAGTTGGCTCTTGGTGGGTGGGTAGCAAGAACTGAGCGCCCCAGAAGAAGACTGGGCAGGGTCAGCGAGCCCCACAACCCCAGAGAGGCAAAGAAGCCAGCTCGAAGCTGAGTATTGCTTGTTATGCATACCTGGATTTCCCTTGAATCTGCAGTTGTTTTGCTTGCCTGCTATTTTATAGGATAGTAATTGCATCCTAGGGCTATGAACTTCTAATGAGCCAGTAGTTAGGAGACTAAACCTGGACTTGCTTCTTCTTAGAGAGTATTTTTTAAACAGTGAATTTTAATATACAGATGTAGAATAATAATTTTTCATTTAACATGTAATATTCCTTTGTGGATTAACCTGTCATTAGGCCTGATTATTCCACCACATTATAAGCTTTGTTAAAAGGAGGAAAAAAACAGCTTGTCTTCTTGATGGTACCAAAAAAATGAAATAAAATAAACTAACTGAGTATAAGTGATGCTATATATAAAAGCTGCTATGGGTTACCATGGCAACCAAAGTTCTAAAAATGACAGAAAGAAAAGAACATCAGGTTGTTGTGACAAATGACACTCGAAGTGACAGTTTTCTTGTGGTGCTTGCTTTTAATTAATGCAGCTCTGTAAGGAACGTTATTATTGAATAATAGATTAATGTGGTAAATCAGGAGGCTGGCTTGCAGATTTGTTTTTCCCACACTGGGATAACTGATCAGAGAATGCAGAGAGCGATGGCAGAGTGAAAGTCACTGGGAGAGGAGATGACGGATGGCGGCTATCCAGAACCACATGACGAATGTCGGTGCCACACGCTTTCAGGGAGCATAGAAACAGCTGTCTCCAGCAGCCGTGATCAAAGCAAGGCTGAAAAATACAGCAGTCACCACAAAGGAAGGCTGTCGTGTAACATCAAAAATACCACTGGCTTAAAAAATCCTAATACATCGTTTTTATTGCTAGTGGGTTTTGTTAAGTGTTTTAATGTCTGCTATGTAGGATGAATATATATATATATTTTTTCCTTTGGTAACCTATTTCTTTCAGCAGGAGATTCTCTGGTTCTTAACACCTCATGTCAGGAGGCCCAGTAGCCCCCCTACCCAGGTATGTACAGATATGAAAACGTGCTGGCAATGTCTAGAGGAGACAACAGACAATTACTTTTGATACGCATGGAAAAGAAGAGACACAGACTCTTTCTACAGTTGTGGAAATTAGGACAATGTAAGGAGACAACATGTCCACTGCACAGGAAGCTGAGGTGAAGACCCAGGCCTTCGCCCTCCCAAAGCCCTGCATTCACACCATCCACTCCAGGCCTGGCTTCTATAGGTTTCCATGTGCTGGCTTTGGGTGCTTCAATCCCCCACCTCCGGGATGGGTTAGGTGTGCTCCTATGTGATACCATCGCCCCACGCTTCTGTCTTTGTACACACTCGCCATGTCCTATGTTAATGGTTAATAGCTCATCTCGCCTTTTAGACTGTGAGCTCCTGGAGGCAAAGAAAATATCTTTTCTCTTAACTCATTTCATGGCACATAAAAGGGGCTCACTACATTTTTGTAAATGAAGGAATGAATAAATGAAGCAAAATCTGCCTATCTAGGTGATTTTAGCTGAGTTTCACAGAATTACAATTATGTTAGTTAATTCATCCATCACTCATCAACACTTTAGGGACTGGCCTTGTGTCGATGACTGGGTAGGTGTGGGTAGCACAAAGACAGTAAGATCTAGTAACCGCTTCCAAAGTTTTGACATCTAGAGGTCAGCATGAGCAATCAGTACCACAAGACGTCAGGGGAAACACGCTATAACACAGGTATATGTACGGTAGAATATGGGAGGATAGAGAACTCTCAGAATTGGGGGCTTCGGGACAATTTTCCAGGAGAAAATGAAATGTGAATGGGAGCTTAAGAAGCAAGTGTTAACTAGGCAGAAAAGAGAGGAGATCGTTTTAGAGCAAAGAGTCACAAACCAGAACAGGATATCGTTGAATCTGAGACATGAAGCATGGCTATAAAGCAGGTGTGTGCAGAGAAGCAGGACAAGCAGGGGCTGGGGAGCTGTAAGCATGTAGTTCATGGGGCCATGTGCCTCCCAGGAGGGCTTGACTCTGCAGCTAATGGGAAACCTCTAGTTCTTCCATGCGTGTATTTCAGATTCTGAAATTAACACATGCTTACTATGAAAATTTAGAAAATATAAGTAGTAGAAACAGAGGAAGAAACATGAATTGTCTCACACCAGGAATAGTGTTAACACACTCTAATACAGTTTTTTTCACAGCAGCATAGCTATTCGTACAGGGCTCCTACTTTCCTCTTTTCATGCAATCAGGATATGTTGCTGAACTGGTATCTGTGTAGACAATACTCAGGAGTAGTGCCCACAAGGGAAGCTCACCTGAGCCTCAGTGTCCACAGTTTCTATGGGAGCTTGAAGTAGGCATGATCGATTGATTTATTGCCCATGTGGCTAATTTCAGTCTCCAAATAGATTAATATTGTTTGACCAAAAGCTCTCACCCTAAGCCACTTTGTTGTTCTTTCTAGCATGGCCAGCCCTACGTTGAGTATTATGGATGTGGTCAGTGCCTGCCCTAAATCACATTGCTAGGCTATCCAGTACGATCCAAGGACCCCAGGAAAACAGACACAATCTTATCAGGCATCATATTCCAGGGATCCAGAGATTGCCTCTCAGAAGCTGGGGGACAAAGACCAGAACTTTTCTTTGGGCAGGGCTAAATTTTTCACTACACATGGGCACTAGCTGTGCTCACTGGTACTAGGGTGCTAATGTTCTCAAGCTCTCTCAGGGGACAGAGCTAGGGAACAAATGTATGTACATACACATGTACATCTTTATTAATTTCTCTATCGGTCTATCATCTATCAGTCTATATCATCTATTTTCTATCATCTATTATTTATCTCTCTATCATTAGACTATCTCTCTATCATCTATCCATCATCTTTTTATTTATCCATATGAAAAACCAGGAGTTCACACCAATACTTCCAATACCAATCCAAATCCACAGTGTTCTTTATAGTTTTTCCCTTTCTCATATTTGTAACTCTCTTCTCTAAGAGTAAGAAACCTATTTCCCATTATCCTTATATATATACTGATTTGTTCAATCCTCCAGTGTTGATCAGTCTTCCATCTCTGCCACCATTTTCTCCCTCCCAGGCATAACTGCCTTCCTAATGCTGCTTGATCTCTATGCTCCAGGCTTGGCCACTCCTCCAAGAGGAAACTCCCTTCACCAAACCCCATGATGGCCCACCCTCTACGTGGATACCATTCTCACATTCCCACCCCACTCTTGCCCTGACACCTCATAAGAGGAAGAGCTATACACTAATTTGTTAGCATAGCCTTTTCTGAGTCTAGAAAATGACACTTGTTCATTGAACAGCATTCAGAAATACAGACAAGTATAGAGAAGAACTGGAAAGTCATCCATAACTGCTGTTCAGAGATTTTCATTAACATTTTTTGTTTTACATTTTGTTCTCTTCCTAAGAACATTTAAAAATAGTTGATAACATAATCTGTACAATGTTTACAACAAAATCAGACAAATTCAGACTTGTTCGAGATAGCAGTAGATAAAATGAGGGCAAGTGCTAAAACAGAATAATATTAAATGCTGATAGATTATGAAAACATTGGAAGGTCCAGGAAAGTGTACCTGAAAATACCACCAGTCACTTTGATCATGCCCCCTCCAGAGGGTGATGTCTCCCTCTCGTGCAGTCCTGCCCTGCTGTTGAGACATGGCTGCTCCATTGTAGGTCATGTGTCTTTAATTTAAATGGAAGTGGTGGCTGAGGTAAGGAGGCACAGAGAGGTGGAGAGGAGAGAAGACAGGGGGCAGAGGATGAGCCAATCACCCTGTGACTGTCATCTCAATACCTGCTGGAGGGGTACAGACTCCATCTCTGGTGGCATCACCCAGCCTGTTGATCATGCTTGGAGGATGCTTGGAGTGTAGTCATCAGAGATAAAAGTGCATGCTGGAGACTATAAAGAGTCATAGTTTCTGGCCATGATGTTTTTGTTTAAGGAGTCTTCATAGACACAGCAGTGGAAAATCAGAGAGGATGTGTCAGGGGCTGCCACATGACCCCCTTCCAACCCAAATTCTCCCTGAATGTTGAAGAAATCCAGAAGGCTGATGACTGTGTAGGTGGGATGTTTTGGAAGCAGAACTGAGGCCATGATAGTGAGAAAGAGGAGGAGGAAATTGCAGGGATCCCTTTAGAAGATCCACTTGGGGGAACACCTTGATTGATAACATACTAATTATGAGTAAAAATGAAGACAACTGATTCTTTTAGGTTTTCCTATGTGGGTGTGGGTGAAATACAAAATGAATGTATGCATTATTAATATTTTAACTTTTCTTTCCTCTAATAACTACACTTTGCAAAAACATCCTGGAGAGTAAGAATTGGGTCATTTCTTTGGGCTGTTCACATACTGATAGTGCTGAACAATTAGAATACAGTCATTCCATGCTTCTTGGATGAGCTTTTGGTCTTACCTACAATAAGCATTATTGTGAACATTTAGCTCCATTGTAATTGATAATCATCTCTGGTTATATTAAACTGAGAGAACAGAACATGTTCACTGAGATTCCCACCATCTATCTGGCCCTTCTGGAAGAGGATGTGTGCTTTGAGGGTTTTGCTCCTGGGTAGTCAAAGTCAAAAACAGTGCGGCGATGAGGCCATGAATTTCGGAATTTAGCCCTCAGGATACGTTTATGCTTTTGCATCCTCTCTTGGGTAGTATATTTCCTGTATACTTATTTACATCTTAATGTGAATATTATATTAACCCCCTTTCTAAATAATTCACAGAAACTGCTAATACATTGCCATGAATCATTTATTTTTATTAAAAAAACAAACAGGCCAGGCATGGTGGTTCACACCTGTAATCCCAGCACTTTGGGAGGCTGAGGCAGGGGAATCATGAGGGCAGGGGAATCATGAGGTCAGGAGATCAAGACCATCCTGGCTAACACGGTGAAACCCCATCTCAACTAAAAATACAAAAAATTAGCCAGGTGTGGGGGCGGGCACCTGTAGTCCCAGCTACTTGGGAGGCTGAGGCAGAAGAATGGCAGGAAGCTGGGAGGCGGAGCTTGCAGTGAGCCGATATTACACCACTGCACTCCAGCCTGGGCAACAGAGCAAGACTCCATCTCAAACAAACAAACAAAACAAAAAACAAACAGCGAAATAAGTATAGGTCTATAAGGAAAAGTATGATATGCAAACCATGAAGATGAATCAGCTGATGAGTACCTAGGGTTTTTGCACCTTATGCAAATATTAGAAAAATGAGTCACATCCAATTCTTTCCCACTTTAGATTATTTGCCACAAGACAATGTCAGTTGCATTGCTCCTCCCTCAGGGAACCTTAAGAGGAACTCATATCTTTTAATAAAGAAAGCTTCAATAAAAGGTCAATTGCTTTTTTGTTATCTATGAGCATTTTGCTTTATCAACAAAAATAAAGCTTCCTTTACTGAGGCGGCAAATAAAGCCTTTGTTCATATCTGCACAGGGCACTCACAGGCAAAGCACGGCAGGGAGATCAGAGCCCAGAGAGAGGACAAGAAGAGACAATACTGAGAAGCTATGAGTAACATTGTTATTGTGCTTGGGCACTAAATTTTTAGCACTCAACTTCCTAGTAGCCAAAGCAAAAAGGAAAATTGGATAAGTTCTGTGGATGTCACTGCCTGCTAGAAGGAAGGCTATTCCTTCCACAGAAGAAATAATTCCAGACCTTCATTTATTCGTCCTTTCAACAAATATTCACTGTATACTTAAAATGAGCTAGGTAGAGAGTTGGGCTTGGAAGAGATTTGTAAACAAGACAAACACCTGTGTAGATGTGGTAGCTTGTCTTGAGGATGACCAACATTATTCTTCCTCTCTGTGCAAGCACATGTCCCTCCTCTATTGAGAGATAAAGTCTGTTTCTCCAACCAGAAACTGGGCTGGTCTGGGAGTATGTTGACCAATAGAATATAGCATAAGTCACACTAGGCCAGTTCTGAGCCTACCTTTTTAAGAAAAGTGAAAATTCCTGCTTTCTTCCTTTTGGAAGCCAGCTACCATGTAAGGAGTGCAACTACCCAGAGACACACTCCCATGGCATGTGGAGAAGTGCTGGAGAACAAGATGCCACATGGTGAGGTACTAGCATCAGCTCCATCCAACTACCAGCTGAATCCAGCCAACGGAGTGACCGTGGTAAATATTGCGGGGAAGAGCAGCAAACCACACAGCTGAGCCCTTCCTTAATCATAAGCAGAACAACGTTTTTTGTTTTGTTTTGTTTTGTTTTGTTGTAAGCAGTATATTTTGGGACTAGTTCATTACATAAGCTCAAAACCAGTAACTTACAGTTTCAGAGAAGACCAGCAGACAAACAAGTAGTAACAAAAAGTATGATACATGTTAGGCTTGCTTCCTCTGCTCTGTATTTCAGGGAGCTGTAATCTTACAAATATTTCCAGTTCGCCTGACCAGCTGCCTCCTGATTAGGTTACGTCAATTGCAGGCACTGTCAATTTCGCCTTTGGGATCATTGATGGGAGGTTGGAAGGTAGGAGGAAGAGACAATTTTTTTCCTTCTCTTTTCTAGAGTAGTGATTGACTCCAGGTTCTGGTATCTTTGGCATTTCCAGCAGAATTTGCCAGAGCTGCCTATGAGATTCAGCATTTCCAGAAGCTGAGATGGTGTGTAGTGAGTGGCCTGCTCTCACAGTGGCCATCACAAGCAGCTGATTGACTGCAACATCAGCAGCCTGGGTAGTTCCAGTAGTATTATCTGCAGACTCTAACAATGTCAGTGATGAGATGCTCCCCAGTGCTGCTAGTGCCACCTCCTCCCTCTTTGCTCTTTGGTCACTTCCTCTACTAGAAATACCTAAAGTGTATTCTGGCCTGGCACAGTGGCTCACACCTGTAATCCCAGCACTTTGGGAGGCTGAGGCAGGTAAATCACTTGAGTCCAGGAGTTCGAGACCAGTCTGGCCAACGTGGTGAAACACTGTCTCTACTGAAAATACAAAAATTAGCCAGGTGTGGTAGCAACTGCCTATAGTCCCAGCTACTCGGGAGGCTGATACAGGAGAATCACTTGAACCCAGGAGGCGGAGGTTGCAGTAAGCCAAGATCGCACCACTGTACTCTGGCCTGGGTGACAGAGTGACACTCTGTCCCCCAGAAAGATAAATAAATAAAGTGAATTCTGCTTTTCTAGTGAGACATCCATGGATACAGCTTTTGCAAGCAACACTGCACTCAGGGAACAGACCCCAAATGATGAAAAAGTTAAGATTGTTTATCTTTCCTTGGGCATAAATACAGTAATGACCTCATTACCTGGGGAAAATGAGATACTGGTATTTCACACATGTAGTGGCAAAATATTAATTAATTAATTAATTTTTGAGATGGAGTCTCACTCTGTTGCCCAGGCTGGAGTGCCCTGCCGTGATCTTGGCTCACTGCAACCTCCACCTCCCAGGTTCAAGTGATTCTCCTGCCTCAGCTGGAATTACAGGCGCCTGCCACCACGCCTGGCTAATTTTTGTATTTTCAGTAGAGATGGGGTTTCACCGTGTTGGCCAGGCTGGTCTCGAACTGTTGACCTCAGGTGATCCCTCCACTTCAGCCTCCCAAAGTGCTGGGATGATAGGTGTAAGCCACTGCATCTGGCCAAATATTTATTTAAATTATAATTTGGCATTACATAGGATAAAGGATCTCTGAAAGTTAAGGTACTGGAACCAAGAGACTGCTACAATAAACCATTGTGATGGGGGGCTGACTATTTCTGACTGCACTCGAGGGTTTACAAAAATTCTTAAATTCTCAGTTCAATATATGATCAGAGAACAAGAGATCTTGTGATGGCTCTCAGATGATCCTCAGACAATCCATTGTCGTTTGTTAGCCACAAGAAATAAGAGATGTAGTTGAAAATCAGGCCCATAATCTGATTCTGCAAGTCACAGAATTCAATATAAGTTAGATTCATAGCCTGTCCATATCACTGAAGTGAAAGTCAGGGCTCTAATTTAGAAAGAATGGGGCCTCCAAGAAATGGAATGGGGATATTTCGGTTGGCTCAGATGAATCTGAGAATCATGAAGCCCCAAATTTCCTTGAGCTTTTCGCCAGTAGAAGCGGCCTCCCCTTCCTCTGTCTGAGAAAGATTGTCTTCTCTTGCTTGAAGCCTTGATCAGTGCTCTTCAGACCTTGGTGTGCATAAGAATCACCTGAGGATCTTGTCAAAATCAACATTTTGGCTCACTAGGCCTTGAGAGTGGCCTGAGATTCTGCACTTCTAGCAAGCTCCTAGGCGACACCATGGCTGCTGATTCACAGACCACACTTGGCACACCAAGGGACTCAATAAGTGCCTCCCCATAGCAGTTGAAAAGAATGCCAATTCTCTACCAGATCTATCCTCACCATCTGGCAATATTTCCAGACCTGAAATTAGGAGGTCAAGTATAAAGTGTAACCAAGCATGAGATAGCATTGAAAGAGTTGTAACAATGTGCCAATTTATATTAGAAGGAAGTTAAAGAAGATGTAAGGAAATGGGTCCTAAGATTGCTAGACCAAGGAGAAAGAAGATAACATTGAATTAGGCCAAATTTATCAAAGTAGATTCCACATGTTAGTTTCAGAGTCGGGGAGTAGTTCTACCTCCCAGCTTCCCTCGTTAGTTGACTGAAACGTGGACTTAACAGTGACCACTTTCATTGGGGTTGTAATGTTGTACACCCATGGTGCAAAGTGGACTAACACTTTTAAAGGCTTAGGCAAATAGTTACATTGGAGTGGGATTTATCAAGTGTGACCCACAAACCTGCCCATTCACTGCATTTCCCAGATGGGACCAGACTTTCTTCATTAAAGTGTTGAGAAATGCATTGGTGAGGAGAGCACCAGATGCTTGAAAACTCTTTTGTAGCAATCTTCCATGAGCCAGGTTGGTGAGAAAATCCACAGTGCTTCCTGGTTCAATGGGAATCACGGAATCTCAGAGTGGCAGGGTCTAAGTATTAGATACAGCAAAACCACCAGGAAAAAATGGGCTCAGTTACTGAAGTATTGCTGGGGCAGCAGGGATCTTTGGCAGTGATGTCCTAAGAATGAAATAAATGGGTGATCTACCGAATGATTGTTTGATATATGCAATTTTATTTGATTGATTTCTAACTTTTTAAGAGACAGGATCTTGCTCTGTCACCCAGGCTGGAGTGCAGTGGCCCTATTATAGCTCACTACAGCCCTGAACCCCTGGCCTCAAGGAATCCTCCCACCTCAGCTTCCCAAAGTGCTGGGATTATAGATCTGAGCCTGTATGCTCCAGTGGTCTATGCAGTTTTAAAACTCTAGGTCTGGTGGCCAGAAACATGACTCGATTTACTGGAATGGAGATGTTTTGTGTCATCCAGTACCAAGAACTGAGTCAGCTCACAGTCCAAAGTTCCACTGGAGGAAGGGGAGACTTGGTCTACTTGAAGAATGGCCCCTCTACACTGCAACAGGAATATGTTGTAAAGATCCCCCTTCCCCATTCTCCAGAGGACCTGTGGTCATTTGTTCTATTAATTTACACTGATTTTGATGTGGCACTGCTTCAATCCCTTGCTGCAGGTAGGAAGCTCAGAATTTTTATTGTTATTTATTCCTCCTTCTCTTTGGAGGTATTGAACCTCCAAAGGAGGTTTGAACTCCAAAGGAGTATTGAACCACCTCCAATACTTTCGCGTGGTTCCTTGGAGCTTAGTAAGTAAATGATGTTTTGGCCTCAACCTATCTCAGCATGGTTCCTGTGGGTTGCAGACCAACCTGATTCCATTATGTACAATTCAGATATACATACTTGGCAGCTGAGATTATTGTAGTGCTCCCGGAATCTTGGAGTGAGGACTACTATGGTGAGAAAAGACAAATGGTGTTCCCAGAACTTCCCCCTTCTTATCAAAATGGTAAAGCCAAAGTGATCCTGCTTCCCAGAGGGAATCAGAGAGATTTGTGCCACCAACAAAGACTTGAAAGATGCAGAGATTTTCCTATCATCTACCCAATTATTCACTTGTCCACTTGACCTGTGCAAAAGACAAACAGATCTTGAGAATAACTTGACTCATGCACATTTACAGCCCCCTTCACCTTGCTAATTTATCCTTCAGGTCTCAGCTGAAATATCATTTCCCTGAGAAACTTCTCTGACACATAGAATAAGTTGTGCACACCCTCCCCCTCCCCCAAAAGTCAGTAAGGCTGAGCGCATAATGGTAGATGACAATTTACACAAAAATAACACTTGTATAGGTTGGTCTAAAGCCAGGAAAACAGATACTTCAAACAGGTAAATCTAACAGAGGAAATTGGTTGCTAATTTTTTTTTGAGGAGCTAGAGGAGCAAAAGGGGCTAACAATTAGATTATTCAGCTATTAGTAACTGCAGATGCCACCATTCACTTAGGGTTGAAAGAACAACAAAGGAGGATGGTATTACCTGCAGGTAGGAGTTTGCCATGCAAGACCTCTGCTGGGCACGCCATTGCCACTGGGACCACACCACTGTCAAATCCACTTATGCTCTGCTGAAGCTTCCTGGCTCCTGGAGTCCACGGCTGCCCACTACTGCCACTGCTAGTGGCTCTCAGCTGATGACAATCCCTGTCAGAATGTTCAGTGCCACTGGATTGCACAGTTGCTGGCAGCCATCAGGGAATGTCTGCTGCCAAGGACACCATCAGAAGCTCTGCTTTCTTGATATATTCCAGTCTTCCAACAGAACCTCCCCGGGGCAGGTGCTAACCCGATGTCTACTGGAAAGGGAGTCTGGGGAATGGGGTTTGCAGAGATCCAGGCCCCTCAAAAAGGAGAATACTATAAAAGATTCTAAAGAGGACACAAACAAACAAGAAAATGACCAGAGCAGTCAACCCTTTTGGCTACTTGGCATCCATTCCCAGCCTTCCACTTGAGTTTCATTTCTGTACAATACAACACTCAGAGTAGCTTGCTGGATTTATGAAACAAGTGAAACATTTTCATCTACTTTTTCAAAAGGTGAGGCACAAAGTCCCATCTATAGCTGTCCCTGAAGCCAATCCTGGATGAGGCTGACAAGTTAGTTCTGGCCAAAGCCAATGGTACCCTGGAGTTGTGTAATGGAAGTGGGAATGGAGAGTTGCCTCCCACTCCCACTACACAATCTTTTAAGATTGAGTTTTTTTGTGTGTGTATGTGTATTTTAGTAGAGATGGGGTTTCTGTAAAGCATCCCCTGTAAGTATGTCTCAGATGGCAACCAGTATGAGAGATATTTACAGGAGAAGTTTTTCAGAACTCAATCAGAAAAGAATTGTCATATATCACATAATAGAAATGTCTAATGCAATAATTGCAAGGATTCAAATGATCTTTTGGGTCAAATCTTATATTGCCTCCAACACAAACTGAGAGCATAGAATTAAAATTCAGTCAAGGAATGGAAGTGACTATCTCTGCATGAATAATACAATTTCCCCCCACATAAAATCGTATCCCTGTCTGCAACTCATGCTGTTGGTTTATCAATGGTCCAGGCTCTCACTGGTTCATGTTCATGCTTTCTTGACGGATTTTGATTTTGATTTTGATTGTCCGAATTAGGCTGAAGCATCAGCATTGGGAGTAGTCACAAGTTGGTCAATCCAAGTGAGTGGCACAATGATTGTTTCAAACAATAGAACTTTCAAACGATACCCCTGCCTGTTCTGGAAGCGGTTGGCTCTCCACTACTCACACAGGCTTACATTATGGTTAAGAGTATCCAGGCCTAAGCACGGAAAGAAATATTTTAATCCCATCTGGGAAATGGCTTAGAAGCTAAGAAAGTTTCAAGAACTTTCCACCTCTGAAAATGTGCATTTGCTAGGAGTATTGACCTCAACTTAGCCACATGTGTGATTCTATCCAGAGGCTGATCCCGTGCCTCAGTTTCCCCAACTTCTGTGAAAGCTGACTTGGTGAATGGGATCTGGTTTCTGTCCTTGCCCTCTACGTCCCTGTGCAAACCTCTACTGAAGCTATATTTCTACTTGCAGACCTCTCACTTCTTTATATCCCAGCCCTAGTGACTCCTGCTTCAGGAAGCGCCTCCCCTCCCTTCTCAGTCCTCAAACAACTTCAGAGGGAGGCTCCTGTGGCATGGGATCTTCCATGCTCCTTCTTGTCCCTCCATCCTGTTCACCATCTCGCTATCTGCCGGCCGGAAACACTCACTGGGGGCATAGAGAACAGTGAATTGCCTAGAACGTAAGAATTCCTTTGTAAGATTTGTCCCCTAAATATTATCATTATTTGTTGTGAAAATTTGGTATGCAAACACAGCAATGCTGATTACACAACTCGTTTTGCCGGGGTTGTGACCTATGCGGTGAGTCTTCAGGTCTCCACACATCCTTAAGGATTATGTAGCTTTTCACAGTCGTGTTTTTAAGCTTCTTGCTAAGGCTTATAAATTTACGAGTTTCACTGTGTTCCAAAAAAGAACTTCGCCATTCCCACACCGGGAGTCGAACCCGGGCCGCCTGGGTGAAAACCAGGAATCCTAACCGCTAGACCATGTGGGAGATGACGAGAAACTATTGAATTCTAAACCAATTGAATCATTTCCGCCTGCCCTTGCCTTCCGCCTTCTGCCACGCCTCGGACAACAAATCCCTGTCTGCGCCTGCGCCTTCGCGGGCTTTCGGCGCTGACCCCTTGTTGATAAAGCTGTGCTCCTTCTCGAAAGGCGGAGGCAGGGCTGGGCGCTGTGGCTGCTGGCACTGCCCAGTTCTTCAGCAGCGCTGCGCCCGGAGGCCCCCAGCCCCTCGCCCCCCGGCTCGGGGGAGGCGGCACCAGACCTCCTCAGGCCCTCGTCCCTAGGAAACTGCAGTCCGGCCTCAGTTTCCAGAAAGCTCCTCCGTGCGATTTGGGAACAGCACGGTTTGAATGGTTGAAAATAGAGGGGCTGAAGAACCGAGCCGCGCGGGCCTGGCTCCGGGGCTGAGTTCCCTAGCGGGCGCCGAGCGGAGCCTGCCATTAGACCCCATTCTGCCAGTCAGGCCATTTTAACTGAAATTTTGCATTTAGATTAATTCTAATTTCGTGAACCAAGCCCGAATGGATGAAACCCCGAATAACCCATAGGACATGTTTTGGAGCGAAACTGCGGGCTTTAAGATCTTGTTCAGAGAGCATGCTCTTTGCAGGGACGTGGTTGGAGCTGGAGTTCTTCATCCTCAGCAAACTAACGCAGGGAACAGAAAACCAAACACCGCATGTTCTCACTTGTAAGTGGGAGCTAAATGATGAGAACACATGGACACATAGAGGGGAACGACACACACTGGGATCTATGGGAGGGTGGAGGGTGGAGGAGGGAGAGGATCAGGAAAAATGGGTACTAGGCTTAGTACCTGGGAGATGAAATAATCTGTACAACAACCGCCCATGACCCAAGTTTACCTACGTAAGACACCTGCGCGTCCTGCACATGTATCCCTGAACTTAAAAAAAAAATTCTTGTTTAGGGATGGCCTTACATTATTAAAACAAAAATAAAAACAAAACACCTAAAATCATATGGGAAGAACCCACTAATTGCACTATGGTAACAACACTTCCATGGCCAAAAAAAAAAAAAAAAGTAAAAAACTAAACTGCTGAATGGCAGATAAACATGTAAAACCCATAAAAGAAAAAAAAAGAGACTGATATTAAATAGATCAGAAACTACACATGAATGATAATAAGACAAATACTGCGATATTCAAGTGAGAACTTAATGAGACCAGGCCCTTCATGGAGAGCAAGCCTATGGCTAAAAGGCATTTGAGAAAGATCTCAGCCTCACTGATTCACAGCCAGCATTTGGCCAACAAGCAAAAGTGTGGAAATGTCAGGTACCGGCAAGCATGTGGAGAAAAGGAATTTCCTAGAAACTTGTAAAGCTTGATCAGGGAGGGAGATTGTCAGGATTTCCTAAACGTGCCTGTGATCAAGCAATTCCATTTAAAAATTTTTTGCAAAACCAGTATGGTTCTGGAACTGCTGTGCATACACGGAACACGAAGAAATACTGCTTTGAAAATACCTGTGTCAGACACAGCCTAAGGCACAGTAGCACTACCACACTGCAGCCGGCAGAACCGTCCTAAGCAAAAAGCACAAAAGGATGGAGGGGTTAAGAGATTCTTAATTTCAGCTGTAAGAATTTCAAAGGTCTATGTGATAAAATTAAATAATTCTTAAGTATTTCAAACGTTTATGGGATGAAATCACTATAAACAGTGCAACAGCCAGCCCTAGGCTGGGAGAAAATATTTGAAATATTTTTGATAGGAAAAGGTGACTATCCTTAAGGCACGACTGAATCTAAGCATGCAAGAAAAACCCACAGAAGGGGCTGAGGCTGTGAATAGAGGATTTAGAGGAGAGAGGTTCTGATTGGTCAGCAAATGGGGGCTGGAGCCAGCTCTACCTTGCTGGTAACATAGCAACACAATTTAAAGCAGTTCTAAAATATCCAGCATTAGGGAGGAAGTGAGGCCACAATCTCAGACAATGACAATAGGTACAGCCCGTTTGGGGCAGGAGCAACCTGACAATTACCTACCAAAATAGGAAGGTGCACCTTCAATCTAGAAATTTCAATTCAGTGTTGCCCAAGGCCAGGAGCCCTGTGATGGCCAGGTCTTAAAGGAGTCAGTGTGAGGGGACAACTCTGGGCAGTAGCAAGCAGTGGGGACTGGGGAACCCTGAGGCCTCTACATCCTGGTCTGCTGCTCCTACACCAGGACAAGGCCATTCACCTTTCTGACAAATGAATAGAGTGGCTGGCTTTCTCCTGCTGTGCTGCGCAGTTTTGCTGGGAATCGCCTGCCCAGGCAGAGGCGGTCTTTCCCAGCTGTTTCTCTCTCGGTGGTGCCATGGATGGATAAGGGGTGAGTGTTGATTCCAGGCCCAGATGCTTAGACAACTGGCGATCCTTTCCCACTCTGCTAGTCCACTACCTGAATGTAGAGGATTCTGAGGCTGCAGGAGGAGCCAGCGCCACAGATGGAAAGAGAGTGGGTCCCTGAGTCACTGCGTGGAAGCCACTTCCAACCACTAATGAACACATCGGGTTTTTAAAGCTAGAAATAAAGTTTTATTGCATTCATCATTTAAATCTGGGGCTTGTTTGTTATCACTACCCTAAGTGACACAACAGATCCTGGAAAAAGGGCAAGCACCACAAAAATGAAACAAATGTTCTAGTAGATGATTACGTGCCTTAGCAATGATGGGGGTGGGGTGGGGAGACATGGGGGTAAAGTATGGTAGAAACTGAAGTACAACAAGAAGGCTTGAATAGTTTGCTTCATTTTACAGAGAAGTATATCAGGATCCTTCGCTTCAGTTTGGTAATATTAATCCAAATAATTTTTAAAAATAAGAATTAATCATACATTTCTATAATTTATTGGATACTTGATGTATTTTAATAATTTAGAATTTAGATTTCAGAAATGTTTAGATCTGAAAGATAATTGGGGATTGTCAAGGCTAGAACCTGAAAAATATCCAGGAGGTAGAAATCACTGGCCCCAAATCATCCAACTGAGAGATTTAGTGAAATCCTTTTAGCAGATCATCCTGTATTGGTCCCATGATAAAAATAATATTAGAATATGATGAAATGAATGAAAGTCTAGACAGCATTTTTTCCGTCAAGGAATGGAAAGTTCCATGACAACAAACATTCTGAACCAGTGTCTTTCTATTAGTTGTAATTTGGGTGCTATAATATTACTGGTAATCAATGGTTTATTAACTTGAGCAACCTGAGAGTTAAAATAGAATAATATGGATTGTGTATGTGTGTCTGTGTGTACATTCATGTGTATAAGTTTCCTCCCTCTTTTGAAGTCAGATGTCCCTGGCATAAATGCTACTTCTAAAAGATGACAAGGGCCGGGCAGGAGAATTGCTTGAACCTGGGAGCAGGAAGTTGCAGTGAGCTGAGATCGTGCCACTGCACTCCAGCCTGGTGACAGAGCAAGACTCCGTCTCAAAAATAAAAATAAAATAAAAATATAAATAAATAAATAAATAAATAAAAGCTGACTAGCTAATTTTTGGAAAAACTACTGAACCTTTGAATTTGAATTTCCCTCTATAATAAAAAGAGTCACTGTGAGAGCACTGAGTCCTTGCAAGGGCGAGTTCTTAGTATCATGCCTGAAATGAAGGTGGTACTTACTGTGGGTTAATTGCCAGTGTCCACTCTCACCCTACAAATGTTCTGTGGAAAGCCTCAGTCTGGCCACCTCCACTCAACTACTGAACAGGGGTTAGCAGGGACCCGTGGCTCCTCCAGTGACAGATCTTGTGGATGATCACTTCTCCAGTGGTGTTTGGTTCTGACTGAGCAAATTACCTGCATTTCACCCCATTCTGTCTGCCCAGACCTCTGTAACAGTATCATCCCCAGAAAGCTGAAGGGACTTGCTTAAGTGCACACAGCCAATTTGGCCAAGCTGCTGGGAAAGATATCGTGTGTTCTCTGTGTGTACATGTGTGCTTTCCTCTTCAGCTCTCTTTCTTTTGCTGGAATCTGGCAGTGCTTCTTGTCTTTATTGGTTATTTGATAACTGTTTAAGGCCTTGTGGTTTTTATCATCTTTAAGCCAACTAATCAGAGCTCTTTCATATGTAAACATCACATGTGCAACACATGTAAATACACAGAAAGACAAAAGAAGGTCCAGTAGTTGTAAGATTTTTCATTTGCCAGTTTTTAAGTTTCTTAAATGTATGTTTTCAAAAACCTTAAACTGAATGCAAGTTCCTTGGGTAAGAGTCATGTCTGCACTGTTTTTCTGCCCTGTCCGTGGAAAAGCATGGAGCCTAGTACACAGGTGAAATGCAACTACTTTTTTTTTTTTTCTTAAAGAAAGGGAGTCTCACACTCTTGCACAGGCTGGAGTGCAACAATTTTTTTTGATAGGTTTATTTCCTTTTTAATGATAGTTAAGGTTGTAGAAATAATTTTTGGCAAGTCCAACTTTCTCAACTCATGTTAAATAAATGTACCCAGTGGGGAAGGAAGATGATGACTACCCTTATTCTTGCTCTAACAAACACACAAAACAAAACAAAAATTGACATTGCTTCCAGAGAGTGTCTTTGGTGGTTCTCTAAGCCAAGCAAAACTTCTATTTTAAAAAGTAATTGTTTAATTATATTAGCTTAACCTCATGAAATTGTCAAGAATCCACTGGTTTTGACTTACTACAATGGAAATTTCATATCGTTCAACTGAATTCCTCTACCCCTAACTGTGAGTGTCAGATCTACCTATTATATTAACAGGGGAGACTAAATGGAAAGCTCACTGTTTAATTAAAATCTGAGGTTCTCCAACATCAATAAGAACAGCAATAACAACAAAAAATTGTACTTGCTTCCAAAATTACAGATACTTTGATTTTTAAAGTGAAAGAATACTTTAGGGGAAAGAGACATTTAACTGATGGCAATTAAAACATTTTATTTTGCATATTTTTACAAAAACATATGACCCTAAGAAGATATTCCGGGAGCTACTCCCAGGGCTTAGAAAAGGCCGGAACAACTGAGGTTCCCGGAAGCTTAAGCCTCATTAACTTTGTGAGACTTCCCCTCCGGCTGAAAGGAAAGAGTTAAACATTCCTGTCAATGTTCTCCCTTAGGTCCTATTATCAGTGAGTGTGGGTCTTCACTGGGTCCCTCCAGAACTGTTGGATAGGCTTCCTCGCTGGTCTCTCGTGCCCCAGGTTTGTCCTCTGTCTAATACGATTAGGCAAGTCCACAGTTTAAAACCCTTTAATGGGATTAATCATATCAGATCACGTTCAAATTCCTTAGCAATTCGGGAAGGTTATTGGCATCTGACTCATGCCCCAACCCACAGCCTCACTTCTCTGCTTCAGATCCTTGAAGCTTCTCCTAACACACCCAACTGCTTGAAAACATTTTTCTTTTGTCTGGTTTGTTTCTTCCTAAAATCTTTTCTTTCCCCTATTTTATGCATGTTATTTGTCCATTTTTCTCTACCTAAGAAATGTGTACCTGTCAGCAAGACTCAGCTTGAATGTAACTTCATTATAGAAACACTCCTAAATAAATGAATAGTTCAAAAAAGAAATCCTCCTGGAATTGACTTCTGGCCATGGTGCCTCCATCCCCATCCCAAGAGGATTATTCTCATCATACCACTGATTAAAGAAAAACTTCAGCTGAATTAAATGTAAAGGGGTTTAAGCAATGAATGATTCATGAATCAGGCAGCCTCCTGAGCCAGAGTAGACTCTGAGACTCCAGCACAGCCATGGGGTGGAAGAAGATTGATGGACAGAAAAAGGAAAGTGACACACAGAAAATGGAAGTGAGGTACAGAAAGAGCTGGATTGGGTACAGCTTGGTGTTTGCCTTATTTGAACAGTTTGAACAGTTGGCTACATTTGATTGGCCAAAACTCAGTGATTGGCACAAGTGTAGGCTGCAGTCTGTTTACACTTCCACTTGTTGTAGCTCACCATGTGCAGAGAAACCTTTAAGCTGAACTTAAAATATGTAAGGAGGCAGCTTTAGGCTAAACTTGATTTAACAATTTCACCCCAAATTAGAGAGATCAAAACTTTAGTCATTGATGTCACTATAACCATTGTAAATATACTTATTTGGTCTCTAAACCCACTGGGAAATGGTAGAACAGTGGGTTTTGCAAGGTAGGAGCAAGGACTGAGTAGAAGGTACCTCCTTATGCTGGAACGTCCTGTTTACAGGAAAAAAACAAAACCTGATCTGTTCTAGGATCTGTGTGTTTCCTTAAAGTCTTAGTTTGATTACATCACATTTAACATGAGTGACTCCATTTTGGTTTGGTCTGGTCCTTTTGGGGCCTAGTGCATGAGCTCAGTCCAAAACAATGGCCTCTCATAATTTTGTTTAAAAATTCCTCCTTTTGGGTCAGGTTCTCACTTAGGTGAAAGTGTGACCAAAACTTAGGGCTTTAGTGCCACTTTCAGTACCATCAGTTTGGGTTTCTGGTCTCAATGTGGTCATTCATAGGTTACGATGTCCTCATGGTCACACATTTCTTTCAGATCTTGTCATTTCAGTTGAAGAAAGACCATTTGACATTTTAGAGATGGCTGCATGCAAACATTTAAAACTTTTGAGAGAATACAGCATACCAGGGAGACTACTATTATAACTATCAGGGGGATAATAGCAAGAGTTTGGAGTATGCTCCTTACCCAAGACCCCCATAAACCAAATCACCTAAAATTAAATAGATCAAAGAATGAGCTAAAGAGTCAACTTGCTTAATTAAGTGGTCTCTTTGCTAATCCTTTACAACTAAATCTCTGTAATCTACTTTTGATATATTTCTCTATAGGCCACAAGTGTCAACAGTGACACAGATAGTTTTCTGTTTAGCCAGTTCTATTATTTAGCATAATTTTCACAAGATAATTTAAAGTCTGCTGTGTAACCATGGCTTTTACAGTAGAATCTGCTATAGAGCCTATCATGAGGGAAACATTTCTAATCATTGTCTTTTTTACTCGAAACCATGGAAAAAAGGACCTAACAAATGATGCCCTTCTAGAAGAGTGAAGCTCTCCTGGTAATGTTCTCTTTAACCCATGATGTGGGTTAAGAGGAGTGAACCAATGCTCTGTTTCTGACTGATTATGAGGCAAAGTGTGTACCATTAAAGTTTCTGTTTCTCACCTACATCGGGCCTTCATCTTTCGTCTGTCAAGATATAAGGTTATCCATGTATAAGGCTGGCTGCAAAATCCTTCATAACTAAAAGTATACCCCATGAGTGCAAACAACAGACCCCTTTTCCACTTGTATTGTTCGTACAGGCATAAGCAAGGGGAAAAGTATTCAAAGATAAGAGTCTCATGAAAATAGAAGTCTTGATCTGTGATGTTGGGAAAAGCTTTTTGCATCAAGGATGCCATCTTCTTCTTAGGGAGAAACTTCCCTGGTTAGCTTTACCTTAAGGGTTCCAATGGGTGTACAGTTCCAAGAGTGTGGAGGGACCCTTCTCAGTTGTGAGATTATGAACCCAAGGCTCAAGGTCCTGAAGTTTTACTGCAGTGAGGATGGCAAAAGCAATCCTTTCTCTGATGTCTCCGAAGATCCAATCTTCGGGTTCTAGATTGTGAAGGAGTTGATTGTCCTCAGTGAACCATAAAAAGGTTTTTTGCCTGTGACATAATTATTG
Source organism: Gorilla gorilla gorilla (assembly GCF_029281585.2). Taxonomy (NCBI): domain Eukaryota; kingdom Metazoa; phylum Chordata; class Mammalia; order Primates; family Hominidae; genus Gorilla; species Gorilla gorilla. The sequence goes on from NC_073240.2 coordinate 27,335,562, forward strand.
TTATAACATCAGTCCTCTTGCATGGTAAAGCTTTCATACAACCAGAAAATACGCACTGAAAATGACAATTAAATGAAATCCTTCCATAAATGTTTAAATGACCCATTGGGTAGCCAAATGTACCTGAAGTTTTGATTGTCTTCCCAGGAGTATAGGTTTGAAAAACCAAACACTGGTCATAAACTATTTTAGCAATTTAGAATTCATCATGCCAATGTATATTTAATTTGGGTCATTTTATCTTTTCTATGATGAGTCATGGAATGCAGAGCTTTTAATAAAATCTTTAAAGAGTCAGAAAGGACAAGGTGACTGTCCTGGTTCTCCATGAGTCCATGCTTAACATTGGACTTATGTCTTCTCGAATACCAGTTACTTCTCCAATTTAGATACATAATGCTGATAACTGATGGATTAACATAGGTAATTTGACTTAGACCATGGAGTTCATTCAAATTGTATATCTAAACAATTTCAGTATTGGCTGATTTAGCGTGAAAATCTTGCAAAGTATTTTCTTGGTATTCAATTGATTTTTATTTTACTTGGGTTAGCAGTTTTGTAACCCAGTCAGTCTTTTCATTAAAGTTCCAGGAATTATTACTCAGTCCAAATGATATGATTCTAAAGTTACCAGAAACCTGTATACAAGAGTGATTTTCAGGGTCTTTTCCATCCTTTCATGAACCTCCCAAAAGACACCATATTCTAGGATTTTGTGTGCTTGTGAAGTTTTCAGAAACTGCATCAGCATTAAGCAATTAACTGTGGAAATGGCTTTAAATAGTCATAATTAAAGCCACACTTGACAAAGAAATTTGGTTATTTCTGTGGTCTAAAATAACATATTATGATTGATAGCATATACCAGACATATTTGAATTTTAGCAATCCCATACAATTTTGGAACATATATTAACATCATTCACTAAAATATAACATGAAGAATGTTAAACATTTTTTTTATTTTTACAGAGCTTCCCATGTAACTTAACATGTCAAATAATCCTGTTGACCTCTTTTAAAGTCTTCAGGGGCCCTCTGTAGCATCTCAAAGTTAGAGGTCAGAAGAGACAATTTTGAAGCTGAAATTTGATTTTGGGAAGCCAGTGTAACCACCCAGTGTGTTCACCTTGCCCACTGCCTAGACAAAGCCAATTTATCAAGACAGGGGAATTGCAAACAAGAAAGAGTAATTCATGCAGAGCCAGCTGTGTGGGAGACCAGAGTTTTATTATTACTCAAGTCAGTCTTCCTGAGCATTCGGGGATCAGAATTTTTAAGACCAGCTTGGTGAGTCGGGGGAAGCCAGTGAACTGCAAGTGCTGATTGGTCAGGTCCAAGGTGAAATCATAGGGAGTTGAAGCTGTCTTCTTGTGCTGGGTCATTTCCTGGGTGGGGACCACAAGACCAGATAAGCCAGTTTGTCAATCTGGATGGTGTCAGCTGATCCATCAAGTGCAGGGTCTGCAAAATACTCAAGCACTGATTTTAGGAGCAGTTTAGGGACGGTCAGAATCTTGTAGCCTCCAGCTGCATGACTCCTAAGCCATAATTTCTAATCTGTGGCTAATTTGCTAATTTGACTATAAGGGTAGTCTAGTCCCCAGGCAAGAAGGGGGTTTGTTTTGGGAAAGGGCTGTTACCATGTTTGTTTTAAACTATAAACTATAAACAAAGTTTCTCCCAAAGATAGTTCAGCCTACACCCAGGAATGAGCAAAGACAGCTTGGAGATTAGAAGCAAGATGGAGTCGGTTAGGTCAGATCTCTTTCACTATCTCAGTGACAATTTAGCAATGGCGGTTTCACCTATAAAATATGTTAACGGTTTGAAACACTTGATATTATGAAATAGAATTCTAGGTCACCATAAATCATTCATTTAGTCAAAATACTAACTCGAAACTTTTAAAAAGGCAAAAATCTTCACTCATTGATAGAAGGAAGACTTAGCTTTCCAAACAATCTGTCTCTTGTTTTTCCCTTCTTTATTCGGTAGTTTATTCAAAAGGCAAAGTAAAATCTTTCGTTATTGTTTACATGAAACAATTTCGTTATTGTTACATGAAAATCTTGTTGAAGAGAAAAAGCCAAGTTTCACCCTTGAATTAGGATACTATTAATGTCAACCCCAATCTTTAATAAAACCTTATAGACAAATCTATTTAATCTTAATCAGTTTGATCATAAGGTGAGATTCTCATAAACCCTTTATAACCCTTTACAAATTTTTGTTAAAGAGCAGATCAGTGCTCTAAGAAAACCCTGTTGAGCTTTTATTCCAATATGTAATTTATGGAAAAACTGAATAAAACCCCTTTAACTTTACTCAGTAAGTTCACACACAGAGTTACTTTTACAAGATTAACTTTTCACAAACCTTCCACAACTTGCTTAAACCTTCAGCTTTATCCTTATCTAACTGAAAACAATCCTTTAACCCTTTAATCTAGGCAAAAATATCCACATTCCCATGACTTCTTATGATCTTTTACTAAAAACACATTTCACTTTCTTTATACCCCCTGCATGTAAAACTGTTCCTTCAGTAGTCTCAATTATATGTTACAATGTTAACACTCAGCAACTTCTTTTTTTTTTTTAATTATTTTTTTGGAGATGGAGTTTTGCTCTGTTACCCAGACTGGAGTGCAGTCGCATGATCTTGGCTCACTGCAACCTCCACCTCCCAGGTTCAAGTGGTTCTCCCGCCTCAGCCTTTCGAGCAGCTGGGATTACAGGCACTCACACCACTCCTGGCTAAGTTTTGTATTTTTAGTAGAGACGGGGTTTCTCTGTGTTGGCCAGGCTGGTCTCAAACTCCTGACCTCAGGTGATCTGCCAGCCTCGGCCTCCCAAAGTGCTGGGATTATAGGCGTGAGCCACCGCACCCAGCCTCACTTAGCAAGTTTTGTTTTTGGTGAAAAACCTGGTAAGTGAGCGATTCTGATTATGTACCAAGTCTGGAACCTAGAACACCAGACAGAAGTGCAGATAAAGTCTGACTCTTTCCAGCATAGCCAGGGGCATGGGTAACTCCACTTGTCCCCAGGCCTTATTTAGAATCTAATAGCTCTGAAGCAGTTCAGTCGAACACTTTTCAAAAGTCAAAGCAGTTTATGACCTTAAAGTATTTAGTAAACCTAATATCTGACTTGCCTAATTTAGATCAAATGTCTTTATTTTACCAACAACCTTTATAGCTGTTTCTATTTCCCAAAGATTACTGAAGTCACGTGAACTAAAAAGCATTACATTTTTTACTTTTCTGACAAAATATTTGATTTAAGCACTTATTATTTTAAGCCAATTAGTCAGAGCTCTTTCATATAGAAACATCACATGTGCAATAACATAAATACACAGAAAGACAGAAGAAGATCCAGCAGTTGTAAGATTTTTCATTTGCCAGTTTTTAAGTTTCTTAATTGGATTACTGGCTTCATGGTGGAGTCCTTGGAGGAACAGGGCTAGGAAAACACGCAGTTATTTTTTAAGGTCTAATAAACAGGCACAGCTGGAAGGCAAAACAGATCCCCCCAAATTCAGGGTTCTATTATCATACTGACTCCTGGATCCCCAAAAGAGAAATGCTATGGAACAAGACAGTGCAGTGATTTTCCTGTGCATTTGATTGCAAAGTAACCCAAAGCTGATCAGCCCATTCTGTGATCAGCCCATCCCCCAGGGGAGTCTTATCTCTCAGCCGGGGTGGGGGCATTTCCATACTTTCTAGCTGGCCGTGAGCATGCTTTTCTGATCCAAATGTGCAAAAAGCTGTGTGTCCCCCATAGTTACCATTAGCCATCCCTAAAAGTATATTTAGCCATAGATTTTGAGAGGGATCTATCTGCTTTCAATTCCTGGGGTTTCACGAGGAAAACAGGTTTTTCCCAAAGCAGGATCTGTGGCACCTCCTCCATTTTCCCCAAGGAGTCCCAAGCTGTTAGAAGTTCTCTTAGATCCTCTCTTGTGTGCATCAAGAGTGGCAAGACAAAATGGAGAAAAGCAATTCAGCCAACTGAGAAGGAAAAAAGCCTTTTTTCTCCAGCAAAAAAGATTCAAGAAGAGAAAAAATCGTAAAGACCCTTTAAATATATGCGTGGCTTAGATATCTGCTTTTAATTAAGCTGACTTTTAACCATAGCGCTCTTTAAAATTTCTTATTACCCTACTTTAGCCAGGCCAAATGGTGAATATTTCTGGCTTTTAAGCTTTATCAAAACTAACCTCACAGGCAAAACCAGTAAGCCTCAATTAAGGTTATGACTTAACTACGACTGTATGAGGTATTTTCAAAGAGGTGGTTAGCAGTTTTTAAAAAATCTAGACTCTCCAAAGGTAGATCAGAGAAAGGAAGATTCTACAAGGGAAGCTAGAAATTGTCCATGGAAGGGAAGAAAATCAACAAATGGCCAAAGTTACACAGACATCAAACCAGAAAGGACTCATTCTCTTGGGCCAGAATTGAACCCTGAACCTGGGCCACCACTGTGAAAGGACAAGGTCCTAAGCCTGCGTTCTATCCTAAGGTTCCCCTCTTCATGACAGAATGACACAGAAAGACAAATTCATAGCACAAGGTGTATCAGATTCGCTACAGCTTAAGACTGGCCTCACAAATACTTTTGCTCGTTAATTAAAACTTTGCAAGAAAGAGTGATTTTTAACCATTCTAACAACTGGTTTGCAGAGAGACAGAGAAAGACAGAAGAATTGCCTGCAGCAGGATGGGGAAGGTGAGGAACTCAGGGAACCCAGAGAAAGACCCACCCATTGCAGTGATACTGAATCAGAAGTTCAGGCAGCCACTCGTCGGTCATGAAGGGATCTTTTCCAGCACTCCCATCAGCTCTCAAGTTTTCCCTTTTGGGAAGGAAAAAGCTCCCCATGTCCAGTGAGCCTGTACATGCCTAATCCTGTCCCCCACAGCCATCAGGAAAAAGTAGAAGGCAGATTAATCCCAATAAAATAGCAGTTAACATCCCATAGTACCAAATCCATTTTTAACCAAGAGGGACTTTACTGAGGGGAGGGCCTCTAACCCATTCCTATCTTTTACCCAGGTAAAATGTACCCCACTACTTTCCCAGAGTCAGCCAGTTGGTGCTACGGTCTATTTCCTTTGGCTCGAGATCACAACTAAGCCAAAAGTTAGCAGATTTAATTTTTTTTAATCAATTACTCACTTAAGCTTTTTATTTGACTTTCATAAAGTCTTTAAATAAAAATACTGAAATCCATTTAGAAGCTTCTGCCTATCAATAGGCATCTCTAGACAAGACTAATTTGGGAGCCCTCATTTTCAAACGCACTTCAGTGCAGTGTTGTTCATTTGGAACATTCCACTATAAGTTATGTTTAGTAAGATTTCACCATTTCTGTCAGACTTTGTGGCTTCTGGGGCCTAATACTTATGCATGTATAAGCCAGAAGGAACTCAGTTCTTCAGAAATTAAGGATCCCATTTTCACCTAAAATATTGGCTTTCTCTCAGGTACCCTTGATCAGCTTTGCCAATGATTTTTCCTATCTAAGCACTCAAGAAAAATGACACAAAGGAGTAGAACACAAAAATCCCTGCGAATTCCAAAAAGCCAAATTTACACTCCCTGCAATATTGCCATTTACCACCATTTTTTTTTCTGCCCCAGTCAGATGTAAGAGGCCTCTAAGTCAGTTAATTACTGCATCCAACCCAATTATGCACGCAGTGCAGTTTCTGTCACGACTTCCAAACCAAGTTTACATTAGAAATTTGCTCAAAGAAACTCGGAGAGCTCAAAATACAAATCCACGGAGCTTTGGAATCTGAGCGAGATCTTACCACCGCCCCCTGCTGCCCTGAGAGAGCAACGGGCACAAGGAGCCCGGCGGGTCCCTCGCTTGGTCACTCATAGCTCACGGGGGTCGCTAGAAGCTCTACCTCCATCTGTTTTGACGCCATCTGATAAAAGACAAACTTCAGCCAAATTAAAGGAGTTTAATTGAGCAATGAATGATTCGCGAATCGAGCAGCCTCCTGAGTCAGAGTAGATTCAGAGACTCCAGCGCAGCCACGTAGTAGAAGATGATTTATGGACAGAAAAAGGAGAGTAACATAAGGAAAATGGAAGTGAGGTACAGAAACAGCTGGAATGGGTACAGCTTGCCGTTTGCCTTATTTGAACATGGTTTAAACAGTTGGCTACATTTGATTGGCCAAAACTCAGTGATTGGCATAAGTGTAGGCTGCAGTCTGTTTGCACCTCCACCTGTTACAGTTCACGATGTACAGAGAAACTTTTAGACTGAACTTAAAATATGTAAGGAGACAGCTTTGGGCTAAACTTGATTTAACACCACCAGTCTACCTTGTACACGTTGTTGCAATTCACTTCCCATCCCATAGTATGCTTAGTTAATGCTAATTCTTTGCTTATATCTATTTTCCCCCAAACTTTACTTTTTGAGAAAGAAAAAAACAGACCAAACTAAACAGGCCTGATGTCTGAAAAGCTGGCCTGGTATTCCCAGCTAGACCATCCTGTTCTCCTTGTGCACACACTCAATCCTGCAAACACCATCTTCAGACAAGGTTACTCTGAGGCCATGATACAGTGAGACAAAATAAGCTCATTTCATAATTTTATTTAAGCACAGACAAAAACAAGTTTGCTGTGCCACCCACAAAATACCAAACATCCTTCTCTCTTGGCTAAAATGAGTGACGACAGCTCCTTATCAATTACAATATTTACACTTGCACTAGTCTGGTTTGTCCTCCCCACAGATAAGATTAATTGAGACACCCAGTGACTGAGTTGCCTCTGCTTTTGGATGATTTCCAAAATAAAGCAAACCCTTCCCTTGAATCTTCCTCAATTCACCAACGTAAGCCCAAATCATATAACAGCTTCTGACACCTCCTTGCTGAGATGCCATGGTTCTCTGTGGTGTGTGTTTTGCTCACTGCAACTAGCAATAAACCCATCTTGTTCAATCACAAGGGTGCTCCTGGTGTTCTGTGATTCAAAGACACTGATAGAAATAGAAGTTCCTCTGAGATGCAGCTGAGATCCGCACTGCCTCAGACTGGGATGATGGACTCTGTGTATTAGTCCGTTTTCACACTGCTATAAAAATACTATCCAAGCCTTGGTAATTTATAAATTATAAAGGAAAGAGGTTTAATGGACTCACAGTTCCATATGGCTGGGGAGGCCTCAGGAAACTTACAATCATGGCAGAAGACAAAGGGGAAGAAGCAAAGACCTTCTTCACATGGTGGCAGGAGAGAGAAGTGCAAGCAGGAAGTGCCAGACGCTTATAATTCCATCAGATCTCATGAGAACTCACTCATGATCACGAGAACAGCATGGGGCAAGCCGACCCCAGGATCCAATCACTTTCCTTCCTCCATCCGTGGGGAGGACAATTTGAGATGAGATTTGGGTGGGGACACAGACCCAAAGCATATCATTCAGTGAGGGAGCACGCATCTGCACAGCCCTGCGCCTTGGGTGCCACCTTTCCTGGCTGGGAGGTAAGTTCATGCTACATTGAACTGCTGTATTTCAGTGTAGCCTTTGGGCAATGGGTTTATTTTGTTTTCCTAGGCATTATGTCCCTTGAGATTTTTAGTTATCAGATCTAATTTGTACTATTCTTTGGCAAAATTGTTTCATGGCACCTAACACCTGCTTGTCTAATGCACCAGCTGTTTGTCTGTCTGCTTGTCTAGTGTCCTGAAAGTTATTTGTCTCTGAGGGGAAAGTTTATACGAAGACAGTGTTTCTAAGCCTGAGAGTCCATCATCAAAGCCAACCTCAGAAGAAACTGAGAAGGTTTCTTCTCAGGCCTGTGTTCTATTGGCCCTGGATTACCATTTCAAAATCTTGTAAGTACTTCTTCCTCAGTCTTGCTTTTGTGTCCCTGAGAACTGTTTTTATTTAATTTTGTCTGCTTGGAACCAGATTTTGTCTGGCTCCTGATGGATGACAATGGGTCTTTGCCAAGCTCCAGAGACAGAATAAGACAAGAGTCATCGGTAGGGACAGGCTGTAGGTTTCATGACTCTCTTCAAGATACACCACACCCCCTTCAGGCTGAACTGCACATTTCTTTATGTTTTATTACTAGAACTCTTACTCTTGTGCATAGCTTTTTAAGTGGCACAATTTTACCAAAACAATTAAAAACTGCAGTGACCACTTTAGAAAACTGTTTATCGAGTAGCACTTTAGAACAAAAAAGAAAGAAAAATAGTCGGTTCTCTTTACCTGATATGAGGAAGCTTCTAAATCCAATTTAGGCCCCAAATTTGCCCCACTAAGATACTCATTAGCTACAGTTAATGAAAAACATAAGAAACTATCTCTCTAAACAACATCTTTACACAGTATTCAGGATTAGCTACTGCTGACATTTCCAAAGACTTCTTTTTCTGTTGTTGTCGTTGTTGTTGACGGTTTGAAGCCACAAATTGCAGATGATTGTAAACTTAAATTGGCAAAGAAATCACCTTACTGCATGATCTTCACTATTTGACTGAACATTTTGTAGAGACTTGAGATATTAAAAAGTTTGAAACCCTCATGAGGGAATTGTCTTGCTTAAAAGAAAGCATTTTGTTTAACATGGGAGCTATCGCCACCTTCGTTTTCATCTTTTTCATGACTAAATCTGACCTTTTTGATCGGTTGGCTTGATAAAAATTTTAATGATCCCCATTGTGTGGAAACCAGCTAGATGACACTCTTTTGGGTGTGAATATGTCCAAATCTTTCTTTCATACATATAAACTTTCTTCCCTCTCTTTACTAAAAGTAGATAGTTAGCTTGGTCTGAAGAGCACTTTCTTTCTTCATTCTGTCACACTCTTATCTCGTGAGAAACTTTACCCATTAATTGATAAAAAAAATTCAGTTGTTGTATGCATATACTCTAGAAAGATTTAACTCAGATAAACAGTCAAAATTGTCTAAAAGAGACAGAAACAAGTTATCAAGCTATGTTTCTCTTTGTGGCTACTGAGAAGTTCATTTACAAGATAGCCTTTGTTACAACAGCTATAAGATAACAATAAGAGGCTTCAGTTTTAAAATAAAAGGAAACCTTGGCATGATTCACAGTCTTCGACAATTAGCTTACCGTAAAAAATGTTAGTACGATACTTGGATTGTTCAAGACCAAGGTTAAATTTCTTGTGCTTCAAACTTCCCACGTCAGCTTTCTAATTTAAATTTCCACTGTTTTCATAACTTGCTTCAAATTAAAAATTATACGTATAAATTTGTATTCAATTGAATACAGTAATAATGATGATGTTGTTTTACTAATAAATTTTAGCTTTAGAATCGTATTGTATGTGCAGAAACATTGCGAAGGTAGCACATAGCATTTCCATTACGCCACAGTGGGTTTCCCTGTTATTAATATCTTACATTAGTATGGTGTATTTGTTGCTATTAGTGAACCAATATCAGCACATTATTATCAACTAAAGTCCATACTTTAATCAGACCACCTTAGTTGTTTACCTAATGTCTTTTTTGGTTCCAGGATCCCATCCAGGATACCACGCTTCATTGAGTGGTAATGTCTCCTTAGATTTCTTTTGGCTCTGACAGTTTCTCAGACTTCCTTCGCTTTTCATGACTTTGACAGGTTTTGGGTTTTGTTGCTGTTGTTGTTTTGAGACAGGGTCTCGCTCTGCTGCCCAGGCTGGAGTGCAGTGGTGCAATCTCAGCTCACTGCAGCCTCGACCTCCTGGACTCAGGTGATCCTCTCACCTCAGCCTCCCAAATAGCTGGAACTACAGGCACGCGCCACCATGCACAGCTAACTTTTTGCATGTTTTGTAGAGGAGAAGTCTCGTTGTGTTGCCCAGTCTGATCTCAAACTTCTGGGCTCAAGCAATCCTCCTGCCTTGGCCTCCCAAAGTGCTAGGATTACAGGCATGAGTCACAGAGCCCAGCCAACTTGGACAGTTTTGAGGAGTACTGGTCAGGTATTTTGTAGAATGTCCCTCAATTGGTATTTGACTGATGTTTTCCTCACGATTAGACTGGATTTATGTGTTTTTAATGGAAAGATGGCTGAAGTAAGTGCCATTCTCATTACATTCTATTACAACATGACTTGCTACTGTCGACCCTAACCTTGATGGCCTGGCTGAGGTCCTGCCTGTCAGGTTTCACCGTTGGATTACATGGAGCCCACGCTTAGGGAGGCAGGAGTTATGCTCCATCTCGCTGTGTGGACTATCTACATGAATTATTTAAGATTCTTCTGCAAAGGAAATTTGTCTATTCTTCTCCATTATTTACTCATTTAATCATTTATTGTGTGCATGTGAGTTTTGTTGGCACAATAAAACGTACCAGGCTCATCTTGTATCTTCCCTGCCCCAATCCTAGAATCAGTCATTTCTTCAGGAAGCTTTGGTTTCTTTTATTGGAGAACCGTGTTAGGAATCAAGATCTGTGTGATAGGTGCACTCATTATTCCTGGGGCATCACTGCTTCTAGGCCCTCTTAACAAAAAGAGCATATACACGTATGTGTGTACACACCCTACGCATGAGTTTGTATTTATAGATACTGCTAGAGATTTTTAAAGTTAAGGAGGTATGTATTCTTATTTTATTAAGGGTTTCATAAAAAATAAATGGCAAATACTTAAAATATATCTTTTCATTTTCTACAGGGATGATGGCTTTTTACATATAAATGTATAAATTATATTAATAAAATTGCATTATATTCAGAAAATTATATGAAGAGATTTTCCAGTATTGAACTACACTTGCATCCTTTAAATAAACCAGAAATTGGTCAATCCTTATGAGGCAGGAGAACAGGGAATTAGGGTAACCAGAGGTTAAGGAATAAGCAAAAGAACAGCAGGTGCAGCCATTTCTAGAAGAGATTAGGCGGCATCCAGGCCACATCTTCACTTCTCTGATAACAAGACAGAAGTTACCACTTCACCCTCTGATTCACCGCAGGCCAAGTCTCCACTTCAGGCTCTGATTGGTCGCCAGCCAATCCTTCATAGGGCGTAACCAATTGGAGGCCTCTAAAGGGCACCTGGGGGTGTTACCAAATTCTTTTTGGCCTAATAAAAACCCATTGCAATTGGGTTCTTAAGCATATATATATGCTTATATATTCATATATATACATATCCATTTATATATGAAGCTAAATGTGAGTACATACTGATGTCTCCAACTCTATTTCCTATGGGTCATTCTAGCCTTCTGCTTTTGCTTATATGTAACCTCCCCCTTTAACAGTGAGAAACCTGGCACCCACCATTCACCACTCATTTCCTTTTTAATTCCATATAGTGTGTAATAGTTTCAGGTGTGTAAACTCATACTTTGGGAAAAAATTACCATATAGAGTACAGTGCCATGTATAGCTACTTTTACCATTAGTCTTGCAATCTCTACTCATTTCTAAAATTGCTTAGGTCAGCACTTTTCTCCTTAACTCTCTTTAGTGAGGTCCGTCATACATTTGTAAGACTGTTAGATTCTTTTGCCACAGTCCGCATTTCATCCTGAGATTCCCCAAACTCCTAAATGATTTTTTAAAATTTGATGCATTAAAGTTCCCCTTTGTGTTATAAGGTTCTATGCATTTTGACAAATGCATAGTTTCATGCATCCGTCACTACAGTATCACACAGAATGATTTCACTACCCTAAAAAATTCTCTGTGCTTCACCTACCTTCCCTCCCCAGATCCCTGACAACCACTGTTCATTGTCTCTGCAGTTTTGTCTTTTCCAGAATGTCATATAAATGGAATCACATTGTATGTGGCCTTTTCAAACTGGCATCTTTCACTTAGCAATGTGCATTAGGATTCACATGTTTTTGTGTGGCTTGGTAGTTCATTCGTTTTTATCATGGAATAATATTCCTGTATTTCATCTACAGTTTGTCTGTCCATTCACCCACTGAAGGACATTTTGGTTGTACCCAGCTTTTGGCAATTTTGGATAAAGCTGCTATAAACATTGTATGCAGGTTTTTGTGTAGACATACATTTTCAAATCAGTTGCATAAATACCTAGGCACACAATGCCTAGATCACATGATGAGATTATGTTTCACTTTGTGAGAAACTGCCAAAATGTCTTTCAAGGTGGCTGTAGCATTTTGCGTTTCCACCAGCAATGTATGAAAGTGTTTCTTGCTCTGTATTCTTGCCAGTAATTGACTTCGTCAGTTTTTTGGATTTTAGCCATTCTAGTAGATGGGAAGTGGTATTTGTTTTAATTTGCATTTCCCTAATGACAAATGACGCTGAGCACCTTTTCATATGCTTATTTGCAATATGCTAGGTTCTCTGACTCTCCTCTGATTTTTTGCTTTGTCAGCATTCGATGGTGTCCCCACTGCAGGAAAAGCACAGTCTTGCCTTATGGCACATACGTAATTCCATGTGCCATTTCTTACTCAGCTATAGGCTCTAGCAGGCCAGGCTAGTGCCTGCTAACCCTGATGATCCAATGACACATGGTAGAAACTTCTGAAAACATGTAATTATGAAAATAAATGCCTACCCACACTTCCAACCAGGAATAGCCAACTCAACCGATTTGTTGCAATTCCTTTTGGCCTTTATGGGATTATTTTTTCTTTGTGTTGGACATTTAGTTTATTTTCAACTTTTTCTTAACTAAAATCATGCTGAAATAAACCACATGCTTCACAAATCTTTGACCTCATTTCAGATGAAACCCTAGAGTTAGAATTAACGTGTAAAATTTTAACGCCTTTCAAAGGTTCTTTAATACACATATCCAAATTGTGTTTTCACCAAATTGCGGCCATGTGACTTCCACAGGCAGGGGAGGAAGCTGTTCCTTGCCACGCCCCCCACCAGCACGGAGGAGGGGCAGTGGCTTTCATCTTTGTCAGGCTGTCAGCCCCACCTAGTATCCTGTGCTAGTTTTGATGTATTTAATTTATGAGCACATTTGAACATTCTTTATTATGCTTGAAATTAGTTTCCTATAATAGTTTTTGTAAAGTACTCATTTGCGGCCTCAGTGACGATTCACTTTAGTCTGAGTCACAGCCTCAAACTGCTTCTCTAGCTATCTTGGAAACACGTCCTTAGTCACAAAGCAAGACCAAGGGAGAGTGTGGAACACACAGCCCCACCTTCCAGGTCAGCAGAGGCAGATGTGCACCGCAGCCTCTCCATGGCCACCGCTCTGGGCCTTTGTAGCCTCATTTGCAAAACCGGGGGCATCGCCTACGCTTTGCAGAGTTTTGTGAGGGTGACAGAAATAGTGCATGTGATAAGCTTTCCTCTTTTCAGGCTATTTGCCCAAGATCGTTCGAGAACTTAGCTACTGTGTCCTCTGTCCACTGCTGCGAATGGAGAATACGGGAGGCATGTTACACGGAGGACAGGGTGGAAGGGAGGATCAAGGAAATGGGGATAGGGTCAGACTGTGAAATAGATCTGGGGAGGTAATTTTTGTTTAAGGACCGATTTGGAAGAAGGGTAGTTTCACAGAATAAACTTTGTCTTTCTGCCTCAAGAGAGCTTAGTAGTTTGCAAGCTGGCCCACTGCCAGTCCACAGGAGAGGAAGCAGACCCACCCTCCTAAGTGGTTCACCGTTTCTCAGCCGACCCTTCTGACCCAGCAGTGGAGGGCACCGAGAGCTCAGGAGCAGCCAAAGAAGAGAAGGAACTGTGGCCGTGCGCGGGGGCTCACACCTATAATTCCAGTACTTTGGGAGGCCGAGGCAGGTCATCACCTGAGGTCAAGAGTTCTAGACCAGCCTGGCCAACATGGTGAAACCCTGCCTCTACTAAAACTACAAAAATTAGCTGGGCATGGTGGTGGGCACCTGTAATCCCAGCTACTTGTGGCTGAGGCAAGAGAATCACTTGAACCTGGGAGGTGGAGATTGCAATGAGTGGAGATTGCGCCACTGCACTCCAGCCAGGGCGACAGAGTGAGACTATGTCTTAAGGAAAAAAAAAAAATTGAATCAGAACCAGCAGAAAATCCTGTCCACAATTTAGCTTAAAAGCAATAAGACTCAAGAGGAGATACAGTTAGAGCACAAATATGACTTCCCCAATTCTAAATTTTATAGGCAGACTGGAAAAATATTTCACAATGTTAGAACAAAAATGCCAAAGGAATGGAAATAATGAAATTAAAGATGTTGGAAACTGAAAGTAATTTTTGGGACTGTAACCAGCAAATAATTTAGCAGTCCCAAGAGATAAAAATAAACAGCTCCAAGAGAGATAATAACTAAATAATAAAGAAAAATTTCTGAGATGAAGTCTTGAGTCTGCAGATTTAAAAGGCTCACGTGCTGGTGAAAAGATTAACTTAAAAAATAATTGAAAAGATGCCTGGACATACCTATTTCAAATTCTGACGTTCCAAGTATAAATCGTTTAAGCTTCAAACTGAAAAAAAGGACTACTTAAAACTACTTTTCTCTGGTAACACTGAAATAACATCTGCAAAATACTGAAAGGAGAGGATTGTGAGTTAAGAACATATCTCCAATTAAAATAGCATTCACTTGCCAGGGCTAAAAATGACACTTTTGAATGTGCATTGATTTAGGTTATATTACCTAACTATTATAATTGAGGAGAATACTTGTGAATGTTTCTGAAACAGGTAGTGCTTTAATCAGAAGAGAAATCTCAAGACAAGTAAGAAGATTGCTGGCCCCAGCACCTAAAATCTAAATAAATTAATTATAGTTTGATGGATAACTACTGCTGTATGTTTTAATTGTTTGACTGTTCAGACAGAAGAGAGATATAATGTAAGGACAAACCTATGGGAATACTTAAATACATATTTAAAGAAAATATTAATAAAGAAAAACAAATTCAAGTCTACAAATTGATTGTCCAAGAAAAACTGATATGGGACATTACATATCAAATTTATACCAACAAAATTTGTGAACTTCAAGAATTGAGAAACAATCCCTTTGCATTCATGTATATGATTGTCGCACTTACTTTAAAAAATTATAAACATGACTGGCTTTACATCTTAGATTACTCCATGTAAACATTCAGTATTAAAAGGCAGTAGAGAAGTAATTTTAAGTTCTTATGGAAAGGAGGTATAGACAAAATTCTATCCCAAGGTAGAGTCTTTCAGTTATAAAGGCAAGAGGATGAACCTTTACAAATCTGATAGCTCCTTTGAGCTGATCCTGAAGAAAGTGTTGAATGCTAATTTCAGCTAAGCAATAGATAAATGGATAAACCATGTGGAAAAAAGGTGATTGGAATTGACTGAAGCCAATGTGAGAATTCTGATTAGAGAATTTATTTATGATTAGGATAAACATTGCATATCAGAATGCTGATGCTGCAGACAGTGCCGTTGAAGCGCTCCTTCAAAGGAAATAAAAGAAAGGGTAAAAGGTGATTTAAAGATCCTGATACTTGGGCTGGGTGCGGTGGCTCATGCCTGTAATCCCAGCACTTTCGGAGGCTGAGACGGGCGGATTGCAAGGTCAGGAGATTGAGACCATACGAAAAAAAAAAATTAGCTGGGCGTGATGGCACGCGCCTGTAGTTCCAACTACTTTGGAGGCTGAAGCAGGAGAATTGCTTGAACTCTGGAGGCTGAGGTTGCAGTGAGCCGAGATCACACCACTGCACTCCAGCCTGGACAACAGAGTGAGACTCTGTCTCAAAAAAAAAAAGAAAAAAAGAAAAATCCTGATACTCTTGTTTTCCTAGCTGGTGTCAAGATAATTTCAAAACTGACAAATAAAATAATAGAGAAATAAGTATTTTTAAACTTTAAAAGTAAACACTAAAATACAGTGGTGTAAGGGAGACAGGAGCAGTGTTTAGCAGTGGGAATACACTATGTTCATTGTTACAGCAGGGAAATAATCTGTGCTGTTTGAACGAACAGAGGAGTGAGTTTTGAATAATGGTAAAGCCATAAAATTCATTGCTGAAATAAAAATTAAATAAAATTCTCCAGGTTGGAAAAAGACACACCAACACAAAAGTAAACACCAGAAATCAAAAATGGAACCACAAAATAAATTACGATAGAATTCACTGACAGAAATTCTACCAAAACCTTAAAAGAACAGGAAGCTGTTCTAAGTCTCTTTAAACTACCCAACAGCAGAAAAAGCAGAAAATCTTTTAAAGTATTTAAATAAAATTTACCAAACATGGAACAACAATAAAAAGAACAAAACAAAAAAAAATCAGACTAAGCTGACATAAATGTCAATGCAAAATTCTAGGTAATATATCCCAATTAATAAAATATTTCAGCAGACAATATCGTGTTACCAGATAGAAGGTCTTGACTGTGACTTTTCCAGGTTCCTGGTGTGTTGAACAAAGAAATGAACAAAACGCTCAAACAAAACAACCAAAGGAGGAAGCAACGAAAGACAAAACAACAAAAGAACAGAGTAATGAAAGTACAGATTTACTGAAGCAAAAGTACACTCCACAGAGTGGGAGCAGGCTTAAGCAAGCAGCTTGAGATCCCCAATTGCAATGTTCCTTAGGGTTTTTATTAGGCTAAAAGAAAATTTGGTAACAACCCTAGGTGCCCTTTAGAGGCCTCCATTTGGTTACACCCTATGAAGGATTGGCTGGCGACCAATCAGAGCCTGAAGTGGAGACTTGGCCTGCTGTGAATCAGAGGCTGAAGTGGAAACTTCTGTCTTATTATCACAGGAGTGAAGATGTGACCTGTACGCTGCCCAGTCTTGCCTAGAAATGGCTGCACCTGCTGTTCTTGTGCTTATGTCTTAATCTCTGGTTACCCTAATTCCCTATTCTCCTGACTGATACTGACTGACCAATTTCTGGATTATTTAAAAGGACGCAAGTGTAGTTCAATACTGGAAAATCTCTTAATATAATTTTCTGAATATAACGCAATTTTATTAATATAATTTATACATTTATCTATAAAAATATCATTATCTCTGTAGATACTGAAAAGATATATTTTAAATATTTGCCATTTTTATCAAACCCTTAATAAAATAAGAATACATACTTCCTTAACATTTAAAAATCATGTGTGTGTGTGTGTGTGTGTGTGTGTGTGTGTAATCCCAAATTAAAGGCCAGTGTCATTTTTAATGAGAGAACACAAGAATCTCTTCCAACCATTAAAATTAGGTAAAAAACAAGGATGTGAAATATCACTACTAGTTAATATTATTTCAAAACTATTAGCCAATGCAAAAAGTAAAAAAAAAATGTAAAAGAGAAGACAAAGTGGTCATTATTTGCAGATAGTATACTTTTATATTTGGAAATTCTAAGAAAGTTACAAGACAATGTTACAGATAGAGGATGCAATCAGCTAATTAAATATAAAATTAAAACAGAAATATTTGGGTTCATGTGTGCAAACTACAACTATTTAAATGCTTTAATGACAGAAAAAACTATTTTTTAGCAATAATAAATATGTATTTAGGAATAAACAATATGAAATGTACAAAACCTATGTGAAAAAATGTTTAAAATACCACTGAGAAGTACAAATCAAGATATGAGCAAACCCTTCTTGGGTAGAAAGAATTAACATCTTGATGATATTGATTACCACTATATTAATTGGTATTTTTAAAGTAATTTCAGTAAAATACCACCAGAATATATTTGCGTGAACTAGACAAGCTCATTACAAAGCTTGTATTAAAAAATAAACAAATAATAATTGCTAGGAAAATTCTAAGCAGGAGTGATGGTGGAAAAGCAGGTTTATCGGAAGTTGAAATACATTTTTTTAAAGTTAATAATGAAAAGAGTGCGGTGCCTACTCATGAAAGGAAAGATAAACAGAATGGATAGTACCTAAATTGGGTAAAAATTGTAGGGAATAAAACATGGTGACTGTAGGTAATAACAATGTATTCTATTCTTGAAAATTGCAAAGAGAGTACATTTTAAGTATTCTCACCATGATAAATAATAAGTATGTGAAATAATGCATATGTTAATCAGCTCAATTTAGCCATTCCACAATGTATACATGTTTCAAGGTATGTTGTACTCAATCTATACAATTTTTATTTTTTAATTAAATATGAATGATTAAAAAATTAATAGGGAATAAATTTATAAGTGGTCTTGGAGAATCTGCATATCCAAATAAATTTACATTTTTCACCAAGTAAACTAGAGATAGGCAAATATTTTTATCTAAAAATCAAAACAAAAAATTAAAATAAAATATAAGAGAATGTTGGTAGGGAGTGGAGAATGCCTTTTAAAATATGTTATAAAAATACAGCAATGTAAGTAGAATGGTGGCTGCCTGGGGCTGGAGGAGGCAGAATGGAGAGTTAGTGTTTAATGGGTGTAGAGTTTCAGCTTAGGAAGATGAAAAAGTTCTGGAGATGGATGGTGGTAATGGCTGGACAACAATGTGACTATATTTAATACTACTGTATTAAATACACTTAATGGTATGCTTAAACCTGGTTAAGATGGTAAACTTCATGTTGTATATATTTTGCCATAGTAAATAACATATAGCAGCATAAAACAAAAACTTTGAAAAAATCAATACATACAGCTAAAAAAAATCCTGACAATCATCCATCACCATAAACAAGATCAGAAGACAAATAACAGGGAAAGTTATACACAATTTATATCACAGAAAAATACGGTTTTCCTAACTGAACAAAGAGCTCCTATAACTCAATAAAATCCTCAACCAGCAAACAGAAACATAAAAAAGGATTTTAACCTTTTTCAGGAAAGGAAATAAAAATTGTTCCTATCTATATAAATAGTCAACTCAAATGCTCATGCCACTTTTCACCTAGATTATCGAAGATCAAGGTGGGTGAGGGCACGCCTTTCTGGGAAGGGTGCAGGGACCTTGGCACTTGTATATATTGCAGGCAGAACACAATTGAGCCAGAACTACTAGAATGTAAAAAAAAATCCACTTTTTGTCCCAGTGGTTCCACTGCTGGGAATGTAGCCTCTAGATACACTCAGACATGTGCACATGGTATGTGTGCAGGGGCATTTGCTGTAGCATTATTTGTGGCAGCACAAGATTAGGAAAAATAATCAAATGAAGATTGTGCGGCCACCATAAAGAGTGAAACAGTGAATTAATACGTGATGAAAGCCAAGATTTATTATGAAGTAATGGGCAGAACAGAGTGTACTGTCACCATCTGCTGAAAGTGCACGTGGAGGTGAAGGTTCTAGAAAGATAGATGAGAAACTACTCAGTCAGTGCTCAGGAAAGGAAGTGGGGGACAAGAGACAAGGGCTGTGTGTGTTACATTCTTTCCTTTTGTATTTATTTCCTGTGGCTGCCATAACAAATGATCACAAACTCAGGCCTTAAAACAACCGAAATTCATTCTCTCATGGTTCTGAAGGCTAAAACCCGAAATCCAGGTGTCGGCAGGGCCCGGAGCTTTCTGAAGGCCCCAGTGGAGGATCCTTCTGCCTCTTCCAGCTTCTGGTGGCCTCTGGGGTTCCTGGGTCTGCAGCATCTCTCCAGCCTCTGCCTCCGTCTTCACATGGCCATCATCCCTCGGTGATCCTCCGGGCGCTTTCCTCTTCTTATGAGGTCCCCAGTCAACGACTTGAGAGCTGATGCTAAATCCAGGATAATGCTATCTTGAAGTTCTAGAATAGTTACAGCTGCAAAGGCCCTCCTTCCAAAAAAGCTCACATTTGGAGGCTCCGGGTGGATGCGAATTTTTAAGGGAGATTGTTCAACCCAATACACCTGTGTATATGCTTCTGGAGCATTTGAAATTTATACTATGTATATTTATCACCCTTTCAACATAAATTAGGTCATTAAAAACTATGAAAAACACATCTGTTTACAGATAGGAATATATGATGGCACTTATTTACACATATATGTATTCATATTTTTATAACGAACAGTTTTAGAACAGCATTTACCAGGTTAAAATGAGCCCTGCAGTAGAAGTGTTAGAGATAAGGAGGAGGAGAGGATGGAGGGCTCATGACCATGTTCTCTGTAGGTCTCTACAATGGCTTGTGGTATTTGATGCACTATTTATATACTGAGATACATTTTATGAAAGATTATATTTTGAAATAAATATGCTTGAGTCCCAAGGAAAACAGATATAGCCTTACAACTTAGGATCAATTCCCCTATCGAACTCAAGAATGACAATGAGAAGCTTGACATGGTCTTTATCAGTACAATGTTCATATCTGAGTTACTTGGCAAGCAACAACACACAGGCGACTTTCTAAACCTGCATCCTAAGATTAAATCCTGTTGTACCCCAACACCAAAAGGCCACATGTGACCATCACCTTGAGCTGGTAAATGCTGCGAGCTTACTTTGCCTGGTCAGCAAGAGATGAGTGCAGCGGTCTGGGTGCTAGGGTTAGACAGGCACACAGCGGGTCCACCATCTGTAGGGGAGTGGGGACACCTGGAGTGAATGGGCAGATGTAGGACAGGCCAAGAAAGTTTGGGGTTCCTTGGTTCATCAAGGGGGCTGCTCTTGGGGAGAGCAGATGAACTCCCCGAAGTAAGAATTATTTTCAATAAAAATCTTTTCCTGGCAAATAATTCTAAAATATCCCCTAGGTTGACCTGGAGCTGTTAATGTGCTTTTCTTCTCTCCACCCCAGGTATTAAGGGATTCACACACATAACCGTTCAATATTAAATGGGAGGCAGTGTTCTGGCCACGGATATTACAGCTGGGGGATCTCTACCTCATGGGTGGGCACAGCCAGTTTGAGGGGTGCCAACTGTCCCTCCTTCAAGGAGGTGTTCCTGGTCTGCTTTAAGGAGGTCACTGAGCCAGAGCCCCAAATACTCTCCAATTAATCAAGCCGAGATCGCGGTGCTTATTAAACATCTAAGAATGACCCATGGAGGCAGCTTTTGAATCTTTCTTCTGGAAATTTTGTATTGAAAATTCACGAGGCTTAAACGGAGCCTGTGTACCAGGAGGCGGTCATTGCTAGGAAAATCTGTCCTTAAAGTGATCCTTTCTGGGAGTTACTTTCTGCTTTGCAGTCTTCTCTGCAGAGAAACTGAGCACACAGTCCCTTGAGGAATTGCAGAGAACTCAGAGACTTGGCAGTGGTGCCAGAGCCACGTGCCATGGTGGTGGGTGACCGGGAAGCGCACCCTCCCCAGCCGGGTTACCTGTTGCTGTACATGTGATGTCCTCTGTACCAGACTAACTTCAAAGCCTCTGAGGACAGTGGGATGCTAATGCCCCAGAGAGAACGTGCAGAAGACAGCTACCTCACAGGGATGTGGAAACGTTCGGCTCCTGGAACCAGGTGCCATCGTCTTCCTTGTCACACACTGAGATGAACGAAATCACTTTATAGTATAGGTTGTTTTTCCTTTGGATTGGACGTTCTAGCGTGCTACTGTGTTCTCCTGGCTGCTGCGGCTTTGTAGGTCATCAATCAGGGTGCTGACTGGCAGGAATGACTGATGATGCTGCATGCCCTCTCCGGCCCCACGGTTTTCCAAATCACAACTCATCTTCTTATTGGCATAAATGTACCTCCTATTTGTTTAAGTAGAATGTAAATAGGGAGAAAGGCTGTGACCCACGCTAATATTCCTCCTAGGTGTGAGCACACTAGTTTATATATCTGCCCTTTGTCTCTTGCTAAAGTCTCTCATTTTCAATCATATTCTTTACTTAAAATGTCTACTTTTCAGTGTGAGTTATCACAAAAAAGACACATTTAATCGTTGTGTAGTAGGAAACCCTCTCGCAGGAATAAAATAGGATGGAGAGGAGTTGCCAACATAGGCCACAGTTCCCAAGCTGACCCTTATTTTTATTGAACTAAAGTTGCATATAAATCTTTTATAACACATAAATCCTTGCTGCCTCGGCACCGCTATGTGCTTTTTTGTTGTTGAGAAAGGCTCTTGCTCTGTCACTCAGACTGGAGTGCAGTGGCATGATCTTGGCTCACTGCAATCTCTGTTCCCTCCCACCTCAGCCTCCCAAGTAGCTGGGACTACAGGTCCCTGCCACCAGGCCAGGCTGATCTTTGTATTTTTAGTAGACACAGGGTTTTGCCATATTGCCCAGGCTGGTCTCAAGCTACTGAGCTCAAGGGATCCTCCCACCTCGGCCTCTCTCAAACTACTGAGCTCAAGGGGTTCTCCCACCTCCGCCTACCAGAGTGCTGGGATTCTGGGCATGAGCCATCACGCCTGGCCCTGCTGGGTACCTTTTGTTTCCTACATTACTTATGTCTTTCCTGTTGTTTATTCTACTTATTCGAAGTTTGTTTTATTGATGATTTCATAAAATATTATTTTGGTGCTGATTATCTGAAAGTAATGTGTGTGGGTTTTTATTGAACTAAATTGTTTTTCTCCTTATTAATTTTCTTCTAATTTATTTGGGTTTATTGTGCTGTTCTTTCTCCTGGATTCTTGAGCGGAAAGCTTAATTTATTTTTAATGCATCTTTGAATCTAATTAATGCATTTAAGAATACTCATGGTTCTCAAAGTGCCTTTTGCCTCCATCTCACAGGATTGAAGAGGCGCTCTTATTTATTATTCAGTTACACAGGTTTGCAATTTCTACTTCTATTTCATTTTTAATTAAAAGTTATGTAAATGTTTGTTTTTGTTTTCTAATTTTATTGCTTTGTGAAAATAAATGTGGTTTTAATGGTGTTAACTTCTTGAAATTTATGATTGCCTTTGTGGTTGAGAATAATTTATTTTAAAAATTACATGTGTGTTCGAAAGAAAAGCATATGCCCTCCTGAATAAATGCAGTCCTGGAGATTGTGAATTTGAAGCCTTTACATTGGTAATGGTTTAGATCTGTCTCTTTCTGAGAGAAGTTTAGAGCTACCACTATGTAGAATTAGGAGTTCTACATTTTGAAGCTATACGTATTTTTTAAAAAATTTTTGTCACACATACCTGTAAACAATTTATGATTAAAATTTTCATATTTTTGGAAATCATCGACATGGACACACACATTTATTCTTTCCGGTTACTCATTCCTGCTTGTTTTGCTCACCATGACGTTTCCAGGGTTAATCTGGCCGGAGCCCACTGTCATTCCGGGACTTCTTTGGGGTAAATGCTCCCCTGGAGATTTCTGAGATAGCAGGCCATGATGAATTCAGAGCACCTGCCCCAGGCCAGCCTGTGATTACGGTGCTCGTTCCTGACTGGTCCCCGCCCCGGTCTGTGCCCTTTGGGTAGGTCCCTGGCCTGGAGCCTCAGCATGCCCTGGCTGCTTCCCCTGGAGGTCGCTGGCGTCCTGAGGAAGGGGGCGGGGCTACAGGCTCTTGCCAATCTGGTCCCTGTTTTCTTTTCCAGCCTCTGCACTTTCAGAAATGATTTTCCCCACTCACTTAATATGCACTTTTTAACTTTTCTATTGTTTTTCATTGATTTCAGCATGATGGTGTTTCAGGATATATGTTCAACGTACAGTCACAAAAGGAAACCAATAAACCCATTTTTGTTTACTGAAAAGATGTACTCAAAACATCGTAGCAAACACAATATGAAGATACTAAAATCACAAACAACTCAACACCAAAAAAGAACCCCTCGTATCACATAGATACTTTATCTCCTACGCTTTGTAAAAATCCCCGCTGCATATACAGATTTTTAGGCAAAAACCGTAGAACCACACTGTTCCTTTACTTTTGGTCTGATTGTTAACACTCAGTACTCTTTGATGGCCACATCCTTACCCACTTCTGACTGCCTTCTTGATATGCTATGTCCGGAGTTGGTTCCTTCCGGCAGGTTCGTGGTCTGGCTAACTTGAAGAATGGAGCTGCAGAACTTCGCAGTGAGTGTTAAACACCTCTTAAAAATGGCCCGAATCCAAAGAGAGAGCAGCAGCAAAATTTACTGTGAAGAGCGAAAGAACAACTTCACGGCGCCAAAGGGGACTCCACCGGGTTGCCGCGGCTGTCTGCGGGTGGCCAGCTTTTATTCCCTTATTTGTCCCCACCCATGTCCTGCTGATTGGTCCATTTTACAGAGCACTGATTGGTCCATTTTACAGTGTGTTGATTGGCCCATTTTACAGCGCACTGATTGATCCATTTTACAAACTCTAGCTAGCTACAGAGTGCTGATTGGTGCATTTTACAAACCCCTAGCTAGCCACAGAGTGCTGATTGGTGCGTTTCATAATCCTAGCTACAGAGTGCTGATTGGTGCATTTTACAATCCTCTTGTAAGACAGAAAAGTTCTCCAAGTCCCCACCGGACCTAAAAGTCCAGCTGGCTTCACCTCTCTCTGCCTCCCCCACCCCCAACCGCCTGCTCTATGGTGGCGTGAGCCACCATGCCCAGCCAACTTTAGTGTTTCTTGTGACAGAGAAATCTAGCTTAACGTTTCTCCTTGGAATTAACCAATTGGCTGAGCATCATTTATTGTATGACTCTTCTTTTCCCCACCAGCCAAAATTATTACTTATAACTCCCTGGACACAGTGGGGTCAGTATCTGCCCTTTTATGCAGTTTTACTGGGTTCCAATCTATTTCTGTGCTGGAATAATACGTTTGTAATTGTACCTTCGTGATAAACTTTATGTGCACTGATGCAAGTTCTGTATCATTTTTCTCTTTCAAAGTTTTATTTTCTATTGTCTCATAAACTTTTGAATAATTTTGAAATGAAAGTTGAAAACAATCCATATAATACTGTAGTTTTTTAGGGGTTTTTGTTTGTTTGTTTGTTTGTTTGTTTTTTTAGATGGAGTCTCGCTCTGTCACCCAGGCTGGAATACAATAGTGCCATCTCGGCTCAATACAACCTCTGCCTTCCCAGGTTCACGTGATTCTCGGTCCTCACCCTCCCATGTAGCTGGGATTACAGGTGCACACTACCATACCTCGCTAATTTTTATGTTTTTAGTAGAGACGGGGTTTCCCCATCTTGGCCAGGCTGGTCTCCAACTCTTGGCCTCAAATGATCCGCCTGTCTTGACCTCCCAAAGTGCTGGGATTACAGGCATGAGCCACCGTGCCCGACCTATTATAGATATTTTAAACTCAGTTGGCTATTTGTCTTAATCTTATCCATGAGAAAAAAAAATTGATATTTAAAAAGTTATAGATAAACCCCATGGATATTCTTCTTTATAGCTTCTGGCTTTGATGATGTGTCAGTGTTTAAACTCTGGCTGCTTGTGAAAATAATATTAAAATATTCACCTAAATTAGCTTGTATTATTTTACTTTTATAATTTTTTTAAAATTAAAATGTATTTTATCTGGAGCTTATCTGTTGCAAGGAATGAGTTAAATATTTTGTTTTAAAAATTGTTTTAATAAAATAATGATTTGAGGCCTAACCTATCTTTTCCTCACTGATTGCAAAGCTCCCTTTACCATATGGTAGATTCCGTTGTATCCTGAGCTGGACTCTGCACTCTCTGGTGCCTTTCCCAGCACTTTTCTCCATGCTATGTGGTTACTATTGTCTTTTGAAACTTCAAAACCTATCCGAATGTAGGCCACTAGGTCAGGGCGTCATGGAAACCCTTGTGTGCAGGGAGCAGCGGACAGATGATTCCCCAGTCCCGGAACACTCTCGGCCCTCTTCAGCCACTTCCTCCCCAACCCACACGCCATCAACCCCCAGACCCTCTCGCTGTGGCTTAGAGGTGTCTCTGACAACGTGGCACACTGGGAAGGCCTTCTTTCCTGCTACCAATACAAATGCATCCTGAATTTGATATTTCATTAAATGTAAAAATACAGCCAATTTGAAACAAGCAAATGGAAATTCCCAGGAACCAAAAACAGAAAGAAAAATCAGAGGTAGGTAGAAACCCACGCTGCTGTGGGGTGGCCTGCGGAGGTTTTGCAGGAGTGTGCAGTAAATGTTTAATAGCAGATCTCCAGGGAGGAACAGCTCTGATTTGTAGTGTTTGCCAATTTCCACGGTATAATTACTTCCATCTTGGTTGTTTTCCAGCTACCGCAGTGCTGTCCCTGCAGACAGAATTTGGGAGAGGTACTCATAGTCACCTCCTGTGAGCCTATGCAAGCCAGCTCCTGCACAACCCTGGTTTTAGTTCAGGTAAAGGCCCGCCCAGATGTTTGAATATGGACTCCTCACATACTTCTGCAGACTCCAGCTTTGGGTTGACCCATCGGGGAGAGGGAGCTTAGCATGAACCCTTGTATAAAAATGAAAATCTCTTTCATTGGAAGAGAAGATCACTGACTGGGCTAGTCTCCCAAGACCTAGAAAAGAGCTTGGCTGTCAGAGGGTGTGCTAGGGAACGAACTGTGCTTGTTGATATCCACATCCAAGGCTGATGGCCGGAGGAGGCAGTTAAGAGCAAAAGGCAATGGACCAAACTACATCAAAGATGGGATTATAATAAAACTTTAAAAGTTTGTTTACAATGCAGAAAATTCATTCTTCTGGAAACAGACTTGAAAAAAATAAAATATTTACTCTACCTTTCTTGTTCAGAATCATGCATTAGGGTAGGTAAATATTTGATTATGAAAGGTTCTTTGTGTGGAATAAATCTAAGTAATAATTGCTGAAGAAATGATATGATTAAGATATGGCCATCTTTGGTCAGGCGTGGTGGCTCACGCCTGTAATCTCAGCACTTTAGGAGGCCGAGGCAGGTGGATCACAAGGTCAGGAGTTCAAGACCAGCCTGGCCTACATGGTGAAACCCTGTCTCTACTAAAAATACAAAATTTAGCCGGGCATGATGGTGGACACCTGTAATCCCAGCCACTTGGGAGGCTGAGGCAGGAGAATCGCTTGAAACTGGAAGATGGATGCTGCAGTGAGCCGAGATCACGCCACTGCACTCCAGTCTGGGCGAAAGAGTGAAACTCCATCTCAAAATAAATAAATAAATTAATTAAATAAATAAAAGATATGCTCATCTTCTTATTAAATAAGGTAATGGATCTAGTCATCATTTAAGTCTTCCAAAACTTTAGCGAAAGTGAGACTTTTAATGACAGTCTTGTAAAATCAGGTGTCTGGTGGGGAGGCATACCCAGCATAGTTTCAACAAGCAATTTATGCCCTAGCACGCAGGTCCCTCCCCAGGTTTCTCATAGGCTGACTACTATGAGGTCACAATCTTCCTGGATGTCATCTATTGATTGTTGGGTAGAGGCTTTAGGTGTTTCTTTAGGGTTGTCTTGCTGCATTTTGTTGCAACCCACAATGCATTGCAATCTTAGTTAACTCAGGGGCTCTTCAAGTATTTGACTTATGACCTAAGTAGCTGGGCAGGCTGGTAAGAACAGACAAAATGAGCTATCTTGCAGATTAGTAAAGTTTTATCTTAGACTAAACCTCTTTGGTTTGGATGAGGGCAACTAAGGGGCAGGAGAAGGGGAAGAAGGGGAAGGCTGACAAGCAGGCATCTGCTATCCAAGCAGCTGCCTAGTATATCCTCTTTCTTCTGTAGTTTGCTGACCTAAGCCCATTCAAGGCACTTTGTCTTGGAAATGGACCACTGTATACATTATTTCCTTCAGGTGGGAGACATGGGAAGAGGCAGAAGATTTGAAATAGCCCTTGTCTTAGTGTCATTGGCAGAGTGAGTGGGGTTTGCAGGAGTGTTAAGCCTGTTAGTCATTGTAAATTCATTGTGAACACAGTTAGCCTTATTAGGTGGTTTTCTTCAGAATCGCCAGGCTGCTCCCAAGCCAGTTCCTGGCAAGGAAATACTTGGTTTTCTTGGGGTGGCAGTCTGCTTTTTAAAATGCAGGCATTATTTATTTATTTATTTATTTATTTATTTATTTATTTATTTGAGGCGGAGTCACCCTGTCGCCCAGGCTGGAGTGCAGTGGTTCGATCTCAGCTCACTGCAACCTCCACCTCCTGGATTCAAGCAATTCTCCTGCCTCGGCCTTCCGAGTAGCTGGGACTACAGGCACGTGCACCATGCCTGGCTAATTTTTGTATATTTTAGTAGAGATGGTGTTTCACCATGTTGGCCAGGCTGGTCTGGAGCTCCTGACCTCAGGTGATCCACTGGCCTTGGCCTTACAGGCTTTATTATTATTCAGGTATGGTGAGGCTGCAGATCTGGTGATGGTTGTCACTGACAAGATAGTTTGTGATTTGTGGTTCCCAAGGGGAGGAACATGCTGCATGCTGGTGGGGGCCAGACAAAGAAGCACTGGGGCAGCCAGGAGTCAGAGGGCAAGTGGGGACTGTGGATGGAAACCTTTACTGCACTTTTAGTGAGAAAGAACAGGCAAGGCAGGGTCAGCAGGTTTAGGATTGAGTTGTGAGAACAATCTCTGTGGGCTCTGGGGCCTAGAGAATCTCCCTTGTTTTCTGGTACCCAGCTCTGGGGTGATGTGGGAAGGGGGATGGTGGCCCAGTGTGAGAGTCCAGTCATGGCTGGACATGGTCGGGGGTGTTGGCTGGGATTGGCTTGTTCGTATTTGAAAAGCATACCCACGGGCAAGTTGTTTACCCTGTCTTGGAATTAGCTAGCCCTGGGAGGGGCAGTCCCTGCAGGGTCAGCAGGGCCCCAGATGTCGAAGCGTCAGAGTACGGAAATCAAAGATGTTTGGTGCAGTGTGTGTGTCTGCTGGTGTGACAGGAAGACAGACCAGCAGCAAGGGAGGTAAGGCTAGCAGAGATATGTGATGGAGGTGGTGAATCATGGAATCTAAGCTTGCTCACTGGGAAGGTGAAGAAAGTACAGGGATTAGAAAAACTGAGTTCCTGTTGGGTTTGTGGGCAACAGGCTGACCCAGGAATGCCCAGAGAAGGGAGGCTACAGCCATTTGGGATGCTCACACTTATTCAAGGTGGGATGGTTTTGCGTAATGCTCCAGGTGACTGTGAAGGGAAGTGGTTCCTGGACGGGAAGGAAATGATAGGCCGTACGTGGGAAACAAGACTTGCCAGGATCCTGGAAGGCCATGACGCGGCCATGCCCCTTCCAGGCAGGCAGCCTGTCTCAGCCACATTGCTTGCTGTGCCTTCTGTGTGGGAGCAGGGAGAGCCTTCACACAGGAGAAACAGAGCCATGCTTATTTTCACCAAATGCCACGGCACCGAAAGAAAGGGTGGAATATAAACTCCACGAGATTTTTTTTTATCTTTGAACTTCCAATGCTCATTATAAAGACAGAAGCTGATAGGTGCTCATTATAAAGACAGAAGCTGATAGGTGCTCATTATAAAGACAGAAGCTATTAGTAGTTTGAAATAATACATCAAATAAGGAGAGAGATAATCATACATGTACTTTTACTAATAAAAAAAGAGACTGACAGCCCACCCCAGTTAAGGATTGATGACATAAGGCGTGTGAGTGAACGTGGAGACACACAAATCAACCCACAATCAGCAGGTGGCAGAGGCAGTGGGGGTGGTAACTTAGGTTGAAAGAAATGGCATTTTAGAAATGGCAATGCAAATCTGCCTTTGATAAATACGAATAAATCGCGGAGTGGGCATGAGAATGGATAGAATGGTAGCATAGAAAGAGATGGAAAAGAGATCCCATGTACATGCTGGGGAATATCAATCACCCTTGGAACCTTCCATGAGCCTAAAGTAGAACAGGAATCCAAGTGTCTCTATGTGGGAGAAACGTGAATGTGGTCATTTCCACGTCAGCCTGGCTGCGGAAGCAGGACCCCGGGTGACCACGGGCTCGTCAGCACAGGATCTCACCACCTGGTCTGCCAAGGCCTGGGGTCCTTTCCAAGCAATAAAATTATAGGTGTGAAATGCACTTAAGCTATTTTCTCCAAAACATATCACAGAAGATCACAAGAGGACGCAAAAGATGACTTCCTCCCATTGAAATGGCTAAAACAAAAGTGATAAAAATAAATTTGTGGTTAAAAATATCTGAGGATTGGTAGGGCAACAGGGTATCATTACTCAGAATCTGGCCTGCAATTAAAGACTTCCAAAAATGGCAGATCGCCTCCTTCTTCACCAATTTCACATTTACCCCCACCAGTTCTACTTGCAGAAGGCAAGACTTCCAAAGAGGCTTCCTTACAGCCACGGGATTCCCACATTAGAGTGTGGCTCTCACCCCAATACTTTCAGTATTCTGGGTTCTTACAGTGTCTATTTCTAAGTTCATTTGTTTTGATGGATCACGGAGGAAATTGTTTTCCTGTGTTGACGTTAACCACGCTTCACGCTTCCCTGCTAGCCATCCTCAGGTGTATTACTACTGTTGTTGTTGTTATTGACTTCAAAAGGGAAATCTCCTTAAGAGCCTCTACAATGGCTGGAAACAATTGCAAACAATTTTTCTTTTCCCTTTTTTTTTTTGGAGATGGAGTCTCGCTCTGTCGCCCAGGCTAGAGCTTGCAGTGACGTGATCGCGGCTCACTGCACGCTCCGCCTCCCGGGTTCATGCTATTCTCCTGCTTCAGCCTCCTGAGAAGCTGGGACTACATGCGTCCGCCACCACGCCCAGCTAATTTTTTGCATTTTTAGTAGAGACGGGGTTTCACCGTGTTGGCCAGGATGGTCTCGATCTCCTGACCTCATGATCCGCCTTCCTTGGCCTCCCAAAGTGCTGGGATTACAGGCGTGAGCCACAGCCCCCAGCCTTTTTTTTTTTTGAGATCGAATTTCATTGCATCACCCAGGGTGGTGTACAGTGGTGCAATCGCAGCTTACTGCAGCCTGGGCCTCCTGGGCACAAGACATCCTCCCACCTTAGCCTCCTGAGTAGCTGGGACTACGGGTATGCACCACCATGTCTGGCTAATTTTTTTGTTGTTGTATTATTTCATAGACACAGGGGTTCCTCATGTTGCCTGAGCTGGTATCCAACCCCTGACCTCAAGTGATCCTCCTGCCTCGGCCTCCCAAAGTGCTGGGATTACAGGAGTGAACTACCGTGCCTGGCCTCAGAGAATAATTTCACATTTTAAACTCTAAGTACTGGGTGTTGGCTGTGCAGAACCTGTTCTTTTTGGTTTGCCTTTTAGATGCCATCCTTACACATGTGTCTTCTATCTGGTCTACCTAAAAGAGAATGCAGAGAGAGATGGAAATTCAAATCTAGGAGGATGTAGATTTCTTAAGAATAAAATATAAAATTTTTACCATTTAGGATTTTCTTGCATGTAGTAGTTAATCGGTTAGCATTTCTTGGGTGAATAAAATCACACCATGTAATTAATGTTAGGACTTTAAGGCAAATGCCAAAGAGGAGAAATATACACTCATTAAATATCAAGTTACCTGAGCAGAAGCTCAGCTGTCTGTCTGCTGGCATGACACATAAAGAGCAAGGTTCAGACTGCCAGCATTTACCATGCAGACAGCTTTTTTTTCTTCTTCTTCTTTTTTTTTTTGAGGCGGAGACTTGTTCTGTCACCCAGGCTGGAGCAGCGTGATCTCGGCTTGGCTCACTGCAACTTCCACCTCCACTTTCCTTCTTGCATGGCTATTTCACAGCAGAAATGAGATGCTTGGAAACTTCAGCAACTGCGCCTCATAGTTTCTAAATGGTAAATGGCTTCCCTGCCCGCTTCCAAC
Organism: Gorilla gorilla gorilla; assembly: GCF_029281585.2. Taxonomy (NCBI): domain Eukaryota; kingdom Metazoa; phylum Chordata; class Mammalia; order Primates; family Hominidae; genus Gorilla; species Gorilla gorilla. The sequence continues at coordinate 27,367,113 of NC_073240.2, forward strand.
CCTGTTGGGAGGGACTTTCAGGTCTCAGGGCTGGAGGCGCAGGAGTCTGAGGCCCATTTCCTAAGGAGCAAGTTGCTATTGCCAGTCGGAGCACCTGCACCACCCTCTGTGCTCTTGGTAGTGTCATCTCTGCTGTCGTCTGGATGTGCTGGGTCCAGTGTCCGGCTGTGGGCGCTGGGATCATCAGCCTGTGTGATGCATCTCCTCATCTGTCATGACAGGCTGATAACAGCTGTCTTGAGGGGATGTTCTAAGAGTACAAACAAGGTGGTAAGTTGCATGATCCACTGAGCATCATGCCTCTGCCTCGCAGGCTCAAACAGTCTTCTCAACTCAGCTTCCCGAGTAGCTGGTACCACAGGCGTCCGCCACCACACCAGGCTAATTTTTTAAACTATGTTTTAAATTGTGCTAAAGTACACGTGATACAAAATGTACTATCTTTACCACTTTTAAGGGTGCAGCATAGTGGCATTAGGTACATTAACTTAGGTGTGCGACCACCACCATCATCCATCTCCAGAGCTCTTTTCGTCTTGCAAAACTGAAACTCTGTACCCATTAAACACAAGTCCTCATTTCCCCCTCCCCAAGCTCTTGGAAACCATCATCCAACTGTCTCTATGAATTTGACTACTCTTGCTGCCTCCTCTAAATCCAATCATAAAGTATTTGTCCGTTTGTGACTAGTTGATTTCATGTAGCATAATGTTCTCAAGGTTCATCTGTGTCTGAATCTCCTTCTTTTTTAAGGTAGAATGACATTGCTTGGTATGGATAGGCTACATTTTGTTTATGCATTCATTCCTCAGTGGGTATTGGGGTTGTTTCCACTGTTTAGACACCTTTTAGCTATCGTGAATGATGCGCCTGGGGACATGGTGTACAGATATTTGTGTGAGTTCCTGCTTTCACTTCTTTTGGATATTTCCCCAAGGTGGGATTGCTGGATCGCATGGTAATTCTATGTCCAGCTTTTTGAGGAATCTCCATGCTGTTTCCACAGTGGCTGCATCATTTTTCATTCCCACCAGCAATGCACAAGGGTGCTAATTTTTCTACATATTTGCCAATACTTGATATTTTATGGTTTTTTTGCTGTTATTTGTTTGTTTCTAGTAGTCATTTTAATAAGTGTGAAATGGGACCTCATGGTGATTTTGATTTGCATTGCATTAGTGATAAGTGACGTTGAGTGCATTTTTGTGTACTTATTGGCCAACTGTATATCTTCTTTGGATACATGTCTATTCATGTCTGAAACTTTCATGTGTTCAACAAGTCTATTATTATTATCATTAGAGAGTTTTCACAGTGAGGCAAAAATAAGATAGATTTTTAGTTAGAATTGAAGTCAAGGTCACAGTGACACTTATGCTGAAAACTTTAGGCAAGTTATATGTCTCCCCCGGCTTACTGCACCACACATCCAACAGGACTTGTGAAGCAGCTGGTCCTTCACTCAGCAGAGCTTCGTGTGCACTGCCACTGGTAGAAGCCTTATAACCATAACAAGTGCGGCCTCCAATACTAATGGCAGAGTCAGTGGACACGCTGAAAGGAAGCTCAGCAAAGATGCAAATGTGTTCCGATTTAAATATTTTACGGGAAGCTGATGGAAGGACGGAGTAGCCTGGCATTTGCCATTGGTTCTCTGATTTTGGAGACGGGAAAACTTCCTGCTGGCAAAGAAAATTTGCAATGATGATCCTGGTTTTGAATGGAGGCTGAATTCAGGAGATTTACCAGAACGAGAAGACGTAATCTTGAGTCTGGTTTCACCAGGTTGTTATAAGAGGCTACAGCCAGAGTCGTGTGGGCAGAAACTCCTAACTCCTTAAAAAACTGTGACACTGGCCACGCGCAGTGGCTCATGCCTGTAATCCCAACACTTTGAGAGGCCGAGGTGGGTGGATCGCCTGAGGTCGGGAGTTTGAGACCAGCCTGACCAACATGGAGAAACCCCGTGGGAGGCGGAGCTTGCAGTGAGCCGAGATCGCGCCACTGCACTCCTGCCTGGGCTACAGAGCGAGACTCCGACTCAAAAAAAAAAGAAAAGTAAAAAGGAAAAAAGAAAAAAAAGAAGAGAAACACAAAATTAGCCAGGCATGGTGGTGCATGCCTGTAATCCCAGCTACTTGGCAGGCTTAGACAGGAGAATCGCTTGAACCCAGGAGTCGGAGGTTGCAGTGAGCTGAGACTGCGCTACTGCACTCCAGCCTGGGCAGCAAGAACGAAACTCTGCCTCAAAAATAAAAAGACTGTGATGTTAATATCTTGAATATTTGTCCAGAAGGCTTTTTAAAATTTTATTTACTTATTTATTTATTTTGAGACGGAGTCTCGCTCTGTGGCCCAGGCTGGAGTGCAGTGGCGCAATCTCGGCTCACTGCAAGCTCCGCCTCCTGGGTTCACGCCATTCTCCTGCCTCAGCCTCCCGAGTAGCTGGGACTACAGTCACCCACCACCACGCCCGGCTAATTTTTGTATTTTTAGTAGAGACGGGGTTTCACCGTGTTCGCCAGGATGGTCTCAATCTCCTGACCTCATGATCCGCCCACCTCGGCCTCCCAAAGTGCTGGGATTACAGGCATGAGCCACCACGCCCGGCCCAGAAGACTTTTATAGATCTTTGCAAAGCATATGTTTGTACCTTATTTTTATCTTTTTGGTTTTTTTGAGACAGAGCCTTGCTCTGTCACCCAGACTGGAGTGCAGTGGTGCGATCTTGGCTCACTGCAACCTCCACCTCCCAGGTTCAAGCGATTCTCCTGCCTCAGCTTCCTGAGTAGCTGAGACTACAGGCACCGGCCACCACGAATGGATAATTTTTATATTTTTAGTAGAGGCGAGGTTTCACCATGTTGACCAGGCTGGTCTGGGACTCCTGACCTCAAGGAGTCTGAAAGTGCATCTCGGCCTCTGAAAGTGCTGGAATATCTTTATCATTTTTTTTTGTAATCAATTCAGTATTTGAATAGGGATAAAATTGATTTCTGGGACTAGACTTCTCATGTATGCTATTAGCCCCTCAGCAGATAAGATCCACCTTAAAATGTCCAGACTTCCAGCTCTCTCCAGCAACAAATCAAGGTGTCAGCCAGCAGCTCGGGCCTGCCTTGAGAGTCACTGTGGGGATTAAGTGAGATGAACACCGCAGTATGGAACCAGAGGACTCCCCGTGACAACTCCGACTCAGGGAGCCTTGGTGTGGCTCGCAGAGGAGACAGGCAGTGCCCCAAGTCATGTGTCGTTGAGAAGCCTTTTCCACTTCTGGTCCCTCGTGTCCACTTAACATCCCCCTACATTAAAACACTCGGATGCATAATCGCCTGAGTAGCCTACTTAATAATAATTTGTTAATATCCTTCACAGTGTCAGGAGAAGGTTGTCTGGAGAAGTTTTATTGTATTTTAAGTTTTATATCGTTTTAGTTTGGTTCACTTCTTTTGTATCAAATACCTTAAACAAGAGTGCTTATATCTTTTTCCCCCAGCCTTCTGCAGAATTCCACATTAAACAGGATGAAGAATAGGTTGTTAGCAGACTGAGGTACTTGGGGCAACATTTCGTACACAACAGGAGGGAGAAACGACTCCAGGTGAGGAGTCTAGCCAAGTTCTCTGGCTGGGCGAGTGCACGGGGGAACACTGTGGGCTTTGAGGGGGTGTGTGCCAGTCACACAGGAGCGGCATTGCTGCCCTCTTCACTGTATGCAGGCCACTGTGCTGGCACAGCCATGCTTCCCCCTGTTAGACACGATGGTGATTCTTAGGGTTGACATTGTGGCTGTATAGTTGCTGAGTTCATCTTTGTGTCTGATGGACCGAGTAATGCTGCCCCATGGAGGAGAACCATGGGTTTAATCTCTAAATCACCACCTCCACGTTGTTTTTAGAAAAACAATCAGATTTTGATGAAATTGATGTTTGCAAGTGTGAGTGAGCCCCATGTGCTGAAGCTTCAGGAACCCCTGAGATGGCACGAGTTCTGCCGCACTGGGCAATGGATGGTCTTGAAGCACACAAGACACTAGAAGACATGAGGGCAATTGCTACACGCCAAGCCCGGTGCCAAGCACGTTGTGCAGGTTGTTTCGTTGATTCCGGGCCTGGCCTTTGAGATCTGTGGAGGATACCATGAACTGGCTGGCTCTGCATCCTGCTTGCAGGCACTGGCAAGCTGGAACCTGCTTTTCTACGCCACACTGCAGAGGGCCTTGAATGTGATCTATGATTGCAACAAGCAGCCCTGATGCAGATCCGGAGGGCAGGGATGACGTGGGGGCTGCCTTTCTGGTTGACCTGCTGGTAAGCATGGCCTTATGGATCTATCACCAACAGCACCCAGTCACTTGGGGAGGCCGAGTGGCAGGGCTAGGGCATCCATCAGGGTTTGATTTTGCTTATGTGGACCGGCAGGTGCAGCACAGCTGCATTTTAGTGCAGGGCTTCCTGATCCTGCAGCACAGCTAACATCGTTCTTCCCGAAGGCAGCAGCTCCCCCACGGGGCTGTTTCCCCAGTTCTGGGCATCAGTCCCGGAGGCAAAGTCGGGAGCCATCCACTCTGACTCTGCCAACAATTCTGTGAGCACCCAGTTCTCTGTATGAAATTCCTTTCTGCTTTAGATAATTAAAATAACTTTTCTTCCCCTGCAACTGAACTGAGTGATAAGCATGGGAATTATTATTTTGATTCATAAATGAGGCAACTGGGGCTCAGTAAGGTTAAGAGCAAATGATGACTAAGAGTCAGAGGATGGGCGGGGTGCGGTGGCTCACGCCTGTAATCCCAGCACTTTGGGAGGCCAAGGCGGGCAGATCACGAGGTCAGGAGATAGAGACAATCCTGGCTAATGCAGTGAAACCCTGTCTCTACTAAAAACACAAAAAATTAGGAAGCAGAACAGGAGCATCATACTGGTTGGGAGAGAAGTTTTGATATACATTTAATATGAGTTCCAGAGGTGAAAGTAAAAAGAGAGGATGATAATGTTTGAAGAAGTGAGAGTTATCCTTCTTCCAGAATTCATTAAAGATATTGTTCCTTATTCAGGAAGTACTAGTACTGAGAAGGACTCATTTGTAAACTAAAACGCACCAAGGTATCGATCACCAAAGACAAAGAACCGAACCTAAAGCAGGTTACTTTAAAATAGAAGAAACAATTAGACTCACAGCAGGCTTCTCAACTTGAACTATAGAGCTGGGATCAGCAAACTACAACCCATGGTCTGGATGGCTGCCTGTGCAAATACAGTTTTATTGGCACAGATACGCCCACTTATGCACATGTCTTTATGGCCACCTCCACTCTTCAATAGCATTGTTGAGTACCTGTGATGGAAACCACATGGTCTGCATGTGGTTGATTCTTAAACAAGCCCTCTGTTTCAGAAAATGTTTGCTGACCCCTGGTATGGAGAACAGAATTCAGTGAAATAATATATTTAAAACACTGAGAGAAAATTGCTGACACCTAGAATTCTATACATACTTGAAATTTTTTTTTTCAGAGGAGGAGGTAAAATAAAAATATTTCAAAAAGCAAAAAATTTAGAAAGTTTACCTTCCTTTTTTTTTTTTTTTTTTGAAATAAGGGTTAAACTGTTTACTTCAGTGGAGGAAATAAAACCCAAATCAAAGGCAGGTACTACAACAAGAAGGCAGCAAAATTTGCTAAATTTATAGGTAAATCTGAAAAAAAGACATTTGTCTTAAAGAATATTAGTAATGATAAAAATGACCAATATTGAGGTCATAAATAAAGATGAAACAAAAATGCTAGGTGACAATAACACGTAAGCTTGTGAGGGTAAGTGGCGATCAGAGCCTGGAATTCAAAACCACTTTTTTATTTTATTGGGAGGAGGGTGGAGACAATGGCTAAGTTTATACTTTGTTATATGAACTGTGTGCATGTTTCCATTTTAAGAGTAGCCTCTATCACAATAAAAATAGAATTGTGTATTGGAGAGGTAAGGCTGAGTGACAGTCAAATCCACAATCTCTAGCCTCCATGTGCACTTTATTCGTTATTCACATAAATTCCACTGTAGATTGGGCAATTCCCCAAGGCAGCTGCCCTGCCTGCTGTGCCCCAGCCAATCCTGGGGGCTTTGATGGATTGCGCACACATGCCATGTTGACATGGCTTCCCCACTCTACACCAAGAGGGAGGGCCAGGCATGGGAGCTCACAGCCACTCTTCTACCTTAGCCTGAGAAATGACATCCAATGGATAACTTCCCTGCAGGGACTCACAGTGCAGTCTAGGGGTACATGGAAAACGTTTGGTGAAAATTTCCATCACTGTTGCAACCCATTTTTATGGCTGCCAAATACCCCTTTGTTCCCATATATATCCCAAGGAAGATAGCTCACAAGTCCTCTCAAGTTTTCATGTTCAGTTCAGAGTTCAAGATCTCTTGACCCTATAAATTCCACTATAGGAGGATCGTTAGTCCTTTAGGTGCTGAATCAGCTCAACTTCCTTGACTGTTTGGAAACTGTGGATCTTCCAACTCAACACACATTGTCCAATTCACACACAAAGTGGAGAATTCACACTGGCCAGAAGTAGTCACCTGGCCTTACCCAACAACAAAAGGGCTGAGAAGTGCAGGGAAGCACCAGAAAATGAATAACTTCAAATCAATGAAGAGAACAGGAATGAAAAAAAAATCTACTTGATCTCTGGGAAGGTGTGTGGTTGATTAGAAATGATGACAATTTTTTGACCATTGGGACATGGCAGTCAAATTCTGGGATGAACTTAGAAACTTGTTTGACCCATAAATTGCCGTGGAAGTGAAGCTATGTGACTTACGAGGCTAGGTTTCTGACAGCCTGCAACTTCTGCCTCAGTCTTTGGAAACACTTTCTCCTGGAGCCCTGAGTCATCATCTAAGATATCTAACTACCCTAAGTCCAAGCTGGCCGCATGGAGAAACCACATGGAGAGCAAACACAGGATGTCCCACCCCTCCAAGCTCTGACTTCAGGCATGTACCCAGAGCCATCTCAGACTCCCCAAACTAGCCCAGCCACTAGCAAACATCACCAGGTGAACCCAGTCTACCTCTCACGGAACAGAAAATTCACCCAGCTGGTCCTTGACCCGTTTCCTGAACCACAGAATTATTCACTATAATGAAATGGTTGATGTAAGGCACTAAATTTTGCAATAGTTGGTTATGCAGCAGTAGACAGCCATGGTAACCGTTTACAGACAGCCACAGAAAAGAATAACATGGACACAAAGGCAGAGGCTGGGAAACCTTGACCCGGTGCCCGCACATCTGCAAATGACAGGAAATTTTCCCAAATGAAAGTTTAAGTCCATTTTTAGTCTGTGCTGATATAAATAAGATGATCTTAACATACTTGGAAAAAATATGTACAAACATAAACATATATTTTTTAAAAAGGAGCCCTCAAACGAGGAAGATATGATCCAAAGAGACAACTATTGGCTTTAAAATATTAGTTAGTCAGCCTTGGCTAGACAGCTGCTGCTGCTCCTGAGAGCTAAGTCCCACTGTGTGAGGTTGCCAGTTAGAAATGGGATTTTAAATCAAATGTTGGGCAGTTTGTCTGTGAACACCAAAATGGCATGATATTCCTGACCACCATCATCATTTAGCAAATGGCAAGACCTTCATAAGCACATGCTAAAAGCCACCAGAGCTTACGATGGCAATGTCTTATCTTGCCACAAAAGGCACTGCATTTTTTCTCAAGGAGTCAGCCCCACGCTGAGCCCTGGCAATCCCTGATAGACTGTTATGTAGGTCCTCACTGGGGATCAATAAGCCATAAGGCACTCAACGTCATGAGTGTTCAATAACAATGATAATTAAGAAAACTGAAATAAGGGGCCCCAGGAGATCCATCTGAAACTGATTAAAAAATATATATATCCCTCATAGCCAGGCACGGTGGCTCAAGCCTGTAATCCCAGCACTTTGGGAGACCAAGGTGAGGGGATCACTTGAGGCCAGGAATTCAAGACCAGCCTGGCCATCATGGTGAAACCCTGTCTCTATTAAAAATATAAAAATTAGCCAGGCATGGTGGTAGGCACCTGTAGTCTCAGCTACTTGGGAAGCTGTGGCAGGCAGATCACTTGAGCACATGAATTTGAGACCAGCCTGGGCAACATGGTAAAACCCGTTTCTACCAAAACAAACAAACCCAAAAAATTAGCTAGGTGTGGTGGCACGAGCCTGTGGTCCCAGCAACTTTAGAGGCTGAGGTGGGAGGATGGCTTGAGCCAGGGAGGGCAAGGCTGCAGTGAATGAGATTGTGCCACTACTACATTCCAGCCTGGGTGACAGAGTCAGCCCCTATCGGAAAAAAACAAACAAAAAAATCCCCTCTTAATGGCATCCTGCAAAGGACTGAGAGAGAAGGACAGTGTGAGAGAGAAGAGATCATTAAGGCTTGTCACCAGATGCCATTTCAATGACAATGCACAGCCCTCATGGGCAAATACCTGTATTAAAAAAAAAGAAAAAACACGTTGATTTATTTCTATGGAAAATAGCAATCATTGCTTTTAGCAAACATTGTTTAAAACCAAGACTGTCTTCTTTGAAAATATGGAAAGAACATTTTTCTTTAACATGTACAATGTCGCAAACCCCTCCTGAGTTCACCAATTTATGTAAATAATGTTAATGTAACTCACTTTGTTCATTTGTTCTAGAGAAGGTATGGCATTTTTTTTTCTTTTTTTACTTTAAAATTAACATCCAAATACAGCAGCGGGGGATATATACCAAATGCATCGTTAGAGTTTATTTTACACACTACAGCATGGACTGTTGCCTGAGTTTATCGTAAACAAGAAAACTGTGATAGGAATTTAGTGCTAATCACATCTTTGAGAAGATTTGAGAGACAGAACAACCTATAAAGCTCTCAAATAATTTTTGTTATAAGTTCAGGATCTGATTTTTCACTTTGATTGTGTTTACTGTGTTTTGGAGATCCAAATATTTCCCCTAAGACAAACAAAAGCACAATCAATATCATATTAGCCCTCAAATCCAAAAATTTAAATTTCAAGGGTCTTTGGTAGAGAGTGGGAGAAGCAGGCATGCAAAAGACACAAAAATCGGAATGAATGTTTTCAGATATCCAGATTTCTTTTTCTTTTTTTTTTTTTGAGATGAAACCTCACTCTGTTGCCCAGGCTAGAGTGCAGTGGTGTGATCTTGGCTCACTGCAACCTCCACCTCCCGGGTTCAGGTGATTCTCGTGTCTCAGCCTCCCGATTAGCTGGGATTACAGGTGCCTGCCACCACACCTGGCTAATTTTTGTATTTTTTAGTAGAGATGGGTTTCACCACATTGGCCAGAATGTGGACTGTGGTGTGTAGTGCTTCCTGACCACACGGACTCCATATCCATCAGCACATCAGAAAGCTGTGTGCTATTTCTTTGTTGCAAGTCACTAAGACATTCTGAAACCCAGTGTATTGATCTTCAAAATAAGATTAATATGCTTGGCAAAAGTGTGTGAATCATAGTCAGACCAAATAATTATTTGGTTCTACATGTATTAAAATGAATTTTTGAAGTTACTGAATTAATTGTTTTCATCGAATAGTCAATTAAGTGAAAAGGTTTTATTAATCCCCCGGAAGATGATTATAGAAAACATCTCTAGGATCAAGCTAATGTTCTTTGTATAATTCCAGATAGGAAGTTCTTTACATGGCTCTGAAATTAGGACTAGACCTTTTTGCAAACTGCAAAACCCAAAAAAAGTCGAGTGGACTGTTTACACTGGAGTCTTTCCAAGGAGAGTGAACTCAGTGTTATTTTCAATTGCTTTGCACATCATTTAGCTCAAACTGTCCAAGTGAATCTAATTGCAGGGCTCATAGCTTTTTAGTCAAATCCAAAATCTCTATATGAATAACCCCAAATCATCATTTCAGGTTGTCTTGTGGTAGAGGAGATTTTGCCTTGCAATTTTACATACTTATGCTACATGGAAGGCTGGGTGGCGTGACTTCAGGTAAGGCGACGAAGGATCTCTCTTTTCTTGCAATTTATTGTCATTTACAAAATTCAACTCTGAACTTTTCCCTCCCTCCCTCCCTCCCCTTCCTTCCTTCCTTCCTTCCTTCCTTCCTTCCTTCCTTCCTTCCTTCCTTCCCTCCTTCCTTCCCTGTATTTCACTCAAATGCATAATGTGGTTTCTGCTTAGATTTCTGGAACATTAGGGCTGGGAGAGACTTTGGGACCATGTAGTTTAACCCACTTCTCATTTTATAGACAAGACATTTCACCAAGATTATGTGGTGAAATCACAGTCTTGTTCTTTTCTCTTTTATACCTCTTCCTAACCTATATCCTATCGTGTTAAAAATGAGACCAAGAATGTGACGTGGTGGTTTGAAACAAGACTATAATATTTCTGTTTCTCTAAGTCTGAAGTTTTAGTAGCTTTGGCCTTCAGTGATTATGTTATTTTCATATGTACACTATATCCTAGGTTCATTATCAAATATCTATTGCTCTTTCTTCAAGTAATATATATTTGATATGTTTTCCACTTCAAATTACATTTTAGAAAAATATTTCCTCAGGAAAGAGACAGAGAGAGAGAGAGAGAAAGAGAGAAAGAGAGAACCCACCTACCTGTAAGTCTTGAATAGTCGTGGGGTTCATGTAACCTATATAAAAATAAAGACTTCTAACCCCTTATCTCCCACAAAAAACCCTCCACAGTGTTTGATGTCAGTGAGATACAGTAAAAATGAAATCAATGCATGTAATATGTTTGGTATTCAGCGTGTCAGGATTTATGTGAGCTTATTTCGTGTCTAGCACGGTATCAGTATAGGGATTACTATCCTAAAATCTAAGAGTCTAGAGGGTGGGAGGGTGATAGACAGAAACACCATGCTATCCCATGGTGGGTGGTAGGGGATTAGAATGCATTGGAATCCACAGGGGATCAGAATAAAGTTAATAAAGAAGGACAGAGCAACTTACTCTGAAGGTGTAGAGCTAGTTTTGCTGTGAAAGAGACATTTAAGTTAGTTTTGTAAGAAAAAATAGGAAAGGGGGAAGAACATTTCAGAGGGTAGGGAGATTGTGGTCCTGCAAGGGCATGGAACATCAAGAAATCTACGTTCCTCACATATCCCTTTTCTTGCCTAGGTTTTGCAAAAGTCTCATGAATCATCCCTTCCTGTGGTCCTGCTCCCTGAGATCCTTTCACCACTCACAGTGGGCTACTTCTAAGAGCGTGCCTGGCACAGAGTCACTGAGAGCATAGTCTTAATAAAACAATGATGGATGCTTGTCTCTCTCACTAGGTGCCATGCACTTTGATCAGAAGCTTTAAGAATGTTTTCCTCCACTGTCTAGTCACAGTCGTATTAAATTACACAAGGCATGGGAAGAGGCATAATCTGTTGATGATAAATCAGAATTAATGAGAGTTTAACAAGCCTGCTAAATACAAAGTCAATGTAAAAAATCAATTGTAAGCCCATCTATCAGAAAAACACTATTAGCAAGCAAAATTTACATTTTTACTGCTTAACATAGCATCCCAAATATCAAGTACCTAGCAACAAATCTAACGAAAGATATGAAAGACTTATAGAGAAAACAGCAACAGCAACAACTTTGTTTAGATACATTAGCGAAGATCTCATTACATGGAGACATACACTATGCTCATGGACTGGAAGACTCAGTATGGAAGATGCCAATTCACATCTCAGAATCTCAGCAGGTGTTGCAAAGAACCTGAAAATTTGTTTTAAAAATTCGTGTCAAAATGCAAAGGTCCTACAATTGCCAAAGAAAAATAGGGAGGGAGGACCACCTGATATCAGCGGTGATTATAAAACAATGATAAATGTGATACCTTGCCTTAAGTCTGGGGATAGACAAATAGACGAGGGGCGCAGGTTGGAGAATCCAGAAACTGACCCATGAATACATTGACACTTGATATATGACAGAAATGGCCCCCAAAGCCTTGGGTGTCGGGGCATATAGTATCCATACAGAAAAAATATGAACTATCTTCAATAAGAGACATAACACTATAAAAGAAAATCATTTTAGGAAAAAATTGTACACCTGAATGTGAAAAACTAAGCTATAAAGCTTTTAGAAGACAATACAGGAGAACCTCTTTTTCCACCTTCATTACGTGGAGACCCATCTTAATAAAACACAAAAGGCATTAAACATAAAATAAATTTGACTACATTAAAATTAAGAATTTTTGTTAAATAAAAAAAACCTTTAAGAGAGTGAAAAGGCAAGGCATAAAGAGAGAGAGAGACTGAGACTTTGCAACAAAGGACTGACATTTGAAACATCTAGAGAACATCTACACATCAATAAGAAAAAGACTCCTTGGAAACCAATGGGCCAAAGACTTCGGAGATATACTCCACAAATGAAGAAACTCAAAGGGCCAATAAACAGAAGAAAGGGGGCTCTGATATTTGCAGCAAGAAAAGAAATGCAAATTAAAACCACAGTAGGGCACCATTACATATACAAGCTCATTGGCAAAAACTTAAGTCTGGAAATACCAAGCGTGGGTGAGAAAGTGGAGCAGTTGGAACTCTCTACAAGGCTTCTGAGAGTGCAAACCAGCACTGCTGCTCTGGAAGGCAACTCAGCATCATCTGCCAAGGTTGAGGGTGTGTATCCCCTATGGCACAGCAGTTCCTTCGTGACGTGTGTACTCACAGACACTTCCATATATGTACACCAGCATAACGTGTGCAAGAATCTTCGGTGGCATGTTTGACATAACCCCAATCCAGAACCCAAGTATTTACTGCAAGTAAAAACACATAAATAAATTGTGGCATATTCATGGGATACAATATTACACATCAATGGACATGAATAAAATTCTTTCATTCTAAACAGAATAACAAGGTTGAATTTCCATATTTAGGGAGGGAAACAAGGCAAAAAATAGCAAGCACTTCCATCCCTGCAGATCATATGTAGTTCCCAAACAGGCAGAATGATGGGATGATGTGTGTGAGGATACATATGTGAACCCCGAAAACCTGAGACAGGTCTCAGTTAATTCAGAAAGTTTATTTTGCCAAGGTAGGGGACACACCGGTGACATAGCCTCATGAGGTCCTGACGACATGTGCCCGAGGTGGTCAGAGCACAGTTTGATTTTATACAGTTTAGGGAAACATGAGACATCAATCAGCATATGTAAGATGAGCATTGGTTCAGTCGGAAAAGCCGGGACAACGTGAAGCAAAGGCGGGAAGGCTTGTGGCGGGGCGGGGCTTCCAGGTCATAGGTAAATAAGAGACAAACGGTTGCATTCTTGTGAGTTTCTGGTTAGCCTCTCCAAAGGAGCCAATCAGATATTCATTTATCTCAGTGAGCAAAGTAATGACTGTGAATAGTATGGGAGGCAGGTTGGCCCTAAGCAGTTCCCGGGTTAATTTTTCTCTTTAGCTTAGTGATTTGGGAGCCCCGAGATTTATTTTCCTTTCACACATACATAGCTGGTTAAATTATAAATAAAAGCATGCTTTGGGAGGCCAAGGCGGGGGGATCACCTGAGGTCGGGAGTTTGAGACCAGTCTGACTAACACGGAGAAACCCTGTCTCTACTAAAAATACAAATAAAATTAACTGGGCATGGTGGCACATGCCTGTAATACCAGTTACTCAGGAGGCTGAGGCAAGAGAAGCGCTTGAACCCAGGAGGCGGAGGTTGCAGTGAGCCGAGATCGTGCCACCGCACTCCAGCCTGGGAGACAGAGCAAGACTCCGTCTCAAAATAAATAAATAAATAAAAATAAAAATAATAAAAAATAAAAATAAAAATAAAAGCATGGAGAAGTATTTATCACAAAATCAGTAATAGTGACTTGTAGAGGGAGGGAGAGGATCATAACTATGGAGAGGCCCACAAAAGACCCCTGAGGCTCTGGCAATGAGCTATCTGTGTATGCCATAGGGGTGTGTGTGCATTTCTCGTATATATACACATCCAGAAAAGGAGTGGGCTGGATGGGCTGTGAGAGCTGAAAGGCAGGAGCTGTGATCTAGGGAAGAGCATCAGCACACACCCAGCCCACAGCAACCTCCCAAAGGCTATCAGCCCTACTACACAGGCTTGACTTAGGGTCTAGTTTCTGCCTTTTAGAATAGTGAGTAAAATATTCATTCTACAGTCCTTAATTCTCTTTAGAAATAAACTGACACATCAAATGACATAAAATAAATAGGTCACTGCCTTACATCTGCAGATGAAAATACACTTACTGATAACCACATAGAATTAGTCAATAGCACATACATTCTTAGCAAATAATAATTTTGTTGTTGTTGTTGAGATGGAGTCTCACTCTGTTGCCCAGGCTGGAGTGCAGTGGCGTGATCTAAGCCCACTGCAACCTCCGCCTCCTGGGTTCAAGCGATTCTTCTCCTGCCTCAGCCTCCCGAGTAGCTGGGATTGCAGGCACATGCCACCACGCCCAGCTAATTTTTTTGTATTTTTAGTAGAGACTGGGTTTCTCCATGTTGGCCAGGCTGCTCTCAAACTCCTGACCTCGGGTGATCTGCCCGCCTTGGCCTCCCAAAAGTGGTGGGATTACAGGCATAAGCCACCATTCCTGGCCACAAATAATAATTTTTATTAGACTTAAAAAGATGTTACTTTCTTCCCAGATAGTACTTTAATGTTTGTCATTTATTCCTTTTAAGATAATGATTTATACTTCCCTTCACTATGCAAGTAATAATTATTTATCCCGTAAATATAGCAAGAAAATTACATTCAATAGTAAATATATAAACTGCCAGCATGCATATTTTTAATAACATTACAAGAAGAATCTAAAAGAAATAAATTATTTCTGAATATGACGATTAAATACATTTTGTATAGCTATCATTTCAAATCCTATGAAAGGGATTTAAAAGTAATTTTTAAACCTTATTTAAATTTGTTTAAATATAGTAATTTTATTGCTTTGGATATCGAAAGAAGTTGTTAAGCTAATACTTGATTTTTCTCCATACAACTGTTAGAAAAGCAGCTGTGGAACTTTTTGTTTCCATCATAATTCTGGTTTAATTCCATTTTTAACACATGATGACAGCAAATATCTTTTAATGCCCCTGTTTTTTCTTGCCTCAAAGATATTAAGCACAACCAAACTGCTAGTCTGAAAATATTTTTCAATGACGTTTTAACCTCTGTGTTATCATCATTTGTGTTATATTGTTCTAGTTAGAATGATTGATAAATTATTTTTTTAAAAATCCCAGTTGAAAAAAATCTCATCTTTACCATGAGCGTAACTTAGTGAGAAAGCAAATAATGAAACAGTTCAATGAATGATTGCTGATTCAATTGATATGTATGGGTAATTAAATATTATGGACATTAAAAATTGTACATTTACTTTACATTTTTTACTATTTATTCAGTAAAAATGGAGGGTGAGACCTATGGGTATACGGGGCACATTTATGGGGATGTGGAGGGCGTGCATTTACTTGAATACCTTACATTCTCAGGGATAGGTGGAGGAAGTGAATATAGTTGTTCATACACGTGCTGTTTGGGAGAAGTCATGCTTGCTTCTCAGTCTCATGAAATTTATTTTTCCAAGTTCACTAACTGATCCCTTAATTCTAAAGCTAATGGATACCTCTCAGGGTTTTTCTCACTTTCCTGTTTTTCTTCCCTTCTCTTCCTCTGTTTCCCTGCCTCCCTCTCCTCCTTTTCCTTGCCCTAATATTCTATATCAAGTGTTTCTCCAAATTCTGACCATTTTTTCCTTCAAAGAACCACTCCTTCCCTTTCCCTCCCATCATTCACTGCTTCTGCTCAGACTCTTATCACTTCCAAGCCAACACTGTGGCAGGGGTTTTCTGACTTGAGTCTCCAACTCTAGTCCTGCCTCCTGCAATTGTTCCTCACACTGCTGTCAGACAAATCTTACTAAAATACAGATGGTTCCACATCTTCTGTGCATGAACTTCTCCCATGGCCCAGCCATCACAGCAAAATAAAAACCATAAAAAGGCTCTTGTTCTCTCCCTTTCTGCTTCATCTTTTTCTACACTTTTCTCACGCATTGTTCCAGCAGGCCTGAATTACCAAGTATTGCTACCAGTTACCAACTCACCATATCCCATCATAGAACAGCCCTGACACAGGTCCCAGGAGCTACTGTTATTACCTGGGCATTTCAGATAAGGACACTGAAGCTCAGAAGAGCCAAATCACTTGTCCAACGTTGTACAGTTGTCCTAATGTTGTGGAAGCAAAATGCAAACCCAAGGATTAGACCCTAAGGCCATGATCTTTTCCCTTTGCCTTGATGTCCTTTCTGACAGTTTCCTGAAAGGACAGGTGACATCTGTGGCTTTGCACAAAACTATCTCCTCCTTTTTAAGCTAGCTGAGCCCACCCCGGCCCTCTACTCCCTCCCACATCTGGCCCTTGTGGTGCCCCTTGCCCTCCTTGGCGCTCTGCATTTAGCTTTATCAGAGTGTGCTCAGAGGATCTATTTGTCTGTACACATCTTCCTGCAGCTTTCAGATTTGTGTCCTCAGTGCTGGGGACATTGCTGATGCAGACAACGTGCTCCACCGGGGGCTATTTTGTTCCCCTGGGGACATTTGGCACCACCTGGAGCCATTTTGGTTGTCACAATTTCAGAAGAGATGCAATTGCATCCAGAGTGTGGAGGCCAGAGATGCTGATAAACACCCTACGATGGACAGGCAGCTCCTCCAACAGAGAACTGTTGGACCCCAAGTGGTAGTAGTGCTGAGATCTAGAAAGTCTGGCTAATAGTGTTGCTCTCACCAACTGCAGCCATGCCACGGGGGCTCTTGATCCTCAGTTGTGTGGTGCGATCAGCTTTCTGGACCTTGTTCAGTCACAAAGGACACCTATTTGTCACAAAGGTCACTTTTGTCAGAAAGGCCACCTATCAGTGGACCAATATACTTAATGGACATTCCATGTTCCCCAAAAATTCCTCCATGTCTGGTAGAGATAAGCACCTGAATGCCTTCTAGAAAATTTATTCAGAATGGTTTCTGACTCTACCTCTCTCACTTCCTCTAGGTCCGTACACCAGTTTGGTGACTGAATACAGCTGTCCCTAGAAAGGGACCATTTTCTCTCATTGCTTTGAGTAGGAATATGTAAAATCATACTGAGCTATTTTGAAATGTGGGAATTCTGCCTTGATGCTTCCAGAAAAAGGGACTGGTGAAGGAGCGGATGACTGGAGAAAAGATAAACTATAGGAACTGGATGGGACCTGCTGATGTTTAGGTGGTATAGGAGGAGAAAGGACCCTGGAAACTAGGGAGGAAACACCTTAGACCATGGGTGTTGGTGGCAATTAACACTCTCTTTTTTCCCCAGATCCAGCAACAATGGCTAAGTCAAAGAGAGGCTGCAGCTGACAATCCGACCTGCTCCTGGGTTTGTACCCTGTCCGTGAGCTATGAAGACAATAAGCTCACGTGAACACAGCTTCTTGTCCTGATCCTGCTGTGCCTGGTGCCATCAACCTCAGCTCTCAGCTGTGAACATGCACAGACCCAAAGGCCATCCATGTGCATGTGCTTTTCTACATATCCAAGAGGCCTTGGGATGTGCCACGGGCAGTGACTGAGGCTGCAACAACTCAGTGACATGGTCCATGCAACTTTACCAAACCACTGTGAAACAATGAATCCCAAACTGGAGGGACCTGTGTCTCTTTGGCTTCTGTGTTTGTACGTGGGCCATGGAATGTTGCTCCATTAGAAATGGGCATGCTTTGTGGCCCATCTGTTGCCCCTCTAGTTATTGACAATGACACCAAAGATCAGGAAGTAAATGTAAATACCTTTGAGTGGGTTGTCATGGATAGTAGTCTGACCTCAGACTACATCTTGGCTATCTGAAAAACACTGTATCTCTGGGACTTACTTAAAATTGACTAAATCTTGGACTGTTGGGAGGAAGGCATAATTGAGGTTGGCTTGACACTTTTTGACCATACCCTTAATTAACTACTGTGTGAGACTAATCAAAGGGCTTCAGTGCCAACATCTTCTGGACAACAGAATCAGAACTGCTGGTAGAACGACATACTCATGTAAAAGTTAGGAGTTAGGGAGAAAATATCTTGGGAAGAGGGGCAAACTGTCTTAAATACTTACAGGTATCTGTCTTCCCTATGTCCCTCTAGAAACATAAGGCATAAATCCTCAGGGGGAAATTTATATTTCATGCTCAGGGGTGCCTTTAAGAACGAAGAAATAAAAGTGACATACATTTTGGAGGACAGCCTGTATGAGAATCATTCTCAAATCATATCACATAGGTTCCCTTCCTATTTAAACCACTGCACCTAGCCTTGCATCTGAATTGTGGATGGAAATGTTGCCGTCTTTTAAAGTTTTGCATTTGGAGAGCAATCGAGCCCTTTGAAGTGGATTCTGATAGATATATGAGGTTTATATTGATATACAGAATCACCCCACTGAGCCAACCTAGCTGGAGATGAAAAAAAAAAAAAGAGTGATCTTCAATCTAGACTTCCAACCCATTGCTGGAAAGTGGCAGGAAGAGGAAGTGGAGAAAAAGGTGGGATGGGGGACAAGGATCTGAGGAGAAAGGAGATCTGGTTAATACCTGCTATAGTGTGGATGTTTGTGTCCCCAAACTTCATATTGAAATGTGATTCTCAATGTTAGAGGTGGGACTGAAGGAGGGGTGTTTGGGTCATGGATCCTTCATGAATGAAGGGGATGGATCCTTCATGAATGGCTTGGTGCCCTCCTCACAGTAATGAGTGAATTATTGCTCTATTTGTTCCTGTGAGAACTGGGTTTTACAAAGAGCCTGGCACCACCCGCCTCTCTCTTGCCTCCTCCCTGACCATGTGATGTCTGCACACATTAGCTCCTTTTTGCCCTTCTTCACGAGGGAAGCAGTCTGAGGTCATCACCAGGTGCACAGGCTGTTGCCTTGCTTCTTATACAGCCTGAAGAACTGTGAGCCAAATAAACCTCTTTTCTTTATAAATTACATAGGCTCAGGTATTCCTTTACAGCAACACCAATGGACTAAGGTATCATCTAAGAAGGGAGTCAGGACTGTAGTTTGGAGATGAAGGCCGCAAGAAATCTGTAGGTTTGGGAATCTTGTCTAACTTTTATGAGTTTATTTTGTCATTTTATTTTCCTCTCTTTGATTCACTTTAGAGATTAGCATTGCGTAATTTAAGTTAGATAAAAATATGCTTATTTTTAGAAGAGAAGAAAAGCAGGATTGGGAAGATCGTATCCACTTTGGCTTCAGTCTTTGAAGAAGGGACCATCCTCAGGAATGGAGTGGGAGGTGGCAGGTGCAGAGAAGAGAAAAGCAAGTTAAACTTGGCCCTGCAGTGAGAAAGAAAGTGTGGCTGGGGACTGATTTGGCCAGAGAAGTATCACTGGAGATTTTGCTGGAAAGCTGGTGTTTTTCAACATATTCTAGAGGAGCAGGTACCTTTGTGTATACAAATGCTAGTGAATTCCCACAAGGTCAACCAGCGAAAGCCTGTGAGATTCCCTTCCCGATATCTACAAAGAAGTTATTTGTTCTCCTCCGTAAAGGGCAGGTCTTTCCCAAGTCTCTTAAGGATCTCCTCAGCTTTAATACAAGCATGAATTTATCTCACTAGGTAATTGGGCTTGTGGCTGGTCCCTGAGCTACCAATTAGCTGGATTATATGGTTACAAAACAACAGGGCCATTAAGGTTATAGCCTCATAATTTATCAGACACGTCTTATATTTTAATTGGAATTTATTTATTGTTTCATGAATGCTGTTGGTAAGGTCCAGACCACACATGAAGCCCTGCAATATCTGTTGTTACAACTCAAGCTTCTATACATTCTGCGAATCATGTTTATCTCATGGCACTTAACAAAAGTCAGTGTAAAAACAGAATTAGTTTGGCCTACCATGGAGCTGTAACCTCCAGTGTATTTGAAGAATTAAATGTGCATCCACTCTTGGTTGCTAATATGGAATGAAGATAGTGAAGAAAAGGTAAAGCTACTGAGAAAATCCAGTGCTACTAGAGGGAAAACTAGTTTATTGTACAGAAAGAAATAGCATGATTTATTTCTCCTAAGTATTATTTATTATATTCCTTAATTCCATCTGCGCTTTTTAAATATTAATCATAAAAATGTTAACAAATGTTAAGTGAATTTTAGAGGTTCTCTTAGAAAGAGTTTTTAACATTTTGTTGAAAAGGAAGTCTATAATAAATGTGTGAAGCTATTTTTAGGGATGTCTTTGATGCTGAGTAAGATCTTAACTCACAGAATAATTTTCAAGTGGAAACTTGGCCTGGGCATGGGAAGGATGTGAGTCCATTGAGTTAGATCTGTGTAGGACACCCTAGAAGGTCAGTCACAGGCTGGAGTCTCAGCCTTTAATGCAACAGGAATCCAATCTAAGAGGTTTGGTGATTTAATAAATATTTCTGATACTTTGGATCATAATTAATTTTACTGATTTCTCTAAATCTCATGTTATCTTCCATCATCAGATTATTTAACCAGGTCCAGCATTTAACCCACTCTTTCTTTCTTTCTTTCTTTCTTTCTTTCTTTCTTTCTTTCTTTCTTTCTTTCTTTCTTTCCTTCTCTCTCTCTTTCTCTCTCTCCTTCCTTCCTTCCCTCCCTCCTTCCCCCCTTCCTTCCATCGTTCCTTCCTTCCTTCCTTCCCCTCTCCCCCTCTCCCTCTTTTTCTTTCTTTCTTTCTTCTTTCTCTTTCTTCTTTCTTTCTCTTTTTTCTTTCTTTCTTTCTCTCTTTCTTTCCTTCTCTCTCTCTCTCTCTCTTTCCTTCCTTCCCTCCCTCCTTCCCCCCTTCCTTCCATCGTTCCTTCCTTCCTTCCTTCCCCTCTCCCCCTCTCTCCCTCTTTTTCTTTCTTTCTTTCTTCTTTCTTTCTCTCTTTCTTCTTTCTTTCTCTTTTTTCTTTCTTTCTTTCTCTCTTTCTTTCCTTCTCTCTCTTTCTTTCTTTCTCTGCACTCCATGATTGTCTAGCACAGAACTTTGTACTGAGGAAAGGTTTCTGAGTTAATTAGTATTAATGCATTCACCAGAATGTCCTTGTAACAGTGGGTTGCCTTGTCTGGATCTACACTTGATCTTAGCCAAAAGGCCAAGAAGCAAAGCACTGGATCTATTTTTCTACGTGATAAATGATTTTTAAAAGTTTTTTATGACTATAATCCTGAAATCGGAATCAGAAAATCTGAGTTCAAGTGCTGAGTGTGCCATTCACCTGCCATCTGCTCTTGGTCAAGTTACTTCAGCTCCAAATCCCAGTTTCCTCTTCTCTGAAATGAAGCCCACAGTACCCCCGTTCCTGTTGTTAGAATTAAGTGAACTGTACTATCCAGAAGTGCCTGTAAGATGCTTGGGACATAATTTAAACGTCGTAGACACTTGTTCAAAGTATCCACTGGTTTCAGCAGCAACATTCTGTACATCAATTCCACTTAGCAACTTGAACTCAGAGAGAAACGTAGTTTTAGACTATTAACTCTCTTCTCTGCAAGAATCACATGACATATCAAACTACTGATTTACTTGCTTTTAGATGAAGACACAGAAACACATTTTCTCATTTGGAAGATTGACTAGAGAAAGACAATTTCATTTCTCTTTCCCCTTTCAGATTCATTTATCTTTCAAATAGTTACAAATTTCTGCTTGTTCATGATTGCTCCTGTGTAGCACATGGGAGCAATGTGGATCCTTGCAAAATGCCATACCTCAGCTTCTGGTGGTTCTTTGCATTTCTACAGGGTGGTGCTTTCAATAAAGTCTTATTATGCTCCTGCTCCAATGTTCTCACAGCAGTGTTATGAGGGAGGAGGGGTTGTATAATTTCTCTTTTTGGAATGAAGACATTAAAGTACAGGGCGTCTAAAGGATTTTCTAAAATTTATCTGATAAACCATGAACAGAGAAATAATAATCCATATCTCTTGATTTTCCCGTGAACTTACCACTAAATAAAAAAGGGAAAAATAATTTGAACGTTAGTCATCTCATACCACCATTCAACTGTTTAAAATTAGGTGGCCTTTTCAAATAACTGGACCTTGTTTTTCACATTCAAATATGTGAATGTGCATAAACACGAATATATACATAGTGTATGTTTAAGTCTGTATCAATATGACCTACAAAATATTATAATGCATATTCATTATTTAAATTGCCATCTTTAAAAATAGCAAAGCTCAGGTGAGAACACAGTTAAATGGATTACTGAGCTGAGGCAGTATGCACTGAAAAAGAAATCACATTTAGCTCTCCCTTTACTTTTTATAGGTGGTACATAACGCACTTACCCTCTCTGAAAGCTGGTTTCATCATTTGCAAAATTATGGATAATAATGCTGAAAGGGCTGAAGGAGGGACGTGGAATGTGCCTAACAACATTAGAGTATATAATAGATGCTGAATCACATGTTAGTCTTCTTCCCTTCTTTATTTTATTATTTCATTTTATTCTGAGACAGGCTGTCAGTTTGTTGCCCAGGCTGAAGTGCAGTGATGAGATCATAGCTCACTGCAGCCTCAGACTTCTGGGTTCAAGTGAGCCTCCTGCCGCAAACTCTCAAGTTCCTAGGACTACAGGTGCGTGCCACCATACCCAGCTAATTGTTTTATTTTTACTTTCTGTAGAGACATGGTTTCTCTTTGCTGCCCATACTGGTCTTGAACTCCTGGTCTCAAGCCATTCTCCTGCCTCGGCATCCCAAAGTGCTGTGATTACAGGTGTGAGCCACTGTGCCCAGCCCAGTTTTAACTTTTTAAATGGTGAAATGAAGTACACTTACAATAAAGTGTGAAAACTTAAATGAGTGGTCCAAAAAATCATTACAAAATAACCCACTGAAGTTAGGAAACAGAGTATTGGTGGCACACCAGAATCCTTCCCTGTGCCCTGTGATGGTGTTAGCCCTTCACATCTCCCCAAAGGTGACTTCTATGCTGAATTCTAACAGTAGACTTAAGTTTTTCCTGCTTTTGAACTTTTTATAAAAAGGGAATTAGACAGTCTGTGTTGTTTTTTGTCTTGCTTTTTTCGATCAGTAATATTATGCTCGTGATATCCATCCACATTGTATGCCACTACATTTCATTCATTTTCATGCCGTATAATGCATATGGTTTGGGGCTATCATGAAAATGCTGCTATAAATGTTTCTGTAGCCTCAACTGTTCCTGCACACAGGCACATTCCTGTTGGGCATGTGGACTAGCATTGCTGGGTCCGATTGGTCCTACACATTTCCAACCAAAGCCGAACAAATAAAACTTTTTCAGAGTGATTGTACAAGATGCACTCTCAGCAGTAGTGCATGAACATTCAGTTGTTGCACCTCCTAACACTTGTGGCTGTCAGTCTCATAAACTTCAGCCACTCTGGTGGGTTTGTGGTTGTGTAACATAGTGGCTTTCATTAGCATTTCCTGAAGAACTGAAAGTGAGCTCCCTTTAACACATTTATCAATCCTTGTTATGGACTGAATGTTTGTGTCCCCCAGCAATTCATACATTGAAGCCCTAAACCCCAGCATCATGGTATTTGGATGTGGGGATCTTTGTGAGGTGATCAGGTCTAGTTGAAGTCATGAGGGTAGGGCCCCATGATGGGATTAGTGTCCTTATAAGAGGAAGAATCACTAGATCTCTCTCTCTCTCTGCCATGTGAGGACACAGCAAGAAGGTGGCTGTCTACAAGTCAGAAAGAGAGCCCTCACCAGACATTGAGTCAGCTGGCATACTGATCTTGGACTTCCCAAACTCCAGAACTGTGAGAGAAAAATGTCTCTCATTTCAGCCACCTAGGCTGTGGTATTTTGTTATAGAAGTCTGATCTGACTACAAAACTGAGATCTCCTCTTGCCAGGAGCCTATTCAAATTTTTTGCTAATTTTTCTGTTGAGTTGTGTGTGTTTTTCCTTTTTAATGATTCATAGGTGTTCTTCATACGTAATAGAAACAAGTTCTCTTTTACTTATACACCTTACAAACACATTCTCCCTTTCTTTGGCTTGCCTTTTAACATTCTTAGTGGTATTTTTTGTTGAACTGAACTTCATATTAATACAGTCTATTTGATGTTTTCCTTATGGTTAGTGTTTTTGTATTCTAAAAAGACATTTAGTATCCCCATGTCATAAAGATATTATTTATAGAATCTTCTAGAAGCATTACTGTTTTGGTTTTAGGTCTACAGTCACCCTAGGATCGATTTCTGTCAATAGTATGTTAGGGTTTATTAATTTGCTAGGGCTGCCATAACAAAATACCACAGATGGTGTGACTTAAAGAACAGAAATAATTCTGGAAGGCTGGGAGTCCAAGACCAAGGTGACAGTAGGGCTGATTTGTCCTGCAGCTCTCTCCTGGCTTTTGAGGCAGTCACCTGCTCCTTATGTCTTCCCATGGTCCCATGTGTGTCCATGTCCTAACCTCTGCTACTCATGAGGACAGTAGTCACATTGGATTAGGGCCCATCTTAATGACCTCATTTTAGTTACTTTTTAAAGACTCTATTTCCAAATACAGTTACATTCTGAAGTATTGGGAGTTAGCATTTCAACATATGAATTTTGAAAGGAGACATGACTCAGTCCATAGCTTACGGTCAATTTTTTTTTCATATGGATATTCAATTGACCTAGTACATTTATTTAAAATAATGTTTTTCCTCTATGATTTTGGTACCAAATTAACCAGAAATTAAGTATTCATATGCATGTGAGTCTGTTTCTAGACTTCCTCTTCTGTTAGTCTCTTTAATTCTTATGCCAACAATACACATTAGCAAATATGTAGGATGAGCAAGTGAAAAGATCTAACCTACATGAGGACAATGGTTAATACTAGTGTATCACATTCAGAAATTTTGCTTAATGAGTAGATTATAGTTGCTCTTGCAACAGAGGGGAGAACGGGCAACTCTGTGAGATGATGGATATGTTAATTTGTTCCACTATAGTAACCATTTTACTATATATATATATATATATATATAATGATATCATGTGGTATACCTTCAGTGTACACAATAAAAATTTTAAAAAATTCTGTTTTAATTGCTGTAGTTTAATTATAAGTCTTGATATTCATGGAGCAAAACCTTTTGACTTATCCTTCTTCTTTAAGAGTGTGTTGGATAATCTTGGTTCTCCTCATTTCTCTGTACAGTTTTTTCAAGTCCCCTTCTCCCACAAAAAAGCCTTATTAGCATTGGACTAGGAGGGAATTGATAATTAACTTCATAGATCAATTTGAGGAGAATTTATATTTTTACAATATTGAGTCTTCCAGTCCACTAACTTGGCTGCTTCCCTTTAGGTCTTTTCTAATTTATTTTAATAATATTTCATAGTTTCAGTGCAGCGATCTTGCACATCCTTTATTAAATATGTTTTTAACTTTTAGAATCCTTTATTATTGTAAATTGTATCAAATTGCAAAATTTTACTTTATGTATTTTATTGTATGTTGGTGATATACCGAATTTCAGTTGATTTTTAAATTGACCTTATGTTAGCAAACTTGCTGAACTCACTTATTGATTCAATAATTTATCTGTAAATTTGTTTAGATTTTCTACAAATATAATTACATCATCTTCAAATAAGATGACTGTTTTCATCTCTTCTTTTTTAACCCTTCTAATTTTTATTTCCATCTTTTTTTTTTTCTTTTGAGACAGGGTCTTGCTCTGTTGCCCAGGCTGGAGTGCAGTGGTGCAATCTCAGCTCACTGCAGCCTTGACCTTCAGGGCCCAAGCCATCCTCTCACCTCAGCGTCCCAAGTAGCTGGGATTACAGGCACATACCACCACACCTGGCTAGTTTTCATATTTTTTGTAGAGATGGGGTTTAGCCATGTTGCCCAGGTTGGTCTTGAACTCCTGGGCTCAAGCGATCCGCCTGCCTCAGCTTCCCAAAGTATTGGAATTATAGGCATGAGATACCGCGCCTGGCCTATTTGTATGCCTTGACTTAATGAATTGGTTAAACCTTCAATATGTTGTTGAATAGCAGTGGCAAGGGCAGGCATATTTTATCTCATTCCCAATCTCAAATGGAATGAAACTGAGTAATGTTCTTCATCAGATTAAGAAAGTTCTATTCTACTCCTGGTTGAGTAAGAGATTTTATAACGATGGGTATTAGATTTCATTATACTTTTTCTTCATCTATTGAAATAACCCTATAAATTTTCTTTCATCCTGTTAATATGGTAAATTAGAGTAACTGATTTTTAATCAATCTCTTGCTTTAAAACCACTCTTGCACTCTAAGAATAAACAAACTTTGTTGTGTGGAATTATTCTTTTACTATAGTTTTAGATTATATCTAGTATTATTTTGTTTATATTTTTTCCAGCTAAGTCCATGAGAGATTTGGACCTGTAAATTTCCTTTCTACAATTTCTTTTTTTTTTCTTGTCAGATCTTGGAATGAAAGTTATGCTGGTTTACATAAAAATAGGTTGTGGGATATTTAATGTTTTTTTCCTAGTCCATGAAAGAATTAAGCAAGATTGGTGGTTTTTATTCTTTAAATTTGTGACAGAATTAACTGGTAAAACCAGCTGGGCCTGGAGTTTTCTTTGTCGGAACGTTTATAATTACAGTTTCAATTTCTCTAATAATTATAGGATTCACATTTTCTATTATTAATTGTATTTTTCTATTGTTTGCTCATTTAAATTTTCAAATATATTGGCATTAGTATTATTATAATTTCCTCCCGTGATATTTGCAGTATCCTTGTGATGCCCTCACTTTTATTTTTTTTTTAATTTTTATTTATTTATTTTTTATTTTTTGAGACGGAATTTAGCTCTGTCACCAGGCGGGAGTGCAGTGGTGCAATCTCGGCTCACTGCAGCCTCCGCCTCCCGATGCCCTCATTTTTAAATCATAATGACCTTTGTGATGATCTTTTAAAAATCCCTCCTGCTACGTTTTTCTTGATTCGTCTCATGTTAAATTTTATTAAACTTTTAAAGTTTTTCCAAGAATTAAACTTTAGATTGTTTAATCTTTTCTATCATACAGTTTTCTAATTTATCTATTTCTGCATTTGCTCTATTATTTTCTTGTTTCTTCTTTTGGGGAGGAGGCAGATTATTAAATTTGCTATTCCTTTTATATTTCTTGTGATAGCCTCATTTATTTTGTCTTTTTTTATTCTATAAATTTTCCTCTATGTTTTCTTGTATATTTTATCCTTAAAATTCATTTCAAATTGTTTGCTAGATTCCACTGGGATGTCTTCTTTGACCCATATATTTATTTAGAGGAATATTATTATTTCCATATATCAATTTTCTAGTTACCTATGTAATTGATGTTTTTCTTTTTTGTTTAATCACCTTCCTAATACGTAATTTTTAGTCCAACTGCATTGTGGTCAGAAAACTTATTTTGCATGATTTCACTTTTATGAAATTAGTAGAGCTCTGTGTTATGGTACAGTGGACAGTCAGTTTTGTTAAATATTCCGTGAGTGCTTGGAACGAGTGTACTCTGTAGCTATTGACGGCAGTGTTCCATGTATGTCAATTAAATCATATTTACTAATAGAGGCTGAGTATCTCTTATTTGAAATAATTGGGACCATAAGTGTTTCAGACATCAGATTCTTGAATATTTGCATATACATAATGAGATATCTTGAGCATGAGACCCAAGTCTAAACATGAAATTCATCAATGTATCGTACGCAGCTTATACACATAGCCTGCGTTTTGACTTCACCACCTGAGGTCAGATGTGGAATTTTCTACTTGGTAGCTTCATGTCAGTGCTCAAAAAGTTTCAGATATTGCAGCATTTTGGATTTTGGATTTTAGGACTAGGAATGCTCAACTTGTGTCGTTGTTCAAATCTTATATTCTTACTGGTTGTTTTTTTTGGGGGGGTATAATTGTTTTATCAGTTATAGAGTGGCAGGATAAAGTCTCCCACTATTGTAGATGTGATGATTTTTCTTGTGATTCTGTTAAAATTTTAAAATGTTTTGAAACTATATTATAAGGTGCATTCATATCTAGAATTGACATGTCTTCCTGATGAATTAGATCTTTTATTCTTATGTGATATCACTTTTTTGCATAATATTTTCCCATGAAATTTCCTTGACAGATATTAAATTAGGTGCACTTTCTTTTGTTTAGTGTTTGCATGGAACACCTTTTTAAATCTTTTAAATTATTTTTTAAAAAGTAGTTGGACCACAGATGCTCTGTCTTTAACTTTCAATCTTTCTGTATTTTTCTATTGCAGATACATCTTTTGCAACTGGTGGTTGAGTTTATGTAGCCCTGCAGGTCAAGTTCAACATTTCCCCCTTTTGACAATCTTACATAAAGTAGAGCCTACCCTCTTAATAGTACCCAGGTGTTCTCTTTCCTGGGTTAATTATTCCTACATCCTCTAGCTATTTCCTTTGCCAAATGGCTTAGATGTCAAAATTTTAGACATTTTACAGAATCCAGGCAAATAAAATAAAGGAGGAAAATGGACTTGCTCCTTGCATTAAACTTACAAAAATGTATACTTCACGTACTCTTAAAAAAATCTTATTATGCTGCTTTTAATGGACACAGATACAGAGAACTATCTCCCTACTGGAAGAAAAGCCTCATTGTAAAGCTCATGATAGGCGTTAACCAACGGCAGCCCTGGTCCCTGTGGTGGAGGCTGGGGGTGGGTGCAGCCTCCATTGTTGTGGGGTACACACAATGGCTGCCTCATGGGAAAATGCAACAAGTATGAGAAAAGGCAGAATCTAGATGTGTATGTGACATAGTCTGAATTTTAAATGCCAGTTCAAATCATGTTGGAAACCCCATGTGGGTTGAATGAAGCACCCTGACTCTGCTCCTCAGCTCCTCAGACCTGACTGTTTCCTTCAGCTGCTCCAGGAAGCCTGTCTCCTCCCTGGCCCGTGCCTCTGCCCTGGGATGCTGCTGCTTTCCTGCTACTGCCGGCGAATGTGGATTAAGCCATCCTAGATAAATTAAACTGCCACCTAAAATCTCTTAAGTTATTTGGGTGGGGAGGAGGGAACATTATCTCACTCTTGACTCATACTGAGTTTCCCCACAGCTGCAACCTCTAAACCCTTTTTGGGGGTTGGGGTCTTGCTAAATCTTGTTTCCATCATTCTGTCCCAAGCACTTATGAATCTTTTGACACATAAACAAAAAGTTTTACTTACCAAACTTACCTTGTACCATGGGATGCTTCCCAATGTCAGCCCAGCTGGAGAGAAGACAAACAGCCCTTGTCCACTCTGGGTCCTGACTACCTCAGTTCACACTGTTTCTTTCCAAGGGAGACAAAAAGATGAGCCCAGAGCTCAGCACCTTTCACCTGCCACCCTCCCAGGTCATCTGCCCGCCCCCCCAGGCCCTCTGCCCTGTGTGCCCTCCCTTCCTTCTCCCCTTATTCAGGCTGGTTGTTCTTGGTGGAGGTGAGCCCTACTCTTTCACATGAGACTCTTCCTAGTCCTCTGCGAAAACTCAAGGTAGATGCCAATGGGTGCCCCTCAGCCTGTTAGTGGCAAGAGGTCCTGATCTTGACCCCAAGAGAGGGTTCTTCGACCTTGAACAAGAAAGAACTCAGGGTGAGTCCATAAAGTGAAAGCAAGTTTATTAAGAAAGGAAAGGAATGAAACAATGGCTACTCCATAGGCAGAGCAGAGGTATGGGCTGCTCAACTAAGTATACTTGAGTTATTTCTTGATTACATGCTAAACAACTGCTGGATTAGTCACGAGTTTTCTGGGCAAGGGGTGGGCAATTTCAGGAACCCAGGGATCCTCTCCTTTCTAGACCACATAGGGTAACTTCTAGATGTTGCCATGACACCTGTCAACTGTCATGGCTTTGATGGGAGTACCTTTTAGCCTCCAAATGAATTATAATTAGCATATACAAGCAGTGAGGAAAACTAGGGGTGACGTTCATTGCCACTTGGTTGTGGTGGGTTTTGGCCAGCTTCATCGCTTCCTGTTTTATCAGCAAGGTCTTTGTGACCTATATCTCGTGCTGAGCTCTCACCTCATCCCCCGACTTAAAACGCCTACACTCCTGGGACTGCTGCCCAGCAGGCCTCAGCCTCACTTTACCCAGCTCCTATTCAAGATGGCGTCTCTGTGATTCAAATGCTTCTGACAAGTCTACTTACCCCACACTACGTCTCAGGAGGTAAGACACAGACAATAAGACAATACGTTATGCTTAAAAGCCACACTGTGGCCTGTTGTGTTTTAATTTTCCTTAGCATAATGAGAGATGAGAAAACGGAGTTGGGCAGTGTCAACTCCACTCTGACTCAGAGCTGAGTCATGCCTCTAGTTGGTGTATACAGAAAAATAAAGAGCTTGAAAGACTTCCAGCGTGGGGAAACTTGCTGGCCATACGCTACTCCTTCTCCGGACAGACGGAAACAGACTTGTGGCCCACATGTGTTCATATGTAATTGTGTCTGGAATCAGTTCATTGCAGGGGGTTCTTTGTCTCACACTTCAAGAATGAAGCCGTGGACCCTCGCAGATGAGTGTTACAGTTGTTCAAGATTGTGCATCTGTAGTTTGTTCCTCTTATGTCCACATGTGTCTTCAGTTTCTTCCTTCTGGCACGTTGGTGATCTGGCTGACCTCAGTAGTGAAACCACATACCTCCACAATGAGTGTTACAGCTTTTAAAAAATGGCTCATCTAGACTTATTTCTTCCTCCACGTGGATTCACAGTCCTGCTTACTTCAAGAAGGAAACCACGAACCCTCACAGTGAGTGTTACAACTCATGCAGACACCACAGATCCAAAGAATGAAATAACAAACTTCCACAACACCAAACGGGACCCCAACCACTTGCCACCATGGCTGCTGGCTCAGGTGGCCAGCTTTTATTCCCTTATTTGGCCCCACCCACATCCTGCTGATAGGTCCATTTTACAGAGCACGGATTGGTCCATTTTACAGAGTGCTGATTGGTCCATTTTACAGAGTGCTGATTGGTCCGTTTTTACAGAGTGCTGATTGGTGCATTTACAAACCTTTAGCTAGACACAGAGTGCTGATTGGTGTGTTTACCATCCTTTAGCTAGACAGAAAAGTTCTCCAAGTCCCCACCGGACCCAGAAGCCCAGCCGGCTTCACGTCTTGTAATCGCAGGATGACAGAAAAGGATGAGAACAGATGCAGTCAATAGTAAAAATAAATAATAGAAAGATGAAATCGTCTCTTGGCCTCAGCAGGCTGCCAAGGCCAGCATAGCTGTCTAATGAGCTTGGCAGTTGTTGCGTGTTTTCACTTTATTAATAATGGGCTTTTAAGTCTTTTATCTTCCCTTTTATATAAGTAAACATATCAGTGTTTATATACACACAAAAGATGCATGCACATGGAGACTGATGTCTGGGACGGGAGGTGAACTGTGGGCCTCTGTAAACCTGGAAGGACCCTCTAGAGTTTGCTGTGTTTCCTCCCTGTCTTCCTGGGCAGCGCCCTCTGTGCCATGAAACACTGCGTGCAAATGTTCTTAGAAGAATGACGGGTAGTGGCGGCCTTCACAGTAAGTGTGGCACCTGCCACCCCTCAGTGCTGGCCAGAGAATGAAATCAGAGCCCCAGGCAGGAGGGAAGAATGAGCATGTCTCATCTGTTTATTGACTGTACACCCCGCCAGGGGCCCTAGTCACCTAGAACCTCCCTTTCCGCATTGTGAAAAGGTGCACCTTAATATCTACTTCACCAGGCTTTCGTGACAATTAAAAATCTATACGTGTAAAGGCCTTTTGTAAATTAGAAGGGGCCTTGCAAAAGTCGGGGGCTGCTATCAGCAAACACTGTAGTGTGATAGAATTCCACAACCGCCACCGGCAGCTGCCTGACTGTGAATGAGGGCATGCAGGCATGCGGAGGTGTGGAACCTCTGGGCTGTTGCTGGTGTATTTGGCTAATGGAACCACACCGCACGGATTGTGTACTGTTTTAAAGACAAACCTTTATAAATCATTTAGGGAAAAATCCAGTGGTGCCAAAGGGGCCTTAATAATGGGACCTCCTTATTTTAAGCAGACCAAAAATAGTTCATTATAAAAAAGATGCATGGATCATCACAATATTCAGTGAGTTTAGGAAAGTCCGACCCCTGACATCAGCCTCCCTGTCACCTCTCAGCTCTGTAGAACATTCTGCTGTTCCATGAGTTAAACACAGGGACAGTCTAGGAAACATAGAAATGGAAATCGCTGAGCAGAAGCATGGTGTGCTGCATTTACTCTGTGGTTTTGGGCAGCATGCTAAGTGTATCGTCCTGGGTAAGGACCTTAGGGGAGAGTCTTGGCTCTTGGCCAATGACAGGCAAAGACAGAGTGCATGAGGCCTTCCTTATTCCTCGTGGAGCAGGAGCTGCCACGCACCTTTTGAGGAAATGCAAGAGAGTTGCACTGGGCTTTGCAACAGAACACAATGGGAGCTGAGCCAGCACAGGGTAGGTCCTGGGCCGCCTGCACTCAAAAGTGACCACAGCAGGAGCTGCTGGAGTTGTGGTGGGCGGGGATGTGGGCTTCATACCACATCCACCCTCTTTCCCCAAAAGGAGAATGAGATGTGTCACTTTCTGAAAAGTGGCTGCATTCTTATCTAAAGAAAGGGAGCAGCATCAAGTTAGTTCATACTTTTCCTCTCTGCAGTGTGCCAGAACTCTCTCCCTGCCACTCCTACCCTCCCCAGACTGCCCCCTCCACTGATATTTGTCTGATACCCTCTGATCCGACAGGTGAGGGACTTGGGACATTTATTTGGAGCCATTAGGACTGAGTTTGAGAATGGTTCTTGCACTAGTTAGCAGAGTTCCTCGAGCAAGTTTCTAACATCCCTGCGCTTCAATGCACTCCTGTTCCACAAGGAAAGTAACGTCAAGATTGGGGCAGTACGTGGGAAGTGCCCACTCCATGGTCCCAGTATCTGTCTGGCACATAGGCAGATGATTGCTTCTCTGATCTGGCCAGCCAGACATCAGAGAGGGACGATCTCAGCCTAAACATTTCCTCAATTCTCTGATCTTTTGGATTTGTTATTTTTTTTTTTTTTTTAAAGGCAGGGGCCCTGTCATTCCCATCTGCACATACAGACTCCAGGTCATCTTTGTCCTCTGACCTACTCACCTTGATTCGGCAAGTGCCTGGCCATCCTCATTATGCTTGTCTTACTTCAGTGTTGGGTTGGGACATCGCTAACACCAATCGGTTCGTGTTTCGTCTGAGTCCTCTCTCAATTCCATTCTGCCAAAAGTCACCCATACAGGTCACAGAAAATAAAAGCAAGAAGGCACACCCAGAAGGTGGGCAAAGCCCATGATAGTTTTTACAGCAACTGCTACAGAATAAAGATGATGAATTGTGTATTGACTGGAAACATATCATTGAATTGTCTTTTGACAAAATAAAATCTTGATGCAAACTCCTTGTTTACATTTTCTTTTTGATCTAAGAAGTGAAATAGTATGTAAAGAAATCAGTGAATCAATGGCTACCTGTGTTTCTGTTGATGGAAATTGGATGATTCATATAACCATCATCTTAATAATTTCTAGGCAGCTGAATATCTACATAGAGAAGGTGCTTTCTCCACTATTCAAGGTGGTGTAAAGACCTATACATTTATTCAGTTAAGACAGATAGAAAACTGGATCAGACAGAGGACCTGCCCACGGAGCTCACACAGTAGTTGAGGTCGGGCACATGAATAGATGATGCCAACCTTGGATAGTACATGACAGATGAAGGCACAGGGTGTGAAATAAGCTATTAGGAGGGTCTCTTAGCTAGGAGAGCTAAGAAAAGCATCTGGTAAAGAATGTAGAAGCTGGAGTGGGGGTGATGAAGACTAAAGGTGGTAGGAAGAGGGAAAAGAAAGAGGAGTACGCACCTTGTCTCAGTGCATTTTGTGGTGAGGAAGGTGTCCTGGCCAGGGCATAAATCGTGGAACATATAATTATGACCAATGAGGCTGGAGAAGACAGGGACTAGTTATCCTAAGGAGACAAGATCTTGCTTCATAGGAACAGGAAGGTCCCGAAGGAGTTTGGGAAGGAGTAGCCAGAACTGTAAGGAAGCTTTAGAAAGCTCTTCCGGGTGCTGCATGGAAGATAGATTTGAGAGATGTTTTGGAGTACGGGTACTCCTTTACTTTCGGGGGGGTTACATCCTGATAAACCCAGTGTAAGCAAAAAATTTTGTAAGTTGAAAATGTATGTAATACCCCGATAAACCCATAGTAAAGTCAAAAACTTGTAAGTTGAAGCATTATAAGCTGGGGACCGTGTGTACGAGACTTTTCAGAGACATGTTTACCTCAATTGCAATAGTCCAGGCAACAGCTAGGAGGCTCTGTGCTGGAGTGATGTGGTCGGGACATGGAGCACAGAGGATCTGAACAGTGTTTGCTGTCTTGCCCGAACACACTTCAGTAGACACTGTGTCCAAACAAATGCAGAACAGAGAACACACAACAGGGTTTTGTTTTGTTTTTTTCTTCCAGAAGTTATAAAAAGCTAAACTAGGGGTGGAAAACACAGTGTGACATTATAATACCCATTGTGGAGAATGCCAGCTTCAGCACACGGCAGAAGGGACGATGTTGTGCTGACACAGTGACAGAAAGAACATAGCTTTAAGTGATAAAATTACACTTATTAAACAGAGGCACTATTTTAGGCACCACGTTCCATTGGATGGGGCACCAAAAACAGATGGTGCAATGCAAATTGCTGGACTACGGTTCTCCAGAAGTCTGTCCTAACTTAGAATTTGGACATAACTTCAACTTGCCAAGTGCTGACAACTCATTCTGTGTATTCCACCACATATTAATCCGCCTCCATTGTTTAGGTTTTTAATTATAGACGAAATACAATCACATGGTAAAAATTTGAAAGAAATCACACATTAGAGTATAAATTAAAAAGTAAATTTCTTCCTCTTCCACCACTACCTTCAGCTATAACTATAGTTAACAATCCCTCGTGGATTCTTTTTGCATTTTAATGGATATAAAACATTTATAAATCTATGCACATTAAAAGGACATCCTTATACATCTTTGTTCTGATATATGGAAACGAACTAATTCTCAGGAATAGAATTATTGTGTGCCTATGACTGTGTTGATTGAATTGGTAAAGCTTTTGCAAAACTGTTCTCCAAAAAAGCACTGCACACATTTTTTCTGACCCAGAAGTTTTCAAAGTGTCTACTTCCTTAATCTCTTGTCAACATGGAGTTTTTAAACTTTAACATTTTTCCCAAACTGATACACGAAAATGCTTTTCATTTTTAGTCTTTACATATATTAAATTTTTTACTGACTTTTTATGTTCATGTGGTAAAATTTACTCTTTCTAGAGTACAGTTCTATGGGTTTTCAGAGACAATACAATGGTGTAATCACCGTAGCAATCATGATGCGGCCCAGCTCTGTCACCCTCCACCTCCGCTCTCCGTCATGAGGCTCCACTGCCGTCAACACTGTTCCCAGCCCCCACTGGCAATCACTGATGTGTTTGTTCCTATAATTTTGTCTTCCCCAGAGGGTACCATGAGTACGTTGTTAGCTGCAGACTTGTCATAGATGGCCTTTATCGGAGTGAGGGAGTGCCCTAGTTTGCAAGTTTGCTAATGATATTTTATCATGAATGGACTTTAGATTTTGTTGATTGCGTCTTTCCTGATCTATTAAAAAAATCATATGTCTTTTCTTTATTCAGTTGATATGGTGAATTACATTTTGAATATTACATTCCTGCTATAAATCCTACTTGGTCATTATTTATTATCCTTTGTAGATTTAAAATGAATTTCTTATAGTTTATAGTCAGGTCCTATTTTAAAAAAATGAATGGCCTTTTAATTGTCTCTTTTAATAAATATGTCTGGGTCACTTACATTTAATGTAATTATTGATATGGTTAAATTTTGTTTTACTATTTTTAAAAAATGTGTTTTCTGTTTGCATGTTTGGCCCCTTTAATTTATGTTCCACCATTCTGACTTTACTGCTTTCCTATGGATTATGTTAATTTGGTTTTCTATTTTATCTATTTTTGGGGGCATATATACATATTTTATTCTTTTTAATGATTGCTGTAGAAATTATAATATGCAAACATAACCTTTTAGTTTCCTTAGAACCATATTTTAACATCAAGTAAAAGCAGGAGCCTCACAGTCATATTGGTCACTTCACATTCCCTCACTTAGGTTATAGTTTTCCTGTACGTTACAACAATATACATGGAAAACATCACTATACAATGTTATGAGGTTTGTTTTCTTTCTTTATTTTCTTTTTTTTTTTTTCTTGAGACAGGGTCTTGCTCTGTTGCCCAGGTTAGGGTGCAGCAGTACAATCATAGAGCTCATTGCAGCCTCAACCTCCCATTCAAGTGTGCCTCCTGCCTCAGTCTCCTGAAGCACTGGGACTACAGGTATGCACCACCACGCCCAGCTAATTTTTAATTTTTTTGTAGAGATGGGGCCTCACTATGTTGCCCAGACTCGTCTAAAACTCCTGGACTCAACTAATCCTCCTGCCTCCACCTTCCAAAGTGCTGGAATTATAGATGTGAGCCACCATGCCCGGCCGAGTTTTGCTTTCAATGGTCTTACATATTTTAAAGATTTTTTAAAAGAGTAAAACAATCTTTTATTTTAATGCAAATAGTTGCCTTTCTGAAGCTCTTTCTTCATTCTTTAAGTTGCAAGTTTCTTTCTGGTATCATTTCCTGTAGTCTTGAAGTATGACTTTTAAATTGTCCTTTGAAGAAATTCTGCTGGTGGAAAATTCTCCTGGTTTCTTCGTCTGAGAAAGTAATTACTTATCTGTCAGTCCTGAGGGATATTTGTGCTGGATATAGAATTCTGCGTTGCGTTCTTCTCTTTCAGCACTTTCAACATCATGTTCCATTGTCTTTTACCCTGTGGGATTTCTGATGAGAAATATGTGGACATTTGAATTGGAGTTTCCTTACTTTTTTTTCTCTAGTTGTTTACATGATTTTCTTTAACTTTGCTTCTGAGAAGTTGGATTATTATGTATCCAGATGTGGTTTTCTTTGAGTTTATCCCATTTGAGGTTCATTGAGCTTCTTGAATCTGTAAATTTATCAATTTTATCAGTTTGGGAAATGTTTGGACAGTAGTAATACAATTTCTTTCTCTTCTGCTTCTGAGACTCCAGTGATGTGACTATTAGGCAAATGTGTCATTTTATTTTTTTCTACAGATCTCAAGGGGAAAGGATTCCCTATTTAATAAATGGTGCTGGAAAAACTGGCTAGCCATATATAGAAAGCTGAAACTGGATCCCTTCCTTACACCTTATACAAAAATTAATTCAAGTTGGATTAAAGACTTACATGTTAGACCTAAAATCATGAAAACCCTAGAATAAAACCTAGGCAACACCATTCAGGACATAGGCATGGACAAGGACTTCATGTCTAAAACACCAAAAGCAATGGCAACAAAAGCCAAAATTGACAAATGGGATCTAATTAAACTAAAGAGCTTCTGCACAGCAAAAGAAACTACCATCAGAGTGAACAGACAGCCTAAAGAATGTGAAAAAAATTTTGCAATCTACTCATCTGAAAAAGGGCTAATATCCAGAATCTACAAAGAACTCAAACAAATTTACAAGAAAGAAACAAACAACCCCATCAACAAGTAGGCAAAGGATATGAACAGACACTTCCCAAAAAGAGACATTTATGCAGCCAAAAGACACATGAAAAAATGCTCATCATCACTGGCCATCAGAGAAATGCAAATCAAAACTGCAATGAGATACCATCTCACACCAGTTAGAATGGCGATCATTAAAAAGTCAGGAAAAAACAGGTGCTGGAGAGGATGTGGAGAAATAGGAACACTTTTACACTGTTGGTGGGACTGTAAACTAGCTCAACCATTGTGGAAGTCAGTGTGGCGATTCCTCGGGGATCTAGAACTAGAAATACCGTTTGAACCAGCAATTCCATTATTGGGTACATACCCAAAGGATTATAAATCATGCTGCTATAAAGACACATGCACACGTATATTTGTTGTGGCACTACTCACAATAGCAAAGACTTGGAACCAACCCAAATGTCCATCAATGATAGACTGGATTAAGAAAATATGGCACATATACACCATGGAATACTATGCAACCATAAAAAATGATGAGTTCATGTCCTTTGTAGGGACACGGATGAAGCTGGAAACCATCATTCTCAGCAAACTATCACAAGGACAAAAAACCAAACACCACATATTCTCACTCATAGGTGGGAATTGAACAATGAGAACACATGGACAGAGGAAGGGGAACATCACACACCGGGGCCTGTTGTGGGGTGGGGGGAGGCGGGAGGGATAGCATTAGGAGATATAGCTAATCTAAATGACGAGTTAATGGGTGCAGCACACCAACATGGCACATGTATACGTATGTAACAAACCTGCACGTTGCGCACATGTACTCTAAAACTTAAAGTATAATTTAAAAAAAAACTTTTTTAATTCTATTTTTAACCTTTTATTCTCTCTTTTTTTCAGATTGGACCATTTATATTGATCTGTCTTCAAAGTCACTGACTCTTCTGTCATCTCTGTTATGCTACTAAACGTGTCCGTGAATTTCTTATTATAAATATTGTATTTTTAAGTTCTTAAAATTTCATTTGCTTATTTCTTAGTTTCTATTTTCCTGCTGAGAACTGCTTTGCATTTTTTTTAATAGTATCTTTACCTTGTGGACATAGTTACATGTGCTACTTTAGCAACTTTGAATATTGTGTTGTGTAAGCTTGCAGTCCTATTCAAATCCCAAGGAAAATGTTAATGTTTTCATTTTTTGCAGCCAATCAACCCAGAGAGGGCAGATCACAGGTTCTTCCCTGCTTTCTGTGAGTACTGGCTCCACACTAATCTCCAATCTTAGACTAGTTTCAAACCTTTTGTTCTGCTACTCTAGGTCTGTTCTGCACATGTGTCACTAAGAGATTAGTTTAAGACATAGGCACTAGTTTAAATCTTAGTTTGGTTTCCAAAGCTTTTGCTCTGTTTATTTGGGTCTGTTCTGTGCCTCATAGCTCAGGGATGAGCAAAGGCTTTGTGTGGGTTCCTACATGGAATTAAGGGATCCCTTTCTCCTCTTAGGACTTCCTTCTCTGACCCGAAGGGGTGCCTTTTCTGATTCCTCTGGCTGGCCAGAAAAATTTTAGGTCTCCACCCACTAAGTAAAGTATCTTATTTCTTCAGTTGTTGCAGCCAATTTCTCCTTAGTTCTATAAGTATGTGATCATATCACCTATTAATAATAGTAATGTTGCCATATTCTTTGCCAGTATTGGCAATGTCTTCGCAAATGCTTTACCAGTATTGGTTTATGGAAAGGACCGCCTAAAGAGGCAGTATCAAAGTCTTCCTTCCTTTCCGATTAAAAATTACAGAAAAGTAAACAGAATAATACAAGGAACTCAAGTACTCACTACCCACAATGAACAATTAACATGGTGACATGTTTTGTTTTCAGATTCTTAAAAAATCTCCTTACAGATATGTTTGTAATCCGTCCCTGTTTTTCCTTCCCCAGGCCTAATTCCTCCCTTCTTCTCTAGAAGTATCCACTATCATGAATTTTTGTGTATTTATACTTTTTACATGAGATAGATATACATATAGAAATATCTATAGATACACAGATATTCCTAAGTAATCTACAGTAATGTTTAGTGATTTCATATTTTACAAAAATGGTTTTATACTATTATTTGCAAGTATGCTTGCCTTTTTACACTCTGTTTTATGTTTTTGAGATTTGTCTGTGTTGAGATCTTTAAATCTTGTTAATTCACTGAACGGTGTTAATATGCCACAATTTATTTATCTATATCTTTGATAGTAGAGTGGGTATTCTCTGTTTTTGCACTGTTACTTGTAAGACTTACAAATTTGATGTAGTTTGTGCTATGTGACCTTCTTTGATGGTGCTAAATTATTCATCAGAGTGATTGTACCAATACTATGCAGTCTCAGTGGCAACATGTAAACATATTATTCTTGTTTTTTAAATCTTGATTTTAGTGTAACTTTGTGGTACAGGGTATTATTGTTCTGAGTGTGTGATTCTTACAGGTAGAACAAAACCTACAGGAAAGCAGTTTTTTGAATACTGCAGAAACAAGTTTTTTGAACACTAATTGTATGGCAAGAATATCTTTTAGAAGATTTCAGTTGAGAAAACACACATGCAAAATATTATTTCAACAGGAGCTATTGAACGTGCGAATAGGAGTGGCCAGGGGTCAGACGGTCATATGTCTAGGCTCACCTCTGTCACTAAGTATAGACAGGAGTTGAAGAAATCATTTAACCTAAGTTCTCTGAACTTCAATTTACTTACTTATAGTGTATTGGCAAACAAATATATTCCCTGATAATCTTACACATTAATTGTGAATTTTTTTATTATGAAAAATCTACAATGTAGAGAAAACTTGAAATAATTATGTATAAACATCAACATATCTTTCAAGTAAAGTGTTGTTGGTTTTTTTTTTTTTCTGTAAAAGATTGGATATTAAATATTTTAGGCGGCCGGGCACAGTGGCTCATGCCTGTAATCACAGCACTTTCGGAGGCCGAGGCAGGCAGATCACGAGGTCAGGAGTTGGAGACAAGCCTGGCCAACATAGTGAAACCCCGTTTGTACTAAAAACACAAAAATTAGCCTGGCATGGTGGCGCATGCCTGTAATCCCAGCTACTTGGGAGGCTGAAGCAGGAGAATCACTTGAACCTGGGAGGTGGAGGTTGTGGTGAGCCGAGATCACACCACTGCACTCCAGCCTGGGCAATAGGGCAAGACTCCGTCTCAAAAAAGAAAAAAAATGTTTCAGGCTTTGCAAGTCGTAGTCTCTATTTCAACTACCCAGCTCTGACACTGTAGCACAAATGCAGCCCTAACTGTCCCTAAGTGAGCCATGATGACTGTGTTCTAATAGGCCTTTATGAACAATGAAATTGGA
The DNA here is from genome assembly GCF_029281585.2 of Gorilla gorilla gorilla. NCBI lineage: Eukaryota > Metazoa > Chordata > Mammalia > Primates > Hominidae > Gorilla > Gorilla gorilla. The sequence goes on from NC_073240.2 coordinate 27,408,310, forward strand.
ATTACATCGAATTTTCACATGCCATAAAACATTATTCTTCTTTCCAGTTTTTTCAACATTGAAAACAGTAAAATCCATCCTTAGCTCATAGACAGTAGGGAGTTGGCCAGAATTGGTCCATGAGCCATGGTTTGCTGAACCCCTGCTCTAAGTGGATTTAATAATTGTTAATATTTTGCCATATTTTCTATGTAAACCATTCGAATGATTTTAATGCAAACCATTTGAAGAGATATGATATCGCTTCAACTCTAAATATGTCAGAATACATTTCTGAAGAATTAACGATATTCTCCTACCTAACTATAATGCCGTTATGACACTTAAGAAAATTAATGTCTTGAATTTTATCTAATTTTCAGACTATATTTAATTTTACTCATGATTTTCCAAATGTCCTTCAGAGTGTTTTCACCCCAGCCAGGATTTACTCAAAGTTAGCTCATTGCATTAGATTTGTATGGGACTCTAGTCTCTTTTAGTCTAAAGTAGTCCATGCTTTTCTCCCCATCATCTTTATTTTTTGAAGTCGGGGCTGATTGTTGTGTCTAGTGTTCAACACTCTGGAATTATAGGATTTTTTCCTTATTGGGTATTTAATGTTTCTCTCTATTTATATTATTTTCTGTGAATTAAAGTTGAGTCTAGGTGACTTTTTAGATTCAGGGTAAACATTTTTGGCAAGAATTCTTCCTAGGCAGTGCTGTGCACTTCATATCTCACCTCACTGGAAGCGCATAACATCTGGCTGTCCCAGGTGGAAACTGACAGATTCTCCATCACGAAGAGGCACCATCCTTTTGCAATCAGCAAGTCATCTCTGCAGGGATTCTTTGGCACCTTGCAAATATCTTATTTCCCAATTGCCATTCCTCTAAGGGTTTTAGCATTCACTGATGCTCATCTGAATCAATTGTTAGATTGGAGAATTTTTTTAATTGCTCTATAGATGGAAAGGATCTATTTATTTAAAAGGAACATATAGGTACTACCACCACTTGGTAGAAACTATTACTCAAATAGGTTCATGTGGGACAGTAGTCCTGGTCTTACGTACTGTGGGTGTCTGTGGAGTGAATCAAGGTGGTCGGGGGCAGGAGGAAAATAAGTTAGCCCAGTGGACTGGTTTTATAAAAGATTCAAGGCATTCATAAAGCTCCACCTTCCTTCTGCTGTCACCATGACAACAGAAGCAAGCCTGGCTGAAACCTTGTCAGTTCATTAGGGCTTCTTATGCTTATGCTCCCAGTTCCATTGAGAGGAAAATCCTTAACACTTATGATATTCAGATTAAATACAAATGCCAGGGGGCTGGAGGACGGGGTGGCATGTAAAGATGTATGCTGCAAACTCCATTTGGCCAGGGATGACCTCATTACTGGTTTTTTTTTTCTTTATTTAAAATAACAAGGTTATTATCTGCTACAATAGCTAATGCCTTGTTATTTTACAAGTGTGGGTTTTCTTTTTTTTTTTTTTTTTACAGCTTCACTCTGTATTACACTAACTGGATAGAGTGCATGTAAAAAAGAAAGAAAAGACTTACCTCCTTGGGGAAATTAAACAGCCAAGTGCAGAAAAAGCAGTCTGTGAGGCTTCCGTTTTTGGGGATAGGAAGGAGCAAACACAACTTTCCCTATGTGTTCCACTAAGTAAAGCTAAGTAAAGCTAAAATCCCAATTTTGGACATTATGTATACACCAAATATAAGACTGCAAGGTGTACAGGAAAGAGCAGAGCTACTAGGGACTTAGAGACTGAGGAATGTCCCAGGGTTCAGTTCATTTGGCTTTCTTTTTGACTTGTATATCCTGGACTGCCTTCTGGAGTAGCTAGCAACCCCAAACACCAATAAACACAGACAAGAAAAGCCCCAAGAAAAGCCAGCCTCCTGTAGTTAAAGGGCCAGGAAAGGGACAGCCTAGCAAGACAGGGTGATAACTTTTAGGCAAAAACTCCAGCTAAACCCCATAGAAAAGCTGCAGCTTACCCCTGGTAAGCTGCAGTTTTTTTAGGCAAAAAGCTTAGTTTTTGCCTAGGCAGCTGCAGCTGACCCCAGCATCAGCTCTCTAGGGGGCAGCCTGTGTCCCCTGCCCCACCCAGCAGTCATAAGGTGCCCCGTCCCCAGTTTGACATTATACTACTTGTAGATAAAAGACAATCATTGGAAAAATTGGATAAAGGATACATAGGGCCTCTCTGTGCTATTTCTGCAACATCTTATTATCATTTCAAAATGAAAAATTAAATTAAAATGGCCAGTCGGTTTGATGACATTTTTCCCTTTTCATGTGGGGGCTGCATAGTCACCTTGATGTCCATTGAATGGGTTTGGTGTCTTGTGGCAAAACAATTGGAATGAAGAGCTGCTTGCCTATTTAATTCTGATACAATGTCCCTAAATGTTAGGTTTGGACAGGGTGCTGCTTAGCACCGGGCAAGTTCATATCTACCTGAAAGATCCAGGGGACCTTTTGGTGCATCTACAGAAAAATAATCTGTGCTTATGAGCAAGAGCCTCCGAAAGAAACAGGTATCAGGGACAAAGACAGGAAGCTGGGGAAACACTTTCCTAACAAAACTCCACTCAATTCAATAAGAAGTCCCGATACCCTTTCTTTCATTATTTATTTCAATGTAATTCAATGCAAATTTTATGTCAGGATGATGACATCTGAGAGGGCAGACAGCAAAGGGGAGCTCCACTTTCAGCCTGCAGAAAATACTCACCGAGCACCCCTCACGACGGTAGGACAGGAAACACCTGTGACCAAGATAGACAAAGTCCGTGCCCAAGGAACTCCCGTGAAAGTCTCACGCCTAGGATGTTGCTTGGAACCTTCTAGAAGCAAAGCAGTGGAGCAATTTTGGAAGGAATTCGGGATTTCTAGCCTGAAGCAGAATGAAACATAGCAGTCCCAAGGACCCAAGAAAAGTTTAACATGGACAGTGGATTAGACTTGCCTCTCCCGATTCAAATCTGGAAACTAGTGGGAAATTTTCTACCGCATTGTCCATAAAAAAGTAGGCTGCATTAAGAAAAGTTCAGCTCGTCTTCCTTACACATTTTTGCATGAAGATCACATTTTGTGAATACTGTGGACCAGCAAGCTCTCTCTCACGGCACCATCTCTAGACCCTCGGGGTGGCATTGAGCTCATCAGATGCTGGGCACCGCCCCCCCTCTCCCCGCCCCGATTCTGCTGGCTGGAATTGCCAGATGCGAGACAGCAGACAGGTATGTGTGAACGTCAGATCAACGGCAAGCCCATTTTTAGTGCAAGCATGTTCCTTGCAATATTTGTCCTGCATGTGCACTTGCCAAATCCGGGAACCTCAGTTTCAGTGCACCCCTATCTCAGCTTCTTTGTTCTTTGGTTTCTACAGCTCCTGAAACTCTCAGAAAAAGGCTAGAAAACTACTCGACACTCTTCAGCCTCCTGCGCAGAGAGCTGGGAGTGTCTGGGAATTCGCCTCCTCCCAGGACAACGGTGGCTTATGAATCACCGGAGCAGAGAATGCATACTTAGCTCTCTTGCCTGTGTGGAGACAAAGTCTGAGGTATAAGCCAGCTCCAGAGCTCCTGGGGACCAGGTGGGTGGGGACTTGTCTGAGGTTGCCCTCTGGCTTGATTCCTTCTCCTTCCCTCTTCTGCTTCCCACGCCTTCTTATAGCTTTCCCTGTACGGGGACCCTTCCCTGATGAGTCACATGCAGGTGAATCTTATTACCAGAGTCCACTTCAGGGGAATGCAGCTCAAGATCATTCTGAAATAAAAGGTGAGAAAATATCACTTGAGGCTAGGAGTTCGAGGTCAGCCTGGGCAACATAGCAAGACCCCCATTTCTACAAAAAATTTTAGATAAGAAAATTAGCCAGGTGTGGTGGTGCATGCCAGTAGTCCCAGCTACCTGGGAGGCTGAGGAAGGAAGATCACTTGAGCCCAGGAGGTCCAGGCTGCAGTGAGCCGAGATCCTGCCACTGCACTCCAGTCTGGGCGACAGAGCCAGACTCTGTCTGGAAAAAAAAATGTGGGTAAGAAAATAGAAAATAGATTTAGCCCTGAGGAGTTGGTCCCCATGGTGTGCAAACTGCCTGAATAGACACAAAGTCTGGAAATTCTTTCCTCAGATTACGGTTTGATGTTATTAATAGTAGATACGGCTTAGAGCAAATCCTCAAAACCTATGGTATTGTTTACAACACGAAGTCTTTCTGAGAGTCAAAGTATTCTATTCTAAAGAAAAGTCAAGAAAGAGTTCTAAACATGGGGTCTCTGGGGAGCCACACGGGCCCCCTCATTCCCGCCTGGGCCTGCCACTGGCTGAGCAGCCAGTGGGTCCTGGGGCCTCGTGGGGACTCTGCTTTCGAGAGCCCCACATGGATTGGGCCCCAGCATGCCAGGAGGGCACCGAAACTTCAGGGGGTGCCAGCATCCCCATTGGCACCTTACTTTTGTGAAATTATCTTTGTGTGGGACTTTTTTTTTAAATTTTATTTTACCTTAAGTTCCAGGATACATGTGCAAACGTGTACGTTTCTTACTTAGGTATACGCGTGCCATGGTGGTTTGCTGCAGCTATCAACCCTTCACCTAGGTATTAAGCCCCACATGCATTAGCTAGTTTTCCTGGTGCTCTCCCTAACCCCCACCCCACCCCCACAGGCCCCAGTGAGAGTTGCTTCCCTCCTTGTGTCCATGTGTTCTCATTGTCCAACTATTACTCATGAGTGAGAACATGCAGTGTTTGGTTTTCTGTTCCTGTGTTAGTTTACTGAGGACAATGGCTTCCAGCTTCATCCATGTCTCTGCAAAGGACATGATCTCATTCCTTTTTATGGCTGCATAGTATTCTATGGTGTATATGTACCACATTTTCTTTATCCATTCTATCATTGATGGGCATTTGGGTTGGTTCCATGTCTTTGCTGTTGTAAACAGTGCTGCAATAAACATACATATGCATATATCTTTATAGTAGAATGATTTATACTCCTTTGGGAATATATGCAATAATGAAATTGCTGGGTCAAATGGTATTTCTGGTTCTAGATCCTTGATGAATTGCCACACTGTCTTCCACAATGGTTGAGCTAATTTACATTCCCACCAATAGTTTAAAAGCATTCCTATTTCTCCACAGCCTTGACCACATCCATTGTTTCTTGCCTTTTTAATAATTGCCATTTTGACTGCAGTGAGATGGTATCTCATTGTGGTTTTGATTTGCATTTCTCCAGTAATCAGTGATATTGAGTATTTTTTCATATTTTGTTGGCTGCATAAATGTCTTCTTTTGAGAAGTGGCTGTTCATATCTTTGCCCACTCTTTGATGGGGTTGTTTTTTTCTTGTAAATTTGTTTCAGTTCTGATATAGTTTATCTGTGTCCCCACCCAAATCTCATCTTGAATTCCCATGAGTTGTGGGAGAAACCCAGTAGGAAGTAATTGAATCATGGGGGCACGTCTTTCCCATGCTGTTCTCATGATAGTGGGTAAGCTTCATGAGATCTGATTGTCACTATAAGGGGGAGTTTTCCTGCACAAATTCTCTTTGCCTGCCACCATCCACATGAGATGTGCCTTGCACCTCCTTGCCTTCCACCACAATTATGAGGCCTCCCCAGCCACGTGGAACTGTGAGTCCAATTAAACTTCTTTCTTTTGTAAATTGCCCAGTCTCGGTACATCATTATCAGCAGCATGAAAATGGACTTGTAAATTCTGGATATTACACCTTTGTCAGATGGGTAGATTGCAAAAATTTTCTCCCATTCTGTAGGTTTCCTGTTCACTCTGATGACAGTTTCTTTTGTTATGCAGAAGCTCTTTAGTTTAATTAGATCCCATTTGTCAATTAGCTTTTGCTGCAATTGCTTTTGGCATTCTCATCATGAAGTATTTGCCCATGCCTATGCCCTGAATGGTATTGCTTGTGTTTCCTTCTAGGGTTTTTATGGTTTTTGGTTTTACATTTAAGTCTTTAATCCATCTTGAGTTAATTTTTGCATAAGGTATAAGGAAGGAGTCCAGTTTCAGTTTTCTGCATATGGCTAGCCAGTTTTCCCAGCACCATTTATTAAATAGGGAATCCTTTCCTCATTGCTTGTTTTTGTCAGGTTTGTTGAAGATCAGATGGTTGTAGATGTATGTTGTTATTTCTGAGGTCTCTGTTCTGTTCCATTGGTCTATATGTCTGTTTTGGTACCAGTATCATGCTGTTTTGGTTACTGTAGCCCTGTAGTATAGTATGAAGTCAGGTAGTGTGATGCCTCGAGCTTTGTTCTTTTTGCTTAGGATTGTCTTGGCTATACAGGTTCTTTTTTGGTTCCATATGAAATTAAAAATTTTTTTTTCTAATTCTGTGAAGAATGTCAATAGTAATTTGATGGGAATAGCATTGAATCTACAAATTACTTTGTGCAGTATGGCCAGTTTCACGATATTGATTCTTCCTATTCATGAGGATGAAATGTTTTTCCATTTGTTTGTGTCCTCTCTTATTTTCTTGAGCAGTGGTTTGTAGTTCTCCTTGAAGAGGTCCTTCACTTCCCTTGTTAGCTGTATTCCTAGGTATTTTATTCTCCTTGTAGCAATTGTGAATGGGAGTTCATTCATGATTTGGCTCTCTGCTTGTCTATTGTTGGTGTATAGGAAAGCTTGTCATTTTTGCACATTGATTTTGTATCCTGAGACTTTGCTAAAGTTGTTTATCAGCTTAAGGAGTTTTTAGGCTGAGATGATGGGGTTTTCTAAATATAGAATCATGTTGTCTGCAAACAGAGACAATTTGACTTCCTCTCTTCCTATTTGAATACCCTTTCTTTCTTTCTTTTGTCTGATTGCCATGGCCAGAACGTCTAATACTAAGTTGAGTAGGAGTGGTGAGAAAGGGCAACCTTGCCTTGTGCCAGTTTTCAGAGGGAATGCTTCCAGCTTTTGCCCATTCTGTATGATATTAGCTGTGTGTTTGTCATAAACAGCTCTTATTTTGAAATATGTTCCACCAATACCTAGTTTATTGAAAGTTTTTAACATGAAGGAATGTTGAATTTTATCAAAGGCTTTTTCTGCAACTATTGAGATAATCATGTGGTTTTTGTCATTGGTTCTGTTTATGAGATGAATTATGTTTATTGATTTGCATATGTTGAACCAGCCTTGCATCCCAGGGATAAGACCGACTTGATCGTGGTGGATAAGCTTTTTGGTTTGTTAGTATTTTATTGAGGATTTTTGCATCAATGTTCATCAGAGATATTGGCCTGAAGTTTTCTTTTTTTGTTTTGTCTCTGTGAGGTTTTGGTGTCAGGATGAGGCTGGCCTTGTAAAATGGTTTAGGGAGGAGTCCCTCCTTTTCAATTGTTTGTAATAGTTTCAGAAGGAATGGTACCAGCTCCTCTTTGTACCTCTGGCAGAATTAGGCTGTGAATCCATCTGGTCCTGGGCTTTTTTCTTTTTTTTTTGGTTGGTAGGCTATTAATTATTGCCTCAATTTAAGAAGTAGTTATTGGTCTATTCAGGTATTCTACTTCTTCCTGGTTTAGTCTTTGGAGGGTGCATGTGTCCAGGAATTTATCCTTTTCTTCTAGTTTGTTTGCATAGAGGTGTTTACAGTATTCTCTAATAGTAGTTTGTATTTTTGTGGAGTCAGTGGTGATATCCCCTTTATCATTTTTTATTGTGTCTATTTGATTCTTCTCTCTTTTTTTCTTTATTAGTCTAGCTAATAGTCTATCTATTTCATTAATTTTTTCAAAAAACCAGCTCCTGGATTCATTGATTTTTTGAAGGGCTTTTTGTGTCTCTATCTCCTTCACTTCCACTCTGATCTTAGCTATTTCTTGTCTTCTGCTAGCTTTTGGATTTGTTTGCTCTTGCTTCTCTACTTCTTTTAATTGTGTTGTTAGGGTGTCGATTTGAGATATTTCTAGCTTTCTGATGTGGGCATTTAGTGCTATACATTTCCCTCTTAACACCGCTTTAGCTGTGTCTCAGAGATCCTAGTACATTGTCTCTTTGTTCTCATTGGTTTCAAAGAACTTCTTGATTTCTGCCTTAATTTCATTATTTACCCAGGAGTCATTCAGGAGCAGGTTGTTCAATTTCTTTGTACTTGTGTTGTATTGAGTTTCTGAATCCTGAGTTTAATTTGATTGCACTGTGGTCTGAAAGACTATTTGTTATGATTTCAGTTTTTTTGCATTTGCTGAGTGAGGAGTGTTTTACTTTCAATTATGTGGTCGATTTTAGAATAAGTGCCATGTGGCACTGAGAAGAATGTATATTCTGTTGATTTGGGATGGAAAGTTTTGTAGATGTCTATTAGGTCCACTTGATCCAGAGCCGAGTTCGAGTCCTGGATATCCTTGTTAATTTTCTGTCTTGTTGATCTGCCTAATATTGACAGTGGGGTGTTAAAGTCCCTCACTATTATTTTGTGGGAGTCTTTGTAGGTCTCTAAGAATTTGTTTTAGGAATCTGGGTGCTCTTGTATTGGGTGCATATATATTTAGGATAGTTAGCTTGTTGCACTGATCCCTTTACCATTATGTAATGCCCTTCTTTATCTTTTTTGGTCTTTGTTGGTTTAAAGTCTGTTTTGTCAGAGACTAGGATTGCAACCCCTGCTTTTTTTTTTTTTTTTTGCTCTCCATTGCTTGGTAAGTTTTCCTCCAACCCTTTATTTTAAGCTTGTGTATGTTTTTGCACGTGAGTTGGGTCTCTTGAATACAGCACACCCATGGGTCTTGAATGTTCATCTAATTTGCCAGTCTGTGTCTTTTAATTGGGGGCATTTAGCCCATTTACATTTAAGGTTAATATTGTTATGTATAAATTTATCCTGTCATTATGGTGCTATCTGGTTATTTTGCACACTAGTTGATGCAGTTTCTTCATGGTGTCATTGGTCTTTATATTTTGGTGTGTTTTTGCAGTGGCTGGTACCCGTTTTTCCTTTCCATATTTAGTGCTTCCTTCAGGAGCTCTTGCAAGACAAGCCTGATGGTGACAAAGTCCCTCAGCATTTGCTTACCTGAAAAGGATTTTATTTTTCCTTTGCTTATGAAGCTTAGTTTGCCTGGATATGAAATTCTGGGTTGAAGATTCTTTTTTTAAAGAATATTGAATATTGGCCTCCACTCTGTTCTGGCTTGTAGGGTTTCTGCTGAGAGATCTGCTGTTAGTCTTATGGGCTTCCCTTTGTAGGTGACCTGATCTTTCTCTCTGGTTGCTCTTAACATTTTTTCCTTCATTTCAACCTTGGAGAAGCTGATGATTATGTGTCTTGGGTTGATCTTCTTGTGGAGTATCTTGGTGGTATTCTCTGTATTTCCTGAATTTGAATGTTGGCCTGCCTTGCTAGGTTGGGGAAGTTTTCCTGGATAATATCCCGAAATGTGTTTTCCAACTTGGTTCCATTCTCCCCATCTCTTTCTGGTACTCCAATCAATTGTCGATTTGGTCTTTTTACATAGTCCCATATTTCTTGGAGGTTTTGTTCATTCCTTTTCATTCTTTTTTCTCTAATCCTGTTTGCCTGCTTATTTCAGCAAGATGGTCTTCAATCTCCAATATTCTTTCTTCTACTTGATTGATTTGGCTATTGATACTTGTGTATGTTTCACAAAGTTCTCAGGCTGTGTTTTTCAGCTCCATCAGATCATTTATGTTCCTCTCTAAGCTGGTTATTATAGTTAGCTGCTCCTGTAACCTTGTATCAAGGTTCTTAGCTTCTTTGCATTGAGTTAGAACATGCTCCTTTACTGCAGCAGAGTTTTTTATTATCCATCTTCTGAAGCCTATGTCTGTAAATTCATCCATCTCATTCTCTGTTCAGTTCTGTGCCCTTGCTGGAGAGGTGGTGCAATCATTTGGAGGAGAAGAGGCACTCTGGCCTTTTGGGTTTTCAGCATTTTTTTTCATTGATTCTTTCTCATCTTCATGGGTTTGTCTAGTTTTGAAATTTGAGGCTGCTGATCCTTAGATGAGGTTTTGTGGGGACTTTTTTGTTGACACTGTTGTTGTTGCTTTCTGTTTGTTTGTTTTTCTTTCAATAGTCAGATCTCTCTTCTGTAGGATTGCTGTGGTTTGCTGGGGGTTCACTTCAGGCCCTATTCATCTGGTTCACTCCTGCACCTGGAGATGACACTCAAGGAGGCTGGAGAATAGCAAAGATGGGTGCCTGCTCCTTCATCTGGGATTTCTGACCTCAAGGGGCACCAACTTGATGCCAGTAGGAACGCTCCTGTATAGGGTGTCTGACAACTCCTGTTGGAGGATCTCACCCAGTTGGGTGGCAAGGGGAGCAGGACCAGTTTAACAAAGCACTTTGGCTGTCCCTTGATGGAGGGGGTGGCTATGCTGGGGGGAAACCCACTCTTTTGCACTGCCCAGATTCCTCGGAACTAGCAGGAGGAAAGACTAAGTCTGCTGGTTTGTGGAGACTACAGCCACCATGCCCACTAGGGGCTCAGGCCCAGGGAGCTCAGAGTTCTTCTGTCTCTGAGCCCCTGGCTGGAGTTGCTGGAGTTCCTATAGGGAGGCCCTGCCCAGTGAGGAGGGATGGGTCAAGGTCAGGCCTGAAGAGGCAATCTGAGTGTAGTCTGCCACAGCCGGTGTGTTGGGCTGTGGGGAATACCTCTTGGGACTGAGATGTCCAGCCTCTCTGGTTCCAGCAGGGGAAAAGTATAGCATGGAGCTATAGAGATGCGTGGGACATTTTTAAGTGCCTGTGGTCAGTTGCTTTCTCCCCTCTTGTCACCAAAATGAGTCCCAGGAAGCTCCTGAGCATCTCTGACCCTCACGCCCACCCTGCCCTATTCTGTGGTGGGGCAGATGGCAGAGGACACAGCTCCTGTCCCTCCTAAGTGCCTGGAAGAGGCAGAAAACAAAGCAAAAGCCATGCTAGACACCAGAGAGGGGCATTTGACACCCAATAAAAGGTGTTTCATTCCTCCAGGGGGAATATACTTTAAGACAAAACATTTTCATAGACAGGCAGGTGGAGGGGATGAAGAAATTTGACTCAGGGGTCATGTCAGCTTGGGGAGCTGTGTGGGTGCATTTGAGTGACATGCCTGCTTGCTGGCATGGCAACAGCTCCACTCTGGTTTTCTTTCCCTCAGTACGTTCTGACAATGGTGCAGGTAAAGAATCTGGGCTTGCTTTTTGTTTTTTCTTGTCTCAAGCATAATGGGCTTTTCTTGCTCCTGAGACCCAGGCCCAGTTGGGCTTGTGCAGGTAGGGGACCATTAGAGCAGGTAGGAGACATCCCCTGGAAAAATGTGAGCAAAGCACTGAAATCAGTGGTTTCCACTGATTGGATGCCAATAGCATAACAAGAATGTATATATATGTAGTATGTGTATATGTATACATATCATATGTGTATATGATCTCAATTTATTATTATATACATTTTATAGTGAGGAAAAACAAGACTTCAGGAATTAACTTGCTCAAGTTTAGCTAAGTAGAGAGGGAGGAGCTGGGATTCTAGCCCCGTTTGTCTATTTACAAAGTCCCACATCTACTCCTTGCACAGAGCTAGTAGGACTAGCACGAAACTTCTCTTTTTGTCCATCTAAAAGAGAAGCCACAGGAAGGGGCCCTGACATATAAGCCCTTTTCTCCAGTTTCCACTTGTGGCTCCAGCCAGCTTCAGTTTCCATGATTGATTTGTTGTAAAGAAAACCTTACGGGTGTGCAGTCAGGGATTTCACCAAGCACCCATCCCTGCTCTGGATATGAAGGCACTTGTCTCCTGACAAGGAAAAAGTTGAGCTTGTATTTGGATCGATGTGTTTGTTACTTAAACAAAGACAGCATCAACTAAGAACTGGAACAAAATGTCCCCTGTGCTCTGAAGTTCCACAGTTATGAAATATTGTCTGAGCTACCACAGCACTGATGAGGTTACCTTTTAATATACAGACACAACTATGCGGAATCCCAGTCGATTTCTTGCTGAACTATTATAAAACGTTGTTTACCTTCATGTCTTTTTTTTTTTTAATGCTTGCTTTCCACTCTCATCCAGACTGTGCCAAGCTGATGACTGACCTACTTTTGCTGCAGTGCTGGGTTTGCTTTAAATTATAGCAATTACAGTGCCCAGATCACTGGCATCATCCCCAGGATGTCGGGTTTTTTCTTCATGTTATTGTTACCCAGATTACACAGCTTTTGTGCCAACATGAAGCCTGCTAATGACCCAGGGATGGGGCTGGCTGTGCTATAGACACGTTAGAGGTCAGCGCAAGTCTGTTTTCAGGGTTTCTCCAGTGGCTGCTGGGCTGACTCCATTGTGGAGAGCTGACACTTGCACTGCCCTATAATGTCCTGGACAAGGAAGGATTCTTTAAGGAGACCCAGCTTTAAGGAGAGTAAGCCATTTGAGTTCTAAAAAAGAGTTTTCAGAGTGAAACTAAAATCTTGCCAGAAAGAACTAATTTCCAGATGCCTTGTTCTTCCTTCTTTCTCCTTCTCTCCCTTGCTGCCTTCCTTCTCTTCTTACCATTAATGTTTATCTTAGTCGCCTCAAGCTGATATAATAAATATGTCAGAGACTGGATGGCTTAAACAGCAAAATTTATTTCTTGCAGTTCAGGAGTCTGGAATTCCAAGATCAAGGTGCCAGCAGATTCGGTGTCTGGTGAGGGCCCGCCACCTGGTTCACAGTTGGCCATCTTCTCATTGTATCCTCACATGGTGGAGGGCACAGAGAGGAGCAAGCTCTCTCCTGTATCTTCTTATAATGGCACTAAGCCCACTCATGAGGGCCCTATCCTCATGACCTAATCACCTTCCAAAGGTTTCATCTCCTTAGACCATCCCGCTGGGGATTGGGCCTCAACATATGAATTTTTGAGACACCCAAGCATTCAATTAATGGTAGTACCCAAATTCAAAACATGTATTGAGCAACCTGTGTACAAGAACTGGCAATAATAGTAATAGGTACCAATTATGGAGATTGCACTATAGGTAAGAATTAACTCTGTTCATCTTTCTGTCAGTCCTAAAAAGTCGGGATTCTTATTAACCCTTCTTTTCAGATAGAAAAACTGTGGCAGATGGAGATAGGTTAACTAATCTTTCTGAGTTGCAGGAGCAGGGTTCTGATGCAGGTGATCTGCAGCCTCCGCAGTGAGCTCTCCCATTGCCAGAACACAGTAGAACGCCAGTGTATACAGATGCCTGGGGAGTGGCCCCCACCTCCACAGAGCTCAAGGAGGCTGGGAGTCTAACATCACAAAATCACAAGCTTTACCACTCAGTGGGAAACCAGCCCCAAATTAATTAAATTGATAGTATAGAAAAGAGGGTGGTGATTAATGCTTCTTATTCTTTTAGTTTGATGAAACACACATAGGCAAATCTAATTAATTCTCACATCCATAATAGGGCCTGGGATGACTCAGACAGTGAGGTGCAGAGTTAATCTCGGAGGCTTCTTATAGGAAAGCTGAGCATGTAGCCCTACCTAACAGAACTCCATTTTCAAGTTTCAAACCCCTTCCAGAAGGAAACACTAATTTACTTAGAAATCCTTGATATGCTAATTACAAATCATGCTCACCTACTCATTAGAGTAACTCCCCCAAGGAATTTCCCCTTCCTTTAGCTCCATACCAATTACAGGTCTATTCTTAAAGTACAGCAGAATGGTAAAGAATGAGCGATCTGGTTTGGAATCCAGACCCTTCCATTCACTGACTGTAATTTTGGACAAGTTACTTAACTTTTGTGAGTCTCAGGTTTTTTACCTGTAAAATAGTGATAACTATATCCTTCTCTGGTCTGCAGGTTGTGAAGAAGAAATGACAGTCAATTCCTCTGATGGGGCCAGGGTGAGTTTGCAATACACATTGCTGGTTGGTACCCATGCATCTGGATTTCGACTTTTCATTAATTCCAACTGCTCTCCTTCTAATACACACAAATATGATAGGATTTTTCTTGTTTCTTTCATTACTCATACAGATTTCTTTCAGTAGAAAAATCTGTCTAATAGTGTGCAGTGATTATCCTGGTATTCCATTGAAGTTGTTTAATTATAAAATGGTGAGAACAGAAGTGAGAGCAGAGATTTCTCTCCACATCAGTAGTTAGAGAGGAATGGGTCCTCTCCCATGGCATCACATGAATCAGACTAGTTTTTCAAAGGCTGTAAGGAATTCTGTGGCTTATTGACACATCTTTTCTTCTTTGATAGTCAGAAGAGCAGTTTCCTTGCTTTTTAGGATATTTAAAAAGAATGACCTTCAGTCTTTACTAAGTGGCTCATGCGACCGTCTGCTCCATGAAACACAGGGATTCGTCAGACACCACACCTGTACACTTTTTTTTTTTATACTTTAAGTTTTAGCGTACATGTGCACATTGTGCAGGTTAGTTACATATGTACACATGTGCCATGCTGGTGCGCTGCACCCACTAACTCGTCATCTAGCATTAGGTATATCTCCCAATGCTATCCCTCCCCCCTCCCCCCACCCCACCACAGTCCCCAGAGTGTGATATTCCCCTTCCTGTGTCCATGTGATCTCATTGTTCAATTCCCACCTATGAGTGAGAACATGCGGTGTTTGGTTTTTTGTTCTTGCGATAGTTTACTGAGAATGATGATTTCCAATTTCATCCACGTCCCTACAAAGGACATGAACTCATCCTTTTTTATGGCTGCATAGTATTCCATGGTGTATATGTGCCACATTTTCTTAATCCAGTCTATCATTGTTGGACATTTGGGTTGGCTCCAAGTCTTTGCTATTGTGAATAATGCCGCAATAAACATACATGTGCGTGTGTCTTTATAGCAGCATGATTTATAGTCCTTTGGGTATATACCCAGTAATGGGATGGCTGGGTCAAATGGTATTTCTAGTTCTAGATCCCTGAGGAATCGCCACACTGACTTCCATAATGGTTGAACTAGTTTACAGTCCCACCAACAGTGTAAAAGTGTTCCTATTTCTCCACATCCTCTCCAGCACCTGTTGTTTCCTGACTTTTTAATGATCGCCATTCTAACTGGTGTGAGATGATATCTCATTGTGGTTTTGATTTGCATTTCTCTGATGGCCAGTGATGATGAGCATTTTTTCACGTGTTTTTTGGCTGCATAAATGTCTTCTTTTGAGAAGTGTCTGTTCATGTCCTTTGCCCACTTTTTGATGGGGTTGTTTGTTTTTTTCTTGTAAATTTGTTTGAGTTCATTGTAGATTCTGGATATTAGCCCTTTGTCAGATGAGTAGATTGTGAAAATTTTCTCCCATTTTGTAGGTTGCCTGTTCACTCTGATGGTAGTTTCTTTTGCTGTGCAGAAGCTCTTTAGTTTAATTAGATCCCATTTGTCAATTTTGTCTTTTGTTGCCATTGCTTTTGGTGTTTTGGACATGAAGTCCTTGCCCATGCCTATGTCCTGAATGGTAATGCCTAGGTTTTCTTCTAGGGTTTTTATGGTTTTAGGTCTAACGTTTAAGTCTTTAATCCATCTTGAATTGATTTTTGTATAAGGTGTAAGGAAGGGATCCAGTTTCAGCTTTCTACATATGGCTAGCCAGTTTTCCCAGCACCATTTATTAAATAGGAAATCCTTTCCCCATTGCTTGTTTTTCTCAGGTTTGTCAAAGATCAGATAGTTGTAGATATGCAGCGTTATTTCTGGGGGCTCTGTTCTGTTCCATTGATCTATATCTCTGTTTTGGTACAAGTATCAAGTTTTGGTTACTGTAGCCTTGTAGTATAGTTTGAAGTCAGGTAGTGTGATGCCTCCAGCTTTGTTCTTTTGGCTTAGGATTGCCTTGGCGTTTTTTTGTTTTGTTTTGTTTTGTTTTGTTTTTTGAGACTCTGTCACCCAGGCTGGAGTACAGTGGTGCGATCTCGGCTCACTGCAAGCTCCGCCTCCCCCGTTCACGCCATTCTCGTGCCTCAACCTCTTGAGTAGCTGGGACTACAGGTGCCTGCCACCACGCCCGGCTAATTTTTTTGGGTATTTTTTTTAGTAGAGATGGGATTTCACCATGTTAGCCAGGATGGTCTCGATCTCCTGATCTCATTATCTGCCTGCCTCGGCCTCCCAAAGTGCTGGGATTACAGGCGTGAGCCACTGCGCCCGGCCCACACCTGAGCGCTTTTGTCTTTCAGTCTAGGTGGGGGGAAAAGCCAGTGTTGTGGTAGAGTTCAGTGGGCCTCAGAGAAGGTAAAACAAAGTACCGATGAGCCCAAAGACAGGAAGAACCAAGCCCTGCCGAGAGGATGAGGAAAAGCTTCATGGAAGAGGTTTGCTTGGTGCAGGATTCAAAGACTGAGAAGGGTTCTGGCAGCCTGAAAAGAGAAGGTAGGAAATCCCAGAAAAAGAGCGTATTAATGAAAACACAGATGCGAGAAGCTGCGATGCACTCTCAGGCACCGAGAAAAGGGCTAGCTCTTCACAGGGAGGGCAGCTGCAGAGCCAAGACACACGGCTGCAGGCTGCACAGTTGTTACCATAGGACGGCTGTGGAAAACGGGATTTAACTGGCAGGAAATGCTGGGCCATCAACAGGTTCTGAGAAATGGCATTCTTCGGAGAGGTTTCTTGTGGGCCAGGCATTGTCAACTCCGCAGGACTGTTCTTGCTGTCTCTGAATTTCAAGTCCCCAGATAATACAGGCATCAGGACCAGGCTCCTGGGAGGATATTAAAGGTCCACCTACTCAGATCTGCCAGCTTGAGAAATGCTTCCTAGGGACAGCTAAGCTGACACTCAAGGATGTCAGGAAACAGGTGGGCGAAGTTAGGAAAACAGGTCAGGGTAGACGGAGCAGAATGTGCAAAACTATGTTGGTGGGAGAGAGCTTGGTGCATTTGGGAAGCTGAAGACAGCTTATTAAGGTTCAGGGTGAAACAATGGGAGAGAAGCAGGTAATGTGGCTGAGAGGGCGAGCATGAATCAGATCATGATGTGCAATTTAAGTCATAGCAAAGGTTTATGTTATTTCAGAAGGCATTTTTTTTTTGACAGTGTTTCACTCTTGTCACCCAGGTTGGAGTGCAGTGGCGCGATCTCACCTCACTGCAACCTCTGCCTCCCAGGTTCAAGAGATTCTCCTGCCTCAGCCTCCCGAGTAGCTGAGATTACAGGTGCCTGCCACCATGCCCGGCTATTTTGTGGTGGTTGTTGTTGTTGTATTTTTACTAGAGACGGGTTTTTGCCATTTTGACCAGGCTGGTTTTGAATTCCTGACTTTAGGTGATCCACTTGCCTCGGCCTCCCAAAGTGTTGGGATTACAGGTGTGAGCCACCGCATCTAGCCCAGCATTGATTTTAAGGAGGAAAATGACACAGTTTCAGCTCCTGCATTTCAGACATTGGCCATGATATGGAGCATGTGTCTGAGGGAGACTGATGCAGTGGAGTGGAATGGCTTCAATACAGGTGGAGTTCATAGCAATTGGTCTGGGCATGAGAGGGAAAAAACAATTAAAACCAGGTGCAAAGGGTCCTGCCTTTGCAATGGGATAAATGGCAGTGCTGTGGCCCGACTTAGGGGCCAAGGCAAAGGTATGTTTATCTGGGGGCGTGTGATCTGTTTAGCTCTTGGCACACAGAGCTTGAAGTTTTTGAGACGTCCTAGGGGAGATTTCAGTGAGACATTCAGGGATGGATCTGCAGTAGCAACCTTGGCTTGAGATATGTTAGCAAGTAGATGGGAGTTGGAAACAAGAAAGAGAATAAGATAGCCCAACAAATATGTAGATCATGAAATGGGTTCAAGATGCCTGTGAGGAACCAAGACTGGAGGAAGGGCTGTGATCCTGGAAGCAGGAAGAACATGCAGTGAGTTGGGCAGACACAGTGGACCGGCACTCCACCGGCACGTCACCCTTTCTCCAGTGTGAGCTATTGGAACATACGTAAACAAGCAGCAGAAACATCTTCCAGATGCCCTTGCAACTAAGGCCTGAAATCATAATTAGGTTCTGCAGTTAGGTGGATATGGACAGTTGCAGGAAGGCAGAGGCCACCTTCCTCCTGCTGGTACTGCTGGCATGAGCTGCGAAGCCCTGGGTGCCGGGGCGGTTGTGACGGCTGGACTCAGCATTCTGGCGGGTTGTCACCAGCTACTGTACAAACAGAGAAGTGGGTGTGGAGGGCATAGTGTGGCCACAGCAGCAGCCTCCCTGCCTCTGGATCCTGCTTTATTGACATGCCTCTAAGCTCTGATCTCAGCAGAAGTCCACTGACCTCTGCTTCTGTAGTTCATCCAGTGATTTCTGTTATGCAAGTAATTTCTTGGATTAAAATTTTTTTTTCTTCTTGAAATCCTAGACTTTCTGTTTTCTTACATGGAACTGGGACTGATGAAGAGATTTAAGGAAGCAAGGAAGATAATATTTCAACAAGGGGGGCATAAGCTACAGTATCACATGTTGCCAAGGTGAAATGCAAACTATGTCTACTGGACTTGGAAGTTGTTCTCTACAAAGAGGTTCCAGCAGCCGGGCGCAGTGGCTCAAGCCTGTAATCCCAGCACTTTGGGAGGCTGAGGTGGGTGAACCACCTGAGGTCAGGAATTCGAGACCAGTCTGGTTGACATGGCGAAACCCTGTCTCTACTAAAAATACAAAAATTAGCTGGGTATGGTGGCATGTGCCTGTAATCCCAGCTACTCAGGAGGCTTAGGGAGGAGAATCACTTGAACCTGGGAGGTGGCCTTTGCAGTGAGCCGGGATTGTGCCACTGCACTCCAGCCTGGGTGACAAGAACAAAACTCCGTCTCAAAAAAAAGAGGTTCCAGGGCTGTGATAGGGCAGGCAGCGGGGCTACCTAGACAGGTGAGTACCTCATGACAGGCTGGGGTACTCCATCAGTGGTCCTTAATTAATTATTTAACAACTATTAATAGACATTGTAAACTCCATTAGGCTCATAACTCGTATGTCAGCTGTCCCCTAGACCTGTTCATTGAGCTCTTCCAAAACTGTCTGTCTTAGTCTGTTTGAGCTACTATAACAATTTACCTTGAATTGAATGGCTAATAAACAACAGAAATTTATTACTCACAGTTCTGGAGCTCGGGAGTCCTAGATCAAGGTGCCAGCAGATTCAGTGTCTGGTGAGGGCTTCTTGCATCATAGATGGTGCCTTCTTGCTGTGTTCTCACATGGCCGAAGGGGCAAGGGAGCTTATATAAGGGCACTATAAAAGCTTTAATAAGGGCCCCACCTCCCAATACTACCTCCTTGGCGGTTAGGATTTCAACATATACATTTTGGGGAGACACGAATATTTAGTCCACAGCATTCCCTCTGTACAAGAGCTCTGTTGAAAATGAAGAAGTCACTGAAGATTGTGTTGGGGAGAGAGTGAAGAGGACTAACATAGCATAAAGCGTTTCACATGAAGGCACCTTGATTGGACATGCTTCCTCCTGGAGATTCTTTATTTCTTTTCCATGGCTACTGTGTCTATTCTGCCTTTCTTGTGTGCTTTGGCCAACCCACAGGGCCCCAGACTCCCTCCAGACATCCCACTCCCTTCTTAGACCTGCTACCTGTCTCATGCAGCCATTGAGCATGGTGGAAGCATCGGTCTCCAAGCTTGCACCCACCATTATTCATTACTCATAAGTGTGCTCCATTAGCTCTGTGTAAATCAGCCAATCAAGCTTCCGGGATCAGCTCTCTCCAGATGCATGAGCCTTTATAAAGAATAAAAAAGTTTACTTGTCATACCTTCAAACTCACGTAACGAATTTCTTACGTACACTGAATAAGAATATGAATAATATGCATCCTATTGATCACCTAAGAAGACTCTAGTAGATACTTGAGTTCATTGGTATAGCATTTAAACTTTTAATTGTGATATTTAGTGCTTTCTTAAATGTAAATGGGTAGTGGAGAGAAAATAAAAATTATTAGGATCTGGAGGTCAAGAAACAAAGAGGCTGAGTTTTAGATGGTGTGTTAGGCAGTCATTGCATTACCGTAAAGAAATATCTGAGACTGGTTAATTTATAAAGAAAAGATGTTTAATTGGCTCATGGTTTGGCAGGTTGTACAGGAATTATGGCGCCAGTATCTGCCTCTGGTGAGGCATCAGGAAATTTACAATCA
Organism: Gorilla gorilla gorilla; assembly: GCF_029281585.2. Lineage (NCBI taxonomy): Eukaryota > Metazoa > Chordata > Mammalia > Primates > Hominidae > Gorilla > Gorilla gorilla. The sequence goes on from NC_073240.2 coordinate 27,428,424, forward strand.
TGGTGGAAGGCAAAGGGGGAGCCAGCCATCACGTGGCAAGAGCGGGAACAAGAGAGAAGGGAGGAAGAGCCAGGCTCCTTTAAACAACCAGCTCCCACATGAACTCACAGAGCAAGAACTCACTTCTTACCATGGGGAGGGCACCAAGCCATTTATGAGGTATCCACCCTCATGACACAAACATCTCCCACCAGTCCTCACCTCCAACCTTGGGAGTCACATTTAACATGGGATTTGGAGGGGACAAAACACCCAGACCACATCAGATGGGTCATCCATGAGAATGATGAGGAACCCAGGCTGATGGCGTAATTGTGGGCGGCAAGGAGGGTGGTGGACCCAGAGCTGATGTGATCAATGAGTAAGTGGGAGAGAGGACAGGGGGTGACCAGGCTTTGGATTGGTGGATGAGAGTAGGGGGGCTTTGGGATGAGAGTCAGGGAGTGATACGTACTATGAAAATGACATTGGGAGAGAGAGTAAGCCCCTCACTATACTTATGTTTGGGAAAATAAAGGTTGTATTAATATGCAGGAGAACAGGAATCAAAACTTGCTAGGAAGCTAGTTCAGTAGCCCAGAAAAGAAACAATGAGGGATTTCACAGCGTCTGTGAGAGGACGGGAGCAGGGATGGACTATGTGCCAGCTGCTGTGCTAGGGATGCTTTTCTAAGGTAACCTCAGTGGCAGTGGGAATTGGAAAGAGAGTCAGGGTAAGATGGGTTCCACTGCAGTACCAAGCTCTGAAATCTCATGGCAGAGCACCACACAGGTTGAAAGCAAGGCTCACAAAATGCCCAATAGTGTCCAGGGAATTGCTCCATAGAGTGGATTGGGGGCCAGCATTCCTCCATCATGTGAAGCTGCCATCCTAGTGCATTCTTCCAGGTCATGGCGAAATGTAGGGCAGTCAATTGTGTGAGCTCACTATCGCATATGAAGAAAATAATAGATACTCTAAGACAATAACAAGAGACATAAGAAAATGGTTAGCTATGGAGTATGGAAGGCAAAAGAGCAAAGGGGACAGGATTGGCAGAGACACATCTCTGAGAATACTTTTAAAGATAAACTTAACTTTTGAACTAGGGGTGTGTGTGTGTGTGTGTGTGTGTAGTCTCCGTGTGTGTGTAGTGTCCGTGTGTGTGTCTCTGTGTGTGTGTGTGTGTGCATGTGTCTATGGATGTTCATACATATGTGAAATCTCCAAAAAGTTAAATCAGAGAGAATAAAATAAACCCTAATATTGAACACAAACTGAAACAAATAAATCTAAACCTATATCAAATTGATAACCCGACTATATTGGAAAAAACTTATTTTAAAGAATCCTTAAATATAGTTCTCTGGCTAAATATATTTAGCAGGACATATTCTAAAGACAATGAATACTAAAAATAAATTTTAAAGCTCATTTGATAGTTTATTGTTAATAATATTGGCATTGTAATTCTGAATTATTTAATGTGGACTGTAGGATAAAGCAAATAAATAAATATATTAACATTATTAGGAACCAGGATTTTACTGTAAGATTAAAAAACAAAGAAGGTAAGAAAAAGCTTTATAATATTAATTTTTTAAAATTATATCTTTTTTAGATATGAAGTCTCCGCATGTTGCCTGGGCTGGTCTCAAACCCTTGGGCCCAAGTGATCCTCCCACCTCAGCCTCCCAAAGTGTTGGGATTACAGGTGTGAGTCACTGCACCTGGCCTATGGTATTAAACTTTAATTGCAAATACTGCAAGTATGAATTCATGGTTTGAAAAAGATATTCCTGGCTCTGTCTACTGAAAGGGGTTAGAAGCAATGATGTCTCAATAGCAGGGAACACACACAGTCCCTAGATTTCCCACATCAAGAGAACCAGGCTTCCTTGAGAAATGCTGAGACCAGCTTGGACAGGAAAAGAACAAAATGAGCCTGAGATGCCCTGTGGAGCCAGAAGGCGAGGAAGCCACAAAGACTCATAGAGTGATGAAAAGAGGGTATGAACACCGTACTTGAAATGGCTCACACTGGCAGGATTGGGACAATCTGAGCAACACGGGATAATGAATGTAATTGATAGTTGCACCTTATGGGCAGCAAGTATTTTCTATGATGGCTTTCTATGTGTGTGTGTTGGTGGGGGTGGGGGAGGGTGCAGAGGGGGGGTGGTGTGCCTGAGATCCCATATGTTCTGTGCTCTTGGTACAATGTGACTAAAATTCCTCCTACAGAGATGAAGGCGCTATGTGTCTGCCTTGAATCCAGACCTGTGCCTGTGGCTACTGCAGCCTGGAGAGTATAGCAGTGATTCTATGTGACTTCTGAGATGAGGTCATAAAGATTAAAACTTCTGTCTCTCGCTCTCTCTCTCTCGGAAAGCTTGGCCTTGACGCCCATGGTGTGAAGAAACCAAACGAGCACATCTGGAGAGAACACAAGCAGAGGATACGATGGGGCAAGTAACTGAGTCCCCCCGTACCCCCAGAATCAACTGCAGGTCATTCCCGCTCTGTCCTTCCAACCTTCTGGCTGAAGGCTGAGGATGAGCAGAGATAGGCCACCCTCTGTCCCTTATTCAAATTCCCGATCCACAGGAATGGCAAATACAATAAACCGTAGTTTTATGCTACTGTATTTTGAGATGATTCTATTTATTTTATTATATTTTGAAATTGTGGTAAAAATACATATAGCATAAAATTGACGATGTTTAAGTGTGCATGCAGTTTAGTGGCAGCGAGTACATTCACACTGTGGTGCAACCATCGCCACCATCCATTCACAGAGCTCTTTGTGTCTTGCCAAACTGAAACTCTGTACCCATTAAACACTCACTTCCCTTTTCCCCTCCCACCAGCTTCTGCCAACCACCTTTCTACTTCCTGTCTCTATGAATTTGACCACTCTACGTACCTGGTATACATGGAGTCTCACAGTATTTGTCTTTTTGTGACTGGCTTATATAACTGAGCACCATGCCTTCAAGGTTTATCTCTGTTGTACCATGTGTCAGAATGTTCTTTTTTTTTTTTTTTAAAGCCGAATAATATTCCCTCGTATGTATCCACGGTGTTTTGTTTATTCATTGAGATAATTTTTACACAGCCATAATATTAATAACTAAAACACATACTGACTGAATGAAAATTTATGAATTTAGAGTGATATTTCAACAAAAAGAGAAAAAGGGAAGCCCTTCTTTATAAAGAATGTCACATAATAAAAGCAGAAAGGATAATAGAATGTGAAAATAAACATTTTGCAAACCCAAATGTAATGACTGATACTGCGAGAATTTTCAATAAAGGCTGAAATTGTTCTGTGAAAGATTTTGGAGGGACTGGGCACAGTGGCTAAAACCTGTATGTAATCCCAGCAATTTCGGAGGCTAAGGTGAGAGGATTGCTTGAGCTCAGGAGTTGGAGACCAGCCTGGCCAATATAGTGGGACCTCATCTCTACAAAAAAAAATTTTTTTAATTAGCCAGGCATGATGGTGTGTGCCTGTAGTCCCAGCTACTTGAGAGGCTGAGGTGGGAGGATCGCTTGTGCCTAGGAGGCAGAGGTTGCAGTGAGCTGAGATCTTGTCACTACACTACAATCTGGACAACAGAGTGAGACCCCATCTCAAAAAATACAAAAGATTTTGGGGTAATAGAATATTTATGTAGTGACAAAGTATCACCTCTTCAATTCTTTTACAACTTCAAAGAGGAAAATCTAATGTTTAAGTTCACAGAGTAAGCAGTCACCACTCTAACCAAATGATCACATGTAGCTTGACCTAGGAAGGGAAAATCTGAAATTGTGTACTTCCTGATGTAATGCCATAGGAAGCACCTCCATCACCTGTGCGGTATTTTTTTCCAAAATGTTTAATCTGGAAGTATTAAGTCTCCAGACATAATTTACAGTTTATGGGAAAAATAAAGGATACAGGAATGAGGAATGAACATGACAAATCCAGAATGTGGAATATGCTACAAGACAATGGTCCTGGACTCTTCACAGAGTCCATGTTGTGACATAAATGCGGGGACTATTGTAGGTTCTAGATTACAAGACTAAAGAGGCTTGTGATGCAACCGATGCATGACCTTTGAATGGATCCTTTTGGGGGATTCAAAGAAAAAAACAACTAAAAATAAAGGATATAATTTGGAACATTTGAAAATAGAATGTATATTTAATGATTTTAGAGAATTTAATGATTCTCTAAATGATTAAATGATTTTAGAGAAATGATTTAGAGAATTACCTTCCATGCTAAGAATTATTCTTGCATGCTAAGAAGTATTTGGAGCTCAAGTGTTGGAACATAATTTCAGATGACTCAGTGTACACAAATGCACACACAACAAACACACATATATATAGAGATACGGCAACCATGGTAGGATTTTAACAAGGATTGACTCTAGATGAAGAGTACTTTGGCGTTCATTATACTTGCCTTCCAACTCTTTTGTATATTTGAATATTTTTGTAATAAAAACGTGGAAGAAATAACAACTACAATCAGGGGTGTTCAGCAATCCCATCTTGTGAGGAGGGAAATTCTATTTAGTTGGTGGATCTGAAGTCTGGTTGTTTTAATGCAAGTTCTTTTTATTCTGTGAGATGATATGTTATATATCCATTGTCACATGCTACTCTGCTAGAGTATTTAGAAATTGGAATTTTACAGCAATCTCTCTCTCGCTCTCTCTCTGGAGGAGAGTATTTGGAAACATTTGATTGAATTTCTTTTCTGGCTGACCCTATTATCTGGTAATTGCCACATTCAGCCTACTTTCTGTTTATTTTCTAACTTCCTACTACAATAAAAAGCATCACTATTGTTATTTGTTCATGTAGTTACATTGTTATGATTATGATACTTAACATCACAGCAAAACATCTGCCTAACAGTACAATCCCCAGAAACTTTTTTAACACCTACCACTGGAAAGGACATGTCAGCCTCTTCTTTTTAAGGTGAGTGTGTTTTATCCTGTGACTTCAGGAATCCATGACTCACTAGGGGAAGCCTGTTAAAATTTGGATTCTCAAGTCCAACATAGAGCGATCTGGTTCAGCAGGTCTGGGCTCGGGCTGCAAGGCCCGCATTTTTCCAGTTTTGCATTTTGAGAGGGTCTACACCATTTTAGGTTCAGAGGGAACTTAGGACACAAAGACAAAACAACAAAGGCATCTGCACTGGTAATGAATTAGCAGGCGTCCATGCTGAGTTTGAGAAGCCAGAGAGAGGAGCACCAGGTGTTGGCCGGGAGGCTCTTGCCACACAAGGCTGAAGAGTGGATTTGGGGAAGTGTCATGTGTGCCTGGACTATGGCTAGGGAAGGGCTTTTCAGAGGATGCCGTTTGAACTGGGGCAGGGCTCAGTGGCCACAGGCAGTTGCCGAGGCAGAGTGGAGACTGTCCCTGCACCAGGAGAGGAACATGTGTTGAGCTCATGTGGACTGAGTGCTTTTACCAACAATATTTCCTTTAATCCTTAGTGCAATTTGCTAAACTAGGTGGATATACTTCTTCCTATTCATAGATACAAGTATTTAGAATCAGAGGCATTCAATAACATTTTCAGGATTATGCCAAATGGGTTTTCCACTCATTAACACCTTCCACCATACCATGTTAGTCCAGTTTTGAGCCCATGGGAACCTGTAAAGCTAGGATGTGTGTTGGGGAGTCACTGGGCACAGTGGTTAGAACCTGGACAGACCTGAGCCTTTTGGCTTCCTCATTTGAAAACCAGGATGTACGATGCCTCCTTCACATGGTCATTGTGAAGATACAATAAGACAATGTCTATGAAGCCTTGTATTGTTCTCGCATATTTTAAATGTTCAATGAATAAGAATTACTGTTCTTATATAGACAGAGACTCTGGTGATGATGGCAGAAGGTGTGGAGAATACAGCAAATGGTTGGTTCTTTCTTCATCATTTCAAAACTGAGATTTTTGCCATCAACTCTGGAATTGAAAAGTGAAAACAGGAGCCCACGGACAGTGTCCTCTCCAGCAAGCCTTTGGACACAGCATTTAGTATTAAGAAAAATGAGTCTATCTGCCTGGTGCTTCCATCGTGTGTCCCACCTGTGGAGTGCAGAGGCACCTGTAAGCTACTCTTGCCACCTGTGCTTCCTGGAAACATGTAGGAAAGTGCTTCTTGTGCAGCAGGTCTTAAGGAGGTGCCATCTGAGCTGGCTAACAGGAGGCCTCTCCATCTCTCTCTCCTCTCACGTCTTCCTCTCGTCTTGTTTCCTGTCGTTTACTGTATTCCCCTTAAGGAAACCAATTTTTCACTTTTTTTCAGCTCTCTGCTGTTTACTGAAACTAACTTTTGCTTCCACTTTTATGCCTCATTTAAAAATTTAAATTTTCCCCTTTTAAAGCTTGCATGTAAATTGGTAAAAAAAAAAAAAAAAAATGCCCCCAAACTCTACCACTGCCAGACAGATAAATCTGATTATATAACAATGTTAGAATTATGTCTGACTTCATAAGTCTGTGTGTAGGAAATAAATGAGGACCGGGGGGAGAAATTATTTCTAACTGTAGTTGCTTCATCCAAGAAAATTAATAAAAATGGTTATTAATTTGGAAACTTGGACCCTGAAGAAAAGATGGTAGTGATGTCTTATTAGAGAAAATGATTTGCTATTGGCATTATTCATGGGCAGCTAAAGCATGAATTTGGCATGCCTTTGTAAGCCTGCATCAATAAAATCAACAGCACTTCACAGAGCATAATTTTAGTTTTGTATTCATTCCACCTAATAATACTTTATCCCTTCTATTTTTATTGGTTCATTTGAGTCTCCCCATGCTTTGCTCTCATTAAAGTACATTAGTGACTACGGCGATGAGGGTGTAAGGGATGTGGAAGGAACACAGGATATAAATGAGACCATTTACACGCCAGGTGAGCTCTAGAGCACAGGACATGAAATAATGAAACCAGTGATTTCTACAAATTCCTCTGGAAATGATGGGGCCATTTCATTTCATTATCCGATACATAAATTTAAATGAGATCATTGCTATTATTCAGCACTCTCATTGCATGAAGGGCTATCTCTGAATGTTTTACATTTTATTGTGAAACCTTAGTCGGATGCTGCATCTTCATTGTAACCCACCATTATCTTTTTGATGATGCTCTGAGAGATTATCCTTATGGCTGAGATTTATGTGGTTCACTCAAGCAAATGCTAAATACTTGCAAGTCAAAGATTTTCATACGGATTTTATGGTGTAGAAAATGTTAGCTTCATAGTCATTGTTGCAGTTGTGGCTGTAAGGAAGTTTAAATTTTTCCCCTGAAAATTCGATCATTTGAGTCTATAAAACAAACTGATAATAGACAGGTTAACAGGAAGAAAGGCACACAAATTTATTAACATGCACATGTGTGCATAGGAGACATAAAAAGTATAGAAACACAAAGAAAGACAAGATGGTTGTCACTTAAACATCCTCTTCATTGGGGAGAGGGAACATGGGGGTTTATAGGAGTGAATATTTTCAGGGAAAATGAAAGAGCTAAAGAACAATGTCGTGGTACCAAGTTTCTCTGGGCTCTGGGGGAGGTGGCATCACAGGTTATCGGAGGATGAAGGGAGGAAAGCCTAGCAAACCAAAGCTGTCTTGTTATGCAGATGAAGTGTCTCAGGTAATGTCGGAGCTGCCCTGGGAGACAATGGAGGGTTACCTGAGTTGGAGTTAATCTTTCCTAGATTTGGACAAGGGGTGGGATGCAGAGAAAGCCTGGCTGGTTGTTTCACCACACACGTTTTTTTGAATAACCATTTCGAAAGATGTCAAAGTAGGATGTTTTGGAGTGAAATATTTTTGGTTACCTTTAAGGTTCACAGTTCAGTGGTGAATTCAGCAGAAATAATCTACTTTAGGTAATGGTGAAGCATTACGGGTGGTGAGATCAGACTTTGCTTCTGTGTAAAGAAAACCCCATTATCCAGCCCGTTGCTTGCCACTGTGAGTCGCTGGGAAGGACCAATTCAGAGAAAGGGCAAACCGTGCTCTTACAGATCAAGTATCCCTCCCTGTCTCTTCCACCATCACTGCCATGACGGATCATGCACATAGCAGCCAAATCCAGGACTGAGGATGGGAATGAGCATGACCAAAGATTGTTTCCGTTTTTCACAGCCAAGCAACTGCTTCCCATCAACACACTCAAACTGAGCCCTGCATACCATTGTGAGCCTCGGGAAGTTAAGGATGGTGCATTTTTTTCAGTTATGCTCAATTTCCCCATTCTGGACTTTACCCTTCATCTGCTCATCTCCCTCTTAGTGTAGCCCAATCCAAGCTCCTACAGTACACTGTGCAGCAGCCAATAAGTCCAGAAACAAGGTGCTGGGGCAAGAAAGGTAACTTTATTCATAGAGCAGCAAAGCAAGGAGATGGCAGACTAGTGTCCTAAAGAACCACCTCAAGTTAATAGAATTTTAGGCTCCTTTTACGTTAGTAGAAGGCAGAAGAGGGAGGGGATTGAGGCCAAGAGGGGACCAATAACCACAGACATCTGGGTGGCAGCAAGGGTCCGAGGAGGTTGTAAAGCTTCTTTATTCTTGGTCAGTTGACTTCAGATGATGTCAGTCAGGTCACAGTGTTCCTATAAATCTTTAGCATCATTAATTGTGTACATATTTTCTTATGTCCTCAGGGGGTTAATGGTGGAAAAAAGACTATTCCTATCTTTTCTTTAAAAAGTTAAACTATAAACTAAATTCTTCCCATAGTTATCTTAATATACATGTAGAGATAAGTAAAAGCAATGAATCTAAAAGACATCACTGCGTGCAGGGGGGTTAGGAGAAAAAGTTACTCACGCTAGGCCTCCTTTTCGTTGTTACAATAGCTTTACCTGCCTACGGATGGTTTTTTTTTTTTCCATCTGAATGTGTTTGTGAAATTGGAACAACTATAGTTGTACATGTCCCTTTATCAGGGGTTAAGAATACTTTCCACAAAAAGCACATACAAATATATTAATAGAACCATTTTGGTTCTCTATGAATTCCAGAGGAAGAAGTGAGATGGAAGGATGCTTTGAAGAGCAAGGATGATTTCAGAAGGGAGTAAGTGGCCAGAAAGCATTCAGGTACAATAATTGGATGGGATTATGTTTTTCCAAACCAACTAATAAAAATGCAGGTTAACACTAGCTTATATAAAGCCATCTGCATTGAAAGGTGTATTAGTCTGTTTTTGCACTGCTATAAAGATACTACCTGAGACTGGGTAATTTATAAAGGAAAGAGGTTTAATTGACTCTGTTCCGCATGGCCTGGGAGGCCTCAGGAAACTTACAATCATGGCAGAAGGCGAAGGGGAAGCAAACTTGGACCTTTTCACATGGCAGCAGGAGACAGAGTGCTAGTGAGAGCTGGAAAAACTGCTTTTTAAATCCATCAGATCTCATGAGAACTCACTCACTATCATGAGAACAACATGGGGGAAACTGCCACCTTAATCCAATCACTTCCCACCAGGTCTCTCCCTTAAACACCTGGGGATTACAATTCAAGATGAGATTTGGGTAGGGATGCAAAGCCTAACCATATCAAAAAGCCTCTAAAATTGGATGAAACATTAGAAGAAATGGAAAATGTTAAGCTGACAATTAAGAGAATAATACAGGAGAACAATGAACCACAGATGTGTTCAAAGGAGAAAAGTTGGACAATCAACACAATTGGTGAAATGTGGCTGTGAAACAGGTCATGTAATTTTTGTCTGAAATAAATACTCTTTATTGTCATAATGTCGTCCCTGAGATGCAGCTCTTATACCTGGGCTCCAAAAACATGATATTCATCCTCTGAGTTAAAGGTAACATTTACTTTCTTGCCTTTATCAAGTTGTCTTATTCAGTTTATGTGTTTCCATTTAGAATCTGTGTATACAATGATAAAAATGCTTGATTTTACTAATTTAGGAGCTAATTTAGGTTCTTTTCCAACCTTGAGCTCTGTATGAATTCAAAGGGAGTAGATCTGGGGCCAGTTCACCACAGCTCAACTACTCATCAAAATTTCCTTAGGAGAGCTTCTGTCATAACAACAGATGCTGAATCATGTCTGGTTTTCATAGCCACATCTTCCATAGCCAGATGTGGCTGGGGACAATTCATCCCTTTTGATCTATATTAAATTTGCCATGCTTGTGTGTCGCACAGCCAGCAGTTCATTCTAATTTTGGTATTTTAATAGCGGAGACAGAATAGCCTCAAAGTTGAGGTGGGTCTTCCTAAACACAAAGATCCTGCTAATTACAATCTCCCCTCTAGTTGCCATGAAGGACAGCCATGATTATTTCTAGCTGCTTAAATCAAATCAGATCAATGCTTTGACTGCACTTGGTCACCACCACCTCAAATGAATAAGTGAGGCATTCTTCAAGCAGACAGCACTTACCATCTGTGCTGAGGACAATGCTATTTCGTTGAAGAAACTATTTTCCAGTGTAGGGGCAGTAAACCAAAAAAAAAAGTATCAGAGACAGGTCTCAATCAGTTTAGAGGTTTATTTTGCCAAGGTTGAGGACGCATCCAGGAAAAAGAGACACAAGCCACAATAGGATCTATGGCCCATACATTTTCCAAAGAGAGTTTTGAAGTTTACAACATTTGAAGGGGGAAAAAACAAGGCAGGAAGGGAAGGAGGAAAGAAAATAAAAGAGGGAGGGTATGGTCACATTCTCATGAGGATTTGATTAGTGCTCACTGAAGCCACACATTGCCTGTGAAAAGCATGGGGTAGAGGAAGAGTCAATTATGCATTCGGCTTATGCTCAGTAAATCTGCACTTTACATAAGATAAAGTCAATCTAGAGTTGAGGAATAAGTCAAATATGCATTGGTCAGGGAATCGGAGGAGAGACAATTTCTAGTCTCATCTTATCCCATACCCATGAAGATAAACTGTTAATTTACATTGTCAAAGCAAGGGAGGCTAACTGAGGAGACCTTGGCTTAGGAACAAAAGCAAAGGCAGATTTTTTTTTTTTCATGACTCAGTTTCCAAGTTTAACATTTCCTTTAGGCACAGTGAGTTTGGAGTCCTGAGATTTTATTTTCCTTTTGCAGGACAAAAACCATATTTCTGTCTAGAACCTGTAATGCAATTCTTTTTTTGTTTTGTTTTTGTTTTTTGAGACAAGAGTCTCGCTCTGTTGCCCAGGCTGGAGTGCAGTGGCGCGATCTCCGCTCACTGCAAACTCCGCCTCCCAGGTTCACGCCATTCTCCTGCCTCAGCCTCCCCAGCAGCTGGGACTACAGGTGCCCGCCATCACGCCCGCTAATCTTTTTGTATTTTTAGTAGAGATAGGGTTTCACCATGTTAGCCAGGATAGTCTGGATCTCCTGACCTCATCATCTGCCTGCCTCGGCCTCCCAAAGTGCTGGGATTACAGGTGTGAGCCACCTCGCCCGGCCTAGAACCTGTAATGCAATTATTGTCAACCCTGCTGGAATAGTTTCAAAAAGGGGGCTTGGATCCTGATAAAACAGCTTATGGCAGTGGAGAGAGGAGGAATTCTATTGGGCTGTACTAAATAATTGCTAGGGAAACTAACTGAATCCAGGAAAGAAGATTAACTTGTAAATAGTTCTGTCTGGTATTTAAATGACCCTTGGAGATAGTCATTATATTCCTAAAAGGGTCCGTTCAGGTGTGGTCACATCTGGGTCTTCTTTTCTGCAATAGAAAATGAGATAACAGGGAGGGGAAGGAAAGACACTTGTTCTCCTTAGTGGGTCTGGATCTTACACAGATAAAGGAATTCAGCTTCCATGGTGGAGACCATTGCGGAGGGGGTTAAGGTGAGAGTCCTCGAGGCTTCCTCAGTTCAGAATATCAGCATGCATTTTGGGTTACTAGTTTCTGAGCCCCAACACCACATACCTCATACTTGTGAGAATAAAAGGCATCAGGAGTGAACGTGCTTTGAAAATGCATATATTTAAATGAATGAATCTGTTTATACATGCAGATTTTGTATAAGCATTCATCCTGGCTGCTTCATTTTTTTTCAATGATTCCAGTTTTCTCTGTTCTACTCCTTCAAAAGCCCTCCACCCATCTTAATCTAGGAAAACCCATAATGACATTTCTTTTTCTAAATTATTTTTTATTTTTAGAGACAGAGTCTTGCTATGTTGCTGAGGCTAGCCTTGAACTCCGAGCCTCAAGCAATCCTCCTACCTCAGCCTTCAGAGTAGCTGGAATTACAGGTGTGTGCCACTGCGCCCAGTTTATGATGGCGTTTCTTAATGTTTCCACTATGAAATATTAATAGGTATTATGTTTAAAAAGAACCTTGCCCCATGGTCAAATATGTCTGAGAAATCTTAAGTTAAAGGACATTGGAAATGGGCTTCTCACTGAGGGCCTCTTCTGAGTCACTGGTAAGCTGCTGCATTATAAATCCCCAAAGGTGAACAGAAGATGTAGCGTGCAGCATTCTGCCAAAGGTTCCGTAACTTATTTGCACATGGAACCCTCTTACGTCCCTGAGATTATCTCCTGAGGACAGACTTCAAAAACCATTTTGGGCAGATTCTGCTGTGTTCCTGGCTTTTCTCCCATCATGCACTTACAGCAGGAGATGCATTTGTGCAGCACGCTGGGCTGGATGGAGGAGGCTGCTTGTGTCTAATGGTAGAGGAGGGGGCTGAAGCAGCCGCAGACACCCCTCACCCGCATCTTCCTGAACAATGAGGGGATACATGCTTAGGGGACACTGGTGACCAATTTGCAGCACATGAGTTTATAGGGGCATAGGAGTCCTCCTCGGTAATAGTCTTTCCCAGTTTCAGAGATCCTGGCTTCCTCAAAGCCAGTAACCCAAAGTGGTTGGTGTGATGATGATGCCACTTTTGCCTGCGTTCTAACCATCTTCTCCCGATTTCTGGGGCCTGATTACAGCTGCACCAAGGAAGGATATCCCATAGCCTAGCGCAACCACAGTCAAGCCACAGCCATCTCTTCTGCATGGGTTCTATTCCCACCTCCCTCCAACCTCTTCAAAAAAGTGCCCTTTTTGGAAACTCCAGTGCCACCATGATCCCGTGCTGAAGGCCCTTCACGCGCTCTGCGTTCCACACAGATTGCCATCAAAGCCCCCAAGCAGGTCTCATGACGTGGGACCCACCCACACTTTCCCTTACTAACCTCTGCCATGCTGGCCTGCCTGGAGTTCTAGGACAGTCCCCACCCATGTGGCCCCTGGGCTTTGCACTGTCTCTTCCCCTAGACTGGATGCTTTGGGGTTTTCCCTCGTCCCTTTGCACTGTCTCTTCCCCTAGACTGGATGCTTTGGGGTTTTCCCTCGTCTCTTTGCAGGGCTAAATGCCTGCTGTCCTTCAGTGCAGCTCTCCCTGAATGTCCAGCTGTGACAGGCCCCCTGCTCTAGCAGTGTCTCTCTCAGCGTGATGGCCAGAGTGCAGCTGGCTCTCTGCCCTGTGCCTCAGATCATTTGCTCGTTGACTTTGCTGCCTCTCTCCCAGGTTGCTGCCAGCTGCATCCACTGCTTGACACTTCAGCGCTTGTTGGACCCTTTTTTGCATGGATGAATGAATCAAAGAAGTGAGCGAAGGTAAGTCACACCCAGGCCTTTCCCACCAGGAGCCCCCAAGCCAGCTGGGAAGCAGTTATCTGCACCACTGACCCCCGAGAAGTCAGGCCCACTAATGGAAACCAGCACTCACTAAATGCCGTGGGAGCAGCATGGCTGTAACAGCCTGCAGAGGGCCACGGGGGAGTGGCCAACATCAGAGCTCTCAAAGAGCAAAGCCCTGCACGCTTGGAAAAGTGCTCTTAGGAGCCCAAGAAAAGTGGAAGAAATATTAAGACTTCACTTAATAAATAAAATATAAGAGGGTTAAAAAACATGATGTTCAGATATCATCACCTCCAGACTCCCATCAGTTAAAACAGCATTCTCAGAAAACACGTTTCCCAGTGCTGTTTATAAAACTTAAGTCCCAGTCAAGAGGATTTAATAGGCCCACCTGCCACAGAGTGAGCAACACTCTGACACTCATCTTTTCAGCCATTTTTTCCTTTTCCTTTTCATCCTCTGGCTGTTAGCGAACCACGTCTTCAAAATATTTCCTTGACCTCTCCCATTCTCTCTATGCAGCTGGGTGTGCCACATGCACTGGCAATCCCTGAAACAAAAGCCATTGGCTGAGGGTAGAGGTGGAGTCTGCCCCGGCTCCTGAGCTCACAGCGCCAGCACCTAGCGCTGCACCTGTTTCTGAAACAGGAGGGGTTCAGTAGCTGGGTACAGCAATGAATATGATGGCTAAAGCTGTTCTCATGGCAATTTTGCTGCTATTATGTCAAAAATGAGTTTCAGGGAATCTAGGTGAAAAACAGAACATTGTGCATTTTTGTCTTCATTTTAAAATTAATTTAATTGACAAATACTAATTGTATCTATTTTGATCTATGTATACATTTTAAAAATATTCAATCAAACTAATTAAGATATCACCTCACCACCTTACAATGGAATACGTACAGCGTTAAAAGGGAAGGAAATTCTGTCATTCGTGGCAACAGGGATAGAACTGGAGGCATTGTTTTAAGTGAAAAGAGCCAGGCAAAGAAAAACAAATACTATATAATCTCACTTAAATACGCAATCTGAAAAGACTCAACTCATGGAAGCGGAGAGTAGAAAGGTGATTACCGTAGGCTGGGGGCACGGAGGGGGATGAGAAGAGATGCTGACCCGAGTGTACAAAGCTCCAGTTAGACTGGAGGAGTAAGCATTAGTAATCTATTGCTTTGCATGGTGACCACAGTTAATAGTAATGTATCGTATATTTCAAAATTGCTAACAGAATAGATTTTTCCCATGGCACGCTTTTTTCTTCCTCTAGCCAACTCGGGAACACTGGCCCTCTCCTGCGGCTGCCGCCCTTTGGAAACACTCAGGGAGAGGCATGGGTCAGGCAAGGCAAACGAGGGAATGGCTGCTGGCTGCTTCTGGGGAGAGTCTTCCCCAGCCTGGCTTTCGGAGGAGCCCCCCTCCTGGATCGCTGGCTGCCTGCCCTCTCCCCTGGTGCTGACTGCTCCTGTCTGTTCTCAGGTGCAAGGGGTGTGTTACGGATACAGTCCATGAGGTCCTCCCCTGCGATGCCAGAGCTGGACTTGGAAATCTCTGCATCCCAAGCCCATGCTCGAGCACATGACTTGTCATAGTTTGTAAGGCTTGGCCATGTATTTATAGCCTTTCCTCCCCCAAAACAAACCCCAGCTGATGATCCATGCTAATCATTTCAAGCAGAGAGGGCCTACCGAGGTGGTCTCCATGGTAATGATGTGCGCTTGGGTCTCCTAGGAGACAATTACTCGTGTGACATACTTCAGATTCGCTTTACTGCCCAAAGTGTGAAGCGATTTTCCTTTACACACTGAGCCATGTTCAGAATGTGTAAGTTAAAATTTAATCATTTCTAACCATAGTTTTATTCCTGTGGTTTAAAAAGGTGAGATATTCCAAAGGGGAAAAAGAGGCCTAAAAGGTAAGGAAACGGCACACAGCTTCTTGAATTGCATTATAAATTACCTGACAGGGGTAGTTATGAGGCTGACAGAACACATTGGAACTCATCTATGTTGTGTTTTAGGGATGGTTTAGTCCAGTGGATGGGGTTCTCTGTTGACATTTGATATTTATTTCAATTTAATCTGGAATAATTTATAACACATAACTTTGGCTGGAGCTGGGTTTAAAAACACATGGAACTTCACACCATGCATGGCACAGGTCCACTCCATGCGTGCATTACACAGATTCACATAATGCGTTGCACGGGTTCACTCCATGCATTGCACAGATTCACATCAGCACTGCACAGTTTCACTTCATGCATCACACAGATTCATGTAGTGCATTGTGCAGGTTCACTGCATGCATGGCACAGGTTCACATCATGCATGGGACAGGTCCATGGACTGACTCATCACCAAAGTTGCTGTTTACCCAATATCACAGCCGGGCCAGATCACATAAATATGTGCTTGTGGCCAAAACATTTTATTTGTCTTAAAGCTCAGAAACCTGCCAAGCTCACAGATACAGGCTTTGAGGGTGACATCACATGTTCTTGTGAGGCGTCAGTGCTGAAATACCTGAAACACAAAGGTGGGACAGTCCTGGGGAAGTGGAGCAGGCCAAGGCATTGTATGATCACAACACCTTACCTAACTTTCACAAAAAAAAGAACTGGTTAATCTCAGGCTCATCCACAAGAGGGCTGCCTGTTATTATTCCTTGCTACAAAACCTCCCAGTGGTGCCTGAGAGAGACAGGGAGCAGGCGAGCTGGGGCAGACACAGGGTGCGTAGCAGCCTGGGGGCGATGTCTCTCCTCCTGTTTGAGTCAGCACAACCCAGGACATGTATCTGAGTACCCATGGAGGACCAGAGGATCTGCAAGCGCATGGAGTGGCTGGACCCTGCCTTCCCAGAGGTCGTAGTCAAATCAGAGGAACAAACATAAGCCACACCTGTCTTAAAATGGGGCGCCGCTATTCAGAGGTGCGTTCTAAGTATTTGGGGAGCTCAGGGAAGGGAATGACTGATTTTGTCTTGAGAAAAGTTGAGGGTAACATGGAGTTGATAAAGGAAGAAGGATGAGGGAAGGCCTCAAAGAAAGGGTTGTCTTTGAACTCACCAAGGAGGAACAAGTTTCAGAGTCCAGGAAGATGGTGACAAGAACTGAGTTCAGGTGGAGCAAACACCCAGCAGTGCCAAATGCCTGGCATGAGAAATTGAATACCAGGATGTCTGAAATCCAAGCTACACTTCAGATTTCATGCTGTTCTCCTTATGTGACATTGTAACTTTTATATTCTGTCTCTCAGACCAGAGCCCCAGAGAGGAGAACTTTTGTTTCAATTGTTTCTAATTGCAACATAAAACATATTCAAATTTGTTGATTAAAAAATGAAATATTTGTTATTGGGGGAAATGGGAAAATGTTGGTCAAGGGGCACAAATTTCAGTTAGCAAGATGAATACAACCTGGAAGCCTAAGGCACAGCAAAGTGACTATGGTTAATGATACCTTACTGTATACTTCAAATTTGCTAAGAGGACAGATCTTAAGCTTCTCACCCAAAAAGAAAAAAGGTAACTATGTGAGATGATGGATATGTCAATTAACATGTTTGTGGTGATTATTTCACAATGTATCTGTATATCAAATGATCAAATTGTATACCTTAAATATATACAGTTGTCAGATATACTTCAATAAAAATAAAAGTAAATCAAAACATAATTACAATATCATTATCACACACCTAAACAAATTTCCTTGATTAGTGTTTAGTATTTTTTTTCTGTTGCATCGATCAGGGAACATTTGAACACAAGACCTGGATCAAATTACTTTGTCCTTTGCCTTAAAATTTCTATTATATTTCATCACAAATTAGCATGACACAGTGTGTGCTGAAGTCTGCTCAAGTTCATGACAGATTTTCTTGTTTTATAAATACTTTCTTTCACTTATCTCCTTATATACCAGTATTTCTCTTACCGATATGACTGATATGAACTTTTTTTTTATCAAATGGCCTTCACTGATGGAACATATATCTGGATGGGTTCTTTTTTATTACTGCATAAAGTGTCTTAGCTGGAGTGTGGCATCGTCCAGGTACTTAGAAATGGATACAAATACAGCATTTTGAAATTCCTAAAAAAGAGAAAGAAAATGGGTATAAAGTTTCAGTTATGCAAGATGTGTAAGTCCTAGAGAACTACTGTACAGCATAGTGCAGATAGTTAACACTTGAAAATATGTTCAGAGGATAGATCTTATGCTAAGTGTTCTTACTACAAACATACACACATATATACATACGTCAACACACATACACACATATACACACACGTACACACACACACACACATATACACACACGCTCACACACATACACACATATATACATACATGCACACATGTACACACACATATACACACGAACACAAGGAAACTTTGGGAGGTGATGGATATATTTAATATCTTGATTGTGGTGATGAGATCACAGACAGCATATATCCAAACTCATCAAATTGTATACACTAGATATGTACAATTTTATATATTAGTTGTACCCCCAGTAAAGTTTAAAAAAAGAAATAAGTAAAGGTTAAAAACAAGGATAAAAATGAAATAATGAATATATCAATGTCAATGTAATTCGTTGAAAAAGAAAAAATGTGTTGCTGGTTTAAAATTTGTTATTAATTTATTTTGGTCAGGACACAAGGTCCTGGATTTTCTTCTTATGAAGCCAGTTGCTCAGTATATATAAAAAATGGGGCCAGGTGCAGTGGCTTACAGGTGTAATCCTAGCACTTTGAGAGGCTGAAGTTGGAGGATCACTTGAGCCCAGGAGTTTGACACCAGCCTGGGCAACAAAGTGAGACCCCAATCTCTGCAAAAAAAAAAAAAAAAATTAAAAAAAAAAAAAGCCAGGTGTGGAGGTGCACACCTATAGTTCCAGCTACTCAGGAGGCTTCGGCGCAGGAGGTCGAAGCTGCAGTGAGCTATGACCACACCAGCCTGGGTGACAGTGAGACCCTGTTACACACATATAAGAACGAGTCATAAACCCATTGTACCTCAGGCCTGCCTAGCCATTTTCCCAGTGTTTTCTCTGGCTTTTTATAAAAATAGAGGAAAGAATACAAGTTGATTAACCTCGTACTACTCTCATAGTTGGAATCTGATGTGACAGTTGTATGTATGTAATCTACACATATGTGCATGCACTCAGGAAGAACCCACTGAGCTAGGCGACTCAGACAGATTAGAATTTCACAACTATGTGCTGAATCAATAAAAAGAGACCAAAAGAGTATCAAGAATGCATTGCTATTTATATCACATCTTTCTTCCATTTTCTGTAGTGAATCAATTACCTGGGATGAGGTTTAGACCTTTTAATTAGCTGAATTACTCAATTTCCTGACACGTCAATCCATAAAAAATGGGAAAAATGATTTAACTGCTGGACTCAAGCAAAAATAAAATGAAAAGAGTTTTCAACAAATATAAAACAGACCAATTTCACAGCATGCAAGTTGAATTAAAGACCGACATTATGAATATAGTGCTTAAAAATACATCAGAAAGTATTCTTATGTAATGATGCAGATGTGATGTTTCTGAGCTGTGGTTGAGTCATTTAGGACAGTTTTCTTTTTATGGGACCACCAAGAAGATGCTAGGAGCAGAAGTCAAAACACATTAACTTTAACAATCTTTAAAAATCTGTGCCAATAAAATAACCCTAGTTCAATGAACCCAAAGGTAGACTATGGACCTTTGAAAAACTCCAGAAATGAAATTTCTGACTTGAATCTAGCAGGTTGCTAGATTATGATATTTTGGGGAATATAGGAGAAATTATAGTCTTAACAACAAACATCAGAATGGAAGGAAGGAAGAAAGGAAAAAAAAGAGAGAGAAGAGAAAAAGTAAGAGAGAGAAAAAAAGAGTAATACTTTTTAAAGCTATGAATACCTGTGTCTCTAGTGGTTACTAGGCTAACTTCAAAGGATGCTACCCAGCTGCCTAGAAGAAATTCTGCCTCCATAAGATTCTTAATAGAAACTGTGCACGTTATTAAACTGATGATGGCCACTGAAGATAGTGGTAAAGACAAATACAACTACAACAATATGAGGGGAAAACCTCAATATTAAAAATAATAAGTAATTTGTCCAAGGTTAATAAGACTAGGTAGAGATGTACGATTCTAACCCAAACCTGCCTAGTTTCCTAACTCATGCTCTTGTCTGTTGCAAAATGATTAAAAATTTAGCTTAGAGAATGTATGAAGAAAGGGAGAGTTTGGTTCATGCTTTTCAAAGGGTGGTTTATGGAACATCTGCATCCAATGACATGGCGGTGCTTTCCAAAATGCAGATTCTTGGGTCCTACCCAGAATGAATGAATTAGAATCTCTAAGATACAGCTCAGGAATCTGCATTTTGGTGAGCTCTGCAGCTGATACATAAGCACTCTAAAGCTTGGGGACGACAGACCTAATGAAATTCGAGCAGCAATTAAAGAAGTCATTGAGAATCCATTTTGCTGGAGTTAAGTGGTGGTACACTGGGGAAAAATAAGGAGGGCAAGTCAACATGGCCTCTGCATTTACTGGTGGATGGAAGCCATCCATTTACTGCATTGGCTCCATTTACTGAAGCCAATGCAGAGCTTTCTTGGATTCGATTCTGTAGATTCACTAGAGTGTTCCCTTTGTAACGATCCACACACTGATACTGTGCCTGAGGGTGTGCTGCATTTGAAGCTATTTCCTAACCATAGAGCTATATTTGATGCCAGAAACCCAGCATCACCATCTTTAAGAATTCATGAATATTTTATGTTGTTGCTCGAGTAAACATTCCTTGACATAGCAGAACTAGTCACAACTAATTATTGAAGTTAATCTTAATAATTTTATTTCCCATTACTTATTTGGGTAGTCATGTATAATTTTTCAATTAAGTTTGTGCTAACTATAGCAACTGGTTCTAAACAATTGCATGAGAGCACTACGAAGGCATTTTAGACAGCAAGAAGAGAAACACTCAAACCTTTCAATAAAATGCTATTAACATGTAAATAAAAGCCCACAGAAAAATTTGGGGACCTTTGAATTTTGCATGATGTTATTTACCTTTTGTGTATGTATATGTATGTGTTGAGGGAAGGCTAGTTTAACCAAACCTATGTACTTTATACCATAAATTTCTTAAGACTTTATTTTGGTTTCCTCCTGAAAGTACAATGAAAAGCACTTACTGGACACTTCATATCAAAATTTCCAGTGGGCAGGTGGACTTTTCTGGCAGAGAGAGAGACCGAGAAAAGACGGCAAACGTTGAAGCAAAAGCGGATTTGTTGTATGATGGTAACATGAATACATCATATATTACTTACTTACACCTAAAATCTGATATTATTAGATTCCAAAATTCATAATTCATGTAAAAAAAACCCTATGCTCTAAGAAGAGAAATATGACCCAAGAAATAAAAGGAACCAGATAGCCCAGTGAAATAGCACTGCCAATAGAGCTTTTGAGGATGATACAAATATTTTCTATCTGTGCACCCAATATGTCAGCCATTGGCCACACTGAGCACTTGAAACGTGACCAGTGTGATTGAGCAAGTAAATTTTAGTTTTACTTAATTTAAATTTAAATAACCATATGTGGCTAGGGACTAGACTTTGAGCAGTAAACTCTACAATGTAGTTCAAGTAGATAATCCAGCTGCCGAAGATGTTCGCAGTTTACTCACCTGCTATATTTTGAAAGTGTGTATGTGACAGTTCCAGAAATAAAAAGGATATAAAAAGTTTTCTAAATGAGTTTTCACAAAAGCAAATTTAACATCACATAAATTAAATATAGCATAGTTCCATACAGTAACAGGATTTAAAGTAATTTCCACCCTTGGGAAAGGTACCAATGTCAAGGTGTTTTATTATTGGCATGTTTGGACCACAAGACTTGAGTAAACACATCCATTTGGCTAACAGTCGGTTTTATCTACACAATCTGGTTGTTCCCATCGCCATTAACTATAGTAAGGGATTAATTCCAGGGTATAAAATGGGGACTTTGATTAAGATGAGGGAGAAATAAACAAAATTCCCTATTATCCTTGAGATGAAGCTTATTTTGGGAGGCATTTTCTTTTGCTGGCTATAGAATTATACATTGAAAGTATTTTTCATTTAGTACATAAAAAAGTGCTGCTTTCATGGTTTATAGTGAGGAATAAGCTGTCATTCAAATTGATTTTCTCCTGTAAGTAAGCCACTGTTTCTCACTCCTCTCAAAATTTTTAAATTTATTTTTGGTTTCCAAAAGTTTGACATCAACAGGCCTTGGAGTGGATCATTTTGGGTTCATCCTATTTGTGATCTGCACGGCAACCTGTATCTCCATGTTTGTGGTTTTTGCTTAATTGAAGATATCTTCAGCAATTGCTTTTTGCAACATTTTTCAGCACCTTCCTCTTTACTCAACCTTCATTGGCTTTTGATGAAAGTATACCATCCTTGTTACTAAACGGCTGGATAGAGTAGGATACTGATAGCACCCTGGCTGGACATGAGAGTGCCTTTACTGCTACCCACGAGGCAGCCACTAGCACCATGAAGCAGGAAATGTGTGATTATTACCCTTGGGCAGTGATGGAAGTCCTGATTTTTCACGACACCATCCCATCTGATCCGGGTAGAGGTGCTTGTAACATCGTGTCCAGAGTTGGTTCCTCCTGGTGGGTTCACGGTCTCGCTCACTTCAGTGCAAGAACGAAGCCGCGACTCTCACAGTGAGTGTTACAGCTCTTAAACATGGCACACACCCAAAGAGTTAGCAGCAGCAAGATTTATTCTGAAGAACGAAAACACCAAGCATCCACGACACAAAACACCACCCAAGCGTATGCGCAGCTGGCTGGGGCGGCCAGCTTTTATTCCCTTATTTGTGCCCGCCCATGTCCTGCTGATTGGTCCATTTTACAGAGTGCTGATTGGTCCATTTTACAGAGCACTGATTGGTCCATTTTACAGAGCACTGATTGGCCCATTTTACAGAGCACTGATTGGTCCAATTCACAAACCTCTAGCTAGCTACAGAGCGCTGATTGGTGCATTTTTACAGAGCACAAATTGGTGCATTTTACAAACCTCTTGTAAGACAGAAAAGTTCTCCAAGTCCCCACTCGACCCAGGAAGTCCAGCTGGCTTCACTTCTCATCATGATATCCTGGAAGTCCTGGTTGTTTACATGGTCTCCACTGATGGTGTGTGTGGGCGGGTGCCCATTAGTACCCATCAGAGATGGAAGTCCCGGGTCCCTACCTCGCCTGCTCTGACATCACCCCAGAGTGGTTTAGGTAGCTTGTTACAGCCTAGCCGTGGTGGCAGTATAGGCTCCCCAGTCAGCCTTTGCTGGCAGGGGTAGATGTGAAGCCACAGTTTCTCTGTGATGTTCAGCTGCACTAGAGCAGTTATTGCCTAAAAGTATTCTAACTGGCTAGGATGCCCCTTTTCTGTTCCTTTCGTTAGAAAAAGTAGTCTTTTCTTGGGGCTTTTTTTCCCCTGGGGCTATTTTTTTTGTCTGCTCCAGTTGGCATTTCTTGCTTACCAACGTTTTTGGCTCCAAGTCTGG
Source organism: Gorilla gorilla gorilla (assembly GCF_029281585.2). Taxonomy (NCBI): domain Eukaryota; kingdom Metazoa; phylum Chordata; class Mammalia; order Primates; family Hominidae; genus Gorilla; species Gorilla gorilla. The sequence continues at coordinate 27,451,680 of NC_073240.2, forward strand.
GACATATGAGGCAAAGCCCAGGAGACTCACCACACCCTGGAATAAAGTTTTTAAAAGTTTAAAATTTTAGAAATAACATGGAGTTTTTGGTATAAGTCAGGCATTATTCTGAACATGTTACATATATTTTATCTTCAGGGTAATCTTTTGAGTTATCACAAAGATCTTTTTATTACTGTAGTTTTTCTGAGAAGAAAATCAAGTTCCAGTGAGGCAGAGTAATCGTGCAGTAAAAGGTTAACTCAGCAGGCTTTGGTGCTCAAACCTTACACTATTCCAGACAAAGGACTGGCTGTTGAAGGGCTCCTGCATGATGACGTCTGAGGCCTGATAGAATAATGTTTGTGTGACGGAGGTTTGGGCCATGCTATACCAGCTTGCTCAGATAGTTTGTGCTATCAGTGTGACTTATGATGCTCCCTTGTTGTACGCTTGGGGCTTTGGGCCGTGCTCTATCAGCTGGACCTTGGTGGGGCTGGAGAGTCAGTAGCTAAGGTCAGCTATCAAGACACTGCCTGCCTACATGACGAACCCCCAGTAAAAACCCTGGACACCAAAGGCCCAGGCGAGCTTCCCTGGATGGCAACACCTCGCAGGTGTGTCACACACCATTCCTAGGGCATTAAGCATTTGTCATGCAACTCCGCTGGGGGTAGACAACTTGAAGCTTGTGTCTTTTTTTTCTCTCAGACCTTTCCCTGTGTGCCTTTTCTCTTTGCTGATTTTAATCTGTGTCCTTTCACAGTCACAAACTATAACTCTCCTGAGTCTTGTGAGTCCTTCCAGTAAATCATCAAATCTGAGAGTTGTCATGGGAACCGCAGACACATCAACCCAAGGTCCCATAGTGGGGAGAGAAGATCTGTCTTTCTATGTAAACCGAAACTTCTCAAAAGAAGACATTTATGTGGCCAACAAACATATGAAAGAAAGGTCAACATCACTGATCATTAGAGAAATGCAAATCAAAACCATCATGAGATACCATCTCATGCCAGTCAGAATGGCAATTATTAAAAAGTCAAGAAACAACAGATGCTGACGAGGCTGTGGAGAAATAGGAACACTTTTATACTGTCAGTGTGGTGGTTCCTCAAAGATCTGGAACCAGAAATATCATTTGACCCAGCAATCCCATTACTGGGCATACACCCAAAGGAATATAAATCATTCTAGTATAAAGATACATGCACATGTATGTTTATTGCAGCACTATTCATAATAGCAAAGACGTGGAACCAACCCAAATGCTCATCAATGATAGACTACATAAAGAAAATGTGGCACATATAAACCATGGAATACTATGCAGTCAAAAAGGAATGAGATCATGTCTTCTGAAGGAACAAGGATAAAGCTGGAAACCATCCTCAGCAAAATAACACAGGAACAAAAAAACAAACACCACATATTCTCACTCATAAGTGGGAGCTGAACAATGAGAACACATGGACACAGGGAGGGGAACAACACATATCGGAGCCTGTCGGTTGTGGGGGCTAGTGGAGGGAGAGCATTAGGAAAAATAGCTAATGAATATGGGGCTTAGTACCTCGGTGACAGGTTGATAGGTGCAGCAAACAACCACGGCACACATTTACCTGTGTAACAAACTGCATGTTCTGCAGGGTTTTCTAAAAGTAAAATTAAAAAAAAAAAGAAGAAGAAGAAGAAGATCTGCCTTTCACCAAAGCTCCTGATTTAAACTACCCCCAAGATGCTCACTTCTCAAATTACATGGGCTCGGGTTGTAATCATTGGATTATTAGGTTTGCCTTTGCTTCTGTCAGATGTGCTTACATATGACAGTCAGGCCAAAGTCACTGGCTTCATATAAACAAATCTTTTTCCACAATGATTTCTCAAATCCTCATTATTCTTGCTAGCAGATATCTTTTTCACTTGAAAGATGAAAAGAAGATCTTTCCTAATCTGTAAGAAAAACAAATCCATACACAAGCACTTTTTATAAATTTTGGGGAGGAAGACATACTGCTGACAATATTACAAGAAGGCTTTGAGTTGCCAGGAAAATATCAGGCTTGAAGCTTGTGACAGAGTGGAGGAGAATTGTGTCTAAGTCTTAAGCTTTATGCCATAGATCCCCCAATTACATTAGAAATTGACTAGAAGGCAGTTCATTATTACAGTAATTTGGATAGTAAATGCATCATCAAATTTTTCATTTAGAAAAGATCATGAGGATTATTTTTAAAAATTACCCCTTGTATAATGTAAGCCTGAGAAAGTTTACAAAGTACTAATAAGGCCTACCTTTTGGTTCTTGGAAGCATCTTGTCATCGGTCCATATCTGGAAACAGCTGTCACTCATGTGCTCCTGCCACCACCCCCAGGAGCCCAAGGGTCCCTGTCACTATGTGTCCCTCTTCATTTCTTCCTGTGTTTCCCAAACTAGAGCTCAGAACAAAGCGGGCACAGCTCTGGGCCTGAAAACTTCTGTCTGACTCGACCTTTTCCCTGTGGGCCTCTCTGGGGACTTTGTTCTTCTCAGACATCAATTCCAGAAGGATCGTTGGGCTATTAAAATTAATTAATATAATTTTATAATTAACTTTTATAATATTAAGCTCTTAATTATCCTGTAAGCAGCAATTACAGAACCCATGGTTCTTCTGCCACCACCACCATGACTTATATGTGGAAATCAGCGTTTTCACAGGAAGTTCTGCTACTTTATGGAGAACCCAGTGTCAGTGAGGTAGTTGGACATTGCATTTCATTAAAGGGATGGGGATGGAGGGAGTGGAACTTTTAACCCTGAAGGCTTGGCTCCATGATGATTGTTATGGTAATTCATGAGTCCTACTTGGTCAACAGTGTCCAAACCAGCATTTCATTCATTGGTCCCAAATTCTGACCCCAAATCTGTACTTTTTGCCTCCTTGCATGACGGTCTGCAGTAGATTGATATTGAAGTGGTTGTTAAAGGTTTTGGGAACCCTTGCATCATCTTCTGCTCTCACTGATATGAGTGCAGGGTGGGCTGCATCTCAGGGCAGGACACACGGTACCTCAGCCCTCCCATGACTCACTTATTCACTCTGTGCTGGAGGTGGGGTGGTGGGAGGTTATCTGGCTCTTCTTTGCGGAAGAATGGACCAGGAATTCTCAGCATGGGTCTTGTCCTCTCATTTCCTCCTAGGAGAGAGCTCCTGGTGGGGGGCAGCTGTTGTCCTCCTCTCTTGCCCTTGGGAATGACCGGAGACTTGTGTGCCTCATTCTAGGATGTGGGTTGAAAAGTCCTTGTACCCTCAGATTTAAGCCACGTTCCTTGATACTTAGCATTTTTTCTGTTAAAAATGGAACTTTGGTTCAGAAATTGAGTGAATAAGAGGGACATCTTGGCTGACCAGACCCCGGTTTTCCCACTGTCAGTCAGCATTAGAGACTGTCTTTGTGGAAGCAGAACCACAGACCAGCCCTATGGTGTGGGAGCCAGGACACCTGTGCCATGCACCTACACTCCACAGCAAAGATGGACTTATATGGTAATAGCACGTAATATTTCATAATACATTATTATTCTATGTCTTAATCTAGAAATTATCAAAAGAGTATTGGTTTCTCTCTCTTCTTTTTATTTTATTTTTTTTGAGACAGAGTCTCATTCTGTTGTCTGGCCTGGAGTGCAGTGGCACGATCTCTGCTCACTGCAACCTCCACCTCCTGGATTCAGGCAATTCTCATGGCTCAGCCTCCTGAGTAGCTGGGATTACAGGCATGCACCAACACACATGGCTAATTATTTTTGTGTGTGTGTGTTTTTTTTTTTTTTTTTTTTTGTAGAGATGGGGTTTTTCCATGTTGGCCAGGCTGGTCTCAAACTTCTGACCTCAGATGATCCACTCACCTTGGCCTCCCAAAGTGCTGGGATTACAGGAGTGAGCCACCACGCCTGGCCTGGTCTCTCTGTTTTTGTACCATATACCCTGTTTCCAACCACAGTCTAAAATCCTGAAGGACAATAACTGTGTCTCATGCCTCTTTGTGTCCTCCCCAGATCTTAAAATGATGCCTTAACCATAGCAGGCATTTGTTCAATGTTTGGTGATGATTTCCAACCTGGGGTACAGGTATAGGTCTATGAAGACTTATTAATAAATGAAATGATATTTGTGTATGTGTCATTTATCTCCCAATTTGCAAATTGGCTCCAGAGGCTGAGAGGTCTGCTTTAAAAGGTGAATATTTATTGTTGTCATATCACATTTACCAAGATAATTGCTTTCAGATGTCCCACATGTAGTTCGCTCTCTTCCCCAGTAGCCACTCAGAGCCATCACAGCAGAAATGCCAGCTATGGTCTAGGAAACACTCAATAGTGAGTGTGACTCACTATTATAAATTATGCAGAGACACTCACCCTCCCTTTGGCCACTCGTTTTCCATTTGCAACTCTGCCCTTGAAGCCACCTCTCTGAACCTCTGCCAATCAAAGGCCAGCCACTGGGAGCCTCACACTGATGACTATTTGCTTTAGTATGCCTTATTATAGTGCACTCTAATTATTAACATGAGCCACACAAAAATGTCTATTTTCAACCCACAAAAGCTTATTTCATGGTATTGAACTATTAGTAATTCAGAGGCTGTCCATGCCAGGCGATGATGTAGTCTGTCTGCAGCAATACCTCCCTTCATGAGACAGGTGGTTAATCCATCATCCCTCATGCCAAATTCCTCTTTCCACCAAGTTATGAGAAGTGCTTTCATCAGCTCTCATCAGCTCTTCCTGTTTGCTGTCATTCCTAATTTTTTGGTATCTATTTAGATGACTCCTGGTCCATTCTCTGTCCATCCTTTCCTGTTTATTATAGAAGAGGAGACATTAATATGCTTTAAACATTTTCTCCATAGGCAGAAAAGAACAAGACTGCATATAGAGAAATGCACAGCCAAATCTCTACAGCTGGATACACACAATAGAGGAAACAGTCATAAAACATATGTTGGGGTTTTAATCAACGTGTGCTTGATAACAAGGTCCTAAACTCAGGCATCGTGTTCAGTGCTAATACCTATGTCTCCGAAGCAATTTTAATTCAAACCTTGCACTGGTGAATGAAGTGTAAACAGAAGTGAAATTGGTATGTATATAGTTGACCATCATTATTTGCAGGTTCTGCATTTGAAAATTTTTCTACTTACTAAAATTTATTTGTCACCCCCAAATCTATGTTTGTGACACTTTCCCAGTAATTTGCAGACATGCCCAGAGCAGCAAAAACTTTGAGTCCACCCAAGGCACACATCACCAGCCGGAGTGAAGCAGGGGGTATTCTGCCTTTGCTTTCAGCTCTCATACTGAGAACGAGTGTCCTTTTCATGGCCTTTTGCATTTGTGTGGGTGATTGCACTGTTTAAAATAATCCCCAATAGTAGTGTTGCTTAGCATTCTTAGGCACAAGGAGGCTGAGATGTGCCTTATGGAGAAAATCTATGTTTTATTCGAGCTTCGTTCAAGCAAGAGTTACAGGACCATTGGCTTCAAGATCAATGTTAAGGAAGCAACAATGCATATTAAATACGACTTCTTGGAACAGATTCTGACTTAAAACAAGGTTAGGCATTGATCAATTGACAAAACCAGAGGCTCAGAGCAACCTAACCCTGTATTTCCCCTAAAAGCCACAGTTCCATATTCACTAATGTGAATCAGTGTTTGTGTCCCTTGATAGAATCTAACTACTGTGAATAAAGAGAATCAACTGTATTATGTATTTTTCTTTGCCTAGTTTTCAGTCATTGATTAATGAAAAATTTCTACTAAAAGAAATACAAAAATTAGCTGGGCATGGTGGCTCATGCCTGTAATCCCAGCTACTCAGGAGGCTGAGGCAAGAGAATTGCTTGAACTCGGGAGGCAGAGGTTGCAGTGAGCTGGGATTGTGCCTCTGCACTCCAGCCTGGGCAACAGAGCAAGAGTCCGCCTCCAGAAAGAAAGGAAAGGAAAGGGAAAAGGAAAGGGAAAGGAAAGGAAGAAAGATTCATTTATGGGCACTACCTAAGGAAGTAAAAAATATACAGATGAATAAAATGGAGACTTGCCTTTGAGACACAGCCAACAAAAAATAGTAAGAATATAATGTGATAAGTGTTGACAGAACTATAGTTTCACACAGCAGTAAAGAAACACAAGTAATGAGCTTGTGATTGCCATTCAAAGGGCAGCCAGATTCTTTCATCAATATCAACATTATTGAGATTCAGTTCAATTACTTCCAGTTTGACTTGGGCAGAGGGGGTGCAGAAATCTTGATTTAAAGCCTATTTATAGAGAAGTAGTTACTGCCACAAATGACCTGGGCAAGGTTCCTAGGAAGGGCTACCAGGGAGACAGAAAATTATTGAATTCACTTCCCACTCATAAAAGTACTGTTTACTCTGGGAAGATCAAGAAAAAGCCTAATTGCTCTCTGGCATAGTGGCTACTTAGATTTAGAAAAAAAAAATAGCCTAAATAACTTAGGATGATGGCTGCTCCTTTATCATTTCAAATACATAAGAAGAGGAGTGGAAATAAAGGATGATTCTGGTTCTAAATATTATAAAAATAAACCATAGAGAAATACTTCGTGTTGCAAGGTAGAAAAATATAAATAGTCAAACAACTGAAAGAATTTTCTCACTCTCCAAACTTTATTCTCATTGAAACCAATCTTCTTTTGTTATTTTTTCCACGTGGTTTTCTGTTCCTCTGTCTCTCTGGTTTCCCTTCATAACTCTTGATATACAAGGGTCAAGAAGAATGAAGGGCCTGAGATTTCACCATGCTTGCAAGCTAATATGTTAGCCTTTCAGTGTTTCACAGAACCTGGCAGAAGACACAAGACTCCTGTGTCAGAGATGAAGGATCAGATATTACTCACAGCAATAGCAGTAGTCAGACTATTAGCATTTTTGTGAGAGTTTCCTGAGCCCCAATTCCATAGAGTAACAGAGAGAGAGACAGATGACAGACGATACCTGCACATTTGGTTAGTGGCTTTACAAAAGAGGAACCCTGATTTTAAAATTGCAAATGATTTCCCACGGGCAGTAAGCTTGCCTGCTGTTTGCTCCTTAGGGAGAGATGCTAGCTCTACTGTTCAAGGCTGCCCACTCTATTTGTAGACACTTACATCCTTCTGCTGGGTGTGGGGGTACGCACCCCTAGTCCCAGCTACTCAGGAGGCCAAGGCAGGAGGATGCCTTGAACCTAGGAGTTTGAAGCTGCAGTGAACTACAGTCACACCACTGTACTCCAGCCTGGGGGACAGAGTGAGACTGCATCTCTAAATAAATACATAAATAAAATAAACATTCTTGGAAAGATAAGGCTAAACATAGAGCAGGCAGTGCCCTGCTCACAAGACCTGAAGAAACATGAGACCTAGGGTGAACTGTCACCAAACACAATCCACACATCATTTCTATACATCATGACTTTTGGCAAATTTTCCCATGAGCATGTCACTCTGCCAGCCTCTGTGATTAGTCTGACCAACAGAGGCTGGGATCGAATTGGCCCAATTCCCAGGGATGCCTAAGAAGGCCAGGAGATGTTCTCCTTATGTTTCTGTATTGACCTTTCCACTGTGGAAGCATTAATTCAGGTAGAGCAGGATGTGCTAGCAATTTGAGACTCCACACTGGCCTACAAGGAGGAAGGGGCAGTTCTATCATCCATAACACCCCTGGCCATAGAGTTGATGCTGAGCTGAAAGCCTTTCAGGGGTCAGGAGGCATCACAGCTAAAGTCATGGAGAATTGCTTCCCAATATTATATAGAATCGCAATGTTTTGGCAGAGGTTTTCAATGCTAGGATGACCAGGCTTGAAGATGACAACCTTCCCTAACATAAATGTGTAGGGCCTCTCCCAGGAACCTCCACAATGCCTACCACCTAGAGTAATGCTGCTGGCTGTGATGAGCGGCACACTGATTTGCTGTTCTGTTTCAATGGGGAATTATACTGTTGCCTCATACAAGGCATTTTAATCAACAGTGAAGAGTCAGAAAATAACTGCACAAGTCAACTCCCTATGAAACAGGCAAAGAAGATATCTCAAAGATGATAATCCAATAAAAAAACCCTTTCTCCAGGGTCTGTTTTTACCTGGACAGAGAAGGACTTCCCCCAGGGCATCACAATTTATTCCTTCCTTTATAGCAAAGTTTCTCAACTTCAGAAGTGCTAAGACATAAAAATAAAAACACACATCCTAGAATTGGAGGAAATGTGGAATTTGAGACTTGTTAAAGCCCAGGATTGAAGAAAACAATAGGGCCTTAAAACTTCAAGGGTTCAAGGGAATTAGAAGAATCTCAACCACATTTATTTTCACACCATTTTTTTCTCTCTTCACAACTCTCAATATAAATACCTTTTTAGCCAAAATAACACATGATGGCATTTCAAATAACTGCATTTTTTTTTTAAAAAAAGAGGTTTTGAAAAGATTCTAAAATCATTTAAAATCTGGGGCAGTTGAAGATTTTTCTGGATCTATGTGTGAGTCTTCAGTATTATTCATGGCATCCTCAACTTCCTCTTCCATGATTTTGCCAGAGAACTAAATCTGTTAATAATGAGAGGATTCTGTTCTCCACCAACATAAAAGTACTAAGTGAAGAATAACGGCATCTCTCATACATCCATAATCCATGAGTAAATGCAAAATGGTATTCTTTTTAAAGTGAAACAGATAAAATTCATAACTAGAGATGTACTTATACTACTATTCAAATATTTTACTTGCATAATGCAACATCCTGTGTACCAATTACATATAAAAGATAAAAGGAGGTCTTCCCATTATCAAAAATTACACAGGTATATATTTTTAATTATGTGAAAACATATATATTATAAAACCAGAACACCGAACACTTTTTCTCCCTACAAAACAATAGAATTTTATTTTTACAGCAGTGCAATTTAATTGCAGTTTTTAAGCCAATATTCTCTTTCATTAGAGGTAACTATAATTAATCTTTCCATATTGAATGCTACCGAATTCAAAGTAGTTCCAAGAAGCAAATACTGTTTGGGGGGAAAAAGTATATTTAGAGAAGAAAAATTATACAACTTTATATATAAATACCAAAAATTAGGCTGGGCACGGTGGCTCATGCCTGTAATCCCAGCACTTTGGGAGGCCAAGGCGGGGGGATCATTTGAGGTCAGGAGTTCAAGAACCAGCTTGACTTACATAGTGAAACCCTGTCTCTACTAAAATACAAAAATTTGCCAGGCATGGTGGCATGTGCCTGTGATCCCAGCTACTCAGGAGGCTGAGGCAGGAGAATCACTTGAACCCAGGAGGCGGAGGTTACAATGAGCCAAGAACACGCCACCGCACTCCAGCCTGGGACAACAGAGCAAGACTCCTTCTCAAAAAAAAATTAATCCTTTGATTTCTAATTTTTCTCTTTGAAATATTCATTAAATGTTCTATGAATTATCTTTTAATAGAAATTATAAAATCTACATTGTGTAAGCTGAATAACACCTCCCTAAAAAGATATTCATGTCCTAATTCCTAGAACCTGTGAGTGCCGCCTTATGTGGCAATAAATAAATAAAAGCCATCTTTGCAGATGTGATAAAGATTTTGTGATGGGGAGAGCATCCTGGATGATCTGGGTTGGTCCTAAATGCAATCACAAATGTTCTTATAAAAGAGGGGCAGAGGGAGATTTCACACACACAACTCCTCCAACACACACTCACAAGTGAAGATGGAGAAGAGAGAGATTTGAATGTCCTGACCTTGAAGATTGGAGTGACACGAACAAAAGCCACGTAATGCCGGCAGCGACCAGAAACCAGAAGAGGAAAGGCTCATTCTCCCCTGGAGCCTCTGGAGGGACAATGGCCCAGCGGACACTGATTTCCATCCATTGGTATTGATTTTGCATTTTTGGCCTCCAGAGCTGTAAGCGAATACATTTCTGTTGTCTTCTACCACTCGGTTTGTGGAAATTTGTTAGAACAGCCACAAGAAATAACACTTACACATCTTGAGCACTTTAAAGAAAGGACAAAACTTCACAAGCCATCTCCACTTGGAAGTTAAGGATACACTTCATGGACCCCTTGCTCTCCACACTAGTCCTACTCTTCAGTGAAGAGTAGAAGGGGGTCTCCTTTATAAACCAGAGGTTTTGTGTTTGGAGGATGGTGCTGGGTAATGGGCTTCAGGGCTGGTGACAGGTCAGTGGGGAGAGAGCTGCCTGGGAGTTGGAGAAACATCACAGCTTCTCTGACTCAGATGCTGATTTGGTCATCATAGCTCCTCACTGAGTGGCTGTCACAGGGCTGGTTCCTGTCCAGGAACCTGGGCATGGAGATCCACAGAGAGCAGGTGAAGTCCCTGCTGCTGTGGGATTTGTGTCCCGGTGACAGGAGCCAACTGTCAATGAATAGCAAGCAATCCCAGGTGTGTCAGATCATGACTGGTGCTCTGAAGGATGAGAGGGAATGAGAATCGAGGGCTCTGGTAGGCGTGGGCGCTGGTGTAGACTGGATATTTGCACTAGAGGTCGGATTGGGGTATTGGATGAGGAGATGTCCAGGCACTGAAGAGGGACTTACCCCATGCAGATCTGGGAGAGAGAGCTGTCGGGGAAGAAAGGACACTAAGTGCAAAGGGCCTGGAGCTGCCCTGTGCTTGGTGTGAGAGGAGCAGCGGACAGAGCCAGGCCCTGGAGCTGCCCTGTGCTTGGTGTGAGAGGAGAGGCAGACAGAGCCAGGCCTTGCAGACCCTCACAGTCCCTGGCAGAAGTGTGGCGTTGTCTCTGAGGAAAGTATCAGAGCAGAGGAGTGATGTGTCTAAATGCTCTTTTGAAAGGACAAGTTGGAGCAGCAGCCGCTGCTGGTGATTCCTTGGCCCATGTGTTAGGCCATGTGTACAGGCATTGTTATAAAGGAATGCCGGAGACTGCATAATGTATAAAGAAAGGAGGCTTAACTGGCTCACAGTTCGGCAGCTGTCCCAGCATGGCACCAGCATCTGCTTCTGGGGAGGCCTCAAGAACCTCACACCCATGGCAGAAAGTGAAGGGGGGAGCAGGCCCATCACATAGTAAGAGCCGGAGCAAGAGAGTGAGAGGAGGGGGCCAGGCTCTTTTAAACAACTGGATCTCATGTGGACTCAGAGGGAGAACGCACTTGTCACCCAGGGGATCCATGAGGGATATACTTCTGTTATCCAGTACCTCCCCCAGCCCCCCACCTCCAACACTGGGGAAGCACATGTCAACATGAGATTGAAGGGGACACAAATCCAAACCATATCAACTTAGAAGCAGACTCTTCCCTAGCGCCCCCGATGTTTCTTTCTTTTTTTTCCTTTTTTTTTTTTTGAGATGAAGTCTCGCTCTGTAGCCCAGACTAGAGTCCAGTGGCATGATCTCTGCTCACTGCACCCTCTGCCTCCTGGGTCCAAGCGATTCTCCTGCCTCAGCCTCTTGAGTAGCTGGAGTTACAGGTGCATGCCACCATGCCAGGCTAATTTTTGTATTTTTAGTAGAGACAGAGTTTTGCCATGTTGGCCAGGCTGGTCTCAAATTCCTGACCTCAGGTGATCCACCCGCCTCGGCCTCCCAAAGTGCCAGGATTACAGGCATGAGCCACCGCGCCTGGCCTGATGTTTCTTTTTATAAGGGCACTAATCACGTCACATCAAGGCCCTACCCTTATGACATCACCTAACCCCTAATTACCTCATTCCTTGTAAGCCTCACCTCCAACTGTAGTCACATGGGGATTAAAACTTCAGCATTCAAACTTTGTGGGGACATAATTCAATCCGTACGAGTGATCAGTACCAAATCCTAGTCTGTTTTCTTCCCCTTTTGTATTTTAGCCCCTAGAAAAGGAAAGAACAGGGCAGATGGCACGTGGGAGGGTTTTAGGTCGGCCTGGAAAGGAGGCCCACCACTTCCTTCACATGTGCCCGCTGGCACTCAGCCACACGGTCACACCTGCCCCATGGAGACCGAGATGTGTGTGCGGCCAGGTGTGCACTCGGCAAAAGACACAGTGGGTTGTAGGAGGGCCACGGGTTGCCACACTGCCACCAAAAGGAGCCTTCTCGGTTATCACCCATCATGCCTTTTAAATGCTCATCTTGGCTTTTAGTCTTCATTTTTACTCATTTCTTTGTTAATCTTCCATCCAGTAGAATGTGCATTTGGTGAGAGTCTTTCTCAATGTTGCAGCCCCAGCGCTTGGGATGGTGCCACAAGCTCAATGTCCTCAGGAGATGTTTGTTGACTGGGGGTGAGTGATCAACTCAGTGAACAGGTTCCATAGGTCATGGAACCTCCCCCTGCCACCCTGCCTCCCCCTTCCTCTGCTGCCCATGTGGACTTGACATAGAGACCTGACTTGGTTGCTCTGGACCCCAGCGCTAAGGATGGTCTCACGTGCCTAGTCCAGCTTGACTGCCCCACAAGTCTGTCTTTGTTTCAGAGTGGGCTATGGCTTTCCTGCCTTACAAGGCCTCCCATCTTCCCAGCTGGCTCCTGGTTCAGCTCTGGTGACACGCTGGAACCTGCAGGGAATGGAGAGGGGCAGCTGCCTTTTCATCAAAGGATGGGTCCAGGGATGCAGTCCTTTTATCCTCAGAGGAGCACTAGCAAGGAAAGGGCTTCAAATACAGAAAAGACTAGTTTGTGTGTATATTATCTGGCTGTACAAGACTCAGAATTTTATTTTATTTTTATTTATTTTATTTTTTGAGACGGAATCTCACTCTGTCGCCCAGGCTGGAGTGCAGTGGCGCAATCTCGGCTCACTGCAAGCTCCGCCTCCCGGGTTCAGGCCATTCTCTTGCCTCAAGTCTCCTGAGTAGCTGGGACTAAACAGGCACCCACCACCATGCCCGGCAAGTTTTTTTGTATTTTTAGTGGAGACGGGGTTTCACCGTGTTAGCCAGGATGGTCTCGATCTTCTGACCTCGTGATCTGCCCAACTCGGCCTCCCAAAGTGCTGGGATTACCGGTTTGAGCTACGGCGCCCGGCCAAGACTCAGAATTTTATGACTTACTGATAAGGGCCATACCCATACAATTTTGTTTCTTCTTAATATTCAAACCTTAAGGGACAAATACAGACCTAGCAATGTGAAGTGGACTCCGGTGAAAATTTACAGGTATCCTGAGCTATTTAAAAAGCAATAACCTTAAGTCAAGACATCCTCTTGGATTGTACCATTTAGAGAAGCAACAAACTGCTACACAAGAATCCACAAAGCATGTGCTTTCAGAGTTCCAGCAGTCAAATGTGTTTCTTCTGGGACATTATGAAGTTGGAGGCTAAATATTGGTAGAGAGGGGTTCATTTCAAAGGGTGCAGTGTGTCCTCCCAAAAATGATGTTTGGGTCTCTTTCTGGGAGCTGACAAAAACATAGTAACTGGTGTAACAATTTCTAAGCAAGGGAAAATAATACAGACCAGTTTCGTCTCCCCTCCTCCATTTCCATATGCATAAAAAATAAACAAACAAAATGAATACACACAATCATGTTTACATGGGTCTGATGTGCTTGGGGCAGCCACATGCCAAAGCACATTCAACGAATGGAACATCTAAGGTGCTCCCATCCTCCACGCCTCCGAAATGCAGTCTCCAGTGGAGTTTTCTCCTCTGCCATGCTCAGCACTGGCAAGACCCATGCTGGGTGCCAGTGTTATTAGGCAGGCTTAGCTCAGCATGTGATGATTTGGGTTTATCCTTCAGAAATAAATCTATATACCAAATAATTCCAAAGCAAAAGGAAGTAAGATGATTAACAATCAAGCTCTCAGTCAGGCATGGTGGATCTTGCCTGTAATCCCAGCACTTTGGGAGGCCGAGGCTGGCGGATCACTAGAGGTCAGGAGTTCAAGACCAGCCTGGCCAACATAGTGAAACCCTGTCTCTACTAAAAATGCAAAACTTAGCTGGGCATGGTGGTAGGCAACTGTAATCCCAGCTATTCGGGAGGCTGAGGCAGGAGAATTGCCTGAACCCAGGATGTGGAGGTTGCAGTGAGCCGAGATACCACTGTACTCCAGCCTGGGTGATAGAGTGAGACTCACTCTCAAAAAAAAAAAAAAAAAAAAAAAATCAAGCTCTCTGTTTTGTCTCTCAGATCACTTGTCCAATGTTCTCCCTTCCAATGGGCTGTATTATCAGCACTTTCCAGGGACTTCTTGCCAGCCAAAGACTCCGTTGATGTTGGAGGTGTCCATGTGCCCTGCCTTCACCAAGGAAATGTATGGAACGTCTGGGTGGAAGCACTTCTGTGCCTGGCACAAGTGTTCTCTCTCTTCACCTCCATGGCAAGTCATGCAGCCTCGTTATTGAGCATCACATGGAACAATGAGCCCAGGCAGCCTCCTGTCAGCCCAGATGCCTGGGGAGTAGGGCCGTTCCCTACCCAGTCTGTCCTGACCTCTGTTGGACATGGGGCATAATCAAGACATAAACTGTTGCTTAAACTCACTGAGATTTGGGTGTTGTTTGCTAAGGCAGCATTATCTAATCTGTCCTGAAAATGCAGGAACTGTCACATGAAGAAGAGTATACCTGTAACAAAAACACTGAGTGTGTGGCATTTCCATGATAATAAGGTGGCAGGTGCTAAGGATACTGGAGAGGGATCTCTTTATTAAGCAGTGGCCAAACATTTGCTAAAATCCTCCCCTGCAATAACTGAAGAGGAATTGAGTGGATTTGTAGCTCTAGCAGTCAATACACACAGCAGTAGTGGTGGTGTTGATTGCTGTCGGCTGCGTTTGGTAAGGTATTAAAGACAGAGGGGAGCTTAGGGAAGAATTGACCAGTGTGCAAGCCTGAGAAAAAAGAAGCACAGGACATCCAAAAACTCAGGGCTTGGCAAGGGGACGATCATGTTCTTGACTCCAAAACAGTAAATGATTGAGAAAACCTTGCAAATTCAAATGCCTACTGCAAACTTTTAATCATCGAAAATGCTTCAGGAAAAGAAGTAGAGGTAGAATGTATGATACTCAGTGTTTTTTTTCAATTGGATTAAAAGTATGTTTCTTTCAGTTGGATTAAAATCAGGGTGGAGGGTTAGGCATAACCTTTGTACCCTCCCAACAAAAGCAACATAGGTTCAAGTTCTTGGCCACTAAATTGAGTGGCACTCACCTTGGAGGCAAGAAAAGGAAGAAGCCCGGAGATCATGTTGAAAGGATGTGGGTGTGGGCCATGGTACACTCTGCTCCCTGGAATCAGGTAGATCAGAAACCAGATACATTTTTGATGAAGGAACCAGGAGGCTGAGTGTGTTCCAGGTATAACAGGATCCATGACCACCTAACCCACTGCACCCTTTCCCTCCGGAGGGAGCTCATCCCAGCATCTCCTTCACATGTAGTTGAGGAAGAGCATGGAAAAGGAAGACTCTCCAAACCAAAGCCAGAGACCAAGGGAACACAAAGACACTTGAAGAGTGGAACTGAGACTTCTTCCCCAGGAGAGGAATTAAGATGAGTTCACCCTTTGCAGCCCAGGGCACCCCCACACTGCCTGCCCTGGGGTGCTTTAGAGTTGCATTGGACCAACGGGAGTATTTGCTGCAGGGATACTGTCCCTGTTCTACCATTGTCTAGTGCTCCGTGGGGACAGAAACATGCTTTCTAGTTCACTGGAGAAGTATCTGTAACCAGGCCCCTTGAGATTTCAGCATCCAGCATTTTTAGTGACAGAAATAATGAAAAATCTGAATTAGACCCTTGCCTGCTTACACACATTAATTGCTTGCTTTTGCTCCACATCCCTTGTTCCTGCAGTATAATAAACAGCCGATGTACTGTTTGTCAAACAGGAGATAACTTCAGGGTGACACAAAAATTTTGCAAAAGGAATGAATGCCTTTAAAGACATTGTGAGCAGCCGCTGACACCCAGAAGTCTGATTGCTCAAAGGGCTGAGACTGAAGAAACACAGGCTCTTCCCCTCGGTTCCCTGAAGCTCTCCCTCTCTTACTCCCTAGCTGCATAAAAACTTTCTGCTTCATCTCTTTTTGAAGACAGACTTGAAAGACTTGCTCTCACACCCTCTCACTCTGGCCAAACTGAATAAACCTTTCTCTATCTCCAAACACTGGTGTCTCAGCTGTACATGGGGTACACGGTCTGAATCTGAGGTTCTACAATATGTTCATACCTGAGGAAGACAGGCTCATGCGCCTTTAAAAGAACCTGAAGATGTACCGAACAATGGGACTTGAAGTGTTTTTTTGTAGAGAGAGGATGAATACATGGGAAGAAGAATGAATAAAAGGGTAGACCTCGATAGACATTAATAGGTGCCATTCATGACAGATTCTCCCTTCTTCCGCAACACACCCCTTGATGTTAGGGGTAGCCTTGTGGCTTGCTTTGATTACTGAAATGCAAGCTGAAGAAATGTGTCACTTCCAAGTGGACATAATTAAGAACTGATGACAAATTTTCCATGCTGTCTTCCCCGACCATGGCATCCCTTGAAGTTGGGTTGAAGTAGCAATGGAACCTCTGTTAGCCTGAATGCCCAAGTGATACCAGCGAAGTGGTAAGGGGATGATCATGTTCTTGACTCCAAAACAGTAAGATTCAGAAAACCTTGCAGATTCAATGGTGATGCTAAGCATATTGGAGAGTCCAATAAGGACATTGGAGAGGGCTCTGTTTATTAAGCAGTGGCCAAACTGCTTAATATGATCATGATGATTGATCACTATGGCTGCCAGCTGTTTGGATTTTGCATTGTTTGCTATGCAGCATGGACTCGCCTGTCTTGACTACTACACCATTCATACAGTGTAGATCATCATAACTTGTCAAGGCAGGTACACAATCCATAGGAATCTGGCTTAAAATATGACATGTCAGAAGCAGGCATTTACTTTGTAGAGCTTCATGGTCTGTGACGTGCATTTAGTATTGATCCCATAAAATTGTAAGTTTTAGTTGAATGTTTTATTATATGCTTGTTAAAAAAACAAATTACAATGAATGCAGTTATAGATCTAACTGGCTTTTATTTTTGATTCATGAACTGGGGCAGCCTCCATACCACAGAATAGAATGAGCGCTGCCACTGAGCAATGGCAGAAAAGTGGGTTTGTAAGATGGAAACAGGGAAACAGAACAATAGAAAAAAAAATGTTAGTTACTATAGTAGCAAAGTGAAAAAGTTGGCAGATTCCATTTTTTCTCATCAATTAGTCCCTTATGCTTTTCATCTGCCTTTGTAAGAAAATTTAAAAAAAACTTTTCTGAAGATTATCTTTAGTAAGGTTTTGCTATTTTGATACAAAGTTGCAATTTCTGGGGCCTAATACCCACATGAACGTTTCTCAAATCCCCAAATCCAAAATCCAAAACGCTCCAGAATCTGAAACTCTGAGTGTTGATGTAACACCCCAAGGAAATGCTCACTGGAGCATTCCAGTTTAGGATTTTCAGATTTGGTGTGCTCAATCAGTACAATGCAAATATTCCAAAATCCAAAAACATCCAAAATTCAAAACACTTCTGGTTTCAAGCATTTTGGATAAGGGATACTCAGCCTGTGCATGTAAAAGGCAGGTGTGCCTGGAAGGCAGAGTGAACAGTTCTTTAGAAATTAAGGATCCCATTTTTACATGAAATTTTGGATCTCTTAGGGCAAGATAAAAGCCTAAGAGGGGAACATCTCAGGTTGGGTCCTGTAGTGCTTTCAGAGTATACCTCATTACATGGATATTTTCTTGAGGCTGGGGCTACCTGATTCCATATGCAGCTTATTCTAACACGGAAGTCTTTTTTGGTGGTGAGCACTCTAATACCTCTTATGTGCCCAACCTATGCCTACCCAGCCAGCTACCAGGCTTTGGCTCTGACATCCCTTGACCAACTTAGCCAATCATTTCCCCCTGTTTAAGCACACAAGAAAAAGAAATAAAACAAATAGAACCCAAATTCCTGCATGTTCCAAAAGCTTGAGTTTACACTCCCTACAGTAGTAATCACTTACTGCAAATGCTGTCAGTTACCTCTAAAACTGTAGCTTTTGGACTGGGCATGCTGGCTTACGCCTGCAATCCCAGCACTTTGGCAGGCCGAGGCGGGTGGATCACTTGAGCTCAGGAGTTCAAGACCAGCCCGGCCAACATGGTGAAATCCCGTCTCCACTAAACACAGAAAAATTAGCCAGGTATAGTGGTGCATGCCTGTAATCCTAGCTACTTGGGAGGCTGAAGCAGGATAATCGCTTGAACCCAGAAGGTGGAGTGTGCAGTGAGCCGAGATTGTGCCACTGCACTCCAGCGTGGGTGACAGAGCAAGACTCTGTCAAAACAAACAAACAACAAAAAACAAACAAACAAAAACTGTAGCTTTTGCCAGTGAACCTTCAGCTCCTACAACCCTAGCAGGTCATGTGCTCTCTCACAGCACAGACTAATCCTTGGTACCCACCTCAAGGCCATGTGGTCTTCCACAGCACAAACTAACCCTGGATTTGAACATCAAAAAGATTTTAGAGGTGCAATCCTCAATGCAAGAAAAGCAGAGTCTCACCCGAGAGGAACTTACACCCCTCAGAACTCCATGAGAAAAGCAGAGAACCTCAAAAGGGGTCCAAGGTGCCTCTTTTGAATTCTTCAGTGGGTCTTGGAAGTTACTAACAGTGTCTCTTAGGTCTCGTTGTCAGTTGCCAGAACTGCCAAAAGACAAAATTACAACAAATTTAGTTATAGATCTAATTGGCTTTTATTTGTGATTCATGAATTGGAGTAGTCTATATTCTACAAAATAGAAGGAGAGCTCCCACTGGGCAATGGCAGAATAGTGGCTTTGTAAGGTGGGAACAAAGAAACAGAACAATAGAACAAAAGCTAGTTGGTTAATGTTGGGTTACTCCAGGTTACTTTTCTGTAAGGGTTAAAGCAGAGGGGACTGACTCAGTTAGACTGGACTCTCCTCTCTTCAGGAAAAACTGGTCTGGTTTTGGATCTATCTGCCTCCTTAACATTTCAATTTAATGACGTGCCATTTAGCATGAGTGACTCCATTTTAGTTTAGTCTTTTCTACTGGGGCCCAGTGCAGGAGCTCAGTGCAAAACAATGGCCTTTCATAATTTTGTTTAACAATTTCTTCCTTTGGCCCTTCTTCTCACCTAGGTGAGAGCATGACAAAAATGCAGGGCATCAGCACTACTTTCAGTTATCATTATTTTGGGCTTCTGGTATTAACATGCCATTCATAGGTTACAGTGTCATCATGATCACACACTTATGACTAATACATCACTCATATGATGCAGTATTTTAGTAACTTGTCAATACAGGTACTAAATCCATAGGAATCTATTAATAGCTTAAAATATGAAATGTCAACAGCAGATATTTACTTCTGTAGGGCTTAGTGCTCTGTGACATTTATTTGGTAAGGATTCCATAGAATTTTAATTTTTAGTGGAACTTTCCATTATATACTCCATCCTGTCAATTACTGAATAAGTGTCTTAAGAGGATTTTCTACAGTGTGCTTAGCAAAAACTCCACTCCACAAAGATGCAAGCATCATCCTCGTAAGAAAAAAAGGAGTCAGGGGAATTAAATTTCCAAGTAAATCCTAAGTACTTTCCTACAGAGGATCTTTCAATCAAATAGAGACAGAAACGAAACAAATATTTGTAAATGACAGAGCTGAGGTGGAAAATTCCTCCACAGTAGCTCATTTTGTGCACATGGAGGTTAGTGGACACATGGGTTACGCTACAGGCATTGCTTCCCATGTAACTTCTTCACAAGACTTCGAGCTCTTCCAGGGGTGGGAGAGTGCTTTCTCTTCTGTGTGTCCTAGCATATTCTGTGTTCACCACAGACTCTCAATACTGCAATGTGAACTCACATGTATTAGCTCACGTGCTCCACACCACAACTCTGTGATGTATTACAGGAATTGTTATCTTCACATTACAAATACACAAACCTAAGCTCTGGAGGTTGGGCCACTTGCTTCAATTTCTACCACAATAAAGAGATACAGCCAAGATTCCCACTCAGGTATGTCTCACTTTCAAGCTTACATCATTTGTTTTATTCATTTATGATTAATTCAACATTATTGAATGAATGATTTACATAGATACAAAATATATGCTAATATATAGGGAAGCATGAGAAAGGCAGCAGACAATTCCTATGCAGTCAAGATTTAAGAAGGAGGCTCTTTGAGTAACATAAACTCGAAAGATATTCCCATTAATATCCATGACTCACAATTTGACTTTGTCATTATGAGGTCTCTTGTTGCAGGGAAAGTACAAGATCACCACTTGAGGATGGCTCTTTATGACATCATCAGGTTCCAATTTTGCCTCCCTGTCCTTGCAGGGCATCCTTCCCTCAAGAGACAGACCTTTATAGGCAAGCAGAACGCCCTCCATCAAGGCATTTGGACATGCAAATGTTGAAGTTACGGCATGTAGGTCACTTACAAAAAGAGGACAACTATTTCTGGTAACATTTAAAATTTATTGTGGTGAGTCAAGGCTAATGCAAGGTGAACCCTTCCCTTTACCACATCTGCACATCGACATTAGCTCATCCATGTATTAAAAAATGGGCCTCCAGACAGTTCATTGGCAATTTGGCAAATTGTTCACGTATAATGCAACAGAAGTCTAGTTTCAACTCATACTGATTCCACCTCAACTTTCCATGAATGGTTTTGATTTTAGTGTAATATGTGAATGACGTTTATTAAAAAATATTGGAATAAAAAATATTAATTAGCTAAATTTATTAATAGTAACAGGTTACAGGAAGAGTGCTTACTCTTCACAGGACGGATTATGTCTTTTTTTTCTGAGAAATACATTCATCTAAGGTGTTCACTTTATTTTCCTCTTTTTATACTATGTGTTTTATCAATCTTTCTATCTATGAGATGGATGAGTTCTAAGATTCTTGGGACAAAGGATTTTTCCTAAGCTTTTATGTCCCTTTAGAAGTGAGCCCATAGGGAAGGAGGCAAGGTGAATAGTTGTAACCCTGCCATTTTCCTCACACTTTATTCTTTATGAATTCAACCTAGCCACACCTACTGTCCCATCTCCCTCTACAGAGCCCTCTCCCCGGAGAGCACTGTGAACCTTTTTGTTTCCAAGAATCATCATCTTTCATTAAAAAAGTGAGGAGAGGCCGGCCATGGTGGTTCACACCTGTAATCCCAGCACTTTGGGAGGCTGAGGTGGGTGGATCACCTGAGGTCCGGAGTTGAAGACCAGCCTGGCCAACATGGTGAAACCCCATCTTATTAAAAATACAAAAATTAGCCAGGCATGGTGGTAGGCACCTGTAATCCCAGTTACTTGGCAGGAGAATTGCTTGAACCCTGGAGGCAGAGATTGCAGTGAGCCGAGATTGCGCCACTGTACTCCAGCCTGGGCGACAGAGCAAGACTTTGTCTCAAAAAAAAAAACGTGAGGAGAAGCTCCATGTGGCCTCTAAGTGCGTACAGGGTGAAGGCACATTGCTCTTCATTAGGACCTTCCAGAAAGCAATAATGATGAGTTTCTTCTTTATTGAAAATCTTAAAGATGATGGTGATCATGATGATGATATAGTGATACAAAGAGAAAGGAGGAGAAATCTACATTCATCTTAAGTCATTTTTGTCTAGGAAGAAATTCCCAGAGAGATTTGTCTTCATCTCTTTATTCTAGATGAAAACAATGATTACAATAATTTCCATCATTATGTTCTTAGGTTTCTTTAAAATATTCAGAAAGAAATGCTCACAATTGTTCAACTAGAGGTAAGAGAGGGTTGGAGTGAACTATAGAGAGTGTTTTCGTTCATTTCATGCTGCTGTTACACAGTACCACATACTAGGTAATTTATAATCAACACATTTATTTGACCTATGATTCTGGAGGCCGAGACACGTAAGAGCATGGCACTGGCATCTGGCTAGAAGCTTTGTGCTGCATCATTCCATGGTGAAAGACAGAAAGCCAAGAGAGGGCAAGCGCAATCAAGCAAGAGACGGCCAAACTCACTTTTACAACAAACCCATTCTCACGATAAAGACATTAATCCATTCATAAAGGCAGAATCCTCACAACCTCACCTGTTAAAGATCCCACCTCTCAACACTGTTGAGTTGGAGATTAAGTTTCCACCCATGAATTTTGGGGGCCACATTTGAACCATAATAGACATAACAGTTTTAGGACACGTGGATGAGGTTGAGAAGTTTTATTGTGTCTACATGTGCATACAAGCACAGCTGTATGGGAATAATTCTATTATAAAGTTGCATTATCCAGGAGGCTGGAACTAAATATACTATCCAATTTGAGCACAAAATCCAATTGGAATCATTTTTATATGCAGGCTGGTGTTCTCTTCTCGTCCTTCAATGATTCAGCCATATCTACTGCTGCTGTTTCCTGGATGCTTGTCAATATCCTAATACGCGTCTTCTCTGGTATTTTTTTTTTATTTTGAATGACAGAGAGCCTGGTCATTTTATTATACCTTTGAGCCTAATGCACAATGTATATTCTAGGTGCATTTCATGGAATTTAATGCTTCAGTGTTGATTCCATAAACTGGGGAAGTCTGGTAGGGTGTTGTAAGAATCTCATGCCCAAACACAGGTGTCTGTCTTGCTAGGCGTCCCTCTTGCAAGATCAATTTAACCTTTTATTTCTAGAACATGTTGTCTATTCCTTCACTAGTGGCCTTTTGCTTGCCCTTTCATCTGCCTAGAATCCCCTTCTTTTCTCTTCGAGTGGTATTATCCAAAAATCTTACCAAGAACTCTCCATTCCCTCAGAGTTAGCTTCTTCCACTGGGGCAAAGTAGGTATTTAGTAAGTTTTTACTGTGATCCCATTTGTGTTTAGTTTTATGTTTTCGATTCTTTGTGACACACATTTAAATGACAAGGGAAACTTTGAAATATATGATTACCTGGGTCAAACCTGAGATCAACTGAATCAGATCCTCTAGAGGTTAGGCCAAGGCAATGATCCTTAAGAGAAATGGCAAGAATCAAAACCTCCCTGAGTAATTCTAATGTGTGTCCAGGATCAAGATAGCTCAGCTATAATGTCAATAGGCCAAATGTCACACCCACATAGTCCATTTAGCTTTGAATAAAGATGATTTAACCCATTATTTCTTTAAAAAAAAATCCTTGCAATATTGTCAACAATGAGAATCCCTTGCCGTAAGGCACAAGACATACATACAATAAAATCCATCACCCTGTAATCCCAGCACTTTGGGAAGCCCAGGCCGGCAGATCATGAGGTCAAGAGATCCAGACTATCCTGGCCAACATGGTGAAACCCTGTCTCTACTAAAAATACAAAAATTAGCTGGGCGTGGTGGCATGCACCTGTAGTCCCAGCTACTCAGTAGGCTGAGGCAGGATAATCACTTAAACCCAGGAGGCGGAGATTGCAGTGAGCTGAGATCGAGCCATTGCACTCCAGCCTGGCGACAGAGCGAGACTCCATCAAAAAAAAAAAAAAAAAAAAATCCATCACCATTTCTGAAATAACCATAACATAAAGTAAAGCCCTCTTAATGCCAAGTCAGGGTTCTTGTCCTGTGTAAAGGTCATCTAAGTTATCAAATTGTGGGTGTGGGCATTAGAAGTGTGCATCGGAATATGGAAGGCTAGCATGAACAGTCTAGGCAGAACTCAGGATCATGAAAAAGTAGGATGTATGAACACAAAAATGAGTAAGGTTTGGTTGTGTTTGGGTCAGGTATTTATGGACATAAGATCTGAGACTGGATTATCAGCTCAAGGTAGGAAGAAAAGGTAGGGCATGAAGGCCAACGTAAGACCTTGATTCCAACTGAAACCCAGCAGGAGTCATACCAAGTGAGTAATGGAGCCTCCAGCAACAGACAGGCAAAGGTTCCTAAAGGCAGCAAGCTTGTGGCAGATAACACAAGGGACAGTGATAGAAGACCTTTCTCCCCCCATGCATGGAAGGACTGGCTTTGAGAACAAGGCTGCCAAATCAAATACAAGATGCCCAGTTAAATTTTAATTCCAGATAAAAAACAATTTTTTTTAGTGTGTGTCCCAAATATTGCATGAGATCTGCTGCCAGGATTGGAAAGCTTGTGGGACAAGAGGAACTGTTCTGCTAATTCCTTCCTAATGGACAATTCCTTCTCGCAGAGAGTACCTTCTTCTTGTGTGTCCCATGTCCAGCTGGCTGTACCATCACCCAGTTGACTCTGACTAAATCAATTCAAATATTATAGGAATGTTGTTAGTAGCAGATGGGCTTCATTTAGTTGTGGGAGTCTAGATTCAGTTTTCCAATGAGAGGAAGTCAGGAACTAAGCTTAAATCAGATCTGGCTGCATGTCTAAAATTGACTTAAGCAAATTTTTATAATTCTGGGGGGGAAAACCCTAAAATTATTTGATTAATTTTTGTCCTGTGTTTTCCATGTACAAATATGAAGAGATTACTCTGAATGATGTACTTTACATTTTAAATTTTGGTTTAACCTTTTACACCTGAGGTCTCCTTAATCAACAGAAATCGACAGAAATGGCTTTTAACTTTCTATTGATTTAGCCATCTAATCAAAGCTCTTGGGAGTCTAATTCTAACCTCCTTCAGTTACTTATGAGTAAATCACTGGCTTCCTGGAGAAATGATGGTATAAGGAATACCAGAAGGTACAAGGTGCTATAGAACAAGAAAGAATGTAAAGACTAACAAAAACACACCAAAAGAACCCAGGCATTCTGCTTTAGCAGTGGGAATGCATTTAATCAATGAAATACACAGGTTCATTGAACTCAGAAAAGGGAATGCCAGGAAAAAATAACTAAAACTCACGCTATCTTGTTTAAAATTGGTGTCTTTATTTGGCTCTTCCAGTAGAAACTATAGGGAAGGTGACCAAATAACTTTGAGTGGTGAAGAAAGCTCTTTATTATGTGAGAAAGCAGCTAATAATGGTCAAAATTAATCATAAGATAGAACTAGAAAAATCATTTTTTCACCACCTAGGACAAAGGTTATTAAGTGATATTAAAACTGTTCCATTGCATTCTTGGAGAACTGAGTATTTGCATAGAGCTAAAGTAATTCCACATAGACTATTTCCAATAAGTGAGGTGAAAATTCTAATTGTACGTGGAGGGGTAAATTATCATGACCCTAATTCAGCTGTTGATTTTCCATCACTAACCATCAGTCAACCAGATGTCATGCCTCCTGATGAGATGCAACATGAATTACACAACATCACAGAGAATGAATGCTGGCAAAAAATATTTTGTGTGACTTCCAGCTTGCAAATCTAGCTGCCAATTTGTAGGAATACAGGACCCAGAGGATTAAACTGAGAAAGATTACAGTGACACAACCAGACACATCCAGAAGGTTGAATGTTTTCCCCAGGACAATCAGCTTGTGAATTTTGTTTTTTAATAATTTTGTGATATGAATAAAGAAATGGGGGCAGGAGGTGGATTGTGCCAAGTGAAGAGAAACATAAAGGCCACCACCACCAAATCCATTGATTTGTCATGGATTTGGATCCTGATTTGGACAAAAGGGAGTGGAGAAAACTCTTCAGACAATGAAGGAAATTTATTGCATAAGATAAATTTTTGACATAAAATGATACACATTGTTAGGTTTAAAATATCATTTACAGTGTGAATTCATTTTGGTAAAGCCATAATGTTGTGTGTATATATGCAAAAAAGAGGGTCTGGAGGCACATCTGCTGGGGGTGGGCCATGCCATCATCTGGGTGGTAGAATACACCACTCTCTCAATCTTGTTAATCTTTGTTTTCTAACTTTACATAGGCATAATACAGCTTTTGAAATCATGAAAACTTATTTTTAATCAAAAGTTAAACAAAACAGGCATTCCTGATAAATATACCTATTCACGTTTTTAAAAAATTCATTATTTGATTTTGTTTTCCAGAACTTTGACTTAGGTTTTGAGCCAAATGCATTCTCCTTAGAGTTTCTGAAAGGTTCAAACAACATGTTTTCCCTCCTTTTGATTTCATATAGTTTTCCAACCTAGCCTGGGAAAAAATCTTTTCTAAATCCCTTGAGAAAACTCTACTTTCATTGAACTTTTGATCCTACCAGAAGCAATATTTGTAAAGAGAAGTCTGTTGCTTCTCTTTACAAATTCAGTCTGATGTTAGATCAAAGAAATTCAGATAAACATTGGGGCTATAAGTTTCAAGTTCAAAATAAATCCCTAATTTAAACTTCTCAAGAAGTTTTTTCAAGCTTTTACATAACTATAACAAAAGCTTCAGGAAACAGAATGAAAGATAAGTTTAACAGAAACAGGAATAACCTTTGTAAAAGTTTCCAAAACCTTAATGAGCTTTATTAACATGTTTAATGAGGGAATAATATAATATCACTATTAAGGATGACTGAGAACTGAGACAAGGAAGACTGAATAGATTCAGAAATATGTGGAAGTTACAGTTTTAAGACTTATGTAAAAGTTTTCACGGAAGGTAATAATATTTTTCCAGCGTGTGTATAGTCAATGGTTTTGTTTTTCCAACAGTAGCTATCACAGGGCATTGCAAAGAAGGATGTACACAATACATATTCAATGAATTTTATTCAACTGAACAAGGACAATTTTCTGTACTGCATATTAAAGTGGTTTCTACCCAACTGTTTGAAAATGAAAAAATGTAGTTGGGCAGTATTCATGTCTAAAAATTGCTAACAGCTATTTTTACATTTTATGGATATATTCATTATATTGAGTGCTTCTTTTGGTAGCATGTAGATAGCAGTTAAATGTAACCTTGAAGGTAACTCGATCTTGTAATATAAAGTATTAACACCAACTATAAGCCCACGATGCCTTGTCCAAATCTCCTATAGCCAGATATATTTGGAAATTAGAAAATGTTGGACTTAAAAAAGTAATATGGTGCCTATAACCACGTATATCACACCTAGCAACATCTAAGAGAACACCATGCAATCCAACACATCAATAGTTCTGCAGTGAAATACATCAGTATCCAGAAGTGGAATAAATAAAACCTATAAATAGATTTCCATTTGTTCATATCAGGCTTTGCTGGCTGATGAGTTTGGGTGCCAAATTTATAAACAGCTTTGAGTTTTCAGAGCTTTAAGGATTTCAAAATTGCAGTTAAGTACTAGTAGTGTGAACTAGTATTATTAATCAATAATTGGTTAGAAGATAATTCTACTCCGTTTTGAGCTAAAACATACAGAACCATTTCACTGCTTAGACAACAGTGTTTTGGGATGTGTTTTAAATATACCATTGCCCTAACAATGGTTTGGACTTGATTTTTGTATATTACCTGTTGAGAATGTAGAGACAATGATTAGTGAAAATTCTGACCACAGGATTCAAGAGCGCACAGGTCAACACGGGGTGGCAGAGCCAAGCAGGGAGCCTGGCCAGCTCTGGGACTGCTTTGCTCCATCACAGATCACCAGCCAGTTCCTGAGTGCGGCAGCAGAGCTGGACAGGTCTCTGGCTAGACCAGTGTGCCTTTTGTGATATTCTCACTGCTCCTTGGAGTCAGTTGACCATTCTATGAGTAAGTGGACAACTTATGCCATTATTAGAATAATTAAAATAAAGTACTTCCTCAGACAATGAATGATTTCCAATGAATGTCTCTGAAGAATAAAGTAACATTCAAATGATCTAATGTTCAGACAGTTGTATTTTAAGTAAATACTATAAATATCATATTGGTTATTAAAATTCATATTGGGCATAAAAGCTTTGCCATGTGAGAAAAATTAATTCACTCTCTGAAACCCCAATTATATAAATTCTTACCGCTTTTAGGGAGAGTTAAAGTTGGTACCATAAAATCCTCTGATACTGGAAATATAAAAAGAACTCCTTCCCCAAGCGTGATCTATGGATAAGGTTAACTCTACATTATATTTCACAAATTTCAGCCTTCTCTTTGTCAAACGGTCAAAAAGAAAGGTAGGACTCAAAACAGATCTACAAATAGGGCAAAGTATGAAGAAATATATAAACTTATTAGAGACAGGAAAATTGGGAAAGATGTGAAAACATCTTCCACCTAGGGAGCAGAAGGAGGATGCCTGTCTCCGCTGTCTCTTCCAAACTACCAAGTGAGGGCAACAGCTTCGATGGGGAGGAAGGACAAAGAGCTGGCATGAGCACAGGGAACTCTGAGTCTGTGAGGGCTTTCAGAGTGGGGCTGTCTCTCTTGGGGGAGACATCCTTGGTTCTGTAGAGATAGAGATGGCCCAGGAGGACAAGCAAAGAGCAGGTTTTGCTTGGGCATTGGGCAGATCCTCCACATGTGCTTACTCAGGAGGGCAGCAGCTGCCCTCACGCAGAAAGCACGTGCCTCTGAGTGAAATGTCCTTTGTGTCTCATACCCTGGGACTCTCGGCACCACGGCAGAGCTGCAGGAGCATGGGGAACTTTCTCCCTGAAGTAAACATGACCTGGTAGACAAGAAACACAAGTCAAGAGAATTCTTCAAGAACACCAAAGAGGAAAAGAATTTACTGGTTAACCACAATTAATGCTTTTAAAATGAGGCTTGGAAATCCCTTCTGTGGTAAGGGATTGCAGACCCAAGGCATCTGCATCCTAATCCCTGAAGCCTGTGACTATGTGACTTTACATGGCAAATGGACTTTGTAAATGTGTTTGAGTTAAGGACCTGGTGATGAGGAGATGATCCCGGATTATCTGTGTGTGCCCAGTGTCATCACAACAGTCCTTGAAAGCAGGAAACCTTTCCTGGTTGGTCAGAGAGTGCCTGAAGACACCAGAAGAAGGGTCAGAGAGACGGTATAATTTGGCTTTGAAGATGGAGGGCCACATTGAGAGGCTTGAAGAGGCAAGAGAACAGATTCTCTCCTGGAGCTTCCTAAAGGAACGTAACCCTGCTGATACGTCAATTTGATTCCATTCCAACCCATTTCAGCCTATTGACCTCCATAACTGCAATATAAAAAATGTGTGTTGTTTTAAGCCACTGTTTGTGGTGATTAGTTAGTTATGGAAGCAATAGGAAACTAATACATCCACCTCTCAATCACTCTGCCCAGGTGTACAATTATTCATGGGAACTGGAGTGGGCTGCTGGGTGGAGGGGCTTGTTTCTTTATCAGACAGTCCTTTCCAGTGTTGGAGCCTTGTTTAGGAAACTCTTGTTACCACTCTTCCAAACCTGTTATATTTTCTGGCATCACCCAAAATAATATAATTTCTCTTTTCTCAGTGAAAAGATGGTTGTTGGTTTTTTATTAGAAGTGATTGTTCATATCCTTTGCCCACTTCTTGATGGGTTGTTTATTTCTTGTAAATTTGTTTAAGTTCCTTGTAGATTCTGGACATTAGACCTTTGTCAGACAGGTAGATTGCAAAAATTTTCTCCCATTCTGTAGGTTGCCTGTTCACTCTGATGATAGTTTCTTTTGTTGTACAAAGCTCTTTAGTTTAATTAGATCTCATTTGTCAATTTTGGCTTTTGTTGCACTTGCTTTTGGTGTTTTCGTCATAAAGTCTTGGCCCACGCCTTTGTACTAAATGGTATTGCCTAAGTTTTCTTCTAGGGTTTTTATGGTTTGGGGTTTTACATTTAAGTCTTTAATCCATCTTGAGTTAATTTTCATATAAGGTGTAAGGCAGGGGTCTGGTTTCAGTTTTCTGCATATGGCTAGCCAGTTTTCCCAGTGGGCAAAGGATATGAACAGACACTTCTCAAAAGAAGACATTTATGCAGCCAACAAACATATGAAAAAAAAGCTCATCATCACTGATCACTAGAGAAATGCAAATCAAAACCACAATGAGATAACATCTCATGCCAGTCAGAATGGCGATTATTAAAAAGTCAAGAAACAGATACTGGAGAGGCTGTGGAGAAATAGAAATGCTTTTACACAGTTGGTGGGAATGTAAATTAGCTAAACCATTGTGGAAGACAGTGTGACAATTCCTCAAGGATCTAGAACCAGAAATACCATTTGACCCAGCAATCTCATTACTGGATATATACCCAAAGGAATATAAATCATTCTACTATAAAGACACATGCACACGTATGTTTATTGCAGCAGTATTTACAATAGCAAAGACATGGAACCAACCCAAATGCCCATCAATGATAGAATGGATAAAGAAAATATGGTGCATATACACCATGGAATACTATGCAGCCATGAAAAAAGAATGAGGTCATGTCCTGTATTTACAGGGACATGGATGAAGCTGGAAGCCATCATCCTCAGCAAACTAACACAGGAACAGAAAACCAAACACCACATGTTCTCACTCATAAATCGTAGTTGAACAACGAGAACACATAGACACAGGGAGGGGAACAATACACACCAGGGCCTATCAGGGGGTGGGGGGGCAAGGGGAGGGAGAGCATTACGACAAATACCTAATACATGTGGGGCTTAATACCTAGATAATGGGTTGATAGATGCAGCAAACAACCATGGCCCACGTACACCTATGTAAAAATCCTGCACGTTCTGCACATGTATCCTCAACTTAAAGTAAAATGAAATAAAATGAAATAGAAGTGATTGTGTGTGTGTTGGACTATACACAGTTCATTTTCAGCAGTTATTGGCTGGGCAATTGGACAAGTGACTGCATTTTGGTTTTCTATTCTGTAAAGTGAGGGATAATAATTAGAAACCCACAGTATCATTCAGAGGATAAAATGAATTAATATAGAAGAATATGACTTGTAAACTTCCAAGTGTTGAAAAGTTCTGTTTATATATCTATCAATTTATTATTTTTCCACACAGCATTTAAAATACTTGTAGGCAGTTGTGACATAGGTTCTTTAGTTCACATAGCTGTAACCACTTCAGCTGTATCCAATACATATGATTTCTAGTCCATTTGCCAATGATACATATCTTTTCTATTTAACCATTACAAGTTTTTCCATGGGAAATTTTATATAAACTAAGGATCACAGAAAATGTAGAACTGCATGTTCCTATTTCATTGAACACCTCTAGCAAAAGGGTTACTGAGGACAGCTGCATCCAATATCTTGAAGCCAGAGATCATCTTACTGGCATAACCCCAGAGCTGACGGCAGGCTCTGACCCGGGCTGATGCTTTCGTGTTTGTTGTCTTGTGAACCTTGAGGGGCAGGAGCAGTGGCTGTCAGAGGCTCTGGCAGGCTGGATCCTCAGCCTGGTCACCGGTGGTTCTCACTGCCTGATCCTCTGTCCCAATTTCTGACCCTTGCCTTTCTTAACTCTGAAACATAACTGTGGCAAAGGAAGAACACAAAAACTTGCTGCAGGAGGTTTTCTTTCATGATACTTTGTGGGAAAAATAGAGATTTGACCTCTGTACTTGAAACCCACTCAGCACCAAGGCCATCCTTCCCTGGGACACTTGTGTTTCCTCCAGGCCATTTCCAGTGTTTCCTCCAGGGCATTTCCAACGAAAGAAGCTAGGAATGCATATGACATCTGTGCACTGGGATGGGGGATCAGGGACACTGGGTCACCCATGTGTCCAGAAGATTGATTTATGCTGCCGGGAGCAAAGGACATGATTGACGCTGGGGAGCTTTTCAAGGAAGGGGAGCAGGACAAACATGTAATAAACTTGAGGTTTGAAGAAGCCCTGCCTCAGTGAGAGGACTGCTTGCCCCCAAGAATACAGTTAAAGATACATTTTTTTATGACCTCGGTCTTGTTTAGGCAATGACTATAAATTCCTTGCTGAGTAAGAACTACAAAAATCACAATGTTGATGAGTTTGGAAAAGTTTCCAAGACTTCCAGCATCCTTGAGACTTGACAAATGACCTGTAGCATTGCCTTTGGTAGCAGAGTTAATGATTATGAATATGAATAAAAAGGAAAAACTGAATAAAAATAAATCAATTAGAGGACATTCTCACTTGTTACATTTGCATTGAATATATTCCTTTGGCCATAAAATTCTCCATTTGTCACATGCATTATGCCAGAAAGAAAAGTTATATATATATATATTTTTTCTCCCAAAGCAGGTCTTAATGTTAAAACATGCTTTTTAAATGTCTTTCTTAGAATCAGGTAAAGTCATAGGTGGATATGCAATGAGACGGTATAAAGTCAGTGACTGTGTTTTCTGCAATGCGATGGTGTTGAACCGGGTCATACAGTGAGTCTTGCATATGGATATGGACTGGGTGATCACACCCATGTTTTAATTCTCTTTCTATAGATTTGAGAAATAATAATCGAGCATTAGAAAAGACACCATATTACATATAATGAGAGCAATAAAGGAATTTTAAGTGTTGACCCCTTCCTTCAAGGAGCTCAAACACACCACTGAAAAGGCAAAGAAGCAAGCAGGAAAGTGTTAGAGAACAGCAAGTCAAGAAACCTGCCAAGGTGTTCATCACGAAATGACTGCTCTGGTGGGCAGGCTGATGAAGGGGTGGGCAGGCTGATGAAGGGGTGGGCAGGCTGATGAAGGGTAAAGGTGGTCTGCTTGGTCTAGCTCTTCACTGTTGCATAATGAGAAGAGTTTCTGGGTCTGTAGAGGTCTCTCCACCATGGAACTCCATGGGAACTCTGGGTAATAGACCCTGTTGGTTCCGGATTGGAATTGGTGCCTCTAGCATTACTAGGTGTTTCCCACAATCTGGTTGAGCTACATTGCTGATTTAGCTGATGGCACATTCCTGTGCATTTGTTTCTGCAGTGTCTTTGTATACTAGACTACTGTAGAGCTAGAATCCCTGACTGCATCTCCCAGGAAGGCCTTCAGGCACACCAGCCTAGGCTCTAAAACAGTGTCACTTTATTGTGAAAACCAGTACTTTATGTGTTTTCCTTAAATTTACCATTTCAGAACTTTACTCCTGATATGGTTTGGGTGTGTCCCCACCCAAATCTCATCTTGAACTGTAGTTCCCATAATCCCCACATGTTGTGGGAGGGACCCAGTGGGAGGTAATTGAATCATGGGGGTGGTTTCCTCCATGCTGTTCTCATGATGGTGAGTTCTCATGAGATCTGATGGTTTTATAAGGGGCTCTTACCCCCGTCACTCTACACTTCTCCTTGCTGCCACCATGTGAAGAAGGATGTGTTTGTTTCCCCTTCCACCATGATTGCAAGTTTCCTGAGGCCTTCCCAGTTCTGCGGAACTGTGAGTCAATAAAATCTTCTTCCTTTATAAATTACCCAGTCTTGGATTTGTCTTTATCAGAAGCGTGAGAATAGACTAATACAGCTTAAAAGTCTCTCAAAATGTGAACGTGGACCCAAACATTTTTTTTTTTTTTTTTTTGAGACAGAGTCTCTCTCTGGAGTGCTGTGGTGCAATCCTGGCTCACTGCAACCTCTGCCTCTCAGATTCAAGCAATTGTCCTGCCTCAGCCTCCTGAGTAGCTGGGATTACAGGCGCATGCCACCACGCCTGGTTAATTTTTGTATTTTTAGTAAACAGGGTTTTACCATGTTGGTCAGGCTGGTCTCAAACTCCTGACCTCGTGATCCACCCACCTTGGCCTCCCATAAAGATGCTGTCATTTACTAATAACCTACATGTGGGAAGGAGAGAGTGGGAGAACAAAAGAAAAAGTGAGGGAGGGAAAACCCCAGTGAGTGCATGCAATACTCAGGCAATGTCCTCTTCCTCAACTGCTCAGCACCTTCACAAAGTGACCCATGCCCTTTCATACACCTTTACATGGAAAACATAGGCTGAAAGTGTCTGGCAATTTGAGTATGATGCCAAGGTCTTTGCCCAAGAACCTCCTTTCTCCACGGTTAAAAGGTGTTGTTGCATTTCTGGAGAATTTTTTTTTTCTTTGTCTGTGCTCAGGAATCCTTTGCAGCACGGGAGAGCTTGAGAGAGAAGGGTCTTGTGGCAGCAGGTGTCAGGGACTGCTGACGAGGGAAAGGTGACTGTATTCTTCACTGGACTTGCTGTGCTTATGAAAAAAATATGGTTCCTAGGGACGTGGTGTCTCATGGGCACTCATCTCTTTCAGGGGTGCTGACCTTTTGACTAGGCCACCAATATAGCCAAACCACTGATAACCCCAAATCCTTGAAGTGTCAAAGCCATATAAGCTCAAACTGGACCTTAAAGCTCAGCCCCTCCAGCAGAGAGCATCTGGAAAGAGCCAGAAATGTTACAACACCAAGTCCTGTAGATAGAAAAGTACCAACCAACTGGCTGCACCCAGTTTGAAGAGTATTCTGGAAGACATGAGCAGTGTGGGGTGGCAGAGACTATCCACAGAAACCAATGATAAGAAGGTAAACCCAGTTCCAGGAGAGAGGATTCCCACACTACACTTAGTTAATAGACTTTTTGTTGTTGTTTCTACTACTTTCAATAAGAAAAGTAGAAATTAATATTAAAACCCTACTATAAAATATTTAAAACTACAACACTTTTTAAACTATGGAAAATGGCATACATCTCTCACTGATAGGATGGATCCACCACTCCCAGTGATTCCTTGATTGCTCTCTGATTTGGTGGGCTGGGTGGGCTCCATCCACAGACTATTACAACAGACCTTCTATTGCCTCAAAGGCTGTCCTGAAAACTTGTCTGTCTGGCAATTCACAACAAATGCTTCACAATCTTGGGTCACTGCAACCTCTGCCTCCCGGGTTCAAGTAATTCCCCTGCCTCAGCCTCCTGAACAGCTGGGACTGCAGGCGCCTGCCACCACACCTGGCTAATTTTTTGTATTTTTAGTAGAGACAGGCTTTCACCGTATTAGCCAGGAGGGTCTCGATCTCCTGATCTCATGATCTGCCCACCTCAGCCTCCCAAAGTGCTGGGATTACAGGCATGAACCACCACACCTGGCCAGAAAAATATTTTTAAATTATAAAATAACTATTAAAAGCTTTAAAAACAAAGACTGTCAAGGGAAACAACATTCTCCTCCAATGTTCATACTTGGTTCAATAAACATTTGTTATGCCCTTACCATAAGTCACATGTAGAGAGAAGAGCAGAGCATGTGAACCAGAGACATTAATTACCCTGGAAGACCCAAGATTGCTTTCCTCTAATGAAGGACACCCACCAGGAAGTGCATGAATGCAAAGAACCACAAAGGGAGGCATTTCTTTTGTCATCAAAAGACAATGTTTTAGAGAGAATGCTTACTAGGACAGTCATATTTATTAATACAGGTCTCCATAATATGACACTCATACCTAGAAGTATGGCATTTGTCTATACACTCAGGAGAATTTCCTAAGTATTGGGGTGCTGTAATAACAAGCAGTAGCTATGGAGTGGCTGCCATTGCAAGTGCACACAATGGCAGCACTGGACCTTGGCAGTGGCTGCTGGAGATGTATCATTTGCTGGGCAGTTCTGCCCGTCTTAACTGGGGCAAATGTAATGGCCACATCTGTGTCTATGAATGTGTTCAAGCAATCCTGAGGTAAGAATTTGGAGTAACAGAGATCCCTGTTTCCTTTAAAGTGAAAGCTCTGATATCCTAAAGCTCCATAAACACTCTCCTACAGCTGGGTGTCCCATCGTGTTGCAAGCATTTCAACACCGCAAAGTGTAGCCTCCTTCGTTGCTTAATCTTCCCACATTCTGGATCCTGTTTGTCGGAAAGGTGGTAAGAAAATGCAATTTCCTTTTACCTACGGAGGGGTCTAAAGGGATTTGAATGCCATTGGCTTGCTGGGTTTCAGAGGTCTAGTCTGAGATTCCAGCTAATTGATGATAAATATAGGGCATTTGGTCCCCGGACTTCACACGGCCTTCCATCAATAAGTCTGCATCCTGGGTTTCTTTGCAACACTGCACAATCCCTCCACCCCTTTCTCTTCAAACTCCCTCAGGTCCTCTCATGAGCCACCCTCTGGAAGGACTTCTTACCCTTCAGAAACAGGTTATCCCTGTTAGTAACAGGAAGAAAGGGAGAGGGCAAACTCCAGAGCCCGGAGTCACAGCCCACAACATGCAGACCCAAGCATGGCTCACCTCAGAGGAGAGCCGCGTGCTGCCAGCACAGCCCTCAGGGGGATTGGGTTCACCTGAAATCATTACGGGTAGGTTTTTCTGCTGTACGTGGGTTTTTCAAGACCCAAATCAATAGCTGTAAAGAGAAATCTCTAGGCCCCTGACACAGATCTGGCTCAGAAAGGCCAAGGGTAAAGAAGAACATAAACAAGAAGACAGATGAGAACAGAGCTGCTTGCTTCAGGCAGTAATTCTTTCAGAAAAGTCAAACTGCGAATCTCCCAAGCTGCCCATAGATGAAAATTCTCTTCTTGCAAATCCCTGGCCGTGGGCTGCTGAGCTGCTGGGCTCCTGAGATGTTGGCAGCCTACTCTCAATTTCTGTCTCTATTTAAAACAATTTTTTAATTCTTCAGGAAACGCAGCATTCCCTGCAGGAATTGCTTTACATGTTTCTCATAAACAGAACCTTTCAACTAACTCTGGAAATCCATAGAAGCACCCAAACTCTTAGCAGAGAGGATTTCTGTCCAAGTACCTTGAGATGGCAATTCACTGGAGGTGAAGTTGACTTGGTCTAGTCTTGGCTAGACCATATGGTCTTGATGTATTTTTTTCATGTAAAATCTGACATCTGAATATACAATGTGCATTGTTTTTTAGATCACTGTTCTTCTACAATTGGCAAACTCTACCACACAGTAAATACAATAGAATGTGAAAATGTTTAGGAAGGAAGAGTAACCATGAAGAATTTTATCTCTTCAACAGCCATTGAATCCCTTCCCTTTCAATATCCTTCATCCATTTCACAGAGAATCCTCCTAGCTCACAGGTACCCTCTCTATTTAAAGGCTCACTAAGAAAATACCATCTGTAAAGCCTACAATTACAGTTTTCGGCCTTGAAAGTGTATTATAGTATAAATATCAATATTTCCCTTCTCCCCTGTTGAGTAAGCAGCAATAACCTCAGAATGAGTGAGGAAAGAGGTATAAACTCAGAGGCACAGCAGCAGGAGGCAGCAGAACTAAGGGCTGTGGATTGGAAGCAACAATGTGGTTTCTTATCCCTGCCATTACAGTGCGGTTTCAGAGCCCATTCCACCCTCGGATGAAATTAATGTGCAATTGAGTTGTAGTCATACTAACACCCTCTGCTGATACTGGCCTGAACACAACAGAGGGCCAGAGGAAGACCCACCTGGGAACCCTGACCAAGATGTTGGAAGCCCAAAACCATGGTGCTTAGGGTTAGACTCAGCATTTGGTAGAAATCCAGGCACTGAAAACAACCCCTTGGAAAAGATGAAGCATGTAGACCCCTGGGTTTTTACATGCAACTGACACAAATCTTTAAAGGTAAGAGCTGCTAAGAGAGTTGGCCCCACTGGCTGAGTGCCTAGGCAAAGGGACGTTCATGATGAGGGATCTGTGTGGGAAGGGGCTTGGGCTGGCGTTGACAGGGGTCAAGTGACCAAGCGGGAATATTTCCAGCCTGAGACCAGGAACTGCCAGGAAAGAACTTGCATTTTTAACAATCAAGATAAATACTCCAGCCCTGACTGGGATATGGAGGTCATGGGAGGCCAGCAACAGAAGTGGAGAGACTGTGAAAGCCTCCATCCCCCTGCCACCCAGCACACAGCCAACAGATGCCCATGGACCACATTCCTGTCATGGATGTCATCGCCATATGCGGAGCACCCCCAATTAAACTGGGCTCTCATAATTTCTCATAAGATGGCTACTTGGAACATGTATTCGCCTACAACTTGGAACTTGGATTATATTTGTAGGATTTCTCTTCTTTCAGTTGAGTGGCCTTATCCCCAGTGTACTGCAACCAGACCACCACCACCAGCCACACTGCCTGCTGACCCTTTCTCCACCCTCTGGAAGACTTCTTACCCTTCAGAAACAGGTTATCCCTGTTAGCAACAGGAAGAAATGGAGAGGCAAACTCCAGAGCCCCCCAGTCACAGCCCACCACATGCAGACCTGAGCATGGCTCATCTCAGAGGAGAGTCGGGTGCTGCCAGCATAGCCCTTGGGTGGGTTAGGTCCACCTGAAGTCATTACTGGTAGATTTGACTTCTGGGATACTGGTAGCCCTGTCCCTCATGCAAGGAAGGTGCTTGATGTTATTCCTTCATTCTGAAGAATCAGAGGTGGATATATGTAATCTCTCTTTTAAGAAAATGCTATTTTCCTTAAGAAAGTAATACTAATAGACATGAATTTGGTCATTATGTATGATGCACAGTTTCAAGTACTTTACATGTATTACATTCATTTAACCTTTCGCAGCTCTATGAGTTAGGTGCTGCCTTGGTTGGTTCTAGAGGCTATAAGGAATTACCATAGACCAGGGTGACTTTTAAAGAACAGGAATTTATTTCCTGCAATTCTGAAGGCTGGATGTCTGAGATTTGGTGCCAACATGGTTATGTCCTGGTGAGGGCTCTCTTCTGGGTTGCAAACTGTGGGCTTCTCATTGTCTTCACACATAGCAGAGCGCAGAGTAAGCAGGGAAGCAAGCTCTCTCATGACTCTAAAGGGCATTCTACTTCTCATCACCTGCCAAAGGCCCCACCTCCAAATGCCATCACAGTGGGCAGCAAGCTTCCACATGACTTTGTCAGGGGAGGGGACACACACATTGCGTCCACAACAGGTGCTATTATTTACCCCAAATACAGGAACACAGCAGTTAAATAACTTGTCCAAGGACACTCAGCTAGTAGGTGGCTGATCCAGGATTTTACCGTGTCAGGCTCCCGACACAACGTCAAGCTGTTAATCATAATACCATAGTGGCCAGAACATATGCACAGGGTCCTCTGGGTGGCTGAAGATGAGTGGTCTCCATCTCTGCCCACCTGAACTTATTCTGATGGTATCTTTCTCATGACCAGTCCACAAGCATTTTAGTTTAGCAATGCTGAATGCTAAAATATGCTGGAAAATTTTGAAAGATGTTTATAAAAGCTATAGATTGGTAATAAAAAATAGTGGTACAGTACAGGGAATTTAAGAAAGTTGGCTCAAAAATTAGAGCTCATCTTCTGGGATACAGGCCCAGCTCAATTGCACATGGGAGCCCAGAGGAAAGCGGGAAGACCATGCTGTTTCCACACTTCGAGCTTCCTCCCAGTCGGCAGCACTACCTTTTAACACCTATAAACCAGGAGAGTTTCTCCCAATGTCTTCACTCCACAAAGTTAAGACCAACAACTAGTTTTTTTTTTTCTTCACAGATACTTTCCATCAAGAGACAAAAGATTCCCTTTTTTCTTTTTCTTTTTTCTTTTTTTTTTTAGATGGAGTCTCGCTCTGTTGCCCAGGCTGGAGTGCAGTGGCACAATCTCGGCTCTCCGCAGCCTCCACCTCCCAGGTTCAAGCAATTCTCCTGCCTCAGCCTCCTGAGTAGCTGGGACTACAGGCACGTGCCACCACGCCTGGCTAATTTTTTTGTATTTTTAGTAGAGACAGGGTTTCACCATGTTGGCCAGGATGGTCTTGAACTCCTGACCTCGTGATCTGCCCACCTTGGCCTCTCAAAGTGCTAGGATTACAGGAAAAGATTCCCTTCTAAGGGTTCTTATTTACTAAGGTTTATTGTTGTGTTAGCCACTAAACATTGTATCAGTATTAGCTCATTGATATTTATAACAGCTTTGAAAAATTGATATCATTATCTCATTTTACTGATGAAGAACAAAACCCATGGTGGTGAATCACCTTGTTTTGATCTTCAGTGGGGAAATGTGAGAATACAAGAGTAAAAGAAGACTCATAGGATAATCTGGGGGGAAAATCACCTAGAAATTATCTTAGATGCCTAGGAATAAAATCTTGGTATAGGATGGCACTAACTGGTTATTATTTCTGGACATTTGGCCTATTTTAAATCCCAGTTAATTATCAATGTTAAATGTATTACTAAAATACACACATTATTTTCTACATTAAATGAATTATTGGCTTCCATTTCTGATCAAGGTGGAGTAACTGGAGTGGATTTAACTTCCTACTAGAAACAATTAACCAAAAAAAATACATAAAATGTATGGTTTCCAGATATCAGACTTCAGGAAGTGCCATGCAGTGGCCCCTAAAGTGATCCTCATCGTGGCACTCAGCATGCTGCCTGGAGAATGCTTGCAGGTGGCAGTGCAGGGCAGGGAAGCCCAGACCACATCCTGTGGTCTCCCTGAGTTGAGATGATGGAATTGGGAGCACAAGGCGGCCAAGGCAGTCAGAGTTCTCAGGAGAGAGAAAGAGAGAAGAAGAGAGAAAGAGCACAGAAAGGAGCTCTGAAGGTCTGAAGTGCATCCCACAAGGCTTCAGCTGAGTGCTAGTCAGCACAGGTCTATGAGGAAGCTGTGAGACCAAGGACAGAACCATTGCTGTGGAGCAGAGGAAGCAATCGCTACTTCTGACTTACAAACGCTGCAATAATTGATCACCAGCAGACCTTCACTACAAAAGATGCTAAAGCAGAAGGCAAAGGATCCCAGACAGAACTCTGCATCCACAAAAGGACAGAAGAGTAACAGAAATGGTAAATATGGAAGATGGATTTTTCCTGGTTTTCACCTTTTTAAAAGATAATTGGCTGTTTGAAGCTAAAATAATAGTGTATTATGGAAGTAAGGACAACAATAGCACAAAGGCTTAGCAGGGGCAACGGAAGTGTGCAGTGCAATATTACAAGAAGATGGACCACAGCAAGCTAGGCGTATGCTATTAGTCCTAAGGCAACTACTTTTAAAAAGTTACACCTAAAAAGCTAACAAAGAAAGGAAACAGAATCATGGATAAAAACAACCAACAATCTAACTCAATCCAAAGGAATGTAGAAAAATAAGAAAAAAGAAACGAAGAACAGACAGAACAAATAGAAAATAGCAAAATCGTACACTTAAACCCAACCACATCAAGAATCACATTAAACGTGATTCTAAACAACCTGACTGAAAAATAATATTTCTCAGGTTGTATATAAAAATGATGCAGGATTTTTCTCGGTCACTTTGTCAGCCAGGGACTTCTGCAGCCTGACTTGTGCACCAGTGTGGACCCCACACTTGCTGTAGGATCCACATTCAGCCTGTGACTGGGCTGAGCATGCCCTAGTCCACCTGTGTTACAGCTGGTACCTGCGTTCACATTCAGTGGGTCCTGAGTTCTTGCCAGCATTCAAGAAGAATGAGGTTACGCTGACAACTGAAGGGTGAGGAGGGCAGAGAATAATTTTATTAAACGGTGGAATGGCTCTCAGTGCAGAGGGGACATGAGTGTGGTCCCCCATCTGAAGTTGGGTGGTTTCTCTCTCAGTGTGGCTGGGTCTGGGGCTTTTATGGGCTCAGAATGGGGGAGTGTGTGCTGATTGGTTTGTGAATATGCAAATAAGCTGAAACAAAGACACAACTCAAAGGTGGGCACAACAGTGTAAAAAACCAATTAGGGAAGGGTAGGTATATGTAAAATAGGTGAAGGATGAGGATCAGTCAGAGGAAAGTGCACCAAATGGGAAGAGACGTTCTCAATCTGGTCCATAGATTTGACTTGTAGCTTGGCTTTCAAGCTTTAAACTGTCCTTGGCTTAAAGGTGGGGTTTCAGTGGGGTGCCTGCCCCTATCTGCCTAGGCATTTGACTGCCTCCTGCCACTATCAAAAGCAAGACCCAGATATGTGTTACCTGTGACAAATTTTTTAAATTTCTTTAAATATATAGATACAAAGAGGTTAAAAATTTTAAAAATGAGAAAAGATACCTCATTACTGCCATGAGTGCATATTTCAATATCAGGCAAAGTAGATTTCAGTGAAAAGAATACCACCAGGGATAAAGTGGATCATTTTATGATGACAAAGTGGTCTATTCATCAGAAGATAACAAGCTTAAAAGTTTCAATATGCTCAATAACAAAACTTCCAAGTACATGAAGCAAAATCCAATAGATTTTTAAGAAGAAACAGACAAATCTTTAATTGTAATTAGAATTTTCAACTGTCCTTTCAACAATTTGTAGAACAAGTAGACAAGCAAGAGCACAATATATACTTTTCAAGTGTATTGATAGTATTTACCATGATGGACTATAAAAGCACTCTTAGTGAATTTAGAAGTTTTCAAGCCACTCAAAGAATATTCTCTGACAATGGAATTAAAATAGATATCCAAAAAAATCCTCCAATACTAAAAAACTAACACATTTCTAAATAACCCATGGATCAAGGAAGAAATCAAAAGCAAAATTAGAATGTATTTTGAGTTGAATAAAATTTAAAATGTAGAATATTATACATTGCAAGATGTAGTTCATGTAATGACTTGAGGGAAATTTATAGCACTCAACATATGTATTTAAAAAAAGAAGAAGAAACATCTCAAATCAATGACTTTAGTGTCTACTTTATAAAGCTAGAAACAGAAAAGCAAGTTTGATCCAACATAATCAGAAGAAAGAAAATAAATATGTTATGACAAGATGCCCAATCCTTCCTCCTACCTTTTTGTTCCTTTCTACCTTTGTGCTGTCAGAATCAGAATGAGTGACTAGTTCTGTGGGATGAGTGTGCTGAAAGATGGGGCTCCATTCAGAAGCAAGACACTACCGAGGCCAGGCATGGGGAGGACTACTCACCTCTAGCTTTGGTCTTCAAGCAGATTGTATTAGTCTGTTCTCTGACTGCTAATAAAGACAAACTTCAGACTGGTAATTTATAAAGGAAAGAGGCTTAATGAACTCATGGTTCCACATGGCTGGGGAGACCTCACAATCATGGCAGGAGGCAAAGGAGGAGTAAAGTCACGTCTTACATGGCGGTAGGCAAGAGAGCGTGTGCAGGGAAACTCCCATTTATAAAACCATCAGATTTCATGAGACTTATTCACTATCATGAGAACAGCACAGGAAAGACCCACCCCCATGATTCAATTATCTCTCACTGGGTCCCTCCCATGACAAGTGAGAATTATGGGAGCTACAACTCAAGATGAGATTTGGGTGGGGATACAGCCAAACCATATCGGAAATTATCCCTTATATTTATGCCTAAGATGTGTTGAGAGTCAGGAATCTCCATTAGAAATCCAAAACTCAGTGGTCACCCCTCTCTCACACACATACCCAGTTCACTGGCCTGCCTTGCTCTTATGTCACTGGAATAACATTCAGGTGATTTAGTGGTACTTTTCTTTTCTGTTTTGTCCAGCACATTGTTCAGGCAATGCATAAGCCCCCATCCCCCTGCATTTAAAAAAAAATCATGCTCAATATTCCTCATCTCATGACTGCTTTTGCTATTACCTAAGCACTTCTGCTTCTGCTTCTGCATGGGAGGTGTCTTCCTCTCAGTCCCTGAGCTCTGGGCGTGTTCTTCCATCTAAGGATGCAGGTTCTTCAGCCCTGCTCACTGGCCCTGATTTCTGTGCCACTTGTGGTCCTGAGAAACCCGGACCCATAGAGTAGCGCTTTGCCCCACCACCATGTGTGACAGCTGTAAAATGCGGGTAGAAAAATGCATCTCAGCCCTAAAAAAGTATCAAGGCATTAAAAATGCTCAAAGTTAGAAAGGGTATTAAAGGTCCTCCAGATAGGGTTATATTTACCTAAGTAGTTTACATTTCTTAACACATTTAACTCACACAAGTTTATAAACTCTTATTATTTCCATCTTACAAATGAAGAAACTGAGGCTATTGGGTTGAGTCTGGTTCCACAAACCCACCACTCTATTTCCCTCAACACACACACATGCACACAATGTGCACACACACACACACACACACACACACACACCACTGCTGACATTTCCTTTGTTAAGGGACAATGTAAGATTTCATGGTAGTCCGACACCATTAAGACAAAGGGAGCAGGCAATACCTCAAACCTGCTTCAAACATCCCACTCCCTCAAAGTTCCCTCAGGGAGAGATGTGGACAAAGGTCAGGGCAGACAGAAAATCAAACCTCTACTACATCTTAATTGAGTTTATCCTCAAAATTCCAATGCTTAATACTGGCAAACTGGATTGAAGCACAAGAGAGAGGCACTAGGTCCAGCTAGAACCCTTTCAGTACAAAGCCCAAACTCAAAATTCTGCTGGCAGCTGCTGCCCTAGTTTGAGAAGATGAGATGCTCACATATGCTTGTGAGAAACATTAAAGAAAAAGAAAGCTAAATGGCTGTGCTTCCTCCCACCTTATTGTAATCCTAATTTAGGCACAAAAAGAAAACGTCAGGAAGCACCGGAGAGCAAGACAGGCAGATGGCTGGACAAGTGCTCGGGTGGGTGAAAAGCCCGAGGCCAGTTTGCTGATCAGCTACCTGGATAAAAGAAGAGGAAAAGAATAGCAAGCTCAGTGTGAACTTTCTAACAATCAGACGTGTCACTGATGACCCAATCGGATTAAAGACCCCTTTTTTCTGGCAGTGGAGAGGTGGATTCTATAGAAGAGAAGGTGGAGAGGGGCTGCCAAGAGGAAAAATAACATTTTCCCCCCAGGAAAGGCCCAAAAGTCCCAATATGCACATTTGTGGCTCAGACCACTCTTCTGAATTCTGTATCC
Organism: Gorilla gorilla gorilla; assembly: GCF_029281585.2. NCBI lineage: Eukaryota > Metazoa > Chordata > Mammalia > Primates > Hominidae > Gorilla > Gorilla gorilla. The sequence continues at coordinate 27,496,294 of NC_073240.2, forward strand.
ATATATCCACAGTAGGAGGCATCAGGAATACTCCCCCTACCCCGGCCCCCACCAACCTTCAACCAAAGAGGAAAATTTGAACCACAAAATTATTTAATTGGATCTGAATGTATTCCCTTTGCATGGCAAAGGGAAACCCACTGACATCCAGTGCCTCTTGCAACTCAGGAGGCAGCAAAACGTGAATTGCCACAAAAGGCTGGGGTATACACTTTCATTACAGAGGAAAGTCAAGGTTGCCCTCACAGAAGCAATAGTCTCTCTTATGAGAATATTCTTTGTTTCTGTGATAAAGCACATCTTGGTGATATGTGCTGGCTTTTCAGTTTATGCTTAGTTTTCAACAGCTGCAGTTCCCACGCCGGGAGATCTACAGGCAGTCAAGGCACCACGTGGTGGCACAGGGAAATCATTTGTGGCCCTACAGCTACAGCCCAAGGGGTTCAAATTTTCAAGAACAAGACTATTAAGTTGGGGGAAAAATCTCTTCCTTCTAGAAATCTTCTGAAGGTGAAAGTAGGGGACAAGCTTCGGAATCTTCCTGATCCTTCAGTAACAAACTCTTCATTCATTAAAAAAATTTTAACTGACAAACAATAATTGTAAATATTCATGGGATACATAGTGATGTTTTGATACATATAATGTATAGTGATCAGATTAGGGTAATTAGCAGTGTAATTGTTCCCGGACCAAACTGAGGATTGGGCTGCTATTTCTCATGGCCCAATAATGAGATGCAGATGAACTGGGGAGGAAGAAGAGTTTTTATTTCTGTAACTGGCTACAGGGAGAAGGCCTGGAAATTATCACCAGACCAACTCAAAATTACAATGTTTTCCAGAGCTTATATATCTTCCAAGCTATATGTCTATGTGTTAAGTGTGCATTCATCTAAAGACAAGTGATTAACTTATTTTAATCTATAACTAAGATCTGAGTCCTGAAGATCTTCCTCTGGATCCTCAGTAAATTTACTTAATGTAAGTGGGTCCAGGTGCTGGGGTGATTACCCTTGTCTCCTGCCAAATCATGGAGGTTTGGGGAGTTCCTTCAGACCCCCAACAAACTTGTTTGTAGAGGCCTGGGGAGTTTCTTCAGATCCCCAATAAAACTTGTTTAATCCTAAATGGGTCTTGTTAAGAATTCCTTCATTATTTTGTCATGCTTTAATGCCCAGGAAAGGCCTAGGCAAAACTGTTGGTGGGTTTTTGTTACATCCCAGCCTTTGTATAAGGGGCATTGGCTTTTAATATTTAACTTAACCACTCAGTCAGTACTGAAACAGTTGTTATGGAAGCCTGCTTTAGTGAGACCTGGCCTGCCACATAATTAGCATCTCAAATATTTGTTACTTCTTTGTGTTGGAAACATTCAGAATCCTTTTTCTAGCTACTGGAAACTCTGTGTAATTGTTAACTGTATTCATCCTACAGTGCTATAGAACACTAGAAATTATTCCTCCCATCTAGCTGTAAATTTGTATCCTTTAATAAATTTCTCTCTCTCCTCACTTCCCACTGCCCTTCCCAGCCTCTAGTATCCTATGTTTTACTTTTTTTTTTTCAACAGGCTGGAGTGCAGCAGCATGATCTCGGCTCACTACAACCTCCATCTCCAAGACTCAAACCATCCTCCCACCTCAGCCTCCCGACTAGCTGGGACTACCGGTCCATGTGTTCTACTTTTTGCCTCTACGAGATCAATTTTTTTTTATAGCTTCCACCTATAAGTGGGAATATATGGGGCATTTAACTTCTTGTTCCTGGCTTATTTCACTTAACATAATGTCCTCCAGTTATATCCATATTGCTGCAAATGACAGAGGTTATTTAGTATTTATTATTTTTTTTGAGAAGGAGTCCCACTCTGTCATCCAGGCTGGAGTGCAGTGGTCCAATCAGGGCTCATCGTAACCTCAGCCTTCTGAGTTCAAGTGATCCTCCCACTTCAGCCTCCTGAGTAGCGGGGACTAGAGGCGTGTGCCACCAAGTCCAGCTAATTTTTTTGGTATTTTTTGTAGAGATGGGGTTTTGCCATGTTGCTCAGGCTGACCTCTAACTTCTGGGCTCGAGTGACCTGCCTGCTTCATCCTCCCAAAGTGTTAGGATTACATGCATGAGCCACAGGGCCCAGCCAACAGAGTTTTATTCTTTGATATGGCTGAATAGCATTTCATGGTACATATATACCATATTTCCTTTATCCATTTGTCTATTATTGGAAAATCAGTGATAGAAGGGTATAGCTTCCATCCTCAACCCACCCAATGATTCCAACGTAGACCAGAGAACCTGGACGTCCCATAGGCATTTCAAACTTAACAGCTCGAAAACAGAACTTGTGTCTCCTAAATCCTCTCCTTCCACCTTCCCAAACCAGCACTTTCCATGGTCTCACTCTATTCAGTTAATGGAAACTTCATTCTTACTATTGCTCAGGAAAAAATTCTTGGAGTGATTTTTTTGGCTCATCTTTTATGCTCACACATCTAATCCATCAGAAAATCCTGTCAAATATGCCTTCAAAATATGTTCAGAAAGCACCAGCTCCAATCCTACTGTAATGGTACCAGCTTTATCATCTCATCTGGGCTATTGCAACAGCTTCCTTACTGGACTCTCTGTTTCCTCACTCAGCCTATTTTCAACATGGGAGCCCAGGAGATCCTGCTGAAATGGAAATCAGGTAAGTTTAACTTCTCTTCTCAAAACCTCCCATAGTAAGCAGTCAGGTTAACTTAGGTATGCTGAACTAACGAGCAAACCCTGAGATCTCAGGTGATTAACACAAGAAGTTTAACTTGCCACTCACATGTAGCCCTCTGGGACTCCTTGAGACTCCAGCAAAGTTCCCATCCAGTGGCAACTCAAAGATGCAGGCTGCTTTTCTCCTGTAGCCATGTCTTTTATTGGGCAAAGTCAGTGGAAGAGAGAGCACAGGGAACTCACCCATCCTCTGCCCTGCTGTGTTTCATCCAGTCTACTGGCCACAGCGAATCTCTGGGGCCTGCCCACTCAAGGGGGCTGGAAATATAGGTGAGTACATTTGGTCAGCATTAAATATTTCTGTCACACCCTCCAATAGCTTCCTATCTCCTTTAGGATTAAAGACACAGTTCTCACAATGGACACATCATTCTTCTCTCCCCTGAGGGCCTTTGCACTGACTGTGTATCCTGCCTATAGCCCCCTCCTGATGCTCTCTCCCCCATCTCTGATACATTTTCAAATGGAAACATTTTATTGAGATAATTGTAGATTCACATGCAGTTGTGAGAAAGAATATAGGGAGATCCTCTGTGCCCCTTATCCAGTTTCCCCAAATGGTAACACTTGCAAAGGTATGGTATGATGTCACAGCCAGGATATTGACATTGCTACAACCCACCAATCTCACTCAGATATCTCCGTGTGTATGTGTATTTATTTCCACACATTTTATCACATGCATAAGTTCGTATCTCCACCACCACACTCAAGATGCAGACATTTCCATCCCCACAGGGATTCCTCCTGCTGCCCTTTCATTGCCACCCCACCTCCCTCCCACCGCTGCCCCCTCTATCCTGTCCTTATGCCTGACAGTCACTAATCTGTTCACCATTTCTAAAATTGTGTCATTTCAACAGCATTATATAAAGGAACCACACAATTTGTCCTAGCCCAGCGGCTGGGCACATGTGTTTCTATGCTTCTTACAGATAAACAGCAATATTTAGGATTCCAAAGAGCAAAGGTAAGATGGCCATTTCCGATGATCCCTGTGCACTTCCAGCCACGGAAATATAGCCTGAGATATGGCACTATAGCAGCCAGGGATGGGGGGAGGGGTCCCTGATTCCCGCAGTGCTTCACTGGCCCTGCACACTCCCTGAGCAACTGACAGGGGCCTCTGGGTCACCTCTGCTTTCCATCCCATCAGCCCCATTTCTCTACCAGAGAATCCTTTTATTATGTTAAAATAGGACGTCATTACTTGAATTAGAAAGGAAAATACCAGCTGCTTTCGTCCTCCAGGAAGCACTAATTAGCCAGCAGCCACCCTGATCTCAGGCGACCAGGGAGCCGGTGCAGACTAATTACAAGCCTGCTGCCTCCTGCACACTGGAACTCACGCTGCAGCACCTGCGCTTCTGAGCTGAAGGATTTTTAGAATCTGGAATTTTCCCCCGGCACTAACCTTGCATTTGATGCCTTCATTACACACCTCCTTCCACAATAGCTTCCTCACTGGTCTCTGATTTCCAGCCAACCCATCTTGCACAAAACAGCCAAATTCATCTCCCTAAAACACAGTTCCAATCATATAATTTTCTTACCCCAAATTTGTCAGCATGATCCCCCTGCAGCATGTAAATTATAGTCCAGACCCCCTCCACCTGGCCCTGCAGGCTTTCTCTAAAGGGACTCAAGCCCGGATTCCTGGCCTCTTGTCAGTCCCTGACTTCCACAGTCCTTCCCACTGAGAGACATGTCCTGGCTCAGGTTCCCCTAATCAGCACTTTCACCTGCGGCATGCTCACACAGTCACCCCAGGCGCCTTAGAGACAGAAGCAAAACCTGCATCCAGACTGCTGTGGTTTCAATGCTTGTGTCCCCACCTCCCAAATTCTTATGTTGAAATTGAATCCCCAAGGTGATGGTATAGGTTGAGCATCCCAAATCTGAAAATCTGAAATCTAAAATGCTCTAAAGTCTGAAACTTTATGAGCACTGACATGAAACTCATAGGAAATGCTCACTGGAATACCACATGATCCAGCACTCCCAAGGCTAGGTGTATATCCAAAGGAAAAGAAATCCATATATCACAAAGATCTCTGCACTTCCATGGTTCCACTGGAATGGAATGTTCCGTTCACAACAGCCAAGATGTGGAAGCAACCTAAGTGTCAATCAACAGAGGAAGGAATTTTTTAAATGTGGTACACATATACAATGAAAAAGTACTCAGCCATTAAAAAAGAAGAAGAAGAATGAAATTCAAGTGCAGCAACATGGATGGAACTGGAAGTCATTGGAGAATTTCGAATTTTGGATTTTCAAATTTGGGCTGCTTGACAAGTAAGTATATACAATGCAATTTTTCAAAAATCTGAAATTCAAAACACTTTTGGTCCCAAGCATTTCAGATAAGGGATACTCAACCTGCATTAGGAGATGGTGCCTTTGGGAGATGATTATGTCATCTCATAAATTAGGCCCTCAGGAATGGGATTACTGCCCTTATAAAAGAGCACCCAGAGAGTTCTCTTGCCCTTTCTACTATGTGAGATGATGGAAAGAAGGTGCTGTCTATGAACCAGAAAGTGGGCCTTCACCAAACAATTGAAACTGCAGCTGCCTTAAATCCTGGACTTCCCAGAGTCTAGAACTGTGAGAAATAAATTTCTATTGTTTATAAGTTACCCAGTCTCAGATATTTTGCTATATCAGCTGGAACTGATTAAGACACAAACCAATAAAATAAAAATCCTTAGGTGTGGGGAAAGGGAAGTGGTAGCATTTTTAAAAAGCTGCCCAGGGGATTCCATGACTCAGCCAGGATGGAGAACTGCTGCCCAAAGCCAACTCAAGTGGCTGCAGAAAGTTTAGGATGGGCTGCACGCACCCCGGGCCTGGAATGAGATGTGTGGATGGGTCTTCAGAGGTGCGTGTCTTCCAGGAACAGCCTTTAACAAAGCCCTGGCAGTTCCATGTCACCATGACTGGGGTCTTCCTCCTCACCTGTTGAGGTGCATGTTCTCCCTTTAACTTGATCTTGCAGGTGGGGCCTGACGCCCTGCCTCCCTGGTTCCTGGACTTGCAGAGTCCTGCCCACCACTGTGAGCTGTGTTCTCCCACTCGGGTCCTAGAGTGTCAGTTTGCTGTAGCCCTTTGGATACTGTCCACTGCAGGCTAACCTGCAATCTCAGTTTCCCTCTATGTGGCTCAGTGTCTGCCTTCCCTCTGTTCAAAGTTGTCTTGGTTGGGTTTGCTTACACAAAAATGCTTGGAATAGGGTGCTGAAATGGAATTTTCCTCCAAGCACCAAATACAGTCAAGGTGTGAGTGCAAAGGGATGTAACAGATCATTTCATGAAGAATTTACAAAAGAAAATTATCCTTACACATTTTCTACTCTCATCACTTGGAGAACAAAACACAGGAGAATGAGAAAGGAAGGGAGAGAGAAGCCAACCAAGAGGACTGGAGGGGTAACCTTGAGGCTGTGTAGTGGCTCAATCCCACCTCTTCCCATACACTCACCTGGAAGGTGTCTGTGCCTGCCTACCTCCTGTTGTAGGGCTAGGAAGAGGCCTTCCAAGTCCTCTCTGGAAGGTTGGGGCTGGAGACACCTCTGCCTGAGAATCCTAGAGGCAGCAAGAATGGCTAAAGGCTGTGGTGGCAGAAGCAGGAGGTGAGTGGCACCTGGCCCAGCCCTACCCTCCAGTTACTGGGGACAGGCAGGATGTTGATGATGCTGACATGTCTCCTGGACCTGAGGTGAGAGCAGGAGCAGCTCTGGGAACCACTGGGAGGGGTCACCATGGGGATACCTGTGGAACGCAATCGTGAATTGCAATGAAAGAAGTCCCCAAGGATTGGAATCTAAGAACCCACAAAAGGCCCTGGAAGTTAGGAGTTAGCTTCCATCATCTGTAGGTCCTCAGGTAGGCAAGACGGCCGTGTTTCTAGCTGGTTGGCTAGCCAGGAGGGCAGATTGCCTGGCCTAGGCTGGCCTTTTCCTTCTCACAGTCCTCTCTTATGCAAAGAAACACACTAATTTAAAACCGCAATTTGGGCTCAAAATTAAATGAAAAAGACCAATCATCAAAAACCAAATAGAGGAGGCAAAGAAAAAGCGCACCATGCCTCTATCTCCTTACATTGCCTCCCGAACTCCAACTTCCCACAGCGAGGCCAGGAAGGAGGGGTGGAGCCCAGCCTGCTGCAGGTTTCAGCATAAGACTGCAGGTTTGCAGGAGGTATGGCACTCCTCACTGGTGACCTAGGGCAGGGCTGCCATTCCCTGGGATTGTGCAGTAAAGTCAGGGACCTGCCCAGATGCTCACATTGACTCAGGAAGAGCCCACCTCCCCTGGACGGATCCCACCTGATGTCCACTTCTGTGTGCATGTCACTTATTCCCCACCCTCCCCCGCCCCCCAGTCGAGACAGAGGGACTCAAAGAGCAACCCGCAGGAACAGCATCAGGATAGCATTTATTTGGCACTCGACCTGCACCAGGCACTATGATAAGCCCCCCCAGTGACCTTGTTGAATCCCTGAAACCTCTGAAGGCAGCTCAATTACTGCAGCCATTTTACGGAAAAGAAAGCTGAGGCTTGAAGAGGTTAATAACCCCAGGAAGCAGTCTGGTCAGGATTCCAGTGGGTGTTCTGCTCACTGGAGAACCTGGTACACCGTGCGGCTCCATGAAGGTTTGTCAAGTGAATGAATGTTGTCTAGCTCCCAATCTACACAACTTAAATAAACTTGCAAAACTCTCTTCTTGGGGCCAGGCGTGGTGGCTCACGCCAATCCCAACACTCTGGGAGGCCGAGGTGGGCGGATCACCTGAGGTCAGGAGTTCGAGACCAGACTGACCAACATGGAGAAATCCTGTCTCTACTAAAAATACAAAATTAGCCGGGCATGGTGGTGGCGCCTGCCTGTAATCTCAGCTACTAGAGAGGCTGAGGCAGGAGAATCGCTTGAACCTGGGAGGCGGAGGTTGCAGTGAGCCGAGATCACACTACTGCACTCCAACCTGGTTAACAAGAGGGAAACTCTGTCTCAAAAAACAAAACGAAACAAAAACTCTCTTCTATCTTCAATTGGTTGTTATCTTTAAAAAAATAACCAACCATTTTAGTTTATTTCAGAGTCCCACCTATCTCTTTAACAGAAGTATACTAAGTAGAAGTTTTTGAGCCACCTCTCCCAAGAATGTATTAAAATTTTTTCTTTTCATTTTTTACTTATAAAAACAGTTATTGAAAACAAAAAGATTATTGACATATAATAATTATACATATTTAAGGGGTATATGGTGATGTTTCAATACATATAATATATGGTGATCAGATCAGGATAATTAGCACTTCCATTGTCTCAAACATTTACCATTTGTATTGGGAACATTCAACACCCTCCTTCTAGCTATTGGAAACTCTGTAATATATTATTGTTAACTCCAGTCAACCCTTAGTGCTGTAGGACACTAGAACTGATTCCTTCCAACTAGCTGTAAATGTTTCTCCTTTAACAAATCTTTTCCTTTCCTCCTTTTTCCCTACCCTTCTCAGCCTCTAGCATCTTCTGTTCTACTTTTTACTTCTATGAGATCAACTTTTTTTAGCTTCCACAGATGAGTGAGAACATGCAATGTTTTACTTTCTGTTCCTGGCTTATTTCGCTTAACATAATGTCCTCTAGTCCTATCCATATTGCTGCAAATGACAGGATTTTATTCTTTTTTATGGCTGAATAGTATTTCATAATGCATATGCCCCATTTTCTTTCCCCATTCATCTGGGGTTGGACACCTGAGTTGATTACATACCTTGGCTGTGGTGAACAGTGCTGAGATAAACATGGGGTGCAGATGTATCTTCGATATCGTGATTTCCTTTCCTCTGGATAAATGCCCAGCAGTGGGATTGGTGGATCATATGGTAGTTCTATTTGTAGTTTTTTGAGGAACCTCCATACTGTTCTCTAGAGTGGCTGTACTAGTTCAAAAACTTATTTTAAATTCTTTAAATGGTGGTGTGAGGTTGACATTATGGTTTTGCCCTGAAGAATTTTCCAACCATTTCTGAGAAAGTGTACTAAATACTGCCTTTCAAATTTGTATGCACAAAAAAAATTTTCTGGGAATTTTGTTAAAATGAAGATTCTGACTCCGTGGGCCTGGTGTGGGGCCTGAGACTCTGCATTTCCAACAAGCTGCTAGATGATCCGATGCCGCTTGTCTGAGGACCACGCTTTGAGAAGAAAGAGGTCAGGCTCTACGTAGAATTTGCCTCACGTTATTTATAGAAATAAAGTATAAGTTATCTCATCCTTACCCTCAAAAGATGAGGGCTGTCTCTAGAGTAGAGCACAGAAGACTGTCATGGGGGGAACTGTGTCCTCCACGAAGTCATACATTGAAGGCTTAAACTCCAGGACCTCAGAATGCGGCCTTATTTGGAAACAGGGCCATCGCAAATGTAACTTGTTAAGATGAGGTCATACTGGGGCAGGGTGGCCCCTAATACAGTGTGACTGATGTCCTTATAAAAAGGAAAGATTTGGCTGGGCGCGGTGGCTCACGCCTGTAATCCCAGCACTTTCGGAGGCCAAGGTGGGTGGATCATGAAGTCAGGAGTTAGAGACCATCCTGGCCAAGATGGTGAAACCCCATCCCTTCTAAAAATACCAAAATTAGCTGGGCATGGTGGCGGGCACCTGTGGTCCCAGCTACTTGGGAGGCTGAGGCAGGAGAATCGCTTGAACCCAGGAGGCGGAGGTTGCAGTGAGCCAAGATTGTGCCACTGCATTCCAGCCTGGGCGACACAGCGAGACTCCATCTCAAAAAAAAAAAAAAAAAAAAAAAGGAAAGATATGGGGACAGACGCACACACAGGGAGAATGCGATGTGAAGATGATGGCAGAGATCAGTGTGACACCTCTACCAGCCAAGAACACCAAAGATACCAGCAAAATCCAGAAGCCAGGCAGAGCCCTGGAGCAGCTTCTCCCTCACAGCCTCAGAAGGAACCACCCTTGATCTCAGCCTTCCAGCCTCGAGAATCCTGACAGAATACACATCTATTGTGTAAGCCCCCGGTCTGTGTTCCTTTCTTATGGCAGCCAAGCAGACTAACACAAGGATAATGCATTTTTTTTTTTTTTTTTGAGACAGACTCTCCCTCTGTCACTCAGGCTGGAGTGCAGTGGTGTGATCTTGGCTCACTGCAACCTCTGCCTCCTGGGTTCAAGCAATTCTGTGTCTTGGCCTCTGGAGTAGCTGGGATTACAGGCGCCCACCACCACACCCAGCTAATTTTTTTGTATTTTTAGTAGAGACAGGGTTTCACCATCTTGGCCAGGCTGGTCTTGAACTCCTGACTTCTTGTTCCATCTGCTTTGGCCTCCCAAAATGCTGGGATTACAGGCGTCAGCCATCATGCCCGGCCAGGATAATGCATTTTAACGCTATAACAGTATCACAAAATTCGCCCATGAAAATGAGATCTGGAAGCTTCCTGCCTCGTTTTGTTAATTAGAAGCTCAGTGTGAGGAGCAAGGGTGCATGGACCTTTTACATGGCAAGTAGTAGAGGACGCATTACTCATTATTACTTAACTGTTACTTACGTGGTCACCTCTTCCCTCAGTTGGCTTGACTCTAGTGTGAGTTTGCTCCCTCACAGGCCTATCATAACTTTCTTGTCCACCGGCCACCACGTACAGTGCTCCCTGGCCTCAATACCTCCTTTACCTCCTCTCACCTGATACACCTGTCATGTTCCTCACCTGTACCTCAAGTCCCCTGGTTCTTGCAGGCCCACAGCAGAGCCTCCTCCCCCAGGATGGCTTCCTTGGTTTCCTGGAAGAGAAATGATTAGCATGTAGATTGTAGCTCCCAGTCTTATACCCTTTTGTGTTCATCATAGTCTCCCAGGGGCTGTCTGAACTCTTTCTAATCAGCATAATTCTAAAGATGACCCCTAGGATTCCATCCCTGGTTATTCAATGGGACACTAATTTGGGGCTGCCACGAAGGATTTCCTGGTTGTAATTATTATCCCACATCAGTTGAACTTAACAATGTGAGGTGGGATATATGTGGGTGGTCCTGACCCAATCAGGTAAGCCCTTTGCAAATAGAAAGTTTTCTCCAGCTGGTAGCAGAAGAGGAAGTAAGAATCCAAGTATACGACGGATTCACCATCACTGGTGGCTTGAGGATTTGGTGAGGGGGTTGAGGAGAGGGTGGGACATATCAAGGAATGAGGATGGCCTCTAGGCCACCTCTGGCAGCCCATAAGGAAGCACAGGTCTCTGTTCTGCAAACTCAAGGAATGAAGTTCTGTCACCGACTTGAATGAGCTCAGAAGCAGATTCTGCTCAGAGCTTCCAGGTGAGAGCCCAGTCCCGGGGATGCCTAGATTGAGGTTTGTGAGATCCAGAGCCTGCTTGAGCTTCTGATTTGCAAACTGGGACATGGTGATTGGCTGTTGTTTTCAGTTGCTAATTTGGTGGCATTTGTTATGCAGCCATGGAGAACTAATACATTGCCCCACCTGACAAAGCCTGGAGGGCGCTGGCTACTGCCTCCGGCCTCCTCCATGCACCCTTCCAGGGCCCTGACCCCAACACAGGGCCTTTCCACCGACTGGCCTAGCTACTTGGTGACGCTGTGTTTCACTGTGTGCTGATGGTTGCTATGGTTTTTCTGCATTTGCTGAGGAAAACCAGCCACACAACCAGATGCCCACAATGCTTCTTGTAATCGAGTCTCCTATTTAGTTGTAAGTAAGTGAGACCCTGCTCATGTCTGTAATTTGAAATTAGCTTAACTGCAATCAAATTAAATGGCTCTCAGATGTGAAAATAAAGCTGCGTGAAACAAAAGTCAAAACTTAGGAGACCCACCTTCCTACTGCTAAAATCAAAGCCCATCTGTCGATTTTTATGTGGCTATACTTTCCCTCCCATAAAATAAGAGTGTTGCTGGGTTGAAGAGGCACCAGTGGAAATGAACTAGTTCAATCCTCTTCGGTGGTAATGTGCATAACATGGTTCCCCATCGTTCACTTGCCTGGAATGTTTCAGTCTGTTCCAGCTGCTGTAACAAAATGCCATAAACCTAGAGGCGTATAAACAGCAGAAATTTATTTCTCACAGCTCTGAAAGCTGGGAAGTCTAACTTTGAGGTATGGGAAGATTTGGTGCCTGGTGAGGGCCCACTTCTTGGTTGATAACACAGCAGCTTCTCATTGTGTCCTCACAGAGGGAGGGAGCTCTCTGAAGCCTCCTTGTAAGGACACTAGTCCCATTCACAGGGCTCCACCCTCAGGACCTAAGCACCTCCCAAAGGCCTCACCTCCTGATTCCATTACCTTGGGGGTTAGGTTTCAACACAGGAATTCTGAGGGAACACAACCATTCAGATCTGAGCAGGTTGTGGCTTTAACTCTTTTAGCATTAGGTTATTCATCTTGAAAAAACTGGGTACCAAATAATGTAACATTGCTTTGTAAAATTTTAAAGCATTTTCCTCCAAATCGCTATCCTTTTGTCTCATTTGATTTTCATTGTTTTGATGGCAGTAAAGTGGAGGCACCCTGGGCATGGGTCAAAAATCTTGGAACGAAGCCTCTGTGCTGCCTTTTGATTTTTTTTTGCGGGGGGTGGGGGGGTGGGGATGGAATCTCACTCTGTCATCCAGGCGGGAGTGCAGTGGCATGATCTCAGCTCTGCAACCTCCGCCTCCCAGGTTCAAGCGATTCTCCCGTCTCAGCCTCCTGAGTAGTTGGGACTACAGCCACGCGCCACCACGCCCAGCTATTTTTTGTATTTGTAGTAGAGACGGGGTTTCACTATGTTGGTCTGGCTGGTCTCGGACTCCTGACCTCAGATGATCCACCCACCTCGGCCTCCCGAAGTGCTGGGATTACAGGCATGAGCCACCACACCCAGCTAATCTTCGTATTTTTAGTAGAGACAGGGTTTCACCATATTGGTCAGGCTGGTCTTGAACTCCTCAGCTCAGAGAACCCACCTGCCTCGGAGCCTTTTTTGCTTTTTATGTGTGACTTGCAGGAATCCCTCACCCTCTTCAAGCTCTGGTTCCCTCTGTCCTCAGGGTGGGGTGAAGCCCACCCGTCCACACGAGGGCATCACACACACGAGAGCAACTCTGACCCCCAGAGGCTGCTTCCCGCACATCTCAGGCGGTTTCTCCCTGCCCGTCCAGCGGAGCTAAGGAAACTTCTCTGAGGTCATGACATGTTAAGGAAAGAACTGCTGGTAAAGGCTGCATGACTCCTGAGCTAAAGGCTTTTGGTTTGTTTCACTTACTTTTTTTTTTTTTTTTTTTTTTTAACGTACCTTGTCATGCATCACATTGCGTCCGGAGTTGGTTCCTGCCGGTGGGTTAGCTGTCTTGGCTGACTTCAAGAATAAAGCCGCGGACCTTCATGGTGGGTGTAACAGCTCTCAAAGAGTGAGCGGTGGCAAGGTTTATTGTGAAGAGGGAAAGAACAAAGCTTCCACAGCGTGGAAGGGGACCTGAGCGGGTTGCCGCTGCTGGCTGCCGTGGCCAGCTTTTACTCCTTTATTTATCCTCTCCCCCATGTTCAATTTCCGTCGTATCAGAGTGCCCTTTTTTCAATCCTCCTGCGATTGGCTACTTTTAGAATCCTGCTGATTGGTGCATTTTACAGAGTGCTGACTGGTGCATTTTACAGAGCACTGATTGGTGCATTTTACAGAGTACGGCTTGGTGCGTTTTACAAACCTCTTGTGAGGCAGGAAAGTTCCTGATGGGTGCGTTTTACAAACCTCTTGTAAAACAGGAAAGTTTCCCAAGTCCCCACTCGACCCAGGAAGTTCAGCTGGCTTCACGTCTCAACAGGAAGGTAGGTGGAATATTTCCAAGAACTGTAAATATTATAAAAGCAGAAGACGAAGGGTTTCTTTCAGTGTAGACCTTCAGACTGTTACCTCCTTGGCTTTCTTTCGAATCAGGGGTTTTATAAGCAAGACACAGTGTGACTATCTGTCGGCTCTTCCTGGAAGGCTCACACAGTTTCTTTCTTCCTCTGCCAGCACTTAACTGCTTGTAGACAGACTTCAGCCCCCGGTACTCCACACGAGGGGCAGGAAGTGACATCCTAAATTGCAAAATCCAAAAGTTCTGTTTAGTCCTTACTCGTTACTTAACCTCTCTGCAGCATTGTGGCCTTTCAACACTGTCTCTTTTTTAAGATCCTCTCCTCTCTCACTTCCCAAGGGACCATTCTCTCTTGGTTTTTCTCCTCGTCCTCATCTCCTTGAGGTCACAGTGCACCAAGGCAGGTTCAGTCTCTTTCCAGCTCTGGAGACTCAATGATTACATATCAGTAATTTTGCTTGCCATTGCATGTCACATTGGCAGTTTGAAATTGGATGAGGTGGGAGTATTTACACTATGAGAATTGGCAAATGCTACAATTTGGGGTCTTTAATCTTCTCTTTTTTCCCAGAACTGGTGCTAACCTGTTGCCAGCATACCACTGTTTCAGGCCTTTGGGTCAGGCCTTTCTGGTTTTTGCATCAGGCAGATAGGTCTGGTTTTATATCTTCAATCATTCCATCACCCAGACCATTTTTCACACAGTTCCATTGATCCAAAGTACAAAAATGATTGTCATTCCTCTGATAAAATTTTTTGATAATAAAAAACCATTCTTTGGCATAGCAAAGGATGTTTGGCTACTGTCCTGTCTGGGTGTTCTTTTGCACCCTGTGTTCAGACAACAGTGGGTCGCGGTGCACACTCCAAGTTCTCAGCTTTGGTCTCACATTGGTTACCCTTTCCTATGTCTTCAGGCATCACCTTCTCCACAATGACATCACCAGTCCTCAAAGCCTGCTCAGAGACCCTTTCCTGTGCCCCTACACTTCTGGGGACATTTAACCACTGCCTTGGAGGGATTCATTTGCTAGCTTGCTTCCCTGATGGCCTGAGGGCAAGAGCATCCCTCCACACAAACTTTTCACCCCAATTTTGTTTATTGTGGTAAAATACACACAATGTAAAATGTACTCTTACCGATTTTAAGTGTATTTAACCAGTTCAGTGGCATTAAGTACATTCAAAATGTTGTGCAACCATTACTACCATCCATCTCCATTACTCTTCATCTTGTAAAACTGACATTCTATACCCAATGGACAGTAACTCCTCATTTCCTCCCTCCCCACATCCCCTATCAAAGTGCATTCTACTTTTTGTCTCTATGATTTTGCTTAGGTACCTCATATAAGTGGAATCATATAATGTTTGTCTTTTTGTGACTAGCTTATTTCACTTTGCAAAATGTCTTCAAGCTTCATCCATGCTGTAGTGTATACCAGAAATTCTTTACATATTAAGGCTGAATAATATTTCATTATACATATATACCACATTGCCTATCCATTCATCTGTCATAATCACTTGGGTTGCTTCCGTGTTATGGCTACTATGAATAATACTTCTATGAATATTGGTATACAAATGTCTTTAAGATTCTGCTTTCAATTCTTTTGTGTATATATATGATAGTTGAATTACTGGATCACATAGTAGTTCTTCAAATTTTTGATGCACTGACATACTATTTTCCATGGTGGCTGTATCATTTTACATTCCCACCAACAGTGCACAAAGGTTACAATTTCTCCACATCTTCATCATCATTTATTTTCTGTTTCTTGATAGGAGCCATCCCAAGTGGTGTGTGGTGGTATCTAGTTGTAGTTTTGATTTGCATATCTTTAATTATTAGTGATGTTGAACATCTTCTCATGTGTTTATTGGCCATTTGTATCTCTTCTTGGGAGAAATGTCTATTCAAGTCCTTTGTCAATTTTTTTTTTTTTTTTTTGAGACGGAGTCTCGCTCTGTTGCCCAGGCTGGAGTGCAGTGGTGCGATCTCAGCTCACTGTAAGCTCCACCTCCCGGGTTCACGCAATTCTCCTGCCTCAGCCTCCCGAGTAGCTGGGACTACAGGCACCTGCCACCATGCCTGGCTAATTTTTTTGTATTTTTAATAGAGACAGGGTTTCACCGTGTTAGCCAGGATGGTCTCGATCTGCTGACCTCGTGATCCACCCGCCTCGCCCTTCCAAAGCACTGGGATTACAGGCGTGAGCCACCGCACCCAGCCTCCTTTGTTAATTTTTAAATTGAGTTGGTTGGTTGGTTGGTTGGTTGGTTTTTTGTGGTTGAATTTTAGGAGTTCTCTATACATTCTGGATATTGATTTCTTACTAGATATATGCTTTGCAAATATCTTCCCCCATTCTGTGGGTTGCCTGATTATTCTATTGATGTTATATGTTAATGCACAAGTTAAAAAAAATTCATGAAGTCTCATTTGTTTATTTTTTCTTTGGTTGTCTGTTCTTTATCTTGATGTCTTATCCAAGAAATCACTGCCATCTTCAATGTAGTGGTTTTCACCCTATGTTTTCTTCTAAGTTTTTACTTTTAGTTTTCATATTTAGATCTTTGATCCATTTTAAGTTTATTTTTGTACATAGTGTTAGGTAGGGGTCCACCTTCATTCCTTTACAGGTGAATATCCAGTATTCCCAGTATCATTTGTTGCAAAGACTGCGCTTTCTCCATTGAATAGTCTAGGCACTTGTCAAATATCATTTGATCATACATGTGAGGGTTTACTTCTGGGCTTTGTGTTCTATTCCATTAGCCTATATGTCTATTTTTATCCCAGTTCCACACCGTTTTAAGTAGCTTTGTAGTAAGTTTTGAAATCAGAAAGTGTGAGTCCTCCAGCTTTGTTCTTTTTCAAAATTGTTTTGGCTATTTTGGGTCCTTTGAAATTCCATATGAATTCTAAGATGGTTTTTAAAATTTTTCTGTAAAAAATGTCTTTGGCATTTTAATAGAAATTGCGTTTCATCTGTAGATCATTTTGGGTAGTATTGACATCTTAACAATATTGTTTTCCCATCCATGACCATGGAATATGTTTCTATTTATCTATGTCTTCCTTAACTTTTTTCCATAATGTCCCATAGTTTTCATTGAACAAATCTTTGATTTCCTTGGTTAATTTAATTCCTGAGTGTATATTTTCTTTTTAACGCTGTTATAAATGGAAATGTTTCCATAATATTCTTTTTGCGTTGTTTATTATAGATATATATAAATGCAACTGATTTTTGTATTTTGACTTTGTATTCTGATAATTTGCCAAATTCATTCATTAGTTCCAGCAGTTTTTTTTTTTTCAATCCTTAGGATTTTCTGCATATAAGAATATATCGTCTGTGAACAAAGACACTTTAACTTATTTTTTTCTAATTTGGATTTTATTTATTTATTCCACCTAATTGCTCTAGCTAGAACTTCTAGTACTATGTTAAATAGAAATCATGAAGGCAGACATGATTATCTTATTCTCAGTCTTAGAGGAAAAGTTTCAGTCTTTCACTATTGAGTATGATGTTCACTATGGGTTTTTCATATGTGGCTTTTATTATGTTGAGGTAGTTTTGTTCTTTTTTTTATTTTTTATTTTTATTATACTTTAAGTTTTAGGGTACATGTGCACATTGTGCAGGTTAGTTACCTATGTATACATGTGCCATGCTGGTGTGCTGCACCCACTAACTCATCATCTAGCTTTAGGTATATCTCCCGATGCTACCCCTCCCCCAGTTTTGTTCTATTTCTAGTTTGCTGAATGTTTTTCTCATAAAATGATGTTGAATTTTGTCAAACGGTTTTTCCGCATTAATTGAGATAATGATTTTTTTTTTCTTCTTTCTTTTAATGTGTTGTATTTTCTTTCTTGTTCAATTTTGGTATGTTGAATTATCTTTGGATTCCAGTAATAAATCCCATTTGATAATGGTAAATTGACTTTTTAATGTGCTGTTGAATTTGGTTTGCTCATATTTTGTCATGGGTTTTCTGCATAAGGGATATTGGTCTGTGGTTTTCTTTTGCAGTGTCTTTGTCTGGCTATGTTATCACGGTAACCTGGCCTGACAGAATAAGTTAGGAAGTATTCCCTCTTTTTTATCTGTTTAGAAAAATTTGAGAAGGATTGGTGTTTGTTCTTTAAATTATGATAGAATTCGGCCGGGCGCGGTGGCTCACGCCTGTAATCCCAGCACTTTGGGAGGCTGAGGCAGGCAGATCCCGAGATCAGGAGATGGAGACCATCCTGGCTAACACGGTGAAACCCCGTCTCTACTAAAAATGCAAATAATTAGCCGGCTGTGGCAGGCGACTGCAGTCCCAGCTACTCCGGAGGCTGAAGCAGGAGAATGGCATGAACCTGAGAGGCAGAGCTTGCAGTGAGCGGAGATCGCACCACTGCACTCCGGCCTGGGAGACAGAGCGAGAATCCATCTCAGAAAAAAAAAAAAAAAAAAAGATAGAATTCATCAGTGAAGCTGTCAGGTCCGAGGATTTTCTTTGTCAGGAGAGTTCTGATTAATAATCAATCTTTTTACCAGCTATAGGTCTATTCAGATTTTCTCTTCAATTGTGATTTAATCTTCGTAGGTTTTCTGTTTCTCGGAATTTGCCCATTTTACCTAGCTTACCCAATTTTTGGACATACAACTGTTCATAGTATTCTCTTACAAACTTTTTTTTTATTTCTGTAGAATCAGTAGTAATGTCCTCACTTTCATTCATGACTTTAGTAATTTGAGTATTCTCTTTTTTTTGTTTTAGTCCATCTAGCTAAAGATTTGTCAGTTTTGTTGAACTTATCAAAGAAACAACTGTTGTTTCACTCTATTGTTTCTCTATTCTTTTTTTTTTTTTATCTACCTCATTTTGCTCTCATTTTTATTGTTGTCGTCCATCTGCTAGCTATGGGTTTAGTTTGTTCTTTTTCTAGTTCCTTGTGTTGTAAAGTTAGGTAGTTGATTTGAGATCTTTCTTATTTTGAATGTAAGTGTTCATGGCCGTAGATTTTGCTCTTAGTACTGCTTTCACTGTTTCCCTGAAATTTTGGTACATTGTGTTTTTCTTTTTCTTTCCTTCCTTCTTTTTTTTTTTTTTTTGATATGGAGTCTTGCTCTTTGGCCAGCCTGGAGTGCAGTGGTGTGATCTTGGCTCACTGCAACCTCCGCCTCCCGGGTTCAAGCAATTCTCCTCAGCCTCAGCCTCCCGAGTAGCTGGAACTATAGGCGTGTGCCACCACACCCAGCTAATTTTTGTATTTTTAGTAGAGACAGGGTTTCACCACGTTGGCCGGGATGGTCTCAATCTCTTGACGTGATCCACGAGCCTCGGCCTCCCAAAGTGCTGGGATTACAGGGATGAGCCCCTGTGCCCCGCCGTGTTTTTATTTTTATTCATCTCTAATTATTTTCAAATTTCCCTTGTGATTTCTTCTTTGATTCATTGGTTGTTTAAGAGTGTGTTGTGTAATTTCCACAAATTTGTGAATCTTCTCATTTTACTTTTGCTATTGATCTAACTTCATCCCATTGTGGTCACAGAAGATACTCTGTATAACACCTAGCCTCTTAAATCTATTGAGAGTTAATTTGTGGCCTAAAACATGTCCTATCCTGGAAAATATCTCGTGTGCAATTAAAAATGTGTGTGCGGGCTAGGTGCGGTGGCTCATGCCTTTAATCCCAGCACTTTGGGAGGCTGAGGCAGGTGGATCACAAGGTCAGGAGATCGAGACCATCCTGGCTAACATGGTGAAACCCCATCTCTACTAAAAGTACAAAAAAAAAAAAAAAAAGCCGGATATGGTGGCACACACCTATAATCCTAGCTACTCGGGAGGCTGAGGCAGGAGAATCACTTGAACCTGGGAGGCAGAGGTTGCAGTGAGCCAAGATTGCACCGCCACACTCCAGCCTGGGTGACAGAGTGAGACTCCACCTCAAATAATAATAATAATAATTGTGTGTGCTATTGTTGCTGGGTAGAGTGTTCTTTACATGTCTGTTAGATCTAGTTTGTTGATTGTGTTGTTTAGGTCCTCTATTTCCTTGCTTATTGTCTGTCTGATTATTCCAGCCATTATTGAGAGTGGGGTATTGCAGTCTCCAACTATTATTATTGTTTATTATTATTATTTTTTGAGACAAAGTCTCACTCTGTTGCCAGGCTGGAGTGCAGTGGCGTGATCTCGGCTCACTGCAACCACCACCTCCTGGGTTCAAGCAATTCTCTTGCCTCAGCCTCCTGAGTATCTGGGATTACAGTCATGTGCCACCACACCCAGCTAATTTTTGTATTTTTAGTAGAGATGGGGTTTCACCATGTTGGCCAGGATGGTCTCAATCTCCTGACCTTGTGATCCACCCACCTCAGTCTCCCAAAGTGCTGGGATTACAGGCATAAGCCACAGCCCCTGGCCCTTTCCAAGTATTACTGTAGAACGATTTCTCCCTTCAATTCTGTCAGTTTTTTGCTTCGTATTGTTGACAGCCTTTTATTAGGTGTGTTAATGTTTGTAATATTTATATATTCTTATAGTATTAAAACTTTTACTAATATATAATATCCCTTTCTATTAATATATAATCTCTCTTGTCATCCTTTTTAATTGAAAATCTATTTTGCCTGATATTAATATAGCCACTTCTGCTCTTCCTTGGTTACTATTTGAATAGAATATCTTTTTGCATCCTTTCCATTTCAATCTATTTGTGTCTTTGGATCTAAAATGTGTCTTTTGTAGATAGCATATAGTTTAAATATGGATTTAAAAAATCCATATTTTTTAAATATGGATTTAAAAAAAATCCATTCTGCCAATCTCTGTCTTTCGATTAGAGGATTTAATCCACTTACATTTAAATTAATTACTGATAAGGAGGGACTTACTTTTGTCATTTTGCTATTTGTTTTCTTTATGCCTAATAGCTTTTTTGCCCGATTTCTTGTATTACTATCTTCTTTTGTGTTCAGTTGATTTTTTTTTTGTAGTGGAACATTTAAATCTCTCATTTCTCTTTGTATATAATCTATAGCTATTTTCTTTGTGGTTACCATGGGGATTACATTTCACATCCTAAAGTTATAACACTCTAATTTGAATTTCTATCAGCTTAACTTCAGTAACATACAAAATCTCTTTAATAGCTTCTTAACATTTCTATCCCTACCCTTTTCAATTGTTGATGTCTCAAAATTGTATCTGTGTACATTGTGTGCCCCAAATCACAAACTGATAATTTAAAAAATGCATTAGTTTCTTAAATTATGTAAAACATAAAATCTTGAGTTATGAACCAATTACAATAATATGTGCTTTTACACTAATATTTTTAAAAGAAATAGTCTCTTAAATCCTGTAGAACACAAAAACGTAGAGTTACAAACCATTGTTGTAACAATACTTGATTTTATAATTGCCTATGTATTTTTATTTAAATCTTTATTTCTTCATATGTATTTGAGTTACTATCTAGTATTCTTTCATTTTACCCTGCATGCCTCCCTTGAGCATTTCTTATGGGGTGGGTTTAGTGGTAATTAACTTTGTTAGCTTTTGTTTATCTGAGAACATCTTAATTTCTCCCTCACTTTTAAATGATAGTTTTGCTAGATATAGAATTCTTGGTTGACAGGTTTTTTTTTTTCTTTCTTCCTTTTAGCCCTTCATGTATCAGCCCACTGCCTCCAAGTTTCTGGTAAGAAATCTGCTGATAGTTTTATTCAAGACCCCCAGCATATGATAAGTCACTTTTTTCTTGCTGCTCTCAAAATTTTTTCTGTTACTTTGGCTTTTGAAAGTTTGATTATAATGTCTCTCAATGTGGGACTCTTTGAGTTCATCTTATTTGGTTTTTATGGAGCTTCCTGGATATTTATACTTTTGTCTTTCATCAAATTTGGAAAAATTATTATTCCATTATTTCTTCAAGTTTCCCTCTCGTCTTTCTCTGTTTCTTCTCCTTCAGGAACTCCCACAATGTGTATGTTGGTCTGCTTGATACTGTCCTGCAGCTCCCTGAAGATTCGTTTACTTTTTTGTGATCTTTTTTGTTCTGCTTCTCAGACTCAATAATTTCCAATGTCCCATCTTCAAATTCACTAATTCCTTCTTTTGCCTACTCAAATCTGGCTTTGAATTCTTTTAGTAAATTTTTCACTGCATTTCTTGTACTTTTCAGTGCCAGCATTTCTTTTGGGTTTCTTTTTAGAATTTCTGTCTCCATACAGATATTTCTATTTTGTTCATACATCATTTTCTTTACTTCCTACACATCTTCCTTTAGTTTTTTAAGGATCTTTAGGTTGTTTTAAAGTCTTTTTTCTAGTACATCTGCCATTAGGTTTTTTTTTTTTTTTTTTTTTTTTTTTGAGACGGCGTCTCACTCTGTTGACCAGGCCCAGGCTGGAGTGCACTGATGCAATCTCTGCTCACTGCAACCTCCGCCCCCCGGATTCAAGTGATTCTCCTGCCTCAGCCTCCTGAGTAGCTGGGATTACGTTAAATTAGCCATGCCTGGCTAATTTTTTGTATCTTTAATAGAGAGGGGATTTCACCATGTTGGCCAGGTTGGTCTCAAACTCCTGACCTCAAGTGATACCCCCATCTCAGACTCCCAAAGTGCTGGGATTACAGGCATGAGCCACTGTGCCTGGCACCACATAATTTTTTTTTTTTTTTTTGAGACAGAGTCTCGCTCTGTCGCCCAGGCTGGAGTGCAGTGGCACGATCTCGGCTCACTACAGGCTCCACCTCGCAGGTTCAGGCCATTCTTCTGCCTCAGCCTCCCAAATAGCTGGGACTACAGGTACCCACCACCACGCCCTGCTAATTTTTTTGTATTTTTAGTAGAGACAGGGTTTCACCATGTTAGCCAGGATGGTCTCGATCTCCTGACCTCATGATCTGCCCGCCTCGGCCTCCCAAAGAACTGGGATTACAGGCATGCACCACCCACCCAGCTAATTTTTAGTATTTAGTAGAGTCAGGGTTTCACCATGTTGGTCAGGTGTTTTCATAAACAGTCTCAAACTGTTTTTGATCATTGTAGTCTTTGTGCCAAAGAACAGCCTGAGGTGTAAACTTAAGGTCTTCTTAGATCTTTTTTGAGCCTGTGCCTTTCTTTGGGCATGTATGGCCACTTTCTTACTTTCCCCATATATGCAATTGCTTTTGAATTACCTAGCATTTAATGTCTGGCTCCTAAAAAGGCGGGGTGGGGGGGCTGGGGCGGGGATTAGTACGGGCCCTTTAAAGGGGAGAGGGAAGTATGCCATCCCTTGGCAGTCACTTTGGCCATAGGAGGAGGGGACCGCAACAATGGCTGTGAAAGAGGAGGGGCTTGCATGGATTGGAGGAGGTGCAACAATAGCAGCCGCACACCTCTTTGCACCTCTGTGATGAGAGGCAGCAATCAGCAACCAGAGCATAGATTTACTGATATTTAGAGGACAGGGTACATTTTGCTCACCCTGGCTCCCACCACTATGTGCCATTGTTCCAGGAACACAATACAGCCAACTGCCACGGGGATGGTGGGGGGCTTGGGTAGCTACTGTACTAAAAGCTGAAATTGGCCAAAATTAAACACATTTATGTGGAAGGTGCGAGTCTTCAGTAGACTCCAGAGTTCCAAAATAGTTACATAAGACACATTCTGTCAGTGCAGTTGTCTCAGTGGGAGACAGAGTCAGTTCTTCCTGCTCCACCATCTTCCCAGAATCCTTCCCCACTTTATGCATCTTTATGTCCTCAAGTATATACACAGTGCCAGGCACAGAGATGATACTCGGTGCAAACTGTCGACTGACTGTAATAAGTGAACAAAGTATTGTGTTGGAGGGACTAGCTATCGCTCCTTAAAATAAAGGAAGCAGCTCTTATTTTATCCATTCAAAAAAGTATCCTCTTCAACTCTGCAGTGTGAATGGGAGGGGTCTGGGAACCATGTCTACAGGCACTTTCACAAAACCATGCTCTCTAATGGCCAGGGAAGGGCACAGCCTCCTGGCTTCAAAGTTACCCATTGAGAAGCATAGTTTAACATAAGGCCATGCTTATAAACACAGCATTTACCCTGGGCTCATGTCTATGCTTTGCCTTCTTATGAAATGTGATTACTAGCTAAAAAAATAAAAAATATTCCTGGTTGCTTGATACTGTGTGTCCAAAATGCTGATTCATTTGCTATGTTGAGAGCAAACAATTTCTCTAATTTTACCTCCAAAAGGAATTTCAGGACACAGAGGATCTGTATTTTCAAGTGCATCAGTTGATTATGGGCTCCCCCTGCCTCAGCCTGCCTCTTCTTATATATTTATTTTCATATTTTCTCTCACTTTATTTTATTTATTTTAGTTTTTGAGATGGAGTTGCACTCTTGTTGCCCATGCTTGACGGCAATGGTGCACTCTCGGCTCACTGCAACCTCTGCCTCCCGGGTTCAAGCGATTCTCATGCCTCAGTCTCCGTAGTAGCTGGGATTATAGGCAACCGCCCTCATGCCCCCATAATTTTTGTATTTTTAGTAGACAAAGGGTTTTGCCATATTGGCCAGGCTGGTCTCGAAATCCTGACCTCAGGTGATCTACCTGCATCAACCTCCCAAAGTGCTGGGATTACAAGGCATGAGCCACTGCCCCCAGCCATATTTTCTCCCATTTTAAAAGTAATTGCAATAATGCCCATTCCAGAAATCTGGGTCTTATCATGGCACTATAAATCATTTTGTAATTAATTAGAGTCCATACATTATTCAGATTTCTTTAGTTTCTCCTTAACATCTTTTTCTGTTCCAGGATTCCATCCAGGATCCTACATTGCATTTAGTCGTTTTCTCAGGCTCCTCTTGGCTACAGTGTCTTGCTTTTGATGGGCTTGAGAGTTTTGAGATGTATTGGCTATTTTGTAGAATTTTCCTTAGTTTGAGTTTGTCAGGTATTTTTCCCATTGAGTTTATGGGTTCTTGGGAAGAAGACCATGGAGGGAAAGTGCCATGTTAATTATATCATATCAGAGGTGCATACAATCAACATCACTGCGGATGCTCACTTTGATCATCCGTCTGAAGCAGTAGCCATCAGATTTCTCCACTGTAAAATTACTTTGTTTTCCCTCTTCCTATGCTGTGCTCTTTGGAAGGAAATTATTTTGGAAATCACTTTGGAAAGAAGCCCACACTTAAGGCTGTGGAGCTATGCTTCACCTCTTGGAGGAAATAATAGCTACATAAAATTATTTGGAATTCTTTTACATGGAGAATTGCTTATTCTCCCCTACTTATTTGTGAATGCAATCATGTATTTATACAAGTATGCACTCATGGATATTTATTTTATGCTCCAGGTTATAATCCAGTACAATGTTACTTATTTTATTGCTCAAATTGTTCCAGCTTCGGCCATTGGGAGCTCTTTCAGTTGGCTCTTGTGTCCCCTTCATAAGCCCATCATTTGATTTTTGAGCACTTGTTTGCTTTCTGATACTATAAGATGCTCTAGGCTCATATTGTATATTCCCTGCCCCAACCGTAGAATCAGCCATTTCTTCGTGGCACCCTGATTCCGTGTATTGAAGTATGGTGTAAGGAACCAGTGTCTGGGCACTGGGTTTGCTTATTGCCTCCGGGGTGAAGCATTTTGCAGGAATGTTGTTTCATTCAAAATATCTTTCCAAATAGTATTTGTTTTCAATAAACTCAAATTATAAGAGGTGTATTTCTCTCAAGTCTTTTAGAACTTTAGATTTTCCAACTTTACCGCTACTTAAGTTAATAAGATAATTTTTCTTTTGTTTTGTAAATTAATATCATTATTCATCTCTCCTAAACATGTACATGGAAATCCAAAGGCATGGTTGAGGTCCAATTTTCACTTTTCTAAATTTCAGTTTTATTTCTTCTTTTTTCCTTTCTTTCTTTTTTTTTTTTTTAAAGACAGCATCTCTCTCAGTTGCCCAGGGTGGAATTCAGTGGCATGATCATAGCTCACTGCAGCCTCCAATTCCTTGGCTCAAGCAGTCCTTCTGCCTCAGCCCCCTGAGTAGCTAAGACCACAGGCACAGGCTAGCAGCCTGGCTAATTTTTTTTTTGTTTTGTTTTGTAGAGAAGAAGTCTCACTATGTTGCCCAGGCTATTCTCAAACTCCTGGCCTCAAGCTATCCTCCCACCCGAGCCTCCCAATATGTTGAGATTGCAAGCATGAGCCACTGCACCTGGCCAACCTCTTATTATTATTTATCACACAATGTAAAAGAGATTGTTTCCTCTAACAAGTGTCTCCATCATAAAAATTATTTCAGCTTCCTTTATTCGAGCTGATTCTGGTCCTGCTAGAACATTCTTGTTCTCCAGCAACTAGAACTTCAGGCAACGGCACAACTGGGGTGTAAGACATGCCATGATTTTGCACATAGGGAAGTAATCCTTTCTGGATTGTTTCCAGTCCTTCCTGTTGAATTAGAACATTTGGCTGACCTTTCTGGTAGCAGCAGCAGCAACACATTTAAATAATGTCTTCAGTAAATGGTTTATAGTGAATGATAGGTCCATTTCTTGGATCCTAGCTGAAAGTTCATAAAGCTCAGAATCTTACGAAAATAGCTTAAGCTTCTTTTTCCTTTTCTAGATGTGTTATTTTGCTCTTGCTCACATTATTTTTCATCTGCCACTTTCCTGCAGCATTGCTAAATTACTTCCCAGATTCTATTTAATCACTGGCTATACCTGAAACTACTCTATGTGTGCAGTATCAGAAATAGACCTGCTAAATATGAGACTTTGCTCTTTCCAAATTAGAGAATGACTTAATATTTGTACATTTAGCTATGAGTGAAGGTTGGAACATCGTTAGAATGCAGGTGTACCCTGATTCTCAAGCTCATAATGATTGTGCAAAATGTTGAAAGTACCAGCAATTTTCCAGAACGGATTTCTGGCCATGTCTACATTAGAGGCATATTATTATATTTTACTCAATATGCATGAAGTCAATGGATAGAAGGAAGTTGCAGAAAGGAGAGATGCCAAATTCACCTATTTATTAGAGTTGATTTTGTAATCAACACTGGGGGGAAGATTTTTCCATATATATGTGTGTGTGTGTGTTTGTGTGTATAATCTTCCACTTTTTTTTTTTTGAGACGGAGTCTCACTCTGTCACCCAGGCTGGAGTGCAGTGGTATGATCTCAGCTCACTGCAAGCTCCGCCTCCTGGGTTCACGCCATTCTCCTGCCTCAGCCTCCTGAGTAGCTGGGACTACAGGCGCCCACCACCACGCCTGGCTAATTTTTGGTATTTTTAGTAGAGATGGGGTTTCACCATGTTAGCCAGGATGGTCTTGATCTCCTGACCTCATGATCCGCCCATCTCGGCCTCCCAAAGTGCTGGGAGTACAGGCGTGAGCCACCATGCCCAGCCTTCCACTTTTAAATTTAAGTCAATGGATTAATTCAACAAACACTAATTGAGCATCTACTCTGTGCCATGTGCATACTGGGGATGGTGCAAAACAATCAAGGCAGGAGAACTCCTTCTCCCAGAGATTGCCCGATGCTTCACATCCTTGGAGCTGAGGGCTGCCTGAAGATTCTTGATCTGGTTGGGCATCTTCCCTGAGCAAGCCAGAGAGAGCTGAATTTATCCAACCTGTGCACATCATAAGTAGGGGAATCTCAAATTTGTTTTTTAATTAATTGATTAATTGTTTAATTGATACATTGTTATTGTACATATTTATGGGCTCTAATTTGATGTTCCAATACATATATATGTTGCATAAGGATTAAATCAGAGTATTTAGCATGTCCATCGCTTCATGCATTTGTCCTTTTTTTTTTTTTTTTTTTGAGACAGAGTCTCACTCTGTCACCAGGCTGGAGTGCTGTGGCGTGATCTCAGCTCACTGAAACCTCTGACTCCCTGGTTCAAACAATTCTCCTGCCTCAGCCCCCTGAGTAGCTGGGATTACAGGCATGTGCCACCACACGCAGCTAATTTTTGTGTTTTTAGTAGAGACGAGATTTCACCGTGTTAGCCAGGATGGTCTCGATCTCCTGACCTCGTGATCCACCCGCCTTGGCCTCCCAAAGTGCTGGGATTACAGGCGTGAGCCACGGCGCCCGGCCTGCATTTGTCATTTCTTGGTGGTGGGAACATTCAAAAGTCTCTCTTCAGCTATTTTGTAATCTATGGTATCTTACTGTTAATCATTCTCATCCAACTATGCATAAGATACCAGAACTTCTTCCTCCTAACTGTAACTTTGTATCCATTTGTCAACCTCTCTCTGTCCTCCCCATCCCCCTTCCCAGTCACAGAAAGACAAATACTGCAGGATCTCACTTATATGTAGAATCTAAAAAAAAAAAAATTCTTAAAGTTGAT
Organism: Gorilla gorilla gorilla; assembly: GCF_029281585.2. Lineage (NCBI taxonomy): Eukaryota > Metazoa > Chordata > Mammalia > Primates > Hominidae > Gorilla > Gorilla gorilla. Next base: position 27,524,355 of record NC_073240.2, read on the forward strand.
ATCCTAGAAGCAAAGAGTAGAACAGTGGTGATCAAATTTCTGATCTATAACCTTGAACACTAGTACCATTCTGTTAAGGTACTTATTTCTAGTTTACCTAGTTTAGATTTTTAATTTGTTTTTGTTTTTGTCTTACTGTCAGTCACTACTTGCCTCACTTTTTACATTGAAATAGCCCCCTTGGGTAGTCATTAACTGCATATTTAGATGTGCCATGTCTGTTGGGTGTGAGCCTGCTGATCTGGTATTTTAAATTCTTAAATTTCATGCCAGACACGACAGACTTGAAGGGAAGCAAGTGATTACCATGGCATTCAAAGATAGAACTCTGAATGCCACCAGCAGAATGTCACCACTTGCAGTCATAGCTGAAAGCAATTGGGTAGAGCACATTTTTCTTCAGGATTTAAGAATGTAAAATATAACTGTATTTTTGATCTTTAAATTAAACCTGATGCATTCCAGGCATTAAAAACAACCACGACAATTCTATTTCTCAACCCCTCTAGAACAGGCTTTCACAAGATGGAACTGAGTCTCGGGTCTGTTGTGTGTTCATCTTGAGACCACCACTCCACTCTTTCCCTCAGGCCCAGTGGCGTGGCTTGAGACTGGATCCACAAAACGGATTAGAGATTGCAAAGTGAGCAGAGTGGTTGGCAGAAGGCAGGTTGTCATCATGGAGCTTCCTCAGGACCAAGCTGGGGTCCAGAAACATCCTAGTACTGACTTGGTCATGATAGACAGTGCATCTAGACAAGCTCTGGCTCCCAGCGCCAGGCAGGATCCCAAGTGTTGGGCGAAGTCAATGGGGGGGCCCAGCCCCACTGTATAGGCACCCAGAGGTGGTATCACCCATGCAACATCTGGGACCCACTGATACCAAAGCGTTATTGCTACTTATCTTGAATTCAGATTCAACTGGGCATCCCATATTTTATCTGGCAACCCTATGAGAGGGCGCTTCCCAGGAGCAGCAGAAGTGAGGTCCAGAAAAGCTGCCTGAGAGCATGCGTTCCACCACGGGCAGCAAGGGCAGTGGCCTCAGAGACCAACTGCTGCAGGAGGGGAAATGGTCCAAAGAGAAGGGGCCTCCTTGGCTGCCAAACGTGGTGGGCACCGAGAGAGCCTCTATTTGTCTTCCCTGAAACATGCAACTTCCCATAAGAAGGCCAGGAGGACCCCCTCCTCCTGAACACCAGAGCTGTCTTCAAGTCCAGTTCTTCTCTGGGGAAGAGCCTTGGGCTCCCCCTGGAGGTCACAAAGGGCAACAGGCCTTGTGTTGGGCAGAGCATCGCTGTCCTTCACCTCCTACGGAGAAAGAGGGGTTTCACGGAGTAATGACCAGCACCCCCACCCCCGCCCTGCAATGACTGCTAAAGAGGTCTCCAAATAGTCCAAGTGAGAAAACAGCCAGGGTGGGGCAGGGCGAGCATGGGTTGTTTACGGCCGTTTCCACGCTGACTGGTCATCGCTTTGTGGACACTCGTGCTCATGTCCCTGGTTAAATTGTTATATACTACCTCTGGTTATAAAAGCTCACGCTATAAAAGTGATGGGGACAGGCACGCAGCGGGGCTGCAGACAGCTGGAGGACTTTTGCTCCCCCAAAGGCTTGTAGCAGAGCCAGTGCATATACCTGTGAAGACCTTGTTACCATGCATTGTAATCACTATTGCCATGCTCATGACATTTGTTTACCATGAGGTTCCTGAAGTCAAGAATGCTCCCATCACCTCTAGGGTCTGGTACACAGTAGGTACTTGAAAACAGAATCAGTGAGTGATGGAAGGCTGTGTAGATAGATAATGTCTTGAAAAATGATTAGCTAGTGTATTTTCAATTTACAGTAAAGCAGGTCACCGTGCCGCCTCCCACCCACCACATCAACAGCATTTATCACTTCTGAGAGAGGGCAGATACCACCTATAGAAACAAAAAATCCATTGCTCAATTTTTAGTTTCAATCACCCTTTTCAGAGGCCATAATGGCAAAATCCTGGCCTTCATGTGTCCAGAGCCAAATTTGGAGATCTGAGAAGAGAGCTTTGCTATGACCCATGAGTATAACAGATCCAGGCTATGAGAGGAATGCCGAGCTGGCGGGGACGGTGGTGTGAGATGTCACACGAGGAGGGAGGTGCAGACACAGTGGGCCTGTGCGGAGATGAAAACATCAGTCAGGCTCTGGGGAATCTGAGAACTCTGGGGCTGGTGCTAGCTCCTCTGGGTTCAGCATGACCCACAGCTAAGCAGAGGAGCGGAAGGATGGTTATGGAGAGTGGAAGTCCTAGACAAGAATGAACAGTTTACAGCCACTTGTAGAACTGTCTGTCTCCAGTATCTGAAGTTTGACGATCTCAAAGGGCATCTCTGGGAAATTTTGAGTGTCAGCGTGCCACTCAAAGGGTGGCGGGAGGGGCACCTAGCAGTCAGTGCAGCAAGGCAGACAGGACCCGCATGCCAGCACCCTGCCTGTCTGATGACACTGATTCCGAAAGGTAAGTGCATAATTTCCTGTGGCTGCTGTACACATTATAACCAACTGGGTGGCTTCAAACAACACATATTTATTCTCTCACAGTTCAGGAGGTCGTAAGTCCAAAATCAAAGTGGTGTCAGGGTTGGCTCCTTCTGGAGGCTCTGCAGGACAATCAGTTCCATGCCTCTTTGCTGGCATCCGCTGGCTGCTGGCAGTCCTTGGACACCCCTGGCTGTCGACATGGCATTCTTACCTCTGTCTCTGTTTTTGTCTTCACACAGCCTTCTCTGTGTGTCTCTCAAACCTCCGTATCCTTTTACAAAGACACCACAGGATTTAGAATGTACTCTAAATCCAAGATGATTTCATCTTGAGATAAATACATCTTGAATAATTACATCTGCAAGGCTCTATTCCAATAAAGTCACATTTTGAGGTTCTGGGAAAACATGAACTTGTGGGGACACTATTCCATTTACTTCAGTGGGATTAAGGCTCAGCATCAATTGTTGGGAAAAGACAAAGGCTCGATAGTAGGGAAATAGCTAATGTAATAAAATGAAACAGCACATCAAAATAACTCTTACATTGGGCTGGAAATATTCTTGAAATCATGTTCTATATTGTTTGCTTTCTAGTCATAACTATACTCTGAATTTTAAGTTCATTTATAGGCATTGTATCATTAGTAGTTTTTAGGTCTAATGACATTATTGTAGAGAAATAAGAGAAATTGCAAAGATAAAGTGTGTATTTGAATCATGAAAATTCAATACATGTATGGATTGCAATGGGAATTCACCTTCCATTAGTTGTCTATTCTTAAAAGCAGTGGGTGTGGAATAGGTTGAAAGTTGACGTATGTGTATAGGAAAGGAAGTCAGCACAGAAGCCTTCGGGTCAGGGCCTGTGGAGGAATCACCCACAGATTCCCCAAGGGCGTCATTGATGGGGCCCGAAGCGTTCTCCCTAAGGCTGTCTTCTTTAAGCTGTAATTCCGCGTCCTGCTGCTTGAGGCTGCTGAAGCATTGTCACTTTGGGAGTCCCTCTGCAGACTCCCACAGCAGGATGGAGGGGCAGTGTCTGGTGGGAGGGAGAGGTGGATGGTACCAGCTGGCCCTGACGTCCTCCAGGGCATGGTTTACACTTAGGAGCAGAACCCTTCATACAAGAATACTTGGGTCAACCTTTTTCTGTCTGTGGTGTGTCTAGAACTCGCTGCCTTATCCTGATGTACTCATCCAATCACAGTTTTAAGTTGATGATGGAGATGTTGACCCACAGCTGATATTGATGACTCCTTTCCTCTAGCCCTCATATATCTGCAGGTCTCTCAAATGAAGACAGATGGAGATCAATGCACAAGTTACAACATTAGAAAGGGGGTGGGGACCTGAAAGGAGGTGGAGGTGCCAAATGAGGGCTTTAGAAAGCTGAATATGCAGAACTTAGTTGTACACAAGTTGAGTTCCAAGTATAAGCTCCAGTGCTTCATAATTCCCCAAGCTTGACATGTAAACAAATAGGAATTATTGATTTTGTCAAAGATAAGCACATCCAATGCTTGGATAAGCACATATATATGTGTGTGTGTATGTGTGTGCATATGTAAAATATAATGAATATATCAATATAGATACATATGTAGGTCATACAGAAATGTATTTTCTAAGAATGATGTATAAAATGGTATCAAAATGGCACTAGGCCTTAAATTAAGGATAGCTTTTGAAATGAATATTTCAATATGACTATTTTTGTTATACATATATATGGCAGCTTTACTCAGAAATTCAAATATGAATAGAATGAATGAAAAATATATTACACGTTTTCTTTAAAATTGAGATGACAAAGAAATAAAATAAAATCTATTTCTAGATTTCATCTAGAAATCTTAATGTCCAGCTACCTTATTTTTCAGACAGTGAATCTGAGGTCTAGCAAAAAGTACTTAGAGAATTTGTAAAAACACTAAGTATTTAGAGAACTTAGTAGCAGCACCTATTCATATTATATACAGTTGATTACTAGAGACAGGTGGACTCCCTTCAGTTCAACCAAGGTTCATGGCTTTTACTCCAACTCAGTCATTTCCCAATGTGGCTCGTAGGAGTCAAACTCAAGCAATGGATTTCATTTAATTTTTGAGTTAACATAAATGTATGAAGAAAAATAATTTTTAAATTATCAGGAATGCCTCCAAATTAAGGCTCTATATTTTACTAGAAGAATTAATGAAATGATTACATTAATGAAAGTTAAAAAAATGTTTCTGCTTTTGAATAGCCCCTGTTTTTACTGTTGTACAAAGGCTCATTCTCTTGGTTGCAATTGTAATCACCTGGGGAGCTTGACTCCGGGATCCCCCCAACCCCAGACATTCTGCTATACCCGGGGCCTGGAGGTGTGTGCTGGGCACCATTATTATTTGTGAAGAGCCTCAGATAATTCGAAGGAGCAGCTCACATGGAGAACCACTGATCTAGTGATTCTTCTTTTCCTCCTTGATCTTCTGAAGCACAGCAATTAGGTTCAGTACAAAATTAAAAGTTAATACCCCCATTGGGCATTAACTTTTGGGTACCATTACCATTGGGGGTATGAACTATTTATCTTAAAAGACACAATATCAGTGTAGACATTCTGATTATAGACATTTACGTGACCAAAACACACACACAACAACACTAACAAACAATTCCAGGTTCTCACTAGCGTTACCAAGCATGACGAGCCTTTTCTCCGAGACCTGACTCTGTTTTTCACCCCTAAATCAATCTCACTTCTGTATTTTCTACCTCAGGGCACTTTCTCATCTATTTCCTGCTTTGGAAAAGGGCACTCCGGTCATTCCAGTCACCGAAACAGGAGATTTTGGAAATTCATGCTGGGCAGAGTGCTGGGCATGGGGAATTTGGTGGCTGGCAAGACAAGCCGCTTCTGTCCTCAAGGCCTGACTCTGAGGCCAAACCATCACTGAGTCAGGGCCCCCAGAGCCCTGCATGTTGACCACCATGTGGATGGACACCATGTGGATGGCCTCTTTCCACATCTTCTAACTCAGCTTTCTCCTGCAGCCAGTGAGCTCTCTCCAGAGATAAGTGCAGTCATGCCCTTACCATCTAATACACAGCAGTTTTTCATCACTGACAGAAAATGTACAACCTTAACCCATCATGACTTACAGCCCTCCATGTCTGATCGTAGCCCCAAACACACCATACCTTTCACATCCGCACTGCATCCCTGCATTGCACCACCAGCCAGCCACCTTCCTCCTCCCTTACCCGCTGGGGGATTTGTACAGTCGCTGTAGACCCCAGCCTCTGTGTGACCACTACTTTGAAGACTTCCTCCTTCACCCTGTTATGAATTTAGGCTTTCTCACCTAATATTTGTCTCTGCTCATTGAACATGAAGTCATGGTTTCTATGCTGGTTGTTATTCTTTCTGTTATTTACAGTGTTTTTTTTTTTTTAAAGAAAAGAGTATGTTAGAAATACTTTATACACACCACATAAACTTGAAGTCTCTCTGAAGAAACGTTTATGGTTTAGAAATTTATGATACGAGGTTTAAGGTGGTCTATTTCATCTGATGTTTTGCCTTTTTCTCATGTCAAGTGTTACCTCACTTTTATGAATGTTGCCACACTGGCTTTATATAGCCACCATCTATCACTCTTCTGTTTGTTTAGTAAACATCTATCTCCATCTATCTGTTATCTATACTCTATGAATCTATTGCCTATCTGCCAGTCACCTCTCATCTACCTATCCATCTCAATGTTTGTTTTGACTCATTTGAAAATAAGTTGTCAACCTCACAACCACATGAAAAAGAAATCTTGCTTCCATCTCAATCCCTTTTGTAACCATTGTTATTGATCTCATGTATCTTAGCAATAATTCTTTTCTTGCAATAATAAGCAAATTTGTTTTCTAATTACTTCACTGATTCTTCTCATACCTTCCTCTGTTGTTATTATTATTGCCTGGTTTCCTTTCTTTGCAGTTGACCTTAGGGAAAGAAGATCTCTGCATCCTTGAACATGCTTACAAATCACCCAGGCAATTATAAAATTATAATTATAAAACTAAACAGATCATCATAGATAAAGGAAATATATAGTTCAGAAGAAAATGTAATAAAGAAAAATAAGTACAAATATAATAAAGAAAATTAAATACACAAAGACAATAAATACCCTTTAGTACACAGTTATGAAAATTGACTTGGTAGCAACAGATGGGTGGGTTGAATACTTTTTTACATTACAACAATTTCCATAAAGGTGCAGACCCACAAATAAAGCAATGTTTTGGCCCAAGCGGGTTATCGAATTTCTGCTGCATTAATTTTGAATTGTATCTAATCTCTTGCAAAAGTAGAGAAAAAAAAACCTTCAGGCCTAGCGTGGTGGCTCACGCCTGTAATTCCAGGACTTTGGGAGGCCGAGGCGGGTGGATCACTTGAGGTCAGGAGTTTGAGACCAGCCTGGCCAACTTGTTGAAACCCTGTCTCTACTAAAAAATACAAAAATTAGCTGGATGTGGTGGCACATGCCTGTAGTCCCAGCTACTCGGGAGGCTGAGGCAGGAGAATTTCTTGAACACAGGAGGCAGAGGTTGCAGTGAGCCAAGATCATGCCATTGTACTCCAGCCTGGGCGACAGAGTGAGACTCCATCTCAAAAACTAAAATAAAATAACAAAACAAAACAAAAACCTTCAAGGCTGGAGGTAAATTGAAACAACATTTCTCTGAATGCTGTGATATATTCACTATTACATGTAGAATATGTAATAAAATACTAACCATCATTATAAATATTCAAGGACAAGAGGAGGAATTCCTTCCAAAGGATAAGTAGAAAGTATTGACTATTTCTCCAGAGTGCCTGGAATGTTTAGGCATTCTTTTAGGTGTTGATTAGAGCAGTAATACATAATTCACTTCAAAAACACTGCTCATTCACTGTTGTTACCAAGCAACCCAAGGAAAACAGGAGGTCCTTCAACCAGTGTCCAGGAGTTGCAGACCCAGAAGTAACTAAGTTGGGATACTTGGAGCCTGAATCATCAGATATGGAGTACAATTCTGTTATAAAAGACAATCAGAGAATGAGCCCTAAAAAGTCGGTGTAAAACTTGTGAAAGAGGAGAAAGAGACAGATAGGTAACAGCTTGTTTATGTCTACCTCAACAATTCAGTGTACCCTGGGCCCTGGGGACAAAACCAAACCAAACAAAAACAAATAAGAAAACCTCTGCTTCGAGAAATGCAAATCAAAACCACAATGAGATACCATCTCACACCAGTTAGAATGGCGATCATTAAAAAGTCAGGAAACAACAGGTGCTGGAGAGGATGTGGAGAAATAGCAACACTTTTACACTGTTGGTGGGACTGTAAACTAGTTCAACCATTGTGGAAGACAGTGTGGCGATTCCTCAAGGATCTAGACCTAGAAATACCATTTGACCCAGCCATCCCATTACTGGGTATATACCCAAAGGATTATAAATCATGCTGCTATAAAGACGCATGCACACGTATGTTTATTGCGGCACTATTCACAATAGCAAAGACTTGGAACTAACCCAAATGTCCAACAATGATAGACTGGATTAAGAAAATGTGGCATATATACACCATGGAATACTATGCAGCCATAAAAAAGGATGAGTTCATGTCCTTCATAGGGACATGGATGAATCTGGAAACCGTCATTCTCAGCAAACTATCGCAAGGGCAAAAAACCAAACACCACATGTTCTCACTCATAGGTGGGAATTGAACAATGAGAACACTTGGACACAGGAAGGGGAACATCACACACCGGGGCCTGTCATGTGGTTGGGGGAGGGGGGAGGGATAGCATTAGGAGATATAGCTAATGTAAATGATGAGTTAATGGGTGCAGTACACCAACATGGCACATGTATACATATGTAACAAACCTGCACGTTGTGCACATGTACCCGAGAACTTAAAGTATAATAATAAATAAACAAAAACAAAAACAAGATAAAGTAATGTGTCAAGGGGAAGTAACTTTGTCTAGTTCACATGTCAAATAAAAATTATATCTAACAACAACAACAAAAAAGAAAACCTCTGCTTCACAGAGCCTTATTTGAATGTAAACCAAAACTATTACACAATGGGTAATTTCTGCAAAAACGGCCTTTTTCTGAACCCTAAAGGAAGTACATTATATGCACACTATTCTGCCCTTGCTTTTTGTACGTAGTATAATCTGAAGGTTACTTAAAATCTGTGCCAGAGATTTTTTTAAAAATTTATTTTAAAGTTTATTTAGCCAGTATGTTAGCATAGTTTATTTAACTCTGTTATTGGGCTTAGGATTATTTATTTATTTATTTATTTATTTATTTGAGACAGAGTGTTGCTCTATAGCCAGGCTAGAGTGCAGTGGTGCAATCTTGGCTCACCACAACCTCCACCCCCTGGGTTCAAGCGATTCTCCTGCCTCAGCCTCCCCAGTAGCTGGGACTACATGCGCGCCACCATGCCCAGCTAATTTTCATATTTTTAGTAGAGACGGGGTTTCACCATGTTGGCCAGGCTGGTCTCGATCTCTTGACTTCGTAATCCACCCTCCTTGGCCTCCTGAAGTGCTGGGATTATAGGCGTGAGTCACCGCACCCAGCCACTTCGCGTTATTTTTATCTTAATGCCCTAGTGAATAACTATGGAAATATGTTGTTTTGTATTTGTTGATGTGAATCTTGAAGTGAGATTCCCAAAAGTGAAGTAGCTGGGTAAAGAGGTAAATGCATGTGCAATTTTGTAGAATATTGCCAAATTCCCTCCTGTTTAATGCATGATTCTCCTTAGCCTTGCCAGCAGAGAGTGGGTTCTTAAGTTTTAGATTTGTGCCAACCTGGTGGGTGATGAATGGGTCTCTCAGTATAGTTTTAACATGCCTTTCTTTTTACTATGAGTACAAGTAAATTACTATAAGTATTTTTGTGTGATTACATGTTTTGTGTCTGTTTCTGTGCTTTGTGCACAGATTGTGTTATTAATTTTTTGGTCTTAATACCAAAAGTTTAAGAGTTCTTTATACTTTAAGAAAAATAATACTTTTGTCTATGGTATGAATTGTAAATATTTTCTCTAATCTTATTTGTCTTTTGACTTTGCTTATGTTTCTTTTTTTGCAACATTTTAAAATATAGTGAAATTACCAATCTTTGAGTTATATTTAAAAGGCTTTTCCATTCCCAAATTACTGAGACACGCATCCGTATTTTCTTCTAGTACTAGAATGATTTCATTCTGCAGTTGCATTTCTAATCCATTTGGATGTTATGTTGGTGCACGATGTTCAATAGAGATGCGCAGGTTTTGTTTTCCACAGGGCCATCCATTTTTTTCCAACACCCTTTATTAACTATTTATTCTTCTCTGTGATTTGAGATGATATGAGATGCCACAAGGCGATCCTCACTTTCTGGTATTCACAAATTCATATATCCCTCCCTGGAGTGTGGACAGGACTTTGCTTCTAAGCAATAGAACACGGCAAGAGTGATAGGATGTCATTCATGTGATTACATTACATGACATTATATGGCAGCGGTAGTGGGGTGCCATTCTCGTGCTTCTGTTACATTGTATGAGTCCATATGGCTGGCAGTATCTCATGCTGTAATCAGTCTCTCTCCATTGCTGGCTTTGAAGAAACAAGCTGCCATATTTGAGAAGCCCACATGACAAGGAACTGCAGGTGGTATCTGAGAGCTGAGGGCAGCCTTCAGGTAGGAACTGAAACCTGCAGTCCTGCAGACCCAAGGAAATGAATTTGGTCAACAACCTGAAGGAGCCAGGAGTTAGTTGGTTTTTCCCCAGTTAACTCCCTGAGAAGGCCACGGCCCGGGTGACACATGGCTTCTATCCTACTGAGACGAGGCAGAGAGCCCAGCTAAATCATGCCTTAGGCTTCTGAACCACAGGGCTGCAGGTTTGAGTGTTGTTTTAATCTGCCAAGTTTGTCACAATTTGTTATACAGAATAGATAAATAATACACATATTTAGTCAGCCCCAAATTCCAAATGTGCTATGGATTATTTCTGGACTTTATTCTACTGGCCTGTGTGTCTTTTTATGCATTATTAATATGATTTAATTATAGCACTTTATAATATGTCTTAATATCTGGTAGAACTAACCTCATTCATCATTATTGCTTTTCACAGTTGTCCTTGCTATTCTTGATTGCTTAATTTTCTACATAAAAGTTAAAATCAATTAGTCTGGGCCAGAGGAAAAAATGTTATTTTTATTGGAATCACATTAAAGTTTTATATTAAGTTAAGGGAGAGTTGACAAGCGTATGCTCCTGAATCATTTGCTCCAGAATATATGATGTCTTTCCATGTGTTCTACTTTGTGTTTCAGGATTGCAGAGGGATTCTGCCCAATTTTGGATGACCTATTAAGCTTTTTTAAAAAAGTAGGGCTAAGTGTCAAATTGTTTCTAATACCATTTTACTATCTATAGAAGTATCTGAATATGATCTATTACCATGGTAAAATACTAAGCATTTTTTAAAATTGTGACTGAGTAGCAAATATTTTAGAATAACATTTTAATATCTATGGCAGTATCTGATTATGAGTTCTACTCTTAGATCTATTAATATGGTGAAATGCATTAATACATTTTCTCATATTGAACCATCCTAAAATTCTGGAATTCCATATATTTCTAGAGTTCCTTCTTCATAATGCATACTTTTAAAAATGTGCTGTGGGATTTTTCTTGTTAATATTTTATATAAAATATTTACATTTGCATTATAAGTGAGATTAGACTGTATTTTTCTTGTGGTTCAATATTTGACAGGATTGGAATTCATGTTATAGATCAATGTAGTTTTCCTTTTCTGTGATCACAAATAATTAAAACACCTTAAGATCTTATTGTTAAAGATTCGATAGAATTCCTTTGATTCATCATCCTGACTTGGAAACTTTATTTTCTTTTCTTTTCCTTTTCTTTTCCTTTTCCTTTTCCTTTTCTTTCCTGGTGCAGGGGAGCATGCAGCTTTTTGGATGCTTACTCTGTTTCCTCAATGAAAATTAGCCTATTAAACTTCCTATCTGGGCTGGGTGCAGTGGCCCACACCTGTAATCCCAGTACATTGGGAGGCCGAGGCGGGCAGATCGCCTGAGGTCAGGAGTTCGAGGCCAGCCTGGCCAACATGACGAAACCCCATCTCTACTAAATATACAAAAATTAGCCAGATGTGGTGGCGCATGCTGTAATCCCAGCTACTTGAGAGGCTGAGGCAGGAAAATTGCTTGAACCCAGGAGGCAGAGGTTGCAGTAAGCCGAGATTGCACCATTGCGCTCCAGCCTGGGCAACAAGAGCGAAACTCTGTCTCACAAAAAAAACAAAACAAAAAAGCCCAGCTTTCTATTTGTATTGGGTTTAGTTTTGATAAATTATAATTTATGTTGGGACATTTATAACTTTCCAGGCACCGCCTTTTGACTCAGCAGGACTTTAAAAAAATAGCAAAATCTCTATCTTGGTAAATTCAGTCCATCAAAATTGTGTTGTCAATTTATTGAAATTTCAATTATTGTCAAAGTTCAATTATTGAAATTATTCAAAATTGAACTTTGATAATTCTAATATTTCTACAAAAATGAGAGGAAAATGTAAAGTAGCAAATTAAAATCATTATGTAAAAAAATTCAATTTTGATAATTTATTTTTAGGAAAGTATTGCTTTAGAAAACAATAGTTTTAGGAAAGTATTCCTTTAGAAAAGAAAGCAATAAAATTCCTTTTCATATTGACTAGTACTCAGCAAAAATAGTCTCACAATTTTTTAAATTTCTTATGTTTTAATGTGTATTTCCTTGTAGTTATATCTCAGTTTTGGTATTTTGCTTTTTCTCTTTCTGTCTACTGTGGGCTATGTAGAAATGAGTATTTTGTTGATCTTTAAAAGTCTCTTTTAAAAATGGATTTCACAATTCTCTTTTTCTGTTATGTAATTCATTATTTTCTGTTCCTTCTTTCTTTTAGTTTACTTTTTTCCCTTTTTTTAGTTAGAAGTTTAATGCACCAATTTTTTTTCTAGTTAGTATTTGAGGCTACATTTTTTTACTTATCACTATATTAAATGTATCCCGTAGATTCCTGTGTTTATATTTTATTACCAATTCTTTGACATAAGATTTTAAACTATCAAGACAGAATTTTTAATATTCATTTTTACTTGTCATTGCAGTGTGATAAGAATTTTTTTCATTATTTCTACTTTAAGAGATTTTCTTCATATCCTTGGTTAGTTTTTATGAATACTTCAAGTTTATTTGAAAGGAATGTTTGTATTTGCTATTTTTTCAGTGAAAGTTTATATTCATAATATTTACAACATTAATCATGTAGTTTGGTGTCCTATTTAAACCTATTTAGGTATATATATTATATATATTAATATATATTATATATAAATATCATATATATATATGTATATGTATGTATTTTTTTGAGACTGAGTCTCATTCTGTCGCCCAGGCTGGAGTGCAGTGGCACGATCTCGGCTCACTGCAACCTTTGCCTCCCGGGTTCAAGCGATTCTCCTGCCTCAGCCTCCCGAGTAGCTGGGACTACAGGCGTGTGCCACCACACCCAGATAATTTCTTGTATTTTTAGGAGAGACGGGGTTTCACCATGTTAGCCAGATGGTCTCGATCTCCTGACCTTGTGATCCACCCACCTCGGCCTCCCAAAGTGCTGGGATTACAGGCGTGAGCCACCGCGCCTGGCCTGGTTTATATTTTTTAATTCATTTGGTTAGTCTTAGAGTAACAACAGTGTGAAAAAATATCTAATTATTTGACTTCTATATTTTTCTCTTCAAATTTTTGATAGCTTTTATTATTATATAATATGATAAAATACGAATTTTGTGTTGTTTTATATATCTGTGTTATAACCTCTGCCTTCAGCCTGCTATACCTTTTGGCCTATCCTTTTATTTTTATGACTTATAATTCCTTTCGTCTAAGCACATCTTTTATATACAACATGGAAGTTTGCTTTGCTTTGTGAAATAATATGAAAAAGTTTTTTGTTGTTTACTGAATTATGTGAGGTAGGCCCATTTACATGTATTAATCAAATGATATATTAATATGGACATATTATTTTTATCTTTTATTATGTGTTATGCTATATTTACTGTGTGTTTTATTATGTTGTCTTTTCGCTTTCCTTTTTCCATTTTTTTTTGTTGTTTGTTTTTGTTTTTAAGACGGAGTCTCGCTCAGTCACCCAGGCTGGAGTGCAGTGGAGCGATCTCGGCTCACTGCAACCTCTGCCTCCTGGGTTCAAGTAATTCTCCTGCCTCAGCCTCCCGAGTAGCTGGGATTACAGGTGCACACCACCATGCCCAGCTAATTTTTGTATTTTTAGTAGAGACAAGATTTCACCATGTTGGCCAGGCTGGTCTTGAAGTTCCATTTGTTCTGTTTTAATATTTATTTCTGTGTATAAAATGATTTATATTTTTGTTTCAGATGTTATATTTACATTAGTTTTCTATTTATGTCTCATCACCTATTTTATTACTCAGGCTTTTGCCATTGTCATCTCTAAATTATGCCCTCTGTCTCCTGCTTAACATTTATGTGCAATCAATGTTTTTATCATACTATCTCTCCTTCCCGCTTTTTTTCTATTTTTTATTGGTATGATTTTTACTTTGACAGAATTCTGAATTTGCTTCTCTTGGACAAATTTCACAAGTACAGTGACGCTTTTTGATGTCATGTTTTGCTTTTTCTCTTATTAAAAAACTTTGTTGAGTTATAATTTTAAGGATTAGTGCTATTTTATTGTTTCGTTTTTACTGTAGGGCTTCCAATTAGCAACATGGTGGATCATAGTTGCCAGTCTTCCATAGCTTCCCCTTCCTCCTGTTATCATTTGACCCCCCTCTTCAGTTTCATTTTCATTTCCATCCTCTGTACCCTGTCTCTTGATTCTTACCTGTACTCCTTTGTCCACTTCCTATTTATTCACTTCCACAACCATTTTGCCTTTTCTTCACTTGTGTTTCCCTCAGTTGGGTCAGTTCCTACTTAAGTGTTTCTATTATTTGTCCATTTCTATGTTAAATTTTTTGAATTTTGATTTGAGATGCCTTTTTATAGCTCTAATTAATTTTTAAATGATATTTAACTCATTTTGAAGTGTGTCATTATCGATTTCTTTTGTCTCATGGCTTGTTTTTGCTGTTGCGTTTACATTTGTTTGTCTCATCTCCAGAGAAGTTTTTCATTTTCATTTTCTCCATACCTTACTCTAGAAACTTGGTATGAGTTCTGTCTGATGATGTATGTTGGTGTTTCCTAGACCTGCAGTAGAAAGTAGTCACCGAGCAAATGACAGGCTGACACGGCTTCTCAGTCTCTTACACCATCATCTTTTGCTACTCTAGTGAATAAAGTTTAACAAATGCTCCCGTCCTTCGTTTGTGTTCTTTCACTTCTGTGAGACTTTTTCGTTCTGTAAGTCGCCTATCTTCAGTAACTGAGACAACCTCCTCCGTTTCTACAGTGTCTTCGGGTTCCCCAGCATCAGTCCCCACCATGCCAGCCTCCTCCAGAGCCTCACACTCCCAGATCCCTTCATTCACTGAATCAAAGACTGATGGTAGGAATCTTTGCTTTGCAAAGACTGCTGTTAGAAATCTGGGCTTCAAGAACTCTGCTGGGAGGGCTCCGAAGGCAGTGAAGAGGGCATTATTGGAAACTGAAGGAAAGGGAACCCATGTTATGCCTCGTAACAGAAAGATTGGTGAAATTTCCACTATGTAGGAAATAGAACTTGTAAGTGGTGAACTTGGTTAAATTGCTAAAGATAGGTCCAGGCAAAGTGTTGGCTATGCTGTCCAGAGTGAATGACAGCTATCCTCACAAGCATTCATTTGTACTGTACTGTAGGAAAGTGTAGACTGTGGAGCACACCTAAAAAAAACTGCTTTAAAATAATAAGTTTTGCATGTTTGCTTATTTCTCTTCTCTTTTCTTTATTTAAAATCATTTCTCAGCCAGGTGTGGTGGCTCACGCCTGTAATCCCAGCACTTTGGGAGGCTGAGGCAGGGGGATCACGAGGTCAAGAGATCGAGACCATCCTGGCCAACATGGTGAAACCCCATCTCTACTAAAAATACAAAAATTAGCCGGGCATACTGGCGAGTGCCTGTAGTCCTAGCTGCTTCAGAGGTTGAGGCAGGAGAATTGCTTGAACCCGGGAGGCAGAGGTTTCAGTGAGCCGAAATAGCACCACTGCACTTCAGCCTGGTGGCAAAGCGAGACTGTATAAAATAAATAAATAAATAAATAAATCATTTCTGTAGAATCGTTTGCCCTTGCTGTGTTGAGTTTGGAAAGCACAACCCAAATCATCCCATTTTGTCAGGACTGCAGCTTGGTCAGGGGAAGTGCTGGTCAGCAGTGATGCACTGGGACACCCACCAGAGCTACTGGCTGGCAGCTCGGCTAATGCGGATCTTTTTCCATTAACTGCAGTTTCTTGCTTATGTCCACATGGTGAAGGCTCACTTCAGAAAATACAGGTATATTTTCCACTTGCATTTCCTAACAGGTATTTGATGTTCCTGTGCAAATTGTATCAAAGATGGGGACTATGGATCAGCATTACTGAGACCCATTCCTGAAACTCCTAAAAATATTAGGCCAACAGCTTTGGACTATGAAGCCAATAACATTTATTCCACCACAAGATTTTTTTAAAGATCAGTATTTATTTAAAAAATATTTATTTAGAAAAGATCAATGTTTATTTACTAAAAGGAAAGAGGGAAGGAAGGGAGGAAGAAAGAAAGAGAGAGCGTAAAGAAGGAGTAACTTTTTCCAGTCCTTATGTTCTCATGAGAATAATTCCCAGCAGTAAAATTTGTGCCAGAAGTTTTCACGTTTACCTGGGAGCTGGTGGGAGGCAACAAGAAATGTACTTGAAGCTGGGAAATCAGTCTTGACGGATTCAAATTCCACTTCTGGCCCTTTCTAGCTGAAACAATTTCCTACTCTTTCTAAATGTTAAGTTTCTCATCGGTAAAACTGAGAAATTATCTACTTTAGAAATACTAATATTAACTGGGTCCTCACAGAAGCTACACTCCGCTCTGGACATTTTATATGCATTTCAAATTTCCCCTGAGGACTAGGGTAACATCACCACCTTCATTCACACCACGCTGCTCTGGCCCAGGAGCTTCCGAGCTGCCTGTATCAATGCACTGGTTCTTCCTGTTTACAGTACCAGCATATGTCTCCACTCCAGACTTCAAACTACCTCTCTTTGTTTTAGATCTTGTAAATAGACAAAGATAGAGTCCATGCTTTCAGGAAATTATGAAGTGTATGATGAGAGAAGCCATTGATTTTGGTGCTAAGAACATTGTTCTAGTAGCCCAGAAATAATAGATGATTCTAGCTTAGAATATGGTTCTATGTTGAACAATATTTATATATAATCATAATATGGAAACTCTGTTTCCCATTTTTGCCATCAATTTAAGATCAAAGCAGAAATTTTTGGTTGCGTTTACACAACGACTATGTAAAGACGCTTGTTGCCAGGTGTGGTGGTTCACACCTGTAATCCCAGCACTTTAGGAGGTGGAGTTGGGAGGATCCTTTGAGCCCAAGAGCTCAAGGCTGCAGTAAGCCATGATCACGCCTTTGCACTCCAGCCTGGGCCACAGAGTGAGACCCTGTCTTAAAAAAAAAAAAAAAAAAAGAATAAGCTTGCCAATGTAAAGGAAAGTGCATGTCCTGGAAGGTGTGAGTAGACTCAGGAAGGAGAGGTAGAGGAGGGAGGGCTCATGCTGTCATCTGAAAGAGAGAGGAGTCCTCATGAGTTCTAAAATTATATATATATAATATATATGTCTATATATAGGCCTATATAGGCCATATATATATATATGCCTATATATATAAAATAGGCATATGGCGTATATAGGCCTATTATATATATAGGCATATATATATATAGAGAGAGAGAGGCATATATATATATATATATATATATATATATATATAGACTGGCATATGCCATGTCTTCCTTCTCTCTGCGTGATACTGATTTGTAAATTCACCTGCTTTTAATCAGTCTGTAATCTTGGGTGTCAGTGCCTCAGAGCTATTCAATGAATAACCAATGAATAACCAATGAATAGCCAAAAAGTAGAAACAACCCAAATGTCCATCAACTGAGGAATGGAAAAACAAAATGTGGTATGTCCTTATCATGGAATATCTCAAATCCCATCTTACGCAGGGGTGAAGGAGTCCAAGAAGCTCAAGAAGCGGGACTTGAAACACTCAGTTGTCATACTGGAGAATGACATCGGTTCTTCAATGAATAACCAATGTTATTCATAATACTGCTATGAAAATTGAGGTACCAGTTTTAATGTGTACATATGTTTTTAATTCTCTTGACTATATTGCTAGGCCAAATAATGAGTCTATGTTTAGCTTTGGAGGAGCTGTCAAACTATTTCCACAGTCACCGCAAAGGTTAATGTCCCACCAACAATGTGTGAGGTTTCCATTTTCTCCACATCCTTGTCAACAATCGCTATTGCCTGTCTTTTTAATTTATCTTAGTAAGTGTGAAGTGGCATCTCATTGTGATTTTGATTTTTTTATGTCAATAGTTTTTGAGGAACAGGTGTTGTTTGGTTACATGGATAAGTTTTTTATGGTGATTTCTGGGATTTTGGTGCATCTGTCACCCGAGAAGTGTACACTGGACCCAATGTGTAGTCTTTTAACCCTCCTCCACTTCCCACCCCTCCCCACGAATCCCCAGAATCCATTATATAACTCTTATGCATTTGCATTCTCATAGCTTAGCTCCCACTTATAAGTGAGAACATATAATGTTTGATTTTCCATTCCTGAGTTACTTCACTTAGAGTAATGGTATCCAACTCCATCCAGGTTGCTGTGAATGCCATTATTTCCTTCCTTATTATAGCTGAGTAATGAAGCTTTTTAGTTTCGTTAAGTTCCATCTATTTATCTTTGTTTTTGTTGCATCTATCTATCTATCTATCTATCTATCTATCTATCTATCTATCTATCTATCTATCTGTCTGCCTATCTATCTATCTATCTATCTATCTATCTATCTATCTATCTATCTGTCTATCACATTTTCTTTATCCACTCATTGGTTGATGGGCATTTACGCTGGTTCCATATTTTTGCAGTTGCAAATTGCGCTACTATAAACATGCATGTGCAAGTGTCTTTTTCATAGAATGACTTCTTTCCTCTGGGTAGATACCCAGTCATGGGATTGCTGGATCAAATTGTAGTTCTACTTTTAGTTCCTTAAAGAGTCTCCATACTGTTTTCCATAGTGATTTTACTAGTTTATATTCCCACCAGCAGTGTAAAAGTGTTCCATTTTGACCACATTCATGCCAGCATCTATTATTTTTTTATTTCTTAATTATGGCCATTCTTGGAGGAGTAAAGTGGTTTTGATTTGCATTTCCCTGATAATGAGTGATGTTTAGCATTTTTTCGTATGTTCGTTGGCCATCTGTTTATCTTCTTTTGAGAATTGTCTATTCATGGCCTTAGCCCACTTTTGGATGGGATCATTTGATTTTTTCTTGCTGATTTGTTCGAGTTCCTTGTAGATTCTAGGTATTAGTCCTTTGTCAGATGCATAGATTGCGAATATTTTCTCCTGTTCTGTGGGTTGTCTGTTTACTCTGCTGATTATTTCTTTTGCTGTGCAGAAGTTTTTTAGTTTCATTTAGTCCCTTCTATTTGTCTTTGTTTTTGTTTCACTTGCTTCTGGGTTCTTGGTCACGAACTCTTTGCCTAAGCCAGTGTCTACAAGAGTTTTTCTGATGTTGTCTTGTAGAATTTTTATGGTTTCTAGTTTTAGATTTAAGTCTTTAATTTATCTTGGGTTGATTTTTGTATGAGAGATGAGGATCCAATTTTATTCTTCTACATATGGCTTGCAAATTAAGTCTTCTGATTTGCTTTTCCCTAATTACTAATGATGTTGAGCATCTATTCACATGCCTATTAGTTATTCATACATCTTCTTTGGAGAAATGTGTATTCATATTATTTTCTCATTTTTAAATTGAGCTACTCTGCTTTTTGTCATTGAGTTGTCAAAGTTTGTATATATTCCGAATATGTCACTCATCAGATGTATGTATCACTTGCAAATACTTTCTCCTCTTCTATTGGCTTTTTTCACCTCATGGTGTTTTCCTTTAAAGCACAAAGTGTTTAATTTTTATGAAGTCCAACTTATTAAACTTCTCTTTATTGCTTGTGCTTCTGACGTCATATCTAAGAAATCATGGCCTACCCCAAGATCATGAAGACATGCTTCTGAGTTTTCTTCTAAGAGTTTTGTGGTTTCAGATAATGTTTTAAGAATATACACCACTTTGTTAACTTTTGTGTATGATGATAATTAGGGTCATATCTTCTATCTTTTGCATGTGGACATCCAGTTTTCCCAAAGCTGTTTGTTGAACAGATTGTTCTTTTCCTATTGAATTGTCTTGGACCCTTGATCAATAATCAACTGACCATAAGTTTTGGGGTTTATTTTAGAGCACTCAATTCTATTCCATTTATCTATGTGTCTGTTTTTCTGCCAGTACCACATTGTCTTAATGACTGTAGCTTTCTAGTAATTCTTAAAATAATAAATTATAAATCCACCAACTTTGCACTTTTTTAAAAAGATTGTTTAGTTATTCTGGGTCTCTTGCATTTTCATATAAATTTGAGAGTCAGCTTATCAATTTCTGCAAAAAAACACATGGAAGAATTTTGATATAGATCCTGATAAATCTGAATTAATTTGGAGAGTACTGCATCTTCATTATATTGTATTATGATCCATAAACACAGGCTACTTTCTATTTATTTAGATTTTCTTTAATTTCTTTCAACAACATCTCATAATTTTCTGAGTACAAGTCTTAGACTTCTCTTGATAATTTTATTTTCTTTTTTTGTGACAGGGTCTCACTCTGTTGCTCAGGCTGGAGTGCAGTGGCATGATCTTAGGTCACTTCATGCAGCTTTGACCTCCTAGGCTCAGGCAATCCTCCCATCTCAGCCTCCCAGGTAGCTGGGACTGCAGGTGTAAGCCACCATACCCAGCTAATTTTTGGGTTTTTTTCTGTAGAATGGGGTTTGCCATGTTTTCCAGGCTCGTCTCAAACTCCTGAGCTCAGGAGATTCTCCTGCCTCAGCCTCCCAAAGTGCTGGAATTATAGGCGTGAGCCATTGCTCCTGGCTTTATTGATAAGTTTACTTTTATGTATTTTACTGTTTTTGATGCTGTTGTGAATGAAATTGTATTTTTTAAAAATTATATTATATATACTTAAGGAATACAACATGATATTATGGAATGCATATAGACAGTGAAATGGTTGCTGTAGTGAAGGAAATTAACATGGATACATCATCTCACATAGTTACCCTTTTTGTTTTGCAAGAGTAGCTATCATCTTCTCATTTAGCAGAACTCCTTAATCTAGTACAATTTGTTCACAATAGTCTTCATATTGTACATTCGATCCTTACACTTGCTCATACTACATTTCTACTATGTATCCTCTGACCTAAATTTCCTAATTTCCTCTCCTCTCCCCAACTCCCACTCCTGGTATTACTATTTTACTCTCTATCTCTGAATATTTGACTTATTTTTTATATTCCACAATATTTTTCTTACTGTGTCTGCCTTATTTTACTTAGCATAATGTCCTTCAAGTTCATCTGTATGATGGCAAATGGCAGGATCTCCTTTTTTAAGGCTGAATAATATTTCATTGTATATATATCTACATGTGGAGCATCCTAAATTCAAAAATCTGAGAATCAAAATAATCCGAAATCCAAAACTTTTTGAGCACTGACATGACACTGAAAAGAAATGCTAGTTGGAGCATTTCAGATTTTTGGATGTTCAGATTCGGGATGCTCAGCTTTTAACTATAATGCAAATATTCCAAAAATCTGAAAAAGTCCAAAATCTGAAACACCCCTGGTCTCAAGTATTTTGGATAAGGGATACTCAACCTGTACCAGTTTCTTTTTTCTTTTTTCTTTTTTTCTTTTTTTTTTTTTTGAGACAAGAGTCTCGCTCTGTCGCTGAGGCTGGAGTGCAGTGGCGCGATCTAGGCTCACTGCAAGTTCCACCACCTGAGTTCACGCCATTCTTCTGCCTCAACCTCCCAACTAGCTGGGACTACAGGCACCTGCCATAACACCCAGCTAATTTTTTGTATTTTTTAAATAGAGACGGGGTTTCACCGTGTTAGCCAGGATGGTCCCGATCTCCTGACCCCGTGATCTGCCCACCTCGGCCTCCCTAAGTGCTGGGATTACAGGTGAGCCAGCGCGCCGGGCCAACCTGTACCAGTTTCTTTATCCATTCATCCATCAACAGACCTTAGGTTGTTTCCACATCCTGGCTGTTGTGAATAGTGCTTCGATGAGCATGGGGCTGCAGATACCTTTACGAGGTGATGATTTCATTTCCTTTTGGTATATACCCAGAAGAGGGATTGCTGGGCCATATGTTAGTTGTATTTTTAATTTCTTTAAGAACCTCCATACTGTTTTCCATAATCTACGTCAATCTACATTTCCATCAATAATGTACTTGGGTTCCCTTTTCTCTACACTCCACCAACACATTTGTTATCATTGCCTTTTTTTTTTTTTTTTTTTGGTGATGGAGTTTCTCTCTTTGCCCAGGCTGGAGGGAGTGCAGTGACGCGTTGTTGGCTCACTGCAACCTCCACCTCCCAGGTTCAAGCGATTCTCCTGCCTCAGCCTCCTGAGTAGCTGGAATTACAGGCATCCACCACTATGCTGGGCTAATTTTTTGTATTTTTAGTAGAGACGGAGTTTTGCCATGCTGGCCAGGCTGGTCTTGAACTCCTGACTTCAGGTGATCCACCCTCCTCAGCCTCCCAAAGTGCTGGGATTACAGGTGTGAGCCACTGCGCCTGGCCTGTTGCTTTTTTTTTGTAACAGCCATTCTAACAGGTATGAGGTGATAATTCACAGTGATTTTAATTTACATTTCCCTGATGATTAATGATGTCCAGCACTTTTTTTTATTTAACAGTGATTTATTCAAACATGTATCACATTTGTGTATTATTAGGTTACAAGGATATTAGAATTGAGTCTTTACTCCTATCCTCTAGCCAGTTAGTTTTATCAGGGAGATAATGCACACGTGTGTACATGGAAAGATAAATAATAATACAATGCCAAAAAAAGGAACTCAGAATATGACAAGACAGAACTTGAGCTAGATCATTTAAAAAGTTAGAATTTAGATAAGTTGAGAACAATAAGAGAAAATTACCTCACAAGAGTTAGGAATATTTGTGATGTGTTTGGGAAAAAAAAAATAAATGGAATCATTTCATTGGAACTGAGAGATCAATTAGGAGATATTAAAAGCTGGGAAAAGTCTGGATTCTAGGGGTTTCATATGTCATGAAGACATAGATGATTTTTGAGCCAGGAATATTCGAGAAGCAGTGTTTTGGAAAATAGGCAGCAGTAAATAAATGAGAAAATTAAAGAGATTAAAGGCAGGTAGAGTTCTAATTTAAAATTGTCAAAGGCGGAGAAGAGGAAGGAATGAAAGACAAAGGACGGTATATCAATTATGTTCCTTTCAAGTGATCAAGATGGCAGCTGAAACCAGGGTAAGCAAAACAAGGAAATTTTAGTGCAAACAAGTCCAGGGATAATTCTGGCTTCAGTTATGACAATATTCAGGGCTCAAAAACTGTTGCTAGTACTCAGTTTTTCTTTAGCATTCAGCTCTGCCTTCTTTGAATGACAATAATATGGTAATAAAGTAGATACTGCTGTTCAGCCTCGCAGCTACCCAGAGACTCAGCAGGAAAGTCATTCTCTATTCACAGCTCTTTCCGAAGTTCTGAAATTCACTCTGATTATACCAGCGTAGATCAATCTGGAACTAATTAATAAGTGTATGTCCAGAACTTTTTCATATACCTGTTGACCATTTTTGTTTGGTTGGTTTTTTTTAGAAATGTCTATTGAGGTCCTTTGCCCATTTTTAGATAGTTTATTTGTTTTCCTGCTATTGAGTTGTATGGTTTGTCTATAAACTTTGGATATTAACTCCTTATCAGATATATGATTTGCAAATATTTTTTTCCTAACCCATAGGTGGCCATTTTATTTTGTTGATTATTTTCTCTGCTGTGCAGAAGCTGTTTAGTTTGATATAGTCCAATTTATTTAGTTTTACTTTTGTAGTCTGAGCTTTTAGTGTGATTTAAATTGTATTTTTAATTTCATTTTCAAATTGTTTCTTGGTAGTGCATACAAATGTAGGTGATGTTTGTATACTGATAGTGTATCCTACAATCTTGTTGAATGTCTTTATTAGCTCTATTAGTTTTTTGTGGATTCTTAATGATATTTTATATATGTCATTGGCAAATAGAGATAATTTTACTTCTTTCTTTCCCACTGGATTTCTCTTTTTTATTTTTTTGCCTAATTGCCTGAGATATAACCTCCAGTAAATAAATGTAAATGATGAGAGAATACATTTCTCATACTTTTAGGAAGAAAATATTCAGACTTTTACCATTCAGTAGAATGTTAACTCTAGAATTTTTGTAGATGACCTTTATCAGGTTGAGAAAGTTTCCTTTTACTCCTACTGTGTAAAATGTTGTTATCATAAAACAGTGTTGGATTTTGTCATATTTTTCCTTCTGCATATATTGAAATAACCACTTACTTTTTTCCTTATATCTTAGTAATGTGTTCACTAATGTGCATTACATTGATTATTTTTGGATGCTAAACCAACCCTTAATTCCTGGGATAAATACAATGTGGCCATGGTGTATAATCTTATTTATATGTTGCTGGATTTAGTTTTTTTGCTGAGCATTTTTGGATACATATTTATAAGAGCCATGTCTGTGATTTACTTTTGTGTGATGTCTCTGGTTTTGGTATAAGAGTAAGATTGTCCTCATAGAATAAGCTGAGTAATATTCCCTTCTCTTCTATTTCCTGGAAGAGCCTAAATTCTGGAAGAATTTCTGAAGGATTGGTATTAATTCTTCAAATGTTTAGAAGAATTCACCAATGAAGTTGTGTCTGCTGGGGATTTTCTATGTGGGAAGTGTTAAAATTACTAATTCAATGTTCTTACTTGCTAAAATTCCATTCAGGTTTCCTATTTCTTCTATCAAATCAGTAATGTTTGTCTCTAGGGATTTGCCCATCTTAGTTTTCTCAGTTGTTAGCATGTAGCTGTTTGTACTCTTGTGATCCTTCTTATTGCTGTGAGTTTAGTAGTAATGTCCTCTCTTTTTCCTCGAAGTTAATAATTTGATTCTTCTCTCTTTTTTTTCATGGTCTGTCATGTAAAAGACTTGGTCCGTTTTTGTTGATCTTTTCAAATAATCATATCTGGTTTAATTTATTTTTCTCTATTATTTTTCTGTTTTCTATTTCATTTATTTCAGGTCTAATCTTTATTTCTTTTCTTCAACTGGCTTGGCTTTATTTTGTTCTTTTTTCATAGTTTTCTAGAGGGCTGGTTAGATTATTTATCTGAGATCTTTCTTCTTGATATAGGTGTTTAAATAGCTATAAATTTTTCTCTAATAACTGTTTCAGTTGCGTTCCATAAATTCTTGTATCCATCGTCTCATTTTTATTTATCTCAAAGTATTTTATAACTTACCTTAGGTGATTTCTTTCTTGACCCATTGGTTATTTAGGGGGGCTTTGTTTAAATTCCACATTTTTTCTGAATAGCCCACATTTTCTTTGGTTATTGATTTCTAATTTCATTCCATTACTGTTAAATGATATACTTTGTATAATTTCAATCCTTTTCAATCTAGTGAGGCATTTTATGGCCTAGCACATTGTCCATTCTGGAGAATGGCTTTTGTGCACTTGAAAAGAATGTGTACACCTTTGTTGTTGGGTTGAATGTTCTGTAGATGTTGATTAGGACTTGTTGGTTTAGAGTGTTGTTCAAGTCTTGTATACCTCTTTTTTAAAAAAACAAAATAGTTGTTCTATTCATAACTGAAATTTAGATATTTAAGCCCCTAACTATTATTGCAGAGTTGTCTGTCTCTTCTTTCAAGTCTGTTACTTTTTGTTTCTTTTATTATGGGGCTCTATTGTTGAGTGAAATATGTCTATAATTGTTAGGTATTCTTGACATATTGGCCTTTTAATCAGTAGAAAGTGTCTCTCTTTATGTCTCGTAATTATTTTTATATTGAAGTCTATTTTAACAGTATAATTCTGTTGTGATTACTGTTTGTATGATGTATCTTTTTTATACTTTCAATAAATGTTAACTTTATTTCTGAAGTGCGTCTCCTTGTTTGTTTTACTATATTTGACCATCTCATTCAATAGGATTGTTTAATCCATTCATATTTAATTATGATGGATGTAATTGATTCATGTCGGCCAGGATGCCTTTTCTTCTCTATGTCCCATTATTACTTGGTTTCTTTATTCATTCTTTATTGCCTCGTTTTGTCTTAAGTAGATATTTTCACATGCATTATTTTAACTCCTTTAATTAACTTTGTACTTTTTAAAGTTATATTCTTTAGCATTGCTCTAGGGTTTACCATAAATTTTCAGAATCCAAATCAGATTTATACTAATTTATTACAATAATTTATACAAATTGTACTTCTACAGACTCCATTTATTCTCCCTTTATGTGCTATTATTCTAGAAAGTACATCTGTGTATATTACAAAGCCAGCACTGCATTGTTACCATTATTGCCTTACAGAATCATGTTTTAAAGAAGCTAAAAGAAGAAACAAGAGCAGAAATATATAGAGTTTAAATATCTATCTGTCTTTTATTTACTATTTTGAATTTGCTTCATTTTTTTTTTTTTTGTTGTGGATTCCGGTTACCTTCTGCTGTTACTTGGTTACTGTAATATAGCTTCATTCCCACCCCTCTCTTTTGCCTTCTCATTCTCAAATATGTATTTCATTTTTATATATAAAAAGTAAAACAATCCAATTTATACATAATGTTTTATGCAAGTGCCTTTTAAATAAGTTAAGAGATGAGAGAAAAAATATATATAATTATAGTGTACTTTATTATCACTTACATAAATTATCTTTACCAGAACTCTGTTTTGTTTCATGTGGTTTCAAGTTATTTTCTGGTGTCACTCTGTTTCAGTCTGAAGAACTTCCTTTAGTACATCTTTTAAGGAAGATATGCTAGCAATGAAGTCTCTTAGTTTTTGTTTATCTGAAAATGTCTTTATTTCACCTTTATTTTTGAAAGAGGCCTTTTTTCCTTTTACCTTGTTGAATACTTAATTCCATTGTCTTTTATTATCCACAGTGTCTGATGAGAAGTCAGCTGTTAATCTTATTGCAATTTCTCTGTACACAATAAGTCATAACACATGAATCTGTACATAAGTCTTGAACATAAAGTCATGTACATGAGACTTGCTGCTTTCAAGATTTTTACTTCATCTTTGACTTCAACATTTTGACTTTGAAATGTTGTCTGGGTAAGGATCCCTTTCCATTGAAAAACAAAAGTTTACTCTAATTTGGAGTTTACTTCTTTGATATGTTTGTTGGTGTTTTTACTTAAATTTTAGAAGTTTTCAGCCCTTGTTTCTTTGGATATTTTTTTTCTGCTCTTTTCTCCCTCTCATCTCATTCTGATTTGCCCATTATGTTTATGTTGGTGTGATTATGTCATTTCATATTTCTTCTGAGGCTCTGATCATTTTTCTTTTTTTTTGCCATTGTGTTCTTCATTCTGTATAATTTCTATTTATCTTCAAATTTGCTGATTTTTTCTTCTGTCGGCTAAAATCTAGACAGTTGAGCCTCTTTAGTAATATTATTCAAGTTTTTATATGTGTTTACACCAACATTTCCTCTTGGTTCTTTTAAAAAATAATTTCTACTCTTTATTGATAGTATCTATTTAATGAGTCATTGTTAGCACACTTTCTTTAATTCCTTAAGCATGGTTTTCTTTAGTTCTGTTACCATATTTGTAACAGCTGCTTTTAAGTTTTTGTCTGCTAAGTTACACTAATGTACCTCCTCACAGGTAATTTCCACTGCCTGATATTTTTTCCTCTCTATGGGCCACTCTCTTCTGTTTCTTTTGTTGGTGTTTAAACTGTACATTTTAGATAATGTAGCAACTGTGGATACTGATCTCCCCTTCTTGTGGGTTGTTTAGTGACTTGACTGGACTGATTCTGTGTATTTGTTTCCCCTGTATTATGCAGCCTCTGATATCCCTGCTTAGATTTTTCTTTTTTGTTCTGTTTCTTCAGCCTGGAATTCTAGGAAACATCTCTGGATCTTCACAAACAACTTATTAGTTAAGGGTTGTACCTCAGTTTCCTTAGCCACATAACCTTTACCACTGCAGGCATGTGTGCCTTAGAGACTTACTTCACTGTTCAAGGAATTTACTCTTTTGTTCCATGTTTGTCCAAGGATTCAGAGTCTCTGTTCATTCCTGAGAGAGCACAGCCTTGGGCATCTGCACAGTTTTCCAGACTGCTGAGGATGAGAGGTATTTTGCTTTTGCGCATAATTCACTAGGTGTTCCCTTAGGTCAGAGTAGCTTATTGTCCAGCCAGTCTGTGATCCAAAGCTCCAGGCCCTCTATTGATGGATCTCTGCGTGGCTGGGGAAGGTTTTCAAGTCTGTTCCATGTCTTGCTCTGATTGCTCATAAGTGGTGCAATCCAGCACATGGACACAGTCTTCCAGACCTCCAAAGATGAATGTGATTCCCTGAAGGACTCTTTTTGGCTGTCTCTTGCTCTGATACTCTTTTAAACTTCTGGAAGGTCTATTTTGCTTTTTGCTATTAGCATCATGGAGCTACCAACTCATTTAATTGCTTGCCACTAAGGTCTCCATTGTTTTCCATAATTTACTCAGATATAAACTTCTCCAGCTCGGTTTCAATAAAGTCTGTCCCTTCAGGCAGTACTTTGAAGGTATCCGTCCTTATGACCTACCTCTTACCTTGGGTAAACCCTATCCTGGATGTGGGGTTGGAAACAGTTGCCTTATTTTTTTGGAGTAGCACTTGTGCTCTATGAGTGAGCTCTGGGGAGAGTGGCCCCTTGTTTCTTGACTTTTCTTTTCTGGCCTGGAACCTCTATGTGCAAGCTGGAGAGGGATCAGTTGAGTCCAGTGTTCTCAGCCTCTACACTTAGAGCAGAGTCCTTGCCCTATGAATGGGGGCTGAATGAGGGAAAGGAGCCCCAGTTCTTCTGGCTGCACTTACCCAGAATAGCACTTTCACAGAGTGGAGCTCGGAAGGATGACAGATGCCGGAAGCCTGCCCCTTGTGGGATGCAACTGTAGCCTAGCCCAACATCTGGGACTGGGGACAGAGGAAAACCCTTGTCTTCTTGGTTGCACCCACCCTGAAAAGAGTGTCTAGAGTAAGACCCACATTACATGGGGTGGATAGGAACACAGAGTGGCTCAAATGCCACCATCTCTCACTGTTCTTACCAAGATTTACCAGATTTGCTTGAATGATTATTTCTCTACTTTCTGTATTTACTGAGGAAAATTTCCAGAGACTTCTAATTTTTTTTTCAAATAATTTTCACCAGTTAAATTTTTGTAATTGTTTCACTGGGGAGAGTCCGCCAAGCTCCTCACACCTCCATTCCAGAAGTCCTATCATTTTGCAACTGACCCATTAGTCCCAGAGACAGATTTTTTTCTTAAAAACATAGAAATTGACCCTCTGGTCTTAAAGCTTGAAACTTACATTTGTTTTATCTAAGTACATTCCTCAGAAAATGACCTTCAGGCCTCTCAAAGTATTGAAGAACTGAAGCTCAAAGTATCAAAGAACTGAAACTCACCCCATCCAGACAGTGAGATGCCAGACCTCCCATTCATCATGATTGCTTCC
Organism: Gorilla gorilla gorilla; assembly: GCF_029281585.2. Classification (NCBI taxonomy): domain Eukaryota; kingdom Metazoa; phylum Chordata; class Mammalia; order Primates; family Hominidae; genus Gorilla; species Gorilla gorilla. The sequence continues at coordinate 27,553,946 of NC_073240.2, forward strand.
TTGCCCCTCCCTAGTTCCTGTTTTCTTACACATTGTTACATTTCTTCCCCAATTCTTAGTCAGTCAAGGAGATGGATATGAAACTGAGCTCCCATCTCCTTGGCTACAGCACCCGATTAAAACCTTCTTCTGGGCCGGGTGCAGTGGCTCATGCCTGTAATCCCGGCACTTTGGGAGGCCGAGGTGGGTGCATCACGAGGTCAGGAGATTGAGACCATCCTGGCTAACACGGTGAAACGCCGTCTCTACTAAAAATACCAAAAATTAGCTGGGTGTGGTGGCAGGCGCCTGTAGTCCCAGCTACTCGGGAGGCTGAGGCAGGAGAATGGTGTGAACCGGGGAGGTGGGGCTTGCAGTGAGCCGAGATTGTGCCACTGCACTCCAGCCTGGGCGACAGAGCGAAACTCGTCTCAAAAAAAAAAGAAAAAAAAAAAGAAAGAAACCTTCTTCTGTAGCAATACTCATTGTAATCTCAGTCATTGGCTTCTCGTGTGGTGAGCAGCAGGACCTAGACCAAACCAAACCCCTGGTGTTTCCATAATACTTTCATTAGCTCACTTACTTCTCACAGTAAGTTCATGATATCAGTGATGCTACTGTCTGCATTTTACAGAAGTAGAAGCTGAGAGAGGTAACTTGTCCATGTTCTTCATTTAGAGAGAGACAGAGCAGCACGTCAACCCCAGCCAACCTAATTGCAGGCACCTACTCTTTACACTGTGCTCTGTTGCCCAAAGAACCAAGTCCAGGGGTCTACAAAGTGAGAGGAGCGGGGAGTGCCCATGGCATTGTAAATTTACTTCTGGGAAATGATCTCTTATACTGCAGTTGCATTCATTCATTAAAAACCATCATGATAGTAGCTAGAAACGTTGAAATTCATTACCTCATATTTCAGAATCTGATTTGTAATATATATTGAAAATGAACATTTTTTAAAAACAGTAATTTACCATGCAAAGACCATCTCACATGGGAGGAAAAAAATACATTGTATAATTTGTATTTTGACTTTCAGTTTCCGTCACCCATTTTATATTTATGACTTTTTTTAATGGAAGAAATGTCCAAGGAAGAATGGAAGCCATAGAGGCGTCTTGGAAGCGTGTTATAATACAAACAATACACACATGGAAATGTTAATGAATTCACCACATATGTAACCTAAAACTGTCCGTGCTGTTTCTCTAAAAGCATTTAATAGGTTCCCACTAGTCTCAGGATACAGCTTCTACTTCTTGGTGCACATTTGGTCCTTCATGATCTTCCTCCTGTCCCTGTTTGCAGACCCCTGTCCTGCTACCCTCTGCTTTCCTTGTACTCTGACCACTGACCACATGCCTCTAGTCTAGGCTTCTGTTCATCCTGTGTCCTCTGGCCAGGTGCCCTCTCCCCTATTTCCTCTTTCCATGATAATTTCCTGTTCAGCAGGAACACTCTGATTGGACATCACCCATCCACAGAAAAATCTCCTGATGCCCCAGGAAAAGGTGATATCCCCATCGCCAGATTCCAACAGCACGCTGGAAGTATCTCTGTGGCAGGTGTCACAGTGTGCGAATCGATTTACTCCTTCACCCACCTTCTTCTTCAACAATTTCTTGGCCACAAACACCATGTCTTACTCATCGTGTACATCTAGTGCCTGGTGCATGCTCCAGAAAATTTAATGACTCTTCATTCAATGGATGAATGCATGAATGTATGTATCTGTCAAAAATGAGTAAACATCTCAGAAGCAACTGGTCTGAGAGTCAGTTTCCATAGAAAACTGTCCTGAACCAGTCACTGGGGGGTAAGGAAAAGGGAAAATTGAAAGGTGATCTGTCATTTCAATTGGGATGACTGTGGTTTCAGCAAAATACTGTGTAATTGCAGCTAGCGAGTGAGAGACCAGGCAGAATGGCCTGTTCATGGCCCTAGGAAAGGGTCTCGGGTGAAGGGCAGGCCCAGCACGCCCTGCTGCACTCCTTCGACACTGCCATTCAGGTGCCACCAGCTTCCCCATCTTGTCTGCTGCTGTTCTCAGCAGGCACAGCCAAATGCCAAGGCCTGTCACACTCAGCCTCAGAAACCCCAGATGCACCACCCCCAACAGCCACTGTCTATAGAAGCTAATGATTAAGGTGGAACAAGGACTCATTGCTGAATTCCATCCAGAGTTTTTAAAATAATTCCCATGCATACTGATACCTGCCTGACAGGTGTTGGGAGGATTAATTATTCATTTACTTTTCCTCTTCCTCTGCAAAAAGCAAAGAGGCAAACCTGTATGGAAGTCAAATGAGCAGTGTATGGATCCCCATCAACTGCAGTGTAAACAGAATAGAAATAAATCCTTATGAAGATGGGTTATTTGGGTGGCATTACCATCTAATGTCTACCTCTGCGAACATCGGCACTACCTCAAACAGTATTAACTATAAGTCATTTAGAGTAAATATCAGAATATGGTAACGATTTTTAAAAGACGATTAGATTTTAGGCAACACTAACAGAGATACAGTGTTGACAACAGGAGAGATCAAAACTCTCAGAATGAACTTTAGGAAAAGCAAACTTGATGGTATGGACCAAGTGTTTGTGTCCTCCTCCCCTCCCCACCAAATTCAAACACTGAAATCCTAACCCCCAAAGTAATGTACTAGCAGGTGGGGGCATTGGGAGGTGATGAGGTCACAAGGGTGGAGCCCTCATGAATGGGATTAGTGCCTTTATAACAGGGGCCTCAGGGAGGCCACCAGCCCTCTCCAGCATGTGAGGACACAGCAAGGTGCCGTCTATGAATCAGGAAATCAGGAAATGCACCCTCACTAGACACCAGTCTGCTTGATGCTTTATCTTGGGGTGCCAGTCTCCAGAACTGTGAGAAATAAGTTCTGCCATTTATAAAGCACCCAGTCTGAGATATTAGAGCAGCCTAAATGGACTAAAACACTGATCATGTCATTCCTCTGCTTGAAATCCTGCAAAGAACCCCCTTATCAATAAGCACCCCAGTCTGTCTCCTGCCTGTGTTCTAAGCAACTCTCCTGCCAATAGATGCCCACACTCTTCTGTAGTATTTTATGCTCTGCTAATTCTGTTGTCTCTGTACTTCTCCAAATGCATGATACCTACCTTCCCTCTCTACATAGAAAGTCCTGGCAGAACTCATACAACTTACCAACGTTTTATTCATCTTGCAAGACCTCTGTCCGACTTCACACTGCTCCTGTTTTCTTTATACATTGTTCTATGTGTGTTTCTTTATACATTGTTCTGTGATTTGGTTTACATGTTCTGTTCTCCTGCCCCCATCAAGTATGTGACCTGGAGGGTAAGGAACGTGTTAAATTTACCTTTGTGTCTCTGCTGACTTTGACTGTCTGGCATAGAGGAGACACAGAGTCTATCTTTGAGGGACTGAACCTAACCATCAGGCATGCAGAGTGCTGCAGAGGGCCATTGAGGCACAGGAGGCAACGGTGTTGTAACAGGAACCCATGACAGCTGGCAGTCCCAAGGGGAGCTTAGGGAGGGATGTTGACGAGACCCTGAGATATGGGGGCAGCCTGACTTCTGCTGCATCTTCCTGGATGGTGGCACTGGAGTGGAGGGTGGGATGTTACACAGAATCCCATTTGGGTCCCAAATAAGGCCCAGTACTTTCTTATAACCACATCTCAAGTTTCCAGGACAGTGAGGGTCCAGTGGCTGTGGCTGGGGATGTGGGTGGGAAACAGATGCACCGGGCAGATGGTACTTGGGGAGCTCTGAATCGAGCACTGCACAATTCACCCAGGATGGCCATGCCGGGTGAAGTCGCCACTTGGGAAGGTCCTGCCACAGACTGAGGACTGGGCTTCCCAAAATAACTCAAGGGTAAGCAGACAGCTGTGGGAACACAAAAAGCCAGCAACATTACAGGGTCTCTGGAACACAGGGCAAATCTCTCTGAGACCATTTGTTGAAACGGGAAAATAGACTTTTTGACCTGTGGCCAGAGGAGACTCAGGAGCAGGCTGCTGGCAGCACAAAACCACGCATGCCAGAGGGCTGCTGGCTCTCCCTGCACCAGCTGGGGGTGCCCTGGGCTCTGCAGACACTGTCTCCACCCTGGTGAATCCCTCCCTCTGTGGCATTCTCTCCCGACTCCTACTGACTCCTGCAGGCAGCGGCCAGCACACTGGAGAGGGTGTGAAGAGCAGGCGACAGGCAAGGCAGTAGGTTTAAAGGATGCTTCCAGAGACAGCGCTTGGAGCTGTAGGCTTGACAGCCATGTGGACAAGGTAAAGGCTGCAGGTTTCAATGTGCAGCCAGACAGCTTTACAAAGGGCTTGTGGTTGTTTCAATCTGAAATCATTCAATGTTGCTTCTTCCTGTGTGTTGTTTTGTGGCACCAAATAACCATGACCAAGTCCTGAGAAAGACAGCTGGAGTTCAGGGTGTTTTGAAACAACATGGGCAGGCCCAGAAACACCTGGCCCAAAAGCCTGTGCTGATAGAGCAAGTTGTCAAAAACAAATGCCAGTTCAAAGGTAGTTATATGTGTATTTCTTCTTTATGATTGTAAACTTGCCCGAAGACAGGTATTCTATTTTCTTCTGACCTTTCTCCTTCCCTGTGGACCCCACACTTTCCCAGCCCCTTGAGACTTGCCCCGGAGGCAGGTGTGTGTTGTCTGCTGTGTTCCTTACTGTTTTTCTTTGGGTCCCTGTCATCCCTGCACTTTCACTTACTCCACTTATTCCAAGTAGTTCTCCCAGCAAATAACACTCAGCATCCTTTACTGATGACCCGCTTTCTTCCAAGCACCCTCCTAGGCACTGGGGAGCCACAGCAGCATAAAAGCTCCCGTTGCCACTGAGCAGGGATGAGCCTCAAGAAGGAAAATTTCCCCCAGTATCAGGTGCTATAGGACTACGGGAGTTCAGTGAAATGTGTGCTTGTTGGTTTGGGATTCTAAAGTATAAGAAAAATTGCCTGGAGGCTCTGCTGTCAGCATCTTTGCAAATGACAAGGAACAGACCAAGCAAGACTGAAGGACAAAAGATCCAGGTTAGTTACAGGGCATTTAAATCGCATTTAAATACCTGCTTATTGTTGGTCCTGCAGTACACCAGGGAAGGAGGAACTTGGTCAATTTCCCCCTCCTCCTCCTTTAATTACAATTCCATTCTGATACATTGGATCAGTTGTTTTTGTTTGCTACTTTTGAAAGGCGAAAAATAGATTTTCCAACAGGCGCAGCCACAGGGCTTGGTGCAGGTGAGTGCTCTACAGTGCTCATTTTGTAGCAGCTCTGCAGAACTGATTAAAAACAGAGAAGGGAGTAGAGTAGATAAATTACTGCAGAGGCTCAAGTTTCTCCAGAGTGGATCAGGCTGATTTCAGTTGCCAAGGAGCAATGTGCCTGCAGCTTGGTGTGTTCTGTTTTCTAGGCTCTGTGCCAATTGCTTCTGCATCATGAGCCCATCCCTTCTGCTATCTTCATTGCATTGGAGAAGGATCTATCTCAGAAGCCTTGGTATTATTGATTATCCAGCAAGATACAGCTGTAGGAAGAGCAAATTGCGAGAAACCTATTTGTGAAATTCATTTTCCTATACTCTAAGACATGGGCACATCAAAAGGGAAGAAAGCAATCATTTAAAGAGAAATTTCCCTGGCAAGGCCTCCCTGGTTCCTTACAGGCTAGAAGTCAAAGAGACCTGGGTTCAAATACTAGTGGGATTCATCAGCATGTTAGCTAAGCTTGCATGGCCTCAGATCTGGCTTCTCTAAAAAGCAGAAGTTAATCCTGCTTTCCTCGAAGACTCTGTTTAAATAACAGAAGTTCAGGAAAAAGAAGTTCCTGGCATGTAGTAGGTACACATTTTGTCTCCTCTCTCTATATAATTTCTAGCACTTTCTACTCTTATGAATTTGCAATTAGAGCCTGTATCTGATAAGCCAAAATCCCAGTTGAATTTGCTGCTTGTTTTAAAGTGGCCTTTGATAACATTCACTTGTGTCATTTTACTGTCCTTGAGTGGTGACCAGTTTCTGGGGCTGGGGTGAGGAAGTGTGTGTTTTCCCACTATCTCCCAAATTCTTCTGCTTCTGCTGCTGTTTGAGTCTTTGGAACTGGGCCACTCCTGAGCAGTTGTAACTGTGCATGACTTGAAGACATTCACCTCAGCTCTTGTTTCTCTTATGGCTTCCCAAGTGAAAAAATAAAGCTGGACCCCATTGTGGGTGAGACGATGCGGGCCCTCTGATGACAGCAGGGCATTTGGAGGAAAGACCAGGGGTAGTTTAACAGTGATGACAAGGCCTGAAAGTGTGTATTAACCCTTTTCATCCTCGGCAATGGAAACAGAGGAAGAGTTGTCCAGAAAAGATAAAGGAGTATTCAGCAAAGCCCACTGAAAGTAGGCAGGTGGCATTCCTCTAATCTTGGGGAACATAACCTGAGTATAAAAGTTTAAAGAGACTTGGCAAGATCCATGGTTGCCACTGGAGTATTTTAGGAAAAAGCAGTAGCATGGGGGAGTTTTGGGAACGTGGAGCTGTTCTGTGTCCTAACTGTGCTGCTGACTGCATAACTCTATCCATGGGCCTAAACTCATAGAACTATACGCCCTAAACAGTCCATCGCTACTTTATGTAAGTTTTAGATAATAACAATAGAAGAGGCTCAAAGATCGAAAGTTGAAGGTTTGGTCCCCACTATTGCTATCACAGTCAGGCACCCCACATTTTTGCATCTGTAACCAGCATGACAGGTCCTTGACTTAAGAGTCCCCAACCAAGTGTGTCCAGAATTGGTGGCTTGTTGGTCTCACTGACTTCAAGAATGAAGCCGTGGACCCTCGCAGTCAGTGTTAACAGTTCTTAGAGGTGATGCGTGCAGAATTTGTTCCTTCTGATGTTCAGACATGTTTGGAGTTTTTTCCTTTCGGTGGGTTCATGATCTTCCTAGCTTCAGGAGTGAAGCTACAGACCTTCACAGTGTTACAGTTCTTAAGGCAGTCTCCGTTCCTTTTGTTTGGAGTTGTTCATTTCTCCTTGTGGGTTCATGGTCTCGCTAGGCTCAGGAGTGAAATTGCAGACCTTCACGGTGAGTGTTACAGCTCTTAAAGACAATGCGGACTCAAAAAGTGAGCAGCACCAAATTTATTGCAAAGAACGAAAGAACAAAGCTTCCAAAACACACAAACGGACCCAAGCAGATTGCTACTGCTGGTTCAGGCAGCCTGCTTTTATTCCCTTATCTGGCCCCACCCACATCCTGCTGATTGGTCCGTTTTACAGAGCGCTGATTGGTCTGTTTTGCAGAGAGCTGATTGGTCCGTTTTGACAGGGTACTGATTGGTGTGTTTACAATCCCTGAGCTAGACACAAAAGTTCTCCAAGTCCCCACAGAGCACTGATTGGTGCATTTACAAACCTTGAGCTACACACAGAGTGCTGATTGGTGTATTTACAATCCCCTAGATAGACATAAAGATTCTCCAAGTCCCCACCAGATTAGCTAGACACAGGGTGCTGATTGGTACATTTACAAACCTTGAGCTAGACACAGGGTGCTGATTGGTGTTATTTACAAACCTTGAGCTAGACACAGAGTGCTGATTGGTGTATTTACAATCCCCTAGCTAGACATAAATATTCTCCAAGTCCCCACCAGATTCCAGATACAGAGTGCTGATTGGTGCATATACAAACCTTGAGCTAGACACAGAGTGCTGATTGGTGTATCTACAATCCCTTAGCTAGACATAAATGTTCTCCAAGTCCCAGCTAGACTCAGGAGCCCAGCTGGCTTCACGTAGTGGATCGTGCAGCCCGGCCGCAGGCGGTCTCACGCTGTGTGCTGGCACGCCTCAGCCCTTGGGCGTTTTATGGGACCGGCTGCTGCGGAGCAGGGGGTGGCACTTGTCAGGGAGGCTTGGCTGCACAGCAGCCCACTGTGGAGGGGAAGCTCGGGCATGGCGGGCTGCAGGTCCCGAGCCCTGCCCTGTGGGGAGGCAGCTGAGGCCAGGCAAGGATTCCAGCACAGTGCCGTGGGGCCAGCACTGCTGGGGGACCCGGCGCACCCTCTGCAGCTGTTGGCCCGGGTGCTAAGCCCCTCACTGCCCGGGGCCGGAGGCGCCAGCTGTCTGCTCTGAGTGCAGGGCCCGCCGAGCCCACGCCCACCCGGAACTCGTGCTGGCCTGCCAGCACCTTGCACAGCCCCGGTTCCCACCCGCGCCTCTCCCTCCACACCTCCCTGAAAGCAGAGGGAGCCAGCTCCGACCTTGGCCAGCCCAGAGAGGGGTTCCCATAGTGCAGCGGCAGGCTGAAGGGCTCCTCAAGCGCGGCCAGAGTGGGCGCGGAGGCCAAGGAGGCACCGAGAGCAAGCGAGGGCTGCCAGCATGCGGTCACCTCTCACAAGGATTGTTCCTTCTTTGCTTCTGGCCCGTGGGGAGGCCACCGGTGCCTCGTTTAGCCCATCAGTGTCTTCATCTTACAAAACACTTGTCCTGGGCAAATTGGGATTTGTCAGTCTTTAGTTCACACAGGCTCGTCTTTTTCAGTTTTAGGAAGCACAGCCCCTGCTCAAAGTAAGGTCTGGATCCAAGCCTGCACCCGAGATGGCTGAGAGCATTTGGTGATTCACATGTTCGCAGGCACATGGTGGATTTCGTGTAAGGACTTTTCTGTGAATCAGTAATCTGAGCACACGATGAATCACATCACAAGGGGTTTCTATCGCTGAAATGAAAGCCTGGAGGGAGGGATTTCTTTTTCTTTCTCATTTCCTTTTTTTAGATATAAAAAGACCCTGAAGGCTGTTTTCATTAATCGCTCCAACATTTATGCTTGCTAGCTTCCAGTATATCAGCCTGTTCCTAAATGGCTCCTAAACATGTGCTTATAAGTAAGGCTTGTTGCTGTCTACCAGATGAAACCAATATTCTTTGCTTCGTGGAATTTTGAAAATCTTGTTTACTGAAATAAAAATGTTACTCTAAGCTCCATAAGGATGAAGAAAAGAGAAGAAATAATTTCAGAATTTGACTTATGTCTGTTTTCCAAAAGCAAAATATGTAACATTGATTCTGTTCTAGTAACAAGTCGGTAACTGATACATGTAACGAGGAAGGAGCTTTCTCTTTTTTTGATGGAAATTTTCAAATGTGTAAAAGCAGAAAACAAAGAACAACGACCAGCACCTGGGAACACAGCCCGTGGCTCCCACAGCCACTTCTACTCTGCATTTCTTCTATCACCGAATTTACTGAGTTTTGCCATTTTCTCCATTTCCCACCACTTTTTCTGTGCAAAAGACTGTTGTCTTTTACAGCAAACTCCGTTTTACTTCACCTGCAAATATTTGAGTAGGTATCTCTATAGGATAATGAATTTTTTGTTTATATAACATAAGCACAACACCATTATTGACAAAAGTAACAATAATTCCTTATCATCATTGTCTAATATCCAGACAGTGCACAGACTTTCCTGATTGTTTCCAGGAAAGGCCTTTTGACAATTGGTTTGTTTGAACCAGGATGCACACAGGGTCCGTTGCATGTGTGGTTGATTGAGAGGTCTCCTGGGTCTCTTTCCTTCCAGACATTTCCCACTCCCTTTCTCTGCCATGTTATTTGTTGAAGAAATTGTATCAGTGGTCCTGAGACGATTACATTTTTTATTTAACTCTCTGTTTTTTCCTTGTTTTGTTATATATGCTCCCCTGCACTCTGCATGTTCTGAAACTGATGGGCAGATATTGAGGCTTAACTAGATGACAGTTCAGCTTTGGGGTAAGCATACTTGATAAGGGATGTGGGTGCTTCCTGTTGCCACCCAGCAGAAAAGAAGCACGTGTCCCAGGTCGTCCCAGGTTACTAAAACTAAGATGAAGCACAAGGGTCGAGGGCTGGCTTCTCCCTTTGTAGAGCTCTGCTCAGTCTTCCCCCAGTGATTTTTCCCATGCATGCTGCTCCATTTCATTATTCTACTAGAGGTGGGAAGATGTCATTTGAAAAATAGGTATAGATCTTTCCTCCTACTTTTATCAGCTGTCTTTTTTAGTTTTTTGAGACAGAATCTCTCTCTGTCGCCCAGGCTGGAGTGCAGTGGTGAGATCTTGGCTCACTGCAACCTCTGCCTACTGGATTCAAGCAATTCTCCTGCCTCAGACACCTGAGTAGCTGGGATTACAGATGCGCTCCACCAAGCCAGACTAATTTTTGTATTTTTACTGGAGACGTATTTTACTAGAGACAGGGTTTCACCATGTTGGCTAGGCTGGTTTCAAACTCCTGACCTCAAGTGATCCACCCACCTAGGCCTCCAAAAGTTCTGGGATTACAGGTGTGAGCCATCACATCCCACCAGCTGTCATTCTTTTATAAAGAATAATTTTCTCTCACCAAATATAGTTTATTTGGGAAAGCCTTTATTTTCTCTTACAATTTATAAATTTTCAGAAATATGCGTTCATGCCCTAGTAACCTCAGTGGTGACCAAAGAATTTAAAAGTACCATTATTAACTCATGGGTTTTAATGTATTTTATATAATTTGATTAATTACAGTCACTTATCTTTGTATTATTTGTGGGGGATTTCTTTATTTTGATTTGCTGTATTTAAAAAAATTATGAAAAATTCCAAACGTAAAGTGGAGGGAAAGTTATAAAGAACCCATATACTTATCATCCCACTCTGCCAGTTATCAACTCATGGGCAATTTTATTTCATCTATGCTCTTCCCACCCCCCACTTCAAATTATTTTGATGCAAGTCACAAAATCACAAAATTGTACCTGTAAATATTCATGCCTAAAAATAATGAATAATAACTCCTTATTATCTTCAAATATCCAATAAGTATTCAAACATCCCTATTTGGCATCTGATTTTTCTTATACTTCGTTTCAATATAGATTGAAATAGAGCATATATCTAGTCACTGTTTGATGTGTCTTTTAATCAATGAGATTCTCTTCTTCTGTTTCTCTTTGCCATTTATTCATTGCAGAAACAACTCATCTGCCTTGTAGAATTTCCTATAGTCTAGATTTTGCTGATTTGAGCCATTTAATGTGTTTTTCTGTTCCCTGTGTTTTATGTAAATAGGTAGTTATATCTGGAGGATTGGTCAAATCACATTTCATTTTATTTTCTTTTTTGTCAAGACTACTTCATGAGGGGTGGTCAGGCTTCTAGGTGGAGGTGCTTATTGCCTGGTCGACGTTTTTTGTGATGTCAGCAACTACTGGCATCCAGTAAATGAGCCCATCAATTCGTGAAGGGCTGCAGAATTGTGATATTCTCATTCTCCATCCCTTCTTTATTTATTGACAGGAATACTTCTGTTATATGAGACTTCTCCCCTGATTAACTATTTGGTTTCCTTGAGATACAGTTTGTATAGGAAAAGCAGGATAGGTGATTCATTTTCCCCTTTTACTCACCAGCTTTAAACACAATGAGCTGATCCCATAGCATCCTCATGATTGACTGCTTAGCTATTGTTGTTGTGTTGGCATTGTTGTTTAATATCATTATTTATTTCACTTTGCCTGCAGTTCATAGGCAGTGTTTTTTAAATTTAATTTTGATTTATGTTTATGCAAAATATGTATACTCTTGCCATGTATCTTTGGGACAGATTCCCAGAGTTGGGAGTGCTAAGCTAGGAGTAGGAGTGAATGTGCATGCGGTTCTTCTGAATATTGGGAAAAATCTACTCCAGAAGGGTAGTACAAATTTGCGTTTATAAGAGAACATAGATAAACGTTCCCTTTGTGCTCAATTTGTCCCATCTCTGACTGCCATTGGCCCTGTTTCTCTATCACAGAGGTCTGTTGTTGTATATATGTGCGGGGCTTATCTCTCTGTCTGAATGTCCTATGCATACCCTAACAATTGATACCATCTAGTATAACATTTATCACATTACTCTGGAGAGAATAACTTTGCCCTGATGACACTAAGGGGTATCAAAAAAACAGAGTATCAAAGAAATTAGGGGGAGGCAAGGGACATGTCTATCTAAGAAAGATCTAGCATCAAACTGTCTTCTTTATTGGTCATTTTTCATGATCCTCTCAAACTGTACCAGCTGGCCCCCAAATGGAAGTCAAGTCAATAAGAAAAAAAAACCAACAATTTTTTAATCTGGTAGTCAATGTAAAACGTACCTAGGTTGGTATTTTACGAATTTGAAACTGGCTTCTGAAGCTGAAGTCTTCCTAAAATCTCCAATGTAGACATTTTAATGTCTACATCAGAATATACATCAGTGTCATTCTGTTTTGTTTTGATTTTTGGTACTTTGTTTTTCTGCTTCAGGCTTCTTACATGATCGTGTCTATTTCAGCAAAAAGACCACTTGAAGTGTTTCACCTCTGTCATATGGAGAATAATCCATGAGTTGTTCATTAGGTTCTAATTAACTCACCCTGTAGGAATGGAAATGCTCACAGATGTCAGAATTCTGGAAAGTTCTACATTTATTTAATATGTCACGTAGAGGAAACTCCCTCAGTGTTCAACAGAGTGTCAGGCAAGGTTTATGGGTGAACGGAGAGATCATAGAGGCCCTCTCTTCATGTGGGTCATGTCTCTAGTCTCGTTGTTCTTCAGGAACAGTGTCACCGTTGGGGTCATTGGAAGCCCATGCAGTGGCTGTCATCATCCTTTGCCCTGTGCTGTCCATGCTCAGCCCCTGGACATCAGCTGGCCTATGCAGTGGCACTGTGGGGCGAGTCTTGTCCTGTGTCTGGAGCCGGCCATGTTTGAGACATCATGGGTCCTTTTTAAATGACTTGTTTGGAGGAGGGATTAGTCAGATTTCTCCCAGGTTTGGTGTTTTTAAGGGTGCTCCTCTTCTATCATTTTCAGAATTAGTGTGTTTAGACAGAATGCTGGCTGCCCAGCTGCATACCTGAGCAGGACTTTTTTTTTTTTTTTTAAACAATGCCCAGCTCTTTGAGACAAAATTATTTTCAGGAATAATTATTGTCTTAGACTGTTAGTGCTGCTATAACAGAAATACCATAGACTTGGGGGCTTATAAGTAACAGAAATTTCCTTCTCACAGTTCTGGAGGATGGAAGTCCAATATCAAGTCACCAGCAGATTCAGTGTCTAGTGAGGGCCTCCTGGTTCATAGATGGTGCCTTCTGGCTGTGTCCTCACATGGTGGGAGGGGTGAGGCCACTCTCTGGGGTCTCTTTTACAAGAGTACTAATCCCACTAATGAAGGCTCAACCCTTGGGACCACAGCAACTCCCAAAGGTCCAACTTCCTAATACCATCACCTTTGGGATTAGAATTTCAACATATGAATTTGGGGGAAACACAAATATTTAATCTATTGCAATCATGAAATGAAATACCTAATAACAATGGCCAGAAAGGAAATGCTGACAGTGAAAATATCCTATTACTGAACTGTGTATATATAATCATGTCAAATAAGCAAATAAGTTTTAAATGCATCTTAATTACACTATTGTATTTTTTGAACTTAAGAAAAAGATCTTATTCAGTGTATGACAGTAATAAATAATATTAGAGTTTAATAATAAACAACAATTACAAAGAATACATTTCTGTTTTACATGTATTATTCAAAGTCTATAAAATATTTCACACATGATCTAAAATTTGCACTTCAGTTAAATTTGTTAATTTCAGACACACAAACTTGGAGTGGTCAAGGAGAATGATAGAATTGAAGTAACTCAAATACTGTTTTTTCATCTATTTATTCACTGTGTTCTTATTGTTTATTTTAAATCTACTTTTTCAGAACAGGAATGTATAGTTCACAGTAGCTGAAGACAAAGCAAACTCAAATGATTCTGAGCCATTCAAACTCATTTTAAAAAGGAAGGTGTGTAGCTATGTCCGTGTGTGTGGGCTGGTGGCATAGCTCAGTGTTCCCCAAATTTGCTTACACATAAAATACAATGCTTATTTAAGAATAAATTATTGAAACATACTAACTTGAAACATACACGCACATGCATATTCACATACACACACGCATATATGTTGGCCACTCAGCAGTACCTGCAGAAAATGCTTATACCAATGGTACTCAGTGAGGGTGGGGGAAATGTGGAAATGTTGATCAAAGGGTACCATTTTTTATTTATAAGATGAATAAATTCTGGAGATTTAATGTATGGCATGGTGACTATACTCAATAATAATAAAACAAGTATACTTGACATTTGCTAGGAGAGTAGATCTTAAATGTCCTTACTCAAGCCCCTCACACACACAGTAACTATGTGAGGTGATAGATGTGTTAATCAGTCTGATTGTGGTCATGATTTCACAAGGCATACATATATCAAAATATGTTGTATACCTTAATTATATATAATATTTATTTGTCAATCGTACCTCAATAAAGTTGAGAAAAACATAAAAGACTTCACTATGCCACAACTTTTTGTAAAGATATTGGGATATGTGGGAACCACACCTCTCATGTACTTCCAGCTCACTAGGTGAACAGGAAGTGCATTGTTCAAGGTCCAAGTAGGACTTCTGGGCTCTTAGTTTACTTTTAAATATACATTACTTCCTTAATTTAATTTTCTTTGGAAAACAGCTTGACGATGTCTTAAAATATTAAATTTTAATTTTTAAATTTTTAAAAAATTTTTTATGTTTTAAAATGTTAAATACCTACCATCTTTCTCAGACATTCCACTTCAGGTATGGAGAAATGGAAGAATATGGCTGTGCAAAAACTTAGACAAAACTATTCACAGCAGCTTTGTTTTTAAGCCTCAAATTGAAAACAACCCAAATAACTAAGAACAGATGAAAGGATAAACAATATGGAATATATTCATACAATGGACTATTAACTCAGCAATGATAAAAAATGAACTCTTGGTATGTTACAACATGGATGACTCTTACAATAGCTATTCTCGAAACTTGCCCAATAGTCCCATAGACAGTTGGTTTTGGATAAGCATAGAAATACTCTTCTGCTGTTAAAACCTGAAACATGTATTTGTTTTATCAGAGTTCTTTCCTCAGGAAAGGACCTTCAGGCCTCTCAAAGAACTGAAACTCATCAGATAACCACACCATATTCCTCCTTGTTCCTCCCTAGTTTATTTCTTGTATATTGTTACGTTTCTTCCCTGCTAAATAGACCCATACTTTTAGTCAGTTAGGGAGATGGATTTGAGACTGAGCTCCCATCTCCTCAGCTGCAGCACCTAATTAAAGGTCATCTCAGTGATTGGCTTTCTGTGTGGTGAGCAGCAGGACCTGGACCAAATCCCTGGTGTTGCGGTAACAATTTGGGTTCCCTGACTAGGAATGCATTGCTTCTGGCTCAACTGCCGTGGGCCAGGAGTCTCGGAAGCCCTCTGTATTAGTATGTTCTCACACTGCTATGAAGAAATACCTGAGACTGGGTAATTTATATAGGAAAGAGATTTAATTGACTCACAGTTCGCATGCCTGGGAGGCCTCAGGAAACTTACAATCATGGTAGAAGGGGAAGCAAACATGTTCTTCTTCACATGGCAGCAGGAGAGAGAAGTGCAGAGTGAAGGAAGGAAAAGCCCTTTATAAAACCTTCATATCTCCTGATAATTCACTCACTATCATGAGAACAGCATGGGATAACTGCCTCCATGATCTAATCACCTCCCATGAGGTCCCAACACATGGGGATTACAATTTGGATTACAATTCAAGTTGAGAGTAGGGTGGGGACACAGAGTCAAACCATATCATTACACCCCTGGCCCCTCCAAAATTTCATCTTTCTCACATTCCAAAACACAACTGTGTTTTCTTAACAGTTCCCCAAAGTTTTAACTCATTTCAGTATTAACTCCAAAGTCCAAGTCCTTAGTCTTAACTGAGACAAGGCAAGTCTCTTCTGCCTATGAGCCTGTAAAATCAAAAGCAAGTTAGTTACTTACTAGATACAACAGGAATACAGGCATTGGGTAAATACATCCCATTGCACATGGAAGAAATTGGCCAAAACAAAGATGCTACAGGCCCCATGCAAGTCTGAAATCCAACAGGGCAGCCATTAAACCTTAAAGTTCAAAATGACTTCCTGTGACTCCATGTCTCAGATCCAAGTCACGCTGATGCAAGAGATAGGCTCCCATGAACTTGGACAGCTCCGCCCTTGTGGCTTTGCAGGTTATATCCTCCCTCCCAGCTGCTTTCATGAGCTGGTATTGAGTGTCTTTGGCTTTTACAGGCACATGGGGCAAGCTGTCAGTGGATCTACCATTCTGGGATCTGGAGGGCCATGGCCCTCTTCTCACAGCTCTACTAGGCATTGCCCCATTGGGGACTCTGTGTGGGGGCTCCGACTCCACATTTCCTTTCCTTTGCCCTAGCAGAGGGTCTCCATGAGGGCTCCACCCCTGCAGCAAACTTCTGCCTAAACATCCAGGCATTTCCATACATCCTCTGACATATGGGCAGAGGTTCCCCAACCTCAATTCTTAACTTCTGTGCACCTGCAGGATTAACATTACATGGAAGCTGCCAAGGCTTGGGGCTTGCACCCTCTGAAACCACAGCCCAAGCTGCACTTTGGCCCCTTTTAGTGATGGCTAGAGTGGCTAGAATGCAGGGCACCAAGTCCCTAGGCTGCACACAGCAGGGGGCCCTGGGCCCAGCTTAGGAAACCATTTCTTCCTCCAGTGCCTCCAGGCCTGTGAGGGGAGGGGCTGCCACAAAGGTCTCTGACATGCCCCAGAGACATTTTCACCATTGTCCTGGTGATTAACATTCAGTTCCTTGTTACTTATGCAAATTTCTACAGCAGGCTTAAATTTCTCTCCAGAAAATGGGTTTTTCTTTTCTATTGCATTGTCAGGATGCAAATTTTCCAAACTTTTATGTGCTGCTTCTTCTTGAATCCCTTGCTGCTTAGAAATTTCTTCTGCCAGATACCCTAAGTCATCTCTCTCAAATTCAAAGTTTCACATATCTCTAGGGCAGGAGCAAAATGCTGCCAATCTCTTTGCTAAAGCATAGCAAGAATCACCTTTATTCCATATCCCAACAAGTTCCTCTTCTCCACCAAGAGCACTTCAGCCTGGATATCACTATCAGCAATTTGGTCAAAGCCATTCAACCAGTCTCTAGGGAGTTCCAAACTCCCACATCTTCCTGTCCTCTGAGCCCTTCAAGTCTCGAGGAAGTTCCAAACTTTCCCACATTTTCTTATCTTTTTCTGAGCCCTCCAAACTGTTCCAACCTCTGCCTGTTACCCAGTTCCAAAGTCACTTCTGCATTTTCGGGTATCTTTACAGCAGCACCCTGCTCCCTGTGGTATCACTTTACTGTATTAGTCTCTTCTCATGCTGCTAATAAAGACATACCCTGGAATGGGTAATTTATAAAGGAAAGAGGTTTAATTAACTCACAGTTCCACATGGGTGGGGAGGCCTCAGGAAACTTACAATCATGGTGGAAGGGGAAACAAACACGTCCTTCTTCACATGGTAGCAGGAGAGAGAAATGCAGAGCAAAGGTGGGGAAACCCTTTATAAAACCATCAGATCTTGTGAGAGCTCACTCATTATCATGAGAAAAGCATGGAGGAACCACCCCCATCTAATTACCTTCCATGATGTCCCTCCCTCAACAGGTGAGGATTACAATTTGGATTGTAATTTAAGATGAGGGTAGGGTGGGGACACAGAGCCAGACCATATCACCCTCCTAAGCATCTGCCCACTCAATTTTGGCTGGAGGTGAATTTCATTTTCTCTCTGATCCCACTGCAGCCAGCCCCAACTTCATTCCTGATTGCCTAGGAAGAACTGCCTTTGAAATTTGACATCTGCAGCCAGATAGGTGAATGCCCCTTCTGGGCCCAGACAGCAGGGTCTGCTTCTCTCAATTTGGGAAAATTTTAAGGGAATTTCCATTTGCAGGTTGAATAAGCTCAACTGATTGAGAGAGGAAAGCACCCTGACTATTTTAGAATGGACACTCTTGAAGGCTTGTTTGTAGTTGTGTTTGTGTGTTGTGTCCAGGCAAGTGAGTGTATTTTGTGGGTACCAGAGAGTGGGTTCAGCTCCTCTCAATTTGGGAAATTCCAAAAGAATTTTCGTTTGCAGGTAGATCAAGACCAACTGAGAGAGGAAGCACCCCGACTGTTTAAGCTGGACACTCTTGGGGTTTGTTTGCTGCTGCAGCAGTTAGATTGTGTTCTGGTGATTGTGTGTTTGATATAGTCACAGGAAATTAGAATTCGGTAAGCTGTTATTCTTTTGCAATACTGCTTGTCCCCAGTATTGTTTGGAATCTAGAGTTTGCTGTCGAATGGGGAAGTGGGATGGAGTTGCATGTATCCAGGTTTTTGTGCTACTGTTCTAAGCAGGGTCTGGCCTGGTTAGTATATGATGCTCTCCTTTAGTGCTGTTTAGCCCCAGTGCTCTTTGGAATCTGGAGAAGTTTGCCCTGTAAAAATCAAACAGCCATGGAAACTGCTTTACCCAAAACTTTGGTTCACAGCCTTCATTGGATTACCTATGGGGGCAAACAAAGTATAACAATGTAAAACTGATGAGCTTGTATTGCTATTTCATGGCTAGAGTTCCAAGTTAAAAGCTATTGGACCTTTGTGCGTGTGTGTACATGTCTAGAGGAGTTTATTTGTATATACACTTATTGTTACATTGTGTCTACCAAATTGGCTTATAAGTAAAAGGGCGCTTATAAATTAAATAAGTCTAAGTAATTTTCAAGTTTATATGACTTAAGTAAATCTTTACTAATCAAGCTGGCTTTAAAATTATTTGAATTTAAAGTAGAAATGCCTTCAGAATTGTCAGCATACATTTTTTTATCTGGATTTTATATTTGTCTTTGCTAGATATTTTGAGGTGTTTGCTAGATATATTTTCAGTGTTTGGCATAGAAGGTATAAAGTTATAAACCCAGACCAAGCAAAATGATCTTGGTTTGTGTGCCTTCTTTAACAAATGAGACTAATTTAATGTCATTAGCTGAATCTTCTGAGATATCAGCAAAATTACCTACATATTTAACATTGAAGCTCTTATTTAGGTGAGTACCTGATGTTCACTGGCTATTAAAAAATGATTAACAAGGAAGTAACTTAGCTTTATTATTTTATTTTATTTTATTTTATTTTGTTTTATTTTATTTTATTTTTAGACAGTGTCTTGGTCTGTCACCTAGGCTGGAATGCAGTGGCATGATCTTGGCTCACTGCAACCTCTGCCTCCTGGGTTCAAGTGATTCTCGTGTCTCAGCCACCCAAGTAGCTGGGACTACAGACATGTGCCACCATGTCTGGCTACTTTTTATATTTTTAGTAGAGACAGAGTTTCACCATGTTGGCCAGGCTGGTCTCAAACTCCTGGTGTTAAATGATCCACCCACGTTGGCCTTCCAAAGTGCTGAAATTACAGGTGTGAGCAAACACACCCAGCAGAAAATAACTAACTTTAAGTGATGGTGTCTAATATCTCAGTTTTCAGAAGTAATCAAGATAAACTGTTAAAAATGGAGTACATATAAATGAGAGAAATATTTTAGGTAAACTTTTTGTGTAATTTAAAATATTAAAATTATTTTTGATGCTTATTCAATATCTGGGCCATTTCCAATCAACAAAGGGTTATGATATGGGGAAATATATTTCTAAAAATTGTGGAATCATTCTTGTCTATAAAATGCTTATATCTGATAGCTCAGGATTTCTTGCTTTTTAGGGTTTCACTAAAATTGAAGGTTACTAAGGATAAGAATTATAGTTAATATATAATTCTGTATATAAAATGTGCCAAAAGATGTGTTATTAGTGAGAAAAAATAGTTTTGTCTAATTCAGAAGTTATCTAAAAGTCAGTTCAAATTACAGATTTGAAAAGGTTATTTATGAAACAAGGTAGTAAGGAACCAGTAAGTAGGAGTGAGAGACATGAAGAAAGTTATGTCTATGACTTTGGTAAGGAAGAAAAGATAATAAGTTTGTATGAGAAAGGATCATATATAGTAAATTTTTTCACCTAGAATAAAATGGCTGGTTCTTTAAAGAAGGAGAAAAAAATCTGGGACTGAACAGAAAGCCCAGGCATGCCATGGATGGTCTGTGTAAGTGAGATGCTTTTTTTTTTATCTGTTTCTCTGTGTGTCTATCTTCATGCACATACAGAGAAAATAGAAAGTTGGAAAAGTTTAGATAATAAAATATTCTTTAAAACCCGACAGAGAATTGGAAAAATGTGGCTAATTAACATTTTTGTATTTAAAACTTTTAGTCCTGACTAAAGTAAAATTAAAAATATTGTAAAGAAATGCATTGGCAGTTTCACGATTGTTTTTTAATATAGACCTTCAGGCCTCTCAAAGAACTGAAACTCATCAGATCACCACACAAGATGCCTCTTTGCCCCTCCCTAGTTCTTGTCTTCTTAAATTTCTTCCCTGCTATTTAAACTCTTAGTTTTAGTTGGTCAGGGAGATATATTTAAGGGTGAGCTCCCATCTCCTCAGCTGCAGCACCTGAGTAAAACCTTCTTCCTTGGCAATACTCATTGTCTCAGTGATTGGCTTTCTGTGCTGTGAGCAGCAGGACCTGGACCAAACCCCTAGTGTTTTGGTAACATTCTGAGTGGAAGAAGAAAGATTATATACTGCATTATTCCATATACATAAGATTGTAGAAAATGCAAACTCACCTATATGACAGGAAGCAGTGTTTGCCTGCGGACTGAGGATTTGGAGTGAGGCAGCAGGTGGGGAGTCATGGGAGGGGAAAATTACAGAAAGGGCATGAGAGACTTTTAGTTCTGAGGAATACATTCACTACCTTGATTTATGTGACAGTTCTCCAGGTATATTTGTATATGTCAGAATTTCCCAAATAGTATGCTTTAAATATGTGCAATTTCTTGTATGTTATTTGTACCTCAAAAATTATTTTTTAAGCCATTATGAGCTGATTTTCCCTTTGTACATTCCCCTTCTGGAGACAGGAACCATGAGATTTTGCAGAAAAGCAATCTGCTGAGGTCTTTTTCTCAGCTTGCTAGAAGATATTAGCCCTAATTCAAAGGATAACTTCACCTTAAACAAATATTTTCCAAATATAGTGATTTCTACTCTTCACTTAGATATTGTTCCAACAGATATGTAAAAGAGACACTGGTTAAACAACTGGTTACTGAATTTTTATTTGTTACAGATTTTCACTGTGATTAATTTAAGTCATGTTGCAACAGGACTTATTGGTTGATGAAGAGTATATTTCTGTGAACTGTAGCATAGCATACTAGAAAGACTGCAGACAAGGAAATGAGAAGACTAAATATCTGTTTAGCACTACCATCTATAAGAACTTGAATAAGCCGTTTAAATCCATTTGCCTCGGTTTCTTCTTTTGCAAAAAGGGTGTAATTCTTATTCTGCTTATCGTTTCTGATCAAATGGCATAACAGTTCAACATGTTTTATAAAGAGTAAAGAATGATAGACCTTGGTTTTTCTCTTATTACTTAACATAAACTTTTGGGAGTTATGTTATTAACTATCAAGAAGTAGGTATAAATACTAATGTTGTAAAAATAAATTAATGCGTTTATTCTAGAAGCAGAGTGATTTCAATTATCCAGTTATTGTTTATTGAATACAGTGTGTTCCATGCTCTACATTATTTTTTATTTGTTCGTTCATAACCAATCACATACAGTTTGTTTGTCCTCCTCTTACCTTTCTCTAGAGGCACATTGCTCCCCCATGTAGTTGTAGCCATCATCAGCCAAGTATCTTAAAATAGAACTCGGTTTCAGCACTTTCATTCTTTCCCCTGAAGTGTCAGGCAAAGAATTTACTGAATAATTGTTTCAGCACTTGGCATCATGCTACCAGCGGTTATGAATATGCAACTAAATCTTTGCAAAGCTGCAATTAAAAAAACACTCAAAGTCTTACACAGTACATTCAGTACCTTTTTATTATAAATGGAATAATACAATTTAAGAGGAAAAACAAAATTATGCAATGTGATGGTTCACATAGAACCATGTGTCTCAAAAAGAACTTAATTATGTTTCAGTGGAATATACATATCAATGACACATTTTTTTACATGACACCTACTCTTTCAAAGTTTTTAAAATCTTGAAAGCATTATTTTAGAATTAAGGAAATTAAGTAAATTTTCTCTGTCCATTGGATAATCACAATGAAAGGAAAGAAAATGTACCAAAAAGGGAAATAAGAGTTTTAAATCAAGGAAGAACCAGTACAAAGCTTGAATTGAAGACTTGGGGACCCTCCAGCATGAAGGCTGTTAATGCTCATATGCTTAGGGTGGGCATAGCTGCTTAAGGGGTGGCGAGTCTTGCAAAGCTGTAAACATGCCCCCTCCATGCCTGTTTGTCCTGGATGAGACTCTCCACACACCCACCCACAAGGAGAGATACTTGTTTAAACCTTACTTACATTGTCACAAATACAGTGTCATTGTAGACCTGGTGGTAAAAAACTGATCTCAAGGGAGCTTGGTGCACATTCTAGTCCTGTGTAATGAATCAGCTCCATAAATTAACCCAATTTTCCCATGAGCCAGATCAGTAGACAACATTTTCAGAGTAAATCAGCCATCAGGATTTTCTGTTTCTTCAGCTTTTCCTGCCCCTGTTCTTCAGACCACACCCATCGTTCCCTTCTTTTCTGGGGGAAGTTTAATCCAGGCATTTCTTTTTTTTTTTTTTGAAACAGTCTCACTCTGTTGCCCCCAGGCTGGAGTGCAGTGGCACAATCTCGGCTCACTGCAAGCTCTGCCTCCTGGGTTCATGCCATTCTCCTGCCTCAGCCTCCCAAGTAGCTGGGACTACAGGTGCCCGCCACCACGCCTGGCTACTTTTTTGTATTTTTAGTAGAGATGGGGTTTCACCGTGTTAGCCAGGATGGTTTTGATCTCCTGACCTCGTGATCCACCCACCTTGGCCTCCTAAAGTGCTGGGATTACAGGCGTGAGCCACCACACCCAGCCTAATCCAGACATTTCAAACAGAAGGCCTCTGTGTAGGGACTGTGGTCAGCAGAAAAATACTCCCTGCCACAGACGCCCAAACCCCAAGCCTGGAACCTGAGACTATACTACCTTACCTGGCAAAAGGGACATTACAGACATGATTAAGAATTTTGAGATGAGGAGATTACCCTGGGAGTCCCAGTCTAACCGAATGAGTTCCAAAAAGCAAAGGACTTTTTTCTGGCTGGTCAGAGAGATGTGACAATGGAAGAAGGGTCAGAAAGAGGAGACGCTGATAGCTTTGTAGAGAAAAGCAAGAGGCCCCAGCCAAGGAATGAGGACCTCAGGGATCTGGAAAAGGCAAATAAGTGGAGTCCTTGCCTTGACGTTGACCGAGACCTTGATTTCAGCCCAGTGAGACCATGGTCAACTTCTGACATATGGAACTGTAATAAATAATACATAGATAACAAATTTGTGCTCTTTTAAGCCCACTCCAGCTGGTAATCTAGTAGTTAAGATTCTGTGCTTTTTATCCACCACTGTGCCCTGGAGATGTAAGTCCTTTAACTCAGAAGGAAAAAACAAAAGAGAGAGAAATAAACTTTTGTTGTTATAAGTCACTAGGTTTGTGGTAATTTCTTATGGCAATAACAGGACATGAATACAGAAGTTTTCACAGTCAGTGTTCAAGAACCAATAGTAAACAGGAAACAACAAGGAAAATATAGACTTTCTAAAATTCTGAAACTATTTCGTGTGTGTGTTTGTCAATATTATACTGGCAGTAAATGGAATGGTTTAACACCTTTACTTGTCAAAATAAAAAATTGACAGTCCTATTCTAATCCCATATTCCACAGACATTTAATTTGTTATGTATTTTAGAAGTTTGTAACCACTGATATTATCACTATCGTCATAAGACCTGATTTTTTTTTTCAGTTTTTAAAACTTTTCTTGCCACTTAGCACACACATACAAGCACTTAGCTCTACATGCAATACTAGAAACGACGGATGAAAGGATGAGGACACCATGGCTACTTCTTCAAAAAGTTCATTGTGACATGTAGGGAAACATGTATGTACTCATTTGTTGGGGGAAAAAATAGTAACTCTGGTGATGAGATGCAGAAGCACTGACTGTGACCTCAGCAAAAGTCTGACAGGGTGCAATGGAGACCTCGCCAAAGACAAAGTTTGCAACCAAAGCCCTGTCCTGAGTACTCCCCTTCTTTTCTTGAGCCCTCCACTGAAAAATGAAGATGCAGCCCCATTAAATAGAGCAAATGTGTGGTGGGAGAATAAAAGTAAGTAACTTGGAACATAGAAAATCGAACATCTGGTGAATAATGTTAAAGCAAACTAAATATGGCCTAAGAAGGACTCCATACGTCTATATTTGAGTCCTTGTGGAGGAACTGCAACCTAACTTAGTAGGTAGACAAGACTGAAAACCTAACTTAGGAGTATCCATCTGTAACAATTGCTGAGTCTTGGCCAATCCTAGAAGCCATACTTCAACCACTCACGGCCTGCTAAGTGTTCAAACTGTGTTCAAAGAAGGCAAATGCTGACCTGTAACCAATCCAGCTGTTTCTGTAACACACTGCTGATTTCTGTACGTCACTTCCCCTTTTTTGTCTATAAATTTGTTGTGAGCATGAGGCACCCCTGGAATCTCTCTGTACCTGCTGTAATTCTGGGGGCTGCCCGATTCATAGCTCATTTTTTCATTGCTCAATTAAACTCCTTTAAATTTAATTTGACTGAAGTTTTTATTTTAACAATAACAACGTAATGGTGTCCAAGAGCTTTCCTTTAGTTAGGAAGATAAGAATATATATGCATCTCAATCTTCTTCTCACCCTGAATTGTTTCACACTATCTAAGGTCTAAGCATTTTCATGGCCATTTTTCAGGCTATATCATAAACAAACCTGTTTGACTTTAGTAGTTCCCCCATATCCATGGGGGGTATGTTCCAAGACTCCCAGTAGATGGCTGAAACCACAGATGGTACCAATCCCTATATAAACACCATTTTCACATACATACATAGTTATGATAAAGTTTGATTTAAAATTAGGCACAGTAAGAGACTACCAACAATAATTAACAACAACATAGTATAACAATATACTATAACATAAGTTATACGAATGTGGTCTCTCTCTCTCCCTCTTAAAATACCTTTTTGTGGTGTACCGCTTATTTTTGAACTGCAGTTGACTTCAGCTAACTGAAATCTCAGAAAGCAAAATGTCAGATAAAGATGAACTGCTATAAAGTGCATAAACCCACATAAATCCACAAAGGCACATACTTTTTAAAGCAAAGTATTGTATCAATTTGCAACTTATAATGACTAAATCAGGCAAATATCTGATAATCTAGATTTTTGTTTCTTAACATGATAGTGGTCATAATTTTAACAGTTAGAGGACATCTTGCCTCTATTGCTCGAGGTATAAAATGAGGAATTGTAAATCAAGGTGATTAAATATTATAAAGCTATTTTGAAATGTAATGTCAATAAAATCCATAGTATTTTCTGCTTATATTTTGTTTGTAATGTCTTCTTCCCCCGGAAGAGTTTTTGAAAAAAACAAAAATATAGTCATTCAATCTGAAAACAAAATTGCAGTGGCTGAGGAAAAATATCAACAAATTTAGTCTCTTGTTGTCCCGGAATTTGTCAGAAGAGCTGATAGAGACATCATCTGAGCAGGCATTGAAATCCCTCCCTATCAGCCATCTGCAGTGCAACTGGAGATCAGTAAACCATGAGAGAAGTCTGAATAGCTGAGTAAAACACAGTCATTGATTTCCAAAGGTGATAACAACAACTGTGAAAGAAGATCTCAAAATTAAATTAGCATTAATGCTTGCATTACTCCTGGGATACTGCTTCTGTTTATCTCAAAAAGAAATGCTATTTCTGGAAAATGGTCACTTACACTTCCTAAATCAGAAGAAAATCTGAGGTTTTGTGATGTCAGAAGAGCTCAGCTTTTACGATTCTTTGCTTAATTTGTTAGAGCTGTGTCTCTCTCTTTCAAACTGTTTTGCTTTTGTGAAGGTACACTGTGATATTTTAGATAAGAATCTTAGTTTTCATGTTCTTAAAGAGTTGTATAATAAATTATTCTTTTTTTCTTTTCTAAGCTGCCTAGGACAGGTACTGCCTAGGACATGTACTTCCAGGCTATCAGGAGACAAGAGAAAATACAAGAGCAAACAAACCAGGGAAGCTTGCTTTCTGCCCAGTTTTAAACACTCGGCCTCCTGTTTAATTCCTGATTCTCACTCTATGCCTCAGTATAATGATGCACCCCCATGACATTGAGTTTCCACAGAATAGAATGTGTATGCAAAAAATAGACATCTTACCCTAACAGAAGTTCTCTTTGGACCTCTTATTCAAGGGATGCTCATGTGCAAGAAATCCCTTCTCTGTTGCCCTCCCAGCCTGGGTATGAGCCACACCTTACCCTACCTAGGATTTCTGTCACTCCTGATTCAAGAGGATAAGGTTGAACTTTCACATACCTCCCAGATGGGAGGTGTTTTCATCCATTTTCTGCTGCTATAACAGAATACCATAGACTGGGTAACTTATAGACAAAATAAATTTATTTGGCTCACAGTTCTGGAAACTGGGAAGTCCAAGAGCATGGCACCAGCATCTGGTGAGGGCCCTCTTGCTGCTTCATAATATGATGGAAGGGTGGAAAGTGGAAGAGAGCCCTTGGGAGACAGACACCTGGGGCTGGACTTGCTTTATAACAATCCACTGTTGAGATAACTATTCCACTTCTGAGATAATTGACAGTCCATTTATGAGGGTTCTGCCCTCATGACCCGGTCACCTCTTATTAGGCCCCACCTGCCAACACTTTTGCATTGTGAAGTATATTTTCAACATGTGAGCTTTTGGGGGGACACATTTAAACCACAGCAGAAGGTAATATACCAGTAACATTCACTCATCCTGAGCAGAAACTCTTTATGTCCTTGGGTAAAAACACTTCATAGATACTATCATTTTCAAAACTTGACTCTGCTAATTTAATGCTGCACTTATAAGAGGTTTTAGTAAATGATGTGTCCTTTTTTAAAGGCCAAACAATCGTTTAACAGTGTGGTAAGGCAAATATTTTTATATTGTTCTGAGAAATAGCTGTGTCAGGAAAACAAAAGCTTTTTTTATGGAAAATCAGCACAATTTATTTTTCATTTTTGAAAATATACCCAATAGTATATCTATTCAATTCCATCTTGAACATTGCCCAAAAAACACTAGTGTATCCCTACCATGTTCTATATTTTACAAGGAGATTTTACAAAGGAAAACTTTCCACCTCCCTATAAACACATACACCTTTATTTACTTTTATTTGTGGTTTTATTGAAGACGTCTCAATTCAGAGAACATTGTTTTTGAGCAACTACTAGATAAAAAGACTATGTGTGTGGTTTAAAAATGTAAAGGATGCTGTTATTGCTCTTAAATTAGGTATATTTTAAAAGCAGTAATGATTATTTAAGTAACTGAGAATCATCCAGGATAAACTTTTGTGTGTTGAAGTAATAAACGATCTCTAAATATAGTTGCTCAAAACAACCAGTATTTTTTTCTGGGGAATGCTACCCATCCATCACTTGTTGGCAGGGAGTTAAGATTTTTGGTCACTGAAGCCATCTGGTAGACAGGGCAGCCACTGTCTCTATGTAATGCAACTCATCACTACACACAGGCAGAGTCCTAGAGGGTCCCAAGGAGAAATCGAGTCTTGCATTGGCCCTCCCAACCTCTAAGGGGCTAGGGAAGAGCAACCCTAGTTATGTGCCCTGGAAATGTTTGATGACCCTTCACACACAGAGAAGAGTGGAATGAGTGACATGTGAGAAGGCCCATGTAGCAGCGTGGGGTCGGAGCAGAGCTGTGAAGTCCCTGTGGGGAGATGGCCAAGCACCATGAGGACAGGTATCTCGGGGGAGGCTTTGGGTGGGAAAACTGTCAAGGGGCACTAGTAGTGCTAGGTAAGGGAATAGCCTGAGAGGAAGACACACGTTATAGGATTACAGGTCTATGTTTGGCAGTAACTCACATTTGGGGGACATTCAAAGCATTGTACACATGAGATTTGTTAAGGTATCTTAGGATGAAAGTGTCTAGATCAAAAAAGCAGAAGTGGAAAGATTTGAGGAGAAAAAAATCATCAATAAAGTCAGAGGTAGGTATCCAGCCTCTTATGGACAGCACAGGCTGTCTTCCTTCATCTTATCATACAAATGCAAGGGCAACACAGGTGCTGCGGGCTGGTCACGGCATCTCCTCTGGTTGTGAAATTACATTCTTATTAAAATGTGCTCTTAGGGTGGCCTATTCTACACATTTCATTGATTACATAATATTTCACATATAGTTGTCTCTCAGAGATAGGCAGCATAAAATAGCCTAACAGAAGATAAATAATATTACGAGACAAAAATCAGAATTGTGGTCTGTGAGGCCTTCATAATGAAGGTAAATATTACAAAGGGAAATATTCTGGATTTTAAAACAATAAATGTTGAAAAGCACTGATGCATGCATTTGCATGGGAGGTAATTGATTAAAATATCCCACTCTGACTTCATGCTGCTTAGAGAGACACTGAGGGCGCAGTTGAACCAAGATAGGAAACAAGATTCAGTGCAATGCAGATTCTTCTGGACCCTGGGGTCTATGCTTGTCAAAATTGATTGATATAATGTAGGAGGTTAAGTGCTTTACTGATATTAATCCCACTTTAAAAAGAGCAGAAGGAAAAAAAAATACCTCCCTGGATTCCCTAAAAGGACCATTTTAATGACGCTGTGTAATTTTGCAAGGTCCGTTCTTAATATGTGGTGAGCAAAAAAAATTTGTGCTTCTATTGCCAGGGGAAGTCGTGTATTCACAACAAAGGCA
Organism: Gorilla gorilla gorilla; assembly: GCF_029281585.2. Classification (NCBI taxonomy): domain Eukaryota; kingdom Metazoa; phylum Chordata; class Mammalia; order Primates; family Hominidae; genus Gorilla; species Gorilla gorilla. The sequence continues at coordinate 27,582,902 of NC_073240.2, forward strand.
ATATACTCTGTTCTTTGCTTACCAGAAAGAGAAACAGGCATAAGCTGTGCAAGTTCCTAGAAGAAAGTTCCATTGCTCAAAGGGCCGCAGAGGGCAGGAATGTGCTCCCTCCATGGAGGCACACCTAGGGAGGGCTCACTGTGGCCCAGGTGCAGTGCAAGTCATGGGAACACCAATATGAAGAAGAAACACAACTGCTGACCTCAGAAGGCTTAGGCTAAACATGAATAGCAATTACAGACTGGGAGAAATGCTGGGAGTGGAACTGAACGACGCATTAAATTGCAAGAAGTGAGAGCCTTTCCGATGGGGAGGACAGGGAGGAGATTCAGGCCAAGACATGGCATCAGCTAGGTAAGTAGAGTGGAGGGAAGAGACAGGAAAACGCTCCAAGCCAAGAGGACGGCTGCAGCAAGGCCCACCTGGAAAACAAACCAGAAGGAATACAAGCTCAGGAATAGTTTCCATGGGTTTTGCAGAGTGGAAAAAGTGAGCCAGGTATGCTGAGGGGATGCAGAGAGGCAAGAGGGAGCGAGAAAGACAGGAATGGGTGAGGTGACCCAAACCCAGAGCCTGCAGAGCTGAGGCCAGACCTCCAAGGATGGCGCTGCCAGTGATTCTGGTGCTGGGGTCTCTGACCAGGTGCCATGAGGTTGGCGCTGGAAGCACCCAACAACAGGCAAGAGGCTGGTCCACTACTGAACACGAAGATTCATGGCCATCCCAGGTCCACACTGGAGAGGATGATTTTGGGAAAGTTTGGTATTATTACCATTGCTGAGTACAGCAATGGTAATAGAGGTCTTCAGAGTAGCAGCAGCCACTACAGCTGTTATTTATTATGAGCTTGCAATGTGCCCAGCCCTACTCTAAGTGTTTTGCTTGTAACTCTCACAATAATCCTATGTGCAGAAACTCGTAGCTCCCTCATTTTTTCTTTTTCTTTTCTTTTTTGTTTTTGTTTTCTTGTTTGTTTGTTTTTTGTTTTTTGAGACAGAGTTTCGCTGTTGCTGCCCAGGAGGGAGTGCAATGGCGTCATCTCGACTCACTGCAACCTCCGCCTCCCAGGTTCAAGCAATTCTCCTGCCTCAGCCTCCCAAGTAGCTGAGACTACGGGCAAGTGCGACCACACCCGGCTAATTTTTTGTATTTTTAGTACAGAGAGGATTTCACCATGTTGTTCAGGTTGGTCTCAAACTCCTGACCTCAAGTGATCCACCTGCCTTGGCCTCCCAAAGTGCTGGGATTACAGGCATGAGCCACTGTGCCCAGCCACTTGTAGCCCCTTTTTATAGAGAGAATAAAGCCACAGAGAAGCTGAGTAATTTGCTAAAGGTCACACCACTAGGAAGGGGTGGAAGAAAGATTGGAAAGATGTGCATATAATTATCTATGACCAGACTATTTACTAAGTAAATAAAGCACTCAGGCTGCTGAGTGGAAATTCCATTGAGGGATGCAGGCAGGCTAATAGTTATTGCTGAAAATAAGGTAAGATGAATCCCTTATTGAAATTAAGGAAACACTCCAGTATGGAGTTTGCCAGAATAGGTTTCTCTACAAAAATTGATTCTGTGGTTAAAGACATTGGGAAAACACTGCCTACCTTCACTTCTCTTAGAAGCTCACAATATACATTAACATGTTAAATCTTCCTGGAAGTCCTACAATAAAGAAATGTGTTTCAACATTAAAAATAATTATTATCATTATTCCCACTGAAGATAAAGATTAAAAATGGCACTAGGCTGCCGTGCAAAAGTCAGCCACAACACAGAAATGATGGGCAAGTTCAAGTTGAAATAAAGACTCCGCTTCAGTGACACAGACCATCCCCTCTCGTGGGCGAAGTCTTCAGTGTGTGCCAGCAGCTCAGAGTTCGATTAACTGGGGGATGAGGCAGCAGTCATGCAGGGAAATCTGGAAACATGCCAGCAAGACATCCAGAGTCAGAGGGTAGCCCCTGCACTGAGGGAGTTTCCTTTCATATGGGGGGCAGTTATGAGTACTGCTTATACCTGAAAAACATAAACCCAAGTTCAGGTGCAACCCAGAGACACATGCCATTAAAGCAGTAGATTTTCCAGGACACAATGATCTCTCCTTTCACCTAATGAAACAATCCACATGTCACATAGTATGTTTATGATACAGAGACCTGCCCTAGTGCTATGGTAGTTGGGAATGGCACACAATGAGCTCTGCCTGACTTGGAGCAAGGGACCCAAGTTGGGATCCCTTGGGGCAAAAAAAAAGAAAAAAAAAAAAAACAAAGATTTAGGCCTCAAAGGAAGGAAGGTTAGAACTAACATCAGAACCAATCTCACTAGTCTGGAGATTTACCATAGGGCTTTGGGATCCCTAGCTCCTAGTTGACTTAACTGGCCATAAGTAGGCCATGTGCATCTAACCCTGTGTGTGGTTATATTTGTATGTGTGTACACATCTGTCAAAGACTGCCCATAACCAGGGTGAGCCAAGAAGACCAGGTCTGGAGAATGGCCTTATAAAACTTTACAAAATAAAGAAGTATTGGATTGTCTGCTATTTCTGGATTGGTCTGCAGAGTAAAGGAAACACAAATGGTATTTGCAACCTTGCAAGAAATACATTTGCTCAGGAGAATTTCAGTCTAATTGTGTAATAAGACCCAGTACAGTTTGAAAGTTTTGATTAAATTTGATAAACCTACAGGCGGCTGGACTTAATAGTCCTTTGCAGTTTGCTTCCTCCTAATTAAAAACATAATTCTTAAACAGTCACAGTAACATGCTTTTCTGTTAACTCAACATATACTACAGGACTAGGGGAAACAAGAGTACCTGAAGGTTAGCATTTATGAAATCACACGAGGATGATGCATTTAGAGTTTGTAAGTAGTGGTAAAATATATTTGGAAAATGTAACTAAATGCAACTTTGATTGGTGACCAGCAATATTTCTGATTACACTAAATAGACTATATTTTTTAGTAATTAAGTGTATATCTTTTCTTAATTTAATATTTGGCATGAGATGAATGGGGGAAATGAAGATGCCCTTTACCAAATAAATACTTTGTCTCCTAAGAGCAGACAATATAAAGAATTGTTGCACTTAACATGTCATGTCCAGTACTACTTCAATTGCAGGCCCGAGGTTTAAGAGGAAATAGAGACTTCTGTTTACAATTTGGAGATGTAGAGCACTGGAAAGAATATAATTCCCACCATATAATAAAAAAGCTGTACAAGGCCAGGTGCAGTAGCTCACACCTGCAATCCAGCACTTTGGGAGGCCGAGGTGGGCAGATCGCTTGAGGTCAAGAGTTCGAGACCAACCTGGCCAATGTGGTGAAACCCTGTCTCTACTAAAACAAAATAATAAATAAATAAATACAGAAATAAATTTGCCAGGCGTGTTGGCGGGCACCTGTAATTCCAGCTACCTGGGAGTCTGAGGCAGGAGAATTGCTTGAATCATGGAGGCGGAGGTTGCAGTGAGCTGAGATTGCGCCACTGCACTCCAGCCTGGGTGACAAAGCAAGACTTCATCTCAAAAAAAATAAAAATATTAAAATATTAAATTAAAAAAATTTAAAAAGCTGTACAAACTTCAAATAAATGACTTTTGAAAATTCATTAGAAAGATTTGGTCACAGAGTATACAATGGGCACAAAATCTAAAGAGAGACAGGTACCCTCAGAGAAATAGAACCTGAATACTTGCTTACCCGGTATAGATACCACTGAACACCACAGAATCTGGTAAAAAGATTGAAGTAAGCATCTTTAACAAATCACTAAAGGCCAAGTGAGGGCTCTTGAGAACATGTGAAGCTTCTATGGACTGCAGACCCGGGTGAAAGGTGTTGTTACCTCTTGGAGGCCTTTCCTCCAGGAATCCACCAAGTGCCCACAGCTGGCATCAGGGGAATCTTGAGAAAGCTCAGAGGTGGTACTGGCTGGTGAGTGTGTGGGTGGTAGGAGGGAGAAATTGTAGCCAGCCAAGGGACCCAGGGGAATCTCATCACAGGTGGGATTACAGACTCTGCCAAGACTTATCTTCCCTAAGGAACAAAAATCTTAATCTGCATGAGAAGGGCATCAAAATATAGCCTATGGGCACAGACGGACACATCCTGAGACTGCAGGAGAGGACAGAGGAGAAAAGAGAAGTCGTACCCCCGCAGAAGGGGCAAGAATATGTGCTAAGACAGGGTTACATATGGAGGAAGGGCAGGAACACTTACGAAGACCACCCTTTCAAGGTCAGGTTCCCGGTGCCTGCCTGGGACTAAGGATTAACCAGGACAGCAGAGGAAGCTCCCTTCTGCCACTCACCACCAGGCTAACAAGCAGTGAGGAAAAAATATCGGTAAAAAACATCTGGGGGATCTGCAAGAGACAGACTCTATCTGTGGAGAAGTGTAAAGAAACAGCCCAACGCCAAGTGGGGAGACAAGCAGAAGGTAACGCTGCAGGAATTTGAAGCGTTCTGGGTGTATTGATGGTAACCATGGCAACAACAAACTTCAAATCCATCCTAATTCCTAAAGAGACTGACACAAAAGTCCACACCAAAGATCTAGCAGAAGGAAAATTATGCTCACTTCTGAGCATAACATGTACATGCCCAGTATTACCATCCTATAAAACGTCAGGCTTCCAACAAAAAAAAATTACACAGTGTACAAAAAGGAAAGAACAAACACGGTCTGAAGAGACAAAACAATGAGAATAACCAGACTTAGATATGACACATGTATTGGAACTATTAGGCAGGGATTTCAAAAATCACTGTGATTAATATGCTAATGAATGTTGTAATGGAATGGAAATTGTAATGGAAGTCCAAATGTAATCCAAATTGTAATGGAACATGCAAAATCAGACAGGTAATTTTAGCAGAGAGACTGAAACTATAATAAACACAAAAATGCTAGGGATAACAACTAAAACAGTAACAAAATGAAGAATGCCTCCAATGGACTCATTATCAGATTAACACAATTGAGGAAAATCTCAAAGAACTTGAAAATAGGTCACACTGAAATGCAAAGAGAAAAAAATAACAGCAAAATAACAAACATTAGATTTTTGTTAACAAATAACAAAAAGCAAAAACAGAACAAGGTATCTAAGAATTGAAGCAAAACATCAAATGGTCAAACATAACCTATATTGGAATCCCAGAAGGAAACGTGAGAAAAGGATTGAAGAAAGTGAAGACACAAAACACATGAGGCAAAAACTGATGGAATCGGGGGGAAAGAGGGAGTTCAGTTATAGCTGGAGAAGTTCACTAGCTGCTTTTCTTAATGGATACAACAACTGGACATAAGCAAGGATATAGATTTGATTAACATTATCAAACAACCTGACATATCTGACAACAATAACACTCCACACATCAACAGAATAGACATTCTTCTCTAGCACACATGAGGATAGGCCGTGTGCTCTGCCATAAAACAGACCTCCCTCGGTCAATTTTAAAAGATACAGTACGTATTCTTTGTGGGGGCTATAGGCTGTGAAAAGTCACTGACATGAGGCAGATTGATTAATAGGAAAAAAGCTGTAAAACAAAAATAAAATTCTAAGCTCCCATGACTGACTGATGGACCTTCTTCTTGGCCAAGGGCATTCCAAAGTTAACCTGAAAAATGAGTTCAGGCCATAATGGGAGCAGGGGGTCAGACATGCCTCATCATACCCTGCTCCCTTTGGAATTCAGGCACAGCTGACCAGCATTAACATCAAAACAGAGACCTTAAAACTGATAGAACACACTCTTTGTGTGATAAGAAATAGTTAAAATTGATTCTCTCTGAAGCCTGCTACCTGGAGGCGTCATCTGTACAATAAGAAACTTGGTTTCCACAATCCCTTATCTTAACCCAGATGCTCTCTTCTATTAATTTCAGGTCTCCCACTTAAGACCTGAAATTAATAGAAGAGAGTCTGGGTTAAGATAAGGGATTGAAATAACTCTTTCAACCAATTGCCAATCAGAAAATCTTGAAATCCATCCATGACCTGGAAGCCCCTGCTTTCAGTTGTCCCGTCTTTCTGGACTGAATCAGTGTTCCATCCTGACCACCTTGGGCACATGTTCTCAGGATATCCTGGGGCTGTGTCACATGCCATTGGTCATTCATTATTTGGCTCAGAATAAATCTCTTCAAATATTTTGAAGAGTTTGACTCTTTTCATTGACAAGGCATACAAATTTATTTAATGTGTATACATGGGAGCCTTCAGAATGAAGATCCAACCCAACAATAAGATACAGAAGCTTATATACCATCCTGAGGCCACAGAAAAAACACAGACTCAATGTGGCCAAAATCATGTTATGCTGGTAACTCAAGTTTAGTGGCAAGACAGATGACAGGAGAGAGAAAGGAAGAGGTGTGGCTAGCAAGGGGTATCCTTGTTATGTAGATGAAGCCTCCCTCAGAGAGAATAGATAGTAACTGTTTCTTTTCAGACTTTTAAGGATATCAAATTCCATCCTCTCCTGGATTAGAAAGGCATAGAAAGGGGAGGCAGGCTGCATTAATGGAGATTCTCTACAGTGGCAAATTTCTCCCACTTGAGTCTGCTAATCCTGAGGCAGTCATTTCAAAATATGTCAAGAAATTATATTTTGGAGTAAAATATTTTGAATTATTTTATCTTTAATCATAATGCAATTAAATTAGCAATCAGCAACAGAAATAATTAAGAAATCTACAAATATTTGGAGATGAAATAACATAGTCTAAATCATGCATAGTTCAAAGAGAAAATCACAAGGGGACTTAGAAACTATTTTGAGCTGAATAGAAAGAAAAATACAACTTATCACAATTTGTTGGATGCAGTGAAGAAAGAGCTTAGAAAAAATTTATAGTTGAAAAGACTATATTAGAAATGATGAATTCTCTCAACTTGATAATCTAAACTTTCACCTTAAGAATTGAGGAGAAGGCCGGGCACAGTGGCTCACACCTGTAATCCCAGCACTTTGGGAGGCCAAGGCAGGCAGATCACGAGGTCGGGAGATCGAGACCATCCTGGCTAACACGGTGAAACCCCATCTCTACTAAAAATACAAAAAAAAAAAAAAAAAAATTAGCTGGGTGTGGTGGCGGGTGCCTGTAGTCCCAGGTACTCAGGAGGCTGAGGTAGGAGAATGGCGTGAACCCAGGAGGCGGAGCTTGCAGTGAGCCAAAACACACCACTGCACTCCAGCCTGGATGACAGAGTGAGACTCTTGTCTCAAAAAAAAAAAAAAAAAAAAGAATTGAGGAGAAAAGCAAACTAAGTCCATATCAAGTGAAAGAAAGGAAATACTCACTTTGGGAGGCCAAGGTATATGGATCACTTGAGGCCAGAAATTCAAGACCAGCCTGGGCAACATGACGAAATCCCATCTCTACTAAAAGTACAAAAAACCAACCAACCAACCAAACAAACAAACAAAAGAACAGATGTGGTGGTGGATGCCAGTAATCCCAGCTACTCAGGAGGCTGAGGCAGGAGAATCGCTTGAACCTAGGAGGAAGAGGCTGCAGTGAGCCAAGATTGCACCACTGAACTCCAGCCTGGGTGACAGAGCGATACTATATCTCAAAATAAAAAAGGAAAAATACTAAATATTAAAGGAGAAATGAAAAAGAAACCCAGAAAATTAATGAAGTCAATAAATCCAAAAACTGATATATTGAGAAGATAAACAACATTAAGAAATCTTTAGCTATTCTGACAAAAAAAAAATTAGGAATAAAGACTCAAATTACCAAAATTAAATATGAATTAGAGGTCATCACTACTGACCCTGCAGAATTTTAAAATCTTGTAAGGGAACACTATGAACAAATTTATGCCACTATATTAGACAACTTAGACAGGTTTGAAAAACTCCTAGAAAGACACAAGACTGACCAGGAAGAAGTAGAAAATCTGAATAGATCTATGACAAGTGAAGAAATTCAATAAATAATTAAACAGTCTTCCCACAAAGAATAGGGCAGGTCCTGATGGTCTAATTAGTAAACTGCAGCAAACACATAAAGAAAAAATAATACCAAACTTTCCCAAAATCATCCAGAAAAATAAAGGATGAGCACTTCCCAGCTTATTTTATTAGGGCAGCATTATGTTGATACTAAAGCCAAACAAAGAAAACTGCAGACCGATACCTTCATGAACCTAGATGCAAAAATCAACAAAATATTAGCAAACCAATTCCAGCAACAAATAAAAAGGATTATAAATATGACAAAGTGGTATTTATCCCAGGAATGCAAGATTGGTTTAACATGCAAAAATAATTAACACCATACAAAATATTAATATAATAAAAGACAAAATCCACAAAATCATCTCAATAGATGCAGTAAAAGCATTTGACGAAATCCAATACCCATTAACTTAGATTTCAACTTAGATAAAGGCTCTCAATAAATTAGGATAGAAGAAAACTTCCTTAATCTGATAATGGACATCTAGGAAGAACCTGTAGCTAACATTATACTTAATGAAAAAAGCCTGAAGGTTTTTCCAGTAATATCAGAAACACAGTAGAGGTGTTCACTCATGCTGCTTCTGTTCAAATTGCAGTGAACATTCTATCCAGTGCAACCTAGCAAAAATATATTTAAAATGCCACCCCAAATGCAAAAAAAAAAAAAAGAAATACAACTGTCTTTATTAAAAAATGACATTATCCAATAATCCTAAAAATTACACACACACACACAAACTAATAAATTCAACAAGGTTGCAGGATGCAAGATCAATATACAAAAATTAATTGCATTTCTATACATAAAAATAAACAATATGGAAATAAAATCAACAATAAAATTCTAATTACAAAAGCCTCAAAATGACAAAATGCTTAGGAATAAATTTAACAAAAGTGCAGTTTTGCTGAAAGAAATTAAATGCAATCTGAATAAATTAAGAAATGTTCCATGTTCATGGATTGTGAGACTGGATGTTACTAAGTTAATGATTCTCCCTAAATTTATCTAAAGATTAAATGTAACCCAATAAAAAGTTAAGTAGACATTGTGTTTATGCATAAAATGGTACAATGATTCAAAAATTAATGTAAAAAAAGCAAAGGTCCCAGAATTGTCAAACAATCTTGGAAAAGAAACAAAGTTGAAGAAGCTTTCCTCCCTGATTTCAAAGTTTACCATAAAGCTACTCTAATCAAGACAATGGGATGCTGGCACATGAATAGATGATAAATTAATGGTGCAGAACTCAGTGTCCAGAAATAAAACTTTTCATTGATGAAAAATTAATTTATGACAATGGTGCCAATTTAACGGAGAAAAGGGTAGTCTTCAAAGAATGGTATTGGAACAAGTGAATAGACACATTCGAAGATTTGAACTTAGATTCTGACCTTATACCATACATAAAAATTAACTCAAACTAGGTCAAAGACTTAAATATAAGTTAAATGTATAAAAATTTTAGAAGAAGACATAGGAAAAAAGTCATGATCTTGAGCTAAGCAAAGATTAAGAGAGATTAAGAAAACTATCAAGAAATTTTTGCCTAAAAAATCCATTAAAAAGTGATAAGTTTAATTCATCAACATTTTGTATATTGTGCATATTAAAAGTCACCATCAAAAAAGTGAATAAGCAAGAAACAGACTGGGAGAAAATATTTTCCAATCATATATCTACTAAAGAACTTGCATCTAGAGTAGACAAATAATTTTGCCACTCACTAACAAGAAGCCCACATATTTTATGATTCCACATGTAGACAATGTCCAGAAAAGACAAACCAGCAAAGACAGAAAGTAGATTATTGGCTGGCTGGGGTGGGGATGAGAAGGCAGAATTCCTACAAATCAGATCAGGGGATCTTCTTGGAGTGATGGACATTTTCTAAAACTGGATTGTGCTGATGGTTGCAAAGCTGCAAATTTTCTAAAATGTATTACACATTAAAAATAAATTGCACAGTATATAAATTTTACATCAAAAATTTGTCAGAAAGAAGTAGGTAAGCATCATAATCTTATATCCGTTTTTTAAAATTGAATCTTTAGTTAAAATTCTTACCTCAAATAAATCTTCAGGCTCAGATGGTCTCACTGGTAAAGTCCGCCAAACATTTAGGGAAAAAAATTATACCAATTCTTCACAGTCACTTTCGAGAAATAGAAGAGAAGGGAATAGTCTCTAACTGATTTTATTAGGCTAGCATTACTCTAATACCAAATCCAAAAACGTTACAAGAAAGACAACTGACCTTATACCATATGTAAATACCCACGTTCCTCATGGACTTAGATACCGTTACACAAAATATTAACCAATCAAAGTCATTGATATATAAAAAGGATCTAGACTGTATTAGTCAGGGCTCTCCAGAGAAGGAGAACATACACACACACGCACACACACACACACACACACAAGCACACACGCACAGGTTGGGCAACCTAATCCAGAAATCCAAGATCCAAAACATTTTGTGTGCTGACATGTTGCTCAAAGGAAATGCTTGTGGGTCCATTTTGGATTAGAAATTCTCAACGGAGGAGCACCAGCAGCACAGTACTTATGCAGAAATTCTCAACTGGTAAGTATAATGAACATACTCCAAAATCCAAAAAAATTATACACATACACATATATGAGTATATGTGTCCATAGATATGCATATACATAAATACATATATATATATAGAGAGAGAGTTATTATGAGAAACTGGCTCATGCAATTCTGGAGGCTGTGAAGTTTTACAATCTGCTATATACAAGCTGGAGACCTATGGAAACAGGTGGTGTAATTCAGTCCAAATCAGACAGCCTGAGAACCAGGGGAGCGGATGGTGTAAGTCTCAGTCTGAAGGCAGGAGAGATGAGATGTCCCAACACAAGCAGTAAGGCAGAAAAGAAGGGAGTGACTTCCTCTTTCCTCCTCTGTTTGCTCCACTCTGGTCCTCAATGGATTATTGCATGATGCCTGTCCACACTGGGGAGGACAATCTATGGTACCAAACCACCAACTCAAATGCTAATCTCATATCCAGAGACACTCTCACAGACACACTCAGAAATAATGGTTAATCTGGTCAGCACATGACACGGCCAAATTGCCACATGAAATTAACCATCACACAGGCCAAGTGGGGTTTATCCCAGGAATGCAAGGCTTGTTTAATGTTGAAACATTAATCAATGTAATCTGCCATATTAACAGACTGAGGAAAAACAGGATCATCTTAATGGATGCAGAAAAAAATCATTTGACAAAACTCAGCATACAGTCATGATAAAAACATTCAGCAATCTATAAAAAAAGAGATCTTGTAACAAACAGCATCTACAACAAACCTACAGCCAACATCATTTATAATAATAAGAGGCTCAATACTTTCCCCCTAAGATTGAGAACAAGACAAGCGCCTCCTCCCTCACCATTCCTATTGAACATTGTTTTTGGAATCCAAATCAGTGCAATAAGAAAATAAATAAAATACATACAATCTGGAAGGAATAAATTAAACTATCTCTGCTTATATCCAACATGAATGTCTATTTAGGAAACCTCAAAAAAAAACACGAAAATCTTTTAAAACTAATAAGAGAGTTTAGCAAAATTGCAGAGAACAATAACAATGTATAAAACTCACATTACTATATACCAATATACCAATTAGAATCTGAAATTTAAAAAAAAACCATTTACAACAGCACAAAAACTTAAGTACTTAGAAATAAATCTAACAAAATATGATCATAGTTTGAATGTCAAAACCTACAAAACTCTGAGGAAAGAAATCAAATACAAGGTATTTAAAGAGAGATTTTTTTTTTATTATACTTTAAGTTTTAGGGTACATGTGCACATTGTGCAGGTTAGTTACATATGTATACATGTGCCATACTGGTGTACTGCACCCACTAACTCGTCATCTAGCATTAGGTATATCTCCCAATGCTATCCCTCCCCTCTACCCCCACCCCACAACAGTCCCCAGAGTGTGATATTCCCCTTCCTGTGTCCATGTGATCTCATTGTTCAATTCCCACCTATGAGTGAGAATATGCAGTGTTTGGTTTTTTGTTCTTGCGATAGTTTACTGAGAATGATGGTTTCCAATTTCATCCATGTCCCTACAAAGGACATGAACTCATCATTTTTTATGGCTGCATAGTATTCCATGGTGTATATGTGCCACATTTTCTTAATCCAGTCTATCATTGTTGGACATTTGGGTTGGTTCCAAGTCTTTGCTATTGTGAATAATGCCGCAATAAACATACGTGTGCATGTGTCTTTATTTTGTGCATGGTTTGAAAGACTCAAAATTGTTGAGGTCAGTTTTCTCCCATAGTGATCGATAAGATTCAATGCAACCTCAATCAAAATCCCAGTCAGCTTTTTTTTATAGAAATCACAAGATAATTTCAAAATTTATATGGAAAGGCAAAGGATCTTGAATAGACAAAGCAATAATGAAAGACCAAAATTGGAGCTCACAAGAACCAGTTTTATGGCTTCCTGTAAAGTTACATTAATCATATCGTGCCAAGACAAATGTAAATGCATATGCAAAACAAGTAAAATAAAATAAACTTGTATGAAACTCAAACTGGATAGACTTTAGTGGAAAATATTAAACTATGCAATTTCTAGAAGAAAACAAAAGAGTAAACCTCCTTGATCTTGGGTTAAGAAAGAAATAAAAATAGGATAAATGACATTTAAAATATCGGGTATAAAAGAGAATCTATCAATACAGATCCTAGAGTAATAACTTGGTATGTACAAATAATTTGTTTTGAACAATGTTCTGCCAGTAAATGTGGCAAGTTAACAAAAATGAGTAAGTTCCTTGAAAGGTACAGCTTACCTAAACAGGCACCAGAAAAACATATAAAACCGAATCAGTTTATATCTATTGAAAACATCAAATTTATAATAAAAATTTTCTACAAAGAAAACTTGGGGCCTAAATGATTTTACTGTTGAATTCCATGAATCATTTAAGACAGGGTTGATGTCAATCTTTTTTTTTTTTTTTTTGTATTTTTAGTAGAGATGGGGTTTCACCATGTTAGCCAGGATGGTCTCGATCTCCTGACCTCGTGATCTGCCCGCCTCGGCTTCCCAAAGTGCTGGGATTACAGGCGTGAGCCACCGCGCCTGGCCAATGTCAATCTTATGCAAAATCTTCAGTAAAAAAAGAGGAGTAGGGAATACTTCCCAACGTCTTTTATGAAGACAAAATAATCCTAATCCGAAAACTTCACAAAGATCAACTGAACACAAATGCAAAAAGACAAAGAGAAGAAATGATGGAAAAATGAACACTTTAAAGCTTAAGTGTGAAAAACCATGCTGCCCTCTGTACGCTGTCAGGCACCTTTGATTGATCAAAGTATCTTCATCCTAGGGCTTCTCTGTTCCTATTTCTTCAGTTAATGTAACTATTTTTTTAATGCTAATTAAAAAAAAGTATCTTAAAAGGAGATCTTTTAAAAATGGCAAGGGATGCATTTTATTTGGGTGTGGCACACAGTGACAGACATGGCATATGTGCTGCTCCCCGACCCTGTCATGCCTCTGGCCAGCACAATGTGTCAAAGCCCGGATTCCTACTGAACAATCCATGCAGCCACCTTAGAGTGGCTCAGCACCTTAGAACTGACTAGAAAATAAGGAGGTAACATGGCAACTGCCCAGCTGTTTGTATTCAAATAGTTGCCCCGAATTAAAATCGCAGTGAGATACCATCTTACACCAGTTAGAATGGCTATTATTAAAAAGACAACAAATAACAGATGTTGGTGAGGATGTGGAGAACAGGGTACTCGTATGCACTGTTAGTGGGAATATGTAAATTGGTACAACCTTTATGGAAAACAGTATGGAGATTTCTCAAAGAAATAAAAATAGACCTACCATTTGATCCAGCAATCCCACTACTGGGTATCTACCCAAAGGGAAATTAATTATTATATTAGAAAGATACTGGTACTCTTAGGTTTCTCACAGCACTGTCCACAATAGCAAAGATATGGAAACAACCCAAGTGACCCTCAAGCAATGACTGGATAAAGAAAATGTGTAGTATTGGCTGGGCGCGGTGGCTCATGCCTGTAATCCCAGCACTTTGGGAGGCTGAGGCGGGCAGATCACCTGAGGTTGGGAGTTTGAGACCAGCCTGACCAACAAGGAGAAAACTCATCTCTACTAAAAATACAAAATTAGCCAGGCATGGTGGCGAATGCCTGTAATCTCAGCTACTCAAGAGGCTGAGGCAGGAGAATTGCTTGAACCTGGGAGGCGGAGGTTATGATGAGCCAAGATTGCACCATTGCACTCCAGCCTGGGTGACAAGACTGAAACTCTATCTCTAAATAAATAAATGAATAAATAAAATGTGGGGTATAAACCCAATGGAATACTACTCAGGCATTACGAAAAGAAATTATGTCTTTTGTAGCAACATGGATGGAACTGGAGGCCGTTATCTTAAGTGAGACAAGTCAGACACAGACAGATACCACATACTCCCAGTTATAGGTGGAAGCTAAACAGTGTGTACACATGGACATAGAGTGTGGAATGATAGACACTGGAGACTCTAAAGGATGGGGGAGGGAGGGACATGGATGATAAGAGGTTACTTAATGGGTACGATGTATATTATTTGAGTAACAGATATCTTAAAAGCCCTGGCTTCACAAAATTACACCTGTAATTTATGCAAATTTTCAATTTTTTAAAATTAAATTTTCCCTTTATGGTGGTTATAGAACTTTTATAGCAGTGCATAGTTTACAACAAGGTTAAAACCAAGGCCACGTATTTCTGAGGAAAAGGACGGCAAAGGATTGTAGAGTTGGTGATCACCAGGTATACCGTAAGGGGATTCCCTTCTGCAGTAGGTAAGGCCCTATAGGGTCAGAACCAAGCCCCAGGATGCAGGTGCAGCAGAAGAGAGCAGGCTCCAGCCTTCCTTCCCCACACTCCGATTTCTGGCGGGAAGGCTTCAAGATGGAACAGTGGAACTGCCGTGTGCCAGAGACTTGGGTGGAGGGAGATGGGGCTAAGTCCCAGCAGTGTATCCACGCCACAGAAGAAATCAAGGCCTGAATATGGTCACTGAGACAGTTGTGTATCCACTTCGAAGTCGTGATGATTCAAATGTTGGTACATGAACAAGACATTTGGTCAACAGTTGCAGATGGCAGAGACAGACGCCGCCACATAACCCTGTGTTCAGTGAACATCTTAGTTGGAATTAGGCTGGAGAAAAGGCTGTTCACCAAAGTTCCGTTAGCTTAGTTAGTTGCTCACCATGGTTTTGGGTTTAACATTAAACACTAACATTGCATTTACATACTTATCACTAAAAAGGTGCTAACTAAATTCAAATCAGGGATGGTAAATGCATCTCATTTCATATAAATACTCTGACCACTCGGAGGTGGCTGCATGGATTGCTCTGCAGGAATCAGGGCTACGACCTGTTACTGTGCCAGCCAGGGACAGGATGGGGTGGGGTGGCAGCACATACAGCACATCTGACACTGTCTGCCACACCCAAATAAAATGCATCCTGTGGCATCTTTTAAAGATCTCCTTTAAAGAGACTGTTTTTCATTAGCGTTTTTTAAGTAGGTAAGTCAACTGAAGAAATAGGAAAAGAGACTCCCTGGGATGAAGATACTTGGATCAGTCAAAGATGCCTGACAGCATATAGAGGGCAGCATGGTTTTCCACATTTGCGCTTTAAAGCATTCTTTTTTTTTTTGTCATTTCTTCTCTTTGTCTTTATGTTCAGGTTGATCTTTTTAATTTAACTTTGTATGTTAGATTATGAGTTTCTTTCAGAGCAAGGTAGTGTCTTTTTCTCAGGTACTTGCAAGTGTTGAGCACCTGGCGATGAGATTTATGCATCGTAAATATGAGATAGGAACAGGGGCTCTAAACCTTGTATTGGCCAGAAATCTAAAGGAGTAGAAATAGCGGTGTTTGAAGGATTACAATGAGATACACTTTCAATATTCTGGCCTCGTAGCCCCATTTACATGGTCTGTTTTACACGGTGTTATTTGTGACTATGTTTGCAACATAATGTTAATATGTGTCCTATCAACTAAACAAAAATTGTTAAATACACACACACTCTGTCTTATGCAGACACCCCTCTGGACTAGAAAATGGGAAGGAAGCCTCATTATTGGTGGCTTCAAAATATATGTGCAAGAAACAATGAGATTATCAAACAGAATTCCATTGAAACATAGAGCAGTCACCAATGATATATTTTCCTATATTTCCTTTTGAACATCTGACATATAAATATGATGCGTAAAGTGGGCCTTAAATTAACCAGAAAAAAAACTGATACTACCTGCAATGGTTGCTGTTTACCCCCAACCAGCAGTTTGAGGACTATCCAGTGGAAGTGACGGAAAGGCAAGGCTGGCATTCTCTGTGCACTCCACCTCCTGCCAGGGTGAGGGCGGTCACGGAAGGAGAAGGTGTTTCTTGAGTTTTTACCATGCTCCGGTCATTATGGAAGGATACAGTAGTGGGCAAGGCAGAAAATGTCTGCGACTTTGTGGAGACAGATGGTGTGCTTTGCTGGTTTGCTTTGTTTATTTTGTGTTGTGTTTAACCAATATAACTTATTGGTGAGTACAGGAAAGGGCACCCGTGTGTTACTGTTGTTGGGGTCTAGTTGTTTTCCCCACTGTAAGATGATCGCTGCAAGGGCAAGGGAGTGTGAAGCTTTTCAGCCTGTGAGAGGTCCCAGGAGGAGAAGCGTCTGCTCCCTGAAGGTCCTAATCCCTTATCATCCCTGGTGGGGAGCTCTGCAGGGGAATGATTGGCTTGGAGATGTAGCTCATCTTGCACACGTGCATTTTATACTCACACCGAAAGAGCAGATTCAATGATATTTGTTAAGGGATAATTGGTCTAATGAAAGAATAGGTCTTCATTTAAACTGAAATAATTAATGAATGTTACAGGTTGTGGAGTACAGATACAGGATACGCAGTTTGTTATTTAACTGTTCATTCTTGCTTAGTAGATGCAAGAAACATAAAACATGAGAAAACTACACTGAAGGTGGGAAGAACTGATTGTCCATTTGGGGACAATTCGAGGGTGAAAAGTAGTGCTTAAAATGACTAAATTATAAATATTAGGATATATTTATATATTGGTTGATAAATCAGGTTTATTCTATGAGTAGACTTATATTTAAGTCTGTCACCCAGGCTGGAATGCAGTGGCATGATGTTGGCTCACTGCAGCCTCGACTTCCCAGGCTCAGGTGATCCTCCTTCTTCAGCCTCCTGAGTAGCTGGGACTACACATGCATGCCACCATGCCCAGCTAACTTCTGTATTTTTTTTTTTTTTTTGTAGAAATGGGGTTTTGCCATGTTGCTCAGGCTGGTCTTGAACTCCTGGACTCAAGTGATCCACCTGCCTTTGCCTCCCAAGGTGCAGGTTTACAGGCATGAGCCACTGCGACTGGCTATAAACTTTATAAAATTTTTAGTCATATCTGTGTCCAAATACCATTTTTCTGGTTTTTTTTTCCAATAAGTGCTTTTATTAACAGTCTTTTTAAAATTAGATGGTCTACAATCTTGTTCAAAATTGCATTTTATTGTTCTACATTTTAAATGATTGATAATTGATGCACCTGTATATGTCATAATATAGTTTCAAACTTTTTACTATGGAACATTGCAAACATTTTTAAAAGACAGAATAGTAGCATGAATCCCCATGTGCTCATCACACAATTTCAATAATTATTAGCTCCCAGTTAGTCTGGTTTCATCTCTACTCACAACTAGTTCTCCCCTCTCATTATTATGAAGCAAATCTCTGGCATTGTGTCATTTTATTCATAAATATTTCAGTGTGTAACTCTGAAAGACAAGACTTTAAAAAACAGCCAAAATACCATGATCACATCTAAAAACTTAAAATAATTTCTTAATATCATGTAATATCCAGTTACTGTTTAAATTTTCAGTTATCTGATTGATCATATTTTCCAGATTTCTGAATAGAGATCTTAATGAGATACACATGTTGCATTTCTTGATATATCTCTTGTCTCTTTTCATCAACGTTCCTCCTGTATGTTTTTTTTTTTTTTTTACAATTTATGTTTTGAAGAAAACAAGTCATTTGTCTTGTAAAGTTTTCCACAGTTTGGATTTTGTAGAGTACATTTCCTAAGTGTCATGTACCTTGTTCCTCTATCTGCTGATTTTCCTCAAAATTGTTAGATGGATTTGGTGCCTTGATTTAATTCAGACCTGATTTTGTTGATAAGACAATTTATTGGGTGGTGTTATGTTCTTCCATCAGGAAGTATGTAATGTCTAGTTGTTGTCCTTATTGTGATTTTTGGAAGCCATTGGTGATTAATGCCTAGATTAACTAGTTCTTTCAGAGTTGCAAAGTGGTGATATTCTAGTTATGTAATTCCTTCTTCCTTTATTAACCAATATATTACTGTAAAGAAACAGTTCTCTGAAATATGTTTGCCTTTTGTAGCAGTTTGTACAGGAAGTCTTGATAGGTGCTGATCTTCCTCTTGATTTACCAGTTTTCAATAGCATCCTATAATATTTACTGATCAAACATTTCTTATGTTAGCATCATTGTGAACTCAGGGATCTAAACATATCTGATGTGTTTCAATCCATTACAGTTATTATTCTTGTTGATTCTCAGATAGTCGCGTTTTTAGCCAGTGAAAGCTTCTTTAAATAGGCTCTTGATTTTTTTTAAAAAATGATGACTCTCTTTTGTTGGAATAACAAGACTGTTCTGGGCCCATCTTGTACAGTTCCTAAAATCTGACATTTCTTCACAGTTCTGGTTCTTTTTACCAGGAAGTGGTTGTTAAAGAACACAGTCCTGGCTGAGTGCGGTGGCTCATGCCTGTAATCCCAGCGTTTTGGGAGGCCGAGGCAGGCGGATCACCAGGTCAAGAGATTGAGACCATCCTGGCCAGCCTGGTGAAACCCCATCTCTACTAAAAATACAAAAATTAGCTGAATGTCGTGGCACACACCTGTAATCCCAGCTACTCAGGAGGCTGAGGCAGGAGAATCTCTTGAACCTGGGAGGCAGAGGTTGCAGTGAGCCGAGATCACGCCACTGCACTCCAGTGCAACAACAACAAACAAAGAAACAAACAAAAAAACACACACACACACACACACACACACAATCCTTTAACTTTCTGGGACCTGTGGTAGGGTATGGGGAAGAACAACACCTGGACACCAGGAGTTCACATAACCACTAAGGAACCATCGTTTCTTGGTATTTTTGTTTTGTTTTGTTTTTGCGGACAGGGCTAGGAAATCTATTCTTTTTTAAATGATCAAAGACACCATGAGTTTCAACTGACATTCCCAAATCAAATTCGTGACTAGAGGGTTTTTAGATAACTTCTTCTATCAATATCTTTCTCCTCTGTCTCCATGCTGAGGATACCAGTTACTGGTTCGTTTCAATCAATGTCTCTGCAGTAATTGTAGTTATCTCTAAACTCATTCTCTAATAGATTCTGCAGGAAGGGCTCCTGGGACAATATTTTCTGAGCTCTCACATGTTCATGGAAATTTGTAGCCTATACACCTGAGAGTCAGTTGACAAGACTTTCAAGTGTATAGGCTACAAATTGCCATGAGGTCACATTTTCTTACTAGAAAATTTTACTATATGTCTCTGTGTTCTGGCATAAAATATTACCGTTGAACAGGTGAACTTGTTTGCAGTGTGATTTTGGCAGCACTTTCATTTTCCTGACAATCCTTTGAAAGCTAAAATAATTTAGAGTGTGATATTAACTAAAAGATACTAACAGGCCAGGTGCGGTGGCTCACGCCTGTAATCCCAGCACTTTTGGAGGCTGAGGCAGGCAGATCACCTGAGGTCAGGAGTTTGAGATTAGCCTGGCCAATATACTGAAACCCTGTCTCTACTAAATATACCAAAATCTGTAATCCCAGCTACTTGGGAGGCTGAGGCAAGAAAAGCATTGAACCCAGGAGGCAGAGGTTACAGTGAGCTGAGATCACACCATTGCACTCCAGCCTGGGTGACAAGTGTGAGACTCTATCACACACACACACACACACACACACACACACACACACACCACCGGATACTAACAGAGAAACTTAAGGAAAAGAATATTTACTATAAGATATTGTCTTCTGAATTATTTCAAATATATGTAATTGCTAAATAGAGCTAAGCCATTCAATCTCAAAAATCTGGCTCTATCAAGCTCCCCCAAATTTGAAAGGAAATCCTGAATATTTCCATTCACAAAGATGTGACAGAGAGAAAACAACATTGGACTCGTGAAATATTCTATAGGATACAGGTTTTTTAATTCTACTTAGGTAAAGAAGTGGGAACAATTCAAATTAAAAGTAACGGAAAGATTAATGTAGACCAAAGGGTATGATTGGAAAAGAGAAATCAAAAAGAAAAATGTATCTTATTACAGAGTTCATTGTTGCTGTTTTTTTAATCTGTAAATTCCAGATTTATGTATAAGTAAAAATGAAGGCCTTTTGGATGATATTTTGAATGTAATAAACATCATCTTTTAGTAAAATAGATATCCCTGTTCTTCACTTTAACATATATTATCATTCTATTTCATGCAAATATATATTTACATTCAAAAATTTTAATTATAATATTCTCAAAACTTTATTAAAGTATACACATACATCATTACTAGAGCAAAAAAAGGCTTTCCTACCCATAGCACTGCAAAGTTTTATTTAAATTTTAAAAACAGGTCTAAATTAGTTTCAATTTAGAATATCTGCTTTGATTTTCACACCACATGTATTTTCTACCCACAGTAAAGTAGCAAATTCAGAAAAACCTTTTAAGTGCTAATAGCTCTAATAAAAGAATGGGTCTTCACCTCAACTGTGAAACAGTTAATGTCATGAGTTGTAAGATACAGACACACAGTTCACATTTTGAGTTACTTGGCTGCTCTTCCTTGCCTTGCTTCATCATACAAACAAACATCATACAAACATCATACAAACATCATACAACAATTCGAGGCAGGAATTCTGCGAAGGGTGGACTTCTTACTAGTTCATTAGTTCCCAAGGAGTGTCCACAGAACATTCAATCACACAGGATCTGAAGGCTCTGATCAGCACAAGGCACCGCAAGAGGCAGGAGGAGGATTCTGTGTGTCATTACATTCTTTCTAAGTAGAGATCATCTTAGGGCCTTTTAATGTGTGTTATTGACTTTTTAAGAGGAGGTGGCAGGGTGCGGTGGCTTAGACCTGTAATCCCAGAACTTTGGGAGGCTGAGGCGGGCAGATCAAGAGGTCAAGAGATCGAGACCATCCTGGCTAATATGGTGAAACTGCATCTCTACTAAAAATACAAAAAATTATCCGGGTGTGGTGGTGGGCGCCTGTAGTCCTAGCTACTCGGGAGGCTGAGGCAGGAGAATGGCGTGAACTCAGGAGTCAGAGCTTGCAGTGAGCCGAGATCGCGCCACTGCACTCCAGCCTGAGCGACAGAGTGAGACTCCGTCTCAAAAAAAAAAAAAAAAAAAAAAAGGTGGGGGGAGGCAAAAAACTCCTTAAGAGTTTCTCAAATGCATTTTATTACAGAACCCTTGAAAGGACTGTGCATGACTAACATTCCATAGAATAAATCAGATGAACACCCTAGAAGGGCACGGGTATCTTCCAAGAGGAAAGAACCAGGCAGACGACATACCTCAATGCGGGTAAGAGAAGTCAGGAATCCGGTAGTGCAGGGTGAGTGCACGTGGGCCTCTTTCCCTGGGGAAGAGGGATTGACTGCTAGTCGGAGTTCCACAAAAGTAGGAAAGCTGTAGCGAACACCGTAAGCTGAGACAGACCCACTGATGTTCAGTTCTGGAGAGATCATAAACATAATAGAAAACAAAAAAGACACATTTCATCTTCTTTGCTAAAAACCTAAGAATGCTCACTGCCAAGCATGACAATTGCTTACTCCCAAGCATGGCAGTTGAACTTCAGTCCCTCCGGCTTGGGCACCCAGCCCTGGCTTTCTGCTCCCTGTGTACTCAATGGTGGTCATAGCAGAGGCCGTGGCAGGAGAAGCACAGTGGCAGGAGGGCTGGCACAAGGTTCAGGTGCCACCGGCAGGCGTGCATGGCGAGTGTTAGGAGCCCGGGTCCAGGTGTTTGAAAGCAGCGCAGTGTGTCTCATAGTGGAACATGCATGTGAGTCAGCCAGGGGTCTTGTGATGATTGCAGACTGTCATGTGCTAGGCCTGGGCTGGGGTCTGGGATTCTGCATTTTCAATAGGCTCCCAGGTGATGCCAGTGCTGCTCGTCTGTGGACCACACTTTGAGAAGCGAGGTTTTACAGCATCATAAAGAACCCTTGCATTAGTCAGGGTTCTCTAGAGGGACAGAACTAATAGGATAGATGTATACATAAAGGGGAGTTTATTAAGGAGTAGCGACTCACGCAATGAGGTTCTACAATAGGTGAGGTTCTACAATAGGCTGTCTGCAAGCCAAGGAGCAAGGAAGCCAGTCCGAGTCGCAAAGCTGAAGAACTTGGAGTCCGATGTTTCAGGGCAGGAAGCATCCAGCATGGGAGAAACACGTAGGCCAGAAGACTAAACCAGTCTAGTCTTTCCGCGTTCTTCTGCCTGTTTTTTTTCTGGCCACGGTGGCAGTTGATTAGATTTTGCCCACCCAGATTGAGGCTGGGTCTGCCTTTCCCAGCCCACTGACTCAAATGTTACTCTCCTTTGGCAACACCCTCACAGACACACCTAGGAACAATATTTTGCATCCTTCAATCCAATCAAGTTGACACTCAGTATTAACCATCACAACCCTTTAAGCCCAAACTCCACAGTTTACATCTCTCTAAGAAGCATCCACACCCATCTTTGGACACTAGACTTCTCAATCTTGGCTACTGTCCCAAAGATCAATTTGCCTTCTATATTGCCAAATCCAAGATCGAATTTGAGTCCCCGTCTTACTCAGCCTATCAGTAAGGTCTATCGATCCTAATTGATGGCTGTTTCCTCATAGAGATGCATTTCTTTTAACTTGGCTTTGAGGATAACACACATGCTTCGTTTTTCTCCTTCGCTGTTTCCTACTCATCAACCCATTCTCTTAAAGTTGAAATGCTTCCAGGCTTAGTACATGGATCTCTTATCTTCTGGGTCTCTTTTGATGCTCTCATCTGGTTTCATGGCTTTAGCTTGCACCTATTCCCTGTTGATCACCCCTCACCCTCACCTTCAGCTGAGACCTCTCCCCTGAATTTCAGTCTTGCAGATACAGCAATCAATGCAACATCTACACATGGATGCTAAATACACATGTCAACATGCTCTTCTTCCAAAAACTCACTCCAACCAAACTTCTTAGTTAGAGGAAGTTGCTTAGGGAAACAACCTGAGATGCATTCTTAATTTGTTACTTTGTATCACACCCACCTCCAGTTCATGAGAAAATCCTCTTCTTGGATACCCTACAAATATATCAGCATCTGATCACTGCACCACATCCACTGCCACACCTAAGGGACCCCTGTCTCCCACCCTGATTATGTTGCATTCTCCTACCAGATCGTCTTGTGGTTTTCCGTGGCTCCCTACAAGTGATTCTCAACATGAAGCCAGCATGATCCTGTTAACAAATAAGGCCAATTATGTCATTTTACTGTTCAAAACCCTCCAATTGCTTCCTGTCTGACTCTGGGTCAACATTCCATACAGGGCTTCTAAGGACCTGCAGGACTGATCCTCTCTTTACCTCCCTTATCTCACCTCCTGTCTTCCCTACCCACTCTCACAGTCCAAGTCACACTGTCTTCCAAACATGACCAGAATACAAAGGCAACTTCACCTCAGGACCATTGCACCTGCTGCTCCTGGTGCCTAGAAATATCATCCCCAAGTAAAAGAAGAACTTCAGACAAACTACATTTAACACAGCAAGAAACAATTCATGAGTCAAGCAGCACTCAGACAAGAAGAGGCACAAGCACTCCACCCAATGGCATGAGCACAGCTGGGGCAGTGAGCTTTTACAGGAGAACACTGAAACGAAGCCGAGAAACCATTGCATTGGTGACATTTGGGGTCTCCCTGTCTCAGTGTGGTGTGATGGGCATTTGCCTTATCTGGGTGTGGTGTGATGGGCATCTGCCCTGTCTGGGTGTGGTGTGATGAGCATCTACCTTGTCTGAGTGTGGTGTGATGGGGCATCTGCTTTTCTGGATGTTGTGCGATGGGCATCTGTGAAGTGCGGGTGTGGTGTGACGGGTATCTGCCCTGTCTTGGAGTGGTGTAATGGGCATCTGTCTTGTCTGTGTGTGTTATGATGGACCTAAACCTTGTCTCATCATGGTGTGATGGGCATCTTCTGCTTTGGGGCTTCTTCTTGTTTAATACCCTAGTATTTACATGGCTGGTTGTCCGCCAATTTTTGTCTTTGTTCAGATAATATCTTTCCAGGGAGGTCTTCTTGAACTTTCTTACTTAAACCTCATCTCTTGCAAACATTTCCTATTTCCCTTTCCTGATGTGTTTATCTTCGTATTTTGCTTCATCATTTGATGTACTGTACGTTTTCCTTACCTGTTGTGTTTATTTCAGGCCCATTAATCAAATGAAAGAAACTGAAAAGTACAGTACCTTTCCTCCCTGCTCTGACTGTTTCTCTGGTCCTCAATCATGAGCTGGAGTAGGAAAGTACCATGAAATTTATTAGGAAGGATGTTTCTCCACTTTTTTCTCTCTCTGTGGCCCCTCAAACCAGTACACAAATCATTAGATTCTTGTCAATTTTATAGTGAATATAACATTAAAGGATCATATTAGAATAAAATTTGCTAATAGGAGAATAATGTGCAGGTTTACTAAATCTTAAAAGTTCTCAAGAGATGGATCCTTTGTCTTAACTTCCTTTACTTGCTTGTGGCCAGAAGAAAGGATGCCTTCTTCTCGAGAAGTTCAAGCATGCTTTCCAGGAAACTCTTACATCAAGTTTTTGGGTGACAATCAACTCAGACTGTGTCTTTAGGATGCTGAAGATCAGCACCATTCCTGAGACCAGGGAGAAAGAATTCCTTAGTGACTGTGGTCTGTAGGAATCACCAGTAATGCAGAGAACAGATGATTGATGTTTAACAATAGAACACACTCTTGGTCAACAGTGTTATGTTCACCATTGCCTTTAGGATCCTTAAGTGACAGCTCCATGTGGGGTTCATCTTTGCCTCCTTGTTGTTCAGGTCCTGCTGGGGGACCCAGATTAGCCTTACCAGAACAGTGCCCAATGAGACCTATGACAGAAAAGACTTAGGAACATGTGGTTAAAAAATAGAGGTGGTTATAGATGGCAGACAGGAGACAGGGAGAACTGTGCCGTGAGTTTGAAAACTGAAATAAAGCAGGTTTAAAAATGGGAGAATAAATATTGGGATCATGAACTGCTGAAAGAATCTTCGGTAGTCAAAATCAGGCCAAGTGCTTCAGGATTAAATCTTGCACAGTGCGAAGTTGATGGCATCTTATTTTTAATGTGGTGCCAATAAATGACACAGGGCTAAGTGAGTACGAAAATAGGTCCGCTCAAGAAAAAGGCAAGAGGCTGAGGGCAGTGGCTCACACCTTCAATCCCAGCACTTTGGTTGGCTGAGGCGGGAGGATTGCTTGAGTCCAGGAGTTCAAGACCAGCCTGGGTATCATAGTGAAACCCCGTCTCTACAAAAACAAAACAAAACAAAAATAGAAAATATAGAATAAGAACAATATTTAAATAAATAATACTAAAAAACAAACTTGTCATCCATCGATATGAGTTTGGGGTCAATTTCAGATTGGCAGTGGAGTTGAAAGAGGTCTTGGATCTACGGAAAGTGTCAGAAAAAAAAAGACCAACATTGATACTACCTCAGAGCTCACTCAAGATGTAGACTCTCAGACTCAGACCTTGTGAATCAAGATCTGGATTTTAAAAGAAGCTCCTTGCAATTCATGAGAGCATTAATGCACTTGAAACATTGCTGCAAATGTGTTTCTCCACTTTGGCTGCACATTATATTCACCCAGAATATTTTAAAACTTCAAATGTTCAAGTCACACTCTAGAGGAATGAATCAGGATGTGGGTGGAATGGTGGGGGAGTTGGTCAGAGGAAGTGAGACCCAGATATCAGTAATTTTTCCAAGTTTCCCATATGAATCCAATATGCAGGCCAAACTGGAGAATTACTAGTCTAAATACAAGCAAAATTAATGGGAGGGGTGCAGAATGAGAGTACCTATAGAGGAAATAAATTTGCCCTGTGACTTTCAGGTGCAACAAACAATATGCTTTGTTCTTTTCTAATTCCAAGAGCTGACTCATCCCAACCCACTTGAGTTGGTAGGGAATTCTGTCCCAATCCTAACTAAGAGCCTGTCTATATCCACGTCTATAATCAGGATAATCAGGCAGCCAAAAGGAAGATATCATACCTCAGGATACATTTCAAATTAATCCAAGGACCTAAAGAAAGTTACAGCATAAAACAGTTGATGGAAAACGTACCAAAATATATTGCAACTTTAAAGCAGAGAAGGTCTTTCTGTCATTCAATTCTATAAGCCAAAAGAAAAAGACAAAAACAGTTACACATTCTTGTTGAGACCTTTCTCTGCTTAGAATTGCAAGTAGTGCCTTATTATCCCAGAATGTTTAGCTTGCTTTCAAGTCTGTCAGACTGTGAATTAGAATCATGTTATTACACCTAAAGGCGACCCAATGGTAAGAGAGTGACTGAAGAGGGATGTGGGATGGGTTCAGTGGCTAAAGGAAATGGGGCTGAAATGAGCTGCTGAATAATTTTTATGTACTGAAAACTCAATGCCTCAGGTGAGGCATGGTGAAGTTCAAGGTCTCAGAAGTAAACACAGCTCAGAGTGCTGCAGAGTTGTAGACAGGGCATCATCAGGAGACACTGGCTGGAGAAGGGTTGTGAGTGAAAGGCCAGATGCAGGATGTGCCCTCAAGGCCTTGCATCCTAATAGGGGATGGTGAGGTCAGAAAACTATCTCCTGGCTTTCCACCTTCAATGCTGATATGGTTTGGCTGTGTCCCCATGCAAATCTCATTTTGAATTGTGACTCCCACAATTCCCATGTGTCATGGGAGGGATCCAGTGGGAGGTAATTGAATCATGGAGATGGGTCTTTTTCATGCTGTTCTCACAGTAGTAAATAAATCTTGTGAGACTTATTATGGTTTTAAAAAGGGGAGCTCCTCTGCACAAACTCTCCTTTTTTTTGCCTGCTGCCATCCATGTGAGATGTGACTTGTTCTTCCTTGCCTGCTACCATGATTGTGAGGTGTCCCCAGCCATGTAGAACCATAAGTCCATTAAACCTCTTTTTCTTCCCAGTCTTGGGGATGAGTTTATGAGCAGCATGAAAACAGACTAATACAGTAAATTGGTACAGGGCACGGGGTGTTGCTAAAAAGACACCTAAAAATCTGGAAGCGACTTTAGAACTGGGTAAAAGGCAGAGGTTGGAACAGTTTGGAGGACTCAGAAGAAGATAGAAAAATGTGGGAAAGTTTGGAACTCCCTAGAGACTTGTTTGAATGACTTTGACCAAAATGCTAATAATGATATGGACAATGAAATCCAGGCTGAGGTGGTCTCAGATGGAGATGAGGAACTTATTGGGAACTAGAGCAAAGGTGACTCTTGTTATGTTTTAGCAAAGAGACTGGCAGCATTTTGACCCTGCCCTAGAGATTTGTATAACTTTAAACTTGAGAGACATGGTTTAGGGTATCTGGTGGAAGAAATTTCTAAGCAGAAAAGCATTCAAGAGGTGACTTGGGTGCTGTTAAAGGCATTCAGTTTTAAAAGAGAAAGACGGAACAAAAGTTTGGAAAATTTGCAGCCTGACAGTGTGATAGAATAGAAAACCTCATTTTCTGAAAAGAAATTCAAGCATACATTTGCATAAGTGATGAGGAGCTGAATGTTAATCAACAAGACAATGAGGAAGATGTCTCCAGGGCATGTCAGAGACCTTTGTGGTAGCCTCTCCCATCACAAGCCCAGAGGTTTAGGAGGACAAAATGGTTTCGTGGGCCTGGCCTAGGGTCCCTTTGCTCTGTGCAGTCTAGGGACTCGGTGCCTTGCATCCCAGCTCCTCCATCCATGACTAAAAGGGGCCAACATACAGCTTGGGCTGTTGCTTCAGAGGGTGGAAGCCCCAAGCCTTGGCAGCTTCCATGTGGTGTTGAGCCTGCAGGTGCACAGAAGTCAAGAATTGAGGTTTGGAAACCTCTGCCTCAGTTTCAGAAGATGTATGGAAATGCCTGGATGCCCAGGAAAAGTTTGCTGAAGGGGCAGGGCCCTCATGGAGAACCTCTGCTAGGACTGTGTGGAAGGGAAATGTGGGGTCAGAGCCCTCACACAGAGTCCCTACTGGGGCACTGCCTAGTGGACCTGTGAGAAGAGAGCCACTGTCCTCCAGACCATAGGATGGTAGATCCACTGACTTCTTGCTCTGTGCACCTGGATGGGGCGGAGCTGCCCAAGACCATAAGAACCCACCTTTTGCATCAGCATGACCTGAATGTGAGACATGGAGTCAAAGGAGATCATTTTGGAGCTTTAAGATTTGAATGCCCTGCTGGATTTCAGACTTGCATGGGGCCTGTAGACCCTTTGTTTTGGACAATTTCTCCCATTTGGAGTGGCTGTATTTACCCAATGCCTGGTACCCACACTGTATCTAGGAAGTAACTAACCTGCTTTTGATTTTACGGGCTCATAGGTGGAAGGGACTTGCCTTGTCTCGGATGAGTCTTTGGACTGTGGACTTTAAATTTAATGCTTAAATGAGTTAAGACTTTGGGGGACGGTTGGGAAAGGGATGATTGGTTTTTAAATGTGAAGACATGAGATTTGGGAGTGGCCAGGGGTGGAATAATATGGTTTGGCTGTGTCCTCACCCAAATCTCATCTTGAATTGTAACTCCCACAATTCCCATGTGTCATGGGAGGGACCAAATGGGAGGTAATTGAATTATGGGGGTGGGTCTTTCTCGTGCTGTTCTCACAATAGTGAATAAGTTTCACAAGATCTGATGGCTTTAACAAGAGTAATTCCTGTACACAAACTCTCTTCTTTTTGCCTGCCGCCATCCATGTAAGATGTGATGTGCTCCTCCTTGCCTGCCATCATGATTGTGAGGCATCCCCAGCCATGTGGAACTGTAAGTCCATTAAACATCTTTTTCTTCCCAGTCTCAGGTATGTCTTTATGAGCAGCCTGAAAATGCGTTAGTAGAATAGTCATGGCAGACATTGGAAAGAATATGATTTTTGAGCTTTCAAATTGGTAAAAAAGATAATATTTTTGGGAAGTAAAGATAAGCGAACTTTTAAAAAAATATATTTGCCTGGTATGAGACTATAAACTGATGCCAGCAGCCTGAATAACAGATAAACATTGGCCATTCAGTTTTGAAAGTACAAAAAAATTGCTTGTGCTTTGACCCAGCAGTTTCATTCTCAGAAATTTATTGTAAACTGGCCGGGCACAGCAGCTCATGCCTGTAATCTCAGGACTTTGGGAGCTGCTGAGGAGGGAGGATCTCTTGAAGCCAGGAGTTTGAGACCAGGCTGGGAAGCACAGCAAGATGCTCTACAAAAGACACAATAATTGACTGGGCATGGTGGTGTGCACTTGCAGTGCCAGCTACTTGGGAGGCTGAGGCTGAAGGATTGTTTGAGGCCAGGAGTTCAAGGCTGCAGTGAGCTACAGTTACACCATTACACTCCAGCCTGGGTGATAGAGCAAGACCCCATCTCTGAGAAATGTATTTATAAGAATAGCTGCAGGCCGGGCACGGTGGCTCACGCCTGTAATCCCAGCAGTTTGGGAGGCCAAGGCGGGTGGATCATGAGGTCAAGAGATCGAGACCATCCTGGCCAACAAGGTAAAACCTTGTCTCTACTAAAAATGCAAAAATTAGCTGGGCATCATGCCGTGTGCCTGTAGTCCCAGCTACTCAGGAGGCTGAGGCAGGAGAATTGCTTGAACCCAGGAGGCAGAGGTGGCATTGAGCCAAGATTTTGCCACTGTACTCCAACCTGGCAACAGAGCAAGACTCTGTCTCAAAAAACAAAACAAACACACAAACAAAAACAGCTGCAAAGATTTAACAAGAAGAGCAAGTCCTAGTCAAAGCAATCAAGATAGAGAAGTAAATCAAGGGCATTCAAATTGGAAAAGAGGAAGTCAGACTATCTCTGTTTGTTAATGATATAATCTTATACCTAGAAAACCCTAAAGACTCCTACAAAAGACTCCTAGATTTAATTTAAAAATTCAGTAAAGTCTCAGGTTACAAAATCAATGTACACACATTAGCAGCACTGCTATACACCAACAACGGCCAAGTTGAAAATCAAATTAAGAACTCAGTTCCGTTTACAATAGCTGTAAAAATAAAATAAAATACCTAGGAATATATTTAATCAAGGGGATGAAAGATCTCTATAAGAAAAACTATAAAACACTGCTGAAAGAAATATACATGACACAAACAAATGGAAATACATCCCATGCTCATGGATTGGAAGAATCAATATCATGAAAATATCAGTATTGGGACTATAGTGCCCAAAGCAATCTACAGATTCAATGCAATTCTTATCTAAATACCAACATCATTTTTTCACAGAATTAGAAAAAACAATGTTAAAATTTATATGGAACCAAAATAGAGCCCAAATATCCAAAGCAATCCTAAGCAAAAGGACGAATCTGGAAGCATCACATTACCCTACTTCAAATTATATGACAAGGCTATAATAACCTAAACAGCATGGTACTGGTATAAAAATAGATACATAGACTTTTGGAACAGAATAGACGACCCAGAAATAAATCCAAAAACAACCAACAGATCTTTGACAAAGCATACAAAAGCATAAACTGGGGAAAGGACACCATATTCAATAAATGGTGCCAGGAAAACTGGATAGCCACTGTAGGAGAATGAAACTGAGTTCTTATCTCTTACCATATTAAGAAAACCAACTCAAGATGGATCGAAGACTTAAATCTAAAACCAAAACCATAAAAATTATAGAAGAAAACCTAGGACAAACTCTTCTGGACATTGGCCTAGGCAAATAATTCATGACTAAGACCCCAAAAGCAAATGCAACAAAAAGAAATAAGTGGGACCTAGTTAAACTAAAAAGCTTCTGCACAGTAAAAGAAATAATCATCAGAGTAAACAGACAACCCACAGAATGAGAGAAAATATTTGCAAACTATGCATCCCACAAATAACTAATATCCAGAATCGACAAGGAACTCAAACAAATCAGCAAGGAAAAACAAATAATCTCATCAAAAAGTGGACAAATCACATGCATAGACATGCTTAACACTAGTATTCATCAGAGAAATGCAAATTAAAACCACAATGAGATGCCACCTTACCCTGAGATGCCACCTTACCCTGAGATGCCACCTTACCCTAGCCAGAATTGCCATTATTAAAAAGTCGAAAAACAATAGATGCTGGCATGGGTGTGGTGAAAAGGGACACTTATACACTGCTGGAAGGAATGTATATTAGTACAACCACTATGATAAATAGCATGGAGATTTCTCAGAGAACTAAAAGTAGATCTACCATTTGGTCGAGCAATCCCATACTGGGTATCTACCCAAAGGAAAATAAGTCATTACATAAAAAAGACACCTGCACATATATATTTATGGCACACAATTCACAACTAAAAAGATATGGAACCAACCTAAGTGCCCATCAACTGATGAGTGAATAAAGAAAGTATGGGATATATTTCTACTATGGAATACTACTCATCCATACAAAAATATAATAATGTCTTTTGCAGCAACTTGTATGGAGCTGGAAGCCACTATTCTAAGTGAAACAACTCAGGCATGGAAAACCAAATACCACATGTTCTCACCTGTAAGTGCGAGCTAAGCTATGGGTATGCAAAGTCATACAGGGTGGTATCATGGATATTTGAGCCTCAGAAGTGGGGAGGGTGAGGGTGGGGGTAAGGGATAAAAAAAACTGCATATTGGGTACAATGTACACTATCAGGTGATGGGTACATTAAAATCTCAGATTTCATCACTATACAATTCATCCACGTAACCCAAAACCACTTGTAGCCCTAAAGCTATTGAAATTTTTTCAAAGGATATGTTTAAGCATTGTTTGTAACATATAAAACGCCAAAAACATGTTAAATAAAACACAGTATTTCCATATAACAGAATGCTAAAAGAGCCATTAAAGTTCCATATATGATTATTTATTAACATCAATTAATGTTTACAATAAAATGAAACGACGAATACACATTGGTACATCCAGCATTATCTCATTTATGTGTTCCTGGATGCGTACATACATGCACACATACACATCCAGAGGACACTAAAGCCAGTGCATTTTTGATGGTTGCCTTTGGTGGGTAGGACATACAGATTTATGGGTGATTAGTATTTGTTGATTTCTACTGTGTTCTGCAACAACAGCGTGTGTATGTCTTGCATAATAAAAAAGGAAAACCCTGGACCAGCAAAAGTGTTTAAAGCCTATAAAACATGAATGTACAATCAGGAATAAATAAATGGCAGTTGTTCTAATAGAATCATAAGTTTGGCTCTGAGCTCCCAGGTAACCAAATCATAAAGGGAAACACCCAGCTTTTTAATGCTCATTCCCATGAAGATTAAAATATAACATCTCTGAGGGAAAGAAAGCTCTAAATGGAATTTTTTAAATGAAGGTGCTTTTCATATCAATTTTTTATCTTTACTTCTTGGCTTCATCTGCTTTTTTCATCTTTTGAGTAAGAGAAATGTGGTGGCAAATTTTTAATTTTTTTTTCAAAACATGGGAATAGCATCTATTCTAACTAAAAAAACAATCAAGTGTGATATAACAAGTGGTTAATATTGAGAGCTTTTCACATATATTTGTCACAAGATTTACTATTTCTAACTTTAACAGGATTTTTATCTCCAGTGAACAGAAAAGTACACACCATTTTTAATTTATTTTGTCTTTACTTTTCCACTTCTTTGATTCTTGCCTTTCTGACTGCTTTCCCTTTCCCTCTTTTAACGACACCAGCAGTTAGGAACTATTGGTTTGAAGGGTCAGGTAAATAAATCCATTTCCTACCTCCACCGAGCAAATGCTCTCCACCTATCAATCTTTTTAGCACCTGCCTTCATTCTTCCTTGTTCAACTTGCAGCTCTACAAAATGTGGAAAACATTTTGATTTAGTTTTTTTCTAGCTTGGTAGGGAGTTTTAACTAATTCCATAATCTGAGCAGATAGTCATTTAACTCCAGATCTCTTCTGTGGCTGTCCTGTTCAAAATAGGTTAGTACTTGATTTTTGACAGAACAGCATTAGTCTGTTTCCCTGTTTCCTCTCATCCAGGTCAGGTTTTCCTTCCAAGTGCAGGCTTATAAATAGTGCCTCGTTAAAGGAAGTTAGCACCTGCTCTGCCTGGCAAAGGCACTGACGGGTTTGCACTGTGACAAACTGCCCTCACCTGAATTTCCCAAGCGTGTCACTCTCTGCACCTCCAATGTTTATTTAGGCTTCTAAATTATGTCTGTGTCTTTAAAAACTGATTTTTAAAAGAACCTCTTGCAATGAGGTAATGCTAGTGGCAGAATGGGTCTCACTTCCCAATCTCCAGGTCTTTTCCTCCCAACCTTATTCTCCTCCCTCATCACCTGACAAGAGGCACTGAGAATAAAATGAAACTCCCATCATCCTCACATTCAGCATCGTCAGCGTGCTCTGCAGAGATCTGCCAGTTTCTATAAGACATTTGATCAAAGCTTCACAAGTCATGCACTTGTCTCTACACATTTTTACATTGGCAAACTTTCTAGTTGTACTATCAAGAATATTATTTTTTAAGCAAGGAAGATAGAAAATGAAGTGGAAAGTAAAATTCCTCTCCAATCCCCGCGCACATAGCTTCTTGCTGTTAATCTCCAGAAACAAGGAGGTCAACAGCTCTTCTCCAGCCTTCCCACTCCCACAAGGTGTGGGCTAAGAACTTTTGGTCCATGTTTCTAAGAGGAGAACCTGGAGCGAGAAGAGTTCAAGAAGAAGGAGGTGCAGGTTGAGCATCCCTAAACTCCAAATCTGAAATCCAAAGTCCTGCAAAAATCCCAGACTTTCTGAGCGTGAACATGACATCACACGTGGAGAATTCCACCCCTGACCTCAGGTGATGGGTTGCACAACAGAGTTTATCTAGCGCCCGCAAGGGGAAAATGAACTTCCAGTTGTGATGTGTTTTTATGATGGCTCCATGTCCACAAACCTTGTTTCAGGCACAAAATTATTAAAAATATTGTATAAAATTGCCTTCAGGCTATGCGGATAAGGTGTATATGAAACAAATGAATTTGGTGTTTAGATTTGAGTCCCATCCCTAAAGTATCTCCTTCTGTATATGCAACTGTCCCACAATCCAAAAAAAATCCAAAATCAAACACACTTCCAGTCCCACACATTTTGGCTAAGAGATACTCAAGCTGTAGAGTATCAACGAGACTTAAGAAGGAGGTGCCTGAGACCCGCTTGGGAGAGGTCAGGGGCTGATGGACAGGTGGAACAGGCTGTGGAGGGCCGGAGAAAGGGAGACTGCCAGCGAGGTCCTAAAGCTGAGGCGTCACCAATGCAGGCAAGGCTAGGACCGCAGGGGTGGGGGACCAGAGGCCACAGCCACAGAGACAATGGCAGAAACAACCAAAGGTGTGGATCAGAAGTGAAATTTGCACAGAGGCCAATGTTAAGAAAGTGGGGGGTTAGACACTTTGGCCCTTTTACTCAGTTTGGTGCACTTTTATGGGACTAAGCTTGGTAACTTAAGAGTACATTAGTCAGCTGGGGCTGTCATAAGGAAGTACCACAGACCAGTGGGCTTGGACCACAGGGGTGTATTCTGCCACTGTTCTGAAGCCTGGAAGTCCCAGGTACTGGTGTTTCTCTGGAGGCTTCTGTCCTTGTGTGTGGACAGCTGTCTTCTTTCTGTGTCCTCTGTGTGTGGGGGTCCTCACCTCCTCTTCTTATAAGGACACCCATCAGATTGGATTAGGGCCCCACCCTAAAGACCCCATCTTATTTTAATTACCCCCTTAAAGGCCCTATCTCCAATATAGTCATATTTGACATCCTTCAACATGTGAATTTCGGGAGACACAATTCAGCCTGTAACACCAGGGAGGTGACTGAAAAATATAAAGAAGATTTACAAGGTAAGGAAAGACCATGAATTCCAAAATGCTTTCTACAGCCTGTTCCCCACAGGCAGCAATAGAGAAAATCTCCCAAAATGTTCTTCTGGAGGAAGGGAAGTAGTATGCAGTTCTAATGACCCTCCACCCAGTTATCAGGACCAAGTTTATGTGCTGATAAACATGCACCAACACACAGAGAGGGTCTTTGCCAAGCCCGTACAATTACACAGGCTCAGGACAAATGTCTAGACATTGCTTTACTTCAAGGAAATGTTGAATGGTTTCTCTAAAGCCATGTGTCAATTCATTCCCTTCTTCTAAGGAGACTCAGGGCCGGGCGCGGTGGCTCATGCCTGTAATCCCAACACTTTGGGAGGCCAAGGCGGGTGGATCACAAGGTTAGGAGTTTGAGACCATCCTGGCCAACATGGTGAAACCCCATCTCTACTAAAAATACAAAAAATTAGCTGGGCGTGGTGGCGGGCACCTATAATCCCAGCTACTCGAGAGGCTGAGGCAGGAGAATCACTTGAACCCGGGAGGCAGAGGTTGCAGTGAGCCAAGATCCTGCCATTGCATTCCAGCCTGGGTGACAGTGCGAGACCAAGACTCCGTTTCAAAAAAAAAAGGGGACTCAAGAGTTGAAGCGGATGGGTTGACTCTGAGATAGTGTCACTGTCCCATGTCCAACATAACAACCACCAGACTCCACAACTTCACCCTGTCAGTCCCGGGGACCACTCAGCCTCTGGAGATGGCACAGTCTTCTCATTGCATGCTGGGCCCTGGGTTAGGGCTCTGCTCACTGATCATGCAGGTAACTGAGAAAGTGAAAATCCTGCCCACCGCATGCCTCTTTTGCCAGATATTTAAGATTTTCAAGGAGACAAATGTATGAATATGGTAGAATCTGGCTGGTGTTTCTTGCTGAAGGCATGAGTGTTCATGGTGTGAATGCGCCCTGGGGAGGTTCCAGGCAGTGACCTGCAGGCAGAGCGGCTGTGAAAATACCCCAACACGTCCGCACCCACTGGCAAGAGGCTGGTGCTCCACTCCCTGTGTACCAGCTCCCTTGGTCCCTGGCCCCTCACCTGGGTCCTCCCCAGCAGCCCTAGGTGATGGTCAGTCTCTGAGACAGAAGGAGGCTTCCAGGACCTGCTTCTGACCTGTTACCATTCTCAAAGCCCACCCTGAGGGTTGAGGTCAGAGCCCTGCGGGTCAGCTACTTTGAAAATCACTCTTCCTGATAGGCACTTGGCACAGTGAATATTTATTTTCTGATTAAGGAAATGGAAAGAAACTGGCAGAAAAGCATGCATTTAATTCAGCAAGTGATTACACATCACCTACTGGGTGCAGTGTGTTACTAGGTTATTTGGGATGCTTTAAAATGAATGAAACCTGGTCTCTGAATTCAAGGAGCTTATCGTCTATATAAACTATGATGGTTAAGGCTGACAGAGCTGAGATTTTCATAAACTGTGTTTACTTTCTTAAATTACCCAGATTATAGTCTTCCTACTTCGGCTTCTACTCAGCAGCTTATTTAGGTTTCTGGACTGCCTTTATCTGCTCACTCTCTGCACTAGCCTCCCTTTTTCCATCTCCTCCTGTCCCCTAAAAAGGCAGTGAAGAGTAACTGGATCAACGATGGCTTTTTCTAATCTTATCAGAGCACACCCAGAAGGGGACATGGAGTTCCATTGCGCCCACCTTGCCCAGGTTTCAGCAAGCACAACATGCTGTTGTCTAATATTTGGCTTCAGTCTATCAACTCCCTGTCAACACTGGAGAGTCAAGGTCTGCGGGAGCTCAGCAAGCTGTATCCATGACAACTGTACCTAGAGCAGGGTACTTAGCATATGGGTAATACGAAACATCACCCCACTCACTCGTGTTTTTCAAGAGATCATATGATGAATAATTGAATATTAAACCAATTGAAACATTTATTTTATGCCAACCAATACTACTTCCATGCCACATTTGATCTATATCTAACTCATACTATTATTTAAAACAAGACAAAACAGAAGGGAAGGAAGGAGGAAAGAGGGGAGGGAGAGAGGGAGAGAGAGAGGAAGAAGGAAGGAAGGGAAGGAGGGAGGGAGGGAGGGAACATTTTGCTTGGCTATGATTTTTAAAATCTCTGATGGATTTTCCTGAAAGAAAAATACAGTAAGATGGTGTTGGTAAATTTATAACATCTCTCACCCATAGCAAAATTCAGTAGAAAATGTTAAACATGTTTAATAAATATCAAGTTGTAATATAATAGTTTCATAAAGACACATAATTGAATTGTCTTCATCCATATTCACTAAGGTTTCTTCATATTCCTGCCACATAAGTAAGTATCCTGCTATGGCAAAACACTCTGCACACATATATAAGAAAAAAAGGCAGGAAGGATGAGACAGACAGACAGAAAAGTGACTGAGGGGCGTCAAGCAGCTTGTTTTCAGTACCATATTATGCTAATTAAATTAATGATCTAATTTTGGTGTTACAGAAATGGCTGCATCACATCTTATCATCTCTTTGTGCCTAAAAGGAATAATGAGAACACTCTAGAATGACCCAAACCTTTCATCCCGCTTTGATCTAGTCCTTACTCTCTCGAATAAGCCATCTTCATGGAGGTGCTGCCCCAACCTCCTGAGATGACATTGCCCCTTCCTTTAAGGGAAAAGCAGATTTCCCCTGTGTTCTTCTATATCTCCAGCCCTACTCCTGTCAGTTTTGGAAACAAAGTTTACAAAAAATTCAATCACAGTAGAGATTTAAACAGGATTTAATTTACTTTGACAGTAGATCCATTGGGACATTTTCTTTTCTTAGTTGCAGTAACAGACATTTTGTTGTTGCATCTAATTGATGTCCACAATGAAAATTAATCACACAATTGGCAAGTGGTTTTTGTCACCAAAGGAAAACTTTGTGTGCAGTATGTGTTCAATGCATCATCTCCTATCATTGAATAACAAATGTGTGGCATGTAGCTACACATGCAGATATAGCTAGGGACATTAATAAGAAAAACTCATGAGAACATTTTGTTCCATGAATAAGTACAGTTCAGAACTTTTAAATTAGTCTGCAATGTATTCACATATTTATGGTCTTGCCTTATATTTGGAATTCTGTCTCCCTAAAAGGAATATAGTATTATGGTCTGCATTTCTTGCTCATATACAAAGATTTTCATAACTCATGTCTTTGCCAAAGAGTCCTCATCATTATTCATTAGAGCCAAGATAGAACTATTGAAATATTGTAATTTTTATTTTTCCTCGCAATTTATTAGGGGATTTTATAAAATATAGAAAGATTAAACTTGACTATATGTTAAAAATAATTAAAAAGACCATTACGGATCACAAAAATGCATGTTTTATACATTTCAGAAGAGTGAAATATCAGAGAAGAGACCCTTCTCATTAATACGTGTACTTGTATTGCTTAGGGTTGTGTCAAAGCAATAACATATGAACACCTTAAAAAAATGTTTTCCCTATTTTGGGCTATCTGCTTCATAGCACTGATGTTCTGATTGACTACTTGCGAAATTGTTAAGATAGGTGCAAATAATTATTCTAAAAATCATTTGAACTGGCAACTATGTTTAAACTCAAATGAAATATATTTTCCACTAGTCTAAGCTCATATTTTTTTTCTTTAGACAGAAACTAGAAAAACAGTTTTTAAAACTAGAAAAATTCAAGGCTATGAGCAGGGAAGAATGTTTCTGGCAAATGTGTTTGACATTGATTGACATGTTATGGGTAGAGAATGTGGCTTTGGGTCTGAAGACAAGATCGAGACGCTATTATTTTTATAAAGTAGATCATTTTGATGAGAGGTGGGATAGAAAGAGAAAAACTGAAGACAATTGATGTACTAAGGAAGTGAAAAAACCTGGCTAAATAACTACAAGTGTATAATGGTATTACTAACTGCACCTTTCTACTCATCTTTCCTGATTTTTTAATTGTATTTGACACTGTTGACTATTCTCTTCTTGAGAAAGAAGAAAGTAATCACCCCTTTCATTTACCCTTCTGGCCATACCTGCCCAACCTCCTGTGTACATATCTCTTCCTCTGCTTTGCCCCTATTTTTCTGTCCCCACCAACTTTTTCCAACACTGCACACATTTATGCTTACTCCACAGGTATACTTGCAATCTCTATACTGACTCCAAACCCTTATTTCTCAACCCAAATTATTCTCATAAGCTTGCACTATCTACGGGATTTTACCATGTGTATGTCCCGCAGATACTCCAATCTCCAACTCAAAAGCTCCTCTTCCTGCTCAACTACCTAGCTTCTATATCTAAGATGAGAATACTGTCTCTAAGTCATATGCTCAAGCCAAAACCTTGGACAGTATTCTTCTACCTTATGCCAAATCTTTCACCAAATCTTGCCAGGGTTACCTCCCAAACATTCTGTATTACATCTATTTATTTCTGCCTCCACAAATATTACTCAAGTCCACGCCCTTCTTTCTCTTAACTGTATTATAATAACAATTTCATTTCTTTTTCAAATTATATTCCACATATATCTGGAGACATCTTAATAAATCATGACTATGTCACAGGATTTTCTTCCATAAAACCCTTGTGTCACTTTTCATTGCTTTTAAGATAAAGTCTTACCTCTCTGATGTTCCATTTTAAACACCTTCTCTTGGGTCACATAAAATAGTGATCGTCTACAATTGCTCAAGACCCTGTGGACCTCTCTGCGTCTTTGGTCTTTCAATTTTTGCACTCTACCCTTTATCCGTGCTGAACTCCTTCCCAAAATGACCCACCCTTTCTCTGGTACACATCCTGTGTGCATGCTGGACTTCCTGACTTTCCCTCAGCAGATTAAACTAATATGTGAACACAGTTATTCTTCCTTTTCTAGGAAGCCCACTCTGACCACTCCTCCCTCCGTGGTCGGGTTAAGTTCCCTTTTTAAGTGCTGTCATACACTGTTTACTTTCCTTTTCATATTGTATTCATTGACATATTGGGATTGTGTATTGAATTTAATCATGAGAATGGAGATCCTGTCAGTGCTGTTCACTGCTGCAGTCCTAGCTGTTAGTGCAATAAGTGACTTCTGGTAGACCTACAATAAGTGTATGTGCTTTTTGAATGAACAAATACATTTTTGATAGTTCCAGCTGTAGGTACTCAAGTTTAAACTGTTCAATAGTAACAAGCACTGTTTCCCTTTAACGAGCTCTAGCTGTGTTTTTTATTCCATTTTAAACAACTTCTCTTGGGTCACATAAAATGAAGGTAATTCGTCTTAGACATTTAGGATAAAGTCTTAATTCCTTAACATTGCTTAAGAGACCCTGTTTATCACTCTGTGTCTTTTGTCTTTCAAGCTTTGCGCCTTACCTTTATGCATGCTAAGTTCCTTCTTAAAATGGTCAGGGGTTTAAAGCACATTCAATGACATAATAGATAAAAGACCTGATGAGAAGGTGGACTGGATGATGAGGCTTTGCCTCTGTGACAGACTCATCTCAGAGCCTGGCATAAGGGTGGACTGATTTGTCATTTAGATACATCCCATGGCTGCCTGATCTGTATTGTCCTATAAAATATTCTTTAAAAGACCAATTAAATAGAAGAATGTAATGAGGTCGAGAATTCCCTTTTACACACTAAGCAAATGACAATGCATATTCTGAGCAAGCTATTCTCAGCAAACTACCGAAGCAAATTTTCTTGCTTCAAAGGTTGGCATTTATTTAACATCGATTCATTCCTTCTATCTTGCTATGGTGGCATCGTTGGCACTGAATTCCCAAGCTAGACAGCTGAGTAGATAGCTATCAGGTGGAGAACAGAGAGGCAGAAAACAGCTAGGAAAGAATCAAGGCTGGGGAAGGAGAGTACCATCAGAAACATTGACCAGGCTAAAAACAGCCATTCAGCCACCACTGAAGTAGGGAGCATCATCTATTAATGGAACATGCATTGACTGTTTTAAGCACAGTGTGTTCAGATTACTTGCATGTAGTTCTGACTATCTTTAAAAGATGGCAAAGTTCAGTTCTGTTCTGTCTAGTCTGATGGCAGAAATAATAGAATGTTGGAAATTTCCCTTACTAATACTTTATTCTATTGCCTTATACACTGTTTTTTGTATACTAACTCATTGGGGAAAGAGTAATAACCATGCCACAAATCTTGGAGTAAATAATTTAAAACAACTACAATTTTAATGTTTTTTTCTGTACATTATTTAATGCTAACTTGTAGTGAAATTGCTTAGAAAGTGTTGAATTTGTGTATCCAGCAAGCACAAGAATTTCCTTTGACGATGGAAATGCAATAAAAATAAAATCAATGATTATAATGTTATCTTAAATGACTTATGCTGAGCCCTGAAGATATTGCATCTATTTGTCCTTTTGAAGCATGCATTATTCTATTATCTCTATAACCTGTCATGACTAATAAACACAGTCACAGATTGTATTTCCTGAATCTATTAAGTTCTCAAAATTATGCTGCTTCAATTGTTTTGATTTTCAAAAAGAATTCATCTGGAATTTTAAAGATCTTTAAGTTAACACAGGTTTTATAGATGCATAAATGATGCTTGCTTATCTGATGAGAATCTTCTTATCTTCTGTGGTCTTCTAGTGTGGAATGGCCTGAGGTCAGATGGCAAAGCCCCCCAACAACCTACTGCTCTGGGGAAGCGTCTCAGGTTTCTGAAGTTACTATTCAGCTTTTTCACTTGTCATTTGTCTTGGTACTATGTGTAAAATTTAAGAATTGATTGATTCTCAAAACATTCACCAAGTTTCTGTACATGTAAAGCCTATTTGTGATATTAAGATGGAAAATGTGGCTGGGCGTGGTGGCTCACGCCTGTAATCCCAGCACTTTGGGAGGTCAAGGCAGGCGGATCACGAGGTCATGAGATCGACACCATCCTGGCTAACACGGTGAAACCCCGTCTCTACTAAAAATACAAAAAATTA
Source organism: Gorilla gorilla gorilla (assembly GCF_029281585.2). Taxonomy (NCBI): domain Eukaryota; kingdom Metazoa; phylum Chordata; class Mammalia; order Primates; family Hominidae; genus Gorilla; species Gorilla gorilla. The sequence goes on from NC_073240.2 coordinate 27,625,289, forward strand.
GCCAGGCGTGGTGCCGGGCGCCTGTAGTCTCAGCTACTTGGGAGACTGAGGCGGGAGAATGGCATGAACCCTGGAGGCAGAGCTTGCAGTGAGCCGAGATAGCACCACTGGACTCCAGCCTGGGCAACAGAGCAAGACTCCGTCTCAAAAAAAAAAAAAAAAAAAAAAGATGGAAAATGTATGGTTGCCCTGCCTTTAAACAATCAGTCTGGTGTAATTGCAATACTGTATGACATGCTAAATGCAATGTAGAGTTGTAGACACTAATTTTTACTAGAAAAGAAGCCATTTTATTGGCCTTGGGGAAGGAATCAAAGAAGGCTTCCAGGAAGTGATGATTTTAGAGCTGAGTATGGAGAGGCACGAGTTACCCAGGTTTGAAAAGAAACAAAAAGAAGTTAGAAAGGGGAAAAGTGTTCTTCCATCCTACTTTTTCCCCTTTATTTCTCTTTCTTTTCCAATAAATATTGGTTGAAACTTTTTATGTGCCAAGAGTATGACCATATGAACGGGGTAAAGTCCAGGGTGAAAAAAACAACAGAAGCCAAATGACAGAGGCAAGAAACAATGGTGTGTGTAGAAACATAGGAAGCACGAGAGTGAGGGTCAAAAGCTAGCAAGGTTTCAAATTACGTAACATTCTGTATGCTTGGAGATGGAGTTTAAACATTATCTTATCCGTAAAATTATCTTTCCCAACTAATTAATAGACATGACCAAAGTTGTAATATACATTAAAACTCGCCATTGTGTTGAGTGGAGAGAGGGGTGCCGGGGCACAGTCAGGCAGCTAGTTCACGCATCCAGGTGAATAATAACCAAGTCTCCAAATAAAAGAATGTCGATGAGGATAGAAAGAAGGAGACAGATTGGAAAACTCATTAGGATATAAATAAAATTTAGAGGCTTAAAGGATAGATACGGGGATTGAGAGAGAGGGAGGGACAAAAGATGGCACACAGTATTTAGACTGGGCGACGTGATGGTGCCGCTGAAGATAAAATCCGGAGGTGGAAGACCAGACATGGGCAGGGCTCCACTGTGAACATGTTGTACTTAAGGTTACTGGTGTGCCCGTGTAGAGGTGTCCATGAGGCAGTGAACAACAATGTGAGGCTAAATTGGGTGTAGAGTCTTAATTGCAAATTTTAAATTTTAGAGTTGTCAGCTTTTAGTTGATAGTTGACATAAAAGTACATGAGATTATTAATAAACAGGAATAGAAATAGAAGAGAAAGGCCCTAAAATCGTGATGAAAGAGATTATTTTAGGTAGAGATGAACAACGAGGGAACAATAAGCAGAAATTGATGGGGAAATTTAGGGGTGCCATAAAAACTAAGGGGAGAGGGAGGGTAAAGAACAAGGCTGGCATGTTCTCACTCATATGTTGAAGCTAAAAACGTTGATCTCATAGAAGTTAAAAAAAGTAAAATAGAAGATACTAGAAGCTGGGAGGGGAGATGGGGGAGATTTGTGAAAGAATACAAAATTACAGATAGATGGGAGGAGTAAGTTCTAGTATTCTACAGCACCGTAGGATGGCTATAGCCAACAATAGTATATTATATAGTTTCAAACAGCAAGAAGGAGGATATTGAATTATTCCAACCCAAAGAAATAATAAATGTTTTAGATGGTGGATATGCCAATTATCCTGATGTGATCACCATACATTATATGCATTGCAATCTCATTATGTATCCCATGAATATGCACAATTATATGTCAGTTTTAAAATATTTTTAAAATGTTTTTTTAAAAAGAACAAGATTGATTGCACTGAATGGAACACAGAAGGCTGATAACACAGAACCTCAAATCTACATGCTGGCATGGTGGCACATGGGCATTCAATGCTAACCCCAGCAAAAGTGGCATCAATTGAGTGGGGAGGGCAGAGCTAATGTGGGGTGAGTTGAAAGATGATAAGACATCAAATAGGTGAGACTTGGGTTTACACTGCCGTTGAGAAGTGTGGCTCTGAGACAAGGTGGAGACAGAGCTCAAAAGAAGGATGTGGAGTTGTGGAAATTCTTTTAAAGATGTGAAAGACTGCAGCCCAATAAGAATACCCAGGAGAGGAACCATTAGAAACAGAGTTACCAATCCCGGATCCAGTTCATACCACTTCCTTGTGATGTTGGGCCCCCATATGGCTAATTTTAGATCAGGAGAAAGAAATGCTGAAGCAAGGTCCTACAGGAGCAGAGGTGGCAGGATTGGAGATAGAGGGTTTGGAGGTGGTGGGATTGGAGATGGAGGGATTGGAGATGGAGAGATTGGAGGTGGTGGGATTGGAGGTGGCGGGATTGGAGGTGGCGGGATTGAAGGTGGAAGGATGGGAGGTGGAGGGATGGGAGGTGGCGGGATTGGAGGTGGCGGGATTGGAGGTGGCGGGATGGGAGGTGGAGGGATGGGAGGTGGCGGGATGGGAGGTGGAGGGATGGGAGGTGGTGGGATTGGAGGTGGAGGGATGGGAGGTGGCGGGATGGGAGGTGGAGGGATGGGAGGTGGAGGGATGGGAGGTGGAGGGATTGGAGGTGGCGGGATGGGAGGTGGAGGGATGGGAGGTGGTGGGATGGGAGGTGGAGGGATGGGAGGTGGAGGGATTGGAGGTGGCGGGATGGGAGGTGGAGGGATGGGAGGTGGAGGGATGGGAGGTGGAGGGATGGGAGGTGGCGGGATGGGAGGTGGCGGGATGGGAGGTGGCGGGATGGGAGGTGGCGGGATTGAAGGTGGCGGGATTGAAGGTGGCGGGATTGAAGGTGGCGGAATTGGAGGTGGAGGGATTGGAGGTGGTGGGATGGGAGGTGGAGGGATGGGAGGTGGAGGGATTGGAGGTGGCGGGATGGGAGGTGGCGGGATGGGAGGTGGAGGGATTGGAGGTGGCGGGATTGAAGGTGGCGGAATTGGAGGTGGAGGGATTGGAGGTGGCGGGATTGAAGGTGGCGGAATTGGAGGTGGAGGGATTGGAGGTGGCGGGATGGGAGGTGGAGGGATGGGAGGTGGAGGGATTGAAGGTGGCGGGATTGGAGGTGGAGGGATGGGAGGTGGAGGGATGGGAGGTGGAGGGATTGAAGGTGGCGGGATTGGAGGTGGAGGGATTGGAGGTGGCGGGATGGGAGGTGGAGGGATTGGAGGTGGCGGGATGGGAGGTGGAAGGATGGGAGGTGGAGGGATTGGAGGTGGCGGGATGGGAGGTGGTGGGATGGGAGGTGGAGGGATGGGAGGTGGCGGGATTGAAGGTGGCGGGATTGGAGGTGGCGGGATGGGAGGTGGTGGGATGGGAGGTGGAGGGATGGGAGGTGGCGGGATTGAAGGTGGCGGAATTGGAGGTGGAGGGATTGGAGGTGGCGGGATTGGAGGTGGAGGGATGGGAGGTGGAGGGATGGGAGGTGGAGGGATTGAAGGTGGCGGGATTGGAGGTGGAGGGATTGGAGGTGGCGGGATGGGAGGTGGAGGGATGGGAGGTGGTGGGATGGGAGGTGGAGGGATGGGAGGTGGTGGGATTGGAGGTGGAGGGATGGGAGGTGGAGGGATGGGAGGTGGAGGGATGGGAGGTGGAGGGATGGGAGGTGGTGGGATTGGAGGTGGAGGGATGGGAGGTGGTGGGATTGGAGGTGGAGGGATAGGAGGTGGTGGGATTGGAGGTGGTGGGATGGGAGGTGGAGGGATGGGAGGTGGTGGGATGGGAGGTGGAGGGATTGGAGGTGGCGGGATGGGAGGTGGAGGGATGGGAGGTGGAGGGATGGGAGATGGAGGGATTGGAGGTGGCGGGATGGGAGGTGGAGGGATGGGAGGTGGTGGGATGGGAGGTGGAGGGATGGGAGGTGGAGGGATTGGAGGTGGCGGGATGGGAGGTGGAGGGATGGGAGGTGGAGGGATGGGAGGTGGAGGGATTGGAGGTGGCGGGATGGGAGGTGGAGGGATGGGAGGTGGTGGGATGGGAGGTGGAAGGATGGGAGGTGGCGGGATGGGAGGTGGAGGGACTTGCCTTTGAACAGGAGAACACCTCTCTGGGAAGCTGGAGACTGGCTGATGAGGATGAATGTGGATGTAGAGAAGTTTGCAACTGGTGGAAGTTAGAATGAGGCCAGTTGAGGGAACTAACAATCTATCTATTTGTTTTTTATTATTTAGTTTATTTGGAGTTAGAAGACCTTGTCCTCTGCTAAGATTTGGGTATGGTGAGATGGCAATTAAGTCGGGGACTGCAGAGCACAGTGAGGGTTTTATATAGCTGAGGAGAGAGTGGGGTTGGGGATCTCAACGAGAACAAGAAACAGAGACAGCAGCTCAGGCTAGACACCATGAATTCATTCTCCAGAACACTCTGGCTGTGGCAGTGAGCGAAGGCAGGCAGAAATAATAGGTAAGAACTGGACTTGGCCAGGCACAGTGGCTCACGCCTGTAATCCCAGCACTTTGGGAGGCCGAGGTAGGCGGATCACGAGGTCAGGAGATCGAGACCATCCTGGCTAACCTGGTGAAACCCTGTCTCTACTAAAAATACAAAAAATTAGCCGGGCGTGGTGGCGGGCGCCTATAGTCCCAGCTGCTCAGGAGGCTGAGGCAGGAGAATGGCGTGAACCCTGGAGGCGGAGCTTGCAGTGAGCCAAGATCACGCCACTGCACTCCAGCCTGGGCCACAGAGCGAGACTCCGTCTCAAAAAAAAAAAAAAAAAAAAAAAGAACTAGACTTGTGTGGTGTAAGTATGGGGCAGGATGCTAGGGATAGCATGGCGTTGAGAGTATTGAGAGTGCTGATGAAAGTGTACATCAGATAACCAAACATGGAATCTGTGCATCTGCTTGCTCATGACCTGCAAGTGCACTGCTGGAACCTGGAGCCTCAGCGTGGGTGAAGTACCTTGTCTCTGGCCATGATGGCAGGAGTCACAAGAAGATCAAATCTCCAGGGCACTAGTGATCATGGAAATAGTAGGATGGCAGATACCATCCTGTGCTGTCATTGTTGAAGAAGTGAAGCAGCTACAATACAAAACTGCAATTCATGTGAAGAATATTAAAAGCTTAATGGCTCAACAAACAAGGAGATGATTAACATTATACTTCCCTAGAAAAATACTAAGAACTTTGTGTATATATGCATTATATATGTATACATATATATTTAATGTTTTACTGGTCAATTTTTTTGTGATTTTTTTTCAAAGTACATGATAAAAGTTCCCCTTGCAAATCACCTTTTGAGGGTATCATCTTGGAATGTAATCATACATCCCCTAGAAAATATTTAGCACTGTCATAATTTCTATCCAGATGGGCCTACCTCATCTTGCACTGCAACCAAAGAAAATCTATGTTTAACAGTTTTATTGAGATATAATTTACGTGCCATAAAATTCACTGATTTAAGCTATAAAATTTAATGATTTTACAGAGTTGTACCATCATATTCATGCAGCCATCACTGTAATCTTAACTTTAGAGTATTTTCATCACCCCGCAGTGAAGCTTCACACCCACTGGCTTTCACTCTCCAAACCCCTCCATATTCCCAGGTGTAGGTAACCATGAATCTACTTTCCATTTGTATAGATTTGCATACCTAGACATTTAATTCATTGTGCTTTAGCACTTCCTCTTTTTTCCCCTTAAATACATAAACTGTATATCTAGCAAAGTCAGTGACTGTCCTCTAGCTTGTGGCTGGCGATTGCCCTCTTGCTTCTCTCTGCATATAGATCTTCCATGAATGACAAAGACTTTCTCCAGGGATAGGGTGATGGTATCTTACCCCGCAACCCCGCAGTGTCAGTGGTCAGGCTGTAGTCTTCTGCCTAAATGTGGGGGCAGTGTTGCATGCTCCTTTATGCTTGATTTTTGGCATTGGCCCTGGCTGTGTCCTTCCAGATAATTCCTAGCCTCATTCTCTAGCCCTCCAAATGATTTAACAATAGCTTCCTTTTGTAAGTTTAGCTTTAATTTTGATCACACGTACATATGAACATATTTTAGAATCAAATAGTTCTATAATTCTGCATTTGAGAGCCCACATTCCCATAACCAGTTCACACTCCATCCCCAATTTTTTTGGATGCCCAGAGACTTTCAATATATTTCTCTTTCATCATGATGATGATGATGATATTTATTTTCATAAATCTATATATCATGCTTATAGTACCATTATTTTATTTATTTATTTATTTTGAGGTGGGGTTTCGCTCTTGTTGCCCAGGCGGGAGTGCAGGGACATGACCTTGGCTCATGGTAACCTTCGCCTCCCGGCTTCAAGCGATTCTCCTGCCTCAGCCTCTCGAGAAGCTGGGATTACAGGCATGTGCCACCACGCTGGGCTAATTTTTGTATTTTTTGTAGAAACAGCGTTTTGTCATGTTGGTCAGGCTGGTCTCAAACTCCTGTCCTCAGGTAATCTGCCCACCTTGGCCTCCCAAAGTGCTGGGACTACAAGCGTGAGCCACCGTGCCCAGCTCGTTTCTTTATTTTTTTAATGAATTACCTATGGACTTATGTCTCTCACTACCTCCTTACACATATGTATACATTTCATTCATCTACATTCCGATATAGTTAAGTAGATCCAAAACATAATCATATTTTTTGTTAGATCAATGTTAAATATTTTTTAGAACTGAAGCCTGTAGTGTATACTAACTTATACTACATTAATCTTTTTTCCTGAATTTTTAATGTGATAATCATATTTTTGCCATTGTTTGCTTAGCTTTTCATTACCACTAATACATCCTAACCTCTCCCTTCATTGTTTGAATCCTTGAAAACAACATATTCTATCGGTTTCATCTTTTGGGAGGCATCTTTTGCTAAGCCTTCTGAGTTCTCCATCTAGGCTTGTTCTTTCTAAAGAGGCCTGGTCCTCAGCTGTCGTATTGAGTTGCCCCTCACCATCATCCTTGGGATTTTCTGTTCCTTAGATTGCATTGTTATCTCCCTGAATAATTTTTTCGTTTGGGGAAGTCACATTCTTCAGTAGCTTTCTGAGAGAGGATTCCTGGTAGGTAAATTTTTTGAAAATTTGAATACCTGAAATTGTCGTTTATTTTTATTTGTAACTATACTCTGTTAGGTATAGAGTTGAGTTTGGGATTTGTCCTCCTTCAGAATTTTAAGGGTAGTATACAAGCATTGTTGAGACTGTGGTGTTGATGCTGAGAAGATTGAAGCCTTTTTGTTTATTTTTATTTTTATTTTTTTTAAGATGGAGTTTCACTGTTGTTGCCCAGTCTGCAGTGCAATGGCGAGACCTTGGCTCACTGCAACCTCCACCTCCCGGGTTCAAATGATTCTCCTACCTCAGCCTCCCGAGTAGCTGGGATTACAGGCACATGCCATCACGCCTAGCTAATTTTTGTATTTTTAGTAGAGATGGGGTTTCACCCTGTTGGCCAGGATGTTCTCGATCTCTTGACCTCGTGATCCACCTGCCTCAGCCTACCAAAGTGCTGGGATTACAGCCGTGAGCCACTGCGCCCAGCCACCATTTAGATTTTTAATCCTTTGTCTATACCCTGTTTTTGCCTTGTCTTCTTCTAAATTCTTTTAGAATATTCTCTTTATCCCTAGCATTCCTAAATTTCATAAGAATGTGCCTTGATTTGGGTCTATTTTTGTCCCATTTTGCCAAGCACTTATGGGATCTTTCAGTCGGCAAATTTACATTCTTCAATTCCTGGAAGAAGTCTTTAAATATTTCTTAAATGATATAATTTTCTTCACATTTCTTATTTCTATTTTCGGAACCTTTATTATTTGGCTATTAAACTTTCTGAAACTAATCTTTAATATTCTTGTCTTTTCTTTTCCATTAAAAGCCTTTTGAGTCTAATTTCTGGGAGAGTTTCTCAACTTTATCTTTCAATCCGTCCGCTGAGTTTTTAATATTTGCAACACATTTTCAATTTCTAAAAGCATTGTTTTTTCCTCTGAATGTCCGTCTCCTCCTTTATGTAGAGCACGGTATCGTTATTTTCTTGTGTGAAGTCTGCTCTTATTCCTCTGAGGGCATGGCCACTCACTCACTTTGGGAATTTCAGTCTCTGCCGTGCATAGTATGTTTTCTCCAGGTTGCTTCTTTCTGTTTGTTTGGATCCCTTTCATGTTAGAGGCTTTCCTCAGATGTATGATAATCCCTGACTGCCATATTTAAGGCTGGGTAACTAAAAGCTGGTTAAAAGTTCTCTACACACAGTGAGAGCTTGTTAACTATAAATTTCACTGAATGATGATCTGGTTAGGGCACTATATTGGGTAATCCCAACTGTCAGTATCTTTAGGATTTATTTTATACACTCCTCCACCCTTGGCTTTGGGGTTTATTATCTTCCCCAAAGAAGTGCCTTCTAATCTCATCCAAAGCCCAGCTCTAAGGTTTTATATATGCAGAAGGGTAAGAGCTCTGGGGGTTTACATAATTCCTCTGTGCTGGCTTATAATTTACATTTCTTAGGTCTTATTAGTCAATTACCACTCGTTCTGCTTTCTGGCTCCCATCATTTTATGGCTGATTTCTTATCTTTTGGTCCTTTGGAATTATGAGTTTATGCCTTTAAAAAGTCTTTACTTATTTTTAGTAGCGTTTCAAGAGGGAATAATATTCTATGAATAAACCCTTCTCTTTTGTTGCTGAATCAGCCACAGTTAGGTTCTATAGCTTAAATTTATATACCCTAACTTATATGCAGATACATAAATAATTATAATTCAAGTCAATACTTGCTACAAAAGAGGACAGTGCCCAGTGTGTTGAGCACACAGAGAGTAAGTCTGCATTCATTGACAAAAGTTTAGGATGTCTTCACTTTTTAAATTTTTTGACTAGCACTTAAAATATATATTCAAAGTGTTATCTATTGTGGGAAGTGAAAGAGGTCTTAACATTAAGGTTAAATTGGGCAGGTATATCACTGGATTCTTTTATAAGACTTTGTATTTAGGGCATCAAAATAATTGTCTTAATTAGGATTAGTATTTCATATTACAGATAAGGAAAGTGGTAGCCAGAGAGATTTATTTTTAAAAGATTAAAGTTATCTAGCAAAAAATGACAGAACTTGAATTGAAATATAAGTTCCTATTTCTCCAAAGCCATGCCTTAGGTGTAGAAATTTACAGAGTGAAATAAGGGTCTTTATCAGAGCCAAAAATGGCATTCCTGTTTACTAAGAAACAGACCTCTCTCAGAATTTTTAGAAGTGATTATCCAATTTATGTAATAACTAAGTTCCATTTTCTCCCCTCATCTCACTGGTAAATATTCCACTTTGATGTTTTTTTAAAATCATTTTCCTACTCTTGCATCTATTACGTGTACAGAATAGAGGAGAAAAAAAATCTTTTTTTATTTCCAGGAAAGTATGGAAGGAAGATGAATCAAATCATTTAACTTACATTTATGGATTCAGGGATTCATTTTCCACATGCTTTCTGTCCCACGTTTCTACGGCCTCCAAAATCTGTCTCTCATATGTGTTAGCAGAAGTGAAGGGATCTGCACATACGCAGCCTCCGTGGATGCTCAAATGCCCTCTCTACCTGCTCCACTTCCTGTCTCACCTTCCCCTTCAAGGCTTGGCATCCTTGCTTCTGACCCAGCCACAGTAAGCTCTTCTTAGGTAAATTCCTTTCCTTAAAGGGGGCATTGGTTGGGACTCAAATGACACTAAGTGTACCTTCTGATTTTCTTTAAAATATTGCTGCAATACCTACTGATCAGACTTTATTTTTTCCCTTATTTGTCCTCTTATGAGACACTGATTGAAACCCAACTTTAAGCAGGAAACTAATACTAGAGAAAGAGAAATACCAAATCTAGAATTTACTGACTGTTTTGTGTTAGATCCATTCTAAATGCTCTACATATATTGTCTCATTTCTCACATTTCAAACCTCTGTGAATTTCTATTTATTATTCTTATCATCATTCCATTTTACAGATGAAAAATTTTTTGGTACAGAGAGATTTAAATAACTCTCCCCAAATCCACATTACACAGTACTGAGTGGAGCCAGGATTTGAACAACCAGAGTCTGACCCGTGGGCTTTCAACCGGTCCCCTATACTGCTATGCTCAGATGAGTCTTGCTCTGGAGCAGCTCATTGACACTTCCTGGAAATTTTGGTTAATATTTCAAGCCTGTTTGTGCATCCACAGAAACTTTATAAACATTCAGAGAGTAGAGGCCCTTCAGGCCAGCAGAAGAGCAACGGAGGCACTCAGAATTTATAAACTAGTGGATTGAATTTAGGCCAAAGTGCCCTGAGGATCGGGAAGCTTTCAGTGCACCTCCAGCCACACCAAACCCACAGGCCAGTCCTAACTGGATTTAAAAACAGTGAAGTCAGATGTTTTGGCTCCACGTGGTGGAAGAAAGAACAAGGATCTAGACTTGAAAGACTGTTCTAATTCTGGTTCTTTCTCTTATGGGACAGAGAAAATCCAAAATCCTAAAACCAGTCACTTAATTTTTTTTTTTTTTTTTTTTTTTTTTTTTTTTTTTTGAGATGGAGTCTCGCTTTGTCACCCAGGCTGCAGCGCAGTGGCGCGATCTTGGCTCACTGCAAGCTCCGCCTCCTGGGTTCACGCCATTCTCCTGCCTCAGCCACCGGAGTAGCTGGGACTACAGGCGCCAGCCACCACGCCCGGCTAATTTTTTGTATTTTCAGTAGAGACGGGGTCTCACCGTGTTAGCCAGGATGGTCTCGATCTCCTGACCTCATGATCTGCCCACCTTGGCCTCCCAAAGTGCTGGGATTACAGGCGTGAGCCACCGCGCCCGGCCACTTAATCTTTCTTCACATCAGGTTTTGCATCTATAAAATGGTAAATCTAATGCCTGACTACCTACCTCATACTGTTTGAGTATAAAATTAAAGAGTATATGTAAGAGCTATGCAAACTTTAAAGCACTGCAAAAAAGCATCATCATTCATGGTGTCAGTGTGAAACAAGCAAGCAGCTGAGATGGAAATTTAATCATACATTGAGTCTTGTTTCCTCTCCACAGGAGAGATATTCACTTGGCTTCCAGGAGATCACACTTGCCTGGCTTACCTCCTACTTCACAGGCTATACCTTTTCAGGCTTTTTTGTTAATTCCTCTTCATCATTCTGACCTTTAAAATTAGCGTGTTCCAGGTCTGAGTCCTCGGTCTTCTTCTTTTCTTTGTCTCACTCGACATGATCTCATCCCTGTCCTGGTTTTAAGTGTCATATATATGCTAGTGACTCGAAATCATATCTTCAGCTCTGCTGCCTCTCCTGAGCCCCAGGCCCGTTTATCCAGCTGTCTATTTCACATTTCCACCTGGACGTCTAACATCTCAGGTTTGTCAGTTCCAACAATGAACTCCTGATCTCTTCCAGCAAACCTCTATTAATAAATTTCTCTCTCTCTCTTCATCCCTCTTGTTGTTCAGCACACAAACCTTGAAGTCATCCCTGACTCCTCTCCTCTCACACCTTATTTCCAATCCATCAGGAAATCCTACTGGATTAAAAATAACATGCAGGCCAGGCATGGTGGCTCATACCTATAATCCCTGCAATTTGGGAGGCTTGAGGAGGAAGGATCGTTTGAGGCCAGGAGTTCAAGACAACATAGTGAGGCCCCATTTCTACAACTGTTTTTAAAAAATTAGCTGGATGTGGTGGCACACACCTGCAAACCTAGCTACTCAGGAGGCTGAGGTGGGAGGATCACTTGAGTCCAGGGGTTCTATCTAGGTTGCAGTGAACTATGATTGCACCACTGCACTCCAGCCTGGGTGACAAAGCAAGCCCCTATCTCTAAAATAAATAAATAAAATAAAAATATATCCAGAATCCAGTCACTGCCTGCCACCCTCATTGCAATGATACTGATGAAAGCTAGCGTCATCTTTCTCCTGGATTGCTGTAATGTCTTCTAACTGGCCTCTCTGCTTATGTCCTCACCCCTTAACTGTTCTTGCCTCAGGATAGTAGCCAGGTGATGGTTATTAAAAGAAAGTTAGATCATGTGATTGACTCCCTGCTCAAAACCCTCAGTGGCTGTTGGTTCCACTCAGAGTGAAAGCCTGACTCTTCACAGTGGCTGAGGAAGCCCTGCATCACCCGGCCCCTCCGCCCTCCCCAAACCCTTGTGTGTGCTTTTGCCTAGGTCTCTCAGCTCCAGCCACATGCACTGCCTTGCTGTTCTTTGAGCACACCAGACATGTGGTGCCCTGAGCCTTTGACCATTCTTCCTGCAGCCCGGGCGCCCATCCCTCAGATGTCTGAGTGGCTAAGCCCCTCAACTTTGTCACATCTTTCACCAATGTCCCCTTCCAATGAGGCCCGTCCTGGACCATCCCATATCAAGTTGCCCCCATCCCCGTGCCAGAGAACCCTGAGCTCATTACTCTGGCATTTTTCCTTAGCTCTGACACCTTCTAATACACCTTGTGATTTGCTTGTTATTATGCTTGCTGCTTGGTATTTGACTTTTTAATGCTAGAATATATGCTCCACGATGGTAGAAATAGCTTTTGTCTATTTTATTCAGCGATGTCTCTCAAACGCCTAGGACACTGTCTGGCATGGGGTGGACACTCAACATCCACTGAACAAATGAATGAATACCCAGATATATTACAAACAACATTAAAATGTATCAGAAAGCACAGCCTTTAAAAACCGTGGAATAAAAGGAGGTTAGAATTGGATCTGTAAAGCAAGGACTGACATAGACTTGCATGGTTCAAACTCCTGATTCCCAAACTTTTCCACATGTAGTTCCCAGCACTGCACATCGAAGAGCCTATCTTTTGCTCACTTTTTTCAGGGGAAGAGAGGGAGTTTTGGAGAAAGAACTTCAAAAATCAGAATTTTCTCCCTGTCATCTTTTAAGGTTTATTTTTAGTCCTACTTGAGCAAGAAGGCAAAAACTCTCTTGTTTCCCAGGATATTTCTTCTCCTTCTTGTAAATACTTGAAACTCTTTTCACCAATGATGATGAAAATCCATCATTCCACAGTGAGAGAGAAAAAGCCCCAAATACAAATGCTTTTTCAGAACATTTGTGTTTAATCTAATTGAATCTAATCTAAATTCTAATGAAGTAATTAAGCAATAAATATAAACAGCCAATATCAGATGCTTCCCCTTTCTGTAAAAGAACAAGCTTGAGTGACTTAGACGGCTCAAGATACTGAATATTGGGGTCATTCCAATGAAGGGAGCGGGCACAGGATGGGAGGTTGAAAATGACAGTGGCAAATGTTTTAATGTAGACAAAATCACAGCATCATCCCTGTTTACCGTAAGCAGCCGTTTTACAGGCTCTGCTCGTGAGCAGAGCAGAGGGAGCACTGAACTGTTGATCTATCAAGTGTCAGTCCTTAGAGGCTGCTCAAGGCTACAGAGCCCTCCCCAGGGGAGGACCCGGTGCTGGACAACAGCTCAGCAGGGAGACGCTTTCTGGGTCATGCTGCGGAGACCTCTGCTGTTCCTTTTTGCTGTGCCACCTCTGTTTCTCACGGCTATATCCTTAAAAAAAGAGAGGGAGGTGGGGGGCATTTGAAAAATATTAAGGTACTAGAGAACTAGTTAGCAAAGTATTATTGTTATTAAAATATAAAAAATAGTTAATGCTTTGGTCAAATGATAACGTCTGGTAAAGTCCTTAATGCTCAACCAGACAATGGCAAACACACACACACACACACACACACACACACATGCACACACAGTTTGTATGAATGCAGTTATCTTTCTACCAAGTGTAATGAATCTCTTACTTAATTTTCCTCACTTTTTATTGGCTGCTTTTGCAGAAAAAATTTTCATTGTATGCCTATTTTCAAGGCTTGTGATATCTCTCTACTTACAAAAACACTCACCAGCCCTAATTCTCTTAGTCATCTTCAGTGAAGTGACATGGGAGCACACGAAACAGCCTGAATCTGAAGGGCTAAGAAGAAAGTGTGCCTACAGAAAAACTGGTTTCCATAATCTCTTCCTTCGTTCAAAATGTATCTATTTAGGTGCCAATAAAAATAGCAAAAATTATAAAAGATTCTTTTCTTTTTAAAAAAGGCTTTATTGAGGTATATTTGGTATACAGAAAAGACCACTGGACATATTCAAGGCATACAATTTGCTGAGTTTGGACATATGCATACACCTGTAGTAGTATCATCCCCACAATCAAGAGAATAAACAAACTCATCACCTCCAGAAGTTTCCTTGTATGCCTTTGCTTTGTGTGTGTGGTGGGGTGGGCGTTATACAAAATGCTTAACATGAGATCTGCCCTCTTAGCAAATGTTTAAATGCACATCATATTGTTACCCATAGACACTATTTGTACAGCAGATCTTTAGAACTTACTTGTCTTGTATTTTTTTATTGTTCTTTTGATAGGATGACTAACTGTATTAGTCCATTTTCATGGTGCTAATAAAGACATACCTGAGACTGGTTAATTTATTTAAAAAAACAAACAAGAATAAAAACAAGGATTAGTGGACTCACATGGTTCCACATGGCTGGGAAGGCCTCACAATCGTCGCAGAAGGCAAAGGAAGAGTAAAGTCACGTCTTACATGGCAGCAGGCAAGAGAGCGTGTGCAGGGGAATTCCCCTTTAAAAAACCATCAGATCTTGTGAGACTTATTCACTATCATGAGAACAGCATGGGAAAGACCTGCCCCCATGATTCAATGACCTCCTACTGGGTCCCTCCCACAGCACGTGGAAATTGTGGGAGCTATAATTCAAGATGAGATTTGGGTGAGAACACAGTCAAACCATATGACTAACCCACTGGCCATTTATTTTAAGATTATACCATATAATTATTTTCCCTTCAGCTCAAAAACTAAATTAGGTACCAACTTGAATGGAAAGAGTTACATAGAAGAGGGATATCAAGAAATACATAATACTTTTCCCCAAATTTCATCATGATCTTGAATATTTTTCTCATTTAGGCTGCTGGGATTTATATTATCATTCCTGTGTCTTAGAGTAATTTCAAGTACATAAATGACTTTGCTTATTATATCTTAACATGTTAGAGAATTGTGTACTTTTCTGTGATTGTCAGCTAGCTGGACTATTAATCCATTTTACTTTCTACTTGATGGAGTGGTTGAGAGAAATTGCAAAATTATCTCATGTTGTTAACAGAAGGGGCAGATTAAATCTATAAACAACTTGTTAGCACAGGTTTTAAACCTTTAAATATTCATTTGGTATGAATCACATTTCAAGGCCTGTTTTCTATATTATTTCTAAATGTACAAAAACAAAGTCAATTGGTTACCGGAGCCAGCTTTATAAACTCAGTCCTCAGTGTTTTCCTCCTTTGGTTTATCAATTTCTTCAGGCTGGATATCAAGTGTATCCTCATACCCTGCTCTTGTCCAAACACAAACGGAGTAGTGCAGATGCCTTCCAGGGTATTTGGAAGCCTCACCCCAACATAAGGACTATTTCTCCTATTGGAGAGAACACTGTGGAACAACAGATGGTTCAGGAACACACAACTGGGCCAAGTTTTAACATTTTAGTGTTGCCATGTTGGGTTTTGTTTCCCAGTATTCATGCAGCCAACTGTCTTGAAACTCTTGCCCTTAGCAGAAGGCTGATTCTCTGTGGTTCTTATGCAGGAGGGCTAGTCTTTTTACCTTCATTAGATGGAGGTTAAGTCAACACAACTGCCTACTAATATTTGGCCCAGACATGCGTTACCTCATTTTTAAGTTTAAGCTACCTACAGCTCCCAGGAACATAAATAATTGAAAGGCATTTTATATTTTATCAGCTGCTCATACACCTTTATGAAGTGGGGAAATGTTACCAAGGCCTCATTGCAAATGCAGTGAAGGATGCTGGGTGATGTGATGCTTCCTATTCACACAGTGAGTAGCAAAATGGGGTCATGAATGAGCATCTCTGGGATCCAACAGAATTTGACTTCTAAAACTATCATTATTATCTACCAAGATCCAATAAGTCACCTTAAATTGAATGTGACCTGTGTTTTGTCTGCATAGTGGTTTGAGAGGCTTGGGTCCTGGCTAGCCCAGTTGAGGGAGAGGGGGAAGGATGTTAGTGGAAGGTCAAAGCTTCTGCCTATACTCATGTTGTAGTCCTGGAACTCGATCAGGTTCAAGCTCCTACTTTCTCAAGATATGTGATTTTTCTAAAAAAATCATGAATTGCAAGGGAAGCTCTGTGGACAGGCTCAGACCATGCTCAGAGGATGAGACACAGCTGCAGGGGCCTGTGGCTCGCTGGCTGATGTGGTATTTATCTGCTTCTTGCTGCACCACATCACAACACTCCTTTGGAATCTTTTCTTCCAAATTAAAAACAGTCCCTAAAATGAAAAGCTAGGTAGCAGGAAGACTCATATTCTTTAAGGACCATCTTGCCATAGTGGTCTTGGTTTTCTGTCTCTAGCCTGCTCCTCCTGCCCATCCCTGGCCCACTGTCTGTCATCAGGGATGTCACACCGTTGGTTGGAGTGAACATAATGCACCTTCCCTTTTTGTTGTACTTCTCTTGCAGACTCAGCAAAGTTGTGTGCTGAGGCTTGTCCAGCTTAATTCGGCTGATGAATCTCACTCAAAAGACACAGCATGAAGCAGAAGCACTCATTCCAACAAGATTTCCTGAGCATGCACTCTGACAGCCCAGCATGGCCAGTCTCCAGGGAAGAGGAGATGCACAAGGCTGGCCTGTAACAGGGTCCTGGGGCCAGGACAAGTTATCAGGGCAGGGGATGCTGAAGACGTCCAAAAGTGTGGCCTGAACTACTTCTGAATCTGTACAAGCATAAATGTCCCTTAAACCAACACCCATGTCCTAGTTATTTAAATGGTTTAATTCATTACTTCATTCTAGAAGTAGATCTGGGGATTTTCCAAACGTAGAGAAGCAAGGCATTCTGAAAGGTGAGTCATGACTGGTCATGTTGCCAAGTGCCAGGGATTCGGCCTACATCCAGCTGCTCACTGCACAGAAAGCCAATCACCAAGACAACAAGTATTGCCAGGGAAGAAAGACTTTAAAATGAGTGACATCAGCTAGGAGACAGGAGGCCAGTCTCAAATCAGTCTCTCCCTAAAGTTAGGGGTTTATATAAGAGTTGGCCAAGAGGCCAACTCCTATGTGGTTGGATGAAGAGTCTATTGCCTGGCTAGATGCAGTGAGTTTCAACTCTAATACTATATGGGAGGCCTGATGGTTGGTTTCCTGAGTAAGAAACTCAAATAAGACAAATGTAAATTTCTCAAGCTTCAAGAACAGGAGGGTCAATTTCCATGTTTATTCAAGAAAAAACCCCATAAACATCAGTTCTATGAAATATCAGGCTGGTTTCAGTCATGGCAGGTGGCTCTTCAGTCCTGTTCTGTGATGCTCAGGGGTTTGGGTGACAGTGAACTTTGTATTTTTGTTTTTTGTCCTAGCATTTTCCTCAGAAGAGACCAACTTAACTCCTTGGGTTCTATCTTCGTGTTTCAGATAGAAAGACCTTAAAATAGCCCAAGATAGGTGACAGACTTTCAGATGATATGCCTTCTATGGTTAACCTAATTCTTGATCATTTCTAGGTTGGAGATTTTCTATACACTTAGAACTAAGCCTCTCTGCTAAATATTAGTCACTACCTCTAGTTCTAACCTTATTTTATTGAGAAAGACCTGGAAAGGTGGGGAATGTGGAGAAGTAATAAGGGAATGGTAAATTCTCAATCTTCTATGAAGGGTGTAACGAATGTGTTACTTTTTGATATGATATTAATGGATTACTCTAACATTTTTTCCAGTGAGGTTGGCAATACCTGAATGCTGTTCCAGATCAATAACTTGTAGCTTCCTTGTCTCCAGTGAAGTGAATACAAGGAAATAAATCCAGCACAGCTGGACAAGTAACATGTATTCCTAGGTAGGATATTGACTCAACGAAATTTTGGGAGCCAGGCTGGCTCATAAGAACATTTTTGGGCCCTAATATTTGTGGGCTCAAGAAGTCATTGTTGTCCTAAGCTCACACCTGAACCTTCTGATGAGTGTAAAAGTCAGTCCAAAGCCACGAGTAGCTCAGAGCCTGACTGCCAGGTGCACTGTGAAGAATGTTCTTGCCACTGCAGGCAATGAAAGGAAGAACCAAGTGAGGAGGACACCACACTGCATGCAGTGTAGCCTTGATACACATGCACCCTCTTGCCATGGGGCTGTTATTCAGTAAAAGCCTCAACTCTTTGGACTACAAGTAGTCCGTGGACACAATTCAGTCCATGCTGAAAAGAGGATTAATTGACCCATGAATGGGGGAAGAATAGTGTTTTAGGCTGGTGGTAATGGGATTGGCTCCTCATCTCCTGAGACTGAAGCATGGCGTTCCATGTCTGGATTCTCACTTCCTCATGCATCACGGCCGAAAAGGAAATAGATGTCTCCTGGCTTCCTCTTAAAAACCCTAGGGGATACTTTTAGTGGAGCTGACTTGAGTCTCTGCACGAATTATTGTGGTGAAGGATGTGAAGGACAGTGATGGCTCAGTGTCTGCTGTCAAAATCAGTGTGAGGTGTGTGCACTTGGGTGGTGGACAGGGGCTACACAGGGAGCAACCCCTGTATGCTAGGCTGGCACGATCACCTCTGTGCACAGTCATTTTCTGGAATACACTGAATCAGATCACCATTCTTTTGCCTTACGGTGAAGTTAGGGTAGTGGAAGAGGAGGGGAAGACTCAAATCTTTAGTGCTTCTAGAGAGGAATATGTAGGGAATTCAAAAATGAGTATTCCTCTTCCTTCCTTCCTCCTTCCTTCCTTCGTTTTTCCTTCCCTTCCTTTTTCCTTCATTCCCCTCCTTCCTTCCTTTCTCCCTTCTTTTCCCTTTTCTTCCCTTCCTTTCGTTTCTTCCCTCCTTTCCACCTTCTTTCCTTCTATCTTTCCCCCTTCTTTCCTTCCCTTTCCTTTCTTCCTTTCTATCCTTCTGTCCTTCCGTTCCTTTATTCTGTCCCTTCCCTTTCCTTTTTTTCTTTCTTGTCCTTATTTCCTTCCCTTCCTTCCTTCCCTCCCTCCCTTTCTTCCCTTCCTTCCACTCCTTCCTTCCTTCTTTCCTTCCTTCCTTCTTTCCTTCCTTCCTTCTTCTTCCTTCATTTTCTCCCTTCCTTTCTTTTCTTTCCCTCTTCCATTCTTCCTTTCTCCTTCTTTCCCCTCCTTCCTTCCTTTCTCCCTTCTTTTCCTTTTTTCTTCCTTTCCATTACTTCCTTCCCTCCTTTCCACCTTCTTTCCTTCTATCTTTCCCTCCTTCCTCTTTCCATTGTTTTACGTAGGAAAAAAATTACATGTTTTAAATTATTTGCCAGAGATTTTGCAAGCACATATGAGAACTGAGGATATCTGAAAACCAGATATCCTCCCTTCTGGGTCTCCTCTGCCATAGATGCTGGTCTGGACATCGCACCCTCAGTGTGAGTGGTCTATTGGTCAGCATACCATCTTGCCCCTTCATTTTCTTTAGTGGTCAAAATTATCATTTAGTATTTTTAAAGTTGCTACTTGCTTACCTCTTGGTGTGAACCACACATGTCAAAGACCCAGTTTCTTTACTCTTTACTCAGACTTTGATTAAATTTTTATTATATGTGAGAACTGTTAAAGCTCAAAGAGAACTTAGACACCTACAGGTGAAAAAAATAGAGACTCAGGTGATGCTTAATTGACAGAGACTGGACTGGAACTCAGATCTTCTGGCTCTCAATTCACCGTGAGGGACAATGTTGCTGTGTCATGGAGCCTGTGCCTGATCTATGCAAATTTTGGCCTTATAATTTAAAAAGCAAAACTCTCACAAGTTTTATATGCTACATGTTTAATGATGTGTGTAATTATTCCACTGTGTGACAAATTGGCATAAAGAATAAGCCATTTACACAAGGTGTGGTGATTCCTAATATTCCTATGTAGCCAAACCAAACATTTCTGATCTTGTATTAGTTTCTTCTTTCTGCTGCAACAAATTCCCATAAAATTAGTAGCTTAAAACACCACAAATCTATTATCTTCTGGAGGCCAGAAGACCTAAAATGAAGGTGCTGGCAGGGCTGCATTCCTTTTGGAAGCTCTGGGAAGAAGCCCATCCTTATCTTTTCTAGTTTCTAGAGGCTGCCACGTTCCTGGGCATGTGGCCCCACACTTCTGTCATGTGATGCCTTCATCACGTCTCCTCTCTGACTCTGACTCTCCTGCCACCCTTTGTAATTTATGAGGACCTCTGGAATTAAGACTGAGCCCACCTAGATAATTCAGGGTTACCTCCTCATCTCAGTATCCTTAACTTGATCACATATGCAAAGTCGCAATTGCCATGTAAGGTAACCTATTCAGGGGTTTTAGGGATTAGGACATGGAAATCTCCGGGGGCTGCTATTCTGCCAAACACAAGTGTCTTCTGGGAATAAACAGAGAGAAATCCAGAAAAGAAGCTGTCCCAATGTCCCTTGGAAGCTCCTGGATTTGCAACCCAGACCTTAGGGGCAGGCCCCATTCAGAAGGCTCACGTGGTGGGGAAGACTCCCTCTTCCCAGCTCACTTCACATCCAAGCAGACCAGACTGCTGGGTGAGACCTCATGGACATCTGCCAGAGACACTGGGATGTGCGAAAAGAGAGCCCCTTTAGCAGAAATATCTGTATGTGACTTAGGAGAAAGTCAAAAACAAGGAATTCCATGTGTACAGGACAAATGACAGAATAAGCCAAAGCCTGCTCACCTGCCCCAGGGGTTTGTGCAAACTGAGGAGAATGAGAACATATTCTTTGTGAAGGTGAGGGGCAGGAGAGCAAGGGGAGATGCTTGTTGGGAGAAGGTGGATTTGCTGTAAGGGCCTTAGCTCAGAAGACAAAGGGAGCACTTGCTACTGCTTTCTCAACAACTTCCTTGCATTGACTGCTCTTTTCTCATTTAGTGCATCTACCTAGTTTCATCCTTTCTCTCTCTCTCTCTCTCTCTGTCTTTTTTGCTTGTTCACGTTATTTATTGTAGCGGACTATTTGCTGTCAGATGGCCACAATTAAAATAGGCTGTGTCTTTACATCGTATATGCAAGCAGAAAGGCACACCACCACCACTCGCCACATGACATGCGAAGGCTGCTAAGTGATGCCCAGTGAGGCGGCCACAGGCTGAGTCAGGGGCAGGTGCAGGCAGCCTTCACCTTTCTTATGTTTCCCAGGTCATATGCTATCAAAGCACGATGACAGGAATAAAATTCTACTATTTGGGGAAAACAAATGTTCTTAATTGTCCTCACATTAAATAGGCATTCTGCTAATTTTAAAGAAGTTTAATTTTTTTTTAAATGTCATGTTTGTCCAAAGTGGACATGTTTGTCCACTCCAGGTGCATAGGTTTAAGGCTCCAGTAGGATCAGGAGGCAGGCAGTGATCTGTCCACAGATAGGTGGTAGGCTGGGAAGTTCTCTTCAGACTTACTGACCGGGAGTCTTTCCCATGGCGAAGAGGTCAGGTAAATGAGGTGAAATATGAGTGTGTCCTTCGGGAGACAGAGGGACAGGGTCTGTCTGCATAAGAGGGCATTATTCGAGATGCCTATAAGGCACATCCGTAAGTCATAGAAAAATTCTCCCTATCATAGAAAGAGGCCATCTGTGTTACTAGATCTGGATGCTGTTATACATGTGAGCTCCCTTACACACTTGCCCTGTTCTGAGCACATACTCAGCAGGTAGCCTCCAACTTCACCTCCTCTGGGATTGTGCCTAAGACGGTCCTGACCACAGTGCAGCTATGACTTTACTGCACATCATGAAATGGGCAGTCTTCTGAGCAGGGGTAAGCTCAGGCCACTCAGGACCCTACCAGGCGTGGGTTGCTGGGTCTGGGGAAATGAGAGTATCCCCTGGTCAGCACCACTGTGTGAGCACCTATTCAGCAATGCAAATTTATTTCGTTTCTTTATACATTTTTTTAAAAAAGAATGCCTCTGTTGATTTCCACTCCTCCAGAAAGAGTGAGTTGTGGAGCGCAGAGTGAGGGAGGTTCCATGTGGCTGTCCACATACTCCTTATTAACATGTGGCCTGTCAGGGTCCCAGCAGGACAAGAGCCAAACGGAATGATCTCAGGGTCCTTCAGCAGAGCAAAGGAGCAGCTGGAGAGCTCAGCGCTTCCTGCCTGTCTGAGATGGACCATTATAACCTGATGGTTTTCAGCCTTGTACTGAACATCACCTCCCCCATCCACGCCAGCCTGTTAAGTTACTCCCCATAGAGGAACGCCCAAAGTGGAGGCTTCCCAAGGAGCCCACATCTGCTGCTGCCCTGGCCCTGCAGGAAGTTTGTCTCTGGCCTCAGATGGCCTTTGAGAAATAATGTTGCCATTCCTCCCTCCCCTCCACTGTCTTTTATGCTTATGCCACACTCTGGCAGCTCAAAATCCCCACCTCTTCCAATCCAGGCTTGTCCTCCAATTGCAAAATGTCTGTGCCCCCGTCCAGGCCTGCTTCTTCAACACACCTGCAGCACCTGGGCATCTGATCAGGGTAGCTCGCTTCTGAAAATATGCTGAAACTCAGCAAGTTAGTATTCGTAATTTCTTGACAAAGACACTGGCTAACTTGAAGAGGCATCCTGTGTAATTCACAGATTTGGCATTTCAACAATATGGCACAATTTGTCTCTTGTGCCTTTTTAGGAAGAGCCGACCAGGTGTGTGGAGTGGGTGGAGAGGAGAGAGTGCCTGTCTGGGTGAGCAGTGAGCGGACGCTGAGAGTGGTACAGAAGCCCATTTCTGTCCGTTAAGTTATGCTCAGCAAGGGACAGGTGCAAAGATACTTTTGAGTTCCACTGCGTGGACCTTCCCAGCAGCAGCAGCTGTCCGTTGTGGCCAGCTTTCTGCACATTCAGAGCTGCTAACGGACCCCACAAGGACACTTTCCAGCTCATCTGACTTTGTCATTTATAAAGATGGGAAGCATTATTGAAAAAAGCTCTAACCACTTCAGAACACCCCTCAAAAGAGCATTAAGATAAAAACCGTTCCCTACTGACAACTGGCAAGTGCAACTGACTTCTACAATAGAACATTCCATGGTGATGAAAACGTTCTGCATCTGCTGTGTCCAATACGGCAGCTACTAGCTACATGTGACTACTAAGCGCTTGAAATGTGGCTCGTACAACTGGGGATCTGGATTTTTAATTTAATTTCATTTTAATTGATTTGAATTTAAGTAGCCACATGTGGCTAGTGGCTGTCATATTGTACACATTGTGGCTTGGTTTATGGCAATAAAATCTATGGTAATAGTTGCAAAATTGAATGTAATCACTTAGGAATCACCCTCAGGCCAGGCGTGGTGGCTCATACCTATAATCTCAGCTGCTCAGGAGGCTGACGTCAGAGGATCACTTGAGCCTAGGAGGTTGAGGCTGCAGTGAGCCATGATCTCGCCAAGGTTCTGTATATTTGGGATGCTCTGCTATTTCAAATCGAAGAAAGAATGTAATAGGATTTGGTAATTTTTGCCATTTTAATCAAATGCTTTTCACTTTGTGCCTATATTTGAATAAGTAAAGATTATAGCTGTAAGTTTTATTTTAAGCTAGTGTAACTTCTGATGGAGATATAAGGACACTGTCATTTCTATACATGAGGTTAATGAAACACTATTGTGTCCTTTACATTTATTTGAGAAGGTTTTGATTGCCAAAATAAAGAAAAGGAAAAACTCTCAGAAAATGTGAATTTTGGAATATTTCAAAAATAGAAGCTGGGGGAAGAGAAGAAAAATTATCCAATCACAATTACTTCTAGCAACATGAAAGTTAAGAATGCAAATCCCCAAATCGCTAAAAATGTTTTATTCAATCAGTCCGTTAGTGAAACTTGTATTTCCCTAGCAAGAAAGCAGCACATATTTTTTCCTTCTGAGGCAATCAGGCACATACTGAACAAAACCACAATTTACATCATCTGCAAAATGAAATAATACCAACAACAGTGAACATTTATCGATGATTTGCTATGGGTCAGGCACTATTCTTTGCAATTTACCTGTATTAACTCCTTTTATCCTTTTAAAAATACCATCATCATGTGGCTCACTATTGTTACCTTTCATAGTTACATAAATTGAAGAGAAGTTGGGTAAATTTCCTAAGGTTATATATAGAGAGCTTGTGAAGAAAGAGATCTCCAATTTAGTAACTTCATTCACAGGTGCTAACATGCATATTTAGCCCCTACTGTCTGACTATGATTGTACTAAGCCAGGAGAATATGAAACTGCAGAAAACATTTTCCCCACACTGCTGTCTGCTCAGAGACAGATAAGCACACCAAAAGATAAAGCATATTGTAATTGAAGTGTTTATCATGTTCAACTGTTTGCAGTTACTTCTCCTGTTCCCATTCTCATGAGCTTTCCCGTCTTTCCGCAGTCTGGTTCATTTCCTTATTGATCTGGCAACCAACACTGTCAACTGATAAGGCCAGGGGTGGATACACACTAGGACATGTGGTCTGCAAGTCAGTGTCATCAGCATCATCTTAGAACTTGTTAAAAATTGTGGACCCCCATGCTCCAACCCAGAGATGCTGATTGAGAATGGGCCATGGTGGGGTATGGGGAGAGAGTTGGAGTCTGGCTTCTTTCACTTAGCAAAATGCATGTAAGATTCATCTATGTGCTGGAGCACAACAGTCCACTCTTAGGTAACTGCTGAGTAATATTCCATTGTATGGATGTGCCAGAGTTTGTTTATCCATTACAGGTTAAAGAGCATCTTGCTTACTTACAGTTTGGGGCTCTTATAAAAAAGCTGCTATAAACATTCACGTACAGGTTTTGTGTGAGTATAGCTTTTCAATTTACTTTGGTGTATACCTAGGAGTAGGGTTGCTTGGTTATTATGGTAAGTGTGTGTTTAATTATATAACAAGCTGTTTTTCCAAAGTGGTGGTATAATTTTGCATTTCCACCAGTAATGAATGAGATTTCTGGTGCTCTTCATCATGGCAAAGATTTGGTATTGTCCTTGTTTGTTGGTTTTGCCATCTTAATAGTTGTGTAGTGGTAAGTCACTGTGGTCTTGACCAATATTGCCAATGCCGTCAGACAATCATCTTTCATATGCTTATCTGTGGCCCTTATATTTTATTTGGTGAAGTGTATGGTTGAATATTTTGCCCAATTTTTAAAATTGTATATTCTCTTATTATTGAATGTTAAGAGTTTTTGTGTATTCTAGACACAAGTCCTTTACCACATATGTGACTTTTAAAATATATTCTCTCAGTTTGTCTTTTCATTTTTTTAACAATCTCTTTTTCAGAGGTAAGATTCTAATGTTTTTTGTTTTGTTTCATTTTGTTTTTTTGAGATGGAGTCTCGCCTTGTCACCCAGGCTGGAGTGCAATGGTGCGATCTCGGCTCACTGCAAGCTCCACCTCCCAGGTTCACACCATTCTCCTGCCTCAGACTCCCAAGTAGCTGGAACTACAGGCACCCGCCACCACACCTGGCTAATTTT
Organism: Gorilla gorilla gorilla; assembly: GCF_029281585.2. Taxonomy (NCBI): domain Eukaryota; kingdom Metazoa; phylum Chordata; class Mammalia; order Primates; family Hominidae; genus Gorilla; species Gorilla gorilla. The sequence continues at coordinate 27,650,832 of NC_073240.2, forward strand.
TTGTATTTTTAGTAGAGACGGGGTTTCACCATATTAGCCAGGATGGTCTCGATCTCCTGACCTCGTGATCCACCTGCCTTGGCCTCCCAAAGTGCTGGGATTACAGGCATGAGCCACCGCGCCCAGCCAAGATTCTAATCTTGATAAAGGACAACTTTTCAGTTTATTTCTTTTATAAATCACACTTTTGTTATTGTATCTGATTTTCTCCTATGTTTTCTTATAGCTGTTTTATAATTTAAAATGGTATCATTTAAAATGTCACATATTATTTTAAATGTTAAATTTAATTTTACATTGAAAGTTATATTTTACATTTATAATTTAAAATTTATATTATATTTATATTTAAAATATAATAATTTAAAATTTACGTTGATAACGTAAAGTGTTTAAGTTGTGAGATAGGTGCTATTTCCCTTTTGTGCATGCAAATCTGCAATTGTTTCAGCACCGTTTATTGATAAAATAGTCCTTTCTCCATAGTATTGCCTTAGCACCTTTGTCAAAAATCAGCAGACTCTATTTGTGTGGTTCTATTTCTGGACTATGTTCCATTGATCTGTGTTTATCATTCTTCATAAACCCTGTGGGTAATATGAATCCTCCCACTTTGTTCCTCCTGTTCAGATTTTTTGGGCTATTCTAATTTCTTTGACTTTCCATATACATTTTAACATTCAATTGCCAATATCTGAAAAAAGCTTACTGAGATTTTATGACTGTGATGAATCTATAAATCAAGTAGGGAAGAATTAGCATCTTAACAACACTGAGTTTCGTGATTCATAAATATGGTATATCTGTTCATTTAAAACATAAAAAAAAATTTATTTCGACAGCGTTCTGCAGTTTCCAGCCTACAGGTCCTGCACAGGTTCTCTTTGGTTCGGTAGTTGTGGTGTGGTTAGAAATGGTTTTGTTTTTATCATTTCAAGTCTCAGTTGTTCATTGCTAAGTAGGAATACAAATGACTTGTACATTCACCTTCTATCCTGTAAACTTGCTAACTAACTTATTAGTTCTAATAGATTTTGCTTAGATTCTTGTGAATCCTCCACGTACAATCATGCTGCCTGTGAATATGGCTATTTTATTTCTTTTTCTTCCTGCCTTCCTTCCTTTTTCTTTCTTGGCTCGAACTTTCAGGACAACGTTGTTCCTGATTCTGAGGAGTGGGGAATGATATCATGTCTTTTACTATTAAGCATGATGTTAGATGAAGGTATTCTGGTGGATGAGCTTTATTAAGTTAAGGGAGTTTTGTTTAATTTTGTTTGCTCAGAGGTTTCATCATGAATGGATATTGAATTTTTGAATCCTTTTTCTCCATTAATTAAGGATGATCATATGCTTTTTTTCTAATTGTTTGGTTAACATAGTGAATTATAGTGATTGAATTTAAAATATTGAGCCAGTCTTACATTTTGGCATGAGCCCTAATTACTGGTGACATATTATCATTTTTATATATTTCTGTATTTGCTTTGCTGCTTTTCTGTTGAAAATTCTTGCATGTATGTTCGTGAGGGATATTGGTCTTTAGTTTTTTCTTCTTGTGACTTTCCCTGTCTGGTCTCAGTATTACTATAAAACTAGCCTTCTGGAACAGGTTGGGAAATGTTTTCTACTTTCTGGGAAAATATTGTGTGGAATTCATGTCATTGCTTTCTGAAAATTTTGGAAGAATTTACTAGCAAAACAATACAAACCTGCAGTTTTCTTTTTCTTTTTATTATGGGGTGGGGGAAGCATTTTTAACTGCAAATTCAATTTTAAGAAACTAGAGATAGCACACTATTCATATAGTCTTTTTTAGTAAATTTTGATAGATTTTTGTCTTTTAAGGAATTAGTCCATTTGAGCTGTTTTCTTGAATTTATGGCCATAGAGTTGTTAGTAATATTACTCATTGTCCCTTAATAATGTCTGTAGGGTCAGTATTGATGCCCCTTTTTATCATTTCTGATATTGGTAGTCTGTGTTTTCTCTTTTTTTTTTCTGTCAGTCTATCTAGAGGTTTATCAATATTTAAAAATCTTTTCAAAAAACCAACTTTTCTTTTCATAATTTTTCTGCATTTTCGGTTTTTTCCATCACTGGTTTCTGTTCTCACATTTATAATTTACTTCCTTCTGTTTGCTTTAGGTTTCATTTGCTTTCTTTTCCTTCTAGTTTCTTAAGATAGATATTTAGATAACTGATTTCAGAACTTTGTTATTTTCTGTTGTATCCACTTAACACTGTAAATTTCCTCCTAAGCAATGCTTTAGGTATCTCCCACAAATGTTGACATGTTGTCTTTCCATTTCCCTTGACTTCATTCTTTTTACAAATTTCCCTTGAGACTTCTTCTTTGACCTTTGAGTATTTAGAAGTGTGTTATTTAAGTATTTCAGGAGGAGTTTTCAGATTTTCTTCTAGATTGATTCTCTTATGGTCTGAGATGTATTTTGTATGATGTCGATTCTTTTTGCTTTCTCGAGGTTTGGTTTTCTGCACTCAGTGTGTGTGGAGCATCCTATAAATATTAGTTAGGTCCAGTTGGTTGAAAATGTTTGTATAACCATGAAGAATTGCTGCTCCGCAGGCCCCTAAGGAGATTACTCCTGCATCCTATAATTTAGCAGTCGTCCTTCCCAAGCTGGCCAAGGTGGGGTATGCCAGTTTCCAGGTCTCCTGGTGCTCTGTTTAGCTTCTTTCTGATCAGCAAGTTTTCATTTCTTCTGACCCAGCAAGAGAAGTCCAAGGTCTTTCCACAGAAATGGCTGAAGGAGCCAGTATTCTATTACATGCATTAATATGCATTATTTGCTCATTTTAGTTATTTAGTCATTGAAAAAATATGTATTAAGTGCCTCCTGTATAGCAGGCTGAGAAACTGTCATGCACAGAGGAGAACAAGAAGTCCCTGCCGTCCAAGGGCTTATGTTTTATAGTTCTGTCTCATTATCCTAAGCCTATGAGGTCATCAGGTGGAACATCCACAATTAGCCCAACTTCCTGCTCTGTTTTCAGGAACTATGATGCAAATCAATGTACGGCATCTGGTTATGATTTTTAAGAGCACTTTGTTTATTAGGGAGGCACTGCTGTGCAGCTTGTGTTTGGTTGCCAATATACTGAGTCTTGGCTTTGGTTGTATCATAGCCAGATTGTTGGTTTGAAGAGACTATTCCTCTCTGTGATTTATATTCTCCCTCAAAAACTGCCCAGATCTTGCAACCTAGTCAGCTGTGCTACTGTGCATCCTCTTGGCCCCTCTGCCTCCAGCTCTCCTCCCCACTGCTCTAGCCCACTTGTCTCAGGGGTGATCAACTTCATGTGCATGTAACCCAATGGCACCCTGCCCTGTGCCCACACTAGTCTCTTTATATCCCCTGTTGTGGGTTTTCCAGTCAACACTGAAGCATAAGCTGCCACAGGACATGCTCTATGCCCATTTCTGTGCAACCTGGCAAGGCAGGAGCAAAAAAGTGTCACTGGAAGATCCTGTGACCGATGGGAGATGGGGGTCAGTGGGCACATTCCTCTTCCTTCCTTCCACTGTTTGGGCCATCCTGAGACATGGACGTTCATACAGTCTCTCAGGAGATGGGCACACGAGGTGGAGGGGTCGAGTACTGATCACACCAGGTGGCTGGTTGGATCAAGCTCCCTCCTCACCTGTGTTGCTTCGTTTGACCTCACACTGTCTTGCGATGGCCCATTCTATATAGTAATCCATAGCTTTTGCCGCCATCTTTGCATTTTAGGGAACACAAATTCAGACATCACTCTTTCCTGTTTACTTGTCAACAGGAGATAACATCAAAAGAAAAGCTGGTAAAGAAAGATTAACCAAAACATCTTGCTATTAGGCCCAGCATGTAAGGTGTCTGCCCGTCCTCCTCTCCTTTCCATCTCTAAGCCACCTTGTTGTTAAGTAGACCCCACAGGAAGCATCTCACAGGAGCCAAGATGTGAGACCCTCACCCTAACTCTCACTCTAACCTTAGGGGAATACAGCCCAAGCATTTGGCTTTTCTCATCCACAGAAGAGAAGTAGAAAACAGCATTTCAAAATGAAATGTATTCAATTAAAGAGAGCCAGCTATTTTCACTGAAATGTATTCAATTAAAGAGTCAAGTAGATGCAGATGAAAAGTTAAGTCTGAAGCAGACAGTCAAAGGTGAAAAAGCAGAGCCTGGGTTGAAAAGCAGCTGTGAGAATCAGAGCCTCCTGAGGACGCGTTCCAAATGCAGAAGTGAAATGATATGCAGCCCAAAAAGCATGAAGAAAACGGGGGAAGAGACGGCAGGACTGAGTACTAGAAAAATAGGGTAAAAATAGCACTCAACATGGAAAGAAAAGCCGCTTAGAAGCTGCCTGCCTTTTACTCTCAGAGGAAAAACTCATAGAAATATGAAAAAAAAAAATCCCACCTGTTCTTTAAAGAGTCCTTCCATCTCAAAATTGACTTTGAAATGCAACTTTCTGTTTAGATTTCATTGTGTCATACACCTTGCTTTTCATTGTTCTCTCTGAAACCTGGCCCCGTGCGTGGCAAATGAGACCTACTGCACACTGCCTAGTAGAATTAGCAGCAAATCTAAGTTTGCTGTTTTTCAGCCTAGAAAAACATGTGCAGTATTTTTCCTACTGAGCAAGAAATGTCAGCAGAGTAGGAGAGGGCATTTGTAACTCCTAGCACCACCTCAGAAAATCACAGAATGTCTTCCAGCTTTTGGTCCATTTCAAAAACTGAACTGAACAAAAATTATCTGGAGAGTATGAGTTAGCTGACATAGATCCCACTGATGTAACACTGTCACACCTGATAGAATGTGTAGGGGAGAAGTGAATGCATAACACCGAGGAGCATGCTTTGCCAGGACTCTGCCAAGAGCACTTCACATCAGCCCTGAGACGTATATGCTGCTGATAATTTTTTCAAACATGAGGAATGGACTTTGAGAGATTAAGCCTCTTGCTGAATATCACATGAGGAGTGGAGTGCAGGGATGTGAAGATACTGCATCCTGTGTGTTCTGTGTCGCATTCAGTCGTGTGCTGTAAAACTGTAAATAAGTTTTACCTTATTTACAGATAGTTCTGATCCATACAAACCTTTGTCAGGCAGGTAGAGTTATTCTTCCTTTCCTGATGAGAAACTGGAGTCCCAGGAAAATGAATAGCTTATCCAAACTGACAGTTAATAACCTTGGACGTAAGTCTACTGACTTCAAAATATATGAGACCCCTGTTCGTTTGGTTTTATTTTTTTTTTTAACTACACTGACATCAACATGATTATGAAGCTTCCAATATGGCACATGGTTCATTGTGGATGCTTAAATATTGGTGCTGTTTTCTGTTTGATCTTAGACAAGTAGGTCATATAATACCACTGCTCTGCCTAGAGTTAGCCAAGCATGTAGGTCATTCAACTGTGAAGCACAGTGGATCTGCCATTCCTTGCAGGTTCATCTCATAGGGTATTCCTAACAGGGTAGACCTCATTCATGGGGTAACTCATCACATTTTTTTTAATGCAGTAAAGAAGTGTCTGCTGATGGTGCGTGGGGATCAGTAAAGCAGCTATGACTTCCCGAGAGTGAGATCTCAGAAAAGAACAGCCTCAGGAAGCGTGAGAGTCCACTGTGGGCAAGCGGCTGTCCAGGTCCACTGTACCTGCCAGCTAGCTGTGTTATTTCTATCATCACCAGATTAGAACTTCAGAGTCAGGATTTGTCTGTGTGTGTCCTGGAGGGAATCCCAGGGATGATCTAATTTACTCCCATAATTTTTCAGATGAGAAAATTGAGACCCTGAAAGGTAAAATGGATAGCTAAGTTCACGTGATGTTAAGTGTAAAACAGGAAATAGAATTCCCCTTGTTGAGGGTGGAAGCATGTCCAATATTCCTTCCCAACCGCAGCCAGCAGTCCAGGGCCTGGGCAACACTCACAGCTCAGTAGCAGGGGTGAGTGCCTGCTCTGAGGTCCACGGTGGCCAAAGTGAGGCCGTCAGTGTGTAGAATAGTGTGGGGCTGACCCCTCCCACATAGAGCACTATTACTGTACTCACTCTTGGAGGTGTGCTCCTGCATCCACTCTGAGGCAACTCAGAAAGAGTAGTTTCACCCACGGCAATTCAGTCTATGACAGCAGGTCATTTCTCATCTTCCCATAAACAATCGGAATCAGAATTTGAGAAACAAACATTCATACAACATGCCTTATATTCCAGATAGCAGCTCTAGTACTTTTCACACATCCAGTATCTTATTTAATCCTCTACCTTATTTATTTAATCAGACTACCCTGTCTGGGTCATTGCCTCCACTCCACAGGGGGAGAAATGTAGGCTCCCAAAAGTCAAGTGATTTTTTGCCCTGTCAGGAAGTGGATGAACAACCAACGGAGACTGGGGTCTGTGTGATTCCAAAGCCCAGACATCTTGAGGCGTTTCTAGATAGAGCAATGTGCTGGTGTTGATGCAATCCGGAGAACAAGTGAAATTCCTTTTTTCCAGCTTGTGATTTAGAGCAAAGGCAGTTGAAGATTTTGTTGTTGTTGTTTAATTAGGGACTAATATTAGAGTACAACTGCAAAATGAAAACCCAAGCTGATAAGTCCGTGGAAAAATGGATACTTAGGCCACATTTATATATCTACAGTCAACATTTAGAGAGCCTAGATTAATAGAGCAAATAGAGTAATGGTGATTACCCTGGTAACAAAATCTCCATTAAGCCTTGCTTGAGGAGAAAATGAAAAGCTTGAACATCTGTCAGGTTCAGCAAGAGTTCACTTAGGATCAAAAGAGTTATGTGCTCTTTTTTCCTTATAATCAAAATTACCAGAATGAGAACAGATCACTTTGTCTGGGAGCTCCGTGGGTGAGAAACCCCACTAGGGTCCACGAAGCAACATGGAGTGACTTATGTCATCCGCACAACCTCTCAGGGTCAAATCAAGGCCTGGCTCTTTGGAGTTTCTTCCCACACAGAACAAACCATTGCCAGAAATCTTAATATGTCATTAAACCAAATTTAGCCCTTGGTTTCAGGTTCACTTTTAAAAGGAACTTCTTAGCACATGAGTTGCATTTGATAAGCAAAGCCATCTGGCATTTTAAAAATTGCCCTTTTTGCCTTACCAGATGAAGAAAGAGTGTCCAAGAAGTTGGCAGCTATGTCAGATTTTCATTTTCCTTCTCTTCTTGGGCAGAACAGTTTAAGCCAACCATCTCACATTGGAAGAATAGCAGCTCCAGCCCAGCATTTATTGGAGCCTTCCTCTTCCTGGCTAGCACCTGCCATCAGGTTGGTAATATTTTGCCATCCTTCATAGGGGCATGGATAGACATACATGCACCTGCTAAAGGCAGTGCTGTGTACTTTTTCTTTTTTAAAACATGTTATTTGGCAATGTGTTTCTTCATCCAATAGGATATTTGGGGGGGATTTGTTCATTCCACAAAAATCTACCTTATCATATCTATCTCATATCTGAGATTAGAGCTGCTTCCTCCAGCTTGGGTCTCAGAGCAAGAACACACCCAAGGCTGACCAGAGCCGACCTGCAGCCCCCGCACGGAATGGCTGAGAAAGAGGCAGTTACTGCCGTAACACACTGGAATCGTGGGGTCCCTCAATACCATAGCAAAGGCGGAAAATGGCAACCAAATCCTGAGAAGTAGAATTGCTGAGTCTTAAGTCCATTCCACAAACATTTTGAAGAGAGATGTTTTGAATATACTGTTCTGGATTCTGGAGATCACAGTCGTAAACAACAGTGAAGGAAACCAAGTTCCCCAAGTTACGGTGCTTACATCTTGTGAATATTATCCTTTTTAAAGTTTTAATAGATGCTTACAAAATTGCCCTTCTCTCTACTATTTGTTGATAAAGATAGAAAGAGGGAATTCATGATGCTTTCTCTTTCCAGATTTTCTCTTCTATTTTCCAATCTTTTAAAAAAAATTCTCACTCTAAGCATGGGCTCAGCAAATCTGGATGTCAATCAACCAGCTCTTTCCCTAGGAGCCCCTGGCAGCCAAAGTGGATGCCTGTGGAGTATCCCCTTGGCAGCCCTACCCTTCAGCTTCCCTTTGACTTCACTCCTCTGTATAAAGGGCAGACTTGGCTTTACTACACCAAAGTGTCACACACATGAGATTATGGAAGGTCATTGTTTACATGGCATGAATCCTAGGTGGGAGCAGGTCCTTCTGTGGTGGTATGGCCATGCTAGGCTGTGAGCCCATGGCTATCTGTGGAGTGGGACAAGTGGAATGGCCAGCCTGAGAGCCACTGGTGGGGTGGGAGTGTGGAGAGGGGAAGACCCTGACTCCAGAGCTCATCCTGGCCAGGTCAAGATGCATCATGGAGGCGGGCATAATGATCCCAGCCCCTGCTTGCCTTCCAAATGACACACTTTTCCCTAGCCCCTTCTTGTCTGTTCTGTTCTTCAACATCGGTGTCTTGCTGAGTCAGGGCCCCATCTGGAAGTACTTGCCTGGGCTCCTGATGCCTTAGTTGGGGCCAGCTACCCGTTTCAAAAAAGACAACCAGTCTTCAGAACATGGAGCTGATGTCCCTTTAGAAACTCGCTGCTGCTTCTTAGGGGCACTGCAGGGAGGAGGGAATGTGCCCGGCTTACTCTGGAGCCTAGAAGGTAGCACTTATTTTGAGAGTTAAAGGATCTTTCCCATTGTTCATTGGAAAAGCTGAAGCATATAATGGCTGGTGAGCACTCCTGGCTAGGGGCCTCTGAGTTGAATCCATCTTCTCTTCTAGGGCTACATGCATCTGCTGGGCTGGGTCTTCCTCTGGCTCCAGCCTTTATTTCCAGGCAATTACTTCCAGCTCTTGTACTTCCCTGGTCTGCTTTTCCCACTTGGTCTATGTCTATGCGGCCTCCTGCTGCCATATCCACAAGGGTTATGACCAACATGTCCCCATGTTCTTGAACTGCCTGCCTACAAGCATCTTTGGAAATGTGGCACCCTCATTTAACAAAGTACACCCTCCAAAAGTCAGGCACCACCATGCAGTAACAGCAGCAAACATAAGCACTTACTTTTTGCATGTACTCTTCAAAAAATATGTATGTATTGACCGGCCTCGGTGGCTCACGCCTGTAATCCCAACACTTTGGGAGGCTGAGATGGGCAGAGATCAAGACCATCCTGGCCAACATGGTGAAACCCCATCTTTACTAAAAAATACAAAAATTAGCTGGGTGTGGTGGCACGTGCCTGTAGTCTCAGCTACTTGGGAGGCTGAGGAAGGAGAATCGCTTGAACCTGGGAGGTGGAGGTTGCCGTGAGCTGAGATAGCACCACTGCACTCCAGCCTGGCGACAGAGCGAGACTCCATCTCAAAAAATGTCCATGAATTAATCTTCACACAATCTTATACAGTTAGCTGGTATTATTACTCCATTTTAAAGGTGAGGAAATTGAAACACAGAGCAGTTAAGTACCTAGCCCAAGGTCACACAGCTATTCAGAAGCTTATCTAGGAATCAAACCTAGATGTGCTTAATCCAGAATCTGTGATCAACACTATTGAAACGCCACCTGAAGAAGGCAACTAGTGTAGGGGTTAGTATTAAGGAAGTAAACTCAGCAGAACTGGCTCATTCCTAGATTGGAAAAGAGTGAGGGTGAGGAGGCAATGAAGAATGATCCTGAGTGCCTGGTTTAGGTGGAACCATCTGGCACTCGTCAGAGAAGAAGAGAATCAAAAGGCAGAGTCACAGGTGTGGGAGACAACAGGCTGAGCGTTGAGTTCTGGGGCCCATGGGACTGCAGGTGGATGGCTTGCAGGCTCAGCTTTGGCCTAGGGAGTCAGACCCTGCCTGCTTCTGGGCCCCAGAGCCACCCCCATCCACTTGTGATCTGGGAAAGTCATTTAACTCCAGGACCCTTGTTTTCTTATCTGTAACATGGAGATGCTGGTAACTCGTGCCTCATAAAATCACTTGATGTGGGTGAGAGAGAAAGCTAAGTGTTGATGACAGTGTGGGCCTGAACTTGCCTGAGCAAGCCCCAAGGGAACACAGCCGTAGTGGGAAGCAGCTTCCCAGCAGCCCTCCCCGCCATCGGGAGAATCCCCTGAGGCCATGAGGAGGTCTCAGGGAGGTGGACGGCCCATCAAGTGAGAACCGAGGGCGCTGTGCACTCCTGAATCCTAGGACTCCTCTTAGGTAAGCCTTTGAGATTTTACTTTGTTTTGGATAAACTGATTCTTCCAACATATATATATATATATCAAAATCTCACTAACTTAACAAAATTATAGTTAGATAGCAAAAATAGGTTCTAATTCTCTATAGCACTGAGGGTGAATATAGTTAAGAATACTTTATGTTTTCTAAAAGCTAGAAGATTTTGAATGTTCCTAACACAAAGAAATAATATTTGATGTAATAGATATGCTAATTACCCCAATTTAATCTATTTTATATACATATAGAAATGTCACTCCATATCCCATAAATATGTGCAATTATTATGTGTCAACTGAAAATAAAAGAAAAAATACCAATAAAATATGAAACTTGATTTAAAAAAAATCTTACACACTTAGTAACAGCAAAATAACTGAGTGGTAAACATCATCTTATGTCTGCCCTAGAATATCAGGAAATAAATTCTGAAGCTAGAAAAGGGATTCCTGCATTTCTAAGAGTGTTGACGTTACTATCTGGACTAGCCAGCTGCACTGAGAGGTGGTCCTACTGACTCAGCACGTGCTTGAATCACAGGGTTCAGATGGTAGATGGGTGAGCGGCACTGATTTCAGATTAAAACAGCAACTCTCTAGAGACCTTATTTCTATTAATATGTTCTACTGCTGGGACTGACTACAGCATCTAACAGGCCACTTCACTGTTTTGTTTTAAAGATTTAAAATGGATCAGAGTCAAAGCTTGCATTCTTTGACCCTCTATCTGGTTGATGATTCTGAGTAAAAGGAGAATGGGTGTGACTGACTCAGCTCCATGGGACATAAAGCAAGATAAAAATGAGGGCACAATGGAAAACAAGTGACAGCAGTGAGCAGGAGAGCATCCTCTCTGCTGCGAAGCATGTTGTCTGTGTCGTTGGCAATGCTGGAGAAGCTATTAGACAGAAAGGGGAATTAAAAAAGTGTGGCTCCCACAGTACATCCAACTGGGCTTGTTTAAGACACACACATAAAGTGCTGGACTGGAGGGAAATTGGAGACTATGTGGCCACACACTTGCACCAACAGCCAGAATGGGGAAGTGGCCTAGTGAAGCTTAGCTGTGCAGAACCAGGTTCCCAGCTCCTGATTCCTGATGCCAATTAATTCCTAGTAACCAGGTTTTATTTGTATTTTGTTTATTTTTCTTTTTGTCCTCCAGTTCAAAGCCCCCTTTCTCTGTGCAGCATCCCTAGCCCCTCTGTCCTGGAGGGGTGCCTTCCCCTCTGACATGGCACTGCCACCTGTCACCTCTGCCCAGCCCGGGCTGGGCACTTTCTTCAACATTTTGTTGCGGCCACTTTCCTTGACTTTCATCCTCTAGAGTGGGAGATTGAAGGGATGAGAAAATTGCAGTTCAGAGATGTTAAGGAGCATATCCAAGGTCAAAGCCCACTTGAAAGAGAATTTGTTGAGGTCCCCAGAAAGTTAGCCACTACTTGCTTTTGACTCCCCTGCCTACCTGACCACCTCTTCTCTGAGTACACAGAGTGGCTCTGAGGAAACTGCAGGTGAACCTCACCTGTGCCAGCCCCTGGAAGCCACCAGTTTGTTTTCTGATATAATGATTTTGCTTTTTCCTTTTTGGTAAGGTTATATACATGTATTTATATAGCCATTTGGTCTTGCTTCTTTTACTTAGCAAAATTTATTTAGAATTTTCTTCACTGAAAAGTTTTTACCTGCAAATTTAATGCCTTTAATAGACATAGGACTACTGGTTATCTATTTCTTTTTTAAATGAGTTTTGATAATTTTAGTCTTCCATGGAATTGGTCTATATCACATAAGTTTCCAAAATTATGGGCATAATGATGCTTTGCGGATTCTGTTATTATTTTGTAATGTCTGTGGGATCAGCAATGATGCTTCCTGTTTGAGTCATAATATTAATAATCTAGGTTTTCTTGTTTTCTTTATGATCCTCACTACAGCTATGGAAATTGTATTGATCCTGTTTTAAGAACAAGATTTGTTTCCTCTGTTGTTTTTCTGTTTTCTGTTATTAATTATATAAACCTGCTCTAATTTATTCTATTTTATTCTTTCTGCTTGTTTTAGTTTTAATTTTATTCTTTTCTCTAGTTTCTAGTTTTCCTAAGTAGAATATTAGGTTAATAAATTTAAATCTTTCTTTCTAATATAAGGCTTTAATGTTATAAATTTCCCTCTAAGCACGCATTTAGTTGTATTCCCCCAAATTTTGATATGTTTTATTTTCATTCTCTTTTCATTTTTTAAATTAATACACTTTTTAAGAGCAACTTTGGGCTTACAGAAAAATTAAGCATATAGCACAGAGAGTTCTATCTATACCTATTATTCACCCAAACACACGCACACACGGTTTACCCTAGCTTTTTTGTTTGTTTGTTTGTTTGTTTGTTTGTTTGACATGGAGTTTCGCTCTTTTGCCCAGGCAGCAGTGCAATGGCGTGATCTCGGCTCGCTGCAACCTCTGCCTCCCGGGTTCAAGCAATTCTCCTGCCTCAGCCTCCCAAGTAGCTGAGATTACAGGCATCTGCTACCATGCCTGGCTAATTTTATATTTTTAGTAGAGACGTGATTTCTTCATGTTGGTCAGGCTGCTCTCGAACTCCTGACCTCAGGTAATCTGCCCACCTCGGCCTCCTAAAGTGCTGGGATTACAGGCGTGAGCCAGCAAGCCCGGCCAGTTTACCCTAGTATTAACATCTTGGATTGGTGTGGTACTTTTGTTACAGTTGATAAGCCAATATATACATTATTTTAACTAAAGTTCATAATTTACATTAGGATTTATTCTTTTTATTGTATATTCTATGGGTTTTGACAAACTTATCATAATTTGTATTCACCATTACTGTATCCTATAAAAGAATTTTACTGCCCTAAAAATTTCTGTGCTGTAACTGTTTATCTGTCCTTTCCTTCCCCCAAATCCCTGGCAATGACTGAACTATTCACGGTGTCTGTAGTTTTGCCTTTTCCAGAATATCAGGTAGTTGGAATCATGTAGTATGAAGTCTTTTCCAATTGGCTTCTTTTACTTAGCAATATGCATTTAAGTTTCCTTTATGTATTTTTACAGCTTGATGGCTCAAACTTTTTATCACTGAATAATACTTTTTTACTTTTTTCACTGAATAATAATTCAGTATATGGATGCGCCACAATTTATCCTTTATCCATTCACCTATTGAAGGACATCTTGGTTGCTTTCAACTTTTGGTAATTATGAATAAAATTGCTGAAATATTTGTGTGCAGGTTTTTGTATGGACAGAAGTTTTCAACTCATTTTGGTAAATACCAAGGGCTATAATAGCTGGATCATATGGTAAGCATATGTTTAATTTTGTAAGAAACTGCCAAACTCTCTTCCCAACTGGCTGTGTGGGAAGTGACCGTTTGTATTACCAACAACGAATGAGAATGCCTGCTGCCCCTTATCCTTGCCAGCATTTGATGATGTCAGTGTTTTGGATTTTAACCATTTTAATAGATGTATAGGAATAGCTTACTGTTGCTTTAATTTACAATTTTCGAATGACATATGATGTTAAGAATCTTTTCATATGCTTATTTGCCATCTTTTCATCATATTTGGTGAGCTGTTCATATCTTTTGCCTGTTTTTTCAAATTGCTTTGTTTTCTTATTGTTGAGTTTTAACAGTTCTTTGTGTATTCTGGATGCAAGTCCTTTATCAGATCTGCAAATATTTTCTCCAAGTCCGTGGCTTCTCATTTTATTTTCTTGACAGTGTCTTTTGCTGAGCAAAAGTTTTTAATTTTAATAAAGTCCAACTCTTTTTTAATTTTAATAAAATCCATAAAATTTTGCTTTCATAGATTGCCCTCTTGGCAATATATCTAAAAAGTCATCACCAAATTTAAGGTCACCTAGATTTTCTCTTATGCTGTCTTCTACGGGTTGCATTGTTCTGTGTTTTACATTTAGATCCCTGATCTAACTTAAGTTACTTTTAGAGAAAAGTGTGCGGTCTGTGTCTAGATTATGTTGTTGTTGCTGTTGTTTGTGGATGTCTATTTCTTCCAGCACCATTTGTTGAGAAGACTATGCTTTCTCTATTGAAATGCTTTTTTGCTCCTTTGTCAAAAAAAATCAGTTGTCTATATTTATGTGAGCCTTTTCTGGGCTCTCTGTTATGTTTCATAATCTAGCCATTCTTTCCTTGTCTTGATTACTGTGGCTTTATAGTTAGTCTTTAAATCAGGTAGTGTCAGTCTGCTGACTGTTTTTCTCTTTCAATATTGTGTTGGCTATTCCAGTTTTTTGCTTTTATACAAAACTTTAGAATTAGTATGTTGATATCTACAAAATAACTTGCTGGAAATGTTACTGGGATTGCATTGAATCTCTATATTTAGTTGGGAAAAACTGACATCTTGATAATATTCCATATACATGGAATATCATTCTGTATATTTAAATCTTCTTTGATTTGTTTCATCACAGTTTTATAGTTTTCCTTATATAGATTTTGCACATATTTTAATAAATCTGGTACTTTTTTGTTAGATTTATACTTACATCTTAATGTCAATGTAAATGATAATGTATTTTTAATTTCAAATTTCAATTGTTCATTGCTGGTATATAAGAAAGCAATTAACTTCGCATATTAACCTTATAACTTGCCATCTTGCTTTAATCACTTAGTTTCAGGGGTTTTGTTATTGTTGATTTTGTGAGATTTTTCTATGTAGACAATCATGTTATCTGTGAACAAAGTTTTATTTCTTCCTTTACATATACCTACCTTCCATTTCCTTTTCTTGTCTTAATGCATTAGCTAGGACTTGCAGTACTATGTTGAATAGGAGTGATCAGAGGAGACATTCTTTCTTTTTTTCTGATCTTAATAGTAAAGCATCTATATATTCTCACCATTAAGAGTGATGTTAACTGTAGAATTTTTTAGATGTATTTTATCAATTTGAGAAAGTTCCTCAATATTTCTACTTTGTTGTTCTTGTCATGAATGGGTATTGGATTTCCCTAAATGCATTTTCTGCATCTCTTGATACAGTCATATGATATTTTGGATTGCATACCTGGAATAAATACCACTTGGTCATGACATATAATTTGTTTTACACGTTGTTAAGTCCAACTTACTAATATTTCGTTGAAGGTTTTTCTCTTCATTCTCTTCTAGTTCAAAATATTTTAAAATTTCTCCTGAGATTTCCTTTTGAGCAATGAGTTATTGATAAGAGTTTTTACGTTTCCAAATATTTGAGAATTTTTCAGATATCTTCTGTTATTGCTTTTTATTTTATTTTATATGGTACACAGACTTTTTATGATTTTTATTCTTTCAGATTTATTTTTAATTTTTAAAAATATGCTTTTAATTGTTTTTGTACTGATCTGGAACATGGTGTATCTTAGTGAACGTTTCATGTTTTTCCTGCTGTTATTGGGGTTGCTTTACACATCAATTCGGTTAGGTGGGTTATGAATGTTTTTGGTCATCTAACATTACTATTTTTTGCCTGCTTGTACTGTAATAGCAATTACTGAAAAAGAAGTATTGAAGTCTCTAACTATAATTATAGATTTGTCTATTCCTGCTTTCAAATGTACCAGTTTTTAGCCTTATGTAACTTAAATTCTATTGTTAAGTCATTTCATAGTTTTTCATTCTTAAAGGATAATACCAGAATATACTTATATTTCTGAGTTGGCAGGTTTTTTTAAATCTTTCAGCATTTTACCTGTGTTACTCCATTCTTTCTGGTTTGCATGATTTTGGAAAATTTTCAACCATTATTTCTTCAATTATTTCTTCTCTAATGTCTTTTATTTCTTTCTGGATTTTCTAATTACTTATATATTAATAAATACACAGCTCTTTTGCTTTGTGGAGGTTTTTTTTTCTTTTTTTTTTCTTCTTGCCTTTTAGTTTAGGCCATTTTTATTGTACTTTGTACCTTTCTAAGCACCCCAGTTCTTTGTTCAGCTGTGTGGAGTGTAATGAAGAACCTATGGATGGCATTCTTCACATCCTTAGGTGTGTTTGGTTATTTTAATTTCCCTGTATGATAGTGCCTACATTTGTGTCATATCTGGGTTTGGTACTGATTGCTTTGCTTCTTCAAACTATGCTTTTTCTTGCCTTTTTGTTTGTTCTATAATTTTTCTTTTGAAAGTTAGATATATTTGTAAGATATTAGATATTAGGCTGAGGCAGGAGAGTGGCATGAACCCGGGAGGCGGAGCTTGCAGTGAGCCAAGATCGCGCCACTGCGCTCCAGCCTGGGCAACAGAGCGAGACTCCATCTCAAAAAAAAAGAAATTAGATATTGAGTAAATAGTTTTCATGCTTTGAGACAAGCATGAATGGGTGTTGGATTTCCCTAAATGCATTTTCTGCATCTTCTTCTCCTAGGCCCATGTATACAATGGGTTTTGCATTAGTGAACTTATAGATTGGGCTGGGTTTGGAGTTTGTTGTTGCCGGGGTTACCCAAAGTGCATGCGAAAGCTCAGATTCAGCTTATTCAAAAGATGCCTGGCTTGTCTCACCACTTCACTGGGGCCTTCCCTTTGTGCTGCTTCCCAAAGAGTCTGCCTCTTGCTGCTCTCCGAGTTATATCCCACTGTGGTTCTTATTCTACACTTGTCATGGTGGGTGTGGGTTGTAGGACATATGTGTTCTCTCAACAATTACTATTTTGACCTACATACCTGTGGTGTGGTTAGTTGATCATAAATTCCTTAAGAATTAAAGCATCTTTGATTAGAGTCTTTCTAAGTAGAAATACTCTAAGTCTACTAGGCAGAAACGTGACATGAGTTGCTCTATAGGGATTTTTAGATTTTTTTTGCCCGGTTCCTAAACCCAAGGACAGTTCACATAACTGAAGTTCTCTGATTGACGGAGAAGCTCGTTTATTTTGAAGGACAACCCTGACTGACAGCTGTACATACACACTGCAACTCTATACCTTCCCCAGAAGGACTTGTTGCTATCTGCCAGAGTTACTGTGCACTGGAAAGGAAAATATTCACATGCTAATTTCTAGGTCCCCAGAAAGTCAGTGTGGCCTATCATTGAGAGTGTGTGCCATAGTTCATAGAAGTGAAATACAGTCTTAACTTGAATTCAACTCATACTGGCCCCTATGGTTTGTACACACACCTTGAGGTAAGTTTCTGAGCCTAGAATGTAATGGGGACTAGTTATGCTTAGTAACATGCAGAGTTCTCACATTAGCTTCCTGGTGTGTAATGAATGTGATTTTAGTAGGAAAGACTTTGGAATGCCCACTCTCCAAGTTATTAACAAAGCAATACCACATTCCAGGGGAAATTTCAGAGATTAATGCCACCATAAAGCTCTTGAAAAATAAAGGTATTGTGATTCCCAGTATAGTCTATGTAACTCTCCTTTATGACTACTGCAATAAATTATAAAGATCTTGGAGGGTGATCAGGGACTGCTGAACAATTAATCAGATAGAGACATTGCTCAGAATATAGTATTTTAACTGGAGTAAATCAATGAAGTCCCTGGCACCTGCTATTTAGCTATTGACCTAGCATTTCCCCACCTAAATCTTATTAGCAAAGATAATTGTTTTATGCAGTTTGCCTGTGACAAGAGCAGCACTGTACCTTTGGTGTCTTAACTCCAGGCTAGGTTTGCTCTCCTATTTTCTTTTGGTATATTGTTTTGAGAGACTCTGATTTTGCTAATTATCCACAAAACCTCACACTGATCCATTATAATAATGTCCTCATACTAACTGGATCTTCAAAGTAGGAGGTAGCAAACAGACTTGGTTAGACCCATGCATATCCCAGGCTGAGAAATAAGTCCTACAGATGTTTAGGGATATGACATATTAGTGAGATATCCAGGGACATATGAAAAGAAGAATTAAATACAAAAGTATTTTTTTTTAAAGTTTTTTTTACTTCTTTAAAAAAAAAAGAAATGCAAAAGAGTGAGGCTTCAGAAGACTCAGCAAGTCAAAACATAACAGGCATTTAAATGGGAAAAACTCCTCAAAACCTGTGGAGGTTAATGAGTTTTCACATAACCTGTTTATCATGGAGAAACTAATTTTCTCACATATTATCATATCCACAAAGACATGACTTATCTTCAAATATCTTCAGTTATATTAGGGGCCAAGGTTGGATTTATTTTTATTAGAGAATCAGCAACTGACAGGGAATTCTGATGGTTTTATTATTTCTGGCGTACATCAGTATACAACATAATGTTTTGAAACTGTCTGTGGAATGCTTACTCACGGGGGACATAAGGGGAGATACCAGTTTTGCCCCAAATAGCCCACATCAGGAATTGCTTCCATCTCTGCTTTCTTGGCTTTTCTAGGTTTGGAGGCTCTGGTGATAAGGGGAAATGCTTCCAGCAGAAAACAAAATCATGGCGGTGTGAAACTGAGACCACCCAGTTAGGGCTTTACGTGCCACGGGAACCACATGCAGATGAGGTGGTTGGGTGAACCGTTCAAGGTGCTGTAGCTTTCAGGCAAGTATGACTGAATCGACATCTCCTTGTTATGATCCTGTAGCTGATGGGACTCAGTCATTTCCCTGGGACAGAACCTTGGTTTTTCGTACAGACACAGAAATACTTGATGTTGACAAAGAAAAGTGGTGGGCTATGCTGGGCCATCTGCTTTTGCCCTTCCAGACCCGCCCTCCACTTTCAGCATGCGTCTGTCCCCAGGATGGGCTGGACTTCTGGGTGGTGCAAGGAGAGAGTGGCATTACACCACTGCATCCCTCCATGCCAGGTTCCTGGGGTGGCACTGACTACTTTTCTCTTCTGGAAGCACAGCTTCTTGTGTCTTTCTTTTAGAACAGCAGTTTCCTTGCTGATGTTTTGTGGCCCCTCTTTCCAGCTGCTGGCCCTGGAAAAAGTGCCAGCAAAGTTCCTCACAGTTCTTTGCTGTTTTCCATTACTGTGCCCATGTTATTGTAAATTATTGTTGCATTGAAGCTTTCTTCAGTGTGCCACCTATGTCCTGTAAGGAGACTGAAACAATATCAGAATATCAGAAAATACCAGAATATGAAAGTGACCGTTAACAACAACAACGACAAAACCACTTTCTGACAGCCTGGAGTTTTCTGAACTCTCCTTCATTGGAGGTTTTCATTAAGGTTGGTTTACACGACCTCAAATCATAGACAGACTACAGAACTAAATAAATCAGTTAAGTTGGGTGGTCACCCCTAAGAGCTGTGCAGAGAAACTCAGATAGCTGATGGTCAACGGACTAAATGAGCTTCACTGTTTTTCTAATGCCAGCACAGACTCTTATGGGTTCCCATCTGGCTTGCAGACTCAATTTTATGAGTTTTCTCTTAACCAAATGTGTGTGCTGTAGTCACTTTTGAGACTCTGGTTTTGGTAGTAAAGGGCTCTAATATTTTTTGTAAGGCAAGTAAGACAATGCCATGTCGCACTGTGTTCCCAAGTCTGAATGAAGAGAATACAGATCCGGAAACAGACATAGCTGATCTATTCTATCTCCATTGTAAAATACAGCGGAGATTGCTGGTCAAGCATGAATAATAAGGCTGGGCACAGTGGCTCATGCCTATAATCCCTGCACTTTGGGAGGCCAAGGGAGGAGGATTGTTTGAGCCCAGGAGTTCAAGAGCAGCCTGGATGGCCTACAGAGACCTCATCTCTACCAAAAAAAGTATAATAATTAGCCAGGTGCAGTGGCATACACCTGTAGTTCCAGCTACTAGGGAGGCTGAGGACCCAGGAGTTAGACATTTCTGTGAGCTATGATCATGCCACTCCACTCCAGCCTGGGCAACAGAGTGAGACCCTGTCAACAACAACAAGAAGAATGAATAATAACAGAAATTTAGAAATTAGTAGAGACGAGACACAATAGCAGTGCGGAAGATGCAGGATGGATTAGACTGTTTGATATGTAATACTTCTATCCTTTCTCCTTAACGGCTTAGGATAAGATGGGGTGGAAGGGGCTAGAAGTGTATTGAAAAGAAAGATTAAGCAAAGCCAGGGTTAGAACCTGTAATACTACACTTTGTTAAATCAGGAAGTGAATCTCATGTAATCATATAAGATTTTGTTGTCTGACCTTTAGTTTTCTATGTCACAAAATATTTTTGGTATTTAGAGCAGTGTCTGATATATAGTAATTCTGAATAGCTATTTGTCATGTGGAAGAATGATACTTCCACTTGAAATTACAGAAATGAGCTTAGCAATTCCTGTTGTGATCAGCATAGCTATGTCACATTATAGAAAATATTGGCCGGGCACGGTGGCTCACGCCTGTAATCCCAGCACTTTGGGAGGCCGAGGCGGGTAGATCACGAGGTCAGGAGTTTGAGACCAGCTTGGCCAACATAGTGAAACCCCGTCTCTACTAAAAATACAAAAAATTAGCTGGGCGTGGTAGTGGGTGCCTGTAATCCCAGCTACTTGGGAGGCTGAGGCAGGAGAATTGCTTGAACCCGGGAGGCAGAGGTTGCAGTGAGCCAAGATAGTGCCATTGCACTCCAGTCCAGGCGACAGTGTGAGACTCATCTAAGAAAGAGAGAAAGAGAGGAAGGAAGGAAGGAAGGAAGGAACGAGGAAGGAAAATATTAATGGATATGTAAAGCAGTTGACTTCTGTTTATTATGGCAGAAAGGGTATCAGAAAGAACTAAACCCTCTCCCATGTGTAACCAAAACTCTGGCCCAGACAAATGAGAGGCTACTCATGTATGCCAGGCACATGGGGGAAGGGAGGCAGGCAGACAAGGAAGGAAAGGCTTCCTTCCTCCTGGCTACTCAAAGCTGGATGACCAAGGGATGCTTGAATTTTCTCCAACTCTTTGAAAGACTATACTCGATTCCATTTCTTATTTCATTATACTTTTTCATGCATTAGCCTCATCACCCTGGACAGCACAGTCGTTAAGCACTTGTTCAACCAGAGAGCCAAGCAAAGGTTCCTGCATTGTACAAAGCCATTGTCTTTGGCCCCAGTGATTCTACAAGGTGGTGGAAATTCCTTATTTTTATATTCCATTTGTGTATGGTTTATTTCCCTCATCGTGATTGTACACATGTGATTTCACTGGAGCCTCAGAAGCCTCTTGTGGATGAGAAGTGTAGCCCTGCAGTGGCTCTCCTCTTTCTCCAGGGAGAGTCGGGTGGCCCACATTGCTCGTCCTGAGATTCTGAGCAGAGCCCACCTCCTGCCATGTGGTCACTGAGTAGCCTGCCAGGCTCTGCTGCCTTCTCAGTGGTCACACTTATGTAAAGACATTTGAGAACAGAAGTGACAGTGTTAATCTAAACACTTTATTTGCCTGCATAAAATTTATTTTGCAATGGGATTGGCAAAAATGTATCTAACTTGCCAAATTTTCTGAAATGGATCCCTGAATTTGAGATGTTTCTTAGTAGCCTGGGAGGTGCAGTTGTATCTGAATGTCAGAAGATTGCATGCTTATATCTGTTTTCAGATAAGTAGTAAAAATGCCAGGCATTTTAATGGAAAGTCACTTGTCACTAATGAAACAGATGATTTACTCTTTTGTCTTTCACACTGGTAACCATGGCAGTACATCTCAATTCTTGTAGAACATTATTTCTAAGATAATTCCTCAAGGCTATTTAGACTTAGCACATCTTACAGGCTACAATTTTGTACCATAGTCTTTTAGAGGAATCCATCATTTTAAAATCCTCAGATTCAGGAGGTATATAGGACCAAGCTATAGGAATTAGGAGAGTGTCAATAAAAACTGTTGTGCATATCTTTTCACAGTTAGCAAAATTCTCAACCATGACTCTGCAACAGAATCCTCTGGGAACTCTAAAAATGCTTATGCCCGGGCCCTCACTGTATCAGAATGTCCGAGGTAGGGAGAAGTCTGCATATTTTCTCAAAGATCCCCTAGTGATTCTAATGTGCACCCAGGAGTAGTACATTTAGCTTTTCTGCAACGAAATGGATCAAGAGATTAAATTGCAACACCCAAAAACCCTTGGCAATTTTTCATTAGCATACCACAGTCATAATCTCTTCCATTAGTATATGTACAGAGACCAGGAACTAGGCATTGGCTCCATGGAATTACCTTGGAGAAGATAAGGGTGTCAATAGCGAGAAGGTGATGAAGTGAAGGGAAGGGTATCATGCACACCGTATCTTAGTTCATCTGAGTTCCTCGGCTGTAAGCAGAATGTCATTCTGAAAATAGCACAATCAAGTGAGATACCTTGAGCAAAAAAAAAAAAAAAAAAAGGAGACTGAACTGCCTTCTCAGCACATCTCCTTTCCTAGTACATGATTGGTTTCTATTATCAACTATAAATCAAGTTTGATTTAGAGCTATGTTCTGCTTATATCAGGACTTTTCAGTTACTCTATCAGAATTCCTTAATATGATTTTATTTTTAAAAGTTAATTCAAAAAGTGTATTTCTGGGAACCTATAGCAATCAGTCTTGCTTTTATTGCAAATATGTTTATGTGTATATATATAATTTTTTTCAATTCAAAAACCGATGGAACTTCCTTTAACTGTAACCACTGAAATGTCAGTAAATGCAGTAACTATCTGACTTGATGAGACTCTCAACCAAAACCCAGTCTTTCCAACATATAAGCTGTCCAATAACAGGATTGATTGACAGCTTTCATAAGAGGAGTTTCCACAACAGGAGCTTCCACATACATTACCAGGCTTGCGCACTTTGAATTGCAGCCTTGTCACAAGACACTCTAAAAAGACTGATTGGTTCTGATGCACCTAAAAAAGGAGACTTGCCAGCATGCATCAAAATACAGAGAAAAGTGGAGTATCCTCACCCAGCACCCTCTATGCTCTATTCTTCAATATTAATACCAAGGAGAGTTTACCCGGAAACTGTCAGATTTCTTTCTTTCTTTTTCTTTTTTCTTTTTTTTTTTTTTTTAGACGGAGTCTGACTTTGTCACCCAGGCTGGAGTGCAGTGGCGCGATCTCAGATCACTGCAGCCTTCGCCTCCCTGGTTCAAGCAATTCTCCTGCCTCAGCCTCCCGAGTAGCTGGGATTACAGGCATGCGCCACCATGCTTGGCTAATTATTTTGCATATTTAGTAGAGACAGGTTTTCACCATATTGGCCAGGCTGGTCTTGAACTCCTGACCTTGTGATCCACCCACCTCGGCCTCCCAAAGTGTTGGGATTACAGGCGTGAGCCACCATGCTGGCCCTAGATTTAAGACAGAAAAGAGTCAGCCTCAGGAGAAAGATTAGCCTTTTGAGAAGAACTGCTTGGAATTAAGGGCCTACAGTTACATCCAAACCCCACTAGAAATATTCTCACTAGATTTTAAAACAGGACTTATTTTGTTTCTTAATTAATCAATATATTCAAAAGAGAACAGGGTTATCCTTCACAAAGAATGAAACAGTGATGCCTCCTGCCTGACGTTTTCCTCTGGCCTTTGACCATGCTATGCAGCAGAGGCTTAAAAGTGGTTGGGGCAACTCCTGCTTCAGTGAGAATGTCTAAAATTCATGTCCACAGAAAGGTATACAGACCAAGCATGTACTCTTCATAGAGAGTATGGTATCAAAAGTTGGAGTGCCAGGTTTTTCTAAATGTTAATCCCATAAGAAGTAAAAGATTTGGCAGCACCACGGGTAATATGAAATGAGTGGTGACAGGTGACCCTAGAATAAATGAAAGAAGCAACATTTTTTCCTTGGGTTGGGATGCATTTATGGAGAGTATATAACTTAGTAATAACAGCAGGGTACCAAAGCGAAACTCCAAGACTGCAGGTAAAGATCAGCCACATTATGCTTAACAATATTCAGCTCACAGTGCAGACCTATGTAGAGGAGCCAAACCGGGATTGTTTCATGTTCCCAAATTGCCAGGACTCTTTGTGTTGTAAAAATAACAAAGATGATGATGATGATAGTTAACATGTATTAGATGCATAATATGTATAGGCTCTGTTCTAAGAACTTCACTGGTGATATCCCTATTTAATCCCATAACAACTGTAGGAGGCAGGTATTATTATCTCCCCATTTTACAGATAACTGAGTCTCAGGGACATTAACTTTTTTTCTTTCTTTTTTTTTTTCTATAAGAATGTTTTAGCCAGGCACTGTGACTCACTCCTATAATCCCAGCACTTTGGGAGGCCAAGACGGGGTGGATCACCTGAGGTCAGGAGTTCGAGACCAGCCTGGCCAACATGGTGAAACCCCATCTCTACTAAAATTACAAAAATTAGCTGGGTGTGGTGGCGGGTGCCTGTAGTCCCAACTGCTGGGGAGGCTGAGGCAGGAGAATCACTTGAACCCAGGAGGTGGAGGTTGCAGTGAGCCTAGATGGCGGCGCCACTGCACTCCAGCCTGAGTGACAGAGCCAGACTTCATCTCAAAAAAAAAAAAAAAAAAAAAAAAAAAGGAATGCTTTATTAGCCAAAACTGCATACTATGAAAATGCTTTAAAATGCGACAGGATGTGATGTGAAGACATAAAGAACAACTGCACAGTGACACATGGCTATCAGAACACGTAAGTAAAGAATCCACACTGCCTCCACTCTTTACCTGGTAAAGGAAGGACCTAGGTCACCTCCTCCTCGGCACACTCCTCAAACTCTCCCTCCTCCTCAGCTGTGGCATCCTGGAACTGTTAGTGCTCAAACACATTAATGTCCCTCCATCTCAGTTACCTGTAAAATACCTACCTGTCCTATCATATAACTAGTAATGATAGGAATAGGAATAAAACCCAAATAGAAATCCTGCATCTATGCTACCCTAAATAGCAACTGTGCTGTAAAATACCTGCAGTCTACCCTGCTTTCAAGAAATAGAGCAGGCTGGGAATCATGGCTCATGCCTGTAATCCCAGCACTTTGGGAGGCTGAGACGGGCAGATCATGAGGTCAGGAGATCGAGACTATCCTGGCTAACACAGTGAAACCCCATCTCTACTAAAAATACAAAAAAAAAAAGTTAGCTGGGTGTGGTGGCGGGCGCCTGTAGTCCCAGCTACTCAGGAGGCTGAGGCAGAAGAATGGCGTGAACCCAGGAGGCGGAGCTTGCAATGAGCCGAGATTGCGCCACTGCACTCCAGCCTGGGTGACAGAGTGAGACTCCGTCTCAAAAAAAAAAAAAAAAAAAAAGAAATAGAGCAAAATTGTGCACACAAACGAATGGCACTTTCCTGTATGTGCAGCTGGCATAGCACCTGGCTATGCTCCTCACAAGGCCTGCCTTGGCCACTTCTCCCTCCACGTGCCCTCGTATCACACAACCTTCCACATAATCATTGTTATGTAAAGATAATCAGTTCCTGGAGCTCAAGTATTTTTCCTGACAAATGTCTCTCTTGTGGTATTTAGACAATAGTTATTATTTGTAATAGAATCTGGCATTCTGGTAAAAGTTAATTGACATGGCCCAAAGAAGTAATAAGCATGTGCAGATTAAAGTATTTCTTCTTTGTCCACATTTCAGGTGACATTTTTCAGATGCCACACTTAAAGGGATAGGATTAATGCTCTGTGGATGTATCCTCTTCCTTTCTACATCAAAAGAAAGGCTGTGCAATCTGCTACCACCATCATTCTGGGGTCACAGATGATGGTGACACAGAGCAATGAACTAGATGATCAGTCACAGAGTGAGGGAAAGAGACTAATCTGCATGGTCTTTGTCCATGCACCACAGGCTGTGCAGGAAGCTGGAGGGTTGTAACCACCTCCAACGCATCAGGCCACATGCCCAACAGAGCAAGTGGCAGGCCCCAAGCACGTTGTCATTACAGCCTCACTCCAGAGCTGCTTCCTGGGGATTTAAGTTAGGAAAAAAAAGCAAGCAAAATGTTAATCCTATAAGAATAAAAAGATTTGGCAGCACCATGGGTAATATAAAATGAGTGGCGGTAGGTGACCCTCGAATAAATGAAAATGCCATTTTCCCATGTATCCATCCATTCATTCTACAAATATTTACTGAGCCTGTACCATGAGCCCAGCAGACATAGCCCCTGTCCTCAATATGCTCAAAGATTACTGAGGGCATAAATAAGAAAATCACCAGGCCAGGCACGGTGGCTCACGCCTGTAATCCCAGCACTCTGGGAGGCTGAGACGGGCAGATCACAAGGTCAGGAGATCGAGACCATCCTGGCTAACATGGTGAAACCCTGTCTCTACTAAAAATACAAAAAATTAGCCGGGCGTAGTGGCGGGCACCTGTAGTCCCAGCTACTTGGGAGGCTGAGGCAGGAGAATGGCGTGAACAAGGGAGGCAGAGCTTGCAGTGAGCTGACATCGCACCACTGCGCTCCAGCGTGGGGGACAGAGCGAGACTCCGTCTCAAAAAAAAAAAAAAAAAAAAGAAAAGAAAATCACCCATATGATTTATGGGCACAGAATGGGCACTCCTAACCCAAAACCAATGAAGCCATTCTTAAAGAGGCCACCTGAGAGCTGAATCTTGAGGGACTGGTAGTGGTAGCCAGGACCCCAGGCAGAGGTGCTGTCCAGATGAGGATGGAGCAGGTGAAATACTTGAACAAACACGACCTGCTAAAGAAGCTTGATGAGACTGAGGCTGAAGAGTCATGTGAGGCTGTGTCTGGGGGAGAAGAGAACAGTGGGACCAGATAACGAAGAGCCTTGTGAAAGAAGTTATCTTAAAAGCAACCAGGTTGCAGTGAGCCGAGATCACGCCACTGCACTCCAGCCTAGGTGGCAGAGCAAGACTCTGCCTCAAAAAAAGTCCTGAAGAATATTACAAAAGAGAAGAGCACTATCTAATTTGTACAATTCTGAAATAACTGCAGAGCCTAGGCAGAAGTGATTGACAAGTAAAAAAAAGCACTTTAGAGGATTATTACTTTGGCACAGGGAAAAATCCTATTGAGGGTTGAAACTGGAGAAAGTAGTAGTGGTGACGGATTGAAACATGGCAACTGACATGATATGTGGGATCAAAGAGGAAGGCTGACTCACAGGTAGGGTTGGTACCTGAATGGGAGATGGCGGTGCTAAGGGAAGAAGTATGTGGGGACTGAGGATAGGGAGGATAACATTACAACCTCAGTTTAGGGTAGGATGCTCAAACGGTTTGTAAGAGGTTGAGACGACTCTAAAACACTGTGTCTAAAATTAAAGGAGGAGGACAGAGTTAGAGAAATCTGCAATTTTTTTCTTTGCAATAAATCATGGATTAAGTCATGGGGGTGCATATGTTGGACAAAGTAAATGTTTTCTCATACTGACGAGATCCAAAGGCAGAACCCTGAGGAACACCAGCCTTTACATGGCACCAAGAAAGATAAGGCAAAAGAAAGATTGGTTGAAAAATAATGGTGTAAGTGGCTGGAAGAAAGCCAGCAGAGTGTCACAAAAAGCAGTGGAGGCCTTCCAACTTTTGTTCAACCACGTAAAGCACTGAGGTCACAAGAAAAATCACCACTACAAAATCAGGAGAATCTGGCACATCCCAAGAGATACAGGACTCAAGAGTTGCTTACCTGGAGCAGAAGGCATCAGATGCCAGACGTGAGCAGGAACACTTAATAACAATTCAGATGATTTCCCAGAGGCTGAGGAGCTCCCTCAGTCTGAGGGGAACTCCTGCATTTTCCCAGGCTTTTCCTCTAGGATCTCCACCAAGTTTTCACAGGAGGATCTGGGAGAGCTCTCAGCATGACCTGGCAGGGGGTGGGAGGACTAGCCATCCTGAACCCTCCCAAATCCTTCCACAAACAAATGCCAATTCTGAAACCTTGTTTTTGTTGGGGGAAGAAACCTCTGCCCCATCTAGGCTGCTCCAGCCTTCCTGTCACACCAAAGGGAAAAAAAAAGCCACAGTCAATAGAGGAGAGGGCATAAAGAAAATAGCCTGGGAATGCTCAGCACCTTGGGGGCCACTCCTAAGACATTTCTGAGGGACACATCCCTGAGTCACAGACCCACTAAAAGACTGACATGTAATCAGAAGATCAGAGAATACCTTTCTCCCTCACATAATACCGTCAAACCAACAATCCTCCATTAATAACAGTGGATTGCAGTTTAAAGAGCTGCAAGACACAGAGTCTCTAAGGAGCAGTACAAAGAGAAACCCCAAAGCCAAAAGGAGAGAAAAAGCAAGCCCAGTAGAATCATTTGAAGGCTCTGCTACTATACCTACATCAAACATGAAACACAGCCCAGCAGATATTCAAATTACACACTAAAGGCATTCATCTCAGTAATTGTTACTCTATAAAACATGGGCCAATTTCTGGGCCAGGTGCAGTGGCTCATGCCTGTAATCCCAGCACTTTGGGAGGCTGAGGCAGGCAAATCACAAGGTCAGAGATCGAGACCATGGTGAAACATGGTGAAACCCCATCTCTACTAAAAATACAAAAAAATTAGCTGGGCATGGTGGGATGTGCCTGTAGTCCAGCTATTTGGGAAACTGAGGCAGGAGAATCGCTTGTACCCCGGGAGGTGGAGGTTGCAGCGAGCCGAGATTGCGCCACTGCACTCCAGCTTGGCAAAAGAGTGAGACTCCATTTCAAAAAAAATAAAATAAAAAATAAATGGGCCAATTTCTATAAATATTAAAAGCCATGCCAATAGGCAAGAATAAACACAGTCTGATGGCACAAAGTAATTATCAGAACAAGGCTCAGATATGACACAGATGTCAGAATTATCAGACAAGGAATTTAAAATTACTATGACTGCTATAGTTGGGATATGGTTTGTGCCCACCAAATCCCTTGTTGAAACTTGATCCCAGATACTGGAGGTGTGGCCAGGTGGGAGGTGTTTGGGCCTTAGAAGTGGATCCCTCATGAATAGATTAGTGCTTTCTTTGATGATTGGTGGGTTGAGTGAGTTCTTTATTAGTTCTCTCGAGAATTGGTTGTTAAATATACTCTGGCCCTCAAAAAAAAAACAAAAATAGAGCTACCATATGATCCAGCCATCTCTTTGCTAGACATGTAGCCTGAAGAGGAGAAATCAATACATCAAAGAGATATCTGTACTCCAGTGTTCATTGCAGTACTATATAGTATAGCCAAGATTTAAAGCAACCTGGCCAGGCGCAATGGCTCACGCCTGTAATCCCAGCACTTTGGGAGGCCAAGGCGGGTGGATCACCTGAGGTCAGCAGTTCGAGACCAACCTGCCCAATATGGTGAAACCCCATCTCTACTAAAGATACAAAAAATTAGCCGGGTGTGGTGGCATGCGCCTGTAATCCCAGCTACCCGGGGGTCTGAGGCAGGAGAATCACTTGAACCCAGGAGGTGGAGGTTGCAGTGAGCCAAGATCATGCCATTGCACTCCAGCCCAGGTGACAGGGCGAGACTCCATCTCAAAAAAAAAAAAAAAAAATAAGATTTAAAGCAACGTAAGTGTCCATCAACAGATGAATGGATAAAGAAAATGTGGTATATATACATAATGGAGTGCTATTCAGTCATAAAAAGATAAAAAGGAATGAGATTCTGTCATTTGCAACAACGTGGAGGAAACTGGAGGTCATCATGTTAAGTGAAATAAGCCATTCACAGAAAGACAAACTTCACATGTTCTCACTTATTTGTGGGAGCTAAAAATTCAAACGATTGAATTCATGGGGATAGAGTGTAGAAGGATGGTTACCAGAGGCTGGGAAGGATAGTGAAGTTGGGGGAAGTCGTCGTGGAGGAAGTGGGGATAGTTAATGGGTATAAAAATACAGTGGCCGGGCGCAGTGGCTCACACCTGTATTCCCAGCACTTTGGGAGGCCAAGGCAGGCAGATCACGAGGTCAGGAGTTCGAGACCATCCTGGCTAACACGGTGAAAACCTGTCTCTACTAAAAATTAGCCAGTCATGGTGGCACATGCCTGTAGTCCCAGCTACTTGGGAGGCTGAGGCAGGAGAATCGCTTGAACTTGGGAGGCAGAGGTTGCAGTGAGCTGAGATTGTGCCACTGCACACCAGCCCTGATGACAGTGAGAAACTCTGTCTCAAAAAAAAAAAAAAAAAAAAAAAATATATATATATATATAGTTAGAAAGAATAAGATCTAGTATTTAGTAGCACAATGGGACGACTATAGTCAATAATAATAATTGTATATTTTTAAATAACTAAAAAAGTATAATTCAATTGTTTGTAACACAAAGGATAAATGCTTCATGTGGCAGATAGCCCATTTACCCTGATGTGATTATTACACATTGTATGCCTATATCAAAATATCTCAGGTATCCCATAAGTTATGTACCTGCAAAAAATTAAAAATTAAAAAAATAGCCTGGCACCTCTCCCCCCGATACCAGGTGATCTCCAGATAGACCAGTTTCTGTTTGCCTTCCACCATGAGTGGAAGCAGCCTGAGGCCTCACCAGAAGCAGATGCTGGTGTCATGCTTCTTGTTCAGCCTACAGAACCGTGGGCCAAATAAGCCTCTTTATAAATTACCCAGCCTTAGCTATTTCTTTATAGCAACACTAAATGAACTAAGGCAAAGACTAATATGGTAAAGGTACTAATGGAAAAAGTAAATAACATAAAAGACCAGATAGGAATGGTAGCAGAGAGATGGAAGCTATAGACATCAAAAAGAAATGCTAGGAATCAAAAGTAATAGAAATGAAGAATAACTTTGACAGGCTCATCTGTGGACTCAACACAGCTGAAGAAAAAAATCAGTGAACTTTAAGATAGGTCAATAGTTCACAAATGGAAACACACACACACACACAAATACAAATAGAAGAAAAGTTCCCAGCACTGTGGCACAATATGAAAAGGTGTGACATGCACATTTTTGGAGCACCAGAAGGAGCAGAAAGAGAATGGGGCAGAAGAAATCTTTGAAGAAATTATGACAAAGGAGTTTCAAAATCAATGACAGATACCACATCACAGATTCAGGAAGCTCACAGAATAACAAGCAGAGTATAAAATTAAAAAAAAAAACTAGAAAACACATATTCAAGCCATAAAGAAATAGACAAAATTTTGAAAGAAGACAAAGGGACAAAACACCCTATCTACAGAGGAATAAGAATACAAATAACAGCAGACACCATCCAAGAAAGAAAAGATTGGAGTAAAATATTTAAGAAAACAAAAACCCTGCCAATATAGGATTTGATATCCAATAAATTTTTTATCTTATTTTTATTAAAAGTGAAGGAAAAATATTTCTCAGCAAAGAAAATCTGATCCAGTTCATTGATAGTAGACCTACCATACAACAGATGTTAAAATGTCTTCAGGCAGAAGGAAAATGACATAGGTCAGAAACTTGTTCTCACAAAAGAGAGAAAGTATCAAAAGAAATAAATGAAAGTAAAATAAATATTTTATTTTTCTATTCTTAATTGAGCTAGAAGAGAACTGTCTGTTTGAGGCAATAATACTAACATATTGAAGTTGACAGCATATAGAATAATGAAATGAATAACTTCGTAAGGGATAGAAGGGAAATTGGGAATGCTCTGTTATAAGGTACTAGCACTACACATGAAATAATGCTATTTGAAGGTGGACTTAGATTGTTTTAAAATGTATGCTATAAACCCTAGAACAATCACTGCAAAAAACTTATAAAGTATAATTGATATATAAAGAAAGGAGGCAATAGAAACTATATTTTATATAGTTTCTACATATAGTTTCTACATATAGTTTCTACATATAGTTTCTACATATAGTTTCTACATATAGTTTCTATATATAGTTTCTATATATAGAAACTACATTTTATATAGTTTCTATATATGGTTTCTATATATGGTTTCTATATATGGTTTCTATATATAGAAACTATATAAAATATGCAATTTAAAACCCTAAAGGCAGAAAAATGGGGAGAAGAAAAAAGAACAATGCGATAGAAAACAATTACTGAGATATCAGATTTTAATCCAATTATATTCATTACCACTTTAAACGTTAATGGTCAAAATATACCAGATAAAGGACAGAAATTGTCAGATTGGATATATAAAAAAGACCCAACCATATACTGCTTAAGAAAACTCACATTAAATGTAAAACTCAAACGGGTTACAAGTAAGTGAATTGAGGAACATATACTATGCCAACACTAATAAAAGAAAGCCAGAATAGTTACATTGCTTTAAGACACAGCTGAGAACAATGAAGATTACCAGGGATGAAGAGTGATGTTACATAATCATAAATGAGATCAATTCTCCAAGAAGACATAAAAATCCTAAAGTGTATGCACCTAAAAACAAGCACCAAAATATATGAGGCAAAAACTTGTACAACTAAAAAGAAAAACAGACAATTTCACAATTATATTTGGAGACTTCAGTCACTGATAGGAAAGCAGAAAATTAGTAAGGATGTAGATGATCTGAACAGTACTATCAATCAACTTGATCTAACTGATATTTATAGAAACTTCTTTCAACATCAGCAGCATACATATTCTTTACAAGTGCACATAGGACATTCAACAAGATGGACCATACTCTGAGTTTAAAACACACCTTAATACATTAAAAACAACAGAAATCATACAAAAATACAATCTAATAGCTCAATAGAATTAAACTAGAAATCCACACCAGAAAGATATCTGGAAAATTCCCAAATTTTAGGAAGTTAAACAATCTATGAGTCAAAGGGGTATGAAGAGAAATTAAAAAAAAAACATTTTAAACTAAATGAAAATGAAAATGTGGCTTATCAAAATTGATAAAATGCAGCTTAGACCATGATTAGAAGGGATTTGTAGCATTAAGTGCATATATTAGAAAAGAAGAGAGATCTAAAATAAATAATCCAAGCTTCTACCTTAGTAATAAGAGACAAAAAAGATCAAATTAAACCTAAAACAAGCAGAAGGAACTAAATAATAAATATTAGAGTTAAAAATCAATAAACTTGAAAACAAAAGCAATCAAGAAATTCCATGAAACCAAAAGATGGTTGTTTGAAAAGATCAATAAAATTGACAGTTCTTTACCCAGACTAATCAAGAAGTAAAATAGAGAAGGCATGAATTACCAATTACTACTGATTCCAGTTATTAAAAGAATAATAATTAAAATAATAATAGCTATTAACAACTCTCATCCCATAACGATAATTTAGATAAAAGGACCACTTCCCTAAAGATGCAAACTACCAGACTCACATGGAAATAGATAACCTGAGTAGCCCACATCTCTTGATGAATAACCAACACAATGTTTAAAGAAAGGAAGAAAGTTGGAGGATTCACATTACTCGATTTCAATACTTACTGTAAAGCCACAGTACTAAAGACAGCAGGGTATTGGTTATAAAAATAGACACATTTATCAATGGAACATAACGGGGACCCTCTGCAAACAGACCCACATAAATACAGTTGGCTGATTTTTTTAGAAAGGTGCTAGAGCACTTCAATGGAAAGGACAGCGTTTTCAACAAATGGTGTTGGGGCAATCGAATGTCCATATACAAAAATATGAGCCCTGACATAGACCCTATACCTTACAGAAAAAATCACCCAAAATGGATTATAGACCTAAATTAAAATGCAAAGCTGTGAAATTTGTAGAAGAAAATGCAGGAGAAAATCAGTATGACCTTGTGTTTGGTGACAAGTTTTAGATAAGACAACAAATGCATAACCCATGAAAGAAAAAATTGATCAATTAGACTTTACTAAAATTAAAAACTTTTCCAGGTTGTGGAGAAAAGGGAAGGCTTATACACTGTTTATGGGAGTGTAAATTAGTTCAGCCATTGTGGAAAGCAGTAGGGTGATTCCTCAAAGAGCTAAAAACAGGACTACCATTCAACCCAGCCTTCCCGTTACTAGGTACATACCCAAAGAGATATAAATCCTTCTGTCATAAAGACACATGCACACAAATGTTCACTGCAGTGCTATTCACAATAGCAAAAACATGGAATCAGCCTAAATGCCCATCAATGATAGATTGGATAAAGAAAATTTGGTACATATACACCATATAATACTATGCCGTCATAAAAAAAAAACAAGATCATATATTTTGCAGGAACATGGATGGAGCTGGAGGTCATTATTCTCAGCAAACTAAGGCAGGAACAGAAAAGCAAATACCACATGTTCTCACTTATAAGTGGGAGCTAAATGATGAGAACACATGGACACAAAAGGGGAAACACAGACACCGGGGGCTAGTGGTGAGGGTGGAGGATGGGAAGAGGGAGAGGAGCGGAAAAAAATAACTAATGAGTACTAGGCTTAGTACCTGGGTGACGAAATAATCTGTATAACAAACCCCCATGACACGAATTTACCTATATAATAAACCTGCACATGTACCCCGAACCTAAAATAAAAGTTAAAAAAAAAAAAAGTTTCCACTGCCAAAGATACTGTTAAGAGAATAAGAAGACAAGGCACACACTTGGAGAATGTGTTTGCTAATCACATATCTGACAAAGGTCTTGTATCCAGAATAAACAAAATATCCTCAAAATTCAACAATAAGAAAACAATTGAATTAAAAATGAGCCAAAGTCTAAATTATGATGTGTTTTTATGTCGATTTCATTGGATTTATCCTATTTGGGATTCTCTAAGCTTCTTGAGTTTCTAGGTTTATGTCTTTTACCACATTTGGGGAGTTTTCAGCTATTATTTCTTTAAATATTCTTTCAGTTCCACTCTCATTCTTTTCTTCTGAAATTCCAATGATACAAATGCTGGAATTTTTGTTATTATCCCACAAGCCCAGAGGCTCTACACTTTTATTTTCTCCAGTCTTTCTTTCTTTTGTTCAGATTGAGCAAATCTTTTGATCTTTTTTCAAATATACTGATGTTACCCTCTGTCATCTCCAGTCTACTTTTAAGCACATCTGCCAGCTTTAAAAAAATTATTAAATTCTTCAGTTCTATAATTTCCACTTGGTTCTTTTTATAACTTCTATTTCTCTACTGACAAATTCTTATTTTTAAAATTTGCCTCAAGATAATTTTGTAATTGCTTATTGAAGCATTTTATGTTGGCTACTTTAAATTCCTTGCCAGATAATTCCAGCTTCTAAGTCATTTTGTTGCTGATATCAGCTGATTGTCTTCTTATTCCGGTTGTGACTTTCCTGGCTTTTGGCAAGACAAGTGATCTTCAGTTGTGTCCTGGCATTTGAGATATTATATTTTGAGACCATAGATGCTATCTTAGCTTCTTCATTGGCAAGCAGTCTCACTGTTCAGTACAGAGGTCGTGGCCTATTTTTGTGGGCCGTGGTTCCAGTGAAAGTAACATTTTCAAAGCCTTTCCAGTGCTATTCCAGTTGGCTTGGTTTATGGGGTGCTGCTGTGGTTCCCATGGGATTCCCTGGTGCTTCCTGAAGTCACAGAGAGCCCTCCCCGGGCAGGACTTCCCAGAGAAGAAGGGAGTCTCTGGCCTGAGGGAAGAAATGACTTCTCAGCCCACTTGCTCCAGTGGGATTCCCATTGCAGTGCTGCTCACCCCCAGTGGTCTCTGTGGGAGGGAGTGGAGTCTCAGGCCAGGAGACAGAGGCTTTCCAGAGGCTCTCTTGGGTGATTGTTGTGGCTGAAATTTCTGGACCAGCACTTCCTGGCCACCTGGTGTCTCTCCATGGGGGAGGGAAGTCTTAATTCTGCCACTGGAGGCAAGGCTTGCTGGGCTGGGCACTTGTGGCAGGATCCCCTTCCCAGGACTTCCTGGCCATCTGCTCAGTGTCTGCCAGTGGGGAAGGGCGTGTCTGAGAAGGCGTGTCCCCTGGCTGCTTTTTGTTAGCAGGGCTCTTTACAATTGCACCGTTCTTACTGACTCTTTGTATATCGTATACACAATAAAGTGTTCAAAATAAAGGTAGCCATTGTACTAACATTGTATTAATTATCACAAAGTCAACACCTGTGGGAGTATTTCCCAGGTCATGGAATAGAATATTGCCACCAACCTGTAAACCACCAGCGTTTACTACCAATTACTCCTCCACTCCCACACCGGCCCCTCACCTATTTCTCCTAAAAGTTAACTGCTATCCTGATTTTCTGGTAATTACTTTCTTGTTCTTTTTTGTTTTACTGCCTAAGTGTGTATCCCTAAACACTTTATTTAATTTTGCCTGTGTTTCAAACTTCATATACTCTCTTTTTTTAATGAGGTTTTGTTCAACATTGTGTTAGTATGCGTATGGATGTTATATATTTTCAGAGGGGATATATACGTATTATATACATATACATAAACACACTATATATACATATGTGAGTGTGTGCATGTGTTTAGAGAAAGGTGTGAAAGGATTCATATCATATTGATGATAGTGATACCTCTAAAAAGGGAACTAGAAGTGTCAAAAGCTTTGGATGAACTTCAAGAGCTATGCTTTATCAGTTTTTTTACTGAATGAACTGCTTTACAATTCCCGGAAAGATAGTAGAACTAAATTTTAATCTCTTTAATTCTCTTTGAGAATGTGTCGAGTCTTTGACTTCAGTTACACACCATATCAATGCTTTAAAAGCCATATGAAACCTCAGCACATTGAAGTAAGAGTAAGCTTGTTACTAGCTCTGCACGAATGGAACATTCTACATTTTAATAAGGGTTTTGAACTCTTTTCTCAAGTGCATACAGGTGCCAGAGAGAGAACTCACATTAGGGAAGCGTCGGAAGAACTGGGAAAGAAGAATGACACACACGAGCTGGCATCTAGCCTTATATTAGGGATGCAGTAGTGAGTAGTGGGCTCTCCAGCAAAGGAGAAAGCTCCTGACCATTTGAAGGGGCAGCAGCTACTCAGCTGAGCCAACTTTGCCTTAAAGAATGTGGACCAATTGTTGCCTGAATCGGATTCTTCTTTCTCCTGATATTTTAGCTGCCAAAGAGTCTTGGTACTGGCTTGGACCCAGCATTGCTTGCCCCCCACACTGCTTACTGTTGCTGTTGGTTCCATGGTTAGGTTAGTTCCTGTAAATTCATTTCCTATCTTCCTCTTATACGTATTTCTCCAATAGGGAGGTCTTCTCACACCCCACAGCTAAGCCTAGTAAAATCCCACATGTAGGAGGGTTTACAAGATTTCTTTCTTTCCTCTTGAAACCTCCGTTGTACAGGAAAAGTGGGATAAACTGCCCTGTCCAGGTGCTAATCTCAGGGCTGGAAGTACAAAGATGAAAAGAGTACCCTTTAAACATCTCATAGTTAACAGTCCTTTTGACAAAGTTTCCCCAGCCATGCTTTGGCTGGATGAACTTGGCTCCTTGGAGAGGGGTTCATGAGTTCAGTATTCTCTGAGCGCCTACCTATTTAAAACCTTTCTTCTATAGCCTTACTGTTTAAAAGACAGCTTGACTGGATATAAATCCTTTGTTCACATTTTATTTTCTGGGGTGTCTTAAAAATGCTTCACCTTTATTGCCTTGAGTTGTGTGTTGCTTTTGGAACGTCTGGCGCCTGCCTCTTCTGTCTTTGTAGGTTATTTGGTCTTTTTCCTGGAGGCCCTGAGATTTCTTTTTTTCTTCATTTTAAAGTCTGAACATTTTAAGATATGTCTTACAGTTAATCGTTCTGGGTTAGTTTGTCCACGTACCTTGAAGCTTTTTTCAGTATGTTGACTCCAGTCTTCTTTCTAAAAATGACCTTGGATTATAGTTTTAAATACTGGTTCTATTCTTTTTGTTTTTGGTATTCAGGGATTGCAATTATTATTATTATTTTTTTTTTTTTTTTTTTTTTTTTTGAGACGGAGTCTCGCTCTGTCACCCAGCCTGGAGTGCAGTGGCGCGATCTCCGCTCACTGCAAGCTCCGCCTCCCGGGTTCACGCCATTCTCCTGCCTCAGCCTCCCGAGTAGCTGGGACTACAGGCGCCCGCCACCACGCCCGGCTAATTTTTTTTTTGTATTTTTAGTAGAGACGGGGTTTCACCATGTTAGCCAGGATGGTCTCGATCTCCTGACCTCGTGATCCGCCCGCCTCGGCCTCCCAAAGTGCTGGGATTACAGGCATGAGCCACCACACCCGGCCAGGGATTGCAATTATAAGATGGCAGGATCTCCTGTACCCATTTTCTATTTCAACTCTTTTGTCTCTGATACTTTTTACTCCCCCTTATTTTCTGAAATTGAAAATTGACAAATTATGGTTGTATATATTTATGAGGTACAAAGTGATGTTATGACTCACGACTACAATGCGGAATAATTAAATTAATCTAATTAACGTATCTATCACCTCAAATACTTATCATTGTTTGCAGTAAGAACTTTTGAAATGTATTCTCTTAGCAATTTTGTAATATAGGATACACTATTAACTACATTTATCACACTACACAATAAATCTCAACAAAAACCAGTTATTTCTCTTTTCTAACTGAAGTTTTTTACTCTTTGACCAATATCTCCCTATTCCTCCTATCCCAGCCTCGGGTGACCACCATTCTACTCTCTGCTTTTGTGAGGTTGATTGTTTTAGACTCCACGTGTAAGTGAAAGCATTGGGTATTTGTCTTTCTGTGCCTGGCTTATTTCACTTAGCATAATGTTCTCCAATTCCATCTATGTTCCTGCAAATGACATAATTTATTTCTTTTCTAAGGGTGAACAGTATTCCATTATGTATATACACCACATTGTTTTTATCCATTCACCTGGGGATGGACAGAGGTTGATTCCATAACTTAGCTATTCTGAATAATGCTACAATGAAAATGGGAATGCAGAAATACCTTCAACATACTGATTTCAAATCTTCTGGTTAAACACCCAAAAGTGGGATTGCTGGATCATATAGGAGTTCTAGTTTTATTTTTTTGAGGAAACTCCCTACTGTTTTCAGTAATGGCTATACTAATTTATATTCTATCAACAGTGTCCAAGAGCTCCCTCTTCCCCACATGGTTGTCAACATTCCTTATCTTTTGTCTTTTGGATAATAGCCATTCTGACAAGTGTAAGGAAATATCTCATTGTGGTTTTAATTTGCATCTCCTTAATTATTAATGATGTTGAGCATTCTTCATGTATCTGTTGGCCATTTAGATGTCTTCTTTTGAGAAACGTCTTTTCAGATCACTTGCCCACTTTTTAAATTGGGTTTTCTTTATTTCTATACAGTTGTTTGCATTGTTTATATGTTTGGATTTTTTATTAGATGTATGGCTTGCAAATATTTTCTTCTAATTCATAGATGATCTCTTCATTCTGTTTTTTTTTGTTGTTGTTGTACAGAATCTTTTTGTTTTGATGTAACTTCATTTGTCTATTTTTTGCTTTTGCTACCTGTACTTTTGAGGTCAAATCTAAAAACTCATTGCCCAGACGAATGTTATATAGCTTTTTCCTTATGTTTTCTTCTAGTAGTTTTACAGTTTCAGGTATTTATGTTAAGTCTTTAATCCATTTTGAGTTATTCAAATATAGGGTATGAGATAAGGATCCAATTTCATTCTTCTGCATATAGATATGCAGTTTTCCCCAATACCATTTATTGAACAGACTATTCTTTTTCTATCATATATTCTTGGCACCTTTGTTGAAAATCAATTGACTTCACAAGTGTGGGTCCATTTCTGGGCTCTCTATTCTGTCTGGTCCATTGGCTGATGTGTCTATTTTTATGCCAGTATCATGTTCTTTCAATTACAATCACTCTGTAGTACAATTTTAAATAAGGTAGTATGATACCTCCAGCTTTGTTCTTTTTGCTCAAGATTGTCTTGGCTAGTCAGGGGTTTTTGCTGTTCCATATGGATTATAAGATTTTTTTTATTTCTATGAAAAGTTATATTGGAATTTTCATGGAGATTGCATTAACTGTAGATTACTTTGGATACTACAGACAATTTACCAATATTAATTCTTCCAATACATGAACATGGAGTACTTTCCATTTATTTGTGTCTTCTTCAATTTCTTCAATTACTGTTTTATACTTTTCACTGTACTGGTCTTTCACCTTCTTGGTTAAATTTATTCATAACTATTTTATTTTATTTTATTTTATTTGCAGCTGTTATAAATGGGATTGTTCTCTTTATTATCTTTTCAGATCGTTTGTCTTTATTATATAGAAACATTACTGATTTTTGTGTGTTGAATTTATATTCTGCAACTTTATTGTATTTTTTTATTAGTTCTAACAGTTTTTTGGGGGAATCTTCAGGGGTCTCTAAATAAAAGATTATGTGTCAGCAGTGACAGTTTCACTTCTTCCTTTCCTATTTGGATGCTTTTTATTTCTTTTTCTCGCCTAATTGCTCTGCCAAAAACTTCTAATACTATGTTGAATAAAAGTCATGAAAGTAGGCATCCTCTTGTTCTGTATCTTAGATTAAAGGGTACCAACTTTTTACCATTGAATATAATGTCAGCTGTTGACTTATCATATATGGCC
This sequence comes from Gorilla gorilla gorilla, assembly GCF_029281585.2. Lineage (NCBI taxonomy): Eukaryota > Metazoa > Chordata > Mammalia > Primates > Hominidae > Gorilla > Gorilla gorilla. Next base: position 27,691,443 of record NC_073240.2, read on the forward strand.
TTTATTATGTTGAAGCACATTCCTTCTGCTCCTAATTTGAGAGTACTTATCCTGAAAGGATGTTGATTTTTGTCAAATGCTTCTTCTGTATCTAATGAGATGACCATATGATTTTTGTCCTGGATTTATTAATATGTTGTATTATGCTTATTGATTTGCATATGTTGAACCATCCTTGCATCCTTAGGATGGACCCACTTGATCACGGTGAATGATCTTTTTAATGTGTTGTTGAATTCAGTTTGCTGGCATTTTGTTGTTGAGGATTTTTGCATCTACGTTCATCAAGGATATTGGCCTATAATTTTCTTTTTTTGTAATGCTCTTTTCTGGCTTTGATATCAGGGTAATGCTGGTCTTGTAAAAAGAGTTTGAAATTATTCCGTCTTTGATTTTTTGGAAGAGTTTGAGAAAGATTGGTATTAGTTCTTCCTTAAATGTTTGGTAGAATTCAGCAGTAAACTCATCAGATCTGGGGCTTTTTTTTTTTTATTGGAGACTTTTTATTATTGATTCAATCTTTTTACTCATTATTGTTCTGTTCAGATTTTCTGTTTCTTTATGGTACAGTCTTGGTAGTTGTATGCATTCAGAAATGTATTTCTTTCTTCTATGTTATCTGTTTTTTGGCATGTAATTCTTCTTAGTCATTTCTTATGATCCTTTGTATTTCTGTGGTATCAGTTATATTGTCTTCTCTTTTATTTCTCATTTCATTTATTTATTATCTTCTCTCTTCTTAGTCTAGCTATATGTTTGTTACAGTTTAATAAAGCAAAATTGTAGTTTAAAATTAACACAGGGAAACGATGCATGGGGAAAAGTCCAAGAGAAATCTGGTGCAAGCTTCCAGGTGTCCTTTCCAGTAAAGGCATGCTGATGCAGCTAACTATTCCAGCAATGATGGCTGACAACAGGTACAAAGTGTACCGATCAGGGAACTTCACCTGAGCCTTGAGTCCAGGGTTGTTATTGGAGGTTAGTTATGTAGCCATGCAGCAACTGCATTACATACCTCTGCTACCCAGACTCCAGCCCCCCAGAGCAAAAACAGGCAATCGCCATAAGCCACAGTTATTAGCATAAAATACCTGATCAAACTTACACAGTGTGGCACAAGGCCTCAGGCATACCAAATCACTCTTATCAGGCCGAATATTCCTAGGGCTCAGAGCTCATCTCCAAGGATGTAGCCAAGGGCCAGTTCTTAAAACAGGGTTTTTTTTTTTTTTTTTTGGAGAGGGGTGGTGCGGTGGGAATGTGCAAGGTTTGAACAACCTAGGTCTGTTGAATTAACTCTTGCCTGCATAGGAAGGAATGGACTATGAGTCCTTTCTATTTTTTCTTTTGCCTGTTAAATTCTTAAACTGTTCTTCTTTACCACCCCATACCCACAGGGCTCCTCTTCCTTTTCAACATTTTTATCCACTTCCTACCTCCAGAAGCAATGCATGCATGTTTGGGGCTATTATCTCAGACCCCATGGAATTTTAAATCTCCTCCCTGAAATCAATTCTGTGATCTAGGACTGTACTTCAGGCTGTGATTTCTGTTCCATCTTAGGCTCTCTTTTGTTTCCTCTCTCCTTCACAGGTTTAATCAGATTCCTCCTGTTTGCCCCAAATGCCTGCAAGCGGAAGCTTCAGCTACAGCTCTGCTGAATTTGGTGTTTATGTTTTACTTACAAGTATTTTAGAGTTTTTAGTGCTCCCAAACTTCTAGTTAGGATTTTTGTGGAATTTTTTTTAGTTGCATTTCTTTTTCTTATTGATCTGTATAATTATGTGTTGTTAGTTGATTTTTGTTTGTTTTGGGTTTTGAAGAGAAATTGGATAGAAATAGTTGCCACGGTCTTTCTCACTATTCTTTTAGTGGATACCCTCCTTCCTTTGTTTTTTGGTACACAGGCAATATGTGTTAATTGGATTAGAAAATTAGGAAAATCAAAAACTAAACTAAAGAATGCAACACCAAAAATGTAGCACCATATGCATACATTTATGTTCATGCTTCAGGCCTTCCTGCCCCTCTGTACATATAGATATGGATATAGATATAAATATACTTTTGTATTAAAATACTTTTTTTTTTTTTTTGAGACAGAGTCTCTGTCACCCAGGCTGGAGTGCAGTGGCGCAATCTCAGCTCACTGCAAGCTCCGCCTCCCGGGTTCAGGCCATTCTCCTGCCTCAGCCTCCCAAGTAGCTGGGACTACAGAAGCCCGCCACCACGCCTGGCAAATTTTTTGTAGAATACATATTTTTAAAAATGGAATTCTTCTATACATATCTTGTTTGGTAAAGTGATTATTTTCACTTATTATATTATAAAAACATTTTGCTGTTAAAAATGTATATATCCAAATAATCCCATTAAGTGGCTCTCTTGTATAAATGCATTTAACATACCAGTTGTGGTTGGATATTGCAGTTTCCCCAATTTTTCTCAATATTTATAAAGAAAAATTATAGCTCCTTTAAGAGGTCCTATGTTCTCATATTTTTTATTCCTCTATGCAAATGATAATATATTTAAATTTTCATGTAGACTTTGTTAATATGGCTATTAATATGACTTGCTTTCCACACCAGCTTTGTAAGATAACAGGGTAGGTCATTAATTATCACTGCCATTAAACAATTTGAATAGCTCCTGTTCAGCTTACTCTGCAGTCTTTTTCCCTTGACTTCAGCACCAATACAGGAAAAAGCGAAATGCAAAAGGATCTCTTCTTTGATTTCTGAAATTGAAACTTTAGTGGTTTTAGTAGAGCTCCTGTTAATTTTAGAGTTATCACTTGTGAGATTATTCAGAAATTCATTTTGAATCTTTTGAGAGCTATTTCAGTAAATGCAAATCAGATAACAGGTAAGAATTTTGCTATTGCAGTCAAAATAATGAAAATTATTGCTTGTGAAGTAGTTTCAGTGGCAGGTGCTGTTTTCATATAATTGGATCCTTTGAAAGGAAACAGAAATATGCACAAAGGAGTACATTTTAGAATTAAATAAAAAACTTCAATTCATTACTTATTTTATTTTTCATAATTGCTTATTCAGTTTTGAACTACTGATTGAAGTTTATACATTTTCTTTCCTTGGTGTTGCCTATAATTTATTACCATATGTATTTGAAAAAATCAACAATTAATCAATGTCCGTATCCTTCTAAACAAGGTAATAGTCTCAGTATGAAATCACGCCCCTACCTCTGCCTCCCCCATGTTATAATCTGGCATTTTATTGCCAGATTTATATTGTAAAGCTGAAAAGCAACTCATATAAGGAAAAATATCTTTCACTAATGTCATTGTTCATCATTTGTTTCTGTTCTATTTCTTCCTCATGTTATTTTTTCTTGCTGAAATATAATTTCTGCTCATTTTCACAGAAAGAGTCTATCAGGATAAAAGTTCTGAATTCTTGATGATCTAAAAGTCATCATTTGCTCTTACATTTGAATGCAATTTTACTGAATATAGAATTCTAGCTTAAAAGGACCCTTCTTCCAGCATCTTAAAAATAGTCTTTCATTATCTTCTTTGGTTCACTGTTTTTCATGAGAGACTAATTCTTGCAACTTTGTAGGTTATCCTTTTTTTTTTCCTCTCTTTGGTAGCTTTTAGAATTCTTTGCATACTTTTTGTTAAATTTGATTCCAGAAAATTATCAGCCATTGAAAAACATACATTAGCATATGACACACATACATAAAAGTTCAGAAAATATAAACACACAATTGATGACTTAGTACAAAGTTCAACAATTTGTCTAGCACTGTGTAACACTACCCAGGAGAAGAAAAAGAAAATGCCAACACCCCAGAGGCATCACTTATGTCAGGGGTCAGTAAATCAACAAAGAGGAATTACCTCAACTTGACAAAGAAGCTCTACAAAAAACTATGGTATATATCATACTTAATGGTGAAAGACTGAATATTTTCCACCTAGATTGGGAATAAGGCAAAGATATCTACTCTCATCACTTTTATTCAACATAGTGCTGGAAGATCTAACCAGTGTAATAAGGCAAGAAAAAGAAATAGAAGGCATACAGATTGAAAAGGAAGAAATAAAACTGTCCTTATTTCAAATGGCATAGTGGTGTACATAGAAAATCTCCCGAAATATACAGAAAAAAGCAAAAACTCCTAGTACATTTAAGTGTTTTAAGCACATCACAGGACACAAGATCAACACACAAAAGTTAATCACATATCTATATAATAGCAAGGAACATACAGAAACCAAAATTGAAAACACAATACCACTCACCATCACTTCAAATTAAATGATATACTTAGATATGCATGTAACAAAGCATGTACAGATCTGTATGATGAAAATCGTAAAACGCTGATGAAAGAAATCAAAGACTTAAATAAATATAAAAACACACTGTGTTCATGGACTGAAAGACTCAACATATTAAGAGGTCAATTCTCACCAAATTTATCTATAGTTTTCACATAAATACCTATCAAAGTCCTACAAAAGTTATTTATAGATATAGACCAGCTTATTCTAATATTTATATGAAAAGAACAGAACCTAGAATAGCTAAAACAATATTGAACAAAGAGAAAAAAGCAAGAGGAATCACTATACCTTGTGTTAAAGCTCACTATAAAGCTACACTGATCATGATAGTGTGGATGTGGATAGACACATAGAGCAATGGAATAAGATAGCAAACTCAGTAATAGACCCACAAAAGTAAGCTCCATTGATTTTTTTTAAGAGATGGAGTCTTGCTCTGCCACCCAGCCTGGAGTGCAGTGATGCAATCATAGCTCACTGAAGCCTAGAACTCCAGGGCTCAAGTGATCCTCCAACCTCAGCCTCCTGAGTAGCTGAGACTACAGGCACACACCACCATGCCGGGCTATTTTTCTTTATTTTTTATTTTTATTTTATTTTTTTGTAGAGACAGGTTCTCAGATTCTTGCTGTGTTGCTCAGCCTGATCTCAAACTCTTGGGTTCAAGCATTCCTCCTGCCTCAGTCTCCCAAAGTGCTGAGATTACAGATGCATCCCACTGTGCCTGGCCTTGACTGGTTTTTTAAAAGTTTTATTTTATTTATAATTGACACATAATACCTATGTATACTTAGCTGATTTTTGACAAAGGTACAAAAGCAATTCAATGAAGGAAGTATAGCCTTTCAACCAATGGTCCTGGATCAATGGGACACCCACAGGCAAAAAAGGAACCTCAACCTAAACTTCATATCTTATACAAAAATTCACTCAAATGAACCACAAACTGAAATTTAAAATGTAAATCCATAAAAGTTTTAGAAAACAATACAGCATAAGATCTTTGGGATCTGTCACTAGGTTGAGTTCTCAGACTTGACATAATAACACTATCTGCAAAAGGAAAAATCAATCAATCGGACCTTATTTAAGTGGAATATTTTGCTCTGTCAACCCCCATGTGAAAAGGATGTAAAGACAAGCTGCACACTGAGAGAAAATATTTGCAAACCACATTTGACAAAGGATTAGTATCTAGAACATACAAAGAGCTCTTAAAACTCAGCTCTTAAAACTCAATCAATCTAATTAGAAAATGGGCAAAAGTCATGAAGATATTTTTCACCAAAGAGTATATAATACAAGAGGCAAATAAGATGAAAAGATGTTTAACTCATTGGGCATCAACAAAATGAAAATTAAAACCACAATGAGAAATCACTGCATATATATATATATATATATATATATAGGAATGGCTAAAAGGAAAAAAACACTAATGCTAGCAAATGCTGGCAAGGATACACACACATATTGCTGGTGGGAGTATAAATAATACAACTCATCTGAAAAATTGTTTGTCAGTTTCTTATAAAACTAAACATGCAATTACCATGTGAGCCAGCCATTGCACTCCTTGGCATTTATCCCAGAAAAATAAAAATCATATTCATACCAAAACCTACAGATGAAAGTAACTTTATCTGTAGTCACCTAAAACTAGAATCGGCCCACATGATCTTCAATAAGTACATTGATAAACAAGGTTTTCTATAAAAATGCCATGGAGTCCTACTTGGAAATACGGAACAAACTATTGATACATCCAACACCTTGGATGAATCTCCAGGGAATTATGCTTTGTGAAGAAAGGCCAATCCCAAAAGGTTACATACTGTATTTTTCAATAATATAACATTCTTTTAAATGAAAACATTTTAGAAATGAAGAAAAGATTGTGGTTCCCAGGGAGTTGGGGGAAGGAAGTGGGTGTATTTATAAGAGGGCAACAACAAAAGGGGTCTTTGTGGTGCGGGAACTGTTTGGTGTATGTACTCTTGCAGTGGATACACAAACCAACACAGGTGAGAAATTTGTGTGCAGCCTAATACACACACACACACACACACATGCACACACAAATGAGTATCAGTAAAACTGGGGAAATCTGAATAAGATAATATCCTGATTGTGAAATTATAATTTTGCAAAATGTTATCACTGGGGAAAATGAGCAGCGTACAAGGGGTTTTTCTATATTCTTTTTACAGCTGCATGTGAATCTTCACTTATCACTAGAAAATTTTCAATTAAAAAAATTAGTAAAATTGCAGGGCGCAGTGGCTCACGCTTGTAATCCCAGCACTTTGGGAGGCCGAGGCAGGCGGATCACAAGGTCAGGAGTTCGAGACCAGCCTGGCCAATATAGTGAAACCCCGTCTCTACTAAAAATACAAAAATCAGCCAGGTATGGTGGCACATGCCTGTAGTCCCAGCTACTCGGGAGGCTGAGGTGGGGGAACTGCTTGAACCCGGGAGGCAGAGGTTGCAGTGAGCTGGGACCATGCCATTGCACTCCAGCCTGGGTGACAGAGTGAGACTGTCTCAAAAAAAAAAAAAAAATAGTAAAATTGTGCAGACCAGTGCGTCCCTCCTAGTAACAACAACTTATTTCTCAGCGACAGAGCTCTACCTTATGGCAATGCTAAAAACGGACATTGAGTTAGTCAACCCTCAAGATGAAAACCATTTGTTATTTTCCAGTCGTGATGTACAATACCCTATAGACTAAATACCACATACTGAGCCACATTTCACTTTTGGGAAATGTCATGTCATTCATATGAGTTAAATGCTAAGGATATGTAATTATTTTCTCTCTAAAAGACAGTCTAAAGCATGCATGGGGAAAGTTATTCTAGGAATGAACAAGCAAAGCAGACACACAGGAAGGCTCCTGTGCACTTGATTTTTTCAAGAATCAAGTGTTCTTGTCCGAGGATGTTCACAGTAAAAGGGGACTTCATTCTCAATAGTCCAATTTGATTCTGTTAATATGTTAATATACATCATATTGGACTTTTTCTCAAATATGTTAAATCTTTTCATTTTTGTGCCATTTCATAAATGTACTTTGTATTTGGCATGGAGTCAATGATGTACTGCACCTGCTGTGCCCACAGATCCCTTGGGGAACCCCTTATACTTAGGTCACTTTGACTTTCGTGTCTGGACCCCACAGTCCTCATCACAGTCAAGCGGGCAGAGACTGGGACTAAGCCAGGAACTGCTGTCCAGCAACAGCTCCCTGCAGGTCACCACCACAGTTGGGGGTCAGCCTCCACGGGACTGGAGGAGCTGACTCATTCTGATGCCTCAGTGTGAGTCCTAAAAGTAAGTGCCAGACGCCCACACACAGGTGTCTGCATATGCACAGAAAGTTCTAGAAGAACCCAGGAGGCAGTGTGAGCCTGAGAAGCAAAACCACAAAGAGAACAGAAGGAAACTCACGCACAATGGTGGGAGAAGCAGAGCCAGTGCGCACAGAGCAGTAAAGGGCAGAACCAGGAGCCGACAGGAGTCTCGAAGCCTCAGGCGGGGCGCCAGGGAGGTCTGCAGCTGACAGTGAGGGGATCAGTGCCGCCCAGGTCCTCTATGGGATTCCTGAATTGTTGTGGAGACTGGAGCAGCTGGGATCCCTCGCTCTCATGTTTTCAGTTCTCTGTGGGGCTTGAAGGTGTGGCTGCCGTGTGGAAATGGACTGAGGTATTTTGGATCCTTGATCAAGTGAAGGTAACAAGCGTATTTTTTCTTGATTTCCCATATCTGCTAATTTTGAAGGCTGGGCCATGAGACTGGCTACATGTGTGTGGGTCATGCAGCCAGATGGTGCCCTGGAGTGGCCCCTAAATGAGGTGGTTATCACATCGCTCTTCCAGGGATTAGGAAAAACCTGGGGAAGGAAATAAATGGGAGACTTTTCTTGGCCCTGCTGAGGTTGAATACTGAGTTGCCTGTGGCCAGCTGGGAAGTTGGAGTGAGCCAGGGAGCTGTGTTGGCACAGACCCAAGGAGGACCTGGGCCTGGTCCACAGTGTCAGTCATTCTCCAGAGCACTTGCATTATTGTTACCGAGCTGAACTTGAGTCTGCCTATCTGGGGCAGCAAAGCCAAACACTGACATTGGGTTTTGCAGCAAGGGAAAGTGAGGCATTAATTATAGGGCACCAAGCAAGGAGAATCGGGCAGCTCACACTTAAGACCCAAACTCCCCAGTGGCTTCCAGGTAAGGGTTTTTAATGGCAGGAAATTCAGGAAAGCAGAAGTTACAGGCAAAATCGCAAATCAATACATGGAGGTTCACTATTGGTTTAAACTGAAAAGGTGGGATATCTTGAAGTGGGGTTTACAGGTCATAGGTAGAATCAAGGTTTTTCTGATTTGCAATTGGTTAAGGAGGGAAGCTTTGACTAAAGTCTTGGGGTCGGCAGAGAAGAATGTTAGGTCTGGCTTGTGAGCATGACTTCCTCTGGGCCCTCAGGAAAAAATTAAGAACAAAGAACGGTCGTTGGAATTCAGTCCTTGGTTGCCCCTTATCTGCCCCTTTGGTGGAGGTCTGGGTTTCTGAAAAAGAACTCAGGGGTAAATGCTAACATGTTCTCTTTAGTTTCTATAGGAACCGAACATCTTGTGACTTTAATTTCCTTGACTATTGTTTTAGGCTTCGATTACCTTCCTGCTTACAAGGTTGCTTTTTAACCTTGTAAAAGGTTAGGGATAGCTAGGGGCCTAGGATTTTCCTCGGAGGAACACAGGGTTTTTCTGTATTTCCATGCTTGTGAGGAAGGAGTGGCAGGCCTCTAAGAGAGGTCCCTGTGTGTCATATTATTCCCAACTTTTTCATTATTATGATAATGATTTTGCTCTGTCGCCAAGCTGGAGTGCAGTGGCACGATCTTGGCTCACTGCAACCTCCGCCTTCCGGGTTCAACTGATGCTCCTGCCTCAGCCTCCCGATTAGCTGGGACTACAGCTGCATACCACCACACCCAGCTAATTTTTGTATTTTTAGTAGAAAAGGGGTTTTACCACGTTGGCCAGGATGGTCTCAATCTCCTGACCTTGTGATCTGTCTGCCTCAGTCTCCCAAAGTGCTGGGATTACAGTGGTGAGCCACCACGCCCGGCCTCATTATTATATTTTTAAGGGCAGCATGTTCTCTCTTGCATTTTGGGGGCCATGAATGGGTTCATCCCTCTAAGCGAAGAATAGGGCCCTTGTTTGACTTGCTAGCTTGTCTCAGGCTGATGAGAGACATAATAATCCTAGATTATTTTCCTCTCTGATGCTTTTGTGAATGTGATTCTACAGCAACGAGAACAAACACAGTAGTGATTGTTCTCAACTCACATACATATTATTATGTGAATTTTAAGGTAGGTTCGAGTCAATTAAATCACAACTCAAATCTCATTCTTTTAAAATGATTTTTCATACAGATTAGGAAAGTGTTGCATCAGAATTACAAGACAGGTTTAGCAGTATCTTTCTTTGGGCGCCACTGATATTTCATTATTTCTATGCTGTTAGGTCTGTCTCTCCCCTAACTCAAAGCCCCTGGGCCCATCATTCATTCATACACGTATGATTTCATCAAAACTTTTACTGAACACCTATTATGTGCCAGGCACTATTTCCTGTTGGAAAACATGAGCAAATTCTATTCTTGGCCTTTTTGCCATTAAGGCCTTTGTGTCCATTCTAAACCATAAATTTCTTTAGCACTACTTTTCTGAATTAAAAAAATGTAAATCACAAACTTGCATGAATCTTACATTTTACAAATGCTTTTTCCTTTGAAATGAGAGAGGTGTTTAGCTTTCCTTCTCTCAAAGTTATTTATTGATTTTATTTTGTCAACCATTATAACTTGTATTTTTTTTCTTTTAATATCTTTCTGGGAAGATGATGGCTACTGTGCCAGAGGTGTTTGCCCACTCAATATGTGTCACTCTTCGGAGGGAGGAGTGTGGGAGTCATGGGTGAACAGAAAGCACCTGAACGTTGGGTTCAGCCTGCATTGTATGTAAATGTTTGTATTACAGGAAAGAAAATAGTACATCTCCATCTTGACAAATACATGCGCAAAATGCTGTACAAGAATAAACAAGATATTGAGGGAGGAGGATAGAAATAGATGTCTGAGTCTAAAGCTGGGAAGCAGAGTTTTCAAAATCCCTTAATACTTTATGGTTTTAAACTATGTGTTTATTTGCTTAAAAATAAAATAAATTTTTAATGAAGAAAGCTTATGGACTATTTGGCTCCACATGGCAAGGTGAATCAGAATTCCTCATGTACATGGGAGCTTGCTGTGCACTGGACCTGAGGCAAAGGGAGGAGAGCCTGCTGGGCCCCACTAAACCCTTGGACTTCATACTGTGGGCAGGGGACAGTGTACACAGGAGCCCAGCAGGGTGAGACTGAGCCATCGCCTGAGAGTTTGGAAACCGTGTAATAGTGGGTCCAAGGAGCAGAAGATAGACGATGGATGCAAGGGGTATAATTAAGGGCTGTAGACATGGTCAAAATAGGAGATGATGCTCTGATGGAGGACGTTGGCAGCTCCAGCCTCCACAGCATTTCAGGAATCCATGGAGGAACTGGGCCACACTGACGAGCCCTCCGGCAGACCTCCCTGGCACCGAACCTAACGTGGTGGGGCTCCGGGTTTATCTCATCACACGGGTTCTAATACTTTGGTCCCTACTGGCTCTGCTTCTTCTGCCACTGCCCATGACTTTTGCTCCGTTCTCTTCTTTGTAATTGTTTCTCAGGCTCACACTGCCTTGTGGGTTCTTCTAGAACTTTCTATGCATGTGTGGACCCATGTGTGCGTGTGGGTGTCTGACACTTATTTTTAGGGCTCACACTGAGGCATCAGAATGGGTTAGCTCCTCCAGTCCTGTGCAGGCTGCTCCCCACCTGCGGTGGTGACCTCCAGGGAGCTGTTGCCAGACAGCAGCTCCTGGCTCGGCCCCCTCAACTGTGATGAGGACTGTGGGTCCAGACGAAGGTCAAAGTGACCCAAGTGCAAGGAGTTCCTGAAGAGGCCTGTGGGCACAGCAGGTCCAGCACATCAGTGACTTAACGACAAATGCAAAACACATTTATGGAATGGCACTTGCACACACACAAAAAAAGGATGTAAAAATTTTAACATATTTGAGTCAGTTGGACAATTGGCTCTAAAGCTTCTAATTCCCTGTAGCTTGGTACATGTCTCTGCATCTCTCACAAGTTATCTCTTTGCTCTCTATGTTATAGTACGTATCCCATTTTTGCCTTGAATCAGGCTCCTTTATGTGTAGCTCCATTTCACCCACTAGACTGAAACTTTTTTAAGGTTCATAGTGTTGTCATTATTCCTAGCACCTAGCAAAAGGCACACACACAGCATCAATTCCACAAATATAAGTTGCATTGATTTATCTTACTCCAGTTTATAGCATTTTGTTATAGCAGTCCAAATGGACTAAGACAATGGGGGAATCATGAAGATTTGGGGACAGGTGAAAGCAACTTCCATCTGCATGGATTCACTAGCATACTATCTTCTCTTAAATCTAGTATAGGGAATGTCCTCAAATACCCCCACATGAAGGCCAAGGTAAGGAACAAGATGCTTCCTGGGCAGGGTCTTTCACATGCCCATCGTCCTTCTGGGACTGATTGCAGTATGTTCCAAAATGGGATTGGTCTGTGCCCACGGAGGGGGACTAGTCTTGTGTGGTTCTTTTATTTTCAGTGGAAACTGAGCAAGCCTCCTTCATCTTTCTAGTCTTAGGGAAAGGGCTCTCTTAGACCCAGAGACTTGGCCCTTGCTGGATCTGAACCGGGTGTGAAGGTGCTTTCTGCTTGGAGTGAGTGATAAGGCCCTGCTCTTCCATGGCCCTCTGTACTCTGAAGTGGGCTCAAGGGCTGGATGTGTCCCACATAGGATATCTCGGGGGAGGGGGGAAGCTGAGTAATAGCCATACATTTTCCTTGTCCTGGTATGCAGGTAATGGGAGTTTATCCCTCATTCTACCAAAGGTAGATTCTGCCTTACTCCAGCTGGGCTGGCTGTGTGACCTGCTTTGACCAACAAAACATGGCAGATGTTCAAGACTCCTGGGCCTGGTCCTTAGGAGACCTTTCAGTGTCCACTTCTCCCTCGCTGCCCAGAGGTCAGTGAAGCATCAGTGGATTCACAGAGGGGTCTGTGTCCACACATGATGAAAGGAGTGAGGGAGCTCTCTGGGGCCCCTATTATAAGGACACTAATCCCATCACAGGGGCTCCAGCCTCATGACTATATCCTCCCAAAGGCCCCATCTGCTGACACCATCACATTGGTGATTAGGTTTCAATATATGAATTCAAGGCAGCCACAAACATTTAGACCCTAGCACTCACAGTGCACAAAACAACAGCCTTTAATGTGGCATTTGCAGGCCTCTCTCACACCCACGCATCCAGCCCCAGCTCAGTTTTCCAACTTATTGCCTGCTGCTTCCCTCATGAGCCTTTATTCAGCCTTAGACGTTTTTCAACAATACTTCCTCTGTGCTGTGCTGGTGCCTTCTACTAATTACTGTTTGCTTTTCTCATCCCTGTACCAGCAAGAATGCCACCTCCCTGAACACTATAGAATGTATTGTGTACTTTTTCAGTATCCCCTGCCGGAGCTAATCTCTCTCCTCAGTGCCCCCCATGCCAAGCCTAATCTTCTGTGTCCCCTCCCACCCAGCACAGTGACTTGAGCACAAACTGTGGAAGAGACAGTCAAGGCAAGACCAGTGTCACAGCGAGACCAGTGTCGTCACAGCAACAGGCAAATGCGCTGAGTGGTGCGATTAGACTCTGAAAGCCTCGGCTTCCATGTGTGTAAAATGGGTTAACAGTAACTTCCTCTTGGGATCCTTATAAGGACTTAGCGAGGCAGCCCATGCAAAGCACACAGCCCAGCAAGCATTCAGTCCACAGTAGCTGTTAGCAGCAGTCGTAGCAAAAGTAGTAGTACCAGTACAAGTAGTAGTGTTAAAATAGAATTCCGTTCCAGCAAATCTATTAGCTGGGACTCTCAGACATTCTTATTTGGTTTCCCATCTCCCTCTCCTTACCAGGAATTGGGAATACATGTCCTTCCAATTTTTCTCAGTGCATGCTTATTTCTTCCTTTGCACCCAAGTCATCTAGGATAGGAAGGCCATGCAGATTAAAGCAATCACACACTGAGCACTCCTGCATTCTGTTTATTTGGGTCTCTGGACATTGCATTTGATTTTTACCTAACTGCTGGGCCATGCTCCCATCATTTGGAATGGATAGTTTGGATTTTAAGGAAGATGATCAGCCACTTGTAAAGTGGACAGCTTATCTCTTCAGGTTTTTCTTTCATTACACACTAACCTCACTTCTGTTCTTTTTCTTTCTTCCCTATTTTTCATAAAGCATTGCAAATAAAAAGGTTAGCACAGCTCTTTTTCTCTTCCCTGATTCTCCATCCTTACCACTTATGCTTGTCATATATTTCACTTATGTGTATGTAATAAACTTACAGTGCATTGTTGTTAGAAGCATATAAAGTTAATGTGTTAGCAGCCTGTTGCCTTGTAGGGAAACTTAAAATTATAAAAATATTTTATTTCACCTCTATTTCACTTTTCCCCCAAATTTATTTATTTTTTAGAATGACATAGAATTTTATGTATTTATTGTGTATAACATGATGTTTTAAAGTACACATACATTGTGAAATGGTTAAATCTAGTTCATTAACAAATGTACTGCCTCACAGTTATTTTTGGTTTTTTCGTGGTAAGAACGCTTACTGGCAGTATCCCCTGCCAGAGCTAATCTCTCTCCTCAGTGTCCCCACGCCAAGCCTAATCTTCTGTGTCCCCTCCCACCCGGCACAGTGCTCTCCTAGCATTTTTTAACAATATCATTATTACTATAGTCACCTTGCTGTATAACAGAGCTCTTGAACTTATTCCTCCTGTCTAACTGTATGTATTCTTTGACAAACATCTCTCCAACCACCCTTCCCCATACCCTTCCCAGCATCTAGTTACCTCCTTCCTACCCTCTGCCTCTATGAGATCAATATTTTTACATTACACATATGACTGAGATCGTGCAGTTTTTGTCTCTCACTTCTGATGTTCTTTATTTCTTTGTGTAGACCTAAGTTTCTAATCCACATCACCTACCTTTCACCTGAAAAACCTCCTTAACTTGCTTGTAGCATATGCCTGGGTGCAATGAATTCCCTGTGTGTGTTTGTCTGATAACATCTTCATTTCTCCATAACTTTTTAAAGCAACCTTACTGAGATAAATTTACATACCATAAAGTTCACCCATTCAAAATGTACAATAGTTTTTGGTATATTGATAGAGTTTTGCAATCACCTCCATAATGTAATTTTCAAACATGTTCATTCCAAAATGTCCCAAAAGAAACAATGCAAAGTAACTCCCATCATCCCTGCCTTTGGCTCCCCCAACCAGTCACTGGCAACAACATATTTATTTTCCTCTATGGACTAGCCTGTTCTACCTATTGCATATAAATTAGATCATAAGACAAGTGGTATCTTGTGATTAGCTTCTTTTACTTAGCACATTTTGAGGGTTCATCTGAGTTGTAGCAGGTATCGGTACTTCCTTCCTTTTTTATTGCCAAGTAATATTCCATTCTAGATATATCACATTTTGTTCATCCATTCAAGAATTAATGGGCATTTGGTTTGTTACCACTTTTTGACTACTATGAATAATGCTGCTACAAATATTCATGTTTAGATTTTTGTGTTGACATTTGTTTTTGTTCCTCTTGGGTGGATATTTAGAGGATAGAAATTGTCAGTTTATATGGTACCTGTAGAGTCAACATTTTCAAGAACTACAAAAGGATTCTCAGCCGGGTGCGGTGGCTCATGCCTGTAATCCCAGCACTTTGGGAGGCTGAGGTGGGCAGATCACGAGGTCAGGAGATCGAGACCACCCTGGCTAACAAGGTGAAACCCCATCTCTACTAAAAAAATACAAAAAATTAGCAGGGCATGGTGGCGGGCACCTGTAGTCCCAGCTACTCAGGAGGCTGAGGCAGGAGAATGGTGTGAACCCAGGAGGCAGAGCTTGCAGTGAACTGAGATCGCACCACTGCACTCCAGCCTGGGTGACAGAGCCAGACTCCGTCTCACAAAAAAAAAAAAAAAGGAATTATCCAAGGTTCCTGGACCATTTTACATTCCCATCCCCAATGTATAAGAACTTCAATTTCTCCACATCCTCATCAGCACTTATTATTGTCTGTTTTATTTTACCTATCTTAGTGAGTGCAAAATGGTATCTCACTGTGGTTTGACATTCACTTCTCTAATTAATGTGATATTGAATATCTTTTTATTTGCATGTTAGCCATTCATATTTTTTTGGAGAAATAACTATTCAAATTTCTTACCCATTTGTTATTTGGGCTATTTGTCTTTCCTTTATTGAACTGTAAGCATTTTTCATATAAATTTTTCATAAAAATCCATTTATGGATATATGATTGGCATATATTTTCCCCCGATTTGTGTTTTCTCTTTTTCTTTTATGCCCTTTAAAGCACAAACTTTTTTTAAAAGTTTAAAATTTTGGAACTTACCTATAATTTCAGAAGTCCAACTTATCTATATTCCCTTTTATTAGCTGTGTTTAGGGATTATATCTAGGAAATCATTTTTAAAAGCAAGATATTGAAGACTTATTCCTGTATTTCCTCCAAAAATTTTAAAGCTTCGCTTTTACATTTAGGCCTATGATCCACTTTGTGCTAATTTTGGTATATGGTATGAAGTAGGGATTACAAAGGACCATGAATAGCCAAAGCGATCTTGGGCAAAAAGAACAAAGCTGTAAGCATCACAATACTTAATTTCACATTACAAAGCTGTAAGTAATCAAAACAGCATGGTACTGGCATAAAAAAAAGACACATGAACCAATGGACTAAGATAGAAAGCCCAAAAATAAACTCACACATTTATGGTCAGTTGATTTTCAACAAAGGTGCTAAGAACACACAATGGGGAAGGGACAGTCTCTTTAATAAATGGTGTTGGGAAAACTAGATATTCACAAGCAGAATAATGAAATATGACCTTTATCTCACATCACAAACAAGAATAAACTCAAAGTGAGTTAAAGACTTACATGTAAGACCTAAAACTGTAAAACCACTGAAAGAAAACATAGGGGAAAAGCTCCATGACATTGGTTTAGGCAATTATTTTTTGGCTATGACCCCAAAAGCACAGACAACAAAAGTGAAAATCAGACAAATTGGATTAAGTTGAACTATAAAGCTTCTGCCCGGTGAAGAAAACAATCAAAGTGACAACCTACAGAACAGGAGAATATATTAGGACATCAGACATCTGATAAAGGGCTAATACCCAATATGTAATAGATAAAAGGCTAATATCCAATATGTAAAAGAAACCCCAGCAACTCAATAACAAGACAACTGATTGTTCTACATGAGGATACCCAGTTGTCCCAAAAACATTTCTTGAAAAGACTATTCTTTTCACACTGAATTGTCTTGGCTCCTTTGTTGAAAATTAAATAAGTATAAATGTAAGGGTTTATTTCTGGACTCTGAATTCTATTTGTTTGATGTATCTATCTGTCTTTATACCAATGCCACACTATCTTTGTTACTGCATCTTTGTAGTAAATTTTGAAATTGATAAGTATGAGTCTACCTACTTCCTTCTTCCCATCATGGCCTGAACTACTTTTTCAGGTTAACTTTGGAATGCCCTTGGCAAAGAGGAGGGGTCCAGATGACTGGACACATGTGACCAAGGTGGTTGAGCACATGGCAAGGTGGTCTTGATACATGTGCCCAAGGTGGTCGGGGCACATGTGCAATCCCAGCTGTGATCCCAGTATAGCCTCCTGAGTAGCTGGGACTATAGGCACATGCCACCATGAGGGGCCTTAGAATTTTATTTCTGGTTTACACTCATGTAATTTTTGTATTTTTAACACCGACGGGGTTTTGCCTTGTTATCCAGAATGGTCTTGAACTCCTGACCTCAGGTGATCCACCCGCCTTGGCCTCCCAAAGTGCTAGAATTATAGGCATGAGCCACTGTGCCTGGCCTGATTCATGTATTGTTTTTGACAATGTCCTGCAGTATGAATTGTTCCAAAGTCTGATCCAATTGAACCCAGGCTCCTTGGCAAGGGCAAAGAATTAGCGTCTCTGGGGCAGCATCTCTGCACTGTGGTGCAGAACCTAGGTGGAGGAAGGATTTTGCTTTCTTCCATCTACCTCACACAGATCCTCTCTGTGTGGCAGGAGCTGTGTGTGGCAGAGGCACTGGTGCTGTAACCCAACTGCTGCCACATCATCCACTATGGGTCTTTCACAACCTGGTCAGAGGAGATGAGATGGGCTGATGTCCACTGGCTGCCACCTCTGCCTGGAGCAGAGCTTCCGCCTTAGGAAGCTGGGAGAGATGGGAGGTGTGACTAACAGCCATGCCTGCTGAAGTGGCTGTCCTGCCACACAGATGTGTGAGGGACTCAAGGGCTGTACTCTTTGCCAGCTGCCCCTCCCAAATCCTCCCTACAGAGCAGGAGTTGGGTGTGGGCAAACAGGCAGCACCCAGCTGCTGGTGTTCATGTGATATGGGCCTTACTTTGCATGGAGCTGTGAAAAATGGTATTTCTCATGTTCAAGGGCTGGCAAGACCACCTAAAGTAGCTCTTCTTCCACCTCCAGGAGCTGGGGAGATGACAACAGCTGCTCATGTGCTGAGGATACACAGTTGCTCCATGAGGCAGAGTTGAGGGAAATGGGTTTAATTCCTACCCCATATGGCATAGCCTCCCACATTTCTGTCATCTAAAAGACCATCAGGATGGCTAAATGGTAGAAAGGAGAGCTTGATTGGTGATGTTTATGGAAAGAGTCAAACTCTGTAAAATATTTGAAGAGATGTACTCTAAGCCAAAAATGGATGACCTCAGGAGAACTTGAGAACATGTGCCCAAGGTGGTCAGGCACAGCCTAGTTTTATACATTTTAGGGATACATGAGACATCAATCAAATACCTATAAGATTTACATTGGTTCGATCTGGAAGGATGGGACAACTCAAAGTAAGCCAGGGTTCCAGGTCATAGAAAGAAATGTCTGGATTATGATAAGGGGTTGTGGAGAACAAGGTTTTATCATGCAGATGAAGCCTTTAAGTAGCAGGCTTCAAAGGTAATAGATTGTAAATGCTGGTTGAATTTTCCTGAATTCCAAAAGGGAGGATGGTATAATGAGATATGTTCAAACCTGCTTCCCGTCATGGCCTGAACTACTCTTTCAGGTTAACTTTGCAATGCCCCCGGCCAAAAGGAGAGGTCCTTTCAGATAACTGAGAGGCCTTAGAATGTTATTTCTGGTTTACAGTGTTATCAGTTTGGAAACTGCATCTCAAGCATGGACCACAGGTGCTCTCTCTTTGAAGGGGGGAAGGACAGGTTGGGTTTTTCACCTCACAGGTCCTGAATCACACAATAGAGACAAACGTCTTCAGGAGGTTTGGGGAAAAGCTGTACCTATTCCCGAGGGGAGCCAAGCACATTCACAATGGGTAAACATATATGTAACATATGTCCCATGGTCACTTTGGGGTGGGTGTTAGCATTAAAGTGAGGTGGAATTTGGGTCTTTATTTCAAAAGGGGTGAACTATAGACACAAAGACAGTTTGTATGCAGTCTCTAGAAGCTGCTGAAACTGGCTTAAGATCTGCAGTCGCTTATCAGGAAAGAGCATCAGTGAGGCCAGTCCTCTGTCCATTCAGAGCTGCAGTGACCTGGGTTGTAAATCAGGGTTAAGAGGGATCTGATCATTTGCCTGCTAGCTCCCATTCTTAGAGAATTTAACAAAAGTGTGGGTTTCTTGTAGCCATAGGAATTTAGGAAGATACCATGCCAGCCAAGCTGAACCCTCCAGCCATCATTAACTTTTGTTTCCTTAACCTTAGTGTCCATCATGGTTGATGAAAGGGAGTCTGTTTTGGTCTCTCAGATCACAGTTCTTACTGAGTTTCCATAGGTTTCATTGAATAAATGGTTCTCAGCTTGCTATATATAGTTGTCAACTAGTTATAATCCCTTGATTCGACCCCCAATGATGTTGAATGATGTATATGCTAATCTTACCAACTTAATATATGTTTCTCCATGGGAGAAGTTTCCCTGAGCCCCTCATACCATAATTGTTGACTGCATTTTGTCTTTATTATGATTTCCTTATGGCACCTTTTAATAGAGTAAGATTAATAAAAGCCAGAGCATTTGCAATAACATTTTTAATGTTACTTTATAAAGCCTTTATCTCATCCATCTGGGCCACTGCTTCTGGCATTTACTTTCCTAAATTGTTACAATTTCCCCCAATCCAACACACAAACCCACATCAACTCCTGATATTTGTAAGCCCTTGTGTTGTATTCCCTGTGTAATTTGAATCTTCTCCAGCTCCAGCTGTGTCTTGTCTCTACTTGGTGTACAATTAATAGCAGAGCCAGTCATGTCCTACCAGCATTTGTTTTATACAGGCTGGATATATGTGAGTATAACCAACTTTTTATTTCATTTTATTTTGCACAGTGCAGCATTGAGACCTTAGAATTTTTCTGCTAATAACTCTCAAGACTTCTTTGCACAGCTACTTTTAAGATAGCTAACCTTTAATTTTTTATCTTTACTATGTTATTTTTGATAGGATTTAGCATGACTCCCAAAATATATTTTACACTGGCCAAAAAGAAAAAAAAAACGTTCTAAATTGTTTAAGGACAAACGTATTTCTAAAAATTTATTTTTCAATTGTTACATTTCTCAGTGTATTCATTTGCTGGGGCTGCTGTACCAAAGTACCACAGACTGGGTGACTCAAACAACAGAACCGCATTGTCTTACAGTCCAGATGCCCAAGATGAAGCCATCCACAGGGTGGTGGTGCCTTCTCAAAACAATGAGAGGGACTCTATTTCATGCCTTTCTATTTCTGGTGGTTTGCTGGTGATCTCTGGCATACTTGGTTTGCAAAGGCATCATTCCCATTGTTGCCTTTATCTTCATATGGTGTTCTCCCCTGTGTGGTATCTGTGTCCAAATCATTTCTTCTTAAAAGAACACCAGTCATGTTGGATTAGGGGCCAGCCTACTCCAGCATGGCCTCATCTTAACTAACTATAGTTGCAATGACCCTGTTTCCAAAAAGATCGCATTCTGAGGTACTGGGTGTTGGGATGTCAACATATGCATTTTGAAGGGATAAAATTCAAGCCATAAAAATCAGCAACTTCATATATATATTTCCCTAACTTACTTTGTTTTATTTTCCAGGTCATTGACTAACAACATCAACAATGAAATGAATCTGAGAAAACAGGAAATTGAGAGCAAGAGAAAAAAAAGTTAATTATACTGATTTTGTATAAGACCCCTTTGAACACATTTTTAAAAAATCAAATAGAAGATGCCCAGGTCCACTGTGCCTTGTGGATATTTGTCTCGTATAGCCTAGAGATCTACGCATTCATGTGGGAATTGAAAAGGACCCACATTTTACTAGAAGCATCATTCATTTTTGCCTCAAAACAAACAATGCCCACATGTCAGAAGAACTTTCACAATTCACAGGAACAGTGACCTAATTAACCAACCATAAAATTGCCAAATCCCTACTTCTCATTGTTTAATATGCTTAGAAAACCCATTCAAATTGTGAATTATCAAGTGAGCTTACACTGATAAATAGATCCAATATTTAGGAATTTTTAAATCTTCCATTCCTTTTTTTTTTTTTTGGTCTTTTTAAAAATAGACCATTAGAATATGTCCTCCAGGTTTTAGAGATGGGGGAGACATAGAGATGATGGGGGAGACATAGAGATGGGGGAGACATAGAGATGATGGGGGAGACATGCTTCCCTTTATTTCTCAGTAACTCAGCCAAAAACAATCTGGAGAGAATGCAAAGACAGCTACTGGAAACTCTGAAAAGTAGACGTGAGCCCATCAGGGAAGAGCTAGAGAATCTGAAATCTACTCGAAAAAGTGAGTTTGATACTTAGTAGGTCTTGTGTTCCTATCCTAACTCGACACAGCCTGAAACTTGGAAGTGAGCATGATGGAGTGGATACAGTGAGATGCAAGAAATCCTCCAGTTTGGGCTGGAAGGGAAAAAAGAGACCCCTAAAACTCAGAGACAGTGGAAGAAATTCCTGGTGTTTTTTTCTTCTCTTTTTCTCTGTTCTTCCACATAGCAATTTAGTATTGACTACAGCATCTCTGTTACAATGATAGCACCGAAATGTTGTAACCATATGGCCTGCAAAGCCAAAAATATTTATCTGACCATCTACAGGAAAAGTTTGCTGATCTGGATGAAATATTCTGATATTAAATATTCCATTTTGTGAGTATACCACAAATTACCTTAAAAATCTACCTCTAGTTGGCTATTAGGCTTTTTGTTTGTTTTGTCTGTTTTCTGGCATTATAAATTGTGCTGCTATAAGCTGATTTGTGTGTGTCTCTGGATGGATATGAACAGTTTCCTAAGATTGTGTACCCTGAAAAATGCCAAGTCATAGGGTATGGCTGTATTGCAGCTTTTCCAATTTTTAATTTATCTTTTCACATTTTCTACAGTAACTTTTGATAAATAAAAGTTCCCTCCATACTCAAGTGAGCACATTCCTGTAACAGATTTCCTGTCGGTTCTCTTTCTCAGGAGAACCCTGACTAATATCTATTTATATTCTCATTTGTCACCAAAAATAAACAAGGCTTTGGTGTTCTGAATGGAATTGTTTTGAATTTTAGAATAATTTGGGGAAAATGGCATCATTAAATATTGATTGTTCTCATTCATAAATATGTGATATGTCTCCAATTATAGCTCTTCTTTTATGCCTTTAACAAGTTTCTTTTTATAATTCAGTGAATATGGAGCCTGCATAGCTTTTGGAAGGTTTTGTAGTTTTACTCTGTCTACTAAAAAGCATAAAAAAATTTGCAAGCCTCAATGCAATTAGAAATTAAGAATTAAGCTACTAATGGTGCAACTCTGTAAGCACAAGGCATAAAAAACAAGTGTTATGGCCAAGCCACACAGTGAAAGAGGTATGAATCACTGCAAACACTGGTTGAAGGGAAGCTGTCCTCCAAACAGAAGCATCCATTTTTGTACTTTTTAAAAATTTTTATTTATTTATTTTTTGAGATGTAGTCTCGCTCCGTTGCCCAGGCTGGAGTGCAATCTCAGCTCACTGCAACCTCCACCTCCCAGGTTCATGCCATTCTCCTGCTTCAGCCTCCCGAGTAGCTGGGACTACAAGTGCCCGCCACTAAGCCCAGCTAATTTTTTGTATTTTTAGTAGAGACAGGGTTTCACCGTGTTAGCCAGGATGGTCTCGATCTCTGGACCTCGTGATCCACCTGCCTCAGCCTCCCAAAGTGCTGGGATTACAGGCATGAGCCACCATGCCCTGGCCCCATTTTTGTACTTTTAAGGGAGTGAGAAATAAACTACTTTTGCTTTTAAGCCGTTATAAAATTTGGCATGAATTTGCTAAGCAACTCAACATTAATCTACTGTCCTTGAATTAATTATAAAAGGTGCAGACAGTCTTGAATTAAAATTGGGAAAAGTTCTAATACTTTTTTTTTGGTAGAACATTTTTACCAATTTAAAAAAGTGATCATTATAGATTAACTTGAAATCACAATGCAGAATTGTGTTATGCCATAGATCACTCAATAATATGCTTCTCTGCCAATCCTAGTAGACTTCACACCTTGTGCTATATTATTAGTCTTCCTTTTATGAGGCAGACAGTACCCATTTCATAAAATATGAAGACTATAGCTTCGGGCCGGAGGATTTGAATTTTCATACTAGCGGTTATAATATGTGATATCATGAGCTTGTTTTTATTGTCCTAGGAGGCTGATATTCCTAAATCTATTCATAAGGATGGCATATCTACCCAGTGGGCCTGCTGGGACTCCAGTTACCCGATGCACATACATTGCTTGGTGGTCAGTAAATGTTATTTTGCTTTCTTTATTCCTTTGTGGAAAAATTTCAGGTAGAGAAGAAACCTGAAATAATTTGAAGAACTTTAAAATTTTTTTCACCCACTAATTTATATTCTCATTAGCAAAAAGAACCGAATATTGGTAGCTCTATACTTTATTATAATAAAGATGTGGAACTTCTTGATTACTCTTTCCTTCTTCTACGTTGACTCATTCTATCACTATTAATTCACTCAGGAGATGCTGATTGAGCAGCTCCTTTGTATAGATGTTAATAGCATGGTTCTCGCCATAGGTCACAGAGGTTGGTTTGCCGAGCAACTCTGAGAACCCGTTTTTAAGTTCCCTGACTCTCCTATTCACTGGAATGGAATGCCTTGCTGTCTGGGCCCTCCTTGCTTCACCTTCCAATGAACTGAAATCATCACACTGATCCTATTGTAGCGGAGAGTGGTGTGTTAAGACTGGGGGTTATGGTTATGGTTTTGAGACCAGCCTCAGCTCTGTCGCTTTCTTATCTCTTCAGATGCAGCAGATAGTTACCTCTAACTTTTAGTTTGCCTCAGACATTAAGAATAAAATCATATTCAGCATAATTTAGGTGTCATTCTCCATATTCCACTGGTGCTAACAAACATTTTTATATTGTTCCCATGTGTCAACAATAGTAATCTGTGGCTCATTATAAGTGACAGCAAATGTCAACAAGCCTGCCTCCTGGAGATTTGTTTGTAAAGATTCCTTATCAGTTGTTGTTATTTATACCCCTGGCTTCTATAGTTATTGATTATTCTATATATTTTCCTCCTTCAAGTGAATGTACAAAGAGACTAAGAAAACCTCAGTCAAACTTGGAAATTTCCTTTGTAATATTCTTTTTAAAGTTAGTTATGGTAAGTTCCTTATTATCTATCTGTTAAGAATTGGGATGCTGAGCTTGGTTTGATTTTCTGGTTAACAAGAAATTAGCCAATCATCAAGAATATAAAAGGAAACACTGGTTAGCAAAGAATTAGAATTACAAAAGCAATGAATTTATACCTAAGCCCTTGAAGGTTACACTGGTTTTGATTCATAAGGTGCATGCTTCTGGTGTCCAAGTGCAATATTCCAAACATCAATTATCACTGTACATTGGTTTATTAAATATTTTCTGATTGATTTGCTTTATCTAGATTCTACATAATGCTTTGTACTAAACTATGAATACTTCGCATTTATGGAAAAATGTCCAGCTTGAGATCACAGAGCAATTGAAGATTATCTTCCAGAGACTTATTTTTCTCCTTAAACTTTTGTTTCCTTAATTTGGGAAACAAAGCTAGTCACTTTCTGTCACATTTCTTTTCTTTTCTTTTTTTTTTTTTTTTGATACCGTGTCTTGCTCTGTTGCCCAGGCTGGAGTGCAGTGGTGCAATCTTGGCTCACTGCAACCTCCGCCTCCCAGGTTCAAGCAATTCTCCTGCCTCAGCCTCCTGAGTAGCTGGGACTACAGGTGTCCACCACCACACCCGGCTAATTTTTATACATTTAGTACAGACGGGGTTTCACCATATTGGCCAGGCTGGTCTCAAACTCCTAACCTTGTGATCCGCCCGCCTTGGCCTCCCAAAGTGCTGGGATTACAGGCGTGAGCCACCGCACCTGGCCTGTCACAAAATTTCTATCTCATCTTATTCTATCCCATGTCATCCACTGCCGTTGTACCACCAAACTCTACATTGTCCTCTCTCAGAATGTCCTCCTGTTCCTTGGAGATAGCACTGTACTGCTGTTACCATAGATGCAACCCTCAGGCTTCATGCCTGCATGGCTTCTGCACCTGGGTACGTCCTGGAGATCTTTGCAGCCACCTAAACGGACACGCTACCATCTGTTCCAGCACTCTGTACTTGGTTCTTATCTTGCTGGGCATGTGTTAGTCTGTGTTTCATCTGTTTATATGTGTGTCGCTTCTAGTAAACTCTGAGCTCCTCAGCTTAAAAGTCTTATTTTGTGCAATTTCTTTTAATCACCAGTATTTGATACATCACTTGGACACTTAAAGAATAAATGAAATAAATGAAGCATTTCTTCCAGTGTACAAAACAACTGAATAAATGAATCAATTAATTATAAACTAACAAATAGAAGTGCCAAGGAAGTGGTTAAATGATTTGCTCCTGGTTAACACAGAGCTTGGGATGGCCACCAACTCTCACCTCATCATTCTATCTACTGACTAGTTGGCCTTGAATTTGTTAATTTAAAAAAATTTGAAGTTTCAATGTTCTTGCAGCAAACGCTAACATACATACTTAATGATTAAAGGCAAGACCTCAAGGGCAGATTGGAAAACTAAGAACAATGCTAAAAAAAAAAAAGAAAATGACTTGCAGGGTTTTTACTAATTTCCAAAATTAAGTAACAAATCACTGACTTGAAATATTTTTCACAGCAGCAGTGATATCATCTAGGTATGGTTTAAAACACACATCTCAATTTTTCCTTTCCTTTAGCTGAAATAATAAATAAGATAGATTTTGCTATGATTAGGAAGGAAAGATATCAGTGCCTAGATTATCCCATATAAAGGAGTTCACTCACTTTTAAGATGCAATCTATTTTTGCCTTAAATGTCTTCTGCAAACAGCCTTGCCACTTCAGTGCTTGCGAGTTGATGTACGTGTCAAGAGAACTGAGCCAGGTCCCGGCTGCGCCGCAAATCATTCACGTGGTGCAGCTGGACACATGTTCTGTTAGTCAAATAAGCAGATTAGATTCAATGACTATGAAACTCTCTTCCAGGTCAAACAGCCTGTTATTTGTGCATTCCAGTATGATCGCTGCCATTTATTTAAAGTATTTCTACCTATACGGATATTAGGTACTAGCGACTCAAGTACACTTTAGAATTAATTGTTTAAAAGAGCAAATAAACCTCTCACCGCAATGGCAATTAAAGACACCCAGTCCTGCCGTGTGCTTTCTCCATTTGCTTCTAGTGGCAGTTTCGTGTGAATTTTTGGTGATGATGCTCCACGGAACATCTGCAGATGTGCTGTCAATTTGGACAGGTAAGATGGCTTTAGTAATTCAAGATGTCACAACAACTCCTTGCCAGTTAATCTCAAGTGAAAAATAGGACAAGGATCTGGGACCAACAGAAAGATTCATCTGCTTTGCAGATTGACTTAGGATACCCCATTTTGTAAAGATGACTTTGGTTTAGTGAACAGCTCTCATTATGTTTATAAACAGAGGAATTTTTAAAAATCTATCATTATACCTGAGAAAAAGCAGATGAGAGATTTTATTGTAATACTATTTCATTAATTTTCTAAATTGAGATGAAAAAAACTGATTTTGACTTTATATTAATTGGAGAGTTTTTCATTATCGATGACTGCTCTTTAAAGATATTTTACATATGGTATTTTAAACACAGCTGACTGCTTTTGTTATCTAGTTGAGAGAGTTGGATTTTTTTCCTAATGTAGTTTTCAAAATATTGTCATTGACCCTGAACAACATTAAGAGTGGATAAGGGTAGAGAATAATGATAAAGATGAAGTATACAAGTCACTGAATTCTATTTTGAAATGTTGATATTTTTATTTTCCAAAAAGTTATTACTCACACTAACATACCCATTACCTTGTCCTTTACTGCCAACATCACTCTTGGTTTTATGTTAGGCCCTTAAGGAAAACATTTTTTTCTAAAAACTCATATCATGTAAAGATCTGTAGCAGTGCTAGGTAGAATTGGGAATATCATAAGATCTAGAGATGACAGTAAAATGTATATTAGGTTCAGCTATGAAGCAGTTTATTTTTTCATAAATTATTTACAATCTGATTTTAGGCATATAAACAAAACGGGACGTCCGTTAAGGTAGTCCTCTTTAAGGCTGTGTACCTGCCATGAAATTGCTGCCTCTATTTACATCATTTTCAGAGGACCACTTGTATTATTACCATCTAACCCAGTGCACACGCTGCACATAAAAACAACTGGTCTCAGTCATTTATTTCCAGATTATGTTTTGAGTAAAGAAAAAAAATGATTCAGATTGAACAGCATAATTTCAAAACTCATTTTTCTGTCTCTAAATGTGTACTATGCTCTTAGAAGCTCACATATTTGCCACCATTAAATATGACCAGGGTTCTAAAGTCCTCTCAGCTGCCCCAGTGGAACTAGGGTACCTGTGTCTGACCATGTTGACCCTCGGGAGGGACAGCACTCGTCTGATTGAATGCGCTTATTAAGTTGCCCAACAGGCAGCCACTAAGAAAAGTTGACACTTAAAACCACTATGCCATGGTTGTGGTGGAGAGAGGAATCTAAGAGACTCGAGGTGCATGACACCTCCAGTCCCTTCAGCCCCAACCCATAGAATCTATGCAGCCAGTAAATGTGTCTCAGATGAGTGCCGGGTGCAGAGCACCACACTGGGTTCAGAGGTACAGCAGTGAGAAGGAAAGACAGTCTCTTTTCTCGTGGCGGTGGGAAAGAGAGACGGTATCCAATATGCCCTGTGATAGCAGCCAGGACGGGCAATCATCGAGAAAGGAAGCTAAGCAGTCAGAGGTGCTCAGGTTGAGTGACATTCAAGCAGAGACCCGAAGACAACGAGGGAAAGAACCACGCCAATGTGGATATTGGAGAGGTGGTTGTGGGGGTCACCTGGGCCAGGCACTCCCCAAAGATCAAGTAGGAGGAAGGCTGCTGGGTTGGGAAATATGGAGGTCATTGTTTGCCGCGACAAGGCCAGTTTTGGTGGACTGGTGGGGCTAACCCACATGGAGTGGTTCAAGGGAGGACAGGAGGAGGAGACGTTGAGAGTGGGGAGTGCAGACTGGGGAAGAATTCTGCTCCTGGGCCACCAAGCACTGCTACATACCCTGAGCAGCTGGCACAGCTGAACCAGAACCAGCACCCTCAGCAGAAGCAGCCAGAGGATCAGCACCAAGGACACAGGGAGAATGAGGTGGCAAGACAGGCACAGACCCACCAGTGCCTGCCTTGAGGGCAGTGAAAGACCAGCTCCCCCAGCCACATGATGTGTGTCTGCAGAGGCTTTAGATAACCATGTATATAGAGCACCCTTGACATAAGTGGTTCCATCATCTTACAGTTCATAGGACACACTGCAACGGAGAGTTTGCCTAATAAAGATTGCATCCAACCAGATAAGGATATAAACACACTCTTCCACTATCGGCCCTCCCCAGAGGACTCTGGCCAAAAAAAGAGCAGGACTTCAGCTGTTCAAAACGGTCACGTTAATTGACATCGTCTTGCTGTCACTTGTGATAAGCACCCAACATCTGCCCACATCGAAGACTCTTCCTTGCAAGACGAATTGCTGGGGCCAGACGGGGAGATTCTTTTAATCTTTTTGTCACTCTCCCTGTACTGCCTTGTTAACCCTTTTTCCTATCTTTTCTTAACGCTAAATGTGACTTTGTTTGTTGTGGAATGTTTAATCTGTAACGTTTATATATTGATTAAGTATACTATTATGTATGGTTTGCAATATTGACTGACTTATGGAGTGGCTTGAACCTGTGTCCCCACGGCTCTGACTACCGAGTGAATGGGAAGTACTAAGGAGAACTGTCTGCTTGGGAACTCCATGAAGTTCGTGGCTTTTGTGATTGAAATAGCATCAATAAAAGGTTGACACTGTGGAACAACACAAGCCTGCATGGACCTGGTTATCTCTGACCTCGCACCACTCACGAGACCATACCTGAGCCCTTCTCCACTTTGGCAGAACAGTTGCGTGGCCTCTCTTCATATAATACCTCTCCGTACACCGTACACCACAGGTCAAAGAAAGGATATATGCTCCCTGTGAAGACTAGTGGAACTGTCCCTCCTGGTCCTCCTACAGACTTCCTCTGGCCTAATGGGTGCACCATTGCATTATATCTGCCATCTATATACACATATACCTTTCAACCCTGCACTCTCTGAGATGACTGGACTCATGCCTAAATAACTGATGCTGTCCCTAGTGTAAGGTAAGCACTCAATAGTTTCTCAGGAAATGAATATAATATTTTGGCTGTTTAGAGGCTTTCCTTCACTTCGTTTTCTGTGTCCTCTTATTTAAAAAGAAGTGCTCACTAGAGGTTACCTGAAGACATATCTGATCCTTGAAACCTGCAGTAGTCTAACACAGAGGCCAAGATCACAGGTCTTCATAAAAGTAATACTTTCCTCATGACAATGAAGTGCCACGGGGCCAACTCAAAAATTGAGACTGAGCCTGGGAGGCCATGTGGGCTCTCGGCTTTGTGCAGGCAGGAATTCGACAGCCAGCCAACAGAGTGAAGGGAAAGCAAGTTTACTAAGAAAGTAAAGGAATAACAGGGTGGCTATGCCATAGGCAGAGCAGCCCTGAGTGCTGCTGGTTGGCTTTTTCTATGGTTATTTCTTGATTATATGCTAAACAAGGGGTGGATTATTCATGAGTTTTGGGGGAATGGGAGGACAGTTATGGGAACTAATGTTTCCTCCCCCTTTCAGACTATATAGGGTAATTCTTGATGTTGCCATGGCATTTGTAAATTGCCATGGCATTGGTAGGAGTTTCTTTGAGCAAGTTAATGTATTATAATTAGCATATAATGAGCAGTGAGGACAACCAGAGGTTGCTTTTGTGGCCATCTTGGTTTTGGTGGGTTTTGGCTGGCTTCTTTACTGCATCCTGTTTTATCAGGTTTTTTTTGTTTTTTTGGTTTGTTTGTTTCTTGAGCTGGGTCTTGTAAAACAGTCCTGCCAACTTCCTATCTCAGAATCACATGTCTCTCATTGTCCTAGCTCAGGGTGATAGCACGGGAGGCATGCCAGGTTACTTGTCACCCAATATTCATTCTCCTGTTCTGAGTCAGAAATGAATGAGGGGCTTGGCTGTGATGTTCTCCTCTGGACAGAGCCCTCACTTCCCAGCTGACTTGAGGCTGGTGTGGCCTTGTGTCCAGGTATGTGGCCAACAGAGAAGTAAGTAGAAATCTTACCAATTCTTCCAGGAAGTCTTCTCAAAGAGAGACTGGACGACCTTCTCTCTTTCTCTCTCCATCCTGCTGCTTGGGAAAGGGATGTGACATCTGGAGTCCTGGCAGCCACCTTGGAGCACAAGATTAAGAGCCCCAGCTAAGGCAGGCAGAGTGGCTGGAGGAAGGGAGCAAGGGCCCCTGGGAAACTTACTGCTTACCCTGGGCTTCTTTAAAGTGAAAAAAAAAAAAAAAAAAAAGAAATTCCACTTCCTATCAGCTCTTTTATTCTGGATGTCTCAGCCAAACACACCCAAACCCAATACTGACATAAGTTATTTGTCAGTATTGACAAATATTTGTAAAGTCTTCACTTTTGAAATTAAATATATTCACCGTGCTGCGTAAAGTATAATATGAATGCTTTTTTAAAAGTTATTTGTTTACTGGGATTATATTTGCCTGTGTGAGCCAAAAGAAGCATTTCTGCCTATTACCGTGGGAGTTTTCAGAGCATGGGTCTAGGTGGCGATATCCCCACTGAATCAAAAGGCAGACTCAGAAGTGGTTTTACAAAGAGAAATATGAACACTTTTCTCATTGTGAGATAACCATTACATCTCAGTTTAAAGATCCGAAGCTAATTTTGGAAATTATTTTTAAGGCACAGAGGAAAAACATCATGTGAGCTCACAGGTCTGACACAGTTGTGAACAGCTTGTTTTCCTATAGAAATGCTGTGGTGGCTGCCCGGGCTGGGGCATTTGCATTTCAACCAAATGTTCTTTCAAAGTCAGAGCCAGAGCAGCTAGAAGCTTCCTTAAAACCAGGTGAACCCTAAAAGTAGAAATAGGAAAAACAGCGGCCTCCACTGTGTCCTTTCACATCTCAGCCTCTGAACTTCGGCCTGAGACACTGGAAAGCTGCACCCTTCCTCTGTCTCCTCAAATCCTGCAAGTCCCAAGGCACATCACCTGACATCAAAAGGCCATCCTCATTTCAGGTGGATGTCCCATTTGACTGATAGCAGCTACTTGTGTTTCAGAATAGGATTTGCATAAAAATCACTTGGTATCCTTGTGAGCAGGGAGTCTCCCAAGGCCTGACTCCACATTCTGCAGCATTAGGTGAGCACATGACCCAAAAACCTACGTCATTTATTACTTCCCAGGCACACTGACTCAGATGCTCCTTGGACCATTCTCAGGAGTATTGGTGTCGATATTACTGATCTCAAAATGAAACCATCCCAGTTTCCCCATGGAAATGATGTTTACCAGGTTTGGATGGTTCTTTTGAATAAACAAATTGATCCTCTGATCTTAAAACTTGAAACTTACATTTGTCTTATCTGAGTTCCTTTCTTGGGCAAGGAACTGAAACTCACTAGATGAACACATCCAGGCTCTAAGACACCAGACCCCTCATCCTTCATGATTGCTTCCTCATGCCTCCCTAATTTCTGTTTTTCTGCATGTAGTTACATTCCTGTGCACTATATTAAAAACCCCAATGTTAGTCAGCTGGCGAGACAGGTTTGAGAATTATCTCTTGTCTTCTTGGTTGACACTACTCAAATAGTGCTTTCTTCCTGGACAATATTTGTCATCTCAGAGATTGTCTTTCCATGCAGTGAGCAAAGAGACCTGGACCTAACCCCTGGTGTTTTAGTGACAAAAATTCAAATCTTAAAAGGTGTTATATATCATACCCTCCACTCCTGTATGTCTATATTTGAGCTCAAAATTAAATAAATCTTCATTTAACTGGGTTGGGAGTCCACACTTCCTTTCATGCCCAAACTTTCGGTTGGCATTGGGTGTACTGAAGGGAGAACCCACTGCTGAGCCTGGCTTCCCGGAGGTCAGCTCGCCCTCCAGGAATTTGTAATCTACTTGGGAAATCAAATGATGGAATACCAAGCACAATTATTAACTATTCTTAAGCAATTACCTAAAGGTTTGAAGTGTGCATTGTGCATTTATGTATTTGTAAGGTTCTACCACCTGGACCTTGCCAGATTTTGATGCATTTTGGCATGTTCTCGTACCTTGGATCCTAAACATTCTGGCTGTGGCTCTATGACTCCTTTCTCTTCTTGGTTTTGAATGTGGCTCTCCTAGCCGTACCTGAAGAGAGGCTAAGGGTGAAAAGACATAAATATACCATTTGTGAAATTAAATAATTTAAACTTTAAGATGTTGGAATTTTAAATTATTCTGAGCCTTGAGAGGAATGTGGCTATGCAGACTGAGTCACATAACAGGGAGCAGCAACTCCTTTTTTTTTTCTATAAATTATTAAGATCAAACAGTGCCAGAAGTAAGACCCTCTTGGATCACTGTTCCTCCTCATGGAGTAATAATCTTCCCTGGAATATAGCAATCTGTAAGCAATCAATTGCTACAGTATATGCACTAGTCTTGTCTGGAAAATGTCCTAATCCTGCTAATAATATTTCTATCTAGGTGAAACTAACTTCTCCACTTTAGAATGCTAACACCATTCATGTGGAGTTAGTGTTTCCAGGTGGCTCTCCTCAAGTATTGCCCTCAAATAAACTCTATACTAAATCATATTTTCTGAATCTCATTATTTAAAGATGATGTGCTCATGCATGCCTACTTGCATACAAGGTGTATTGTGTATGGAATATTTACCATTATGGATTCAGTTCTTCAGAGAAGACATGGACTTGTGCACGCTTGAATTTAGTTCAGGACAGCACATAACAATCACAAAGATCTCACTCAAATCCCTACCTTCTACTGGGGTGGCTTTGTGTCTTTGAAATATGAAAAACAGGCCCAGTGTGATGGCATACACCTGTAATCCCAGGGCTTTGGGAGGCTGATGCAAGAGGATCATTTGAAGCCAGGAGTTTGAGATCAGCGTGGGCAACAATACAAGAGTCCACCTCTAAAAAAAAGACTTTTTTTTTAAATTTAGCTGAGCATGGTGGCAAGCACCTGTAGATCCAGCTACTTGGGAGGCTGGGGCAGGAGGATGGTTTGAGCCCAGGAGTTTGAGGCTGCAGTGAGCTATGACCATGCCACTGCACTCCAGTCTAGAAAACAGAACAAGACCCTGTCTCTAAAAAATGGAAAAGAAGAAAGAGGAGGAAGAGGAGGAAAGTAAAAGAAATATAAAAACAGAGAAATGAGAGCTGTTTTTACAAAGAGATGTTAAGAAGGTCAGTATTTTCTGGACTCACCCAATCTGGCAGAAGTCCTAGAGAAGGCTAGACACACAAATCACACTTGGTAGGAGAACGGAGGCTGGTGCTGTGAGATGTAGGGAGTTCTGTTGCAGAGAGAGCCTCTACAGTGTTAAGGGGAAGGAGGTATCCAAGCTGCTCCTCAGAGGTCAACCAAAAGGTGCAAACAGAGCTTCCATATGGGCCCAGAATGGGCATGGGCATGGCCAGTTTGATAGGTGCCAGTAGGGACCATTGATCTTGAGAAAAGGAGATAACTTTTATTCGAGGAATATGAGTCCTTTTAAATTATCAGGCCCAGAGAGACGTAAAATGAGATAACAATCACATCCTACTTAACCCATGAGCTATGTATTCATTTCTTACAGCTACTTACTATTGCCACAGGTAGCTAGAAATTAACCGAATAATGCTTTCACCAAACACAATGACCCACACTTCACTGTTATCTCAAATTTCTGGACTCAAGCAGTCCTCCCACCTCAGCCTCCTGAGTAGCTGGAACTACAGGCATGCGCCACCACACCTGGCTAATTTTTTTTCTGATTTGGTAGAGACAGGGTCTCACCGTGTTGTGCAGGCTGGTTTCAAACTCCTAACCTCAGGCAATCCTCCTGCCTCAGCCTCCCAAAGTGCTGGGATTACAGTTGTGAACCACTGTGCCCTGCCCTCTACTTATATTAATTTTACCTCAGCTTTTTCCTTTTAGGTCAAAAATTTAAGAATGTCTGTATAGAATTACCCAGTTGTCCTTTGGATTTTATAAGCTTGTGAGGCTCCAATAGTGTTTTAGTGATGTTGAAGGGTCCATAAAATCTCTGTAAATGAGGAGTTTGGATAAGCTATTGTCCAAGACCCCTGGCAGCTCTAAATTGTTTCCATTCTAGTTAACAACACAATATACACTCTCCTGGAATGCCCATCAAACAGTCTTGGCATTTCACTCCCCGCAACTGACTGGGTCCCCTCCCAGGTTGCTGACCTCTGTAGAAGGGTAGGTGGCGTGTTGTGCAGCTGAACTGTGTCAGCAAAGTCATGCAGTCAAGTGTGCACAGAGATCTTGAAGGTAGTCCAGGTCCAGACACATCCCCTGTCCAGCACCTCACCCTACTCAGTTATCTGGAGAATTCCTACCACTATCCTATGCCTTTCTTATGTTTTCTTTTCATATACTTTATTTTTCAGAGCAGTTTTAGGTTCACAGCAAATTTGAGCAAAAGGTACCACGGGTTCCCATCTGCCAACTACCCCTACACATACATGGCCCTCCCCCAGTCAACATCCTGCACTGCAGTGGCACATTGGCTCCAATGAAAGAACCTGCATTGACAGATCATTGTCACCCAGAGTTCATGGCTTACATTAAGGTTCACTCTTGGTGTTGTGAATTCTATGTGTTTGGACAAGTACATAATCACAGGTACCCGCCACTGTAGTATCATATAAAGCAGTCTCATAGCCCCCGCAATCCTCTCTGCTCCTCCTGTTCATCCCTCCCTCCCTGTCTGCTCATCAGCTGGCTTTCAGTGACTAAAATGGGGACCCCCAGGATTTTGTTTTATACACTGCTTATTTGCAGTGTCAGCCCCTAAAACATGGTGTATTGGGACGTACCACATAACAGTTTGCAAAAGGAATGAATGAATGGGTGAGTGAACGGGCAATGCCAAGCAAAGGTGTAGCCAGGAAAGTCCCACTGACACTGACACAGAAGGCAGGACTGGCAACACCTCAGATTCTTTCATCTCCCTCTTGCTGAGGTGTTTTAATAAAGAAAGCAGGAGACCTTTCTTGATTTCTGATATGGTTTGGATTTGAGTCATTGCCCAAGTCTTATGTCAAATTGTAATCCCCCATGTTGGAGGAGGAGCCTGGTGGGAGGTAATTAGATCATGGGGGTGGACTTTCCCCTTGCTGTTCTCCTGATAGTGAGCGAGTTCTGTTGTGATCTGGTTGTTTACAAATGCGTAGCACCTCCCTCTGCTCTGTCTTCTTCTCTGGCCATGTAAGATGTGTCTGCTTCCCCTTTATTTTCCCCCATGATTGTAAGTTTCCTGAGGCCTCCTCAACAATGCTTCCTGTGCAGCCTGCAGACTCATCCCTGGCTCCCAACAACTCTAGGGGAATGGGTAAGTTGGACTGGCAAGGAGCAACCCTGAGCAACCCTGTCTCACCACGAGCCTCTGGAATCTTAGCAGGAGGAGACCCTTTGACCAGCACAGACACTCCAGTTGGCAGAGAGCTGCTTAGAGAAGTGGTAGGGGTGGCATGCCTGTTGAAGCAGAGCTCAGAGGGTTTGGAGCTGGAGCATCTGTAGTGGAGCATGGCCAAGGAAGCCCATCCCTGTCGCCTCCACTTGCTCCCGTAGGAGATATTAGCCTTAGGGGAACTGTCAGACCTCATCTCTGCAGGGCAGTCTTGTCCATCATATGGGACCTGTCCAATCTGAGCATCCCTTGGTCTGCTGGCCTCTCCCAGGGCCCCAACCTACTGGCAGAGCAGCCTTGGATACCCTGCGGACCCGTATCATGCCTCCTGCCCTGGTAGACTATGCCCATCCAGTGGAGAGCTCCATCGGGGCAGGCCCTATGACCACACACTATCCTGCATGCCCCCTCCCCACACTGAAGCTTCCCATGGACCCACAGCCAGTCCCTAAATTACTTATGCCAACATGTGTGTGTGCAGATGCATTTGCTTTCCTTGTCTCACTAGCACGTGCGTGTGTGTGTGTGCACCCTGCCCTGCCACTGCTGTGGTGGGAGTGCACTCCGCTCACTCTACCCCCACCAAACCAACAGTGGAGCTTTGACAGGTATACAGCCAGCCAGCCACACCCCCACCAGCATCCTACCCTTGTGTCAACATTTCTGAGGGACTAAAACTAGACAGAGAACAGTGGACCCTCCCCTTCCCTGAGTGACCACTCCTGACTGCGGTGCACAGAGAACACACACAGACCTGTGCCCACCAGCACCCCACCCCGCTGCTAGTACCACTACCAACATGACCACATGTGCAGTCACCATCAGGGGCCCCTCAACCCGGAGCTGTGCTTCTTCCACCACTGTGGTGAACACCCACATGGAGGCAGGCACCCCGGCCCACGCTAGCACCCTGCCGCAGTTAATGAGTGTGCACCCTGCCGTGTTGCCACTGCTGTTGCTGCTGGCACATGCAAACAAGGACAGATCCAGCTGTCTCCCCACTATAAACATTTTGGCTGACACCACCCACCAGAGTAGTGACCAATGGTCCAGAAGCACCTCGGCCCCCTAGTGCGGCGGATTCACAAACTCGAGGAGCCAGAGAACAAAGTCAGGGCCCAATGCAAGTCCCCCAGAGTTAGGGCACACAGTACAAGAGTTGGGAGCTCAGCATTGGCCCCCTAAAATCTTGCAGAAACAAAGCCAGTTGGCTGAATCCACCTTACACCATAATCAAATCCTCAAGGTCACCAGATAGGATAAAAGGGAAAAAATTCCATCCAAAGGTCAACAGCTTCAAAGATGGAAGAAACATCAGCCCACAAAGATAAGAACCAATGCAAGAACTCTGATAACTCAAAAAGCCAGAGTGTCTTCTTTCCTCTAAACGATTACACCACCTCTCCAGCAAGGGTTCTGAACCAGGTGGAGATGGCTAAAATGACAGAAAGAGAATTAAGGATATGGATAGAAATGAAGATAACTGAAATGCAGGAGTACATCGAAAACCAATCCAAGGAAGTTAAAAATCACAATAAAACAATACAGGAGCTGACAGACAAAATAACCAATATAGAAAAGGCTGTAACTGCCCTTATAGAGCTGAAAAACACACTATAAGAATTTCACGGCCGGGCATGGTGGCTCACGCCTGTAATCCCAGCACTTTGGGAGGCTGAGGTGGGCAGATTACGTGAGGTCAGGAGTTCGAGACCAACCTGGCCCACATGGTGAAACCTTGTCTCTACTAAAAATACAAAAATTAGCCAGGCATGGTGGCACATGCCTGTAATCCCAGCTACTTGGGAGGCTGAGGCAGGAGAATTGCTTGAGCTCAGGAGGCAGAGGTTGCAGTGAGCTGAGATTGTGCCACTGCACTCTAGCCTGGCAGAGAGAGCAAGACTCTGTTTCATAATGCAACTACAAGTATTAATAACAGATTAGAACAAGCTGAGGAAAGAATCTCAGATCTTGAAAGACTG
Source organism: Gorilla gorilla gorilla (assembly GCF_029281585.2). Lineage (NCBI taxonomy): Eukaryota > Metazoa > Chordata > Mammalia > Primates > Hominidae > Gorilla > Gorilla gorilla. The sequence goes on from NC_073240.2 coordinate 27,729,260, forward strand.
ACTTTCTGAAATAAGACAGACAAGAATATAGTAAAAAGAATGAACAAACCCTGTGAGAAATATGGGATTATATGAAGAGACCAAATCTATGACTCACTGGTGTCCCTGAAAGAGATGAAGAGAGTGTAGGCAACTTGGAAAGCATACTTCAGGATATTATCTATGAGAAATTCCCCCAACTTAGCTAGAGAAGCCAACATTCAAATTCAGGAAATTTCAAGAACCCCAGTAAAATACTTCACAAGAAAATCACCCCCAAGACACATAATCATCAGATTCTCCAAGGTCAAAATGAAAGAAAAATGTAAAAGGCAGCTAGAGAGAAAGGTCAGGTCACCTACAAAGGGAATCCCATCAGACTAACAGCGGACCTCTCAGCAGAAACCCCACAAGCCAGAAGAGATTGGGGGTCAATATTCAACATTCTGAAAGAAAAGAAATTCCATCCCAGAATTACACATCTGACCAAATTAAGCTTTATAAATGAAGAGAAACAAGATCCTTTTCAGACAAGCAAATGCTGAGGAAATTTGTTACCACTAGCTGTACCTTACAGGAGCTCCTGAAGGAAGCAGTAAATATGAAAGACTGTTATCAGACACTACAAAAACACACTTAAGTACACAGACCGGTGACACTATAAAGCAACCATCTAAACAAGTCTGCAAAATAACCAGCTAACATCACGACAGGAACAAATCCACATATATCAATGTGAACCTTGAATGTAAACAGGCTACATGCCCTAATTAAAAGGCACAGAGTGGAAAGCTGGATAAAACACCAAGATCCATTAATATGCTGTTTTCAGGAGACCCATCTCACATGCAATGATACCCATGGGCTTAAAATAAAGCGATGGAGGAAAATCTACCAAGCAAATGGAAAACAGGAAAAGGCAGGGGTTGCAATAATAATTTCAGACAAAACAGACTTAAAACCAATAAAGATCAAAAAAGGCAAAGAAGGACATTACATAATTGTAAAGGGTTCAATTTAACAAGAATTATTCTAAATATATATACACCCAACACAGGATCACCCAGATTGATAAAGCAAGTTCTTAGTGACCTTCAATGAGACTTAGACTCCCATACAATAACAGTGGGAGACTTCAACACTCCACTGACAGTATTAGACAGATCATCAAGACAGAAAAATAACAAAGATATTCAGAACCTGACCTCAGCACAGGATCAAATGGACTGGATAGACATCTACAGAACTCTCCACCCAAAAGCAACAGAATATACATGCTTCTCACCACCATGTGGCACATACTCTAAAATTGACCACATAATTGAACACAAAACACTCCTCAGCAAATGCAAAAGCACTGAAATGATAACAATCTCTTGAACCACAGCACAGATTAGAAATCAAGACTAAGAAATGTGCTCAAAACCATACATTTACATGGAAATTAAATAATCTGCTCCTGAATGACTTTTGGGTAAATAATGAAATTCAGGCAGAAATCAAGAAGTTTTCTGAAACTACTGAGAACAAAGATACAACATAACAGAATCTCTGGGACACAGGTAAAGCAGTGTTAAGAGGGAAATTTATAGCACTAAATGCCCACATTAAAAAGTTAGAAAGATCTCAAGTTAACAATCTAACATCACAACTAAAAAAACTAGAGAACCACAAGCAAACCAACCCCAAAGCTAGCAGAAGACAAGAAATAACCAAAATCAGAGCTGAACTGAAGGAGATTGAGACATACAAAAAAATACTCAAAAGATCAATGAATCCAGGAATTGTTTTTATGAAAAAATTAATAAAATACATAGACTACTAGCTAGTCTAATAAAGAAGAAAAGAGAGAAGATCCACATAAACACAATTAGAAACAAAAAAGGTGGCACTACCACTGACCCCACAGAAATACAAATAACCATCATGGAATATTGTGAACACTTCTATGCACATAAACTAGAAAATATAGAAAAACATAGATAAATTCCTGTATATGTATATCTTCCTATGACTGAGCCAGGAAGAAATTGAATCCCTGAACAGACCAATAACAAACTCTGAAACTGAATCAGTAATAAATAGCCTATCAGCCAAAAATCCCAGGACAAGATTGATTCACAGCCATATTCTACCAAATGCGCAAAGAAGAGTTGATACCGTTCCTACTGAAACTATTCCAAAAAATTGAGGAGAAGAGACTCCTCCCTAACTTCTTCTACAAGGTCAGGATCATCCTGATACCAAAACCTGGCAGGGACACAACAAAAAAAGAAATCTTCCAGCCAATATCCTTGATGAACATTGATGCAAAAATCCTCAACAAAATATTGGCAAACTGAATCCAGCAGCACATCAAAAAAACTTATCTGGCCGGGCGCAGTGGCTCACACCTGTAATCCCAGCACTTTGGGAGGCCAAGGTGGGCAGATCACAAGGTCAGGAGATCAAGACCATCCTGACTAACACGGTGAAACCCGTCTCTACTAAAAATACAAAAAATTAGCCAGGCATGGTGGTGGGTGCCTGTAGTCCCAGCCACTCAGGAGGCTGAGGCAGGAGAATGGCGTGAACCTGGGAGGTGGAGCTTGCAGTGAGCCAAGATTGCACCACTGCACTCCAGCCTGGGCAACAGAGCGAGACTCCATCTCAAAAACAAACAAACTTATCCACTAAGATCAAGTAGGCTTTTTTTTCCTGGGATGCAAGGTTGATTCAACATACACAAATCAATAAATGTGACTCATCACATAAACTAAACTAAAGACAAAAAACACATGATTATCTCAACAGACACAGAAAAGGCATTTGATGAAATGCAACACCCTCTCATGTTAAAAACTCTAAATAAACTAGGTATTGAATAAACATACCTCAAAATAATAAGAGCCATCTATGACAAACTTACAGCTAACATCACACTGAATGGGCAAAAGTTGGAAACATTCCCCTTGAAAACCAGCACAAGACAAGGATTCCCTTTCTCACCACACTCCTACTCAACATAGTAATGGAAGCCCTGGTCAGAGCAATCAGGCAAGAGAAAGGAATAAAGGGCAACCAAATAGTAACAGAAGAAGTCAGACTATTCCTGTTAGCAGATGACATGATTACGTATCTAGAAAACTCCATAGTCTCAGCCCAAAAGCCCCTTAAGCTCATAAACAACTTCAGCAAAGTCTTAGGATACAAAATCAATGTACAAAAATCACTAACATTCCTATACACCAATAATAGTCAGGTCAAGGCTGGGCATGGTGGCTCATGCCTGTAATCCCAGCACTTTGGGAGGCTGAGGTAGGCAGATCACTTGAGGCCAGGAGTTTGAGACCAGACTGGCCAACATGGCAAAAACCCATCTCTACTAAAAATACAAAAATTAGTCAGGCATGGTGGTGCATGCCTGTAATCCCAGCTACTTGGGAGGCTGAGGTATGAGAAACACTTGAGACCTGGAGGCAGAGGTGGCAGTGAGCCATGATCAAACCACTGCACTCCAGCTTGGGCAAGACAACAAGACTCCATCACAAAAAACAAAAACAAAAACAAAACAAAACAGGCCAAGAGCCAAATTAGGAATAAAATACCAAGGAATACTGCTAGCAGAAAACAAGAAATACACAAAGCTAGCAGAAGACCAGAAATAACTAGAATTAGAGCTTTCACCAGGGAGGTGAAAGGTCTCTACAAGGAGAACTACAAACACTGCTCAAAGAAATCAGAGATGACACAAACAAATGGAAAAACATACCATGCTCATGGGCAGGAAGAATCAGTATTGTTAAAATGGCTATACTGCCCAAAGCAATTTACAGATTCAATGTTATTCCTATCAAACTATCAATGACATGTTTCACAAAAGAAGAAAAATGTATTTTAAAATTCATATGGAACTGAAAAAGAGCCTGCATAACCAAGGCAATCCTAAGTAAAAAGAAGAGAGCTGGAGACATCATGTTAGTTGGCTTCAAAATATACTACAGTGTTACAGTAACCAAAACAGCATGGTACTGGTACAAAAACAGACACACAGATCAATGGAACAGAATAGAGAACCCAAAAATAAGAACACACACCCGCAACCATCTGATCTTTGAAAGCTGACAAAAACAAGCAATGGGGAAAACACTCTCTTTTCAATAAATGATGCTGGGATAACTGGCTAGCCATATGGAAAAGATTGAAAATGGACCCCTTTCTTATACCAGATACAAAAATCAACTCAAGATGGATTAAAGACTCAAATGTAAAACCTGAAACTATAAAAAGAGCCTAAAAGAAAACCTAGGCAATACCATTCTAGACATAGGAATGGGCAAAGATTTCATGATGACAACGCCAAAAGCAATTGCAACAAAAGCAAAAATTGACAAAAGGGAGCTAATTAAGCTAAAGAGCTTCTGCACAGCAAAAGAAAGTATCAACAGTGTAAACAGACAACCTACAGAATGGGAGAAAATTTTTGCAAACTCTGCATGTGACAAAGGTCTAATATCTGGCATCTATAAACCAATTTACAACAAAAAAAAACCTCATTAAAAAGAGGCAAAGGATACGAAGACACTTTTCAAAAAAAAAAAAAAGACATATATGCAGCCAACAAGCATATGAAAAAAAACCTCAACATCACTATCATTAGAGAAATGCAAATCAAAACCACAATGAGATACCATCTCACACAAGTCAGAATGGCTATAATTAAAAAGTCAAAAAACAAAAAATGACATGATCATATATCTGGAAAACGCCATTGTCTCAGCCCAAAAGCCCCTTAAGCTCATAAACAACTTCAGCAAAGTCTCAGGATACAAAATCAACATACAAAAATCACTAGCATTCCCATATACCAATAACAGGCCAAGGCTAGCAAGGTTCTGGAGAAAAAGAATGTTTATACATTGTTGGTGGAAGTATAAATTAATTTAACCATTGTGAAAAACGGTGTGGTGATTCCTTAAAGAGCTAAAAACAGAACTACCATTCAACCCAGAAATCCCATTACTGGGTATATACCCAAAGAAATACAAATCTTTCTATCATAAAAACATGTGCATACATGTATATTAATTGCAGCACTATCCACAATAGCAGCACTATTCACAACAGCAAAAGCATGGAATCAATCTAAATGCCCATCGATGGCAGACTGGATAAAGAAAATGTACATGTACACCATGGAATACTATTCAGTCATTAAAAAGAAGAAGATCATGTCCTTTGCAGTGACATAGATGGACCTGGAGGCCATTATCCTTAGCAAACAAACATAAGAACAGAAAAGCAAATACCACATGTTCTCATTTATACGTGGGAGCTAAACGATAAGAACACATGGACACACAGAGGGCAACAACACACTCTGGGGCCTATTGGAGTGTGGAGGGCAGGAGGAGGGAAAAGATCAGGAAAAATAGCTAATGGGTACCAGTCTTAATACCCGGGTGATGAAACAGTCTGTATAACAAATCCCCATGACATGAGTTTACCCATATAACAAAACTGCACATGTATCCCTGAACTTTATTCAAAAAAGAGAGAGAGAGAGAAAGAGATGAAAGAAAAGAAGGAAGAAAGGGGAAAGAAAGAAATTAAGAAAGAGAAAGAAAGGAAGGAAGGAAAGAAGGAAGGAAGAAAGGAAAGAAGGAAGGAAGGAAAGAAGGAAAGAAGGAAGGAAGGAGAAAGAAAAGAAACAAAAAGAAAGTTACCTATGAGGGTTCAGGACCCAGCTGGCATGGCAAATTTCTAAATTCCTGGGACTACAAGAAAGGCCACACCCTTACTAAACTCCCTAATGCTACAAGGATAATTTAAACCGAGGTCTTTAGAACTCTGTTAGAGAATCACCCTTACAGATGCTCTTTCCTGATAAGCAACTGCAGACCCTAAGCCAGTTCCAGCGGCTTTTAGAGACTGTATACAAACTGTCTTTGTGTGCTATAGTTCACCTCTTGTGAAATAAAGACCCAAATTCCACCTCACTTTAATAGTAACACCCACCCCAAAGTGAGCATGGGACGTATGCTACGTATATGTTTACCCATTGTGAATGTGCTTGGGTCTCCTCAGAAACTGGTACAGCTTTTCCCCAAACCTGCTGAATATGTTTGACTCTATTGTTTGATTCAGGCCCTGTAAGGGATAAAACCCAACTGTCCTTCCCCTCTTTGAAAAGAGAACACCTCCAGTCTGCTTTGCAGACATTTCTCTTCTCAGTTTCCAAACTGCTATCACCAATACAGCTTTCCATTCTTTACTATTTAGCCATCCTGGAAGTCTTTTGGATGACACTTAGATGTAGCATTGTTACAGTAGGCAGCCAGGTAGACATGAGCAGAGCAGGAGAGGCCCCCGTCCCACCAGGAATGTCAGGCAACAATCAGGTGATGGGCAGGCAGTTATTAAGCTGTTTCTCCAAAATAATAATTGGTCGCAGCTGGTGCCAGGGAACGGCCGTCTCCCAACAGAGAGAAAACACCTGAATCTGGTGATTGGCGTCTGGATAGGATATCAGGATCTGGGTGAGTAGGCTTGAGCAAATGGCAGAGTCTAAATGGTCTATGACCACTAAGGGGCAAAATGGCAGAGTCTAAGTGGTCTATGACCTTCCTCCAGGAGCATTCGACTGGTAATGGGAAAATGCCTCAATTGAGCGTATACACAATTCCAGTAAACACACTGCACGTGCGCCCACTGCCAAGTGCTGGCAGGCCACTGCATGTGTGAGAGTCCACCCCAAGGGAAGAATCGGAGGAGAAGTGACATAACCCCAGAAGCATGCTGATGTATAAGACCCCAGGTCAAGGTCAACCACGCACTTGACACTCAGGTTGCCCATTCGGCCTGCCTCCAAGTGTACACTTCCTTTTGTTCCTATTCTGAAGATTTTTAATAAACGTTCATTCCTGCTATAAAACTTACCTCAGTCTCTCACTTGAGCTTATGCCCCTCAGTCAAATTCTTTCTTCTGTTGAGGACAGAATTGAGGTTGCTGAAGGCCTATACGGATTCACCACTGCTTACAACATCCTTGGGTAATTTTGTTTGGCCATTCCCTTAGCACCGGAAACGCACCTCTTTTACAGCGCTTTGCCATGACCACAGTTGAGACTTGAAATCCCAAAGAGCAGAAGCAATAGGCTGCAGGCCTTTCCCCAACATCTGCCACACTCACTAATTTCTTACTGTCACTTACTTGTTTGGGCACATCATTATCTTTCTCTCCAGGGTTGGAAGTGGTTTGGAAAGCCCCTGCCAGGGGTGTCCTAAGCGGAGGTTATTTATTTCCAGCCTGTGTACAAGTCAAGGAAAAGCTTCCTCTTCACCCTCTGAAGGTTCAGTGAACATCAACTGATAAAAGACAGAATAGGAGAAAAGGCATCCAAAATGTCATTTTAATGTACATAGCATGGGAGAACTGAAGGAGAATGATTACCCAATACCACAGTGGGGGAAGAGAAGCATATATACCTTTTTTCATGGCAAAAGGGGCGATCGGGAGTGTAGACATTCTTTTGAGGAGCAGCAAATCATTAGAGAGAATGACTGGACCCTGGAGATAGAAATTAATTTGTAAAATTTGTCTTTGGAATTTGAAAGCATCTGAGAGGCAGGTGGTATCTTGTGAAAAGTCCTCCCGGGTGTGGCTTCATTTCCCCAGTCTTCTTTTCTGAGATAGATAATGAGATTTCAGGCAGAGAACTGAAGGCAACTGGGTTTCCCCTGGAAAGAAGCTTTCTTGGTCAGATAACAAAATCCTAGAGTCCCTCCCTGTGCTTGCGGGTGGGAGCATGGGCACAGGGAGGGACTCTGTTGAGCTAATATTGTGAAACCATGTTAGTTAAGATGAGAAGTGTTGACCTGAAAGGAAGAAGCAGAGGTGAAATTAATAAAAGCAGAGAGTTTATTTGGGCCGAGCTTGAGGATTGCAACCCAGGAGCATAGATTCAAGTTGCCCTGAATATCCACTCTGATTAGGAGCAGTTACAAGCTGATTTTTTTTTTTTTTTTTCTTCAGACAGAGTCTCACTCTGTTGCTAGGCTGGAGTGCCTTGGTGCAATCTGGGCTCACTGCAACCTCCGCCTCCCAGGTTCAAACAATTCTCCTGCCTCAGCCTCTCAAAAAGCTGGGACTACAGGTGCATGCCACCAAGTGCAGATAATTTTTGTATATTTAGTAGAAACAGGGTTTCACCATGTTGGGCAGGATGGTCTCGATCTCCTGACCTCGTGATCTGCCTTCCTTGGTCTCCCAAAGTGCTGGGCTTACAGGCGTGAGCCACCGTGTCTGGCCCCAAGCTGATTTTTAAAGGAAAAGCAGCAGCAGTTCCTGAGTTGTTTACCAAGGTCAGAGGGACCTTGGTTCTGAGGCAGCTCTTAAGGCCTCTTAGCATGGCAAAGCCTGTGTCTGGGATATTGCTTTCTGAGCCCCAACACATGTAAACATTTGAGAAAGAAAAGTAGCTCTGGGCAGTCTGAGCTATGTGAGGTCTGCAAAATTTATCAGGCCCAAAGAGCCATGAGCATGAAGCTGCAGTCAAACACCCCCCATTCCCCAGAGCAATTGTTTAAAGGCATTTTGCTCTTTTTCCTTCCCTGTAGTTTCCAGGCAAGCTGATAAATTACCTAAAATGTTATCACAAGTTGCACAAAGTGACCTTCACCTATTATCTTAATGTTCCTGGAATTTGTGATACAAAGAACAATGTATACCAATCAGTAGCTAATGTTATTTTAATGAACCTATGTAAGAACTGCCCCTTCCTTTTAAGAACCCACTTATAATTGTTGCTACTCAGAGTATACATTCAGGGCAACTTGAATCTATGTCTCCCGGGTTGCAGTCCCCAAACATGGCCTAAATAAACTCTCTACTTGTATTAATTTGCCTCAGTTTTTTCTTTCTTCTGGACCTCACATTTTAAAAATGCCATCATCTTCCATTTGATAGCATTATACTTGTCTGTGGCATCCTCTTCCATAAAACATGTATATAATCCCCCTGTGTTTGACAAAAGTGTTTCCTAGATGAAGCACAACAATAGTTCATCACTTATAAACCACATTATTAAGATAGAGGGCTGATGTTAAAGTCTGAAAAGGTCCGACTTCCATAGAATCTTGTTCTGCAGAAAAAAAAAAAGTCATATTCTTTTCACTTAAATATAGAACAAGTATCCACACTTTAGATCTCACAGAGTGAAAAAAAAATGTTGCTTTTGCCAAGATCTTTGAAATGAGTACTTTCTTTAACAACTCACAAGAGGATTTAAGTTTCTATTCTTTTTGAAGAATTACAGCTTTCATCAAATCAAACGAAAAGAATTAGTAACTGTGCTGGTACAGCACTGATTCAACCAAATGTAACAAAACGATTGAAAATTTCTGTTGAAAAAGTGCCAGAGCTAGAGCTAATGTTGTGAAACCATGTTAGTTAAGATGAGAAATGCTGACCCGAAAGGAAGAAGCAGAGGCGAAATTAATGTAAGTAGAGAGTTTATTTGGGCCGAGCTTGAGGATTGCAACCCGGGAGCATAGATTCAAGTTGCCCTGAATCTCCACTCTGATTAGGAACAGTTACTAGTCGATTTTTAAAGGAAAAGAAGAGGCAGTTCCTGAGTTGTTTACCAAGAATTTGCATTAAAATAACATAAGCTATTGATTGGCTGTACATTGTTCTTTGTATCACAAATTCAAGGAACATGAAGATACTAGGTGAAGCAGACAGTCAGAAACAAAATGACTTTAAGCAATTGCCTCCAAAGAAGGAGGAGCGTGACTGAAGTCCCACACTCAGGTTTCCCTGAGCCTGATACATTTTGCATACCTCACACAGCTCACACTGCCAGGAGCTATTTTTCTATTCTCAAAAGGTAGGGAGAAGAGGTTCTAAAATTAATGTGTTATTTAGAATTTTATACTAATTCTTTCTTTTCCAATACCTATAACAACAAAGGATGAGGCATGAAGTCTTGTCAGTTGTCTAAGTGCTGTCTAAATGGAGAGGCAAAAATACTTTTAACAGCTTTGATAGAAGTGAATTTGATATGCAAAAAAACTGCACATATTTAATGTATGCAATTTGATGAGTTTGGACATTTGCAGACACCCAAATACCATCACCGCAGTCAAGGTAATGAGCACATCCATCTCCTCCGAAAGTTTCCTATGTCTCTTTGCATGTTTTTTCTCAGGCAAAGTATTTTTCATCAGTACATAGAACTTACATAAATAAAGGGAAGAAAACACTAAAGACATGTGAAAAAAAATTCTTAGCATTCTACCATAGAAAGAATCTTAGCAATCCCTGTCTTCTCATTTTGCATATGAGTGAAGAGGGCACAAGGTAGGGGGTTAAATGACTTATTTTGGACGCACAGAGAAAGGGACCCAGGTGTTCTGGTTCCAAATTGCAGGCTGCTGCTCTTCTCGCATGGTAATTTTCCCTCCAGATCACCCCTGCCTGGTCCAGCCTCTAACACAAATCCTCTTTGCCCATTTTATTTAGTTTTTATTCCTATTTACTGTGTTGTTTAAAACAGTGATGACAGAAATGTCCAAATTCTGCCAAAACATGTTAGAGGTTTATTCTGAGCCAATAGGAATGGCCGTGGCCCAGGCTACATAATCTCAAGAGGTCCTGAGAAAGCACACCCAAGGCAGTTGGGTTACTTCTTACTCAATCAGTCTTTGTGACCATAGAACAGCAACTAAACCCCAGGCAGCACTTACCATCTATCATCTATCATCTATCACCTGTCTGTTCCACATTTGCTAAGGCACTGAGTGGGATGGGGTCCCAGTCCGGCACAGGGACCCATCAGGGTGACAATGTGAAGTTTGGTAGGATCACAGTGATGGTCATCACTGTACCCTAGTGACCCAGGGCTTCACTGAGGCCAACCTCTAGTCCTCATAGGAGTACTGGGTGAAGAGTCCTAAGGACTTTCCTTTGGTTTTGCTGTTCTTGACTCACTTGGACCAACTCCCTGCCCATCTCAGCTGCAAGGTTTGCTTGAGAGCCTCTCACACTCATCAGGCTTTTCAGTTTCTTCATTTCCCAAACAGAAAAAGAACTAGATGCTGTGAACCAGTTTGTATCACTACCTTCCACTTGGAGAAGCTTGAAAATTAAACGCTCTTATTTCCTGGAGTCTCTTGCAGCTAGGATCTAGGATGCTGATTAGTCCCTGCCAACTAAATTAGCATGTGTTGTGATTTCCATTGTTATTGTTTCTTTTTAATTTGGTCTTGGGGGTCTCTCTCCTGAGCGGGTCGGAAGCCAAGACAGAACCACTCTCTAGGACAAGACTGACAAGGGGAAAGTTAAGTTCATGTGAGTCAGTCAGTTAAAACACAAGAGGAAGTAAAACCAAAATGCAGGGAGCAGAAGAAATGTATTACTCCCAGTCCCAGAGAGGCTGGGGGTGGTGACAGGAAGTCTGGAGGGAGAGGGAGTTCAACCAGTGAGAGGAAGAGAGGCAGGAGCTGGGACTAGGCCTTCATTAAGGCCCATGGGCATTTCCTTAGGCTTTCCCATGGGGTTTTGGGTTGGCTAGTTTTAAAAAAAGACGCACAAAGCAGGAAACCTCTTTAAATGACTCTGCTGTTATTGTGGTCAGCAGCTGCAGGGTGTGTTGGGTTTGGGTCAGTGGAACAAGATGCCAGCAGACAATATTGCAGACAACCACACAGGGCAGGGAAGGTTTCGCTAGGTCAAAATGGACAGATAGGACCATTTCAAACAACTTATGTCAAGCCTAAAAATGGGTGCTGAGGCAGCAACTCTATTAAACCAATTCATGACAATTTGCTCAAGATTTGGAAGAGAGGACGCGAGGAGGCTGGACTCCCGTCTTTGTTAGTTGGTTCTGTGCACAAGTAACGTCATAGGAACAGGAGGCTTTGGGCAGGAGCTAGCTCCCGGGGGCCCTTCTCTTGCTCCCTGAGTGAAAGAGGCAGCCGGCGGGGACATAGCTTTGTGATGGTTTCCACTTGTAGGAGAGATTTAGAGGCCACATTTCATAGCCTCAGGGGTAGGAACTTCCCTATGGGTGGGACCTGTGTACTCAGGGCCGTTTCTGGAGGCCAGCCTGTTCCCTCCTGCTTTCAGCTCTTCCACCAGCTGTGTGCGTATCTACTTCTGTGTACTGTATCATTTCCTGACTAACGGCCCTGGAGTGACTCCTGCGTCCTGCAGTGAGCCCTGACCCCTGCAGGTGGGTCTGGAGGAAACCTAGACATCACCCATCTTCACTGCGCTAGGCATGGTCTTAGGAAATGTTAAGGGCAAGATGTTTGTCATACATTGGACAGAAGACTCAGAGTGTGACAGTTTCTGAGTTAATTACACATAATAGCACACAAACCGGTAAATATCTTCTTCATGTAAAGATATGTTAGGAAATGAATTACAGAAGATTCTGGTCATCTGTTTATGATATACACTGCCTAATTTGGCTGTACATATATATAACTTCTTTAAGCATCTTTCAAGGACATGTTAGAATTTTGTGTTAAAGAAAAACCATAAGTCTACAGCCTCCTGAGGGAAAGCTAGAAGGAGTTTCCTTTCTTCCACTACGCAGAACATTCAATCATTTTATTCCAAAATCAAAGAGAAAGAATGGTTTTTACTGAATTCTAGTACTGGGTTTTAAAGCCTGCAAGAGGAGATTAAAGGACAGGCCTAAACCTTTAAAAACCTGTTTCCTTCGAGGCAGCTGGAGATGTTTAGAAGGAAAGACCAATCTGAAGGCCACGGGGGTCTTCAGAGGCCTGAGGCTGGTAGAGGGGTGCCCATGGGCACAGACTGGTGGTGAAGCAGGGGCAGGCTGAAGAGAGGTCATTGCCTTGTCCCACGACTGACACCTTCATTCTAGTGCCCCTCATTAGTCATCTCTTCTCAGAGAGGACTCTGATCAATGGGCAACTTTTTCCCAGAAACTTGTTTCATGTTATGGTGTACTTTCCTCTTCCTGTCCAGATAAAAAGTCTTCTAATCTGTAAACTTAGAAATCTGGGTTCTATAAGAAGCTTTGAAAAGTAGCATAATGGATTTTACTCTGAAATAAGGTTGTCCCTTGTTTTCAATGCTTTCTTTTGTCAAGCATGCCAGTGTTGGTAAAAGATGTGTATGACATGTTCCATCTTTTCTTTGCATCGAGTTCTTGTACATATCGTTCTTAATCCCTCTGGGAAGGAGCACTCTGATGAGAAAGGCACCTGTCTTAGCCCAGGAGTCTAAGTCAGCTGCCTGCTGGGCCAGTCTCCCTGCCACTCTCCCCTCACCTCACACACCCTGTCTGCCCCTTGCTTTTCCATAGAAGCAGTTGTGAGATTGTCCTCGTCTGCCAGGGAGTGGTGAAATAAGCATTGCAAATGACATTCTGAAACGGACTTCAATATTTGGAGACTTTCTGAGCTCCAGCCTTAAATCTCATTTCAGGCCGTGATGAGGTTTCTGGTAGGTTTTCTAGTGAGACTAAACTGTGGTGGCTCCCGAGGCTTCTGATTTCTATTTCCTGGCATTGACACTGCCAAATTTCCTCCCATTTAGGCTTGAGGCAGAAGGGAAAATGTTCAAGATTATGCGCTTTTGTTAAGATGTGCTAAACCCAACCAGGATGTTTTTAAAATGGAAAAGGTAATACAAACACCAAGGCCTGCCAAAGGATGAGCCCTCTTAAGCTCAAGTGAGAGAGCTTTACTAGGCACTATTTTTATCCTATGAGCAAGAGAAACTACATTTGAACCGAAGTATAATCACATTCACTGCTTGGTATTTTACATATGATTTTATCTCTCTCCAATTAGCTATGTTACCTAACCTCTTGTTCCTATGTGAAAATAGACAGTGAATTAGAGACGCCTCTTGGAATTGGTAGTAACTATTCTTGACAGATGCCGAACAGCGAACCAGCTGCTAAGCACAAGTGAAATATAGAAGTCCCTGCTGCTGGGCTAATTTAATCTAATTGGTATATTTGTCTTTATTCATGATTTTATGAGGGAAAAAAAAGATCATTGACAACAGCATTTCAGATAAATTTTTTTCATTCCTTGGGGCCTTGGAAAGTTTTTCTTAATCTGTTGCACTTGCATTGGCAAGCACCTGCACCCCTCTGCCCACACTTGGTGGGGTTCAGTGTTATTTGACTAAAAGGAGAAAGTATTTGCTTACCTGCAATGAAGAACTTTTCAAGCTTCTTCATCCTTGTTGGTCTGCTGTCCTCCCTTGACAATTTAATACAGTTGCCTTATTTCCTAGCTCTTGAGATAAAGGCATCTTCCTGTGCTCCTCCTAGCCCAAGACAGATGTTCTTCTTACATGAGCATGAGTTTATCTCCCATGAGGAAGCAGCAAGGAATTAGTCTACAAAGAGAAACAGAGTGAAAATGGACAAGGTACTGATAACAGCAAGGTTTTGAAAGGAAACAGGTCAGGCAAATTAGAGAAGGGGTGAGGAAGAAGAGAAAATTGAAAAGTAGGTTTTCAATCCTCTTCCTGCATCTGTGTGCTCTCCTAGGCTGGCAAGAGGGTTAAATTCATTGTCATGTCCAGCACAGACTTAATCATTCAGTCAGTGGCCTGGCTTTCATTGTTTTAATCTACTTATGAGGACTAATTTTTACTTGATTTCTTTAACTATGAGAATTCTCCAAGATGGAAGAAGAAGAAGTAGCTCTAAATTTAATCCTAAACAATAAGAAATAAAGCCATGTTAAAAAATATTTTGACATAATATATAATTTGCATTTTTAAATGTCTGGAAAAATTGCAGTCATGATATCTCAAGTCCACAGTTAGATTTCTGAAAACCAACTGTGGCATTTAATATAGAAAGTTGTGGGCTTTGGTATATTTGGTTTGTAATTTCATCTAAGGTTGAAGACTAAAACAACAGGAAAACAGGGGAATCAGTTCTTCCCTCATTTATTTATTTGTTTTTCTTTTCTTTTTTTTTTTTTTTTTTTTTTTTGAGACGGAGTTTCACTCCTGTTGCCCAGGCTGGAGCGCAATGGCACAATCTTGGTTCACCGCAACCTATGCCTCCTGGGTCCAAGTGATTCTCCTCTCTCAGCCTCCTGAGTAGCTGGGATTACAGGCATGCACCACCATGCCTGGCTAATTTTGTATTTTTAATAGAGACGAGGTTTCTCCATGTTGGTCAGGCTAGTCTCAAACTCCCGATCTCAAGTGATCCACCCACCTCGGCCTCCCAAAGTGCTGCCATTGCAGGCATGAGCCACCACGCCCAGCCTTCTTGTTGTTGTTGGAGAACAGGACCTTGCTATGTTGCCCAGGCAGGCCTTGAACTCCTGGGCTCAAACATCCTCCCGCCTCTGCCTCCCTAAATGCTGGGATTGCAGGCATGAGCCACTGCACCTGGCCTTTTCTTTCCTGATTCACGTTATTGATGGTAACCATTTGGATCGCTAAAGGAAAAAGCAGCAGCACGCTCATGACCCAGATAATGCCATGGTTCTGATTAAACGAAGGTGCAAAACAGACACAGAGAGAATTAGAGTGCTCCTCAAGCCTCAGGTCCATCAGGTCCAAGCAGGAAGTGGTCCATACTCAGTCCTCATAAGTCCTTTGTTAGTCTTCCGAACGGTGTTTTTTTTTTTTAATTCTATGGGTAGAATTCATTTCTTTTAGCCCTATATTAGACAAATCACATTCTAAAACAAAGTAAAAAAGAATCTGACATAAAACAGCAGAACAGTTTCTTCTCAAAGAAAATAGGTTTTACTCCATTATGTTTCTTGAGAAGGAAACTTTCTTTCTTGCAAATCTTTGTAAAATTCTCTCTCTAGGGCATGGATCAAGCTAGCATCAATGATCACCTTCATGATCAGCAACATATTTAGAGTATGACTTTGTGCCAGGTGATGTGAAATAAATATATAGGAACAGTCCCAGCCCTGGTTATCATTTATTCATTCAGTCAGTCATTTTTCAGCATCTCACACAGCAGGTCCCCTCTCAACCCTCTTATGATGCCAGTGGGGCCATAGTCCAATGAAGCCAACATGTTGCAGATGCTACATCTACAGCAATGCAAATTGCCAAATACTGCAGGAATTCAAGGATGAGAGAGACCACAGTGCACATTTCCAGGGATGCTTGGACTGAGGCTATGGAACTGGAGAGTAGCCCTGAAGAGCAGGTAGGTCTTAGAAGAAAGGACTGGAAGTCAAGGTGGGGCCTCAGCACATCTGGGCTCCACTCTCTCCAAGAGGTTTTCAACACTCTGGATAGGCTATTTTGTCTCAGACTATACTTTGGAACTAAGTCATCTTTCTCGATACAGGTTTACACAACCTCTAGGGATTTAAATTTTGGGGGATTTGTAAGTGGGACAGATGGTTGGGTGTGGTGTAATGCATTTGCTTGCCTTTCCTAGAAATTATCTTGGGGCAAGCCATCGTGGGAAGTTGAATGACCTAGAACACATCTCCAAGCCAATCTTCATCCAAACTTCTGCTCTATATCAGCACAAGGCTCCATGCTGGCACATAAAAAGCTATCGATGTAGGTTTGTTGTAATGTTTCTGAATGAAACTGTGGGCCAGACAGAAAGACCTTTCAATGAAGCTGACTTGAAACATATTAAGACAGCATTTCTTACCCCTCCTCCCCACTTCTGAACTTCTTTACTTCAACTTTTCCAAAGCTTAATCTTGGCATCCAGTTAATCCTATGACTGTATTCCAATGATTCTGAGGGGAAACCTTCAACTATGCATGACTTTTGGAGTGTAGGAATATACTGGTATCAGTAGAGTTAATATTCCTGGTTAGGTTACTTTAAAGCATAAATTGCAATATAATAGTGTCATGACTACCCCAAAAGATCTTCGTAAGCTTGGTGTGAAGGAAGATGAACAACATGCTTAGAAAAGCTTGCCCTGAAGGTGCCAGTGTGGCTAGTATGCAGGCCAGTAAGTGACGCTAACTGCCTAATTGGAAGACTTCTCAAATGTGGACGTTGTTGAAAAGTTCCATGTAACATGCCTAGAGAAGGATGCTTTCCTCTACTTTCATACACTCAAGGAGCATCTATTTACATCCAGGTCCCAGCAAAAAAATAAAGTACATATTCATACAGTAGATTTTTGTGATTACTAGAGTACAATTTCATGAGTATTGTATTAAGCTAACATCCTAATAAGCCATTGGGTATTTATTATTCTCTGCCCGGTGATTTTATACATAATTAGAAATATGATTCATATTTTATGATACAAGAATGCCAGACTTAAACAAGTATGCTCAGAATCACACAACTAATAAATTGACCAACTAATGAGCAGAAAAATAAGGATCCATTTCCTCAACCATTGTTCAAAATATGTTTGTCTAGTACCTATTTTGAGTCAGGCACTGTGCCAGGCACTATATAATGATAAAGAAAATAGACAAATTGCCCTTGATCTTAGGGACCATTGAGTAAAGGATATAGTTATGAAGCATTGCAGAAGATTTGAAGAAAAAAGTAATAAGGCTTATTGGAAAAGGGATCAATTAGCAGAATCTAATTAAACTTGAAGCAAGGGAAAGCATCTTTAAGGCAATGACACAGGTAAGTAGAAATTAGCCAGAGGAGCAGTGGATGGGGTGGGGAGAGCGTGCTCTTGAGAAACTGCAGAGAATATGTGACTAGACAGGCGATGCAGTGGCAGATGACCTAGAGATGCCACCAAACCCCCAGGTCTCCTTTGTCCTTTCTACCATGCTTCCATTGAGAAAATAAGCAGATCTCAGCAGGACCATGCTGTCTCTGGCATCACTGGAAAGATTCCGTTCTGCCTTTTCCTAGTTCCTAGTGCTTGTAGTCATTCCATGGAGTTCTTGGCTTGAGGAACTATCACTCTAGTCTGTGCCTCTGTCATCACGTGAAATTATCTCTGTGTATCTATCTGTCTGTGTCTATTTTCTCCTGTGAGGACACCAGTCACTGGACTAGGACCCATTGTAATCAAGTATGACATCATCTTAACTCATTACATGTGCAAATGTTCTGTATCCAAATGAGACCACATTCTGAGAAATATGAAAGCCACAGACCAACATTTCTTCTGAATATGGACACAAAATTCTCAACAAAGTAGCAAAAAGTGAATAGAGTAATATATAAAAAGAGTTATACACCATGACCAAATTGGATTTATCTTAGGAATTCAAGATTGGTTTAATACCCGCAAATCAATTAATGTAATACATTATACAAAAAGAATAAAAAACAAAAAAAAGATCCTCAATTGACACAGAAAAATCATTTTACAAAATCTGACAGCCTTTCATGATTTAAAAATACTCTACAAACTAGGAATCGAATGGGACTTCCTCAACCTGATAAAGTCTTTGAAAATCTCCAAGTTAATACCATGCTCAATGATGAAAGATTGGATATTTTCTTCTAACATCAGGAAAGAGACAAGCATGTATGTTCTCACCACTTCTATTCAACATTGTACTAGAGGTTCTAGCCACAACAGTTCAGCAAGAAAAAAAAAACTAAAGGAAGGAAGGAAGGACAAACGAACAAGCAGATTAGAAAGGAAGAAGTAAAACTATTTATTTGCAAATGACATAATCTTGTACATAGAAAATCCTAAGACATCCACTAAAAAACAGTGGAACTAAAAAACAAGTTCAGAAAGGTGGAAAAATATAAGATTAATATGCAAATGTCAGTTGTATTTCTAAATTCCTTGAATGAACAATCTAAAAATGAAATTAAGAAAGCAATTCCATTTACAATGGCATTTAAAATATGTAAGAATAAATTAAACAAAATAAGTGAAAAATGTGTACTCTTAAATCTACAAAACAATGTTGAAGAAGATCTAATTGGTTGGAAAAATATCTCATATTCATGAATTATATAACATTATTACTATGGCAATACTCCTTAAATTGATCTATACATTGAATATAATCCCTATTAGAATTCCAGCTGACTGCTGTATATAAATGACACGATGATTCCAAAATTCAAGTGGAATTGCAAGGGACCCAGAATATCCAAAACCATGTTGGAAAAGAAAGACAAAGTAGGAAGACTCACACTTTCCATTTTAAACATGTGCTACAAAAGCAATGGCAATTAAGACAGTGTTGCACTGGTACGAAGATAGACATGAAAATCAGTGGAAGAGAAGTGAGAGTCCAGACATAAGCCCACACAGTTATGGGCAACTGATAAGGGTGCCAAGACCATCCAAGGGAGATAGGATTATCTATTCAAAAAATTGTGCTGGAACAAGAGCCATATGCAAAAGAATGAATTTTGACCCTACCTCACACTAAATATGGCTGAAATTTTTCCAAATTTGACACAAGCTAACAGATTCAAAAAGATGAGTGATTCTCAAACAAGATAAAACCAAAGAAATTCTTATGAGGATACACCCTTCTGCAAATGAAAGACAATGTGCATATATTGGAAGCAGTGAGAGAGAAATGATACCTTATCTATTGGGGGAAAAACAATCTGAGTGACAGTGGGCTTCTCATTGGAAGCCGAGAAGCTAGAAAAAAGTGGCAAAATATTTTTCAGTGCTTAAAGAAAAGACATGTCATCTCCAAATTTTATATTTGCCCAAATTATCTTTCAGGAATACAGGGAAAGTAAAGACATTTCCAGATCAAAAAAACCTAAGAGAATTTGTCACCAGCAGATCTGTAAAAGAATGTCTAAGGGGAATCTTGAAACATAAAATAATAAAGGAGAAAATGTGGACCATCAGGAAGGAAAGAAAAACAACAGAAAAAGCAAAAATATGACGGAGAAATACAGGCACCATCTTAATCAAGTGACCAAATTTATCAACAGTAAGTGGGTAAACCAACATCCTATACCTCCTGATAAGATAATTGGAGACGAATACAGCATTGCATCTGGGGCATTTCTGCCAAATATAAGTGTTGTGAATTAAATAATAAGAAAATATCAAACAAACTCAAACTAAGGAGCATTTGACAAAATGTCTGACCTCTATTCTTCAAAAATTCCAAGGTCGTAAAAGACAAGGGAAGAGAAAGGCTAATGAAGGCTAAAGAAACAGTCAAGACTCATGAGATCTACGAAGAGATTGTGGCAATTCTATCACTGACATGATACTGCCACGTAATCTAATTTATGATTGTCACGCATATAATTGAGTTTTTGTATGAGAGTGTATACTTATTTTTAGGAACTCTGCACTAAAAAAAAGGGATATTTGGGCATATCTGCAATTTACTCTCAAATAATTTTAGATAGATTAGATAGATATCTACCTAGATGTAGATATCTTTACTGATACACATATATGTGTGTATGTTTGGGAAGAGAGAGAGAGACAAAAAAACATGAAGGAATTATGGTAAATATGGTAATATTTAAGTATATAGGTATTAAGAAAATGAGTTAAGTTATATAATAGTTATCTATACTAATCTTGCAACTTTTCTGTAAGTTTGAAATTATTTCAAAATAAAAAAAGACAAAAAAGTGGAGAAAAGATCTGAACAGATCCCTTACCAAAGAAGATATACAGGTGGCAAGTAAGCATATGAAAAGATGCTCAACATCAATTATCACAGTAGAAATGCAAGTTAAAACAATAACAAAATACCACTACACACCCATTAGAATGCCTGAAATAAAAAAGAAAAAATCTGACCAGTTGTTACCAAGGATATAGAACAATAATAGAATTCATTATTGGTGGGAATGCAAAATTATGTAGCTACTTTGGAAGACAGTTTGGCAGTTTCTTCCAAAGCTAAACATAGTCTTACCATGTGATCTAACAATGACAGGTATTTACCCAACTGATTTAAAAACTTACGTTGACACAAAAATCCCATACATTAATATTTATAGCAGCTTTATCTATAATCACCAAAGATTGGAAGCAACCAAGATATCCTTTCAATGGGTGAAGGATAAATAAACTAATAGAATATTATTCACTGATAAAGAGGAATAAGCTATTAATGCATGCAATAACATGTATGAGTATTAAATGTGTATTGCTAAATGAAAGAAGCCAGTCTGAAAAGGCCACATACTGTATGATTCATTCATATGACATTCTAGAAATGGCAAAACTACAGAAACAGAAAAGAGATGGGTGGTTCCTGGGGATTTAGGGAGAGAAGAGTTTTGATTATGTGAAGTACAGGAGATTTTATAGAGAGATGAGACTACTTGGTACAGTAATGTAGTAGTAGATAAACAACATTATGCATTCATCAAAACCCTTAGAACTTTACAGCACAAAGAGTGAAGCTTAATGTATACAATTTTTTTTAAGATTTTGGATAACTGGGGGACCTGCATGGACTACAAACTGGTAAAATAATCCAACAGTACCAGAAATGCATGTCATAGCCTCACTGAAGAGGGTGAGGAAAAGTGATACTAATGTAAGTAACTTTGGAAAGGACCAGTCCATAAGACTGAAAACAAAAGGAACTGTACAGTAGATTGTGCTAGTTGGTATGGATTTACAATATTGAAACTGCCATAAGTACATGTGTACTGGGGTTGAACAAATAAGTAACTGAATGGTGGATGGTGGGCATCAAGTTTCTCACTGTTGGAGTGAAAGGTTACAGACATGCAAGGTAGAAAGGATAGAATGAGGCGTGTGGTACTGGGTTAGACTGAGACATGAGCATGAACTCATGTTTAGCTTAATATTGACCCAGATGGTTACATATAGAAATGTGTGTTTGTGTGTGTGTGTGTGTGTACATGGGTTAGTTAGTATGCACACACGTGTCATCTAGCTATGTTCATTGAGAAGGTCTAGAAGCAAGGACATCCCAGTACTGATGAGTGCACCAGTATGCAGATCTCAGTTTTTTGTATTACTCTCCACAAAAAGGAATAAGGGCTCATTCTAGGACTGGGACAGGGAATATACAATATAAGCCTGGAGGACTTTGTAGTGCCAGGAAATAGAGAAGCACCCAAAACACAAAAGGATTGGGGCATGTCAAAGGGACACTAGAGTCCACTGAAAGACTCCCAGTGGCCGAAGGTTGGACAATTTGGACCAAATAAGTAATGTAGTATTGGATTATAATCCAAAGTATAAGTTAAAAATGTATGAGCCCATACGGAGATAAATAAACTATTGAATAAATAAATAAATAGGGGAGAAAAACAAATCTCACATAGAGAGAATTTCATATAATTTATGCAGGTATTTCCCCATCAAGGTGGTGGAACAGAACTCCCCAACTCTTTAGCATGGGCGGTGCATAGTGACTTGCTTCCAGAGAAGAGAATATGGGAAGGAGGAAAGTAACTTAGCAGTGGAGAAATCTGGCCAATCTCAGTTATGTGATCAAGGTTAACATGGCATGTTACTAGTCTGCAGTCTTGGTATATGATGAAAATGGCACTTCACCTCTTTGGTCTTCCTCCAAAAAACCCATACTGTCATCCTGTTGTAAGAAAATCATCAGACAAATCTAAACTGAAGGACATTCTGCAAAATGTTAACCCAGTACGCCTCAAAATTTTCAAAGTCATTGATAATAAGGAAAGGGAGTCACAGTCTACAGAAGCCTAAGGAGATATGATTACTAATGTAATGTGGTATCCTGGATGGGATTCTGCAGCAGAAGAATGTAATTAATTTTTGTTTTTGCTGCAGTGTGTATAATTATATTGAAAATGCTATAATAGCATATAGTAAGTGAAGGAAACTGGAAATAAAAAATATTCTCAATGAAGACCAGCTGCATTACTCAACTTTAAGGCCTCTGTGCAAAACCTTAAGATGTTCCTTAACAAATCTACCAAGATGGAAAAGGCTATATAATTACAACAAACTGTTAAGTAACATTTAAGTTGCAAACTGTTGCTGACTAGACACATCATGTAACTTCGTTTTTCAGAAAAATTTCACTGAAACAAGAGAAAAAGGTTTTTTTCTCCTTTTTAAGTGATACAGGTGGGTACTAGGACGAAGGGTATAGGACAAGAGACAATATTAATATAATTGCAAAAGAAAAAATGGAAACTTATTTGTAGAACTAAGAAAACTGAACCCTGAGCCTGCAGCGATGACAGCCAAGAAGAAAACCTTGTGTCAGCTCAGAATTTCCAGAAATCTCAGGAATTAGAAGCACCCAGATGGCTTTGGAAATGGAAGCAGATTATGAATAGGATTAGTTAAAGGTTATTTGAGAAACTGTTACATTATCAGATATCCCTCTCCTCCACCAAAATCACACACACACAGAGAGAGAGAGAGAGAGAGAGAGAGAGAGAGAGAGAGAGAGAGAGAGAGAGAGAGAGAGAGAGAGAGAGAGAGAGAGAGAGAGATGCATGATCCCGGCAGAACTGCTGCAGTTTTATCCTCTCCGGAGAGTAACATAGAGGTCACTTGACACAGGCACTTGGAAAAGCTGAGGTGCAGCGAGAAGATGGGTATAATTTTAAACACAGGGATATTAAGTGAAAATTTATGTACTGAATGTGAATCCCCTAGTCCTCTTCCTCTACTTGATACTCAGAAATCTACAAGGTACTCTAATAGCTCCAAGGAGGAGATGGGAAGGGACTTCTGCAGAAATCCTTAACAGACTGAGAAGAAAAACCTACAATAAGATCAGGGGCTCCCTGATGGCACTGTCCACCCCATTTGCAATTTGTGAAGCCCACCATTGAGCATTCCACGTGCTGATCTCCCACTCATTATCTTGGGGGCCCATCCTTAAATCAGAACACACAGAAGAATGACTAGATTATCTTAGGGAAGCCTCTTCTATCAAAGTTAATGAGCAAAACCTACCAATGTGGAAAAGGATACTTGAAGAAAGGAGAGTGTATGCAGGGAAATAAAACTTTAGTAATTATAAAGCTATCATTACAGCATATCCATACTATACTATTATAGTATTCCTATAAAGAAAATGAAAGGGAAGATACCACATCCAGGAAATAAGAACAGGATGTTGTTTAAACAATTATTAATTAAAAAAAGGCAATCGCCAATGTGAATGCACAATGATACAGTCACCTTGGAAGACAATTTGATATTGTCTTAAAAAAGTAAACATGCTCTTGCCATGTAATCCAGCAATCATGTTCCTTCATATGTACTCAAAGAAGCTTAAAACATGTCCACAAAAACAATCTGTACATATGTCTATAGCGGTTTTATTTATAATTGCCAACCAATATGTTCTTCAGTAGTTGAATACTAAAAAAAGTGTGGAACATTGAGACAATGGAATATTATCCAGCACTAGAAACTAAGCTATGAAAAACAAGGAGGAAACTTAAATGTGTATTTGTAAGTAAAAGTAGCCAATTTGAAAAGGCCACGTACTGTATCACGGCAACTATATAAGATTGTGGGGAACGCAAAACTATGGAGACTGTAAAAAGATCAGTGTTTGACAGGGATTGGTGGGGAATGAGTGATGAATAGGTGGAGCACAGAGGATTTTAAGGGCAGTGCCATATTCTTCACAATACTGTAATGATGGATACTCGTCCATATAATTTGTCCAAACCCACAGAATGTACACGACTGAGCCCTCGTGTAAACTATGGACTTTGCTGGATAACCATGTAAACAATGGACTTGTACGGATTATGATATGTCAACGTAGGTTCATCAATTGTAATAAACGTACCCCTTTGCTGGGGGATGTTGATAGGGAGGCTGGTGGAGGGCAGAGAGGGTATATGTGAACTCTCTGTACCTTACCTTCAATTTTGCCATGAACTTAAAACCACACTAAAAAAATAAAGGAAAGCCGGGCATGGTGGCTTACGCCTGTAATCCCAGCACTTTGGGAGGACGAGGCCGGTGGATCACTTGAGGTCAGGAGTTTGAGACCAGCCTGGTCAACATGGCAAAACCCCGTCTCTACTAAAAACACAAAAATTAGCCAGGCGTGGTGGGTGCCTGTAACCCCAACTACTCGGGAGGCTGAGATAGGAGAATCGCTTGAACCTAGGAGGTGGAGGTTGTAGTGAGCCGAGATCGTGCCACTGCATTCGAGCCTGGGCAACAGAGTGAGACTCCGTCTCAAAAAAAAAAAAAAAAGAAAGGTAAGAAGAAGTTCTGATAAACAAAAACTAAGATAAGATGTGTGCAAAATTCAGTAAATATGTTGGAAGATAAGATTAGAAAAGTTTCCAAACATAGAACAAAAAGTCAAATATGTGAGTAATAAGAAAGAAAAGATATAAAAAATAGAGAATCAGCTCAGTAGATCCAATACTCAAAACTCAAAAAAGACTTTCAGAAAGAGCACAACACATTAAGAGAGTAAAAAATGATCTTTAAAATCTTCAAGGAAGTTTTCCAAAATTGAAGGACATAAATTTCAAATTTAAAAAGTGGATAGAGTAGCCAACACAATACATTTTTTAAATAAAATCAAGCCTAACATTGTGAAATATCACAATTCTGAGAACAAGTATATCTGAAGGTTTAAAGGAAGAAAAACTGTCAGATATGAAAGATTGAGATTCAAATGTCTTTGTATTTCTCAGTAGCAAAATTGTAAGCTGGAAGCAATGAAACAAAACTTTTAAAGTTCTGATGAGAAATTATTTCCAATCTTAAACCTAGAAAAAAGTTCTATTAAATGTGAGGATTGTATAAACGTGCCTCTCTTCTACCTTTTCTCAGGAAGCTGCCAGACGAGGAGCTGTACGGAAATAAGAGTAATTCAGTGATGGGGTCCAGGCATCCTGAATATAAGCGGTCCATGTCAAGAAAGAGCCAAAGGGCGTCCTCAGGACATGGAAGAGGGGCATTCCAGGCTGGCAGCTGGGGAGGCCCAGAGAGCCCTGGAGAAGATCTGAAGTCCATTGCAGAGCTTTCTTTAAGACTACTGAATTATACAGAAAAAGCAGAAATGAAAAAAAAATTAAAAGTATAGAATTGATGTATTTTAATGAGATTTAAACATCTAGGGGAGAGTTTGGGGTGGGAATGCTGATAAGTTCATAGAAAAGTAAGCAAATGAAAACAAGACAAAAATAATAAAAGCAAAAAGGAAAAGTAATTGCACTGTGCTAGTAGATTCAGCTCTGAATAATATTTCATAATAGTAATATGTAAACAGTAAATACTGATTTAAACTAAAATGTTATAATTATACTGAGAGTATTGAAGATGAGGAAATACTGTGTGTGTGTGTGTGTGTGTGTGTGTGTGTGTGTGGTGTACTGAAAGCAACAGGAACAAGAGATAAAATCTCTTCTCATAATGTCAAAAACTGAAAAATGAAGAAGTGGCAATATGATTATCTATCTAGAAATATAAAAATAGAAACCAAAACAAACACTTCAAAATGTCAAAGGCTCTGTTGAAGAGGATTTGGGAAGGTGTTGGAGAGTACTTTTTCAATAATAAACTTTGAAAAATTGATTATTTTAAAGTATTGAGATGCATTACATGAAGGAAGGTGAAAACTAAAATAGAAAGACTTCTAATGCCTTGCAGTGTTCCTTAGATAATGCTCCTGAGTGAGGTCCCATCACTCTGCAATTGCACAGCCCTCCAAAAGAAAAGGTGAAGTTATCTTTCCCAGAAGCAGTCCATCTGGAGCCCAGGCGAGGGCACTAAGGCTTTTTCTCTCCCTCATTTTTTTTTTTTTAATTTTTTTATTTTTTTATTTTTTTGAGACAGAGTCTTTGCTCTGTCGCCCAGGCTGGAGTGCAGTGGTGCAATCTTGGCTCACCGTAACTTCCGCCTCCCGGGTTCTAAGTGATTCTCCTGCCTCAGCCTTCAGAGTAACTGGGATTACAGGTGCATGCCACCACATCCAGCTAATTTTGTATTTTTAGTAGAGACAGGGTTTCACCATGTTGGCCAGGCTGGTCTCATATTCCTGGCCTCAGGTGACCCACTCACCTTGGCCTCCCAAAGTGCTGGGATTACAGGTGTAAACCACTGCACCCGGCCTTTTCTCTCTCTTTCATGCCACACCAAATCCTGACTCCTAGAAGGATACCCAGTGTATGGTTAACATATTGGTGGTTGCAACAGACAAATCCTTTACCCCATTATGAAGACAATCACCTTTTCTCCCAAGCTAGTGCCTTCCTTTATATACACCATCATATTCATTTTCACTATAATTTATTAAGGGATATTTTTAATGCACAATCATATATCATCATCGAATAGTGGAAGGTGTAACTAGAAATCAGAATATGAACTTCTATAATGGCTTACTGTGGTTGTCAGTCAAAAGGGTTAAGCTTATACTGCTCTAACAAAGTGCTCTAACAAACTATTTCACAATCTCATTGCTTTAATACATAAACATCTATTTTTCTCTCAAAGTATCCTCTAAAGGAACAGGGAAATTGGAGAATCAGGAAAGATTGTTTCACTACTTCAGTTCAAAATTGTCTCTTTTGCAAAATTAAGGGATTAAACTAGCCAGTCACTGGTTTGCAAAAACATCCAGCTCTTTCTATCAACCTCTCTTCTCCTCTTACAGACTCTGGGATATGTCAGAGATGATGATGTTGATGATGACGACGGGCATTGTCACAAAGAGTATAACAACTATAACAATCTGTTTGGCTCTTACTAGATGCCAGGTGCTGTTATGAGCCTTAGATACATTTGATCACAAGAGCATCATGATCAGATGAATACTGTTAGGAAATAAAAAAGCAAAGGCTCTGATCCTTTTCCAGAACCTGCTTGACATAAAGCCTTTTGCATTTCAGTTAATGACAACTCCGTATTTCCAGCTGCTCTAACCAAAATGTCAATTCAGTGTTTCTCTTGCCCCACATCTCATCCAGTAAGAAGTGAGGTGCTGCTGGCTCTAAATCAAAATACCTAAAATACCCAGCTCTCTGTGATCACCTCCTTCACTGCCACCTTAACCTGAACTGCCCTCATCTTTTGCCTGGGTTGCTGCAGTCCCCTAACTGGTCAACCAACACTTACCCTTGCCACCATACAGTCCATTCTCAATGCAGCAACCAATGCGATACCTAAAAACCTACATCAGATCTGACCATTCCTCTGCTCATAACCTCTGGGTTTACAATGACCTATAGGGCCCTAAGTTATTTGGCCTTAGGTGGTCCTGTCTCTCATCCTGCCTCTTGGGCCTCATCTCCTGCACCTTATCCTCTAGTCACGTTGATCTTTGTCATGGTCCTGGAGCACACAGTCTCTCTTAAGCCTAAAGACTTTCTCTTCCTTGAATGCACTTTATCCAGATGTTTGGCAGTCAACTTCTGTTACAAACTGAATGTTTTTATCCCCCCAAATTCAAATGTTGAAGCCCTAATCCATGATAGGACTCTTGAGGAGATTGGTGCCCTTATTAGAAGGAGAAGACAGATCTCTCTCCACATGAAGAAACCCCATGTGGACACACAGTGACCTGGTGACCATCTGCAAGCCAAAGAGTGGGTCCTCACCAAGAACCAAATAAGTCGTCATATTGATCTTGGACTTTCCAGCCTCCAGAACTGTAAGAAACATATGTCTGTTATTTAAGCCACCCAGCCTATGGTATTTTGTTATAGCGGCCCAAATCAATGAAGACAAGTTCTTTACCCCCTCAAGTTTTTGCTCAAATGTTGCCTTTTCAATGAGGCTCATCTTAATCTCTCTATTTAATTTTGCATTTTGATCTCCATCAATCTTCCCATTGTCTCCAGCATTTCTTTTTCCTTTCTTCTTGCTGAATTTTACTCATAGCACTTTGCACCTTCTTTCAAGGTAGAGACATTACTTATTTATTATAATACTGTTTATGCTCCCACACTAGAATGCAAGCTCCAGAAGTGACTGGATATTGGTCTGTTTGCTCACAATTAGTCACCACACTTCCAGAAATGAGCCCAGCACTTAATAAGTGCTCAATACCAACACCTATATTGAAGTTTTTAATACCATTCTCCAACAGAAGAAACTGGGGCTCCTTAGAGAAGTGGTTGATTCCAGGACTGGGACAGCAAAAATACAAGATGAGCTTTGGAGGACCTTGTGGTTCCAGAAAGGAAGGAAGTGCTCAAAAAATGATGGTGGCATATTGAAAGGACTGAGGGGCCAACTTGCAAACGTTCCCAATGGCCAAAGTTGAAACACTCTGATCAAGAAAACGAATAACCATAGCAGGCCGTAAGATAAAATAAGAAATATGCTTGAGTTAATACTGATATACAAAAAAGATTGGATAAATAAGGAGAGATAGCTTTTCCTTACAGAAGAATTCCAGTTAACAAATGTAGAAAGAGTGAGAAAGACACAAAAGTATCATTAAGCAAACACAACAGTGAAATCGTAAGCAAGATCCACTAACAGACGCCAAAATCTATGGAAAAAAAGGAAAAACTAGATATTTGCATAGTTTCAAAGTATCTCTCCCAAAATATTTATTAATTACAAAGAGAAAAATAGTAATGTTATAGTGAAGAAACCTAGCAGACACCATCCTAGCCAAGTGAGCAAGATATAATCAGACATGGATTATCTGATATGATGCATGGAGAAAAGCACAACACAGTTGTCATATTCTTGAACAAACCAAAAGGGGCAACCTCAATCCAGCCACGAGAAAACAAACCCAAATTGTCAAATTGTCATCAGTCATGAGAGACCAGGGAAGACTGAGGAGCCGTTCCAGATGGGAGGAGACAAGGAGACAAGACAACTAAAGACAGTATGAGGCCCTGGTTGGACCCTGGGACAGAAGAACATTATGCAACGCTGGCAAGGTGTGAATAAAGTATGGAGTTTAGTAATTCGTGATGTACTCTGTTAGTTTTGCTAGATTTACCATGGTCATGTACGATAACATTTGGGAGAGCTGAGCAAAGGTATACAGGAACTTGCTGTACTATCTTTGCAACTTTCTGTAAATCTAAAGCTATTTCAAAAAAAATTTTTTAAATAGGAACATAATAAGCATGTGTTAATGAATGTTCTCATTTATAAAATTTAAAAGTTGAATTTTAGATCTCTCAAATGTTTAATAAATCCATGAAAAAATTACAACATATTATTTTATCAAAAAGAATATTAGGAGAATCAATCAGTCTGCAGAAAATCAGTAAGCACTGTCAGTATAAAATATAGTCAGTAATTGACAGTCTATCAAAATAATTTTACATCGTAGACAGCATTTCTGATTGATTAATCTAAGATGAGCAGCTACTTTGACAGTAAAAAGACAAATAAATTGAATAAATCCATAGCTAGCCAAAAGGTTAACAGAATACACATGCTTGGGTAGTGAAATAAGATACATTATGAACATAGGAACATTTTGAAAATCATATTATCATCTCAGAGCTAGAAAAGTGTAGTTTGGTGGCTCTGGAAGTACTTAATTGCTTAATGATAGCATTCTACAAAAACCACATAGTTTTCACTTGTAAAACAAGCTGGTCTAGATATGTTGAGAAAGAGGAGAGATGGCATGTACTGAAAGTTGCAGTGTTTTGGATTTGAGTCAGGATGTGAAATGGGAAGAGTTTCTTCTATATTTTCCACATACAGCAAGAGTCAGCTTGGGAAGATGGCATGGTGGGTGTTCATTTGGTTCTGACAAGCCTCAACTGTTTTTGAATACTCCAGATTGCCAGTAACACATCTGCTAACTGTTTGCTTCTTTGGGGGCTTAGTGTTGAACAATCTATTAAGTTGCAAATGTTTCATTTTTAACCTTAAGATGTTAAAACCACTGAAATTCCCAATTCTATTTTACTTTTTCTCAAAATATTTGATAATTTGAATTTTCACAAAGTTTCAGCACACTTACCATTCTAAGTAGGCCTTTCTATTTGTATAATCCTTTACATTTGTTAGAATTTATAGCCTAGTAGACATAAATTCAGTAACATATGGGGAAATTTGTTAGGAGAGGCCAAGAGATAACTTAAAGACGTCGCAGGAAAAAAATCCTTCATGTCTGTACACAGCGAATCTGGATCCTCAAATTCCTGAGGATTCTTGACCTACACTATCTAAGTTAAAACGACTTTCTCATTCAAGTGATTAAAGTTAGTATAGAAGAATTTTGAAATTTTACCTCTTGTGCTATATAATATTGAAACAGGTAATCTTGACAAATACAGCACAATCTTTCACAACATAAAACTAAATATAACCCTTTATTTCTTCTTCATTTTACAGATGCTCACAAACATTGGGGTTTCACTACGAGACATATGTATACATAATATTAACAATTCTAAAATATATTTATTACTTATGTGCACCAAAGTAGCTACTCGATATACATAATCTTATTATCCTCACAACATTGTTTAAAGAAACTGGGGTTGTAAAGGTTCAGTACCCAGCACAAGGTAGCAATCCTAGATTCATTCGGTATTTGCCCTTCTATGCATGGTTTATTTCACTTAACATAATGACCTCCATTTCCATCAATGTTGCTGCAAATAACAATCTCATTCATTTTTGCAGCTGAATAGTACCCCATTGTGTATTAGTACCACATTTTCTTTATACATTTATCTGTTGATAAATACAGGTTACTTCCAAATCTTGGATATTGTAAACAGTGCTGCAGTGAACATGAGAGTGCAGATATCTCTTCTATATACTGATTTCCTTTGAGTATATACCCAGTGGTGGAATTGCTGGATCATATGGTAGTTCTATTTTTAGTTTTTTGAAGAACCTCCAAACTGTTCTCCATAGTGGTTGTGCTAATTTACATTCCCAAAAACAGTGTATGAGGGTTCCCTTTTCTCCACATCCTTGCCAGCTTTTATTATTGCCTGTCTTTTGGGTATAAGCCATTTTAACTGGGGTGAGATCATATCTCATTGTAGTTTTAATTTGCATTTCTCTAATGATCAGTGATGCTGAGCACCTCTTCATATGCCTGTTTGCCATTTGTATGTCTTCTTTTGAAAAATGTCTATTCAAATATTTTGTCATTTTTTAATTAATTTTTTTTTCTATAGAGTTGTTTGAGCTCCTTATATATTCTGGTCATTAATATCTTGTCAGAACAGTGGTTTGCAAATATTTTCTCCCATTCTATAAATTGTGTTGTCACCTTGTTGATTGTATCCTTTGCTGTGCAGAAGCCTTTTAATTTGATGTGATCTCATTTCTCCATTTTTGCTTTAGTTGTCCGGCTTGTGGGGCATTACCCAAGAAATTTTTTCCCAGATCAGTATCCTGGAGAGTTTCCCCAATGTTTTCCTGTGGTAGTTTCATAGTTTCAGGCTTTAAGTTTTCAATCCATTTTGATTTAATTTTTGCATATGGTGAGAAATAGGGATCTGGTTTCATTCTTCTGCATGTGAGTGTTCAGTTTTCCCAGCACCATTTACTGAAGAGACTGCCTTTCTCCAGTGTATGTTCTTGGCATCTTTGTGAAAAATGAGTTCCCTGTAGGTGTGTGGGTTTATTTCTGGGTTCTATATTCTATTCTATTTGTCTGTTTTTATGCCAGTACTATGCTGTTTTGCTTACTCTACCCTCCATAGTATAATTTGAAGTCAGGTAATGTGATTTCTCCAATTTTGTTCTTTTTGCTTAGAATAGCTTTGGCTATTTTGGGTCTCTTATGATTCCATATAAATTTTAGGAATTTTTTTCTATTTCCGTGAATAACGTCATTGGTATTTCAATTGAGATTGCATTAAGTCTGCAGACTGCTTTGGTAGTGTGGACACTTTAACAATATTGAGTCTTCCAATCCATGAACATGGAATATCTTTCCATTTTTGTGTCCTCTTCAATTTCTTTCATCAGTGTTTTATAGTTTTCATTATATAGATCTTTTACTTCTTTGGTTAATTCTGAGTATTTTTAATTGTGGCTATTGTAAATGGAATTACTTTTTAATTTCTTTTTCAGATTGTTCACTGTTGGCATATAGAAATGCTACTGACTTTTTGTATGTTGATTTTGTATCCTGAAACTGTAGTGCATTTGTTCATCAGTTCTAATTTTTTGTGTGTGTGGAGTCTTGAGGTTTTTCCAGATATAAGATCATATCACATGCTAACAAGGATAATTTGACTTCCTCCTTTCCAATTTGGATGCCCCTTATTTCTGTTTGATTCCTCTAGCTAGGACCTCCAGCACTATGTTGAGTAACAGTGGTGAAAGTGGGAATCCTTGTTGTGTTCCAGGTCTTAAGAGGAAAGGCTTTCAGTGTTTCCCCATTCAGTATGATACTAAATGTTTGTCTGTCATATATGGGTTTTATTAAATTGAGGTTTGTTCCTTCTATACCCAGATTTTTGAGGGTTTTTATCATGAAGGGATGTTGAATTTTATTCAATGCTTTTTAAGCATCAATTGAAATGATAATATGGTTTTTGTCCTTCATCCTGTTGCTATATCAAATTGATTGATTTGCATATGCTGAACCATTCTTGCATCCCAGAGATAAATCCCATTTGTTCATGATGAATGATCTTTTTAACGTATTGTTGAATTTAGTTTGCTAGTATTTTGTTGAGAATTTTTGTTATCAATATTCATCAGATATATTGGCCTATAATTTTCTTTTTCTCATGTGTCTGTCTGGTTTTGGTATCGCAAAAGCACTGGCCTTGTAGAATTACTCTGGAAGTATTCTATCCTCTTCTATTTTAAAAAATAGTATGAGTAGGATTGGTATTAGTTCTTTAAATGTTTTGTAGATTTCAGCAGTTAAGTCATTGGATCCTGGGATTTTCTTTACTGGGAGACTTATTACAGCTTCAATCTCATTTCTTGTTACTATTCTATTCAGATTTTTGATTTCTTCATGGTTCAATCTTGGTAGGTTGTATGAGTCTAGGAATTTGTCCATTTAGTCCAAGTTTTCCAGTTTTTTGGCATATAGTTGCTCAGCGTAGCCACTAATGATCCTTTAAATTTTTGCAGTAACAGTTGTAATATCTCTTTTCAATCTCTGATTTTATTTGGATCTTCTCTCTTTTTTCTCAGTCTGGCTAAAGGTTGTCTATTTTGTTTAATTTTTCAGAAAACCAACTTTTGTTTCATTGATCTTTTGTATTTTCTTCATTTCAATTTCATTCATTTCTTATTATTATTTCTTTTATTCTACTAATTTTGGGTTTGGTTTGCTCTTGCTTTTCTAGTTCATTAAGATGTGTCATTAGGCTGTTTATTTGAAGTCTTATTCTTTTTTAAAGTAGGCACTTATAGCTACAAACTTCCCTCTTAGTACTGATTTTCCTATATCCCATAGGTTTTAGTATGTTGTGTTTCCATTATCATTTGTTTCAAGAAGTTTTTCAATTTTCTTCTTAATTTCTTTATTGA
Source organism: Gorilla gorilla gorilla (assembly GCF_029281585.2). NCBI lineage: Eukaryota > Metazoa > Chordata > Mammalia > Primates > Hominidae > Gorilla > Gorilla gorilla. Next base: position 27,763,516 of record NC_073240.2, read on the forward strand.
CCCACTGGTCACTCAGGAGCATATTTTTTTCCCATGTATTTGTACAGTTTCCAAAATTCCTCTTATTGATTTCTAGTTTTATTCCATTGTGATCAAAGATGCCTCACATCATTTCAATTTTTTAAGATGTTTTAAGACTTGTTTTCTGACCTAACATATGATCTATCCTTGAGAATGGCAGAACAATCCATATGCTGAGAAAAAGAAGATGTATTCTGCAGCCGTTAGATGAAATGCTCCATAAATATCTATTAGGCCCATTTGTTCTATGGTGCAGATTAAGTCCAATATTTCTTTGTTGATTTTCTATCTGGAAGATCTGTCCAATGCTGAAAGTGGTGTGTTGATGATGTCTCCAGCTATTATTGTACTGGGTCCTATTTCTCTCTTTAGTTCTAATAGTATTTCCTTTATAATATATCCGGGTGTTCCAGTGTTGGGTGTATATGCATTTAAACTTCTCATATCCTCTTGTTGAATTGACCCCTTCATTATTTTATAGTGATATTCTTTGTCTCTTCTTACATGTTTTGTCTTGAAATCTATTTTGTCCGATATGAGTATAGCTACTCCTGCTCTTTGATGGTTTTCATTGGCATGGAATATCATTGTCCATCCTTTTATTTTCATTCTATGTGTGTCTTTTTAGGTGAATTGCATTTATTGCAGGTAACCAATCATTGAGTCTTCTTTTTTAATCCATTTAGCCACTCTATGTCTTTTGATTGGAGAGTTTAGTCCATTTACATTCAATGTTATTATCCATCAGTAAGGATTTACTCTTGCCATCTTGTTTTCTGGCTGTTTTGTGGTCTTCTCTTCCTTCTTTCTTCCTTTCCTGTCTTCTTTAGTGAAGGTGATTTTGCCTGGTGACATGATTTATTCTCTTGCTTCTTATCTTTTTGTGTATCCTTTGTATGTTGTTTGATTTGAGGTTACCATGAAGCTTGCAAATTTTATCCTACAACTCATTTTAACCTCATAACAACACTGTTTGCCAAAACAAATAAATCAGCAAAAAGAAAATGAATAACGCCTCTGTGCCTTAAATTCAACCCTCTGCTTTTTAACTTTTTGTTGTTTCTATTCAAATATTATTGTACTATGTCTTGAGAAGTTGTAGTTATTATTTTTATTGATCATTTACTACTTTCTACTTAAGTCAAGAGTACTTTACAAACCATAGTTACAGTGCTATAAAATTCTGTGTTTCTCTGTATATTTACTATTACTGTGAGTTTTATTCCTCAGATTATTTCTTCTTGCTCATTAACATTCTTTTCTTTCTGATTGAAGAACTTCCTTTAGCATTTCTTGTAGGACAGATCTGGTGTTCATGAAATTGCTCAGCTTTTGTCTGTCTGGAAAAGTCTATTTTTCCTTCATGTTTGAAAACTATTTTTGCTGGATATACTATTCTAAAGTTTCTTCCTTGAGCATTTTAAATATGTCATGCCACTCTCTCCTGGCACATAAGTTGCCACTAAAAAGTCTGCTGCCAGATGTACTGGAGCTCCTTTATATTTTTTTTTTTCTTGCTGCTTTTAAAATCCACTGTTTATCCTTGACCTTTGGGAGTTTGACTATTAAATACTTTGCAGCAGTCTTCTTGGGTTAAATCTGCTTGGTGTTCTATAACCTTCTCGAATGTTGGTATCTTTCTCTAGGTTTGGGGAGTTCTCGGATGTTATCCCTTTGAATAAACTTTCCACCACTATCTTTCTCTACCTCTCTACCTCTCCTTTAGGGCCAGTAACTTTTAGATTTGCTCTGTTGAGGCTATTTTCTAAGCTCCTGTAGGCATGCTTCATTGCTTTTTATTCTTTTTTCTTCTGTCTCCTCTGTGTATTTTCAAAGAGTCTATCTTGAAATTCACTTTTTTTTTTGCTGTATCAGTTCTGCTATTTAAAGACTGATACATTCTTCAGTATGACAACTACATTTTTCAGCTCCAGAATTTCTGCTTGATTCTTTTTAATTATTTCAATCTTTTTGTTAAATTGACCTGACAGAATTCTGAATTCTTTCTCTATGTTATCTCGAATTTCCTTGAGTTTCCTCAAAACAGCTATTCTGAATACTCTGTCTGAAAGATCACATATCACTGTTTCTCCAGGATTTGTCCCTGGTGACTTAAGTTCATCTGGTGAGGTCATGTTTTTCTGGGTGGTCTTGATACTTGTAGATGTTTGTCTGTGTCTGGGCATTGAAGAATTACTTATTTTAGTCTTCACAGTCTGGGCTTGTTTGTACCCATCCTTCTTGGGAAGTCTTTCCAGATATTCTAAAGGGCTTAGGTGTGGTGATCTAAGCTGTATCTGCTTTAGGGGGTACCCAAAGCCCGCTAATGCTACGGTTTTTGCAGACTTGCAGAAGTACTGCCTTCATCGTCTTAGACAAGATCCAGCAGAATTCTCTGGATTACCAAGCAGAGACTCCTGTTCTCTTCCCTTTCTCTCTCTCTCTCTCTCTCTGTGTGTTCTGAGCCACCTGGAGCTGGGAATGGAGTGACACAAGCACTCCAGTGGCCACCACCACTGGGACCGTGCTGGGTTAGACCTGAAGCCAGCACAGCACTGGGTCTCATCCAAGGCCTGCTATAACCACTCCCTGGCTACTGCCAATGTTTGTTCAAAGCCCTGGGGCTCTACACTCAGCAGGTGGCAAAGCCAGGCAGGCCTGTGTCCTTCCCTTCAGAGTGGTGAGATCCCTCATGTCCTGAGTGGGTCCAGACATGCCATCTGGGAGCCAGGAACCAGAGTAAAGAACTTTGGAAGTCTTCGTGGTGTTCTATTGTGCTGAGGCTGAGCTAGCCCTCAAACCACAAGATGCTGTCTTTTCCATTATTCTCTTCCCTTTCCAAAGGCAGAGGAGCCTTACCTCCTGGCCACCACCACTATAGGCCCACAGGAAGTACTGCTAGACTACTGCCAGTGTTCCCTTAAGGCCCAAGGTCTCTTAAGTCAGCTTGTGATGAATGCTGTCTGGGCTGGGACTCATCCTTCAGGGCAGAAGGCTCCTCTCTGGCCTAGCACAGGCCCAGAAATGCCATTCAAGAGCCACATCCTATAATCAGGGACCCAAGAGCCTGCCTGTTGCTCTACCCCCGTGTGGCCATGCTGGTTTCTAAAGTGCAAGACAAAGTCTCTTTTACTTTTCTCTCTGCTTTTCTCAAGCAGAAAGATTCTTGCCACATAGCCACCACAGCTGGTAATGTATTGAGTCTCACCTGAAGCCAGCAAGTGTCAGAGGCTCACCCAACGCCCTTGACACAGTACCTGAGTATTGCTGATGGTTATTCAGGGCTCAGGTAATATTCAGTTAGCAGGTGATTAATCGTGCTAGGAATGGGTCCTTCCCTTCAAGGAAGCAGTTTCCCCTCCGGCTCAGGATATGTCCAGAAATGTCATCTGGGAGCTAGGACCTGAACCAGGGGCCTCATGACTCTGACCAGTACCCTATCATGCTGTGGCTGAGCTGATAGCCAAGATGCGAGACAAAATCCTCCCGTCTTCCTTCTCAAGTGGAAGCAAGGAGTCTCTTTTGGACCCGTGAGCTGTGTAGCCTGAGATTAGGGGAGGGGTGATGCCAGCACTCTCTTAGCTACCCTGACCGGTGTCTCAGTAGGTTGCGTGCCCCCACCCCTCCACTAGCTCTGGGCCCGGTTCAGCCCTAGGACTCACCTAGTCCCTGTGGCCTAGACTACTTTTCCAGTTTATTTAGCACCCCAGAGCACTTTAGCTCACAGTGATGAGGCTTATACAAACTGAAGTTACAACCACTGAGATCAACAACTCCCCTTTGACTAGGGCTAATTTAAATGCTCCCTCCCTGGGCAGGCAACAGCTGAGTTTGGTCCAGTTTTACTTTCTGCTGTAACAAGGCAGCACTGGGTTCAATGCCTCACAATTGCTGTGCTCTCCCTCTCTCACAACCACACAAAAATGCTCTCTGCATCATGCCGCTGCGGCTGGGGGATGGGAGGGAGTGACATTGGTGATTCAAGATTGTTTTTTCTACTTCTTCAGTGCATCTTTTAGCAGTATAAAGTTAAAAACAGGTACTGTGAGTGCTCACCTGATTTTTGGTTCTTATGAAGTTACGTATTTGTACAGATAGTTAAATTCGTGTTTTTGCAGGGAGGACAATTGGTGGAGCCTTCTATTCCACTGTCTTGCTCTGCCCCTTCCTCTTATTTTTATTTGTTAGCAGGCAATAGGTAAATATGAGCTCAAATCATTAATTAGAAAAAAAAGTCAATCTATGTATTTATATCAGAAATTCTGACTTTGTGACACAATTATGTTCTAACAAAGTACTCTATAATAGTCATCGTGATTGAGTGAAGAATACTTGCATTTCACTTGATTTTACTGATTTTATGTGCCAAGATATCTGACAAATAGAAAAAGTGGGAAAGTAAAGCAAGATCATATAAATGTTTCAGTGAACAGGAAACTTAAAAAAACCATGAAGAAAAAATTAAGAATGCATAAATCTAAAAATGAGAAGAATGAGCAGGGCCGACAGTTTTCAGTGCCATGTTACCATCTAGTAATTGTATTCTCCATTATAAAGTAGGTATACCCTCTTATTTTATTATGACCCATAACAACTTTATGAAATATGCATGGCTTTAGTGATTAATAAGATTACTTAGCTAGTAAGTGGACAAACTGAGTAGCATCCAAGTTTCTGATTTTTATGTGTACTTTCCACAAGGCCAGGCAGCCCTGCCGACACCATTCGTGACTCAAACTTAACGGAGAAGCAAACAAACAAATCTTCCAACTTTTCCTTGTGCTTAATCTCTCTGACTCTAGCCAAAGAAGGTTCTCTGCTTTTAAGGGCTCATGTGATTAGATGGGCCCACTTGGATAATTCAAAATTATCTCCACATCATAAAGTTGGTAACCACTTTTGCCATGTAGTGTAACATATTCGCAGGGTCCAGGGTTTAGGGTGTGGACATCTTTGAGGGCTCATTCTGCCTGTCACACTGTCATTCTTCTACTTTCTTTTTATTCTACAACTTTTGTAGCATAGTTGGGAGTAATTCATGGGCAATGATGAGATAATTTCTATGACAGCTAAATATAAAAAATATTTCAAGACACAAAAATAACATCACTAAGATCTCATACTGTATCTTAGATTTATTAAAAGGTCCAATGGACCCATATGATAATTATAAAATAAAATATGTGATTTAAAATAAGTAAAATTACTCATTTTTGGAAGACTTCTAAGAAAGAATAAGAGTTTTATAAATATAAATCCTTATAAATAGCTTGAACTTCTTAAAAAAAGGAACTCAAAAACTAAAAGTAGGTCCGATGGAAACTGGTGATTTTCCAAAGACTAATCTTACTAAATTTTAGTACTCCCATCTTTGGCTAAAATAAGTTATGCTTTTGGAAAATATATTAAAATATGTCCAACACCTTGTGAACCAATCAAGTAGTTTGATTGTCTTTATTCAATTTATCTATCAAGTTATTTTACAGTAGAATGAGCAAAGACACATAATTTATTGAATGCATAAGCACTGACTTATACAGTAAAGCACTTAATCTTTATAAATATGGTATATTAATAATAACAATTGTTAATATTTACTGAGCTCTTTTATTGCTTCAGGCTTTCACATTCCACTCAATGAAGGTAGGATTATTATGCCTATTTTACAGATGAGAAATCTGAAAATTAGCGAGATCAAGTAACTAGAACAGGTCACAAAGGAGTATCTGACTTCTTTACCCCCTTAGATGGACCCGATAGAGTACAGTGCCAAAGAAGGAACAGCTGTCCCTTTGTTGTCATGTTTCTGCCTCTGCTCCAGGCAAGACCAAATTTCTATCCAAGCTCTCCCCATAATGGAAAAGGGGCAGAGGAAACAATCCCGGCTCTTCTTTCTGCCTGTTACTAAAACATGTCATGCATAGGGGGCAGCTAATTTGCTTTGTTAAAGCATGCCAGTCATTGGGCCATGTGTCTTGTTATGAGTCATGGTGACTGACATCATCATGTGTTGAAGTTTCATGTTTACATGGGGTATGTCCTCTTGCCCTGCCTTCCACTGTTTTGACAGTGCTAAGAGTAACAAGCTCTTGCAAAGCAAGCCAGTCATTTTCTCTCTCTTTCCACATGGCAGCCAGGTACAGGCTTGGACACAGGCTATGGGGTCTAGGCTAGCTTGCTGTTAAGCACTGGAGAAACTCTGTTTCTTGCTGTGTAGCTGCTACTCCTTTGTTGACACTTATGGGTATACTTTGGATTAGCCTTTCTTCAGACTGCAGTGATTACAATCTTATATAATGAGTGCTTGGGGAGGTAGGCACAAAATGATCAGAGAAGAAAAAAAGATCTCAGATCTCACTGAAGCTTCCTAAGACCATAGACACAAATTCAGCTTTTACCCAAGAATATCAGGCACCTTCCTAGTTTTAAATAACATTTGTCCCTGGTTCCCTTCTAGTTTTTCATTTTCTTTACATCAACTTCCTCAGCAAAGAAGCCAGGGGAATAAGCAGTGACTCCTACCTAAATATATTTCTACCTTTTAAGCCATACCATTTCCCACCACATTGAGTTTTCAGTACACATACAACATCTCTTGCTACATGGAAGCATCTTTCAGTTTTCTCAACAAGCCCAGTCCAGCAGAACCTTCTCACATCAGAACTTCCAATACTGTGTCATCTTAATTACCTCCATAGACCACTTTGATCAACATTACCATCTTATCTATGCTAGTGTTCCCTAATTTTTTCCATCTGCAATGGATGTTACCAGGTGTCATTCATGCCAAAGAAATGTTTGCTATCAAATAAGCTTACACTATGACATGATGGTAAATAGAGTAGACAGAGATGTCAGTCACCTCCTTACACTCCAATTCTCATATTTTCATTTTTTTTTTTCTTCTTTAGAGACAGGGTCTCTCTATGTTGCCCAGGCTGGTTTTAAACTCCTGGGATCAAGCAATCCTCCTGTCCTGGCCTCCCAAAGTGCTAGGATAACAGGTGGAAGCCACCATGCCTGGCTTCAAATTCCCATCTTTGAAAATCGATCTTGCCCACAACCCTGAAAAGTCTCACTTTCCACAAGGCCTATCAAGGGGAGACTTTGATCCATGATGGGTATCTGCTGTCTCTGGATTACCTAAAACAGTGAGAGGCTAGGCCAGTCAAACTATGATAGGAGATGGAACTAAAAGACAGCATATATACTGGGATGGAGTTGTTCCTTTCCAAAACAAACTAAAATTCAGTCAAGATGAGCAGAGTAATTGGAAATCATCATTCTCAGTAAACTATCGCAAGAACAAAAAACCAACCACTGCATATTCTCACTCATAGGTGGGAATTGAACAATGAGATCACATGGACACAGGAAGGGGAATATCACACTCTGGGGACTGTTGTGGGGTGGGGGGAGGGGGGAGGGATAGCATTGGGAGATATACCTAATGCTAGATGACGAGTTAGTGGGTGCAGCACACCAGCATGGCACATGTATACATATGTAACTAACCTGCACAATGTGCACATGTACCCTAAAACTTAAAGTTTTAATAAAAAAATAAATAAATAAAAATAAAATAAATGAAAAAAAAAAAAGATGAGCAGAGTAAATAGAAAAAGCCTGTCTGCATGAGGAACAGGAGAAGACAACAGACCAGCAACGTGGAAAAGACATCTCCACCAGAGATGGAAGGAAGAGCTTGTTTTTCACTTTTCTGTCCAGTCTTATGTACAGCTTGGGTTTTTTGTAATATTGCCTTTTACATCTTCTCAATCCTTTTTTTTTTTTTTTTTTTGAAGACTCTGTCTCAAAAAATTAGCCACTACGCCTGGCTAATTTTTTGTATATTTAGTAGAGACGGGGTTTCACCTTGTTAGCCAGGATGGTCTCAATCTCCTGACCTTATGATCCACCCACCTCGACCTCCCAAAGTGCTGGGATTACAGGCATGAGCCACCACACCCAATCCTTTTTTATTTGGACTAACTTAAATGACAACAAAGTCAAACAACCAAACTGTCACCTAAGTTATTGTAGCTCTGCCAAATACAGATCTATATTGCTGTGCCAAATACAAAAAAATCAAGAAGTCTCCCCACTACAAGGTTTCTCACAGCCTTTATATGATAGTGTGGTTTCTTTATTGCCAATGGTTGAGGAACAGAATTATGGACTTATGGGACCTTTCTATTCCCAGACATAGAGCTCATAGTGAGAAATACTGACCTAACTTAACTAGCCAATTCATCCTCAGTCTATGCTTATACATTAACGACAGAGTGCATGTATTGGGATTTCAATTTAAAATGTCATAAAGCTGAGAATTCCTGACCAGAGTCTATCACTAATATACCTATGAATACCCAAAAACATTACTAAAATAATGTTTAATAAAACATTAATCTTACTAAAATGTTGAAAAATAAGATTGACAATAGTGTCAGATCTCCAAGAACTTTATGTTCAAACTATAGTGAAAGGGTAATTGAAAACTGTAAAATGTGCCAGTCTTGTTAAGATGCTGTCTGCCAGTCCTACTGAAAGTATTTAGAAAGTATTCTCTTAGATGTGCTACAGAAAACCCAACTCATGCGTCTATATATCAATAGAATAATAGATGGCTGTTGATACGGTTTAGATTTGTGTCCCTACCCAAATCTCATGTTGAATTATAATCCCCAATAGTGGAAGAAGAGCCTGGTGGGAGGTGATTGGATCATGGGGGCAGAATTCCCCCCTGCTGTCCTCGTGATAGTGAGTAGTTCTCATGAGAGCTGATTGTTTAAAAGTGTGTCGCACCTCCCCTTTTTCTCTTTTCCTCCTGCTCTAGTTATGTAAGATGAGCCTGCTTCCCCTTTGCCTTCCACCGTGATTGTATGTTTCCTGAGGCCTCCCCAGCCATGCTTCCTACACAGCCTGAAGAACAGAGAGCCAATTAAACCTCTTTTCTTTATAAATTACCCAGTCTCAGGTAGTTCTTTACAGAGGTGCAAGGACAGACTAATACAGCCGTCCATTTGATCATAAAATCTCTCTCTCTCTCTTTTTTTTTTTCTTTGGCCAGGAAAGTATTCTCATCCTTCCACCTGCATTATTCAGAGGTTGGGGAGAAGTGAGAGTGCATTATACTCCAGAAAATATAATCTTCACAAATACGATTCCTGTAGGAAGGGTGAAGGTGAGGAGAGTGCTAGAGGCAATATATTGTGTATCGTTCTATTCAGAATAACTGAGAGCAAATATAATGCTGACCAGAACTGTGTGAAAAGAAACCTCGCTAAACACTAGGAATCAAGCAAGATGTTGTCTCATTTGTCCTCCTCCTGGTACATCTGATGTGGATTAGACCAGTATACAAATAGACAAAGAGCCCTTAAGGAAGTCTAAAAACCCCTGTTGGCAAACACTGAGTTTGAGGTTTATTAGAAGAAAACAAGGAAAGGGACAGCCAAGAAGACTCATGCTGGAGACTCCCTCATCCTTGAGGGGCCATAAGAGTGTGCACAGGCACTATCTTGTACCCACTCTGGAAAATCAAAGCACAGTGTGGTAAAGGCTTGAAAAAAATCACCTCAAGCCATTCACAGATCCCTCAACAAAAAAAAACTTTTGAGCCCTAAAGTTTCCAGGAGCTTAAAAACAACCTGTGACCAGACACTGGCAGAAAAATAAGCTACTTAGACCTGGGGCAGCTCATGGGAAGACAAGCTTAAAATGAAATCTCACTCATCCCTGGTCATCAGAACAACTGTGCACAGACCTAAGGCTGTGCTCTGCCGGGTGTCACTGGAGACGTAGCCTCAGAACGTGTCTCTGGATGATCACTGAGGTAGGAGAAGACAAAAACTGTAAATTTCCCAAGCAGAGAAAGCAGCCTCCAAGCTGCACTTATTACCAACAGCAATGGGTGAAAATGAATGGATTAAGGGGAGTTAAGCACAACTTTTGACCAAATGTAGTCAATGCAGACTCCAAGTATGACCCTTAGAAAGTCAGGCTAAAAATACAAGTGTGATGGTGCATGGCTGTGTCCCAGCTACTCAGGAGGCTGAGGCAGGGGAATTGCTTGAATCAGGGAGGTAGAGGTTGCAGGGAGCAGAGATTCTGCCACTGCACTATAACTTGGGTGACAGAGTAAGACTGTGCTAAGAAAAGAAAAAAAAAGCCAGGCTAAAAATAAAGAGAAAATCCCGAGCAATGACATCAGATTGCTGCATACTGTGCAGACATCAAAGTGTTAGTCCAACCAAATCAGTAAACACAGCGATTGAACAACAAAACCTAAAAACCCCAGAAGGAGGGTGTATGTCCTTATCCAAATTGCTACAATATATTATGTAAAATTTCCAGTTTTTAACCAAAAAGTATGAGATATGCAAAGAACTAGGAAAGTGTAGGCCATTCATAGGAAATAAAATAGCCACTAGAAATTACAGTAAAGTTCTGAATACTTTCCCCCTAATGTAGGAAACACAATTACCAATATCTTACCAGGGGTAAGATATTGAATTTAATACAGAGAGAACTGAAAACAACTAAAGAAAATTATATTTATAAAGTCACATATAGATATGAGAACAATAATTCAACAAATAATGTCAATAAAGATATAAAAATTCTAAAAATAACCAAACATAAATTCTGGGATCGAAAAATACAATAACTAAGATATAAATTTTACTCGAAGGGCTCAACAGTAGATTTAAGTTGACAAAAAAAATCACTACTGACCTTATGGAAATATAAAGAATTATAATGGAATAATAGGAATGACTGTATGCTGCAAAGTAGATAACAGAGATAAAATGAAAAAATCCTAGAAAGATCAAATTACTGAAACTGACTTAAGAAGAAATGTAAAATATAAATAGACCAATGAACAAGCAAAGAAATAGAATACTTTTAAAACTTCTCATTAAAAAAAGCTCAGATGCAGATGACTTTGGTGGTGAATGCTACGAAACATTTAAAGAACACCAACCCTTTACTAACTTTTCCAGAAAATAAAGGAAAGGAAGCACTTTCCTACTTGTTCTTTGAGATCAGTATTATCATAATAGCAAAACCAAAAATATATATATTTTAAAAACTATAAAGCCACATCTTTTAGGACTATAGATGCAAAAAATCCTCAACAAAATACTAGCAAACCAAATCTGGTAACATATAAAGAGATATACAACATGACTAAGTAGGATTTACCAAGGAACAGAAGATTGGTTTCACATCCAAAATCAATGTACTATACGCCTCATAAAGGACAAAAAACATGATTATTTAAATAGATGAACAAAAACAATTAGACTACATCCAACACTCTTTCATGATTAAAACCTACCCTATGAACTAGGACTAGAGGGGAATCTAAACCCAACGAACAGTATCAGTGAAAAGCCTACAGCTAACATCATACTAAACAGTAAAGTTCTAAATGCTTTCCCCCAGTGGAGGAAACACAACAAGGATATCTCTTTCCTCTTCCATTCAATACTGTACTGGAGGTTTTAATAAGATCAACTGGGTAAAAAATAAATAAAAGGAATTTAGCAAGAAAGAAGTAAATTTTTTTTTTAATCGAGATGGAGTCTCACTCTGTCGCTCAGACTGGAGTGCAGTGGCACTATCTCAGCTCACTGCAACTCTGCCTCCTGGGTTCAAGTGATTCTCCTGCCTCAGCCTCCCAAGGAGCTGGGATTACAGGTGTCTACCACCACACCTGGCTAATTTTTGTATTTTTAGCAGAGATGAGGTTTCACCATGTTGGCCAGGCTGGTCTTGAACTCCTGACCAGGTGATCTGCCCACCCTGACCTCCAAAGTGCTGGGATTACAGGTGTGAGCCACCTCAACCAGCCTAAATTTTTCTTTATTCATAGATTAAATAATCTTGTGTAGAGAAAAATCCCAGCGAATACACATGTTGATCCAGGCATTCATATGGAAATGCAAGGAACACAGAACAGCCAAAACAGTCACCAAAAAGTTAATGGATTCACACATTCTGATTTCGAAATTTACTATAAAATGTAGCAATCAAGCCAATTTGTACAGATTAATGAAACAGAATTGAGAGTTCAGAAATAACCTCTTAACATTTATGGCTAACTGCTTTTCAACAAAGAGGCCAAGGCAACTCAAAGGGAGAAAAAATAGTCTTTCTGACAAATGTTTCTGTGACAACTGAATATAGTTATGGAAAAGAATGAGCCTAAGAAGAATGAGTAATCCAGTTTTGTTGGGTAGAGTATTTTATAAATATCAATTGATTAAGTTGATTGTTAGTGCTTTTCAGGTAATCTTTACTGATTTTCTACCTGCTGGATGTATCAAATTACTGAGAGAGGTATACTGAAGTTTCCAACTATTACAGCGGATTTATGTATGTCTCCTTTTAGTTCTATCAGTTTCGCCTCATATATTTTATTGCTCTGTTATCAGGTGCATACACAGGATTGCTTTGTATTCTTGAAGTACTGACCATTTTAACATTAGACAGTAACTTTCTTTACTATTGATGAGTTTCATTGTTCTAAAGGGTATTTTTTTCTGAAATATAGATATTCCAGTCTTCTTTTGATTAGAGTTAGTATAGTATACCTTTATTCATTCCTTTGTTTTTAACCTAGCTGTCTTTATATTGGAAGTGAGTTTCTTATAGACAACATACAGCTGGGTCTTGGACTTTATATATAAATATATACACACACAAATATGTGTATATATATACACACAAATATGTGTATATATATATATACACACAAGTATGTGTGTATATATATATACACACAAGTATGTGTGTATATATATATATACACAAAAGTATGTGTGTATATATATATACACAAATATATATATATACTGTTTTAATTGCTATATTTAGACCATTCATTTTAAGCACTTATTTATGTGAATGAATTAAATTCTACCATGCTTCTAATTGTTCTCTACTCACTGAATTTATTTTTTCCCTCTTTTCCTGCCTTCTCTGATTTAACTGAGCATTTCATATGATTTCATCAGAATAATTCATTGTGCTTCATTTAAAAATAATTGTTGCTCTAGAGTTTACAGTATACATTTTAACTAATTTAAGTCTAGCTTTAAATAACGTAAGATACTTGCATGACATACTTTAAATAACATAAGATACCTGCACCACTTCATGTGTAGTGCAGGTATCTTATGGAAGATTATTCCCAATTCTTCTCATTCCTTGTGACATTGCTGTCATTCATTCATCCAAATGCTACACTCACTCAATGTGTTGTACTATTTAACAGTTATCTTTTAGATAATAGAAAACTTAAAACTATTTGATTTACATTTATTCTACTCATGACATACTTCCTTTATTTACACAGATCTAAATTTATGACTTATTTTCTCCTACGTGGAGAAATTTTAACATTTATTACAGAGGAGGTCTGCTAGTGATGAATTCCCTTAGGTTTTGTATTTAAAAAGCCTGTTTCTCCTTCACTTTTGAAGAACCATTTCTCTGGATATAGTTATAAATTGGTCTTTTTATATTCCTTCAATATCAAGTTTCACTCCACTTTCCTCTTGTTTGCTTGGTGTCTGATGATATGTTTGTTATAATTCTAATTCTTGTTCTTCTATATGTAAGTGATTTTTTTTCCCCGTGGCATCTTTCAAGACTTTTCTTTGCTTTTCTGTGGTTTTCCTAAGGTATTTGTCCTGCCTGGTATTCTCAGAGCTCTCTGGCACTGTGATTTGGTTTCTGTCATTAATTTTAGAAAGTTTTCAGCCATTATTAAATATTTCCTCTACTGCATTCTCTATTTTTCTCTTTATGGATTCCAATTATGTATGTGTTGCACCTCTTAAATTTTTCACACAGTTCTTGGATGGTCTATGGTGGGATTCTTTTTTTCATTTTTTTTTCTCTTTGCTTTTCAGTTTAGGAAGTTACTGTTGATTAATTATCAAGCTCATCGATTCTATCCTCGGCTGTGTCCAGTCTACTGATGGGCCCATCAAAAGCATTCTTTATTTCTCTTAGTGTGTTTTGATTTCTAGCATTTACTTTCATCTGTGCTTTCATTATGCATCCATTCTGGCATGGTGTCTACTTTTTCCATTACAACCTTTATATGTTAATTATTATTTGAAGTTCCTGCCTGATAATCCCAACATCTGTGTCATATCTGAGTCTGGTTTTGATGATGGCTATTTTAAAAATCTTTTTGCATGCCTTAAATTTTTTTTTTTTTTTTGAGGAAGCTGAACATGTATCACGTGCTAGAAACTAAAGTAAATCAGCTTTTAGTGTAAATATTTATGTTACCTGGGCTAGGAGTTGGGCTATGTTTAATGTTTGTGTACCTATAGGACACAGTTGCTCAAGTATCCTTGTTTTTTGTTATTTTATTTTTTTCTCAAGTAATCTGTCTTTTATTGGTAATGCCATTCAGACACATTTTTCTTTTGCTAAACAATTGAAAATCGATCACAGAAATCATATTTTACCTCTAAATATTTCAGTATGACATACATCTTCTCAAACAGAAGTATTTGCTACACCTAAAAAAAAATCAACATTAATTCAATATTGTTCATACACAGATTGCCCCAATCATTCCTCAAATGTCCATAACAGTTTTTGTCTTTCCTATTGACTTTAGACTTTCCTAAGTATTCTTCCTAGAGTGTGTCTTGCAGATCTTTCAGCTATCACCCACTGTTATTATACTGGAGCACTTTTGGTGTGGTGATAGGGAATGAACAGGGAAAGGATTCTATAATTTTACGATTAAATCTCAGTCTTTTAGGGAGACTGTGTCTCTGGGCTGTGACTTTCCCAAGTGTTTCTCTAGTGCTACAGCTTTTCCCTCCTGGGTTACTTCCCTTCCTGGCTGCAGTGTTCACCATCTATATTTTTCTTTGTAGTGTTGACTATAGTTCCACCTTTCCCTGCTCCAACCTGCAGGTGAAACAGGAGAGCTAGGGGCATCTGAATTGAGAGAAATGCCTTTCTCCTGGCATTTGTTTCCTCTGGCTTATCACTGCTTCTCTCTGGACAGCAAGTGTCATGGAGAAGGATCTGCGCATATAACCCAGTGACTCTTCCTCCCCTTTCCATGACAAAGCCATGAGAGGGTCTTTCTCAGATCGTCACCATACCTGGCAGGATTCCTATGGTGGTTCCTCTAAGACTACATTCCCCAGAGTTTCTCATTATTGGGCTGGTCCATACTCAGTCTTATTCAATGTATCAAAATTACCACTTAAGTGTCCATACCAGTTTATGGCTCCAGTGGCTTCTGCTTTAGGTAAGAAGATCATTGTTGTGACTCTGTATTCACCTGACTCTCCACATTGTGGAATTGTAGTTTGACTTGTGATCTCAGTTTTCTGATATGTGCAGGACATGTCATTGGATTTCAGTTTGTCAGCTTTTTCTTAAGTATGTGAGTTACAACTTCCAAGCTCTTTGCATAAAACTGGAAATCCCAGAGTGGTCTAGTTCATCAAATGCTGGCTTGAAAATGAAAGGCTGAGGCTCAGTTCTTGCCTATGCCGATGTGGGATTCTGGACAGACAACATCAAGCAGTTTTGCTTTGTCAGAGCACAGCCCATGAGGCAGGAATACTAAGGTAGGTGAGTCTAACTGTGCATATTAATCAAAACATATAAAATCACACTTCAAAAAGTAGGCAATAATTTACATTATAGAAGGTTATAATAATTCATTACATGGCTAAAATCCGTTTTTTTTTAACTGGGTGTTCTTATATTGTATTGAGATAAAAATCCAATAAAAGAAACTTATAATTTCACACTTATTAATTCAAGTTGAAACAGAAAGGAAGACAAATTACTACTAAAGCACTGCAAGGTCTAGGCAAATAAAAGAGGTTACAAGATGCTCAAATCCTTAGGATTCGAAGAGATGGGAGATTCTGTAATAACAGAACTAGGATAACTCCACACAACAAGATTGGAAATTGTTCTAGTATGAATTTGAGTTGAATTTCAAATTTCATGTAATTGCCCCATTATTAGTTTTCTTTTTCCAGCATGGGGCAGATGAGGAAGTGTTTAATGAACTCAGTTTTGTTATACCTCAGATTAGATTTACCCAAGAATAAGAACCATGTGATTAATTCCATTGGCAAACTACTTGAAGTACAGGGAATGTTGACAATATTTTAACTTCAAATTAGATTGTGGAAAGTTCACCTAACTGGACATGGTTCTTTTACCTAGTTGGAAATCTAACAGGGAACTTCTGAAACACTGAGAACACAGTAGAGAAAGAATAATAGTTTTGTTAAAACCACTTTACAAATGGAGGTCTCTTCATATTTGTCTTTCTAGTTGTTTGCACCCAGCAAAGGGTTTTTCCTTATATTGCTATTGTTACAAAGTTGCTATTCAGAAGGGAAGTCACTGAGCTTTTATTATCAATGTTCACCACTAGGAAAAAAAAAAGGAAAGAAAATTGATATGGGTAGGGCTTGGGTAACCTTATTTTTTCCTTTTATGAGATTTGAATTTCTGTACTTATCCTAAAGAATAAAAAAAAAAAGACGGGTGGGGAGCTAAATAAAATCATCTTCTAATGCAACTAAATTAAATTACTTCTAATTCAATAAAATTAGAATATCAAAAGATGAAAACTGAAAATTTGTTCTTGTGACCTTTCATGATATTTAGGCATCTGGCTTCTTAGATCAAGTAATCAACATACTAATTAAAACTACATTTTTTTCGAATGTCAAAACTGTCATCTGCATTTCAATGTTATAATTGTATAAGATTAAAAGAGGCTGCACATCAATGAAATCACCATTATAAATTTATCTCAATGACTATGTAGTGGAGACAAAGGCCTTGCAATCCAGGATACGTGGGTAAATTTGAGGACAGCTCCAATTTACACATACAATGATCTACGTCACTGCATTGAAAGCACCTGGCCAGCCTGCACAGCTGTGGGTAGGAGTTTGCCTAAGTAATAGTAGTTGTGGGTAGTAGCGGCTTGGAGTTTGCCTAAGAGGCTGCAGATCATGCCTTTTGGAGGCAACTTTCTACAGTGTTTCTGTGTCTTGTTGCAACCTTCCTCCTAGGCTGTCTTTTCAAGGGTGATGTTATAGCAAATAGCCTTGGAAGACAGAGATGGTGTCTCCCTTCAGGCCAGAGGACATATTTGTTTCCTGTCAGGATAATATATAATAAGTTCCCTTGGAACCCCCTTATAAGACTGAGGTTTCCTAAGCTCAGATTTATTTAGCTGTGACACAGACCCACCGAGTGTGCGACATCACCCTGAACCACCCCG
The DNA here is from genome assembly GCF_029281585.2 of Gorilla gorilla gorilla. NCBI lineage: Eukaryota > Metazoa > Chordata > Mammalia > Primates > Hominidae > Gorilla > Gorilla gorilla. Next base: position 27,780,848 of record NC_073240.2, read on the forward strand.
CATTGCCCTCAAGATGGAGGGCAAGAGAAACTGTGCACATGAAGCTTTGACTTCTGGATATTTTTTTTTCAGTCATTGCTGCTTTGAGGTGAAGGCACTACCGACTGTGAGCTAAAGACGTTTCAAACATTCAGATAAACTTAGTCCTTTCACTAGAAAGGCACTACTCTTCAGAGGTATTTGGGTATTAAACCTCTTATATACAAGAGAATTCATTACTGTGGTCTTAGCAACACGTAAAGAAATACAAACCAGAAGTCTTCCTTGTCTCCTGGAGGCTGGCTTAGGTGTCCCTCATCTGTGTTCCCGTAATGTCTAACTTTCCAATTACATATGAACAAATCAGTAGTTAGTCTATAAACCACCTCTAGCCCCCCAGCACCAGCTGATTCAAGTGAAACCCACAGTTCCCTGAGCTCTGCCACTTACTACATAACTGACAAAGCAGCTGCAGGTTTCTCCTTTGTCAAGGGGAGCTAATAATGCTATCTTTCTCTAATTGTCTTAAGGGTTTGAGAAAACAATAAAAATGCTTATAAAAGTACCCAGCACAGGCCGGGCGCGGTGGCTCACGCCCGTAATCCCAGCACTTTGGGAGGCCGAGGCGGGCGGATCACAAGGTCAGGAGATCCAGACCATCCTGGCTAACACGGTGAAACCCCGTCTCTACTAAAAACACAAAAAATTAGCCGGGCGTGGTGGCGGGCGCCTGTAGTCCCAGCTACTCGGGAGGCTGAGGCAGGAGAATGGCGTGAACCCGGGAGGCGGAGCTTGCAGTGAGCCAAGATCGCGCCACTGCACTCCAGCCTGGGCGACAGAGTGAGACTCCGTCTCAAAAAAAAAAAAAAAGTACCCAGCACAGCATCCAGGCTACAAAAGTGATTATTTTCAAGATTGCTTTTTGACCTTTTGCAACTGAATTGGAAACTATATCTGAGGCCGAGAAGTGCCTGGTTGCTGCACTGGCTGGTGAGAGTGAAGCCAGAGCCACTGGGAGCAGTTACCCACATCCCGCTGTGGGATCTCCTGGCCCCTTGCAGAGCACTGGCAAAGCAGGAGGCTCCTGGAGAGGCAGCATCTGTGGATGTTTGAGTTGTGGCTCTCCGCACACCGGTGGGGATTGCCAGAGAAAGCATGAGGCTCCCTGGTCAGCCCTGAGGACAGCCACTTTGTAAAGATAACCCCTTTCGTTTTTTAAAGCTTTGTATTTCTTCAGTGCTAATCTATTCCTAGGAGAGGTTACATCACCTCCAACACCAACCTTTATTTAGTGCCTGCTGTTTTAGAATGATGGACCACATACTCCAGCTCTCCCCTGGAGTGCAGGCGGCCAATGAAGGACTCAGGGAGCACCTTGGCACTTCTCACATGGTAAGGAGAGGAACGGATGCGAATCCACACCAAATGAGGTCAGCATCTGTGAGAAGCCAAGGTCTGGTTGCTCCTGCCCCGCCACTACCACCGCAAGCATCCTTGCAATACTTCCTGCCGGACCTGCCAGGCTCCACAGCACTGTGCACTGAGGGGGCCTATCAGAAACACCCTCCATGTCACTACCTCCCCGTCACGTAGTGATGTGGTTCGGATCTGTGTCCCTGCCCAACTCTTATGTTGAATTGTAATTCCCAATGGTGGGAGGTGGGGCCTGGTGGGAGGTGAATGGATCATGGGGGTGGTTTCTCACGGTTTAATACCATTCCCTTAGTGCTGTGGTAGAGTTTTCACGAGATCTGGTGGTTTTAAAGTGTGTGGTACCTCCCATCCTCAATCTCTCTTCTCCAGTTCCTACTGTATGAGAGGCCTGTTCCCGCTTTGCCTTGGGCCGTAAGTGGAAGCTCCCTGAGGTCTCTCCAGAAGCAGATGCTGCCATGCTTTCTGCACAGCTTGTAGAACCTTGAACCCATTAAACTTCGTTTGTTTATGTATTACCCAGTCTCAGGATTTTTTTTTTTTTTTTTTTTTTAAGTTTTTGAGACGGAGTCTCGCTCTGTCACCCAGGCTGGAGTGCAGTGGCACGATCTCCGCTCACTAGAAGCGCCACCTCCCGGGTTCATGCCATTCTCCTGCCTCACCCTCCCTAATAGCTGGGACTACAGGCGCCCGCCACCACGCCCGGCTAAATTTTTTGTATTTTTAGTAGAGACGGGGTTTCACCGTGTTAGCCAGGATGTCTTATCTCCTGACCTGGTGATCCGCCCACCTAGGCCTCCCAATCAGGTATTCCTTTATAGCAGCAAAAGAACGGGCTGATCCACCTACGAAACTCCTTTGCTGTGGTGCTGAGACCCCAGCAAGGGACATCAGCACTGCCATCTATGCCCCACAAAACCAGCAGTGCTGGGCCCAGCCAGTGACCAGTGAAGGCTGAATGGACATCAATATCTGACCGCATGCACGCTTTCTGGGGAGGAGACACTGTTTTAAGTGAATGCGTTAAATACCTGGTAACTTTTTAAACGCACGTTTTTGGGAGAATCCCTGACTTGGAAATACGGGAGGCAAGAGTGCAGCGCGGAACGCCCCCCACCACCCACCTGGAACTCTGGTTCTACAGTCCCTCCACCTGGTGATAATGTGAGCTCCACGCCCTGGCAACTGTGGAGGGAAGCCCCCTTGGGCCTTCCAGGACGCAGAGTCAGGGCAGTGAGCCTCTGCTTTCTCCCAACCCCCGAAATGTAAGCTCAGGTGTCCCCCAGCACCGCAGCTGAAGAACCTTTGCTCAGCAAATAACGCAAGCTTTCTAGAGTCACCTTTCTTTTTGGTGTTAAGCAATTCCTCACTGTTTTTGTCATTCTCCTTTTCCCAGTATTCTTACTTTATTCCCAGGTGTAAGCATACAATAAACTGGCAGGCTTGAGTTTCCTGTGGCTTTTCTCGCACGGCTGGTGCTCACCCCACTAACTGCACAGCTGCAAGCAGAGTTTCTGTGGGAATGCCACGCTGGGCTGAACTCTTTGTGTCACAAGTTGATTATGTTTACATCTTCACCCCAAAGTGGTAATTTTAGAAGTGGGCTTTTAGAAGGCGATTAGGTCATGAAGGTGGAGCCCACCTGAATAGCATTAGCATTCTTATGAAATAAACCCCAAGAAGCTCCTTCCCACCTACCACCACTGAGGATGTCCAGAGTTGGTTCTTTCCTGGGATTCTTGGTCGGGCTGACTTGAAGACTGACGCTGCACACTGAAGCTGCGGACCTTCACAGTGTCACAGCTCTTAAAGGCTGCATGGACCCAAAGAGTGAGCGGCAGTAAGATTTACTGCAAAGAGTGAAACAAACAACAAACCTTCCACAGAATAGAAGGTAACCCCAGCAGGTTGCTGTAACTGCGTGGAGGTGGCCAGCTTTTATTCCCTTATTTGTCCCCGCCCATGTCCTGCTGATTGGTCCATTTTACAGAGTGCCGATTGGTCCATTTTACAGAGCACTGACTGGTCCATTTTACAGTGTGCTGATTGGTCCATTTTACAGAGCACTGACTGGTCCATTTTACAAACCTCTAGCTAGCCACAGAGAGCTGATTGGTGTGTTTTTACAGAGTGTTGATTGGCGCATTTTACAAACCTCCAGCTAGCCACAGAGCACTGATTGGTGCGTTTTACAATCCTAGCTGCAGAGTGCTGATTAGTGCATTTTACAATCCTCTTGTAAGACAGAAAAGGTCTCCAAGTCCCCACCTGGCCCAGAAATCCAGCTGGCTTCACCTCTCAACTTCACACCATCTTTGAAGATGATTGCCAGCTAGAGCTACTGCTTGAATTCTGCTCACTTCTCACAGCCAGGGTGACAGCCCGAGCTGTCGTTGGGAGGCTGAGTATCATGGGGCACACTGTGGCCAGGCGATGCCACCTCACTGCCCTTTGCTCTCCAGAGAACTGCCGACTTCCAAACAGGAGCTGTGTCCTCTCTGACCAGGGCCAGTGACTGACATGGGTGCAGAAGCTACCCCAGCAGGGTCCTTCACATGGCTCCCATGGGACTGGACAGAAGCCAGTTTGAGCGTAGACCACTCCCATTCCCCTTTACCTGAGAACATCCCCACTAAATCGGTTGAACCTGAATACCTGCTTCAGGATCTGCTTCTAGGGCACCCAGCTCAAGACAAGGGCAAGATTATTTTTAAAGGAAAGCAACCTGGATGTGTTATGAGATTTTCTTTCATTTGTTTTGTGGCTGTTTTTCTGAGTCACGTTAACTAATTCTGCCATGTGGGCAACTGGAAAATAAAGGCTGTGATTTTCAGCAGCACCGTGCCATTGTTTCAAAAATTATATTCCTAGCCTTTAATATTCACTGACAAACAGAAGCTAATATACTTTCCTGTTAACACAGCACTGATGTAATGACATTCTGTTTGAAAAAAGTCATCCACACTAGATAATCATGTGTAAGCCAAATTAAAATGGGATGCATGTATCACATTATACTTACACAACAGTAACATCTTAAACGTTTAAAGCAAGGGAAAAAATATTGCATCAAACTATTTCAGATGGCATGGTTTGACCTTATATTCTGGTTTGAAAGATTTCATTTCTATAATGGAAAACCCCACTGTTAATATTTGTCTTGAAGAAATACATTAAGTAATTCACCCATTATCCAATTACCAACAGCAGTGAGAAGAACCTGACACCTGTCAGTCAGAAGGTAATGAGGACGCAGAGCCATTCATGTATCCAGGCCATGGTGATATGTACACATTCCTCTTCCCGCTTACAATTCCATATTCAGAGAAATAAATCGGAAGGGAGACCAGACAAAGGCAAGGGAAAACTTCCACAGGTGGCTGAAGACACCAGTTTAGGCATGACTCCACACAACACCACCCACCTTACCAGTTTTCCCCCTTTTCCCCAAGTGGGGGTTTTTCTTTTTTTCCTACACTTTTGTTCAAAGCTTAAAAAATGACTCGCTTTTGTAAAAAAATTCTGAATGGTAAGGTCAGGTGGAGAAAAAAAGGGTTGTAGATTCACACAGGCACTGGATAGGTGCAGGGAAAGATGACCTTTAAATTCCCTGACTGGGCGTGGTGACACACCTGTAATCCCAGCACTTTGGGAGGTTGAGGGGGGCGGGTCACCCAAGGTCAGGAGTTTGAGACCATCCTGGCCAACATGGTGAAACCCCGTCTCTACTGAAAATACAACAAATTAGCCAGGCATGTGCCTGTAATCCCAGCTACTCAAGAGACTGAGGCAGAAGAATCCTTTGAACCTGGGAGGCAGAGGTTGCAGGGAGCCGAGATCACACCATTGCACTCCAGCCTGGGCAACTGAGTGAAACTCCGTCTAAAAAAACCACAATTCTCTTACCACTCAAAGATGCTCTGACTCCAATAATTGTATCTAGATAATGTATTTATGCCTCTCTAAATGGTTACCTCTCTATACACGCTTATTCTTAGTCATTTTCAGTAGTCATTAAACAAATTATTAAATAGAAATTTCATTCATTATTCATTGAAAACATGAAATAAACATGAGGTGTTTAATATGATGGTAAAAAAATGCCAAGGACTTTTTTAAATTAATGACATATTTATATATCATACAAAACCTGAAGAGAATTAGTATTGGTTCAGTTAAGAGGTAATTATTTTTGTTTAAAAACTAGAGTTTGCATTAAGAAAAGCAGCTAAATTCTTTTCTAACAAGGAGATTTACAGATATTTTTAAACAACCATAAATAAAAATAATTATTAATATATGTTGTTTAATGAGATACTATATATGAAAATTCAATACACAGAGCCCTTTATTATCCTTTGTAGGGTTGCTTAGACGGCAACCAAAGTAGCAATGTATATCTTTCCTCCTGGGATAAGAGTTGTAGCGTGTAACAATCCAAATAGAACCTTTCCCTAGCAGCGTGAAATGCCTGAAATAATAAATCATGCAGATACAAGTCAATGATCTTGATTTATTTAACATCGGAGTGTGAAATCAGGAGCCCCTGATATTCTGAGCGCACATAACATGTTACTTTAAAGAGGGAAACCACCACGGGCATTTGGCTTCTGTAATCCACCCTCTGTTGGAAACAGATTACAGCACCACTCAGAAAACCGACATCAGAAACCAAGGACTGCCCTTGCCTCTGTGTGGCCGCTGCAGTGCCACTACACAGCCACCCTCCCAGGTAGTCGGCTACACACACTCCGACCCCCACCTCCAGGCCAAGCCCAAGTACCATCCTCTCCTCTGTTCAGTCTTGGATTCTGTAAGGCTGAGTTAGACGTCTCCTCCTGTTCTCTACTGCACTTCCCACGAGATACATTTCTTTCTATATTATCATGTTTTGCATGTCTCTTTTCCTAGGGAGATTCTGGGGTTCCTAAGGTCAACAAACGTATTTTTTCATTTACATGTGCCCAGCAGCATGTCTGTTGTATACGGGCACTCACTGACAGCTGGAGAAATGAATAACAAACCTACAGCGCCGAACAAAGATTTCTTGGCAAAGTTCTCCTTGATGTCTTCTGCAGAGCAGGAATGCTGTTATTTTGACTCTTCACGCTTCTGCTGAACTAGAGTAAACAAAGATCTTGTTCATTCCAATAAACTACTTAATTAAGAAGAGTTGTTGAAATGTCAATAAATATTCAAAAGAGAGGCTTTCTGGAGATAATTTGAAATTCAAATTATCTGGCTGTGATAAACGAGAGCTGATGGTAGAGATATTATTAGTCATTCATCTGCATGTGCTTATTAGTCCCATGGCAGTACTTAGCGCCATGTAGAGAGAGGAAAGCGTGGATAGAAAGGCTCTTGTGAAGCTCATTCAGCCAATGGGCAGGAGAGGAAGGAAGTCTGACTCCTGCGCTTGTAAGGCAGTCTATTCACCACAAGCTTCCAGAAACCGATTAGAAGATGTGCGTGCACTCAGGACTGGGCAAAACGATGTGAAATGAAACATCCTGTGATGGATAGGGCCAATACTCTAGGATCAGTGTCAGCTGAAAGCCCACGTTGATCATTGCATCTTACATCAGCTGTTGTCTTCAACCAAATTGTAACCTAAATACCAATTTGGGAACTAATTATGGAAAAAATAAATGTCAATGGCCTGTATAATTGGGCCTTCCCATTTTTCCACTGCCCCATGCTTTATAGTATACTGATGATCTTGATGCATTTCCATAAAGGAGGGAAGAGGAAGGGTGGGGTAGGGAATATCTAGTACCTAATATAGTCCAAGCACTTCAGTGATCTCCTCTTGATATGAGGCGGGGATTACCATTCTGTACCAGAGGCAACTGAAGCTCAGTAAGGCTGATTAACTTACCCAGGGTAACACAGCTAGGAAGTGATATTAAACCCAGTTTTCTTAGGGTTCATCAAAGGTTCTTAAATGTAATTTTAGTAACATCTTTTTAAAGAAAAGTTGGGCAAATTTGGTTCTTTGTTTTTATATACACACATTATTTATCTTCTTTTCCAATGCACTTGCAAATAGGTTCTACCCATGAATGAGTTCCTTCAATTTCCAAGAACGTTATTGTAAGCTATTATTTACAATGTTTATAATTATTTAAATTATAATAGTTATTTTACATTTATAAGTTTGAAGATACAAATGTATTGGTTTACTCAGTGTAGTGCACAATTAAAAATGTCACCTCATTAAACATCAACACCTCCTCTGGCTACTAAATAGTTCCTCACGTATTATTTACACTCCTTGACAGAAGTGAGGGCACTGCCAACCCCTCCAAGTGAACTACGAATTGAAGCTAAAGTAAACACCTCTGGCTGCTAAATTTCCTCAACACACCATCAATTGTGCTAATATTCAAAATCAGGCAATAGTATGGGCTGCAGATTAAATTACCTTGCTAACTGCACTCTGATTGTTTTTGGCTCTCATGCCTTTGTAATAAAGAGATTTTACTCCCAAATATCATCACTCATCAAAACTTTCCTTAATATACATTTCTATTTCATAATAACAAGACAAGGTATAAAAAGGAGACCATCCTTGAACTTTTAATTGATCTGCATATGCTTTTCTTTACTTGCTTTTTTGATGTTGACACTTCAGTAACTTAATTGTCTTGTCTTTCACGGAGAAGCCAAACTTCATCTATCTTCCTATTTCTTCAGTGCTGCCTTAAATCAGGTGCTTTCTTGAAGCTTATGCTTGGTTCTCTGTAGTTTATACAATCTTTATATTTGATATTTGGTTATAATGATTACATTGCCACTCAGAACCCTTAATATAGAATTTTGATATTATTTTTGTATTTTTAATTAAATATTATCTCTCCTCTCCTTCCTTCACTCTATGCTCAGAATTAAGTCATTTTAGAATTTCATTGAACATTGCATTTTTATAGCAACCTTGATAAAATATTTATTTTGTTAACATTGCAAAGATTGCTGATGTCCACTTACAAATGTTCCTCTTTTGTTTGATAGCAATAGTGCTACTGGAATAAAGATTATATTTACTGGCCAAGTGCAGTGGCTCACGCCTGTAATCCCAGCACTTAAGGAGGCCAAGGCGGGCAGATCACGAGGGTAGGAGTTCGAGACCAGCCTGGCCAATATGGTGAAACCCAGGCTCTACTAAAAATACAAAAATTAGCCAGGCGTGGTGGCTACTCGGGAGGCTGAGGCAGAAGAATCACTTGAACCCGTGAGGCAGAGTTTGCAGTAAGCTGAGATTGTGCCACTGCACTCCAGCCTGGGTGACAGAGAGAGACTCTGTCTCAAAAATAATGATAAAATAAAATAAAATAAAATAAAAAGATTATATTTACCACCTTCATTTTCATACAGGTACAAACATGTGACCAGATTGTGGCCAATTATGATACATGTAATTCTTGGATGTGTCATGAAAAGGGGAGTTGTTTAACTTTCTCCCCTCTTCCTTTATCCTGTTGTTTAAAAGTCAGGTTTATGGCTGGCACCCCAGAAGCCATTTAGACCATGAGGTACCTTGAGAACAATAAAACAGAGGAAGCCAAAGTCCCTGAAACTTTGGACTGCCATATTTGCCATAGACTGGCTATTTCCAGACCTTCTGAATGTGAGAAAAATTAAACATATCTTATTAAAACCATTGTTTTAATTTTTTTTACTACCAACCAAACTCAATTTTTAACAGCTTTGTTAAGATATATCATAAAATTCATCAATTTAATGTGTACATTTCAACTTTTAAAATATATTCACAAATATGTGCAACCATAACAACAGTCAGCCCTGAGGAACCATTAATCAATCTGCTTTCTTTCTCTACAGATGTCCCCATTCTGGACTTCCAAATGAGTGTAATCATATACTATATGGTCTTTTGTATCTGGCTTCTTTCACTTGTCATGTTTTCTAGGTTCATTCGTGTTGAAGCATGTATCAGTACTTCACTCCTTTTTATGGCCAAATAATATTCCATTCTATGGCTATATTCCTTTTACCTATTCATTGATGGACATTTGGGTTATTTTCACCTTTGGTCTATTAATGACTAATGCTGCTATATATATTTATGAACAAGTTTTTTTGTGTGGGCAAATGTTTTCATATTTCTTTTTTTTTTTTTTTTTTGAGACGGAGTCCCGCTTTTTCTCCCAGGCTGGACTGCAGTGGCGCTATCTCGGCTCACTGCAAGCTCCGCCTCCCAGGTTCACGCCATTCTCCTGCCTCAGCCTCCTGAGTAGCTGGGACTACAGGTGCCCGCCACTGCACCCGGCTAATGTTTTGTATTTTTAGTAGAGACAGGGTTTCACCGTGTTAGCCAGGATGGTCTTGATCTCCTGACCTCGTGATCCACCCACCTTGGCCTCCCAAAGTGCTGGGATTACAGGCGTGAGCCACCGAGCCCGGCCCATGTTTTCATATTTCTTGGGCATATACCTACGAGTAGAATTGCTGCATCAAATTTTAATTCTCTGTTTAACCACTTGAGAAACTGCCAGACTGCTTTCCAAAGTGGCTGCACCATTTTACATTCCTACCAGTAGTGTACATGAGTTCCGATTTCCCCACATCCTTGCCAGCACTTGCTATCTGACTTTTTGGTTCTAACTATCCTAGTGCATATGAAGTGGTATTTCATCATGGTTTTAGTTTGCATTTCTCCAATGACTAATGATATTGAGCAACTTTTCGAGTGCTTATTGGCCATTTGTATTTCTCTGTGGTAGAAGAGTCTATTGAAATCCTTTGCCCATTTTTAAATTAGTTCATTTGTGTTTTTATTATGGAGTTATGACAGTTCTTTATATATTCCAGATACAAGTCCAGATACAGTATTTGCAGATGTTTTCTTCCATTCTGTGGGTTGTCTATTCACTTTCTTGCTGATGTTCTTTGAGTCACAAGAGTTTTAAACTTTAATACTGCAATTTATCTAATTTTGTTGTTTGTGCTTTTGGTGTCTTATCTAAAAATCCTTCAAATACAAGGTTGTAAATATTTATCCTATGTTTCTGCTAAGAGTTTTACAGCTTTAACTCTTATGTTTAGATCTTTGGTCTATTTTTGGTTAATTTTGGCATATGGTGTGAGGTAAGGGTCCATTTTCATTCTTTTTCATGACAATTCAACTGTTCTCACACCACTTACTGAAAAGACCATTCTAATTTTTCTGATTTTATTTTCTGAATTGTTTGTTGCATATATAGAGAAATAGAATTAATTTTTGTGTGTTGATCTTGTATCCTATAACCCTGCTGAACTAATTACTAGTTCTATTAATTTTTTAGTGAATTCATTAGGATTCTGGGCATATGATCATGCCATCTGCAAATAAAGTTGCTTTGCTTCTTCTTTTCCAAGCTGGATGCCTTTTATTTTTCACTTGGCTAATTGTCCTGGCTAAAACCTCCTTTACAGTGTTGAATACATGTAGCAAAAGAAGACATCATAGAATTGCTCCTGATATTAGGGGAAAAGCACCTGCTCTTTTATCATTTAGTCTAATGTTAGCTGTGGGATTTTGTAGATATCATTTGTCAGGTTGAGGGATTTTCCTTCTTTTTCAGTTTATTGCATTTTTTAATATCATGAATAAGTGTTGGATTTTGTCAAATACTTTTTATGCATTTGAGATAATCGTGATTTTTTAATTATATTGATATAATCTATTGCATTAATTTATTTGTGGGTGTTAAACCAACCTTTGATTTCTGAGATAAATCCCACTTGGTCATGGTGCATATTTTTTTAATATGTTGCATGGCTTGGTTTGTTAAAATTTTGTTGAGGAATTTTGAATCTATATTAATAAAATATATTGGTCTAAAGTTTTCTTTTCTTATAATATTTTTCATTTTGGTATCAGGGTAATACTGAAATCATACAATGATTTGGGAAGATTTTCTCCTCTTCTACTTTTTGGAAATGTTGCTGAAATTTTGATATTACTTTTTCTTTAAATGTTTGGTAGAATTCAGCAATGATATACCATCTGGGCCTGGGACTTTTTGTGGGTAAGTTTTAAAAGTAATTATACAATCTCTTTGCTTGTTATAGGTTTATTCAGATTGTCTGTTTCTTCTTGAGTCCCTTTGGCAGTTTGCTTGTAACAATTTGTCCATTTCATCTAAGCTATCTCATTTTTTAGTGTGCAGTTATTCATGGTTTTCCTTTATAATTCTTTTATTTCTGTAAAATAAATAGTAACATCTCCTATTTCGTTTCTGATTCTAGTCGTTTAACTAGTCTCTCTTTTTTTCTTGATAAATTTTCCTAAAGTTTTGTCAATTTTGTTGATCTTTTCATGGACCACTTTTTGGTTCCGCTGATTTCCCACATTCATACTTAATTATTACTAGTAGAGACAATCAGCTTCATTTAATTATTTGTAATTGCAAGAGACATTCTCAGAGTGAAATCTGATGCTCTGTGAGCTATCTCCACAAATAACCATTTGTGTCTTTAATGGATGGGGCAGGAAGCAGGACTTTGTCTATCAAAGATGCGAGGCTCTAAAATTTGTTTCCCTTTAGTTCATGTTTACTTATTATTTGGAGAAATAATACCATTTTTTTCTGTGAAGGTAATGTATACAAGGCGTGTAAATCACTCAACAGAGTAGATCCCACAAAAACAGCTTTTTTTCTCTTTCCATTGTGAGGTTTATTCTTTTGTGAGTGAGGGATTACCAATGGAATGAGTCCAGCACTGACTCGTGCACTTTCAGGTCAGTAAGATAATTTCATTTCCAAAGCACTGATACTAAATTGTTTTGACTTGGGTTATTTTAAAATGTAAAATTGGAATTTTGATTCTAAATCTTGCTTTTAAGCTTATCTTCTAAAGGAACTTTTGACTGCCCTAAAGGAGCTACCAGCTTTAGTTGAGTAAAACTATGGCCAGATACAGATTTGATGGAAAAAGACCATTCTAACTCAATGTGGTATGGGGGAAATTTTTACTGTGCTCAGTCCACAGTAGTGAAAATAATAATAATTATTCAAAGAGAAAATCCTTTTGGGACTTAAGACTGGAATGTGATTTTACCTAAAACGTTGGATTCTGAACGATGTGCTTCTAATTACAGGTTCATCTAAATATAGGATCTGAAAATTTTTTTCTATAAATGCCAGAAAGTGAATATTTTAGGTTTTACAGGCCACACAATCTCTGTAAAAAGTACTCAATTTTGCCATTGTAGCATAAAGGCAGCTATAGACAAATACATAAATAAGTGAGTAGGGCTGTGTTCCAATAAAACGTTATTTTCAAAAACTGATACTGCTGGACTTGGCTCGCTGGCTGTAGTTTGCCAAACCCTAATTTATCGAAATATACAACCAACGTAAACATATCAATAAGCCTTCTGGCTTATCCTCAGAAGATGTCTCTTTCTAATTTTCTAAAAAATATATCCAAAACAACCCCAAACAAACATGTAAAATTAATAGTTTCATTCTCTACCCTTGAATTACGTTTTCCAAAAGTCTCAAATCAATTTGGCAGACCCAGCACAAGTACTTGGGTCCCCTCCTTCATAATACCTCATTAAACTGAGATTATTAAAAGGAATATGCACATCACAGTGAAGTTAACCATCAGCAGCCAACTGATTTCCACTAAACCTTTAGAGTAGAAAAGTGGATGGTAACCTGTTGATGACTAACATGAATAAAATACTCCCAGAAGATAAAACAGAGCATTGCAGCCAAGAAGAAAACTGACTCAGTCCAAGTATGAAGGTAAAGAATGTTAGCAGAATGAGAAAGAGGTGTCCAAAAAGCTGAGAAGCAATTGGAGACCTTTGTTTGGAACTATCAGTCCCACTGGGTCTCCAAACTCACCACCATCCTGTCCTCTTCCCTCCAACCCATGCATGATGTATTTTATTATCGGGATGAAAGAAGCAAACAAATAGATAAACAACAACAATAACAACAAAATCTTCAGACATTTTTAATAAAGACATTTAAATATAATTACCAATGAAGAACTAGCCTTCTAAAGAGGGCTTAAGGAGCCCAGAAAAGAAAGGCCTTTTTTATTCTGAGACGGGGGGGCGCCCCACCACTTGGGTCAGCTTTCTGTTTACTAACCTTAAAATAAAACATGTCTGCTGAAATCCCAGAAACATATCCAGACCTTTTATTTACTCTTAGTAGATTGTAAAAGATAACCACATGAGATATGATAAAGATAACTACATGTGCTAACAAAAAATGAGAAAACTACCACAAAAATTCAAACCAGTATGCACTTTAAAATATGAATGGATCACAAAAGGTCATCATTCAGTCTTAGAATGAAAACCACTGACAGGAGGGGAATAAAAGACCACAGTAAATTAAATAAAAGATAAAAAATAGCATTAAAAATAAATACTTTGTGGATAAAAAAAGTCATTACTATTCTTGGAGAGAGGTAAGGAAATATAGACTATATAAATCAAGAATAGGATGGCATCACTTTAGGAGGCCAAGAAAGGAAGATCACTTGAGGCTAGGAGTTTGAGACCAGCCTGAGCAACATAGCAAGACCCCATTTCTGCAAAAAAAAAAAAAGAAAAAAATTAGCCAGGCATGGTGGCACACCCCTGTCATCTCAGCTACTCAGGAGGCTTAAGTGGGAAAGTCACTTGAGCCCAGGAGTTCGAGGTTAGACAGTGAGCTCTGGTCACACCACTGCACTCCAGCCAGGACAACAGAGTGAGACACTGCCTCTATAAAAAAAGCAAACAAACAAAAACCCACAAAGGGCCACAAAGGATAGGATGATATAACAACAGGATAATCAGAAAAATAATTACCTGACCATATCAGCTTTAAATGTAAATGATCTACACATACCAATTAAAAGGCAGATATTATCACATTGGATTAAAAAAAGCAACTGTATGTACCTATGAGACCCAACTGTATGTGCCTACAGGAAATGTACTCTAAAATAAAGACACATATAGCTTCTTAGTAAATGGATAGAGGCTGGTATAGTGGCTCATGCCTGTAATCCCAGCACTTTGGGAGGCTGAGGCAGGTAGATCACCTGAGGTCAGGAGTTTGAGACCAATCTGGCCAACATGGTGAAACACTGTCTCTACTAAAAATATAAAAATTAGCTGGGCATGGTGGCACATGCCTGTAGTCCCAGCTACTCAGGAGGCTGACGTAGGAGAAGCGCTCGAACCCAGGAGGCGAAAGATGCAGTGAGTTGAGATTGCAACACTGCACTCCAGCCTGGGTGACAGAATGAGGCTCTGTCTCAAAAAAAAAAAAAAAAAAAGGAATGGATAGAAAAATATATATCATACTAACACTAAGCAAAGGAGAGCTGAAGTGGTCATATCAGTATTAGACACTGTACAATTCAGAGCAAAGAAAATTGGCAAAGATAAAGAAGGGCATTTTGTAATATTAAATAAGTCATTAAGAGGATATAATAATGCTAAATGTAAAGCACCTGGTAATAGGACTTCAAAATACATGAAACAAAACCTAATAGAAATGCAATAAGAAATAGCCAAATGAACAATTATAGGCAGAGATTTCAATACACTCTCAATAATCACAAAGATAAGCTGACGGAAAATCAATAAGGATATAGAAAACTTGAGCAATACTATCACCTAAGGTGATCAAATTGACATTTATAGAACACTCCATCCAACAACAGAATATACATTCTTCTCAAGGGCTCATGAAACATAACCAAGATAGACCACATTCTGAGCCACAAGACAAACCTTGATCCTGTATGTATGTTCTCTGACCAAGATGGAACCAAATTAGAAAGATCTGGAAAATGACCAAATATTTGTTAACTACTTAAAACCAATTCAAAATAACTGGTAGATCAATGAAGATTTCAAAAGGTGAATTGGGAAATATTTTGAACAGCGTAAAAATGATGATACAACAAACAAAAATGTGTGGGATGCCACTAAAGTAGTACTTAGAGTGGTATTTATAGTCCTAAGTATCTATATTAAAAAGGGAGAGAAGTCCCAAATCAATGTCCTCTGCTTATACCTTAAGAAACTAGAAAAAGAAGAGTAAAATAAATTCAAATTTAAAAGGAAATAACTTAATGAAATAGAATATAAAAAAATAGAAAAATCAATAAAACCAAAATCTTTTTTTTGAAAAAATAAGTAAAATGCTAAAACCTCTAGCCAGACTAATCAGAATAAAAAGAGAATAAGATACAGATCACAACATCAAGAATGAAAGTAGTAATATCATTACATATTTTATAGATATTTAAAGGATAATCAGGGAATCTTACGAACAACTTCACACCAATAAATTCAACAACTTCAATTAAATGGAAGGATTCCCTGAGAACTACAAACTAGCAAAGCTTATTCAAGAAGAAACAGATTACTTAAGTAGTCTTTTAGCGGTTTAAAAATCTTCAGTTTTGATTCTTGGGCAAGATGGCTGAATAGAAACAGCTCTGGTCTGCGGCTCCCAGCAAGACCAACGCAGAAAGTGGGTGATTTCTGCATTTCCAACTGAGGTACCTGGTTCATCTCATTGGGACTGGTTAGACAGTGGGTGCAGTCCATACAGGGCAAGCAGAAGCAGGGTGGGGTGTCACCTCACCCGGGAAGTGCAAGAGGTCGGGGAATTTTCTCCCCCAGCCAAGGGAAGCCATGAGGAACCGTGCCTGCTGCAAAGGATGGTGCTATCTGGCCCAGATACTAACTATGCTTTTCCCACAGTCTTCGCAACCCACAGAGCAGGAGATGCCGTCGGGTGCTTACACCACCAGGCCCCTGGGTGTCAAGCACAAAACTGGGCAGCCATTTGGGCAGACACCAAGCTAGCTGCAGGAGTTTATTTTCATACCCCAGTGGCACCTGGAACACCAGTGAGACAGAATGGTTCACTCCCCTGGAAAGCAGGCTGAAGCCAGGGAGCCAAGTGGTTTTGCTCAGCAGATCCCACCCCCAAGGAGCCCAGCAAGCTAAGATCCACTGGCTTGAAATTCTTGCTGCTAGCACAGCACTCTGAAGTTGACCTAGGATGCTCCTGTTTGGTGGGGGGAGGGGCATCTGCCATTACTGAGGCTTGAGTAAGCCGTTTTCCCCTTACAGTGTAAACAAAGCCGCTGGGCAATTTGGACTGGGCAGAGCCCATGGCAGTGCCTCAACGCTGCTGTAGTCAGACTGCCTCTATAGATTCCTCCTCTCTGGGCATGACATCTCTGAAAGAAAGGGAGCAGCCCCAGTCAGGGGCTTATAAAACTCCCATCTCCCTGGGACAGAGCACCTGAGGGAGGGGGTGGCTGTGGGCACAGCTTCAGCAGACTTAAACGTTCCTGCCTGCTGGCTCTGAAGAGAGCAGCGGATCTCCCAGCACAGTGCTCGAGCTCTGCTAAGGAACAGACTGCCTTCTCAAGTGGGTTGCTGACCCCTGTGCCTCCTAACGGGGAGACACCTCCCAGCAGGGGTTGACAGACACCTCATACAGGAGAGCTCTGGCTGGCATCTGGAGGCTTCCCTTCTGGGATGAAGCTTCCAGAGGAAGGAACAGGCAGCAATCTTTGCTGTTCTGCTGGTGATAGCAAGGCAAACAGCGTCTGGAGTGGACCCCCAGCAAACTTCAGCAGAACTGCAGAAGAGGGGCCTGACTGTTAGAAGGAAAACTAACAAACAAAAAGCAATAACATCAACATCAACAAAAAGGACGACCAGGCAAAAACTGCATCCAAAGATCACCAACAGAAAAGACCAAAGGTAGATAAATCCACGAAGATGAGGAAAAACCAGTGCAACAAGGCTGAAAATTCCAAAACCAGAATGCCTCTTCTCCTCCAAAGGATCACAACTCCATGCCAGCAAGGGAACAAAACTGGACAGAGAATGAGTTTGATGAATTGACATAAGTAGGCTTCTGAAGGTTGGTAATAACAAACTCCTTTGAGCTAAAGGAGCATATTCTAACCCAAAGCAAGGAAGCTAAGGACGTTGATAAAAGGTTAGAGGAATTGCTAACTAGAATAACCAGTTTAGAGAAGAACATAAATGACCTGATGGAGCTGAAAAATACAGCACAAGAACTTTGTGAAGCATATACAAGTATCAATAGCCAAATTGATCAAGCAGAAGAAAGGATATCAGAGATTGAAAATCAACTTAATGAAATAAAGCGTGAAGACAAGATTAGAGAAGAAAAGAAGGAAAAGGAATGAACAAAGCCTCCAAGAAATATGAAACTATGTGAAAAGACCAAATCTACATTTGATTGTGTACCTGAAAGTGACAGGGAGAATGGAACCAAGTTGGAAAACACACTTCAGGACACTATCCAGGAGAACTTCCCCAACCTAGCAAGACAGGCCAACATCCAAATTCAGGAAATATGGAGAATACCACAAAGATACTCCTTGAGAAGAGCAACCCCAAGACACATAAACGTCCAATTCACCAAGGCTGAAATGAAGGAAAAAATGTTAACAGCAGCCAGAGAGAAAGGTCAGGTTAGCCACAAAGGGAAGCCTATAAGACTAACAGTGGATCTCTCGGCGGAAATCCTACAAGCCAGAAGAGAGTGGGGACCAATATTCGACATTCTTAAAGAAAATAATTTTCAACCCAGAATTTCATATCCAGCCAAACTAAGCTTCATAAGTGGAGAAATAAAATCCTTTACAGACAAGCAAATGCTGAGGATTTTGTAACCACCAGGCAGCCTGCCTTACAAGAGCTCCTGAAGGAAGCACTAAATATGGAAGGGAAAAACCGGTACCAGCCACTGCAAAACAAACCAAAATGTAAAGGCCATCAACACTATGAAGAAACTGTATCAACTAATGGGCAAAATAACCAGCGAGCATCATAATGACAGGATGGAATTCACACATAACAATATTAACCTTAAATGGAAACAGACTAAATGCCCCAATTAACAGGCACAGATTGGCAAATTGGATAAAGAGTCAAGATCCATCAGTGTGCTGTATTCAGGAGACCCATCTCACATGCAAAGACACACACAGGCTCAAAATAAAGAAACGGAGGAAGACTTACCAATCAAATGGAAAACAAAATAAAGCAGGGGTTGCAATCCTAGTCTCTTATAAAACAGACTTTAAACCAACAGAGATCAAAAGAGACAAAGAAGGCCATTACATAATGGTAAAGCGATCAATGCAACAACAAGAGCTAACTATCCTAAATATATATGCACCCAATACAGGAGCATCCAGATTCATAAAACAAGTTTGTAGAGACCTACAAAGAAACTTAGACTCCCACATAATAATAGTGGGAGACTTTTAACACCCCACTGTCAATATTAGATCAATGAGACAGAAAATTAGCAAGGATATTCAGGACTTGAACTCAGCTCTGGACCAAGTGGACCTAATACACATCTACAGAACTCTCCACCCGCAAATCAACAGAATATACATTCTTTTCAGCACCACATAGCACTTATTCTAAAATCGACCATGTAATTGGAAGTAAAACACTTCTCAGCAAATGCAATACAACAAAAATCATAACAAACAGTCTCTTGGACCACAGTGCAATCAAATTAGAACTCAGGCATAAGAAACTCACTCAAAACTGCACGACTACATGGAAACTGAACAACCTGCTCCTGAATGACTAATGGGTAAATAACAAAATTAAGGCAGAAATGAATAAGTTATTTGAAATCAATGAGAACAAAGACACAATGTACCAGAATCTCTGGGGCACAGCTAAAGCAGTGTTTAGAGGGAAATTTATAGCACTAAATGCCCACAGGAGAAAGCGGAAAATATCTAAAATCAACACCTTAACATCACAATTAAAAGAACTAAAGAAGCAAGAGCAAACAAATTCAAAAGCTAGTAAAAGACAAGAAATAACTAAGATCAGAGCAGAACTGAAGGAGATAGAGATATGAAAAACCCTTTAAAAAAATCAATGAATCCAGGAGTTGGTTTTTTGAAAAGATTAACAAAATAGATATATCACTAGCCAGAGAAAAGAGAGAAAAAGATGAAAAGAAGAGAAGAAAAAAAAAGAGTAGAAAAAAAGAGAAAAGAGAGAAGAATCAAATAGACACAATCAAAAATGATAAACGGGAGATCACCACTGATCCCACAGAAATACAAACTGCCATCAGAGAATACTGTAAATACCTCCATGTAAATAAAGTAGAAAATCTCGAAGAAATGGATAAATTCCTGGACACATACATCCTCCTAAGACTACACCAGGAAGAAGTCGAATCCCTGAATAGACCAATAACAAGTGAAATTGAGGCAGTAATTAATAGCCTAGCAACCAAAGAAAGCCCAGGACCAGAGAGATTCACAGCCAAATTCTACCAGAGGTACAAAAAGGAGATGGTACCATTCCTTCTGAATCTATTCCAAACAACAGAAAAAGAAAGACTCCTCCCTAACTCATTTTATGAGGCCAGCATCATCCGGATACCAAACCTGGCAGAGACACACACACAAAAAGAAAATTTCAGGCCAACATCCCTGATGAACTTTGATATGAAAATCCTCAATGAAATACTGGCAAACAAAATCCAGCTGCACATCAAAAAGCTTATCTATCCCAATCAAGTCAGCTTCATCCCTAGGATGCAAGGCTGGTTCAACATATGCAAATCAATAAATGTAATTCATCACATAAACAGAACCAGTGACAAAAACCACATGATTGTTTCAATAGATGCAGAAAAGGCCTTTGATAAAATTCAACACCCCTTCATGCTGAAAACACTCAATAAACTAGATATTGATGGAATATCTCTCAAAATAATAAGAGTTATTTATGACAAACCCACATTCAATATCATACTTAATGGACAAAAGCTGGATGCATTCCCTTTGAAAACCGGCACAAGTCAAGGATGCCCTCTCTCACCACTCCTGTTCAACATAGTATTGGACATTCTGGCTGGGGCATTCAGTCAAGAGAAAGAAATAAAGCATATTCAAGTAGGAAGAGACGAAGTCAAATTATCTCTGTTTGCAGATGACATGATTGTGTATTTAGAAAACCCCATCGTCTCAGCCCCAAAACTTTCCTTAAGTTGATAAGCAACTTTGGCAAAGTCTCTGGATACAAAATCAATATGCAAAAATCACAAGCATTCCTGTATACCAATAATAGACAAACAGAGAGCCAAATCATGAGCAACCTCCCACTCACAATTGCTACAAAGATAATAAAATACCTAAAAATACAACTTACGAGGGATGTGAAGGACCTCTTAAAGGAGAACTACAAACCACTGCTCAAGGAAATAAGAGAGGACACAAACAAATGGAAAAACATTCCATGCTCATGGATAGGAAGAATCAATATTGTGAATTTTCATGAATTTCATGAATTTGGCCAAACTGTCCAAAGTAATTTATAGATTCAATGCTATTCCCATCAAGCTACCATTAACTTTCTCCACAGAATTAGAAAAAACTACTTTAAATTTCATATGGAACCAAAAAAGAGCCCGTATAGCCAAGACAATCTTAAGGAAAAAGAACAAAGCTGGAGACATCAGGCTACCTGACTTCAAACTATACTACAAGGCTACAGTAACCAAAACAGCATGGTACTGGTACCAAAACAGATATACAGACCAATGGAATAGAACAGAGGCCTCAGAAATAACACCACACATCTACAACCATCTGATCTTTGGCAAACCTGACAAAAACAAGCAATGGAGAAAGGATTCCCTGTTTAATAAATGGTGTTGGGAAAACTGACTAGCCATAAGCAGAAAACTGAAACTGGACTCCTTCCTTACACCTTATACAAAAATTAACTCAAGATAGATTGACGATTTAAATGTAAGACCTAAAATCATAAAAACCCTAGAAGAAAACCTAGGCAGTACCATTTAGGACATAGGCATGGGCAAAGAATTCATGACTTAAACAACGAATTTAGAACAATGGCAACAAAAGCCAAAATTGACAAATGGAACCTAATTAAACTAAAGAGCTTCTGCCCAGCAAAAGAAACTATCATCAGAGTGAACAGGCAACCTACAGAATTGGGAGAAAATTTTTGAATCTATCCATCTGACAAAGGGCTAATATCAAGAATCTACAAGGAACTTACAAGAAATTTACAAGAAATTTCTTTAAGAAAACTTAAAGAAATTTACAAGAAAAAAACAAAGAACTCCATCAAAAAGTGGGTGAAGGATATGAACAGACACTTTTCAAAAGAAGACATTTATGTGGCCAATAAACATGTGAGAAAAAGCTCATCATCACTGGTCATTAGAGAAATGCAAATCAAAACCAAAATGAGACACCATCTCATGCCAGTTAGAATGGTGAGCATTAAAAAGTTAGGAAACAACAGATGCTGGAGAGGATGTGGAGAAATAGGAAAGCTTTTACACTGTTGGTGGGAGTGTAAATTAGTTCAACCATTGCGGAAGACAGTGTGGTGATTCCTCAAGGATCTAGAACTAGAAATACCATTTGACCCAGCAATCCCATTACTGGGTATATACTCAAAGGATTATAAATCATTCTACTATAAAGACACATGCACATGTATGTTTACTGCAGCACAATTGACAATAGCAAAGACTTGGAACCAACCCAAATGCCCATTATTGTTAGACTGGGTAAAGAAAATGTGGCACATATGCACCATGGAATACTATGCAGCCATAAAAAACATGAGTTCATGTCCTTTGCAGGGACATGGATGAAGCTGGAAAACATCATTCTCAGCAAACTAACACGGGAACAGAAAACCAAACACTGCATGTTGTCACTCATAAGTGGGACTTGAACAATGAGAACACATGGACACAGGGAGGAGAACATCACACACCGGGGCCTGTCAGGGGGTGGGGGGCTAGTGGAGGGATAGCATTAGGAGAAATACCTAACGTAGATGACCGGTTGATAGGTGCAGCAAACCACCATGGCACGTGTATACCTATGTAACAAACCTGCTCGTACTGCACATGTATCCCAGAACTTAAAGTGTATGTATGTATGTATATATATGTATACATTCAAAAACCAATCAATATAATTCATCACATGAAAAAAAGAAAAACAGCTTTGCCATCAACTCATTAGGAGTAGAAGCATTTGAAAAAAATCTAATATGCATTCCTGATGAAATGCACTCAGAAAACTAAGACGAGAAGGGAACTTTGTCAATCTGATGAAGGGCGTGTATGAAAACCTACAGCAAACACTAACTTCATTGTGGGAGACTAAATGCTTTCTCCGTCAGGTCAGGAACCAGGCCAGAACATTATTGCCATTTCTATTCAGCATTGTACTGGAGGTTCTTGCTGATGAAATAAAGCAAGAAACAGAAATAAAAGGCAGCCAGACTGGCAAGAAAAAAAGTAAAATTCTCTTTATTTAGAGACAGCAGTACTGTCTATGTAAAAAATCTGAGGGAGTCACTTTAAAGAGCTACTAGAACTAATTAGTGAGTTTAGTAATATTTCAAAATACAGGTCAATATACAAAAGTCAACTGCATTTCTACATACCAGCAACAATGAGAAATTGAAATTTTAAAATTAGCATTTACAGTAACGCCCCTAAATATAAAATAATAGGAATAAATCTGACAAAAGGTATACAAGGTCTCTACACTGGAAACTGAAAACTGGCAGGGCACGGTGGCTCACGCCTATAATCCCAGCACTTTGGGAGGCCAAGGTGGGCAGATCACCTGAGGTCGGGAGTTCAAGACTAGCCTGACCAACATGGAGAAACCCCGTCTCTGTTAAAAACACAAAATTAGCTGGGTGTTGTGGTGCATGCCTGTAATCCCAACTACTTGGGAGGCTGAGGCAGGAGAATCACTTGAACCCAGGAAGCAGGAGTTGCAGTGAGCCGAGATCACGCCATTGCACTACAGCCTGGGCAACAAGAGTGAAACTCCGTCCAGAAAAAAAAAAAAAACCCGAAAACTACTACTGAGAGAAATGTTAAAAGACTTAAACTGTGGTTTTCAGTCAGTTTTTGTTTTTTTTTTTTTTTGCTTCAGGGGACATTTGGCAATGTCTGGAAACATTTTTGGTTGTCACACCTGGGGATGGGGAAAACAAGTTATGCAACTGGAATCTGATGAGTAGAGGCCAGGGATGCTGCTGAACAGTTCCCCAGAACAAAAAGTTACTCAGTCCAAAATGTCAATGTGCCAAGGCTGAGAAACCCTGGCATGATGCACAGTGGAGAGGTAAACAGTGTTTATGGGCCAGAAGACTTAACATTGTTAGGGTAGCAGTTCTCCACAAATCTATAAATTCAATGCAGTTCCAATCAAATTCCCAGAAGGCTTTTTTTTGTGTGTGTATATTACCAAGCCAGTTCTAAACTTCTTAAGGAAATGAAAAGGTCCTAAAATAGCTGAAACTCATTTGAAAAAGAATAACAAATTTGATAAACTAACACTACATGACTTTAAGCGTTATTATAAAACCACAGGTTAAGACAGTGACATTGACCGCAACATAGCCATGTGGAACAGGAGAGTCTAGATATGAACCAACATATATATACAGACAATTGATTTTCAGCAAGGATGCAAAGTCAATTCAGCAGGGAAAGGATAGTTTTTTCTTTTTCAACAAATGGTGTTTAACAATTGGGTATGCATATGTAGAAAATGAACTTTCATTTATATCGCACACTATATGCAGATGTTAACTCAAAATGTATCATAAGTCTAAATGTGATACCTAAAGCTATAAAGCTTCTAGAAAAAAATATAAGGAAAATTCTTGAGGACCTTTGGTCAGGAAAAGATTTCTTAAATACAATACCAAATGTATAACCCATAAGAGAAAAATAATTTGGGCTTCATCAAAATTAAAACCTTATACTCTCTGAAAAACTGCTGAGAGAATAAAAGAGAAGCCAAGGAATAGGAGGGAAAAGTTACAAAGCAAAGCATATATCTTATAATGGATTTGTATCCAAAATATGTGAAGAACTCTCAAAACACAATAAGAAACAAACCAATTAAAATGGACAGAAGATGTAAACAGGCAAGTAAACATAAGGAAAGATGCTTAATATCATTAATTAATAATAAAATACCAATTGCAACTAAAAGAAATACCACTACACAACTCTTAGAACGGCTAAAATTTGAAAGATTGACCACACCAAGTATTGGAGAATATGTGGAGGAATTGAAATTCTCATACACAAATGGTAAAATGTGCAATGGTGAAACTAGTTTGAAAAACAGTTTGGTAGTTTCATAAAAAGTTAAACATATACCACCATAAGATCCTTTCTTGTGTCTTTACCCAAGAAAAATGAACGCATTTCACTTTTCGGCCATTTAGCTAAGATCAAGTGAAAAATGAAAGCATAGAAGTATGCAAAGACTTGTGCATGGATGTTCATAGCATCTTTATATTCAAGAGTCAAAAAGTAGAAACAACCCAAATGTCTATCAACAGGTGAATGGATAACAAATTGTTGTGTAGTCATGCAATGCATACAACTCGGTGATAAAACTGAGCTGCTGATCACACAACAACATGGATGAATCTTATATAGCTATGCTGAGTCAAAGGGTAGAGAAAAAAGAGTGTGTACTATTTGATTTCATTTATATAAGATTTTAGAAAATGCAAACTTATCCCTAGTGTATCAATTGTTGAAAGCACATTTGTTGTTGCTTGGAGACAGGATTGGAAGGCTTAAAGTGGGGTGGAGACATTATAAAGTGATGCTAGTAAAATTTTGGTGGGGACGAATGTTTTCTAATTTGATTGTGAAGATTGTTTCATGATGTCAAAGTTTATTAAATTACACACTTTAAATATGTGTGGTTTTTGTGTGTCATTTATAATTTAAAAATGCCATTTAGAAAATAAAATAGAATTGTTGAAAGATAAAAACAATTTCCCAGAAAACATAGCTAACAGACAAAAAAAAATCTAGAACAGGACAGAAAGACTATATATTAAGAATCAAACCATTAAGTGCAAAATCAGACTAGTAAGAGGCAGAAGAAATTTTCTAAAAAGTAATAGAAGAAAAATGTTTAGAGCTAAGAGATGCAGATCTTTAGGATGAGAGTTTCGCTCAGGATCCAACACCATAAACAAAAGATTCATACTAAATTCACCTTTATGAAATACCAGAAAAACCTCACTCGGCCAGGGTTGGTTGGGTGGGGATAGTGAGGAAGTGAGAAGTTGGGGGTGAGTAACCTATAAGCAAATAAGATCATCTGACATCAAGCCTGTTATCAGCATCATTGAATGATAAAATACAATGGTGCAAGGATTTCAAAGTTCTAGGGAGATTACTTTCCAACACACAAGTCAATACCTAGCTAACTACCAATTAAACATGAAGGACCAAAGGAAGAGTCAAGAGACGCATGAAGCCTTGAAACCTCCGGTCACCTATGCTCTTCCTGAGACATTAACTGAAGATGAACTTAGGCAAAATGGGGACAAAACCAGAAAAAACATGAACGATATTTAAAAATTACAGAATATAGGAGTTTAGTGAAAATAAATCACGGGATGAGATTTATAACGAGGAATTAGTTTGCAACAATCCTAATTTGTACGGGAAGTTAGTCAATGCCAAGAAGAATATTTTCATGAAGGAAAATGGAAAAGTTCCCAATAATAAATTTAATGACTGAAGTGGTGGTAATATTATGCACACAGTCAAGAAAGCACATACGTCTCTCTTCATTAAAAAAGAATGCAAATTAGAAACCCCAGAATAGATATTTGTGGGTGACAGAGTGAAATGAAACCTAAGAAGGTCTTGATGCAAACATAAATGTCATGTGGTTTGGATCAATTGAAGGAATGTAAGAAAAATAATTCATTTGACTTCAATCTTAGGAATATTCTCCTTGAAATAGCCCAAAGTTGAGACATTGGACTTCTAAAGGTGAGAAAGAAACCCAAGCAAACTGCTTAGCTCTGCTTTCAATAATATTTATATAATCTTAATAACATCAGTTGTTAATTTGTTTGTAACTTTTAGAATTTATTTGTAAGTAAACCCCTCAAGGCTGAAGTATAGTTAGAGTGCCAAATGTAAAAGTTCTGGATCTTGACAACGAAGTAACAGCTAATAGAATATCTCTTTTTTCACATGCCATCAACAAATTCCACTTTCCAGGCTAAAAGCACTACAGTATTTCTGTTATTCTTCTTCTTCTAATGTTTATCTTTACACATTCAAACAAAATACTAAACCTTCAACCATACTTACATAGTACAGCTCAATAATGTGGGTTGTTGTTAGTTTTCAACTTTTAGGATCAATCTGTAAACATAATATTAAATACTGAAATATAATTTTATGATCTCAGTGTAAATGCTTTCCACCTAATGTAAAATTATAGTTACAGCAAACAGAAGATGGGAGGTGGAAAAGAGAAAGAGAAACACATGGAAGGATGGGGGCATTGTATCTATCTAAAAAAATGGGAAGTCAAGAGACAAATTCCCATATCTAGTGAAATAAGAAATGGAGATGTAGGTTATGAAGACATTTTCCTAAAACCACCTGGCTATGAGAGCCACTAACTAGTTTCCTATTTGGTTTCAAGATGCACAGACCCACACCCACACCCAACATGCCATTTCAATGAATTGCATTTTACTTACAAGTACCCTCTACATTGCTTGCCTGTTGAGTCTAACTGGAACTTGTTTCTATAAAAACCAAGGGCCATGAAGCACAAGTCCCTCTAATGCCAAGAGTACCTCAATCAATAACCATTGCTGGTTTAGCAACATGGGGCTGCATGTCGTACCTTAAAAATGGTATCACAAGTTCCAGAGTCTGTCTTCTTTGAAGAATAATGTTCCCATTCATAGGAGGGTTCATAAACCCTATCCTTTAGAAGCTGGTAAAAAAGAAGTTAGAGCAGAAATTGTAAGACGGTGTCACACGTGGGTGTGGGCAGGGCAGCGATGAGACAGGAGTGAGGAGGCTGTGCAGAGATGGTCTGGGTATCACTGGGCCCCACATGCAGGGAGGCTTCCTCCACCAATTAAAAGAAGAATACTCTAAAGAAAAAGCTTTTAGAAATCCAGTCAGTATTTGAAAATCCTTTCTTCTGTGGTTATGGTAATTTAAGATTGTCCCTTGGGATGGATAAGGTTTTAACCTAGTGAAATGGGTGAGAACTGTCCCCATTCGTGATGTTCCAGCCTTAGACGAAGAATTAGTGTGGAATATGTCCAAGTTGGGGTCCCCAAGTAGACCAGGAATGTAAAAAACTTGTCCAAACAATGGAAAAAAAGAATGAAAACAGGACCTGTAAAGAATTCCCAAAGAATCTGCATTATTTTGCTTAAGAGTTAGGAAATTTGGAGGTAAGCCTGAGGGCATTTTGTGAGACTTAAACCACCATTGGGGAACCTTCCTTTTAAGGTGTTTGCAGGTGAACCAACAGCTTCTCTGGAGGCCTAGAAATATATTTCTCAATAAAAGTTCTACCTAAAGTGTCCAAGGATCTAAATTAATTAATTAATTAGTTCTGAGACATTGCTTGGTACTTTCTCACTGGAGGAAAAAAACAAAGAAATTGCCTAAAGAATTCAAGATAAGGATCAATACCACCTTGGCCAGAGCTTATAGGTAGGTTGGCTCCCTGACTTTTAATATAAAAATATTACTTGCTTAAAATACCTATTTGAAGACAGGGACAAGTTAGATCTCTGTGTGTCTAGTTGTCCTTTGAAGTTGAGGATAAATTGTGATTTTCGTTTTTTTAAGTCATAGTTCAATTGATCTCACATGCAGTCAATTTCGGGCTTATTTTTTTTTACTTTCAGCATAACCCAAAAGGGCATGTGCAAGAATGACTAGAATTAAAATAACCACACCATCTTCACAAGATAGCCAAGGAAGAAAAAAAAAATCAGTCTTCACATTTAGGTCAGTTACTCCTTTTTTAATAAATTTGAATTCATTCATCAACAAGTTTCATATTGTATCTATCACTCAATTTTGCTGTTTTTTCATGTCAAATAATACCAAAAAATTACATCAATGTGCTTAAGCAAAACTGGGTTTAAATTTATCTTTACAATAAAATGAAATCAACATGAGAATTGATTATGACAGCAATCACCTATTCCTACTAGAATAATCCTGTACTTACCTTAAACACACTCACTGACTTGTGAAGTAGAAACATGAGACAAGCGTGACAAAACATGTTCATGGGGTTGGTCCTAGGGAGAGGCATACGGGAGCCACTCTCTGGGAGGTCATTGTTTACCCAGGTGTTGGGAATTTAGTATTTCAGGAAAACATGGCACCTTTCAACGCAGTAGAAGAGGTAATCAATCCAAGGCACACTAGCTAGTGTCCTGGAAAAATTTAATTCACCTGGGCAGCTCTTTGCCCCAAGATTCGATGTTACTCTAATGGCTCACACTGACAGCCAGAGTCAATTCCAAGAGTAACAAAATGTTTCACCAATTGTTCAGTTTTGCTTACATAAAATGGCCAGAAATATGAACTGGTTTTCAGGTGGAGAGTTAAAATAAGAATTAAGTGATGGTTTATACTTTCAAGCCAGGAGATTCAAAGTTGGACACATTCTTGTTAGAATACACCAATGGTGGGACAAACACCCATGGATTATCTACTAGATGCTGAAAATGAACACCTACAACTGCAATGTGCCTGTCCCCTTAAAACCAGCCCCAGACTCGTTTGGCATCACCTTTGAGATGATCTCCTCGGTAAAAATGTCAACACTGTGTTTGGACAAGAGAGAAGTGCCTTTCAGGGAGTGACTGAACATGTCAAAGTTCTGGGTGCTGGCGTTAAAAACACATGATATTGCAGATGTACAGGCAGCTTCCAAATCTAATGGAAATATTATCATGACATACTTTCTAGTTCGTTTGAGATTCAGGGGAAATGGATGTCGCATGGTATAGACAGTGAAACCCCTCCACAGTCCCGGGGTTGGTGAACAGGAGTAACACTTGTTTTAAGGACTACTCAAGTCTATCAGTCTTTCTCTGTAGGGAGTTATGTAGCAGGGCTCTTCCATTATCTCAAGGATATCTGAATATGGGTAATAACAAACTGTCATAACAAGATTCTTCTGTAGATCTTGAGCCCCTGTGGCGCATTTTGGAAAGACAGGACTACTTAGAAAATTAACTTTTTATTACTTTCAATTGTTAAGAAAGAAATCTCATTATATCCCCAATGATAACGTTTCTCTCCTTACTCAAGAGGTCTGGGTGTGGGTAACAGCCACCTGCCAACAATGTCAGAGGTCTGGGTTCAGAATTCCTCAACGCGACTCAGTCACTGGCTCAAATAACTACTGTGGAGTAACGAGAGGTCATTTTAACACAACAGAGACTCCAATTCAACTCTCTTCTGTTAACACAGTCAGAGTTCTCTTCTCAATGCTCTCACAAGTTTTAAAAATGGAGAAGCTATAAAATAATTTTGTTAGAAGAAAAGTAATTCTCTTCTGAAATGGAGTAAAGCAAACACATACCCAAGGATCTTAAAAAGTTTTTTTTGTTTTTACAGAATATATGTATGTATTTGTGTGTGTGTGTGTGTGTGTGTGTGTAGTTACAAACACTATTTATAGTATAGCTAATATGTTAACTTCATCGCAGTGTCTACAAAGTTGTGGATCCCAGTCTTGGTGCCAAATGCATATAAAAAGCTCAAAAGCTATTATGACTATACCATGCAAATTTATATCCAGAAAACCTTGGGAAGGAGACTGCAGCTCTTTGGAGCCCCATGGGGTCTCTGCCTTTGATATTTGGGTACCTCAACTATGCATCAAAAAAGTTTTAAATCACTTTTCTCCCAGAAAGAATTAATGTCACAGTTCTGAATAGTATAAATTATACACTTAAATAGACCATTGACTGTTTTTGTCCACATCCATTTACATTTTGGGGTCCCTCTTCTGCATGTGGACCTCACACCTTTAATTACTGGATACAGAAAAAGATACCTGAAGTATTGAAAGGGATAAGGTCTTTGCAAATGTATTTTTTTTCTTTAACATGATAATAATGATAAGGCCACTTAACAAGGTTTTTCCCAATCTGTTTAACTTTTAGGATCCCCCATTGTTACCCATTGAAAAAATGGTCAGAGAAAAGCCAAAGCCAAAGAAATCCCTGGCTAGTCTCCAGATGAAAATAAAACCAGAGAGCAGCGATTAGGAGGAAAAAGATAGGAATGAAAGAGGGAAAAGGGTCTAGAAGTAGGTAATTGCCTCTAGCGTGAGATTTTGTGGATTATGTTTTATCTGATGATGGGTTTTGAACTGTTGCAGATGCCCACAAATTAAAGGTTGTTACAGCCACCAAAGAAAAATCAAGTAGTGGTCAGCTCATGGGGATAGTCCACACCACACGCATCCTCGGGGAGGGTGGTGCCTCTACCTACATCGAGACAACTGGGGCCTACCATTGGAGCACTCTGGTCCTTGGTTTTGGATAGAACAGAGAGGGTGAGGCATACGTGGCATTTTGGGATGAAGTATTAATTTAGCAGTTCTTCCTGCAAATTTTGCTTTTTATTTTTTTCTCCAAATGCTCAACTTCACTGTGACACCTGTTTGCACAACTGTAGTCATTTCAGTTTATGGATGCCTGTGATAGAAATATTGTTTACAAAAAATATATCATCTCTTTTTTTTTCTTTAGAAAGATCTCATCTAAATAGTAAGTTAAGGTTGCGTCTATGAAACCGGTGCACCTTGTCTTGTTTCTACGAGCTTTAAAAAGTCCAAATACTGATGAGGCTGTGGATCAGAAGGAACCAACAGTGACTGTGTTTGCTGTCAGGTTGCCCTCCTTTGCCTCAGAGAACGGTCATGGGTCGTTGGGTGACGCGTGGTGTGTACGGGTCGTGTTCCTGCAGAATCCTAGTCAGTCTAGGAGTAGTTGGATGTGCTTATGAAATATGTCAGATACAGAAATAAAGGCATGAGGATGATTCTTAGTTTCTGAAATTGAACAGTAGAAGTGTTTTAGCTTCAATCTTAATTTCTAGATAACAGAAAGTAGTTACATCACATAAAGGAAAATATGACATCGCATGCTGCCATGATAGCAAGCGTAAGAAACAAAATCTTGGTAAATATACATATATATGCATATTATGCAAATATATTTTCTATTAACATACAATGTTATAAGAATGATAACATAACTGCAAGGGGGAAAATCATCCTAGATGGTTTTACCTTAGAGTAACGAATAACCTGAGACGTCTATGCTTTCTGTTGGATATCAGGCCTAGAAATCCACACGAGATGTAGAGCACATTTTCAGTGATTGAAATGTCACTGGCCAAACGTGTCACTGTGTTCGCACATGACAGTGAAGCTGGATCCACTCCAAGTGAACAACAGAAACAAACTACACACTGTATATTAGAGTACTTACAACGAGATGCCATTCACTCCCGATGAGTTTTCAAAAGGCGGTCGTTCAGACATCAACGTGGGATCTATCTATGTTTAAGACAACAGGTAAGCACACTGCCAGTGGCTCACCCCAGCCACTAAACCATTGCAGAAAACGTATGCCCGATGAAAACAAACCCCATCACCAGAGAAGCCAAGAAGCCTTCGCTTACTAAACTGAACGAGAGGATATGAAGTAAGTGACTCATTTTAAACTAGCAATACCACTGTATGAGTTTTCAAAGATTAACTAAGAATGTCTTTCTGATTTTTAAACTAAAACATCTAACTTATGATAATAGAAGACACATTTGGGGATGATATTGTGTTTCACGCCCTCATTCTCAAGGCATAATATTTAGATGATACTTGTCCCTTTCAATTAAAAAAGAAAAAAACTATGACTTTCTTTAATATGCATCCTGTGGTAAATTGTCCATAGCTGCAAAATGTATATATGTATGTGTATTTGTCTTCCATACACATGGGCACTGACTCCTGTGTGTATAAACATATACACATACATCCTCATATACACGTGTATTTTATATATATGCTGAGAAAGTTCACATATATATACAATTGCGTATGTATATATGTGTGTGTCTGCTTGTGTGTGTGTCTGTGTGTGTACAGGTATAAAAACTTGACAGGCAGAGTAATATTTCACTCAGTGTTAAATGAAGTCTTTGAAAAATCAAGTACAGTCACTCAGTTAACATAGTACAGCCAGTAAACTAAGTTGAAAAGAGAAAAAGTGAATGGAAACACGATCCTGGACCATCTGTCTATGGCATTCACATCGGTTAGATCAGGTATTTTAATTTTGAGCTGCGAAGACCTCCTCCGTAGATGGGTCTTCTTGTGCGGGAGGCTTCTGTCCCCCAGGAATCGCCCATGCCCTTCTCGAGGCATGCTCTGTTTCCTGTACTGGATTCCTGAGTTGTCAAAGGATATTGCTGAATTCCTGGTATCGCCAATGCCACCTGTGACCTCATTCATTTCATTGTGAACTTCCAGCGATGTCAACAGAATATTTCCATGAGCATCCACCTAATTGGAAGGAAAATGCACATGATTAGACAGCCAGCAGCATAATTTCCCTATGCAGATCCTGGACAGAATGATGTCATGCCATCACGTTGCATGTTTTACGAGAAACTGTACATCTGTCAAATCCAGCACTCCGTTTTATTGGAAAATGTCATTTTGGAGGTTAATTGCAGTTGAGAGATTTTTATTTCCTTGATCTAAAAATGCTCATGTAAGGGATTAGATGAAATAAGGGGGAGGGGCTTTTTCAAATTGCAATTTCACATTATGGATACAAATCCTTACCGAAAAGATTAAATATAAAGTACAAATGATTTTCAAGATGTTAACTTAGGTGCTCTAACCATTTTCACAACTATACTTTGAATAAAAACTATATTCTCCCATTTGTCTTTGGAAGTCATCTTGTTCCCTTTTCTGATGATATAACACACCCAAATTACTACAGAGAAACACATGAATAGTCCTGTGATTGAAGAGCACTCCTGATGACTTCCGTGGAGTAGATACAGACACCCCCCCACCCCAGCTCAGGTAGGCTCTCCTTGCCCAATACTGGTTCTGGCAGGAGACTTCTTTTTGAAGGGCTATATATAAAATAGACGAAATTCCCTTCCCACAATGGAGCCAAACTTTACAATGATAGCATTTTATTCTGTGCCAAATTTAGCTTCAGACATTTCATGTTGATGCCAAAGGTCCATTCTGTTTGTGGGTTGGTCTGCACTGGAACTTTCAACCTTTCACAGAACATCCTGGGGCTGGGGGCCCCACTGGAGTCGTTTCTGAAATGAACTAGTAGCATCTGCTTTCTGAGCAGTGCCCATCCCTGCCACAGCCCCAAGGACCATTCCACAGTCCCCTGGGCTTTTACTCCAGCAAGCCCCACACTTCCCTATCTCTCTTCCCTTTCTTTGCCTGGAAGGTCATTTTCTTTGTCCTGTTTTAGGCTGTGGAAAGCCTACCCCGTGTTCCTGTAATAGATTAAGTGTCTGTGGCTTCCTCCATGAATCTTTCACAAAACACAGTTATTTTGTGTAGGAATAATTTATTGCCGTATTAATTTGTGTCTTCCCGCCTTCTGCATACACTTTAATTTTATCAATGGCATCCAGCTAGATGAGCAGGAGGTGAGGTGGTGAGAGGAGTCCTGCCTGAGAAGGCGCCGGGCCTGTATGGAGTTCCAAGTAGGGATAAGACCGCCAGTGGGATGGCCTCAGACTTCAAGGGGGCTGTGACACAGGAAGGGCTGCACACATCCAGGGACCACTCAGACTGTGGTGGAAAGGCACCATACAGGACTCTCAGATGTCTACAAGTTTGGTAACACCATTCTGGGTCACTTCATTATGCTTGGGGAAAGTGAGGTGGTCATCAGGGTAATGGCCCCCAGGGAGGTTGTAACCACAGGATCAACCCAGTCTGGTTCAACCTTGTGTAATAACATGGTGAGTTATTTTCAGTTGCCATGAACCCCTAGGTTGAAGGTCATGTAACCTAAGCATGCCCAGATGAACCAAGCATACAACCATGAGTGGAACCTAAGTGCTCAGACTGAAGAGTTAAGAAGCAACCACCACATGGCAGGATCCAGCATCCAATCAGATTGAGCCCATGGCAGGATGCAGTCAGACCATACCTCCCAGCATCACCTCATTGCAAGATCCAATCAGAACACGCCTCATTACCCTCTGCCTATAAAACCTGCCCCAAACCCCAGTTCCAGGAAACAGATTTGAGCATTTCCTCCTATCTCCTTGCCAGTTGACTTGCAATAAAGCTTTTATTTACTCAAAATCTGGTGCCATCGTATTGGTTTCCAGCACATCAGGCAGTGAGCCCATTCATTGCTCAGTACCAAGCTCACCATACTCACCAGATTCTGTGAGTATGTAACCCTATGCAAAAGTGACTTTGTGCATGTCATTAAGGGCACATACCCTAAGATAGGAAGATGACCCTGGATTGTCCAGGTGGGTTCGATCTCATCACACCTTCAAAAGTAGAGAACTTTCTCCAACAGGAAGCAGGAGAAAAAGTCAGAGAGATAAAATCAGAGGAACTCAAAAACTGAGGACTTGAGTCACCCTTGATGGAAAGGCTGTAGGGAAAACATAAGAAGGAACAAGGCAGCTGATAGGAGCAAAGATGGGCTCCAGCTGACAGCCCAAAATCAAATAATCCCATTAGAAAATGGACAAAGGATCTGAATAGACATGTCTTAAAGGAAGACATACAAAAGGCCAACAGGCACTTGAAAAAAATGCTCAACATCACTCATCAGGAAAATGCAAATCAAAGCCACACGAGATATCATCTCACCCCAGTTAGAATGGCTACTATCAAAAAGACAAAAATAACAGGTGCTGGCAAGACAGCCAAAAAATAGGATCTCTTAAACACCATTGGTGGGAATATAAATTAGTACAGCCATTATGGAAAACAGTATGGAGGTTTCTCAAATAACTAAAAACAGAACTACCATAAGATCCAGCCAAGGCAATGGGGATCTCAATTTACGACAGGGAGCTGTATTTGACCAAGCACCTGAATGATTCTGGAAGCACAGTTAACCCCAGAGCCTGCGGAAAGGAAAGGAACACAGATTGCCAATACTTTAATTTCAGCCTCCTGACACCCTAAGGGAAGGACCCAGCCAAGTCTCACTGTACCTGCACGTGTGGCCTAACAGAATCATGAGATAAAACACGGTCTGATTTGAAGCTACTAAATTTGTGGTAATCTGTTACAGTGGCAATCAAAACTACTATAGGAGGTGAGAGGGAAGATACATTTGCATTGTGCCTCAAAGAACGAGTAGAAATTTTTCAGACAAAATACAGCAAAAACATCAAAAGCAAAGGCTTGAAGAGCACCTGAAATATTTTGAGAAAGGCAAACACCGTTCCCAGCACATACTAAGCCTGAGACAGATGAGGTCACTGTCATCATCACTGCCATTATCACTTTCGTATCCTCTTATCATAGTAGGAAAGTACACCCAGTGCTGGGTGGAAGCACAGATTAGATTTAGGCCAGTGAGGTTTTTGTTTTTTGTATGTCATGTGAAAGAATTTCAATTTAACTCTTTAGGAAACAAGAAGAAGAGTACTTTCTAGGTAGAAAGTCATAGACTTCTGAAGTGCAACTCAAGCTATAAGAAATTGAATTTGAGAAGAGAGTGCAGAGAGGGGCCCCAGGGAGAGCGCCCTGCAATGGTTTCTGTTTCCTTTAGTGGAGTCTGGAATGGAAATGCCTGAAGCCCGTGAATAACTGCTCCCTCAGCCACTGCAACATATCTCGAGGTTTTCCTTAAGCCTCGAGACACACACGGCATGCCCACAGCAGCAACGCTGGGCCTTCGCCTGCCCAGTGCTGAATCTCCACAGCTCAGGGGCTGGGGAAGTAGTGGAAAGTCACTCAGCACTCCAATCCCACCCCGGCCCATGCACTCCTGTCCCCTGTGAGCTCCTAGCAGGAGCGTCCACACTGCAGCAAGTGTGCCATGAGTCCAGGTGGGGCCAGTGCTTCTAAACCAACGCTACATCCTACAGTTATAGGATGAAGAGTGTCACCGCGGGGTCTTCCTTATAGTTTACAGGCAGCATTGGTTTAGAAGTCGTCAGATAGTGAACTCATCTGTCCTCCACTAGACGGAGTGGTCTCCTTAGAATGGAGGACAGCCAGGCTGAGTGCTTGGAGATGGGAATGGACCGAGATCACACCACCTGTATGGAGACACATGATGTGGGGAGGTGAGGAGGGCATTTTCTTATATTTTTTATCCAGCAGAAGGAAAATTCTAATGGAGCTTGTATCTCAAAAGCACCTGGAATGTCAGACCTTGGTGAAATTTTGACTTTTTTTTTTTTTTTTGAGATAGTTTCACTCTTGTTGCCCAGGCAGGAGTGCAGTGGCACAATCTCAGCTCACCGCAACTTCCTCCTCCTGGGTTCAAGCGATTCTCCTTGCCTCAGCCTCCCAAGTAGCTGGGATTACAGGCATGTGCCACCACACCCAGCTAATTTTGTATTTTTAGTAGAGATGGGGTTTCTCCATGTTGGTCAGGCTGGTCTCAAACTCCCAACCTCAGGTGATCCTCCCGCCTCGGCCTCCCAAAGTGCTGGGATTACAAGTGTGAGCCACCACACCCGGCCTTCTGTTATGTATCTGTCCTTTCTGATTTCTTTCCACGGGATGATTAGCAGCAAAACTCTTTAAATGACAAAGTGTGTCTGCATGTCTTTAAGACAATGGAAGCATTCCTTGGTTTGGGAGACAGAGTTTCTCATTGTACCAAGAGGATATGGCAGGAGAAGCCCAACAGTTAAATTCAGGTGTGGCTGAAACAGGTGCCCATGGCAGTAGCATGTCCCTTGTGCAGGCCACCTAGGGCTAGCTGTGGGAGTGCTAGGGCCACATCTTCCTGCCCAAGAGTAGTCATTCACTATCCCTAAGAAGGGGTAACCTGAACCTGCCCTGGATGCTGCAGGGAGGAGGGCTTGACTGTGCAGCCCAGCTGGTCTTTGCAAGAAGAACGATTCACAGCAAGATTCTCCAGGACAGAAGCTTGTCCACTGGTCTTTATCTCCTTCCAGCATCTTCTACCGTACCTTGTGCCACAAAGGAAAGAAGTGGGTGGAGAGAATGAGCTGCCTGGCTCACACTGGGAATCTTGTTGTGGAGAGGGCCTGGGAGGGGGGGTCAACCAATGTGTTCCTGTTCATTTGGGGTGTTCCATTCATTCCATTTACTGCAATGAATATGGTTGGTACCCCACCAAATATGTCTGATTTTGAATCATGAGAGAAAGCATATTTGGTTACCATTAAAAGGGATTTGATAAATTGAGGTCATTTATCAAATAAGCTCAATTCGATTGTATTAGAATGTCCAGCATCTTAAACAGTTCTACTTAAATGGTAAGCTTATATGTTTAAAATCTATCTGATGTTGAGTCAGAAGATAATCAAAGGTGGAAGATGCTTGCAGGTGTTTTTTGTTTTGTTTTGTTTTGTTTTTGAGACAGAGTCTCGCTCTGTCACCCAGGCTGGAGTGCAGTGGCGCGATCTCGGCTCACTGCAAGCTTTGCCTCCCGGGTTCACACCATTCTCCCGCCTCAGCCTCCCAAGTAGCTGGGACTACAGGCGCCCACCACCGCGCCCAGCAAATTTTTTGTATTTTTAGTAGAGACGGGGTTTCACCATGTTAGCCAGGATGGTCTCCATCTCCTGACCTTGTGATACTCCTGCCTCGGCCTCCCAAAGTGCTGGGATCACAGGCGTGAGCCACTGCGTAGTAACGCAGAATTTGTTCTTTTCAATAATACTAAATGGTTTGGGAATTATGATATCAGAAAAGTGAAATCGTTTTCCTGAAGACAGAAAAAAACAGAAAGCATTATTTAGCTTTAGAAAAATGTTCTCTACAGACAATGCAATGTTTTAAATAACAAAACTGTGAGATGAAAAAAAGCCCAGTCGTCCACATCAGGACGTGTGATGCCTCACTGGAGAATGCACTTCCACGAAGGGGCTGGGATTGTTCGAGACCATTCATTAAAACATTACCATGTGGCTGCTACATGTCACCATCTTGCCCTGTCCTTAGTCAGGAGCACAAAGTGAACACAAGAAGGTCCTCACCCTCAAGGGGTCTAACTGATGAGACCTTAAATAATCAACAAGTGCATTTGAAAAAATACTGCATGTTGCCTTTTAAACACATTGATAATTATTACTTTTTAGAGACAGGGTCTTGCTCTGTTGCCTAGGCTTGAGTCCAGTGGCGTGACCATAGCTCACTGCAGCCCCAAATACCAGAGCTCAAGTGATCCTCTTACCTCAGCCTCCCGAGTAGCTGACACCTGGCTATTTTATATATATATATATATATATATATATATTTATATTTATTTATATATAAAGTGTGTATATATATAAAGTGTATATATGTATAAAGTGTGTGTATATATATATAAAGTATACATATATATATAAAGTGTACATATATATAAAGTGTACATATATATAGTAGAAACAAGGTCTCTCTTTGTTGCCTAGGCTGATCTGGAATTCCCAGGCTCAAGTGATCCTCCCGCCTCCAACTCCCAAAGTGCTGGGATTACAGGCTTGAGCCACCGCACCTGGCCTAAACACACTTTTAAATACCATCTCTTTTCTAGTGATAACGTATAAAAAGCTCCTTTTATCAAAATCTAGTAGACCAGAACTAACAAATTCGTGGAGTGAAATACCAAGGGGAGGAATGTCTTAAAGGAAGAAAGGGGAGTATTTTGCAATCTGTTTAGTCAGATGAACTTTGACGATTCTAATGACTCAGTTTTACCCAGCTTTATAAAGATGACATTTATAAGCCTTGTCCTCTCTTCCCACTAGGAAAGTGGAAAAAACATACCTCTCCAGTGTGACCAAATCCACGACAAATAGTACTCATTCATGGACACATGTTACAAGAGCACGTGTACCCCGTCCGCGTCACGGGTGTGCGTATTTTGGAAGATGCAGAGAGTCAGATGCTGTCTAGGAGGCAAAGCTTGCTGGGCACATGGGACGTGAGTGATCTGCCATTTTCACAAGTATAAAGCATGTGCCCCATAAGTTGGGAGAACAGAAATAAAACCAACTGCTTAGAGCAGGGAGTGATGGGGCAGGATGCAGATAAGTGGTAGGCAAAAAAAGTCAAGGAAACTGTTGGCTGGGCACAGTGGCTCACGCCTGCAATCCCGGCACTTTGGGAGGCCGAGGCGGGCGGATCACGAGGTCAGGAGATCACGATCATCCTGGCCAACATGATGAAACCCTGTCTCTACTAAAAATATATATATATAAATTAGCTGGGTGTGGTGGCAGGTGCCTGTAGTCCCAGTTACTTGGGGGACTGAGGCAGGAGAATCGCTTAAACCCAGGAGGCAGAGGTTGCAGTGAGCTGAGATCGCGCCACTGCACTCCAGCCTGGGCGACAGAGCGAGACTCCGTCATAAAAACAAAAGAAAACAAAAAACAACCAAG
The DNA here is from genome assembly GCF_029281585.2 of Gorilla gorilla gorilla. Taxonomy (NCBI): domain Eukaryota; kingdom Metazoa; phylum Chordata; class Mammalia; order Primates; family Hominidae; genus Gorilla; species Gorilla gorilla. The sequence continues at coordinate 27,820,783 of NC_073240.2, forward strand.
GAAAATGTCATGGAGGAAAACATCTGGCTTAGATCTTGGAGGGAAAATGTGGACCAAGAAGAAAGGCATTCTAGGTAGAGAGGACAGGACAATGGAAGGGGAATGGGACATCATGTAGGTGGGGACTTCAGGAACTGCACAGGGAGAATGAAGACACAAGACATCGGGTAAAATGAATGTTGACTTGAGTTTTCAAGATTTAGATACAAATCTGTATGAATCCATGTCCTGTGTTCCCCAGCGCTGTGGCCACTGTTGTGTTTGGGAAACGACCTCACGAACGTGGGTCTCTAAGGCTGTGCCCTTGAACTCTAGTGAAGAAAACTTAGACTGAGGGAAGTCAAACCCACCTCCCCACCTATGTTGTTAATAATTTACAAAACTACAGTGCTCTTGGGGGCTTTGGACACGTATGACTAACTGGTAGCTGTCTTAGGACATAGCACGTGTGAGAAAGAACTCAAGAACCAATACAATTTTACATTATTCTTATTTCAGAGTGGGTGAACACTTGTAATGGAAACAACAGTGCAGGTAACTCTCATTCTAGTGTGAAAAGGAATCTGAATATATATTGAATTAATAAGATCTTAGTGTGAAATAGTTTGGCTGCTTTATTTATGGTTTTACGTTTGTATGGTTTTCATTTAAGCATGAACCAGTATGTAGAAAATTTCCACCAAAATTACTCATGGTTTTTTTTTTTCCTGAAAGAACTAAAGGGTTATTAAAAATCTGTTAAATCTTAGGAGCCAAATAACTTAAACAGATATTTCCAAGAGAAAGTCTTTTTCTATCATCTAGAATTTACGTCTTAAAGTAGAAAGAAGCAACTGTGGGTGAAATACAAGGCTGAAATGCCCTTCATAGAATGACAGATGACTTGCAATTTTTAAATCATTTCATGAGTACTCTTTATTTTGAAGGGTTCATCTCATATCTACCATAATTAGAACCATTGATTTCAATGAAGTTTTTCTTCCTGCTCTATAACCTTGACAGGTGCAAACATTCAAAGACTAAAAACATCTCATTCAGAATATAGCACAGAGAGATTTTTTGTTTTTTCCTAAAATATGTCACCAGATTGGCACACAGTTGATATCTCATTGTCTAATTTTCTTCCAGCTTCTAGTTAAGTAAAATACTGTCGTTTTAGAAGAATGAGAAAGGACTTGCCACGTGAAGAATGAAATCTTGCTCTTTAGTAAGAATGATGTTGAGTCTGCAGCTCTGATTCCTTGCCAAGAATTATGACTCTCTACCACCTCATGAAATTCAAATACTAATTGGTCAACTTGTAAAATATCGCAAGGCTTGTAACCATAATGCATGAATTACAACCAAAGATGAACTCTTGGGTATAGAAACAACTCAGGAACAAACAGATGGTATGCACAAATAAATTAAGGTCAAGGCTTACATGGTACCACTAGTCTGGGGAGATACTAAGTGAATATGTGAATGTCTTAAGCATTCATGAATCAATTATTAGGTTAAAATATGGCACAAATACTAAATATAAGGAAAACCTACTCATGGTTTTACAGTAGGGTCACTAAAACCATAGTACCAAGAGGCAGTTGCTGGTGGCCTACGGTGTCCATAAGGGTACTGTTTTCTCTTGAGATGCCTTACAGGACACAGAAAGTGGTCTCAAGAAAGACAATGACAAGCCAAGTCCCTGCTGTGGAGCCAGCAGCTGTCAGTCAGGGCGAAGCTGCCGGGTGTTGTTGGCCACACTGAGATGCAATCCCAGGTGCTATCCCTGACACATCACAGCATTATTCACAATAGTAAAGACAGAGTATCAATCTAAATGCCCATGAACAGTGGACCGGATAAAGAAAGTGGGGTACATATACACCATGGAATACTATGCAGCCATAAAAAGAAGATCATGTCCTCTGCAACAACATGGATGGAGCTGGAGGACATTATCCTAAGGTAACTAACACAGGAGCAGAAACACAAATACTGCATGTTCTCACTTATAAGTAGGAGCTAAACACTGAGTATGAATGGACGAAAAAAAGGAAACAGCAGACACCAGGGACCCCTTGAGTGTGAAGGGTGAGAGGACGAAGAGGATCAAAAAACTACCTTTTGGCCACTATGCTCATTACCTGGGTGAGGAAATAATCGGTACACCAAACCCTTGTGACATGCACTTTAGCCATATAACAAACCTGCACATGTACCCTTGAAGCTAAGATGATAGTTAAAAAAAGAAACAAAGGACTGTAGAAGCTGTTAGGTTGTGTATACAGTACCACTTCTGTTTCACGTAAAATTTGATTCTTTTCTCATGTTCCTTTCATTCATCCACATTACTTGATATAAACTTTTTGGGAGTTACATTTCTACTTAAAAATTATCACTAAAGTCTTAGGTGTACTCAGGAACAATTTTTAATGCTTATCTTTAGTAGCATCAAATATGCATTTAGAATTAGCATACACATAATCATACGTTGACTTCAAACCTTAAGTACCGATCTACAATACAGATTCTTAACCATGTAAATATATAAAGGCCTTACTAAGATTGCCGAGAAAACAGACAAACAGATTTTTGAAAAACCAAACAATAAACATGGACTCATGAATCAACGAAAAATTTCTTTTGCATTTAATTTATAATATACTTTTTCTACATCCTGCTAATTTTCTCTATGGATGCTAGAGTTTTTTTGTCTTTTTATCTTAGATTTTAAGCCTCGTACCCATAAAGGTATTTCTGCAGCACCACAATTTGACTGTTTTAAACAGTCACATTTAGAAGAAAAAAATTTATAACCTGTTTAAATTAAGAGGAAATTTGGAAAGACAGCATTGTATGTGTATGTGTATGTGTGGATATGTGTGCCTCTGTGATGGAAACAATAACGATGTGATGAATTCTAGTTTCCTTGGAAACAGCACGACCAAAGCGTATTGTGTGTTCCTAGTAGGATGTGGACCTATTTAGAAACATAACAGTATGATACTAAGTATATTTTCCACTAAGAAATTCAAGATAGTTTTGCCTGTGAAAAATCTGGTTTTATTCACAGATCCTCAGTTTTCTGACCAACTCTATTTATGCTGTGCTGAAAGGAAGGAGCCATTTACATTCACTTAATGTGCTTCCATGGGTTCATGAATGTTCGTGGGCCTCTGCCAGGCCTATGGGCACAGGCAGTCCTCCAAGGAGCTACTGTGTTTGCTGGGAGGTGTGGACCCATAAAAGCATGGAGGGCACAGGATAGAGCAAGAAAACCTCCACAGGCTTGAGAAATAAGTATGTGATATGGTTTGGATCTGTGTGCCTGCCCAAATCTCATGTTGAACTGTAATCCCCAGTACTGGAGGTGGGGCCTGGTGGGAGGTGTATTAGGCCATTCTCTCATTGCTATAAAGAAATGCCTGAGACTGAGCCAGGCACAGTGGCTCACGCCTGTAATCCCAGCACTTTGGGAGGCCAAGGCAGGTGGATCATCTGAGGTCAGGAGTTGGAGACCAGCCTGGCCAACATGGCAAAACCCTGTCTCTACTAAAAATATAAAAATTAGCTGGGCGTGGTGGCAGGTGCCTGTGAGCCAAGATCACGCCATCACACTGCAGCCTGGGCAACAAGAGCGAAACTCCATCTCAAAGAAAAAAAGAAAGAAAGAAATACCTGAGACTGGGTAATTTATAAAGAAAGAGGTTTAACTGGCTCACAGTTCTGCAAGCTGTACAGGAAGCATGGTGCTGGCACCTCTTGGCTTCTGGGGAAGCCCCAGGAAACTTATAATCATGGCAGAAGGTAAAGGGGGAGCAGGCACATCTCACGAGGAAAGCACCAAGCAGGGTGGTATTGTGGTATTAAACCATTCATGATAAACCGCCCTCATGATCCAATCATCTCCCACCAGGCCCCACCTCCAACACTGCGGATTACAATTTGACATGAGATTTGGGTGGGGACACAGATTCCTCATGAATTGTTTAGCACCATCCCTTTGGTGCTGTCTGTGATAGTCAGTGACTTCTCATGAGATGATCTGGCTGTTTTAAAGTATGTGGCATCTTCCCCTCCTCCTTGTTCCTACTTTTGCCATGTAACGTGCCTGCAGCTCCTGCTTTGACTTCCACCATGATTGTGAGCTTCCTGAAACCACCTCAAAAGCCGGGCAGACATTATTGCCATGCTTCCTGTAAAACCTGCAGAACTGTGAACCAATTAAACCTCTTTTCTTTGTAAATTTCCCAGTCTCAGGTATTCCTTTATAGCAACAGAACAATAGCCTAACCGTAAGTTTAACAAGAAGAATTAAAAAAAAAATGTGGGAAGAAACCCAACATGTAAACAGGTAGAAATATATACTTGAGGATTTGAGGGGATAGAAGAGGTGGAAAGATAAGTTTTAAAAATTATATTGGAACTATAATGTGCTTTCACTCAAATGTTGTTTATAATCACAATAACATACTGCTTTTATATAAGCTGAAATGATTTCTAAAGATAAAGTGGCTTTGTGGTTGGAAGGATGTAACAGCATTGCTGAGTTGGGCTGGGCTGGAGGAGGGTGTGCAAGGGCTTTAGAAAGTTCATGGACTTCATAAAACAAAGTGTCTAGGTCTGCCCAACCCTGGCTTTTTGCAGAACACAACCGGGAGGGGCCAGGGCCACGGCAGACCTATGAGAACTTCCAGAAAGAGCACTGCTCCTGCCTTGTGCATTCCTTTTGGACTTTGCTTTTTCTCTAGAGGACTGTGGCCACTGGGCAGGTGGACAAAAGATGGTGTGCCTGCTCCAGTGCAAAGAATGGCAGCATGCTGGATCATCAAATTGATAATTTTACAACTAAAGGAATATTGAAACATTTTGGAAAAATGCTTCCGTAGAACAAATTCACACTCTCCACCCCAGCGTTTCATTCTTTCCAGACCCACAGGTTTTGTTCTCTTTGTAGAAAACTATAGATGATTTTGGCTTCTCCAGCATCAACACTAATATTGGTTTTATAGGAAACCCTGTGACATGCACAAGGAAATATTTCAGATTATGATCATCAAGCCTGCCCAAGTCCTACACAAAGCTGATGCAAGTATATTTAAAAACCATTAGGCCCTGTTACTCACTTCTGTAAGTGGAGAATTCAGAAAGGGCAAGGGAGTCTTTCATTGCCAGCTCCATGTTGACCCTCTCCCTTGTGTTCAACACCAGGCCAGAGATTAACCAGCCCCAGTCCAAATGCCCTCACCCAAATTCAAGAATGCACTCCACTTCTCAATAGGCTGCCCATCCAGATAGACGCTGTTTTAAGGGGCTTACTGGTGAGAGGAAGAAAGCCTAGGTCTGTGCCCTGAGGGTAGACTGGAGTAATGAAAGCGACTGTTGGGAATGCTTCACCTGGGCAAAAAGCAACCAGGCCAGGGTCAATGTGCACAGAAATGTCAAAAGTCAATTTTGTTGGCCAATCCAATAGTCCTCTTTGTGTAAGCCTACAACCACTGGTTTCAGTGAACTCTGGCCAGTCCTAGCTAGATGGCCAGGACTCCACTGGACTGGTTTGAGCAACCCCTGAATAAAAAACACCTGGGTGCCATGTCATAAGGGCTATATCACAAGTACAAGAAGGGTGTGTGGCTTGACATACACTACTGGGGAAAAAACAAAGAAATATCATGCGAGTAAATGCAGTAGCTGCTGAGCTGCAGGGACCAGGTGGGGTCAAGGCGGTGGAGAGCCTACCCGGTTGCTTTCGCTCTTTGAACGGTCATTCTTTGCCTTGGCTGTCTTTTCTGCAAGCTTCTTCTGCCTTTGAGGGCCTCTTCCAAAGAAAATGTAGTTGACAAAGGCATACTCCAGAAGGGCCAAGAACACAAAGACGAAGCAGCCCATAAGGTACATGTCAATGGCTTTGACATAGGGAATTTTGGGCAAGGTCTCCCGAAGGTGGGTGTTGATGGTTGTCATTGTCAGCACAGTTGTGATCCCTAGAAAAGAAACAAAGTGGTAAGAGGCTGAAACTTTGCCACATTGGTCTTCACTTTCCTTTTATGTTTTCTCAAACAGCTTTAAGTAGTCAGAGATAAGGGGTTGAATACTGTGGGGTGACTGGAATGCAACAGAGCATACATCTTGTCATTTGCACCGCACGTCACCACTCAGAACAGCAAGCTGACATCTGTACTCTGGGGAAGTGAAGCCGTGCAGGGCATCTCCCTCCCCCACCCACCCCCCTGCCCACTACACCTTGCTATCACACAGGATGGAATTTTGAGAGTAGAAGAAGAGATATGTAGAGCAGGAAAAAAGAATGTGGTTTTTATGAATGCTGGAAAAAATAAAAATAAGCCCAGAATTTAGCATAAAGCACAAAGTGTCTAGATGGAAAACTCCAGGAAAAAGAATGAATTTGAGGTGTCTGTGGCTGCAGAGGCAAGGCTATGAGTGAGAGCTCAGTGAGGCAGCCTGTGAGAAGAAAATAATTCCTACTACAATGCTTATTGGAAGCAAGAGGAATGAGGCAATGATTTTTAAAATTATTAGCCATGAGATCCAGTCCTGAGCTCAAAGAGAAAGAAATAGCTGAGTGAAGCTTCTGAGGGAAGATGATCTCAGAGAGCGACTTCCCTCCTCAACTAAGAAAGAATCTGTACACAAGCTGCTTAGGAAATGTTTGCTCAAGTTAAGGGTTAATGATTTCATTCATCTTATAGAATCCCACCATACTCTGGCGCAACTCATCAGATCCTTTTTTTAAATGTCGTTATGTTGAATTCTTTACACAGTATTGTATGGATGATCTCACTGTTTCCCAAATAGAGCTCAATTTAGTCTAAAACCATGTGTGGACCATGTATTGCAATTCTCCCTCCCATAGCAATAGACATAAGATTCTGCACTGAATCATCTGAGGCCATAGACACCAGGAGGCAAGTCAGTGACATGCCCAGAGCTTTGGAGTTAAGTTAAGCTGCGCTTACAGGAAAGGCACGGATCACTCCCTTGTGGTAGGGTGGGATGGTAGTACTGCAGCTGACGTGCTCTCTTGGAGACTGTATTTTTGAAATATTAATACGTCTCAAGGAAGCAAGACAGCTTTGAGGGCTGAGCTCTTTTCTACGTATGCCACTGATGCCACTGAATGTGAAGATGTGGGTTTCAGGACCCAATAAAGAGAATAGGTTCCTCTGCGTTGCTTTGTCAGGCTTCCCTCAAAAAGGAGACTTTCAAAGGAGAGAGCTTAACCATAATCCTTCATCCTCAGTAACCAAAAACCCACATGACATCACTGAGGCCAAGAGGTAGTGCCAGCCCTACAGTTCAGCGCTGTCCAGATATGTACTCTGGGACGGAGCCCAGGCCATTCTGCACATGGTCCCAGCCCAGCCCTCCAGGGCAGAGTTTGAATTTACTAAGCATTCCAATTTCATCCCCTCTGATTTCCCATCCTATCCTGGGAGGCAGCATCCTCATCCTCTGTGTCCCACAGGGAGGACCTTGAGACTGCAGAGCTCAGCTGGCCTGGGAATCAGCTGGAGAGCAAGCTAGACAGCCCAGTCTTCCATCTCCAACACAAGCGCTCCCTCCACTGAGCTCTGAACTGCTACTAAAAGCTAAGAAGAGAACTGAAGACTTGAGAAACTCTTTTTATGTAGAACTGCAAACCATGGTTGCTGACAGAATGTATGGAAATCCAAGATGTCAGAATATTTTAAGATTCTCTTTTAACATCACATTCATGTGCACCTGGGGACTTTTTAAATTTGAAAATGGCAATGGGATAATTACTGTTTACAAATAAATGTGAAAACACCACGCAAATGCTACAAAATTAGGCATTCTCACCATTATTCAAAAAGTTTGTAATGTTGTTGCCACTACCGTCTCTCCCCCTTCAACGTGGATTTGGGAAGACCGAGTGCTTTGCTTTAGTCACGGCTTTGCCTATCCTGCTGGCTATTTTGAATGGACATGTATGACACAGGCCTCGGCAGATGTCCCAGACAATGGGCTGAAGGCACACAGGAATAGGTACAGCCAGCACATCTCACAGGCACTCAGCCTGGTAAATGAACCCCAGAGGGACCTGGGCTAGGACCCTGGATCCAGGCTGATTGGCACAGGCTCAGGAATCCCTAACAATAAGATTTCACAGTGAGTGCTTCAGGTCTTTCTAGTTTGGACCCACATGCCACATGAGTTCTTAGCTTAAGAGGCCAATGCATTTACTAAGTCCTTCTATTGCTTTACCTGCTATGTGGGATACTGTGGATGGTGGTGTATTGTGGTGGTCCACAGCCTGTAAAGGGGAGCCACATGGCCCAGACCCAAAGCCCAGCTCTGCCTCTGTGGGTCTGTAGCCATCATTTCGAGCTGTTGGAAATCTAATGGCAATGGCTGAAAAGCTCTGATGTGCCAATAAATAGTAACCGGCACTGTTAACACTAACAACAAATAATCATATGACTATCATTATTACAGAAAAATCATTCTTCGGTAGCCTCTAGGCTTCCTGGCCTTGCCTTGACCTTCTGCTCTCTAAAGGGAAATCATCCAGCTGCAGTACAGGAAATGGCTGGGTGGTGGCTTTTGTGTTTTTTTGTACGTTCACCAGGCTTGTAAGTCTTTCTGTAAATTGCTAGCCTCAACTTATTTGTCATTTAGATTATGTATGAAATATTGTATTTGAAAGCTGTATTTATAAAAATGAATATGAAATAAAAATATAATTTCTTTGCATTATTTAGTCAAAATATTTTGTTTCTCCTCCTCATGATAAAAATAATCTGGCCTAAATTTTATCAGTATACGTTTTTACCTTTAGAAGTATCAATACTTTTGCAGATTGAGCATCTCTAACCTAAAAATCCAAAATCTGAAATGTTCCAAACTCTGGAATGTTTTGAGCGCCTGCATGGTGCTCAAAGGAAATGCTAATTGGAGCATTTCAGATTTTGGATTTTTGGATTAGGGATGCTCAAACTAAGTATAATGCAGATACTCCAAAATTAGAAAAAAATCTGATTTTCAAAACACTTCTGGTCCCAGGCATTTTGGATAAGGGACACCCAACCTGTATTCACTGAGGGTTTTGAGGGAGGCCATCTAATTACAACTTCCCACTTTAAAGTTTGGTGGTCGTTAACGCTAACAGTTCAATGTATCTGATGGTCAGACCCTGGGCAGCAGAAGCATATCATGCCGAAGCCCGCAGAGCAGCCGAGGAGCACAGCTGTCTGAAGAGCCAGCAGAACAGGCCCTGAGTCCCTCCCGCGTTGAGTCCAGGTCCAACAGTGCCCAGAGCCCAAGGGTGAGCCCTCAATAGAGGCCTCTGCCGAGCCCCATCCGTCCTGCCTGTGCAGAGGCAGCACCTTTATCATGCATTTAGAAGCAATGTGTATTGATCACAGTGCAGTCCCTTAGGATGAATGCAAAAAGCACTGTGAGCATTTCAAAGCTGTGCTATAAGACTAGGTGCTTGGGAAGGGGTGGCAGGAAGGGGGATTTCTCCAATGAAAGCCCTCCAAACTATAGCTGTATCCTATGGAGCTCAGTAGCATCTTAACAGTTATGAGGGATTCCTCAATAATAAGAGTTCATAATGTTTGGTTAGCTTTTTTCTTTTCTTAAACAAATCCATGACTTTTACAACATAGTAGACCAAATAACTCTTCACTGTAGTTTTACTGACACTTTAGGAATTATATGCAGTAGTTAAGGGAGAAGGTCTGGAAGTAATACTAACTGGACTGAAATCTTTCTTCTGAAACTTGGTAATTATATGACTTCGTACCAGTTACTTAGCTTCTCTGTATTTTATTTTTGTGCTCTGTAAAACTGGAGCAATAATACTTCGTACTGTGCTGTGAATCTTCTCCAGAACAGATAACTACATGAATGGCCTTAGCAGACAATGTGGCACCTAACTATGTGATAATTTTCAGCCTTTATTAATCTTGTCTGTTGTATTGACGATGATGATGATGATGATGATGATGACGATGATGATGTTTCTCAGTGCTCCTGACACTGCGTCATACTTTTTCTGAATTCACCAACTGACATTTCCCAGTGACTGTAGATCTAGACTCAGTCTTGTACTGGCAGGAGGGACAGAGGGAATGCATGTGCAGGTGTCAGTCATACTCTGAGAGCTGGATCTGTTGGGTTCTTGTCTGGCCAGATCCACAGCCCTAAGATCACAGCTGCCCTCTTGACCTCGGGGTCACCCTAACTCTAGTGAATATCCCCTTCACTCTGGCTCTCATGCTTGCCTCCCAGAGCACAAGCGTCAATCCTCCAATGTTGAAGCCTCAGCAACCCTAGCCAGCCCATGCCTTTATCCCAGCAAAGCCACAGAGGCACAGTTTGTTTATATTAATAATGCTGTCATGAAGAAAAAGTGGAATCTACTTTCATATACCTTAATGAAATTGGGTTGAATGTAACTCACTTCTGGGGTATTAACGATTTAATACTGTAGAAGGCAATACTTTACAATTAGGGAGGGACAGAATCTGTAATGGCTGGGAAATTCAGATATGCACATTTTCAGTACACCCCACCCCTTGTGATGTCAGATAATCATGGTTCCTTGGTACTCATATTTCACTAACTATCGCAGTGACGGCAAATTCTCTGTAGCAGATGCTTCAGATCAGTCTCCACTTTCATAGGCCTCTTCTAGGCTTGGGGAGGGGTCCCAGCAACTTTGTATTTGTATATTTCATATTATTTTTCTTAAAAGGGGGTGCTTGAAATTGTATAAGCTAACAGCTCTGCATAATTTAGATCTGCCCCTACAAATGTATCTTTGAATTTTCCAAGTGAAAAAAGAGTTTAACAAAGAGTAATCTAGTAATATACATATTTTTAAAGTAAAAGCTACATAAAGACTGACATTACTGGGGAAGATCTGCAGGCTGTAGAAAAGTCCTGGAGATTTTTTTTCTTTTTTTAGAGAACTGTGCTTATGATACCTATTAGAAATACATAACAATTAAAACAGCACTTTCAGTTTTTTGCAGCTTTACTCTTCATAGAGTGGTTTTCTTATCCACTTAACACCCTTAGGAATAGCTACCTGATTTTCTCAAGCCATAATTATGTGTTATTTCCTGGGAAATAAATCTGATCTTGATTACAACTATGCAAGTCACATGTTTGTCATCCATATACACACATGTACTTACATTTTATTAGAAAAGAAAACATGTTATTCAATTTAAAGTCCTGGGAAAAGTTGGTAAACAGAAAAAGGGCTGGGTGTGGTGGCTCACGCCTATACTCCTAGCACTCTGGGAGGCTGAGGTGGGCAGATCGCTTGAGGCCAAGAGTTCAAGACCAGTCTGGGAAACATGGCGAAACCCCATCTCTACAAAAAATTTAAAAATTAGCCAAGTGTGGTGGTGTGTGCCTGTTGTCCCCACTGTCCAGGAGGTAGAGTTGAGAGGATCACTTGAGTTCAGGACGTTGAGGCTGCAGTGAGCCGTAATCGCAATTGTGCCACTGCACTCCAGCTTGGGTGACAGAGTGAGACTCTGTCTCAAAAAAAAGAAAAGAATAGAAAGAAGGGATAACTGGAACCCTGAATTCTTATGTTTTTTTGTAAGGTACTTTGCCAGATAATGTGTTGATAATTCTTTTCCATCAATTTTTATAAGTACTAATGATACTTTCACTTCCAGGAAATAAATTCAACCCTATCCAAAGGGATGGATTGCAGATTGCATCAGCTCTGTACTTACATAAACATATTTAAATAATTATTTTTTTCTATGCAGTTTCATATTAATCAGCTGAATAGAGAATAATGTTTCTGAAAATATAAGCCTTCCCTTAATAATCAAAATGCTAAAAATAATATTGGAACCTATAATACATATTGTACATCAGCTAATAATCCAGCTGTCAAATAACCAATGGTCAGAAAAGATCACTAGAGCCTTTGGGAATCATTCAGAATTGAATTCCATATTTTAATGCTCATTAAATTGTGTAATTCCAATTCTATGCTGTAATATTTGACTATTTTTCTGACTTAAAAAAGAAGAATGCACAATTAATCAAGTCTTCTTTCTGGGCCATGGAATAATTTTGAACAGGAGATGTTAATCCTTGCTTTAAAATTAGTGTCAAAAATAGTTTTATCATGCAAATATTCTGCAAGCATATTTTCCCTTTCATGGGCATGAAAATTCACATTTGAGCCTTATAATTAAATTAACACATCAAGGGAATCGTGCGTGAAATTAGTGTTTCAAGTTAAAAGTGACTATATGGGCAATGCTTGTGTCACGCTGTCAAAAAATGGTAGTTGAACTACAGCCTTTGAACTCTCTTAATACTGTAATGATACGGTTACTTTACATTTAAATATCACTTAAAAATAGCACATACCGAGGGCAACTCTAGCAGCAGATGCATCATAATTGATCCAGAAGGACACCCACGACAGAATCGTTATCAGTATAGAGGGCATATAAGTCTGAAGAATGAAGTATCCAATGTTCCTCTTCAACCGAAAGCTCAGTGACAGTCGAGGATAGGCACCTATGGGAAACAGACAAGGATATTACACTGGAGAAACAACATGGCAGACTAAAGAGTTTGCTTTGACTTCCATAGGTCAACAACATGCAATGGAAAAGTCTGCGAATAAAGGGGTGACCCACCACCAAGCAGTTTGCTTCTGTCTGCTAGCGGTATTTATAGAAGAATTAGGAGGGGGGTGCTTTTCGGTCTATTTATAAGATAATGATGAGGATGCTCTTCTAAGGCTAAACGCTCGGTTGAGAACTTGGAAAAACGTATTAGTTTTTAGCTTAGAATCCAGAATAATGCCAAATACCTTGTTTATTCTTTAATGAATGATTATCCCCTTCTTCCTTGTAGACAGGGGAGATGTGGCTCAAGGCTTTACTGGGCAAGAAAGGCTTTTACCAGTTGTCCTTTCAGCCCACCTGGAGTTCAGCCCTGAATACAGATGTTGGAGGCATTGCCCCTAGAGTGACTGGGCTAGCTCAGGGGCACCCTAAGAATGAGAGAGGCAGAGAAGCAAGTCCAGTCCCAGAGAAAGCAGTGGTGCACACTGAGGGCTTCTGCTTTGGCCACAGAAGAGGCATTAACGAGAGTCTCAAAGGAGCACCTGTCTGCCTTCTTGCCCATGAGTCCCAGTGTTAATTCTCGGATGTGAACATTCCACTCAACACATTTTGGAATCCTACCACCACCACCATGACAGAGTGAGAAAATATGCCATTTATCACGCCACATTCAGCGCTATATTTGCCTTTTCTGTCTTATTTTGTTTTCCTTTCTTTTTTTTTTTTTTTTTTTTTTTGAGATGGAGTCTCGCTCTGTCACCCAGGCTGGAGGACAGTGGCACGATCTTGGCTCACTGCAACCTCCACCTCCCTGGTTCAGGCGATTCTCTTGCCTCAGCCTCCCGAGTAGGTGGGACTACAGGTGCCTGCCACCATGCCCAGCTAGTTTTTTTTTTTTTTTTTGGTTTTTTTTTTTTTGTATTTTTAGTAGAGACAGGGTTTCACCATATTGGCCAGACTGGTCTTGAACTCCCGACTTTGTGATCCACCCACCTCGGCCTCCCAAAGTGCTGGGATTACAGGCGTGAGCCACTGAGCCCGGCCTATTTTGCTTTTCTTAGAGCAAGGCAAGTGTGGCCTTGTTTCCCCGTTTGTTTCAATAGGCCACTTTCTCAGTTCCAATCCTACCACTCCTTGTTTTCTGGATTCTGATGGAGCTGCCTGAGGGCCAGCCAGTGAGAACCCAATGACCCTCTCTAATCAGCTCCTCTGATTGCTCCCCCACACTAGCAGGTGCCTTCTTTCTGAAGCTGCCCACACCCTAAACTCCAAGAGGCCTCACCTTTCCTTATCTCCTCCTACTCCAAGCCTGGCAGGCTCCTATTCTCCTCCTGCCCCTAAATATATGCATTCTTCAGGCTTTATTCCATGCCCCTTTCTGTGTCTGTCCCTAGATTCTTCTCTTTGGCGGTCTGATTCACTCGTATGACTACTACCATTATGCAGGAGATGAACGATTTTATCTCTAGGCCTCCTACCTTAGCATCAACCACATTTGCAGCCAGGATTATATAAAAGAGAAAAGAAATCACCAAACATACCCGGCACTTCAAGGCTGACAGTCTCAGAAGTTTCCTCCAGTCTTTGTGTGTGTCTGTGTAGAATTTCTCTTACACAGCTCTGATCAAATGCATATATCACATGTCATCATAGCATAATAATTTTTAGAGTTGCTACAAATTATTTGTAAACACAATTTTCGATTCTTCCTAATGATCCAGCAAATATCACCACAAGGACTCTATAAATACAGATTCCTGAATGCTGTAGATTTAGGTGTTTTCAATTTTTCTAAAACTATAAATAGTACTCTTAAGGATATATTTGTGCAGAGCCGGTTTTCCATATTTAGACTTATTTCTTGAGGATGAATATGCCAAAGGAGGGATTGCTAGGCCAAAGGTTAAAGCTTTTGATAAATATTGTCAAATTACTTTGCAAATGTATGAAACCAATGTATGCCGCTGCCACTATCAGCAGATTAATACAAGTGCCTAGCACACCTTGCAAATATGACAATATTATACATTATTTCTTATAAATAGTTTTTGCTAAATCCCTTGGGAAAACCTTGTCCTTTCAATTACTTTTTAAAAAATTGAATACTTCCTAAATGTTTGTTTGTTCTCTGTATTTAATCTTGTAAGTTATCTGATTACTCATTTATTTTTCCCATTTCTGTTTCCTCTGATGGTTTTTACCTTTTCATTGAAACACTTTCTATGCTAATCCTTGCTTGTATTCTCTGCAAGCATTCTCCCAGTTGCTGTTGTAAACCTTGTAATGGCTTTGAGTGGAGGACATACAGATCCCTAACTTTTTGTATGCAATTACTTCTATCCATTTCACTTTTTCCCTTGTGATTGTTAAAACTTGTGTTTAGCCTTAGGTAAGTTCACAATACAGATCTACCTGCAAACCTATTTTGAGGGTTGGCAATTATTTCAGTGTTTGACATGAGGTGAAAACATACATGGATTTTGGTTCCACAAACAGCAAACCGGTTTCTCCAACACCATCAGTAGAATGAGGCTTCCCTTCATATACATTTCACACAGTTCTGTTGTTTTTAGACTCCGTTTCTTGTAAATGTGGATCATGGGCCTGCGCACCATGCACGGGGGCCAGACCCTCCTCGCGGGCCTCGCCCTCCTGGCTCTGGGCCTTGTGCGACTTGGGCACATTCGGGAAACATGGAAATGATGCTCACTGTCATGCCACACTCAAAATCTTCTACGGCTCATTGCTTCCCACAAACATCAAAACACGCATCCAGGAATTTCAGTTTCTCCATCTTTTCCCAAATTAACTTCAGTTTTATTTTCCACCGTGTTTCTGCATTAAGTATAACATTTTTTAGTCAAAGAGGTTCTCACTGCCTCAAAATATTCATCTCTATTTCCTGCCTCTGCTGACTCACATCCCAGTTTTGAAGACGTGTCTTTCCTTATCTATACCTCAAGGTCTTGGTCAAAGCCCCATCTTCCATGAATTCTTTCTTTTTCCTCCTTCCAAATGTAAGTAATCACCCTCTTGAATTTTTTTTCTCATTCATATTATTATAATTATAAATATTTACCAAGGTAAGATCTTCCTTAATAAGCTGTACAGTCCCTAGGGCAGAATTTGTGAGGTAATTTTTTTTATATACTACAATGCCTAGGTAAATGTCAAAACCATCATAGGTTATGAATAAATACTTCTGAAGGCTGAATGAATGAAAATAGGAGTATTTAGTTTCTTTATGTGACTCTTTAGTTGAGCTTAATACACAAAAGGCTCAACATCCTTATTGAATTGTAGCTTGAAATCCCATGGTAACTTCAATATCTTTATTGAAGTAACTTCAATATTGGCTCTTAATTTGCAATTTCATGGCAACCTCAGACCTTTCTTATCACTTATTTGCTTCTCTTTGCTTCAGGTAAATCTTATTATAATCCACCATACATGGAACAGTCTCTGCATCAGTCAGGACATGTTGGCTTATGCTACAGTAACAAACAGCCCCCAAATCTCAATAGTTTGTAACAAAAATTTTTCTTATAAAAAATACATCCACTTAGCTCCCTCTGTCTGCAACACTGTTGGCCTCTGGTAGAAGAGCTGTACATACTTCCCATCATGTTTCTGTGGCCAAAGCAAGTCTCATTGCCAACTTTTATGTCAGGAGAACGGGAACGTTTAATCGTCTCCCAGAGAAGAGCAGCAAATATTTTTGAATGATAATGTAATTTACTATATCCTCCAACTTTCCATTTGCCAAGTCAACTTTCTTAAACATTTTCCAAAGCACATCTTCAGGGAAACTGTGGGCAGTAGAAACCACTATTGACACTCATGCAATGCCATGACTGTACAGTCAAACAAACACTTGGAAGATCATTAGGGACCTCGAAGAAGAGAATACGAAACTGATTTCAAAAACACATTACTCTCTGGAAATTCGCCAAGATACTCATTGACACAGAATTTGGAAGTAAGAAAATATACCATTTTCTTTTGCATTTGTTTAGCAAATACATTCTATTTGTTAAAAGCAGAATGCCTTTGGGAGGTCAAGGCAGGTGAATCGCGAGGTCAAGAGATCGAGACCACCCTGGCCAACATGGTGAAACCCCGTCTCTACTAAAAATACAAAAATTAGCCAGGCGTAGTGGCGGGTGCCTGTAATCCCAGCACTCAAAAGGCTGAGGCAGGAGATCATTTGAACCTGGGAGGCGGAGGTTGCAGTGGGCCGAAATTGAGCTACTGCACTTCAGCCTGGCGACAGAGCGAGACTCCGTCTCAAGAAAAAAAAAAAAAAAAAAAAAAAGGGAAAATGCCATTTCCAATCAGCAAAATGTTCCGGTATTTGGCGCATGCCCCACACATCCTAGTCTCTGAGGTGGAAACAGTAAGTGGGGCAAACAACGAAGGTGAATAAAAGCACAGTTTACCTTCCCAACTATTTATAGCTCCTGACCCATGTCAGACAGATTCATTCAGAACTGGCCTCCATAAAGCTGTGGCGTGCACTATCCTGGAGGTATAAAAATATGCTAGGGCACACGCCTAAGTGATTTAGGAGAGGTTTCACATTGTATGCACCTCTGGTGTATGAGACATTCATGGTTGAATAGGATTCCTTCAGGCAGGGATGAAGGAGAGCTTTCAAGGTAACGGACCCAGCAGAGCCACTCAAGATGCCACGAGACAGAGACCTCAGAATGTTAGTCAACCCAAGAATTATCTGACGTAGTAGATCTATTCTGCTAGGCAAAGGCTTTTCCCATTTGATGTGTATCTTAAAGAGTACATAAAAGTATTTTTGTAGCTCCGGTAGACAAGGTCCTTACACTGGCAGGATGGAATGCCATGAAATATGCGGTATCTATGTGGAAAACTCCCAAGTGATCACAGCTAGTGGCGAATAACTTGAAGTTGAGAAGTAATGAGTCAGCTGCACTAAGACATCCCTTTTAAAACGAAACAGAAGCTTGAATTTACAACTGAAATGCGCTGAAGCCCTAATGTCTGTGTGCCAATGCAGATGTGGTCAGGTCCCCAGGCAGATGCTAAGCCAACGGACAGAGGCACAGTCCCTGGGCACAAGTGCATTGTTCCAAAGCAGGGATTCCTTGGCAAAACTACCTAGTGAAGATGCTGATCCCAGCCCTTTCTCCCCAGATGCAGTTACCATTATGCCAAAAACACAGCTCTGGGTCTCTAATCCAGCCTGAATTTATATCATTCTCTAGGCATTAATATTTTTGAAGAACTCATTAAAAATGTGAACACAGAAGGTCATGCCAGCTTTGTAGAGTGCTAAGAGCCACTCAAATGCATCTGTGAACTAATAAGCTGGTATTTCAGCAACTGCAGCAGAGCTCACTTATCACATGCTCCTCTTCCCATTAAGCTGCCATGGTGAGGCACTCCCACTGCAGCCTGGGAAGCTTTGTGAGCTCTCACTTAGAGCCGTTCTGGGCCCATTATCATGCTATATGATTCATTTATTATCTAGCTTTTACTTTATAATGCAGCCTAAAATTAAAAATAGTGTTTCTAATTTTTACTCACCTTATTATATGTTGAAAAAATCCATTAAGAAAACGAAATATATGAAATAGAAAAGAGAGAGAAGAAAAATGGGATTGGGGTTTTAAAAAAAATTGTTTGAAATATTGTCTCAACCAGACAATGAGTCCTTTCTAATCCTCCACAGAAAAACCAGCATTGAACCATAGAACAGTGCAGCAAAGAACAGGGATGTTTGTTTCAACAATCCAGCCTCTCCGTTATTTGGGATACTCCTTTTTGAGAAGGTTACTATCCTCTCTTTCCTTGTGTGTAAAATCAAGGCAAGAATACCATAAGTGGCAAAACATTAAATTATACTTCATAAAAATTAAAAACAGTTATGCTCCAAAGTGTACCGTCAAGACAACCTACAGAATGGGAGAAAATATTTGCAAATCATATATCTGATAAGGAACTTATATCCAAAATACATAAAGAATGTGGCTGGTTGGGTGGCTCATGCCTGCAATCTCAGCACTTTGGGAGGCCAGGACGGGAGGATTGCTTGAACCCAGGAGTTCAAGACCAGCCTGGGCAAAACAGTGAGACTCCATCTTTACAAAAAAATACAAAAATTAGCTGGGCACGGTGGCACACGCCTATAGTCCTAGGTACTTAGGAGTCTGAGATGAGAGGATCGCTGAGCCCAGGAGATTGAGGCTGCAGTGAGCCAAGATTGTGCCACTGCACTCCAGCCCGGGCGACAGACTAAGACCCTGTCTCAAAGAAAAGAATGCTTATAAAAAAGACAAATAACTGAAATTGTTTAACTGGGAAGAGGCTTTGAATAGATATTTTTCCAAAGATAGAGAAACAGCCAAAACAGCATATGAAAAGATGGTCAACATCATTTAGTCATTAGGGAAATGCATGTCAAGACCACAATGAGATACCACACCATACCCTATGGCCACAACAAAAAAGACAGAAAATAACTAGTGTTGGTGAGAATATGGAGAAATTGGAACCCTCCTATACTTCCCGTAGGAATATTATCAGGCCACCACTTTAGAAAATAGTCTGACAGTTCCTCAAAAGGATGTTACCCTATATGACCCAGGAATTCCACTCCTAAGTATATGAGTTAATTTCCTAAAAGAAATTAAAACATATATCTACACTAAAACTTACACCTGAATGTTCATAGCAGCCTTATAGCTAATAGCCCAAAGGGGAGACAAGCCAAATGTTCATCAGCTGATGAACAGATAAAGAAAATGCAGTATATTTCTTCGGCAATAAAAAGGAATGAAGTACTGATTCATGGCACAACATGGATGAACCTTGAAAACATCATACAAGTGAAAGACCAGACACAAAAGACCATACAAATGATTCCACTGATATGAAATGTACTGAAGAGACAAATCCATAGAAGGAGAAACTAGATTAGTGGTTGTCTAGGGTTGGGAGAAATGGGAAGAGACTGCTAATGGATACAGGGCTTCTTTTTGGAGTGATAAAAATATTCTAAAATTGATTTTGGTCATGGTTGGACAACTCTGCAAATATACTAAACACCACTGAATGTGCCCTTTAAATGGGTAAATTGTATGGTATGCGAATTGTATCTCAATAGATCCATTATAAGGAAAAAATGTTTACTACATGTATTTTTACTGGCAATCAAATTCACACCAACTATAAGACATGCTATCTGACCCAAAGTACACACTCAATAAATACAAGTTCCTTCTTTCTTTTCTTTTTCTCCTACTTTGGTGCTTTCTCTGTTCATTATTCTGTAATCAGGGATTTCACCATTGAGCACAGTTTTAAATTTTTGCTGGAGGTCTTAAAGGCAATTCAAAAGGATGAAGGTAGTTAAAAACTCTTTTTGCAAAAAAGATTGAAGGCAATGAATTTCTGAAGAAGTCTGTCTTCTGTAATGAGACATATTTCATATGTCAGAAGCCCTTATAAAAAGTGATGTCACAGCAAAAAGAGAACCAGTTAAGCGCTGCCTTGGCCCTGGGAGTGAGCACGCTCTGGTCCAGCATTTTGGACTGAGAGATTAGGGATTGTAACCGGCTAGGAAGCACAGGTGAATTGTCTCTAAGGATCCCAGTAACAAAAGTCAATGGGGAGAAAAGAAATAGAAATTTTTCTCTGGAATTTAAGGTCAAATTAAATTACAAATAAAAGACAGATGGTAATTCTTCCTTTTAATGTTTCATCTATCTTTTCTATACCTCTAGTAGATAGTATTTATAGACTGAATGGGCAATAATTGGATCCTAGGCTTTAAGTTAAGCAGACTAAAGCCTGGAGTTCACAAATGGACTCTTAAAGAGAAAGCTGAGTGCATGTATTTACAAACAGTGTGACAGGTGGACTTTTAAAAAAATTTATAATTTGTCATGATCATTAATAAGAAAATAAAGCAGTATTTTGAAAACTGATTTTTGAAAAAAAGAAAATTCACATATCTTAACTGAAATGTCTCATCATTATTCATTTTGCACCCTTCTCTTTTTCTTCCAATCTTAGCCAAAGTATTTTGAAATAAAGTCAGAATATATCACTGTCCAAATGTACCAAAGAAAAAAGGAAGAGAAAGACAAACAGCACAAAATTAAAGAAGCATAATAAATCATCTGTTCTCCACATATCTTGCGAAAATCTCAATCTTTCCGTTCAAAGACAACTCTGAAGTGACAAGTAAATTTCAGATTTGGCAAAAACAGTATATCCCACATTTTGCTGGTGAGCGGGACACATTTTCAAGACCAGTACAAAGCTGAAGTTTCAATCTGTTGATCAGTGTGTTCACAGTGGTATTTGAGGAGCTCTTTGATTTTTAGCTGAATATGTTTGTTGAAATAAATTTAATTCAGTATTTCTTTTAACCTGATCCCATAATCTGTCTGTTATGCAAGCGCTTTGCTCACGTTTTCACAGCTTGTAACTGTTACAGCCAATGGCTCAAATATCCTGACTGAGCTTTATAGTGCTTTCTTCAACAACAGAGTATTCTGGATAAATGTTTCCTCTTTATAATGTTTTCAGAAAAATACAGAATTTCCTGAAATGAAATTTTAAAAAAGGTTTCCTAAATTTTCTTCTTTTTTACGCTCATGTATTAGTAGTGCAAATTAAATAAGAATTACATATCAAAACAACTGGAAACTTTTCTGAAAAATATAAAGAGGAGTGAAAAATAAAACATGGGTTTGGGTATTATAGAATCTACTGAAAACGACTGGAAAAAATGGACAGAATTTAAATAAATCTGCTTGAGGATTTATTTAAATCTGGAGAGATTTAAATGGAGAGATAAAAAGCCAGTAAAAAATCTGTATCAAGATGTGAGAGAGAAAGAAAACAGAGAGAAGAGCTCCATGTTTCAGATACCTGCAGTTTTCATAAGGGAAAGATGAGAAGCTAATTAGAACATCCAAGACTCAGGGGATTAAGGGGGCAGGCACTGGACATAGAGGCCATCAAGAAGGGGGCCACATTAAACCTCCTACAGCTTGGGTTGGTTATACTTACACAGAGAGTTTTGCTCAAGATGTACAGATAAACCAGACGGACTTATGCATGTTCAAAGACTGAGCCTGAACTCAGAATTACTCATACCCTAGAAAGTAGATGAAGCTTATCCTAGATTGCTAATGCCTCCAGCTGTCTAGTAGAAGCAAGCATAGATCCTCTTTAAAAGATACACCAAAAGAGCATTTCCAGCATGAAGCTTGAGAAGAAAATGAAATGCAACATACAGAAAGAAATGAGCAAGATAGACAGGATATGATGACAAGATCGGGTAAGTGTGTAATTGGGGTTCTAGAAGAAGAGAGAATGGGGCAGAGGCAGCCCTTGAAGAGATGATGGCCAGTGATGCTCCAAACCCTCAGACACACATCCAACCAGAGATTCAAGAAGGTCCATAAACTCCAAGAAGGGCCAGGTGCAGTGACTCACAACTGCAATCCCAGCACTTTGGGAGGCTGAGGCAGGCAGATCACTTGAGGTCAGGAGTTCGAGACCAGCCTGGCCAACACAGCGAAACCCCGTCTCTACTAAAAATACAAAATTTAGCCAGGCATGGTGGCATGTGCTTGCAATTCCAGCTACTAGGGAGGCTGAGGCAGGAGAATCGCTTGAACCCAGGAGGCAGAGGTTGCTGTGAGAGGAAATCGTACCACTGCACTCCAGCCTGGGTGACGGAGTGAGACTTTGTCTGAAAAAAACAAACAAAACAAACAAAAAACTCCAAGAACAATAATCACAGAGAAAGCTGCAACTTGGTACATCATAATAATGCCCATGAAAACCAAAAACAAAGAGAAAAATCACAAAGTCATCTGCAGGGGGAGAAAAACAAGTTACAGTCGTGCCCCTCGTAACGACCTGTAGGTCAATGGACAGGGTCCCATAAGATTATAGGGGAGCTGATGTCACCGCCTGGTGACATCATAGTCTGGTCCTAATAAACTTCCAGAGTGTTTGTTCTTTTCTAGCTCCCCCCAACACCCTTTTTCTGGGGAGACAGCATCTTGCAGGCTGGACTGCAGTGGTACAATCATAGCTCACTGCAGCCTCAAACTCCTGGGTTCAAGCAATCCTCCCACTTCAGCCTCCTGAATAGCTGGGACCACAGATGCTGCCACCGTGGCCTGACTAAATCTTTTTTTTTTATAGTGATGAGGTCTCACTGTGTTTCACAGGCTGGGCAGGAACCCCTGGCCTCAACTGACCCTCTTGCCTTGATCTCCCAAAGCGTTGGGATTACAGGTGTGAACCACTGTGCCCAGCCTCTAATCCCCTTTTTCGGGAATACTCTCCCAGGCTAGAAAGTCCTTCAATCTTGTTTACTAGTCACATTCTTATTAATTCAGAATACTTGTGGAAAGGAAAATAAATTAGGATAACATTTAATACTAAAATATCTTTAGAACACTGCAACTTATGCCATTTCTTCATGCACAGGTGAATTAGAATAACTTTAAAGTGCAAGCTTTTGAAAGTTGGGAGATTTTGTAACTGACTGATGTGGAGCTCTTGCGCTACACCCAGTAAATGCAGGACTCAGTATGTGCTGGAAGGAAGACATGATACTGCATTCTGATAGCCCCATGGGTCTGTGAATAGTTTAAGTGTTCTGCCACATACCTGTAGTGCCTATTTTCTCCAGACATTTTTAGGATGTGTTCTACCACATACATACTGAAAAGAAAGATGGGGATTGCACCTGGAGGAAGGTGGTTCTAAGTGCTTTCAAGTTAGTGGATTCAGGAAGTCATTCTAAGTGGCTGTGGTCCCCCACGGAAGCAGCAGACCCTCTACAAACACCTCATCTGGCTTTCTAATGAGGCTGCATGAAAATGCAGTAAGAAATCCTCATAGCAGCACCCTCATGGCCATTTCTGCAACTTTCTAGGCAAAGGCTGCATGGGCAGGATTACTCCACAGTGAGTGTGCTAGCCTCTGTTCTGAGCAGACCTTTAGCTCCTACCACTCAGGGCATGGAACACTTTGAAACCCAGTTTTAGAAGTAACATATCATTTCTTTCAATGCCTCACAGGCCAACGTTCTTGGTTGTGGACACTATTTCTTAATGATAAGCCCAAGTTCCTGCTGGCTCTCATTTCTCCCTGAGGTAAACCTCTCAGTGCGTCTTCTCCGGAGAATGCAGGGACATCTGCAAGACCTCTTGAGGCGGAGGATAAAGTGGCACTGCATAAAAAAAGGATCTGATTGGTGTCTTAAAAA
This sequence comes from Gorilla gorilla gorilla, assembly GCF_029281585.2. Classification (NCBI taxonomy): domain Eukaryota; kingdom Metazoa; phylum Chordata; class Mammalia; order Primates; family Hominidae; genus Gorilla; species Gorilla gorilla. The sequence goes on from NC_073240.2 coordinate 27,844,645, forward strand.
TTCAGGCTTTTACATCTACTTATCAGGTACTTTGGCTCTTAGGGGCTGGGGTGGAGAGAAGGGAACGCTGCTGGTGACCTTGACTGATCAATTACTTACTCAGTGACAACTGCCACACACCCAGGACACATTGGGCATTACTCAAGATGGGGGTGGGGAGAGGATGAACCACGCATGACTGACGCAGGTCCCTCCTCAGGGAGGTGTGCCCTTGCAGATGCAGGCGCCGTGAGCTGTGAGCAGAGCTGGAAGGTGGTCAGTACTGCCCTGTGGAGATGCACCCCAGCCACTTAATCCAGCCTGAGGGGCTGTGCCGGGTCAAGCAGGTTGAAAAGGCTTCCCAGAGGAAGTAGCACCAGATGAAGCCTAAGAATGAGTCGGAGCTAGCCACATGAAGGCGAAGCTGGTGGCCATGGGTCAGGAGCATTCAACCAACCCATTCACTGGCTTCATGGTTGTCATCACAGGACTGGGGTCAATTTTTATGTACTCTTTGTTCAAGCTACATGAACAGCTCTGCCTTCTCTTAGCATTTTCAACCCAGAGTTGGTGATCTCTGAAATGCTTTACATTTTACAAAGCACTTTCATTTATTATACCAATTACAATGCACAGCATTCAGTAAGCACAGTCAGCACTGCACACTGCAAAATATACATTTAGTAATTTAGTAAAAACCTGTGCAAGAACAGACTGAGGAGCAGAAGACGCCATCTCAATCTTGGGGCAGTTGATATAAAGATGACAAGGAAACCCAGGCTAAGGCAACCTTCATCAGGTAACATCAGGAGAAGATGACCATGTCTAATGGGGCAAGGCGGACTGGAGGTGGCGCAAGTTCCTGGACCACTAAGGCTGGCTGCTAACCCCAGTGGAGCAAAGGCAGCTTACTCTTGGGAGGAGAACAGCACCTACCTCCTCTGGTCATCCCCTTTCCTTCCTCTTCCTTCCTGCCTCTGAGGTCATCAATGACCTGTTGTCTGCCCAAGGATGGGAGATTCTTATGTTATCAAACATTGATTGGTGAAATTCATCCTCGGTCTTTTCAATAACCAGTCCCAGAGAGCATCTTCTTCTCAGGTGAGCCTTCCTCCCCATCAAAGCCTATCACTCTCCTTTAGATACAGAGAGGAGGGGTGTGTGTGATGTGTGAATGATAACAGCACTCCTTCGGATGATCCTGTGCTGTGAGTCTATGGCAGCACATTTTGTCACTCTAGTCATGTCCATGGAGCCAGTGCCCCTGAAGGGACTATAAGTGGATGCAGGACTCACCTGTGGCGAAGACAACATTCCTCGAGACCAGACGGTGCTCCACGATGGAGAACTGCGGGAGCTCAATCCTTTCCACTCCGGTAACAGCCTTGTCCCCGCCTCGCCAGTAAAACTCAATGTCATCCGTGGTGTAGCCATCTGCCAAGAGAGAAGCAGGGAGACAGCAAACATCACCATTTTGTATAAATGCACGGCTAAATAAACTATCATTAACATGGAGGTTGCGGCTCTGCTATGTTTTGAGTAGATGTGCTTAATGTGCTTGTCTAGGGCAAGTGTCATCAAAGAACTAACTTTCCAATATTCTCATGTTACTGCTGCCATTTTATTTGTACCAGGTTGGTACTGAAAAGTCGAGAAGCTGGGGAGAATGGGTGCTCTGACCAGAGTTCTATTTGCGAAGTGTAACTTCAGAGCTGACCCAGACACCACACAGAGATGAATTTAAAATGTATCTCAACTGCAATGAATAAGATAGTTTTAAGAGAATGAGAATTGAAGTATGAAGAATTCCAGAAAGGCATACTCCTCTCAAGAGCTTCTGAGAGAGTTCAAAGTTCAAATACTGAAGGTAAATTTCGCCAATCAGTGGTTGATTACATGAGGTAAGCTCACAGCAAAAGGAATGTTCTCCTTGGCATATTTGGATGGTTTTATCAGCTCTTCCTGACCACGAAGTTTGCCAACCTTAGAAATGCCTGTTCTTGGGATATTCCTGACCCTTAGAGATGGGCACAGGTGGTCTCATCAGAAAGAACAGTGGTCATTAGCTGGATTATAGCTCCAAATCCAGCTTTAGCACAGTGCTCATATTTACAGGGTGATTAATCATGGCTTCTTGAGAATGAGTAAGTGGGGCAATAGGTGCATTCTTACTTGTAACACCCAGGAGTCTCCTAAAACATTAGGTCAACTTTGTCAATAAGATCATTTAAAGCAGAGATTGGGAGAACAATATTATCTCAATATCAAAGACTTTTTAATTTGAACATAAAATATAAGAAAAAATATTCACTCAATATTTAATGTTAGTCAAACAAATGGACCAAAGCTGTAGGGTGGGGAAGAGTTGCTCCCCACAGCTAATGCCACCTTCCTGGTCCTACCTACTCTCCTCTCTTTAATAAAACATGCATCTTTCCACATGGTAAGTGGCAGACTCTACTTAAAACCTGCAAATGCTTCCCAGTGAAATTATTAATAGCAAAACAACTACAAACTCCTTACAAGAACCTCAAGAACCTACAGGCCTGACCCCTGGGCCTTCAGCCCTCCTTTCTCATTCACCCAGCCAGGCCTCACTGGTCTCTTATTGCAGCTCAGACCAGTGTGCTCTGCCCAGGGCTGCTGGGTCCTGTGCAGGGACACACCTCCAGATCTTCACATAGCTCATTCTTTCCCACATTTGCATCTTGGCTAAAATAAAACCTTTTGCAGAAGCCTTCCCTGGCATTCCATCTCACAGGCAACCTCGCAATCACTCACTATGCTTTTATCAGACTTTACTTTCTTCAAAGTACTACCACTATTTGATTTTGGTCTAATGGCTTCCTGTCTTTTGTGGATTATAAGCTCCACAAAGGCAGGTGTTTTGTCTGTCATCTCTAAATATCCCTTTGCTTACAACCGTGCCTACATAGAGTTAATGTCCAGTAAGTATTTGTTGGATAAACTTTGGGTTGATGAATTTGCCCTCAAGTGTGGAAATAAAGACACCATTTTTCTTTTATCTATTCCCAATATGGAGACATGTGTAGTCAGACCAGAAGAAAATCAGGAGAATCCCTTCTTCCACTCAAATGATTAAACCATGATTCTCTGCAGAGAAGGGACCTCACACATGGAGAGAACCTCTTCTACAGCAGATCTTCCTGCTCATCATACACCACTGCCCATACACCACAGCGGCAGAGTCCTCTCTCTCAGGAGTCATGCACTGTGTGACTTGACAGTTGAAACAGGAGCTGCTGCCTTACTTAGATTCCAAATTGGCCTTCCTGAAACTTTCTCCACTGGAGTTGTGCCCTCACTGGAGTTGTGCTCTCTGGCCACACTGAAGCCAGTTAACTTCTTAAGATCATCCTTCAAATACTGGGAAATCATCTTTTCCCTGAGCATTCTGTCCTCTAAGGTAAAAGTCCCCAGAGAATTCAACTATGCATCACTTGACATGGCTTTATGTCTTTCTTATTCTGTGAAAGCACAGCTCTCGGAAAACACGACAGTGATGTAGGGTGGAAGTGAGGGGCACCATGGGGCCAGCCCCACCCAGGATCTACACTAGCCTACCACCAGTGCAGTTTCTCAATATGTTCATTCACAAAGACATTCGCTTCTTAACACAATTGTTTCAAGTGGGACTGCAAAGTCAAAGTCATTTATCCCCCTAAAATTCAGTATAAATATTGACAAGCCTAAATCCAATTGAGACTAGTTATAAACCAGTTCATAATAGGCCAAGATAAGCAACAACAAAAACCATATCCTGATATGCCAGGAGGTGTAGTTTAGGTAGCAGGAGGGACATTGTTAGATGTTATGGATGCAGCTCTCATCTCTCATATAGGAGTACTCAATGCTGAATTATCAATAAAGCATCTGAATACTACTCAAATTGAAGAAAATTGCTGAGATGCAGAAATAGCCTGCTTGTCAAGCCGAGTTCCTGATGGGAAATGAGTTTTACTCTGACCGCCCAGGGTCCCAGCAGTGCAGCCACTCATGCGTGATGAAGCATATTGTAGGAAAATAGCATCTCGGTGTTTGCTCTCCTCTCACTGAATGGACCGAAATGAGGGGCATTTGTTTTCTTCTATTTCAGCGCAGCAAACAGACTCTCTTAATCAGATTAGAATGAAGAACTCTTTTATACTAAGTCTCTCTCTCTCTCTCTCTTTCTCCCTCTGTGTCTTTCCCTCTTTCTATGTCAAAAAAAATTATGGATGCCTTGAAAAAAGATGCTAAATAATGACAAAAGGATCAAAAGTACAAATAGGAGAAAGAAACACAGATACGGATACACACAGCTTTCAATTTCCAGAGTGCAGTTCTGCTCGTCCAGGGGGTATCTCCTGAGGTCCATCATGCATGCTGCTGTCGTGGTGATTCTGAAATACACAGGGTGAGGGAAGATATTAAAGAAGGGCTGAGAAATATATCAGGGAGACTGCTCCTAGATAAACGAGTAAGCCCCTGTGGGAACCCTGCCCAAAGTACGCCTGGCTAAACATCGTTCACTATATATAGAGAGAAACTTGAGTAAATAAGAAACTCTTTTCAGCATAATATAGACCAGATTTATCAAGAAAAAAAAAAAAACACAAAACTTTATTTTATTACATATTTTTTAATCATTTATTTTTTGATTGACATAAAAATTGTATACATTTGTAATATACAGGATGATGTTTTGAAATATATATATGCTGTGAAATAGCTAAATTGAGGTAATTAACAAATGTATTGTGTCACCTATTTTTTTTTTTTTTTTGATCGGAGTCTTGCTCTGTCGCCCAGGCTGGAGTGCACTGGCACGATCTCAGATCACTGCAAGCTCCAACTCCCGGTTCATGCCGTTCTCCTGCCTCAGCCTCCCGAGTAGCTGGGACTACAGGCGCCCGCCACCAGGCCCAGCTAATTTTTTTGTGTTTTTTAGTACAGACGGGGTTTCACCATGTTAGCCAGGATGGTCTCGACCTCCTGACCTCGTGATCCGCCTGCCTCGGCCTCCCAAAGTGCTGAGATTACAGGCGTGAGCCACCGCACCTGGCCTGTATCACCCATTTAGCTCTTTTTGTGTGTGATGAAAATGCAAAATCTACCCTCTTGCAATTTTTGAGTATACATACAGCACTTTGTTATTAGCTATAGTCACCATATTGTACCAAAAACTTACTAGGTCTTATTGACTTTGGATAATCAGTGGCAGAGAAAGGGGTTTCCAAGGAAGTTCTTACCTTCAATTTTTGGTTCTTTTCTTGTCTATAGGCTCTCTAGCCTCTCTAGTACAGACAGAGCCTATGTGTGGGACACCGCCAATTAGGTTAAGACTGAGGTCTTTGACTTTCCACGGGAAGTGTTAAAGTAGCTACAGATACACTTTGGAACTCTAAACCTCACCTCTGCTTCTTTCTATTTTATTATAGTTGTCTGTTGGGCTGAATTCTGCTATTACAGAAACTTTTTTACTGTGTGATCATCTATCTTTTCAAAACAAATATTTGGCTCCTATTTTATCAATTATGAACCAAAATTGGGTGGGTTAAGTTCTCTTGGGGCCAGCTAAAGCCATGGAAATAATTACTTCCCCAAAGCAGTTAAGGCTCCACCATGCAATGGTTAAGCCAACCCTACACTGAGAAACAATACTTCTAGAAATGTCAAGTCCATTTCCTACTCTGCCTGCAGCCTTCTCTTAGGGAGACCAACTTACTCACAGCTGCTTCTTTGAAAACGCAACTATTAGGGTTATTATATTTTACACTACATATCTCTAGAACCCCACCCTTTCCCCACCAATGTCAAAGGTGACTGGACTGTGGTGGGTTCCTGAGTCAAAGACAGCAAGCCATTAGTGGGTGAGAGATACATGACATGGCCTGAGTTGAAAGGCAGAGTGGAGCTAAAGAGACTCTCTTCCATAGCAATGAATTGAACAGTAAAGATAAGAGTGGAAGTGCATCTGCAAGGCCATGGTTTACAGGCTTGTGATGCTGTTTTCAAACTGGAGAGCAAAGGATGAGAAAGCATCATAGAGGGAGAGAAGGTACAGCAAGTAGAGTTGAGGTTGCAGTCGTAGTTGTGCCCCAGGCCACAGCAGGTGGCCTTGCTGAATGTGTGGCTCCACCTCTCCAGGGAGCAACTTCTGAAAGCCTGTGCAGGAGTTGTGTAACTGGCAGTCCTGGCTATGCCCATTCAGTGATGGGGAGTAAGAATGAAAATGTGAGAATGCTTTCTCCTGAGATCCCTAGAGTCACCTTCAATCCCCAGCTGTCCTTCAGGTTTCATCTTTCTTGAAGCCCAGTGTTGAGCTTTTTCTGAATGATCTTCATTATGAGTATTCACAACAAACCTACTAATGCTGCAGGTAATAAGCAAGCCCGACTCTTACCAACAGATCCTAACCAAACACCTGTAAAACACTAGACATGTGCCAATACTGATGGACTTGTGTCATTTACCTTAAACGCATGTGATAAGGAAATAATGGAGTTAAGTATGTCCTTCCATTAGCATCTGGTTAAGCAAGCAGGTTGAGCAACATTCTACTTTCCAATGATTGAGAGAAGCAGTGAGGGATAATGCCAACATATTTAGCACACAGGTCAATGCTTAATTTTTTATGCAAATAGCATGCATGCACCATGCAGACATCATCAATAAAATCCATACCAATGGTGAAAGTGTGTTCCTTCCATGTCATAACACTTCCCCTTATCCATGGAGTCAAGGAGTGCATTACATTCTGTGATCCCAAATCAACACATAGCTCTTTGTCATATTTTTCTACAGCATTTAACATTCTAGCCAACTGAAGTTCCAGACTCACACCTTTCAACTCTGGCATGTGTTATGGCAGATTGACAACCCAATATCCATACAAGATGCCTATAATGCAAAATTAGAATAGAGTTCTGCTACAATTATGAATCTTTATGAAGAAGAACCTTCACTGACAATGTTCAAATTTTTTAATTTTCTTTTTGTTTGTTTTTTTTTTTTTTTTTGCTACGGAGTCTTGCTCTGTCGCCCAGGCTTGAGTGCAGTGGCGCAATCTTGGCTCACTGCAAGCTCCATCTCCCAGGTTCACACCATTCTCCTGCCTCAGCCTCACAAGTAGATGGGACTACAGGCACCTGCCACCACGCCCAGCTAATTTTTTTGCATTTTTAGTGGAGACAGGGTTTCACCGTGTTAGCCAGGATGGTCTCGATCTCCTGACCCCGATCCACCTGCCTTGGTCTCCTAAAGTGCTGGGATTACAGGCGTGAGCCACCGCGCCTGGCTTAATTTTCTTATATATTTTGGTACCTATTCACTTGAACTGAGTCAATGATTGAAATTACTGTTTCTTACTGTTTTCTTACTCACTTTTCAGACCACCCCTAACACACACACACACACATGCACGCACACACACACACGCACACACACACGCATACACACACATAAACATGCCCAAATTGTCCGGGGACACCATGTGCAGTGGTAACATTATTGGAGGGAGAAGGGGAACCTGAGGCTAGAAGAATTGGTGACAGCATGCCCTTTTCCCACCAAGTACAGTAGCTGTCCAGGTCTTCTCATTCTGTTATAATGCTGGCTATAAAATGGAGCCCCATTTCAGTGAGCTGAGATGGGGCCACTGCACTCCAGCCTGGGCGACAAAGTGAGTGAGACTCCATCTCAAAAAAAAAAAAAAAAAAGAGAGAGAGAAAGAGAAGAAGGAAATTCTGAAATTTGTGACAACATTGATGGAATTGGAGAACATTAAGCTAAGTGAAATAAGTCAGGCCCAGAAAGACAAATATCACATTTTCACTTATTTGTGGAATTAAAACAATGAACTTATAGAAGTAGAGAGTAGAATGGTGGTGGCAGAAGCTGGAGGAGGGAAAATGGGGAGGTGATGACCAAAGGGTAGACAATTTCAAACAGGGAGAATATGTTTTCTCTTTTTGTGCGTTCTATTGCAGAACATGGTGAATATAGTTAGCAGTAGAGTATTGTACATTTCAAATTGCTAAGTAAACTTCAAATGTTCTTGCCACAAAAAAATGTTAATAATTTGAGGTGATGGATATGTTAACTAGCTTGATTTAATTATTTCACATTAGATTCATAAATCGTAACATCATTTTGTGTCCCATACATTTTTCCGCCACGCAACTCCCTCTTCACAGAACCCATAAATCTATACAATTATACACTGTCAATTTACAATTAAAAAAATGGAGCCACTTTTTTCTTTTTATGTGAGGAATAAGGTAGACACATCTACTCACTACTTTTCTTTATTTGGAAGAAATACTCAGAAAACCCTCTCAGAGTGAAGAGTGAGGCACATGAGCTTGCTCTTGCTCATGCTGCAAAAGGTAACCATCAAGATAGAAGAAGTAGCTGAACAGCTGGGATAAAAAGGCAAAAAGAGAGAGAGTAGGGGTGGGGAGCAGAGCGATGAAGTAGGCTGTGGAGCAGGAGCATGCCCCTCCCTGAGCCACAAAATCCTCATCCAAGTTGGCTAAACTCATCACAGGCTGGGAGAGTGGGCCTTTTGAGTGAATCGACCCTGGGACGTTACAGAAATCATCGAATGTGTGCTCCACCTCTCCAGGGAGCAGCTTCTCAAAGCTTGTGCAGGAGTTGCGTTAAGGTTGAGAAGGGTTACAGAACGGTTGAGGAATTTCACAGACGGTAGAACTGAGAGTTCAAGCCTAGTGCACGGAGATCAACCAAGGGCAGATAGGCCACAGTGACATCTGGGCTCCACCTGTGTAATCCCCAACACTCACACACATGGTTTTATATTTTCCCTAATAAATACACATATTTTTCGTTCTGACAGAATAATTTAACCAACATCTAGTGCCACCTTCTCCAGCCCTCTGTGATCGAGAATTCCACTGTTATTCCTAAGTGGTGAAGCTCAGCAATCGGAATCCAATAGGACTGGGTGAGGCTCTCTCAGTATTACTCTTCAGTAGGTTCCTTTTTTTTCTTTCGATTGTTTTTTTGTTTTATGATTGAGAGACAGCAGTGCTTAGGGTCTCTGTGACTACGAGGTATGTTTCTGATAGAGAAGCAGAGGAAGATAATGGCCAAGTGACAGAAGACATGCCTGTGTCCAATATATCCTTTCTTTACAGTCATACTTTGAGAATGCTGAAAGTAGAGAGAAAAAACAAACAAAAAAGTCGACAAAGAGACAGAGGACTGAGGACTAGAGAACTGGACAACGTTACAGGGATGGTGCTAATTCGTCATCTCAGTGCCCAGGACAACCACCAGTCATATCTGTACTTTATGGAACACCAGTTGAGCAGTTGCTCAGTGCCCAGTTCTGTGCCAAGTACTTTAATACACATGTGTTTACTCTCACAACAACCATATTATAGAGGTATTGTTATTATTATATCCATTGTGCAGATGAGTGAACCAAGGTTTGGAAAGAGTAAGCAGCTTGACCACATTCCCAATGCCACTGGAAGGCAGATGCGGCATTCAGATCCAAGCAGTTTGAACCCTATGCTCTGCTACATCTATATTACCTCTTTTACCTTAAACATACAAGATACATTCAACTTTTAAAGGCCTACTCAGGAAATGAGAATCTTGTTTTGAATGAAGAACAATAAGTTTGATAAATTTATGTAGACAGAGATATAAATATTGATACTTACACATATTATAGGCATATATATACATATATATTCATAATATTCTCATTAGATATGTCAAATTGGAAATATAATGAGTAAATGCAGAAAATAAATAATCTACATGCTATTCCTACAGTAACTATAGTGACATTTAATCCAACAGCTTCCCACCCATTGTGGAATAGGGTCATTTATAAGATCATTCCTGCTTTTACAAATAATACATGTCTAAAGATATGATTAGGAATTAAAAGTATTAACATGTAAGAAATAAACTTGAAGTTGTAAGGAGAGCACTATCTCTAGTAAGTGTAAAATCATATTTTGAGATTCTGGTGACGCACTGTCTTTGGACGCTGTCTTCAACTACCCTTAGAGACCGTTCCCTGCACGCCTGAGTCAAGGATGTCAAGATCCACGGATGTCAGTGTGTTGAAGGGTTTTCATTTTGTCTCAGTTGTATTAAGCTTGTGAAATACTTTCTGGCATTAGCATTTCCATTTTTAAAATATTCACACATTGATAAATCATAATAAGGGCAGATGCAAACTCTTCATGAATTGCATAAATACAAACTTCTCTGCATAAGGACTGCTGTGTAAATGTTGCTGTCTGATGGTCAGGGACTTGCTCACTTCTGCAAACATTTGTCTGAAACATCTACCTGTTGACTTAGGTATAAAAGTGCTCCTTGTCAGTGTTGCTGGGAAAGGCTGGGTATGGTCAGAGTCTGGGATTCATGCTTAGAGTGAATCCAGCAATGCACACAATCTCTTCCCCCATTTGTATGAATAGTTTTGATTCACTGTAAACACTGGAGAGAACAGATTAAAATGTCCATTGCAAGCACTGATTCTGATGTCCCTGGCTGGCCACTGTATGCCAAGGTCCTGGACCAGCTTTCTCAGAGAAGCTTCTGGAACTAAACAATCTTGGTCTCTATCTCTCCTCAGCTTCCTCCTTTTGAATGTTTTCATTACATTTCATTACACCTACAAATCAGAATGTCCATTATTTGTTAGCTTGCTGGCCCCTCACTCACCCCCAGGTGAGCCCACAAGAGCAGGACTTTATTGCTCCTGTCCACGGTTCTCTCCCCAGTACCTAGAATGGCAGCAACCCCAACCACACACACAGAGTAAGTGTCCTGTAAATATTCTCAAAACAAATGACTTTCAAGATAAGAGGACCAGGCATAAGCTGAAGTGTGGGACTCGAGCAAAATGTGGAAAGAGAAAGAGTTGGTTTAGTCCTTCTTGGCTTGAATGTCCCAAATGTAAGAGTCAGAGGGGACACATTCCCGCTAACAAGCACTCCCAGCATGAGTCCTGGCTGTGCATGGTTATGGACTCTGTTGAGAACCTCCATGGGGTCACCGGTCAAGAGGCTTGGATAAGAATCCCCTATTTTTATGGTCAAGTGGTCTCCGTGAATCTTTATGTTGCAGAATTCAATTCTTACCTGCAGAATTCAATCTTGCAGAATTGAATCCAACATCAGTGTGTGAGAGCTTTATGGCTTCAGCTGCAGCGAAGACCACAATGAAATGCCGCCTTCAGGGGAGTCCTGGATCTCTGATCACAATCTTGTTAAGCTAGCAGGACCTGGAAGCAAGTTAGTAGCTCCTTTGGTGTGACTTCTGGCTTGCACTCGAGATGCCCAAATGTTCCAGAAATCTGGGCGAGAGCTGTATTTGTGGCCACGGGTTAGCACCACAGCCAAGGCATTGCTTCACAGGTAACCATTTGGCCCTTTGCAGTCACCCTACGGCAACTCACTCTCATCTTCATTCATCATTCCTCTGATGCAGGATGCACTGGCTGGTGGAGGCAGCTATCATTTTACCAAGAAAAGGAACTCAGATGCTAGGATGTTGTATCTAAGTCAAATAATTCAGACCAAGCATTTTCCTTGAGCAAATGCTTGTTATTCAATGTGAAGAAGTCACAGGACATAGGCCAATGTTTCGGTTATCCCGATTTTTGTTTTACTTTACAAAATACATAAGAAAACACATTCATAGAACTATCCAAAGGCTTTTGCTATGGGAACTCCTTGAAGATGTTGCTGGGAAAATTATTGTGGTAAGTTGACTATGTTAGCAGCCAATTCCTTTCCTCTTTCCAGAATCCACTCTCCCAGCCATGTCATTACAACTCTACTCACCAAAGAGGAGCTGGCTGTTTGCCTGCCTCTTGAATGTGCGCCAACTTTGTGACTTGCTTTATCTAATATAAAGGCTGGAAGTGACCATGTGCCAGCCCCATGCTTAGGCCCTAAGATGCATTCTTTTTCTAGGCTTTTCTGCTTCTTCCTCTGCTGTGAGAAAGCCATGCCCAGAAGAGTCTGCTGGTTTCAGGAGAATGAACACAGAGAGCAGGACTGAGGTGACCATTCATCTTTTCAGAGACTACCCTGGGTAAGCTAATGGGTCTCCCATATCCAGCCTGTGAGAGAGCCAGCCAGAATCAGCAGAGATGCTCATTAACAACCCAGACACACAAGCAATGAGCACTTTGGGGTTACTGTATGCATCGAGGCTTTCTAGCTGATTGTTACACAGCACTCTTGCGGCAATAGATAACCGATACGATAGTCAACACAAGCAACTGCAAACATACAAAAGCATAAATTCTCTTATCACTACGTAGGGATCACAACCTGATACTTCTGAGGAGTGTCATAAGATAGCAAAACCCTTAGCAAACAGCATTTTTCTAAAAGAGGGACATCTGTTTCTATATTGAAGCATAACTCCACTACCATTTAGGAATCCTAATTTTGGTGAATGAGTAGTCCCATCAGGCAAATGAGACAGGCCCAGTGTACCTCCTCTTGATTTTCAAAGAATTTGGCAACACGCTACACAAAGCCGCAAACTGGCAATAGTGCTCAAGCCAGAATGAAAGGGGTATGCCAGATTCTAGAATACCTGAAAGAAAGGAACTGCCCAGAGGGTGGAATGAGAAGTTCTTAAGGACTACACCACAGGTTCAACCCTCTGAAGAGGAAGAGAGAAAACAGCTTGAAAGAATCACTAAAGTACTTTGAGTCACTCCAACTATCTGGATCTAATTATGGCACTTCGGGGTTTCACAATCTAGAACTGCATTGTCCAAAACAGTAACCACCAACCATGTGTGACTATTTATATCTACATTTAGAATTAATTATTTTAAATCAATTTAAATGAAATAATATTAAAAATGTAGCTCCTCCGATGTTCTAGTCACATATCAAGTGCTCAACAGCCCTCTGTGACTGGCTGGTAGCTACTGTACTATGCAGATTACGGACTACCCTCATTACCACAGAAAGCTCCATCAGACAGCACAAAAATAATACCTTGCTATCTGTGTCTCTAGCCTCAGAGAACATGACTCTCTGGATGAATGTAGTTGGGGGGATATGGTCAAATGCATGGAACCCAGAGGCTTGAACGTAAGCTGTCACAGCTGGAGGAAGCCTTGCATGCTGGGGTAGAAAATGTCACTCAAGACTCTACCCAAAGTGTGTCTGATTTCATGGTTTAGTTATAACTCAGCAGCCAGACAGAAAGACCTACCCTAATTAAGTGACAATTAGGCGTAACAAATGGATCACCTTAACCTGATCTTCACATTTATATCCTAGAGGCTACAGCCTCCAATATGAGAGTGAAACTGAAGTCAAGATCACCACATCCATATTGGCACTAGAAAGTCACTTTGTTTCTATGAATCTGTCCCACCAAAGCATAAACATTCTGAATAAAAGAAGAGATATTCTATGAAAAGCAATGGAAGCATAGAAAAAGCTAAAGTTGAAAAATTTAGATGACCTATGTCTGGTTACTAAATGTATGAGTGGATATGGCCTCTTTTTAAGAAGAACGGGGAGGCAAAAGAACATTCTGAAATGAAGGCATAGACAGAGAGAAGAAGCTGCAACACTGAGAGATGAATGCAAGAAATCCTAGCCACAAATGCCAAATTGAAATCTGTACTGAAGACAAGGGAATAGAATTAACATGGCTGAAAATCCTTTAACGGCATGGAAAGCTTCTTACATTTTAATGGGCCCATATGTTATTAAAGGACCTTATTAAAATTCGGATTCTGTCCCAGCACTTTGGGAGGCCGAGGCGGGTGGATCACAAGGTCAGGAGTTTGAGACCATCCTGGCTAACACGGTGAAACCCCATCTCTACTAAAAATACAAAAAATTAGCTGGGCATGGTGGCACATGCCTTTAGTCCCAGCTACTTGGGAGGCTGAGGCAGGAGAATTGCTTGAACCTGGGAGGTGGAGGTTACAGTGAGCCAAGATCACACCACTGCACTCCAGCCTGGGCAACAGAGTGAGACTCCGTCAAAAAAGAAAAAACAAAAAAAATTCAGATTCTGGAATTGGGTGGGTCTTTCATTTGAAATTCCCAGATAACATTCCCAGGTGATGCTGATGCTGGTCTGGATGACCCTACTTTGAGTAGAAAGGAGAGGGCAAACTTGTAAAACCTACTCAAAGGCAGAAGCTTTGAAAACAGAGGAGATGATAGATACTGAGGGGATAAAATGGATATGTAACTGAGATTTATTAGAGCAAGACCAAACAGCATCCAAATTAGCAAATTAAACTTAAACATGAAACAGTCAAAAAAATTTTAATTAAAATACAATACACACAATATAAAATGTACCATTTTTGTGATTTTTAAGTATATAATTCAGTGCATTCACACTGGTGTGCGACCAACACTACTATCCATTTCCAGAACTTTTTCATCATCTCAAACAGAAACTCTGTACCTTTTAAACAATAACATCGATTACCCTAACCCCAGGCCCAGTAACCTGTTCACATACTGTCTCTATGAATTGACCTATTCTATGGGTCACCACACATAAGTGAAATCATATAAATGAAATATTTGTCTTTTTCTGCCTGGTTTAGTTCAATTACTATATTTTTTTCAAGGTTCACCCATGGTGTAGCATGTACAAGAATTTCATACAATTTTAAAACTGAAAAATATTCCATTATATGGATATACCATATTTTATTTATCCATTCATCTGTTGGCAGACATTTGGGTTGTTTCTACCTTTTGGATACTATGAATAATCCCACTATAAACATTGGCGTAAAAATATCTGTTTAGGTCACTTCTTTTGTATACACCTAGAAGTGGAATTGTGGATCATATGTTAATTTTACGTTTAAATTTTGAGGAACCACCATACTGCTTTCCACAGTGACTGAATCATTTTAAATTCCCATCAGCAATCCCTAAGTGCCTATTTTTTCTTGATTTTGACAACATTTGTTCTTCTCATTTTAATATATATATATATATATATATATATATATATATATATATATATATATAATAGCCATCCTAATGTGTGTGATGTAGAATCTCATTGTGGTTTAAGGAAATGTAAGTCAAAACCACAATGAAGTACTATATCACACACATTAGGATGGCTATTGTCTTTTTTCCTATTTCCTTTAGTTCTTTGTCCATGTTTTCCCTTACCTCTTTGAATAAAGAGATTATTTAAAGTCTTTATCAAGTAAGTCCAATAATTAGATTTCTGCCAATTAATTTTGTTCCTTTGACTAAGCCATGTTTTCCTCTTTCTTTGTATGCTTTGTGATTTTTTTCCCCTGAAACTTGGGCATTTCATCATTATAATGTGGTCACTCTGAAAATCAGATTCTTTCCTTTGCCCAGGATTTGCTGCTTTTAACTTTATGAGTCCATTTGTTTTGAATCATTTCAAAACTTTTTTTGAAAAGATTATTTCTTGTCAAGTTTAATCAGTGAAGTCTCTGTTGCTTTAGCTCATGTTTAGAGAATGTTTTAAATTTATTTATCTATGTATGTATTTGTCAGAGATGCGATCCCACTCTATTGCCTAGGCTGAGTGTAGTGGCATGACCACAGCTCACTGTAGCTTCAAACACCTGGGCTCAAGTGACCTTCCTGTGTCAGCCTCCCACGTAGCTGGGACTACAGTCCTGCACCAACATGCCTGGCTAGATTTTTTCTTTATTATTATTTACTTATTTATTTGGTAGAGATGGGGTCTTCTTACATTGCCCAGGCTGGTCTAAAACTCATGGTCTCAACTGATACTCCCACCTCAGCCTCCTAAAGCACTAAGATTACACGCATGAGCCACCATGCCTGGAAAATGTTTTAACAAGAATTTCTTTAAGTGCCAAGAGCTGAAACAAACGAACAAAAAACACACAAACGAAAAAGAGAACAGCATTCTTTCTCAGTCTTTGCAGACTGCCTATGTGCTGGGGCACACTTTCCTCTAAGCCTAGGGATTGGCCAAAAGCAAAAATTGGAGGTTCCTTAGGACTTTTCTGAGCATACTTCTTGTCTAGGCATGTGCATGGAGTTTTAAGTACTTCTACATATGTGGCTGCTTTTGCATGACCTAATTTCTCTAAGAGTCTCATCCCAGCTTCTCTTTTGAGCCTTAGATGGTGTATTTTATGCTTCCATCCAAAATCTCCCAACCCAGGCATCTTTAGGTTTGTCTTCACCCCGTAGCCTTAATGGGCACTGCCTGCCCCTTCTCTTACTTGCATTCTGAGTTAGGCAAAGCTGAGATGAACATCTTGCTTCAGTCCTTCAGGCATCCTCCAGACAGTTTAGAACATACGTACACAATAATTTGCAAATAAGATCTGCTCTGCTCCCTCTGGTAGGAGAGGGAGAACTGGGAACTAGGCTGCTGCCTGCTCAAAATCAAAACAACCCCTGCCCTAGGATATGGGTGGGGGAAATGGCAAGTGAAAAATGCCACAAAACTTTCCTATTGTTTTTAATATAGCTTTTTTCTTGATTGGGCATTTGACTGGTTACTGTGAGCCTTAAACTGATTTCCAGAGCTTCTACAAGGTTCGTTCAGACAGCTTCTAGTTTTTGTTTTGTTTTATTTTGATGTTTTTGTGAGGGGACAAGAGCTTGGAGCTTTTTAGTCTGCCACTTTGCTGATGTTACCATCCAAGTGGAGCCTAAAGCAACCCCATTTTGGATGGTAATGCCTTTCTGACTTCTGATTAACCCCTGTTCCAGGAATGCCTCTAAGATTTCTACTTTTTCGACTGTTACCATAAATCTTGACTTTAGGTCAAAAGAGCCTGGACCATAAATCCTGCCCTTAAGCAGATTCACAGAGCATTCTTGCCTCTCCCTGAGAGGTCAACTTCGATTGTCCTATGCATTCCCTCCCTATGCTATATAAGCCCTGGATCTTGAGGGTAATGGTGTGAGGATCCTCCATCTTGTCTCACTGCTGCCTGAGACAAAGACATGGCCCCTGTTCATAAGTTCTCATTAAATGTATCTTTCTAAGAAACTGGATTTGTCAGCCTCTTTCTTTAGCCTCTCAGCTTCCTCAGCCTTTGGGGGTAGGCGTGTACAGACCTGCCCACTGCAGAACAACCCAACATCGGGGTTGATCACGGCAGGAGAGGGAGGGTGTTTCCAAAGCAAGACAAGGGTCTTTACAGGCAAGATAAGGAGGGTGTTTACAAAGATAGATAGGAATTTAATGAATAGAATTATGATATAAAGTAAAAGCCTAGTTCTTTAAAAATATAAATAAAACAGATATTTCTTGATACGAACAAACACAGTTATAAATGAAAAAGGGAATATAACAGTATGTTCTAAGAAGCTTAAAACATAAGAAAAAGCAATGTACATGTGCATGCTAATGATTAGAAAGGCCAAATAAAAATGACATCTTCCTGAAAAACATGAATTCTCACGGTTAATGCAAGCAGAAAACCTAGAGACCCATTAAGTATTGCAGAAACTGAAGCCCTGTGTGTCAGGGTGGAAAATGTTATTCAAGATCTTTTACAAAGTAGCATGCATTTATAAAACATTCCCCCCAAAAATATTTCATATAAATTATACATTTATGGGTAAACCTTTAAATACTTAAAGGAATATCAACCCTTTCAGGTATAGAAATTTCCCATATAACATAATCCACTGCAGAACATAAAAAAAGAGAGAAATCTACTTGATTCATGTTAGGACAAAACACACACAAAAAGAAGACATATATAATCTGTTACTATATTTAAGAGACTGTATATGGTATATATCACAGATAAATGGGCGAGACAACCTTCATTAGTTCATTTTCTGTTGCTTGTAACAGAATACATGAAATTGGGTAATTTATAAGAAATGAAATTTCTTTCTTACAGTGATGGAGGTTGGTAAGTCCAAGGTAGAGAACGTGCATCTGAAGAAAGTGAGAACCTTGTTTGCTAGAGGGAACTCTCTGAAGAGTCTCGAGGCAGTGTAGTGTATAATACGGCAAGGGGGCTGAGCAGGCTCATGTGCTAGTTCAGATTTCCCTTCCTCTTCTTATAAAGCCACCAGTTCCTCTCCCATGAATACCCATAATCCATTAATCTATAAATGGATTAATCCATTCATGAGGACAGAGCCATCATGACCCAATCACCTCTTAAAGGCCCCACCTCTCCATGCTGCCACATTGGGGATTCAGTGAGTTTTGGAACTCAAGGAGTTTTGGAGGGGACACTCAAACCATTGCAGGGCTTCCTACTACCACCTCTACATTGGATAGTTTATCTAGGAAATTTCAATAAATTGGCTCATGTTTCTTAGAAACTTCAGCCAAGCCATGATGTTAGATGACAAAGAGGGAACTTGGAAATAGGTTTCTTGGGAGAGTTTACACACATCTTGAAGGAAGGTTGGCACCTTCCAAGTGGCATACAAGGAGTAATGGTGCCTACTTTACACCTGAGAAAAGTGTTGTTAAGGTGACAAGATAGAGGAGACTGAACAGGAGTTGGCCTTTCAGATTACGAAGAATGCAGGCACATTTCCTGTTGCACACACATGAGCTACATGGATGAAATGGAGGTCCTGGATTTATCATGGATCCTCTACAATAGAGCTGCCTAGATGAGCAGAGAAATGGAAGATGACCATGAAGGATACATTCTTAGAGCTAACAAAAGCCCCAAGAAATTCCATGGAATAGAAAACCTGCCTACTGGCTCCACCACCAATACCCAATTTCAGTCAAGGAATTTGCTGGAAAGCTCTGAGAAGAGTTAATTTTCAATATTTTCCAAGTCAGAGTATGAAGCCACCAGAAAACAGTATCAGTTAATGTAAAACTTCTTATCCATTTTTTCTCCACCCTCAAAATTAAATCTTTAAAATTAGGGAAGTCATATGTAATTTATCATACTGGGTAGGGGTAGGGAAAAGAGAAAGTAGAAGGCAGAGAGGTTGAGAAGCCCCAAGTCCCTGCTCTTTGCCACTGCAGGCTTCCAGCCTGAAGTACAAATGGGCTGTGGAAAGGGAAAATGTTAATGCTAACTCTGAATTTAGTATTAAACACTGAACTGAGAATACCTGTGTAACATAAAGATAGAAAACAACTTTTACCAAAACATTGGCAGAAAACCATGACATCTGTCCAAATTTCACCAAGGTAGAGAAATTTTATACCTCCCTGAACAAAGTTTAATAGTAGGGTATAACTGCATTATGACTAGATCACAAGTTTTTTTTTTAATCAATAAACTGGTCGAATAAGAATTTTTAAGCAAAAAAAAAAAAAAAAATGGTAAATTAACCAAGAGCAAAGTGAAATTAAAGTTTTTATAAGAGGATTACCCATCAACATAAAATAGGATTTATCCCAGAAACTGAATGGATTGGGTGGGGGAAGTGATGTCACCAAGTGGTGGAATAGGATGTCAGATTCCACCTTCACCCCTCCACCCCACAAAGAAAGATCAAATAGCCACTGTCTACAGACCAGAACATCCTTTTGAAAATTTCAATATTGAAACAAGCCTGAGACATCCATTTGGTCTGCAGAACTGATTGAAATCCAAATTAGAAGAGTAAAAAGAAAGGTCTTACTTTGACTGCACTCCCCTTCCCCAAGTCAGCAGGATGCCAGATGAAAAAGGATTTCTATGGGCACACATATTCTACACGGGGAAAAGAAAATTGGAGGCAGTCATCCCATTTTCCAAGCATTTGGAAAGGCTTCCCAGGAAGCTCACCCTAGTTTCACCTCACAAAGAACATTAGGGGGAAATAACATGGCTAGATTGCCCAGGGTTAGATAGAAACAAAGAAAAGAGGCAGAGGTCATAGTCACCAGCAAACAAATCTGGGTGGTACTTCTGTTTCTCCCAGCTGTGGCACCAAACCACACCTCATAAACTAGCCACAAAGCTGATTTGGTTGCCATCAGAAACAGAATGGGAAGTTTAACCTAGCTCGAGTTTCTAGATGGCTAGTCAACATGCTCAGCCTCAGGGCCTACCCAATGACACTGCCCAGGCAGGGAGACTCCCACCTCTGCACATTTTGGAGAAGTGTGGAAGCTAGACCAGCTTGACCCAGGAAGTCAAGATGATTCCACTCAGCCAAAAAGCCTGCGCAATGACCTTGCCCAGGAAGGGAGACTCCCACTTCTATGCACTTTAGAAAAGTGAAGGGGCTAGACTAGCTTAAACCAGAAAGTCAAGCAGTGTTCCATTTAGCCAAAAGTCCACTCAATGACCCCACCTGGTAAGGAAACTTCTATCTTTGCACATTCCAGAGATGGAACGGGGCTAGACCTTTCCATCAGCATCCAGCTCCTCCAGCTTGAGCTGGGAGGTCAAACAGCTACTGAACTCAACAAAAAGGTGATTCCACATCAGGATGGGCTCCACCCATCCTGAACAGTGACCCCACCTAAACTCAGGGCCTGGCCTGCAGCCCTGCTCAACTACAGATCCCAAATAGCAAAAGTGCCCAGCCAGGGAATACAGTCCATAACCAGCCTGACCAGGAACCATCACAGTAACCAGCCAGCAGCTCTGCCTGATAGCAGAGTCCAGCCAGTAGCCTCACCAGAGAGTAGAGCACAGTCAGCAGCTTCATTCAACATCAAAGCAAAGGCAGAGACCCATCAACCACAGAATTGAAAAGCTCTGCCTGTGCAAGGTTGTCATGAGCTGGCCTTTCAGAATCACAGGCTAGAAGGCAGAGAGGATGAGATAGTGAAGGTCTATCACTGCCAAACAGAAAAACAAACAAAACAACAACAAAAACAAAAACACCTGTAAAGGCCAGAAGAAGAGCTATCTCCTCAAATGTGCAGACCACAATGGAAGGACACAAGGATTAAAAAGAATCGAGAAATCATGACACCTCTAAAAGAATTAATAAAGCTTCAACAATGAACCCTCAAGAAATGGAGATTATAAAATGACTAGTAAAGTATTAAGAATAATATTCAGAAAGAAGTTCAGTGAACTAAAACAATATAGAGAGATAAAATTTAATACAATATGAAAAACAATACTCAAAGCAAAACATTGACAAAGAAATAGAATGAATAGAAAAGAACCAGATACAAATCTGTAAGATAAAGACTACAATGATTGAACTAAAAAATTTAATAGAAAATTTCAACAGCAGACTGTACCAAGCAGAAGAAAGAATCAGTAAGCTGGAAGACAAAATATTTGAAATTATCCAGTCAGATAAACAAGAACAACAAAAGATTTAAAAAGAATGAAGAAAGCTTCTGGGTATCATAGAACATCATCAAGAGACTAAACAGTCACATAATAGGATTTGCAGAAGTAGAAGAGAAAAAAAAGCCAGAAAGCATATTTTAAAAAATAGTGGCTGAAAACGTTCTTAATCTAGTAATAGATACCAACATCCAGTTAAGGAAATACAGAAGTCACCAATCAAATTCAACCCCAAATAAAGTACACTAAGACATATAATAATCAAACTACCAATTATCAAAAACAAAGAAAAAGAAGAAAAGCATCCAGAGATAAGAAACATATCGCATATAAGAGGTGCCAATACGACTATCAGCAGACTCATCAACAGAAACCCTGCATTCTAAGAAAGAGTGGTATGATATATTCAAAATGATAAAGGAAGAAAACTATCAACCAAGAATATTTATCCAGTTAAGCTGTCATTTAGAAACGACAAAGAAATAAAAACTTTCCCAGACAAACAAATGTAAAAGACATCACTATCTCCTAGCTCTGCCTTACAGGAATTGCTACAGGGAATTCTTTAAACTGAAACAAAAAGCCAAAAAGTAGTAATATACAACATATGAAGGAATAAAACTCAATGATATAAGTAAAACAGTATCAAATTCAGAATACTCTAGGTTAGTAATGATGATGTGTAAGATGTTATCTCTAGTATGAGGGTTAAATAACAAAACTATTAACAACAACTATAGCTACCATAAATTGTCAGGGAAAACACATCACGAAATGAGGTAAATTCTGATATCAAAGCATAAAATGTGTGTGTGGGGGAGTAAAAGTGTACAGTTGTATGTAATCAAAATGGGCTGTTATCAGCTTGAAATGAGATGCTGTAAGTATAGGATGTTCTACATAAGGCTCATGGTAAGCACAAAGCAAAAATCTTTAGAAGAAGCTCAAAATAAAAATAGAAAGATTTGGCCAGGCGCAGTGGCTCACACCTGTAATCCCAGCACTTTGGGAGGCCGAGGCAGGCAGATCACCTGAGGTCGAGTTTGAAACCAGCCCGGCCAACATGGCAAAACCCGGTCCCCACTAAAAATACAAAACTTAGCCAGGCACCTGTAATCCGAGCTACTCAGGAGTCTGAGGCAGGAGAATTGTTTGAACCCGGGAGGCAGAGGTGGCAGTGAGCTGAGATCGCACCACTGCTCTCCAGCCTGGGCGACACAGTGAAACTCCATCTCAAAGAAAAAAAAAAAATTGAAAGGATTCAAGGCATACTACTACAGAAAGCCACCACAAAGGAGGACAACAAAAAAGGAAGAAAGAAACAAAGCATCTACAAAATAACCAGAAAATAACTAACATGATGATGGTAGTAAGATCTTACCTATCAATAATTATCTCAAATATAAATGGATTAACTATTCAAAAAAAGAGAAATAACAAAAAGTTACCAAGTAGAGACAAAGTTTTATTTTCAACTGTTTTGTTTGTTCATGCAATAGTGTTAAGTTGTCATCCGCTTAAAATAATGAGTTATAAGACAGTATTTGCAAGCTTCATAGCAACCTCAAATCAAAAAATATACAATGATACATAAAAAATAAAAATCAAGAAACTAAATCATACTACTAGAGCAAATCACCTTCACAAAAAGGAAGACAGGAAAGAAGAAAGAAGGAAGAGAAGACTCCAAAAGAACCAGAAAACAACAAAATGGCAAGAGTAAGTCCATATTAATCAATAATAACATTGAAGGTAAAGGGAATAAATGATGTAATCAAAATACATAGAGTGGCTGAATGGTTGAGAACACAAGACCTAATGATCTATTGCCTGCAAGAAATACACCTTATTATAAAGACACATACAGACTGAAAATAAAGGAATGGAAGAAGATACTCCATGCCAGTGAAACCAAATAAAAGCAAGAGTACCTGTACATATATCAGACAAATTATATTCCTAGACAAAACATATAAGAAGAGACAAAGAAGGTCACCATATAATAATAAAGGGGTCAACTTATCAAGAGAAACTAATGATTGCAAACATATATGAACCCAATACTGGAGCATCCAGATGCATAAACAAATATTATAAGAGCCAAAGAGAGAGACAGGCGTCCTTACAGAAATGACTAAAGACTTCAACAAGCCACGTTCAGCATTGGACAAATCTCCCTGATAGAAGATCAACAAAGAAACATAAGACTTAATCTGCACTATAGAACAAAGATGGATTTAATAAATATTTATAGAATATTTCATTCAATGACTACAGAATACACATTTTTCTTCTCAGCACATGGATCATTCTTAGGGATAGATCATATGTTAGGGTCACAAACCAAGTTTAAAACATTGAAAGAAACTGAAATAATACCAAGCATCTTCTGTGACCACAATAGAATGAAACTATGAATCAATAATAAGAGGAATTTTGGAAACTATATAAGCACACAGAAATTGAACAATACGTTCCTGAATGACCAGGGGGTCAATGAAGAAATTAAGAAAGAAACTGAAAAATGTCTTGAAACAAATAATAATGGGAACACAACATACCAAAACCCATGGTATATAGCAAAAGCGGTAAGTACTAAAAGGGAAATTTATAGCTGTAAGTGTCTACATCAAAAAAGAAAAACTTCAACTAAATAACCATTTCCACTGATGTATCTTTACTAGAAAAGCAAGAGCAAACAAAACCCCAAATTAATAGAAAAAAAGAAATAATAAAGATCAGAGCAGAACTAAATGAATTTGAAATGAAGAAAGCAATACAAAAGTTCAATGAAACTAAAAGTTTTTTTAAAAGAGAAACAAAATTGACAAACCTTTAGCCAGACTAACTACAAAAAAAGAGAGGGAAGATGAAAATAAATAAAATCAGAGGTGAAAAAGGAGACATTACAACTGATGTTGCAGAAATTCAAAGGATCATCAGTGGCTACTATAAGCAACTATTTACCAATAAACTGAAAAATCTAAAAGAAATTGATAAATTTCTAGACACAACCTACCAAGATGGAACCACGAAGAAATCCAAAACCTAACAGATGAATAACAGGTAACAAGATTGAAGTCACAATAAAAAGTCTCTCAGTAAAGAAAAGCCTGGGACCCAATGGCTTCACTGCTGAATTCTACCAAACGTTGAAAGAAGAACTAATGTAAATCCTACTCAAACTGTTCCAAAAAATAAAGAAGGAAATACTTCCAAACTCATTCTCTGAAGCCAGTATCACCCTGATACCAAAACCAGAAAAATATATACAAAAACAAAAAATAAAACAAACAAAAAATAACTACAGGCCAATATTTCTAATGAATATTGATGCAAAAATATTCAACAAAATACTAGGAAACGAAATTCAAGAATATGTTAAAACAATCATTTATCAAGACCAAATGGTATTTATTCCAGAGATGCAAGGATGGTTCAACATATGCAAATTAATCAATGTGACACACTGTGTCAACAGAATGAAGGACAAAAACTATATCATCATTTCCACTGATGCTAAAAAATCATTGCATAAAATTCAACATCCCTTCATGATAAAAAAGCACTAAAAAAACTAAGATAGAATGAACATACCTGAACATAAGAAAAGCCTGATATATCAAGCCCTAAGTTAGTATCATACTGAATGGGGAAAAACTGAAAGCCTCTCCTCTTAGATCTAGAACATGATAAGGAATCTCACTTTCACCACTGGTGTTCAACATAGTACTGTAAGTCCTAGCTACAGAAATCAAACAAGAGAAAAATAAAAGACATCCAAATTAGAAAGGAAGAAGTCAAATTATCCTTGTTTGCAGATGGTATAATCTTATAATTGGAAAACCTTGAGACTCCATGAAAGAATTATTTGTTTACTGCTAAATTCAGTAAAGTTGCAGGATACAAAATCAACATACTAAACAAGTAGCACTTCTATATGGCAACAGTGAACAATCTAAAAAAGAAATTTAAAAAATCCCATTAACAATAGCCACAAATAAAATTAAATACCTATGAATTACCTTAATCAAAGAAATGAAAGATCTCTGCAATGAAAAGTATAAAACATTGATAAAATAAATTGAAGAGGACACAAAAAAACGAAAAGGTATTCCATGTTCACAGATTGGAAGAATCATTATCGTTAAAATGTCCATATTACCCAAAGCAATCTACAGATTCAATGTAATCTCTATTGAAATACCAATGACATTCTTCACAGAAATAGAAAAAACAATCCTAAAATTTATATGGAATCATAAGAAGCTCAGAATAGCCCACGCTATCCTAAGCAAAAGGAACAAAATTGGAGAAATCACATTACCTGACTTTAAATTATAATATAGAGCTAGAGTAATCAAAACAGAATAGTACTGGCATAAAAACAGACATACAGACCAACAGAATAGAATACAGAACCCAGAAATAAATCTATACATCTACAGTAAACTCATGTTTGACAAAGCTGCCATGATATACACTGGAAAAGAGGCAGTCTCTTCAATGTATGGTCCTGGGAAAACTGGATAACCGGATGCAGAAGAACAAAACTTGACCCCTATCTCGCACCTTATACAAAAATCAAATCAAAATGGATTAAACACTTAAATACAAGACCTGATACTATGAAACTGCTAAAGGACAACATTGGAGAAACTCTCCAGGACATTGGTCTGGGAAAAAGAAAATATTGAGTGACACCCCACAAGCCAGGTAAACAAAGCAAAAAGGGACAAATGGGATCACATCAAGTTAAAAAGCTTCTGCACAGCAAAGGAAACAATCAACAAAGTAACAGAATAAGCCCCAAAACAGGAGAAAATATTTGCAAACTACCCATTTGATAAGAGAATAATAGCCAGCATGTATAAGGTGCTCAAACAACTCTATAGAACAAAGTGTCATTAATTAAAACATGACAAAGAGTTGAATAGACATTTCTCAAAAGAAGACATTCAAATGGCAAACAGGTATACAAAAGGAATCTCAACATCACTGATCATCAGAGAAATGCAAATCAAAACTACAATGAGATACCATCTCACCCCAGTTAAAATAACTTTTATCCAAAAGTCATTCAATAACAACTGCTGGCAAGGATGTAGAGAAAAGGGAACCTCGAATACTATTGGTGGGGATGTATGTTAGTACAACCACCATGGAGAAAAATTTGGAGGTGCCTCAAAAAACTAAAAATAGATCTACTATATGATCCAGGA
Source organism: Gorilla gorilla gorilla (assembly GCF_029281585.2). NCBI lineage: Eukaryota > Metazoa > Chordata > Mammalia > Primates > Hominidae > Gorilla > Gorilla gorilla. The sequence continues at coordinate 27,871,069 of NC_073240.2, forward strand.
ATCCCACTGCTTGGTATACACCCAACAGGTGAAAAATCAGTATATTGAAGAATTATCTACATTTCCATGTTTGTTGAAACCCAGTTCACAACAGCCAAGATTTGGAGGCAACCTAAGTTTTCATCAACAGATGAATGGATAAAGAAAATGTTGTACTTACACACAATGGAGTACTTGTTGTATAAGTCCAAATCATAAAAATGAATGAGATTCTGTCATTTGCAACAACATGGATGAAACTGGAGGTCATCATGTTAATTGAAATAAGCCAGGCATAGAAAGACAAACATCACATGTTCTCACTTATTTGTGAGATCTAAATATCAAAACAATTGAACTCATGGAGATAGAGACTAGAAGGATGGTAAGTGTAGTGGGGGTACAGGGAGACAGAGAACAGGTGGTGTATTAGTCAGTTCTTGCATTGCTATAAAGAACTACCTGAGACTGGGTAATTTATAAAGAAAAGAGGTTTAATTGGCACACAGTTCCACAGGCTGTACAGGAAATATTGCTAGGGAGGTCTCAGGAAACATACAACACAGCCGAAGTCTAATACAAAGGAGGCACATCTTACATGGTCAGAACATGGGGAAGAGAGAGCAAATGGGAAGGTCCCACACACTTTTGAACAACCAGGTCTCTTGAGAACTCACTATCACGAGAACAGCAAGGGGGAAATCAGCCCGGCAATCCAATCACCTCCCACCAGGCCCCTCCTCTAACACTGGAGATTACAATTCAACATGAGATGTGGACAGGGGCACAGATCAAAACCATATTAGGTGGGGATGGTTAATGGGTACAAAAAAATAGAATAAGACTTAATATTTGATAGCACAACAGGGGGACTATAGTCAAGGATAATTGAATTGTACATTTAAACATAACTAAAAGAGTATTATTGGATTGTTTGTAACACAAAGAGTAAATGCTTAGGGGAATGCATACCCTATATTCCATGATGTGATTATTATGTACTGCATGCCGGGACCAAAATATCTCATGTATCCCATGAATATAGACATCTACTATGTACCCACAAAAATTAAAAATTGAAAAAATTGAAAAAATATTCTCAACAAATTAGGAATAGAAGAAATATACTCCAACACGATAAAGCTATATATGATAAGCCCATAGTTAACATTATACTCAATGGTAAAATGTTGAAACCTTTTCTCTAAGATATTGAGCAAGAAAGCTATGCCTACTTTTACCACTTTAATTCAACACAATAATAGAAGTCCTTGCTAGAGCAATTAGGCAAAAGAAAGAAAGAAAAGGCATGCAAATCGGAAAAGAACAAGTAAGAAGAGGTAAATTGTCAATGTAATCATAAATATCTATCATATATCTATCATATATATCATACATATCTATCTATAGATAGATAGATATATCTATAGATAGATAGATATATCTATAGATAGATAGATATATCTATAGATAGATAGATATATCTATAGATAGATAGATAGATAGATAGATAGATAGATATGCTTAAAGCAAACTAAATATGGCCGAGAAGGACTCTACACTTCTATATCTGAGTCCTTCTGGATGAACTGTAACCTAGCTTAATAGTCAGACAAAGTTGAAAACCTAACTTAACAGTATGCACCTCTAACAATGGCTGAGTGTTGGCCAATCCCCACGGCCATACTTCAACCACTCAAAGACTACTGAATGTTCAAACTGCATTCAAAAAAGGCAAACGCCGAGCTGTAACCAATCTCGCTGTTTCTGTACCTCACTTCTGATTCCCGTACCTCACTTTACCTTTTTTGTCTATAAATTTGTTCTGACCACGAGGCACCCCTGGAGTCTCTGTGAATCTACTATGATTCTAGGGGCTGCCTGATTCACAAATTGTTCATTGCTCAATTAAACTCTCTTACATTTAATTTGGCTTAAGTTTTACTTTTATCTATGTATATCTACAGACTCCACCAAAGAACTGATATAACTAATTTAAAAGTAAAATCAATGTGGCAAGAGGATTGTTAAAGACCAGAAATTCTAGAGTAACCTGAGTAACATAACAAGACCCATCTCTACAAAAAGTCTTTTTAAGTTAGCCAGGTGTAGTGGCACACACCTTTAGTGACAGCTACTATGGAGCCTGAGGTGGGCAGATTCTGTGTGCCCAGGAGTTTGAGGTTACAGTGAACTATAATTGCCCCACTGCATTCTAGCCTGGGTGACAAAGGGAGACCCTGTCTAAAAAAAACACTCACCAAACAAACAAAACAAAACAAAACAAAACAGTTAACTTACGGGATATAAAAAACAACTTACAAAAAACATTAATAGTAGTGTTTCTATAAATTAACACTATCTGAAAAAAATAAGGGAACAATCCCATTTACAATAGTTTCAAATAAAATAAAATAAAATACTTAGGAATAAATTTAACCAAGGAAATGAAAGACCTGTACACTGCAAACTATAACATTCACAAAAAAAAAATAAAAAAAGATACAAATGAAATATATCTGTATTAGAAGGATTACTATTATTAAAATGTCCACATTACTCAAAATGATCTATAGATTCATTGTAACCCCTATCAAAATTCTGATGTAGTTTTCCATAGAAACAAAAATTATAAAATTCATATGGAACCAAAACAAAAAACCCAAAATAGCTAAAGCAATCATAGCAAAAGGAGCAAAGCTGGAGATATCACACTACCTTATTTCAAACTATACTACAAAGCTATAGTAATTAAAACAGCATGGTACTGGCAAAAAAAAAAAAAAAAAGACACATCAGCCAATGAAATAGACTAGAGAGCCCAGAATAAACCCATTCATGTACTTTCAACTGATTTTTGACAAAAGTGCCAAGAATATGCAATGGGAAAAGAATAATCTCTTCCATAAATGATGTTGGGAAAACTAAATATCCACATTCAAAAGAATGAAATTGGACCCTTATCTCACACCATATACAGAAATCAACTCAAAATTGATTAAAACTTAAATGTAACTAGGAACTGTTAAATTACTAAAAGAAAACATAGGGGGAAAACTACATGACATTAGGCTGGGTAATGATTTTTAAAATTTGATTTGATGCAACAAATGCAAAAATAGGACAAATGAGACTACATCAAACTAAAAAGCTTCTGCACCAAAAACAATGAATACTATACAAAGACAACCAACAGAATGGAAGACATATGTGCAAGCAATCCATCCATTAAGGGGTTAATATCCAAAATATTTAAGGAAGTCAAACAACTCAACAGCAAGAAAACAAAAAAAACCTCAATTTAAAAAATGGAGAAGGGACCTAAAGAGACATTTCTCAAAAGAAGACATGCAAATGGCCACCAAGACATATGAAAAGAAGTTCAACATTACTAATCATTAGGGAAACACAAATTGAAACTACAATGAGATAACATCTAATACCTGTCAGAATGACTAGTATCAAAAAGATGAAAGATAAGTGTTGGCAAGGATGTGGAAAATAGGGAACCCTTGTACACTGTTGGTAGGAATGCAAATTAGTGCAGTCATTATGGAAAACATTATGGAAAACTCAAAAAACTTAAAATAGAATTACCATATGCTACAGCAATCCCACTGTTGGGTATTTACCCGAAAGATTTGAAATAAATTTGCTGAAGGGATGTTAGCACTCCCAAGTTCACTGAAGCACTATTAACAGTAGCCAAGTTATGGAATCAACCTAAGTGTCCATCAACAGATAAATTGATTTTTTTAATGATACACACACACACACACACAATGGAATACTACTCAGTATTAATAAAGAAAAAAATTTTGTCAGTTGGGACAACACTGATGGAATTGGAGAACATTATACTAAGTGAATTACTCCAGTCACAGAAAGAAATACCACATATTCTCACTTGTTTGTGGGATCTACAGTTGAACTCATATAAGCAGAGAACAGAACAGTGGTTACAGAGAACGGAGGATGGGGGGAATGGGGCAATGATTATCAAATGGTAATCTGTAAGCATGTCTTCGAACGTAGATTCATTATGTGAACAAACTATATCTAGTTTATTTTTGGTTCAATACAATAATTCTTTTAAGAAAACATGAAACAAATCTACTCAATATAAAACGCATTTTAAAACTCTCATAAGTCAGTCAAAACTCATTCCTTTTATTGTATAAGCTAACTACTTGAGTCACTAGTACGGCTATTTCTGAGCCATCTTCCCAATTCATGTCTACATTGTGTGGTTAGGCAGCTGCTATATAGTGTCACATAATAAAATAAAGGACTTCCCATATTATTTTTTAAAAATCTGTTAGGCAGGAAGAATATGTTATTTTTAAGTTCTATTGAAGAGTATGGTGAATATAGTTAATAAGAGTTTTATACATTTCAAAGTTGCTGAGAGAATAAATTTGAAATGTGCTTACCATAAAAAAAGTTTAGTTCAAATACTAGCTAGCTAGATAAATACGTTAACTCACTTGATTTAATTATTCTGAAACTGACCCAATTGTCCCATAGAACTGTTGTTTACAGTTTTTTTTGAGTAACCATAGAAATTGACCCTCCCCATCTTCAAACTCGAAAAACTTACATTTGTCTTACTTGAGCTCTTTTCTCTGGAAACCAACCATCAGGTCCTGCAGACGGTATCAAGGAACTGAAACATACTGGCTCACCACATCTGGACAATGAGAGGCCGGACCCTTCACACATCATGATTGCCTGATCTGCTTCCTGTTGACCAACTCCTCTTCCTTATCCCTCCCTAATTACTGTTTTCCCATATATAGATTCTTTTTCCCTTCTAATATATTAGGTTGGTGCAAAAGTAATTGTGGTTCTTGCCATTAAAAGTAATAGCAAAAACTGCATATAAACCCCTAATTTTTGTTGGTTGAAGAGATGGATTTGAGACTGATCTCCCATGTCCTCAGCTGAAGCACCCGGAGGAAGCCTTCCTCCTTGCCAACACTCATCTTAGTGATTGGCTTTCTGTGTGGCTTGTAGCCAGACCTAGACCAAAGCCCTGGTATTTCAGTAACAGATTTTGGTTCCGTGATCATAAATGTGTTGGTTGTTGCAGCAGGTGGATTGTGTTTTGGTGGTTGATTGTGTATGTATCAACATAGTAATGGGAAATCAGAATTTGATAAGCTGATATTCTTTTATAATACTGTTTGACCCCAGTATTCTTTAGAATCTGGAGAAGTTTGGGCTCCCTATGGACCTCATTTTGCTGTTAAATGGGAAAGTGGGATGGAGTTATGTGATGATCTTCTGTAGTACTGCTTGGCCCCAGTGATCTCTGGAGCCTAACTGGAAACTGCTTTACCTAAAACTGTGGTTCACAGCCTTCACTGGATTACCTATCAGAACAAATTTTAAGCATGTAAACCTGTTCGTAAACTCATGGGTTTGTATTGCTATCTCATTGCTAGAGTTCCAAAGTAAAAGATGAAAATAGCAATGTCTTCAGAATTGTCAGCATACATTTTTGTCTGGGTTTTATATTTGTCTCTGCTAGATATTTTGAGGTGTCAGAATTTAGCACAGAAGGTTATAAAATTATAACTCAGCCAAAACAAAATGATCTTTGTTTATGTGACATTGTTTGAGAAATGACTAATTTAGGCTTGTTGATTTAATGAAAACAGCCGAATCTTCTGAGTTATTGGCAAAAATACCCATGTATTTAACCTTAAGGTTCTTACATAGGTGAACACCTGATATTCACAGACTATTTTAAAAAATGGCGAACAAGGAAGTAACTGGAAATGATAACTAGTTTTGTATAATATCTCAGTTCTCAGAATTAATCTAGATAAACTCTTTAAAAAATGAAAGGCTTGAGTAAATGTAAATAGAATAAATCCTTGTAGGTGAACTTTTTGTGTAATTTCAAACCTTAAAATTCTTTTCATGTTCATTGGATGCCTGGGTCATTTCTAGTCAAATAAAAATTATGAGGAAACATTTCTATAAATTATAGAATGGTTCTCATATATAAAATGCTAACATTTGATAGGCAGTTCAGGATTTCTTGCTTCTTAGGTTTTCACAAAATTTAATATTATTAAGAATAAGAACTGCAGTGAATAATTTTGTATATAAAATACGCCAAAGAAGATGTGTACTTATTGAATAAAAGAATAACTTTTGTCTAATTCAGATTTGATCTCAAAGTTGTTTCAAATTATGGCCTATGCTAAATTTTTGTCCTAAAGTAAAATGACTGGTTACTTAAAAAACAGAAAATGTATGAAAAAACAGAAAGTCCAAGCATGTCTGTGTAAGGCATACGTAATTTTTTTTGTTTGTTTCTCTGTATGTCTATCTTCATGTACATGCAGAGGAACTAGAAAGTTGAAAAAGTTTAGATAATAATTGTTTTAAAATGAGATAGAAAATTGGAGAAGTTGGTTTAATTAACATTGGTCATAGTTAAAGCTCTTAGCGTTGATGAAAGTAAATAAGAAATATTGTAATGAAATACATTGGCAGTTTGACAATTCCTTTTTAATAGAGTTAAGCCTAAAGACAGATTTAGCATGAATACACATTTCACATAAATGTTCGCATTCCTTTATTTCACACTGTACTTGCTCCTCTGCACAGATAATATTAGCACTAACATGCTTACTAGTCACATGCCTGAAGTAATTTCTAAATTGCACAAAACGCATAGTGGTGTTGGTGGACTTAAAGATACTAATTTATATATCAGGAACAAAAAACAATGGAAGTAAAAGAATACGGAATAGTTACATTAAACTAAAAGTGCAGCTCATCCTTCATGGTGGGCCACAAGAAGCACCCATTGCAGTGAAAAATGTGCTGATATTAACACTGTTATCACTGGTTATCATTGTTCTGGAAGGTAGAAATACAATAAAACAGAAATAAGAATAAAAACAATTGAAAATGAAGATTAAAAATCATCATTATAAGCAATATGATTGTAAGACTAAAATAATCAGGATTAACTAAACTGTTGAAAATAATGAAACATCAGACTGACTAGATATAATTTTTGATAGATGCATACTTAAAGGTAGTTATATACAAATTGACCATGAGCCTTCCCACATACTGGGGAAAGCCAGCTAGAAAAATAATGGAGCAATGATTCCACTTCTAAGAGCATCACACTTTCAAAAAGTGGAGTAAGTTTAGCAAGAAATGTTAAGTTAAAAATGGAAAGTTTAGCAGTCAGTGGAGTAAATGACAAAACTTTACTAAAAGCCATAAACAAAGACATGAATGCGGACATGCCATGTTCACGCAAGAAACATTGAATATAGTATATCTTTTGCTCTTGCCAAAGTAGTGCTACATGTGCATAATTTCAACAAACAACACAAGCTATACTTTTAGGAATTTGATAAAATAAATGATTCTAAAGTTAACGTGGAAGAATAAACTGGTAACTATTAGGACAAATAGCTAAGCATTTAAGAACAAAAAATTGGACATGGCATGGTGGCTCATGCCTATAATCCCAGCATTTTGGGAGGCCAAGGCTGGAGGACTGCTTGAAGCTAGAAGTTTGAGACCAGTCCGGGCAACATAATAAAACCCCATCTTCACAAAAAAAAACAAAAAATTGCTGGTTGTGGTGGCCTGCACCTTCAGTCACAGCTACTCAGGAGGCTGAGGCAGGAGGATCATTAGAGCCTGGGAGTTGGAAGTAACAATGAACCATGATTGTGCCACTGTACTCCAGCCTGAGCAACAGAGCAAGACCCTGTCTCAAAAGAAACAAACAGGCTGGGTGCAGTTACTCATGCCTGTAATCCCAGCACTTTGGGAGGCTGAGGCGGGTGGATCACGGGGTTAGGAGTTCGAGAGCAGCCTGGTCAACATAGTGAAACCCCATCTCTACTAAAAATACAAAAATTAGTCAGACATGGTAGCGCACACCTGTAGTCCCAGCTACTCGGGAGGCTGAGGCAGGAGAATCGCTTGAACCTGGGAGGTGGAGGTTGTGGTGAGCCGAGATCATGCCACTGTACTCCAGCCTGGGCAACAGAGTGAGACTCCATCTCAAAAGAAAGAAAGAAGGAAAGAAAGAAAAAGAAAGAAGGAAGGAAGGAAGGAAACAAAAATGTGGATAGCTACATCACATCCTACACCAAGATAAATTCCAAGGGACTGAACGCCTAAATGGAAAATATGAAAATATAAGTACTATGGAAAGGCTAAATGGAATTCAAAGTTAACTGTCATGCCATACTTTTTTTTTTCCATGAAGCACTACTCTAGAATTTGGGGATGGAATAATCAATAAGACAGAAACCATTCTTTTCTCAAAGAGTTTATATTCTCATAGTGGCTTCCCCATCATCATGGATGGGAATAGTGAGTCAATAAGTAAGAAATGCAATAAACTGACAAGATAACGTCAGCTCTGGATAAGTGCTATGATAACAATGCAGAAAGGTAATGTAATACAAAGTGAATGAATGATCAGAGAAGTGCTCTCCCTATCAGTGTGACAGCTGAGCAATCCTTAGTTACCTGATTACCTTCTAATGATGCTCAACACATAACCATCTAGACACAGTGTAGCCATATACAGCAAGGGCATGTGCAAAGGCCCTAGGACAGGGGCATGCCTGATGTTTCTGAAGAGCAGAAGGAAAGTGTGTGTACTGGAAGCATGATGAGGGAGGAGGAAAGTAGCAGAAAGGGTGAGGTCAGGACTGCAGGAGCCAAGTCCTCCAGTAGTGACAGGGTGCCAAGGTGAAGCTCATTTTGGAAATGGTCAGGATGCCGAGCTGCTCCCCATTTTGATAAAGGAGGCAAAGAATGAGCCAACAGATAGCTCAGGTGGGCTCTTTGTAATGCAAAGATGAAGTTTCTGTGTTTCCAACTAAAGTCTGAAGTAACCTCATTAAATCCAAGTGAGGGGAGAGTTTGCAGAGAAGGTGAGAAGAGTCCTTATAAGGAGGGGAAGGATAAAACATGCTGGGGGTGGGGAGCAGAGAAGTGTATAAGCCAGAATTTAAAGTGAGTCAGGCAATCTTCACCAGCTTTGAGAGATGAAGAAAATGGATAGATTACTTGCAGTAGCCTGAGTAATAATAAATTCCAAAGCAGCCATCACAATCCTAAAGCTAATATATACTTTATTGCTGCTGGAAGTGTAAATTGGCATAATCCCATCTGGTAAGAAATTTATCAATATGCTTTTTAGTTGCATAATTTGGGAGATGGTGACAAAACAAGGGTTTGGGAGTTAGGGACAGCTGCATAAAAATCACACGAGACCTAATACCTCTGTGAGTTGATATCTTTTCTGAGGAGAAAAGTATTTTAACAGAACCACCGTATAAAATAGTTTCAGAATACGATGCTAGTCAAACGAATTCGATGACTTAATTTGAATCTTCTGATATAAGTTCTGGCTTCATTTTAATATTGCTTTCAATCTTTAAGTATAGAAATGGCAATTTTGCCAACTTAAAGCAATTTTTAGCCACAAGTGGGAACTTTATAATGTACTGTCCAACAGGTTTTGCAATACACTTCTCAGGCAAAATATGGATTATGTTGCTTTGATGACTCAGCCTCAGATTCCCAGGTGCTTTTTGGAGCAAACTGAATACCATTTTGTGAACCCTCCCTCACCAACTCATAGCATCAGAGAAATGATAAGAAGATACAACATGTATGGCATGAAGAAAAGACCACATTACAAAGTATGCTTAATGATGCAAGGTGAGACATTCAATGACATCCGAGGGCCAAGAGACTGAAAAAGAAAGTTAGGAAAAGGGATGATAACTCTGCCTTTTTTACAAATAGAAGAAAACTTCAGTGCAGCATCAAAGAAAACAGAAAAGCTGTGACTGGGACAGGACAAAGGACCATTAGTCTCTTAGTCAGCCAAGATCTTCCTAGTTCCTTAAATGGTTTGACTGTCCAAAGGAAACTGTCAAGGATTTATGTTTTATTTTAGGATGGCATGCATATCCTGTCCAGAGCATTCTCTCCCATCACATGCTGACAAGCTGGTGCAGGGATCTCAGTTCACCGTCGTATTCAGCTGAGCTCAAGCTGGTAAGAAGAGCAAGCTGGTGTTACCCCAAGTTTCAAGCTCAAGGGGCTACAAGAATCATGGGAAAAATGGCTCATGATTTAAAACAACCTTTTATCACTACAAGAATGTGATCACTCTCAAGCATCTGCATGAGTGGTCAGTGACTACTTTTGCAGAGTCATCAGAGTTAAGGATTAATGATTTCCCAGAATAAGGCTGAGTTTACGTACAAACCTACGTCACGGACAGCTCATCTACAGCCAAAGGTCTTCATCTAGCCTAGATAAAGCAAAAGCCCACTGATGCTGTTCCCATAATGGCTGGGCATGAATAACAAAAGAAGCCTAGAGGAGCTAAGTGGTCACTGACCTACCAGTGTAGGCTACTGCTGGATAGACAAGGTGAGAGCCAATCCCAGTGTCCAGGGGTGAGAGAAATTCAGTCTGAAGGTCTCAGTGATACAGCCAGTCCAACCAGTATTTCAAGCACATAATCAGTAGGAAAGCAATCTCTGTTGGGCAGGACCTTCCCCAGCAGTACATTATAAGCAGGAACAGCAGGAACAACCCCAGCTCTCTGCAAACCTTCCACCATGGGGAATTTAACTTCAGTGTTCTCAGCTGTGCCAGACCTCTTCCAGGCCAGGGCCATAGTACCTACTTACCAAAAGGATGCAATGCATTGTTGGGTTACACACACTGGCCCACTCCGGGCCTGCCATGTCACCATCCAGCCAGTGCAACAGTAAAAAGACATGGGAGGGAAGGTGGGCCTTGGGGCCAAGGAGAGGATGGAGGGTGGCTGATCCATGTGAGCACTTTTATCAAAAGTCACGTGTAAAATATATAAATGGTACTGAAGTTTACATAGGATAGCAAAGAAAATGCATATATGAGTTTAATGATCAGGGTTGAGACTTATTAATTTGCTCTTTTGTCCAGTAGTTCAAATCAATCTCTAGAGCTACATGTTTTTTAAATATCAAGGCAGAAATTTCTAGAATAGCCAATTTCTAATGAGCAGATGATGTAAGTTTAGCTGCTAAACACATGAAGAATGTGGTGGTCAGTCTGCACTTTGGAGATTTTCTTTATGACAGCTTATCCAGGTCCATATAACTCTGAAGAAGTGTTTCAAAAATATGATGCTCTAAATAAAGAGCTAAGGAGTATACCTATACTACACTTGAAAAAAAAAACCAGCTACTTACTTAAAAATCCATTTATTGATTTAAGAGGCTGTTTGAGAGGCATGATGGATATAAATTTGACTAATGCTTTTTTAGGTTATTATATAAAGTTTACTACTAAAGGTTTCCCATGGCTTATTATTACTTTATTATTTAACATTTACATATGAACTTACAATTTTTATTTTCTTGGTTGATCTTACTCTTACCTAAAATCCAACATTTTCAAAGAGTTGTGGAATTTATTACAGAGCTTTTTCATGTATTACATAATTCTATTTTAACAGAGTTAAAGCTCTTTGCTTTTAACAAAGACATACAGAGACAGACTGACATACTCTACTTCTGGTAAAAAAAAAAACAAAGAGTGTATGTGTCAAGGAATTTATCCATCGACACATACACTCTCCCAAGACTAAACCAGGAAGAAGTTGAATCTCTGAATAGACCAATAACAGGAGCTGAAATTGTGGCAATAATCAATAGCTTACCAACCAAAAAGAGTCCAGGACCAGATGGATTCACAGCCGAATTCTACCAGAGGTACAAGGAGGAACTGGTACCATTCCTTCTGAAACCATTCCAATCAATAGAAAAAGAGGGAATCCTCCCTAACTCATTTGATGAGGCCAGCATCATCCTGATACCAAAGCCGGGCAGAGACACAACCAAAAAAGAGAATTTTAGACCAATATCCTTGATGAACATTGATGCAAAAATCCTCAATAAAATACTGGCAAACTGAATCCAGCAGCACATCAAAAAGCTTATCCAACATGATAAAGTGGGCTTCATCCCTGGGATGCAAGGCTGGTTCAATATACGCAAATCAATAAATGTAATCCAGCATATAAACAGAACCAAAGACAAAAACCACATGATTATCTCAATAGATGCAGAAAAGCCCTTTGACAAAATTCAACAACCCTTCATACTAAAAACTCTCAATAAATTAGGTATTGATGGGACGTATCTCAAAATAATAAGAGCTATCTATGACAAACCCACAGCCAATGTCATACTGAATGGGCAAAAACTGGAAGCATTCCCTTTGAAAACTGGCACAAGACAGGGATGCCCTCTCTCACCACTCCTATTCAACATAGTGTTGGAAGTGCTGGCCAGGGCAATTAGGCAGGAGAAGGAAATAAAGGGTATTCAATTAGGAAAAGAGGAAGTCAAATTGTCCCTGTTTGCAGATGACATGACTGTATATCTAGAAAACCCCATTGTCTCAGCCCAAAATCTCCTTAAGCTGATAAGCAACTTCAGCAAAGTCTCAGGATACAAAATCAATGTACAAAAATCACAAGCATTCTTATACACCAACAACAGACAAACAGAGAGCCAAATCATGAGTGAACTCCCATTCACAATTGCTTCAAAGAGAAAAAAATACCTAGGAATCCAACTTACAAGGGATGTGAAGGACCTCTTCAAGGAGAACTACAAACCACTGCTCAAGGAAATAAAAGAGGATACAAACAAATGGAAGAACATTCCATGCTCATGGGTAGGAAGAATCAATATCGTGAAAATGGCCATACTGCCCAAGGTAATTTACAGATTCAATGCCATCCCCATCAAGCTACCAATGACTTTCTTCACACAATTGGAAAAAACTACTTTAAAGTTCAGATGGAACCAAAAAAGAGCCCGCATCGCCAAGTCAATCCTAAGCCAAAAGAACAAAACTGGAGGCATCACGCTACCTGACTTCAAACTATACTACAAGGCTACAGTAACCAAAACAGCATGGTACTGGTACCAAAACAGAGATATAGATCAACGGAACAGAACAGAGCCCTCAGAAATAACACCTCATGTCTACAACTATCTGATCTTTGACAAACCTGAGAAAAACAAGCAATGGGGAAAGGATTCCCTATTTAATAAATGGTGCTGGGAAAACTGGCTAGCCATGTGTAGAAAGCTGAAACTGGATCCCTTCCTTACACCTTATACAAAAATCAATTCAAGATGGATTAAAGACTTAAACGTTAGACCTAAAAACCATAAAAACCCTAGAAGAAAACCTAGGCATTACCATTCAGGACATAGGCATGGGCAAGGACTTCATGTCTAAAACACCAAAAGCAATGGCAACAAAAGCCAAAATTGACAAATGGGATCTAAGTAAACTAAAGAGCTTCTGCACAGCAAAAGAAACTACCATCAGGGTGAACAGGCAACCTACAAAATGGGAGAAAATTTTCGCAACCTACTCATCTGACAAAGGGCTAATATCCAGAATCCACAATGAACTCAAACAAATTTAAAAGAAAAAAACAACCCACCCCATCAAAAAGTGGGTGAAGGACATGAACAGACACTTCTCAAAAGAAGACATTTATGCAGCCAAAAAACACATGAAAAAATGCTCACCATCACTGGCCATCAGAGAAATGCAAATCAAAACCACAATGAGATACCATCTCACACCAGTTAGAATGGCAATCATTAAAAAGTCAGGAAACAACAGGTGCTGGAGAGGATGTGGAGAAATAGGAACACTTTTACACTGTTGGACTGTAAACTAGTTCAACCATTGTGGAAGTCAGTGTGGCGATTCCTCAGGGATCTAGAACTAGAAATACCATTTGACCCAGCCATCCCATTACTGGGTATATACCCAAAGGACTATAAATCATGCTGCTATAAAGACACATGCACATGTATGTTTACTGCGGCACTATTCACAATAGCCAAGACTTGGAACCAACCCAAATGTCCAACAATGATAGACTGGATTAAGAAAATGTGGCACATATACACCATGGAATACTATGCAGTCATTAAAAATGATGAGTTCATGTCCTTTGTAGGGACATGGATGAAATTGGAAATCATCATTCTCAGTAAACTATCGCAAGAACAAAAAACCAAACACCGCATATTCTTACTCACAGGTGGGAATTGAACAATGAGAACACATGGACACAGGAAGGGGAACATCACACTCTGGGGACTGTTGTGGGGTGGGGGGAGGGGGGAGGGATAGCATTGGGAGATATACCTAATGCTAGAGGACGAGTTAGTGGGTGCAGCGCACCAGCATGGCACATGTATACATATGTAACTAACCTGCACATTGTGCACATGTACCCTAAAACTTAAAGTATAATAATAATAAAAATAAATAAATAAAAAATAAAGAATGCAAAAATAAAAGTGGAGAAAACTGAAATAGCATGTTTTGTTTAAAAAGCCAAAAATTCCTAGATTAATTTTTGTTGATATTTGCTTCTTTTTGCTCTTCCCCATCACACACACATGTGCACACACCTATAACACACATTACCACACAAAACACACACCACACACATCCACAATGCACACCAACACAACACATACCACACACACAAACCCAACACACACCACACACACACACAAAGTACACACCACACACATCACATACCGCACACACCCAAAACTCAACACACACCCACACACACAAACTCACATGCATTTACACACACATATCAGCTTCTTTCACTTTAGTTTTTTTGGGTGTGGGGGCAGGTAAATGGCTCCTCATTCTACATTCCCAGGACTTCTGAATAGTCTTTTGTATAGCTGATGCACTTATCAGAACCTGAACCTCCGGAGCTTTACAACCACAGGTCTCATTTTCAGGCAAAAACATAAAATGCTGAAAACCTCCCAAAGAAACTCCAGGCTAGACTCTTTTTAAAGGAACACCATGGCTTGGCTGACACGTGCCACTTACCACTAAAAACATCTGATTTTGCTAAAATCCCAAATTCTGCTCTCTATACTGCGGTTCTGAGAAAGTCACTCACACGTTCTATTTGAGGCTATGTTAAATCATTCACTCTACCCATCTTGAGGCATGAAAGTCCCAGGGATGTGGATTTAAATATATACTGTTATGATTTCGCTTATAGCTGTCAAAGTCTTAGTTCAAAGGCTCTGGGCTCACAACACTTTCAGATACATCTTTTCTCCAAGCTATCCACATGTGTCCCACTCAACACTGAGAGCCACTGCTAGAGGGTCTCAAGGGCACTTTTAGGCCAGGAGAGCAAGAAACAGACACACATACACACAAAATACTGTTCTAAATAAAACAACCCAAAAATCAGGCAAAAATCTATGCAAGAGACAGAAGGTTTTTAAGAGCACCATTTAGCAAGGTGATATTCAAAATAATTGACCACCAGCTGGGATGGAGCTCTATGGAAAGGCCTGGCGGTTTCCAGGGCAACCAGGGAAGCCCAGGGCCTCCTCACTGGGACTCAGGAAGGCAGCCTGGTTTCCTGATTTGAGTGATTATATTATGAGAGCTGGAGAGAGATGTTTCTCATCAGGAAACCTCTCACTTAGTCATTCCCATAAATATTCGTGGCACTACCTCAATAAAGCTCCGTAGAGAGTAAACCCTACAATCTGCGCAACAGACATTTTTTTTCAACTGTGCAGACAGCTTTGAAAAAAACTTCACTGAAGCCACTGCAGTGTCAGGGCGATATTAATTACAGGCCTCTGTGGCTATGATATGGAAAATCCATCCTGAGGGAATCTGTGTTCTTAGACATGGCAATCCAATTACATACAATTGATCCAAAGGTGGCTGTTTTTCAACTGCTTGATGACTATTTACAATAACAGTAATGCCCCAAATTTTATGGTTATGAGATTTTTTTTTCTGCAAAGCTTTAGTGCTTCATAGATGCTTCCTAATTTATCTGAGGTCATTGCCTCACTTACGATAATCATCTCAAGTGAGATATTCAACACCCATGCACCATGCAACAGCAAAATTGGCCCTGAAGAGGCACACAGACCTGAGCCCATACAGCACTGTCCCATCAGGGTGAAGACGGATCATGCGGTTTTTCACTGTCACTCCATGCACAAATGACTTTTTGTCATTTAAGAAATATGTGTCGGGCACCCATAGCTGGTCAGCCACTCGATTGTCAAGCGTGAGGTTGAGAGGGATCCCAGAATAGGCGAGCCTTTTATCTCTCCAATATTGTTGAAAATACATGGTTAAGGTATAATCCTGGGGGGAAAAGAAAAGAAAGAAAGTTAGTTTGTACTCAGCCACAGGTGTATTTCCTCCACGACCAGCCAAATTCAGGTTGCAATCTAGGCTCTACAGTGAATAACCAGGAGAAATGGATGCCATTTTTATGCAGGATGGGAAGCAATGGCTGCTTTCTTGTGAATGCAAATACCAGTTTTAACAGGTATATGAATCTGTGTGTGGCATGTATAGATGTCCTCTGTTTTACTTAGGTTAAGAAGCAGACTAGACAAACTGGCATTTAACAGATAACAGCATAGAAATAAAGGGGAAAAAGTCATCGTAAAATCAGGTTGCTGGCGGGGAACTAGATTGTTCCCATGGATGCTCTCTTTCCCACCAGGCAGACAGGTGCTTTAACCACCTACCACAGATGAGCTCTATCTACAAACTCTCTCTCTGCAATTTGAGCCACTTTCCTCTGGTTCTGCCCTCCATGAGGGCTATAAATACAAACCTTCCATAAACATCCTCTGGAGACACAAGGGACTGTGGGAGGTCTCCATGCCCTACCTATTGTATTTCCTTTTTCCTCCAGCTTGCCGTGGCCATTTCTACATTAACTGGACCATAAAATCACCCGGAGATGATGACATATTCACCTGAGGAAAATGGGAACCTGAGGTCAAAGCAGGATATGGGAGGTGGGAGACAGACAGGGCCATGGTGTTATCCACAGGCTTGCCCACAAAATTACCAAATATCTACGTGATGGTTCTGCTTTCGTTTTGCCAAAGCAGTTAGTTTATCGAGAACAAAGTGGAAAAAAAGACAAATCAGAGGCTAGACATGGGGGAACAAAAGAAATTCTCTTTTTGTTGGGGACAATCACTACTCAGTTCTAGAATGACCAAGTCTAAAAATCTGGTGATATTCACAGGACATTTTGCACCCTTCTGTGGAAAGATACAAGCTGAAAACATCAAAGGTTAGGAGGTAAATTATCCAACCACGGAGGGGAAAAAATCGCTGCCATTCTGCAAAAGCAGCTTTCTGAGTTCACACACTTTAAGATCATGTCTGCAAACATCCTCACTTGTGGACAGCGAGAGATGGAGAGCAAATCGGTTGAAGAATCCAGTCTCAACACAGGCCTCTGACAACCCCTCCAGTATTCTTTTTGCTTCTTGCAGGGCAATTCACGGTGTTGCTAAACTGATGGCTGTTTATTGCTGCTCTCAATAGTGTTGGAATATAGAGGCTTAGGGACTGATAGAGGACATCGATTTGTCTTCAGGTGCTTGCCACAAGAAGGGGAAACAAAACCAGCTTGTACTATATCACGGTAAACAAAATACGTCTTTAAGCTTTGAGTCCCATAAAAATTAAGAGTGGAAGGAAAGGCAAGAAAGTCCAAATGGGCTGGGACAGTCTTTGGAGAGGCCTTGTCTTCAAGTTAAAGGAGAGGCAGCATTTAAGCAGATGAAAAGAAGCAGGCATTTTTTTTCCCAGACACTTTTGTGGGCACAGCTCTGTGCCTAGTAATAACCTATGGGGGCCCTCACCACCACCACCAATTAAAGATTCTCACAGAGCAAGTGACACTAAAGATAAGCCTCGGCTAGGTAGACAGCAGGCACGGCACATCAAAAAACACATGGGGTGTTGCTCTTAAGGGCCTGATGGAAAAGCCCGTGGAGTGCAGTTTTGCTGGAATGCTGAGTTTATGGGGAAAAGAGAGCAGAGCAATGAGTCAGGCTAGACCCCAGGGCAGTGACCACAGGTGGAAACTAGAATGCCACCTTCGCAGCCAATGAAAGCCACTGATAGTTTCCATGGAGCAGAGAGCCATGACCAAGAGTATTAACCGTGTCTTTTATTTCTGTATTCTGATGCTTTGATCTGCGACCCTGTGGACCTTGGAGGGAGGGCCCCTTCCAGGGCTGGCTAATTCCTAGAGATGGCTAGCAACTCTCCTAGGAGTGTACTTTTCACATGCAAACCAACCAATCCAGAACCCACACCCCAACCATCTCTTTTGTTTGTTTGTTTTTACAGTCCAGAGGTCTTTTATTTTTTATACCTATTATGCCATAAATTCATAGGGCATAGATTTTAGCGCCTTAGACTCCAACCACCTCTTTTACTGAGCTTGCACATTCTGGGGTCCCTATCACCCGCTTAAACTGCCCCAGGTCCAGGTACTGGACAACTAAAGACAGCCCCTGTGCCCCACGGGCCTGAAATTATTTAAACCAGCCAATTCTGAGCCTGCACACCCCGTGTCACCCATTCCTTCCCAGCAACCACAATAAAGGCATTTCCCCTCCCTCTGCTGCCTGACCCACCCTGGCACTCCCTGAGCAGCCTCCATGGCATGGTGTGGCTCCCTGCTGCTCCGGAACTGGAAGGAACACACTCTCCTCTCAATGGCAGTTGTCTCCTGATCTGTCGGCCTTGCCTGACCTAAATAATAATAAAACCTCCAGTTTAAAACACAAAGCTGCCTGTGAGGAAAACTAGCGTAGCAATGGTGAGTTCAAGGGGTAGAAGGGATGGTGTGCAGAGGCCTCCAAGGAGTGGACAGTGCTGAGTGGTGGGTAAAGCAAAGGCCTGAAAGGTTCTCGGACACTGGGCTGATGCAGAACATCAGGATGAGAATGCACCTTCACAGGGCATATTCCGCCCCTTCATCACCATTACCTTTCGCTGGTGTGGGCGGTGCACTGGAACTGAGGCATGTAAAGCTGTGGTTTCACGACAAAAGGAGAACGTGTTAGTGGTGGCGACCACAGAGTTTCTCTACTATCACCCTCCATGTTACACTCGTATTGAAATAGAAGTTTCACTTGTTTCTTTCTTTACTCCTAACCCCGCATGCTTACGCCTGAGTCGCGATGTCTAGCGCCCTTCTCAGAGTCCCTCTGGATGGGCTCGCACATGGCTTGCCACAAGAAGGGAGAGAACTTGTCAGTCAGCCCTGGGAGCCCGGCTGTCACTCACAGCCTGACAGCTCGGGCTCCGCGTCTTATTTTGGACTGTGTCGCTCTCCGCACCACCAGCAGCGCCTCTCAGTTTGGGTCTTGGGTGTTTGCTGAGGTGACTTGAGTGGACTAGTGGGTAAGAGCTTAGGTAACAGCAAGAGGGAAAAAACAGTATGAAAATCCAAACCCGCTGCATGTGATCAGCCATGTATGGCAAGGACTATCACATCAGTGGGGGCACAAATCAGTGTCCTCCTTTTTTTCTGGGATACTTACTAGCTGGCAACAAAGGGAAGGGGATGGTGGAAAGGTCCAAGCCTCCCTCTACTCTCGTGCAGCTGGGAGTAGCAAATGCAGGGTTTTCCTGTTATGGGAGCCATGGTGCCGCTCCTTGTGACGTGCAGTGGTGAGCACTGAGCCAGGAACAGCGGGCAGCCGCTTGTGTGAGTGATCCTTCAGAAAACTCCAGGCCCTGTGCTACCTAGTACCTCATTTAACTAGGAGGCAGGTATTATAATTATTATCCTATATCGATGAAGTAACAAAAATT
The DNA here is from genome assembly GCF_029281585.2 of Gorilla gorilla gorilla. NCBI lineage: Eukaryota > Metazoa > Chordata > Mammalia > Primates > Hominidae > Gorilla > Gorilla gorilla. The sequence continues at coordinate 27,890,815 of NC_073240.2, forward strand.
GAAGAGCTGAAGTAACTCGCTCCTCATCCACTCCCTCCACTCCCTCAAACACAAGTAACCCGGGATAGTGGAACTTGAAGTTCGGGCCACCTCCTTTCAGGGCCTGGCTCTCAATGTGGAAGCTCCAAGGGATGGGAGCTAAACAGTTCCTCACAATAAAGTGGAGTGAGCTTGGCAGGGTGGGGCTTTGAAAGGATGTCTCTGAGCATGGAGAGTCAGGTCATGCAGGGGGGTTCTTCAGGGCAGTAATCAGAACTCCGGCACCACCAACTCCTCCTTCCACGCCCAACCCATCGCCAAACATTTAGCACAGCTGCTATAGAAAGATGCTTTGTAAAAGTATCCTTTTCTTCAATGCATCCCATACATCCCAGGGAAGTCACCAATTTTTACCTTTGCAATGATGTGGCATGAACCAAAGAGAAGAGCACAGTCACAAAGAGAAGGAATTTGCATGGGATGGAGAGTCTGTCAGAGTTTTGAATTCCAAGCCTGTCTGCAGAAACAGAAGATACTTTGAGACTTTAAAAGCTCCAAGGACTAAAGGAATATTGGCTGTGGGGAGCAGAGGGGACACTGGATTCCTCACAGAACATGAAATGGAAATTAAGCCTTTGTTCTTTAACCTTAATGCTCGAGGTGGACTCAGGTGATGTCTGGGTACAAAAATAAGAAATGACTGGGAAGGGTGGAGCTTCTCAAAGAACAGCCAAGCTGGCCACTCTGGGGCAGGGTGGATCCCTGTTGCTATGGTTCCTGCTGGCTGACAAGGGGCTGGGGAGGTAGCAGTGGACACCAAATGAGACAGACTGTTGATATCGTTTACAGAAGCAGCCCGCGTCCTCCACCAGTTGAGTTGCTAACGTTCCCTCTTTTGCCAGACCCCCAGGCTGCACAAGAAACTATCTGTATCATTAGATACACGCCTGCCTTACTTTACTGTGCTTCACAGATACTGCATTTTTAACAAATTGAAGGTTTGTGGCAACCCAGCGTTGAGCATGTAAGTTGAACAACACTGTTTTTCCAACAGCATATGCTCACTTCATGTCTCTGGGTCATATTTTGGTAATTTTCACAAGATGTTAATCTTAGTATTTCATTATTTTTATATTGGTTATGGTGACCTATAATCAGTGATATTTGATATTACTATTATTATGGCTCTGGGGCACCAGGAATAGCACCCATATAAGATGGCAAACTTATTGTACAAATGTTGTGTGTCCTCTGACTGATCTACCAACTGACCCTTAACCCTGTATCTCTCCCTCTCCTTGGGCCTCACTATTCCCTGAGACACAACAATATCAACATCAGGCCAGTTAGTAGCCCTCCAACGGCCTCTAAGGGTTCAAGTGAAAGGAAGAGTCACCCATCTCTCATGGTAAATGAAAAACCAGAAATGATTAAGCTTAGTGAGGGAGGCAGGTCAAATGACTGATGTGCAAAAGATTTTTATAGGCCTAAAGTTAGGCCTTTTCTACCAGTTAGCCCAATTGTGAATGCAAAGAAAAAGTTTTAGTAGGAAATTAAAAGTGCTACTCTGCGGAATGATAAGAAAGTCCAACAGCCTGACTGCTGATATGGATAGAATATCAAACCAGCCATAACGTTCCCTTAAGTCAAAGTTTAATCTGGAGTAAAATCCTAACTCTCTTCAATTCTGTGAAGGCTGAAAGAGGTAGGGCAGCTGCAGAAGAAAAGTTAGAAGATAGGAGAGATTGGTTCATGAGGTTTAAGCAACGAAGCCATTTCCATAACATAAAAGTGCAAGGTGAAGCAGCAAGTGCTGATGGAGAAGCTGCAGCAAGTTATCCAGAAGATCCCGCTAAAATCACTGATGAAGGTGTTTACACTAAACAACAGGTTTTCAGTGTAGACTTTGGAAGAAGTCTTTCTAATGGAAGAAGAGGCCATGTAGGACTTTCATAGCAAGAGAGAAGAAGTCAATGTCTGGCTTCAGAGCTTCAAAGGACAGGCTGACTCTCTTGTTAGGGGCTAATTGCAGCTGCTGACTTTAAGTTGAAGCCAGTGCTCACCCACCGTTTTGAAAATCCCAGGGCCCTTAAGAATTCTGCTAATCTACTCCGCCTATGCTCAAAAAATGCAACAATAAAACCTGGGTGTCAACACGTTTACAAAACTGAATATTTTTAACCCACAGTTGAGACCTTCTGCTCAGAAAAGACATTCCTTTCAAAATGTTACTGCTCATTTTCAATGTACCTGGTCACTCAAGAGCTCTAATGGATACGCACAAAGAGATGAATGTTGTTTTCATGTCTGCTAACACAACATCCATTCTGCAGCCCATAGATCAAGGAGAAACTGACTTTCAAGTTTTATTATTTAAGAAATACATTTCACAAGGCTGTAGCTGCCATAGACAGTGATTCTTTTTACGGATCTGGGCAAAGTAAACTGAAAACATTCTGGAAAGGACTCACCATTCTAGATGTCAGTAAGAACATTCATGATTTATAGGAGGAGGTCAAAATATCAACACCAAGAGGAGTTTGGAAGATGTGGATTCCAGCCCTCATGGAGGACTTTGAGGGGTTCAAGTCATTGCAGATGTGGTGGGAATAGCAACAGAACTAGAAGTGAAACTTGAAGATTTCCCTGAATTTCTGGAATCTCATGATTAAACTTGAATGAATGAGGAGTTGCTTCCTATGGATGAGCAAAGAGTGGTTTCTTGAGATGGAATCTACTCCTGGTGAGGATGTTGTGAACATTGTTGTAATGACAACAAAGGATTTAGAAGATTACATAAACTTAGTTGATAAAGCAGTGGCAGGGTTTGAGAGGATTGACTTCAATTTTGGAAGAAGTTCTACTCTGGGTAAAATGCTATCAAACAGCATCCAATGCTACAGAGAAATCTTTCATGAAAGGAATAGTCAAAGTAATAAATTCCATTGTTGTCTTAAACTGCCACAGCTTTCAGCAACCACCACCCTGATCAGCCAGCAGCCATCAACACTGAGGCAAGACCCTCCACCAGCAAAAAGATCATGACTCACTGAAGGCTCAGATGATTGTTAGCACTTTTAGCAATACAGTATTTTCAATTAAGGTATGTATATTTTATAGACAATGTTATTGGACAATTAATAGACTACAATATAGTGTAAACATAACTTTTATATATCTTGGGAAACCAAAAAATTTGTGACTCACTTCATGATATTTGCTTTACAGCAATGGTCTGGAACAGAACCTGCAGTATCTCTGAGGGTGTGCCTGTATTTACTCAGTTATTCAGCAAATGTTTATTGAGTGCTTATCGCCTGCTAGGCAATTTGGGGGAGGCGAAGATGAACCTGAGGCACTGTGAGCCCTCAGGGGCTGCCCATGTGGCAGAGACAATAATTGCAGGTTCCAAGAATTCAAAAGCAATCTAGGTTAAGTGCTATACTAAACACGAAGGGATATGGTAATCAGAAAAAGAAGCCACTTCTGGGAAGGATGAATACAGGTGAATTCTTGGAAAAACAACCATCTGATCTAAACCTAGAAGTAAAAGATTCAGCTATGTGAAGGGCAGGGCGGCTGACCCTGGAGGGCCAGTCTTGGGTATGGACATCTGGACGAAGCAGCTCCTGTTATCAACTGACTCTACACAGCTATTTTCGCAAAAAAAAAAAAAAAAAAAAAGACAGTGCCACAGGGCTAGGCAGAGGAGATGGCTCCACAGGGTGGACCTCACATTCTACCTAGGTTGGTGACCCCCCCAGGGTAGCTGAAGGAGCCCTAGAGAGACGAAAGGGGGCCAGCAGAGGCCTGAAACGGCAGTCCTCAAACAGAGGCTCTCAGGCCTTGGAAATCCGAGCTGGGAGGTGTGGGGGAGTCAGGTGCAAGAGCGTGACTGCCGAGAGCCCGCGTCCCCGACTTTTACCTCTTCTGTCTGGTAGGTGGCCCACATGGGGACACGAGGGAGTCTCCCGGTATCCCGGTGCTGAGGTCCCAAAGACTCCGAGAGCCTCCGCCACGCTAACCGGAAGTTGTGACTGTCGCTTCCTCTCCATCCCTGCTCTTCACAGGAGAGGCTGAAGCTCGGGGAGGCGCAGGGGTGGAGTGTGGGGAGAAGCAGCTCCCGGGAGACGCAGGGCTTTGCGAAGCGGCGGCAATCAGGGGCGGGGCCTGGAAAGGAGGGCAGCGCGGAAGCTTGGCCCGGAGCGGGAGGAGGCGTGGTCTGTGGCTCGAGAGGCGTGGCCCGTAGCGGAAAAGGCGTGGCCCAGCTCAGGAAGCTGGCGGGCAAGCTCCTCCCTGTGCGCGGCGCTGTGCGGCGTGGAGAACCTCGCCCCGGGAGGGTGGGCCTGATTAGATTAGCACACACCGGGAAGAGACAGACTGTCTCCTGGCACTGGCTGTTGGCTGTGGCACAACCAGCCTTATCAGCACATCTAGACCGAATGTGTTGGCAGGAGGAGGAGGGGGTATTGGTGGAGAGGTCAGAGCTTGCAAAAATAGCAGCTTCCAGTGGGGCTGCGGAGACACAGCCCCGTGTCCAGGGGATGCAGAAGTGTCCTCGTCCTCGGCTGTGGGTGAGCCCCACAAACCGAAGGTGGTAACACTCCACTTCTCACATCACCAAACTCTTTAGCCCTGGTGCAGCTTCTAAGTTCACCGAGCCCCTTCTGGTTATAATTAGATGTAACCTGACTTTAGAAAACTACACTCTTAGTGGGACTTGAGATTTATAGCCATTCAAGCATTTATAAAATATCCCTCCTGTAAATTAATTAACTGACACACTGAATGTGTGTTCACCAATACTGACTCAAACTTATTTTGTTAGCGCGTGTCTCCATAGCCCTGGGCACCCTGAGAACGTTTGGCTTCTGGTAAGGTGCAGCGCAAATCCTGAGATGGGGCTGGCCCTGGATGGATACAGTACTTAGAAGGCTGTAGGTAAAGGCAATGAGAGGTCCTGGCACCCCGCAACCCTCCACGACCTCTGCCACCCCATTTACTCAGCGGTTCAACCCCAAACCCTCACTAGGGAAGGCCGCTGGGGAAGCCCTTGTGGAGCAATTATCCTTGGACTCCTGCATTCCTCGGCCAGGCTCCCGGAGGTGAGGCTCTTTCCTCTGGGTGGGCAGGAGCCCAGGGCACCTGCAGAGACCTTCTGGGCCCCTGCTCTACCCAGTCCCTCTGTACCTGAAACAGCTGTCCACAGAAGGGAAAGCTGCCAGCACCTCTGGTTATACCGTGACAGGTTCCTGTGGACATTGCAGCCGTGGGATATGGGATTTAATGGAGAGTGCTCAGGCGGTGAGGAGGAAAACACAAGGGAATTCTCCAGTCCACTGGGAACTGGAACTCTCTGGAGTATGCTCTCTGGAGCAGGAGTTGTTTTGGTGAATTATAGTGGTTTGAACTATTGTAGTTTATCAAAATCATTAGATAAGATGTCTTGAATCAATACCTTTCTCTCATAAAAGCCTTCTGAAGAACTTACAATCAGCATGAAGAAATATTCGAGTAAGAGTTGCATTCAAAACAAAGAGTCTTTCTTAAAAACAGAACCTTTCTTAAAAAAAGGGTCTTGCTTAAAAACTTTGCAAACAAAATCACTTGAATTAAAAAGTCATTTATTCATCTTGGCTTATTTTGGGGATCATAAAGCCCTTTGATAATCTAATGAAATCGGGGGCCCTCTCCACAGAAAATACAATCTCTCTCAGTATCGGTGTGTGTATCAATCAGTTAGCACAAAACCCTGAAGTTCATGGGATGCGTGTTTTACAAGCTCAAATTGCTTTCAATACTAGTGGGTGGAGTTCCACAAATTTGTACGTCATTTGCTTAGGATGTCTGCAGTGTTTTCCTATAGAAAAAAATATGACAAAAAGGGTTGTTAGGTTTCACTACAGATTATCAAACAATTTCATGCGAAGGTAAGAAGCCACAGTTCCTGGTGAGACACGAGGACTAGCCCAGGCTCCCTGTTTTGGAGCCACAGTGCCGCTGGGAGGCAAGGAAAGTACTGTTGGACCTAGAAGCTGTAGAGGAAGCCCTGAGTGCCGGGAGCAGGCATTCTGGAATATGAGCCACCCACAAGTGAAGCATTTATACATAGTGACTGCCCTTTCAAAATCTCCTGAGAATATACAAGCAGCAGCAACAACAAAACAAAATGAAACCTCAGCTCATCTTTAGGTGTATAATTCAGGCAGCTCAGATGAATTGCAGTAAGACATATAAACAACAAAGTTTCTTCCTGCTTTTGCAAATCTCTTGGCGTTTATGACATTAAAATGACAAGAATACACATTTGAAAGTGGAAATATTGCTCATTATTCTGCAATTAAGTAATTGACTACATTCCTTAGCACAGGAAATGAAGAAAACATTTACTATCCCTGAGAAAGAAATGCAATTTCTAAACCAAATTTAAATATTTAACTGCAGCTGTGAAAACCACAGGACACCTGCATTTGCATCTGGTTCAGCAAGTTTATGATACAAAACCTTGCAGGTAAGTTGTTCTCAGGTCAGGAAAGATGGAAAATTGTTCTGAGAAGCTTACATAAGCCCTAGGTGGTGGTGACTTCCTTTGCAGTCATTCCTACAAGGAAGGTTAGGCTGAGGAAATCGGCACTTTTGTTAACAAAATTTATTTTGGTAATTCCAATCTATTCCATTTAATGACCAAAAACTAGATATCTAACATCACAACCAACTCTCCTCCCATAACAGACTTCGATGGTATCTAGCTTTCCATTTGTTGACTCTATTTGATGTTTAATAATAAAACAGCTTCCTTCTCTGCCTCCCTCCATCTTGCTTTAAGCATTGATTATCTACCATGCACCAAGAACCATACTTAGTGTTAGGGATCCAGAGATAAGGAAGACAGAATTGGTACCTTTAAAAAGCTCACAATCTAGTGGGGAGAAAGAAAAATGGATCCAAGTACAATTAGAGTGATTAGGAGAAGCAGCTTTGGAAGCGAACGTGCCGAAGTCTCAAGTTGGCCTCCTACTGGCCCAGCAAGTGACAGGCGACCTCACTGTCTTATGCCTGTCACTGGATCTGTGAAGACTGCCTGCCACGCATTCTGAAGTCCTTAGCATGGGGAGGACATGGTGTGCTGAGTTAAGTGTACAGCAATGCGAAAGAAGTATATATGTAAGGGTCCTCTCACTCAGCCTAGGGCTGGCAGGAGAGGAGTCCAGTTACTGAGGCTTTTCAGCCTTTATACCTGCCGAAAGGCAGAATGTGCATTTATTCATCCATCTAAATGCTAAATGTAGTCAGAAGATGAAGTAGTCACCTCTGTATGAAATCTGAAAGGGCTGGTGAAAAGAGATATAAGTCTCCCAGGCCCCTAAAGCTATCTGAAAAGCTGGCATAGGATAGGAATTATTTTGAAAATGTTTTTCTTTATAAGTCTAAAAAGATACTTTTCTGGAGTCAAGTAAGTTTGAAAAGCAAAATGACTGCACTGACCTACATTCAGAGGACAAATACATTGTACTGTGAGAAGAACTCTGGAGAATTCAACCTAAGCCAATGAGAACCAGGGAAATGTAAGAGAGATGCCCTTCCCTAAATAAACTGTTCATGCAGGTGCTTGTTTGCCGACGGTGTTGAGTGTGCTGGAGCAAAATGTGTCAGACTCGCTGGGTGACACCCTTGCCATGTGCCTTACTTGGGAAAGTTATCTAATTATTCTGAGCCTTAGCAACCTCTTGTGTAAAAATGAAACTAAAAATGCTCCTTTTGCAAAAGTGCTGTAGCCATTAATTGATCTAACAATGCTTAACACAGTGCTGGATTCATAACAGGCATTTGGAAAATTGTACTTTCTCTTGTCTCAAGAGCAGGGCCAGTCACCCCTGAAAGAAGACCCTCTAGAACCGAATGAAAAAGGACCGTCTTTATTAGCTGCCCCCAGCCCCACTATTCTACAGCAAGTACACACCAAACCACAAATGAAAATGTGCTGTGTTTTCCTGAGATGCAGGTGAAGAAATCCCAGCCCAATGGTGTAGAATTCCCAAAATTATCTGGAGCAGGCTTCACCCTTTGCTCTCAAATCCCAAGTTTCATCGTCTACTCAATATCCAAATGCAATACAAGCTTGTTTCCTGAAATGTATCAGGTCACTAGCTTTTTTTCATAAAACATTTTTTTCTGCTGTGAATTACTTTGAAATTATAAATTAAAATTAAACACAAATTTATAAAAGAGCTACAGTGCTAATCAAAATGAAACCACCACCAGCCATCCTACTGCAGCTGACCCTGACAGCCACCCTTCCAGTGCTCCAGGGCTCACCTCCCACCCACTCTCTCTTCCCTGTACCTTTAGAAAACCCCATCCTATAGTCAAGTGTAATGCCCAACCTGTTATTACTAACCCTGTTTTTAGACTCTCCTCTTTCCTTTAATCACCTAGCCTTGTTTCCACCTGAATTGACTCTCCCTTAGCTAAGACAGCCAGACAGACTCCATCTTGGCTTTTTCACTGGCAGCCCCTTCCTCAAGGACTTAACTTGTGCAAGCTGACTCCCAGCACATCCAAGAATGCAATTAACTGATAAGATACTGTGGTGAGCAATATCCGCAGTTCCCAGGAATTCGTCTGACTGATAACGCCCAAAGCCCCACGTCTATCACCTTGTAATAGTCTTAAAGCCCCTGCACCTGGAACTGTTTACTTTCCTGTCACCATTTATCCTTCTAACTTTTTTGCCTACTTTATTTCTGTAAAATTGTTTTAACTAGACCCCCTTCCCCTTTCTAAACCAAAGTATAAAAGAAAATCTAGCCCCTTCTTCAGGGCTGAAAGAACTTTGAGCGTTAGCCATCTCTTGGCCGCCGGCTAAATAAACGGACTCTTAATTCGTTTCAAAGTGTGGCGTTTTCTCTAACTCACTCAGGTACAACAAAGTGACTCCTCCATATAAGGAACATTTTCAATAAGCATTCCCTTTGCAGCCTCCTTTAGTTGTAAGTTGGTGACCTACTGTAGCCTTTTTTTGGAGAGGTTGCTTCTTCTCCCAAACTGGGCACCAAAGAGCTAAGGGAGAGGGGCACCCCCCTTTCCCACTCCTGATCAGCCTCTGGGTCTTCATTCTTCCACTGCTGTCTCTGGCCCATTCTACTTTCCTGGGATTTGGATGCATTGATCCCACTGCCTTCTGAACCTTTCCATCCAGATGCCCCACATGCAACCCAAGATCATCATGTCCAAAATTAACTCACTGTCTTCGTGCCTCAAATGTGCTCACCCACCCACCCACTCACACAACCCAACCCAAACCAGAAGCAATATACCAGCCTCTTTCATTCTCACCCTAACCTCCAACAATCATTCAGCCACTATGTTCTGTTGATACTATTTCCTAAAAATCTTTCATCTCTAGAATGGGATCATGAGGTCAGCTGCGGTGCTGAGGGCTGGAGTGTTTCCACTGATGTCGCCATGGCAACGGATTAGAGGATGAGTGCCTAGACTCACAAATTGCATCCCAGAAGCATGCTTACCCATGGTGTCTAGAGTATGGAGGTCAAATACCAAACCTCAGACATGTTATGGGTTAAATAGAAAAATATAGGGAATGACCAGATGCCTCACACTCTATAAGGGAGCAGATGTTCCAACTCAACACAATATTATATGAATGAATTTCTGGAATGTGCTGGTAAACTGCAGAGTCATTGCATACTCTCCTTTATTTAAAACAGGTATTTATCTGAACAATACTCACTAAATACTTGTGTATATATGTGTTTGTGTGTGTATGTATACATACACACATATATACACACATATTTATAGAGAGAAAACTAAAAATTATATATATATCTCTAAATATTAGATAATCTCTAAAGATTAGATAACTTTCCCAAGTAAGTAAGAGATATATGTATCTCTAAATATATATATATATATTTAGAGAGGAAGAGAGAGAGACTTTATATGTTGAAACATATGTGTACTAATCAAAGCCATAGTTTTATTTTCCGGCAACTATCTTTAATTAAGAGAATTCCAAAAGGGAATGCAGTGACTCCAGTGATATCATTCTTCCAAAGATGCTCTGAGAACTGGCTGTGAAAAACATCCATATTGCTTGGACAAGGCACCCTCAATCTCCATATTTCAAAGGTACTTGAACTGGGTGAACATTACCCCTGGAGACTGGCAAGTGATTCATCCCCATTCTGACTGTGAGACGTGTATCAGGCTGGATGATCCATGCCTCTGTGCTCTTCCCCTGCTTAAACATAGCTCCTGCAGATGACCATAAGGTTAAGAATTCTACGTTCTTAAATAGTGATGGTCCTCTCTTGGGTGGCATGATTTATAGAGTTTGTGTTATTAGATTTGCTAAACTGAGTATTACTTAAAATTACTTCTCTGAATCCCTTCAAGAGAGCGGACAAGGCAAAAAAAAAATGCTTAAACAGAAAGAAAGACGTTTATTTATCAGGAGGAATAATTTCTGATATTTGGCACAAGTGAATGCCAGAACCGTACCAGTCAACCTTTCTTAATGGGTTTTTTACTCCCTTTCATTTACAGAATGAGTATTTCTGTCTTAAGACCGCTCCCATACCCTTACACTGTGAAAATTCAATTGCCCTTTGATTTCACATATATGCATCTAGATCAGGATTTGTCAACGGATTTCCTCACCTCAAAGACAAATCATGTGGATTAGTGATGCCACACATTTTAGAGTTCTTTCAATGTCTGAGATGTGCTATTTTTAGAGAGCAAGTCTATTCATTTCTGAGATCATGCCTATTTCTAGTTTCTGTGCAGAACTTATTAGATTATTGCTGTTAGATAAATCACAATATCAACAGTACTGCACTTGATATAGCCGAGAAATATTAGTTTGATAGTTGTCTTTTCTGAATTGCTATTAATTGGATAAATATTTGGATGGACATCTCTGCAAGGCATTGCATAAAGCAGCCCTTTCCTCTGGAATACTGTAATCAAAGCCCAGGTAGCCAGAAAGGAACTACCATGCAGGTTTCATAAACCCAATCAAGCACAGTGCCAAAGGAGGGAAAACACAAATGTTAACCTTTAGATTGGAGAATAACAGCACCTTATTTCTACTTTTTGAACAAAGGACCTTGTACTTTCATTTTGCACTAGGCCCCTCAAATTAGGTAGCTGGCCCTGCTTGTGAACTAACCTTGTCCTTTGTCTCTGACCATTCAGATCCATGTCTTCCTCCAGCATCCATGGCACCAACTTGCTAGCTTGTAATTAGGGCAAAACAGACTCTCCACCATTCTGGACACATGCTCTCCTGCCTTTCCTCCGACCTAAATGGCTCATCTTCTTTGCTACTCCCTCCAATTCTGCCTCTTCTTTTTAATGCTAGAGGGCCCCAGGGCTCCTCTTTTTATGCCACCATCCACCCACTCTTTCCACCAGACCCTGGTCTCTTCTCTATCTGCACTCCTTTCCTTAAGTGATTGCCTCTAGCTGCATGGCTGATCCTGATCATTCCATCTATATGCTTAGAATTCCTAAATGTTGTCTCCAACCAAATTTTTAAATCAAACTCCAGAATCAACTCAACACATTCAAATGGAATTATTGATCTTACTCTCAAAACCAATCCACTTGTGGTCTTCCCAGTTCACACAACGGCATTCTCTCCTTGCAGTTACTCAAGCCAACATTTCTGGAGTCATTTTTCACTCATCTCTTCTCTCACATTCTTCATCAATCTGTCTGAAATTCTATTGACCCCATGTTAAACACAGACACAGTTTCCACCATACCTTATCACCACTGTTTCTACCACCCTTGTCAAACACACCATCTCTCCCCATCCCTAGTCTAGGGGTGTCCTAACTGGGTCCTTGCACGCTTCTCTCCCATGGTCTTGTTCCCACTGGAGCAACCAGAATGATTAATGAACAACTGAAGTCAGATCATTTGCTCTCCTGTTCAAAACCCTACAGTGGCTCCCTGCCTAAGTAAAGCCTAAGTCAACATGCTCTGGCCCACTTAGCATCTCTCTGACCTCACCTCTCATTATTGTCACCTTTGCTAGCTTAGTTCTGGCAACAACACCCTCTATGTTGCTCCTCAAACAACCCAGGCATCCTTCCACTTTGCATTCGCTGTTCCTTCTGCCTTGAACTCTCTTTCCCCTAACAACCTTCTCCTGACTTCCTTACCTCAGTCAAGTCTGCTCAGATTCACCCTCCTGACAGTGGCAACCTGCACCCTCTACACGCTCCCATCCTCTTAATCCTAATCATACTCTAGATGATAGGTTTATTTATTGCACTTATTTATTATGTTTCTTTCCTTTTTCCCCCTGCTAGAACATCAGCTGCATGAGTGCAGGAAATTCTTTCTCTTTGGTTCGTAGATGTATCTGCAGCATCTAGGATGGTGCTGAGCACAAATTAGGCATTGCATAAAAATCTACTGAACAAGTGTGTAGAAGTTCTGTATAACCTGGTTGTTGGTGTGTCCCTTAAGAAAAGATCTGTATGTTTTTTTAGAGGTGTTCCAGATTGGTTGATAGCCTTGGATTACTTCAAGTGAAAATTTCTCTGCAGCTTAAAGTTAAACCCCAAATCCAGATTAGCACAGGCATGGGATACAAATTCTTGGGGCAGACATTGTCTTGGCCACCTGAAGCATTAGCGAGACAGACACATTTCCTTGTTTGATAGTTGGCGACCATTATTCTAGAACACCCTTTCACTGTGTACCCCTTTGATTGCACCAGCTCTATGAGGACTCCATTTCAGCCCTCTGCTTGGAGGACTTGCCTAGTCCCTAGCCTCCTGTTTCTGCCTAGCCACTGACACCAAGCCACTTGGTTACCAAGGGCAAAAGACCTCAGGCTTTCCATCCTCCAAGTGCAGCTTACAATGCTTTCACTCTTAGCTGGGACTTCCTATTATTTTCTTATGAATTAAGTAATATATTTAAATAATGTGCATTATAATTTATCTGCCATTTCTAGTGGCTTTATATGGAGAGTTCTTTAGAATTGGTAATCAATCATATTTCTGGACACTGAAGTCCCCATCCCTCATCAGCCCACCAGGGTTCTGAACCTGGTCCAAGCCTGGTCAGAGCAAGGTCACACAATGACCCCCAAAGGGCACTCTTTTGTCCTCATCCTACTCAATATCTAGGCAGATGCAGCAGGGCTGAGAGCTTGTTCTCTTTATGCCTGTCTGCCCAGTCTCTGTGATACCCGCTCCTCTTGCCTTTTTACTTCACTGGCTGGCTGCTCTGCTCAGGGCTCCCAGGATAGACGGCACCTCTGTTCTAGGTCTAAAGCTTAGATTACCTCAGTTGAGCCCTGCTCTTTCCTTCCTCTCTTCCAAGGTGATCTCAATCATTCCTAAGATGTTTGACAAAAACCATAGCTGATGACACCCATTTCTGGCTGAAGGCTGGAGACCCCTCTGAGTGCCAATCCCTTATCCAGCTGCTCTTCTGACAGCACTACTTTGTAGTCTCTTTGTCATCTTTATTCCTTCTCTTTCCTTGTTTCCTAATCCAGTTCCAAGACCCACCCCAGTTGCCTTGAGTCAGAATCCCAGGAGGTAAAGCCCAAGCCTGGTATTTTTTTAAAAGCTCCATTTGGAATTCTTATTTTTGCATGTAATCAGTCTTTATGACATTAATACATATTCTGGTCACTATTTTGATTTAAACCTTTCAACTTCACTCAAATCAGAAAATTCTATTTCCTAAAATCAACAGTCTATATTTAGAAACATGCACATGTGTGCTGAGCCACTGGCAGAGGAACAGCCCCCACCACGCTCCGCCGGGAACTAGGAAGAGTCTGTTCCGGTGAGGTACAAGAACACAGTCTTCCACTCGCTTCTGGGATTCTAGTGGATGTCAATATGGTCTTGCTGCAAACCGTTTCAAGCGGGTCTCCAAAAAGCCATCAATGTCATGTCAACACCTGACATGACAACAAGAAGACACAGGTCATGGCTCTAGCATCGCTGGTTTTCAGATGGTTCTCACAGCAGCACAGGTGTCTGAGGATGGCCTCAGCATGAGGACCTGCCTTCGTCCAGGGCCTGATGCTATAATAATCATGGCCATCAACCCAATGCCCGTTGTTAATTCCAAAATGACTAGGTGTTTCAGTAAAACTAAGAACAGAAATGAATACTTCAGAATACAGTAGACCCCCTGTATCTGTGAATTCTCATCTGTGGAGTCAAACCAAGCTCGGATGGAAAATATTTGAAAAAAAAAAAAAAAAGATGGTTATGTCTGTACCAAACAGGTACATTTTTTTCCTGTAATTATTCCCTAAACAATACAGTATAGCAACTATTTACATGGCATTTACATTTTATTAGGAATTATGAGAATAGAGATGATTTAATGCATACGAGAGGATATGTGTAGGATATATGCAAACACTACATCATTTTATATCAAGGACTTGAGCATCTGTGGGTTTTAGTATGCTCAAGGGGTCCTGGAACCAATCCTTCAAGGATATGGAGGGAAAACTGTACGTATCCAGTACCTGTTAACTTTGCTTGCTGGCTCCTATCATTATGTAAAGGATACTTCCATATCCTACAGTGTATTCACATAGTGTATTCATATAGAAATCCCTTGCTCTTGCGAAATTCAGATATGCCAGTACATTTGATTTCTTTAAGCTGTTGGGTAATGATTGTGTTTGTTTTAATTCCTCTAATATCTGCTCCTGGTAAATGTAAACAGCTGTTTCTAATTATTCCCTTTCAGTGATGATGCACACATATCAGGCAGGCAGATGGAAGATTTAGGTTTCACAAAGAGAAGGTGAAATGTCTATGATGCCAACAAGAGTTGTGAATGGATGATTTTCATTGCAAAAATCGCCATATTTTGGTTTGAAAGTTGGTAAATAAACAAGAACTATTAAATCACTCAAAACAGAGAGCATTGTTTTAATAAAGCAGGGCACTCCCTCAGCTACAGGCTGTAGTCCTGTTAAACTTTAGCATAACATCTCACACTATTCATATTCAAATGAGCTCAAGGGAGTTATGACAGAGGTATGGACCAGCCAAGCCAACTTGAGGCCACTGAATGCAAACTTTCCAGTAGCATTCAGATGGTGATTTAAAGTATCAAAACGTTGGCCGGGCGCGGTGGCTCATGCCTGTAATACCAGCACTTTGGGAGGCCGAGGCAGGCAGATCACGAGGTCAGGAGATCGAGACCATGGTGGCTAACACAGTGAAACCCCATCTATACTAAAAATACAAAAAATTAGCTGGGTGTGGTGGCGGGCGTCCCAGCTTCTAGGGAGGCTGAGGCAGGAGAATGGCACGAACCCGGGAGGTGGAGCTTGCAGTGAGCCGAGATCACGCCACTGCACTCCAGCCTGGGCGACAGAGCGAGACTCCGTCTCAAAAAAAAAAGTAGCAAAAGGTCTCTATTCACCATGGCACTGGTTAAAGCATCAACTATCAAGTTAATTGTACCTTTTCCTGATTTTGTGAGTAAGGTTGGATATTAAAATATAGGTTTTCCATATGTGAGAGTTGCCTCAAGTTGGATAGCAGCTAGACGATTTTTACTGTGAGAACAATAATTCAAAGTGTGCTTTATGTTTCTCATTCCTTTGCAGGCACTGCACAGCCAGGATTCAGCCACCGCAGAGATGATTACACAGCTTAGAGATACACTGTCCAAACCTCCCATGAGTTTGGAATTGTGCATGCCAGATTCAGTTGTAACATAACCAGAGATGTCAATTCATTAGCTGCTGTGTTAATCAGAATTAGGGTTTATAATTTATAACTGGCAATTTAATTAACAGATGGTAATTTAATCAGTCATGATTCACTTGCTTTACATTCACCTTTAAAACTGTGAAACTGTTGTCGCTTAAAATGTATAGGATGTGATGTCACAAAAGCTGCAATCCTTTTGACTGTCTCCTGCTATGCCCTGGCTCAAAATCCAACACCCTCTTCTAACCTTGTCCAGGAGCAAGGTTAAACAGAACAGTATGAGGAGTGGCGAACATCTATGAAGATCCGTAGACTCCCATCTCAGCCTCTGTAGCACTACAGCCCATTATCAAATATACCTTTATGAATGACAGCCTGCAATGATCAGATCGCCTTCTGACACAGGACATGAGGCGGAGAAATAACACCTAGAACTTGCTCGCTGCATGCTACGACTTCCCAGAGCTGGAGCCACGTTGGGAGACTCTGCAGAGAAGGCTTGCTTCAGCCAGCTGGCATTTCTCCCTCACCTCTCTGGGATGCCTTCCCTCTGGCACTGGCCAGAGGAAGGCAAGACACTGAAGGGAGAGGAAAGTGAATTGACTGGCATAGCTGAGGTTCAAAACTGACACTAAAGGAGAAGGGTGCTGAAGTGCAGGAGCCAGCATTCCTATGGAATACAAACTCTCAGTTAGAATGAAGGTTTCCAGCATTCTATTTTTGTCCCTCAACTGTCCTTGATTGAAGCCTTTGAACCTGACAGGTAGATCACATCTGCCTCTGGTCATTTCCATCAGCACTGCCTGTGGGCCACACTTACCATGCCGACACTACTCTACCAGTTCATGGCTGGGCCATGGCCAGATGCCCCTTGGCTTCCCTGGCTGTGATGGAGGACAGCTGACAGCAAGACCCATACTGATGTCCTGCACTAATGAAGTAGCATCAGGAATAAAGAACAGGGAAAATAGACAGCTGACCCTTGAACAACACAGGTTTGAACTGTAGGGGCCCACTTATACACAGATTGTTTTACTTTTTCTTCTCTTTTTTTTTTTTTTTTAGAGACAAGGTCTCACTCTGTCACCCAAGCTAGAGTGCAGTGACTCAATCATAGCTCACTGAAGCCTTAAACTCCTGGGTTCAAGCAATCCTCCCAACTCAGCCTCTCAAGTAGCTGGGACTACAGGCCCTCACCTCTGTGCCCAGTTAATTTGTTAAAGAATTTTTTGCGAGACAGGGTCTCATCATGTTGCCCAGGCCGGTCTTGAACTCCCAGCCACAAGCAATCCTTCTGCCTCGGTCTCCCAAAGCACTGGGATTACAGGCATAAGCCACCAAGCCTTCCCCCCAGATTTTTTTCAATAAATATAGTTGGACCTCCATATCCACCGGTTCTGAATCTGCAGCCAAATGTGAGTCAAAAATAGAGGATCAACTTTTCGTGTACGGTATACATGGGTTCCACGGGACTGACTATGGGACTTGAATATGTGTGGATTTTGGTGTACTTGGAGGTATGGGGGTGGTCCTGGAACCAAGCCCCTGAATACACTGAGGAGCAACTGTGTATATATATGTATACATACATTTTCAATTCCAAACTCCTGGAAAGGAAAAAATGAATCTATAAGCCACGTTAGTTCCACAGTGGCTGAATCCTAGCTGTGCAGTTCCTGCATAGCCTGCAAAGAAATGAGAAACATGAAGGACACTTTGAATTACTGTTCTCATTTTAAAAATAGTCTAAGTGCTATCCTACACATAATCCCCCCTCCTCTCTACCTGCATATATAAGCATATATGTAAGCGTACCCCCCCGCACACACACACCAAAGCAGCAATAGATAGCTGCACTGATACACAATTTTTACATATTGTGAGTTATTTGCAAGAAAGATTATCACTCAACAGATGAACATTTATTAAATAAATTCATTTATTTATGAACTCAGTTATTGTGTTTATCCATTCATCATTTTCTATTAATTTATTCATTACATTTGCCTCACGAAGTTTATAAAAGAAATATGACAGGGACTCAGTCCACAGCTTTGGGGTTGATTTCGCTACTACACCGGTATCGCCAGTCTGTCTCAGTCCCTCGGGGCTTCCCTGCTACTCTCCTCACATGGCCCTCCTCTGTTTTCACCATCTCACAAGTCTTTCCCATCTGTCCCATCTCACCAAAGAACCCTCAGCTGACACCTCCACCCTGACCTTCTTAGACTGTCTCCTCCATTCTGCACTCTGTCAGTTGCTCATCTAACATAAGAAGGTTATCCTTAATGGCCAGCAAGATCCTGTCCCTGTGAAGATTTTATGTTTCTCCACAACACCACAGGCCCTATATAACAGTTCACCGAGGAACTGTTCTCCCCTGGTCTCATGCACTGCCCCGTGCCCCCATCCTGGGGGCCAGGTGCCTGACTGCAGTCATGGTAGAACACAGCCTCAGAATGATGGGATGCCAGAAAGCAGAAGAGCAAGCCATGCAAAGAGACGAGGAGCCCTCAGAGATGGCACAGCCCACTTTGAGCACATCCACCAGGCAACCTTAAACCCTCAAGATCAGAGTCACTCCATACAGCAAACTCCGAAAACAACAGCTAAGGGTACCAGCCAAAGGGTAATTTTCAACTTCAGGCAGGAGCAATGTTTATGTTGTGGTGTCTTCAGTCTCCCTCCCATGACACAGAGGTCAACGCTCCTATCATCAGCATTCTCTTTGAACAAGGAGAACGTAATAGAACCAACATGCATCCCAGCTTTCATGACACTGTGTGTGTGTGTGTGTGCACGCGCGTGCATGCATGCGTGTGTGTGGGGGTTCACCCTACTGGTTCTGACACACGGGAAGTCCCCGGGTGACCTCAGTCTGACCTCCGAAGTGCAAACTTTCCTCCTCTTCTGTTACTTTTTCATTTATTCATCCAACAAACACTACTGGTGACCCACCACCTGCCATCATAGGGGAGACAATAAGACACTGTCAGGATCTTGCTCATAGGCTAGCAAAGACCAAGACTGCGGATCCTTCCCTTTTCCATTCACTCAACAAGTACTTGTTTAGCACTTCCTATGTTGCAGACACTGTCTGCCTCAGTGGGGCTTCGTGGAATTCAATGAGAGAGGCAGACACTGACAAACATCCACAGAAATATTACACCATGAGAAGTGACAGGGAGTTGGGCAGCGATGACTGAGGGTACCCAGGGCAGGAGGTGAGGGAAGGAATTCCAGGCTGAGGGGCCTACCAGCGGTTGCAGGGATGGACATTCAGACCAGAAGCAGAGGGCAGGATTAGTCACTCCAAGATTAGAGGCTCTGGTACAGATTTTTGGTTTTATTTGGAAAGCCTTGAGAAGATATTGCACATTTTTGGGTTTGCACTAAAAATCTCAGTCTTCCTGCTACATGGAAAACAGTCTTCTCTACAAATTCATATGTTGGGGTTCTGAGCCCTGGTATCTCACGAATGTGACCTTATTTGGAGATGAAGTGTTTACAGAGATGATTAAATTAAAATGAGGTTGCTAGGGTGAGCCCTTATCCCACATGACTGATGTCCTGATACAAAGAGGAGATTTGGAGACAGACACGCACACAGAGAGAAGGCCTTGTGAAGGAGGAGGCAGAGATCAGGGTGATGTTTGTACAAGCCAAGCAATGCCAAAGATGGCCAGCCACCACCACAAGGAGGGGACAGGACTGGGGCAGATTCTCCTCCAGGTCCTCAGAAGGAGCCAACCCTGCTGGCACCTTGATCTGGGACTTCCAGCCTCCGGAACTGTGAGAGAATGAACTTCTGTTGTTGAAGACCACGGTCTGTGGTACATTGCCATGGCAGCCCTAGCAGACGGATACACTGCTGCAGCCCATGAGGAGTGATGACAGTGACAGTCAGACATGGCTGTGTTGGGGAGAAATTTAAGCTGCCAAACAACAGGGCCTTCCTGATGATTTGTCCATAGCCTGAGGAGCAGAAGCAAGTCCAAGGTGGGTCCACATGAGAACAGTTCCACTCAGGGACACATCAGCATGTGATGGAGACTCACAGAAAACTTGATAGGTTTGTAGTAAAATTTTGAAATGAGCTAAAAGGAGAAAATGAAAAACACTTGCAATGTCTCCAACACAAAGCTACACTTAGTGGCTCGTTCCTGTAATTTCAACACTTTTTGTAAGAGGCTAAGAAGGAAGGATTGCTTGAGGCAATTGAGACCAGCCTGGGAAACAGAGTGAGACCCCCTGTCTACAAAAATGTGTAACGTGAGCCAGGCCTGGTGGTGTGCGCCTGTAGTCCCAGCGATCTAGAGGCTGAGGCGGGAAGGGTGCTTGAGCCCAGGAATTCCAGGTCACACTGAGCTATGATTGCACAATGCACTACAGCCTAGGCGATGGAATGAGACCATGTCTCCCCCTCCAAGAAAAAAAAAGCCACTTGTTCCTGCTCTGGTGAACTCTTTTGGTCATTTTCTGTGTGACAGTGACAGTACATATCTGGATGTATGTATCCAAAGATAGTGACTTGTTAACAGAAATGGAACTATCTTTACATGCCTCATATTAAGAATATAGCCTTTCGAGGTAGGAGTCGACTCCTGTGAGGTATGGTGATGGGTGCAGATGCAATGTGGCTCTCGATATCACCTTATGGACAGTTGTGTCCCCAAAGGAGGGATGAGAATAGCTACTGAAGTCCTAAAGAGCAACCCTAACTCAAGCCATTGGCACACAGGCATTAGACAGAAAGCTGGAAGTTGAAATGGTGGAGTCCAACTTGTCTGGACCAGCTTAATGGTTCTACTCCTGGTAACATTTTTGTCCGTGGATGGCTTGCTTGGGTGCAGGTGTTTGGAGACCTTTTAAAGGACTCAGAATTCATGCTTGAAGAAATGCAGGCAGACCTGTTATCCTAAACTAGGGTTTTTAATGACCACAGCAAGCAAGCATGCAGCTTACCGCTTGAAAGGTCTTGCCTCACCCAAGCTGGAGTGCAGTGGCCTTTGAAGCTTACTACAGCCTCAAACTTCCAGGCTCAAGTGATCCTCAGCCTCCCAGTGGTCTTTGTAGACCGCCTGATGGAGTCTCGTGGCACAAGAAGATTAAAACAATGTCTCCAATTTTTATAAATTTTTGCAATCCAAAAAAAAAAGAATATATGAAAAATCATTTTCCACATTTCAGTAATATTTTACCAAATAATGGGACCTATTTTTTAACAACTTTAGTGAGGTATAATTTACACACCAAAAATTTCAGTTGTTTTTAAGGGCACAATCGAATCATTTATTTTAGTAAATTGACAGTCATGCATCCATGACTGCAGTCTAATTTTAGAACATATCCCTCACCCCAGAAATGAACCCAGTGCCCATTTGCAGTGACTCTCCTTTCACACTCCATCACCCCAAGCAACACCTAAGCCACTTTCTGGCTCTATGGATTTGCCTATTCCGGACATTTCGGATAAACGGAATCATATACTACGTGGTATTTGGTGCCTGGCTTCTTTCACTTAGCATCATACTTTTGAGGTACATCTATATGGTAGCATGTATCAGTGTTTCATTTCTTTTTATTGCCAAACATGATTAAATAGTATGAATAAACTAACTGGTTCACGCATTTACCAGTTAGTGAGCATGTGGGTTATTTCCACTTTAGGGAAATTGTGAATAGTGCTGTTAAACTCATCCATGTATGAGTCTTTGTGTGGGATAGTGTTCTCATTCTGCTTGGGTATATACCTAGAAGTGGAATTTCTGGGTCATATGGTAAATAACATAAGCAACCACCAAAATGTTTTTCCAAAGTAGCTGCATTATTTCACCCCAGCAACATATGAAGTTTCCAATTTCTACACACTCTCATCAACACTTATTATTTTCTGTTTTTTAAAATTATGGTCATCCTAGCTGGAATTAAGTGGTATCTCATTGTGGTTCTAATTTGCATTTCCCTGGTGACTAATGATGTTAACAGTCTTTTCCCTATCAGCCATTCATGTAACTTCTTTTTTTTTTTTTTTTTTTTTTTTTTGAGATGGAGTCTCGCTCTGTCGCCCAGGCTGGAGTGCAGTGGTGCGATCTCGGCTCACTGCAAGCTCCGCCTCCCGGGTTCATGCCATTCTCCTGCCTCAGCCTCCCAAGTAGCTGGGACTACAGGCACCTGCCACCACGCCTGGCTAATTTTTTGTATTTTTAGTATAGACGGGGTTTCACCTTGTTAGCCAGGATGGTCTCGATCTCTTGACCTCGTGATCCACCCGCCTCGGCCTCTCAAAGTGCTGGGATTACAGGCATGAGCCACCGCACCCAGCCTCATATAACTTCTTTGGAGAAATATCTATTCAGATTCTTTGCCCACATATGTTAAAATTTGTTTTTCTTATTGTTAAGTTGTGAGAGTTATTTACGTAGTCTGAATACATGTTCCTTGTCAGTTATATGCTTTGCAAATATTTTATTCCTGGCTGTGAATTGTTTTTCAGTCTCTTAACAGTATTTCAAAGAGCTGAAGTTTTAAATTTTGATGAAGTCCAAATTATCAATGTTTCCTTTCATCACTTGGGCTTTTGAAGTCATGTCTAAGAAATCTTTGCTGAGCCCAAGATCAGGAAGATTTAGTACTAAGGATTTTTTCTGTAAATGTTTCATGGTTTCAGATCTTACATTCAGGTGGAGGATGCATTTTGAGTTTGTTTCTGTGTGCAGATCATTGGTCTGTAAATTTGCTTGTCATAGAAAGGAGACAGTGCACTCAGGCCTGGTAAAGAGAGAGCAGGTGCCAAGGCCAGGCATTCTACAGAACGGGGTACAATTTGAATTTTTTTTCAATTTGAAAAAAGACCGTTTGGAATGCAGTCTGTAGACTCAACAGAAGTGGCAGACGTTCTCAAGAGATGAAACCAAAGCCAGGCCACAGCAGGACCTGTGGGACTGTTAGAAAAGGCAGGATAAGGCAGGATCCCAGAGCGGGGCTGCCTGGCCAGCACTAGGGACAATTTGAAGGATCCAGGGGCACAGCTGCCTCCCCCACTGTTAGTCAAGGAGGAAAAGCAGTGGCCCACAGCCTTCTCAAAACGGAGACAACTAACGGGTTACCCTGGTTAGCAAGTGGACAGAAGAGAAGGGGAAAAACTTATTTTTTTAATCCAGTTGTGGTAAAACACATCTAACAAGATTGACCAGCCTAACCATCTGTAAGTGTTCAGTTCGGCAGCATTAAGTACATTCCCATTGTTGTGCTACCGTCATGACCATCCATCTGCAGAACTCTCCATCACCCCAACTGGAACTCTGTGCCCATTAAACACCAACTCCCCTGCCCCTAGCCCCAGCCCCTGGCCACCTCCATTCTCCTTTCTGTCTCTGAATTTACTGCTCTGGGGACCTCATATGAGTGGAGTCACATAGCGTTTGTCCTTCGTGAACTGCTTTTTTCACTTAGCATAATATCCTTAAGGTTCATCCGTGTGGAAACATGTCTCAGACTTTTCTTCCTTTTCAAGGCTCAACAATAATTTATTGTAAGAATGTTCTGTTTGCACAGAGTAATTTAGAGGTGCCTGTGGGGCGAACTAGGGAGAAGCAATCACTGTGCATGTGGAAGAGAAGCGCTAAAGCTCTAAATTTAAAATAAGTGGAGGTTTTGGCATGGATGAACTAACCATGGAGAGGGTGTACAGTGAGAACCTTATGATCCCGAAGAAAGGGGCAGAGAAAGGGCCATCAGTTAAAAATACTGAGGAGGAACAGTGAGGGAGCGGCAGGAGAACCAGACAGTGGGAATCCCAGGTAGCCAAGAATAATGTGGCAAAAAATTTGAGACAAGGCATACAGAAGAGGCCAAGGTCTTGGGGACCCAGGAGGTCACAGGAGAGAAACAGTGTCTGTAAAACCACACACAGAAGCCCAAGGGTGCGTCAGCAGGGCGAGGCAGGAGACAGAATCACTAGTGTGGAGACCATGGTTCCTCTCTGATGGGGAAGGAAAGAACTGACAGCGGCTGGGATTTTGAGCAGCAGGTGGGTGGACAGAAGGGGGTGCCTTCAGAATGTGGATGACTGGTGGGGTTCCAGGGAGGGGCTGGAGCTTGTGGGGTGCCTGCAGAGTGGGTGGCAGGAGGAGCTGAGTCATGGAGGAGGTAAGCAGAGATGCAGGTGTGGAAACAGCAAAGAGCTAAGAGATGAGAAGATACAAAGGGTCTGGGCAAGCAGGGAGGCAGCAGAACCATCTACTTCTCTCGCGCTGTTTTCTTGGTGGATCCAGAAGCTGGGTCATTCGCTACGGTGAGAAGCATTGCTATGATATGCATGTATGCACCTCTGCAAAATTCATATGCTGAAGCCTAATCACCTTGGTGATAGTCATGAAGTGGGGACTTTCAAGGTGATTAGGTCATGAGGGCTCTGCCCTCACAAAAAGGATTAGTGCCCTTGTAAAAGGGCTAGAGGGACATGAGATGCCCTTCTGTCTCCTCTTCCATATAAGGACACAGCATTCCTCTCTCTCTTCTCCCTCCACCATGTGATGACCCAGAAACAAGGCAGCACCTTAAAAGCAGACCATAGTCCTCACCAGACACTAAACCTACTGCCACCTTGCCCTTGGACTTCCTAGTCTCCAGAACTGTGAGAAATACATTTCTATTGTTAATAAATTACCTGGTCTGTGGTATTCTGTTATAGCAGCAGGAATGGACTAAGACAGGCATGACTGCAGGTAGCGTAAAGAGAAAGGTCAAGTTCTTGTAACAGCCGCTACAGGGAAAGTGAGCTGATGAGGAGAAAGGAAAATGTGCTGAGCCCATAGAAGAAAGCAGGACAGAGCCAAGGCTGTGTGTGTGTGTGTGTGTGTCTGTGTCTGTGTGTGTGTGTGTGTGTGTGTGAAATTAGAGAGGACAGGGAGAGAGAGAGAGAAGATAAGTCGATAAAAGAATGGACGGATGGATGCATAGATAGATGGTAGCTATGGAGACAATATGAAAATACACTAAAATATGGAAATATGGAATCATAGCTGTCTCTGAGGGGTGGGATCATGAGCTTTTAATTTCAGTCTTTAATAATGTTTTGTAATTTCCGAATCTCCTACAAAGGGGATATTTTATTAGTGAGATAAAACAGTCCAATTCTATGTTTAGAGATAATTGGGCACAAAACCCAAACAAAATTCTGAGCAGTTCTGAGTGTCCAACAGAGACTGAAACTGTGCATTTGTAGTGGAGCCAGCCAGCAAGTTTATGTGGCCTTGTTCAGCTACCCTCAGCAGCCCAGCAACAATGAGCTTGGAATAATCACCACGCCAAGGCTGTGCATCTCTGAAACACTCAGTTCCTGTCCAGAGCCCTGTTGCGTGCTTCATGTACATCACCCCACCACCTTCCAAGGCTCACATTGTTATCACACCAATTCTCAGGTGAGAAAGATGAGTATTGGGTTAATGAACTCCCTTGGGATTTCACAGCAGTTCAAAAGTGGTGTCAAGTTGGCCTCACCCCAGCCCCATGCACACCCTTAGCCCCATCTGAGCAGTGAAGGACTCAGACCTGGGTAACTGGGCTGGAGTGGGTGATGCTGAGAGAGGGACTTAACCTATGAGGAGAGGTCAGGCTGAAGACCCAGTAGGGCCAAAAGAGAAGCAGATTTTCAGAGGATCCCTCTGACTTCAGAAGTAAATGGAAATAGTTTCTTTTGATAGCAACAGGAGGCAGCCAAATGCCTAGACAGATGGGGTGGGTACCCAGTGAAGCCCCACCTCCAAGCTGAAGACAATTTAAAGCCTGGAAGCTAAATTTAAGTTAAATCCTCAGACTGGATTGAGAACTTGCCTTCCTTCTGATTGATCCCCACCCTTCACCTATTTTACATGTGCCTACCCTTTCCTAATTGGTTTTCTACACTGCTGTGCCCACCATTGAGTGGTGTCTTCACTTTAACCTATTTTGCATGCTCACAAACCAATCAGCATGCACTTCCCATCCTGTGCCTATAAAGACCCCAGACTCAGTTGGTAGATGGGGAGATGGTTGGACTTTGAGGAGACAGACTTCAGAGAAGAGGCGATCAGGCTTCAGGAAAGATGGCCTGCCCTTCCTGTCCCCTCTCCAGCTCCACTCTCTACTGAGAGCCATGTTCATCACTTAAGAAAATTATCCGGCTTCACCATCCTTCAACTGTCTGTGCGACCAACCCGACCTCATTCTTCTTGGATGCCAGACGAGGGCTAGGGACCCACTGAGTATGGGTATCCAAAAAGGCTGTTACACAGGCCCTTTGCCCTCGCTGACAGAGGGCAACTGCTCTGGGCACTGCCACAAGCGGCCAACTGAGCTGCTAACACACCGCCATCTGCAGACAGTGGAGCTAGGACAGCAACAGAACACGCCACCTAGGCACCACTGCAGGCCCCACACAGAGCTTGCCCCTGCTGGCGTCCAGAGGAGCTGACTGGATCCCTCACCCGCTTGTTCACACACTCCCTCCCACAAGGGGTTGAGCACATGGACTGAATAAACAGGGCACCCCTGTGGTGTGTCCAGCAAAGGGGCCAAGAAGAATACTGCATCAATTTAACTTCAGCCTTAGTATCATCCTTCTGCATTCAGCTACTTGCTGGTAAAAACCAGAGGGTGTACTGACTTGTGGGAACATTCAAGTATGTTCAGAGCTATACAAATCAGGTGTAAATATCCCTTATATTAGTGGTTTCTGACTGATGAAAAATCCGTGGTTAGACCCCATTCCTAAATGCTAAGATAATGCTAAGAAGATCAGAAAGGGAAATAATTCTTATACATGGTTACTGCTTTCAAGTGAGAACTAAACTCTGACCTTTTTTTCTCTTGCCAAAATACATATCTAAGGCACTTGGGGAGTCACACCCTACAAACCATAACATCTCATTTTGATGGGCTTTTTTCTTAACCCGATATGATGTGCCTTGCTCTCCAGCCTCACTCTGGTACACCATCACATGGCAGACAGGAGGCCCTGAAGGAAATCAAACCATGTTATCCCAAAATATATTTCTTTGACATATTTTGAAATGGCTGCCACAGGACTAACAGATTGGAATATCCCCCACAAAGCCACCTTTTGTGGGGAAAATTTTCATCTGTACTGTATCTCCATTCATGCAGCCAGGTCTTCCCTTTCTAGGCCTTTCCCGGATCTAGGAGAGATTAACTGAGAGCCTGACACCTTTAAGGTCTGAGAAGAGACATTCACCATCTATTCTCTCTGAGGGCTGCCACCTATGAGCCTTCCTCTACATAACAAGAGCCTTAGCCTCACAACCCCCTTATCTTAACTCAGGCATTCCTTTCCCTGGACTTCAAGTCTTTAGATAATAGCTTAACTCTCAACAAACTGTCAACTAAGAAATCTCTAAAACCCACCTATGACTTGCAACCCCATGGCTTCAAGATGTTCCTCCTTTCGTGGCGCAACCAATGTATACCTTCCAGGTACTGACAATTTTATCTGCAATTCACATATTGAACCAAACTGTAAAACCAAACTGAAACTTAACGGCCTCAGGCGCTCTTACTCGGCACCATGGTCACTCCTATTGGCTAAGAATAAACCTCTTTAAATGTATTTTGGCAGAATTTGGTTTTCTTACAATCATGAGGCTAACATCTTACCAGGAACAAAGATGACAAATACAACCAAAGAAAAATCACATGAATTTTAACTGCATGATGCAATAGAAACAGTTGGGGCCATAATTCCATCAAAACATAAATGTGTCCTAAATAAAAATATATTAAAAATATAAATATATATGTAGAAGTATAAATAGAGGCCATAAACCTTTCCTGGAAATAGTCAACAGCAAGCTGAGCATTAGCCTAGATGGAACCCTTAATCCTTTCCAATTTATGGCTTCAGAAACCAAGGGAAGATTTGCAGTTTCCTAGACCACTGAGTTGTACCCTAAAAGGAGGGTAAATCTATATTTTTGTACTGCAACAATGAAAATGTTTATTCACGCTGATTTATTCTATCTCCAGAATACAGGAAATTGAAAATGAATGATGTGGGGCAGGAAAGGGAGAGTCTGACAGCCTAAAGTTTAAGTCGTGCTTTCCTCCTCTTTAAAATAAGGATAACACGAGTACACACCTTAGTGGATTGTTTTGAGTACCAAGTAAAACTGAAACGGCCTTTGCAAAAATTGCAACAGGGAGAAAACTTATGACAGTGAAAGAGTTCTGACCTAACCGACTCCATCTTGCTTCCAACCTCCAACCTGCCTTCTTCATTCCTGGGAGTAGGCAGAACTAACTTAGGGAGAAACTTAGTTTATAGTTTAACTTTAAAATAAGATGGATAACAGACCTTTCCCAAAACAAACCCCCTTCTTGCCTGGGGACAAGACTGCCTTTGTAAAACTAACAAATTCACCACAAGATTAGAAATTAGGGTTTAGGAGTCATGCAGAAAGAGGCCAAAAGATTCTGAACCTCCCCAGTTGCTCTTATGGATAACATCACTATTGTAAAACCTAAGATTGGTGTTCAAGGTATTTTTCAAACCCTGCATTCTAATGCATCAGGTGGCACCATCTATACCAGTAAACTGACTCAACCAGTTCAGCAATCCCACCCAGGCACAGAAGACAGCAAGAAGAATCCACTTCAATCACCTATGATCTCATCTCCAAGCTGACCAATCAGAACTCCCCACTCTCTGGTCCCCTAACTGCCAAATTAATCCTTTAAACACTCCAGACTCTGAGTTTTCAGGGAGACTGATTTGAGTAATGAAACTCCAGTCTCCCTTTTAGCTGGCTCTGCATGAGTTAAACTCTTTCTCTATTGCAATTCTTGTATCTTGATATATTGGCTGTATCTGGGCAGCAGGCAAAATGAACCCATTGGGTGGTTACAGTTAGGTCAGATCTTTTTCACTGTCATAATTTTCTTACTGTCATAATTTTTGCAAAGGCAGTTTCAGAACTATGCATGTAAAGTTCTCCATACATCAAATAAATGTTGGCCTAAATATTTTTTAAACAGGAAGCATGTAGAAACTGAGAAGAAATAAACTGCAGTGTTTGAATATTTAGATAAGTTCCTTTTTTCAAGGCTCATGGAAAATTTGGGAAGCAGCTTGGAAAAGTACTGAACCAGATCATGACTATAATGTTTATTCGGACTAATAAACTGCTTAAATGTTAAAACAATAAATCCCAAACGCAAAGAACACCAGGAAATAATACCATTATGAGGTCGGCAATAGCTATTTCTTGCAATCTACAGAAGATGCACTATAAATATATAAAGTTTGATGACTTCAAATTTTTTAATTTGTGGTAAATAAAGGTGTTTTTTGTTTGTTTGTTTGTTTGTTTTTTGAGATGGAGTCTTGCTCTGTTGCCCAGGCTGGAGCACAGTGGCATGATCTCAGCTCACTGCAAGCTCCGCCTCCTGGGTTCATGCCATTCTCCTGCCTCAGCCTCCCGAGTAGCTGGGACTACAGGCGCCCGCCACCACGCCTGGCTAATTTTTTGTATTTTTTAGTAGAGACAGGGTTTCACCATGTTAGCCAGGATGGTCTTGGTCTCGTGACCTTGTTGTGATCTGCCTGCCTTGGCCTCCCAAAGTGCTGGGATTACAGGTGTGAGCCACCGCGCCCAGCCAATAAAGGTGCTCTTAAAAATGGGTTTGGCCAAGTGCAGTAGCTCACACCTGTAATCCCAGCACTTTGGGAGGCCAAGGCAGGAGGACTGCTTGAGGCCAGGAGTTTGTGACCATTCTGAGCAACATAGTGAGACCCCGTCTCTCCAAGAAATAAATTTAATAAAATTAGCCAGCAGAGGTGGCACACACCTGTAGTCCCCGCTCCTGGGTAGGCTGACTTAAGAGGAGCATGTGAGACCAGGAATTCAAGGCTGCAGTGACCTGTGACTGTGCCACTGCACTCCAGCCTGGGTGACACAGTG
The DNA here is from genome assembly GCF_029281585.2 of Gorilla gorilla gorilla. Classification (NCBI taxonomy): domain Eukaryota; kingdom Metazoa; phylum Chordata; class Mammalia; order Primates; family Hominidae; genus Gorilla; species Gorilla gorilla. The sequence continues at coordinate 27,920,501 of NC_073240.2, forward strand.
AGACCTTGTCTCAAAAAAAGGGCAGGGAGGTTCAATTTCATTTATCTTTGTAAATTTTTGTTTGTTTGTTTTTGGTTTTGGTTTTAGTTTTGCCTTTTTTGGAGACAGGGTCTCACTTCCGTTGCCCATGCTGGAGTACAACGGCACGATCACGGCTCACTGCAGCCTTGATTTCTTGGGGTTAGGTTATCCTCCCACCTCACTCTCCTGAGTAGCTAAGACTGTCACCATGCCCTGCTTAGCAATTATTTTTAAATAAGTATATTCCTTTCTCTGACTATAAAATAATTTCTGTTTATTGTAGAATGTTTATAAAAAGTAAAGCAAAGAAAACCCTCACTATCTTGAGGTAAGGATTGTGAATATTTTGGTGAACTGATTTACAAGTTTGTGTTGCACATATGGGTTAATTTAATATAGTGGAGATCATGCTTATATTGAATTTTGTGCTGCATGCTTCACATTATGTAAAATTTCATGCTGAACATCTTTCCACATTCAAAATCCTTTAATAACCACTTTATTATGTGAAAATCTACTGTCTGATATATCATAATTTATTTAACCCACTTCCCTTTTAACTGTTGTAAATAACATAATGATGAACACCTCCATAGCCATAAAGGCAAGTTTCCACGTTAGTATTTTGTAGGATGCACACTGGGGGTGAATGCACATTTTATGGCTATGATCACATGGAAAAACCCTCGGTTTAGGCCAGGCGTGGTGGTTCACGCCTGTAATCCCAGTACTTTGGGAGGCCAAGGCAGGCGGATCATGAGGTCAGGAGATCGAGACCATCCTGGCTAACACGGTGAAACCCTGTCTCTACTAAAAATACAAAAAATTAGCCAGGCGTGGTGGCGGGTGCCTGTAGTCCAGGCTACTCGGGAAGCTGAGGCAGGAGAATGGCCTGAACCCAGGAGGTGGAGTTTGCAGTCAGCCAAGATCGTGCCACTGCACTCCAGCCTGGGCGACACAGCGAGACTCTGTCTCAAAAAAAAAAAAAAACAAAACCCTCGGTTTCTGCATACCTGTGTACTTGTACCTGTTGGTGCCTGTATACCTGAATGGCCTCACAACTCAGGCACCTGCTAATCAGCTCATTAGACAGACCAAAGAGAAAGCTCATTATTTTCATTTACATTTTTTATTTCCAAGCACAAGTAATCTGCATCACTGTTTTTCTGAGGGTTGGAGTTATTCTTATCATAGCATTCTTTTTATATTATGGTTATTAAACCTCTGACTAACGTATTTTGGCAAGTTAGTTTTCCTTTCTGTTATTTGCCTCTCATCTCTTCGTTGCTTTGGGATGTGCACGTTTTAACAGCCGTCAGATACAGATGCATATTTTCACAGCGGTCAGATAGAGCTTGCCTCCTCTGTCAGGCTGCATGGTACAGGGGACGGCCCCGAGCTGAGCTTTGTCACTCTCAGCAGAACTCACCTGCCTGGGCTTCAGCCTCCGCACTTGTAAAAAAGGGAGCCAGTTGTCGTCTCTCATTTCCCTCCAGCTCCGGAAAGATAAACTGTCTAGTGACTCAGTGCAAGGCATACTCAGTTCATCCTTCCTAAACTTCATAAATAGCAAATGTTGCCAATAAGGATTAGGTGACACATAAAATCAGAGTCTCTCAGACAACCTGAGGGGCATGATTTGTTTGCTGCAAACTTACGATTTTTCCTTAAGTACCTTACACATGGCTAACATTTGTTCATTTTACTTTGCCTATCCTACAACAGCAGTCTTCAGTCCCTGGGCTGTGGTCTGGGACCAGTCCGTGGCCTGTTAGGAACCGGGCCACACAGCAGCAGGAGAGCTGCAGGTGAGTGAACCTGACTGCCTGAGCTTGGCCTCCTGTCAGATCAGTGGCAGCATTAGATTCTCATAGGAGCACAAATCCTACTGTGAACTGCACATGTGAGGGATCTAGGTTGCACACTCCTTATGAGAGTCGAATGCCTGATGATCTGAGGTGGAATAGTTTCATCCCAAAACCATACCCCTCCCCCAATCGCCCATCTGTGGAAAAAATTGTCTTCCACAAAACAGATGCCTGGTGCCAAAAAGGTTGGGGACCCTGTCCTAAAACGCAGGATTAAAATAAAAAATTCTTGTCTGAGTTTTGAGATCCTTGTTGATCTAAGTCCCAGGAAATGATGTTTCAAATAGAGACTGAAACAGCAATAATGATGCTTTACCTAGTAGCTCCATCTGTCTCAGAGTGAAAAGTAGCACCCTTCCTTTCTGTATTTAGGAAGAAGGGAAACACAATTCACTATTTGGGGAACTTACAGTCTTTATTATGTTCTTAACCTTTTTCACTGTGGTCTCTGGGAACCAATTCTCTCTCCATTCATCTTAACTCACACCAGAAGTGACCAGTTTCTTATGAGCAGGAGATGACCTTAAGACCCGCAGCATGGACTTCATTTGGGGTTGGCCCTTTGTCGCCTGAGGAGAGGCTTATCTTCTTTAGTGCTTTATTTAATGGAATATTCTTCACCTTTGAGCTGTTAGTAGCAAATGGTGAGTGGCTTCTCTTCACCAGTTTTCAGACTATTTCAGAGAAAACTGGTGATCAATGGTTGATAATTCTCTGACTTGAATCCTAATTGCCAAATGCAATCCAAAGTTATTCCGACAATGAAACATTAACACATTAATACTCACTTGCCCTAGTTTAGTAACAGAGACCTGTACGGTCTAAATCTATGGATGGATGTTAGGTGACAAGCTAGCCACCCAATATGCTCAAGTGTAGGTAAAACTGTATTTATTTTCTAAACACAGTGAGCTGAAGACCAGAAAAGGGAATGCATGGTATGTCTCAGACCCTGTGTTAGGTGCTTTATATATGTGGCCTTGTTGAATTCTCACAGCAAACATGAGAAGCAGAAGTATCATCTCCAGTTCATAGGTAACTGAATTTCAAAGGGTTTTATTCACTTAATGAAACCACCTTTGCAAAAATTATGACAGAAAAGTCTGACATAGGAAAATTATGACAGTGAAAGAAATCTGACCTAACTGACTCCATTTTGTTTCTAAGCTCTAAGTTGCCCTTGGTTCATTCTTGGGCCCAGCCTAACTAACTTTGGGAGGAATTCAGCTTATAGTTCAACTTTGAAACAAAGAAGATAACAGCCCCTCCCCAAAACAAGCCCCGTCCTTACTTGGAGACCAGACTGCCTTCGTTAAACTAACAAAGTAGCCACAACATTAGAATTTATGGCTAGGGAGTCATGCAGCCAGAAGCCACAAGGTTCCAAACTTGGCCAATTGCTCCTACGGATAACTAGTACCATTGTAACACCTAAAACTGATGTTTGTGGTATTTTTCAGACTGTGCATTGTGATGGACCAGCTGGTGCCACCCAGACCAGTAAACTGGTTCAACTATTTATGTGATCCCACTCAGGAATGAAAAACAAGAAGACAGTTTTGGTCCCTATGATTTCATCCCCGACTTGACCAGTCAGCATTCCCCAGCCCCTTGCCCACCAAACTATCTCTAAAAAAACCCCAGCCTTCTAATTTTTTAATTGTGGGGGGAGGCTGATTTGAGGAAATAATAAAACTCCTGTCTCCTGTCTAGCAGGCTCTGTGTGCACTAAATTCTTTCTCTACTGCAATTCCTGTATCTCAATAAATCAGCTCTATCTAGGCAGCAGTCAAGAACTCGATGGGCACTTACATTGTTATGGCCCTAATATGTACATACTCCAGCCCATACACATCTGTCTGATTCCAAAGAATGACTCTGACTATGGAGATAGTCATAGTTCTCATAATCAACTGGATATCTGGAGGATCCCAGTGCTGCCACACATTCATCTGCATGTACATTTTCCCTTCTGATGGTCAGGCCTTCTGTTAGCTGCTGCTGCCTGAAGTGTACATTTTAAAGGGATTCCTCCATCATTCCTGCCAATACTGCCATATTATTTTCCCTTCTGATGGTCAGGCCTTCTGTTAGCTGCTGCTGCCTGAAGTGTACATTTTAAAGGGATTCCTCCATCATTCCTGCCAATACTGCCATATTATTTGCACGAGGTTCCCTGTCCAGCATTTGGAGGCTTTGTGTAGGTGCTCACACATCTGTGACGTAATGCTGATTTCCTCACCCATAGTAATTGACATTTGAATGGAAATTGGCCATTTTGATTGCAAACATTCTGGAACTGCTATGTTGCCAATTGAAACGGAACCCTCAAAACCATTATTCAACAACAAAGGAAGTCACAGGATACCCATTTGGATGATAGGTCATAGGTGAGAATCACTACACTAAAATAAATTGATCAAATTGTTCCTACAAGCAATTCCATTTCAGTCCCTGGAATTTGTTTTCACTTTCCTATTCAGCCACATGAATACAGAGGCTACATCCACTCTATTTTGCTCTTGAGACCAAGGGGTAAAGATGGTGCCTTCAGATGCCTGTGATGGCTCAAGAAGGGGCCTGGGAGGTTGTTGGAGGCAGCCATGGAACCACTGTCAATGGTACAAGTCATGCACTATTCTTTAGCTTGTTGAAGTTTCATTTTCTGTTTGAAAAATGAAACCAATAATTTATCTAAAACAAATTAAGGCTGGGCGCAGTAGCTCATGCCTGTAATCCCAGCACTTTGGGAGGCTGAGGCAGGTGGATCACTTGAGGTCAGGAGTTCAAGAACAGCCTTGCCAAGGTGGTGAAACTCCATCTCTATTAAAATACAAAAATTAGCCAGGCGTGGTGGGGAAAGCCTTTAATCCCAGCTACTTGGGAGGCTGAGGCAGGAGAATCGCTTAAACCCAGGAGGTGGAGGTTGCAATGAGCCAAGATCGTGCCACCGCACTCCAGCCTAGGCGACAGAGAGAGACTCTGTCTCAAAAAAATAAATAAGTAAATAAATAAATAAATAAATAACAGGTTAAGTATCATGATGATGGCAAATGGAAAGCTGAAAATCTTGAAACTATTTTCAACAAACTTGACTGAAATATACCATTTTCCAAATAGGTTCACCTGGTAGTCTGAATAGAGAGTAGAAAGAGGAAGATGGAAATGAGGAAGAAATACATGTTCTTTGTCAAGAAAGGAGTAGTTTATTAGCATAATCCAGCATGTTCCTGGAGAGCAAGCACCATCCACCATGAGCACTGGCCTGCACTGGGCCACCCATGGGGAGACACACACAGAAAGTTACATTGTAAAAGCATCTTGTTGCCAGTATTGCCAGGAATCATGGAGGAATCCCTTTAAAAAGCACACTTCAGGGAGTGGCAACTAACAGAAGGCCTGACCATCAGAAGGGAAAATGAGGCTAGGCGTGGTGGCTCACACCTGCAATCCCAGCACTTTGGGAGGCCGAGGCGGGTGGATCACAAAGTCAGGAGTTTGAGACCAACCTGGCCAACACGGTGAAACTCGGTCTCTACTAAAAACACAAAAATTAGCCAGGCATGGTGGCACGCCTCTGTAATCCCAGCTACTCAGGAGGCTGAGGCAGGAGAATTGCTTGAATCCAGGAGGTGGAGGTTGCGGTGAGTCGAGATCATGCCACTGCACTCCAGCCTGGGCGACAGAGCAAGACTCCATCTCGGAAAAAAAAAAAAAAAAGAAGAAGGGAAAATATACATGTAAATGTGGCGACACTAGGATCCTCTAGATATTCAGTTGATTAGGAGAACTATGGCTATTTCCATAGCAATCAAATGTGTGTAATAAACAGTTTTGTTACATGGTAGTTAAAACCACCGGATCTCAGATGGTGAGGGATTTCTGAAATCCCAAGTCAATTTCCTCGTTTCTCTCCTCTAAGCTTCTATATATAGAGGATAAATACATCAGAGTTAATAGTTGCCTAATTTAGAATGAAAAGCAACTGGCAACTGCCCAAAATGCTTTGACAGTAAGGACTATTCCCCAAATCTGGCGAAAGTCCGGGCCTGTTTATCATACAGAGAGAACCACCACCACACAGCAGCCAGATTCTGTGGGATATTTTGGGGAAAGCACCCAGGATACGGACAACTTGGGTTGTAGATCTGGTTTTGCCTTTTCTGGTCACGACTCTTGTGAGCCTCAGTTTCCCCACCTGCAAAGTGAGACAGAACCTGCTAGGTACACCACAAAGATCTGTTACGATGTTAAAGCGAGATGCCAAGTGCCCACATCCGGAAACTATAATGAATTATAAAAATATTTGTTTGGTTTTGCGGGGCAAGGGGTTTTGAGACAGGGTCTCGCTCTGTCGCCCAGGGTGAAATGCAGTAGCGTGCACTCATGGCTCACTGCATCCTCAACCTCCTAGGCTGAAATGATCCTCCTACCTTAGATTCCCAAGTAGCTGGGACCACAGGCATGCACCACTGTATCTGGCTAATTTTTAAAATTATTTGTAGAGGTGTGGGGGTCTCCTTATGTTGCCCAGGCTGGTCCTGAACTCCTGGACTCAAGTGATCCTCGCGCTTTGGTTTCCCAAAATGCTGGGATGACAGGTTTGAGCCACTGTGCCCAGCCAAGAATAAAAAAAAAAAAATTAAAAGAAATATTTCCTCACTGACAATTAGTGTAGGTAAAAACAGGCAAATTGAGTAGTTTGAGATAGTCACACTGAAGGAGACTCATGGTTCCTGATCACCAGCTGAATTCTCAACGGAATTCTCAACACTGACATGCTCAAGAGAAAACTATGACATACCCACATACATGCACATGCCTACACATGCACATACACACATGCATACAAACCCACACACAAAGCACATGTACACGCACACACACACACACAATTCTTTGCCTCCCCTTAATTATTTGCAAACTCTTAAGTATCTAACACACTTGGTATCTGAAAGCCAAGTCAAATTAAAGTTTCCTTTAATTCTGAGCACCTGTATGCAAGACCCCTGCTAGATGTCTACACGAGGCATCCCTTTTCATCATCATAGTCACTCGTCAGCCAGGGGACATTTACAAGGTGCTTGGGGAACGCAGACAAAAGCAGCACCTCTGAACTCTGGAGTGGAGCACAGTAGCGTGCAGGGAAAGGCTTACATGCACAAGAGCAAGAAGGGGTTTCAGGTATGGTGAGGGAAATGCATATGGGATGCAGAGAAGACGAGAGTGGGGATTGGAAGCGGTCTTGCAATGAAGTGAGGGGACACCCAAGGAGATGCAGGAGCTCATCCCACCGGAAAGAGCCCAGCTAAGCAGGGGGAAAGCAAGCCAGGATGTGAACCTGGACCCGCCTGGAACAGCGTCCTCCCAGTCCTCAGGCCAAAGTACTGCCTAGGAAGGAATTTGGCTATGTGAGTGCTGAGCTCTTAATATGGTTGTTATGTCTGACGTGTAGCTCTGATTGCCACAAACCACATGAAAAAAAATGTTGTATTATATAACAGACACTGAGTATTCAATTAAACGCAGCCGAGATAGTCAAATTAAAATATAACCCACGGATGACTCATCTCCACTGTACTTCCTAACTTTCCTCAGATGCCATCTTTAATAACCATCAAAACACAATCCCTTTGAATGAACGGAGGCTTTAGAACCTGTGCAGTGCATACAAAGGAAGTATGTTTACCAGAAATATATCTTCCCAGCTGATCTATACTTATCCTCTTTCATCTTTATCCACATTTCATACAAAGAAAATAGGCATTGCTGTTACCATAGAAAAGCATGAATGCTACAATTTTCAAAGATTCTGTGCTTTCAAAGATAGCTCTAAAAGAACCCTGACAGGATATAAAGGGTTAACTCTCTATTGGGTTGGGCAGAAAAGAAGGTTTATCCAAGGGGGTAAGCTCAGCCATCCTCCCTCCCTTCCATAGACACATCCAACCACGACTCCCTCACTGGATTACGCTGCCCAGTTCACAGCCAGGGGCATTTCCACAGCTGTTAAACCTGCATCAGGAAACAAACGGCCTTATTTTTAGCTTTCAGTGGTTTGTGTAAAACCCCATAATAATTAGGCCTCATTACTCTTGTGCAGCTCCATGCCACGGTGCCTCTGCACAGACGAACAGGGAGAGCCTTGGCCTTAGAAAAAAGGTGCCCACAACCCTGGTCTCCGCACGCACAGCTCGCCCCAGCAATCACAAGAGAAAGGCCCTCACTTCTAATGCACAGTGCACAGGAGTACCTTTCAGGGCAGTGTCATTACAACCCCAACCCAAATCAGATCAAGAAAGGAAGACACAGTCACATGAGGATAGGAAAAGCATTACCAGAACACAGAGGCAACTCCAACAGACCCAACACATCTTTTAGTGTTAGCATTCTTCATTTGCTTTACAGTTATTTTTAAGTAATTATGGCTTTACAAGATGTTGCAAATGTTTAAAAGCCCAGGATGGTTCCACATACCCCCTGCCCAGTGTCCCCCAAGGCTGTCATCTGGCATAATTCTAGCACAATATCAAAAACTAGGAAATAGACATTGGTACATTCCACAGATCACATTCAGATTTCAGCAGCTTTACATGTAAACCTGTGTGTGTGTCTCTCTGTGTGTAGTTCTGTGCAATCTCATCACATGTATAGGTTTGTGCAACCACTACAATTGAGATACAGAACCAATCAGAACCGTTCATTGCGACAGGTCTCCCTCGTGACCCCCTTCATAGCCACATCAGCCTCCCTCCTCTCTAATCCCAACCCTGGCAATGACTGATGTATTCAACTTTTCAATTTTGTTATTTTTAGGAACATTATATGATTTTCTATCTAATAGCTCTACAAATTACTAAAAGTGGGGTGCTGAAATCTCCAACTATAATTGTGAATTTGTCTGTTTCTCCTTTAAGCTATTAGTTTTGGTATCACGAATTTCATGGTTTTGATGCATGCATATTTGGGACTGCTATGTCTAATTGCCACACTGATGTTTTAAATTGTGATGTGATGTCCTTCTTTTCATCGCTCTTTAATCTACATTATCTGACATAGTCATGCCTGCTTTTTTAAAAGTTAGTGCCTGCAAAATATATCTTTTTTCATCACCTGACTTTCAACTTACCTGTGCTGTCATGTTTGATGTGAGTTTATCGGAAAGCATGCACTGAATTTGCATCCTAGTTTTTATTCATTCTGAAAATCCCTGTCTTTAAATTGCTATGTTTAGACCTTTTATATTTAAGATAGATATTTTAATAGCCTTGAGAGGTCAAGGCTAAAGCCTGCCAATTTATTTCTTGTTTTCTGTTTGTTCCGTTTTCTATACCTCTGTTTGCTTTTCCTCTTGCATTCTTATAGATCACATGAACACCTTTTGGAAGTCCATTTTAATTTTTCTATAGTGTTTTCCATTATATATTTTTGTATGATTTTTAGTGATTAAGTTTTAACATATATGTAAGTCATACATCAGAGCCTACTGGTATCAGCATTTTAACACTTCAAGCAAAATTTAAAAACTTGTCCTCTATTAAGTCCTTTTATTCTCCCATCTTTTAAAATAGAAATGTCTTAAGAATTTCCTCTACATTTTTTTAATAGAGACAGGGTCTCACTTTATTGCCCAGGTGGGAATGCAGTGGTGATCATAGCTCCCTATAACCTCAGACTGCTGGACTCAAGCAACCCTCACCTCAGGCTCCTGAGTAGCTGGGACTACAGGCATGTGCTACCATATCCAGCTAATTGTTTTTTAAATTTTTTGTAGAGATGGGGTCTTGCTATGTTGCCCAGGCCTCCTCTACATTCACTGAACACTACATCAGATAGTAACGTTAATTTTTGTTTCAATCTTCAAACATACTTTAAAAAAAACTCATGAGGGGGCAGCCTATTGTATTTATCACTCATTTACTCATACCATGTTCAGGGTGTTTTAGTTGTGGACAGGGCATGGGAGGAAGAGGGATACGCCATGTTGGCCAGAATTATAAGCCTCATCTTCACTTATTACTTCATCCAGTCTTGACTGTGTATGTTTCACAGTGGAAAGAAATCATTTTTTTGCATATTAAAAGCAATTTATTTATTTATTTTTAATTATTATGGGTACCTCATAGTTGCATATATTTATGGGGTACATGTGATGTTCTGATATAGTCATACAGTGTGCAATGATCAAACCAGGGTAATGGGGTACCCATCACCTCAAGCCCTTATCATTTCTTTTTTTTCCTTTGTTTTTTTTTTTTTTGGAGTTTCGCTCTTGTTGCTCAGGCTGGAGTGCAATGGTGCAATCTCAGCTCACCACAACCTCTGCACTGCCACCTCCTGGGTTCAAGCTCAGCCTCCCAAGTAGCTGGGGTTACAGGCATGTAACACCACGCCCAGCTAATTTTGTATTTTTAGTACAGACAGGGTTTCTCCGTGTTGGTCAGGCTGGTCTCAAACTCCCGACCTCAGGTGATCCACCCACCTTGGCCTCCCAAAGTGCTGGGATTACAGGCGTGAACGCCCTTATCATTTCTTTGGGTTAAGAACACTAGGAACATTCCAATTCTACTGTTACAGTTATTTTTTTAACATTTTAATGTATATTTTATATATAACATTTTATATTTTAGCATTTTAAAATTAAAGTATTTAAAATGTTAAAATACAAAATACATTATTTTTAACTATAGTCGCCCTACTGTGCCACCTATCACTAGATCTTATTCATTGTATCCATCTGTATGTTTCTACCTGTTAACCATGACCACTTTACCCCTCACTCCCTGCCACTCTTCCCAGCCCCACCACTCTACTCTCTCTCCACGAGTTCAATTTCGGGGGAAGAAATCTTCAAGATCATAGAATTAAATACTCTCATTTAACAAATGCAAAACAGAATCATCATGCAAAATCGCAAAGGTAGCAGAGATTACCAAACTGTTATTTGTAAGGCTGGATGTAAACATAAAATTAAAGAACCAAGATTTAAAAACTAAAAGTATCTTTTAAATAGCTGTAGTAATGACAGTAATAATAGCAAATGAATGTTTTCTTTTTGATATTTACCCTCTGGTCCACCTTAAGTGACATTCCATTTCCCATGCATGACAAGAGGAGGAATAAGAAATAAGCGAGAAAAAGGAGCTGGTGTCAGGTAAAAGGAGAGCATAAATGCTCATGTGGGCACTCATGTTGGAAGGGCTGGGCACCCCCGACAAGTCATTTCATCTTTCTGGGGCACCATTTCCTAATCTTCAAAATGGAAATGATAAAACCTCATCTAACTGCCATACGGGCTTACGTGTTGTTTTTTTTTTTTCTTTTCTTTTAAAGGTGCTAATGAGCTACTTCATATGACAGCAATAGGAAAAACTATAAAGTTGTACAGAAGAAAAAGTATAAACCTGGCTATTTATAATGGATGATAACAATAAAAAGTGTGCATTTGTGTTGAAATGGCACGTGTGGTAAGCCACTGAGACAAGTAGGTTTACAAGTATAAAACCTTTCTCAACCTCAGATAATTCAAAGTAGAAACCCCCTGACCTTAGACTGTTATTTTACCAAGCACACGCACAAACATGCACACACAGACCAGCTTTTTAGCCTGAAGCCACTGTCTAAAGGAAAGCATGCTTACATAAGTACACTAGCACTGAAAAATGGCCTCTGTGAAACTCCTCAATAATCCAGCCAAGTGTGATGCTATTTTTAGGTTTCAGGGGAAATGAATTGTTCAGATGAAAGCATTACTCCTTCATTCTACCCAAGTACCATATTACTTATGGTCAAACAATTTTTAAGGCACCAACTGAGTAGTGTATTTCTATTGCTTGGCAGATGGGAAGCAAGAACAGAATATTTTTATTGTGACTCTTTCTGAAAAGTAATTTGTCAGAGGTAATGTACTTTCCACTCACCAGCAGCATACCCGGCTTCTTGCACGCACCAAAGTCACTCAGCGTGGTGAAGTAGGGGGAGGCCAAGGGCTGCAGTGACCCTGCCAGGCTTGTCACGAGCCATTGGCTGCTCTACATGAAGCAGTTCAGAAACTACAGGCGAACATGGAAGGATACGAAATGGTCTGCAAGCCACTGAGAGCCTGACAGTCGTTACTTGTATGGTTAATCATCAGTGCATGTCAAATGCAGGGCAGGGCAGGAACTAGGGAGGCAATCTAGTGCCTCTTGCCTCTTCAGGGATTCCTATGTCACCTGCAGGACTCAGGATATCTAAGGGAATGGAGGCCTGGGGTGCCCCCTGCCTTGAAAGAGGAAGGATTTGTGCAGAAGCAATGTTCCATGGTCCTAGGACACATTTAGACAGCCAGAGTTGCTCTCAAAGGGAAGACTTGTCAGGAAGAAGAAACATGAAGCCAGTCGCTTCATGGCCCAGGAAGCGTTGAGCAAGAAGGATCAGGGCTCTCTGTTTCCACTACAGCCACCTCTAGATCTGAACACTCATCTCTGCCTTCTTCCAGGGAGGCAAGGAGTTATCCATCCCTTCTGAAAATGACCTCAGCCAGCACAAGAACTGGTGCCCACCCCCGTGCACACCAACTGCAGGGGTTAGGTGCTTTTGGTGTGAAAATAACAGGACATGGATTGATTGAGAGCACACCACTCCATAATACATGAATATCACCTCGCTTCGGTCCCGAACGCATCCTGTATTACTGTCTCTGTTCTACAGTGAAGGAAAACAGAGGGTCACGGTTGCAGGTTTCACACCTGGGTTAGGGCACAGCCACGATTCCAGCCAAAGTCTCCAGTGCCAGAGCCCGATGAGTGAACTGCCAAGCAGCAGAGCCTCCCAGGACTTGTGGGAACCATAGATGTTGGCAGTGGAGTTTTCTTATTTCTAGTAGGATCTGGGGGTGACACAGTCCGGGACATTTTCACCCGCCCCCTTTCATCTTAACTGCTCTGACTAATACGGCCACCGGATGGAGCGCACCAGAAGAACCAGTTCAGGATGGTAAACTCTTGTGTGACACAGTTCTACCTGGAGCATGTGAACTCCAAAGGCGGGGTGCTAGCGCTGGCTGTTTTAAAATGCATCAGCCCTCTACAAAAGGTGTGGTTTAATCAGGTTTATTTTAAATTCTTAAATTCATAATATGTTCTCTTTGGTATTAAAAGGTGACCTCCACTAATCACTGAGTTAAAACAATCTAACGGTAATTCCTTCTGCTGTGGTCTCAGGCACTCATTCCCAGAGTAGGATCTCCAGACCGGGAGTATCAGCGTCACCTGGGCACTTGTTAGAAATGCACATTCTTGGGCCTCATCCCAGACCAGTTTATTCAGAAACTCTGGGGGTGGGATGCAGCCAGCTGTGTCGAAACAAGCCCTCCACGTGACTCAGAGGCATGCTCAAGCATGAGAACCTTGGGTCTGCAAATCCTGTATGAAGTAGGAAGTCCAGATGCAAGCGCAGAGCAGCAGGCCAAGGACTTGCATTTAATGCACTGTAGTGAGGTTGGCCAGAGAAATAAAACAATCAAAACGAGGTTTGAGGAAGATAATTCCAGAAATAGGAAACAAGATTCCCTGCGTAACACCCGGCGTAACAGTGGTTTTAAGACCACAGTTGCTGGAGTCACCCAGACAAGAGTCAGAGTCTCAGCTTTGCTACTTCCTTATAATGCAGGCCATTCTCCACGAACCTTGATTATCTTCCCTGTAGAAAGGGAACAGTAACAGGACCTACCTCACAGGTTTCTTTGCAAGCAAGGAAATAAGGAATATGCCTACTCAAAATGAATACAATTTACTTAACTTAGCAAAGTAAATTGGAATTAAGATGTTTTAAGGTAAATAGTGTTAGCTATTTTAGTGCTAATGTGCTATTAAAAATATGAAAACAAGATTTGATACTATGATTGGCAGAAAGCAAATATTCTATGACTATCATTCGTATAAGCTCTTACTACATGAGGCTGGGAATGCCTGCAGCCCCTGCCTAGGGCCGAACTGACTCAGTCACACCAAGGCTCACTCTTCTTTTGAGAAACCTCAGCCTCATACATACAGTTTTCCCTTTACCTTGGATGTCATTTATGTGGTTTTTTTTTGTCAATTGGCCTGTCAGCTCTTGCTAAGAGCATGTAGTCCCTAAATACTCCCTCTTTTCTATCTTTTCTTGAGAAAGTTATTTAATCAGTGGTGTTGAAGAATTAATGTGTACTCCACAAAATGATACATAGCTAAGATTAAATCATATGTAAATAGAGTTCCCTAATCAAGAGGAATAAATTGTATGACTATAACATCTGAGGAAGTGAGCAGCAAAACCTCTCTATGCAAAAACTGTACACATTAGGCCCTCAAAATATCAAGTCCCATACTCCCCAAGGTTGTAGAGGACTATGATTTAAGAAGCATAAACAAAGTTTAAATGAATGCATGGGTGATTGATTCATAAATGAACATATTCCCTGCAGGGTACCCTTGGGTGGAAATCGAGGCTAAGATTAATCACACCATATCGAACACAATGAGGATGACTATGCATCCAGATAACTATTGTACCTGCCCCTCCGTGACGTCAGCTGGAAAGTCCTGGTGTCAAACTATCTGATTCCCCAGAGTAAGGCTCACTGCTCTTCCATAAACAGCCCCACACTCCGTCTATCTGTCTGTTTCCCTCTTCTTGTTCTGTCTCCTTTCTTGGTTTATCTCTTTTCCCACCTCTCAAACCCCTGGTGTATCTGTTCTGTGACCCCCACAGAATCCTGCCCTTTCCTTGCCACAGGAATTTTATCTCTTTCGTTTCAGTGATGTCCTTCCTACTTAGGGAAGTATCTCCAAAATTTAGACAGCTTGGATTAAGTCCTGGCTGCATGTTCGCTAAGTGTGTGGCATCCCCAAGCTGCATTTTCCTCATTTGCTTATTGGGGATTATGCTGGTATCTTCCTCGTTGATGTGCAGTGAGCAGTGAATCATATAAGCTGTCCAAAGCACCTAGCACATTGTCTGCCATGGGGTAGGTGTTCAACATGTTAATATTATCATTTCACTTCCTTAATTATTGATAGTTCACACCACAACCTGCTTTTCCCTCCAAGAACGTGGTGGCCTGTAATCTTGTGACGTTCTCATCACCCACAGCCTCTTTCCAAGACTCACTCTATCTCTCTCTCTCTCTCTCCCCACCCCTCTCCTTTAACTTGCACTCCCTCAGTAGTCCTCCTATTCTGACATAAAAATGTCCCTTTCTTTGACCTTTTCTCTTGGCTACTTAAATACTGGTCCAAGACTTCCTATTTCTGCTGTCTTTCCTTTGCTACCTTTTCTTTCCATCTTCTACAACCACCATCACCCACTCCCTGTAAGAGCTCTGAGTTGTTTCAAGGTTCTTGTTTTGATCCTGATCCTTTCTCTCTTTTGGGTCAAGTTAACCTTTCCTGTAATTCCCTTTCTCAGGATTGGGTGCCACTGCCTTTTGGGCATTCTCCTGATGCCGTGCACTGCACCTGCAGTATGTGTGTCTGAATCCAGTGTCACTTCCAGAGAGGCCCTGTCCATCTTCCAATGCACCCCTCATGCTGTGCAGGAGGTCACAGTCACGGTCACGGGCACAGAGCCACGTGAAGGGAGCTGCTCGAGCGCCCCGGAGCCTCACCTGGGAGGAGACGCAAGAAGTCTCCCGGTGCGGGAGCCTACAGGGCTGAGCGTGGAGACTGCTACGCCCCAACGCGGGCTCAAGCCCAGTGGGTAAGCGGGGCGGGGCGGCGAGCGGGAGGGAGGCCAGGCAGAGATGTGCAGGATGCTCCAGGTGGGCATGGAGAGGAGAGAGAGGTAAGGGTAGGTGAGAAGAGGGGCCCGGGACACAGTCTGCAGCAGCAGGGCAGGGCATGGCGCACTGGACAGACCCGGTCCAGGCACTGCAGCATGGGCTCCGGGAGGTGGCAGGTGCAGGTCTGACGACAGCAGGGTCATGGCTGGCTGCAGAGGGACGCGGGAGGCTGGGCGCAGAGTTGGCCGCCACGGCGCGGCTTCGGAGCACGGCCTGGGAAGGGAGGAAGGGAGGAGAAGAGGAGCCCAGGCCCGTGCCGACCGCAGCTCCACGCCGGCTCTCGAGCCGCGCGGCCGTCACAGGAGCCCACTCCGGCTGGGCTTTCCATACCCCGGCTGCAGCTTTTCCCATAAATATTGAGACAGGAAAATTACAATTCTGGGATTTGGGAGGATGATACTACTGACACTGAGAAAATTATGAAGTGTACCTGTACTTTGAGCAATTTGATGAGATTCATATATGCATACACAAGACACAAGCTACAACTTGTAAAAAATTTAAAACTCGCTTTTCCTATGCCTCTTTCTTTCTTTTAAGCCCTTGCCTTTTCCAAAGACCATTCATAGCTAAACATCCTTATCACACAGCTACTCTATGAGATATTTACTTTTTAAATAGTTTTATTTTATTTTTATTTTTTTCAGAGAAACGTCGCTCAGTTGGAGTGCAGTGGCACAATTACGGCATCAACCTCTGGGGCTCAAGCGATCCTCCTGCCTCAGCCTCCCAAGTAGCTGGGATCACAGGTGTGCACCACCATGCCTGGCTAATCTATGAGATAGTTGACTGCTGAGGAATAAGCCCTAGGTCACTTAAGGAAGTAAGAAATACTGTGATGTGTAAAGAAATGACAACATTATGCCAATCAAGAAGAGAAATAAGGCCTTTTATTTCCAAAAATGTCCTCAGAACAGAAGCTGAATAACTGGCCATTTTCCTTTCAGGTTCTTGATTGATTTAAAATTTTTTCCATGATAAAATAAATTAGGAGAAACTTCCATCACTAAGTTATTTGAAATAAACAGAATTCATTATGCTACTCAAGTATCTGGCAAATTTGTAGCAAACTTCAAATTCATTTTTCAAATATGTCTAAGAAGACATGCCAGAGATGGCCTTAGTTGTACCACAGTTGTGCCGGAAGGACAAGAAGACCAGCTAAGGTTGGAGCAGGGACACATTCCTCCAAGTTCCCAGATGAAACCAGTGCCACTAAAAAGAGAATCTCTGGGTGAGGGCTTCCCGTTTCGAGAGTGCTTTAAACATTCATCAAGAGACCAACAGAATCTATAAGAGAGTTGTGTGCTTTATAAATGCTGGGAGTGCTTTATGGATGAGTCGTATTAAAGTATTATAAATTTCTTATTTGATTAGTTGGGGTAGGCTTTCCTGCTAGAATCTCAGACTGATTTTATTGTGCTTCATCAATTTTATGGTTGACATGTTTTCAATTTACTTTGTACTATTAAGAAGCTGAAATGAGTTTTGGAAGTGCATAATCAAGCCTTTCCTCCCCTCCTCAGTGCCACGGGGGGACGAGGTGGTGAGGGCTCTGAGCCTGCTGAGCAGACCACACGCAGGGAATTCTGTTTTCTCTCCTAGTCACTGTCTCAAAGAGTTTGAGCTCATTTGATCCCAGGGAAAAAGTTACTTGTCATTTTCACATCTATAAGTTTGCTAATTCACTTTGATATATATCAACAAATGGTTTCACTATAGAAACAATGGGTCATACCGAGAAAAATTTGGAATAATTACCCTGTATCCTTCTTGTTTTTTCTTAATGTTTTTCTCTTTTCCTATAGTTTTCTTTTCCCTCCCTCCTCTTCTTTGCGTGCTTAGAACTTCACAAACTGTTGGAAGGTCCAGAATGTGCCACAGTGACATAGGATTATTTTGAGCTGAAGACATTTGAGAATCAAGGAACGCAGGAAGAAACTTTCTCTAAATTCTCATTTTTGCCCAAAAAAGGGACCCTTCAAAAAGACCTCAACTGTCATAAATCCCATCTCCAGGCATTTCATAACCAGGGAAGATTGACTGTTATCGCAAGAGAGCAGAGAAGTCAGCGCCACACCCAGACATCGTCACAAGCCACCACATGGCCCATCTGTCCTCCTAAGACCCACTTATAGTTCCTGAAGATCATCTGCTCTTCTGTAAGTGGAGTTTTTCCCTCTCTCTTTCCCCTATGAAGATTGGTATCAGCTCTCAAATCTCACCTCTCCTTTGCGTATTCACTTCTTTCCATGATGCCCCATGCACATAAAATTTAGCAGTAATAAGTTAGTAGGCCTTTTCTTCTGTTCACCTGTCTGACGTTGCTTTAATTCACAGCCCTCCACCCCCAGCCTCTGAACCTAAGAGAGTGGGGAAAAAAATTTTTCTTCCCTACACTGTCCAATACCATTGATTTCTTTTCTTGGCATAATTCTCCATGTACACACACAAATTAAAGTTTTGATGATGGGAAAGTCTGTGGGCTCAAACATCATGATCAGAGCAGATGCGCAATGTTTACAAGGACGGATGAAAAATATGTGATGGAGGAAGAATGATAAAATGCCATTAAAGAGAGAAAAACACCAAGAGAAAGGAGACAGCAAAAGAAAATGTAGGCCTGTTGGGGTTGAATAACTACTTAATTCATGGAGTCTTAAACTCTATTTCATAAAAACATTACAAGCACATGTCATACTTACCTATCAAAAGCCAATGCACAAAATGGAAAAACTTGCATTTTAAGCAAAAATCAGAGTATATCATAATGGAGCTACAAATTGACCTCCTATCGTGTTTTTCTGGGGTCACTCTTTCTGGGACTAAATTCCAAGCAAGCCGGGCACAGAAAGTGGGCATTTCTTAAAACTCAAGTAACTCTTGAAACTCAACATTCATTAATTCTGCTAGAAAAAAGTTGCAATTGTAACTTCCTTCCTTCTTTCCTTCCTTTTTTCCTTTCTTTTCTTCCTCCTTCCTTCCTTCTTCCTTAGAGGGTAGATGCAGGCGACTCAGTAACAAGGGTTATTTTAACACATCGTTTTAAACCATAGATGAGTGAATAGCTGAGTTCAGACTTCAGCTTATTCATGTTCTTCACATTCTCTCTGGAAAGTGAGTTCTTGTGGCTACTGCATTTATCTCTATTACTTACCGGACAATGTCAGCAGCTGTACCTGTTCACCTAAAATTTCGCTTCATCCCTTAAGGTACTTGGAGTATAGTAAGATAGAACGGTAACCTCAAGATCCTGGCCATACAGTGACACTGATGATACGAATTACTCTTCCATTCTTAGACATGGAGCAAAGACCCTATCCAGCATGCCTGTGAAAGCAGTGACTGTGAAAGCCACCAGAAGCTCCCTCATTCAGAGCAAATCAGACAACTACGTGCATCACAAGACAAAGGTCCCAGGCAGGAAGGAGAAGCCAGCCCCAAACACCACTCCTCACAGCAGATGCCCACCACGCATAAATCTAGAAATGCACCAGAGTGTTAAAAACTTTGTCCAAAGCTTTTATTCTTGGAATGGAATAGAGCTAGAATGTGACAAGTTAATTAATGACCCATTATGGGGAAAACTCCACATTAAAGCAGATTTCTGTTTCTATTTATATCTTTTACCTTAGCAGTATTGTTATGTAAGTCCTCTCTTAAAGATATATACACCTAACATTGTTAATCTATAAAACGTGTTATCTGGCAGAAAAAGCCAAACTGTTTCAGGAGTGTGTACATTAATGTATTAATTCAATCAATCAATCACATATTTAACCCCCCCTTTTATTTTAGTATTTCCTGAGATGGTGTTTTAGAGACCATGGGCAGAGCTAGCAGGGCGCAGTGGCTCACACCTGTAATCCCAGCACTTTGGGAGGCCGAGGCGGGCAGATCACCCGAGGTCAGTAGTTTGAGACCAGCCTGGCCCACATGGTAAAACACTGTCTCTATTAAAACTACAAAATTTGCCTGGCATGGTGGCAGGTCCCTGTAATCCCAGCTTCCTGGGAGGCTGAGGCAAAAGAATCACTTGAACCCAGGAGGCGAAGGCTGCAGTGAGCCAAGATCATGCCACTGCACTCCAGCCTGGGTGACAGAGCGAGACTCAGATTCAAAAAAAAAAAAAAAAAGAAAAGAAAAGAAAGGAAAGGAAAGGAAAGGAAAGGAAAGGAAAAGAAAAGAAAAAGAAACAAAGAGAGAAAGAAATAAAGAGAGAGAAAGAAAAGGAAAAGGAAAAAAAAAGAAACTATGCACACAGCAGAGAGGAATATAAGACCCTGTACTTGCGGCATTGAAATTCTAGAAAAAAAATAACAAACAAATCCATATACATTTAATGAAATGAGGGAGACTGATAAGATCTATGAGGAAAACCAGAGCCATGAGAAGGGGCAGGCAGGGATGCCACAAGGCCTCTCTGGGGAATGACTTTGAGCAGAAACCTGAGGGCATGTGCCCAAACGAGATCTGAAATCGTGAAATTAGAACCAGGAAGAGTGGCTGCAAAATTATGGGAAAGGATTTCAACAGAAGATCACCAGTTTTGAGAAGGGCAAGGCTTACAGGATCAACAGGACACTCCTGCATAAATGGAAGGGATGGCTTCATTTTAGATGTACTGTTTTCTCCTTGAGGTCAAGGTAATAACATATCAAATAAAACCAAGTTACCACAAGGAGTTAACCTTATATAATCCAAGCATCTGCCTTCCTTCTCCCTGAGAAGGTAGGATCAGACTGATCAAGCTAGTGGGCCTTCCTATGAAATAATTACTTGTGGTTTCAAAAGTCTCAGGAGTCCCTGAGTCTCTTAATGAGGAACTGAATATTAAATTACACTCGAGAGCTCTGGGTCCAGTTGAGATTGTGGAGCTGATTTCTCATAGCACTGCTATTTCTTTTTCTCAATTTTCTGAACAACAACAAAAGATCTTTGCAGCTTATAAAACCAAAGATTTGATTTGGAATCAGTGCCCTGTTCTACTGAAGAGTGGAGCACTGGCTCAAAGGAGGGAGCTCCACCACCTTCTGTTCATTTCACATCCACACTCGGGCCCTTCCGAGAGGACCTAACCCAACCAGGAACCCGTTTAAGGACTGGATGACTCTGAACACCCCCTACCTTGTGTGTCTGTGTGTGTGCGTGTGCATGTGTGTGAGTGTGTGTGCGTGTTGGGAGTAGAGGTAAGCAGTGTTAAAAATTACTCATGACATTTGTTCAAGAAAATAAGGCAGACTTTATTCAGAACCATTGAGACAGGTATAAGGGCTGTTGAGATAGGTATAGGAACCACTGCAGTGGATCCTGCAGTTGGGGAGGAAGGTCAGACTCACTTCCCAATACAACAAGGAAAGGTGGGAATTTATGGCAAAAGAGCAGAATGTGTTTATGTTGGAGGTGGGGGGAGGTCAGTCAATAGCAAAATTACTAGGAGGTAACATCAAGGGTAAGGGAGGATCCTGGAAAAACTGACCTAACTTTGTTTTTGCTAAAGACAGGCCAGGGTGATCAAACACCACCAGGCAGATGGCAAATGAGAAAACTAAACAGATACCGAAGACAGTCAGATATCCAGGGTTGGGGGTTCTGGTCGAAATGACTTCGCAGGGTTCTTGCTAAAAGTTTCCAATGCAGAGATGAACACTGACACCCAAAGGTCAGGGCCCAGTTGAGAAGTGAGTTCAGAAAGGCCTGATTAGAGTTTGGTCAAGGAGAGACTCTCTGTCATCAGAACTTATGCAGTATGCAAGTGTCCTTAAGAAAGGAATTGAGCTAATTAATTACAGTGCTTAAGGAGTCACCACTAGACCCTCCATCTTTTTGCATCCATAAGCACAGAGCACATCTTTCAAAGTTCCTGAGTTGTTAAGCAATGAATTCTTCAGCACGTGCTTGCAACTATTTATTTTGTTTCAACAGACTTCTCTTTGTGACTAGCACTTGATTAAGTTACACAAAATCAAATTTCTGCAGCTCCCCCCAGGGTTTTTCCTCTTCTCTTTTCATTTCTGACTGTGGTCCTGCCAAGTCCCTGGGGGTGGAAGGCTGGCTCAGGGCATTGTCCATCAATCTGTGAGATGAGAGTGGATCAACAAGGAGTGGACAGGCTCCCAGACACGAAACAGAACCTGGTAGGACTAAAACTACCACTTGGGAAGATCACAGAGACTCAAGGCACTGCACTTGTGTGTGTACACACATATACACACACAGGTGCACAGGGGCAGAACTGCCATTTCTTTATAAGTGTTCAATTTCTTATCAGAAATGGCTCTTAAGTTCAAGCTACTAACACAGGAAGAAAAGAACTTAGTGAGCTATTCTATCTTGCTATCTTAGATTTCAGTTTCTTAGGCATACATACACTCCTAAATTCTCCATGCTTAAACATCTCCAACAGGCTTAAAATAGATCAGTCTTAAATAAATCTTGTTAATTCCATCATTTACATTACACTCCCCCACTAACAGACCCAAGCATGAATGATGTTAATCAAATAATAATTTCAAGATAAAATAAATGATTATGATTTCCACATGATACCAGATATTATATATATTTTTTCTATGAATTTTTTCTCCCTTAGATTTTTAAAAATTTATATAGTGACTTTGGTTTAAAAATCTATTTTAGCAATAATATTAACTAGAGAAGTGGCTCATGCCTGCTCATCTTAGGCTTGTCTTTTGAGTGAACTGGGTATGACAGGCCTGGGACCTGTGCTGGGAAGAACTCTTCCATGATTGAAATGGTCGCACATGGAATAACATCGATGAGTTGGATCCCAGTTGCCTCTTTTGACCTCTATATTACTTTTATTCTTTGGCCTCATCTAAAACATCTGAAATTTAAGTCCTTTAGATCAAAAGGGCAGGACTGAAAACAGCTGTGATTTCAGAGGTAGGAAGGCTGTTCTGCCCCCCAAATACTTTCCCTGTTTGATGAAAGGTGCCCCAATTCCCAGTTAGAACACCTTTCCCTTCGCTGATTTCAAACATGGACTGTTTAAATGCAAATATCCATAGAAGAGATCAGACAAATCTTGTTCATTCATTTGCAATGATAACTTTTAAAGTCCTCTCATTCATGGACATCTTAAGAGTTTATCACAGCCTTTCCTAAAAGCTGGTTTTGGGGGAGAGAAAATACAGGAAGCCAAGGGCTCTGGCCTCCTCTTGGCCATCCTTCTCCACCCGGGAGACACCACATATGCACTTTACAGAATTCTAGGGCTCAAGCTTGAAGAAAATACCACCCACCCAATTTCTGGGAATCCAGAAGAATGAAGCAAAGGTAGGATAGCTTTTCTTACCCATTCCAAGAAAGGGAAAAGAAAGACAATTTACGGTAAAGGGAACCAAAAGTACAATACTACATTGTGATATGGAGGATCAGATTATTTTTTACTATCTCTTTGCTCTGACTTCTTGGTTATTTACTTTGAAGTTAATTCATGAAAATGCTTTAATAGTTTGGGCTCCTGTTTTGTTCATGTTTAAGGGCTATCATGAAGTTCCCATAAGAATTTGTAAATCAGGGAACTAAAACTGTCCTCCCAATTTCACCCAGATATCAGCACACAGGAGGGCAACGAGGGCCTCCAGAAACACATGAAGCAGCCTCCACTACATCTGTGAAAGAGAGGTCAGGAATTTATTTTCCAATTAGGCACTGGGGGCCAGCTCTATCTAAAACTACGCTGTGTGGGCATTTTAGCAATTTGACTAGTGCCAGTAACCAATCCAAAGAAAAAAACAGAGTGGGTGTCGCACCAAAGACAGGAAAGCCCAAAACAAGAGTGAGAGCAGAACCATGTGAGGGCTAGGATAGGGCTGCCCCCAGACGCTCTTGAGCCATCTTCATAAGACCCACTCAATCCTTTGTGATTTTTATCTTCACCAACCACAGCAACATTTTCATTATGATTTGGCCTCTCAGGAGGCTGACTGCAGGGAGAGAATGAGCTGGCCCTGTGGACTTCTATGCTTAGGCTGCTGACAATTTCTTATTCTAAATTAATTGGCACACATTCTAGTGCCTCCTTCAGGCTCCCGACAATGTTGTTTTCCTGGCCTTCAGCAAGCACGGTGTTACTAACACACCTGACTGCAGAGTGCGGGGAAGATCCTGGCAACAGCCTGCCCAGGCCCCGTGCTCTTCCACGCTTCTCTGTGAACCTTATTGCATGAGAAAGCACAAGAAAGAAAGAGAAAGAAAGCCAGAGGGAGAAAGAGAGCAACACAAGGAGAGAGAGAGAATGAGAGTGAGAGAGAGAGAAGCAAAGAGAGGGGGAGAGAGATACAGAGAGGAAGAAAAACCGAGAGAAAGCCAGAGCAAGAGAAACAGTAAGAGAGATTCTAAAGGAAATATGGATGGATCGACTCTGAGGTGACCATGGCTCTCAACCCACCCAGGAGGGTGAGTTCTGAAGGACAGCCAGGTATACACTGGGAAGCTGCTTTTCTGGAGCCCTGGTTGCTGGGAGCAAAAAGGCAATTGGGGGCTGGTGTTTCTCTGTCCCAGATGAAAGTGTACCTCACTGAGGCTGAGTTCAGTTCAAGAACCAGAGGAGCCCAGTGATTGTAAAATTTCCATTAAGTGGGAACCCATGATACGTTAGTGTGAGTTTCTATGAAACTCAACTATACAGACAGAGTGGGATAGCTCAAGGGAGGCTGTTCTCTGCAAAGACCCACAGGGCAGGGTCCCTCTAGGCAGGTCTCTATGGACAGGAGACCCAGAACCTGCAGAAAGACCTCCAGCATCCGCCCCGGGGGCACCAACAAGGTCTATATCATTGGCGATGGAACCAACACTTCAGTCATACCTTATGGGACATGAGGTGTGGGTTGTTGTCTTATTTGAATGTGTAAAATCAAAATGAAAACATTAACTCTTTTGGTGGGAAAGTCCCTCTGCCCTCTGGTACTTGCTTCTTAGCCCCTCACTCACTGAGCAATGTGGCTACACTGTCCACTGAAATCTGTTTCTGACCTCCTTAGTGTAAGCACAGGCTGGCATCTACCTTTCTAAAATATCCTCCCTGAACTTTCAGAATAAAACAGTGAGAATCGCACTCACCTGCTCTTGAGAAGTCGCACATACGTACTAGCATTTCACTCTGATCCAGTCACACGCATTGCTCTATGATGTGGTGTCTGTTATACATTCACATCACAAACCCAGATGCTTGTCCCTACCTCACCCCACCTCCCTACTTTCAAGGTCAGGTTGACCATTTATTTTGCAAAGGAAATCATTTTTGATGATCACAATATCTTAAGTTAAATATTCTCTAATAGAGAATAGCAGAGAATATTAGAACTGAATCTAGGACCACCCAGAGCCAGAAACAGTTCCCTCCACAAAAGCCCAGAGCCAATCTCACTGCTTCCAGAAAGCTTCTGGAGATGGGGGAATCAGCCTGTCCCAGTGAGCAGGGCAACTTGCTCTTCCCTGCATCAGATGAAAAGCTGCATCCCGGGGCTGGGACCCACTGGACCCACAGCATAAATCTAACTCCTTACTCTCTAAGGCACTTGTCAATCATATGTGGAGAGACTGAGCCCTGATCTGTGGCTAGGTTACTCTACAGATTAACTTTCTTATTAGCATCTTCCCTCTATTTCTTTCATAATCTGGTGTGGTAGTTAATTTCACGTGTCATTCATTTTGTTGGGTAGGCTATGGTGCCCAGATGTCTGTTCAAACACAAGTCTAGATGTTGCTATGGAGCTATTTTTCAGATGGGATTAACAGTTAAATCAACAGATTTTGAGTAAGGCAGATTCCCCTCCATGATGAAGGTGGGCCTCATCCAATCAGTCGAAGGTCCTGAAGAAGCCTGAGGTCCTCCCAGGAGGAAGACTGCCTGTAGACTAAGGCTGCAGCATCAGCTCTTTCCAGGGTCTCTAGCCTGCCAGCCTGCACAGCAGATTTCAGAATTGCCAGGCTTCCCAACTGTGTGAGCCAACTGGTTAAAATGAGTATCTCTCTATATACATCCTATTGGTTCTCTTTCTCTGGAGAAGGCTGACAGGCACTTTATCACTCTTGCTGCCTTCCTAACACTGCAAGTGAAATGAATCCCCACCTTGGAAGAACTGGCCTCCTAGTCCTCCCTTGCTCACACCCTATATCCTACCCTATGGGCACCCTACAGCCTTGTTATGAAATTGACTCTTCTTGGTGTAACAGTCAAGTTCTATTGTAGCCAAAAATGACACATGGGAACACTGTTTGATATGTCTTCTGGCATAGATGATGCTTACCTTTCAGAGTAAAAATTCCTAAACTTGTTCTTCTCTTCATTTACCGCATGATTAAAAGCAAAGTTGTGGTGGTCAGATTGACTGCAGTGTTAAGCATTTACTAGCCAGCTAAAATTTTTTAGCTACTGACTCCATAGAATTGGATATGAGAAATATCCAATAAGTAGGCATGATTATTCAACATCACCTTTAAGAGATATACCACTTTAAATCGTGGCAGCAGTGAGTGGAGAATGCAGCTTGCTCCCTTTTTGAGGCCCCAGAGAGGGGTTTGCTGTCAAACTCAGGTCAAGGAACACCACATTCTTACTGAATAACTATCCTGTCTCCTTTATGCTGCTTGCTAGAAAAAAGGAAGCAAACTTGTGTCCTTCCTCTTGCAATTGTAGCAGCCATGAATGCATGCATTTTGTAAGATTAACCCTCTTCATGGCTTTATATTACTTCATTCTAATCCTTGTTTTCCTTTAGGCCTGATTTCAAATCTCTTCCTTTTAAAAATCATATTGCTCATTATGTATTTTTGTAAGCTGCCTTCAATCTTTTGGATGTGATGAGAAATAAACAAACCAACCAACCAGCGGCATTTCTAATATTAGAAATGGGTGCGATCATCCTGGATTCCTTCCTCATTTCATTCAGAACTTAGACTCAAAATGACAAGGTGAAGGGATGATATAATTTGCCTTCCATCTCCTTCCTCAGGGAGAAAATCAATGCAAGTTTCTAAATGCCTATTACTTTCCCTCGAAATCAGATTATTAAAAACATAAATAATATCCAAACTGATATTCTGGCCCCCCCCCCCGTATGGGAAAGGGGATACTGTCAGAACCCAGGTGCTACACCTGACCATGAAGTGGTTCTGCTTTACGTTGTGTCTGCGCTAAGGTATGCAAAGTCAGAACACCCAGGAAAAGTCCCTTTGTCCCTCCTCCAACGGGCTATGGATTCCTGTCCTTCTCGATGTTTTCAAGAGTTGAGATATATATAATTTTCCATGTTACAAAACAGAAACTGTAAATTTATCTTGGTTCTAATTAATGCCAGGCATTCCCAGGCCTTGCAGCTTGGAAATGTATTTCCGGTGATGTAAAAGGATGTCTTTGGTCAGAGACAGTGGCTCATGCCTGTAATCCCAGCACTCCAGAAGGCCAAGGTGGGTGAATAGCTTGAGGCCAGGAGTTTGAGACTAGCCTGGGAAACATAGTAAGATCCTGACTCTACAAAGAAAATGTTTTATAAGAAAAATTAGCCAGGCATGGTGGCACGTGCCTCTAGTCCCAGCTATTTGGGAGGTGGAGGTGGAAGGATCACTTGAGGATGCAGTGAGCTATGACGGAGCCACTGCACTCCAGCCTGGGTGACAGAGTGAGACTCTGTCTCAAAAAAAAATTATTATTTCATAAAATTATCATAGCATTGCTAACTACTTGCTTCTGTTTACCCTGAATATTTTCTGGGTCTTTTCATTTTATTTTATTTTTTGGAGGAAGATTACTAAATCTTTGACTCAAATGATTTACCCTTAGGTTTGTCCTTATAAGGCCTGGTGCTAATGTCTGACCATCAGTTTCTTGCATTTCTCAACGGTGCTGCGAAGGCAGTGGTGACTCATCCACAGCGCAGGCAACTCTCCTTTCCCCTTCACATTCACAACGTCCTCAACAAAGGCTGCATGAAATCCTGGAATGAGCGCTTCAATACCTTCCTTCCTCTCCCACTCCCTGTGCAACTGGCCCTTTTTACTGTTATACTGAAGGAAAATGCCCGGGCGGGTTTCCATAAGCTTCCCCATTATTTGCGGGCACAGACCACATAAAGCCTTATCATGGAGCAAAATGAAATCTGAGCAGGGCCCGTGAAAAGACCAGTACTGACCTAACCCCATGCAGGATGTACAGACACGGAGCCAGGCACGGGACAGCCCCTGAGCTTACTTAAATGAGAGCATCAACACAATGTTATAGAAAACTCACTCTTGTGCTGGTAGGAGCCTGATGCTGAAAGGGAGTTTGGAGTTCTGAGTCCCAGCTTTGCCCCTAACTAGCAGGGTGACTTGGAGTAGAGGTCACATCCCTTGTACCTTAATGTCCTTTGACATAATGATGGATTTGTACCAACTCAGGGATTACACTCCCTCATGCCTGGAGGCCCAGTATTGTTAGACAATGAGGTGGGAGGACTTGAGGCTCTGAAAAGACATCCCTTGTCCTCCATGCATAGGGGGCACTGCCCCTCTGTTCACGGCCATCACTACCCTGCAAATACACCCATCAACCTCCCAGAACATTCGGCAAGCTGGGGACACGGCCGGCCACTCAGCCTGGAGCCCAAAGAGCAGCTCCTCTCACAGTGCCAGGAGCTCCTGCAGCTGTGGCCTGAATGGCTGTTGGCCACTAGAGAGTGCTGCCCCCACCACTGCCCCCAGCAGCCGGCTCACTGGGTTCTAGGAACAAACTCAGGGCCTGCACTTCTTCCTCTGCTTCAAAACAGACTCCCCAGGCCAGCCAGGTGAGAGCTGCTCACAAAAAACTCCTCCATCAACAACGCTGCTGGCTGCCAACGCTGGATGTTGGTGTGATGCGGATTGTAAACACTCTTTTGTCAGGCCTCTATTATAAAATAATAAAAACATTTATAATAAATGTTTAAGAGAATTGATAAAATTAATAAATTGCATTATTACAAAATAATAAAGACAGCATAAGTGAGCTGGAACTTCCTCTAGGTATCTGACGGTCGATTTTAATTCAAGACTAGGCACCCACCTGGAGTTTCAGAGCTCCCCCATCGCTGGGTTTCCTGGTAGGAAACAGCTCATTGCTGGGTGGGGTGGGGAATGAGGGCTACCCAACTGGTCTGTTCTTTGCTCCATCACCAGCCCCTAGTCCAGTTCCTGATATACGGTAAATGCTTTAAAAGGTTGGTGAATGAATCAGTGGACGAGATTGACACCTTTCCATTGACCTCTAGGTGCAGACATGATTGTCGTAGCAGAAAAGACATACATGAACCTGATCTATGTCAGATGTTCTGCCACCCTCATCTCCTGGAACTGGAAGACAGGAGGAAACTCAATACAGATCATGAGTTTAGACCTGAAAAACACTTTCATGGCTTTTCCACCACATGCTCCTAGGGGGCAGGGTGGGGGGGGAACAAAACACAAACAACCTGTTAGCCACTCTAAAACTATATAGGATTATACACTCTTATACACTCATGAGTGGGGACCTGGCTTGTGGAAAAGGAAAGAATGGCATGAAGAATGTCTCCAATCAGAGGACTGGAGACCTCCCTAGGGAGGTGTGGAGATCCCTGTGACGTTTCCATAACTGACCTAGGAGGAGGGCACAAATCCACCTCCAGGTTTTCAGATGCTGCTGAGTTATTATAAGGAGTATAATAGGTTCCCTTCATCCGAGGAATGGGAAAAACCACAGAAGAAGTTTTGAGAGTGAGATTTAGGCATAAGAGTGACAGCAGGCGGCACTTCAGGGTGTGCATGGTTAGGTTAATAGACTGACTTACCAAATGAACAGCTCCACACTCTCATTTTGCAACCTAGGAAGGGGGGGTGAGGAATATGCTCAGGACGTCCCCTGAAGACCCTAACATTTTCTTTAGTCCGAAACTTACACACAAGTCTGGATCCACCCAGGAGGATGGAAACTGACAACGAAGAGACAATAGGTACACCCCCACATTGCCACCTATTCCTGGATGCAGGGTGGAGGTCTGGTGGCCACAGGCAGGGACGCGGAAATGCAGCTGAAGGCAGTCAGTCTAGGTGAGGAGAACAAATGATGGGGAGTACGAGAGAAATGTTCACATATGGGAAGAAAAACGCACCAGAGTGCACCAGTGTGTAGCATTTGCAATTTCTTTCAATAATGTTTCCTTTGCACTCACAACTTGGCTGTTTGGTGCAAGAAGCCTAGCTTTCGGCTTATTTCGGCTTTCGGCGTGCCTTTCTCACTAAGCTTAATCATTTCTAGCTTCTGATTTACAGTGAGGGATGCGCAACTCCTCCTTGCACTTGAACACTTACAGGCCATGGTAGGGTTATTAACTGGCCTATTTCCAATAGTGCTAGGTCTCAGGGTATAGGAAAGGGAAGCCCAAAAACAGGAGAGAGAGAAAGAGAGAGACGGTTGGTGGAGCAGTCAGAACACACACAACACTGATGGATTCAGCTCGCCGTCTTCTATGGGTGCTGTTCATGGTGCCCCAAAACAACTACAGTGGTAAGATCAAGGATCGCTGATCACAGGTCACCATGACAGACAGAATGATAACAGAAAAGTTTCAAATATTGCAAGAATTACCAAAATGTAACTTGAGGACACTCAATGCGCACATGCTATTCAAAATCTGGCACCAACAGACTTGCTCGACGCAGGGTTGCCACAAACCCTCAGTTTGTAAAAAACACAGTAACTAAAGCAAAGTGTGATAAAGTTAGATGTGCCTGCACTGTGCCTCCTCCTTTTCTCAGGGGTCAGATGACACTGAAGCATAGCCCTTCCCTGCAGGTCCCATGGGATGAAGCTCCAGGTGGTGACAAGTGAATTAACCACGGGGCTTTGGTGGCGGCCTTCCCACCTGGGTCACTGCCCTACTTCTCCGCCAGCATTCACAACCCTCTCAGATGAAGCCCCTTCCTCTCAGCTCGTCTTCTCAGGGTCTGCTTACAGGGGAGCCAACTAAGGCAATTCATAGCAGAGCTGAGGAATCTTGCAGCACAGAGGCTAACGCATCCCCCTGTGAGATGGAGCTGATGATACAGGAATGGAGGTACGAATGGCTGATGATTAGAATGGGAAGACATAAAGATAGGATCCAACTCTATAACAGCACAATTTCCAAGGGAAAAGAGAATTTGGATTTGTTTTCTATATTTCTGAAAATACTTCACCAAGCATTTGTGTTATGTGTTACCCCATATATGAGTATAAAAAAATATAATGTAGAAAAAAATGAGATAGTTTTAGGTATCAAGCAGATGAGAGTATCTCAAAAAGTACTGCAGGATGAAAGAAATCATTAGATTCAAGAATACTTTCAATACAATTATGAAACAGTTTATTCAAAATAAATTATTAAAGGGATCTAGTGATAGTAGGAGTGGGCCTCTAACTTGTCAAAATGATGGCTAGGAAAGACCCGCAAATGTACAGCCGATGGCAGGAATATTGGACTGATCTCAGTAGTAAGACGGTCTTTTTTTTTTTTTTTTTTTTTCCTAGAGTGGGGGTCTCACTCTGTCACCCAGGCTGGAGTACAGTGGTGCAATCATAGCTCACTGCAGCCTCAGACTCCTGGGTTCAGGCGTTCCTCCCACTTCAGCTTCCCAAGTAGCTAGGATAAAAGGTGTTCACCACCATGCCCAGCTAATTTTTTTTAATTTAATTTTTTGTAGAGTGGGATCTCGCTATGTTGCTCAGGCTGGTCTCGAATTCCTGGCCTCAAGCTATCTTCCTTCAGCCTCCTGAGTAGCTGGGACTATAAGTGTGTGCCACCATACCTGACTAATTTTTTTATTTTTATAGAAACATGGGGTCTTGCTATGTTGCCTAGGCTGGTCTTGAACTCCTGGCCTCAAGGGATCTTCCTGCCTCCACCTCTCAGGTGGTTCTTATGTTCCTAAAATATGAATGACTGTTATAAAAATGACCACCAACTATTTTGAAAAAGGACTGGATATAAAAATAGATTTTCAACAAATGAAGATGAGATGTCACTGAAGTTTTCAGGGGGCATTCTCACCTCTTTGCTGTTGTTGAGAATATTCAGTACCCTCACAAAGTGATATTGATAAATAACTAAGTGATACTGATAAATAACAGTATGAGATCCATTACTATACACAAAGCTCTAAAAATCATGCAACTCCTATCAGAAGGCAAGAATAGGTGTTGACAACTCAGAGACATTTTGATGGTCATACTGTGTGGTTTTAACAATTAACATGAGAACAGTGTCATAGCTCATGGAAATATACCCCAGATCAAAGGGTTTTCACAAAGTTAAGGTAATAGGCCAGCAGTGTTGCCTTGCCTTGCCCTGACAGTGTCCCAGGGAAGTGCTGAGACAGCATGAGCACAGCCTCCTTAGCGTGCTGGCACAGTGACGCTACCAGGCCACAGGGCACCCGGCGTGGGATGCCATCCAGGAGTCGCTGTGAATGGCCAACTTGCACAAAGTCTGCTTTGGAAGGAATATATTTAACAGAAGCTCTACCTAGAGTGTGATGGTTCTCCACAAAATGGAAGTTCTAGTATCAATAGTAGCCACATCTGGGAAAGTGCCAAGGTGAAACTGACAAGCTCAGCACAACAGGCATAAGCTAGATGACCACGCAGCCACCCGCCAGCTCTGGTGCACCATGGGGCTCCATGCCAAGAGGCGCACAGGGACGGCGAGCTGGCTCTGGGACCTAGGGCCTTCCCCTGCCACTCTGGGAAGTGAGGGTACAGGGAGCAGTCTCTGGGTGTTCTGACTCGTGTCTTCTTCCTCATCCTACTGTCAGATGACTCTCCACTGTGCTCCAGGGAGCTAGATTGAACACTTACATATTCAGCTTTCTCGTGCAGTTTCATAATTTATTTTAAGGATATTTCACAAGAAATTTATCAATGCCACCTTTTCAAAGACCAAAATTATGTATGTGTATGTGAGATTTAGAATCTGGTGAAGATTTTGAAATTTCAAAGAGCTTTATTAAATCATATGTTCACTCATATAAGTAACTGCATACAGATGCAACTGCCTAGATACAAAAGAGGAGGTGACGCTAACAGGATACGTGTCCATGCAATGCCCTAAATCAGCGTGACCTGACACATCTCGACATCATGCTTCTCTTTCTCTTCCTCTTTTCCTCCGCCTGCCTACCTCTCCCATCCCCTCCCTTCTCTCTTTGCTTCATTCCTTCCTCTCTTCCCTTTTCTCTCTCTCCCTTCCTTCCTTCTCAATCATTTCTCAGAATGATGAAAAATAGTATAATATAAAATATTTAGAACCATCACATCCTTTGTTTTGTTTTTCACTTAATTGAGAAAAGTTTGACTGACAAGAGCAAAATGGGGCATGTCTTGCATTTTCCATACCGATTGCTTCTGCTGCCCTGTAGCATATCTGGCACTGTTAATTACACCTGCTGACTGAAAGTTTTAATAAGTACTTCTGTGATGAATGTTCTTTTCACATCATTAGAAAATGTGTATTTAAAAAGAAGCCCAGCTTCAAACCAAATAATTACCTAGAATAAACACCTATTATTTTAATTTTTAGTAGGTTACAATTACTGAATCTTAGTAACTTTCATCTTTTCCAGAGCACGCTTTTTGAGTCCAGTGGACAACCTGTTACTGAGGAAGACACTCTGACTTTATGACATACGACCTTCAGCCAAAAAGTGTAAGAAACTAAAATTAGAAACTTTTCTTCATTTCATAATGACCACAAGACTGGTCATTTGAGTGGAAAGCTCAAAACCTGTCATTAATTACCATAAACATGGCATGATTTGGAGTCAATGGCAAGTATATCCAATACCTTTTCTCCCTCCAAGTCCTGGTTACTGGATGGACGACTGTGCTGGGCACAGCACAAACACTAAACGGGAACATCAGCCCCGTGATTAATGGGACAGGATGAGCAAATGCCAGCCGTGTGCCCTGGAATGACCAGAGGGTGCCCACTACCCATCACCAGCTCTATGACCCCAGCCAGCCCTTCCCACTCTAAACTTCAGCAGGGGCAATGGCTGACTTGAGGCTGAACCAGCATTTTACAGTTATCTGTCCATGGAGTAAGCTTCTAGGACTCCATGCCGACACTGGTTTTGTGGTTGTTTGTTTTGTGTTTCTTTGGGGGTGGGGCATAAAGAATTCAGAGAAGCAGAGGACTCTTCAAACATGCTCTGAAGGAATCAATAAAAATGAGAGCCATAGGTGTGTCACCGATGCTATTTGTGAAGTTTCTGTGATCCATCTCCTAAGTTATTGCTTATGTCCATCTGGAGTTCAACCATACTGGATAAAGGCTACTGTGATCCACATTCACTGCATTGGTTCTATGGGACAGGAATCATAGAAGTCACTTTTGAGGAGTGGCTGAGAAATTCTGATGCTACGTAAAGCTAGCCACTGACAGCTGGCTACCCAGGCTGAACACTGTAACATTCAAAGGATCCTACAAAGGTTTCCATAGATGATTTCAGCTGTCTTAGGAGTGGCTAAGCTGTTGACAGCACTGTAAAGCACAAATCTGTAATAAAACTTCAGCTCCTCTTTATTCTGGTTTCTTTAAGCCCCATTTTCTTATGCAGATCCTAAAGCAGGAATCACACTCCTGGAATTGCCTCTCTTTTAAAAGGTTCACAGAGATTTCAACTCATATTTGTCCTCGCCACATTCCTGCAGAATAGAGATGGGTTGGTGGAATCACAAGGCCTCTTTATGAAGTGAGTTCAGTGGTTTGTAATTTCAGGACTGACCCAGGATGGCCGGGGTTAGTCCCAGGTCCCCCAGTGCCCCGCCTGGGACAGTCTTGGTCTCCTGCACCTGGCTTCCTGCGACCTCCATCGCAGACTTGCCCTGGTGACTCAGATGCTTCTACACACACTACAGGAAAAGCGACAGCAAACATGCACTCAATCACACCTGTCACCTGGAGAATGACGAGGTTCATAAACCTGAAAAAGAGAACTTTATTTCTCATAAAGGGTCACAGCCTGCATGGCCATTCTGACAGGCTGGGAAGCTTGACTACCCACCACAGGCTGGAAACAGACACTTCCAGGAAGGGGCAAAAGGAACTGGAATTTATGCAGAGTGAGGTGGTCGAGTAAACATGTTTATTAAGCTATGAGGAGTCACGAATATTTATGCAAGGAGAAACATTACACTTCATGCCTCATTACATGTCATGCCTCTTCTTGGGACCCATGTTCAAAAAATAGTGGCCTTAGCATGACCCCAGAGTGGAGTTTTCAGCCCTCTGACATCAAAAGGTGAGGCAGAGGACACGAAACCCCTCACTGTGCATTCATGTCAACCAACCAGAACCACTCTATGCTGGGTGGTCCCCAAGCAGGAAGGAATGCTGGCTGGTTGTTCTGCTGAAATTACAAGGGAGAGGCTGCCTGGGGAGGCTGTCTGCCATCAGCGGTGAAGCCAGCCTTTCCAAAGGGCTGGTCTGTTTAATTCTTAAGAAAGAAGCCTAATCATGGTTAGCAAGGGAGGGATGATAACGAGGCGTTCCTGATCTCCCCTCCTGCCATGGCTGGGAAAGTTTTCAAGATTGCTCTAGGGTGCCCCCGGCCAAGAGGGTGTCCATTCAGTCAGCTGGAGGGCTTAGAATTTCATTTTTATTTCTCTAACCTAAACTAACAGCTCTAAAATACATCTAAAATAGGGTATTGGCCATACCCCACTAGATACAGCTCTTTTTTTTACCAATCTGGAGAATGAGAAGGTACACGGATTTTTTTTTTTTTTTTTTTTTTTGAGACAAGGTCTCACTCTGTCACCCAGGCTGGAGTGTAGTGGTGCAATCATAGCTCAGTGATCCTCCCGCCACAGCATTCTGAGTAACTGGGAATACAGGTGCATGGCATGACACCTAGCTATGTTTTTAAACTTTTAGTAGTGACAGGGTCTCACTATGTTGCCCAGATTGGTCTTGAACTCCTGGCCTCAAGTGCCCCTCCCACCTAGGCCTCCCAAAGTGCTGGGATTACAGACATAAGCCACCATGCCAGGCCTGAAATTCTTGTACAAAAGCAGTTACAAAGACTTGGGGACAAATACATTGGAGGCACTAACTGTTTCATTCTAGGCAAATAAGAAAGAAATGGTTTCTTGACTACCAATAAGATTAATCCTGAGCCAAGTCAAATTATCACTCAGCCCTGGCCTGTTGGTGTCGGCACGGACATTAGGACAAAACGTAGATCAGGTGGGGACATAGAGCTGGTGATGGGTAGTGGGCACCCTCTGGTCATTCCAGGGCACACGGCTGGCATTTGCTCATCCTGTCCCAGTGATCGTGGGGCTGATGTTCCCGTTTAGTGTTTGTGCTGTGCCCAGCACAGTCGTCCATCCAGTAACCAGGACTTGGAGGGAGAAAAAGGTATTGGATATACTTGCCATTGACTCCAAATCATGCCATGTTTATGGTAATTAATGACAGGTTTTGCATAATTCCTTGCACCAGAGATCAAAATTCTTGCTCGGTTTGATTCTGGTGCAAGGAATTATGCAAAACCTGTCATCATTAAATGCATGATTACATCAGTGGTGATGCAAGAGTTCTGGCCAATCGCATTTGTTCTACAGATCTCTTTCAAACCCCAGCGTGATCCAGTCCTCTTCTCCCCTCCCCACTCACTCCCCCTCCTCCTGTTCGCAATGTATCTTCCCATTCCTGGTCCTTATTCCCTCCTCTTCCTCCCCTTCTTTTTTCTTCAGGATTCTTTCAGCACAGGTTGGACAGCAAATACCTTCTCAGCTGGTACTGAGACACTGAGTCCCAGCCTTGCTCTCCCTGCTCTGTTTTCATTTCTATCTTCTCAAACATCCCTTAGGTTTCTCTTGTTTTTTCCCTCTTTTCCCCTTTTTAATATATGAGTTTTGTATATGAGTTTCTATGGTAACATGAAGCAAAGAAATGATTTCTTTATAAATTTCCTAGTACAGAAGGAAAGAACCATCAAGATGCAAAGACGGGGAAGAAAAAAGAAGCCTGAACAATAGAAAGTAAAAAGGATTAGGGGACTTCACATGGGTGAATCCCAAAAAGGCCACCCCAGGGAGCCTCTGGCCCTATTAGCATCCCTTCCATTCATTACAACCACTCTGCTTCCAGGCAGCTACCTCAGCTGAGCTAGCAGCCTCTCAGAGTAAGGAGGATAGATAGGAAGTAAATGACCCATGGCGAAGGGAATTTGCAAGCAGGTTCTTCGGGGAAGGGAAGGAAGAAAAAAAATTGAATCACAATTTGTTTAATGACCTAATCTCATGAAAAAGGAATTACAAGAAATAAGGTTACGTATCTGTTCCTTCCCTTGGGGTTCTTCTATACTTAATTAATTTCCTACCTACTGATATCAAGACCCAATTTTTGGGTCATTTCAAAAATTCTCAACAAGTTGAGAAAACAAAGAAAGAAAGAAAGGCCTTGCTAGTGACTCAATAATCTGCCCCACAACCCATTCCTTATATGCAGCTCATAGATCTTACAAGTATATTGGTGTATCTTCCAGTTTTAGCATCCTTAATCAAAATGTATTATTTATATTGTATCTATTATAACTAACCTGCTCACTGGAGCCTTACATCAGGGTCATGTGTTGGTTCAAGTGGCTGTGATTAGAATTTACTGATTCTTCTCAGTAGCTTGCCACAAATCAGTCTACAGTAAATTAGACTAAAGAGAACATAATTATAAAAATTAGAATTGAAAATAACCCAGAAGAACATATCAACCTCTGCTTCAATACTTCCCACATTGATCAACTCAATATTGACTGGCTTCCAGCCAAGTGTCTTTTCTGCCATCCAAACGTGAGTTAATCTCATGGAGGTGATCTTTCTCTTCTCAGAAACAATCCCTTTTCTGGTTTGTGGTTGTCTAAGAGAGAGGGTATCCAACTGAAATACACTTTAACATTACACAGAAATAAGAGGCCAGACAGATTGCATGCAGCAGGAAGGTAGTTACAGCTAAACTACCTTTTCTTGGTGGCAGCAGAAACCTTTTCAGATACAAAAGTTCCCATGTTTGAACATCACAAAGATCTCCTTTATATTTCTGTGAAATCTTTAGATAATAGTATTTGGTAAAACAATCAGTTATAGTCCAAAAGTAATTTTCTATCCCGGCAAGACCGTAATCAACTCAAAAAAGCAAGTATTTTGACTCTAGCTTGGAAGCTAGAGATGGCATTAAATTGTGATTATTAATTCCCTAAGTTTTGCACTCAAAGGTTTATGTTCTGCATCATGCATGGCTGACTACCATTTGGAGGTAGCTGGTAAGGATACATGCATATTTACTTTAGTCACAAGTCTACATGTGATAATCCCAATAGCTTTTGCAATGAAGGCAGAGAAAAAAATCTTTTTCGTATTATTTATACTGCTTTGATAATGGTATAGTATAAATGCATGTACACTAGGATGCTTTGTGAATCAGAACTACACACAATCAAACCAAGAAATCTCGTTTTACTTAGCCTAGTTCTAATGTTTCCAATTTTCAGAAAAGTTCATTTCTTTTCTATTGGACAAAAATTTTCCCTAAAGAGCAAAGGATTTAGATCCGAACTTTAAGAAAACTATTGGTTACACAAAGGATTGAGGGAGAATATATGCAAAAATTGGAGTCCATGAAAACCAGAACTGCACAGGAAGATCTCTCCGGCTCCCAGGCTCAGACGTCTTTCAAATGTTAAGGATCTAATGTCACAACAGTTCTAGCTGGCCAAAATAAACCCATACCAATAATCTATGAACAGGGATTTCTCATTCTAAAGAGCCTTTGTACATTGTTTTACTTGACTCTGACAAGAATCAGGTGAAGAATACATGTATCAGTAAATGTTTTCACAGGTAAGAAAATCCAAAGCACAGAAAGATTATTGAGTTGCCTGAATTCACTCAGCTGATTAATGGCAGAGCCCCAAGCTGGCTCAGTGTTCCTAGCAGTCTCTAAACGTTTCCAGAAAAATGAAACAGCAAGAGGAAACATAAGAGAGGAAATGGAAAGGAATTTCCCCTATGAGATCATGCTAAATACACAGGCACTTCATGTGCCCTTGTTGGCCTGGTATGAGGAGTTCCACCAGAGCGGTATTTCCACCACATGAGAGCTACACTTCACACTCCCAGAGGAGGTGATCTTGAAACCTCTGGCGGATTTCTGCCTCCCACTCCAACATGTAAAGAGCCTGAAGTTCATCACTCCTGTTCTCACAACAAGAAAAAAAAGCTGAGCAAACAAAACAAAACAACTCTTATTAGATCCATCCAAAAACTGAATCCATAGGACAAAGCCCTGAAAACTGGAGAGAGAGAGAGACAGATAGATACAGAGAATCATAGCTCACTAAGAGGGGAAACTGCCGCTGTAGCCAGCAACTGTTGGGAAAACATACTTGCTGAGACTGTAGATGGAGCATAGCCTACCTTGAGAGTTAAAAATTCCTGGGGGCCCAGTCTTAGGAGAGCCCCTATACTTTTGAGAATTTTTCCCACCAATAGGCCCATCAAGTTCTCAGAAGAAGACTACAGAAAAATCCCCTTGTTCTTCCAGCAGGAAGGGGGGAAAAGAAACCATCTTCCACTGGGCTCAGTGGCTCACACCTGTTCTCCCAGCTACTCAGGAAGCTGAGGTAGAAGGATCACTTGAGGCCAGGAGTTTGAGAACAGCCTGGGCAACATAGTAAGATCTTGTCTCTTAAAAAAATTTTTATAAAAGAAATCATCTTAAAATCCACCCATAGAGCCTTCTTCCCTTAACAAAGGCCTATCTGCAAGGATAACTACTTTACTAGAGCCTAACCAATATGGGGGAAGGAAAGTACCTGATTCCAGACAAATCTATTCTTCTTCTCTCACTTAAGGGGGAGAAAAAGAGCTGAGAAGCACTTGTGAAGGTCACAGGCCAGGGACACAGACTTACTAAAAACTGTGACCTAATCACAGAAATATAAAATACTTCTCCCTGATACCTTACCATGACCCCAACAGGGCTCTTGTGTAATAACAAGGAATCACCACTGAAGAACTGAAAGGCTCAGATTCTATTTAAGAAGGAACGTCTAGAGAAACCCAAAGACAAAAGAGAAGACAAAAACAAGAACACTAGATGAAACTTTAACCTCTAACATCTACAGCTACAGCAAAGAGTAAATACACTCAAACCCCTAGCCAGATAAATATAAAGCCTCACTCTAAAGACTGATTTAACTTAGTTCTCTTTATCCAATGAATCATGTCTGGTTTTCAACAAAAAATTACAAGAGACACTAAGAGGCAAAAAACACAGTGTGGAGACAGAGTCAGCATCAGAGTCAGATTTAGATACAGCAGAGATTTTGTAATTATCAGACAAAAAATAAAAAATAGCTATGACTAATATGCTTAGGGCTCTAATAGAAAAAATGTGCACAGTATGCAAGAACAGATGGGTTATGTAAGCAGAGGGATAAAAACACTAAATAAGGATTGAAAGAAAATGCTAGAAACCAAAAACACTGTAACAGCAATGAAGAATGCCTTTGATGGGCCCATCAGTAGATCAGACATAGCTGGGGAAAGAATCAGCGAGCTCACAAATATGTCAATAGAGACTTTTCAAACTGAAAAATAAAGAGAAAAAAGACATTGACAGAATATCCAAGAACCATGGGGCAATTATAAAAGGTATAACAAACATATATATAATGGTAATAACAGAAGAAAGACAGGAACTTAAGAAATAGTCAGTGTAACAATGGCTAAGAATTTTCCAAAATTAATGACAGACTAAATAGAATAAATGACCCCCAAAAAATGTACAGTTAGGCATATCATATTCAAACTGCAGAAAACCAAGGACCAAGAGAAGATCTTCAAGAAAGTCAGAAGGAAAAAACACCTTGTCTATAGAAGAACAAGGATAAGATTTATACCAGACTTGCTTCCAGAAACCATGAGAACATACAGTAGAGTGAAGAGCTGGAAGAAAGTCAGAGGAAAAAGGATAAGAACTACATCAAATTTTCTTTCAGAAACCATGAAAACATAGAGTAGAGTAACGTAGTTCAATTGTTGAAAGAAGATAACTAACAACCTGGAATTTTTTATTCAGCATAATTATCCCTGCAATGCAAAGGAGAAATAGTTTCTCAGACAAACAGAAATTGAGGAAATTTGTTGACAGTAGTTCCGCTTTGCAAGAAATTGTTAAAAGAAGTTCTTCAGAGAGAAAAAAATTTACATAGGTCAGGAACTCAAATCTGTATAAAGAAAGGGAAAGCATTAAAGAAAAAAAATAAGTGATGGTAAAATAAAATATTTTATTTTCCTAATTCTTAATTGATCTAACAAATAACTGTTCAAAATGATAATAGCAACAATGGGTTTGGTGACTACAGCTTCTGGATAGGTGAAATAAGCAAAACATCCTGGAAGTTCTTCCCAGATCCTAGAAGCCGAAACAGAGAGCAGAGAGGCTTTTCCTTGATACTGAGACAGTAAATCCAAGGAAACTGTATATTCAGGCATGGAGAGGCAATTTGTCTTTTCTTTCTGCCTATGAAAACTCCCAAAAGTCTTTTCTTCCACAGTAGGTTTAAGTAAGTAGGTTTAAGTAAGAAATTAGTAAGTAAATTCTACATGGGGAACCATGAAACAATACAAAGCAAAACCGGAAACAAAAAGCAACAGTGTTTGGAAGCTGAAATTATTTCTCTCTAAGATGGAAATTTTACATTCTTTGAGGTCTCTTCCCATATTGGACTTATAGGAATCTACGTTATAAACATCCTTCCTCCTCCAGCTTATTTCCACAGGTGCACACATACTGATAAAGTAAACAGTGCAGTCTCTGTCACTCTGTCACATACTTTATTTTTTTTTATTTTAATAATAGCCACCTGTTTTTAGTGCCTCCTGTGACTAGGCACGGTGTTTAGCATTTTGTATATACATTTTCCCATCTAAACCCCACACACCTTTTTAAGATAGGTACTACTGCTATTACTATTATAATTACTGTTATTATTATTATCATTCAAACAATGAATAAACTGAGGCCCGACGACGTAGAGCAGAAAGGTGCAGGATTGCACTCCAAACTTTGGGACCTGCAATCTTACCTCCCATATACAGATAATCATCTTTTCCTGGGGATAGAGATATGCTATGCCTGGTATAACCCCATGTACTCAGTCAGAATGGATTTTCAATACAGCAAACCTGTATACACTCTTAGCTTGACACTGGATCAACAGTTACCTGAATCTAGACAGGGGTTTCTCTTCTCAGGGTCCCAGGCAATCTGACTCTTGTCTCTCCAGCAACCAGCAGCCACACTGCCTTTTGCCACGTCGACCCATTCACCACACTTAGGCTGGAACCTGCAGAGGGTCTCAGGGACCCACAGTACAATCGAGAGTACCTGAACACCAATGCGGGTGGGAGACTTTGATGTCAAAATGCTCCCACAAAAAACTCGCATATGAAACATGTGTGCTCTGTGACCCCTGGCACTGCAACACTGGGCTACTTCTGACATTGCAATATTGCACCCCGACAATGGCCAACATGCAGTGAATTTAAGGGAATGTCAACAAATGATAAAATCAAATTTAGCGAATTTTTTTAAAAGAAATGATACATCAAAACTTGTGCTTTAAACACATTTGTATCCAAACCCACAGAGTTGTTAAGAATCCTTGCAACATACAAGTCTCTTCTGGCTACTTCCACCTACTTGTGGCCTTGCAATTTCAGATCCCCACAGATTCCTTAGAGTGCTAAATGCATGGAAAGTGTAATTCTAAGATTTCAATTATTTTTAAGCACAAGATTATGAAAAATGTTTCTTAAGAAACACATTACCCTAAGTAATGATCTATTCTCAAAGGGTAAGCTTTTCCTTATTATTAAAATAATGTGATTTTCCTTTGAATGCCTTGGAAATAAACATAACCTATATGTGCTTTTCTTTAAAAAAGTAAATTACTAGATTTCTGCTTGAGAAAGAACATTTTCTGGAGAGAAGCAAAGTCTATCAGCACAATCTGTTCAATGACCAATGAATCAGTGTCTCAATCCCTGACCACCAAGGGTAAGCCTCCTACCCCTGCTGAGAGTGGCCTCTCTCCTTCCCTCCACCCTGGCACACTCTCTCAGCTCCTTCTCAAGTCCTCCAGGGAAGCAGGACTTCAGATTATGCAGGAAGAGGGAGCACATATGCCAGTCCATACCCACATTCACCCTTAAATGCTGCTTTTCAATTCTCATCCCACGGCTTCAGAGAGGGTGTGCAAAAAGTCCAATGTGTCCCCTGTCCCCTGGGGTTGAAAAAAGGGACTGCAATATCTCTTTATATCCCCCTCCTCCAATCCAAACATTTTTGAGGTCACTGAGCTGGTAAATCCTGCAAGCCCTCACTGAAGAAAACTGGTCTTAAATACAAGCTTCTTGAGGACCAGGCAACCACGCTCTGCTCTCATTTGTTTCTCCACGTTCACTGTTTCTCCCAGCAGAACTCCGGGCTCTTATCAAAAGAGATGCCACCAAATACTTCTATTTTTCCGTTGAATTACAGATCTATGAAATAATTTAGAACTCATCTGGCATTTCAACTTACCCACCTCCCTCATCACCTTAGAGCTGATCAAAGGAGTCCCAGCTCATCAACGAAGCAAGCCTCCATGAATCATGCCCAGCAAAAGAGACACAACAGCCCCCGTGCAATCTGCACAAAAGACAGATGCAAAGGAAGCTGCCAGGTTAGCCTCCCAGACTGCCAAAGAAATGTCAACTGATTATACCCCAGGAGGAAAGGGGACAGATGGATTGACATGAATAACGTCATTAGCCTCTTTGCCTCTGAGAATTAGAAACAGGGAGAAAATGCAAAAGTGTTTACCCATAGACTCCACAACGTTAGGGTCGGGTAATATTTTGGTTGCTAAAATATTGCTAGAAGATGTATTTACTCTTTATTACATATTCTTCCATTTCTTTTGTGAACTGGCTATGAATTCCAAAGTGAAATCTATTAGAATTCAATGGATCATCTTGTGACCACACTCAGGGAATCACAATTATATACACATTTATAGGGTACTGCTCTGCAAACATAAACAACATTGTGACAAGGGACCTGC
Organism: Gorilla gorilla gorilla; assembly: GCF_029281585.2. NCBI lineage: Eukaryota > Metazoa > Chordata > Mammalia > Primates > Hominidae > Gorilla > Gorilla gorilla. The sequence goes on from NC_073240.2 coordinate 27,964,364, forward strand.
AACAAGAAAAAAGGAAGAGAGTCTTTAAATGTTCAAAAAGGATAAAAATAGAAAAGAGAAAACATTTTAATGACAAAAAGTATACATCCAAGAGAGAAAACAAATGATAAAACAGAATGAAGAGGGAGGGAAGGGGCAATGTTAAGAGAGGGTCTGATGGGAGATGAGCGATATTTATGGGGCTAATCCTCCCTCTTTCGGGCTCATTATTGCCTTTCCCCTGTCGCTCCCCAAAGGCTCCCGCCTGGCTTGTGTTCACAGATGCATGTTTATTCTCCCTGCACTCAGCTGTCAGAAACTTCATCTGTTAAAATGTTAGCTTCAAAGACTGTGAAAAAGAAAGCCGATATAGTAAATCTAATTCATCAACTAAAACAATGACAAAAACATAACATTTATTTTTGAGTGAGCTATGTTGAACCTCTATAATAGTGACATAATTGCCCATTTTAGATTAAATAATTAAAATTTTAATGAAACTAAGAGAAAAAGGAACGTCATTCATATAGTGTGATGAGCGTTTGATTTTACATTAAGTTAATGTTATGAGAACAGTGAAAAAAAGGAAAAACAGACACAAAGTGCATTGAGAAGCAGGAATATAAATATTAGAGGAAAATTTGTCAGAGTTTAAGAAGAAGTTTCCAGAACTGGGAATAGTATCTGTTCCCACAAGAGCAGCATTCATAGGGCATGAGATGGAGTACACAGAAGGTCTTGCCTCAGTAATAGTAATGATTAAATCTAGACTAGGCAATGCTCCAGTATTGCTTAACCAATATTAGCAAGACCCAAAAGGATAAAATGTTTCCAAGTAACTTAACTGGTCAAAGAACAAAGCACAGGAATATTTCTAGGAAGGCAAAAATATCCAGTACTCAGCAAGTTAAAATTCACAATGTCTGGCATCCAAACAGAGATTACCAGACAAGTAAGGAAGCATGAAAATATAACCCATAATACGGAAGTACATCGATGAATCAAAAAAAAAAAACTCAAAACTTTTTTAAATGTCAGAATTAGCAAAGACATTTTAAAAGTTATTATAAGTCTATTCTCGATACTCAAAAAGTTAACTAGATCCACGAAAGATAACACAAAAGACTAAGATTGAGCTTCTAGAAATAAAATCAATAATATTTGAGATGAAAATACACAGATGGAAGTAGCTATACACTAGAACTTGCAGGAGAAAAGGTGAGTATATTTGAGGACACTGCATTAGAAACAACTCAAAATAAAATACAGAGAGCAAACAAAAGAAAAAATAAAAGAGCGTAAGTGAGATTTTTGAATTGAATAAAAATGGAAACATAATATTGTGGGCTGCTTAAATAAGAAATATTTAAGAAAACTTACAACCACTGAAAGTCTATTTTTAAAAAAAAAAAGTTTCAAATCAATATCCTTAGCTTCCACTTTATAAAACTGGAAAAATTAGATAATATTAAACCCAAAGTTAGTAGAGGAAAGAAAATAATAAAGATCACATTAGAAGTCAATAAGAGACAAAACAAAAACAATACTGAAAAATCAATGAAACAAAAAGTTCTTCAAAAAAATCAATATACCTTTACCAGACTGATAAGGAAAAAAACAAACAAAACAGAGAATAAACAAAATTACTAACATTGGGAATAAAAGAAGAGACATCATTTCAGGGCCTACAAATGTCAAAAAGAAAACTAAGGGAATGTTATGAATAACTTTATGCTGATACATTCTACAATGTAGATGCAACAAATTCTTCAAAGACGAACAATTGAAGCAAACTCAAGAAACAATAGATAACATGAATAAACCTCTATCTATCAAAGAAATTTAATTTTTAGATAAAAACCTTCCCACAAACATGATTTCAAGGATAAATTCTACCAAGCATATAAGGAAGAATGAATATCAATTCTATGTAAACTCTTCCAGAATACTGACAAGTAGAGAACACCTCCCAGTTTATTCTCAGGTTAAAATTACCATGACCCCTGAATCACAAGTAAATTTCAAGGGAGGAAAACTGCAGATCGGTATCCCTCATGAACATTTTGGCAGAAGTTTTCAATAGAATTTTGTAAATCAAATCTAACTACATATAAAAGGATAATATATCTTGACCAAGTTTCCAACAATTCAAGGAAAGTTTAACTTTTTTTTAAGTCAATCAATGTAATTCAACATACGAAGAAAAAAAATTGGTTTATCCCAATAGACATGGGAAAAACATTTGACGAAAGTCAGCATCCTTTCCTTGTCTTACAAAACTCTCGGCCGGGTACAGTGGCTCACGCCTGTAATCCCAGCACTCTGGGAGGCCGAGGCGGGCAGATCATGAGGTCAGGAGGTCGAGACCATCCTGGCTAACAGGGTGAAACCCCGTCTCTACTAAAAATACAAAAAATTAGCCAGACGTGGTGGCGGGTGCCTGTAGTCCCAGCTACTTGGGAGGCTGAGGCAGGAGAATGGCGTGAACCTGGGAGGCGGAGTTTGCAGTGAGCCGAGATCGCACCACTGCACTCCAGCCTGGGAGACAGAGCGAGTCTCGTCTCAAAACAAAAAAAACAAAAAAACTCTGCAAACGAGGAAGAGAAGAGGACTTTCTCAACTTGAGACAGAGCACCTGTGAAACAACTATTACAAACATACTTAACAGTAAAAAGACTGACTGCTTTCCTTCTAAATCAGGAACAAGACAAGGATATTGCTCTTGCCACTTCTTTTCAACACTTGAGAGATCCAGCCAGTGTGGTAAGTTGGGGGGAAAAAAATAGAGAGAAAAGCCATCTAGATTGGAAAGGATGAGGCAACACTGTCTTTACTCACAGATGACATGAAAATCCAATGGGATCTACAGAAAAGCTACTGGAATTAATAAACAAGTTTAACAAGACTGTGGGGTATCAAGTCAATGCACAAAAACAATTTTATTTCTGTATACTAGCAATAAACAATTGAAAATTTACATTAAAAATACTCCTTATAAGATAGCCTACAAAAATAAGAAATAGAGATGAATATGACAAAAGACGTGAATGACCTATACAATGGAAACCAGCAAATACTTCAGAGAAATTTTAGCAGACCTAAATAAACGGAGAGATATGCCATGTTCACAGGTTAGAAAACTCATATTGCTAAGGTGTCAATTCTCCCCCAAGTTAACTGTGTATTCAAATCAATTTTAATCAAAACTTAACAGGCTTTTCAATGCAAAAATTGACAAACATTGCAAAATTCACATGCAAATTCAAAGAACCTAGCATAGCCAAAACAACATTTTCAAAAAGGATAAAGTCATACAACTAACACCACCTTATTTCAAGAATTATTTTAAAGCTACAGTAATTATGATAGTGTGGTATTGGTAAAACTATACATGGAGAGATCAATGAAACAGAATATAGTGTCCAGAAATAGACTGAAACATACCTGAACAACAGATTTTGACAAAGGTAGTTAGTTCAATGAAAAAGAAACATCAATAAATACTGCTAGACTAACTTGACATCTGTATATCCATAGGCGAAAACATCCATATCCCAAAAAGAACTTCAACCCAGACCTTCCACTATACATAAAAATCAAGTGGAAAAGAACCAGAGACCTAAATGTAAAACCTAAAACTATAAACTTCTGGAAATAAACACAGGAGGAAACCTTTATGATCTTATATTGGGAAAGGATTTCTTTGATTCAATACCAAAAGCACAATTTGTAAAAAACACTTCACTACACTGAAAAACTTTTGTCTTTTGAAACATACAGTACACTGCTAAAAGAGGATGAAAAGACAGACTGGGAAAGAATATTTGTATAGCGTATATCTGATAAAGAGCTTATATCCAAATATGTAAGGAACTCTTGAGATTCAACAATAAGGAAATAAACAACTCCATAAGATAATGGGTAAAAGAGTGGAACAGCCACTTTGCCTAAGAAAATATTCAGCAACTAATCACACGAACAGGTGTTCAACATCACTTGTCCTTAGGGACATACAAATCAGGAGCACTGCAAATCTACTCGAGTGGCTAATTTTAAAGAGATTGACCATACCAAGTGTTGACAGAAATAAGGAGAGCCTGAAACACTCACCCACTGCTGATGAGAACATAAAATGATACTATCACAGTGGAAAATTTGTGGGTTATTTCAGAAAACATTAAATGAACACTTACCATATGATCCAGCCAATACACCCCTGAGTATTTACCCAAGAGAAATGAAAGCATATGTCTACACAAAGACTTGTACATGAATGTTCATAGCAGCCTTTTTAATTTAATAGTCAAACCTGGAGACAGCCTGTCTTAATCCATTCAGGCAGTTATAACGAAATAGCTGTAACAAAATACCATAAATACCATCTCTCAAATAGATGTGAGGAATACATTTCTGTTGTTTACAGCCTTTTGGAGGCTGGAAAGTCCAAAATCAAGTCTCCAGCAAATTTGGTGTCTGGTTAAGGGCCCTCTTCCTGGTTCATAAATGGCCTTTTTGCTTTAATCTCACGTGGTGGAAGAAGCAAGAAATCTTTCTCCAGTCTCTTCCATAAGGACATTAATCCCATTCAGGAAGGCTCTGACATCAGGATCTAATCACCTCCCAAATGCCCCACCTCCTAATAAGCATCATTTTACTCCATTTTGTACTGCCATAACAGAATGCCTAAGACTGGGGAATTTATAAAGAAGAGAAATTAATTTCCTCACAGTTCTAGAGGCTGGAAATTCCAAGATTCAGGCACCGGCACCTGGTGGGGGCCTTTTTGCTGCATCTTCACACAGTGGAAGGCAGAAAGGCAAGAGAAAACCAATCCCTCAGTCAAGACTGTTTGCAAGGACACCTGATCCCATTTGCAAGGGAGGAGCCCTCATGGCCCAATTATCCTTTAAATGCTCCACCTCTTAATCCTATCCATTGGCAGCACCTGAGGACTCATTCAAACCACAACAATCTGATTCTGGCCCCCTAAACGCTGTCCTTTTCACATCTGGAATACATTCACTCCATGCCAATAGCCCAAAAGTATTAACTCATCTCAGCACCAACTTTGAAGTCTAAAGTCCAAAATCTCATCCAAACATTGCATGAGTGACATTCAAGGTATAATTCATCCCAAGGCAAATTTGCCTCCAGCTGTGAGTCTGTGAAATCAAACAAGTTATATACTTTCAAAAGACAATGGAGGGCCAGGCATAGGATAGTGCCAAAAGAGAGGAAAGAACAGGGTAACAGGTCCCAAGTAAGTCCAAAACCCAAAGGGAGCAAGCATTACATCTTAAGACTGAAGAACAATCTTTGACTCAATGTACTACCTCCTGGACACACTGGGGTAGAGGATGAACCCCCAAAGCCCTGGGCAGCCCCACTTTGCTGGCTTTGCAGGACCCACACCTTAGCTCTCATACATTCAAGTCAAATGCCTGTGGCTCTGCCAGGCTGGCGTTGCATATTGATGGCTCTACATTCTGGGGTCTTGGTGGCAGCCAGGCCCCAAGACTCCACTAGGTAATGCGTTATGGAGGCTGTCTGTGATGGTTCCACCCCTGTGGCAGTTCTCCGCATGGGCCTTCTCTGAGATAGGCTTTGACATCTGGGAGAAGGAAGGCATGCCACCACAGCTCTTGCATTCTGTGCACCTACAGAATCAGTACTAAGGGTACACTGCCAAGGCCTAGAGCCACTGTCGGAGCCACAGTTCAGCCTGCTTCAGCAACAGCCAGGGTGTCTGGGAAGTGCTGTGCCAGAATGTGGAGAAAAGACTTAAAGTAGCCTTGGGAAGTAAGTCCTGAAGTCCCACAGGTGCCCTGCATCCATTCTGCCTTCAAGGTTGTAGCATTTGGAGTCTGCCATGGGAAGGCCTTGAACCTCTCTCAAGTGTCTTTGAGGTCATTCTCCTATTGTCTTGATGTATATAGCCCCTGGCTTCCTTTTATCCATACTAATCTCCTTGCCAAACAGTCATTTGGCCACACCCTTGGTTTTCTCTCCTAAACACATTTTTTTAGTCTTTAAATGGCCAGGCTGAGAATTTTGCAAATCTCTACATTGTCCTTCCCTTTTAATTATAAATCATCTTTAAATATTTCTCTCTTCTCATATTTTACTGTAAGCATGTAAGAGAAGCCATGCTTCTCTTGCTGCTTTGAGATTTCATCTGCTAAATATCCTAGCCATTGCTTTTAATTGCTGCCTTCCAGAAAGTCCTACAGCATGTATATAATTCTTAGCCGCCTTATAACAAGGGTGACCTTTCCTCCAGTTTTCAATACCTTGTTCCTCATTTCCCTCTGAGACTTCATCAAAATAATCATCACTGCCAACACCACTTAGGTAATCTCTAAGGAGAATGAGGCTTTCCCTTCACCTCTCCTCTTCTTCTGAGCTCTCACCAGAATCACTCTTAATGCTTCATTCACTGCAATATAGGCTTTTTTCCAGCGTTCACTTCAGAACTGTCCCAAGCACTAACCAACCACTGCCCAGTTCAAATCCCACTTCTACGTTTTTTGGTATTTGTTATAGCAACACTCTCCTCCTCTGACTTACCCTATCAAGTCCTGCCCTAGTCCAGTTGTGCTGCTATAACAGAATGCCTGAGACTAGATGATTTATAACGAACAGAAATGTATTCCTTCACATTTCTGGAAGCTGGAAAGTGCAAGATCAAGGTGCTGGCATAATCTGGTAAGGGCTTTCCTGCTGTGTCCTCACATTGCAAAAGACAGAAGGGTAAGAGGGAACCAACTGCCTTTATCAAGCGCCTTTATAAAGACATCTGATCTCATTCACAGGGAAGAAGCCTCACCACCTCTTAAAGGCTAGACCTCTTAATACTATCACATTGGCACACCTGAATTTTGAAAAGGAAACATTCAAACCACAGCAACATCATATTGGGGGTTAGGATTTCAACATACAAATTTTGGGAGACATAAACATAGTCCAGCCCAAATGTCCATCAACAGATGAATGATAACAAACTCTGGCATATATCTATATAATGAAACTCTATTCACCAATAAAACAGGATGAAGTGTTGATACAACTCAAACATGGATCTCAAAAACCTATGCTGAGCAAAAAGCAAAACAAAACAAACAAACAAAAAACCCAGACAAACAAGAGTACATTCTATACAATTATATGTATAGAACGTTCTAGGAGACACCAATCAGTGCAGACAAAAGATGAGGGTGGACACGAGAGAGGAAGGAATTATGAAGGAGCAGCAGGAAACATTTGGGGGTAGATGAATATGTTCACTCCCTTCATGAAGGTGATGGTTTCCTGGGTTTTCACAGTTCACCATAGGGTATCATTTAAATATGTGCAGTTCATGGACATAAAGATGGGAACAATAGGTACTAGAAACTCCAAAAGGAGGGAGATAAGGAGGCAGGCAAGGGCTGAAAAACTTCCCATTGGGTACCGTGTTCACCATCTGGGTTCCAGGATCCACCGAAGCCCCAACCTCAGCCTCATGCAATATACCCTTGTAACAAACCTGCACGTTTCCCCTGACTCTAAAGTTAAAATTAAAAAACAATAGAGAAATACATATGTGCAGTACATGGATGTTGATTATGCCTCAAAAAACTAAACAAAACAAAGACTATCCCACTCCACTCAATGTTCATTCACTTCAATCAGAAGATGCTTCAGGCTCTACCCACCTTCGAAACTCACGGTGTCCCAGCACAAAAATTGAACCTGGCACAGCGTCTGAGGCAATACCCGCCTCATGCAACGAAACAACCAGGCATGACACATACTTATCCATAAAATCTTCATACAAAAGAGTTCATACAGAAGTGTTACAGGAGCCTAGAAATCCTTCCTTGGAAATTCACACTTAGCTGTTATTTTCAAAAACCTAGGTAATAGTCACTTAGGGCTTTGGAATCAAATTGAGGGTTTTTTTTTTCTGTTCCTTTTCATTTTATGGCATGTTATGCTTTGTTAATATATTCATTGCTTCATCAAACATTTATTTAGCACCTAATGTACACAAAGAAATGGACTAACTGCAGTTAAGGAGAAAAAAGGTTTGCCTCCTTTTCTGATAAAATCTGCACTAATTTGTTTTAAAAAAACTTAGGTTTAAAAAATGAGAAAATAGGGGTAAATGCATGAATAG